>NW_024870892.1:7315000-9715000 GCF_019054845.1 Dipodomys spectabilis | reverse complement strand
GCCCCAGTACTGGCAAAAAAAAAAAAAAGTCTGAGGCCGGGCGCTGGTGGCTTACGCCTGTAATCCTAGCTACTCAGGAGGCTGAGATCTGAGGATCATGGTTCAAAGCCAGCGCGGGCAGAAAAGTCCATGAGACTTATCTCCAATAAACCACTAGAAAACCGGAAGTGGCACTGTGGCTCAAATGATAGAGCATGCGCCTTGAGCTGAAGAGCTGAGGGACAGCACCCAGGCCCAGACTTCAAGCCCCATCACTGACCAAAAAAAAAAAAAAAGAGTTTGATCAACAACACATTTACTTTGTGTGAACTTATCCAAGGCCCTCCTAGGAAGGGGAACTGAGGCCCAGGCAGAGGCAGCTTATGCAAGAGTCTAGGGTTATCTTTGGGTTCAGCTTAGACCTGCCAAGAAGTAAGGTCATAGTCATGACCTTGGGGAACAAGCAACACTGGGTTATTTAGGCTGAGGCAGAATCAAGAAGGAAGTCGGACAGGAAGAAGCTGTGAATGGTAGCCTCTGGCCCTGGAGGGAACTTCACTCCAGCCTCCCCATTCCCATCATGCCCAAGATCAAGATATTACAGTGATCAACTTGTAAACATTGTTACTGTCTTCTCTTTATTTTTGTCTTATTAGGGTTTCTTGCACTTTGCACTCTTATCACTTGAGTCATGCCTTCAGCCCTTTTGCTTTTAGGGTTTTTGGGGGGTTTTGTTATTGTTTTTGTTCGTCGTGGGGCCTGAACTCTGGGCTTGGGCACTGTTCCTCAGCTCTTCAGCTCAAGGCTAGCGCTCTACCACTTGAGTCACAGTGCCACTTCCAGCTCTTTCTGCTTATGTGGTGCTGAGGAATTGAACCCAGGGCTTCATGCATGCAAGGCAAGCACTCTACTGCTGAGCTACCTTCCCAGCCCTAGGTTGGTTTGTGTGTGTGAGAGAGAGAGAGAGAGAGAGATCTGAAGTGCTAATTTTTCCTGGCCTCAAAATACAATCCTCTTGCCTCAGCCTTCCTAATAGCTGGGACCATGGGTGTGTGCTACTACATCCAGCTCTTCTATTGTTGTTTATATGTTTCTAAATTGTGTGTTTTGCTTTGTTTTGGTTTTTGAAGGTTGCTGGAGTTTCAACTTACCACCTTAAATTTTACACCTTACACCCCCTAGTCATTTGCTTTGGTTGTTTTTTGGATAGGATCTCAGGATTTGGGGGGTGGAGGTCCTGGGCACTCTGCCTGGGCACTGTCCCTGAGCTCTTCTGCTCAAGGCTAGTACTCTACCACTTGAGCCACAGCTCCATTTCCAGATTTTTGGTGGCAAATTAGAGAAGAGTCTCTTGTACTTTCCTGCCCCAGGCTGGCTTTAAACCCATGATTGTCAGATCTCAGCCTTCTAAGTAGCTAGGGTTACAGGTATGAGCCAGTGGTGCCCAGTGGGTCTCAAGTTTTTCCCTCTACAAGCTTCACAGGCCCAAGACTACAAATTCTCTATGCTTCCAATGTAGCTAGAATTACAAGATGAAGTCTTGCTACCTTTTTGCCTAGGTTGGCCTAGAATTACATCCTCCTGATCTCTGCCTCTCTTTACACTTCTGTAGAGTGTCCAAGTTTTAAACATGTGTATGAGGGACACAGTAGGACTCAAGTACCCCAATCCTGGCCACTCTGGCTGTCCCATGTCCCTCAGGTTCTCTCACCCCCTCAGCCCACCCCTCTTGCGTGTGCATGGGCTCTCTCTCTCGCGCTCGCTCTCTCTCTCTCTCTCTCTCTCTCTCTCTCTCTCTCTCTCTCTCTCTCTCTCTCTCTCTCTCTCTCTCTCTCTCAGTTGGTCATGGGACTTGAACTACTCTGGGCCTGAACGCTGTCCCTCAGCTCTTCAGTTCAAAGCGAGCACTCTACCACTGCTCTTCTCTTAACGCTTCAGGCTGCTTCCTCTGGGAGAGTTCTCCACAGAGGCCTTCTTTTGGACTGCATCTTTCTGGCTTTCCATTGCCTGATAGCTCTACTCAGTGACACATGGCTGTGTAGGTTGGTGTGTTGGATGTCTTCACTGCGTGCCAGAGGACCAGGCTGTGCTAAACAGAGTCTGAAACCCTTAAACCCCATGCTGCGTGTCTTGCTCATAGCCAAGGCCACAATAGTCCTGAGTACCCAGGAGGGTCCTGGAGTTTTGGAGGAAATAGGGAGCACATCAGTGTATATGACCAAGAGAATGAGCACCAGGATCCAGAGGGCTGGCAGGCTGGTGTGGGCCTGATGTCCTGGGCATGAGTTGAAATCTGCCCTCAGGAGAAGGCATCAGCCACTTGTAAATGTGGAGCAGGGTGAGAACCACAAGTGTAAAGGCCCTGAGGTAGAATCAGAGAGTCCTACAGGAAGAAGCAGGAGAGGAGAGGAGTCATAGGAGAGGGTGGCTTTGGTGTAGAGCATGGGTTTAAGTAGATAAGAGATGGGGGTGAGGAGGGCCTGACTGGAGAGTGCTGGCCCCAGCACTCTAGGGGATGATCCTACCAAGTCTGAGCTGGCCACCTGCAGTACACTACTCCTACCTCTGGTTCTTTCCACAGCTCCTGGCTTGCTCTGCATTCGGGTCCTTGGCCTGCGGTGAGTACCTGACAACCTGTGGAAGCCCTGTAGAGCCGGGAGGGTACACTGGAGCCCAGAGCTGGGAGGAACTTCCGCAGTGATCGGCAAAGGAACCACTTGGTGTGAAGTCTTCCAGCAAGTTGAGGCAGCACAGGGCTCCCTGGGGACAGCAGAGGCTGGCAGAGCAAGGAGTCAACTTGTGTCTGCCTGGCTTTGCACCCCCAGCTCCCTCACTACCCATCTTAGCAAAGTGTTCTGCAAGCCCTGGCCAGCCTGGGCCATCATGTGCCTGCCTCCTTGTGACTTAGATAAGGTTGCGAGGGCCACCCTCCTAGGGGAGCTATCAAATGTCCCTTCAACCAGGACCTGGAGTTTCTTTCTGTACACAGTCCCAGAGCTTAGACTTTCCTTAGAACTCAGTGGCCCATTAACAAGCTGGTAAGTCCTGGAAGAAACTATTAAAAACTACTCCAGTCAGGTGCTAGTGGCTCATGCCAGTATCCTAGCTACTAGGGAGGCTGAGAGCTGAGGATCAAGGTTCTAAACCACCTCAGGCTAGAAACTCAGTCTCCAGTTAACCACCAAAAAGGCACAAGTGGAACTGTGGCAGAGAGCTAGCCTTGAACAAAAACCTCAGTAGCTGGGCTTATAACTCATGCCTGTAATCCTAGTTACTCAGGAGGCTGGATCTGAGGATCATAGTTTGAAGCAGCACAGGCAGGAAAGTCTGTGAGACTCTAATCTCCAGTTAACCACAAGAAAACTGGAAGTGGTGCTGAGGTTCAGAGTGGTAGAGCACTAGCCTTGAGGGAAAAAGCTCAGGGACAGCGCCCAGGCCATGAGTTCAAGACCCATGACTGACAGGAAAAAAAAAACCACAGGGAAGGACACAGGCCCTGAGTTCAAGCCTTAGGACCAGCATTTAAAAAAAAGTAAGACAAAACAAAAAACACCTACTCCCTCATGGGGCATGTGATGGCCACTGGACTCTAGGGAGTCCAGCCAGTGGCCTGAGGTTGACAGTGGGAGTAGAGCAGGGGAGGAGTTCAGCAGAGTGGGACGATCAGCTGGGGAGGGCTCTTGGCCAGGGCTCCAGGAAAGCCATGGACAGCCACTGACCCTTTGTCCTTCTCCCCGACAGTTCATGCGCGGGTGCAGCAGTGCAGGCACGGGGCATCCATCTGAGCGTGGCCAATGAGGGCCCAAGCAGGTAGGCTGGCCTTTGGCAGGAGGCCACACCCCTTGCACTGTCCCTGCCTCCTTCATTGGCTATACCCATGGGGCTGCCAAAGCCTGAACCTGGTCCTTGGCCTGTTCTGTTCGAAGCTTTTGTTTATGCCTACTTCCCTGTTTCTCTGTGGAAAGCTATTGTGGATCCCTCTCCCCCAGTAGGGGGTGAGCCAGCACCCACCCGCAGGGGTACCTGGCTGGCTCACACCAACTATGTCCTGTATCCCCACATTCAGTACCCAGCCTGCTGTGTCCAAGGCCGGAGCTGTGGTCACCAAATACAGCGACATTCCTAGGAACCGGGGCGAGTATGTGGTGGCCAAACTGGATGACCTCATCAACTGGGCCCGCCGGGTGAGCCCCGTGTGCCTCCTGACCCTCTGTGTCCTGTAGGCCCCCACTGCACATGTGCCTCCAGCCTCCCCACACCCACAGCCTAGAGAGCAGGTGGGACTCTCCTAGAGGCTCCTCCATTCTGAGGGGTCAAAATCTGTACCCCCATATTGGGGATCCCCCAACCTCCCTCCTCGTCCCCAAGTCCTGTCCTTGCTATGGCAGTCACTACTGCCAAGCTCCTGCCCTGCCTTTTATTGCCCCCCTGCCCCGACCCCCGTGAGCCCCAGCGAGATGACCCCACCCCTCCTCTAGTTCTTTTTCTGGTCTCTGTATTTTTCTCCTCTATTGTAAAATATTTATTTATTGACAGTGCTGGGCCTCCTGCTTGCTAGGCAGGTGCTATACCTTTGTGCCATTGTTTTTGTTTTTTGTGCCAATACTGGGGCTTGAACTCAGGGTCTTGGTCACTGTCCCTTAGCTTTTTCAAGCAAGGCTGGTGCTATACCACTTGAGCTAGCCCTTCACTTCCACTTGGTTAACTGGAGAAAAGAATCTCACGGGCTTTTTCACCCAGGCTGGCTTCAGTTATCCTGGATCTCAGCCTCCTGAGTAGCTAGGATTACAGGTGTAAGCCACCCATGCCTGGCTTAAAAGTAATTTTAAGTCAGAAGAATCATGCATGTTGAAGTTTAAGTCGTTCTAAATAAATCTGACAGCCTCTTTTTGAGGTGCCCCACAGCAATGTCTGTGCCATGTGTCCCTCCAAGTCCACAGAGTGGTCTCTACACCATGCATTCCTCTAGCCTGCTCTCACCCAGCTGTCTGGCTTCACAGCGCTGGGTAGCACCCGGTGGTGACAGCTCAAGTCTAACAATTGTCCATTGTCAGGCATGCTCATGGGCTCTGCTTTTGCTTCTCTGCATTGTGCCCAGTGTACTCATGGTCATCCTGCACTGCCAAAGAGATGCCCTCTGTAGGAACACGGCCACCTGTGGCTCAGGGATCAGTAGAGGCCTTTTCCTGTTCTGTACCCCAGCTTTACCCCATGCTGGGCATCCCCACATGTGCAAGCTACAGAGACCACTTTTAGTTCTCAGGCCCAGGTACAGAATAAGCAGGACCCGTGGGGGGAATCAAGGCACCCCCAGATGAGGGAAATAGCAGAGCAGCTGGGGGATCCAGGAGGTTCCTGTTGAATTGGCTCTTGTGCTAACCCAGGAACAAGTCCTGTGGATGCTGGTAGGAACAGCTCTGCAAGGCAGGCCCCCTTCCCCCAGGGGCCCGGGCAACATCCAGAGTCCTAGTGTTTACAGCTGCACCTCCCACGCAGCTACTGAATGTGGCTGGTGCCCATAGAGCACGTGGATCTGCAGTGGTAGCTGGCCTGCTGTTTTTTCCATTAGCAATTTTACTCCCCCTACCTCCCTTCCCCCACTCCCCCTACCAATCTGGTTTTGAACTCTGGGCCTGGGTGCTATCCCTGAGCTTTTTTGCTCAAGGCTAGCACTCTACCAACATTGAGCCAAGGTTCCAATTCTGGCTTTTTGATAATTAATTGGAGGTAAGAGTTTCACAGGCTTTCGTAACCAGGCCATCTTCTAATCCACAATCCTCAGATCTTAACATCCTAAGTAGCTAGAATTACAGGTGTGAGCCTTTGGTACCTGGCTGCAAGTGCACTTCCAAGCCACCTCCAGGGGCTGGTGTGTCTGGCCACTGCCCTTAGGAAAAGAGCTGGGTGGCTTTTTTTTTTTTTTAATGCCAGCTTGAACTCAGGGTTTTAGTGCTGTCCTGAGCTGCTTTTTTGCTCAAGGCTATCACTGTACTACTTGAGTCCTAGCCTTCTGGTTTTTTGGGTAGTTTATTAGAGATAAGACTCTCACAAGCTGGGTGCCTGGGGCTCACAGCTGTAATCTTAGCTACTTAGGAGGCTGAGATCTAAGGATCATGGTTTGAAGCCAGCCCAGGCAGGCTTCAAAGTCTGTGAGTCTTTTTCTGGTCCTGGTCACTGTCCCTGAGCCTCTTTGTGCTCAAGGCTTGTGCTCTACCACTTGAGCCATAGCACCACTTCTGGCTTTTTCTAAGTAGTTTCTCAGATATAAGACTCTCACAGACTTTTCTGCCCAGGTTGGCTTTGAACTGTAATCCTCAGATCTTAGTCACCTAAGTAGTTAGGATTACAAGGCTGGGCTACCAGTGGCCAACAGGGTGACTTTCTTTTCAAGCGAGGTTGTGAACCTAGGTTTTCCTACATGAAACCCACACGGGCAACATGTGACCTGAGCACCTGCCCCACAGAGCTCACTGTGGCCCATGACCTTCGGCTTGGCCTGCTGTGCTGTGGAGATGATGCACATGGCAGCACCCCGCTATGACATGGACCGCTTTGGTGTGGTCTTCCGTGCTAGCCCACGCCAAGCCGACGTAATGATTGTGGCTGGCACACTCACCAACAAGATGGCCCCAGCACTCCGCAAGGTAAGCCATGTCCCTGCCCAAGCAGCCAGCCCAGGTTACTGAGCTGCTTGCAGACATCAGATCCCATGTCTCTTGTAGGTCTATGACCAGATGCCGGAGCCACGTTATGTTGTGTCCATGGGGAGGTGAGTGCCAAGCCGGCTCCTTCCATTCCCCATGCTTTGCCCTGCTCACGTATCTGAATGTAGTTGACATTCGATAGAACCACAACAGAGCTGGGTGCCTGTGTTCAGTTCAGGCCATCAGATCTGCCCTCACCCCAGAATGATTTCTTTTGGCCTTCCTTGGCCCAGGCAGCAGGCTTCAACCATCTTATTTTCCTTCCCTTTGCCTTATAATTTTGGGGGCTATGTCACCCCCAGAAGACAAGCTTGCACTCTCCCCATCTTTTTTTTCTCTTCTTTTTTCTTTGGTCGGTCGTGGGGCCTGAACCCTGGGCCTGGGCACTGTCCCTCAGCTCTTCAGCTTAAAGCTAGAACACTACCACCTGAGCCACAGCCCCACTTCCAGCTTTTTCTGCTTATGTGGTGCTGAGGAATCGAACCCAGGGCCTCGTGCATGCAAGGCAAGCACTCTACCACTGAGCCACCTTCCCAGCCCCTCTTTTTTCTTTCTTTCTTTCTTTTTTTTTTTTTTTGGGGGGGGGGGACGTGCCAATCTAAGGCTTGTATTCAGGGCCCAGCACTGAGCTTTGCCCAAGGCTAGCATTCTACTACGTAAGCCTCAGCTACATTTCTGGCTTTTTGGTAGTTAATTGGAGATAAGAGCCTCACAGAATTTTCTGCCTGGGCTGGCTTTGAACTACGATCCTCAGATCTCAGGGCCATAGGCATGAGCCACCAGTGTCTCATTTTTGGTTTTGTTTGTTCTTTTGCTGGTTCTGGGGAGCTTGAACTCAGGGCCTAGGCACTGTCCCTGAACCTCTCTGTGTTCAAGGATAGTGCTCTGCCACTTGAGCCACAGCACCGCTTCTGGCTTTTTCTGTTTATGTGGTACTGAGGAATTGAACCCAGGGCTTCATGTGTGCTAGGAAAGCACTCTACTGCTAAGCCATATTCCTGGCCCCCTAGTGTCTCATTTTTTTGGAGACAGAAAACACATAGTATAAATTTCAGCCTTGCTTTTTTTTTGGGGGGGGGGGTGGGCAGCCAGTATGTATGCCAGTACGTGGACTTGAATTCAAGACTTTGTGCTCTTGCTCTCTTTCTGCTCACAGCTGGTGCTCTACCACTTGAGTCACACTTCTAGTCCATCATTTTTACTGGCTACTTAGAATCTCTTGGGACTTTTCTACTAGGGCTGGCTCAGTTGCCCTGTGCCCTGGGACTTTGTCCTTGGCAATCTTTGCTGATTGGGGGGTTTGTGGTTAGAAATCTTTGGATCCCACATTTCCTAGCCTCTTCCACATTTCTCAGCCTCCTGTTTGATTACACCCCACCCATCCCATGGCAGGCTCCACGAGGCCACTTGCTGGCTGCTTGCTTACAATGTCTCTTTGTCTGGCTCTGGTCTTTTCTGACTGCCCAAACCCCTGTTGGCATTCGAAGCAGACAGCAGGGGCTGCAGGGGCTGAGCCATCCTCATTGTGTCTTCCCCCACAGCTGTGCCAACGGAGGCGGATACTATCATTACTCCTACTCTGTCGTGAGGGGCTGTGATCGCATTGTGCCTGTGGACATATACGTACCAGGTGAGACTGGGCCCTTGTGACGCTACTCAAGCCACCAAGAGCAGAGAGACTACCTCCCCCAGGCCTGGCCTTTACCCCAGGGCAGTATCAGGGTTGAAGGTGCCTGCATAGGTGGAAGGGAGGATAGGCAGCGTTTGCTAGCTATAAGCTACATACAGCTCTGCCCAACTTAAAAAAAGAAAAAAATACCACACCTGGCACTGGTGGCTCCTACCTGCAATCCTAGCTACTCAGAGACTGAGGTCTAAAGTTCACAGTTTGAAATCAGCCCAGGCAGAAAATCTGTCAGACTCTTACCTCCCATTAGTGAAACGGAGCTGTGACTCAAGTGGTAAAACACAAGGTTAAGTAAAAAACCAAGCAAGAGCACAAAGCCCAGAGTTCAAACCCCAGTACCAGCACACACACATACACACACACACAAAACGTACCACATAGGATGCAGTTCTTGAAACCAACAGGACAGGAGGCTAGTCTAAACTCTCTGGTCCTTGTCCTCAGAAGGGTAAGTCTTCTAATCATGTCCCACACAGCCTTTGGACTATGCCAATACGGTATTACCTGGAATTCACATTTCACTGGTCATCCTCTATTTGACCTGGTAGCCCCGTGGACCCTCTCATATGGTCCCAGCCAGCCTGGCACCCAAAGGGAGCCTGCTGGAGTATTTGCCTTGACAGTAGTCAGTACGGTCAGGAATGGGAGCAGGACACAAAAATTCCTAGTTCTTGCTGCCTGGCATTGTGCCCTTAGTGCCGTGGTCAAGTTCTCAGCTGCTCAGGAAAATGAAAGTCATGTCATGACCTCCCAAACAATGGCAAGACAAGTTTGCCATTGAATGATGATGGCTGTCTGGAAACAATTTGTTTGGAGTTCTGTACTAAGATCTGTTCTCTGACACAGGGGCCCAAGGTGGCCCTGCCTGGTCCTCATCCTCCCCAGGACTGTACACTATGGGGTGCTGGTATGGGACTTGGCTTCCTTCCACCTCATCCAGTCCCAGCCTCTACCTGCTACAACTCCAGGGGTCCCAGTGGCCCTGCCCTCAACTGTCTTCTGCTGTCTGGCCACTTCTAGCCACTTCACACTGACTGCCGGATAGCCAGGTGGGGGTTGGCTGGGCAGGGAAGATGGCACTCAGGGCCAGAAGTGCAGTCATTGGATCCTGTGTCATTTCCACAGGTGGTAGGTATAGGCCTACCCCTTCCCTCAGTCGCAGGCATCTACCTGTGTCCCCAACCCATGTTTTCCTTTCCTACCCAGCCCAGGGACCCCTTGGCACTCCAGCATGCTGTACCTTGTAGACTTTTTTTTTTTTTTAAACCAGTGCTGGGGTTTGAACTCAGGGCCTGGGCACTGTCCTTGACCTTTTTGCTCAAGGCTAGCACTGTACCACTTGAGCCACTGCACCCACTTCCAGCTTTTTCTGTTTATGTGGTACTGAGGAATTGAACCCAGGGCTTCATGCATGGTAGGCAAGCCACATTCCCAGCCCCTTGAAGACTTCTTTTTTTTTTTGCCAGTCAAGTCAGGGCCTAGGCTCTGTCCCTGAGCTCCTACCACTTGAGCCACAGTGTGCCACTTCTGGCTTTTTGTTTATGTGGTACTGAACCCAGGGCTTTATGCATATTAGGCAAGCATTCTACCACTAAGCCACATCCCCAGCCCCCCTTGTAGACTTTGAGGAGTCTTTTTTTTTTTTCCCCCCTTTCTTTCTTGTGCCAGTGCTAGGGCTTAAAATCAGGGCCTGGTAACTTTCCCTTAGCATTCTGACTCAAGGCTGGAGCTTTACCATTTGAACCACACCTCCACTTCTAGTTTGTTTTTTTTTCTTTTTTTTGGGGGGGGGGGGGCGTAATTAGTATTTCAGTGAAGGTAAGTCTGATGGACTTTCCTGCCTAGGTTGCCTTTGAATCATGATACTCAGCTTTCAGCCTTTTGAGTAGCTAAGAATAAAGGCATAAGCCACTGGCACCTGGCTTGTAAGGGACTTAGACAATGTAGGAAGAGGGTAGCCCAGAATACAGGAGGGACACTGAGATTTTGGTCCCCATAGGCTGTCCCCCAACCGCAGAGGCCCTGCTCTACGGCATCCTACAGCTGCAGAGGAAGATCAAGCGGGAGAAGAGACTCAAAATGTGGTACCGAAGGTAGTGCTGCCCATGCTACTACCCTGCAATTGTGAATAAATCCATAGTAAACTTGCCTGAGTCTGAATCCTAGTGTCCATGGGGTAGGGGAGCAGTGGGAGGCAACAGGTGGATCCTGGCATCTTGCCTCTAAACAGGGGCTGTTACTATTCTATAGACATCAGACTTGGTTATGAACCCCCTGCCCAGTCACTCAGCTGAGCCCTCCCAGGAAGGAGTGGCTTTGGAGAGCAGAAAGCTGTGAGTCTTGATGCAGTCTCCCTCTCAGGCCCACAGTAGCTGAGCACAGCCCATCATCCCTGCCCACACCTGAGTATCCAGGCTCAAACACTGTTTCTAAGCTATTTCTGGGGCCATCATCCATGCCCACACCTGAGCACCCAGAGTTCAAACATTGTTTCTAAGCCATTCCTGGGCAGTGGGGACTCTAAGACGCATTAGCAGTAGCTGCCTCTTAGCTGGAACACACCAAGACAGGCCTAGATGAGCCCTGGGGGGACCATGTACATCCAGGGCTGTAGGAAGACCTTTCCTCCTTCTCCTGACCTGGTACTCTTGGCCAGGGCCTCCCTCTAGAATCTGCCTTGTGTTCTCTAGCCCACAATTCTACAATGTCTTAGCGACAACACTGGTCAGGGCTATGGTGATGGCTACCCAAGTCACTGGGGGTAAGCTGCCCAACCCAGCTTGAGGGCAGCATTTAGAACAAGACCACACTGAAATGGGAAGTCTCACAGGTAAGAGAAGCTTCAACCAGGGCTTAGGGGCTGAGTCTGCAGCTTGACTTTTGTACTCATGGTGGGGATCAGCAGCCGGAACAGACAAGATGGTTCCAGTGCAGTTGGCCTGGATATGTGGATGATGCAGAACAGGGCTACAGAGGGACCCAGGCAAGATATTTGGAAGGATTTTCGTATTGGGGGACAGAATACCACAAATGACATAGTTGAACCCTCTACTGCACAAGGGCTTTCATCTGGCTCCTGGTCATGGCTGCCTGGAAGATCTTGGGTACTGGCATCATGAGTGAATGGCAGGTAATCACAGACGGAGGCTTAGAAACAGGCAAGGAGAGCCCCCAGGAAGGCCAATGGGAAGCTGCATGGTCACCCACCACTGACTGGCCAGGCCAGCACCATCATTTATTTCACCCTTGGGCTCTGGGGACCAGCAGGCTGCTGCTGGAGCTTAGGAAGGCTGCCCTGTGTCAGCAGGGACAACCAGGGCTGAGGCTAGGGCTCACCCTCTAGCCACCAAGGCACTGATAGGGGTGCAGAAACACTGGTCCAGAGACCCTGAGGCTCCCCCAGGGCCAGCAGCTCAGTGCTTGGTGACCCGTGGTGTGATCATCTGTGGGAAGGCGTAGTAGCGGCAGTCGGCAGGTGGGGCGAGTGCCATCACTTCAGTGCAGATGTTGTCCCTCCGGAAGCCCGCCTCCTGCAGCGCTGGCACCTGTGTCTCCTGGTGAGAGGGGCTCAGGTCATCCCAGGATTGGGCCTGGCCACACCCCCGGGGGCACATGAGATGCTGCCCTAGACATGAATAGGAATCCCCAGCTTTCAGCCTGGACAGTAGCCAGCTCAGCCCCTAGGTATCCTCCCATACCAGTCCCAGGAAGGATAGTGATACACTAGAGCCCACCTACGGGATCCCCAGTGGGCTTCTTTTGCTCTTGCCACTGTCCAGAGTAAGAGAACCAGGACAGGAAAAGGACACAGGCTGCTAGCTAGCTCATAATTTTGTTCACCCTGTGTCACTAGCAGGCTCTCAGAACTTCTGTGGGTTCCTAGGAGAGTAGCTAAAAAAAAAAAAGGATTGTCGCCTGGTGCCAGTGGCTCATGCCTGTCATCCTAGCTACTAGGGAGGCTGAGATCTGAGGATCTCAGTTCAAAGCCAGCCCAAAAAACCACTGTGGCTCGAGTGGTAGAGCCTTACCCTTGAGCTGAAGAGCTGAGGGACAGTGCCCAGGCCCAGAATTCAAGCCCCACAACAAACAAAAAAAAAAGGTGGGGCGGGGGGAACCCTGCTGAACAGGTAAAAGGGCACTGAGGAGAATGGGAGGGGCTGAGCTGTATCCACATGCTGGAGAGTAACGGGAAGTGATTTGAGCTGGTGAGGCGTCTTGGTGATTTCAAAGTAGAAAAATCAGCACACCAACCCACCCAAGAGTTTAACCCCTGAGATCCATGGGACAGAGGCTCTCCCCAACATCAACAGGGTGACCACAACTCTCCCCCTCCCTCCCCCCCACCAAGGTCCCTGCCAGACATTGAGGTAGGGTCCACCAGGAACTCCCAGGTTTGCACCTCAAACATGATGGTAATGTCTGAATACTTGGACTTCATCAGTTCTCCCCAAGAGGTGAGATTGCAATATGTGAGGACACCTCCAGGCTTCAGCAGGCGGAAGGCATGGTTCTGGGGAAAGAAACCAAGTAATCAGGAGAGAGCCTGAGGTGTAAATAGAGGGGGATCGATCCCTGTGAGGCCCCCACACCCTAACAAGTCAGCAGTGAGTAAGAGAGGTGCTGACTACAGACAGCCCCATGAAGCTGCATTCTCACCTTGATGAAGTTGAACTGGTGTGTATGCCAGGTCTCCTCTGAAAGGGGGTATGTGTCATACAGGATCCCTGCATAGGGCATACAAACTGGCAATCAGGGCCACCATAGCCTCACCCAGCCTTACCTGGCTAGTCCTGGAGCTGCACAAGCTGTGTTTCAAAAGCTACCCTGGTGTGAGCCCCAGCTACCTTTTCCATTCACCACCATCTTGTTGTGTTTCTGTGCACAGGCCCTCTGTGTATGTGTGCCGTTGTATGACCTCCACACCAACTCCAACCCCCAGGCTTGTCCCTGAGTACATACTAGAGAGTGTATCAAAATGTCCCTCTGCAAGCAAAGGAGGAGCTGATGGTGCAGTTGCAGGCAGAGGGCCCCATGTAGGTTCCCCTCACCGTCAAAGTGATTGTCCGGAAGTGTGGGCGCCACCTCTTCCCACAGGCCTTTTAAGGGGACCACCTTGGAGATGGGAGAACAAGAGAAGATTGGGGTTCAAAGAGGATCCTATCACTACTTGCTGTAGGGAGGAATAGGAGACTCCCAAGGGAGGAGGCTGCCCCTTCCCCCCTCTCCATGTCACCCCAGGCTCCTGTCCCTCTGAGGAGTGAGCCTACAAGTCACTGGGCACCTTGTGTGGCTGCTGTGAGGCCCAAGCCTGGAGCCGCTGGAAGACACCATCATTGCACTCGATGATCCAGTGCTCCTCGATGGGGGCTTCCTGCAGCCTTGTGGCTGCAATGGCCATGCCAAAGCCCACCTCTAGGACCCGGCCCCCTAGGAGATAAAGGACACCAGGCATCAGAGTGGGTCCTGGGTGGACCTGGCCATAAGTCACATCTACCCTATGTGTGACCAGTTGGAAAGGAACTGTGGGTGGGTAGAACACAGTAGCCCTAAGGACAGAATCGCGTGGGCCTCGGCAGTAGCCAGAGAGAAAATGTCCAGCCTCAGGCCAAAGCTTTTGGGACCAGCCCCAATCTATGTGTGGAGGGGGGTCAGAGCCTTGGACTTTGAGCCCCTGCCCACGCTGTTTGTGCTGGTGGCCCTTATCTCTCCAGTTAGTTACTTTCCTGTCCCCTCCCCCTGGCCGTGGGATTTCCAAGGACAAGGCCTTGTTTCGAGGATTGGGAGTCACAGTGATCTGAGCGGGAAGGAGCTCTAGATCACAGAGTGGAACACCCCCTCCCCCAACCCTGCGTGGAACAGTGCAACTGCCCATTTCCCAGAGGCCCTGGAAGGATTGGGGCTGGGGAACACTCCAGCTTCCACACTAGGCAGTGCAGAGCCAGTTTAGTGGACAGCTGTATCTCTGCTCAGCTTTCTCAAGCTATTCTTAGCCACCAGGGGGCGGGACCCCCACCGTCCCGGGCAGTCAGACACTCTCCCCCAGCCAGATTCCCCTGTCCCTCCCACAAGCCGAGTTCCACCCCAGGTTGTGCGTCAGGGCATCCAGACCCCCGCCCTCCCTCGGCCTAGCCTGGAGAATCGGGGTTCATGACGTTCCCAGTACCTAACAAGCGCGCCTGCTGCGTGCGGGCCCCGTGCCCGCAGCACCCCTTCTGCAGCCTCGGTGGCCACCACCTCCGGGCGAGGAAACCGAGGCACACAGAGAGGCTGCTTCGTGTCGACTGGAGCGCCCCGCCCTCACGGCCCAGGCCCGGTACCTCGGGAGGCGGCGGCGGCCGCCAGAGCGTGCATGTAGGGAGTCTCCCAGCGCTCCATCACCGGCTTGCCCAGGATTTGCAGGTGTGTGTCAGATGCATCGTAGGCCGCCGGCGCCGCGCGCCATGCAGGGCTGCAGTCCTCACCGGGCGCGAAGAGCGGGCTGGCAGCGGGGACACTCATGGTGCGGTGGCCGCCAGGACGCGTCCGGACCTCCGGCCGCGGGCGAAGCCTCTGTGGGGGCCTTCCGGGCAGGCGGGGCTGGTGGGAGGAGGGGGCGGGGATAGGCTGTGGGGGCGGGGCCAGAGCTCCCCCCCCGTGGAGGCGGGGCTACCGGGAGGGAGGGGCGGAGCCTGGGGTGGGGCCTTCGAGACCAGGCCCCGTTGGAGGCCGGCGGGGGTGTGGCCGGATTCATCAAGCCTCGGCCCTGCGGCCTTCAGTCCCCACTTTGTCTTTTACTTGCCTGGGAATCCCTCACCGGGAAGGGGCGCGAAGACCTGACGTTTTCCTAGCGCTATTGCAAAGTGTTTTTGAATATTTTAAATCATTTAACCTTCAGAATAGGCTGGGTTTCTCACTTTACGGATGAGGAAACCAGCAAAACCTAAGCCAAGAGGGTGGGGGGAGAGGTTCAATATTAGAACTCCCAACAGCACCCTGGAGGTGAGGGTTCACACCAATGACCATAGCTACTCAAGAGGCTGAGGTCTGAGAATCACAGTTCAAAGCCAGTCTGTGAGACTTACCTCCAATTAACCACCCAAAGAACCCGGCCTCGAACAATAAAGCTAAGGACAGCACCCCAACACACACACACACACACACACACACCAGAAAGTCGCCACCTTTTCCACTTCACTGAACTGCCACTCCCCAATAACCCACCCCTGCTAGCTTCAGGTCACACAGCATCCTGATAGGGGAAGAACTAGGACAGCATTCAATCCTAGATGAGATCCTCATTCCTAGGAAGTCAGGCCGAGCATAGTGCCCAGCTACTTCTGCTATCTACAGCCCCAGCCCCAGGCAGCCACTGGGGGGTCAGATTCCTCCTTAGCCTGAATCCCTAGTTCTATGATTTCCCTTTTCTGGACTTGTTAACTCAATAAGCTCCCTTTCCACAGTTTAGCATGCTCCTTCCCCTTCCCATAGCTTAGCATGTTCCTTTCCTAGGCAACACTAGGCCCATTTAGTAAAGGCAGTAAATAATCAGCCTCTAATCTCCCCTTTGTCTTGAGATGGCACTTCTCTGGGGCAGCTACCACCATATAAGGCAGCAAGATCCCCTTAGAGTGACCTTCAGGTCTGGGCAGCTGCAGGACCCCTTGTCCTACTTGGGCAGCAGCCATAAATCCTAACCCACCATGATGAAGCCCCTGGCCCACACATCCACAGCAGGGTTATAAAAGGTCACTAGACACAATAGCTGGCACTTCTCTCCTGAGAAGGAGTCTTGTGGTCCCTTTACTGGCAATAAACTTTTTCTTTGTTCTTTGTACCTGGATGTCTGCATGGTTTTCTGGAAAAGTCTAATTTACTCTTACAGGACTGAACACAAAACTATGGCACAAACCCTGAGCACTCTCAAATCCCCACAGAACACTATGGGTGTTTTTTGTTTTTTGTTTTTTTGTGTGCTGGTCCTGAGGCTTAAACTTAGGACCTGAGCACTACCTCTGAGCTCTATTTTCACTCAGGCTAGTGCTCTACCATTTAAGCCACAGTGCATTTCCAGCTTTTTGATGGTTAATTGGAGCTCAGAGTCTCAGAGGACTGGAAATGTGGCTTAGTGATAGAGGGCTTGCCTAGCATGCATGAAACACTGGGTTCAATTCTTCAATACCATATAAACAGAAAAGGCCAGAACTGGTGCTGTGGCTCAACTGGTAGGGAGCTAGCCTTGAACAAAAGGAGCTCAGGGACAGTGACCACCCAGACCCTGAGTTCAAACCCAGGGACTGGCAAAAAAAAAGGTTTCACAGACTTTACACCCCAGGATGGCTACAAACTGCCATCCTCAGATCTTAGCCTCCTGAGTAGATAGGATTATAGGCATAAACCACCAGCATTTAGTTCACTTTGTTTTATTTTTGAAAATAGGGTTTTTTTTGTTGTTGTTGTTGTTTTTTGTCTGTCATGGGACTTAAACTCTGGGTCTGGGCGCTGTTCCTCAGTTCTTCAGCTCAAGGCTAGTGCTCTACCACTTGAGCCACAGCACAACTTCTAGCTTTCTGGTGGTTAATTGAGGATAAGACTCTCACAGACCTTCCTGTCTGGGCTGGCCTTAAACCATGATCCTCAGATCTCAGCTTCCTAAGTAGCTAAGGATTATAGGTGTGAGCCACTGGTGCCTGGCTTAGGATAAAGTTTTAATTTATGTTGGACAGACTAGGATGAACTTGGGCTTCGATCTTTCTCTTTCTCTCTTTTTTTTTTTGGGGGGGGGGGGTTGGTGGTTGTAGGTGCTGTACCTGAGCTCTTTCACTCAAGACTAGTAGTCTACCATTTTGAGCCATAGTGCCTTTTCCAGTTTTCCAGTGGCTAACTGGAGATAAGAGTATTAAAGATTTTCTTGCCCAGACTGGCTTTGAATAATGATCCTCAGATCTCAGCCTCCTTAGTAACCAGGATTATAGGTGTGAATGCCACTGCCCTGTTTGGGCTTCAATCTTTCTTCTATGCTTCCCTCTGTTGCTGGAAATAACAGGTTTGTTTATCCAGCCAACAGTTGATATGGAGTCTCCAGAACTCCTAACTGGTCTTGAACTATTATCTCCACATCTCTATCTCCTAAGTAATTAAGAATTACAGGCGTGGGGCTGGGAAGGTGGCTCAGTGGTAGAGCACTTGCCTTGCATGCATGAGGCCCTGGGTTCGATTCCTCAGCACCACAGAAGCAAAAAGAAAAAAGCCGGAAGTGGTGCTGTGGCTCAAGTGGTAGAGAGCTAGCCTTGAGCTGAAGAGCTGAGGGACAGCGCCCAGGCCCAGAGTTCAGGCCCACGACTGGACCCCCCCAAAAAAAAAGAATTACAGGTATGATAAGTAAAAAATATAAGAGACAGCACCTAGGCCCTGAGTTCAAGCCCCAGGACTGGTACAAAAATAAAATAACATTACACACTTGAACTGCTGTGCTCAGATAGGGCCTTTTTGCCCCCCCCTTTTTTTTTTTGCCAGAGCTTCTTTTTTGTTTGTTTGCCAGTCCTGGGGCTTGAACTCAGGGCCTGAGCACTATCCCCTGAGCTTCTAGTGCCCCTTCCAGCTTTTTCTGTTTATGTGGTACTAAGAAATCAAACCTAGGGCTTCATGCATGCTAGGCAAGCACTCTACCACTAAGCCACATTCCCAACCCTTCCAGAGCTTCTTTTTACTCAAGACTAGCACTCTACCACTTGAACCACAGCACACTTCCAGGTTTTTTGGTATCTAATTGAAGATAAGGGTCTCACAGATTTTCCTGACCAGGCTTGCTACAAAACACACTGAGCACCAGTGGCTCATGCCTGTCATCCTAGCTACTCAGGAGGCTGAGATCTGAGGATCTCGGCTCAAAGCCAGCCCAGGCAGGAAAGTCCCTGAGATTCTTATCTCCAATAAACCACTAGAAAATGAGAATGGCACTGTGGCTCAAGTGGTAGAGTGTTCACCTTGAGCTGAAGAACTGAGAGATAGTGCCCAAGCACAGAGTTCAAGCCCCAGGACTGACAAAAACAAAAAACAAAAACACAATTCTGGGGCTGGGAAGGTGGCTCAGTGGTAGAGCCTTGCATGCATGAGGCCCTGGGTTCGATTCCTTAGCACCACATAAGCAAAAAGAAAAAAGCCGGAAGTGGTGCTGTGGCTTAAGTGGTAGAGCACTAGCCTTGAGCTGAAGAGCTGAGGGCTGAGGGACAGCGCCCAGGCCCAGAGTTCAGGCCCCACAACCGGACCCCCCCCCCAAAAAAAAATTCTTAGCTGGGCGCCAGTGGCTCACGCCTGTAATCCTAGCTACTCAGGAGTCTGAGATCTGAGGATCGCGGTTCAAAGCCAGCCCGGGCAGGAGAGACTGTGAGACTCCTATCTCCATTAAACCACCAGAAAACCGGAAGTGGCGCTGTGGCTCAAGTGGTAGAGCATTCGCCTTGAGCTGAAGAGCTGAGGGACAGCGCCCAGGCCCAGAGTTCAAGCCCCACGACTGACCAAAAAAAAAAAAAAGCTGAGATCTGAGGATCGTGGTTCAAAGCCAGCCCAGGTAGGAAAGTCCATGAGATTCTTATCCCCAGAAAACTGGAAGTGGCACTGGGGCTCAGGTGCTAGAATATTAGCCTTGAGCCAAATAAGTACAGGAACAGCGCACAGGCCCAGAGTTCAAGCCCCAGGACCAGCAACAAACAAACCAACCACAATTCTTAGATCTCAGCCTCCTAAGATACCCTGCTTTTTTTGTTTTTTGGGTTTTTTTTTTTTGCCAGTCCTGGGACTTGAACTCAAGGCGTGGGTCCTGGCCCTGAACTTCTTTTGCTTCAGGCTAGCACTCTGTCGCTAGAGTCATAGCACTACTGCTGGCTTTTTCTGTTTATGTGGTACTAAGGAATTGAACCCAGGGCTTCATGCATCTAGGCAAGCACCTACCATTAAGCCACATTCCCAGCCCATCCTGCATTTTAAAAAAAATTTTGGTTGGTCATAGGACTTGAACTCTTGGTTTAGGCTCTGTCCCTCAGCTCTTCAGCTCAAGACTAGTGCTCTAGCACTTGAGCCACAGGGTCTCTTCCAGTTTTCTGGTGGTTTATTGGGGATAAGAGTCTCATGGACTTTCCTGCTTGGGCTGGCTTTGAACTGAGATCCTCAGATCTCAGCCTCCTGAGTAGCTAGAATTACAGGCATGAGCCACTGGCACCCAGCTAAGAATTCTGTATTGAAGCAAGCCTAATCAGAAAAGTCTGTGAACCTCTTATCTCCAGTTAGCTACCAAAAAAGCTGGAAGTAGGGGCTGGGAAGGTGGCTCAGTGGTAGCGCGCTTGCCTTGCATGCTTGAGGCCCTGGGTTCGATTCCTCAGCACCACATAAGCAAATAGAAAAAAGCCGGAAGTGGCGCTGTGGCTCAAGTGGTATTGGTAGAGCGCTAGCCTTGAGCTGAAGAGCTGAGGGACAGCGCCCAAGCCCAGAGTTCATGCCCCACGATTGGACCCGAAAACAAAAAAAACCAAAAACAAAAAAGCTGGGAGTAGTGCTGTGGCTCAAGTGGTAGAGTACTAGTCTTGAACTGAAAAGCTCAGGGACAGTGCCCAGGCCCAGAGGTCAGGCCCCATGAATGGGGAGAAAGGGACAGTACTGGAATTTGAACTCAAGGCCTTGTACTTTCTAGACATGGTCTTAAGCCATGATGCCAGCCCTTTTTGCCTTAGTAAGTTTTCAAACAGTGTCTAGAGTTTTTCTGGCTGTCCTTGACCCTGATCCTCCTCATTTACAATTTCTGAATAGTTGGGATAGCAGGTACATACGACCATGCCCAGCTTTTTATTAGTTGATATGGGTTTTCTTTTTTTCTTTTTTTTTTTTCTGCTTATGTGGTACTGAGAAATCGAATTCAGGACCTCATGCATGCAAGGCAAGCACTCTACTGCTGAGCCACCTTCCCAGCCCTTTATGGGTTTTTTTGATCCTTTTGTACTGGCAACTTTAAATCAGGATACTCCTGAGTAGCTAGGATTATAGAATTAGGCTGACCTAGAATTTATGATCCTCCTGACTTGATCTTTCTAGTGCTGGGATTATTCACCTACACCATCATGCTGCCACATCATGTAACTTCCACCACTGAGAACATTCTTTTTTTTCAGATCTTACTGTGGCAAATACTAAAATTGGAGCTATATGTAGAAGATTGTTCTCTCATCACTTAAAAACATAAAAATGTGAGGCAGGGAAGGTGGCTCAGTGGTAGAGCGCTTGCCTTGCATGCCTGAGGCCCTGGGTTCGATTCCTCAGCACCGCATAAGCAAAAAGAAAAAAGCCAGAAGTGGCGCTGTGGCTCAAGTGGTAGAGTGCCAGCCTTGAGTATAAAATCGCAGGGACAGTGCCTAGGCCCTGAGTTCAAGCCCCAAGACCAGCACACACATATAAGTATGCAAGGGCTGGGAATGTTGTTTAATGGTAGAGTGCTTGCCTAGCATTCATGAAGTCCTGGGTTCAATTCCTCAGTACCACATACACAGAAAAAGCCAGAAGTGGCACTGTGGCTCAAGTGGTAGAGTGATAGCCTTGAGCTCAGAGAGGCTCAGAGACAGAGCCCAGGCTCTCACACCTATAATCCTTAATTTACTCAGGAGGCTGAGATCTGAGGGTGGCAACTCAAAGCCAGCCTGGGCAGGAAAGTCCATGAGACCTTCATCTCTAATAAATCACCAGAAAACCAGAAGTGGCGCTGTGGTTTAAGCAGTAGAGTGCTTGCCTTGAACTGAAGAGCTGAAGGACAGTGCACAGGCCCAGAGTTCAAGCCTCATGACCGACCAAAAAAAAAAAAAAGAAAGAAAGAAAGAAGGGGGGGGGAGGGAGAAGAGAAAAGTCTTACAGTCTTCCTGCCTGAACTAGCTTTGAACCATGATCCTCAGAACTTAGCCTTCTTAGTTGCTAGAATTATAAGCATGAGCCACCAGTACTGGACAAGATAGTGCATTTTATGCAGCACAGAAAAGAAATAAACAGTATTATGTACTGGTCTTGCATATGTCATGATGACAGTAACTCAGAAAACTACATTTTATTTTATTTTATTTATTTATTTATTTTTATTTTTTTTGCCGGTCATGGGGCCTGAACTCTGGGCTTGGGCGCTGTCCCTTAGCTCTTCAACTCAAGGCTAGCACTCTACCACTGGAGCCACAGCGCCACTTCCGGCTTTTTCTTTTTATGTGGTGCTGAGGAATCGAACCCAGGGCCTCATGCTTGCAAGGCATGCACTCTACCGCTGAGCCACCTTCCCAGCACCGAGAAAACTGCATTTTAAAAAATGAATTTACCAGCCTCTTGTCTCTACCTCCTGAATGCTGGGATTACAGCTATCATACCCTGTTTTCTTTCATCATTTTATTTATTTATTTATTTATTTGGGTCCGGTTGTGGGGCCTGAACTCTGGGCTTGGGCGCTGTCCCTCAGCTCTTCAGCTCAAGGTGAGCACTCTACCACTTGAGCCACAGCCCCACTTCTGGCTTTTTTCTTTTTGCTTATGTGGTGCTGAGGAATCGAACCCAGGGCCTCAGGCATGCAAGGCAAGAGCTCTACCACTGAGCCACCTTCCCAGCCCCTCATCATTTTATTTATTTACTTATTTATTTGATGTGTGTGTGTGTGTGTGTGTGTGTGTGTGTACTGTCCTGGGGCTTTAACTCAGGGCCTGACACTGTCCCTTAGCTTTTTCTTGCTCAAGGCTAGCATTGTATCACTTGAGCCACAGCTCCACTTGTGACCTTTGGGTTGTTAATTGGGGGTAAGAGTCTCATGCTCTGATGCTTTGTTCAGATGTTTTTGTTTATGGCTAGTGATCTGTTACTTGGGCCCTCCTACCCTCCAACGGTTTGGCATTAACTGGTAATTTGGAGATGGAATCTCAAGAGCCTTTCTGCCTAGGCTGGCTTCAAACTTGGATCCTCAGATCCTCAGCATCCTGAGTAGCCAGGATTACAGGCATGAGCCACCAGTGCCCAACCTGTTTCAAATGCTCTATTAGTAGCTGTGAGCATTTTGGATATCTCCCTGCACAACACATGGCAAAGGAAGAGGTTCTATTCCTTAGTACCCAGCCCTGGCATCTACAAGTTGGAAGGATGTCAGTGCCAGCCACTCTCCCTTCCTGCTCATTCAACAGCCAGTCCAGCCCTATCCCAGAAAATGCCCCTCTCCCTCCCCAAGCACTCCACCTTCCACCCCTACTGCAATCCCCAAAGTATAGCGAAGCCCTCAAAACGGTTGGCTATTTACATGGGCTTCTATAATATCACAGTATGATTCCCAAGACTGATGCCAGGCGAGGCTTCCTGTGTCTCCTGTTTGCCATCTGTAGCTATGGACTAATGTACATTACTGTTCTGCAGTGGCTGCTTTCAGCCCTACCAACATACACCAATGGTGTCTGGAGTCCTAACTACTCAAGAGGCTGAGCTCTGAGGATCGAGGTTTAAAGTCAGCCCAGTGAAGACAAATCTGAGAGACTCTTATCTCCAATTAACCAACAAAAAAGTGGAAGTGAAGCTGTGGCTCAAGTGGTAGAGTGCAAACCTAGAGCAGAAAAGACAAGAGCGCAAAGCTCTAAGTTCAAGCCCCAGTGCCTCAAACAACAAACAGCCTCTGTCTCCAGACAATGCCAGATGTGGGGAAGCGTAAACGCCCCAAGAAGAGAAATACAGTAGACAATGACGGGAAAGAACCAAGCCAGCATCTGGCTATTCACAGCGTTTGAGGGTCAACACTATTGTTAACTTGTGCTTTGACCCCAGTCTAGCTGAGTGACCTTGGGCAGGTGACGTAGCCTCCCTGACGCTCAATCTCATCTTCTGTGAAAGAGGAACAGGAGAAGGAGCCACGGTACAGGACGTGCACTTGTAGCTAGCACAGCGCACAGCCCAGTCGGGCAGGATACGGGCGCCGACCCAAACAGTGGCCCCCGAGCAAGCCAGCAGCTTGCCAGTGGACTTAAAGAGGAAACTGTCTCTGCGCCTGCGCAAGCTTTGCACAAGCCCGAACGCCTAACCGCGCGCACCCGCCCTCCCGCCCGCGCACGTACGGACGCACGTGGCCTGGTTCGCGCGCACCTTATCCCCTGTCGGGATTTGCGCGGAACTCCACTTCCCAGAGTGCCCCGCGGCCGCGCTAGAATCCGTCACTGAGGACAGCGTGCAAGTCTGTGCTGGCGCAGACTTAGCCTCACGTACGTACGCACACACGTACGTACGCGCGGCGGCACCCCTGGCTCCTCCTCCGGAGGCCCCGTGCGGGAGCGCGCCCTGGCGTGCGCAGGGCGGCGGCGCGGCGGCGCGGGGACGCGCGGTGACCGTTGGCGCTGAGGGGAGGAGGTAGCAGCCGCCGCCGCCGCCGTTGCGCAGATCCGGGCCGCGGCTGAGGGGAGGGCGACGGAGTGGGTGACCTTCCGGAGGCGGGAGCGAGCCAGGAGGCCCGGGGACGCCAAGCGCCGCCGCCGCCATGAACAACTCGGGCGCGGACGAGATCGGGTGAGGACTGGCGGGCCGGCCTGCGCCGCCGCCCGGAGCCCGCGCCCTCGCCCCCGCCCCACCGCGCCGCCGGCCCGAGACGCCGCCCCCAGGGCGGGCCGGGGCGGGGGGCCGGCCCCGTCAAGGTCACGCCAGCGGGGGGTGGGGGGAGTGGAGACGCGGGGTGCGGGCCGGCCCGGACTTCCCGAGGGGGGGCTTGTACACAGCGCTGGGGAGGAAGGATCACGGAGACGCCACCCGGGACCCCGGGGAGCTGGCGGGCGGGGCGGGGACATTCGAGGGCCGCAGAGACCCTGCGCAGAAACCCGAGGATTGAGGGACCGCTCACGGGAGCCTGCAGGGCCGTGGGGGGAATCGGATGCGCGAGTCCACAGGCCTCGTGCCCCCACCCCCCACCCCCCTGCTTCTGTTTCCCGACTTTTCGGCCAGAGGGTGCTCCTGAGTGGCATCCTGGGAGTCCTGGGTGCCCCCAGCCCGCGCCGGAACTTGGCGGGATGGCGCACGTGGCCAGGCAGGTGGTGGGTTCCGGTTCTGCCGCAACCCAACTTCTGTGGTCCCGGCCCGAGGCAGTGAAGGTCCCCCCCTCCCCCCATACCGCCCCTAAAATATTAAAGGACACGAAGGCTCCTAGGTGCAAGGTCATCCGGCCGTCCCCCTCGGGCTAGATGCCGGCCGCCTGTTGTTTGAGGCCACCCCCCCTCCACCCCCCCAGGAAAAGGGGAAACCAAGGGCCGCTGTTGGTTTGTTTTTTCCTCTCCGCACGCACTGCGGTGGGGAGCGAAGGGTGGATGCCCGAGTTGGCCTGTAATTAGGGCTGTGTGCCTTGCGGAGTGGAAAGAAGGGTCCCAGGCGCTAGGATCTTGTTCTGCTCAAGCCGGGGGGCTCCTGCAGCCTCATTGGGTGTGACAGGCAAAATATTCCTGGGAAGAGAATGACACAACCTTCGGGCTGGATTTCCTAATGCCCGGGTAAAAGTGTTGGACTTGATGGGGCTAAACGTGTTTTAAGTGGAGATAGGCCTCCCAGGCAGCTCCAGCTCTGGTGCAAGTGAAGTGTATTGTTTAGTCTTCCCTGACCCAAGATGTGAGCGACTTCCTTAAGAGAACTGGGGCTGGGGGACAGCGAGTTAAATCCTGGCCTGGCTTAAGACACTACCAGGTTGCCTATCCCAGGTGGCATATTATTGTCTCCTCATGCCCAGGGTGAACAGCCTCTGCTGCCAAGAGTGAGGGATATTATGAGAGAGAAGATCTTACTCAGCTTAAGGAAGAGGGAGAGAACCTCTGGGTCAGGTGTCCAGTACAAAGTTGTTCCAGGCAAGCCCCAGTTGTTACCAGGAGCTGGTCCGCCTGAGCTCTTTACACTGGACTGCTACTCTTTTTTGGTGCCCACATTGAGGATTGAACTCAGTCTGGACACTGTCAATTTACTGCTTAAGGCTGGCACTTGAGCCACAGCTCTGCTTCCTTCACCTGTCCTTGTCCAGCTATTCTCTTGCTGCTCTTTATTATTGCTATTATTAATTTTTGGTTTTGGTCGGTTGTGGGGCTTGAACTCTTGGCCTGGGCACTGTCTCTCAGCTCTTCAGCTCAAGGCTAGTTCTCTACCACTTGAGCCACAGTGCCACTTCTACTTTTTCTGAGGAATCGACCCTAGGGCCTCATGCATGCAAGGCAAGCACTCTACCACTGAGCCATCTTCCCAGCCCCCTACTACTAATTTTTTTGGTGCTGGTTCTGAGGCTTGAATTCAGCCTCAGTGCTGTCACTTAGCTTTTCTGCTCAAGTCTAGCAGAAGACTAGCTCAAGACTCTTACTACTGAACCACAGCGCCACTTAAGGACCTTGTCCTATCTCCTGGCTGTGAGGAAAGAGGTGCCTCTTTACCTGCTGCAGCCATGGAGCACCACGTGGTTCCTGAATGCAGATTAGGACTTTGGGACCCTCTTTGTATTCCATTCTGTTTTCTTTTTCTTCTCTCTTCTTTTTTTTTTATTCTGCCTGTCCTGGAGCTTGAATTCAGGGCCTGGATGCTGCTCCTTCACTTTTGTGCTCAAGGCTAGCATTCTATCATTTGAGCCACAGTCCCACTTCCAGCTTTTATGGAGATGAGTCTCATGGACTTCCTTGCCTGGGCTGGCTTTGAACCATAATCCTCAGATTGCAGCTTCCTGAGTAGCTAGGATTACAGCAGTGAGCCACCTGTGTCTAGCTTTTTTTTTTTTTTTTAAATGGGTGCTGTAGATGAAATCCAAGGCCTTGACCCTTTTTCATGTATTTGCCTGAGCTTTGCTGCAGGCCCTATTTTTTTTTCCTGGTCCTAGGGCTTAAACTCTGGTCGTGGATGCTGTCCTTGAGCTTCTCTCAAGGCTAGCACTCTAGCACTTGAGCCACAGTGCCATTTCTGGCTTTTTCTTTGGTTAATTGGAGATGAGTCTTATGGATTTTCCTGCTGGGGCTGGCTTTGAACCACAGTCCTCAGATCTTGGCCTCTTGAATAGAGTAGCTAAGATAGGTATGAGCCATTGGCGCCTGGCAGGCTCTAAGGTTTTTGTTTTGGGGGAGGCCGGGGGGTTTTGTTCATTGTAGGGCTTGAACTCGGCCTGGGTGCTGTCCCTCAGCTCTTCAGCTCAAGGCTAGTTAGTGCTCTTACCACTTCAGCCACAGTGCAACTTCTAGTTTTCTGGTTGTTAATTGGAGATGAGTCTTAGGGACTTTCCTGCCTGCATTGGCTTTGAACCAAGATCCTCAAATCTCAGCCTCCTGAGTAGCCAGGATTACAGGCATGAGCCACTGGCGCCCAACTAGGCCTTAAGGTTTTTGTTTTTTTGGGGGGGAGGAGGGGGGGTTGGTTGTGGGGACTGAATTCTGGGCTTGGGCACTATCCCTCAGCTCTTCAGCTCAAGGCTAGCGCTCTATCACTTGAGCCACACCACCACTTCTGGCTTTTTTTCTGCTCATGTGGTGCTGAGGAATGGAACCCAGGGCCTCATGCATGCAAGACAAGCTTTCTACCACTGAGCCACCATTCCAGCCCTATGCCCTAAGTTTTAGACCATAGTAACTCCCAAAATTTCTACTGACTTGTAAATAGAAATCTGTTACAAGAAATGCAACAGTTTTACTGATCAATAAGAAATTTATTTTTACTTTTTTTTTTTTGGGGGGGGGTCAGTTGTAGTGCTTGAATCTGGGTCTGGGCACTGTCCCTGAGCTCTTCAGCTCAAGGCTAGAGCTCTACCACTTGAGCCACAGCACCACTTGTGGCTTTTTCTGTGTATGTGGTATTGAAGAATCGAACCTGGGGCTTCATGCACTCTATCCTAGGCCACATTCCCAGCCTAACTGGTTTTTACTTTTAAGTGGAAAGTCTAACATCCACTCTAGAGCTACTTACTTGGTGTTGTCTGAATAAACATTAGCAAAGTGCCCATGACCCTGTGAAGCTCCCTCTTGACAGGTCTTTTCCCAGTATCCCTCCAGGAGGGCACTGTGCTTGCTGATAGCCTCTTGGTATGGAGCACAGATTAGAACAAGTGACTTGTGGACAAGTGGACTATCTGGAGGGTCCATTGTGTCTTTTGACACACATTTCCTTGTAATCTCACATCTACTGCCCACTCTCAGGCAGGAGGAGGTGCATGTCATATTCTTGGCACAGACCTGGCCAGAAAGCTCAGTGTCTGTCCCCACATTATATAACAAGAAAGCTGGATGGATGGCTTCTTTTGCTGAGGTCAGCCTCAGGACTGTGTTCCAAAAAAGGCAGGTCAGAGGCCATTCTTTCTATAAGCTTCACTCATATTGAAATCTGAAGGAAGCAGGCATCTGACGAGAGAGCAAAAGTAGGGTAAGGCATCCTGATTTATTTACACTTTTCTATATACTGGCTTTCAGCCAGCCTAAGGAAGAGAAGGACTGGGGTCAGGGCTGGGTGAGAAACAGTTGATGGGAGTGGTGGGCTGTTTTAACATGTATCTCCTGTGCTAAATGGGAGAGATGTGCAGTCAGACTGACAAGCAGGAAGTCTGGGCCTACTCTTTCCTACCTAACCAGGTCTAAAGAGGTTACCACATAGCCTCCGATCCAGACAGACATGGCTTTACAAGAGTGCCAGATTCTGGGGCTTCATAATGAGAAGCTATGAATGTCTGGTGTCTAGTTAATGGTCCTCTGTGTGTGGGACCCATGTCCCTGCTGCAGGTAGCTCATGAGTAGTGCCTGGACCACTCTTCTGCCAGCTTCTGAGGTAGAAGTCTGTGTCATAGAACTGGAGGGAGTCTGGAACAGATTTCTTCTGGACCGCTCCACATCACAGGAATTGTAAGACCAGGGACGTTGGGCATCTTTGAATAAAGAGTCACAGGGAAAAAACGGGAAGCATAAGATCTGAGAACATGTATAGGTCTCTTTTGCTGCCTATTTCTAGCTGGGCCTCAAGGAAGGGCAGCAATTGAAGCCAAATAGCAAGAAGTTCTGTGAGTCTGGAGCTGCTGTGATAGACTTCCTAACTGAGCAATCTATAAAAGAATAGAAGCTAGGTGGTGGTGGGTCACACCTGTAATCCTAGCAACTCAGGAGGCTGAGATCTGAGGATCATGATTCAAAGCCAGTCCAGGCAGGAAAAGTCTGAGAGACTCTTATTTCTAACCATAAAAAAACCATAAGTGGAACTGTGGCTCAAGTGGTAGAGTTCTAGCAAAAGAGCTCAGGGATGGTGCCCAGGCCCCGGGTTTAATGTCCAGTATTGGCACATATACACAACAAAAAGGACAAATCTTGATCTTCTAGGTTAGAGCCTAGAAGTTCCAAAATTGAGGGATCAGGGCCTCTGTGTGATAATGTAGCAGAAGGTAGCCCATAGCAACAGCCATGCATTAGAGTGGCAAAGGACCAAATTTTTCCTTTATGTCAGGAACCCAGTTATTTGGGTTTGATCCTGCCATGTAATCACCTCTTAGAGGTCATATTCAAAAGCATTCCTGGTGTTTGTATGTGTTTCTTTTTGGTAAATCATAGGGCTTGAACTCAGGGCCTGGGCCCTGTCCCTGAGCCCCCTTTTGCTCAAGGCTAGCTCTCTACCACTTGAGCCACAGCACTACTTCCAACTTTTTTGTTGATGTGGTACTGAGGACTTGAACCCAGAGCTTCCCACATGCTAGGTAAGCGCTCTACCACTAGCTACACTCCAGCCCCTCCTGTTGTGGAAATGTTGCAGCAGAGAGCTTGGAACCTTCTGAAATGGTTATTCAGTGTCTTTAGAAATGGATACATCTGGAGTAGGGAGGATGCTAATGTTAGTGCCTGCTCCAGGTGAGCCAGAGCAGATGGTAGGCACAGAAGAAGCTGTTGTTACAGTGCTAGGAGACATTGAGAGGTCAGAGATGATCCATTTGAGGCTGTTTCATTGCATTCTGGTAAACTCTGAGGAAAGTCTCCCCTTGGCTACCAGTATGGCCACCAAGACCAAGAAGTGTTAACACTATTCTCTGGTGTAGGAATCCTGGACACTGGAAAGGTGCTGAAATAGCATCCCTGGTTTCTACTCACTCCATGTCAGGAGCATGCTTGGTCATGATGGTTATACATATTCCCAGACATGGCCCAGTGTCCTTTAGAAGCAGTTGGGAATACCTTAGCTGTGATTGTGTGTGTGTAAGTAATACTAGGGATATTGAACTTAAGGCTTCATGCTAACTGGGCAGGTGCTCTACCACTTGATCCATAATATTCTCTTATTTTTTTGCAGTACTTGAGTTTGATTTCAAGTCTTTGTGCTTACACAGTCACTTGAGCTGTGTCTCCAGCTCCAGCTCCTATTTACTTCTAATACTGGGGCTTGACTGGGCTTGGTGCTCATTTGTAGCTTTTCACTGAAGACTGACACTCCACCTTTTGAGCCACACTTCTACTTCTGGCTTTTTGCTGGTTAATTGGACTTTGCTGGCCCAGGTGGCTTTGAACTTGATCCTCAGATCTCATCCTAAGTAGCTAGGATTATAAACTTGAGCCATTGTTACTAGCTACATTGGTTATTTTCACAGTAGGATTTTGCACTGTGGGCCACTCTCAGCTTCCATCCTCCTGCTTGTGCTTCCCTGTGTTGCTGGAGATGATAGGTATATGCCATTGGGCCCAGGAATTTTTGTGCTTCCCAGTAGCTTAGGATAACAAGAGCACCGCACCATGCCTAACCAGGGAGTCTTGAGAATTTTGTGTCAGGATGACTGTGACCACAAATTCCCTATATTGGTGCCCCCTCCCACCTTCCAGTTAGCTAGGATTACAAGCTTGAGCTAGGCAACAGGCAAGAAGGAAATGGTGCTGAGGATTGAACACAGGGCTTTGTGAATGTCAGATAAGCACTCTAGGTTTGAGCTCCCCCCCCCCCCCCACCAGCCTTGGCTTTATTTAATTCTCCCTCAGTGCTGAGTGTGCTGCTGCTGAAGTGAATAGAGTCCTTTGCTCTCTGTGCTTCCAGTGGGCTTATCCACATTTCCTTCCTGCAGTTTTTAGGATTTGCCTTCTGTATCAGGGGCTGGCCTGGGTCCTGGACATGAATGCATTCCTAACTTCACTTTGATTGTCATGGTTTGAAGCAGGCTGTTCACATCGAACTATCTTGGGAGTCCTATGGCCTCAAGGAAGGCTGACCCTTCCCTTTCTAGGAAGACTGAGACTCAGAGGGACAAGGAACTTACCCAAGGTTGTCTTGAAAGACTGTGGAGTCTCCAGGCCCAGTGTTTGACACAGTGCAGGAGGAACGTGTGTGGGTCTGGGCTGCTAGTCAGGTCTGCTATTGATGCCTTTCCATTCTTCTGGGCCTAGGTCTGTGACATAGGTTTCGTAAGTGGCGGTGCCTCTTTAATGTGTCAAAGTTGCAGTAGGAGTTAAGAGCAGTGCTTTACACAGAAGGCCGCTTGATAAGTGCTTATGAACTGAAGTCTGACTGAGAGGGCTCTGGACTGTGTGAGAGGAAGGGTATGTCAGTAATGGTTGGACCAGTAACAAGGCCTCTTAAGCCACAACAGCGTGGGCTTTAGGGGCTTCTTCTTGCATCACTTGTCCTTGCTGGCAAAGGGGAACTAAGTTGGGGATGTCAGGAACCTAGCACAGGATCACATAGATCATGTGGGGGTCATGGTTTAGGGTCTTCCAGGAAATGGTGTGGAAATCGTATGTGTGTGCTTTTTTTTTTCTTTTCTTTTTTTTTAGTCGGTTGTGGGGCTTGAACTCTGGGCCTGGGTGCTGTCCCTGCACTCTTCAGCTCAAGGCAAGTGCTCTACCTCTTGAGCCACAGTGCCACTTCCTGTATGTGCTTTTTAAGGGTCCTCTGTCAGGAAGATGAGATCTTCCTACCTCCTACTTGAGGAGGTAGGAAGAGGTAGAAAGAAGAGACTGCAATATTCAAGATTGGTCCTGGCCAAAGAGGAGTCAGTTGATTGTTCTGGTGCCTTGCCTACCTTTGCACTGGAAAAGTGAAGGTAGCCTGCACATTCCACCCCTCTCCCCCCAGGCAAGGTACTCCATGTTTGAGCCCACCACCTGCTTCCAGGAGGCCAGACCATTTCCTGGTTGCTCAGGCCAGGAGAAGCCCTTTGAGATTTACTTTCTGGCGTAAGTGTCCTGCTGTTGCCTTACAGTACACAGAACAAAAGCTGGAAGCCATCTGTATGCTGGTTTGGTTTCAGCAGGTACAAGAAGGGGGCTTACTAGTATAGTCCCCCAGATCAATTTTACAGAATCCCTTCTAGATGAAGACTGCTCACAGTCCAACGCTGATCACCCACCCAGTGGCTTCTCGTGGTCTGCAGCCTGGGCATTGTGCTGGATATACAGGACCTTAGATGAGGCATACAGACTAGGGCTGGCTTCCTGCAGGCAAGGGTTTCCCTTACTTCCCACTTCAGAAATGCCTTGCATAATGACTCCTACCCATGGGCTGCGCAGAGGCAGAGCTCTAACTGAAAAGCACAGCTTTGTTCTAATCCCTTAATCTGTAAATACCCACTTCACACCTTATCTCCTCACCTGAGCAGATTGCAGACTGTGAAAGCCTGGCTCTGAGTGAGATAGCCCACCCCCTAGTAAGTTGGCAGCCTAAGGCTTATTGTATTGAATACTTCCTCCATCCCCATAACCACTGAGTTTGGGATTTGTTGCTGGGAGTACTGAACATTGCTTCTGTCACTAAGGCTGTAAAGCCCACCTTCTACAGCCTTCTGGAACTTCTTATGGGAATGTGCCCCTCTCTCCTGATGGCCTCTTCCAATTGAATGCCTTAGACTCATATAAGCTAAGACTTATCTCAACACAAGTGATGTAGAATTCTTCTTGTTAAGGGCTGGGAAGGTGGCTCAGTGGTAGTGCGCTTGCCTTGCATGCATGAGGCCCTGGGTTCAATTCTCCAGCACCACATAAGAAAAAAAGCTGGAAGTGGCGTTGTGGCTCAAGTGGTAGAGCGTTAGCCTTGAGCTGAAGAGCTGAGGGACAGTGCCCAGGCCCAGAGTTCAGACCCCACGACCGGACCTCCCCCCCCCAAAAAAAAATTCTTCCTGTTAGATCTCACAGATGAGAAGAAAATTGTCTGTTTCTTTGTCATAACTTAGTTTTATATTACTTTCTACTTACAGAAAACGACAAATTTCCATGGTGTGCTCTACACAGTAAGAACTGCCCAGTGTTGGCCCCATCTATACATGTCTTTCTTGCTGGGGAACCCCTTTTATATACACTTACATGTTTTCTTGTTTTTTTGTTTTTTTTTGGGTCCGGTAGTGGGCCTGAACTCTGGGCCTGGGCGCTGTCCCTCAGCTCTTCAGCTCAAGGCTAGTGCTCTACCACCTGAGCCACAGCGCCACTTCCGGCTTTTTTCTTTTTGCTTATGTGGTGCTGGGGAATCGAACCCAGGGCCTCAAGCATGCAAGGCAAGCGCTCTACCACTGAGCCACCTTCCCAGCCCAACACTTACATGTTTTCTTTAAATATTTTTGAGGGCTGGGAATGTGGCCTAGTGGTAAAGTACTTGCCTAGATGCATGAAGCCCTGGGAATGTTGCCTAGTGGTAAAGTACTTGCCTAGATGCATGAAGCCCTGGGTTTGATTCCTCAGTACCAGATAAACAGAAAAGTCCAGAAGTGGCACTGTGGCTCAAGTGGTAGAGTACTAGCCTTGAGCTAAAGAAGCTCAGGTACAATGCTCAGGCCTGAGTTCAAGCCCAAAGACTGGCGCGCGCGCACACACACACACACACACACACACACACACACACACACACACACACACACACACACACACACACACACACACACACACACACACACACACTCTTCAAGCCCACACACACACACACACACTTCAAGCCCAAAGACTGGCAGATACACGCACATGCACGCACGCCAATGTCGATTGCTCGTGGCTCATGCCTGTAATCCTAGCTACTCAGGAGGCTAAGATCTGATGATCAAGGTTCAAAGCCAGCCCCAACAGAGAAGTCTATGAGACTTATCTCCAATTAACCACCAGAGAACTGGAAATGGCCCTGTGGCTCAAAGTAGTAGAGCCCTGGTCTTGGGCAAAAGAGCTCAAGGACATTGCCCAGGTCCTGAGTTCAAGCTCCACAATGGACAACCCCACCCCCACCCCACCCCCCACCCCCGCAATTATTTATTTATTTTTATCATAAGCTCGGTGCTTTATATCCCTTCTGTGGATACTATGTATTGTACTACAATATGTACCATTTTCCAAGAACGAAAGCAGTCTAGCTTCTTAAAAAACACAGCAAGAGGCTAGGCGCTGGTGCTCACGTCTGTAATCCTAGGTACTCAGGAGGCTGAGGTCTGAGGATCATGGTTCAAAGTCAGACTGGGCAGGAAAGTCCATGAGACTTATTTCAAATTAACTACCAGAAAACCAGAAGTGGTGCTGTGGTTCAAGTGGTAGAGTGCTAAACTTGGCTGAAGAGCTGAGAGATAGTGCCCAGGCCCAGAATTTGAGCCCCACAACAGACTCCCCCACCCCCAAAAAAAAATGCAGCAAGAAGCCAGGTACCGCCGGGCACTAGTGGTAATCCTAGCTACAGGGAGATGAGATCTGAGGTTGTGGCTCATAGTCAATCTCAGTAGGGAAGCTGTAAAACTTAATCTCCAATTAACCAACAAAAAAACCCAAAACCACAAGTGGAGCTGTGGTTCAAATGGTAAAGTACACAGAGGCTCAGAGACAGCACCCTGAGTTCAAGCCCTAGGACTGGCACATAAAGTAAAGTGACCAAAATTGGAGTAAAATATTGGTACCAGGTTTGTAGGCGTGCAGAGGTTCTGTGCCTGTTATCTCAGATACGTGGAAATAGCATTTCTAGCCTTTCTGAGTTTTGCATTTCAGTGAGACCTGGAGCCTAGACTGGTCTGACCAGTCCTGCTGTGTGGGATTGAGTTGCTTGGAGGAGGGATACTACCTCACTGTTTTGTTTATAGAGGTTGGTGTTTCTCAGTGAGATGGGTTTTACTTTGGTTTGGTGTCAGTGGCTATCACAGTGCCCTCCCATGAGTGCCAGGCCTACAGAATTTGGGCTTATAGAGGCCTCCTTCTCTGTCTCACCTCACTGTTTAGAAGGGTGGTTAGGAGACAGGTGGTTTTAAGTTAATGAGGCCTAAACCTGAGTTTCTTGCCTTGCTTGATCAACATGTTTCCCTTGGAATGAGTCCTTACAGAGCTGTTTCTTAATAAGGTGGCTCTGCAAGCTCTTAATTCTTGCCCTCTTCTGCCATGCCCACGCACACTGGGCCAGGAACTTGCTTATTGACTCCGTACAGGTAGCACTGAGTACCTTTCTTCTGGTGGGAAAGTTGCTTTCACTTTAAGTTTAAATGACTGTTGTTTAGAGCAAAATACAGGAGCAAGTCCTGTAGGTTTGCTGTTGTGACACTTTTTTTGCTAAGGGCTGATGGGGTAATTTGTGTTGACTGGTTCTTGGACCCTGCAGTGTTGGCACCAGCCACTTTGCAAGGATCTCCCAGCACAGCTAGAGGGAGCTTGTACACAGAAGCTTCCCCTTGGCATGAAGCTCCTGGATTACATATAGGGCAGTAACTTGATCACCCAAGCAGGCTTCTCTCTTATTCAGTACAGTGTGGTTAGTTGCTAATGGGGTTATACAGATGAATCCGGCATTTCCAGGAAGGCCAGCAGGTTTCTTGTGTGGCGATTGAGCCTAGAGGGTATTCTGGTCCATAAAGATGGTCTAGTTGGGAAGATGATGATGGCATTGACACAGTAAGGCTCAACTAAAGGACCTTGTTCTGAGATGTCCCCATACCTGGGATTAGCAGGCAGGACATGAGAGCTGTGGCTGGATAAAGCCATCTTTCCAGCTCCTTGTTTGGTGGAAAGTTGGATGACAGCCAAGGCTTTACAGGTGGACAAAACCCTGAGGCCACGATATGAGTGGATATTGTGGTGAAACAAGGTGAGCACTATCCCTATCAGACACAGGCCTCAACATCAAGACCTGTGGGATATTTGCTCCCAGCCACTTTTATCTACTGTGGGCCTTGCCAACCACATGAGCAGTGAGAAAGCTGAGCAATGGAGATAGGATTCCTTGTAAAACTTCCTACATGTCTGTTTTGCAAAAGTTGGCCAGGCTGCCTTACTGTCAGGATGGTGGTATAGGTTCCTTTCTCAGTTTGGGGTTCTAGGGGCCTTCATGAACTCAAGAGTCCACATCTGAGGCTTTCTTTGTCTTCCTTACTGTTCTTTCTCCAGAGGCCAAGTGAGAGAAGTATCTTCAGTGTCAGTTTTTCCTCCAGTCTATTATAAACAACCTCCATTCTGTTCTTGTTAATTTTCTTTCCTGAGGGTAAAGTATTTGCAAAGGTAGTAAGATGTGTTCAGACCCTACTCAGCAGATTGTGGTGTGGTTGGTGCTAGTCTCTGCCAATGGCACCTTTCCCATCTCAGTGAGGATGTGGCCAGTACTTGGGTATTACTTCTCAAGTCTGCCACAGAATAGACAAGGCTATCCTCATCACTGCTGAGCTCCAGAAGAGTTATAAATGAGCATGTTTGCACATACTCCCTCCTTCTTTGCCTTAGGACCTTGGTGTGGTGGGATAGGGTATTCTTTTTTTGTTGTTGTTGTTGGTTGTGGGGCTTGAATTCTGGGCTTGGACACTGTCCCAGCTCAAGGTGAGCGCTCTACCACTTGAGCCACAGTGCCACTTCCGGTTTTCTAGTGGTTTATTGGAGATAAGAATCTCACAGACTTTCCTGCCTAGGCTGGCTTTGAACTGCAATCCTCAGGTCTCAGCCTCCTGAGTAGCTAGGATTACAGGTGTGAGCCACTGGTGCCCAGCGGATAGGGTATTCTTAAAGGAGAACTAGTTTGACTCAGTGTGTCCTCTCCAATTGCAGGAAGCTCTTCGTGGGTGGCCTTGACTGGAGCACTACCCAAGGTAGGTGCTGCAGGCCACTAGGCTGAGTGGCCTCGCTGTTGCTAATGGCCTGGATTTGTTTACGTCCTTTAATGTTGTTTCTGTTTCTGGGCAGGGGATGTCTGTCTGGGAGCTGGCTGAGGTAGAGAGTACTGTTGACCTTGTCCCTCTAGGCCACAGGCAGGCTCTGAGTTGAGGCAGGGTACTGTGCACTGTGGGGTGCGTGGTAGGGCTTTGCTAGGGCAATCACTGCATTCAGTCATTTATGATGCAGTTTGTACTAAAGTCAGCATTCCTAATGGGATATGATGGTATATTCCTATAAATCCCAACTGGGGAGGCTGGAGCAAGTGGATGGAGAATTCCAGGTCAGTCTGGGCTACATAAGAAGACCCTATCTAAAGGATGTCCCCAAAATCCAGGTGCCAGAGGCTGATGCTTGTAATAACCTAACCTTTGCAGTCAGAATGTAGCCATTTACCATTGCTGTGACCACTTAGTCCTTGTAATTTACAAGGAGGGAGTGCATCTGTAGTGTAAGATTCCCCTTGTCCGTTGCTTGTTCAGACTTTCTCAGATGAGGCTGATGGGCTGCAGAAGGGGTCTGGGATGTGCATGTGTATAGGCGCTTGTGCAAGTTCCAACGATGAGACGTGTGCCTAATGCTCTGCTTTGTGTGTGTGTTTTTTTGTTCCCAATTTCTGAGCAGAGACTCTGCGCAGCTACTTTTCCCAGTATGGAGAAGTTGTCGACTGTGTTATAATGAAAGATAAAACAACCAACCAGTCTCGTGGTTTTGGATTTGTTAAATTCAAAGACCCAAATTGTGTAGGGACAGTGTTGGCCAGCAGACCGCATACCCTGGATGGCCGCAACGTAAGTGTTTTGGCTCATTTTCTTTTGTCTTTGTACACTAGTTCTCAAGCTTGATTCATCTCTGAACTGGGATCGACATTTTGGAGAATGTTTTAATATGGGATGCCTTCATGTTTGCATCTGCTGTTACAATAGAATCGGGGTAGATTGAATGTGGTTGTGGGTCAGTGTACAGTGCATCTAGCTGCTGTTGCTAACACCTTCTTTTATAAAGAATATAGACTTCTGTTCACAATAGCTGGTTTGAAACTTTCTACAGATCGATCCGAAGCCATGTACACCTCGGGGGATGCAGCCAGAGCGAACAAGGCCGAAGGAAGGATGGGTAAGGGGCCAGAATTCGTATCTTTCCTTTGTGTTCTTCAGTCACATCTAAAAGAAAAATATTCCTTTCTCTGGTGTTTTTGCCCATTAAGACTGAGAGATTGACCCTGAAGTTGTTGATAATTACACAGATTTAGCCTGTACTGTATTATCTTATAGCTAATCCCATATGGAAAACCTGACAGGTTATGCCACTTATCATTTGGATCATTGGGAGCCTTTAGTTTGTCCTTGTTGATTCTTGCTCCCACTCCCCCCACCCCTTCCACCCATTGTCTACTATTTTTGGCTGCATTAATGTCTGTGGCCACTAGAGTGAGTGCTCACACCCTCTAGTGTGGGAGTCCATTTCTTCCCTCAAGCTGTCCTCACTGGTGAGTAAGGGTGGGAGTCAACTACATTTAATGGATGATGAAAATTCTTTAAACTGTGGTCACTGGTGCCTGGCTGAACAAGACCACACGTGTTCTTAGCATAGCATTTCCTCTGTTTGCAAGTCTTGCCACCACTCACACCTTACCTTTTCCTGGCTCAAGGATTCTCACACTACCACCTGGACATTGCTGACCAGGCACATGCAGGCTTTGCCTGCATTTTTAGCAGAATTCAGTTCATCTTTTTGAGTGAAGGCCTCTGGGCCTTTGCAATTGTTCGTGTGTGCGTGCGTGTGTGTGTGTGTGTGTGTGTGTGTGTGTGTGTGTGTGTGTGTGTGTGTGTGTGTGTGTGAAAACAATGGCCTGGGTACTCACTGTCCCTTAGCTTTTTTGCTCAAGTCTAAGTATAATAAAATTGAAAGACTAATACAATGAACACTAGACTTTTTTTTGGGTCCAGTCGGGGGGGGGGCCTGAACTCTGGGCCTGGGCGCTGTCCCTCAGCTCTTCAGCTCAAGGCTAGCGCTCTACCACTTGAGCTACAACTCCACTTCTGGCTTTTTTCTTTTTGCTTATGTGGTGCTGAGGAATCGAACCCAAGGCCTCAGGCATGCAAGGCAAGCGCTCTACCACTGAGCCACCTTCCCAGCCCTAGACTTTTTTTTTTTTTTAATATTTTTTTTGTCGGTCGTGGGTGCTGAACTCTGGGCCTGGGCTCTTCAACACCCTACCACTTGGGCCACAGGGCCACTTCTGGCTTTTTTCTGCTTATGTGATGCTGAGGAATCGAACCCAGGGCCTCATGCATGTGAGGCAAGCACTCTACCACTGAGCCAACTTCCCAGCCTAGACTTTTTTGTTGTTGTTGTTGTGCTGTTCTTGGAGCTTGAACTCAGGGCCTGAATGCTGCCCCTGAGCTTTTGTGCTCAAGGCTAGCTCTTTACCTCTTAAGCCACACCTCTACTCCCAGCTTGTTGGTGGTTAATTGGAGATAAGAGTCTCATGGACTTTCCTGACTGAGCTGGCTTTGAACCATGATCCTCAGATCTCAGCCTACTGAGTAACTAGAACTATAGGCATGATCCATCAGCGCCCTGGCTAGACTCCCTTTTATATCTAGTGGCTACCATCCAACCTTGATCTCTACACCTATTGTTGGGTCTCAGCCTCTTGGAGTTCTGTATAAAATGTCTGTTACGCTATTCTTTTCAAATGGAGTCCAGAGTCATATTCTGCATGGTTATTAACATCTATGTGCTTAGTCACTGAATAGCTTGATAAGATGTAATAGGCCTACTTGTAAACTCCACAGCTGGTAGCGTTAGGCCACATATACACCTATGAAGCCACCACCACAGTCATGTCATGATGATGACATGTACCCCAGCTCAAGGCAAGCGCTCTATGGCTTGAGCCACAGTGCCACTTCCGGTTTTCTAATGGTTTATTGGAGATAAGAGTCTCACGGACTTTCCTGCCTGGACTGGCTTTGAACCAATCTAAATCCTCAGATCTCAGCCTCCTGAGTAGCTAGGATTACAGGTGTGAGCCACCAGCACCCGGCTTGTCCTGGGCTTGAACTCAGGGCTTGGACACTGTCCCTGGGCTTTTTTTTTTTTCTCCTCTGGCCATGGGGCCTGAACTCTAGGCTTTGGCACTCTTCAGCTCTTTAGCTCAAGGTTAGTGCTCTACCACTTGAGCCACAGTGTCACTTCTGGCTTTTTTTGCTTTATGTGGTGCTAAGAATTGAATCCAGGGCTTCATGCATGCAAAGCAAGCACTCTACCATAGAGCCACCTTCCCAGTCTGTCCCTGAGCTTTTTAGCTCCAGGATAGTGCTCTGCCACTGCTTGTTTCAAGCTTGTTTTGGTGATTAATTAGAGATAAGAGTATCTTGGGCTTTCCAGCCCAGACTGGTCTCAGCCTCCTGAGTAGCTAGGATTATAGGCATGAGCCACCAGCACCTGACTCTAGACCCCTCCCCCCACTTTTTTTTTTTCAGGGGGGGTGGGGGTCGGTCGTAGGGCTTGAACTCTGGGCTTGGGCGCTGTTCCTGTGCTCTTCAGCTCAAGGCGAGCACTCTACTGCTTGAGCGGTTTATTGGAGATAAGAGTCTCACAGACTTACCTGCCCTGGCTGGCTTGGAACCACAAACCTCAGATCTCAGCCTGTTGAGTAGCTAGGATTACAGGTGTGAGCTACTGGCGCCCAGCTTCTAGCCCCTTTTTTGTAAGCCCCTTTTGATTATTTTGAGATAAAGTCTCATTAGCTTTCTACCTGGAACACAATCCTATTTTATTTATGCTACCTTTTGTGGGTGAGGTTAGTGGCTTGAGCCACAAGTAAGACAGAGACGTTTTTATTTTGTGCTGGTACTGGGGCTTGAAATCAGGATCTGTGCATGCTTGGTCCCTTAGCTTTCTTACTCAGAGCCTAGTGCTCTGGCACTTGAGATTTCTGGCTTTTTGCTGGTTAATTGGAGATAAGTCTCCTGGATTTTCTTGTGCAGTCTAGGTTCAAAGTGTAAACTTGGGGCTGGGAAGGTGGCTCAGTGGCAGAGCACTTGCCTTGCATGCCTGAGGCCCTGGGTTCGATTCCTCAGCACCACATAAGCAAAAAGAAAAAAGCCAGAAGTGGGGCTGTGGCTCAAGTGGTAGAGTGCTAATCTTGAGCTGAAGAGCTGAGGGACAGAGCCCAGGCCCAGAGTTCAGGCCCCATGATAGAACCTCCCCACCCACCCACCCCCCCAAAAAAAGTGCAATCTTAAAATCTAAGCCTCCTAAGTAGTTATGATTATAAGGTACCCAAGTAAGATAGTGTGGTCTGACCTTTTTGACATAGGCTGGACTGGAACATAGCTAGGATGATACACCCTAACCAGCTTCTCTGTTTGATGAGGGTCACATAAACTTTTCTTCTGTTGGTCTTGAACTGTGATCCTCCTTATCTTAGTCTCTCAAGTTGATAGAATTACATGTATGAGGCAGAGCCTAGCCTTTTTATTTATTTTATTTTATTTTCATTTTTTTGTCAGTTGTGGGGCTTGAACTCTGGGCCTGGGAGCTGTCCTTCAGCTCTTCAGCTCAAAAGCAAGCATTCTAGCACTTGAGCTATAACACCACTTCGGTTTTCTGGTGGTTCACTGGAGATAAGAGTCACACGGCCTTTCCTGCCAGGGCTAGCTTTGAACCATGATCCTCAGATCTCAGCCTCCTGAGTAGCTAGGGTTATAGGCGTGAGCCACCAGCTCCCATCCTAGCCTTTTCTTTTTAGTCTCACTATGTATCCTTGACCAGCCTTGAACCTTTGATTCTCCTGTTTCTGCCTCCCAGATGCTGGTATTATAGGCGTGCCTCACTCTATCCAGCTTTGTGTTCTCACTTACTTGAAATAATAGCCTTGCAAAAATGGTATAGACTCATCTCCTTGGATCTCCGAAGAAGTTACTCTGTTTTGGGTGCTAGTTGGACTCACCAGATTGCTGGAATATCTGGCTTTTAGCAAAAACATGTGCCCAACATGTGGGAAGTATCTAGGTTCTACCATCAACTAACCAAACCCTTCTCCTTCCTGACACAGCAGAAAGGACCAAGGAGCGATAACAGTAAATCAAACAAGATCTTTGTCGGTGGGATTCCCCACAATTGTGGCGAGACAGAGCTCAGGGAATACTTCAAGAAATTCGGAGTGGTGAGTTCCTTTGCATTTGTGGCAGTAGCTGGCCACAGAGCCTTTGCTAACTTCTGGGGGCCTAGGAGCCCCTGGGTGTTCCTGACACTCTGCCCACTCCGGAGACTATTTGCCATTGAAGACCCCAGTGGTGTTTTTCTATGGCTTCTCCAAATAGTATAAGTTAAGCAATAGAATTTATAAGTGCCCTTTGAAATCTTACAGCCATCAACATGGGAAGTGTCAAATGATGGTGCAGTGGGTTTGAACTCAGGAGTTTCCAGCCTGGGCTGAGAGTCGTGCTGTCCCTTGGTGCTAGAGGGTTCGTTTTGTTTTGGGTTTTTTTTTTTTTTGGGGGGGGGGGGTCCGGTCATGGGGCCTGAACTCTGGGCCTGGGCTCTGTCCCTCAGCTCTTCAGCTCAGCGCTCTACCACTTGAGCCACAGCGCTACTTTCAGCTTTTTTCTTTTTGCTTATGTGGTGCTGAGGACTCGAACCCAGGGCCTCATGCATGCAAGGCAAGCGCTGTACAACTGAGCCACCTTCCCAGCCCAAGGGATGGTTCTATACAAGGCCCACCCTCAGCATGGTCTTACCTGGACATTGTAGGCCCAAGACAGAGTGCCACCTGCAATAAGGCTGGGCCTGCCCTGGATCCATGGACCTCCTGGGCCCTTGCTCAGTAGAATGTTGCAGTTGAAAGGACTCACATCAGCTTTCTGGCATCAAAAATGACCCACTTCTTGTCTGACATCAGAAATGGCAGAGTGCCTCCCAGTGTGGTCTGTTTTCTGGAAAAGGCTAAGTCCTTTGAGTTGCTTGGGAAATTTCAACTTTGGTCATTCACACAAAACACTTGTAGGGTAGCCAGTGAGGTGCCTAAGTTCAGCCAGTACTGGGACTCTGTTCTGGGAAGGCCTGTGGTTGGGCATGACACAATCCAAAGGTGCACATGTCTCACCTGGCTGTCTGCCATGGTCTACCTCCTTGCTCTGGGTGCACTGTATGTCTATTGGTATGCCAAAGGACACTGGACTGGGACAGGAGGGAAGTGCAGAGCAAGGCCAATACCCAGTGTGTTGAAAGCTGAGAATACCTCACTCACTCCCCTCAAATATGAACACAGTGCTGCCATTGGGGTTTCTGCGCCTTATCCCTACTAGGATGTGTGGCTGTGTTTACTTAATCTGCCTCAGTAAACTCCTGTGAGGCAGTGGTATGGTCCCTGTGATTGGGACCACACACACTCCTGGAACCTGGCAGGGGCAAGGAGTATCTACTATTCCTGAATCTTCCTCATGAGTACTGAGGCTTCTGTCTGTTCCCAGATATTAAACATAAGATACTAAATCTTATAAAACCTTTGCCCAGAACTTCCAAATCTCAAGTCTGGTTGTTCCTAGCAGTTGTGGCTCTGGGGTTTATCACAGGAAGGCCTGGCCTGGCCTCAGCATGGTACAAGGGTCTCATGCTACCCTTTCCCTTACAGGTAACCGAAGTGGTCATGATCTATGATGCGGAGAAGCAGAGGCCTCGAGGTAACGGCAGACCTAGTTTATCCTGACCCATGTTCTTCCCCTCAGATGGCAAACTATCTCACCTTCAGAAAGGCTAGGTGGTCATAGTAAGCATTGCTCAGTGAGGACGAATTGGAGACACCCACTAAAACCTAGGCTCTTCCCATGTGGCTCCATTCCGCCCGTCTGTGCTTCCCTGGTCAGACAGCACTCAGTTTTTGGCTTGTTCTTGTGACATTTTTACCACCTGATGTGAATCTCGACATGGTTCTGTTTTTAAATGTCTTCTAGCAGAGTGTGGTTCTTCCACCCGAGCATCTCATGCCCATCATCTAGGTCCTTGCCAGTATGGCTAGTTCCTTTCAATTGCCTCTGCCAGTTTGGCTTGGAACCTGACCTACCTTTGTCCATCCCATGCTTCCCCCCCCCCCCCTTTGTTTTTCTTGTTTTTTTCCCCCTTGTCAGAGGGCAGGTGGGTGGAGGGTGAGGTGCCACCGCAGGTTCCTGTGTCATTCCTTGAGCTTTCTGCACATCCACACTGGTTTGGGAGCCAGTGATGGCACCCACTTTCATGGCCTTTTTTTTTTTTTTTTTTTTTGGTATGTGTGTGTGGCTGCTGCTGTTTGTCACTGCCCGTATGTTTTGGCTCATCAGCTGCTTTTAGACCATCTCTGTGAACAGACTTGCCAGCCTGAGGTCTGTGCAGCAGCTCTGGGGCCATGTCCCCTCATGCACCATCTGCCCAAGGTCAGATGCAGGCAGCCCTTTAGTACCAAGTGGTGCCAGCCTGCAGCATGCTCCCGCCATGCTGGAGAATAGTTTGCCATTTGAGCCTCTGCCCTCCTTTATTCCATGGAAAAGGGTTGTATTGCTCACTACATGTGATTAAGCTGTTAAGTCTTAGTCCTAATTTAACATAGACGTACATGCTTAGTGACATACTTAAGTGTTCATAGTAAAATACAGTAATGTTAAGTAAGATGTTTTCTCCTTTTCTCTCTGTGAATTGTTTGTGATTAACGATGTCTCTTTAGATTTCTCTTCTCCAGGTGCTAAGTTATATCACACAGGTACAGGCCCGCCCCGCAGTCAGAGGAGGGAGCGGCTTTGCTCCAGTGGGGTGTAAACGAAGTTTCAGTGTGTTTCTGTCCCGCTGCCGCCTCTTGACAGACAGATCGTTCTAGACAGCCCGCCCTGGGCTCCTTACCCACGACCCACCGCCTCTTGCACTGTAAACGGACCAAGTCAGCCCTGTGGCTTCAGATATTCCTGCAGTTTGAGAAAATGTCAACTTTTTAATATGTTGTTCATCACCTATGTTGTGTTCCAAATACTGCCTCTGATCTTGTGAAACCTTGGTGCACGGAAATCTGAGGGCTGCTCTTTGGGGTTCCTGTCCCCTGTAGCTGTGCAAAGCCAGCTGCCTGCCCACTTGCCACCCTTGTCCAGCTGCTGGGTGAGGCTAGTGTGGCTGACCCATATTGGTGAAGGGGCAACGGCAGGAGCTGGCATAGAGAGCTTTAGGGCTGGCCCATGGACCTGTCGGTGTTCCCTGAGCTCAGCCATTGGGCTTGGAAAGTATCCCTGTGGGTGCCAGATAGCAGAGGATGTATCACGAGATCTCCTGGACAGCAAGCTACCTGTCTTCTTGGCTTTTCAGTCTTTGGGAATTGCTCAGTCTCCCTTTCCCCTTCTTGGTTTACTTAAGATAGTAGACCATCCCTGTATGTAGGACCTTGTTGTGTTTCCACCACATACTATCTCCATGTTTTAAAACCCCTGTGCTGCACAGTTATCCTTACAGGCCCTCCCCCATGCCCAGTCTTCTGGCTTGCGCTCACTCAGCCTGCTGCCTCCACTTACCTCAATTCCCTTTGTTACCTGGGTTTTATATCCCTTTAGCCTCTGATTCCTGTGTGCTTTGCCTTTATGGTTCCACTTCCTTCCCTGCCTGTCCTTTTGTGACATCTGTGCATGCCCACACATGTATAGGCACACATATGTGCACAGAGAAAAATCAGAAGGCTCCTGAGTCCCAGTCCCTTAGCTGGTAATCTCTGAAATGTTTCCTCAGCTACCTTTTCTTCCCTGTTTCCATCCTTCTCCTGGCCACAGTTTGCTTGTAATTTTTCTATCTGGTTCCTGCTGATTGCAGTCCCAAGCATTCCTTTTTCATCAGCTTTAGAGGCCTCATTGATGGGCTGCTCTTTGCTCAGGGCCTCCCATGCCTGCTTGAACCCCCACAGCCATTCTCTACAGGCTTCTGCCTCTGTCCCGCTGGGAGGTAGTACCTATGTCTGCTGTGGATGCCTTGGAGTCCTGCTCCCTCCTCAGGGCTGGGCAGGCAAGACCTCTTCCCAACCTATTTCTCAGTTCTTCCCAACTAGCCTTTCCCATGTCTGTCTTCGTTCTGCTGAGGTCTTCTGGCAGTCATCTGCTGTCACTTCTTTGTGCCCAAACACCGGTCCATCCGGAGGTGCTAGTGCTCATCGGGTGACCTCAGAGGCCCAGTATACCTGGCAGGTCTCACTGCATTCAGACTCAGAGGCTGAAGGCCCTGGTCACTCCTGCCAATAGAGGACAGGACATGCCCCTTAGCTGGGTGGCTGCACTCACCCCAGACCAACCAAACTTCGTTTATACTGCCACTTTCTTGTGTTTGGGAAATGCTAAATTTTTTTTCCTTTAAATTTTCTTTTTTTTTTTCTTTTTCTTTTTTTTTTTTTTTTGATTACATGGTGCCTCTTGCTCTTGCTGCTGACAGCAGAATTTGACCTGCTGGAACCCATTGTGGCCTGTATCTTTGTGTATTACCTATTATTATTTATTTATCTATAATACATATATGCATATAAGCATAGGTTTATTTATTACCTCTGATAGGACTCCTTGGGCTTACCCAACAGTGTTGGGTAAGCTTAGCGAGGCGCTCACTGTGATAGAAACTGTACTCTGTTAACGCTTTAGAACGATGTATGGCTGCTGTCAGCACTAGCTGCAAAGCAAATTGCAAGCCAAGGGGGAGAACCTGGGTTTCAGAAAAGCAGAAATGCACCCACATGCGCACTCAGTGGCTATCCACGTGGGCTTTGTTGGATTCTGGTATTTGCGCTTACCCTCAAGATGCGAGCCAGAGCAGTGCATCCCAGGCCTGGGGGTATGTAGGAGTGTCTGAGGGCTCACCAGCAGTCTCAGCTGCTGTTCTCTTAAAATGTGCCCCGTAGGTCCACATGTGTCCTCACCCAGAACCCCCACCCTCAAGTATTTGGGTAGAGACCTCAGCCCTGTGGGAGTGCGGGCTTCAGTCCGTCCACTCTGTTGGGAGCCTGATCCTGGGCCACAGCCTTTGCACATAGGCTTAGCTGAAACCTGGGCTTGATCCCTTGGTCCGTCCCTAATACTGTTCATCATCCTGTTTTGTGTCACAACACCCTGCTACCTTGATTCACTCTTCGTCGTTGGCTAGGTTTTGGATTTATTACTTTCGAGGACGAACAATCAGTGGACCAGGCTGTCAACATGCATTTTCACGACATCATGGGCAAAAAAGTGTGTAGTTGTAGTTTTATTTTACCTTAAGACCAAACCAAGTCTTAGGCAACTTAGGGGTTTCACTGGAAAGGAAAATTCCCTAACAGAAAGTTCACCTGTGAATCCCTGGATATGAGGCTAGGTCCAGTCCACAACGTGGTCCAGCCTGTCCAGAGTGGGGCATTGTCTCCTGGATTTACTCCTGGAGTGACTCCCCTCTCCCCCAGCGGGTGGTTACTGGGCAGCCTGGGAAAGGCAGATGGGTGGAACTGGGGAGGCAGTGTGGGTGGGCTTGCTTCCAGTGAGATCGCAGTGTTGCCTCAGGCTTGGTTTCTGTGACCACTCCTTCAGATGTAGTCCCAGCCCCTTTGTAATGGTGACCTGGAATGTGATGAGCTGAGCACAAGGGCCTCTGAGAACCGAGGTTCCACTTAAAACTAAATGAAATGTGAAAACATCATGAAGGATTGGTTTTTAATTTGGTCACTTACTGTGAAACTCCGGGACCAGCCACATGCTCTCGATAGCACTTAACCACGTGCAGTCAAGTGACCTCTGGTGTTTTGTCTTCATACTGTGTTGCTGCCAGAGCCAAGCAGGGACAGGATGCAGGGTCCCTAAACCATAAACCTCCGGAGACCCTAGCTCTGAGGAGTTGACTGCAGTGAGTGCCTGGCAGCCTGCTGCAGCATGTAGTTATTTACCACATTTGTGTGGCTATTAAATGCCCCCTCTGTGCTGAGCCACCCAAGTGGTCCTCCTATGCTGCTGCTTCTTACCAGGGTCTAGCCCTCAGGATACATAGCCTCTCCTGTGTGTAAGTTACCTCTGCCCTGCAGGAGTGAGATGTACTGCAGACTGCCTTCCTTTCACTTGGGCCTCACTGGAACAAGAGACAGAACTTGTTGTGACATCCCTTGCAGTATGTGGTTTAAAATTAGCATGCAGATTGCAAGGGGCAGGACAGTTATGAGCAGAGTTCAAAGGACTCTGTGCAGTATGTTAAAGTCCTGTGACATTGAAAATCCGGAGAAAACTGGCTCTGTCCCTGGACACCACCCCTAGAGTCCCCCCCTCCCCCCCAGCTAGGTTGGCTGAGATTGACCCATTGTCCATCACCCATTGCTGACCTTGGTTGATCACCCTTCATCCTTCAGATAGGGGCTAAGGTTCTGTGTTCTGGTAGGAAAGGGCAAAGGGTTCTTTAAATTACAAGGACTGCTTTGCTCTGTAAGCAGGAACCGAATTCCCCTAAGGAGTGTGTGTGCAAAGACTCATTAATTTTGAGTTCTTTGAAATGGGTCCCTTGTTCCTGCTGTATCATTGCCTTCAGCTAACGGGATTTTGTTCCCACCATACGGAGTCTCCTTGGGCGAGTGTGGGGCAGGTGGGGGGGGACTCTTGCCTCTGGGGTGCTTCCTGTTTGTTCTCTAACATGAGAACTGAAGGAATTCTGAATGCATAATGCTTACCTCTCCAGACTGAGACCCCAAGGATGACTCCAGGTGGACCCCTTGTCTCTTTATTCTCATTGCAATTTATCATAAAAATAGTCAGGATCAGAAGCCGAGGCAACTCTGGAATGGGGGCCTTTATGTTGTCAGTCTGCCCATATTTTAAAGGATGCATAGAGCAAGGTCGCTACTGCCTCAGCATAAGTAGGTCAGGCACGGAAGCTCCATTGTTCAACCCTCCATCTGTCCTTAGTCCTTAGTTCAAAGGCTGTGGCTTGCAGCCAGTTTTGGGAAGAGGTCTGGGCTGCTGTCTTAACACAGTATGAAGATTGCTTACTGGTTCAAATGTCCATTTTATTGCATGTCCGTTTACTTTTTTTGTTAGATGTAATGTAAGATTCTCTTCCCACATCCATTCCCTCTGACATTCCTTTTGAGTTAATTGAGAGTCTTTAAGCATTAGCCTGGGGAAGGTAAGTCTTTATCTTCCATTAGACATTTTAAATAAAAATCTAAGTCAAAACCAACTATGTTTCTCAGGTATGCGCTGAAGTTCGAGGGGTGAGGGTGGGGCTACAGCCCCAGCATGGGGCTGGGAGGGTGCTGGCCCTTTGTTTATGCTTGAAGGACGGCACTGCAGCTTATCAGAAGTCTGGGGGGGCCTGGCTGCACAGGTCCACTGAAGGTTCTTGGCTCCTACTACTGCTCGCAGTAGTTGGGTGCAGTCTTAATGATGATATGTGTTGTACCTGAGAAACATTTTTTAAACAAAGATCAAAAAAAAATTAAGAAAAAAAACTACTGGCCTAAATAAGGTTTATAGTTAAGTACTTAGTCTTAAGTCATAAGATGCTAAGTGTAGTTATAAGTTACTGAGGGTGTCTGAAGGGAAGGGGCACTGGGCCACAGCTTCTTTCTAAACCACTGCTCGGTTTGTTTAGGTGGAGGTTAAACGGGCTGAACCTCGGGACAGCAAAAGCCAAGCGCCAGGACAGCCAGGTGCCAGCCAATGGGGGAGCCGCGTCGTGCCCAATGCTGCGAATGGTTGGGCAGGCCAGCCCCCACCCACGTGGCAGCAAGGATATGGCCCACAAGGTAAGAACATTTGATCCCTGGGTATGAAGACTGGCTAGCTATTCCACTGTGTATCTTCCCTTGGAGAGCCAGGGGATCTGGGGTGCTGGCGGGGCATGCCAGAATGGGAACATTTCCTTCCTGTCTTGGTCTTCTTGAGCTTCCCCTGCTCAGATATTGGCGTGGCACATTGGAGCCTACCAGGGTGTAAACAAATACTGTCACTGGCAGGAGGGGCATGGTGAGGCTGTCCTCTGGCACCCAAGGTATCTACCACTTCCTGTTGTTGGTGGGGTTGGCTGTGGCCTACGTGCCCACCTATAGTTTAGGCAGTGTCACCATCACTAGAATTACTGTGCTGAGCATCCATTCCTCATGTCCACATGCCAGGTTGCAGGAAGGCCGTGGTGGTGAGTCTGGATAAGTGTCAGGCTAAATGGCACAAAGTCTTCTCTTCTACCTCCCACCGTGTGGGTGGATTTGGTGGCACCCCCAGGGCCCTGCAAGGACTTCTACCTTTTCTCTGCATATCCTCTGCCTGGCCCTGATTGAGCTTGTGAGCTCAGACCTATTTAGGCTCTAAGCCACATGTCATGGGGTTTTGGGATTTTTAAAAAAAAATTATTATTGTGAAAATACTGTACAGAGGGGTTACAATTACATGAGCAAGATAATGAGTACATTTCTTATCAAGCATTGTAGCCTCCTCCTTTGTTTCTCCTTCCCATCCCATCCTCCCCCCCACCCCTTGGGATTTTTTTGAGATGGGGTTACTATGTAGCTGGGGATGGGAGGGAACCCATGATCCCAAGTGCTGGGATGACAGCCATAGAACATTCCCTGTCAGCTAGACCAATGACCACACCTAGGTATTGCAGGATGCCATGGGCTGTTTCTGTGTTCTTTGGTGGAACCCCCTTCAGGGGTCCTGGAGATATCTCTAATGTCCTCCTTCAGAGCTGGGGATCCTCATTCCTTGTCTGCAAACATAGTACCCACCAGGTGGTAGGGTGGCAAGGAAAGGCGTGGGAGGTACTCTGTGAAGGAGCTCTGCTCAGGGCTTGGGAAGGTCTGTCGCTGGTGTTGCCTCCACCAGGACTGGGCCACCCCTGTCCCTGGGCACTGAGCCTCAGGCAAGGTCAGGTGGTCCCTGGTCTGTGGTGGCCATTCTCGGCGAATCCTCGGCATCCAGTGCTGGGGCTCGGCACCGACCCTTCTCTTCTGTTTTCTCATCTAGGAATGTGGGTGCCAGCAGGACAGGCAATTGGTGAGTCCTTGTTTGTAGAGAGAGGGAAAGAGCAGAACCCGAAACCCAGAGACTGACTTGCAGAGCTTGCACCTGGTCCTGCAGCCTGCAGCTGCTAAAATGTTGTCAGTGTGTACCTGTCCTGGAGGTCTACCTCTCCTGGCAAGGAAGAAGGGGAGGGGCCTGCCACAGCCCCTAGCAGGCCTGGGTCTGGGCTGTACATGAAGTGTGTGTGACCTCTACCCCTGACCCTGTACTATGTGTTCCAGGTGGCTACGGACCGCCCCCTGCAGGACGAGGAGCCCCGCCTCCACCCCCACCATTCACTTCCTACATCGTGTCTACCCCGCCTGGTGGCTTTCCCCCTCCTCAGGGCTTCCCACAGGGCTATGGTGCCCCACCACAGTTCAGTAAGTCCTAGTGGGGCTCTTTGGGGAGAACAGCTGCCCCATGTGCTTGCACCAAAGCCAGCAGATTTAGCCTGGCTTTATGTCCGACTGTGACCACAGGGACTTAGCCTTTAGCCTTGGCTCTTATGGCTGAAGGAAGTCCTAGGGCTCCTACTGGAATGACACTTGCCCCTAGTTTACTCTCCCTTGGCTTATGCCAAGGAGACAAGTATGTGGAGCCTATACCTGTTATAAGTAAGGAATTTAATGAGAGGACTTTCCTGTTTGTTCTGCTTTTTGATGGATGACCTGGGTGGAAAGTCAGCTGCCAGCCCAGAGTGTCAGGCAAAGTGATTTCTTGTTGATCAGGTGCAGGACTCTTATCTGGACAGGAGTCCAGACCCCACAGGGTCACTGAGTGTTTCAGTATGGCAGCAGCATATATAAGTTACAGACTCACTTTCCTATTAAGTCCTTTAATTAAGGTGTGTTATACACTTGGGTACAGAACTACCTACAGTGGCTACATCTAGGAGAGACTGTCATAGTCTGACAATTGGGAAACGGTTTGCTGACTTGTGGTCTAGCTCACAACTTACCTAACATTCATCAAGGTTAAAGCTGGACCCTGAGGCCACAGAATAATAGTGGCCTTTATCTAGTTCAGCCTGAACTGTGCTGTTTGTTTCTACTTCTTTTCTTTTTCTTTTTTTTCTTTCTTTTTTTTTTTTTTTTTTTTTTGGTCGGTTGTAGGGTGGTAGGCTTGAACTCTGGGCCTAGATGCTGCCTCTCTGCTCTTCACCTCAAGGCTAGCACTGTACCACTTGAGCCATAGCACCACTTCTTGTTTTCTGAGTGTGTTATTGAGTGGTTGGCTTTGAACTGCAATCCTTAGATCTCAGCCTCCTGAGTAGCTAGGGTTACAGGTGTGAGCCACCTTGTGTGTGCCCAGCTTGTTTCTAATTTTTTTTTTTTTTTTGTCAGTCGTGGGGCTTGAACTCTGGGTCTGGGCCCTGTCCCTCAGCTCTTCAGCTCAAGGCGAGCTCTCTACCACTTGAGCCACAGCGCCACTTCCGGTTTTCTGGTGGTTTATTGGAGATAAGAGTCTCACAGTCTCTCCAGCTTGAGCTGGCTTTGAACCGTGATCCTCAGATCTCAGCCTCCTGAGTAGCTAGGGTGACAGGTGTGAGCCACCAATGCCCAGCTTGTTTCTAATGTTTCTAATATTTCTAAAGAACGGTTTTGTCGCCAGGCATTGGTGGTTCATGCTTGTAATATATTTCAGATCTGAGGATCATGGGTTCAATGCCAACTCAGGCAGGAAAGTCTGTGAGACTTCTATCTGTAATAAATCACCAGAAAACCGGAAGTGGTGCTGTGGCTCAAAGTAGTAGAGTGCTAGCCTTGAGCAAAAAAGCTCAGGGACAGCATCCAGGCCTTGAGTTGAAGCCCAGTGACTGACCAAAAAAATAAAAGTAAAGAGCAGTTTTGTTGTAGAAGTCCTTGCTACTTAAATCTCAGTTCAGTACCCTGTGCATTCTGTATATGCATCATGAGCAGCTCAACAGCTTCCTACTGTAGGCCATTTCCTTAAGGTAGTGGCCCAGGAGTATGAGCCACAGTTCTTTCTGGGAGTTGTAGATGGGAATTACTTCTGATGGCCCCTGTTGGCTTGGGGGCTAAGGTCTGCAGGCCTGACATATCCCTTGGGCTTTGTGCTCTTATATTTGCAGGTTTTGGCTATGGGCCTCCACCTCCACCTCCGGATCAGTTCGCCCCCCCAGGGGTCCCTCCTCCACCTGCTACTCCAGGGGCAGCACCTCTGACCTTCCCACCACCTCCATCTCAGGCTGCTCCAGATATGAGCAAACCACCGACGGCCCAACCAGACTTCCCTTATAGTCAGTATGGTAAGTGGTCTGCAGCATCTTGAGACCCCCTTCCCTGGGGTCTCATTCATCTGGTGGTAGAGGGTAGCAATGCAAAGAGCCAGTATACAGAATATACAGGGGTACTAGCAAGTGCTGGCCATAGCATTCCTCAGCACCTGGCTTGATCCTGTTACTAGAGTAGCCACAGTCCATCCAGCAGACATCCTAAGACCCGAGGTTTGGCAATTAAGCCATTACTGGGTCAGAAAAAGGTTTCTTCCTAGAATAGCCTGAAGGCTGTTGTCACTGTCAGAGCTCTACAGGTTCTTTTTGTTTGGTGTCTGGCATCAGTAGTGGGATATATGGGGAATAGAGGTTCAAGTCTGTAGCAGGCCCTGACTGGAACAGGTATAGTGGTTGGCTTTGGCTGGCTTGCCATCACGTGGGTGCTTCTGGGATATGCTCTTGAGAAGCATAAGAGGCCCCGGGTCAGGACAGGACCTGCATGTCCCTTGTTCTCGCCCCACAGGGAGCCCAATGTCAAGTCCAGCTTCATTTCCTTGAGACTCATTAACCTCCTAGGAGAGAGTCTGTGCCCTGGTGGCTCCTCTTTAGCACCTGGGAATCTAAAAAACATGGAGCCTGTCACCAGATAGCCTCAGCTTACATCCCCAGGAGGGCCACAGGCTTCCAGAGAACCTCTGAAAGGACCCCCTTTCGGTTTGGTCTTAAGCCTGGTGTTCATTGTTACAATTGTGTGTTGCCTAGGCACCACCCACATAGCACCGCTCTGGATACACTATGAACCCAGTGGCCAGGCCCCAGCCTGTGGTCACCAATTGGGTTGTCCTTGGCTCCTGCAAAGCCCTGCTTCAGGGGGAGCGGGATGTGCGCCTGCGTGTCTGCCGCTTGCTCCTTGCTGAGCTGCCAAGGGTTAGTCACCCTGGTCTCGTCTCTTGCCAGGCCTGGGTACCTATTCTCAAGACCCGTCGGGCTTTGGGCCCTTTCTTTGTTTACTCTCTGATGGTCAGGCTGAGCAGTGATGTGTCTTAGGTAGGTGCCGCCTTTCTATAAGATCCTCCCCTGCCTGCACCCGGGCAGCGGGCACAGCCTCCTCTGCTGGCCTGCGCGGGGGTGGATCCGGCGGTGCCCTCTGGGATGGGCCCCTTGTCAAGTCCAGGACCTCAACTGACCACAGCCCTCAGCTGGCTCTAGGATTGCTTGAATAAGAGGACCAACTGTGTCCGCATATATCCCGTTGGGAATGCAGAGGGCCTAATCATGCAGCACCCCAGAATCTGGTCAGTGAGTAGGAACAGGGTCTATCCTGGCCATTTGAAGACAGTACTGTTCCCCTTGCTTAGAATCGTCTTCCATGCCCCTGAGGCTGGCAGTGAGTGGGAGTATCAGGTCTTGTTTAAGGACAAAAGGCCTGCTTGGCTGATGTGGTCACAGTAAGTTAGGCTGGGCCCCAAGCCTCTCTTCTGCCCTCATCAGCAGCAGTGATACTCTGCGGTTGCTGCTGATGGACCTATTAAGCATAGGCTACAGCTCTGAGCTTCTGCTGTCCATGGGTACCCAGCCCACACAGGTAGAAGGTGCAGACCATTGGGCTGGGAAGGTGGCTCAGTGGCAGAGCGCTTGCTTTGCATTCATGAGGCCCTGAGTTCTATTCCTTAGTACCACATAAGCAAAAAAAAAGCCAAAAGTGGCACTGTGGCTCAAGTGGTAGAGTGCTAGCCTTGAGCTAAAGAGCTGAGGGACAGTGCCCAGGCCCAGAGTTCAGGCCCCACGACCAGACCCAAAAAAGAAAAAAAAAAAAAAAAAAGAAGGTGCAGGCCATGTGCTACACTGAAGGCCCATCTCATGCTTTAAGTCCTGGACATCGTGCACCACATGTAACACCACAGCATATCAGATCAGAGGTGTTCCCACCCCCAGAGGCCTCTGACCCCATCCTATGTATTCCGAGCATATGGGAGAGGAGGCAAGGAGACAAATGGCGGACCACTGGGCCTGGTAAGAGTGCGGAAGCTGCTTTTCTTTCTGTGTAGATCCTGGTCATAACTTTCTGAAAGATACAAACTCCCTTGACTTGTTGCCCACTAAGGCTGTCCACCTGAGGCAGGCGGTCCTGTGGGATGTGCAGACAGCAAGGCCGGGGCTGGGGCCTTGGCACCTTCTTCTCAGAGACAAGTCCAGGCAGAGTGGCTCAGGCCAGTGCCCGTGCTGGGTCTGCCACTTCTCCATGACCCAGAGCTCACAGCCTCTCTCCCCCAGCAGGTTACGGGCAGGACTTGAGTGGCTTTGGACAAGGCTTCTCGGACCCCAGCCAGCAGCCCCCTTCCTACGGGGGCCCCTCAGTGCCAGGGTCAGGGGGTCCCCCCGCCGGTGGCAGTGGCTTTGGACGAGGTCAGAACCATAACGTGCAAGGATTCCACCCTTACCGACGCTAGTCATGCGCCAACGGACATCAGCACCAGCTGAGACCAGGATTCGGAACTTATGAACTTGTGACAATCACAAACTTGGCAGAAAAATAGCGACTGAACCTGGGGGGGAGGGCGGGGCGGAGGCTGTGGAGGTGGCTGTGGGTGTCTGGACTGAGGTTTTTAAATATATTTCTTTCTTTCTCTGACCCATCAGCACAATAAAAAACAAGTCACTGGTTCAACAACAGGGTTTAAAAAAATGTCTTCAGCTTTAATTCAAACTTCAGGTTTCTTTTTCTTTTTTTCTTTTTTTTCCTCGAAATTATTTTCCTGAGCCTTTTGTTTTACCGTATATTGTAAACTTTTATGTTAAAGAAAAAAATATACATTTACAAATTGTGAGATTTTTAAAGAGATTTTCTACAATGTATACTGGCTTATTTTTTAATTTAAAACAGGGTTCCGTAGGCACTGGTGGGAGTGGGGGCTTTTTTTGTCCCCTTGCTCCTGGCTTGGGGGTTGGGGACTTGTTGGTCCAGAAACTCTGGGAGCTAAAGATGAAATCTACTGAGTGTGTTTTTGTTTTTTGTTCATTCCTTGCTTTTGCTGGCTGGCCTGCTTAGTTGCATCTGCGGAGCACTGTGGGGTGGTTCTCATGCAGCTGTCTCACTCACGTGGCAATGCTGATATCCTAGGTGGTCTGGACCCCATGCAGCAGGTGATGCCTGGGCTGGAAGCTCACCTCCCTTGGGCACATGGCTTCAGGGCATTTCCCACTGACCAGTTTGACCCTGGTTTGAATAAAGAGAAGTGCGTTTGGATTAGAAACCCATATCTGTCCGTGTCTTTTCTGTCTCCATAATTTTTCCTGTGTTTCCCCTCCCTTGCCAGGGAAATATCTGGATCCAGACAAACCCCGAGTCCCAGTGATGCTCATGGCCTAGGGGCCCATGCCTATATGAGCCTTGGGCTGAGAGTTCTGGTTAGTTAGGAGTGACAGGACATAGACATCTATGGGTTGCCTCAGGTTACGCTGGTTTCACTGGCACCCCAGCTCTGGTGCCTAGGTCCATGCAAGCTACAGCTCCCATGTCAGCTTTTATTGTCTTTCACTAGTGGAATCCACAAGCTTTGTGCATGAGGATGAGGATGTCTTTTGAGGGACAGTGGTCTCACAACCTGGTGCAGAAGGAAGATCAGGTTTTTAAAATGTAACAAGGGCCTAAAACTCCAAAACATACCCGGTGCTGTGATCCTGGCTACTCAGGAGGCTGAGATTTGAGGATTTTGGTTCCAAGCCAACCAGGAACGTTGGTACTTTTTTTTTTTTTGGTCCGGTCGTGGGGCCTGAACTCTGGGCCTGGGCGCTGTCCTTCAGCTCTTCAGCTCAAGGCTAGCGCTCTACCACTTGAGCCACAGCGCCACTTGCGGCTTTTCTCTTTTTGCTTATGTGGTACTGAGGAATCGAACCCAGGGCCTCATGCATGCAAGGCAAGCGCTCTACCACTGAGCCACCTTCCCAGCCCGGTACAACTCTTACGTCCAATAACCTACTCAGAAAGGGCCAGAAAGGATGCTGTGGCTCAAATGGTAGAATGTTAGCCTTAGCAAAGAAGTTCAGGGACAGTGTCCAGGCCCTGTGTTTAAGCCCCAGGACCCACAAAAAAATTCCAAGCCAGGCACCAGTGACTCACACCTGTAATCCTAGCTACTCAGGAGGCTGAGATCTTAGCATCACGGTTGAAAGCCAGTCCATGCAGGAAAGTCTGTGAGACTCTTATCTCCAAATAACCACCAGAAAACCAGAGGTGGCACTGTGGCTCAAGTGGTTGAACGCTGAGCACTTGCCTTGAGCAGAAGAGCTCAGGGACAGCGCCTACACGAGAGTTCAAGCCCCAAGACCGACCAAAAAAAAAAATTCAAAACGTACTGAAAGTCTATGGAATGCAAGACTTGAGAAAGTGTATTTGGGGTGAGATAGGGAAAGGAATGTCCTCTGAACACTGGTACCAGCTGCCCTCAAATGGCCCTGGCACACAGGGGTTAAGATCTGGTACAGTCATCCCATACACTGTGCCAGCGCAATGGGAAGTTATATGCTTCCGAAACAGGCAGAAATAAACAGTCTTGGGCTGTGAATGTGGCTTAGTGGTAGAGTGCTTGTCTCACATGCATGAAGTCCTGGGTTCAGTTCCTCGGTACCACAAGCAGAAAAATGGAAGAGGTGCTGTTGCTCAAGTGGTAGAGTGCTGTCCTTGAACAAAAGAAGCTCAGGGACAGTGGCCAGGCAGGCCCTGAGTTCAAGCCCCAGGACTGGCAAAAAAAAAGTTACTTTTCCAGTCAACAAAGGAATTCCTGGGATGGCAGGGAGAGCTGCAGTGTCTGCAGGTGGCATCAGGATTTATACAAGGTCCAGACAGTTGTATCCTGGGGACTGGGAGAGGCCACTTCTCCTGCATAAAATGGTCTTAGGTAGGACTCACTTTCTTGGTTACAGGGTCCCTCCAGCCAGCACTAGCTTCTACCAAAAAGTTACTGGGTGGGGCTGCAGGCCCAACTATCCTTGCTTTCTAGGGAGATCACCTGGACTAGCAACATCAGCCTAAAGTGAAAAAAAATCTAAGGGACAGTGTGCCTAGGCTCTGAGTTCCAGCCTGGCTTTTTTTTTTTTTTTTTTTTCAAGGAGACCACTATCTGTCCTTTCTCAAAATGCACAATAACATAAACATTCATAACACCTCTTAACAAGTTCTTCCTGTGGGTGCTGTACTCTCAAACCACACCTGCTAGCACACTGTGGACAACTCATAAATTACTTGCTGTGGAAGCTGTTGAGTGGAGATTGTGTAGAATGGCTGGGGGATGGGGTGCCGGCAAACACATATTCAAAGTTCCTTCCTTGAGACAAAGGGTAAACAATACAGTGGGACTCAGTAAGCAGTGTTGAAAATGAACTATACAATTTGTAGATGGGGATAGGAGGGGGTAATGGAGTGAGTGAGGGAAGGGGTAACACTGTCCAAAAAGAAATGTACTCATAGTAGGGTGCTGGTGGCTCACACCTGTAATCCTAGCTACTCAAGAGGCTGAGATCTGAGGATCGAGGTTCAAAGCCAGGCAGGAAAGTCCATGAAACTCTTATCTCCAATAAGCCACCAGAAAACTGGAAGTGGTGCTGTGGCTCAAGTGGTAGAGTGCTTGGCTTGGCTTGAGCTGAAGAGCTCAGGGACAGCGCCCAGGCCCAGAGTTCAAGCCCTACAGCCGACCAAAAAAAAAAAAAAAATGTACTCATTATCTGATGTGTAACCCCTATGTACATCACCTTTATAATTAAAAAAAAAAATAGTTCTGTCCTTGGATACTCTTAGGAGAGGAATGCAAAAGGACAATGCTTACGTGCACCTGATCATACAAAACATTTATTGAAATGAATTTTTTTCCTTTTAGCTGTTGTTTTCATTTATATTTGGGAGGGTATGGGGAGGCACAGAAATGAAGGGACAAGTGAACAAATGCAGCAATGGTACTCCTAACTACTCAGGAAGCTGAGATCTGAGGATCATGGTTCAAAGCCAGCCGGGATAGGAAAGGCCATGAAACTTATCTCTAATAAACTACTCATAAAAAGCTGGAAGTAGCACTGTGGCTACTAGAGAACTAATCTTGAGCAAAAGAGCTGAGGGACAGCACCCAGGCCCAGATTTCAAGTCCCATGACTGACAAAAGTTTCCTCCTTGCATTTGAGCCATGCACCCTCCCCCACAAATGAGGCTTTAAGTCATCCACACCTGTAATCCTAGATCTGAGGATGGCATCTGGAAGCCATCCGATTTTTGTTGTTGGTCGTGGGGCTCGCCACTTTCGATTTTCTAGTGGTTAATTGGAGATAAGAGTCTCATGAGGACTTTCCTGCCCAAGCTGGCTTTGAACCTGGATCCTCAGATCTCAGCCTCCAGCTAGAATTACAGGCGTAAACCGTGAGCGCCCGACCCAAGTGATTCTTATCTCCAATAAACCAGCAAAAAGAGCTGGAAATGAAGCTTGGCTCGCTTATTTCACCACACTCGCACACACGGAAGCTACTTTTGGAGATGCAGTCTCAGGATTTTTTTTTTTTTTTTTTTGGCTTTTAAACGCTATCCTCTTTATCTCAGTCTCTGGAATCGCTAGGATTACAGGAGCCACGGTGCCACCAGGCGAGGGATTTTGCGTTGACGTTAGTAGTGTGCATTTTAACCTCCTGGCAGGAGGGGGCGATCAAGCGACTCGAAACCGGAAGCGCGCGTGGCTGAGGGGGCGGGACTGGCCGGCTTCGCGATAACTGCGCAGTCGCACCTGGACCGGTCTTTTACCAGCGGCCGGCAAGATGGTGAGTACTCAGTGTCCGCACTCCAGTGTTGAATGTATCCGTTGCCATCCGTGCTCTGGTTGATTGACGCCGGCCGGGTTCAGACTCTGCTGCCTCGGCAGCTCGCTCTGATCCTTTGAGACCGCAAATGGGGGACTCGGGGCGGGCTTAGTCGGTGTGGGGACCACCGGAGCGTGGAAAGGCCTGTTTTGGCCCGCAAGCCCGGCCAGGGTCCCGTAGCCCGGGCCGCACGCGTCACCCTGTGAGTGTCTGGAAGTAATTAGTGCCCGCGGGCTCCGAAGATGGGAGGCCCTTGGGGCTGCCTGGGGTCGCAGGGATTGGGTCTCCAATACCCGCTCACCACCGCTGACTCGCACAGGCGGAAGTGGAGCAGAAGAAGAAGCGGACCTTCCGCAAATTCACCTACCGTGGCGTGGACCTCGACCAGCTGCTGGACATGTCCTAGTAAGGGGCGCGGCGAGGGGACGCGGATCTGCGTGGGAGAGGCCCGGGGAGGAGGGGTGGTGGTTCGGCTCGGGCACCTGGTTTTGTTATTTATTTTGGTACCTGTCTTGGTACTTGTTTTGGTACCTTGTCAACTCAGGGTCACGGAGCTGTCGTTGAGCAAAAGAAGCTCAAGGCTAGCACTTGTCACTTGACCCTTAGCTCCACTGCTTTTTTTTTTTTTTTTTCTGAGTACCGACCGCTTCAAACCGCGGTCCTCAGATCTCAGCCTCCTGGGTAGCTAGGAAGGATTACAGGCATGAGCCACCCGTCCCTGGCTGGTGCACCTTTCTCAGAAGGAGCCCTTGGTTGACATTCCAGCCTTTGGACTAGGTGCCACACTGATATCTCGTTAGATTGGATGGGGGTTGGGGTAGCTTCTGGCAGGTTTCCAACTGCTTGGAGATAATTCGACCACGCCTTCATGTGCTGCAAAAACAAAACAGAGGTAACAGTCCTGGAGACCTGGCCAGTGCCTTGTAGGGTGTTTCCTAGGCAACAGTCTTTTTTTTTTGTCAGTCATGGGCCTGAACTCTGGGCCTGGGCATTGTCCCTCAGCTTTTCAGCTCAAGGCTAGCATTCTACCACTTGAGCCACAGCACCACTTCTGGCTTTTTCTGCTTATGTGGTGCTGAGGAATTGAACCCAGGGCTTCATGCATGCAAGGCAAGCACTCTACCACTGAGCCACCTTCTCAGCCCCGGCAACAGTCTTTTTAGAGCAGTCACTGGGCCAAATAGGCAAACCAACTCCTTTGCATCCAAAGGGCCAAGTAAGCAGACTTGCCCCATCTTCAGCAATTATCTGTCAGCTTGGAGGGTAACTACCTAAGAATGGAACCAAGTGCCTGTCATATCTTCAACCTCTCCTATGTTCTTTGTAGGACTTTGGCTTTGCTGTCCAGTTGCTGCCTTTATTTGGCTACTCAACCCTGAATTGCTTTCTTCACTCCCTTTTGCATGACAGTACAACCCTCCTGGGGCAGGGCTTGAAATCTTTCCTAGGCAAAACCCCTGTGCTTTTTTGCTCAAAGCCAGCACTACCACTTGAGGCACATAGCCATTTCCAACATTTGGGGGAGATAAAAGTCACAGGCTTTTCCAGACCAGTCTGACTTGAAACTGCAATCCTCATCTTGGCCTCCTAGGGTAGCTAAAATCACAAGCTTGAGCTACCAGTGCCCGACTCTTTTATTCCTTTTTTACAGCCTGGTAGTGTTTTGTTTTGGTTGATCATGGGCTCAAACTCTGGTCCTGGGCACTGTCCCTAAGCTCTTCAGCTTATGTCTAGCACTCTACCACTTGAGCCACAGCACCATTTCCAGTTTTCTGGTGGTTAGTTGGGAGTTTCCTGCCAGGGCTGGCTTTGAACTGTGATCCTCAGATCTCAGCCTCCTGAGTAGAATTACAGGGGTGAGCCACCGTTGCCCAGTGTCCACACCACTGTTGTTCCACCTTTCCCAGTGAGCAGCTGATGCAGCTGTACAGTGCCCGGCAGCGGCGGCGGCTCAACCGGGGTCTGCGCAGAAAGCAGCATTCACTGCTGAAGCGCCTCCGCAAGGCCAAGAAGGAGGCACCACCCATGGAGAAGCCAGAAGTGGTGAAGACACACCTGCGAGACATGATCATCCTGCCTGAGATGGTAGGAAGCATGGTCGGTGTATACAATGGCAAGACATTCAACCAGGTGGAAATTAAGGTGTGTAGCAGTTGCTTGGCTGCTGGGGTGGTGGGTCAGTATCACCCATGTCCCTGACCTGCATCTTTGCTCTTGGCCTCCATAGCCTGAGATGATCGGCCACTACTTGGGCGAGTTCTCCATCACCTACAAGCCTGTGAAGCATGGTCGACCGGGCATTGGAGCCACCCACTCATCACGCTTCATCCCGCTCAAGTAACCTGTGCAGCCAATAAAGACATATGTTTCTACCTTCCAGTGCAATTTGTCCTTCCTTCTACCTGCATATGGAACTCTGGGAGGGACTTGCCATTAACACATCCCCAGAAGTGGCCAGGGGTCTGGTTCAGACTACCCTGAGATTTGGGTCCATGGTAAATGCTGGGTAATGTCTGCTTCCTGGCCAGAATGGATGTGGGGCTGGATAGTACAACTGAAGAGGGAATTAGGAGTGGTGACCCTTGTCTATGGCCCATCCCAGGTTAGCTTCTTGCCCTTATACAACTTCCACCAGGTGCTTTCTGGTATTCAGCCACTCAGGTGGCACCTCTTTTTGCTGTTGTTGGTTGTGGGGCTTGAACTCTGGGCTTCGGCGCTGTCCTTGCACTCTTCAGCTCAAGGCTTGAGTCACAGTGCCACTTCCAGTTTTCTAGTGGTTTATTGGAGATAAGAGTCTCACAAACATTACTGCCTGGGCTGGCTTTGAGCCGTGATTTTCAGATCTCAGCCTCCTGAGTAGGATTACAGGCGTGAGCCGCCGACACTCGGCTTCAGATAGCACTTCTCCCACAACCTCAACTTTACTGCTAAAGTCCTCAGAACACTTCATGCTTTCTGAGATTTGTGTCATACCACAGTGTTCACTGAGTAGGTTTGCACTATTCCTCTGAAGGGAAAACACTGGCCCAAGAGCTTCTGGAGAGGGCAGTCAGAATAGAAGGTTTCACCTGTTTATAGTCTCCCTGGTGGATTATGGAGAGAGTTGATGGCACTGACCTTTTGGTTTAAGCAGATGGGAGAGCGGAGGTACTTGCCTGAGCAGTGTAGTTAGCCATTGTACAAAATAAGCATTGGAGGTGAAATACAGTCAAGTATGTGAAGAAGTACCCCTCACCTTGTCAATGGATGCAGGTGAAGTGTCCTTCTAAAAGTAGGGACTCTTCATTTAGGGTGCTTGACTTGGATCAAAAGAATTTCTGGACAGAGTTTTAATGGTAAGAAAACTTGGCAGGGCTTCATTGAGTGAACAAGCAAGCAGAAAGGGGCAGGCACTCTTAACTGAGTACTGTTGAGGAAGAACACAGTTCCTTGGCTGTCAGGGGTGTTTATATGGCAAAGATGGCCCAGCTTCAAAGTTGAGCAGATAGTTGTTTTTTGTTTTGTTGGTCATAGGGCTTTGTTTTTTGTTTTGTCGGTCATAGGGACAGCCTGGGAGCTGTCCCTGAGCTCAAGCCACAGCTCCACTTCTGGTTTTCTGGTGGTTTATTGGAGATGAGCTTCTCACACTTTCCTCCCCAGGCTGGCTTTGAACTGTGATCCTATGATTACAGCTTCCTGACTATTTAGGATTCCAGGTGTGAGCCACCAGTGTCTAGCCAGATCTTTGCTCTCATCATTGCTAAGCCACTTTTCTAGCCCTGGTTAAGAGTTTTCTTATATTTTGAGGGAGCATTTCTCTCAGGAAGGAATGTATCCTGTTGCTTTTTCTTTTTTTCTTTTTTCTTTTTGTCAGTCGTGGGCCTGGGCGCTGTCCCTCAGCTCTTCAGCTCAAGGCTAGCTCTCTCCCACTTGAGCCACAGTGTCACTTCCTGCTTTTTCTGCTTATGTGGTGCTAAGGAATTGAACCCAGAGCTTCATACATGCAAGGCAAGCGCTCTGCCCATGAGCCACCTTCCCAGCCCTCCTGTTGCTAATCTTTGGAGCATAGATTGTACTTTTGTCTACCATGTTTCTGAGTTGCCTTTACCAGGCCTCATTTTCCCCTAAAATGACTGGTCCCTTAATGTTAAGAGAACTATATGGATGAATATCTCCTGTATTAGCTTTAAGCTTGAGGATTTAAAAAAAAAAAATCTGCAACTTTGGGGAGACTAGGATCAAATATGACAAATATCAAAGTAGGGCTGGGAATGTAATAGAGTTGCCCAGCATCATGAAGCCCTAGGTTTGATTCCTCGGTATCCACCTACACAGAAAAACCTGGAAGTGGTGCTGTGACTGAAGTGATAGAGTGCTAGGCTGAGCCTTGAGCAAAAGAAGCCCAGCAGAGCCTAAGCCCTGAGGTCAAGCCCCAGGACTGGCAAAAAAAAACCTCAGGGACAGTGCCCACAGCCTGAGTCCAAGTCCCAGGACTGCCCCTCCTCTTTTCAAAACTATGACTAAAGGAAAAGAATAGTGACCTGTGGTCAGTCTGGCTGGGAAGGAGCTGGTACAGTGAAGGAAAGTAGCCATGAAAAAACTGGCAGGCAAGCTAGACAATCCTGGCTTATACAATCCTAGCTAACTTGGGATTCTGGTATCTGAGAGTTATGTTTGAAGCCAGCCTGGGCACTGAAGTCTGAAACTCCAATGAACTATCAGAAAGCTAGAATTAGAACTGTGCTTCATGTGGTAGAGCACTAACCTTGAACACAAAAGCTCTTGTCCTGAGTTTAGGCCCCAGTACCAAACAACCTGGCAGATGGGAAGTTCACTGGCTACACTGGGTTGTTTCCCTGCTGACTTAAAAGAAATAGACAGGGAGCACCAGGGAAACGTGGGCTGTGATGGCTGGCAGCCTGATGGGAAGTTAGTACAATGTACCTCCACCATGCTATTGACAGCATACTATGATTGTCAAGCATAGATGAACAAGACTGCTCATAGCTGCTGGTATGACCACGTCTGTCCAGGTGCCTTCGCCTATCCCAGCTTCACAAGTACCCAGTGTCCTTCAGGAACAGGAAGGAAGAGGCTGGGGAAGGCTCATATTGCAACCTCAATGGCAGAGTGCATGTGAACCCCCAATTCCCACACATCCCTTACAAGGTAAAGTTCAGGTGCCATTGTTTCAAGCCTATAGCCCTAACTACTCAGGAGGTTAAGATTTGACAATAGGTTTTTTTGTTTGTTTGTTTGTTTTTTGTCATGGGGCTTGAGCCATGGCTCCACTTCCAGTTTTCTGGTGGTTTATTGGAAATAAGAGTCTCACGGAGCCGGGCACTGATGGCTCACACCTGTAATCCTAGCTACTCAGGAGGCTGAGATCTGAGTATCATAGTTCAAAGCCAGCCCTGGCAAGGAAAGTCCGTGAGACTCTTTAACTCCAATAAACCACTAGAAAACCAGAAGTGGCGCTGTGGCTCAAGCAGTAGCACGCTGGCCTTGAGCTGAAGAGCTGAGGGACAGTGCCCAAGCCCAGAATTCAAGCCCCATGACCGACAAAAAAAAAGTTTCACGGACTTTCCTGCCTGGACTGGCTTTGACCCATGATCCTTGTATCTCAGCCTCCTAAGTAGCTAGGATTACAGGCATGAGCCACCGGTGCCTGGCTGAGAACAGGTTTAAAGCCAGCTCCAGTAAGGAAGTCCCTGAGATTCCACTGAATTGGAGCTGTGACTCAAGTGGTACAACACTAGCCTTGAGCAAAAGAAGCGCTCAAAGACAGAGCCTGGAGCCAACACACAAAAACAAAAGGTTGCTAGAGCCATATGAATTTCTGTAATCCCAGCAGTTGGGGTCTGAGATGGATTTGACATCAAAAGCCAAAATAGAAGCTGGGAATGTGGCTTAGTGGTACAGTGCTTGCCTAGCATGTATGAAGCCCTGGGTTCAGTTCCTCAGTACCACGTAAACAGAAAAAGCAGGAAGTGGCACTGAGGCTCAGTGGTAGAGCTCTAGCCTTAAGCACAGAGAGGCTCAGGGATACAGCCCAGGCCCTGAGCCCCAGGACTGCCAAAAAAATATATAAATGGTTATAGCCAAGGCCTTTGAGACAATTTTACTGGTTGGTACTTATTCAGACATGGTAGTTATACCAGGTTCACCTAGAGGGAGGAGAAATCCAAGGGTTAGACCTTAATGGAGGTAGAAGTACAGTTTTACATGTGGCTATGCCAAACTACTAACTGCTGGAGATGGAGTTTCTTGCATCTGTACAGACTTGCCAGGCTGTGAGTCACCTGCAGACCCTAAACAGAAGCATTCCAGATGGCTGTGTGTCCCCTGGCTCTGACAAGTGGAAATGCAGTGCTTTGTGGTGCACATCTGTAATCCCAGGAGATCCAGCCTTGATTACTTAGTGAGACCCCATCAAAGGCCCAGCACTCAAAAAGTGTTGGGTTTAAATTGCCCTGTGGTTAACACACAGGGGAGATAGAGCATTGGGCTACAGACAGAGGACTAAACGTCCAGTTCTTATGAGTTGACTCCTCTAGGTTCCATCTATAAGGTGACATCCAGAGCCAAAGAGGACTGCTCCCAAACCTTCAGGCTCCATCCACAGCTGTCAGCTACCTTCAGGTCCTGGATCTGGCCACTTCCTTCCAAGCCCAGTGTTATCTGGACTGGCCACCACCACTTCCTACCTGATACCAGTTTTTAAAAATCCCTGGATTAGCCAGGCCCTGGTGGCTCACACCTGTAATCTTAGCTACTCAGGAGGCTGAGATCTGAGGATTGCGGTTCAAAGCCAGCCCGGGCAGGAAAGACTGTGAAACTCTTTTTTTTTTTTTTGTCGGTCATGGGGCTTGAACTCTGGGCCTGGGCGCTGTCCCTCAGCTCTTCAGCTCAAGGTGAGCGCTCTATCACTTGAGCTACAGCATCACTTCCAGTTTTCTGGTGGTTTATTGGAGATAGGAGTCTCGGTCTCTCCTTCCCGGGCTGGCTTTGAACCGTGATCCTCAGATCTCAGCCTCCTGAGTAGCTAGGATTACAGGCATGAGCCACCAGCGCCCGGCAAATTTCTTTCTTTTTTTGGTCCAGTCGTGGGGCCTGAACTCTGGGCCTGGGCATTGTCCCTCAGCTCTTCAGCTCAAGGCTAGTGCTCTACCACTTGAGCCACAGTGCCACTTCTGGCTTTTTTCTTTTTTGCTTATGTGGTGCTGAGAAATCGAACCCAGGGCCTCATGCATGCAAGGCAAGTGCTCTACCACTGAGCCACCTTCCCAGCCCAACTGTGAAACTCTTATCTCCAATAAACCACCCAGGCCCAGAGTTTAAGCCCCACGACCGACCAAAAAAAAAAAAAAATCCCTGGATTTTCCAAGCACCTAAATCCTATGTGGCTGGAAATCCTGCTGGCCACTGCTCCTCTGCACCATCTGCAGACTCCCACCTCCCAGTCTTCTCAGGAGCTGTGTCCTCTGCCAGGGTGGCATGATCTTCCCTTAACTTGGTTCAGTTGTCTGGTTGCTTGTTCTTGCTTTCATAAAATTTGACATACGTTGGAATGGCCCACATAGCTAGCTGCTGCTCTTCCTTTTCCTGCTCCAGCATCCCTTCCATCATAGCCCAGCATCTTCCTTTCATGCTCCCCATCTCCCACATCCACTGCATTGCTCCTCCAATCAGCATCCAACGCTGGACCTGCACAGTTGCTTCCGCCCTGATCTACTCTCCCTGCAGCCACTTGGAGGCGCCTGTGAGCACCCGTGTGTGGTGATGGGGCTGGTTCCTCGCCGCGGCCCCAGGTCACCCTTAAACCTCTCTCCTTCCCCAGTGAATGCTCTCCTAGTCCTGTCTGAACACCTTTCGTCCCTTCCTCCCCATACAAGTGCCCTTCTCAGCAACCCCTCCACGCCCGCCACCCTGCCCTGGCTCATCTCTAGCCAACATTCTATTTATTCCCATTTAACCAGAGGCAAGGGATCTTGATTATTTTGTTCATTTTTCAGGGGTAGCCACACAATAACGGGCCTAATAAATACTGGAATGAGTGGCTGGGTGTCTGTGCAGTATAACCCCCATCCGGTGGCCTCCATGCCCAGCTCCCAGCCTGGCACACAGCAAGTGTTTGCTGAATGACTAATGCACTTGAGTGCCAGGCCAGGCTGGGCGGATTCAGGCGGTGTCTGCGCTGTCCAGCGACCATCTATGCGCACAAAGAACCACAAGGGTGGCGCCTCCCTCTGCCCTCCTAAACCTCCCCTCGCCTCCGAGGGCCCGCCCTATCCCTCTGGGCCCCCATCCTGGGGTGAGCCCCTCTCCACTCTGTAGGGGCTCCGCCCATCCCACCAGACCCCTGCTCCACGTCAGTCCTCTCACCTTTCATTCTTAGGGTGCTGCAAAACCAAGCCCCCCCCACCTCCAGACCGATTCCTGAGTGCTTGCCCTCCCGTCCTACCGGCCCCCGCCCCGCCCCTCCGTTACGCAGGCGCAAAGCGCCCAGCCCCCACCCCCACCCCTGCGGCCGAGGGGCGGGGCGCGCGCTGTCCGAGGCGGCCGCGGCTCCATGGGGCTCCTGGGGCTTCTGAGCCTGCTACACTCTGCCTTCTTCGGGGACCAGGTAGGGCGCGGGGGTCTTAACCGCGGGCAAGGGGCCTGCCCTGGGCGTGATCAGAGTGGGGAATGGACGTCGAGGACTGTGGCCCCCCGGGGCGAGGGGAGCACCGAGGATTGACAGGTCCGGGGGTCTTGCGCAGTCGCCTTGGAGACGGTTGTCACGGAAACCACCGAAGGGTGTTTGCGCAAGGATAAGAGCCCCTCCCCTGCGCCGCAACGACCCCCCTCTCCCAGTTGTGCGCAGACTCAGGCCCCGTGCGCCGCCGCGCCTCCGCCTCCGAGGGAGACCCTCGGCTCCCTCCCCATTGTGCTGAGCTTGAGCACGAGGGCCTGCGACCGGGTCGCGGAGAGCGAAAGCTCTGCACCGCCGAGGGTGGGGCGCTTGGCCACGCCCTGGGCCTCTAGTCCTCAGTTTCCCTCTCTGGATACTGAGCTAGGACCCAGGGCCACACGTTTGCCAGTGCTGACATGCATAATATCAATCTCTCCCAGTGCCTGCCCAGTTATTGTTCTGAGCCCTGTGGTACAACAGTCCTCATTTAAGGAGAAACTGAGGCCAGAGTGCAGCAAGGAACCCAAGGTCACACGACTGTAGCTTGAGCATAGGCTGGGGCAATGGAGGCTTCCATTCAGGGCCAGCCCCAGGAACTGGGGAGCTGTCCATGGTGCTGATAGCCATGACTCTGCCTGCTCACGCAGGGGAAACTGAGGCCCACCATTGGGTCTGGGGTCAGGATGCAGATAGACGGATCCACCTTCCTCGCAGCCCTTCCCTCGCATCAGGGTCATGTCCTGTCACCCAGCTTAGTCCAGAGCTACCACCATGCTGGGTATGATAATCTGGAGTCTGAACCTTCCTCTACCCACCACTTGACATCTAATAGGGTTTGTCCCATTTTCACCTCAGTCTCTGGCTTGGAGGAGAGTCTGGAAGTGAGCAGGGTATCAAATGGATATGATGAGACCTAATGACCCCTGCTATTCCTGGAGCTGAGAGTAGGGGTCCCAAACTGAGTTCCAGCCAAGTGATAGAACTTCTCAACCCAGCAGCCTGAGGGGATAGGGAGAGATCCCAGAGATTGTGCAATGGCATAGGGTCCTCTTGCCCACTAGAGAATGGATCTGGAGTCCTTGGAGACACTGGGGGTTCCTGAGGCTCTTGGGTTCCGGTGTGCAGTGATGCCTGAGTTGTGGTAGCGCAGGGATCTGTAGCATCAAGATGGGGTTATCAGAAATATTCTAAAAGTTGGAGGCAAGAGCATCTTGCCTTGGGATTCCAGCCTCCATAACTGCCTCAGCCTGGAGACCCTCAGCATTCCAGCTCTGGGCACACCCAGCAGGGTGAGGCAGGCACTGATTGAATGTCTGGGTGGGGCACAAACATGACTCCAGCAACTAGCGCTGAGATTCGAGTCCCATTTTCCTCCATGTGTACCAGGATGGGACTGGCCATTGGACCTCCAAGCTTCTGTCTGAGAGGAATGGGGCAAGGGATTGTGACATCTGGTATTGAACAGGAGAGCTAGGACTTCATTCCAATGCAGAGTCAAGTATTATCCAACCAATACCTGCCCCTCATGAACTGAATTGGAAACCCAGGCCACAGGCAGAGCGGGGGGAAGAGGGAGAGGGGGGGGGGGAAGAGAGAGAAAAAGAGAGTGGGAGGCAAGCACAAGGTCACACAGGAAAATGAGAGGTTGAGCTGAAGCCAGGACCCTGGGCTTGTACTCTGCCCAATCCCAGCCTTTTCCTGGGCTCCTCAGTGCCCTGTGAGACCCCCAAAGTAACCATCCCTGCTATTAATCCTTAATGGCTTGTCCCTTAATGTCCAGTTCCAGTGCCCCTCTACCTCATGGCTTCACCAGACACTCACATGTACTGAGCCAGAACTGACTTGTCCTCAACCTGGAATCCCTTTTCCCCCTCCCGATCCCTCTGTGGACTCAGACTCATGTTCTCTTTTCAGGGCATCTGTGCAAGAAGCCCCTCAAACTCCATTACATGCCCTCCCCAAAGCCAACAAGCTAATATAGCTGTGTCCAACTCTGAAAGCTCCTGGAAACAGCTGTAATTGAGTCCTACTGGCCCCTGGCATTGCTGGTCATAGCACAGGACTCAGAGGCGTAATACCCCAACAGAAAGCAGCATCAATACTCAGATGCCCTTGGCCACTGTGCCTCCCCGGTCTTGGACCTTCCCAACCTGGCTGTCATTCCCACAGCTCCTCTGCTTTCCCAGAAGGACCAGAGGCTTGTGATTTTCCTTGGGCTTCCAGCAAAAGGAAAGACAAAGGCAGGTTCCAAATGCTTGTGTTCTAATGCTGACCACTGCCTTTTCATCTTCTGAACCCTTTTGGAACCTGGGGGACATTGTGCTGAAGCTGCAAATTTAAGCTCTGGGTGTTAAACCCTCAAGTGGCCCCCAGGGACCCATCCAGGATCAGGAACAGCTGACAACAGACTCCTGGGACTCTTGGCCCCTCCCTCCTTTGGCTTCCCTTTTGTGAGGGGGAATTAAGTATGAGAGAAGGGGCGTAGAGATTGAGAGTGACAGAGATTGAGAGACAGACTGATGGGAAGATGCAGAGACAATCCCAGAAGATGGTAGGCTGAGACTCTGGTGCTGTGTGGAGACAGGGAGAAAAGGGGAAGAGTCCTCAGGCTTTCTCCAGCCTGCCTGCCCATCCCCCATCTCGCTCCCTGGAGTTCCAGCCTGGATACCCCCGCCAGGCTGGTGTGCTGCTCTAACACATCCACACAAAGCTGGGGGCTGGAGTCGTGAAGGAGTTGACTGGCCTGGCTGCTATCCCTGCCCTGGGACACTCCCCCTACCCCCACCCCCACCAAGATTCTGATGTAATATCCAAGATTTGGTGTTTTACTAAACATCGGTGGATGCAGGTGGGAGGTTCGGAGGCCCTTTGGCCCTGTGATGGGAGGGAAATACATAGGGTCCTAGTCCTCCAGTGGTCCCTTCCTTTGGGAGGGATTCGCCCACCCCTCTTTTTTCTCCCCTCCCCCCGCCCTCCTTCGCACCCCAGAGTCCCTGACCTGAAGCCCAGACCCTGATGCCCCGCCGCCACCGGTCCCCGCCCGGGGCCCGCCATTGGCTGTTGCCATGGCACCAGCCCTTCTTCCCGCACCTCCATTGGCTGCCGCTTCTGCATCCTGCATCCCGCATCCTCCCCCGCTCACGGTGGTCTCGTCCAGGGCCGGGAGCGGCAGCGCCGCCTGGCCAGGCCTGGATCTGGCTTTGTCCGCTCGGAAGTCCCCCCGGCCTACACTGCCGAGACCCTGGAGCGCGCCCCCAGCGGCCGGGGGCCGGGATTCGGGCTGGGCCCTGGGAGCTGAGCGCAGGGAGGAGGCCCCAGCGGGGGCGCCCCAGCCAGCTCAGCTGCAAGGAAGCAGGTGCGTTTTCCCCTTCGCATTAAGGTCTCCATCCCTTTCTCGAACCCGTTTATCCAGGGAAGAAGCTGGAGGGGAAATTGAGTCCCAGTGAGGTGGGAACTCGTGTCACCGCAGCTATCCTGTGCACACACCCACTTATGGGGTTGGGCGAGTCTTATACAGCAGGCTGCTGTGGGCCCTGGTGGTATTTCTGCTTTGCTCTGGATATCAGTATCCCTCTCTGTAAAGGGAGGGTTTGAATTAAAGGCAGAGATGGGCCCATTTGGGCCTGATGTTCCATACCTTGCTGGCCTCCCCTGCTCAGTCAGGCCCACTGCCAGATACTGGTTCTTTTCTTTTCTCGACCTGTCAAGGAGGACCTAAGGAGGCCACCTGATGCAACATGGGAGATGAAGGGACAGGGAAGGGGGCTTCCTGGAGGAAGTTACCAAGTGTGGAATGATAATATTCAGTGCTCTTGGCAGGTGACCGGTATGGGAAAAGGCCTGAGGGAAGAGAGCAGCTAATTTCCTGGTGAATCTATTTATGTGGGAGAGTCAGACCTTCTGGGGACACTGGAAAGACATAAGAGGGACAAGATCTGACTTGTGACTTTTTTTGTGGGGGGTGGATACTTTTCCTGGGGCTTGAACTCAGAGCCTGGATGCTATGCCTCAGTGTTTTTGTTCAAGGCTGGTGCTCTACCACTTGAGCCACACCTCCACGTCTAGCTTTTTGCTGGCTACTGGAGATAAGTCTCATGGACTTCATGCCTGGACTGCTTTAAATCACGATCCTTAAATCTCAGCCTCCTGAATAGCTAGGATTACAGGTGTGAGCCACCAGCACTGACTGTCTTGTGACTTTCAAAGCTCCCTCTGGCTGTGCGTGAGTGAGTCTAGGAAGAGAAAGGTTAAAAGTGCTCTGGGGGAAAGGTGTGCCATAGATTCAGGTCCTTCGTGGAGTGGGTGTGAAGTCAGGGACACCAGGCTGGAATGAGAGGGAGCACTCATGACAGGCTCAGTGGGGTTAAGAATACAGGTGTGACCATGGAATATCAGGAGAGTGTAGGCGTTGGACCCTCAGCCTGGCCCGTGTAAGAAGAGTTATGTGGGCCAAATTGAGGGGAGGGGAATAATATCCTTGGTCCAGGGCCTGGGAGGGCTGAGTGTGTGGAGAGGGAGGGATATGTGTGGGGTTTGATCCAATCTGTTTCCCTGTAGCTGGGCACAGACATTGGAGTGGCTGGAACCAGACCCCAACCTTGATCCCAGCGGAGACCTGGGGTGAAGTGTGTGGTAATTGTGCCTGCGTGCATGTGTGTGTGTGTGTGTGTGTGTGTGTGTGTGTGTGTGTGTGGTGTTTGAACTCTAGGCCTGGGAGCTGTCCCTGTGCTTCTTTTGCTCAAGGCTAGCACTCTACCACTTGAGCCACAGCTCTACTTCTGGCTTTTTTGGTAAATTGGAGATAAAAGTTTAATGAGGGGTTGGGAAAGTGGCTCAGTGATAGAGTGCTTGCCTAGCATGCATGAAGCCCTGGGTTCAATTCCTCAGTACCACATAAACAGAAAAAGCCGGAAGTGGCACTGTGGCTCAAGATAGAATGCTAGCTTTGAGCAAAAAAAGCTCAAGGATAGTACCCAGGTCCTGAGTTCAAGCCCCATGACTGGCCAAAAAAAAGAAAAAGTTTAATCAAATTGGAAGCCAGTGATTCATGCTGGCAATCCTAACTACTCAGGAGGCTGAGATGTGAGGATCACAGTTTAAAGTCAGCCAAGGCAGAAAAGCCTTTGAGACTTATCTCCAATTAACCACTAGAAAATCAAAAGTGGTGCTGTGGCACAAAGTGGTAGAGCACTAGCCTGAGCAAAGAGTTCAGGGAGAGTGTCACAACCTTGAGTTCAAGCCTAATGACCAAAAAAAAATTGTCATGAACTTTCCCACCCAGACTGGCTTTGAGCCCCAATTCTCAGATCTCAGCCTCCTGAGTAGCTAGAATTACAGTTATGAGCCACCAGTGCCTGGATGGGGTGTATTTCTTTTGTGTATTCTGAGCTTGAACTCAGGGCCATAGCTTTTTTTTTTCCTCAAGGATGTCTACCACTTGAGCCACAGTTCCACTTCCATGTTTTTGCTGATTAATTGGAGATGAGAGTCTCACAGACTTTTCTAACTGGATGGCTTTGACCCAGGATCCTCAGATTTTAGGCTACTGATGTAGCTACAATTACAGGGGTGAGCTTGAGGGGGTGGATCTTGTCTTGTCTCCACTACTTGCCCTTCTGAGCAGCTCTGGAGACAAAATGTGGGTTCCCATCATGCCTGCCCACTTCCTTTTATTTGGTCTCTTCTCCTTTGGACATCACTTTCTCCCCCCTGGGAACAGCCTATTAATGGTCCCAAAATTTAGGACCGATGAGGAAAAAGCCAGTGGACACAGCCAAACACATTAGGTCCTATGAACAAATTAGGGATAGCCTGGCCCTATTTCCCTACCTAGGACTGAGCTCCCATCCCTCCTCCAGTTCTAGCTGTGTCCTTGGTGACATCAGGGTGGATGGGGGCCTCTGGGATAGGAGGAGAAGGGTAACAAATGAGCAAGGGAATGGATATGCTTGGCCAGTGGGGGATGGAGTTGAAGGACAGTCTTCCCACACCGTGGACAGGTAGGTCTGATTTGGGGAAGGAGTTCAGGCTGGCAAGGGGAGGGGTTCCTGAGGAGGAGTTGGCAGAAAGACTGAAATGCTATTGGTGAGCCTCAGACAAAGGCGGAAGGAGGGGAGTGCATGCTGATGGAAGGGAACAAAGAAGGAAGGGAAATCATTGGGGGAGAGATCAGGATGGCTCTGGCAGGAGGGCCAAGCTGAGTAAGGACGCACTAGCCAGCTGGACAGAAGGAGACTGGACCCAAGCAAAAAAAAAAAAAAAAAAGGCACAAAGAAGCAGGAGGCAGTGGCAGAGTGGAGGAGGGTCGGATGGAGGAGGCATGAAAACTGGCAAGGGCTGGCTGAAAGCTGACCAGAAAGTGCTGGGCTGGGAAGGTAGCTACCTTGGACTTAGATGGAGGGAGAATGAGGCTGCAGAGGGTCCTTGGCTCACATCCTTGGGGTGACCATGGAGCTCAGATCAGTCTGTCCTGCTGTCTGATTGCCAGAGACTCCCTTGTCACCTACTTAGGGCTCCCTTTGGCTTTGTTGGCTGTCAGTGTTCTTATTGCCTGTCAACTGAGCTAGCTAGTGATCTGTCCACCTAGCCTCTCTAGCTATCTGCCTCTGGACAGGCTCCAGAGGATGGGTCCTGTCTACCTGTCTGTTTCCCATTCTGGCTGTGACTCAGTGTGGTGGCCTTTGGTTGGCTAGTCCATCTCCTAGTTTAAATTGCCAACTGCTCAGGTGTACATCTGTCCCTCTGCCTGGCTGTCAGGATGGGTATCTGTGAACTTGGCAGGGAGGGGCTGACTTGTCACTCAGTTAAGCATTCCCTGTCTGGACGCCCGTGCAATAGCACTGTCTCTCTGACTCTCATTGCTGCTGTGTATGTTTATCACTCCATCTGTCTCACTGTCTGTCCCCACATCCCTGGGCCCTGCCTGGAGTGGCCCATGTCAGCCACTTCTGCTTGGAATGGGTAGGAGGGCTGGTGCTTGGGTTTGGCCAACCCCCTCCAAACCCTACATTGAGTCCTCTGGCCCTGCAACTCTCCCAGACACTCCAGGAGCTGAAGATGACGAGCTCAGTGGCATCTTACGAGCAACTGGTGAGGCAGGTGGAGGCACTGAAAGCCGAGAACAGCCATCTGAGGCAGGAGCTTCGTGATAACTCGAGCCACCTATCCAAGCTGGAGACAGAGACCTCAGGCATGAAGGTAGGGGCTGGAGAGAGAACGTGGGCTGCGTCACAGGTAAAAGGGCCAGGAATAAGCGCAGAGCCCTGGGAACCTCATGCAGGTGGACCCAGGTAAGCTGAGATACCCAAGGTTTTGTTTCCTGCTCTGCTACAGGAAGTGCTAAAGCATCTACAGGGCAAACTGGAGCAGGAGGCCCGCGTGCTGGTGTCCTCTGGGCAGACGGAGGTGCTGGAGCAGCTGAAAGGTGAGGGGTCCACAGGGCCACAGCTCCCCCGAGCCCCCAGAGAACTGGGAGCCTGAGGGTCAGGCAGAGCACTGACCTTCCTCGACCTTGCCCTCTCGCTTATCCAGCCCTCCAGATGGACATCAGTAGTCTGTACAACCTCAAGTTTCAGCCACCGGCCCTTGGCCCGGAGCCTGTCGCCCGGACCCCAGAGGAAAGTCCAGTCCACGGCTCTGGACCCTCCAAAGACAGCTTTGGAGAGTTGAGTCGGGCTACCATCCGGCTGCTGGAGGAACTGGACCGGGAGAGGTGAGAGGGCGTGGGAATGAGACCGGTCTGGCCACCATATAACTCAGCCCATAGCACCCTCTGCCCTCCGATAGGTCCACCAGCATGTGACCACGCCCACCGCAAAACCACACCCTCCTTAGCTCTGCTTTTGCGGGCGCCCCTTTTCCACAATGCTCCTGGAGGACAAAGAGGATAGGGGCATTTCTGGCAGAGGAAAGGCTCCAGGGGTCCCCCGACAGGCAGGCGTCGCTAGGGACAGAGCTGTGGACAATGCCAGGGCTCAGAATCAGGCCTAGAGCCAGAGGGGCTCAAAGCAGCCTTTGTAGAAAGAAGGACTTGGACCAAGAAATCTGGGCCCAGGGCCAGCAGAAAGAGGAAGAGCCATGGACTCAGTGAAGCTCGCCTGGGTTTTGTGAGGTCAAATGGAGCAATTCAAGAGCAGCCTGGAGTCCTGGTGCCCAGGAGTCATGCCTGTAATCCTAGCTGCTCAGGAGGCTGAGAGCTGAGAATGAGTTTGAAGCCAACCCAGACAAGAGAAGCCCTCAATGAGACTCTTATCTCTAATTCGCCAGGCAAAAGTGGAGATTGTGGCTCAAGTGGTAAAGTGCCAGCCTTGAATGAAAAAAGCCAAGCAAGAATGCAAGTCTCTGAGTTCAAGGCCAAGTACCAGCACCAAAAACAAAACCACAACAAAACTCACCAAGCAGCCTGGAACTTAGTCTGTATTCTACTATGTAATTTTAGCCCAGTCCCCAAAGCCCTTCTAGCCTCAGACTTCCACATTGTAAACCGTGAGGACTTTTTGTCTTTCTTTTTCTTTAAATCAGGCTCACTATATAGCTCAGATTGGCACTGAACTCATAGTCTTCCTCCCTAAATTTCATGAGCACTGGGATTACAGGGTTTTGAACGGGGCACCTGGGCCACCCAGAGCCTGTAGTCTTCCTGCGTAAGCTAGAGGGAGATTTGCAAGCATTAGAGAGGTGGTAAGGAGATGAGCAGCCCAGACAACGTTTGTTTCTCCAGTAACCCAAATTTACAAAAGAATTACTTTCTCTCCTTTCAATTCATTTTTGCAACACACACAGTTAACCCCAGCGCTTAATCCCGCTCCAGCGCAGCCATTCTGTCCCCTTCCCTTCCCCCCCACCCTCCACAATTTGCCTCCCCTCCTCTAATTTGCCTCTCCCCCCCTTCCAGGTGTTTTCTGTTGAGTGAAATTGAGAAAGAAGAGAAAGAGAAGCTCTGGTATTATTCACAGTTGCAAGGCCTGTCCAAGCGTCTGGATGAGCTGCCCCATGTAGAGACGGTGAGCAGTCTGACCAGGAATGGGCGGCGGGGTGGACCTTAGTTCCAGCTCCCCTCACCGCAGCCTGTCCCACCTTCCCAGCAGTTCTCGATGCAGATGGACTTGATCCGGCAGCAGCTGGAGTTCGAAGCTCAGCACATCCGCTCTCTGATGGAAGAGCGTTTTGGCACCTCAGACGAGATGGTACAACGTGCGCAGGTGTGGAGCCGGTGGGGGCTGGGGTGGGCGGGGCCACCCGCCAGGGAACCTATAAGCTAGGAGTCTCCGGTGGGCGAGCAAATCCAGGGGCAGGAGCTTCGGAGGGCGGGGTCTTGCTCGGGGGCGGAGTCAGGGGCGGGGCCATGCAACGAAGAAAGCAGAAGAGCCCGAGGCGTGGTCAAGCTAGAAAGGAGGCGGGGTTCGATCAGGGGGCGGGTCCATAACGGGGAGAAGCCGGAGCCAGGGCGGGGCTAGCCAGGGTCAGCCCTGCCTGAGCGGCTCCCACCACGGTTTTCTCCTGTGCAGATCCGAGCTTCACGTCTGGAGCAGATTGACAAAGAGCTGCTTGAGGCGCAGGACCGGGTGCAGCAGACCGAGCCCCAGGTACCAGCAGGGGTTCAGCCAAGGCTCCAGTGGGATAATGGGGTTCCAGCAGCGCGCGGGGTCGGGGAAGGGAGCCCCAGCCACTACCCAGGGCACAGGAATTGGTCTGCGGCCCCACCCATACCATTCTGGGGAGCAGCTGGCCTCAACAGTTTAGTGCTCTCTATGGGGTTTAAGCAGAGTGAACCCCCAGGCCTGCGCTCTTCCTGCAGGCCCTGCTGGCAGTGAAGCCGGTTTCAGTGGAGGAGGACCCAGAGGCAGAAGTCCCCACGCACCCTGAGGATGGAACCCCCCAGCCTGGCAACAGCAAGGTGAGGGAGGACAGCCAGAGGATGAGCTGCCTGTGCGGTTAGGGTGAGGCGGACCAGCATCCCTCCCCAATTCCATCCATCCCTGGCTCAGGAAGGCTACCCTGGAATAGGGCTGGCTGTGAGGCTGTGGCCAGCATATGGGCTGACACCTGTTTGAGGTGGACCAGGTACCATCTTGTGTGTGTGTGTGTGTGTGTTGGGCCTGCCTGGAGCCTGAACTCAGGGCCTGGGCGCTGTCCCTTAGCTGTTCTGCTCAAGGTTAGCACTCTACCTCTTGAGCCACAGCTCCACTTCTGGCTCTTTGGTGATAGAGTATCAAAGGCTTTCCTGCCTGGGCTAGCTTTGAACTTCAGATTGCAGCCTCTTGAGGAGATACGATTACAGATATGAACCCCCAGCACTCGGCAGGATGTCATCCTTTATGGGGTTCACTCTACACATCTCTTTTAAGCCCATGAATGTGGGAGGGAGCTGTAGTACCAGAGTAGGCACTTGGCCATCACATTTGGCATTTCCCTAGTTTATTTTTTATTTTTGTCGGTCGTGGGGCTTGAACTTTGTGCTCTTCAGCTCAAGGCGAGCGCTCTACCGCTTGAGCCACAGCACCACTTCTGGTTTTCTAGCGGGTTTATTGGAGATAAGAGTCTCTCGAACTTTCCTGCTGGGGCTGGCTTTGAACCGCGATCCTCAGATCTCAGCCTCCTGAGTAGCTAGGATTACAGGCGTGAGCCACCGGCGCCCGGCTTCACTAGCTTATGTGTATTCCAAATATTTCTCATCCAAACTCCAGCGGTACTTTAGGCTGTCCTAGAATTGGGGGGGGGGGGAGAGGGTGTCTGAGCAAGCGATGTCTCTGGACTGCAGTCCCAGGATCTTAACCTCTTTTGGGGGAAGTTATCAGGTGTGTGGGATAGGCTATCCTGGTTGAGATGGATGAGGGAGTAGGCTCCCATCCAGCCCCTGCCCCATGTCTCAACAGGTGGAAGTGGTCTTCTGGCTGCTGTCCATGTTGGCCACCCGTGACCAGGAAGACACTGCACGTACCTTACTGGCCATGTCCAGCTCGCCTGAAAGCTGCGTGGCTATGCGTCGATCAGGCTGCCTTCCGCTGCTGCTTCAGATTCTCCATGGCACTGAGGCAGGCGCAGGAGGTCGCACGGGGACACCAGGGGCTCCAGGAGCGAAGGATGCCCGCATGCGTGCCAACGCAGCCCTGCACAACATCGTCTTCTCACAGCCTGACCAAGGCCTAGCACGCAAGGAGATGCGTGTCCTACACGTGCTGGAGCAGATCCGGGCCTACTGTGAGACCTGCTGGGACTGGCTTCAGGCTCGGGACAGCGGGCCTGAGGGAAGCGGCACTGGCTGTGGTAAGTGTGCACAGGGCCTGTGGACCATGGGACAAGGGAACATCATGGACTCCCACTGTCTCTGTGGGGTGTCCTCATAGGTATCCTCGCTAGTACCTCATGGTGTCGGTACTAGAGCTTGAACTTGGGGCCTGGTCGCTGCCCCTTAGCTTTTTCACTCAAAGTGAGCAGTCTCCCACTTGAGGCACACCTCTGCTTTCAGCTTTTTGCTGGATAACTGGAGATATCTCACAGACTTTCCTGCCTGGGCTAGATTTGCACCATGATCCTCAGATCTTAGCCTCCCAAGTAGCTAAGATTACAGGTGGGAGCCACTGCTACCTGGCAAAGGCAGTGGAGAACTAAGTGCACAGAATCTGCTGCTCTAAGAGTGCCCAGCAGGAGGCGCTTTCTGAAGCTCTGGTGCTGGAGAGGTGGGGACTTTTGGGATTCCCTGGGGATGTTTCCCCAGGAGTGGGACTCTGACCTGGTTCCCTTCCCCACAGTCCCTGTCCCTATTGAGCCTCAGATTTGCCAGGCCACCTGTGCTGTGATGAAACTGTCCTTTGATGAGGAATACCGGCGTGCTATGAATGAGCTAGGTAAGTATCCTCCCAAGCCCCTGCCTTCCAGGGCTCCTCATCTAGCCTCTTAACTGCCTACCACATTTACCCTTCAACTGCTTGGGAAGATGCTGCATAAACTCTGTGTGTGTGTGTCCTAGAGAAGGACAGTGCTTCCCTGGGGTCTTACAGCATTTGAACCCTATTTCTATGAGCTGCTCTTTGTTATGCTGTCCAGCTCATTTAGTCTAAAGCATGAGGGGCTTGTGCTCAGGGAGCATGTTTTCAGCTGGACTTGTTCCAGTGCTCAGGAAAGGGGAATGGACAAAATACAAGGGCAAAAGTTAAAAAAAACAAATCCAAGCCAGGCACTGGTGGCTCATACCTGTAATCCTAGATACTCATGAGGTTGAGATTTGAGGATTGCAGCTCAAAGCCAGACCAAACACGAAAGTCCATGAAACTCTTAGCTCTAGTTAATCACCAAAAACAGCTGGAAGTGGAGCTCAAGTGGTAGTGTGCTAGCCTTGAGCAAAAAAGCTCAGGGACAGGGCCCAGGCCCTGAATTTAAGCCCCAGTCCTGGCACATACATACACAAAAGAGTTACTACACAGAATCAGAGCTGGTGGTGGATTTGGATAATGTGTGTGTGTGTGTGTGTGTGTGTGTGTGTGTGTGTACAAGCATACAATCATAAGGAGGGTAAGCAGCACAAGAAAAAACATGTGATCAAAAAAAAAAAAAAAGAAAAAACATGAAATCAAGAGGCTCAAGGGGTTTGGCTCAGTTCTGGAGGACATGCCTACCACACCTTCCCCATGCTGATCCCATGTTCATCCCAGCATTGCAAGAACCACAGAAAGGAATGGAAACCTGAGCAGGGATTGCCAGTGGCTGGGAAGCCTGTCAACCTGCAGTCCCATTATGCTTTATTTACCTCACATGACACAGATGCATTTTATTAAGTCTCTCATTGGCCAGGCTGGCAGAAAAAAGGCTGAGGCTGAGAGTAGTACTGCAGTAAAAGTTTATTTTATGCTAACAGTAGGGTCTGAACTCAGGGTCTGAGTGCTGTCCCTAAGCTTTTTTTTGGGGGGTGGGGGTCCATTGTGGGGCTTGAACACAGGGCTTGGGCACTGTCCCTGAGCTTTTTTGCTCAAGGCTAGTGCTCTAGCACTTTTTTTTTTTGGTCGGTTGTGGGGCCTGAACTCTAGGCCTGGGCACTCCCTCAGCTCTTCAGCTCAAGGCTAGTGCTCTACCACTTGAGCCACAGTGTCATTTCAAGCTTTTTCTGCTTTTTTTATTTTTATTTTTATTCTTTTTTGGGTCCAGTCGTGGGGCCTGAACTCCGGGCCTGGGTGCTGTCCCTCAGCTCTTCAGCTCAAGGCTAGCACTCTACCACTTGAGCCACAGCGCCACTTCCGGCTTTTTTCTTTTTGTTTATGTGGTGCTGAGGAATCGAACCCAGGGCCTCAGGCATGCAAGGCAAGTGCTCTACCACTGAGCCACCTTCCCAGCCCCTTTTTCTGCTTATGTGATGCTGAGGAATCGAACCCAGAGCCTCATGCATGCAAGGCAAGCGCTCTACCACTGAGCCACCTTCCCAGCACTCTGAACCATAGTTCCACTTCCAGTTTTTGAGTGGTTAATTGAAGATAAGAGTCTCACAGACTTTCCTGCCTGGGCTGGCTTTGAACTGGGATCCTCAGATCTCAGCCTCCTGAGTAGCTAGAATTACAGGCGTGAGCTGTTGGTGCCCAGCTATGGGTTTTTAATTCAGGACCTTGTATTTGCTACGCAGGTGCTCTACCACTTGAGCAGCTTTTTGTCTCAGTTTTATTTCTCCTGTTTATTCTTAGGTGATCTTCCTATTTAGTCTTCCTGTGAAGCTGGCATGACAGGCTTTCATTACCCCATCTAGCTTTTTATTTTTGTCTTGGCTAGCCTTGAACTGCAATCCTCCAGATGTCCCCTTCCCAAGGAGCTAGGATTACTTACCTGGACCTCATTTTGAGAAGTTTGGATATGTGGTCTTTACTGACCACCTATCCTGAGAAAGGTCAAACCTGCCTCTGCCACCTCTGCTAAGCAGGGAAGCACTTTGCTTAGGTTGCAAATTCTCTCCATCTCACATCCACACCATGTGCATGCACTACTTTAAAAACATTTTATGGGGGCTGGGAACCTGGTTTTAGTGATAGAATACTTGCCTAGCATGCATGAAGCCCTGGGTTCAATTCCTCAGTACCACATAAACAGAAAAAGCCGGAAAAGGCGCTGTGGCTCAGGTGGTAGAGTGCTAGCCTTGAGCAAAAGCAGCTCAGGGACAGTGCCCAGGCCCTGAGTTCAAGCCCCAGGACTGGCAAAAAAAACCCAAAACAATATTATATAATATATATATATATATAAATATATGTATATATAAAATAAAGGTGATATTCAGAGGGGTTACTGTTTCATAAGTCTAGTATTGAGTAGATTTTTTTCTTTTTTGGTTCATCCTGGAGCTTGAACTCAGAGCCTGGCTGCTATCCTTGAGCCTCTTTGTGCTCAAGCTAGGCAGGCGCTCTACTACTTGAGCTATGGCCCCTCTTCTGGCTTTTTCTTAGGAGTTTATTGGAGATAAGAGTCTAATAGACTGTTTTTTTTTGGTTGTGGGGCTTGAACTCTGGGCCTGGGAGCTATCCATGTGCTTCAGCTCAAGGCAAGCACTCTTATCACTTGAGCCACAGCACCACTTCTAGTTTTCTGGTGGTTAATTGGAGATAAGAGTCTCACAGACTTTCCTGCCCTGGCTGGCTTTTGAACCTCGATCCTCAGATCTCAGCCTCCTGAGTAGGATTATAGGCATGAGCCACTGGCACCCAGCTCACAGACTTTTCTGCCCAGGCTGGCTTTAAACCATGATCCTTAGATTTCAGCCTCTTGAGTAGCTAGGATTACAACTGTAAGCTACCAGTGTCTGGCTTACATTTCTTTCTGGGATAATATCACCCCTTCCTTCACTTTCTCCCAGTTTTCCCCTCCTGTTTCTGTCCAGAAATTGTACTGTTCATTTTCCACAGAGTTATAATGAATACCATGATTGTCTTTGTTCACTCTTCCACCCTCCATTTCTGTATTCCCTCCTCTATCCTCCCTAGAATGACCAAAAACAAACAAAAACAAAAGCCACAACACCATCACCACCAACAACAAAAAAGCCCTTGTCGCATGCATTATTGAGTGTGTGCTGGCATTCCGTCTTGAAATCAGGGCCTCCCACTCTCACTTAGTGTTTAATTTTAATTTTTAATGTTATTATAAAGGTGATGTACAAAGGTCACAGCAGCTTCTGCTTCTCCTACTCCTTTTTTTTTTTTTGCCAGTCCTCGGCTTGAGCTCAGGGCCCAGGCATTGTCCCTGAGCTGCTTTTTTTTTTTTGTTGTTGTTGTTGGTCTTGGGGCTTGAACTCTGGGCCTGGGCGCTGTCCTTGTGCTCTTCAGCTCAAGGTGAGCGCTCTACCGCTTGAGCCACAGCGCCACTTCCCGTTTTCTAGTGCTTTTTGGAGATCAGAGTCTCACAGAGTTTCCTGCCCGGGCTAGCTTTGAACTGTGATCCTCAGATCTCAGCCTCCTGAGTAGCTAGGCATGAGCCACCGGCACCTGGTTGTCCCTGAGCTTCTTTTGCTCAAAGCTAGCGCTTTTGCCACTTGAACCACAGCACCACTTCTGGCTTTTTGTTGGTTCAATGGAGATATGAGTCTTATGGACTTTCCTGTCCTACCTGGCTTCAAACAGTGATCCTCAGATCTCAGCCTCCTGAGTACCTAGGATTATAGGCATGAGCCATCAGTACCAGGCTCACTTAGCATTTTTGCTCAAGGATGGCACTCAACTGCTGGAGCCACAGCTCTACTTTTGGCTTTTTGCTAGTTAATTGGAGAGATTTTCATAAACTTTGCTGCCTAGGCTGGCATAGAGCCATGGTCCTCAGATCTCAGCCTCTTGGGAATCTACAATTACAGTTGTGAGCCACTAGTGCCCAACACATTCACTCTTTTGTAAGATTAAAAACCGTCCTTTGCCTGACCAGTGCAGTGTGGGTATGATGATAGCCCATGAATAGATCTGAGCTCTGTAGATAGACCTGTCCTGTGGACACAGCTCTCTGCCTAGTGGTCCAGGAAACTGCAGTCTCTCAGGGAAGCCAGAGCCTGGCCAGACAGGACAAGAAAGCCATCGCTTATGCTAAGGCCCAGAGGGTGGAGCCAGAGTGCATGGAGCGGAGGGGATAAGGGAGATGAGCAGCAGGAAGTTCTGAGCTGTGTGCAACCTTGCCCGGTCTCCTCAGGTGGGCTGCAGGCCGTGGCAGAGCTACTTCAGGTAGACTACGAGATGCACAAGATGACCCGAGACCCACTTAACCTCGCCCTGCGCCGCTACGCTGGCATGACCCTCACCAACCTTACCTTTGGAGATGTTGCCAACAAGGTACCCAGGGAGAGAGGCCCATCAACCTCATCCCAGCCTGCACATGGCCATGAGAGGTGGAGACAGAGACGGGCATATTCCCAATGTATAGATAGGTGGACTGAGGCCAAGGGAGGGCTGGAGAGGGCTGGGGCTGTGCCGGGCTCCCTTGGCCAGGCTGGTGCCCTCTCAGCGGCCCCCTGCTGCCTCCTAGGAGATGGCCTTTGCCACAGAGTGGAGTCCCCTGGGCTGGAAGGGTGTCTACATCTGTATGAGCCTCATCTGAACAACAGCGTCACATCCCCTCTTGGCAGGGAGGCTCAGGGGGTCTGGGCCTAGAAGGAGGGAGGCGAGACTCTCCCATGGTCCCTGCCACCTGCTGTGTTTGTGACTGTCTGTGTGGCTCCCAACAGGCTGCACTGTGTGCTCGTCGGGGCTGCATGGAGGCCATGGTAGCCCAGCTGGCCTCTGAGAGTGAGGAGCTGCACCAGGTACTGGAATCAGGGCCTCTACTGCTTCTGTCATGGGTGATCCTCCTCCGTTGTCTCTTGTCCACCGCTCTCTGGGGCTGATGTGGGGGGGGGGAAGGGGTTGCCATGAAGCCAGACACTGGGTCCACGATGGCTGTCTTCCCCCTGCCCAGGTGGTATCCAGCATCCTCCGAAATCTATCATGGAGGGCAGACATGAACAGCAAGAAGGTGCTAAGAGAGGTCGGAAGCATGACAGCCCTGATGCAGTGTGTCCTGAGGGCCTCCAAGGTGGGCACAAGCAGGGATGGGGGGCGGGGCAGAGGAGCCCCCACAGCTGCGCAGTGCATTCTCTTTCTTCAGGGGAATCAAGGGGAAGCGGCTTAGCCATTGCTCTAGCCCTGTGATAGATTTTATGTTAGTTATTTATTTATTGTCAGTACTGAGATTTGAACTCAGAGTCTGGACACAGTCCCTTGAGCTTTCTCGCTCAAGGCTGGCACTCTACCACTTAAGCCACATCTTCACCTCCAGCTTTATGCTGATTCCTTGGAAATAAGAGTCTCAGGCTTTGACCTACAATCCTCCCGTCTAGGTTTACAGGTGTGAACCACCAGTGCTCAGTGATGTTATGGTTCTTACTGGTATTGGAAAAATTGTGTGAGCCTCTCTCCCAGTGGGTGCTGGGCTGGCTGGCGTGGAGGCCATGTGACACCATCCCATCTGTCCATGTACAGGAGTCCACCCTGAAGAGCGTGCTGAGTGCCTTGTGGAACCTGTCGGCCCACAGCACGGAGAACAAGGCAGCCATCTGCCAGGTAGACGGTGCTCTGGGCTTCCTGGTGAGCACACTGACCTACCGCTGCCAGGGCAACTCCCTGGCAGTCATCGAGAGTGGAGGGGGCATCCTGCGCAATGTATCCAGTCTCATCGCCACCCGTGAAGACTACAGGTCAGCCTGGGCCCCCACACAGCGAGGCTGCACAGCCAACGCAGGGGGACAGACGTATTCTGGGCTGGGCTGGGAACTTCTGGTCCCACCTGGCTGCTTACTGTCATCCTCTCGATAGGATTCCTCATTTGCTCCCCTGGAATTTTTCACTAATCTTTTACTAGAATTCTGTTTATAATACAGTATATACTAAGATGTTTACTACTATTTATTATTATTGTCTGGGCTCATCCCTTAGCTTCAAGGTTGATGCTCTACCACTTGAGCCACAGCTCCACTTCCAGCTTTTTGCTAGGAGATAAGTCTTTAGGTAGCATGAGCCATCAGTGTCCAGGAATGTTATCTCTTTTTGGGTGTGTGTATCAGTCTTAGAACTTGAACTCAGGGCCTGGGCACTATGCATGAGCTTCTTTTGCTCAAGGACAGTACTCTACCACTTTAGACACATCCTCATTTCTGGCTTTTTTTGGTAGTCTATTGAAGATAAGAGTCTTCTGAGCCTGGCATTGGTGGCTCAGGCCTGTAATCCTAGCTACTCAGGAGGATGAGATCTGAGGATGTGGTTCAAAGCCATCCCAGCCAATAAACCACTCAGAAAACCAGAAATGGTGCTGTGCCTCAAGTGCTAGAGTGCTTGCCTTGAGCTGAAGAGCTGAGGGATAGTGTTCAGGCCGAGTTCAAGCCCCATGACCACCCCCTCCCCCCAAAAAAGGGCTGGGAAGGTGGCTCAGTGGTAGAGTGCTTGCCTCCCATGCATGAGGCCCTGGTTCGATTCCTCAGCACCACATAAACAAAAAAAACTGGAAGTGGCGCTGTGGCTCAAGTAGTAGAGTGCTACCCTTGAGCTGAAAAACTGAGGGACAGTGCCCAGGCCCAGAGTAAAAGCCCATTACCAAACAAAACAAAACAAACAATAACAACAACAACAGTCTCCTAGACTTTCCTGCCCAGGCTGGCTTTGAACCTCCATACTCAGATCTCAGCCTCCTGAGTAGCTAGGATTATAGGTTTGAGTCATGGGTACCTGGCTAATATTATCTATTAAAAAATAAAGGACTGGGAAGATGGCTCAGTGGTAAAGTGCTTGCTTTGCATGCATGAGGCCCTAGTTTTGATTCCTCAACACCACATAAGTAGAAAAAGCCAGAAGTGGCACTGTGGTTCAAGTGGTAGAGTGCTAGCCTTGAGCTGAAGAACTGAGGGACAGCACCCAGGCCTAGAGGTCAGGCCCCATGACCAACACACACATACAAAAAATAATAAAATAAAATTTAGGCCAGGCACTAGTGGCTGCCTCATGCCTACAATCCTAACTATTAGGCTAAGATCTGTTTTATTTTTTTTTGGGGGGGGGGGGGGTCCGGTCATGGGGCCTGAACTCTGGGCTTGGGCGCTGTCCCTCAGCTCTTCAGCTCAAGGCTAGCGCTCTACCACTTGAGCCACAGCACCATTTCTGGCTTTTTTTTCTTTTTGCTTATCTGGTGCTGAGGAATCGAACCCAGGGCCTCAGGCATGCAAGGCAAGCACTCTACCACTGAGCCACCTTCCCAGCCCTAGGCTAAGATCTGAAGATCATGGTTCAAAGCCAAGATCAAAGGCCGAGAGAGAGAGAGAGAGAGAGAGAGAGAGAGAGAGAGAGACAGAGAGAGAGAGAGAGAGAGAGAGAGACAGAGAGAGAGAGAGAGAGAGACAGAGAGAGAGAGAGAGAGAGAGAGAGAGAGAGAGAGAGAGACTCATCTCCAATAAACCACTCCGAAAACTGAAAGTAGTGTTATGGCTCAAGTGGTAGAGTGCTTGCCTTGAGCTGAAGAGCTGAGCCACAGCACCCAGGTCCAGAGTTCAAGCACCATAACCGACAGAAAAATAAATAAATAAATTCAATTTTAGTGTATCTCATGCAATACATGCGATAGACATATACTAAAAATGATGCATGTTTCTTGAAACTCATACCTTTCCCAATGTCTACCTGTCTATTTGCTATAAGCTAGTTACTTTAGACCTGGTGTGGTCTGGTAGGGCTTCCCAGGGAGGGGTGGGGTGAGTAGAGGGCGGCAGCTGACCCTCTGTGTCCTACAGGCAGGTACTCCGAGACCACAACTGCCTGCAGACGCTGCTACAGCACCTGACCTCACACAGCCTGACCATTGTGAGCAACGCCTGCGGCACCCTGTGGAACCTTTCGGCCCGCAGCCCCCGGGACCAGGAGCTGCTGTGGGACCTGGGGGCTGTGGGCATGCTCCGCAACCTGGTACACTCCAAGCACAAGATGATCGCCATGGGCAGTGCAGCTGCCCTGCGCAACCTGCTGGCCCATCGGCCTGCCAAGTACCAGGCGGCAGCCACAGCTGTCTCCCCAGGTACGTGCATGCCCAGTCTGTACGTGAGGAAGCAGCGAGCACTAGAGGCTGAGCTGGACACCCGACATTTGGCACAGGCACTTGGCCACCTGGAGAAACAGGGCCTACCTGAGCCTGAGCCGGAAGCCACCTCTAAAAAGCCGCTTCCGCCCCTGCGCCACCTGGATGGGCTGGCCCAGGACTATGCCTCGGACTCGGGCTGCTTCGATGACGATGATGCACCATCGCTGGCCGCCGCCACGGCAGAACCTGCCAGCCCTGCGGTGCTGTCTTTGTTTCTGGGTAGCAACTTCCTGCAGGGCCAGGCACTGGCTCGTACCCCACCCACCCGTCTTGGTGGCCTGGAAGCTGAGAAGGAGGCTAGCGGGGAGGCAGCCGTGGCAGCCAAGGCCAAAGCCAAGCTGGCACTGGCGGTGGCACGAATTGACCGTTTGGTGGAGGACATCTCTGCCCTACACACCTCATCGGATGACAGCTTCAGCCTCAGCTCAGGGGATCCTGGACAAGAAGCACCAAGGGAAGGCCGAGCTCAGTCCTGTTCTCCATGCCGGGGCCCTGAGGGTGGGCGACGGGAGTCCAGTGGCCGGGCCCACCCTCTGCTGAGGCTGAAGGCGGCCCATGCCAGCCTCTCCAATGACAGCCTCAACAGCGGCAGCACCAGTGATGGGTACTGCCCAAGGGAGCACATGCGGCCCTGCCCGCTCGCCTCACTGGCCGAACACCGCGAGGACCCACTGCGCGGCCAGGCACGACCCAGCCGGCTGGACCTGGACCTGTCTGGCAGCAAGATGGAGCCACCTGCCCCGGACACCGCGGCTGTCACTGATGCCCATGTGCGCACCATCAAGCTGTCACCCACCTACCAGCACGTGCCACTGCTTGATGGCACTGCCACTGTGGGCACACGGCCCCTTGCTGGCCTTGGAGCCTCCTCAGGGGCCCGGAAACAGGCCTGGATGCCTGCAGACAGTCTGAACAAGGCACCCGAGAAGCTGGCGGCTGCCCCGCTGCCTGTGGCCAGCAAGGTCCTTCAGAAGTTGGTGGCCCAGGATGGGCCACTGTCCCTCTCCCGCTGTAGCTCTCTGTCCTCACTGTCCTCCACTGGCCAAGCTGGCCCCAGTGAGGGTGGCCACTTGGATGACAGTGACTCTTCACTAGAGGGACTGGATGAGACTGGCCCTGGAGAGGTGGAACTAGATGGGGCATGGAGAGGTCCTGGTTCCACCTCACTGCCAGTGGCCATCCCCGCACCCCGTCGGGGCTGCAGCCGGGGCTTTGGCCTGGAGGATGCCACACCATCCAGTTCATCGGAAAACTGTGTTCAAGAGACACCTCTGGTGCTGAGCCGCTGCAGCTCAGTAAGCTCGCTGGGCAGTTTCGAGAGCCCATCCATTGCCAGCTCCATTCCCAGTGACCCATGCAGCGGGCTGGGCAGTGGCACGGTCAGCCCCAGCGAGCTGCCTGACAGTCCTGGGCAGACCATGCCACCCAGTCGCAGCAAGACACCGCCAGCCCCAGCAGGCCAGCCTGAGACCAGCCAGTTCAGCCTGCAGTGGGAGAGCTACGTGAAGCGTTTCCTGGACATAGCTGACTGCCGCGAGCGCTGCCAGCCGCCGTGCGAGCTGGACGCAGGCAGCGTGCGCTTCACTGTGGAGAAGCCGGATGAGAACTTCTCCTGCGCCTCCAGCCTCAGTGCGCTGGCCCTGCACGAGCTGTACGTGCAGCAGGATGTGGAGCTGCGGCTGCAGCCCCCCGCGTGCCCAGAGCGCACAGGGGGCGGGGGGGCGGGACACCGCCGTCGGGAGGAGGCTGGGGGCCGCCTCAAAGGGCCTGTGGCCACTGGCTCTCGTACCCGCAAGGCCGCAGACAAGGAACTGGAGCTGCTGCGTGAATGCTTGGGGGCCGCTGTGCCCGCTCAACTCCGAAAGGTGGCCTCGGCACTGGTGCCTGGCCACCGGGCTCTGCCTGTACCCGTCTACATGCTGGTGCCTGCCCCCGCCCAGGACGACTCTGGCAGTGACTCAGCCGAGGGCACACCTGTCAACTTCTCGAGTGCTGCCTCGCTCAGTGATGAGACGCTGCAGGGACCCCTCCGGGAGCAGCCCAGTGGGCTGGCAGACAGGAAAAAACCCACAGGCCGCACAGCCCCTGCCAGGCAGGCCCCTGGACACCGGCCTAAGGCAGGGGGTGCTGGCAAGAGCACAGAGCAGGCCCGGGGGGCTGGGCGGAACCGGGTAGCGCTGGAGCTGCCCCTTAGTCGTCCCTCGAGCGCGCGCGCTCGGAGAAGGAGGCCTCACGCCAGGGCAAGACCCGTGGGGACGGGGCGCTGCAGTCGCTGTGTCTCACCACCCCCACCGAGGAGGCCGTGTACTGCTTCTACGACTCTGATGACGAGCCCCCAGTCACAGTGCCACCGCCACGGCGGGCATCTGCCATTCCCAGGGCCCTGAAGCGAGATCCAACCACAGGCAGAAAGGAGGCCCAGGTCCCTTCCAAGGCCACCCCAGCGGTGGCGTCACTCACCAGGGCTCAGCCCAGGCTCATTGTGGATGAGACTCCACCGTGCTACTCCTTGACCTCCTCGGCCAGCTCCCTCAGCGAGCCGGAGCCATCCGAACGGCCACCAAGCCGTCCAGGAGGCCGGGAGCCAGCAGTCACCAAGGATCCAGGCCCAGGTGGCGGACAGGACAGCTCTCCTAGCCCACGGGCAGAAGAGGAGCTACTGCGGAGATGCATTGGCTCAGCCATGCCTAGGCGGCGGCCCCAGACACTGGCATCCAGGCGTCGCAAGCCCCGAGGTTGCCAGGCCGAACATAAGGGCGGCAGAGATGCCCCGGGAGTGCCGTGAAGAGGTAGCAGGCCTGGATCCAGCTTCTGACCTGGACAGTGTTGAGTGGCAAGCTATCCAGGAGGGTGCCAACTCTATTGTCACCTGGTTACACCAGGCAGCGGCGGCAGCCACCATGGAGGCCTCTTCGGAGTCAGACTCGATCCTGTCTCTGGTGTCAGGGCTGTCCAATGTCTCTACTCTGCAGCCCTCCAAGCACAGAAAGGGACGGCCACTGGGGGCTCGAGCCGAGGGAGGCAGTGCCCGGCGGCCAGAGAAACGGGGCACAGCCTCAGCCCAAAGTAGTGACAGTCCCTGCTCACCCGGAGCTGTTGAGAAGCCACGTGGCTCTCAGAAAGCAGCGTCCAGAGAGCCTACCGTGCTCCGGGGCCGGACAGTTATCTACATGCCCAGTTCAGGTCCCCGGACCCAGCCCAAAGGTGTCCCTGTGCCCCGCACCACACTGAGAAAGATGGGGGCTTCTGGTCCTGCACAGCCAGAAGTTCCAGCCAAGATTCCCAGCCCTGGGCAGCAGCGATCTCGAAGCCTGCACCGACCTGGCAAGATCTCAGAGTTGGCAGCCCTGCGCCATGCCCCCAGGAGTGCAACCCCCCCTGCCCGCCTGGCCAAGACCCCATCCTCCAGTTCCTCCCAGACTTCTCCCGCCTCCCAGCCCCTGCCTAGGAAGTCCCCCCTGGCCACCCCATCGGCAGGTCCCCTGCCGGGCCCGGGAGCCTCCCCAGTGCCCAAGACACCGGCTCGGGCTCTCCTGGCCAAGCAGCACAAGACACAGAAGTCACCTGTGCGGATCCCGTTCATGCAGAGGCCTGCCAGGCGAGGTCCACCGCCACTGGCCAGGTCGGCCCCAGAGCAGAGCCCCAGGGGCCGAGCAGGGCCCGAGGGGAGCCCCGGGACACGTGGGGGTCGCCTGGGCCTGGTCCGCATGGCCTCGGCCCGCTCCAGCGGCAGCGAGTCCTCCGATCGCTCGGGCTTCCGGCGACAACTGACCTTCATCAAGGAGTCGCCAGGCCTGCTGCGCCGCCGCCGCTCCGAGCTGTCCTCCGTGGAGTCCGCGGCCTCGGCCTCCCCGGGCGCCTCGCCGCGCCGCGGCCGGCCCGCGGGGCCCGCGCTCCCCGCCGTCTTCCTCTGCTCCTCCCGCTGCGACGAGCTCCGGGCGTCCCCGCGCCAGTCCCCGGCTCCCCAGCGGCCCCCCGGGGCGGCGGCGGCGGCGGCCCTGGCCCGGCCGGGCCCGCGGGCGCCCCGGCGCACCAGCTCCGAGAGCCCGTCCCGCCTGCCGGTGCGCGCGGCCGCCGCGCCGCCGCCCGAGGCCGTCAAGCGCTACGCCTCGCTGCCGCACATCAGCGTGGCCCGGCGGCGGGACGGCGGCCCCGCGCCCGCGGGCCCGCGCCGGAGCAGCGACGGGGAGGCCCGGCCGCTGCCCAGGGTGTCCGCGCCGCCGCCGCCGCCGCCGCCGCCGCCGGGCACCACGTGGCGGCGCATCCGCGACGAGGACGTCCCGCACATCCTGCGCAGCACGCTGCCCGCCACCGCCCTGCCGCTGCGGGGCGCCTCCCCCGAGGAGCGCAAGACCAGCGACGCCGTGGTCCAGACCGAGGAGCTGGCGGCCCCCAAGACCAACTCCAGCACGTCCCCCAGCCTGGAGGCGCCGCCCGGCGCCCCGGCCGCGGCCCCGGCCCGCGCCCCCGCCGCGCCGGGCCCCGCCAAGCCGCGCGCCCCCGCCGCCCCGGCCCCCGAGGGCGCGGGCGGCTTCCCCGCCAGCCGGCACGGCTCCCCCAGCCGCGCCGCCCGCGTCCCCCCCTTCAACTACGTGCCCAGCCCCATGGCCGCGGCCGCCCCGGCCGCCGGCGACTCCGCCGCGGAGAAGGTCCCGGCCGCCGCGGCCCCGGCCGGCCTCCTGGAATAGCGGCTCAAGCAGGCCTTCTGGAACATTCTTGCCCTGGGGCCCCGTCCGGGCTGCCCGATGGGCCTGCGCCACAGAGGCTCTGAGGAGGCCGCGCAGGGGCCCTCGGAGCCTCCGTCCCAGCTCACATCAGCCTCCCCTTAGCGCAAGACCCTGTGGGCTCCGCGGGAAGCCGGCTGCGGGCCCCAGGCACAGCCTTCCGGGGCCTGCCCCCCCTGCACCCCGGGAGGCGGTCACAGCCTCGGGGCAGCCCGAAGAGAGGTGACGGCACCCCCCCCCCCCCGTGGGGAGCGGGCTGGCAGAGGGCGCAGGCGGCGCCTGCCAGCTGGGGCCTTGGCATCTGCTGTGCCGCGCCAAGCCTGCAATTACGGCGCTCGGTAATTTGTTAATGACTGCCTGGCTGGGTTTGTTTGTATTCTCAGCTTGGGGAGTGCAGGGTGAGGGGTGTGGCTGAGAGGGACAGGAAGGCGGCCCTGCCCACACAGCCTCACAGGGAGCCGAGGAGTCAGACACCCTAGAGGTTGCCGAAGTGGGGAGAGGGCTGTCTGATCACGGGCCCAGGCCTTCTGCATCTCTTGGGGGAAAGACGGGGGGAACAGGCAGGTGATGCAGTCAACAGAGAGGGGAGGCTTAGTGTGGACACTGGAAGCGAGCTGACCCCTTATCCCCTTGGTCAGGGACCCTACTGCCATCCTGGAGAAGGAGCCGACCACCAGCCCACTTGGGCCCTGGGGATAAGTGGAGCCATGGCAACGGGGCCCAGCTATGGTGGAAGGGAAGGAAGTTGTGAGTCCCCATATCAAAGCCCCAGAGGGGCCAGGGCACCCAGGCCCACCCTATAGGGAGATGGTCAGCTTCTGGGATTTATTCATGCAGATGGCTGCTATACTGCTGGCTGTGTTCTTTTCCATGTCCTGTGCTCTCTCTCTCTCTCTAACGTTTTGTCAGGCATTTTTTAGTTTAACTTTTTGGCAGGGCTTGAACTCAGGGCCTGGACGCTGTCCTGAGCTCTTTGGCTCAAGGCTAGTGCTCTACCACTTTGAGCCACTGCTCCACATCTGGTTTTCTGGTGATTAATTGGAAATGAGTTTCATAGGTTTTTCTGCCTAGGCTGGCTTCAAACTGTCAGCCTCCTGTGTAACTAGGAGTACAGGTATGAGCTACCACACCGGCCTGTCCTGCTCATTGATGATGCATAAAGCTTGGACATCGAGGCTGAACTGCCTCCTGTACCCAGCCCCCAGCTGGAGCCTGGAGTCAAAGCAGGGATCTGGGACCTGTCAGAGGAGACGGACAGGACCTGGGGTCTCTTGAGAGCCAGATCTTGAGGGCCTTAGGCACTCAACCAGTGTGAACCTCAGAGGTCTCTGTGTTGGTTCTTGGAGCTGTGTTCCACTTCAGCCAAGAGGAAATTCCTGCAGAAAGAGCCGACGACCTCTTTCCTCCAGGATTCTAGCTCTGGGAAGAAGCTGATTGACACACGGATCTGAAGAGAGCATTTCATCCCTGAGGTCCAATGGATGTCCTTCTGGGAAAAGGGAAGTGATTTTGAGATCCAGTGGAAGGCTCTCGGCAGTGCCAGTCTCTCCCCACCCAGTCCTGTTGGGATGAGGAGCTGGCCCGGACTATGGATCCTAGAGAGCAGTGCGAAAGGAGAGACCCCAAATTCCTGTCACACCCACAGCCCTGTCACACCCCAACCCAAGCCAACAAGCAGGACGACTGTCCGTAGTCCCTGGTGACAGTGCTAGTGGCAGGCACCAACTCTCACAGTCAGCGTTCTTCCAAACAAGGCTGCTGGCCCACTGTTAACCAGCAGGAAGGGATGAGAATGAGTCTCAGAAGGACTTCCTCCTCCTCTCCAGACACCACTAGCTGGCCCCCGGAGCCCAGCTTCCCTCTGGAGTCTCAAATCTGAGGCTGCTGGGGCGTTGCTTGCTCTCAACCAGCTGCACCCCCCAAAAATGGCCTGGTGCTAGGGAAATGGTGGCAGATGGACCCGCTGCAGGCCATGGATCAAAGTACGAGGTACAACCCTGGGCCCGGCCTCCCCTACCATGCACTGTGAGACCTTGGGCAGTGCTCTCGCTGCTCTGTGCCTCAGTTTCCCCATGTGGGCCATGGGGAGAACTCAGAGCTACCTCTCGGAGGGGTGGACAGAGTAGCTGCTGTGCTGTGAGTGCCTATGCTGCTCACGGCAGTCGCCACGACCTCCCCCGGGGGCGCAGCCCCCACCAAACACCAGTAAATAAGGGGCTGTCTCCTGCTGGACCAGGTCCAGGGGCCATTTTTGCCTTCACCGCCTCCCTCCCCCCAGAGAGGGCACAGCCTCAAGGCATCAGTAGAGCCGTGGGAGGCTAGCCCGCCCAGGAGAGCAGTTTAAGAGCGACAGGCTGCACGTGGACACTCTACTAGAGGTCAGAGCTGTGGACACAGACACTGTCCCCGGTTCCCAAGCCCTGATCTCACTGCCAAACACTGCAGCCGGCCCCAAAACCGAGGACTTGCCGCCACTGGACCAGGATGTGGGGATCTGATGTCCCGACTTATGATGACTCCGTGTTCCCCCATCACATCTTCCTCTCCTGCTGAGCTGACCTGTGCCCACCACCCCTACAGCTCCCGCCCTCCTGGGTCTCTGCAGTGTTCAACCGTCATGTAAATAGTCCCAGCTCCTTCCACACCCGCCCTCTAATGTACAGCCATTTGTCTAGTGGAAAGATGATACCCAATCTGGCGTCTGGCTTTTTGTGCACCTTTAATAAACCAAGCTATGGCATTGCCCATGCTGTCCACTGTTCCTGGGTCAAGGCAGGCCAAAGGGTGGAGGCCAGCTTTCAGGGTCTTCCATCCCCGCCATGGCTGCCCCCACCACGGGTCCAGTGCTGGCCAAGGAAACCTCTTGTTGAAGGCATCTCAGGCCAGATCCCTCAGGCCAGATCTGAGTCCTCAGGGACAAGGCCCCGTGGTGTCAGCCTATGTCCACTTGGTCCCAAGGAGCTAGGAGGAAAGACAGCTCTTCAGTGTGGTGACACCACCTTGGTAGGCTGTGTGCCAGCCCTTGGCGGCTGGTCCCAGTGTAGACAGCAGGGAGTCTGGTCTGTCACCGCCACGGGGCTCTCATTGCAAGATGCCTGCCTGCCGATAGTTCTGGACAGTCGGATCCCAGGTTCTCCTCGGGGTGGACCAGGCTGGCCAGTGTGGGAAGGAGGCAGCCAGCAGTGGGTCAGGGTGGCAAAGCTTTGGCTAATGGGAAGTTCCTGAGGGGTACAGGCCCCAAAGACCCAGTGTTTGGCTTAGGAGATGGCTTGAACTGAGAGGTGTTCTTTCAGGGAGAGAAACAGAAGTTTCTTGTTTCTTTTTGCCAGTCTTAGAGCTTGAACTCGGGGCCTGAACACTGTCCCTGAGCTCTACCCCTGGAGCCACAGAGCCACTTCTGTTTATGTGGTATTGAGGAATGGAACCCAGGGTTTCAAGCATGCTAGGCAAGTGCTCTACCATGAAGCCACACTCCTAGCCCTGAGAAGTTTCTTCTAAAGAAGCGTCAGAGGCTCTGGATGGAGTTACTCCCCATAGCACCCATCAGGCCTTGCGCCATACCCGGGACCCCATGGGACCCCGTGGGGACACCTGCATATGGGCATTGACGCCCCCCCCCCCCCAGTGCATCTCCAGAGCTGCTGCCCCAGATGGCAAAGTCTCAGGAGCGACTCAGGTGGCCATTCTGATCCAAAGAGGTTTTTATCCATTGACTCAGCAGGGGCCCAGGAGCCTCCAGACCCGCCCCTCCCCCTCCCCCCTCCCCCCAACACACACAGAGCCACCCTCCTGTGGGCCACAGGTCTCTGCCTACTTTGGATGAAAAGTCCCCTTTCCCGATCCATTCACCTCCACCCACCACAGCACCAGAGCTAGCGAGGGACTCAGAACCCAGGCGGGGACTCTGGGAACGTTTCTTGGGGGACAGTAAGGATGGTGACTCCAGCATGTCAGGGTTGTTGTGAGGATCAGCCTGGCCAGAGGCAGCATTCAAATCGGGAAGGAGATAAATTAGAGGCTGGGCTGGCCCCAGTCACACTGGTGCTGGGCTCTGGCAGCCAGGTCTGACCTCCAGTTAGGCCCAGCTGAGCAGTGACCAGGGCCTCCCGAGGGTCACACGTATATCTATCTTCAGCCAACTGTTTAGTGCCCTAAGCAGGAGTATGAAGACAGGAAGGAGGTGGCACTGCTCTAGTGGCCTTGTCTCAGATCAGACCGGAGGGGACAGAACCTGGAGCAGCCATCCTTCATGTCCCCTTCTGAAACCGTGGCTGGGCCCTGCTGCAGTCCTGAGACAAGGAGCCTGTGGGGTGCGTCTCTCCAGCCAGGTGTCACAGTGTTCTGCAGCCTCCTGAGTGCTGGGAGTGAGCAGGGGTGCCCTGATCCCAGGGGCTGGCTGGACGTGGAATGTAAGCCAGGGGGACCCGGGTCCCCAGGGAGAGGGGGAAGCAAGGTCAGCGTGAGGAGAGAGCCAGGGTCCCCGGTGGCGGCAGCGCCGTCTGGGACACCTGGCTGATGTCCAGCTCCAGCTCCTGGCCGGCCTGCCAGAGCGCCTCGCACTTCTGCCTCAGCCCGTCCCCAGCCTGCCGCAGCCGCTCATTGGTGGCCACGTAAGCCCGGCTCTGCTGGTAGAGAAGCTCCCGCTGGGCCTCGGGCTCCTCAGTCTTCTTGCAGGGTCTTGGGGCATCTGGGGGACAGGAAATAGCATCCTAAGTGAGCAAAAGCCCACCTGCCACTGGGTGCTGGCGGCTCACGCCTGTACTCCCAGCTACTCAGGGGGCTGAAATCTGAGGACTGTGGTTCAAAGCCAGCCTGGGCAGGAAAGTGCATGAGACTCTTATCTTGAATTAACCACCAAAAGTGAAGATGTGGTTCAAGTAGTAGAGCACTAACCTTAGGCACAAAAACTCAGGAATTGGGGCTGGGAATGTGGCTTAGTAGAGTGCTTGCCTAGCATGCATGAAGCTCTGGGTTCAATTCCTCAGTACCACAAACAGAAAAAGCCAAAAATGGTGTTGTGGCTCAAGTGGTAGAGAGCTAAGCTTTGAATAAAAGGAGCTCAAGGACAGTGCCCAGGCCCTGAGTTCAAACTCCCAGGAATTGAGCTCAGGAATGGGTTCAAGCCCCAGGACTGGAACAAAAAAAGTCAAGTGAGAGCATGAGGCCGAGTTCAGTACAGGTGTGGATCACACACACACACACACACACACACACACAACACACACACACACACACACACCCCTGGCTGCACACACACACACACACACACACACACACACTCCTGGCTGCGCACACACACACACACCCCTGGCTGCTTCTGTCACACACACACACACACACACACACACACACACACCTTCTGTCCTGCACACACACACACACACACACCCCTGGCTGCTTCTGTCCTGCACACACACACACCCCTGGCTGCTTCTGTCCTACACACACACACACACACACACACACACCTCTGTCCTGCACACACACACACACCCCTGGCTGCTTCTGTCCTACACACACACACACACACACACACACACACACACACCTCTGTCCTGCACACACACACACACCCCTGGCTGCTTCTGTCCTACACACACACACACACACACACACACACACACACACACACACACACACACACCTGGCTGCTTCTGTCCACACACACACACACACACACACACACACACACACACACACACACACACACACACACACACACACACACACACACACACACACACCTGGCTGCTTCTGTCCTGCTCAGGGCTATCTAGATTTCCACTGAGTAAGTCCAACATCCAACTCAAGTATGTGGGGTGCTAGGGTTTGGTTAAAAAGTCCCAAGCACCCAGCTTGTCGTTTTGTTTTTGGAAATGGAGTCTCATGGACTTCCTGCCCGGGCTGGCTTTGAACCCGATCTTCAGATCTCAGCCTCCTGAGTAGCTAGGATGACAGGCGTGAGCCACCTGCATCCAGCCCATTGGCTTTGTTGTTGGTTTTTGTGATGCTAGGAATAAAACCCAGGGCCTCAAACACACTAGGTTAAATGCTCCACCACCAAACCATGCCCCCTTTACACCCCAAACCCTATTTAGCACATCAAAAATGTAAAAAGTTGGGGTTGGCATTAACTTAGCGGCAAAGGGCTTATCCAGGCACAAGAAGAAACAAACACTATTCTTTTTTTGGGGGGGAGGGTCCGGTCGTGGGGCCTGAACTCTGGGCCTGGGTGCTGTCCCTCAGCTCTTCAGCTCAAGGCTAGCGCTCTACCACTTGAGCCACAACACCACTTCCTCCTTTTATCTTTTTGCTTATGTGGTGCTGAGGACTTGAACCCAGGGCCTCAGGCATGCAAGGCAAGCGCTCTACCACTGAGCCTCCTTCCCAGCCCCACAAACACTATTCCTAACACCATTCTTGCACATCCCTGTTTTAGACTACCCCAGGGATGGGCCCGTGGTAGTAGAGCTTGATCCTAGGGGCCTCCCACTTGCTTGCTCTGTTTTCCTGCTTATGGCTGGCACTCTACCACTTGGGAAACACCTCCAGCCTTGCCTTTTGCTGATGATTTTGGAGATGGAGTTTCACAGACTTATTTTTGCTCAGGCTGGCCTCTAACTGTGATCCTCCCAATCTCAGATATCTGAGAAACTAGGATAGTGATCCCCCCAGGGCCCGACAGACAGGTGCACTTTATAGACCAGGAGGAGGGAGCCTGGGTGAGGCCAAGGGTCGCTCGAGGTTCCAGGCTTGAGTCGGGAGTCCCAATGACATGGCCTCATCAGATCTGATGCTGGGGGCCAGCGTCAAAGTGTCAGGACCCTTCTGCCAGCCCGGGCCTTGGCTCCCCTACCTTCTGAGGCCAGAGCCGTGAAGATGGGGTCCTGGGCCGGCGCCCCACGCACGTCCTCCAGAATCTGCTCCATGGTGGGGGGCGCCGGACGGGTGGGCAGCACCACACGCTTCTTGGCTTTGGAGCCCATCCTGGAGGAGGGAGAAGGGAGTACAGGCCGGGCGGGTGCTCTCGCCTGGCAAACTCGTACGCAGCCGCCGCGGCCCCGTGGCCAGTGCCCCTCTGGGCCCGCTCAGCCTGTGACCTGACTTCTGTCCGACCACAAAAGCCCAGGCCTTGCAGGTCTGGAGCGACCTTGGACTCAGTTTCCCCGCGCCTGGATGCCGGTCTGCAGTAACCAGCCCAGCCAGCACCACTTCCGCTTCCGGTTATAACTAACCACGAGTGACATTCTTCTTCCGGCCTCTTCGAGCACCGGCCGCTCCTCTTAAAGGAGCCGCGCCCTCGACGATCCCGTTCCTATCCAGCAGGGGGCGCGATAGGCCAGAGCGAGCTCAGCTTCCCAGGCCCGCGGGCTGGAAAGCCCAGGGAGGGAACCTGAGTTCAAATTCAGGTCTCTCTGGTTGGGCAGCGAGTGGGGACAAGCCACTGGCCCTGTCCATCACGGAAGGAGGCTGTGGACAAGGCAGTATCGCACCTTCACAGCTGGCCAAGGCACTGCTCAGTATCAGAGGTGGGCCGCAGGGTCATCCCCTCAGGCTGGCATGACAGGCCGAAAGCCAGGGGAAGTTACTGTGCTTTTAAACAGCTTCCTTTTCTTTTCCTTTCTTTCTTCCTACCTTCCTCCCTTCTGTAGCGGGGAAGGGTCTGCTAGACTGTTAAGATCCCAGACTGTGTGTGTGAGAAAAACTAAGCTGAGAAATTGAGCCTTTACTAAAAACAAAGAGAGGCCATAGGGAGACCTTAAAACATATTTCCCACGGACTTTGGCGCTCTCATACCGTGCAGCGTTGTGCATCCTCCTTAGCTATCTTTGTAGTAAATCTCCTGTAGCTGTCTACGTCACAGCCCCCAGCTTCCAAGGTGCAGGGGCATATGACATTATGTTTCTGGAATGTGCAGCCCCCATGAGTAAGAATATCCGCCTGCTTTGTGTGGGGACCCCAAATTCCCACGCCAATTCAAACCAAATGATAGGTTAGTTCAAACAGTGACTATGAGACGGACTGTAACCTCATTGGCCACTGACATAAATATGCAGTCTTTACGTGTGTGTTACAATCCCATTGGCCACCTGCGTGTGGCTAGGCTTGACCACATCGATTTTGCCTTTAAAAAACTCTAGCTTGTGGGCTGTTCGGGGTCGAAGGTTTAGCTCCCGAGTCTGTGCTGAGTCCCTGGCTGGTCAGCTTCCACTTCCCCAATAAAGTCATTTTTTTTTTTTTTGGGTCCAGTCGTGGGGCCTGAACTCTGGGCCTGGGCGCTGTCCCTCAGCTCTTCAGCTCAAGGCTAGCACTCTACCACTTGAGCCACAGCGCCACTTCCGGCTTTTTTCTTTTTGCTTATGTGGTGCTGAGGAATCGAACCCAGGGCCTCAGGCATGCAAAGCAAGCGCTCTACCACTGAGCCACCTTCCCAGCTCCCTCCAATAACCTTTTGAAATCACTCTGTTTCCTACCTCGCCTGACATCTTTTCATACCAGACATAAGAATCAAGATAACTGTGTTCACCTGGACAGAAAAGCAATGAAACTCTTATCTCCAATTATCCTGCAAAAAGCCAAAAGTAGTCGGGCATTGGTGGCTCACGCCTGTAATCTATCTACACAGGAGGCTGAGATCTAAGGAGTATGGTATAAAGCCAGCCCAGGCAGGAAAGTCTGTGAGACTCTTATCTCCAATAAACTACCAAAAAGAAAAAAAAAAAATCCAGAAGTGGAGTTGTGGCTCAAGTGATAGAGCACTAGACTTGAACAAAAGCTCAGAGACAGCTCCTAGGCTTTGAGTTCAAGCCCTAGAACCAGCACACACACACATACACACACACACACACACACACACACACACACACACACACACACACACACACACACACACACACACAAAATCCTTGAGAGAAAAAGCCAAGAGCACATAAAGCTCTGAGTTCAAGCTCCTCTGCTTAAATAAAATAAAAAATAGCCAGGTGCTGGTGGCTGTAATCCTAGCTACTGAGAAGGCTCAGATCTGAAGACCATGGTTCAAAGCCAATCAGGGCAGGAAAGTTTATAAGACTCTTCACCAATTAACCAGCAAAAAGCTGGAAGTAGAGTTGTGGCTCAGGTGATAAGAGTACTAACCTTGAACACAAAAGCTCAGGAACAGACATTAAAAAGAAGAACCTCCGCCGGGCGCTGGTGGCTCACGCCTGTAATCCTAGCTACTCAGGAGGCTGAGATCTGAGGATCGCGGTTCAAAGCCAGCCCGGGCAGGAGAGACCGTGAGACTCCTATCTCCAATAAACCACCAGAAAACCGAAAGTGGCACTGTAGCTCAAGTGGTAGAGCGCTCGCCTTGAGCTGAAGAGCTGAGGGACAGCACCCAGGCCCAGAGTTCAAGCCCCACGGCCGACCAAAAAAAAAGAAAAGAAAAAAAAATCTCCCCAGATCCTCACTCCCACAAGTCCACCTTCTTGCTTTGGATTGTCCTGTTCTGGACATTAACACCTTTGTGTCAGCTTCTCGCAGCATGGTATCCTCAAGGTCTCTCCAGGTTGCAGTGTGTGTCAGAGCCTCGTCCTGTTTGTGGCCACGTGGCGCTAGCGTGAGAGCAGATCGCACCGTGTGTCTGTGTGCTGCTGAGGGATAGAGCGGAGCTTTGATTCCTCCTGCTGGGAATGTGGGTGAATGCTTCTGTATGGACGTGTTTCCATGCCGTTCCTGGAACCTCTGTGAACTCCACGCTTGTCTGCAGAACTACCAGACTATTTGCAGAGTGGCCAGCACACTGGGCCTAGCCACTTTTTTTCCAGACCTGGGGTCTGGGCACTGGCCCCAAACTTCTTTTGCTCAAGGCTAGCACTCTACACTTGAGCCACAGTGCCACTTCTGGCTTTTTCTGTTTCTGTGGTACTGAGGAATTGAACCCAGGGCTTCATGCATGCTAGGCAAGCACTCTACCACTAAGCCAGGCCAGCCACTTTTAGAGGATGCGTGTTGTGTTCCAGACTTGTTGTGGGGAGACCTAGGAATAGTGTGGAAACTCAGCATCAGCAGCATGGGGGGTTCACTCCATTCCTACTTTCCCCTCCCCACATAACCTGAACCTGGGGTGGGGGATGTCTCTGAGCCTGAGGCTGATTTTTCTTTTTTTGGTCATTCGTAGAGCTTGAACTCTGGCCCTGGGCACTGTCCCTGAGCTCTTCAGCTCAAGGTGAGCACTCTACCACTTGAGCCACAGTGCTACTTCTGGTTTTCTGGTGGTTGATTGGAGATAAGAGTCTTATGAGCTGGGTGCTGGTGGCTCACACCTGTAATCCTAACTACTCAGGAGGCTGAGGTCTGAGGATCATGTTTCAAAGCCAATATGGGCAGAAAAGTCCATGAGACTCTTACCTCCAACTAACTACCAGAAAACTGGAAGTGGCTCTGTGGCTCAAGTGGTAGAGCACCCATCTTGAGCTGAAGAGCTCAGGGACAGCACCCAGGCCCAGAGTTCAAGTCCTATGACAGACAAAGAAAGCAAAAAGAGTTTTATGTTCTTTCTTGTGTGGGCTGGCTTTGAACCTCGATCCTTAGATCTCAACCTCCTGAGTAACTAGGATTACAGGCGTGAGCCACCAGTGCCCAGCTGATTTTTTTTTTTTAAGAGCTGAGGATACTATACTGGGCCTTACAATTGTTAGGTAAGTGCTCTTCCACTAAGCTAAATTTCCAGCTTTTTTTTTTTTGTTGTTCCAGTCCTATGGAGCTTGAACTCTGGGCCTGGATACTGTCCTTGAGCTTTTTTGCTCAAGGCTAATGCTCTACCACTTGAGCCACAGCTCCACTTCCAGCTCTTGGTGGTTCTTTGGCGATAAGAGTCTTACAGAATTTCCTGCCTGGATTGGCTTTGAACCGTGATCCTCAGATCTAAGCCTCCTGAGATGCTAGGATTACAGTCATGCACCACTAGTGCCCAGCTCTTAGGATGATTTTGTTTTCTTTTTGGCTTGCAGGGGTCGACTTGGGCAGGAGGAAGTAGTTCCGCACTGCGGCACAGGGCCAAGGATGCACAGCTTACGCTGTCCCCAAAGGAAGCCACAGGCTTAGCACCTTCTAGTCAACCTTTATTTTCAAGCTCTGAAGTTGGGACCAATTCTGGGGCAGGAAAGGGATGGTTATTGTGGTCCAGCCTCAGCCCATCCATCCCGTCTCCCATGGGTAAGGAGACATTTCTCTCTCGTTCTCTGTCTCACTGGTTGCTGTGGAGTTCAAGCTGCAAGGCTCCATGTAGCCCGCACCCTTGGCCTGAATGCAGACACTGGTAGCCTGCCAGGACCTGGGGGCAAGGAGCTGGTCCCAGCTGGGTGAGGGAAGGGACCTGCAGTGTGCACCTGGGACCCCAGGGAGGCCACTTTCCATCTTGAAGGCAGACATCTCTATGCTCCAGCCCATCGCGGGCCTGGGGTGCTGGCAGGCATAGCTCCAGGGCCTAGGACGGGAGGCCCTCAGATACATGGCAGAGGAAGCTGGTCCCCCATGCCACCACCAGCACCGCTAGGCCAGTCCTGTGGCCCAGGTTGGGTGGCAGCAGTAGGGCTGGGCAGTGGCGGTGGGCTGGGGGTGGCCACTGGGTGTGGTGGGCCCTGAGCAGGAGGCCTGACGCTGGTCTGGCCCGGGGCAGGAGGCGGTGGTGGTGCAGTCACTGGCAGAGCGACCCCACCAGGGGTCACAGGAGCTCTGGCAACCGGCACGTACTTGGTGAACATACATGGCTGAGTGCCCAGGCCCTGTGGTCACACCATCCGTTGGATTCAGTTGACGTACCTCGGCCGACAGGAAGGGAAGCGGAGGGGGCCTAGGAGGGGGGCAAGCCCGATGCGTTCTGCAGGGGGCGGGGACGGGAGGTCAGAGGGCATGAGGTTGCGGCCTGTGGCCTGGGCCTGCCGGATCCTGCCCGCCCTGGGCCGCACACGCACTCTGCCCACCTCTGTCCCCTCCTCCACTCACCCTGGCACAGCCCCTCTGTGTCCCGCCGCACACACGCACTGCTGGTCACCTGGGGGCCTGGGGGCCGCCGGGTCATGTCCTCGGCCGTCCCGTAGAGCAGCAGTGTGTAGCGGTATAGTGTCCCTGGGCAGGGGATCACGGTGGCACAGAGGGGTGGAGAAGCTATTGGCAAACCTGGTCCAACCAGGTCCTGGGGCCATTGTCCTCAGCCATCCAGGACCCCAGATCATACAGAGCAAAGCACCTACTATGTGCTGCTGGCCTGACACTTCACTTCCCTTGGGGGTAACTGGACATTTCCCAGGGTCACTGCGTGCCTACTATGTGCCAGTGGCTAGAGCCTCTCCTTCCCTAGGGTAACTGCCCTGGAGAACTGTACACCTACTGTGTGCTGGGGGCCAGACCCTCCACCCTCCTGGGGTGTCCTACACACTCTGTGGCGCGGAGCCTCCAGGGCGGCTCTCACCGGTGTTGAAATAGTAGCCCTTGTTCTCCAGGCCCAGGGTCCACAGGCCCTGGGGGGCCTCGTCCCAGTAGTGGGTAGACATAAAGATCCAGTTGTTGTAGCCCTTGCTGCTGACGTCCAGGGGTCTGGGGCAGGCAGTTAGGCAGGGGGTGGGGGTGGGGGGGTGGGGGGGGAGAGGACAGCCTGGAAATGAGAGCTGGGCCCCGCCATGGCACAGTCCCCTCCCAGGGGGGGGGGGCGCTCTGGAGGGAGGCCCGCCTGTGCCCACAGGCCTTGCCAGCAGGGTCCCGGCAGTGGGCGAAGGAGGCCCTGCCAGGCTGCACACCTGATGGCCACGAGAGTGGAGCGTGTGCCCATGGGGCTAGTGAGCGAGATCTCCAGGTCCCCCCGCCGGCTGTAGGACAAGGAGAGCTGCACCTGCACGTGCTCCAGCGAGTGGATCCCCCGGTGGCGGCCGGAGCAGGCCGACACATTCTTTGGTACGTGCATCCGCGGCAGGATGGGGCTGGGGGGCGAGGATCTCCTGTTGGCCTGCCCGGTAGGGTGGGCGGCTGGGCAAGGGGGGCTCCCCACCCTCCCCTGCGCAGGGATGATGGATGGGTGTGCGGGGAGGCCTGGGCCGCGCCCGGGGCGGGGCCTCGCTCACGTCGGGGCGTGGACAACCCTGATGACACATTTCTTCTGAGGCTTTGTGGGCAGCCACGTGCGAGCCAAGTCCACCAGCAGCCCGGCGTCCAGCAGCCCGTAGCCGTAGTGGTGGCTCACTGTGTGGAGGAGTGAATGGCTGTCACACTTGGGGGGCATAGCCCCCCGGTCCCCTGCCTGGCTCCACCGCACCTTGGCGCCCCACACCGTTGACCTTCCAGTCCTCTGCCTGCAGCTGGGCGGGCTTGGATGCACGGACCACCAGGTGCTGCAGGTCCCTCCAAGACAGGAGAGGGCTGGGGGCGGAGAAGATGGATGAGTTGGAGTCACACCTGCAGGCAGGAAGGGCTTCTGGGTGTCATGGGGGAGCGGTCACCTACTTGGCCTCCAGAGCCAGGGCGATCATGCCTGCTGCCAGCGGGGCCGAGGCAGAGGTGCCTGTGTGCCTCTTTGTGCACTGGTGGTGCAGGTCCGTGGTGACCTGGGGAGCAGAGAGCGGCAGGGCTGGGAGGAGGGGGCAGTGGACAATGCAAATGTACAGGGATTCGCTCAAAAAGTACCAAAGGCTTTTCAAGTATTTAGGGTGGCCTAGCTCACGCCTGTCATCCTTACTACTCAGGGGGCTGAGAGCTGATGATTACAGTTCAAAGCCAGCCAAGGGCCAGGAAAGCCTTTGAGGCTCTTCTCTCCAATTAACCACCAGAAAACTGGCAGTGTGGATGTGGCTCTACAAATGGTAGACTGCTGGCCTTGAGCAAAAGAGCTGAGACAGTGCCTAGGCCCTGAGTTCAAGCTCCAGGACAGACAAAAATAAAATAAAGAGAATTAAGGAGAAAGATACTGAAGATTAAGCTCAGAAAGCATGAACATTAAGTTAAAAAGGGGGGGAAAAAAGTGAATCCGGGGGCTGAGTTTTATTTGTTTGTTTTTTTGGTGTTTTTTTTTTTTGGGTCCGGGCATGGGGCCTGAACTCTGGGCCTGGGCGCTGTCCCTCAGCTCTTCAGCTCAAGGCTAGCGCTCTACCACTTGAGCCACAGCACCACTTCTGGCTTTTTTCTTTTTTGCTTATGTGGTGCTGAGGAATCAAACTTAGGGCCTCAGGCATGCAAGGCAAGCCCTCTACCACTGATCCACCTTCCCAGCTGAGTTTTAAAAGTCCCAAAGACCATGAGGATGCTGTCAGACAAAGGTCAGCGTCCTGAGCACTTGCCCAGATCATTCCCCGCTTCTCCAGGGAAGTATGCCCAGCCCAGCCCAAGAGACACGGGGGAGTGAAGGCCGACACCCTGACGCTCCACCAGACTCTTGAGAGGTTGGGGAGGGCACGTGTGTCAGGCTAGGGACCAGTGTAGAGGGGGAAGGTCTGGGAAGACTTTCTGGAGGTGAAGGCCATCAGGGACAGAGGGCAGGGCCTGAACAAGGCCCCCAAGCAGGAAGGATATAAAAGGGGGGACGCGACTGGAGTCGTTTTTGCTCTGGCTGTCAGAGGTGGGCTGAAGTGGGGGGGGTGTTGAAGGCATACTGGAAGCGGTGGGGTGGGAAGCGTCTGGAAGGTGGGGTCGGGTGCAAGGGGAGTGGTCTGCATCTGGCTGGTGGAGGTGGGGCGGGCAGGGCAGGGTCTGTGTCGGGTGAAGAGGACCGGGCAGGTGGGGCGGGCCTGGGCGGGGCGAGGTGGGCGGGGCCTGGGCGGGGAGAGCTGGGCGGGGCCTCGGCGGGGAGAGGATGGGGCGGGGCCTGGGCGGGGAGAGGTGGGCGGGGCCTGGGCGGGGAGAGGGTGGGGCGGGGCCTGGGCGGGGAGAGGGTGGGGCGGGGCCTCGGCGGGGAGAGGTGGGCGGGGCCTCGGCGGGGGGAGGTGGGCGGGGCCTCGGCGGGGAGGGTGGGCGGGGCCTCGGCGGGGAGGGTGGGCGGGGCCTCGCCAGGCGCGGGCGGCACTCACGATCTGCGGGTCGGTGGCCACGCCGCTGCTGAAGGTGGTGGTGAGGGTGGAGGCGCAGGCCTCGCTGTACCAGGGCACGCGGCCCTGCCTGGTGGTGCTGCCCACGGACAGCGTGTGGATGCTGTTGGTGTACCCGTCGCAGTTGCAGTTGTCGTAGTGGAGACCGCCGTTACCCGAGGCCCAGACGAAAAGCGTGCCGAGTCCGCCGCGGCCCTGGGAGCCGAAGGGAGGACGGCAGCAGGGGAGCAGGGCGCCGGCGCCGCGAGGGTCCGGGCTTGGTTCCCGTGCGCACCCCTCCCGCTCCCCCCTCCCGCTCCCCCCTCCCGCTCCCCCCTCCCGCTCCCCCCTCCCGCTCCCCGTTCCCCCCTCCCCGCTCACCTTGGTCACGCCGCGCCGGAAGGCTTCCCGGGTGAGGATGCCGGGGCCGTCCACCGTGCGGCCGTCGTCCTCGGGGCCCCAGCTGGCGCTGTAGATGTGGATGTGCTGCGGCTGCAGGCTGAGGGACTGCGCCTCCACGACGTCGGTGATGGTGCCGTCCAGCATGCGCACCCCTGCGCGGGCGGGCGCGGGCCTCTCACGCCAGCCGCAGCCCCCTCCCGCCCGCGCCCCACGCCAGCCGCCAGCGCCCGGGACCCTCGCCCCCCACCCTCCCCAGCAGTCCCGGGCCGAGCTCCGGGCAAGCTTGATACCTCCGATTCGGGCGTTGAAGGCCACGCCAATGCCGCAGAAGCCGTTGTCACCTACGGCAGCCACCTCCCCAGCACATCGGGTCCCGTGCCTGGGGCCACAACCAAGACGATTGCCCGTCCCTTGCCCCTCCCTCCCCTCCGCAAGGCACCGGCGCCTCCTCACGCCCCTTGGGACGAAACCGGGACGCTCACCGGTTCTCATTGCTCGGTGTGTAACGAGGCTGGGGGTCCGAATCATAGTCATTGAAGTCATAGCTGGCTAGAGGGTCCTGGGGGGAATGTGAGGACAGCAGAAATGTGTCAGGTGTCCCCTGGGACAGGGCCCAGCCTTGGAACCTTGGGCCCGAGGGCAGGCCACCCTGTCACGGCCTCACGTAGTTGGCCCAGAGGTCGGGATGGTCCTTCTCAATGCCATCATCCAGGACGGTGACCACGATGCCCTGGCCGGTCAGGCCCTGTCTCCAGACCTGCAGGATGTTCAGGTCAGGCTTCATTTCATTGTTCTGTGAGAGGCAGGGGGATCCCGAGTCAGTCACCTGCACTGGCTGCTTTTGCCTGCCCGCCTGGCCCTGCTGCTCACCATGTACCACTGCTTGGAGAACCAGGGGTCCGTGGGCATCGCCAAAGAACGCTTCACCCTCCTCTGAAGGGTCTGCTGCTGAAACCACTGCACCTACAGGGGTGTAGCCACGACTGTCCACTGCTTGTCCCTGCACTCCACTATGTATGGGAAGGCAGGCTGTGGTGATGTGGGCTTCTGCAGAGGTCCTTGCAATGAAATCCCACGTTTGTTGGGGCTACTCTGTAAGGTCTCCACATACCAGGGACGCTGTCCTCGATCAGAGGGCAGGGCAAACCTGTCCGAGCACTTGCTTGCAGGCCAAAAGAAGAATGGCTCAAGCTATGGGTGAGTGGGACTCTGGTTCCAGCCCTGTCCCTTCCACCTTCTTTGTTCTAAATCTTTTTCAGTCGTGGGGCTTGAACTCTGGGCCTGAGCGCTGCCCCTCAGCTCTTCAGCTCAAGGCTAGTGCTCTACCACTTGAGCTACAGCGCCACTTCCAGTTTTCTGGTACTTTATTGGAGATAAGAGTTTCACAAGCCGGGTGCTGGTGGCTCACGCCTGTAATCCTAGCTACTCCAGAGGCTAAGATCTGAGGATTGCGGTTCAAAGCCAGCCAGGGCAGGAAAGTCCGTGAGACTCTTATCTCCAATAAACCACTAAAAAACCAGAATTGACACTGTGGCTCATGTGGTAGAGCGCTTGCCTTGAGCTGAAGAGCGTAGGGACAGTGCCCAAGCCCAGAGTTCAAGTTCCACGACCGACCAAAAAAAAAAAAGTTTCACAGACTTTCCTGCCAGGCTGGCTTTGAACCGTGATTCTCAGATCTCAGCCTCCTGAGTAGCTAGGATTACAGGCATGAGCCACCGGCACCCGGCCATGTCCAAGTCTTTTCATCCCTTCCAAACCCATTTGTGCCCTGACTCAAGCTCCCATACTGGAGTTCGAACTTAGGGCTTAGATGCTGTCCCTTAGTTCTCTCTCTCTCTCTCAAGACTGGTGTTCTAGAAGTGGTGCAGTGACTTAAGTGGCTTAAGTTTGCCTTGAGCTGAAGAGCTGAGGACAGTGCCCAGATCCAGAGTTCAAGCCCACGACCAGCCAAAAAAAAAAACAAAAAAAAAAACCCAAAAGACTGGTGCTCTATGGCTGGGAAGGTGGCTCAGCAATAGAGTGCTTGCCTCGCATGCATGAGTCCCTGGGTTCAATTCCTCAGGACCACATAAGCAAAAAATAAACTGGAAGTGGCGCTGTGCCTCAAGTGGTAGAGCACTAGCCTTGAGCTGAAGAGCTGAGAGACAGCGCCCAGGCCCACAGTTCAGTCCCCATAACCAAAAACAGCAGCAAAAACAAAAGAGAGGCTGGTGCCCTACCACTTGAGCCATACTGACACTTCCAGCTTTTCTTTTCTTTTTGGTAGTTCATTGAAAATAAGAGTCTAAAGGGCTTTCCTGTCTGACTTTGAATTGCAAACCTCAGATCTCAGCCTCCTGCATAGCTAGGATTACAGGTGTGAGCCACCATTGACCAGCAACCATTACCCAGGCATGAACTACCAGTGCCCAACTTGGAAAGTTTTGATATGTGTGCCTTACTTATTTCCTCAAAAGATAGTCTGTATGACCACCCATCCTGGGAAAGTTCAAATCTGCCTCTGCCATCTTTGTAAGGTGGCTCTGTGTTTTGGGTTCTATCCCTTCTTTTCACCAACTATCCACCCTACCTGGATGCAGTAGTGTGTGTGTGTGTGTGTGTGTGTGTGTGTGTGGCATGCACAAGTGCCAGTACTGGAGCCTCCCTTTCTTGTTTGGCTTTTTGCTCAAAGGTGGTTCTTTACACTTAAGCCACAGCTACACTTCAGTGTTTTTCTAGTTAATTGGAGATAAGAGTTTCACGGAGGGCTGGGAAGGTGGCTTAGTGGTAGAGTGCTTGCCTAGCATGTATGAAGCCCTGGGTTTGATTCCTCAGTACCACATAAACAAGAAACCAGTGCTGAAAATGGCGCTATCGTTCAAGTGGAGACAGTACCCAGACCCTGAGTTCAAGCACCAGGAGCGGCAAAAAGAGAAGGGGGGTGGATTTTCATGGAGTTTTCTCCTTGGCCTGGCTTCAAACTATGATCCTCAGATCTCAGAACCTAAGCAACTAGGAGTATAGGTGTAACCCACTATTGCCCAGATCATCTAGGTCCTTTTGTCCAAGTCTTGCATCACTCCTCAAACCAGCTGCTTCTAATTTTCCCTCCCCTGATCAAAATATCCCCAGGGTCACACCCACATCTTCCCTGACCACCAGCCACAAAACTCTGTTTTTCTGGTCTCCCTCTTGCTCACTTGGCACAGTACTGGGCTTGATATGCCAAGAGCCTATAAATCAATTTCTACCTTAGGGCCTTTGCACATGCTGTTCTGAGAGGCAGGATTGCTTTTCCTTGGACTTTTTTGGCCTTCCTCCTTACCACTTATATTTGTCAGCCTGTGTTCTCTCACCCCCATCTCAGTGATTGGGGGCATCTCCTAGCTTTCATTTTGGGAGCTGGTCCCTGTTTTCAGGCTTGGGAGCAGCCATGGTACATGCTGGTACATGGTACACATGCAAAATGTGTACCAGACATTTCTCTTAGTCCCTAGTGCATCAGGTGGAAAGGGTCCACTGAAGTCAAGATGACCTGAGAAACATGGCTCTCCAGAGCCCATCCCAGTCCCTCACCCTAGTATCCAAGGACTTTCTTTCTTTTCTTTTTCTTTTTTGACAGTCCTGGGGTTTGATCTCAAGGCCTGGGCACTGTCCCTGAGCCTCTCTGTGCTCAAGGCCAGCAGTGCTCTACCACTTGAGCCACAGTGCCATTTCTGACTATTCCTGAGTAGTTGATTGGAGATAAGAGTCTCATGGACTTTTCTGCCCAAGCTAGCTTTGAACTGTGATCCTCAGATCTCAGTCTCCTGAGTTCCAAGGCTTTTCTACAACAGGACCCCACCCAGTCTGGCCCAGAATGCTCGCCATGTGCCAGATCTTGGTGGTGTTGAATGCCATGGTCAGGAATGCATCCTCCATCTGGGTCCCCCGTTAAAGACAGCTAGGGACTCCCTAAAGGCCACAGAACTACTCATAAACCATCACAAGAATAAGCTCTCAGAGGGTAGCTGAGACTCTAAGAGGGCTGCCTCCAAAGCCAGGCTCACCTTGGGGTCTCTCTTGAGGTGCAGGCGATGGCCCCAGTGTGGAGTCAGGGACTGCTGGACCACACCCCGATGCCGCAGGTGGAAATATTGCCCGTCAGGGAAGATCTGGGAATGTGAGGAGCAACTGTGCTGCTGGGACCCAGCTCCTCTGAAAGAGCCCTCCCCCAGAGGAGGCAGGGGGTCAGGTCCTTCCCTGTGCACCCGCCCCCACCCAAGTGCCCAGGTAAGGGGGCTTCCCATATGCACTGGGAGGCCTAGAATGCAAAGATGGCAGTGGAAGGGGTAAGCAGAGGCTCTTGATACTTGCGGGGGGGTGGTGGTGGTGGTGGGAGGAGGGGGGGGTCTCAGGGACTAAGACACTCTATCTGTCTGGAGTGGTCCAGCCTTCACTTCCCAACCATCCAAGTCATGATCACCCACCTGCCCTAGATTGACGAAGCCGAATTTGCGTGAGAGGCGCTCAGCCTCCTGATAACCTTGGGTCACCCGCACGGCCCAACTGCTGACATAGATGGGGGCTCGGGCCGATGCCCACCCTACAGCCAGGGGCCCGAAGGGGGCCAGGTTGAGGGCCACGGCCAGGCTCAACCACAGCGCAGTTGGGGCGAGCCGCATGGCGGCGGGGGCGGGGCCAGGGGCGGGGCAGCTGGAGGTCCCACCCTCGGCCAAACCGCCGAGTCGGCCCGGCGCCCGCCCCGCCCCCAGCACCATAGCAACCCCGAGGCTTCCGACTCCTTGGGGGCCTGGCAGATCCCTCTCCCAACGAGGGGCGGGAAGATCCGACGGAAATCGTGGGGGGTGGAGAGCGGGAGACCCTTGCCCGCAGACCTAAGCCTTCTGGAGCCTCAATCTGTCCATTTACACAGGGACGCCCTCTCTGGCCCGGAGAAGCAGGTTTAATGTTGTACTGCGGGAGCCGATTCTCAAACTTTATTTGGTTCCGCCCACTTTCTTACAAATACCCCTCCCTCAGAAACTAGCCCTGCCTCTTATCTGCGACTAGTCCCGCCTCCTTCCACTACACCTTCCCTGTCTCCGCCCCTTAGACCCCGCCCCGCCTCCTTTATGATCAACCCCGCCCTTCTTCCGGCTTCACCAATGACTCTTCTGCTTCTCCAATCAGCTCTGGCCTTTACCTGGCCCCTCCCACCTGGTCTTCCCACCCTAGCCAGGTGTCCCTTCTCTCTAGCTCCACCCACCTCAAAAGCGCAGCCAATAATCCCGGCCCTGACGCCACCTCCCCAATCAGTTACGTACCATTTCCTCTCGACCAATCAGAGTGCCCGGCCGCTGCGCCCCGCCCTCTCCCTGATGAGTTCCTACGGTCCGGGCCGCCGTCCGCCAGAGGGCAATGCGGCGGGGGAGACGGGGGAGGCCCCACCTCCTTTGTCCGCCCTGCCCTCCCATTGGCCCTGGCGGGGGGGCGGGGGCGGAGTCCGGGCCGGGGGCGGAGCAGGGCAGCCCGCGCCCGGGCATGGCTGAGCAGAAGCCAAGGGGTAGGTGTACTGGGAAGCGGACAAGTTCGAGCTGCCAACGCCGGGGCCGCCGGGGCCATGGACGGCCTGCGACAGAGGTTCGAGCGCTTTCTGCAACACAGGAATCTAGCCACCGAAACACTCGGATGGCTCGAAGCCTGGACCGGTGTCGAGAAGCGTTATCTGGCCGTGGGTGAGCCCCATTTCAGCGACGGGCACACCGAGGCCCTGGGCATCGAGGTCTCGGGCCTCAGCATCTCTCCGAATGGCCCTGGCATCGGGAATCTGGTCCGGGTGGAGCGCGCGCTCCATTGCCCAGCGGAGATCCTGGGGAGGGGAGCTGGGTCTGGGGTCGAACTTGAGTCCATTCATGGCCCCTTGCCCGGCCGCAATATGCGACCTTGGGAAAGGACCACCGCTAGGTCCCGCAGCACCTTCCTGTAGCCCAAGTACCTCTGTCGTCCCTGGCCCCCTTCTTGGGGCCCTGGGTGTCCGCCAGACTCAGGTCCAGTTCTTCCAGTTGCTTAGCCCGCCTTGGCTGATCAAAGGGCATTCCAGCCCCCAGTGTCCCGTGTTCCCACGACCCCTTCCCTGGTGGACCCCAGCCTCGCATCACGTCTAGAAGACATGTCCAGTTTTGTCTGAGGAGAGGCCCTGGAGGGGGACCCTCCTCCCCTGTCGCTTTGGGAGGCTGTCAGCGTTCTCTTGCCCTACCTGCTCTCCTTGGACATGCATTGGGGCCCTGGAGAAAGGAGAATTCACCACACAACCCATTGTAACAATGACAGTCTGGCGAGCATAGTATGTTTCTTCAATGCTCAGACACTTTGAATCCAGGGGAACCCTAGGTGGAAGACAGTGTCATTAATTTTTTTTAAAACACTCTCTGGGGAGAGATTGGAGGAGTCTAGCTTCCTTCCATTTTTCACAACTGGAGGACTCCTGTGTGGAGGCTTCCGTTAGGCTGTCTTAGGGAGATGTGAAATCAGTGCCCAGACCCTCAAGGCCTCCTGTTACCAGCCCTCCACTGCAACTCAGCCTGGTGGCTTGCCCCAGCTGTGTCTGTCTGCCTTACTTGTAGGTTCCTGACCTTTGCTCTGGCTTTCCACATCACTGGTACCACTGGGTGGGGGAATTTAGGTCATAGAGCATTAGGAGGGAGGGGCCAGCTGGGTATCACTGGGAAGTAAACTGAGGCACATGGAGGCAGGGACTGGGTGAGAAACTGCCTCCCCTGTCCTCTCTGTTGCTGATCCCTTCCCCCACTTCAAGATTAGCTTCCAATTGCTGACACTGCAACAAAAGAGATTTAGGGAACTGATGTCTTAGGAGAGCCCTTCCTCCCTTACCATCAATGCCAGGGAGGGGTGACTCCCCTTTTCCCCTAATACCATACAGTAACCCTTGCACTTCACCTAATGCAAACTGCCAACCTATGCCCCAGGTAACTGACAGGAATCATTGGCTTCCTGGGGGCCCTTCTGCTCTGAGGTTCTGGAGGGCTGAGACTAAAAAGCAGGTTGGGGCTGGGAAGGTGGTTCAGTGGTAGAGCGCTTGCCTCACATACATGAGGACTTAGGTTTGATTCCTCAGCACCACAGAAGCAGAAAAAGCCGGAAGTGGCACTATGGCTCAAGTGGTAGAACGCTAGCCTTGAGCTGAAGAGCTGAGGGACAGCGCCCAGGCCCAGAGTTCAGGCCCCACGACAGACCAAAAAAAAAAAAAGCAGGTGGAAGGTCAGTCACCGGAGGCTCACGCCTGTAATCCTAGCTACTCAAGAGGCTGAGATCTGAGGATCACAGTTCAAAGCCAGTCCAGACAGCAAAGTCTGTGAGACTCTTATCTCCAATTAACCACAAGAAAACCAGAAGTGGCACTGTGGCTCTGTGGCTCAAGTGGTAGAGTGTCTGCCTTGGTGGAGGGAAGGACAGATGACCTGGAACTCTCTCTGCAGCCTTGGGGGAGCAAAGACTTACTCAGGCAATCCCCCACTCCTAGCCTATGTGCTTTATTGTTGGATAAGTTACAGAAGGCACATAGCTAGGCAGACAATCAGCACCTACTAGATGCAGTTTTTCTTTTCTGTTTTTGGTCGGTCGTGGGGCTCGAACTCTGGACTTGGGCACTGTCCCTGCGCTCTTCAGCTCAAGGCGAGCACTCTACTGCTTGAGCTACACCACCACTTCTGAGTTTCTAGTGGTTTATTGGCGATAAGAGTATCACGGACTTTCATGCTCTGGCTGGCTTTGAACCGCGATCTTCAGATCTCAGCCTCCTGAGTAGCTAGGATGACAGGCCTGAGCCACTGGTGCCTGGCTGCAGTTTTTCTTTTATCCATTTCAGCCTCAAATTCCTGATGGTAGCTGAGCTCCTGTCCCACCTTCTCCTCCATTTCTTTTTCCCTCTGATTCTCCATGACTGGAAGTATTGGAGGGCCAGAAAATGCCTCTAAACATGTGTAGAAAGGAAGAGTTTGCTAACAGCCCAGCAACCCTGAGAGGTGGAGGCGTTACCACCCCCTCTTACGCATGAGGAAATGTTCAGACAGCCTTAATGTCAAGCTGTGAAAGGCTCAGAGAGGCCTTCCTCGCTCTGGGGTATCCAGATGTGAGCTTTCCTACCTCTTTTTAAGATTGGCGACACTCTCCCCAGAGATATTTGGGGATGCATGGGGACCTTTGCAGTGCTGCTGGTAGGGAATGGGTAGAGACCAGTGATGTTATACTCAATACCTTGCAGTAGCCAGTACCCTAGACCACAGTACAGACCCAAATGTCATCAGTGACAAGGTAGAGACCCTGTGCTGAGACAGTAGCTGGTCTCTTCCTAGCTCTTCCCATAGGGCCTGGAATGAGATGCTCATATTTGCACACAGACCTTTAGTGATTCAACAAACATATTGGACGGCTCTTCTTGCACATACTCCACAATTCAGCTGGAGCCCCGAGTCATGCTTGTCCTTGAACTGACAGCCCTAGGAGGGAGACAGACATATTTCTATTACAGACAGAAGACATTAGACTCAAGGCAGTCCTAGGGAATCCACAGGTGCTCCAGAGCCAACCCATGCAGTCCTGAGGTGTCACTAAGCCAGAGTTGGGGGTGGGAAGATGGTTACACATGGGTCCAGGAGGTTGACACAAAGCTGCCCAGGCCCCGTCCCACTCCCTGTCTCTCCATCTTCCCCACAGGAGCCGTCACTCTGCTAAGCTTATACCTTCTATTCGGCTACGGGGCCTCTCTTCTGTGCAATCTAATCGGATTTGTATACCCCGCATATGCTTCGTGAGTCCAATGTGGGAGGGGGAGAGGGAGGAGGTCCCCAGATAGCCCCTTGGACCTGCCATTACCTCCTCCCTACAGAATCAAGGCTATCGAAAGCCCAAGCAAAGAAGACGACACTGTGTGGCTCACTTACTGGGTGGTGTACGCTCTGTTCGGTCTGGCCGAGTTCTTCAGCGATCTACTCCTGTTCTGGTTCCCTTTCTACTACGCGGGCAAGGTGGACAGTGCAGCCTTGGCCTGGGGGGGTGGGCGGGGAAGGAAGAGGGGAGGAATCACTAGAACTGTAGCCACACACCTGGGAATAGAGGAGGCAGGGATGATCAGAAGTCTGGGGCTGGGATGGGTCAACACAGCCAGCCCAGGACTGTCTGAGGGTAGAGGCACAGCTCTGCCCAGGGTCCCAAGGCTGGACATTGGGTGTGACTGCTCCCCCCCTCCCCCCATGCCCTCTCTGCACAGTGCGCCTTCCTGTTGTTCTGCATGAGTCCGGGGCAGTGGAACGGAGCCCTAATACTATATCACCGCGTCGTTCGACCACTCTTCCTAAAGCATCACGCAGCCGTGGACCGCGCCCTGAGCCATCTCAGCAGCAAAGCTCTGGACGCAGCAGCAGGAGTAACCAGGGACGGTGGGTATTGGGGGAGACACATGGCTGCCTTTGGTTCATTTTTGCCAATCCTGGGGCTTGAACTCAAAGCCTGGTTGCTGTCCTCTTAGCTTTTCCACTTAAGGTTAAAGTGCTCAACCACTTGAGCCACAGCTCTATTTATGGCTTTTTGATAGTTTATTGGAGATAAGAGTCTCATGGAGGGCTGGGAAGGTGGCTCAGTGGTAGAGTGCTTGCCTTACATGCCTGAGGCCCTGGATTCCTCAGCACCACATAAGCAAAAAGAAAAAAGCCGGAAGTGGCGCTGTGGCTCAAGTGGTAGAGTGCTAGCCTTGAGCTGAAGAGCTGAGGGACAGCGCCCAGGCCCAGAGTTCAGGCCCCACAACCGGGCTCCCCCCCAAAAAAAAAAAAAAGAGTCTCATGGACTGACCGGGCTGGCTTTGAACCTCAGTCCTGAGATCTCAGCCTCCTGAGTAGCTAGGATTACAAGCATGAGTCCCCTAAGCACCTGGCTGTCTTTTGGGTCATGCCTTCATTGTCCATCTGTCCTGGCCCTCCTGGCCTGCTCCCTGCCCCTGCTCACATCTATTTCCCTCTCGTGACTTGGTCCCCACTCCCTCTCTAGCCACTTGACTGGCCCCCTTTCTGAGCTTCGCTGTCTCTCTCTTAATGTCCACCTCTCTTTCCTACGCGGTCCGGGACCAGTACTACAAGCTCTGGCTCGCGGCCGAGCCCTCGTCACCCCAGCACCTGTGGCTCCGGTGGCACTGGCACCGGCGGAGGCAGCGGCAGCGGCAGTGGCACCGGCACCGGTGGCGGCGCAGGCGCAGGCGGAGGCAGCGGCAGTGGCAGCGGCAGCGGCGGCGGCAGCGGCGGCGGCGTCAGCAGCAGCAGTGGAGGAAATCTCTACCACTCAGGAAGCCAGCCAGTGTATGTAACGGGATGAGGACTATATGCTCAGTGCGTGTGTGTGTGTGTGTGTGTGTACGTGTGCATGCCTGGGTGTGTGCTGGGGTGAGCGTGTATATGGGTAAGTGGGTGTATGTCACAGATGTGTGAATCTACTTGTGGCCATGTATGTGTGTGTGATCACCTGCTGAGGATGGCCCCCGCGCCCCTCAAGGTGACCTCCACACTGGCCATCGGAAGCCTAGCCTCACTCTCTAGCATCCCAGCAGCAGAGCACTGGGGGCTAGGGGTGGGGGTGCCTAGCCTGCTTCTTCACCCCTGCCTCCTCCCCTTGCAGCCAAGTCAGGTCTGAGCCCTCGACAGAAGGACAAATGAGGCAGTTCTCTAGTCCCATGGTTGTAGATCATGTGTGCACAGATGATGATGATGATGCCCAGCCCTCAGACACCTCCTCGGACACGCTACTCGAGAACCAACCTAGATCCTTGAGTCCAGGCAAGTCCTCTGGGAGTCCCTTACAAACCACCTCTGGAAACTCTCAGCCTCACTCTCCGGCCACCCCTAGCCCCACATCGAGGGCATCTGGCTCTGCCAGTGGCTCCCAGCTGCCCAGCAAGGCTCAAGGCAGCTCTCGGAGACTCAGCAACTCCAACCGGTCCCAGCAACGTACTCGGCTCTCCAGCACCTCCCCAAGGCCTTCGCAGGCGGCCACACAGTGGAACAGCATCACCACGCAGACACTGCCAATGATCCAGTCGCCCAGTTGCACCACAGTCCCCATGCAGCCTACCAGCAAGGCTCCTAATGAGCCAGGGGACTCTGTCCCCAAGCCCTGCAGACAACGCCATAAGCCTCGGGACAAACAGCCCACCAACAACGGCTGTGTAACAGTGCCCCAGCTGCCTGTACCCTGTCACTCTGAGTCTTCTCGGGAGTACTTATCTGAGTCCACAACCGAGATCACCTGCAACTGGCCTCACTACAGACATGGGCTGCACTGTGCCTGTCACTGCTGGTTCCTGAAACACCTGGCATAATTAAGTGCTACCTGAAACATCTGCCTTTCTGTGTCAGCCACCGGAAACACCTGACCTGCTGGGGCTCCTGACTGAAACACCTGACCTGGGGCTCCCACTTGGAACACTTGGCGCACTGGGACTCCCACCTGACACACCTGCTCCATTGAGGCTCCCACCTGAAACACCTGCTCCATTGAGGCTCCCACCTGAAACACCTGGCCCGCTGGGACTCCCACCTGAAACACCTGGCCCGCTGGGACTCCCACCTGAAACACCTGGCCCGCTGGGACTCCCACCTGAAACACCTGGCCCGCTGGGACTCCCACCTGAAACACCTGGCCCGCTGGGACTCCCACCTGAAACACCTGGCCCGCTGGGACTCCCACCTGAAACACCTGGCCCGCTGGGACTCCCACCTGAAACACCTGGCCCGCTGGGACTCCCACCTGAAACACCTGGCCCGCTGGGACTCCCACCTGAAACACCTGGCCCGCTGGGACTCCCACCTGAAACACCTGCTCCATTGGGACTCCCACCTGAAACACCTGGCCTGCTGGGACTCCCACCTGAAACACCTGGCCTGCTGGGACTCCCACCTGAAACACCTGGCCCGCTGGGACTCCCACCTGAAACACCTGGCCTGCTGGGACTCCCACCTGAAACACCTGGCCTAGTGGGACTCCCACCTGAAACACCTGGCCCAGTGGGACTCCCACCTGAAACACCTGGCCCACTGGGACTCCCACCTGAAACACCTGGCCTGCTGGGACTCCCACCTGAAACACCTGGCCCGCTGGGACTCCCACCTGAAACACCTGGCCCGCTGGGACTCCCACCTGAAACACCTGGCCCGCTGGGACTCCCACCTGAAACACCTGGCCCGCTGGGACTCCCACCTGAAACACCTGCTCCATTGGGACTCCCACCTGAAACACCTGGCCCGCTGGGACTCCCACCTGAAACACCTGGCCTGCTGGGACTCCCACCTGAAACACCTGGCCCGCTGGGACTCCCACCTGAAACACCTGGCCCGCTGGGACTCCCACCTGAAACACCTGGCCCACTAGGACTCCCACCTGAAACACCTGGCCCGCTGGGACTCCCACCTGAAACACCTGGCCCACTAGGACTCCCACCCGAAACACCTGGCCCGCTGGGACTCCCACCCGAAACACCTGGCCCGCTGGGACTCCCACCCGAAACACCTGGCCCGCTGGGACTCCCACCCGAAACACCTGGCCCGCTGGGACTCCCACCCGAAACACCTGGCCCGCTGGGACTCCCACCCGAAACACCTGGCCCGCTGGGACTCCCACCCGAAACACCTGGCCCGCTGGGACTCCCACCCGAAACACCTGGCCCGCTGGGACTCCCACCCGAAACACCTGGCCCGCTGGGACTCCCACCCGAAACACCTGGCCCGCTGGGAATCCCACCCGAAACACCTGGCCCGCTGGGACTCCCACCCGAAACACCTGGCCCGCTGGGACTCCCACCCGAAACACCTGGCCCGCTGGGACTCCCACCCGAAACACCTGGCCCGCTGGGACTCCCACCCGAAACACCTGGCCCGCTGGGACTCCCACCCGAAACACCTGGCCCGCTGGGACTCCCACCCGAAACACCTGGCCCGCTGGGACTCCCACCTGAAACACCTGGCCCGCTGGGACTCCCACCTGAAACACCTGGCCTAGTGGGACTCACAATAAAGTCACCCGCCCAGACTCTTGTGATATCTGGGCTGGGGTTGGGTGGGGGCTGTTAGGCATGAACTTTGAACATGTGGTTGAGCCCTAACTGAGGAAACAAAGGCCCAGCAAGACAAATTTACTAACTCCAGGTCTTACCAAGGGCCAAGACAAATCCAAACCCAGGAAATCCCTGTCCTTGTTTTCTCCTCCTCCTCCTGGACTTGTGGTCCAGTGTAGTCTTTGAACCCCCTGCCTAAAAAATTTTAGGAGGGCTGGAAAGGTAGCTCAGTGGTAGAGTGCTTGCCTTGCATGCCTGAGGCCCTGGGTTCGATTCCTCAGCACCACATAAGCAAAAAGAAAAAAGCCAGAAGTGGTGCTGTGGCTCAAGTGGTAGAGCGCTAGCTTTGAGCTGAAGAGCTGAGGGACAGCGCCCAGGCCCAGAGTTCAGGCCCCATGACCAGACCCCCAAAAAAAAAAAAAAAAAAATTTAGGAAACAGTCACACCTGTGGCTTATACTTGTAATCCTAGCTACTCAATAGGCTGAGACCTGAGGATCATGGTTCGAAGCCAGCTTGGGAGGGAGAATCTGTGAGACTCTTATCTCCAATTAGCCACCAAAAATCCCAAAGTGGAGCTCTGGCTCAAGTGGTAGAGCAACAGCCTTGAACAGAAAAGCCAAGCAAGAGCAGAAGGCCCTGAGTTTAAAACTCAGAACCAGCACACACACACACACACACACACGGAGCCTATCTGTATAAAATATAGTTAGGGCTGGGAAAGTGGCTCAGTGGTAGAGTACTTGCCTTGCATGCATGAGGCCCTGAATTCGGTTCCTCAACACCACATAAATAGAAAAGCCAGAAGTAGTGGTATGGCTCAAGTGGTAGAGCGCTAGCCTTGAGCTGAAGAGCTGAGGGACAGCAGACAGCAGACAAGCCCAGAGTTCAAGCCCCATGACTGACAAAAAAAAATAAAATTATAGTTATAGGAAAGGGATAATAGGGGAGAAATACAGCCGAGAAAAGAGTATGCTGGGAGTCGGCCTGGGCCCTCACCATGTGGCACTGAGTAAAACTTGCTGGCCACCAGCTTCCACCGGGAAGAAGAACAGTCCAGGCAGCCAGACCCTCACAGGCAAAGTTCCCGGGTCAGGACTGAGGCTGGGGTGTGAGGAGCAGTGAGGTGTGGTTTGAGTAGAGGGCAGCTGGTGGAGCAGGGGGCCCCTGGGGAGGGAGCACTTTGGCTTTTACTGGGAAGGTTGCATTTATCAAGTAGGAGAAATTAACCCTCCCTAAAGTGGTTCACTGGTGGTTCATGCCTGTAATTTTGGCTAAGATCTGAGGGTCACAGTGTGAAGTCAACCAGAACAGGAGAGTCCACAAGATTCTTATTACCAATATGCCAGCTAAAATCCCGAAGTGGAAGTGTGGCTCAAGTGGTAGAATGCTAGCCTCAATTGGAAAAAGCAAAGCACACGCGCACACACACACACACACACACACACACACACACACACACACACACACACACACACACACATACAGCCTATCTGCCCAGATGACAATCTTGACCTTTAGCCTCTCATATTTTGTTTTAAATTTAAACATATAGTCATCTGGGCACTGGTGGCTCATTCCTGTAATCCTACCTGCTCAGGAGGCTGAGATCTGAGGATTGATGTTCAAAGCCAACCCAGGCAGAAAAGTCTGTGGAACTCTTCAGTTGATCTGAAGTGGATGTGTGGCTCAAATGATAAAGCATTAATTAGCCTTGAGCAAAAAAACTCAGGGATAGCAGCACCCAGATCCCATTTCAAGCTCCAGGACTAGTACAGAAAAATAAACATACAGCTGTGTGCCGTGGCTCATGCCTGTAATCCTAGCCACTCAGGAGGCTGAGATCTAAGGATCATGGTTCAAAGCCAGCCCAGGCAGGAAAGTCTGTGCGACTCATCTCCAATAAACCACCAGAAAACCAGAAGTGGTGCTGTGGCTCAAGTGGTAGAGCGCTCCCCTTCAGCTGAAGAGCTGAGGGACAGCGCCCAGGCCCAGAGCTCAGGCCCCATGACTGACCAAAAAACAAAACAAAACAACAAAACTCCCATGACCAACAAAGTAAATAAACATACTGGGAAGAGTAGCCCACTGCTCTGGACTTATTCAGGTTTGCCCATAATGTACCCACCCCTCCAAGGGACACCTCTCTCTCTCTCTCTCTCTCTCTCTCTCTCTCTCTCTCTCTCTCCCCTCTCTCTCTCTCTCTCTCTCTCTCTCCTCTCTCTCTCTCTCTCTCTCTCCCCTCTCTCTCTCTCTCTCTTTCTCTCTCTCTCTCTCTCCCCTCTCTCTCTCTCTCTCTCTCTTTCTCTCCTCTCTCTCCTCTCTCTCTCTCTCTCCCCTCTCTCTCTCTCTCTCTCTCTCTCCTCTCTCCCCTCTCTCTCTGTCTCCCCTTCTGTGATGGTGCAGAGGCCTGAATTCAGGGACTTGTGCTCTCCCTTAGATTTTTCTGCTCAAAGCTGATGCTCTACCTCTTGAGGCCCAGCTCTACTTTCAGCATTTTGCTGGTTAATTGGAGACAAGAGCCTCACAGACTTTCTTGCCCCAGTTGGCTTTGAACCTTGATCCTCAGACCTCAATCCTCAGACCTAGCCTCCTGACTAGGATTATAGACATGAGCTGCCAGTACCCAGCTCTCTGTCTCTGTGTGTGTGTGTGTGTGTGTGTGTGTGTGTCTGTCTGTCTGTCTGTCTGTCTCTCTCTCTCTCTCTCTCTCTCTCTCTCAGTCCTGGAGCTTGAACTCAGGGCCTAGGCACTGTCCCTGAGCTTCATTTGCAAGCCACAAAGCCACTTCTGGCTTTTTCTGTTTATGTGGTTCTGAGGAATTGAACCCAGGGCTTCATGCATGCTAGCCAAGCACTCTACCACTTAAGCTGCATCCCCAGCCCCTAGTCCTTAGTTTTTTGTTTGTTTGTTTGTTTTTGGTCAGTCTTGGGGCTTGAACTCTGGGCTTGGGCGCTGTCCCTGCACTCTTCAGCTCAAGGTGAGCGCGCTACTGCTTGAGCCACAGCACCACTTCCGGTTTTCTAGTGGTTTATTGGAGATAAGAGTCTCACGGACTTTCCTACCTGGGCTGGCTTTGAACCTCGATCCTCAGATCTCAGCCTCCTGAGTTGCTAGGATTACAGGCGTGAGCCACCAGCGCCCGGCTAGTCCTTAGTTTGAACTCAGGATTTTTCACTTGTTAGGCAGACACTCTACTGATTGAGCCACACCTCAAGCCCTTTTTGCTCTGGTTGTTGATAAAATAGGATCTCATCTTTTTGCCTGAGCCTGTCTAGTCTGTCATCCTCCTGTTTATTGTTTGTGCTTGTCGTGGGGCTTGGACTCAGGGCCTGGGCGCTGTCCCTGAGCTTTTTTGCTCAAGGCTGGCATTCTATCACTTGAGCTACAGCTCCAAGTCTGGGCTTTTTTGGTGATTAATTGGAGATAAGAGTCTCATGAACTTGGGCTGGGAAGGTAGCTCAGTGGTAGAGTGCTTGCCTTGCATGTATGAGGCCCTGGGTTCAATTCCTCAGCACCACATAAGCAGAAAAAGCTGGAAGTGGCGCTGTGGCTCAAGTGGTAGAGCACTAGCCTTGAGGTGAAGAGCTGAGGGACAGTGCCCAGACCCTGAGTTCAGGCCCCATGACCAGCAAAAAAAAATAAAAAAAGATTGTCATAAAAAAAAAAAAAAAAGAGTCTCATGAACTTTCCTGCCTCTGGGCTATCTTCGAATTGTGATCCTCAGATCTCAGCCTTCTGCCGGGCACTGGTGGCTCATGCTTGTAATCCTTGCTTCTCAGGAGGTTGAGATCTGAGGATCTCGGTTCAAAGCCAGGCAGGAAAGTCCATGAAACTCTTATCTCCAATAAACCTCTAGAAAACCGGAAGTGGTGCTGTGGTTCTAGTGGTAGAGCGCTTGCCTTCAGCTGAAGAGCTCAGGGACAGTGCCCAGGCCCAGAGTACAAGCCCCACAACCAACCAAAAAAGCAAAAACAAAAAAACAAAACAATGAGTTGCTAGGATTACAAGCATGAGCCACCAGTGCCCTGCCATCCTATTTATTTATGCTTTCCACTGTAGCTGGAGTAGCAAGTGAATGCCACCATACCCAGCTATTGCAATGGCGTCTTTCAAAGTTTGGGTTTGGGTTTGGCCTTTCCCAATGTTCAACTCCTGAATAGAATTATAGATATGAGCCAGCATGCCTGGCATGTGTGTCTCTTAGAAGGACATTTGTAATTAGACTTAGGACTACTCTAATCCAGGATTACATCATCTTAATCCTTTTAATTACATCTTTTACCACGTGAGGTGACCTTCACCATCTCTATTCAAGCCTCCACATCCACAACTCTGCAGCATCTCTGCCTGCCTACTGGTTGTAACAGACAGACCACGCTGTGTCTCTTCACAGCTTTACCCAGTAACTGTTGGGCACCGTGGAGCCAACGGAGACTGGGGTATGCAACAGCCAATCCCTCGTAGGCTGGAGGAGACACTATGTCTATAGAGAATAATAGCTGAGCAAGTAATCCTAGCCCTGCAGAGGTTAAAGCCAATCTTAGCTGCAGAGCAAGACTTGAGCTCAAAGCCAGGCACTGATGACTTATACCTGTAATCCTCAGGAGGCTGAGATCTGAGGACTGCAGTCCAAAGCCAGCCTGGGCAGGAAAGTCTATTAGACAAATGTGGGAGTGGAGATCTGGATCAAGTGGTAGAATGCCACTGGTAGAATGTACCTGAGCAAAAAAGCTCAGGGAGAGTTCAGGCCCTGAATTCAAGTTCCAGGCTAGCATACAAATATATCTATATTATCTCTCTCTCTCTCTCTCACATGTATAAATCTCATGTGCTTAGCATTGACATCACCAACTTGAATTTTGCAATGTTACGAATAAAATAAAATCTTCCTCAGGGAAAAAAGAAATTGGGGGTGGTGGTCGGTGGTTGCCAGGCTGGTGTTCTACCAATGACCCATCCTCTCAGCCCTTTATGCTTTAGCTATATTTTAGTCTCAGATGTTTACCCAGGCTGGCCTGAACCATGACATCTGTATCTATGTGTCCTGTGTATCTGGGATGACAGGGATCTATAACTGTGCCCAGCTTCTGATTCATTGAGATGAGGTTTCTTGAATGTTTTGCTAGGGTCAGTGTCTACTAGCTGAAATGACAGGTATGAACTATAGCGCCTTCGCTGGAAATATCCTGGGGGTAATGGAATAATTGCTATACTCTTCCTTCTGTTTCCCACAAATAAGTCACAAGCTCACCATATTCATTATTTGACTATTTTTGTTGTTGTTGGTGGTGGTCATGGGGCTTGAACTAAAGGCCTGGGCACTGTCTCTGGGCTCTTTTATTCAAGGCTAGTGCTCTATCATTTTGAGCCACAGAGCCACTTCCAGTTTTCTGGTGGTTAATTGGAGATCAGAGGCTCATAGACTTTCCTGCCTGGGCTAGCTTCCAACTGCGATCCTCAGATCTCCGCCTCTTGAGTAGCTAGGATTACAGGCGTGAGCCACCAGAGCCTGGCTTGACTTTATTTTTATGTTTTCTGTGCCAGAACGGGGGCTTCAGCTCAGGATCTGCTGTCCCTTAGCTCTCTCTCTCAAGGGCCACACACTACCACCTGGGCCACAGCTCCACCTCCAGCTTCTATTGGTTAAATGGAGCTAAGAGTCTCACAGACATTCCTGCCCAGGCTGGCTCTGGACCTTGATCCTCAGATCTCAGCTTCCTGTGTAGCCCAGGTTACAGTCATGGAGCACCAGCACATGGCATTGTCATCTGCAGTTTTTGGTTTTGTTTTTGTTTTTATTTTTGTCAGTCGTGGGGCCTGAACTCTGGGCTTGGGTGCTGTCCCTCAGCTCTTCAGCTCCAGACTAGTGCTCTAACTCTAGAGCCATAGCGCCACTTCCAGCTTTTTCTGCTCATGTGGTGTTGACGTATGGAACTCAGGGCCTCATGCATGCAAGGCAAGCACTGAGCCACCTTCCCAGCCCCTCATCTGCAGTTTTTATTATTGCTTATAATGTAATTAATGACAGAGATCTTCCTGTTCTTGCTGGATAAGGATGATGTCTCCTTGCCAATTATGTTGGTTTCAGTAGCTTCAGTACTAAGGACTTTCCTTCCCTTTATTAGATTGTTCCAAAGCCAGAGAACAAATCAAGACAATGACTTTTATTACCAGTGGTCAGAGAACAATCACAAGAAGGAGTCATTCTGTCTCTGAGTCTGGTTCTGATTTTTTTGGTTTTCTGTGTCAGTCCTGGAGCTTGAACTCAGTACCTGGGCACTGTTCACTCCATCATTTGAGCCACAGCTCCATCTTTGGTGCTTAATTAGAGATCAGAGTTTCACAGAGCTTCCTGCCTAGGCTAGCTTTGAACGGTGAGGTCCTCAGATCTCAGCTTCTAGAGTAGCTATGATTACAGGCGAGCCACTGGTGCCTGGCTTGGGTCTGGGTTCTGAGATGACAGTGGTTACAGAGGCAAGCCAGACAGCCTCCTGCTAGCACAGCCAGCTGCCTTGTCTTTCACAGCCCGTCCTGGCTTTTCTGCCTTGTTCTGCATCACAAACAGCAGGCCACAACTGGAGGTCTGAGTGTGTGGACCCTGGACACGTCTATTTGGTTCCAGGTAGCCATTTGGGGATTAATGGCTGAGGAATCTCCATTCCCTGATTTATCCCAACCCACAGAAGCAGAGGAGACAGCTGTGGGAACCCAAGAGGATGGAAACTGAGGTGTGAATGGGGACAAAATAGTCCAGGAAAGTAACCACAGGGCCCCTAGGGGATGTGGACAGCTGGGTGAACGGAAGCCCTGGTTGTCCCTCGTTCTGCCACTAGGGGGTGCGAAGGCACCACACATCTCTCCTGAATTGGCCTAGCCCGTAGCACAAGGTTGGGAAGGGGGCGCTGTGGCAACCTTGGCCTGCAGCACCTGTAGCTGACACACCAAAGTGCCTGAGCTACTGCACAGACTGCTGGGTCCTTGGCACACTGCAGGTGCTCAATAAATACTGCTGGAATGCCTGAATGGAGGGGCAAAGGAGGGACCCCAGGAGAGGACCACCTCCCCAGGGGCTTAAATGAGACATAGGCCTGAGGCCCCTAGAAAGGGAAGGAGCTAGGCCTTAACCAATTCCTCTTATGTTGGCTGCCCTGTTCCTCTCCCTCTGCCCTTTACCCACCAGCAGCCCCTAGAGGGGGACTCTGAAGGGCACAACTGCAGTCAGTGGTCAGCAAGACCCCATGGGGCAGAGGTGATAGCCAGGATGAGCCACTGGGACCCAAGAAAACCCAAGCTGGGCCAGGCACCGGTGACTCACGCCTGTAATCAGAAGGCTGAGATTTGAGGATTGAGGTTCAAAGCCAGCCCAGGCAGGAAAATTCTATGAGACTTCTTTAGTTAACCAGCAAAAAAAAAGGCCTTGAAGTGGAGCTGTGGTTCAAGTGGCCGAGCACCAGCCTTGAGCAAAAAAAACGCTAAAGGAAAGGGAGAGACCCTGAGTTCAAGTTCTAGTACCAACACACACACACACACAAACCCAAGCTGGGCTGCTGTAGAGAAGCAGATTGTCCCCAGCAAGGGGAGAAAGCAGACGGGGGCTGACGTTCCTCTAGCTATCTACTGCTTCCAGAAGAATCTACTGCTTCCAGAAGATAGAACTCAGGAGGCGAGCGATGTGGGGCTCAGGGGCTAAAAGAGCCCTTTTCCCTGTCCCATCCTTGTGTATTTCTTGTCCTTGCCTGGGCGCTGGTGAGGCATGCAGGGGAGAGGTGGAGAGGTGACAAGGTCATCCTGTGACCCCAGGGTGACAAGTTTCTGAGGATGAATATATACAGGTGCAATATTTTGGAAAAAGTAATTAAAAAGAAACCTCAGTCTGTTGACTGAAGGAAACTCAGCTAGAGCGCAAAATTAGGTGAGCCTCCCGGTAGCTAGGACAAAAGGAGGAAATAAGTAGACTACAGTTGCCTTTGTAAGCATGTCTCCTTAAAGGGTATGGCAGTCTGTGAATACACAAGGGATGTGTATGTGTCTGAGAGAGAAAAATGAGCACACAACATGTCTGAGTTAAAGAGTGAGGAGCTTCATGGTGCCAGGCAAAGATGGAGAAGTACATTATAATGTCTTTTTAGGTAGGTCTTGCTCTTGGACATGCTTATTCATGACTAAGCAATTGAGTGCCAGGCAAGGAGAACTACAAGACACAACATTTCTGACTGTAAATAATAGCTATGAGCTTCCTGGCAGCCAAGATGAGAAGAGAAATAAGAGTTCGCATCTGCTCAGTCTTAGTGTATCCTCACCAGGGCCTATCTGCTTGTGACAATGGATCCAACTGCATGCAAAGGTGTCTGTGTGACAGGGAAATCACAGGGCTGCATATGGGAGCTATTGGAAATTTCCTGGGTGAGGGTGAGCCATGGAGAAAGGACAAATTGCATTGAGTTTGAGGTCTGTCAGGTGTGCTGTTCTTGCTGTGTGTAGTGAAGGCATCCTCTCGGGGTTCAGAGAGGACAACGGCGGGAGGCCAGTCGAGCCCTGCTGTCCTCAGCTGGGCTCCAAGGCCGGGCATAGCCAGCGTAAGGCAGCAGCAGCCGGTCTTGTGTGCCGTCAGGGCTGACGAGGCGCCTGACAGCCAGCAGGTAATCTCGGTGGGGAGCCAGTGGTGGGCAGGGGCAGTGGCCTGGTGCCCACACATACTCTCGAGGCCGTAGTGGTGAGCGGTTCTTATAAATCAGCAGGATTCGAACTTCATACTGGGTTTCCTGGGCTTGGCGGTGGCGGCTCAGAACTTGGGCTTGGAACACTGTGGGCAGGGCCAGGATGAGGGTCAGCAGAGCCAGGTCAAGGGTCAATGATGGGTTAGAAGTCTCAACCAGCGAGTCAAATAAGAGCCTGGCACCAGTAATCCCAGCTCTTCAGGAGGCTGAAATCTGAGGGTCACAGTTCCAGGCCAGCCTGGGCAGTTAAGTCCTTGCGACTGGTATCTCCAGCAAAAAGCTGGAAGTGAAACTCTTGCTCCAATTGGTAGAGCACTAGCTCAGGGACAATCCCTAGGCCCCGAGTTTAAGCCCCAAGACTGGTACAACAAAATAAAAAAGGGGTCATATGAGGTCAGAGGTCGTCAGGTCTAGTTGTTCAGGGCTGGGTGAGGGTCGGGGCCGGGGTCTCACCAAAGTCGCTGCCGCAGTAATGGAGCAGCCGGTGGGCGCGACCGCGGGTGTCGGGGCACGGTGGGCAGGAGTCTGCGGGGGACAGTGCTGTGAGGGGAGGGGATCACCCCTCCCGCAGACCCCACCCCAGGGCACCGCACCTCACCTGGGGGCGGGGTCCGGGCCCTCGTGGGGCCGGCCGCGGGGGGAAGGTCCGGGGGCGGGGGCTCCACCTCCCGGGGCTGAGGCTGCCGCAGGGCCCCGCCCGGGGTCTGCGCCTGCGCCTGGAAGGGGCCGTAGCGCTCCCGAGGGAGCCAGAACTCAAAGTGCACCCCGGGGTTGGGCTCCTGCAGGAGGACCTGGCGAGGAGGGGCGGGGCCGGGGGCTGACCCGTGGGTCCCCCGCGGGACCCCAGCCTGCACCCCCTCACCCCGCCTCCCGCTCAGATCCTCTTCCTGCGGACCAGGTCCCAGCCTCCCTGCTCAGACTAACCCAAGTTTCACCCTCCCGAGACTCCGTCCCCGGATGCTGACCTCTGACCTCCCCCCACCTCCCGGAGCCCCCCCCCCCCGCCCCGCACCTGCAGGAGCAGGTCTTGGGAGGTGGGGCCGGCGGCGTGCAGCGTCTCCTCGGGCCCCGGGGCCCGGATGTAGACCACGCGGGTGCCCGCGGCCTCGAAGGTGCCGGGCGGGCTGACCGCCCCGTGCCCGTTGAGCACGTAGCGCCCGTCGCCCGTCAGCAGCGCTGCAAGGGAAGGCCTCTGGGCGCCCGCACGCCCCGTTCCCACCGCCCCGGCCTCGGGTGCCCCACCCCTGCCCGACAACCGCCTCCCACTCGGGCCTCCACCGTACCCAGGTGGTTGCGGCTGCGCTGGGCCACGCGGATGTGTCTGGCGCCCTCGGGGATCAGGGTCACGTTCCAGTAGCCCGCGAAGGCACCTGCGCGGGAGAATATGGGGGGTGCCCGCGGGGGGCGGGGGGGCGTTTGATCGGGGATGTGAGGACTCCGTGAGACACGTCGAGGAGGCAACTAGTTAACTAGGTCCGCGCGAGCGACTGGAGGCGCGGGGAGCGCTACAGCGCGGCAGGGAAAGGGTGGGAGTCCTATCGCTTCCGGGGAGGGTGGGACGACCTACGAAGAGCCAATCAGAAGGACGGGCGCGAGGGGCTGGGCCTCAGGCTGCCCAATCAGCATGGGCCTTTGCTTCCGGGGGAGGGTGAGGGGGGGCGTGACTGGTTAAAGGGTCCGCTCCGAGGTGATGCGAGGGGCGGGACGGGGCGGGACGGGGCGGGGCGGGGCGGGGCGGTCACCGGCGTCACGGAACACGCGCTGCACGAAGAGGCAAGAGTCATTGGCACCACCACAGCGGCCGCATCGGTCCTCGAGGGCGCCCGAGCCCAGTACCCCGTCACAGCCGGCACTCTAGAGTCAGGGACACGCGGTTCACCGGCTTAGACGCGGCTGGCGGGGAGCGGGAGGAGAGGGCGGGGACTGGGGGCTCAAAGGCGCCGGGGGCCGACGTCTGTCATCCCAGCTACTCCGGAGGCTGAGATCTGAGGATCGCGGTTCGAAGCCAGCCCGGGCAGGAGAGTCCCCTTGGGCCTCTTACCTCCAATGAACCACTCAAAAACCGGAAGTGGCGCTGTGGCCCACGTGGTAGGGCGCTGGCCTGGAGCTGCAGAGCTGAGGGACAGCGCCTGGGCCCCGAGTTCGAGCCTCAGGACGGAGGGGGTGGGATGGGGAGGGGCCCGGCCTGGATGAGCGCGGCGGGGGCCCGGCGCATCCTTACCAGACAGCGGCCAGCCACGCAGAGACCCTGGGCTCCTGGGCTGCAGGGGGTACCGTCTAGGACGCGGCCAAAGCTGTGGTAGAAAGTATGCCCCTGGGCCAGGCAGTTGAGCTCACACTGATTGGGCGCTGCAGGGTGAGAGGAGTGGGGGAGCTGGGGTCGCAGTCCCCAACCTCCTCCACCCAATGAGACTAAGAGGTTCAGCCAAAGTTACACCTCGAGGCTGAAGCACAGCCAGGTCTGGAACCCCAGCCTACGCTGCCTCCAGTAATGTGGCCTCTCCCAGGCAAGTACTCCAGATTAGACTAGGTCTACTCTTGAAGGTGCTATCCATAATTAACCTCCTTGCCATCCTTCTTTCCTTCCTTCAGTGTTGTACACTGACTCCGCACACCTACTGTTTGCTAGACACCGTTGCCAGCACCAGGCAGAACTCAGTTCTTGGGCCAGCACCAAGCTCCTGCCCCTCCCACTCAGGTCTGGGCCTCTTTCTAACCTAACTGCCCCACCCTCTCCATCAGACCACACCCCCTCTACCCTCCAGGTCTCCCTAGATCCCCACCTCCCACCTTCTTTTTCCAGGCCTTGCCCCAGATCTCAATCAGTTTCATTTCAGTTACCCATCCCATTCAGACCCAGTAAAAAGTTTGTCCGAACTGAGGGAGTAAGGTGTAGCCTGGGCCTCAGTTTCCCTTGAGCCAAATAGGCTATGTGGCACATAGCCCAGATGCCAGCCTGAGCTTCAAACTTGGGCTCTCCACCCAGCTGGGCCTGGTGGGCAGACAGCCTAGTCAGATCAGGAGCTGGTGGAGGCTGGCCTCTGTTAGGGGTGGGATTTCCACAAGGTTCCTTCAATTCTCAGGGCAAAAGCAAGAAGAGGCAGAAAACCAGCCCAGGAGGCTGAAGGGTGGAACTTTTCCCCATCTCAGGTTTTTCTTATCTATGTGTCTCCACGACGGTGTCTGAAGCTGCCAGTCTCCCTTCAATCTGGAGGCGTGCTGCCCCGGGCACCCAGTTATATAACTCGCTATTTTCAGCTCAGTGCGACATTTCCTGTTACTGGGATAAGTTAAAGAACCGTTGGCCTCTGGATACAGCACTGAGTAAATCCTCAGGCTGGTGTTTGGCCTCTGCAGAATGGACCCCGCTTCCTTCGGTCACTGCTTCTTGCTTTACTTCACCAGCTCCTACATAGCCTTCAAAGCCCCAGTGCCAATGTCCCCATTCTCTGTGCAAGTCTCTAATTCCCTTTCTCCTCCTGAGCCAGCTCTGACAAAAGGCTAGGTCACTCACCCCCGTAGAAGGGCACCCATTGGTAGGTCTTCTGGGTGCCCAGGACTGGGCGGCCATTGTAGAGTGCACACTGTATGTCCCTGAAGGGTACGGCCCCTGGGGGACATTCCTGGGGGTAGAAAGAGGTGTGTCAACTCCAGGGAGCCCCGGGAACCTGGAGGCATGGCAAGGCGTACGTGGAGCATCTGTGGGGAAGGGAGAGGGATTCAGGGCAGGCTGGGGGGGGGGGGGGGGGATGTGAACCCAGCTTACTGGCAGCTGGCAGAGGCGGTACTCATGGCTGTCCCCCCAGCACGGGTCTTCCTCAGGGAACCTGAGGGGAGCAGGGTGGCTTGAGCTCGGACTACAACTCCTGGGGACTCCCCGCCCAGTCCACCCTCCGCCCACACCAGCCCCACCCGCATTCCAGTTGGGCCCTAGGGATGAAAGGGCACAGCATGTGTGGGCAGGCAGGGGGTGGGGCCTGGGAGGGGCGGGGCCGCGGCGGGGCGGGGCCGCGGCGGGGCGGGGCCGCGGCGGGGCGGGGCCGCGGCGGGGCGGGGCCGCGGCGGGGCGGGGCCGCGGCGGGGCGGGGCCGCGGCGGGGCGGGGCCGCGGCGGGGCGGGGCCGCGGCGGGGCGGGGCCGCGGCGGGGCGGGGCCGCGGCGGGGCGGGGCCTCGCCCCCTCCCCTCACCGGATGCAGCGCCGGCTGCGCACCGAGACGCCCCGCCCGCAGGAGCTGGAACAGCGGCTCCAGGACCCCCACGGCGTCCACTCTCCCGGACCCTACTTGGGGAGACAGAGGCCGGTCAGCCTGGAGACGAGAGCAAGACCCCACACACTGCCCACCACGTCCTCATCCGACCCCTGGGCTCCTGCTCCCCACTTACCTGAGCACTGCCCCCCAAACTACAACTTAGGAGGGTCCACAGCAAAAGCAGAAGGTTCTGGAAGAGACGAAGTCTGGGGGGAGCAAGGGGGTTCTCTCCAACTGGTGGCCGCAGGAGGCGGGAGCTGAGCCTCATCTCTGCCCTGGCTGGCTGCACAGTACCCAGTAACAGTAGCTAAACCTCTCTGAGCTCCTTTGTCATCTCTGAAAAGATCGGAGGTATGGTAGCCCCCTCCTCCACCCCGCTCTGCAGGAAAGTTTTGCATTTTGGGTTTGTTGTTGTTGCTGTGTTGGTCGTGGGGCTTGAACTCTGGGCCTGGGGGCTGTCCCTGCGCTCTTCAGCCCAAGGCGGGCTCTCTACCACTTAAGCCACCACAGCGCCACCTCTGGTTTTCTGGTGTTTCGTTGGAGATAAGTTTCACAGACTTTCCTGCCCGGGCTGGCTTTGAACGGTGATCCTCAGATCAGCCTCCTGAGTAGCTAGGATTACAGGTGTGAGCCACCAGGAGCCCACCTGAAGGAAAGTTTTGGAGGGTTGATTGAATCAAATAGAGTGAGACTGTTACATGCTATTACTGAGTATTCCAAATGCACACTATAGGGGCTTGACCAGTGTTTGCTGATTGAAGGAATCATTGCACAGATCGGCCCCCTCATCATTCTCCCTGTCATCAATGTTTCTACCTTCCTCTGTGGCCAGGGACCAGCCATTGCGCTTCTTGGGACCTCAGTTTCCCCATTTGTGCACTGTAGGCCAGCTGGACTCAGTCCATGATTCTAGGAGACCCTGCAGAGGGTGTGAGCAGTGGGGTTGAGTCAGATGCTAAGTCCCTGCCAGAGTCCCCTCCTCCCCTCCTCCAACTGAGGCAGTCCCAGGATCAGGGAGGCAGGGAGGGGTGACCTGGCCCCAGTCCAGCGGTGGCCTCATGGTCTCACAGCAGAGGGTGTGGGAGGGAGTGCCCAATGGCCTGCCTGGGGAGGAAGAGGGTGAGATGAGCCTAACCAGGGGAAAGGAGGCAGCTGGGGCCTCAGTTTCCCCAGTTGTCCCCTCTGCAGAGAGGGATGAACTTACTCTGACACCCAGACACCCACACCCTCCTCAAGATCAAGGCTGCCCTCTTGACCCACAGCTGGGTGACCCGCTTGGTCCCCACCCCGCTGTGAGTTGGATAGAGCAGGGCTGGCCCAGGAAGCAGGAAGCCATGGGGACTGACAGCTAAGCTGGGGCAGGGGGCTTAGCCCGGGGATAGGGGGTGGGGTGGGCACGGGGCCTGGACCACTGGGGTGGGTGCGCTGCAAAGACTACCAGCCCACTGCGCTCTAATTCCCAAAGCAGCAGCCCGCTCCTCTGCTGGCTGCCCCACTGCTTTGGGGGGGGGGGTAAGCCAGGTTCCTGGGCCTCAGTTTCCCCAGGAAGATGTGGGATCACTGAGCTCACTGGCTCTGCCTTCATCGATCCTCCACCCGGTAGAGACGCGGGAGGGCAAAGACCGTGAGGTCACCGGGCCAGGATGGTGGTAGGATAGGAAGAAGGACTTACCCGGTGGCGTAGAGCCCAGGCAGCGGTTCCGGGCTTCCCGGGCGGCCCTAGAACGAGCGGAAACGGCGGGGCCCGAGGTGTGGGTGGGGGAGCTCCGGCCGCCCCGCCCTGCCGGAGCCTCCGGGACGCGCCCCGGCCCCGGGGCCGCAGGGTCCAGGCCCGACGCGCCCCCGCGCGGCCGGATCCGAGGCCAGGTGCGGATTGTCCGACGGGAGCCCGGTGGCGTCCGCGACCTTGGGAAGCCGGGCGGAGGGAGGGGGGAAGGGGGGGCGGGCAGGACGCGGGCCCCGGCCCCCCTTCACCCCACCCAGGGCTGCTATTCCGGGCGCCGCGCTCAGGGCCCGGGAATGCGCGCGCGGAGGTCGCCCTGCGCGGGGACGGGAGTCCGGGAGCCTCCCCGCGGACCCGGGACTGCGACCCCTGCGGGGACCTTTACGCTCCCGATCCCTTCCTTCCTTCCTTCCTCTCTCGGGGTTCCCCCGCTCCTGGTCTCCGCACCCCATCCGCCCCCCCCCCCCCCCCCGCGCACTGGGGAGAAGTTCGCCCCGGGGCCGGGCGTGGGGGGCGGAGAGACCCTCCCAGCTGGCGCATTCCCGGGCGCTGCTGTCACCCGGGCGCGCCCCACCCCGCCTCACCCCCCCTCCCCGCCCTCACACACCTCCCCCCGGCCCGGCCCCCCGCCTGCCAGCGCCGCTCCCCAGCCAGTCCCGGGGCCAGGAGGCGCCTTCCTAGTCTCCCGGCAAGGTGAGTCCTGGCCTCGCCCTCTCCAGCCTCAGTTTCCCCATCCCGTCAAAGAGTCTCCCCGTGGACCTGTCGGGTGGACCTGGACTTTTCTGCTCAGACCAGCAACCCCTGGGACACCCCAAGAGCTCCCAGCACCCAACCTCGTGGTCGCGGCGTCCGGTGGCCCCCACCAGCTTGTCTCGCCATCGCCCCACGGCGCCCCCTGGCGCTTGGCTGGGGGTTGAGCAGGGTCGGTGGATATCTGTGCTCTGCCCCCCGTCCCACCCCCCCCACCCTCCCGCCCCAGGTTTGGCCCAGGTTCAGCTCCCATGTCCCCCACTTCAGGAAATCCACTTTTCCTGTGTGTATGAGCCAGTCCTGGAACTTGAACTCAGGACCTGGGTGCTGTCCTAAACCTCTGTAGGCTGGTGCTCTACCACTTGAGCCACTTCCTTGGAGATAAGAGTCTCATGGACTTTTCTGCCCCGGGTTCGCTTTGAACCTCGATCCTCAGATCTCAGCCTCCTGAGCAGCTAACCTTGAGGCCCTCCCCCCAGTGTCTGTCCAGCTCTTCCAGCCTGGGAGGGCCTCAGAGCAGAGCCACCCAGTGCCACTTACTGAGCACCGTCATACCCCGTGCCCGCGCAGACATTCACAGCTGGGAGTGTGTAATCCCAGCTTTCCATCTGGAAGCTTGAGGAAGTACCCAGGCCCACTATAGGGGAGGGTGGAGAGGAGCCCCCTCTCAGAGACAGTGGGGCAGCCCTGGCCAGGGTGAGTATGTGCTGGGTACGATGAGGTGGACTGGAGAAGCAGAGGATGGGTAATGCCAGTAGAGGGGGGGGTGCTCTAACTCTGGCTGCTGTGGGGGCGGGAGGCGATGAGGACTGGGACTAAACTGGGTACAGTGGGTAGTTCCTGCCCTATTTGGAGGCAGAATCGTGTGTGTGTGCATGCACGCGCACATAAGCATGCGCACCAGAACTGGGGCTTGAATTCAGAGCCTTATGCTCTCACTTGGCTTTTCCATTCAAGGCTGGTGCTCTACCATTTGAGCCACACCTCCACTTCTGGCTTTTTGCTGGTAGATTGGCGATAAGAATCTCATGGACTTTCCTGCGTGGACTGGCTTCCAACTGGGACCCTCTGATCTTAGCCTCCTGAGTAGCTAGGATGAAAGGCACAAGCCACCAATGCACAGCTTTAGAGGTAAAATCTACAGCAGTTAAAGTTGCACCCCCACTGAACAAGAGTGGGGTTGGTGGGGGTGGGCCTTCAGAAGAGGGTTGGTGGCTGTTGGCCTTCAGAAGAGTATGTGGGTATCATAGCATTGGGGGTCCTGAGTCCTGGATGAAATCAGAGCTTGAGTATCAGAGACCCCAGGAGAGAAGGAGAGCAGGCCAGCCAGAATAGGAGTGGCAGAAAGTGGTCATGGACCACAGTGGTAACGCTGAGGAGCAGGGCCTGGGTGGGGTGATAAGCTTGGTTAGCAGGAATAGAGGGGGTAAGAGGAGGGCATCTGCGCCAGGCAGTGCAGAGACCCTCTGCTGAGTACCTATAGGAAGTGTATTAGAACAGGCACTGAATCCTGGACAAGAAAAAATTATGGGAAGCCAGGTGCCAGTAGCTCACACCTATAATCCTAGCAACTCCGGAGGCTGAGATCTGAGGATTGTGGTTCAAAGCCAGCCTGGGCAGGAAAGTCCATGAAATTCTTATCTCCAATGACTCACCAAAAATCCAAAAGCGGAGCCGTGGCTCAGTTGGTAGAGCATCAGCCTTGAGCAAAAATGCTCTGAGACAGCACTCAGGCCCTAAGTTCAAGCCTAGGACTGGCAAAAAAACAAAGAGTTGTGGGGTCCTGCCTCTCCTCACTCTTGATCACACAGCAGGAGATGCAGATAGCATGTTCCCCAGGGGGCTCTGAAGTGGCATCTGGCGAAGGGCAGGGCAGGGCAGGCTGCTCTGGTGCTGATGTTCTCAGTGACCCAGGGAGGGGGCTTCTGGCTTCCCTTCCCCACTGGGTCTTTTTTTTTTTTTTTTGTCAATTGTAGGTCTTGAACTCAGGGTCTGGGTGCTGTCCCTGAAGCTTTTGCTCAAGGCTATCACTCTACCACTTTGAGCCACAGCACCACTTCTTATGTTCTGGCACTTAATTGGACATAATAGTCTTTTGGACTTTCCTGTCCAGGCTGGCTTTGAACTGGGTGCCCGGCGCCCACCAGTTCTTTGTGTGGTCTCTGGCCTAGAAGTAGGTAAGCTGGGTCTCCTACTCTGAGCTCCAGCCAGAAGCCCCTCCTTGGGGCAGGGTATTAAGGCTCAGCCTCACTAGCCTGCTTCTGTGGGCTCAGAGACGTGGACTTAAGAACCTGGCTCCTTTCATTAAAAGCATGGTTTTATGAACTTGAACATTAGTTCAGAGCTCAGGTGCAGGTAGCTCATAGCTGTAATCCTAGCTACGTAGGAGGATGGGATCTGAAGATCTCTGGTTCAAAGCTAACCTGGGCAAGAAAATACATGAAACTCTTATTTCCAATGAACCACAAAAAGCCAGAAGTGCAGGTATGCCTTTGTTGTAGAGTTGTAGAGTGCTAGCCTTGAGAAAAAAAGAAAAAAGCCAGGACAGAGATCGAAGTCCTAAGTTCAAGCCCCAGTGCCAGCTTAACTAATGTCCTCTTGTCTGTCCCAGGATGGCTTATGACATTGAGCTTGCTCTCATAATTAGAAAAGACTGGCTCGATGGAAACAGACTTGCTGTGGAAATGAACCACTGGTGCTGATGCTCACGCAGCACCTTCCACACTACCAGAGGGGATCGATGTTAGCATAGAGGTCAGTGATGCAGGAGGAAAGGGGGAGAGAGGAAGTGGGCAGGGGCCTGCCCTGCAGCGGCACCTGCTGTGTGTGTGTTGGGGGTAACACCCAAGATGCCTACTCTGCCCACGGGAACTGGGACGCTCAGGGAGGCTACCCAGCAGGTCTGGATGAAGCATCTTCTGGGCACACAGCAGGGTACCAGGACCAAGGCTGGATCTAGTACCTGTGAGTAAACTTCCTTTCTGTCCTTTCTGGACAGAAAACCAACAAAGGGAAAAAAGTAAACCATCAGATTGTGATGGAATAGAATGCAAGTGACACGAATTAAGGGTACAGAATTGTGGGATGACCTCCTGGGCAAAGTGACCTCAACTATGACAAGACATCAGGTGAAGATTCAGGGCCTGTAATCCTACCTACTCAGGAGGCTGAGATCTGAGGATCGAGGTTGGAAGCCAGCCTTGGTAAGAAAGTCTATGAGACTCTTATTTCCAATGAACTACTACAAAAGCCGAAAGTGGAGATGTGGCTCAACTGGTAGTGCACTAGCCTCCAGCAAACAAAGCCCAGGCTATGAAGTCAAGCCTCAGCTCTAAAAAAAAAGATTCAGGGAAGCCAGGCGCCAGTAGCTCATGCCTATAATCCTAGCTACTCAGGAGGCTGAGATCTGAGGATTGCAGTTCAAAGCCAGCCCAGGGACTGGGAAGGTGGCTCAGTGGTAGAATGCTTGCCTTGCATGCATGAGACCCTGGGTTTGATTCCACAGTACCCCATAAGCAGAAAAAGCCAGAAGTGGCGCTGTGGCTCAAGTGGTAGAATGCTAGCCTTGAGCTGAAGAGCTGAGGGACAGCACCCAGGCCTAGAGTTCAGGCCCCATGACCGGCAAAAAAAAAAAAAAAAAAAAACCAGCCCAGGCAGGAAAGTCTGTGAGACTCTTATCTCCAATAAACCACCAGAAAACTGGAAGTGGCACTGTGGCTCAAGTGGTAGAGCACTTGCCAGAAGCTGAAGAGCTGAGGGACAGGGCCAGGCCCAGGGTTAAAGCCCCAATCATGGCCAATCATGGGGGCTCCAGAAAAGAAAATTCAGGGGTAAAGAGTAAAGGTAAAGTAAAATAGCATGTGCAAAGGCTCTGAAGTGAGGTGAGCTTGTTGGAGATTCAAAGGTCAACAAAGAATCTGGTAGCAAATTTGTGATAACCCCTGTCAGAGCTTATTTAGACAAGATTTTTAATTTTTTTAATTTTTTATTTATTTTTTGTTGGGTCTCGGGGCTTGAACTCTGGGCCTGGGCGCTGTCCCTCAGCTCTTCAGCTTAAAGCTAGCGCTCTACCTCTTGAGCCACAGTGCCACTTCCAGCCTTTTCTGCTTATGTGGTGCTGAGGAATCGAACCCAGGGCCTCATGCATGCAAAGCACGAACTCAACCACTGAACCACCTTCTCAGCCCCGCTTAGACAATATTTTTGGAAGAAGAGGTCCCAGGAGAAAGAAGAGGCAGCTTCTAAGGATGACCAGAAAAAATTCAGCCTAGAAAGATGGTGCATGGGGGAAAGCCAGGCAGTCATAGCATACTCCTGAAATCCTAGATATCCAGGAGGCTGAGATCTGGAGGATTGTGATTTAAAGTCAGCCAGGGTTATAAAAAAAACAAAAGCCAAACTCTATTTCTAAAATTATAACTACCACAAAGCAGGGCTGGAGGTGTGGCAAGGCATTGAAAAACTGAGAAAGGGTTGATCTTGGAGGTGGTGGTTTCTGGAGGACCTGAGCCATGAGTTCAGGCATGCTCTCTGGCCATTACGTTAAACCTTGTGACCACAGCCCCCATCCAGACCTGTATTGCTTTAGACTGCTGCTTCCCCAGCTCGTGGGCTGCAGGTCCTTGGAGCCCTTCACAGCCAGTTGAGGTCTCAGGAGCCCTGACATATGGATGACCAGAGCTGGTCTGGGTCAGGTGGCTGACCATCTCCCCTTTGATACATTCAGGGAGAAGGGGTGGGAGGCGGTCACTGCTGAGCTGTGCAGGGGCCCAGTCATCCTCTAGGGAATTGCTGTCGCCGGCTTGGTCAGCAGCCCCCGCTTCCACCTGAGGCAGGTATTTTGAGCAAAGCTTCCCGAGAAATCTGCTGAGTGCAGAAAGTTATCTCAGGTCAGCAAAAGAATGGAAACTGGGAGGGAAGCGGGGCCCACGATCTGGAGGTGGGAGGATGGGGAGAGGGCGGGCTGGGCAGCCAGGCCCTGGTGGAAGGGAGTGGAGAATCCAGCTTGTGCCAGTGCATAGCCGTGCCTCAGTTTCCCCCTCTGTAGGTTGAGAGTATTAAGAAGCTCCCCCATGCATGTTTTTTGGGTGGGGGTGGGGGTGGTGTGGGAGGTGTGTGTGTGTGCATGTGTGTGTGTGCGCGTGTGTGTGTGTGTGTGTGTGTGTGTGTATTGGGGCTTGAACTCAGAGCCTGGGTGCTGTCCTTAGGCTTTTGTTTCCTCAAGGCTGGTGCTCTACTATTTGAACCACAGCTTCATATGCAGTGTTTAATTAGATATAAGAGTTTCATGGACTTTCCTGCGCAGGCTGACTTTGAACCACGGTCCTCAGATCTCAGCCTGCTGAGTAGCTAGGATTATAGGCGTGAGTCTCTGGCATCCGGCTTCTCCTTTCTTTTCAACATGGATGAAACTGGGGGCCATTCAAACTCACCACAGTGCATTCCCCAGTGGCAGGTCATGCAAATGTGATACGAACCCTTCTCTATCTGATTTGAAGACATTTCATCACCCTAAAAGGATACCTGATGCCCATGAACAGTTACCCCATTCCTTACAGTCTGCCAGAGAGAGGCCTTTAGGGAGATTTCATCATCAGTTGCTCCCTGGGAGACCACAGTGTAGGCTAGAGTCCAGGAGCCAGGATCGGGGGGTCAGCTGGGCAAGGAGGCTGGAGTGGGGGAGAACTCACTCAGAAAGGTACAGGCTGGCATTAGGAGGCTTCCACCCCCACCCCCACCCCCCTGCCCAGCTCTGATGTGGTATTCAAGCCAGAGAACCCCAGCAGGCAGTGGAGGTGGGGGGAGCTGGTCTCAGAGCCATGGACGTCAGCTGACAGGCCTACTGCTGCAGGCTCTGGTGCCAGGACCTCCGGTTTCTTTCCTCAGGAAGCTCCTGTGTGCCACTGATGTAGCTGCCAGACCTGGGGCAAGGGCTCTGCCTGGCAGCTCTCACTGGGGCAGAAGCTTGGGGGGACCAGATGGCAGGGCCCAGGGCTCTGGGTCCAACACCATTTCAGCTCCAGGCTAGTCTGGGACACTCACAATTTGTGACTGAGGGGCTAGCTACTTTCTGGAAAGAACTTCACTGGCTCAGTTTACACCCAAAAACGTCTCCTAACCCCCTGATTAAAGTGTGTGTGTGTCTGTCTGTCTGTCTGTGTGATGGCTCTGGGGTTTGAACTCAAGGCCTAGTGAGCCTCTTTGTGCCAGAGACTAACACTACCACTTGAACCACATCTCCACTTCTGGCCTTTGGTGGTTAATGGACTTTCCTGCCCAGGCTGGCTTTGAATTATAGGTGAAAATCAATGTCTCCTGACTTGACTAAATCTAGAACACCTTCTTTTGTACTATTTTAAGTACTGGGAATTGAACTCAGGGCCTTGTGCTTGCTAGGCAGGTATTCTACTGCCTGAGCCCTGCTGCCAGCCCTTTTTTGTTTTAGTTATTTTTCAGATAGGATCTTCCAATTTTGCCTAGGCTCATCTGAAACCACAGTTCTTCTGACCTCTGCTCCCCAAGTAGCTGGGATGAGAAGCATGAGCCACCACGCTCAGCCTCTTCAAGGTACTTTCAGCAGCTGTCATTTTACAAGGGCTGGGATGAGACTGTGTCTCAGACACACATAGCTGATACACAGGTCTTCATGTAATAGGTATGGAGCATGTCCCCAGCACGTGTGCTATCAAGAGGAAGCTGACTTTTTTTTTTTTTTTTTTTTAATCAGCCATGGAGCTTGAACTCTGGGCCTGGGTGCTGTCCCTCAGCTCTTCAGCTCAAGACTAGCGCTCTACCACTTGAGCCACAGCACCACTTCCGATTTTCTGGTGGTTTGTTGGAGATAAGAGTATCATGGACTTTCCTGCATGGGGTGGCTTTGAACCTCGATCCTCAGATTTCATCCCCTGAGTAGGATTACAGGTGTGAGCCACCAGCACCCAGCTGTTTTTTGGTTTTGATGCTGGTTCTGGGGCTTGTTGAATTCAAGGCCTGGATGCTGTCCCTTAGCTTTTTTGTTCAAGACTAGTGTTCTACCACTTGAGCCACAGCACCACTTTTGCCTTTTTGGTGGTTCATTGGAGATATCAATCTCACAGATTTTCCTGCCTGTGCTGGCTTTGAACCTCAATCCTTCTATCTCAGCCTCCTGAGTAGCTAGGCTTACAGGACAGTGCCCAAGCCCTAAGTCCAAACCCTATTACTGGCACAATAAATAATACATAAATAACAAAATTAAAAAATTCTACACAGCCAGTGGCTCACATCTATAATCCTAGCTACTTAGGAGGCTAAGATCTGAGGATCTTGGTTTGAAGCCACCTCAGACAGAAAAGTCTCCATGAGATGCTTATCTCCAATAAAGTACTCAAAAAAACCCAGAAGTGGTGCTGTGGCTCAAGTGGTAGAGTGCTACTCTAGCCTTAAGCACCAAGAGGCTTAGGGAGAGTGCCCAAGCCCTGAGTTCAAACTCCAGGACCAGCAAAAAATAAAAATAAAAAAATACTGCACTTATAGTGTCCATCCTAGATGCCCCCTCCCATTTCACACACCAGGTGGACATATGTGCATTTGGGAGATGTTTCTTGTGTCTAGTGGTGTGACAGGGCCACAATGTGAAATCTGGTATGTCTGGAAAATTCCAAGGCCTGATTCCAGCCACACGGAGCCCTGCTACCCCCTCCCTCCCCATTCACTGCGTTACATAACCTTTAGGGATTAATATTGTGGCTCCAAGAGGCAGCTGCCAGGGTACACACCCAGAGCTGTCCCTTCCTGGACTAGAAAGTGACATGCCCTCCCCAGGCCTCCTTGGGGCTCACCCGGAAAAGGAGGATGGATCCCCGGTTCCAGATCCATGTGACAGTAAAATGACAGGGCTCAGAAATGTCCCCATGGTTCTCAGGGGAGCCTCGGGCCACCTTTTCTCTCCGGCTCTGAAGTCATCAACTCAGAAACATAATTACTCCCTCCCCTACCAGACAGAAGCCACAAACACCAGGGTTTTGCAGCCTTCTTCATTCTGAACCTCCATCATATATGGCACTCTAGCCTCTGTGAGGGCCCCCTTGATCCCTGTTGCCAGGCCTCACTTCCCTTCCCAGCAGCCCCGCCCTGGAGACCTCTGGTATTTCTCTAACTGAAGCCACAATGGTTCCCAGTGCCTGGGGGTAACTCCCCACCCGCAGGGAAGACCCAAAAATCAGACTGGGGCTCAAAGTGCCCTGTGAAGCCTCCATCCAGCTAAAGTCTCTGAGCCTCATTTTTCCTGCTCAGTGAAATGGGCGCACCACCAGTTCCCAACTGGCTGCAAAGCAAACTGACAGTGGCCGAGGATCCCAGTGGCCTTTGTAATCCCAGCTACTCCGGAGGCTGAGATCAGAGGACTGCGGTTCAAAGCCAGCTCCCCCCCCCTTCCCCCGCCCCGCAGCAAAGTCCAGTGAGACTCTTATTTCCAATTAACCACCAAAAGGCCAGAATGGAGTCATGCCTCGAGTGGATAGAGCGCTAACCCTGCCAAAAAGAAAGCAAGAAAGCAAAAAAAAAGCTCACTGACAAGAGCTCCAGGCCCCAAGTTCCAGCCCCAGGATGGGCACGCAGAGCCACCCCCAAAAAGAGCAAAGGGACAGAGCGCGGGATCTTCGCTCCTAGTTGGGCTCCGCGCGCTGATCCCTCCCCATGCCCAGGAGCCACGCTCCCCCCCCCCCCACACACACCCCGCACCTGCAGTTCGCGCTGGGGTTGGAGGGGGGTGGGAGCTGACCCGCCCTGGGGCTTCTGAGCCCCGCCCCGGCCCGCCTCACCCTCCCACCGCCACCCTCACCCATAAAGCCGCGCCCGGGCTGCTCGCGGGCCCGGATCGGCGGCGCTGCGCAGTGTCCGCTCGGGGCGGCGGCGGCGGCGGCGTGCCCGGGCCCCCGCGCAGATGGAGCCCGCGTCGCGGCGGCCGCGGCGGAGGAGCCGCCAGCTGGTGGCCACCTTTCTGCGCGACCCCAGCTCGGGACGCGTCTACCGGCGCGGGAAGCTGATTGGCAAGGTTTGGGGTGTGTGTGTGTGTGCGTGCGTGCGTGTGTGTGTGCGCGCGTGTGTGGCACCCAGAGATTGCTGCCAGGGGGCCTGGATCGCAGCCTGGATCGGGGTGGAGGGGTCTCAGCCCCGAGGGGCGGGGCGCGCGCGCGCCTGGCTTTTGTCTCCGCGGGGGTCCCGCGCTGCGCGTGCACGCGCGGGCTGGGCGTCCGGGGCTGTGGGTATAACCGTTGTAGAGTGTGGCTTCAATGGCGGGAACCGTCTCTGGAAGGCTGTGGCTGTGGAGTGTGTGTGTTTGGGGTGTGAGTGATCCTCTTTAAGCCTCTGTGTGTGTGTGTGTGTGTGTGTGTGTGTGTGTCATTTCCAGGTGTGCGCGCAAATGTGCTAAGCATCTGAGATGTGCCAAACATCTCCGCCCTTGAACATCTGTGCTAAACACCTCTTGAATGTTGAGTTGTGGGTCTGTGTATCTCATCCCTGTTGCTCGTGTGCTGTGTCCACGCATCGTAGTGTGTGTGTGTGTGTGTGTGCACAGCATTGCTCTGGAGCCAGTGGCCTGTATCCAGCGGCTCCAGGTGTGTCTGGAATCAGTGTGTGTGTCTGGCATCTTTGTAGATGTTCAGTGTTGTGTGTGTGTGAGTCTGTGTGTGGTGTGTCCGCGTATGAGGGTGTGAGCTGTGTGTCTTTATGTCTCAGATGTGCGTATGTGTGTAAAAAGTCCAGGCAGCCAGGATGAACGCTGGTGGCTCACCCCTGTCATCCTGGCTACTCAGGAGGCTGAGATCTGAGGGTCCTGGTTCAAAGTCAGCCTGAGCAGGAAAGTCTGTGAGACTCTGATCCCCAATGACTAGCTACAAAGCTGCAGGTGGAGCTGTGGCTCAAGGGGTAGAGCACTCGCCTTGAGCAAACAATAAAACATTAAAAGCCCAGCGACCGCGCCCAGGCCCCGAGTTCAAGCCCCAGGACCGCCACCGAGGAAAGGACATCTTGGCACAAGGTCCGTCGTGGCCCCGTGCTTCTGAAGCCCGCATCCCCGTCTCCCGCAGGGCGCCTTCAGCCGCTGCTACAAGCTGACTGACATGTCCACCAGCGCCGTGTTCGCCCTCAAAGTGGTGCCGCGCGGCGGGGCCGGGGGCGGCGCGGGGCGGCTGCGCGCTCGGGGGAAGGTACGCCCCCACGCCCCGCGTCCCCGGGAAGCCCCCGCCTGTCCTCCCTGCCGGTACAGGAGCCAGCTGCACGCACTGGGCTGGGCTGGAATTCTGGGGGCTTCCTACGTGTGGGGTGCTCCCTACAGGTGGAGCGGGAGATTGCCCTGCACAGCCGCCTGCGCCACCGGAACATCGTGGCCTTCCACGGACACTTTGCTGACGGCGACCACGTGTACATGGTGCTGGAGTACTGCAGCCGTCAGGTGTCCTGGGGGAGGGACCGAGGGCGGGCTGGGGAGGGGAGGAGCCCGAGGAGCTGGGCCCTGGGCTGGTGTGGGCGGGGCTGGACCTGGATGGGCGGGGCCAAGAGGCAGCTGGACATGCCCTTGCTGCGCTGCTGGGCCCCTCTGCACACCCCATATCCCATCTTTACCGACCTGGTTCTACCTGTACCCTCCACCAGTGGACAGTCACCAGTTCCCACGTAAGACTGACCACCTGTCCATCCATAGCCATCCGTGCTCACGCACCTAGACAGACCAGTGCTCACCTGTGCCCAGCTTGCCAGCTTAGTTGGGATCATCAGATCCAGCTGAATGAACTTGTTTCTACTTGCCCTACGTCTACCCCCAGGCCCCCTGTGCTCACTTGAGCCCCTCTTTCCCCCAGCCATGACTCCCTTGGCCCAGTTCAAATTAGCTTGCCTTTATAGACCTCTTAAACATGTTCTGCCCACCTTGCTCAGGTGTACATCTGAGGCCACCTGGATCTTTGTGCCTGAGGCCACCTGGATCTTTGTGCCTAGTGGATGCCCATGCTTTGTTCAAGTCTGATCATCTAGCCAGGTGCTGGTGGCTCACACCTATAATTCTAGCTACTCAGGAGGCTGAGATCTGAGCATCATGGTTCAAAATCAGCTTAGGCAAGAAAGTCTGTGAGACACTTTTCTTCAATTAACCATTGTGCAGTTGGACGTAGAATTGTGATTCAAGTGGTAGAGCACTGGCCCTGAGCACAAAAGCTCAGGGACAGCACCCAGGCTCTGGGTTCAAACACAATAAATAAATAAATGAATAAATAGGGGCTCGTATGTAGCTCTTTTCAAACTCTTCTGTGGCCATGTAGGCCTATCTGAACTCACCTATGTCCTTATCTATGCCCATCTGTGTCCACCTCATCCTTAACCCTGCTTGCCTGTCACGGGGATGTCTGAACCTGCAGTCCCTGGCCCATGTGCTGAAGGCCCGGCAGACCCTGACAGAGCCAGAGGTGCGCTACTACCTGAGAGGCCTGATCAGCGGCCTGCGCTACATGCACCAGCGGCGAATTGTGCACAGAGACTTGAAGCTCAGTGAGTACAGGGAGAGCAACCACAAGGAGCTAGGGGTGGGGGAGAACCTACCCTCACACCAGCACCCCTCCCCCAGGTAATTTCTTCCTTAACAAGAATATGGAAGTGAAGATTGGAGACCTAGGGTTGGCTGCCAAAGTAGGGCCTGGGGGCCACTGCCACAGGTGAGAATTAGGGGATATCTGGGTGATCCAACCCTAACCTGGATCTCTGGCCTTCCTGAGCCCAGATCTCTTTATCTCCCAGAGTGCTCTGCGGGACTCCCAACTTCCTGGCCCCAGAGGTGGTGTCCAGAAAGGGACACTCATGCCAGTCAGACATCTGGGCCTTGGGCTGTATCATGTAAGTGGGATCTTGTGTGTTCCAGGTGTGGGGAAAGTGGGCAGGGCCACCTAGGTGGGACCAGGTGCAGGTAGGTCAGCACCGGGAAGGGGGTCAGGGAAGGTGAATAGGGAGATGGGCGGCAGGTATGGAGCGATGCAGGAGAGGAGCAGGTGTGAGCAAGCATTCGATGCAATTGAAAAAGTATAACACAGGTGTGTCCAGGAGAGCCAGCTGTGGAGGCAGGTGGGCAGACAGATGGGAGTCTGCTGAGCTGCGAGCACAGGAATGAGCAGGTGCGAGCAGAGATATGGGAAAGTGAATGCAGCATGTGTAGAAAGCAGGTGTATGTGGCTGGGTACAGACATAGGTAGGCGTGAGTCCACCTTGTTTTGTTTTTGTCTTGGTACGAGGGCTTGAATTAGGAACTAGGTGCTGTCCCTGAGTTTTTAACTCAAGGCTTGTGCTCTACTACTCAAGCCACAGCTCCATTTCCAGCTTTTTGGAGATAGGAGTCTTGCAGACAGGGCACCAGTAGCTTATGCCTGTGAGCCTAGCTACTCAGGAGCCTGAGATGTAAGGATCCTAGTTCAAAGCCAGCTCAAGCAGAAAAGTCCATGCCATTTTTAATCTCCAATTAATCACAAAATGCTGGAATTGGAGTTGTGACTCAAAGTAGTAGAGCACTTCACTTGAGCAAAAGAGCTGGGACAGTATCCAGGTTGTGAGTTCAAGCCCCATGACTGACCAGAAAAAATAAAAATAGAAAGAAAGAAAGAAGGAAGGAAGGAAAGAAAGAAAGAAAGAAAGAAAGAAAGAAAGAAAGAAAGAAAGAAAGAAAGAAAGAAAGAAAGAAAGAAAGACAGAAAGAAAGAAAGAAAGAGCTCAGGGACAGTGTCCTGAGTTCAAGCCCCATAATCACCCCCCCCCCAAAAAAAGTCTCACAGACTTCCTGCCCATGCTGGCTTTAAACTATGATCCTCAGCTTCCTAACATTATAGGGTTAAGCCACCAGTGCTCAGCCACCTTTTGTTCTTGATTCCCACCTCTTCCAGGTATACCGTGTTGACTGGCACGCCCCCTTTCACGGGGACACCCCTGTCAGAGATGTACCAAAATATCCGTGATGGCCACTACCCAGAGCCTGCCCACTTATCACCGAATGCTCGCCGACTCATCGCCCGCCTGCTGGCACCCAACCCAGCTGAGCGGCCCAGCTTGGACCACCTGTTGCAGGAAGACTTCTTCACTCAGGTGGGGGCGCATCCCGAGGACCGGCCACCCCAGAGGACGAGGGGCTCACAGTTGGGACTGAGCCTGAGCCCTCCTTCTCTGAAGGGCTTCACTCCGGAGCGGCTGCCTCCCCATTCCTGTCACAGCCCCCCCATCTTCGCTTTCCCCCTGCCTCTGGGCAGGCTGTTCAGGAAGGTGGGACAGCTGCTGGTGACTCAATGCGGGCCACCCTGTGAGTAGTTTACCCGTCCACAACTGCGTACTCCCCCCCCCCCCCCCCCCCCGCCCGTGCCCCGGGTGTGCCGCCATTTGTCCACATTTACAGTGGGGGTGGGGCTGAGGGTGATTGGCAGGTGCCTCTGCCTATACCAGGGGAGAGACGCCCAGAGCCTGTACCGCCCTCAGGTCCCTTCACTCCCAATACGGCCTCAGGTCCAGGAGAAGAGGGGCCAGAACCGGAGTCCATGGAGTGGGGCAGTGAGGTGAGCTATTAGGGTGAGGACAGGGGACACCTATAGAGGGTGTCCCTGAGCCCTCTGATGCCCTCTTCCAGCAGGCTTCCCTGAGCACCTAAACAGAAGCTTCCATCTGTTCTGGGGCCCCAAGTCTAGGAGGACTCCTTCTTAGACGTTCTGTACTCACTCACAGGGGCTGGGACCCATCTGTCCTCCATCCTGGTGCACCCCAAGACCATGGGACTCTTCCCATTGCTCAATACTTCCTCCTCCCTCCCTTCCCCCCTCCCTCCCTCCTTTCTCTTCCTTCCTTCCTTCCTTCCTTTCTCTTTCTTTCTTTCTTTCTTCCTTTCTTTCTTCCTTTCTTTCTTCCTTCCTTCCTTTCTCTTTCTTTCTTTCTTTCTTTCTTTCTTCCTTTCTTCCTTTCTTCCTTTCTTTCTTTCTTTCTTTCTTTCTTTCTTTCTTTCTTTCTTTCTTTCTTTCTTTCTTTCTTTCTTCTTTCTTTCTTTCTTTTTTGGGTCCGGTCATGGGGCCTGAACTCTGGGCCTGGGCGCTGTCCCTCAGCTCTTCAGCTCAAGGCTAGCGCTCTACCACTTGAGCCACAGCACCACTTCTGGCTTTTTTCTTTTTGCTTATGTGGTGCTGAGGAATCTAACCCAGGGCCTCAGGCATGCAAGGCAAGCGCTCTACCACTGAGCCACCTTCCCAGCCCCCTCTTTCTCTTTCTTTCTTTCTTTTCTTTCTCTCTCTCTCTTTCTCTCCATCTTTATTTGTGCTGATATTGGGGCTTGAATTCAGGGCCTGGGCACTGAACTTTAGCTTCCTTGCTCAAGGCTGGCACCCTACCACTTGAGCCACACTTCCACTTCCAGCTTTTTGGTGATTAATTGGAGATGAGGCTCACACACTTCTCTGCCTGGGTGAACTTTGAACTGTGATTCTCAGATCTCAGCCTTTTGAGTAGCACAAGTGTGAGCTCCCGGCTCTGAGTCTTTGGTTCGTTTGATCACATTTATTCAGTTCTTATGTATGCCTTTATCCAAAGTGGAAATGGGTCCTTCTGTGGGTCAGGCTGGGAGGGATCTTGGGGGGAATCCTTGGAGCTCCTCAACTACCCAGGGCTGTGTCAAAGCTGGGGGCTGCTCCTCATCTCCGTTTTCTCCAAAGGCCTCCCTGTCCCAGAGAAGGGCTCCCAGCCCTGAGGCTCCCCTCCACCCCATCACACAGGGAACCCTGCGGAGTGACCCGGCAGGTGAGCAGACCCTCATCCTTTTTTTGTCGGTCGTGGGGCTTGAACTCTGGGCCTGGGCGCTGTCCCTCAGTTCTTTTTTTTTTTTTTTTAAATTTATTTTTGGGTCCGGTCATGGGGCCTCAGCTCTGGGCCTGGGCGCTGTCCCTCAGCTCTTCAGCTCAAGGCTAGCACTCTACCACTTGAGCCACAGCGCCACTTCCGGCTTTTTTTTTCTTTTTGCTTATGTGGTGCTTAGGAATCGAACCCAGGGCCTCAGGCATACAAGGCAAGTGCTCTACCACTGGACCACCTTCCCAGCCCTGTCCCTCAGTTCTTGAGCTCAAGGCGAGCACTCTACCACTTGAGCTACAGCGCCACTTCCAGTTTTCTGGTGGTTTATTAGAGATAGGAGTCTCACAGTCTTTCCTGCCTGGGCTGGCTTTGAACCGTGATCCTCAGATCTCAGCCTCCTGAGTAGCTAGGATTACAGGCGTGAGCCACCGGCGCCCGGCCAGACCCTCATCCTTGACTGAGGCCATAGGTGGGTTAGAAGAATCTAGAAACAGGGACACAGATTGTTTCCTTGCTGCTGGCTCCCTACCTCGACTTTCATAACTGACATATAAGCAGAATGGACAGGATTCTCTTGATTTGGGTTAACAATTGTCTGGATATAGGAAGTTACTTGAAGGGACCCCCCTCTTGGGGATGGACCTGTCTGTCCCCCTATCTATGGCTCTTTCTTCCCCCAGGATCTGGGAAGAGCCCACTGCAGGAGGTGGAGGCAGCCATCAGGAAACTGCGGCTTTGCCTGGAGGCCGGCCTCGTGGGTAGGAAGCAGCCCCGCTCTTTCCCTTGGTGTCCAGGAGCGTTGCCTGTATCCCATGCACGAACCTCAGGACATGAGGAGTCCCAACGAGTCCTCGAGTCCTCTTACCGCCATGACAGCACTTGTTGGGGGGAGAGTACCCTTCTCTCAGGGGTCTGAGGGAGGTGTCTGGGGTTTTTTTTGTTTTGTTTTGTTTTGTGGTCAGCCATAGGTCTTGAACTCAGGGCCTTGGCACTGTCCCTGAGTTCCTTTTGCTCAGGGCTAGTGCTCTACCACTTTGAGCCACAGCTCCACTGCCAGTTTTCTGGTGGTTTATTGGAGATAAGAGTCTCCCAGACTTTCCTGCCTGGGCTGGCTTCCAACTGTGATCCTCAGATCTCAGCCTCCTGAGGAGCTAGGATGACAGGCGTGAGCCATTGGTGCAAGGCTCAAAAAAATGGGTAATAAAATAAAACCAAGCTTCCTAATGCTTTGAACACTTGTGAGCAATTTGGGCTCACTCACTTCCAGAGCGAGCTGTCCAGGCTGGGTTTCTACCTGCAAGGCACAGGCTAGGAGATGGTGACTTGCTGTCCTCTCCCCTCCCCTCTGCCCCCTCCTGGACTTCTGTCCACTGTGGGAGCCCTGGGTCCCTGGCCCAGCCTGCCTGGTGCCTCACCCCCATTCCCCTCACCTTCCCTCTGTGCCCAGCCATGCAGGCCCCCCCAGGGGAGCAGCGGCCCATTCTCTGGGCTCCCAGATGGGTGGACTACTCTAGCAAGTACGGCTTTGCCTACCAGCTGTCGGATGGGGGCAGTGGTGTCCTGTTCCGGGATGGTACCCACATGGCCTTGCGCCCTCCAGGCAGGTAGGTTGTAGGGTTCTGGTCCCCTAGGAATTCAGGCCCTCCCTGCATTTCTCTGACGTTCATTCTTTCAGGACTCATCTCACAGCTACTAGTAGGAAAGAGCAATGCCCCACACATGTATGACTAAGTTGATTTCAGAGGGTGCTTTTCTGACTAAACTGGGTGTCGTTGGGAGGGTAGATGACTCAGTAGTGTGGGGGTGAAGGGTCTCTGAAGCAGTGATGGACAAGAATGACAACTTCTGGGGGCGCTGGGGGCTCACGCCTGTAATCCTAGCTACTCAGGAGGCTGAGAAGTGAGGATCACGGTTCAAAGTCAGTCAGTCCAGGCAGGAAAGTCCGTAAGACTCTTCAATCCAATTAACCATTAAATAAGCCAGGAGTGGAGCTGTGACTCAACCTGAGCACTAGCCTTGTGCAAAAAAACTCAGGTACGGAGCCCAGGCCCTGAGTTCAAGCCTCAAGACTGCCCCTCTGGTCTCCCCCACCCCCACCCCCATCCCCACTCCCACAAAATAAAAGATTGGCAAAGAACCAGCTGGAGGCTCAGTGGTGGAGCATTTGACTAGCATTCCTGTAGCTTTCGATTTAACCTCTGGTACACACACACACACACACACACACACACACACACACACACATACACACACACACCAAAAAGTGCATTGGGAATAGCATTAGAGACACAGGGAACAGCATATACAAAGTCTCTGAGATGAAGCGGAATATGGCAGATTTAATGTATGGCATAGAAGCCAGCATGAACCAGACAGTGTGTGTGACAGAAACAGAGACAGAGACAGAGAAAGAGAGAAACTGGTCTTGAATTTAAGGCCTCCTGTTCTTGCTTAGGTTTCCTTCTTTCTTCTTTCTTCCTTTCTTTCTTTCTTTCTTTCTTTCTTTCTTTCTTTCTTTCTTTCTTTCTTTCTTTCTTTCTTTCTTTCTTTCTTTCTTTCTTTCTTTCTTTCTTTCTTCCCGTCCTTCCTTCCTTTCTTTCTGTCTTTCTTTCTTTTTCTTCTTTTTTTTTTTTTTTGTCAGTCATGGGGCTTGAACTCTGGGTCTGGTCGCTGTCCCTGAGCTCTTCAGCTCAAGGTGAGTGCTCTACCTTTGAGCCACAGTACTACTTCCGGTTTTCTGGTGATTAATTGGAGATAAGAGTCTTAACAGACTTTCCTTCGAGAGCTGGCTTTGAACTAACCACAATCCTCAGATCTCAGGCTCCAGACCTCCAGCTTTGTCTCTCCTGCCTTCCTGTGAGGAATAAAGAGTCATTAGGGAGGGGCAGTGGCCATAGCCAGGGAAGCAGAAGATCAGGACTCAGTTGGCAGCTCAGCAGCTGCAGGAGCATTCGCTGAGATGGGGAGATGAAGCAAGGGGTGCATTTGGGACTGGTGGAGAACATGGGCAAGCTAGCGTGACAGTGTGGACAGCGACCTGTGCGGACACTCTGGAGGTGTGGTGGGTGGGAAGGTATCTGGAGGTAGGGAAAGTGGGGGCGCCATGTACCCATGCACAACCTCCCCCCCCTCCACAGCCAAGTCTGTTACCTGCCCACCCAAGGGAAGCTACAGATGTTCACCCCCAGGGCCGTGCCCAGCCCTCTGCGGGCCAAGCTGGCCATACTGCGGCTCTTTGCTTGCTATATGCAGCGGCGGCTTCGAGAGGTGAGGTGAGGTGAGGGAGTGGGTTAGGGGGCACAGGAGCCTGGAAAGTGGGGGTGAGGTCGGGGGGAAGGGGGCGACTTGGTGGCCCTGGCCCTGACCCGGCATGGGTCCGCAGGAGGGGGCCCCATCTGCACCGGCTCCACCTGCCCCTCTGGGCCTGGGCCTGCTGCGATTCCTTGCAGCTCCAGATGTACTGCTGCTTCTATTCAGCGACGGGACAGTACAGGTGAGCATGGGGACCCAGAGCGGTGGTGGGGACACATTTGGGAGCCCCAGAGGCGTTTGGCCCCTGCAAGAAAAGTAATTAAAAAATGACTGTCCATCATCTTTTTTTTTCTTTTTTTGTCAGTTGTGGGGCTTGAACTCTGGGCCTGGGTAGTACTATCCCTGAGCTCTTCAGCTCAAGGCTAGCACTCTACGACTTGAGACACAGCTCCACTTCCGGTTTCTGGTGGTTAATTGAAAATAAGTCTCATGGACTTTTCCTGCCCAGGCTGGCTTTGAACTGCCATCCTCAGATCTCAGGCTCCTGAGGAGCTAGGATGACAGGCGTGAGCCACCAGCACCTGGTTTAATTATTTTTTTATTGTTATTATAAAGATGATGAGCGGGGCACTGGTTGCTACTCAGGAGCCTGAGATCTGAGGATTGTGGTTCAAAACCAGGATAGTTCAAAGCAGGATAGTCTGAGACTCCAGTTAACTAGCAAAAGGCCAGAAATGGAGCTGTGGCTCAAGTGGTAGAGTGCCAAGCTTGAGTGGAAAAGCTAAGGACAGTGCTCAAGCCCTTAGTTCAAGTGTGTACTAGCATGTGCTCATGCATGCGCACATGCACACATACACACACACACGCACACACACACAGACACACACAAATTGTCCTTAAGTGATCCTACTTGAAGCTAGGACAGTGATACTTACTGAGGAGGACCTAGGCTTAAGTGTGTGTGGGGGGGAGGGGGGAGTTGTCCAATGATCACAGGCAGCAGAGTCTCCAATCTGAGCCTCAGTTTCTGACAATACAGTGGGAGACTTGTGGTGGGGGCCTAACATGCTCACTTACCTTTACCGTTCAAAGATGGTGTGCTACTTGAACCACACCTCCAGTTCTGGCTTTTTACTGGTTGATTGGAGATAAGCGTCTCACAAACCTTCCTGTCCAGGATGGCTTTGAACCAGGATCCTCAAATCTCAGCCACCGAGTAGCTAAGATTACAGGCATTAGCCACCAGCACTTGGCTATAGTGGAACCCCAGGAACTCCACCTCCCTTTGACACAGGCTCTTTCCCTCACAGGTCAACTTTGGTGCAGCCCAGGCCCAGCTGGTGGTGAGTGGGGAGGGGGAGGGGCTGCAGCTCACCCAGCTGGAGCCAGGCCATCCGGGCACCTGCTACTCACTGAAAACCCTTCGGAACCATGGCTGTGACCGCACTGTCCACCAGCGCCTCCATCTGGCGCTTCGCCTCCTGCAGAGCATCTAGTGCCTGATGATCTGAGTAGACTCTGCAGGACTGGGGACCTTTGCTTGTTTCTATTCCTGTTGCTGCCAACATGACTTTCCAGTCTAGACTTTTGTTGGGCATTGTTCTTTTTTCTTTTTTTTAATGAAAGAAATCTTGATTTGTTCTCTTCTGTCTGGCTCTGTTTGGGGAAAGAGGTGTAGGAACTTTTTTTGTGTGTGTGTGTGGCAGTTCTGGGGCTTGAACTCAGGGCCTGGGCACTGTCTCTGAGCTTCTTTTGCCAAGTCTAGCACTCAACCACTTAAGCCACAGTGTCACTTCTGGCTTTTTCTGTGTATGTGGTACTGAGGAACCAAACCCAGAGCTTCGTGCATGCTAGACAAGCACTCTACCACTAAGCTACATTCCCAGTCCCCGTAGGAACTTTCTCAGCAAGCATTAAAAAAAAAAAAATTGTGCCAGTCCTAGGACTTGAACTCAGGGCTTGGGCACTGTTCCTGAACTTTTCCACACAAGGCTAGTGCTTTACCACTTGAGCCACAGAACCACTTCTGGCTTTTTTGTTTTGGTAGTTTAGTGGAGATAAAAGTCCCATAGACTTTCCTGCCCTGGACTGGCTTTGAACCACAGTCCTCAGATCTCAGCTTCCAAAGTAGCTAGAATTACAGGTGTGAGCTTACGTTCAATTCTAAAAGCATATTTTCTTTGTAATCAGGGGGGGGAAAGGCAATGAAGATTGAAAATAGTGCTTCTGGAAGAAGCAGCTGCCCCCCCCCACACACACACATGTGCAAACAGCACCTCACACACGAGGATCCGCACAGGCCCCGTAATGTCCCCTTCCTACAGTCCACGATGCTTCAGATGAGAACAGGGAGCATCGTGAAACTGGTCTCCCTTCCCAGACCTGCCAAGGACTCCAGTCATGTGGCCCTGATCTACAGGCTGAGTGCTGGTTCAGCTTCTATTGAGGTGAAAACTGTCTAGGCCACCTCAAGAAAGCTGTGTGTGTGTGTGTGTGTGTGTGTGTGTGTGTGTGTGTGTGTGTGTGTGTGTGTGTGTGTACATACTGGGTCTTAAACTCAGGGCCTGGCTGCTGCCCCTTAGCCTTTTTACTCAAGGCTGGAGTTCTACCACTCAACCACACCCCACTGTCAGCCATTTGCTGGTTAACTGGAGATAAGAGTTTCACAGGTTTTTCTGCCCAGACCAGCATTGAACCACGATCCTCACATCTCAGCCTCCTGAATAGCTGGGATTATAGGCAGGAGCCACCAGTGTCCAGCTCTGGTCACATCTTGACAGCAGCCTTGTGGAAGCCTTGGAGGCAGAGTTCTTCTGAATTCCTGACCCCTAAAGCTATAAAACACACACATTTACTATTGGTTTTATCCATTTGTCCTTGCGGTGCTGAGGGTAGAACCCAGGACCCCACCCCTGATCTGCAAGTGCTCTACTACTGAGCTCCTTTTTGGTTGTTTTAGGTTACAAATTTGGGAAGGATCTGTTGTCCAGTGATAGACAAGGATATATAACAACACAAAGAACGACCTGCTTGCTCCATTTCTTCCCAGAACACTTGTTTCTGGGGAAAAAGAAGCCGTTTGAGCATGTTTGACTGCTGTCTTGCAATCTGACCTACCTACTGTGTTTATTTCTATCTGTTGGTGGGCGTCAGAATGGCAACAATCTGTGAGAATATCCCACGCCTGAAGCCCACAGTGGTTTATTAAAAATAAACCAACGACAGAATATATTAATTTTCTAACCTCCCGGGCCGCTTCTTATTTCTAGGTATGAGAACTTCAAAAGATTAAAAAAAAAAAAAAAAGCGCCCACACCACCCTCACACTGTTAAGCTTCTGAAGTCTTCATTGGAGGGGTTACCCATATGCCCTCAAGAAATAGAATTATTAGCCTCACTGTTTTGGATACTGGTGAGGTTTGAAATTTCCAGAAATAGCAATAAATCCATTCCAACCCTGGCTAGAATTTTCTTTTTAGGAAACTACTGAGAGAACACTTAACTTTGAGGAATGAAGGGGAAACTCGTCTGAGAACAGTCTTCAAGGTTCAATTTTACGCTTCTCAGCCTGAATTGACCTCTGGACCACCTCCTCATTGGACTATTGAGGGCACCTGACATACTCTTTCCTCCAATCCAGAGCAAGCAAAGGTGGGGCCAGAACTGTAATGTCCCCGCCCCTGCAGGGAATTGCCATGGCAACCTTTACATCACAAAACTTTCCTAGGGTCCAGGCAGACCTCTGGGCTACTCACCTAATGTACTGGTCCCTTTATTTTATAGAAAAGGAGGTCATGCTTTTCCTCACTATATAAACTGCTGGAGAAGAAAAGAGTGCTTGTTGTCAGTCATTGTTAACCTCAAAGGAAGATTTTAAAGCCTTGATTCCAAGAAATTATGTTGACTAACAAAAAAATCCAATTCCAGAGCAAGTTGCTGATTGCTAACACCTGTAATCCTCAGGAGGCTGAGATCTGAGGATTGTAGTTCAAAGCCAACCGCAAGGAAGTTCCTGAGACTCTTATCTCCAATTAACCATCAAAAAAGCCAGAAGTGGAGCTGTGGGTCAAGCAGTAGGGTGCTAGCTTTGAACAAAAGAAAACTCAGAGAGGGGCTAAGAAGGTGGCTCAATGGTAGAGTGCTTGCCTTGCATGCATGAGGCCCTGGGTTCGATTCCTCAGCACCACATAAGCAGAAAAAGCCAGAAGTGGATGCTGTGGCTCAAGTGGTAGAACGCTAGCCTTGAGCTGAAGAGCTGAGGGCCAGCGCCAGGCCCAGAGTTCAGGCTCCACAACCGACAAAAAAAAAAAAGAGAAAGCTCAGAGACAGTGACCAAGCCCTGAGTTCAAATCCCAGGACCAACACACACACACACACACACACACACACACACACACACACACACACACACACACACACACACGGTAACAGGGACTTCTACCCATGTGACAAGAGAAAAGGTACTTAGCTCACTTGCTTTTTTTTCTCCTTTTTTTTTTGTCAGTCGTGGGGCTTGAACTCTGGGCCTGGGCGCTGTCCCTCAGCTCTTCAGCTCAAGGAGAGCGCTCTACCACTTGAGCTACAGCGCCACTTCCGCTTTTCTGGTGGTTTATTGGAGATAAGAGTCTCACGGTCTCTCCTGCCCAGGCTGGCTTTGAACCGCGATCCTCAGATCTCAGCCTCCTGAGTAGCTAGGATTACAGGCGTGAGCCACCAGCGCCCGGCTTTTTCTCCTTTTTTTTTTGGTCGATCATGGGGCCTGAACTCTGGGCCTGGGCGCTGTCCCTCAACTCTTCAGCTCAAGGCTAGTGCTCTACCACTTGAGCCACAGCGCCACCTCCTTGCTTTTTTTCCTTTAAATCACTAAAAATAAAAGCAAAGGTTGGTGGGTCTCAGATTTAAGCAGAATTTAGGTTATATTATTGTGTAACTTTATTTTCTTCTCTTAATTGTCTTGGGGCCTGTTCTGGGGCTAGCACTCTACATTTGAGCCACACCTCCTTTTTCTACATTTTGCCAGTTAATTCTCCTGGATTTGTTTGCCCAGGCTATCTTTGAACCACAATCCTCAGATCTCAGCCTCCTGAATAACTAGGGTTACAGGCGTGAGCCACCGGTGCCTGACTCTGTTCTTTTTTTTTTTTTGTCGGTCATGGGGCTTGAACTCTGGGCCTGGGCGCTGTCCCTCAGCTCTTCAGCTCAAGGCGAGCGCTCTACCACTTGAGCTACAGCGCCACTTCCGGTTTTCTGGTGGTTTATTGGAGATAGGAGTCTCACGGTCTCTCCTGCCCGGGCTGGCTTTGAACCGCGATCCTCAGATCTCAGCCTCCTGAGTAGCTAGGATTACAGGCGTGAGCCACCAGCGCCCGGCTGACTCTGTTCTTTTTGATATCATTCAATCAACAAACATCTCTTAGACCACCTACAGTATACCAACACTGAACTGCCCAGACAGGAGCCAGTCTGTACCTTGGGGGAGCTTTCATTCTCTATGTGATGCCCCACAAAGAGGTACTTTTCCACTTCTAATAAATCAGTTTTCTCTGTTATCGGTAGCATGTCATGTGCAGCACTGACCACAGGGTGGCGACAAAGAATGGACAGTTGGGGATAAATGTGTTTGTGAGCATCGGGCTTCATTTTGGCTCTTATCCCAGAGCTAACCAACTCTGGACGTTGGAGAGAATCAAGGAGCTCAATCAATACCAATAATTGATTAATTGTGGAATTGCTTCTGGTTTGCATTCCCAGAATCCTCTCTGTAGTTCAGTAACCCTGTGATGGAGCTCTCTGGCATGGATCTGTGACTGATAGTGGTGGATTCTTCCCTCTTTACCCCATAACTCATACTTAGCAAATAAAAATAAACCTCTGAGGCAGGTGCTGGAGGCTCATGCCTGTAATTCTAGTTAGGATGCTGAGATTTGAGGATCAAGGTTCAAAGCTAGCCCAGTCAGGAAAGTCTGTGAAATGCTTATCGCCAATTACTCACCCAAAAGTGGTTCAAGTGTTAGAATTCCAGTCTTGGGCAAAAAAAGCTAAGGAACAGTGCCCAGGCCCTGAGTTTAAGCCCCAGGATGGGTACGAAAGAAAAATAAATAAAAATACACTGGTGCCCCAGGAGACAAACTTTGCATGAAGAATACGGCATTGTTTTGAGTACAGATGACCCAGGCCATCCTTGGGCTATTCTTACACTAAGAAAATCTTTCACAGCTTATCTCCAAGTCAAATGAACTGTGTGTTCTGCGTTGAGGGAGATCTGGTCCAGCGCTGGGCACCGGGAGCTCTTCCAATGGGTGGCTTCTGCATCTCTTTGATACACCCCCATTGTTGTCAGGCTTTTGAGCACATTGTGACTTTCTGGTAGCACATTGTCCCCCTCTTCTTGGGCATTCTGTGTCGAGGCTATTGACTCAACTGTTTTCTCCAAGAAGTTGTTGACTTTTTTTCTTCCCGGAAATATCAATTTCCAATGGTTGAAGTAACGAACTGTTATACATTTATGGCTTAAAACATAACAAATTAGCTAGGCACCAGTGGCTCACACCTGTCATCCTAGCTACTCAGGAGGCTGAGATCTGAGGATTATGGTTCAAAGCCAGCCTGGGCAGGAAAGTCTATGAGACACTTATCTCCAATAAACCACTAGAAAACCAGAAGGGGAGCTGTGGCTCAAGCGGTACAGCACTCATCTTGAGCTGAAGAGCTGAGGGATAGCGTTCAAGCCCTGAATTCACGCCCCACAACTGACAAAAAAAAAAAAAAAAAAATTAAGCAGGGCACTGGTGGATTCACACCGGTAATCCTAGTCACTGAAAAGTCTGAGATCTGAGGATCACAGTTTGAAGCCAGCTTGGGCAGAAAAGTTTGAAAGATCTTTTTTTTTGCCGATCATGGGGCTTGAACTCTGGGCCTGGGCGCTGTCCCTCAGCTCAAGGTCTCAGCTCTTTAGCTCAAGGCGAGCGCTCTGCCACTTGAACCACAGCACTACTTCCAATTTTCTGTTGGTTTATTGGAGATAGGAGTCTCATGGACTTTCCTGCCCAGGCTGGCTTTGAAATGCCATCCTCAGATCTCAGCCTCCTGAGTAGCTAGGATTACAGGCGTGAGCCACTGGCGCCCAGCTTGTGAGACTCTTATGTCTAATTACCCACCAAAAAGCTGGAAGTAGAACTCTGGCTCAAGTGATAGAATGCTAATGTTGAATGAAAAAGCTAAAGGGTAGTACCCTGGCCTTGAACTCAAACCCAAAGAACTAGCACAAAAGAAAGAAGGAAACAGAAAGAAAAGAAAAAAAGAGCCGGGTACCAGTGGCTCACGCCTGTAATCCTAGCTACTCAGGAGGCTGATATCTGAGGATCGAGGTTCAAAGCCAGCCTGGGCAGGAAAGACCATGAGACTCCTATCTCCAATAAACCACTAGAAAACCGGAAGTGGTGCTGTAGCCCAAGTGGTAGAGCACTGGCCTTGAGCTGAAGAGCTGAGGGACAGTGCCCAGGCCCAGAGTTCAAGCCCCATGACCAACAAAAAAAGAAAAAGAAAGAAAAAGAAAAACAGGAAGGGAGTTGGGGAGAGTTGGGAAGGGAAGGGATAGTAGGGGAAAAGCAAAGGAGGGGAAACAATGCTTGATAGGAAATGTGCTCATTACCTTACTCATTAACTGTAACCTCTTTGTACAGTATCTTTACAATAAAAATATATATATATTAAAAAAAGAAAATGCTCAGGGCATTTGCATGTTATAGAACATTCCGTATGAAATACCTATTCACGTTACTTGAGCTTGCACAATAACAATAAAGCTTAAGCAATAAAGGAGGGCTTCTGCATTCTCTCACAACTAATGATTGTTTTGCCTTCAAGCATGGCTGGATCTAGGGAAGGAACCACCATCCTCACAAATCCCTGTCTAAACTGGGAGCTGGTGACTCACATTTGTAAGCCTCGTATCTCAGAAGGCTGAGACCTGAGAATCACAATTTGAAGCTAGCCCAGACAGAAAAAGCTCATGAGATGCATCTCCAATTAACCAGCAAAAGGTCAGAAGTAGAAGTGTGGCTCAGCTGGTAGAATGCCAGCCTTGGGAGGACCAGGAGAGGCCCGGGAGAGTATGGATGACAGCCTTTCTCCAATCAGGAGAGAGCTCAGTGAAGATGGACTCAGGCTCAAACCCTGGCTCTGTCTCTCACTTCTCCCACAGCCTTCTCCCTCCTAGCAATGCTCTCATCCATCCTCCAGAACCATGTCCAGCCTTGTCCTGTGCTTTATCCTAGGGCTTGAATTCAGGGCCTGGGTGCGATCCCTGGGCTTCTTTTGCTCAAGGCCAGCACTCTACCACTTGAGCCACAGCGCCACTTCCAGCCTTTTCTGTTTATGTGGTACTGAGGAATCGAACCTGTGCATGCACTCTACCACTAAGCCACATTCCCAGCCCAGAACTTAATGTTTTGGTGGGTGGAAGGATCTTTCAATAGCCCCCAGGCCTCCCAGAGCAGCTGTCACTTTCTCAGTGACCCCCTTGGGATAAACTTAGCCCAAATGTGCAGTCTTTGCTGAGACTTAAGTTCCAGAGGTCCCTGAGGCTCTTCCTCAAGCTTTGGTCCCGACTCCACTCAGCCTGGGCCTTGGAGCAGTTCATAGTCCCATACCACGTGTTAAGTAATGAGGGCTTCCTTCCCACTTTTTTTTTTTTTTTTTGGTTGGTCATGGAGCTTCAACTCAGGGCCTGGGCACTGTTCCTGAACTTTTGTGCTCAAGGCTATCGCTCTGCCACTTTTTTTTTTTTTTCTCCAGTCGTGGGGCTTGAACTCTGGACCTGGGTGCTGTCTCCCAGCTCTTCAGTGCAAGGCTAGCACTCTACCACTTGAGCCACACAGCCACTTCCAGTTTTTTCTGCTTGTGTGGTGCTGAGGTATCGAACCCAGGGCCTCATGCATGCAAGGCAAGCACTCTACCACTGAGCCACATTCCCAGCCCTTGCTCTACCACTTTAAGCCACAGTTCTACTACATCTGGTTTTCTGGTAGTTAATTGGAGGCAAGAGTCTTATGGACTTTCCTGCCCAGGCTGACTTTGAACCAGGATGCTCAACTCTCAACCTCCAGAATAGTTAGTATTATAGGTGTGAGCCACCAGCTTCCAGGATTCTTTCCTACTCCCCCCCCCCCCCCCAGTTGTGGAGCTTGAACTGTGGGTCTGAGCACTGTCCCTCAGCTCTTCAGCTCAAGGCTAGTGCTCTACCACTTGAGCTATAGCACCACTTCTGGTTTTCTGGTAGTTTATTGGAGATGAGTTTCATGGACTTTCCTGCCCGGACTGGCTTTGAACCGCGATCCTCAGATCTCAGCTTCCTTTGTAGCTAGGATTACGCGCGTGAGCCACTGGCGCCCGGCTCTTTCCCACTTTTGACTGAGTGGTATCCACTGACCCTGAGCTTAGTCCTGACCCCGCAGAGCTCTCTGGTGACCTGGCAGGCTGCCCTGGGGTTCATCACTCAGATGTCCTTTGCAGATTTGGGAGGACCTGTCTTGAAGGGCTCCTGTCTTCACATTCACCCTGTCCAGGGCTTTGAACCCACCTGCCTATGCAGACCATCCCACACTATAGACATACAGTGGCTGGATGTTCACTAAGGTGGGAGGATCTAAACCTCAGGGAGGGCTCCTCCCCCCTCCCTCCCATTTGCAAAAGGAGATGTTGCTTGACCAGAGCTCAGACCCAGACCCCAGAGTACAAGGCCTAGGAGCCAGGAGCCCCCTTCCTACTCCCTTGGGTCCCCCACTAACCAGCACATGGACACCAAGAGCTCACATGTAGTAAAAAGACTTTATTAAGAAGGCTTTAAGTCAAAAAATAAAACTCTTGATACAATTTTTTTAACCCTTAAATCAGCTCAGCAAATATATAATCAGTAATTTAGCTGTGTAAGATTAAAGGTCCATTACTTTATTTAAAATAAAATATATTTTAGTTCTTAAAATTTATTCCATAAAGTACATATTTCCCTAGAAATTCCCTACATATACACAAGAGGTAAAAAGTAAAAATAATTTAAAAAAACTTTAAAAATTTTTTTAAAAAATGACAACAAAAACACAGCAGGAAAGGGAATCATAATTAAAAAAAAAAAAAAAGGTAAGAAATTTGTTTGGGACGCCCCTGCTCCCGCCCCCCACCCCCTACCTGGCCGCCAGAGGCTGCCGTGGAGAACTGCTGGCCCCCAGAAGGGGTCAGAACACCACCCCTCTCTCTGGAAGAGTCCGTGCGGCCCAAGACCGGCCGGGAAAACACTGAAATTCAAAACGGCTACCTACGTACAAAAGGAGGACGAGGAAGGAGAGTGGTAAAAATCATGTTTTTTTTTTTTGTTTTGTTTTGTTTAAGATTGCCCTGGGGAGGGGGGTGTCTTAAATAAAAAGTGCAAGCAGGCCTTTTCTCTCCGCTTACTTTAACCTGTCCACTCAATACTGTCATTCATCCGGCCCCGAGGGGCTGTCGCTGGGCCGCGGGCCGGCCGTCTCCACGCCTGGCACAGGAGTTAAAGCTGATGCGGACTCTCGTGGCCCCGCCCCGCCCCGCCCGCCCCGCCCGCGCTACGAAAAGATATGAATGGCCTGGGTGGCCGGCGTGCGGCAGGCCGGACACTCGGGCTCGCTCTTGCCGCAGATGCGGACGGCGCAGTCCATGCAGAAGAGGTTGTGGCCGCAGGGCACCAGCGCGGCCATGGCCTCGCCCTCCGCGCACACCACGCACTCGCGCGCCAGGGCCATGGCGGGGCCCGGGGCGGGGGCCGCGGGGGCCTCGGACGTGCTGGCCGTCGCCGCGGCTGCCATGGGGGGCTTGCGGGCACCGTCCGGGGCCCCGGGGTCCAGGGCGGCGGCGGCGGCGGTGCTGGGCAGCGAGGGCGCTGTGGCAAAGCCGGCGCCGCCGGAGAAGGGCGGCAGGGTGCTCTGCGGCGGCCACCAGGGCAGGGCGCCCACCGGGTCCGGGGCTCCGCGGCGCGCCAGCGGCAGCTCCAGGCCCAGGCCGCCGGGCTCGGGCAGCGTGGGCGAGTGGCGCGGGGTGGCCGCCCCGCTGCTGCGCCGCGCGCTGGAGGACGCGGGCGTCGGGGCCCCGTTGACGGCCGCGCAGCTGCTGAAGGCGGGCAGGGGCGCCGCCCGCTCGAAGGGCGCCCAGATGGTGGCTGCGGCGGGGACCGTCAGGTCCAGCGCCAGGAAGTCGAAGCCGAAGTCGCAGTCCTCGGGGGCGGATGTCCCCGCAGGGGCGCCGGGGCCGTCCCCGCCGAACGTGAAGCCCCCGTTGCCGGATCCTCCGTAGGGGCTGGTGGGGCCCGTGTCCGGCACGGGCGGCGCCCCGCGGCTGCCCGCGTAGAAGGCCTCGGGGGCACCCAGGGCACTGTCCCCGCGGAGGCCGGCCGCGGCCGTGGGGGGCCGCCGCCCCGGGTGGGGCGCCTTGGCCCAGAGGCTGGCGGCCGCCCCCAGCAGGTCCAGGCAGACGTCGGTGCCGTTGGCGTGGAAGTCGCTGTCAGGCCCGGCGTCCGTGAAGGCGCCGGTGCGCAGCGTGATGTGCGCCTCGATCTCCTCGCGCGCGCGATCCACGTTCTCGGGCATGCCGGTGACGGCGAACACGGGCTCCTTGTCGCGCCCGGGCGTCACGATGTACGTGTGCGTCCGCTGCTGGATGCGCTTGATCGTGGCGCCCTTGGGCCCCACCACCAGCCCCACCACGCGGTAGGGCACCCGCACCTGGATGGTGGTCTGGCCGGGGAGGTTGGGCGGGCCCGGGGCGGCGCCCGGCAGCCCGCCCGCCTTGCTGCGCGTGGCGCGGATCAAGGAGAAGTGCTCGGCGGCCGAGAGAATCTCGCGCTTAGCCATCTCCACGTCCTCCTTGCGGCCGGTCACAATGAAGACCGGCTCCTCCCCACGCACCGGAGTCTTGATGTACGTGTTCGTCTTGGCGCGCAGGGCCTTGATCTTGCACCCTGAGAAGGGAGGGGAGACACGGTGACCACGGGCTGTGGCAGGCAGGGCCAGTGCACGTGCTCAGCTTAGAGCCCACCTGCTCATCCTCAGACCCACCCATGGTCCTCCCAAGACCCCTCTGGACCTGAAAGAAAACAAGAATTCTGTTGTAGGTCACCAGCAATTCATACTCACTGCAGCCTCGGGACTGAAGATCCCCCCACTTCCCCCATCCACCACTAGGAGATGTCTAGTGACGGTATTAAGAGGTGGAGCTCCAGGAGATGAGGAGGTCAGGGCTCCCCTCCTATCAAGTGAGGACCCATAGAGGCCACATCTGGGAGGAACCAGCACTCACCTGGCACTGCATCTGCTGGCACCTTGACTACTGACTCTCCAGCCTCTAGAACCATCTCAACACCTTTCTGTCATTTATAAACGACCCAGACTAAAGGTTATAATGCTGGGAACGGACTGCAATCTCATTTGGAAAGGAGGGGTGTCTCTGCTGATGTGGTTAAAATACCAGCATGATGGATGGAATAAGGAAGATCCTAAATGGAATGTGACTGGTGTTCTTGTGAGAAGGGACGGTGAAGCAGCCACAGGCCAGGTACACAGAGTTTAAGCGGCGCTGGGAGCTGGAGGAGGCAGGGATGCTGCTGCTAGAGTCTCAGAAAAAAGCACGTCCCCGTGCGCCTTGTCCTCACGTTTCTGGGCTGCAGGAACTACTTTTTTTTTAATTGCTGGTTTGGGGGCTTGAACTCAGGATCTTGTACTCTTGCTTGGCTTTTTTTTTTTTTTTTTCAAGGCTGGTACTTTACCACTTGAGCCACAGCTCCATTTCTGGCATTTTGCTGGTTAATCAGAGATAGTAGTCTTATAGACTCACTCTCTTTCTGCCCTGGCAGGCTTCAAATTATGATATCAAGATTTCAGCTTCCTGGGCTGGGACGTTGGCTCAGTGGTAGAGTGCTTGCCTTGCATGCATGAGGCCCCTGGGTTCGATTCCTCAGCACTACAGAAGCAGAAAAGGCCAGAAGTGGGGCTGTGGCTCAAGTGGTAGAGCACTAGCCTTGAGCTGAAGAGCTGAGGGACAGCGCCCAGGCCAGAGTTCAGGCCCCACAACCGACAAAAAAAAATAAGATTTCAGCTTCATGTACTGGATTATAGACATGAGCCTGCAAACTACCTATATCAGGCAATTTCTACTCTTTCAAGCATAGTCAGCCTCAGGAAATGAACACAGATGCTCCAATAGGACACTAACTCCTCCATCCCATGAAGGGATACTGTGGCTCACAAAGTGCAAACAAGGCCATTCAATCGCCATCAGGCTCCCAGCCCCAGGAGAACTGGGTTCTCAGCCCCTAAGCAAGGGTCCCGGGCCAAGACACAGGACAGCTATGAAGGACAAGGTGGGCCCTGAGGGGACACAGCACTGGGGCTTGTGGGTGCTCACTAGGCTAGGCTGTGGCCCACAGGGACCCAGGAGTGTGTGTATGACAGTAACAAGTCTTTTGCAGGACACACAGGGCTGGGCAGTCTGGGGCATAAAAACCAGATGTGGGGGCTGGGAATGTGGCTTAGTGGTAGAGTGCTTGTCTAGCACACATGAAGCCCTGGGTTCGATTCCTCAGAACCACATAAACAGTGGCACTGTGGCTCAAGTGGTAGAGTGCTAGCCTCAAGCAAAAGAAGCCTAGCAACAGTGCCCAGGCCCTGAGTTCAAGCCCCAGGACTGGAAAACACCACCACCACCACGTGTGGCCTGCCCAGTCTTCTTCACTGGGGGCCTTTGAAACATCTTCCGCCAAGGTCTGAGGAGATCCCCCACACTGTGGGAAGCAGACACACCCTGGGCACTGTTTCAGGAGCACCAGAAGGTGCCCTGACAGGGTAAGAGTGTTGCTAATGTCTCTAGGAGGAAAAGATACAAAATGAACAGGACCAACCAAGTGACCCTGAGAAGGTACAGATACAGTGCTGGGCCAGGAAGGCAGAGATCAGAACTGAGGAGCTGGGGAGTCCCTGGGGTTCAGCCAGGGGACACTGGGAGTTAGCAGAGGGGGTACAGCAGCCCCTCAGCTCAGAGGTGGTGAGCCAAGGCCACACAGTTCCCAAGATGGACAACAGGAGGGTGACCAGCTTAGGAAAGTTCTTTTGTGTCCCTAATCTTCCGCTCCTTCAGAAGGTTCTGGTGCCAAGTGGCACCTCACACTCACTTTCTCCCAACCTGGCTCAGCCCAGAGGACACTGATCCCTGTCCCACTGGGCAGCCCAGCAGGGGCAAGATGTGGGAGGGAGGGTTCCTGGCATGGGTCCTTCCATTCCGACAGCCCAGGTGCTTTGGGCCCCGGAGGGTCACACCTAGGTGACAGGACCTCAGAGTCAACACCTGGATGGAGTGACAAGGTGGGAGCATCTAGGAACAGGTCTGCGAGCCAGGAGGGAGGGAGGGAGGGGGCCGTGCCCCCTCGCCTGTCCCCTGGTGCCTTGTCCCACTGAATGGCAGCCTTGGGTCAGGCTCTGGTGAAATTTAAGCCCAGTTCACCTACTGTACCTCAGCTGAAGCACTCACGGTACCCGCCCCGAGATGCGGCTAACACGGAGGAGGGCTACTAGGTGCCCCAGAGTGAACCTGACACACCCCTGGCCTGTGACGGCGCGAGAAGGTGGTGGCTGCAGTCTAGCCCTGGGCCCGGAGGGCCCCAGGAGTGACTGATTTTAGCCAGACGCTGCAATGAGAATTATGCCCTCAGGATTCTGGCTCCAGGGACCACCCAAAGCTGGCTCTGACCTCCCCTGAAGCCTCCCCCCACCCACACTGTGGCCAGACCCTCCCCCTCTCTGAAGGCAGGTGGCAAGTTCCAAACTGAGCCTAAGACAGTGGGCATGAGTCCCGGGTGACCTCCAATGACTGAAGCTGAGTTCTGGGAAGACATTCTTCTCTGTCCAGGCCTGCCAAGTGATGGGGGAAAGACCTTCCTCCCTGACTCGAGCCCAGTGATAACAGGACTTTGTCTACATTATATCCTTGGCAATATGGGACATGTCAAGGCTGGAACAGGTGCAGTACATAGCAGACACTCAATAAAGATCCTGCTGTGGCTCAGCAATGCAGGATCCATAGAAGCACCTATAGAAGCACAAGGCCCTGGCCCTGTCTCCAGAACTCCATGAAACATGGGGGGAGGGCGGGAGGGGGGGGGAGGAGCGGAGAGAGAAATACTCAGCAAGGAATAAGAGTCCTATCTGGGCCTCCTAAGCTCAATAACTCTACTGGGTCCAGAAAGCCTTTGAACCGACCCTACAACTGAGAAAACGGCAGTAGGTGTCAGGGAGATGCTAGCTCTGGGACTGGTGAGGTCAGGCAGCTGTATCTTTCCTGACCTCTAGGAGATGGGTACCCCTAGACCTAGTGGTGTTTTGTTGTTGTTTTCAAGTCCTGGGACTTGAACTGGGGGTCTAGGTGCTGTCTCTGAGATTTTGTGCTTCAAGGCTAGAATTCTACCACTTGGTCCAAAACTCTATTTCTGGATTTTTTTTTTGGTAGTTAATTGGGTACAAGAATCTCAAGGAAGCCAGGCGCAGGTGGCTCACAAGTGTAATCCTAGCTACTCAGGAGGCTGAGATCTGAGAATCTCGGTTCAAAGCCAGCCCAGGCAGGAGAGACCATGAGACTCTTATCTCCAATAAACCACTAGAAAACAGGAAGTGGTGCTGTGGCTCAAGTGGTAGAGCACTAGCCTTGAGCTGAAGAGTGCAGGACAGCGCCCAGGCCCAGAGTTCAAGCCCCATAACCAACAACAACAACAACAAAAACAAAAAACAAAAAAAAAATCTCAAGGACTTTCCTGCCTGAGCTGGCTTCTAGCTGGGATCCTTAGATCTCAACCTCCTAAGTAGCAAGGATTACAGGCATGAGCCACTGGCACCTGGCTAGTTTGTTTTTGGTGTGTGTGTGTGCGTGCGTGCGTGCGTGCGTGCGTGCGTGTGTGTGTGTGTGTGTGTGTGTGTGTGTGTGTTGCCATTACTGGGGGCTTGAACTTAGGACCTGGACACTATCTCTTAGCTTTTTTTGCTCAAGGTCAGATCTCTACCACTTGAACCACAGCTCTACTTTCACTTCCAACATTTTGTTGGTTAATTGGAACTAAGAGTCTCATGAACTTTCCTTCCCAGGCTGGCTTTGAGCCTTGATCCTCAGATCTCAGCCTCTTGAGTAGTTAGCATTACAGGTGTGAGCCACTGGTACCAGGCTAAATCCTGGGATTTGACATAAAAGAATAAGTTCAAAGGATCACCAAGGTGGAGAATGGGGTGGGTGATCAGAAGAACAGAGTGGCAGGGCTAGGGCTGGAAGGACCTTTATAGATGTATCTAAGAACTGGGTGTGTGGGAGAAGCTGGGAGCCACAGATGGTTCTAGAAGCATGGATTACTCAAGTTAACATCCTGTTCTGATATTCAGAGGGCTTACCTCCCACCTATGAGGTTATGTGGACACAGAACTAAAACCAGCATCTTATCTGATCATCTCTGAAACGACCCCAAGGAAGGAGACATCTCCCCATCACAGAGAGGGGCTGCCATTTCCAAATGGTCACAGCCACTGTCAAGGGTGGGGTGAACATGCAGGGGATGCCTTGCTGCCCGCCACATCAGGACCTCACAAAGGGTTCTGGATGTACACCGGAGGTCGGGCTGGGCCTGGTGCATCTAGGCTTAGTTCTCCACAAGGCCAGGAGCTCTCTGCTGACCCTGGACACCACATGAGTAGCTGGAGATGTCTTCAGGTGTGGGATCCCTCAATTCACACAGAGCCACACCTCACCCTCCACTGCCCAGAGGCTCCACTACCTGACAGCTGTGCTAAAGTTCCCCAGGTACAGTTATAAGGAACAGGGGTGAAGAGGCTAAATAGGAAGGCGGTGGCAGTGTGGAGGGAGCTGTTACATGGGGCTCAGAGAACCAACCATCTGCCACTCCTCACGGTGGGTCTCTAGGTCTGGCACAATGCCCCACTCACTTCCCTGGAGTGAGGAGACAAATGAATGAAAGACAGAGGGCTCGCTGGCTAACTGCCCCACCCACCCGGAAGTAGAGAAAGGCTGCAGAGGTGGTGAGGGCATCAATGTGGTCCTCAGTCTAGTTCAGGGAGTCAGGTGACCTTGCAATTGAAGACTTGACATCTTTCCTCTGGCTCAGGTTACAGAGGCTCCGGAGACATGGTCACACCCCCACCTGGACTCCCACCCAGACCCTACCCTCAGATCTCAGACTTGGCTGATAGCAGGCTGTGGGCAGGGAGCTAGGAGTGGGAGCAAGGGGTTGGAGGGCAGGAGAAAGTTGAGGCGGTGGGGCAGGCCGCCAGGCCTCTAACGGGCGGTGGGTGTGTGCTGGGCTGGGCACTGCCCACCACCCGCCTGCCCGCCCCGAAGCTCGAGGGCCAATGAGCATCGGCCAGCCTGATGTCACCCTGCGAATCTCTGCCTGGCTCTCTTAACAAAGAGAACAATGGGGCGGCAACAGGGACGCTCCCACAACGCTGCAGCCCGGACCCCCACACTCTGGGGCTTGCCCATGGCCAGCTTGCCAAAGGAGCCCTGTAGGATTGCACTCCAGACCCAGTCTCTGCACCCTTAGATCCCGGTTCTGGGGAGCGGAGGGAGCGTGGAACAAAGGTTCTCGGTCATCCGGCGCACTCCCACCCAAAATCGGGACCGCAGGCTGACCCCGGGGTCCAGTTGAGAGGTACCCGGAATGTACCCCCTTTGTAGTGCCAGACTTCCCTCCTGACCCTGGAGGTGGCCTCCCTTCTGCAACCATCCCCCCCCCCCAACAAAATCTGGGCTTGCCCCGCCCCATGCCCCCTGGTGGGGTGGAGCACCCACCGCCCAAGCCCCGACCACTGATCCTCAGGCTCTTTTCTCGGGGTGTCCCGGCCAGCAATGGGGCACCAGGACAGCGGCTGCACCCCGGAGCCCAGACAAAGGGGGCAGCGGGCAGAGCGCGAGGGGAGGAGCACTGGCTGCGCCCAACTTTCTCCCGCTGCCGGCGGCTGGACAAAGGCGCAAAGGCGGCCTCATGGCCAGAGCCCACGCGGGGCGTGTCCAAGTGTCCAGTGTCTGTCCGCGGGTGGAGGGAGTGGGGGGACCGGGAAGAACCCCTCCGGGGAAGGCGACGCCCCGACGGCGGCCACTCACCCTGGCGACCCACGATCTCGGCGACGTGCTCCGAGCTGGGCACGGGCACACACTCGGTCATGTTCACGCTCTTCTTGCGGCTGCCGATCACGCTCATCTGCTCGGCCAGCAGCGTCGGGGGACCCAGGGCCGCTGGGTGGGGCGCGAAGCCGGCGAACACGTCGGGCGGCGACGGCCGGGGCGGCGGCGGCGGCGGGGGGCTCCCGTCGGGCTCCAGCAGCGGCAGCGCGCCGGGCGCCACGGCCACCGCCACGGTGGGCGCCATGGCGAGGGGCGTGCTGGCCTCCGGCCCGTCGGGGGGCGCGGGCTCGGCTTTCCCGCCGTCCGCGTCGCCGGCCGTCGCGCCGTCTCCGCTGCCAGCCGCCGCCCCCTCCTCGTCTGGGGGTCCTGCGCCCCCCAAGCCCAGCGCGGACAGCTGGTCCAGCGCCAGGCGCAGCGCGGCGGCCGCGTCGTCGGGTTCGGGCGGCGGCCGGGGCGCGGCCTCCTCGATGCCTGGGGGTGGGGGGCGCGGGCTGGGGTCTCCTCCGGCCGCCGTCCCCCCCGGCCCGCCGCCCCCACCGCCGTCGGGCTGGCCGGTGGAGCTGGGCATGGCCGGCGCTAGCGCTCGGGCCCGCGCTCTCGCCGCTCGGCCGCCGGCCGCCCGCGCCGCCGCCGCCGCCCGCGCCGCCCTCCGCCTCTGCGAGCTCGGCCGCCGGCCGCCGGCATCCAGCGGCGGGGCGGGGCGGCGGCGGGCGGGGCGGCGGCGCGGGGCTGCTCGGCCGGCCCGGGCCGGGGGGCGGCCGGACTCTCTGTGTTCGCGGGCTGCGGCGGCTCCTGGCGGCCGAGGCGGCGGCGGAGGCGCGGGACGCTCCTGCCCTCCCGCCGCCCGCCCTCCCGGGCCGCCGGCCCCGCCCCGGCCCCGCCCCGCGACGTCACCGCGCCCAACAATGGGCGCCGGCAGCGCGCACGCGCGGGGCGGCCCCGCCCCCCCCGCCGCGGGCTCGGACTCGGCGCGTTCGCACGTGCTGCCGCCGCGGCGAGTGGGTGGGTCCACCGGGCACCCACCCCGGCCCGGGCTGCCCCTCGCTGGCTGCGCGGGCCTCCCGTGTGCTCCGGGGACTCGGGGTCCCGCTGACGGCGCGCCCCTCGCCCCGGCGCCGAGCCTGGGGCCCCCTTCCCCAGCTCGCCCCCGAGCCGGGGGCCCTCTCTTTGTGTGCCTCTCGTGACCGCGCAGGGCGTCTCCCGCTCTCCGGGAGCTGCGAACCTGTGGTCCCGGTGGCCCCCTCACCATCTACCCTCCCTAGGCTAGGTGCCACTTCCCGGGTGCACCTCCCCCCCGGACCTGGGGCTCCTCGCCGCCCCCCCCCCATCCCCCTCAAGTAGAGCCGGGGGTCTGGAGCCCTCCCTGGGTTCTCAAGATCCTGCCGCCCCTCGGGCCCGCGCCCTCTCCGAGCCTAGCATCCCCTGCCAGCGCCTTGGGCTCTGTCTCCGGGTGGCTGTGGCTCGCGCCTGTCATCCTCGCTACTCCAGGCTAACATTTTAGGATCGCAGTTCAAAGCCAGCCCAGGCAGGAAAGTCCATGAGACTCTTACCTCCAAATACACACACACACACACACACACACACACACACACACACACACACACACACACACACACACACACACACACACAGCCAGCCAGAAGTGGAGGTATGGCTCCAGCGCCCAGGCCCTGAGTTCAAGCCCCAGGATCTGGAGTGCAGGGGTGGGGGTGTAGGATCATGGTTCAAGGCCAGCACTGGCAGAAAACCTAAGATCCCTTTCTCAACCCATAGCTGGGTGCGGGGATACACACACCCATCCTCCCAGATGCCACTGGAAGCTTAAATGAGATAGATCATGATCCTGGCCTATGCCTAGTCAGGAAAGGAGACCTGATCTCAGAGACGATATGTGAGAGCAGACAAATGCAGCAGTGGTACTCAGTAGATAATATGTTGAAAATGAACTGTACAGCTTGTGGATGGGGACAAGAGGAAAATACTGGGAGAAGAAGAGGTAACATTGTCCAAAAGATGTGCTCATTATCTGACTTGGGTAACTTTAACCCCTCTGTAATCTTTATAATGCTAAAATAAAAAATAAAAAAAAATAGATGAATGGATACACAGCACATCCCATCTACATGCTGGAACATCAGTCAGGAACACAGTGAAGCTCCTGGGGGCCAGGGGCAAAAAGTAGTATAAATATCTTTTAGGGATGGGATCAAGCAAGGCTATTTTCCATCATGAAAGATTTTAGTGGTATTTCAATTAAAGGGGAATAAACTATGTGTATTAGTTACAGCTTTGGTGTGTATGTGTGTGTTAGTAGTAGTGCTTTAGCTCAGGTCTCAGTGCTGTCCCTGTTTCTGTTGCTCAAGGCTGGCATTCTACAACTTGAACCACAGTTCCACTTCCAGCTTTTTGGTGGTTAATTGGAGGTAAGTCTATGGACTTTCTGCCCAGGCTTGGCTTTGAACATCAATTTTCAGATTTCATCTTCCTTAATAGCTAGGATTACCGGCATGAACTACCAGTGCCCAACATCACTCAATTTTTTTTTTTTTTTGCCAGTAGTTCTGGAGCTTGAACTCAGGACCTGGGTACTGTCCCTGAGTTTCTTTTTGCTCAAGCTTAGCACTCTACTACTTGAGCCACATCACCACTTCTGACTTTTTCTGTGTATGTGGTACTGAGGAATCAAACTCAGGGCTTCATGCATGCTAGGCAAGCACTCTACCACTAAGCCACATTCCCAGCCACTCAACTTTTTTTTTTTTTGGTAGGTTGTGGAACTTGAACTCTGGGCCTGGGCCCTGTCCCTCAGCTCTTCAGCTCAAGGCTAGCACTCTACCACTTGAGCCACAGCACCACTTCCGGCTTTTTCTGCTTATGTGGTACTGAGGAATTGAACCCAGAGCCTCATGCATGCAAGGCAAGCACTCTACCACTGAACTACCTTCCCAGCCCACTCAACTTTTTTTTTTTTTTTTTTTTGGGGGGGGGGTCCGGTCATGGGGCCTGAACTCTGGGCCTGGGTGCTGTCCCTCAGCTCTCCAGCTCTACCACTTGAGCCACCGCTTACTTCCAGCTTTTTTTCTTTTTGCTTATGTGGTGCTGAGGAATCGAACCCAGGGCCTCATGCATGCAAGGCAAGCACTCTACCACTGAGCCACCTTCCCAGCCCCTCAACTTTTTTTTGATTGTGGCTGTCACTCTACCACTCTGAGCCATGCCGGCAGTGAAGTATTTTTACTGATTAATTGTAGACAGGATTTTTCTGCTTGAGCTAGCTTTTTACCTGTATCCTCAGAACTCAAGATTCCAGAATAGCTAGGATTGCAGGCATGACTAGTATTTGGCCCATATATATAGCCCATACACACATATTTGTGTGTGTATATATGTATATACGTGTATATGTATACACGTATATATATATATATACACACACATATGGCCCACACACATATATATATATACTTTTTTCTTAATTTTTATTTTTCCTGGGTCTGGGCCTTGAGCTCTGGACCTGGGCACTGTCCCAAAGCGTCTTTTGTTCAAGGCTAGTGCTCTAACTTCTTGAGCTACAGTACTACTGCTGGCTTTTTCTGTGATTAATTGGATAGTCTCACAGACTTTCCTGCCAGGGCTGGTGAACCATGATCCTCAGATCTCAGCTTCCTGAGTAGCAGGATTACAGGTGAGTCACCAGCACCAGCACCTAGCCCAGTAAGTTATTTAAAATGATAAATGGAGCATGCTGTGTGGGTGAACCTCACTATGTCATTTCATTCAATGATGGACACTTTTGAGCCTCATGGCTCTTGATCAAGTTTTACAGGATCACATTGCGGTGTCCAGCCTCCCCAAAGCCTATGGATTCCTGCCCAGAACAGTGTTATCCAATAGGACATTTCTGATGATGTCCTCCCTGCGTAAGCCCACAGTGGTGACTTGCTAGGACATAGGTCCCTGGGTTAGGGGCTTCTCAGGGGGACGAGGTAAGGGATGGTCAGAGTTGTCCATAGGCTGGGCCTGCAGGGATGGGAGAGGAGCAGCAGGGGTGCTGGGAGTTATAGTTCCCCCCTACCCTCATGAGCATTGGGCCCCCCCTTGTTGCGCTCAGCCCTGATATAGGATGGCCTGAGGACGCCTGGAGCTGGGGATGGAACTCCTATCAGCCCATGCCAAGGCAGCCATGTCTGCTTTGGGGATGAAGCTCAGCAGAGAGGATGAATGACAGAGACCCCTAAATGGTGGTTGAACAGAGTGGGGTCTGGGCCGCTTCAGACTGAGCTGTGGGCTGGAGCCAGGAATCCAGGAGAGGCTCTGGGTGCCCAGCACAGGGCGCAACAGCAAGAGGGAGACCGGAAGTAGGGTCACTTTCTCAGGGTTGTGGAACAGACAAGGTGGCGGAGGCTGGCATAGCTGCAGGTGTCCATATATCCAGAGGACCGCCTTTTGGGGTCCCCCACCCTAGGGTTGGGTGCCCCTTGAGGTCTTTCTAGGACATCCTCCTGAGTGAGGGGGATGGGTCTGACCTCAGCTACCCTGCAGCACTCAGGCAGGCAAAGATCTGCATGGGGCTCAATCTCCTTCCCCTTCCTCTAGGCTAAAGGATCATGAGGACCTGACTCAGGTGCCACCTGCCCGGGGACCTGCACACCACCGCTAACTCTTCATTCTGTAGTATGTATGTCCCCAAATGGTGAAAACCCAACCTCTTGGGTGGATTACCCAGTCCCGGACCCAGCAAGGGGCTTCCCTGGAGGTGGGATTATGGAGCCCAGGCACAGAGCCTGCTAGCTCTTGCTCCACAACCCCTACCTCTTCAGTGTGGGACAGGAAGGGCGGGGGTGCTGCCGCAGTCAGATCCTTGGCGGCTCACTGGCCCCAGGAGCCAGGGGAGAGGTACGGGTTCAGTGTCTACCTGGCAGTTTGCCTGGTATAGATTCCTGCTTGAGGGACTGGACACAAAGGGTGCTCAAGGAGCATTTTGCACTATCACACACCAAGAGGCCGCTGCTGGGGGTACCTGGAGAGCAGGATGAATTGTCCCAGGGCCCCAGCTCAGAACTGCTGCCTCCTCCTGGATCTGAGAGTGTCCTGCCCTGCTATAGAGGGAAATAGAGTGGTTCAGATGAAGCCAGGCGGCTCATACACAAGGTCCAGCCAAAGTTCAGCCATTTGTGTCATTTATTGAAGGAAAGTGACTTCCTGGGCTGCAGCTGGTTCTGGCTGGGAGCTGCCAGCTCTGCCTGCTAGGTGGTCCTGTGTGAGAGGAGCTGTCTGGACCCCCAGCCTGCAGGTCAGCCCTTCTCGCCTCCTCACACTGCTCAAGGAGGAGGTAGACCGAATTTCAAGTGTCTCCCCAGCTGCTGGAGATATGGCAGCCAACAACCACAAGGTGCTAGGGCTCCATGGCGCCCAGGCCAGTGTGCTGGCCCCTGCTGTGTTGAGGTGGCAGTGGCCACCGAGAGGAGGCTGGCTTCAAGGCTGAGGCATCACTGGCCCTAAGTTCACCATGAAGGAACCTCCTGCCAGGCGGGGCCCAGTGGCCAGCAGCTCTTCCAGAACCATGGCCTTCAAAGAAGAGCTGCAGCAGGGAAAGGGGGTCATCTTCCTCCAGTCATACCTCTCCAGGCCCAGAGGAGAAGAGGCTCATTGAAGGAGGAAGGATGAAAGGTGCCCCCTACCCACTGGGCCTGGCCTCTTGGCCTAGTCCCAAGAGAAGCTGAGTGCAGGCAGCCATGCAATGCCAGCTGGTGCTCCACAGCATGGGGTCCTTGGGCAGGGCATCTGGAAGAAAGAGGATACCATTAGCAAATGAATGAGGCATGGGGACCTGGATTCTTCTGGGACACAAGTTCTGGGCAGCGGGGCGCTGGCTCACACCTGTAATCCTAGCTGCTCGGAGGCGGATCTGAGGATCACGGTTCCAAGCACAGGTGCTGGGGTGTTAGGGGGTCCCTTGCCCAGGCACCACCACATATCAAGCGAAAAAGGGGCACTTTCATGGGCCTATCTTGTCCCTGAGACCCTTGCCTAGGTGTAGAATCCTGTCCTGGTGGCCTGTAGCACCTGCTCTAGACACGCTCCAGCTCCTGGTCTGGCTCAGGCTCCTCATCCTCATCCTCATCCTCATCGTCGTCATCCTCGTCCACGCAGGCCTTGTCCAATGGCGCCTCACCATCCCGGGCCAGCTCCTCCACGTGGGCCAGCATGTCAGCCATCAGCGCCTCCTCTAGCCGCTTCCGAACCTGCTGCACCAGCTCTTCCTGTTTCCTGGGGAGACAGAGGCTGTCAGGGGATGCCCAGCTGGCAGCTAGGTACTGGGGATGGATGGAGATGGAACCGTGAGCCCCCTCCCCGCTGCCCTTCTCTCATTATCCCTTAGCAGGTTTGCAAAGAAAACAAGAGAACGAGGCTGGAGGCCTAACTACTTGGGAGGCTGAGATTTGAGTCATGACTTGAAGCTAGTCTGGGCAGGAAAGTCTGAGACTCTCATCTCCAATTAAGCACCAAAAAAGCTGCAAGTGGAGCTGTGGCTCAAGTGGAAGAGTGCTAACCTTGAGCAAAAAAGAACAGGGACAGCACCTATGACTGAGTTCAAGCTCCAGGATCTGCACAAAAGAAGGGGGGGGGGGAGAAGGAGGGAGGGAGAAGACTGGAAGGGGAGGGGAGGGGGAAGGGAGAGAGGGAGGGAAAGAAAGTGTAGCTCAAAGTGGTAGAACACCAGCCTTGAGTGAAAATGTCAGGTGAGAGCTTGAGGCCCTGAGTTCAAGCCCTAGTACCAGCAAAAAACAAAAACAAACAAATAAACCTAATACACCTATGTGCTCTATGCCTGTCTAAGCAGAGTACTGCCTCTTAGCTTCCAAGGGCTAGGGACGAGTGCTGACCATCTCTTTGCCCACAGCCTTCTGGTAACACGGCAGCTGAGAAGCTGTCGCCAGTCCCTATACACACCATCAACCTCTCTTCTGCGTGCTTTAGGGTGCTCTTTGTCTTTAGTTTACCAGAAACTCATTCAGACCCTCTGGGTTCCCTACCCACAGGAATGGCCGGTCTTCCTTGCTTTGCAGTCCCACCTTGCTGGGGCACATCCTAGTTGTCTTGCTCCAATCTAACCACCTTTAGTCCCCTCCAGGTTCCAGAGTCCACTATATCTACTGCCAGTTCTGTACTTCTAAAAGTTCCACATGGCTTTTAAAGATCCCATTTCCAATACCTTGCTCTTTTCTTTTTTTTTGTCGGTCATGGGGCTTGAACTCTGGGCCTGAACTACTCAGTTCAAGGCAAGCCACAGCACCACTTCCAGTTTTCTGCTGGTTAACTGAAGATGAGTCTCACAGACTTTCCTGCCCAGGCTGGCTTTGAAACCACGGTCCTCAGATCTCAGCCTCCTGGGTAGCTAGGATTATAGGTGTGAGCCTCCAGTGCCTGGCCGTGTTCTCTTCTTACATTTTCTTTTTTCTTTTGCCAGTTACTGGGGATTGATCTCAGGGCCTGGGCACTGTCTTGAGATTTTGTGCTTAAGGCTGGCTAGTGTTCTACCACTTGGAGCTACAGCTCCATTTCTGGCTTTTTTGTTGTTGTTGTTGTTGGTCATGGGGCTTGAACTCTGGGCCTGGGCGCTGTCCCTCAGCTCTTCGGCTCAAGGCGAGCGCTCTACCACTTGAGCTACAGCACCACTTCCGGTTTTCTGGTGGTTTATTGGAGATAGGAGTCTCATGGTCTCTCCTGCCCGGGCTGGCTTTGAACCGCTATCCTCAGATCTCAGCCTCCTGAGTAGCTAGGATTACAGGCGTGAGCCACCAGCACCCGGCTCCATTTCTGGCTTTTTGATAGTTAATAGGTGGTATAAGTCCCACAGACTTTCTAGCTCGGTTTGGCTTTGTACCTTGATCCTCAGATCTTAGCCTTCTAAGTAGCTAGGATTACAGACATGAGCCACTCAGCTCATGATGGCATTCTTCACTCCCACAACTCATGGAGTGTGGTGACTTTCAACCCAAATGCAGGGCCCACATCACTGCCAGCCAGTAGACAGCCTGAGCTCTGGTGGCTCCAAACCCTATGCTCCAGGGCCACGACTGCCAAGAGCCTTTAAGCAGGTACCACAAAGCATTTGTTCCAGATGCCTAACACTAGTTGAAAGAACCCTCTTCCTTTCTAGCACATTCTTCAAGAGCCAGGGCTCCTAGTTCACAGCTAGGCCTGGCCCATTCTGTTCTAAAGCCCAACAGCATTGGCAGTACAGGTGATGAGAAGGTGGGAAGTACGGGACAGGCCACTAGCTACCTGATGTCCTCGTCGGTCACCATGAAAGCTTTGCACAGGGGCTGCGTGGTGTTCAGCCACACACCAGGGTTCTTCTCCACAGCAGCTGAGAGCTGCCCTGTGATGGGCATGGTGCTGGTGTGCAGGGCGCTGGCGATGGCTGACAGCAGCGTCTCGTCTGTGCACCCAGGGCCCACCCCTGCCAGGACAGAGGACAGCCATTGGTGGGGGTGGTCATAGGAAGCAGCAGAAAAGGCCCTGGGCAGGCTGCTGCCTGCCACCACTTTCACAGCAGGGAAAAAATACAAGGTTCAGGGCTTCCCTTACTAAGAGCAGGGGTATGATTTCCAGGGCTGGGACAAAATCAAAAAGCTCTGCAGGGACTAGGCTTTTCCCTCTAGTGGTGCTAGGGATAAAGCGAGGAGTTTCTCAATGGGCCAAACTCCCAGGCCCTTCTTCCCACAGGTCTTTTCAGAACACCAGAGAGCTACTCAAGTTGCCCTTCTGTGCCCCCAGGACTCAGGCCACACAAGCTCCATCCTTGTTTCCACCTGTCTCCCCAAAGTCAAGTAAGAGTCTTGGCCCTCCTCATACCAGCCTGGCTCCGTCTTCAGAGTGGGGAGGGGAGATGCCCAGAAGTCAGGCTCACCTTGCAGGCCCTTGGGCAGGTCCATGGTCCTGACCAGCTCCTCTGCGATGTCAAAGGCACTCAGTCCACTCAGCTTCTTCTCCCAGAACAGCTGCCAAGGTAGAAGGGCAGCACGGTGTGTAAGGAGGGAACCAACCTTCCCTGGGCCAAGCCTACGGGGGAGGCCCTGAACCTCCTTACCCCTTACTCCTGCACCACACCCAGGTATTCAGTGGGTATTTGTAAATGAATGTGGAAATCACGAGTGCTCCTCAGTTTACAAAGCAGGTTACAAAGCCATCTATGTGCTGTGTCATTTAACACATCTGCCCACAGACCAAAGTTTTCAGAGTAGACTGGGAGGAGCTATACCACCTATGGGGAGAAGAGCAGGGGCGGAAGGTGCTCCTTTATAAAAGTGGGGACGGGCCCACAAGCTTTCACAAGGGGTCGGGTCTGGCCACAGGGTCTTACCAAGGTCTCAGGGATGCACTTAGCCTCACCTGCCTAGGCTGGTCCACCGCCTTTTGCGGATCACTCTTCACTTTGTTGCTAGGGTGGTTAGTGATCTTGGTCACTGGCTGCTTGAAGATGGATGCTGTCTGCCGCACGGGTAGTGCGGTGTTCAGGTCAGGTTTGCCCTGCGGGGACAAGGCGCTGCAGCGGGCGGCCCCCGCTGGGGTCCACTGCGGGCCAAGGGGACCGGGCGCATGCTCAGCCAGGGCCATCATGCAGGGCAGGGGCTCCGGCGGGCACAGCCCTGGTTCCGAGGCCTCGGGGGCTGTGTCCTCGCCATGCGCCTGCCGGCAGCCCTGCAAGGGGCAGCTCTGCCAGGCCACGCACCTGAGAGGGAGGCCCCGCCCCGACGATGCTCACCTTAACCTGGTTAGAGGAGTCGTAACGCACACGTTGGCGGCTCTTGTTCATCTTGCTCATCAGCATCTTGCCAGTACGGAAGTCAAAGGTACTCAAGTCCATGGAGCCTCCCAGGTAGCGAGCCAGCTGTGGCTTGCTGCGGAACTTCTTCCCACTGGGGCTGTGGGCAGAGGCAGGTCGGGCTGGGTCTGGGGGAGTCACGGTGGGACCATCCCTTATCACCATCCTGAGGGAATGTCTTTCTACCCTTCCAAGCCCCCTACTGCCAATACGGGGCAATCTCAGAGCATACTGCAACATGGTTCTCCAGAGCTAGTGGCTGGGGCACTGACCTAGGAGCCCCCTTTGGGATGGTCACAGCATTGGAGAGGGGACTGGGACCAGAAACCCTGCAGTCGCCTGGGACTGGAAACGGGGTGCTACTTGCTCTGTCAGGCAGCCTGCTCTGTCCAGGAAATACTAGGCATCTGTGAAGCCAACTGAGACCACTTGAGGGAAAGAACAGCACCAAGCTCAAGACAGCTAGCAGATGGGTATGAAGAGCATCCGGTGTGGAAATGGCATGACACCTGGGACTCAGCAGTTCCACCCCTAGTAAGCCGCCACCCCAAGCAAGGAAAACGTCCACCTTGAACTTGTACTCCCATCCAAAAGGTGGAACCACCCAAGGTAAGTGATACAAAGCATGGTCCATCCAGACTGGAACAGCATGCCGCCTTGAACAGGAGCAGGATAACATAGGCAAGGAACCTTGAGGGCCAGGTGGTCAGTGAGAATCAGATACAAAAGGCCCCACTGATGGAAAATGTACTTCAAGCAAATCCATAGGCTAGACTCCGGATTCCTGGTGCCAGGGGCCACAGAAGAGGAGGGGCTTCCTTTGGAAATTCTGGTGTTGACAGTGGTGATGGATTTTGACTACACTAAAACCCATTAAATTGCATATAAATGGATGAACTGTAATAGTCCATGACTACTCACAATAAGGCTTTATGGGGCTGGGAAGGTGGCTCAGTGATAGAGCGCTTGTCTTGCATGCATGAGGCCCTGGGTTCGATTTCTCAGCACCACATAAGCAGAAAAAGCCAGAAGCGGTGCTATGGCTCAAGAGTGCCATCTTTGAGCTGAAGAGCTGAGGGACAGCACCCAGGCCCTGAGTTCAAGCCCCAGGACCAGCAAAATCTGTGTGGCTGAATATTATTATCTGTGGTCATGTTACAAAACTAATACCTTGCATACTTCAAGAGATGAACCACACTGTATATACATCATTTCAACAAAGTCATTAAAAAACAAATTTAAGGCAGATTAATAGTGGGGAAGTGGAGAGTACCAATGGGGATGGTAGTTCTTTTAGGGGTGATGCAAATGTTATGGGAGACAGTGGTTGGGGTTGAACAAGCCTGTTCATGTCGTAGTAACTACTGCATTGCACACATTAAGTTAACTGCAACCCTCTGTACATCAACTTTATAATAACAATTTTTTAAAGGTGAGTTATGAAACATGAATTACACTGTAATTTGTGTTTGTATGTAAACACACACACATACGCTGGATTGGGGCTTGAACTCAAGAGATTGGTCACTGTCCCTCAGCTTTTGTGCTTAAGGCCAGTACTCTACCACTTGAGCCATACCTCCAGCTTTTTGGTGATTAATTTCAAGGTAAGTTTCATGACCTTCCTGTTGGGACTGGCTTTGAATTGTGATTCTTAGATCCCAGCCTCCTGAGTAGCTAGGATTATAAGCATGAGCCATCAGCACCTGGCTTACACTGTAATTTTTTCACATGGTTATGCAGATTCACACTGACACAGAAAGATTTCCCTGACATTTTTTTTTTTTGTCGGTTGTGGGGCTTGAACTCTGGGCCTGGGCGCTGTCCCTCAGCTCTTCAGCTCAAGGTGAGCGCTCTACCACTTGAGCTACCGCGCCACTTCCGGTTTTCTGGTGGTTTATTGGAGATAAGAGTCTCACGGTCTCTCCTGCCCGGGCTGGCTTTGAACCGCGATCCTCAGATCTCAGCCTCCTGAGTAGCTAGGATTACAGGCGTGAGCCACCAGCGCCCGGCTTTCCCTGACATCTTATTGAAGAAAAAATTTAATACAAAAGATTGTGCAAGCGTACAAAGAACAGCCTGAGCTCTCTCACATCTAGCTTTCAGTCAGTGCCGTCAGCAAGCAGACCAGGCTTGCACCTCTAAGAGGTTCTGTCTTGCTGTGGGAACCTCACATCCCATCTCTTCAGTTCACCTGCACCTTTTCCTGCTAACTCAAGAATGGGGGTGGGGAGGGGAGAGGCAGGAGGCAGAGGGGGAATCCCTCAAAGATGAATGCCCAGAAGTTCAGGGAAGGCAGGATGATCACATTCTCGACACTGGCAAGCTTGGGCTTGGTCCAGGTCAAGCTGCAACCAGTCTCAAGTCTCCCAAGCCTTTGTACAGATGCCCACTGCCTGGACTACTCTTCCCTTATCTACTGTCCTCCCCTCCACATCCAAACAGCAGGCAACCTACCTTCAGGCATTTCCCTTGTCTGAGAGGATAGAACCCTACCACTTCGAGGAAACAAAAAGGAGTAGTCATAGAAACAGGGCAGGGCTACAATACAGAATGCATATAGGGACCCTAAAAGACACTGTTTGCAGCCCTGAAATTACAACATCTGAAATGACGAGGTCCCCGCTTATCATATACCACTTCAGGGGCTAACAGTCCCATCTTGCCTTTGCCATCCTTGCACTTTTTTTTTTTTTTTTTTTGAGTCCAGTCGTGGGGCCTAAACTCTGGGCCTGGGTGCTGTCCCTCAGCTCTTCAGCTCAAGGCTAGAGCTCTAACACTTAAGCCACAGTGCCACTTCCAGCTTTTTTCTTTTTTGCTTATGTGGTGCTGAGGAATTGAACCCAGGGCCTCATGCATGCAAGGCAAGTGCTCTACCACTGAGCCACCTTCCCAGCCCCCTTGCACTTTCTTTTGTTGGCCGTGGGGCTTGAACTCGGCCTACGAGCTATCCCTGAACTCTTCAGCTCAAGCATAGCCCTCTCTACCAATCTGGGCCACAGTGCCTCTTCCAATTTTCTGGTGGCTAATTGGAGATAAGAGTCTCACAGCTGTACCTGCTCGGGCTGGCTTTGAACTGTGATCCTCAGATCTCAGCATCCTGTGAGCTACCAGTGCCTGGTTCCTTGCACTTTTTGTTTTTGTCGGTCATAGGGCTTGAACTTGGGCGCTGTCCTTGAGCTCTTCAGCTCAAGGCAAGCACTCTACTACTTGAGCTACAGTGCCACTTGCAGTTTTCCAGTGATTTATTGGAGATAAGTGTCTCACGGGCTTTTCCTGCCCGGGATGGCTTTGAACTGCAATTCTCAGATCTCAGCTTCCTGAGTAGCTAGGATTACAGGTGTGAGCCATGGATGCCCGGCTTCCTTGCACTTTTTGAAAGCTAAGCTTGTCTAAGATGAGTACCTACCCTTCTACACATAAGATGTCCCTCACTTAACCTCTCAAAACAGGAACAGCAGAAAATCAAAGGAAGACAGCACTGTAGGCTGAACTTAGCACGGAGCCAGATGCTGTCCCTCACTGGCTCTACTGCACTCCCCTAGCCAGTCCTGCCCAGCTCGCACTCTGCAAGCAGCAGGCATCCTAACAAGAAAGCAACTCAAAGGGAACAATTAAAGCTGTTGGTGCTGGTGACTCAGATCTGTAATCCTAGCTACTCAGGAGGCTGAGATCTGAGGGTGGCAGTTCAGAGTCAGGTGGGGCAGAAAAGATCGTCTCTTATTTCCAATTATCTACCAAAAAATCTGGAAGTGGAGGTGCGGCTCAAGTGGTAGAGCATCAGTCTTGAGCAAAAAAGCTCCCAGATAGCACTCAGACCCTGAATTCAAACCTTAATACCCGCACAAAAAAATAATAATTTTAAAAACTGGCTTGGAATAACAATGACTTTCAAGTTGTGGTGCAGCTGTTATTGTTTGCCTAGCATGACTGAGGGGCCGTGGGTTTGTCCCCAGCCGGGGGGGAAAAAAGAATCATTCAGAAGACAAGGCAACACAGCAGGTGCTAACTAGCTGTCTGAACCAGAGACCGGCATGTAACTCTTTGTTCAGCCAAGTGGGTTCTCCAGCTGTCCTTCCCAAGTAAAGAGCAGTCCCCTCCTCCCCAGTTGGTGCTGGAGGGATCTGAAAGCCTCTGACCACCTGCGGAATCAACAAAAAGGCACTGGCACTGGGACTCACATCTAGGCAGACACGATCCACGAAGGGGCATGTGCAATGAAACATACCGCAAGGAAAATGTAGCTGGGGACGGGCCCGGGAATTTGCATTTTCGAGCAGACCTGCCACGGATTACTCCAACGAGCCAGGCTCTCCCCAACCCCTCACCCCATCCAGGGCTCCAGTTTCGGGAACTTCCCAAAGGGATCAAAAGGACAGCCCAGCCCCCACCCCCCGCCGCCCAGCAGCCTCTGGCCATGGGTCGGGCGCCCCTCGCCCAGAGCGCGCGGTGACCGCGACTATCGGGACAAAAGCTCCCATTACCGCCTGCCCCAGCACCATGCGGCCGCACGCCAAGCTGGGCGCACGCGCACTGGGCCATCGCCCGCCGAGAGGGCCAGCTCGTACGCGGGACGCACGCTCGTACGCACGCACGGCGCACGCGCGCGGCCCAGGCCCTGGCCCCGGGTAGGGGCGCCCAAGACGCCGCAGAGGCCGCTGGGAGGCGCCCGTTGGGGCCCTGCGCGGCCGGGGCGCTCATTCACCTATAGTAAAAGATATCCCTGTGGCCGGCCGACAGCCCCGACCTTCTGGGCACTTCTTCCCTCTCCCAGCCCTGCGGGAGCGCCGGGCACTCCCACCTCTTCCGCTCCATCGCGCCCAGCTCCACGGCCCGCCTCCGGGCCTGCCGCCGCCGCCGCCGCCGCGACCCCCGCTCTTCGCCGCCGCCGCCGCCTCAGCTGCCTTCCACCGCCACCACTTGCCGCGGCTGTTCCAGCCCACGGGCCCCCGCCCTCCGCCCCAGCCGGGCGTGCGCCGGCTTTGCCTCCCTCTCGGCCCCCTCCCCGCGCTCGCCAGCCCCCGCTCGGGGGGCCGCTCCGCCCACCCGCCCGCGCGCGGGGCCAGTGGCTCATCTGCGCAGCCGCAGAGCCAGCCCCGCCCCCGGCCGCCCGCAGGGCCTGCTCCTAGCCGAAGAGGCCAATCAGCGCGCGGCAAGGGGCAGGGCCGCTCGCAATTGGAGAGCGTGCGCCCTTTGGCCCTGCGCACCCACCCTCATGGACAGCTGTTCCCGCGCGGGGCGCATTGGAAGCTTTGACACTTGTCAGGTGCTTGTACACCTGGCGGGGAGTCCTTTCCCTGTGTACTCACCTCACTCTGCTAGAGACTTGGGGATCCCCTTCCAGAGCTGGAACCGTGACTCTCATTGCTTTTTCGCTCAGGGCTGATGGCTCTACCACTTGAGCCACAGATTTTTTTTTTTTTTTTGCTGATTAATTGGAGACGAGGGTCTCATGGATCTCCTTCCCTGGACTGGCTTCGAACTGTGATCCTCAGATCTCAGCCTCCTACGTTTATAGGCTAGGTTTACAGGCGTGAGCCGCCAGCGCCCGGCCTTTTCACTTAAAAAAATATTTTTAAAAGTATCTTTTTTTTTTTTTTTTGCCTGGCGCTGGTGGCTCACGCCTGTCATCCTAGTTACTAAGGAGGCTGAGATCTGAGGATCATGGTTCAAAGCCAGTCCGTGAGACTCTTATCTCCAATAATCCACTAGAAAACCAGAAGTGGCGCAGTGGCTCAAGTGGTAGAGCGCTTGCCTTGAGCTGATAGAGCTGAGGACAGCGCCCAGGCCTCGAGTTCAAGCCCCATGACCAACCGAAAAAAAAAAAATCTTACTTGGCTTTTATGTGTGATACAACAGCCTAAGAGCCAGGTGCCAGTGGCTCAGGCCTTTCATCTAGCTATTCAGGAGGCTGAGATATGAGGATTGCCATTCAAAGCCAGCCTGAGCAGCAAAGTCCATGAGACACTTATCTCTTACCACCAAAATGTTGGAAGCAGAGCTATGGCTCAGGTAGGTGGTAGATATTTAGTCTTGAGCAAAAAATGCTAAAGGACAGTCTTTGAGTTAAAGTCCCAAACTGTTACCAGCACATGTACACACAGTTGGGCTGGAGGTTTGACACAAGCCATTGAACTCCAGCTCAGCATGCAAGAGTCTCTGAGTTCAAACCCCAGTACCAGCACATGCTTATAAAGAAGAGGTTAAAGTTGGGTGCTAGTGGCTCACACGTGTAATCCTAGCTACTCAGGAGGCTGAGATCTGAGGATCAAAGCCAACCTTGGCAGGAAAGTCCGAGAGACTCTTATCTCCAATAAACTACTCAGAAAAAGCTGGAAGTGGTGCTGTGGCTCAAGTGGTAGAACTCTTGCCTTGAGCTGATAGAGCTGGACAGCGCCCAGGCTGAGAGGCTGAGTTCAAGCCCCGCAAGTGACACACACACACACACACACACACACACACACACACACACACAGGTGTTGAATTGTGGCATTTGGTCCCAGGTATCAAGTATCAAAATATACAAGTGCCTAAAGCTGCTCCTCAGAAACCCAGTTACATAGGCACTCATTTCCTTCTCAGAAAATTAACCTCTAGGCAGCCCCTGGCCATCACTTGACATAAAGTCCTGCTTGGCCCTGTGCACACAAAACTAGGTTGTTCTTGTGGGCATCCTGGGCACTGCAGGGTGCTGAGCAGCTTCCTTGGTCTCCATCCCTCCCTACCAAGGGAAATTCTGATGATTCCCAAAAGCTACTACAAGTCTAATACAAGGGCACAGGAACATACTGACTGAGTGACCAAGACTAAAGGTCACACTTCCATATTGTGCAGAAATCTGCAAAGGGATTGACATCCTCCAACCTATGGTAGGACAAAATGTAGATCTTTTGGGGCTGGGGTGCAGTTTAGGAATAAGACTTTTGCCTGATGAGCGTGAGCCCCTAGGTTCCATCCCTAGTACCTAAGTAAAGAAAAATGAAAGCTGGCACTGATAGCTCACACCTGTAATCCTAGCTGCTGAGGAGACTGAGATCTGAGGATCTCAGCTGGAGTAGGAGAGTCTGTGAAACTCTTTTTTTTTTTTTGAGTCCTGACGTGGGGCCTGAACTCTGGGCCTGGACGCTGTCCCTCAGCTCTTCAGCTCAAGGCTAGCGCTCTACCACTTGAGCAACAGCTCCACTTCTGGCTTTTTTTTCTTATGTGGTGATGAGGAATCGAACCCAGGGCCTCAGGCATGCAAGGCAAGTGCTCTACCACTGAGCCACCTTCCCAGCCCCTCTGTGAGACTCTTATTTCCACTAAATTACCATAAAAAGCCAGACATAGCCAGGTGCTGGTGGCTCACGCCTATAATCTTAGCTATTCAGGAGGCTGAGATCTGAGGATCTCGGTTCAAAGCCAGTCTGGGCAGGAAAGACCGTGAGACTCCTATCTCCAATAAACCACCAGAAAACCGGAAGTGGCGCTGTAGCTCAAGTGGTAGAGCGCTGGCCTTGAGCTGAAGAGCTGAGGGACAGCACTCATGCCCAGAGTTCAAGCCCCATGACTGACCAACAAAAAAAAGCCAGACGTAGGGCTGTGGCTCCAATGGTAGAGCTCAAGGACCAAAGCAGCTCAGGGACAGTGCCCAGGTCCTGAGCTGGAGACCCAATATCAGCAGAAAAAAGAAAAAAGAATACAAGACTGGGGCTACGGCTCAAGTGGTAGAGTGCCAGTTGTGAGAAAAAAAGAAAAACCAGAACACAAGGCCCTGCACGAACCCTGGTGCTAGTAATCCTAGCTACTCAGGAAGCTAAGATCTAGAGAATAGAAGTTTGAAGGCATCCCAGGACGAAAAGTCTTCCAAGACTCCAAAGGGGTCAGCAAACAGTTGGGCAGGATGCTTGCCACTCAAGTGGAAGAGCACCAGATAAGCAACCCAGCAAAGCCAGTGTGAAGCCCTGAGTTCATACCTTGGTAACTAGAAAAAACATTATGGTAGTAACTAAAAATTTAAATAAGCCGGGTACCAGTGGCTCACGCCTGTAATCCTAGCTACTCAGAAGGCTGAGATCTGAGGATCTAGCCTGAGCAGGAAAGGCCATGAGACTTTTTTTTTTTTTTTTTGGGTCTGGTCGTGGGGCCTGAACTCTGGGCCTGGGTGCTGTCCCTCAGCATTTCAGCTCAAGGCTAGCACTCTACCACTTGAGCCACAGGGCCACTTCCGGCTTTTTTCTTTTTGCTTATGTGGTGCTGAGGAATCGAACCCAGGGCCTCAGGCATGCAAGGCAAGCACTCTACCACTGAGCCACCTTCCCAGCCCCCAGCCATGAGACTCTTATCTCCAATAAAACCACTAGAAAACTGGAAGTGGCGTTGTGGCTCAAGCGGCATAGTGCTCACTTTGAGCTGAAGAGCTGAGGGACAGCACCGAAGCTGAGTTCATGCCCCATGACCAACAAAACAAACAAACAAATAAATAAATGCTTGGTGCTGGTGGTTCATGACTGTAATCCTAGCTACAAGAGGGTGAGATCTGAAGGTTGATGTTGAAAGCCAGCTCAGGCAGGGAAGTCTGTGAGACTTGAATCAACTACCAAAAAAAAAAAAAAAAAAAGCTAGATGTGGTGGTGTGACTTAAGAGGAAGAGTTCTAGCTTTGAACAAGAGACCTCAGGACAGTACCCAGCCTCTAAGTTCAAGCCCCAGGAATAGCACCAAAACAAAACAAAAATAAACCATGGACAGGATTTCAGTGTCAATTTTAGTCATTTTGCAGCCCAAAACCAAATGGGTTGTATGCTGCTTTGTATCCTCCCTTCCTCTACAGTATAGGGGTTTAAACTAAGACGAGTCACAGGAAGAGCTCAGCCCCTCTTGCTCCAGTTATTTTTTAGATAGGATCTCATGTTTTAATATTTTTTGCTATATATTTTTCCTTATATCTCTCTTCTTTTTGTTTTGGTCCTGGGGCTTGAACTCAGGGCTGTCATTGAGCTCTTTTGCTCAAGGCTAGTGCTCTACCACTTTGAACCATAGCTCCACTTCTGGTTTTTTTGGTGGTTTATTGGAGATAAGAGTTTCAAGGCCTTTCCTGCCTGAGCTGGCTTTGAATTGGGATCCTCAGATCTCAGCCTCCTGAGTAACTTGGATTACAGGCGTGAGCTACCAGTGCCCAGCTTACCGTATCTCTTTTTCTGTAATTTAATTTTGTTGTTGAGGTGATGTACAGAGGGGTTACAGTTACATATGTAAGGTACTTAGTATATTTCTCTTTTTCTTTTGTTGGTCGTGGGGCCTGAACTCTGGGCCTGGGCACTGTCCCTCACTTCTTCAGCTCAAGGCTAGTGCTCTACCACTTGAGCCACAGCGCCACTTCCAGCTTTTTCTGCTTATGTGGTTCTGAGGAATCAAATTCAGGGCCTCATGAATGCAAGGCAAGCAGTCTACCACTGAGCCACCTTCCCAGCTCCAATGAGTACATTTCTTGTTGAGCCTTGTTACCTCCTCGATTTTCTCCAATCCACTCCTGCCATCACCCTTATATCTTGATCTTCCTATATCTGCCTCAGATGTGCCTTGGATCACATGCATACCCAACACACTGAACTTGATAGTTGAGATGGCGTTTTTTGCCGTTTTTGCCTGAACTGAGATCCTCCTGACCTTTGAGTCCCTCCTCAGGATTAGAAAGATCAATGAAAGGAGGGGGTGGCTTTGCAGAGTTGTGGGTAGATGCATTAGGAAATGTTACAAATGATCCTCATTTATACCAACACAGAGATCTGATATCACCACAAGATCATTGTAATAATAGATGACAGAATTCCTAACAGATTAGTGGATGCTGGCTTCGATATAGGCAAGCTGGTTATCTATGTGGAGAGACACCAAGAAGAGACGTGAGAATGAGAGTGTACAGCACAATGTTGCAGCTGCCAGTTTGTTTGGATGCTGGTACTGGGGTTTTTAATTCAGGGCACTGCCCCTTAGCTTTTTCACTCATGGCTAGCACTCTATCATTTGAGCCACACCTCCACTTCTGGCTTTTGGTAGTGTAAGAGTTTCAAAGACTTACCTGCCTGGCTTCATAACTTGATCCTCAGATCTCAGCCTGGCTCACTGGCAGCCAACATGTTTATGGTACCTTAGACAAAAGCTTACCTGCAAACATGGGTGTGGCTCAAGTGGTAGAGTGCCTGCAAGCACAAAGCCCTGAATTCCATCTCCAGTACCAATATAACAACAATAAAAGGTGGCTGATGCGGACTTAAGTGTCTGTACCCAAAAACTAAAATACTAAGCTGGGCACCGGTGGCTCATACCTGTAATCCAAGCTACTCAAAAGACTGAGATCTGAGGATTGCAGTTCAAAGCCAGCCCAGGTAGGAAAGTCCATGAGACTCTTATCTCCAACAAACTACTCAGAAAAGCTGAAGTGTATGGGCTGGGAAGGTGGCTCAGTGGTAGAGTGCTTGCCTTGCATGTCTGAGGCCCTGGGTTAGATTCCTCAGCACCACATAAGCAAAAAGAAAAAAGCTGGAAGTGGTGCTGTGGCTCAAGTGGTAGAGCACTAGCCTTGAGCTGAATTGCTGAGGGACGGCGCCCAGGCCCAGAGTTCAGGCCCCACAACCGGACCCAAAAGAAAAAAAAAAAAAAATGTATGTATGTATGTATGTATGTATTTTTGCCAGTCCTCTTTTTTTCTTTTTTGGGTCAGCTGAAGTGCAGCTGGGCGCCCAGTGGCTCAGGCCTGTAATCCTAGCTAGTCAGGAGCTGAGATCTGAGGATCACAGTTCAAAGCCAGCCCCAGCAGGAAACTCTTATCTCCAATAAACCACTAGAAAACCGGAAGTGGTGCTGTGGTTCAAGCGGTAGAGCGCTCTCCTTGAGCTGAAGAGCGCAGGGACAGTGCCCAAGCTCAGAGTTCAAGCCCCACGACCGACAAAAAAAAGAAAAAAGAAAAGACGAAGTGCATGGAGAGGGGGGGAAGTGGGAGAAAAATGAGGGAGGGGTAACAAGTTGGACAAGAAATATACTTACTATCTCTAACTCCTCTGTACATTACCTTGACAATAAAATTTTTTTAAAAAGTGAGGGAAGAGGTAGGTCAGGAGCAACGGGTGACATTGTTGTCAGACACTTTGTATTCATATGCTGTTTTACAACTACTTAAAGATAATAAAAAATGAAAAAAAAAACAAACTGGAGTTGTAGCTCAAGTGGTAGAGAGCTAGCCTTCAGCAAAAGGGCTCAGGGACAGTGCCCAGAGCCTGAGTTCAAACCCCATAATCAACAAAAAAATAAAACATAAATACAAAACAACAACTATTAATGGTATGGGGTACTCTGTGGTGTTGTGTATGAGTCTGTATTGGTACTGAAGTTTGAATTCAAAGCCTTGAGGATTTTTTGGTGCCAGTTCTGGGGCTTGAACTCAGGGCCTGGTTACTATCCCTGAGCTTCTTTTGCTCAAGGTTAGTGCTCTACCACAGCACCACTTCTGGCTTTTTTTTATTAGTTTATTGGAGATAAGAGTCTCATGGACTTTGCTGCTGTGACAGGCTTCGAACCACAATCCTCACATCTCAGCCTCCTGAGTAGGTATGATTACAGTGAACCACTGGTGTCTTTAAACTTTTAGCTTTTTGGTAGCTAACTGGATATGAGTCCCATAGCTAGCTTCAAACAGTTTTTTTGTTGGTTGTGGGGCTTGAACCCTGAGCTTGGGGGCGGTCCCTCAGGTCTTCAGCTTAAGGCAAGCGCTCTACCTCTTGAGCCACAGCGCCACTTTCTGTTTTTTGGTGGTTAATTGGAGATAAGAGTGTCATAGACTTTCCTGCCTGAGCTGGCTTTGAAACGTGATCCTCAGCCTCTGTATCTCAGCCTCCTGAGCAGTTTGGATTATAGGCCTGGGCCACCGGAGCCTGGCTGCACTTCAGCCTTCTGAGTATCTAGGATTACAAGTGTGAACCACTGGGGCTAAGCTACTGTGAAATTATTACCTGCTAAATAGTTGAAACGACTCAACACTGCTGGCCCTGGCCAGTTGTGAGGCCTGAACTCTGGGCCTGGGCGTTGTCCCTCAGCTCTCCAGGTTAAAACTAGCACTCTACTACTTGAGCCACAGCGCCACTTCTGGCTATTTTTGCTTATGTGGTGCTGAGGAATCGAACCCAGGGCCTCATGCATGAGAGACACTGGGCCACCTTCCCAGACCTGGAAAGGATTTTTGAGGTCACCCAAGCCTGAGGGCAGGGAAACAACAAGATTGAGGCCAAGAAGGTTTCAGAGCAGTTTAATGTTACACACATTAGAACACCAGCATGTGGTGGACTTTGTAGGCATCCATCCATGACCAGGGCTCAGGGTGCTCCCAAGGGAGCAGGAAAAGTTGGCACCACCAGACACCTGGAGGACAGAACAAAGCTGATGAGCTGGCTGTGCAGGCAGCAGGGGAATACCACAATGACACACAACTCTGGGCAACAACACACCAAATCCATGGATGGTTCCCAGCTATAGGTGCAGAGGTAGTACACAGCCTAGAGTCAGGGGCCGTCCAGGTTCAAATGAGATCACTGGCCTTTGCAGAGGTCTCCACTGGAAATTGGAAGGTGAATGGTATGGGCCCAGCCTGCCGTGTGGACATGAGATCGTAGAGGTTAAGCCAGCAGTGAGGCCATGGGAAATATGTGAATGAGCTGAGGCCCATGCAGAGAGATGGTAGCAGGGGCTGGCCTCAACTTGCCCATCTGTAAATGGGTCATCTTCACCTAGTCCAGGACTAGGTGAATGCAAACTGGGTACATTCTCTGAGCAGCCTCCAAGGATGAAGGGGGCTGTCCAGCTTGGCTGAGCAGGGCCTACCTCCAGCACCACGTCTAAGGTAAGGGTAGGGTTGGTAACTTGGTGCTATCAGATGGGTATCCAAGCCCTGCCTCAGTGCAGGACACCCCCCCACTCCAGCCCTGGGAGTCTGAGATCCTTTTCTCCACCTTCCAAACCTTGGCTAACCCTCAAACCTGGGCTTTTACTCACCAGATGGACCCCCAAGGGTGTGTTAATCATCCTTCTTGAACTTGCCATTGATGTATGGCACCCAGTCCAGGATCAGCCGCCAATCAGTAGCCCACACCAGTCCCACAGCACCCACGGCGCCCCATATGCCGGCTGTGGGGATCCTGCAATGACAGGGGGAGTTAGATCTACTCAGGACTGTCTCCTGCCCATTCTTGGAAGCCAATTAAAGCTTCACAAGAGCTCTGTGCTCTGCCATGAGCCCAGTCCTCAGGAAGCTCTGGTTTGGGATAGGGTCACCCAGCACAGAATTGCCCCTGAGGCTCCCAGTGTGTGAATGTGGTCTTGGGCCTCTGTGTTTAAGCACCTGTACCCCAATCTGATTTCACGTTGGGGCTATCTTTAAGAGTGCTAGAGAGGGGCTAGGAAGATGGCTTGGTGGTAGAGTGCTTGCCTTGCATGCATGAGGCCCTGGGTTCCATTCTTCAGCATCACCTAAGTGGAAAAAGCTGGAAGTGGTGCTGTGGCTCAAGTGGTAGAGCACTAGCTTTGAGGTGAAGAGCTGAGGGACAGCGCCCAGGCCCAGAGTTCAGGCCCTGCGTTAGACCAAAAAAAAAAAAAAGAGTACTAGAGGGCTGGGAAGGTGGCTCAGTGGTAGAGTGCTTGCCTTGCATGCATGAGGCCCTGAGTTCGATTCCTCAGCACCACATAAGCAGAAAAAGCCGAAAGTGGTGCTGTGGCTTATGTGATAGAGCACTAGCCTTGAGCTGAAGAGCTGAGGGGCAGTGTCCAGACCCGGAGTTCAGACCCCATGACCAACAACAACAAAAAAGAGTGCTAAAGACTTGCAAGGCAGATGGGTGTTAACAACTGAGGCACACCCCAGCCATGCCCCCCTCACCTTATTTTTTGTCACTCATGGGGCCTGAACTCACCTGGGCGCTGGACCTGAGCTCTTTTGCTCAAAGCTAGCACTCTACCACTTTGAGCCATAGTCACTTCTGTTTTGTTTTGGTGGGTCGTGGGCCTTGAACTCTGGGTCTGAGCACTGTCTCTCAGCTCTTCAGCTCAAGGCGAGCGCTCTACCACTTGAGCTACAGAGCCACTTCCGGTTTTCTGGTGGTTTATTGGAGATAAGAGTTTCACCGAGTTTCCTGCCTGGGCTGGCTTTGAACTGTGATCCTCAGATCTCAGCCTCCCAAGTAGCTAGGATTACAGGCATGAGCCACCAGCGCCCGGTTTGGTGTTGGTTTTTAAATGGCGATAAGTCTCATGGACTTTTCTGACCTAGCAGCATATCAAGATCCTCAGATCTCAGCCTTCTGAGTAGCTAGGATTATAGGTGTGAGCCACTGGTGTCAAGCTTAATTTCTCCTGTCCTGTGGAGGCCAACCAGACTTAACAGTACCTACATCCTAGCCTTTCCCGACTTTATTATTTAAGTCAATCCTACACTACAGTTCTCATCTCTTTTTCTTCTCTGTCAACAGGAATATAGGTACATAGGGTTTACATTTCCAGTACAGTGAGTGCTCAATAAATGCTTGCTGACAGTCAGGATCTACTGGCTCATACCTTTAATCTTAGCTCCTCAGGAGGATGAAAACTGAAGATCATGGTTTAAAGCCAGCTGGGGGAAGGAAAGTCTATGAGACTATTATCTCCAATTAACCAGCAAAAAAATGGAAGTAAAGGTACGGCTGCTAAGTGCTAAGTGCCTGACTTGCCCCAGTACTGGTGTGCACACAAGCATGTGTACACATACCACAAAAACTTGCTGACCATGAATGAGAGGTGTGTACAACTCTGCCCAGGCACAGATGGGAATGAGCCAACCAGGCCACCAAGGCCTTCCTCTGGCAACAACCCAGTTGTAAAATAAGCTTAGCGGGCTGGGAAGTTGGCTCAGTGGTGGAGCGCTTGCCTTGCATGCATGAGGCCCTGGGTTAGATTCCTCAGCACCACATAAGCAAAAAAGAAAAAAAAAAAAAGCTGGAAGTGGCGCTGTGGCTCAAGTGGTAGAGAGCTAGCCTTGAGCTGAAGAGCTGAGGGACAGTGCCCAGGCCCAGAGTTCAGGCCCCACGACTGAAACCCCCCCCCAAAAAAAAAATAAGCTTAGCACCCTGCAAGAACAGGAAGAGGAGGCTGTTGGTTCCCCATGCTCATTGAAGTCTTCCCAATCCCACCTCCCATGTGGTACAGGGACAATGCAGCTCTAGCTTTCATGCTTCTTGCAACAAGGGTTTTCTTTTCTTTTTTTTTTGTCAGTGATGGGGCCTGAACTCTGGGCCTGGGTGCTGTCCCTTAGCTCTTCAGCTCAAGGCTAGCATTCTACCACTTGAGCCACAGCACCACTTTTGGACTTTTCTGCATATGTGGTGCTGAGGTATTGAACCTAGGGCCCCATGCATCCAAGGCAAGCATTCTACCACTGAGCCACCTTCCCAGCCCTCAGCATGTAATCTTCACTACTCAGGAGATTGAGATCTTAGGATCATGTTCAAAATCAGTTTGAGCAGAAAAGTCTGTGAGACACTTATCTCCGATTAATCACCAAAGAGCTGCAAGTGGCACTGTGGCTTAAGTGGCAGAGCAAAAGCTCTGGGACAGTGCCTAGGCTCTGAGTTCAAGTCCCAGGATCGTCACACATACACAGTTTTGTTATGGTTTTTTTTTTTTTTTTGTCGGTTGTGGGGCTTTAACTCAGGCCCTCTGTCCCTGAGTTCTTTAGCTGAAGGCAAGCGCTCTATCACTTGAGCCACAGCACCACTTCTGGTCTTTTGGTAGTTAACTGGAGATAAGTCTCACGAACTTTCCTATCCAGGGTGGCTTTGAACCGGGATCCTCAGATCTCAGCCTCCTGAGTAGCTAGGATTACAGGCAGAAGACACTGGCGGCCGGCTTCACACATTTTTGTTGTTGTTGTTTTCTTGCCAGTCCTGGGGCTTGAACTCAGGGCCTGGGCAGTGTCCCTGAGCTTCTTTTGCTCAAGGCTAGCACTCTACCACTTGAGCCGCAGCACCACTTCCGGCTTTTTGTGTTTATGTGGGCTTCATCTATGCTGGGCAAGCACTCTACCGCTAAGCCGCGTTCCCAGACCCACATACACGTTGTTTAAGTCGCTGACATCATGCCTCATTAACGTGCCCAAGATTCCGTTCCATCCCCAGCACACCACGTGTCAAACGTTAACACAGGTTCGGTTTCAAGGCCCAAAGAAAGGGCTGGGAGTCGGGCTGCAGAGTGTGGAGAGCTCGGAAGCGGCGCTCAGGCCCTCGCCTTCTGGGCATTTCATTCCAACCAGCACCACGAACTAGGCTATCTGGGGAACCTGAGGCTCGAAGCGGCTCAGCCCCGGGCCGAGGGCGCCGCGGAGTCCGGTCCCGGGCTCCATCTCGACCCCGGGATGGAGCGGTTCACCGGTCCCAGGCTCGGGCTGGGGGAGCCAGAGCCGCCGCCAGCGGGGGCGCAGGGTGGACGGCGGGAGGCAACCTCACCAGTTCTTGGCCAGCTCCCGGTAGCGCGGACCCAGGAACCTGCTCAGCATCGCGGACCTGGTCGGGACACTCAGGGTCACCGCGTCCCAGCGGCGGCTCCGTTCTGCGCAAGCGCGTCTTAGGCACGCAGGCGTATAGATCTTCGCACCACCGCCACCTGTTCCGAGGCTGCGTGCGCAGGCCCAGGAGACAAGACGCAACTTCCGGGAGGGCTGGGAGACGGAAATAGACGCAGGCGTTTGTGGGCGGGCCTTCCGCACCCGTGGTCGGGAGCGGCTGTGGCGCTGGCTCGGCTGCGTGTCCGCCCTCGCCGCCGCGGCCTGTAGCTGGCTTTGCATGAGGTGGGGCGCGCCAGGTCAGTGCTCCTCCTGGGGCCAGCCGAGGAGGGGACTTGCCCAGGGGCATACGGAGGTTTTGGCCCGCGTGGCAGTCCCGGCCCCAGGCTGTTGGCGCATCCTGAGTTGCTTGGGAGGCTTTTCCCTTTGCCGGGGTTGGCGATTCCTCTTCCGGGCAGTAGGGGGAGGCCTGGCGCTGTGTTGGTCCTCGGTCAGTAGGCAGGTTGACCATCTTTCCTCCTGCCCTGTGCCTAACCCTCCCAGAACTTGGAAAATTGAAACTACCCAATGAACTTGCCAGCCTCCCCCGCTCCCCCCACCTGTGCCCTATAGGCAGAGAAGGGGAGATGGTCCCCTCTCCCCAAGTTGTACCCTTGAGCTTTTCCCTCATTTTCATCAAGTGCCCACCTCCCTGAGGAAGTCCTCTGGGACTACATATCCCCAGACACCTGGGCAAAAAGGACAAGGCCTAGATGAATGACTGGGTGTTACTTGTCCCTGGGGAGGTTGGTGAAGGATCTACCCGCTCAGTAGATTTGCCTGCCCACTCCTGACTGCCCTCACAGGACCAGCTCTTGCTGTAGCTCTCCCTGGGGCTTTCAGGTTCTGTCTTGCCCTTTAGCTAAGGGCTTCTAGACATGGTAATGGGATGGCAAGGGCACTAATTCTAGGCTCTTCCATGCTCCGGGTGTTTCAGCGCTTGAGATTGTAAAGCACCTGAATGAGACAATGCCTGTTGGTAGAAATGTAAAAGTCGGGATGTAGAGCTATCAAAAGATTACTGAGAAAGCCAGGTGCATGTGGCTCACACCTGTAATCCTAGCTACTCAGGAGCCTGAGAATTTAGGATTGAAGTTCAAAACCAGCCAAGGCAGGAAAGTCTGGGAGACTTTGTGTGTGTGTCAGTCGTGGGTCTTGAACTCTGGGCCTGGTCGTTGTCTCTCAGCACTACCCTTTAGACAAAGAAGCCCAGGGACAGTGTCCAAACTCTATAAATTTAAACCCTAGGACTGGCACAAAAGAAAAACAAAAAAGCCGGGCGCCAGTAGCTCACGCCTATAATCCTCAAGGAGGCTGAGATCTGAGCATCATGGTTCAAAGCCAGCACGGGCAGGAAACTCTGTGAGACTATCTCCAGTAAACCACTAAAAACCAGAAGTGGCACTGTGGCTCAAAGGTAGAGTGCTCACCTTGAGCTGAAGAGCGCAGGGACGTATCCAAGCCCAGAGTTCAAGCCCCACAACCGACCAAAAAAAAAAAAAAAATTAGAGAATAAGGGTGCCTGCAGGAGTGGAGAGAGCTTGAGGGCCGCAGGTCCTGGACCCAGTCATTCCTGAACCTTATCTTTGTTCTTTCTGGTTTTGACAAAGGCTGGGGCCTGTTTGTAGATACCAATCCAGAGGCAGTTGTGCCTCTGAGGAATACTGGGTGATACCTGGGGACATTGGTAGTTGTTATAATTAGAGGTGGCTTCTAGCATGGAATGGGTAGAGGCACACATGTGGAATCACTGCACACAAAGTATAGGCACAGGACAAGCAGCTGCCTGTAGATGAGGACATCATGGACATTGAGAGTAAGGTTAACTAACCTCTTCTTTATCCCCCTTCATGCCATACTTGAGACTCAAAATGGCCAATGTCATCATGTCACATTTAGTTGGGTGCCAGTGGCTCAAAGTCTATAATCCTAGCTACTCAGGAGGCTGAGATCTGGGGATGATGGTTCAAAGCCAGCCCAGGCAGAAAATTCAGTGAGACTCTTATCTCTCTCCCATTAACCACAGAAAACAGGAAGTGGTGCTGTGGCTCTAAGTGGTAGAATACTAGCCTTGAGCAAAAGAGCTCAGGGACAGTGCCCAGGCCCTGAGTTCAAACCCTATAACTGACAAAAATAAAATGTCAGACAACAAACGTTGCAACATTGCTGTTTGTCCCAAGAACCTCCAAATTGACTTTTTTTTTTTTGATCACGGGGCTTTAACTCTGGGCGTGGGTGCTGTCCTTGAGCTCTTCAGCTCAAGGCTCTACCCCTTGAGCCACAGCACCACTTCTGGCTTTCTGGTGGTTAATTGGAGATAAGAGTCTCATGGACTTTCCTGCCTGGGCTGGCTTTGAACTACGATCCTGAGATCTCAGCCTATGGAGCAGCTAGGATTACAGGTGTGAGCTACTGGTAGCTGGCTTTATGTTTTTTTTTTGGGGTCAGGTCGTGAGGCCTGAACTCTGGGCCTGGGCACTGTCCCTCAACTATTCAGCTCAAGGCTAGCACTCTATCACTTGAGCCACAGCGCCACTTCTGGCTTTTTTCTTTTTGCTTATGTGGTGCTGAGGAATCAAACCCAGGGCCTCAGGCATGCAAGGCACGCACTCTACCACTGAGCCACCTTCCCAGCCCCTGGCTTTATGTTCTTAATCTCATTAATTTACACATAATTCACAGTTCCCATCTATGTGGCCAGAGGATGCCACTGCCTGTTTGAACAAATGTAAAGAAAAGCAAAATAAGCAACAAGCATAGGGCTGAGATGGTGGCTCAGTGGTAGAGGACTTGCCTTGCATGCATGAGGCCCTGGGTTTGATTCCTCAGCACCACATTTACAGAAAACCCAGAAGTGGCGCTGTGGTCAAGTGGTAGCCTTAAGCTGAAGAGCCCAGAATTCAGGCCTAATGACTGACCTAAAAAAAAAAAAAAAAAAAAAAAAGAAACAGAAACAGGGCTAGACGATGGCTCAGTGGTAGAGTGCTTGTCTTGCATGCATGAGGCCCTAGGTTCAATTCCTCAGCACCACATAAGCAGAAAAAGCTGGAAGTGGCGTGGTGGCTCAAGTGATAAAACACTTGCCTTGAGCTGAAAAGCTGGGGGATAGTGCCCAGGCCCAGAGTTCAGGCCCAACGACTGACAAAAAAAAACAACAAAAAAGACGGGTTAAGCAAATTTTTCTTTGTTGGTCCTGTGCACTCTCCCTGAGCTACTTAAAAGCTAGCATTCTATCACGTGAGCCACAACTCATTTTCTGGTTTTCTGGTGGTTTTATTGGAGATAAGTCTCACGGACTTTCCTGCATGGGCTGGCTTTGAACCGAGATCCTCAGATCTCAGCCTCCGAGTAGCTAGGATTACAGGTGTGAGCCACTGGCGCCTGGCTGAGGCAGATTTCTTTAGGGACAAATCCCACACAGATCACTGCAGAGTTCCCAGTCATGGAAGTGACTGGGTTGCCAAATGAAGACTGGACCATTCTTGCTTTTTGGTACCTGTTTTACCTTCGGATCTCAACACCCCAATGCCGGGCACTTTAGCTTTCTTGCGGGTGCATGGGTCATGGCGACAGTCAAGTGGAAGAAATCTCACATGCTGACTTGGGTGTGTGAGAATGTCCATAGAGCTACCATGCCATGTGCAGGAGTGGGGAATGGCTGGCACCCTGGTAGGCTGTGTAGCTGGGATAGTGACCACCTGTTCCTGTGTACCTGGGCAGCAGTTCCATGCTGTGACTTTGGTAGGCCTGAGCAAACGGGGGGAGTTGGTCCCAGGAAAGGGGATGTGGTGTTTAGGTTCCCATAGTTAGCAAGAGGTTGTTTTCCCAGGATGGCCATCAGTTGAGGCAGGGTATGACAATGGGTATTTTGTGTTAGCCCAAAGCAAAGTCCAGGGGAGTTGGTCCATGACCCAAAACTCAATGAGTTCTCTGGGACGCAGCACTGTGTTCTAGGTGGTGTGGCTCTTGTGCCAAATACCACTGGTCCCAACACAGCCCCATGAGAGACGTGCTCAGGCTCCTGGGGAGAGATGCCTCGGAGAGGCATGTGCAGAGGGCCAGAACTGTCTCCATCATTGGTTGCCTCCTGGTATGTTCCTGTCTCCGCTATGCTGGAGCCAAGGGCCTTGTGCTAAGTACGTATTCTACCACTGAGTCACACCTTCAGCTTCCTCTCCAGGGAAGGGATGAGCTAAGGCTACCCCTGAAGGGGAGAAAAGGGGAAAGGACCCACCTGTCACTGCACAGAACAAACAACCTAAGACATCAATATCTATATCAACAAAAATCATGAGGGTGACACAGGCTATCTCTGCCCTGTACGAGGCTTCAGGGGTACAAGGGTGGGGGACCCCAGGTCAACATTTTAAATGCAAATTTTTAATAATCTGGTTGAATATGAAATGCAACACAAACTTCTAGAAACAGCAAGAGACAGAGACTTTTATACAAAAAAATTTGCTTACAAAACATATGCCAAAAAAAAGCTAAAAAAAAAAAAAGACACCAAAGGCATCATTCTTGCTAATCTACATAAAAAATTTCATAACTAACGTTTTTATTCTCCTTAAAAAAAATATTATGCTTAGGCACAATTTGCTGGTGGCTCTCATAGAACAAGCCAGTTCTGCACACGGCAACCTGGCCTGGGCACAGGTTTCCACTCTTCCAGTTTATACAGTTAAGGCATTTTTCTTCTCTTTCTTACAAAGTGTATAATTTGTTGCTTTTGCTTTCTGGTTTTGTTTACCCAAGAGGCAAAAAAAAAAAAACCCCAAAACAAAATTAAAAAAAAAAAACCAACTCCCTTCAGTGGGTCACATGCCGCGGCGGCTGACGCCTGCCTCCCTTGGGGCCCATGTGGCCAGCAGATGCTGATGTACTGTGATGCTGCAGTGCAGGACAGTCCTGGGCAGGCTGGGGTCTCCTCCAGTGACCACTCAAAGGTGCCCAGAGGGGTTGTGGGTTTCACCCAGGCCTGGGTGGGTGGCTGAGAGTGCCATCTGGGGATCCCCGACCACACCTGACACCTTCTCTTCCTCTCTTCGCTTCAGGCAGGCTGCTTTGGGGTTCAGGTTCCGCTCTGGGGATGGGGAGGAGAGCACAGTGGGAGAGGGCCCAGGGGCGGGGCAGATGCAGGGACCAGCAGCACCCTGCTTCTGCCGCTTCCTCTTGGAGGACAATATAGAGGGCTGGGGGTGCAGAGACCAGGAGTTGGGCTATCTGGGGATATCGTGGTCTGGAGGCGGCATGAACAGCCGCAGGACCACGAGCCACGAGCGGTGTGTGGCGATGGGGACGCTGGCCTGGGAGCCTACCTCGCACCTGCTGCTCCAGGCCCAGGATGACCTGCACGGCCTGCTGCAGGATTAGCAGTTTGGTCTGTGCCTTGTCCGACTTGAGGTGCAGCTGGCACATGCGCCCCAGCTCCCGGAAGGCCTCGTTAATGTCCCGCACGCGCACCCGCTCCCGCGCGTTATTGGCCATGCGCCTCTCCCGGTCCCTCAGGTCTTTCTCCTCCAGGGACAGCACCTCGTCTGTACTGCTGGGTCACAGCACGGGGCCTCTGTTAGTCATGTGGGGGTGGGTGGGGCAGGGAAGTGTGGAAGGACCACCAGCTGTATGGGGTGGCAGTGTGGGGTTACTGGGTGGTTGTGTGGCAGTACGGGTGACAGCTCTGCATGGTCTGGAGCTGCAAGCGTGACACCTTGACAGCCTTGCTGTCAGAGGTTGAGGCCTGACTTGCCCTGAGAACCTCATCTGCTCACCCCATGGACCCCGGGGCAGGCCCTCTAGGGCATCTTCCCATGACAACTCCCTCCTTATGCAGAGAGCAGAGGCCTTGGACCCCCATAGCTAAGGATCAAGAGGTCTGGGATCCTGAGTGTCACAGTGAAGCTGGCATCCTCACAACCCCATCTGCCAGCCCAGCCTTTGGCTATGAGCACCAGTCCTCAGGGCCCAAGGAATCTCGCTGTTAAAGTCACTGACAGTGATGACAACAGCAGGTACTGGGTACCAGTGCCCCTGAGGGTGGCACAAGCCCCTTTCCTGCCATGGATCTGTATGGGCACTAGACACCACCTGCACTGTGGATAGAGACCCTGGTTGGGGTCCCCCTAACTACTGTCCCTGTGCCTGTGTCTTCCTGGGGAGAATGACTGCTAATCCTGCCTTGTGTACCCCTCACTTCTTACAATGTGACTGGCCCTGTGCTTTCCCGTCTGTGTCCTCCATGGCCTGTTCTACTCTGAGGCAGGGCACTTGCCTTACCTACTGCCTGCCCACCCTACCCTTTGGCTAGTGGGTCCCTTCGGGTGGCGTCGACTAGAGCCCAGGACAAGCGCGCAGACCAAACTGCCTGTAAGGACCAGGAGCCAAATGCCCCCAGGTCACCATCACTCCCTCCAAGCCTTCTGGCTGGCTTTGAGGTGCGGCCATCCGCTTTGGGCAGCAAGTGCGAGGTAAGGAGGGGCTGGGGGCAGGCAGTGGGGAGCAAGACAGCGGACGGCCAGGTGGACGGGACAGCGCAAGAGGCAGAGCAGAGAGGCAGGCTAAGGGGACACAGGGCAGGAGGCACACACGGCCATGGAGACGCGGGAACTTCAAAGCTGCACGGGCAGCGGGCCAGGGCTCCGGCTGCAGTGCAAGCGACAGAGCTGCAGGAAAGAAAGGTTAACGGCCAGGCAGGAGCAGAGGTTAGCAAGCAGCCAGTGGAGAATCAGGTGCATGGGGCCCGGGGCCAGTGGTGGCCTGGCTATCCACCCTCACCTGCCCCGGGAATGGGCAGTCCACACCCACCTGAACACTGGGAAACGGAATCAGGAGTCAGGGGCTGGGTGGGCTCAGGGTGGACAGCGAAGGTGGCTTACACACCAACTCGCACCTCTGGGCTTCCTGAGGGCATGGGGAGTGGCCTGGGGATCCTAACTCAGCTCTGAGACCAAGTACCCAGGTCGGCAGGGCGGGGTCCAGAGCCCAGTCCTTCTAGAGATTGGTTACCAAGGACAGCTAGGAGAGCCACTGGTCAGAAGGATCAGGATGGACACCGTATGAGGGCAGGGAGTGGCCAGTGTAGGGGCAGTCAGTGGGGAGGTCCAGTCACTGCAGGAACAGGTCAGGGTGAGGGTGCGGGACAGTGACTGCGGGGGAATCTCTGTAGGTCAGCTCTGGGAAGCAGGGGTGGTCAGTGCAGGGGAGGCGAGCGGGGACGGGGGCAGGAGCGGCGGGCCGCCCACTGACCTCGCACTTGCTGCTCCAGGTTGAGGATGACCGACACGGCCTGGTGCAGGATGAGCAGTTTGGTCTGTGGCTTCTCGCTGTTGAGGTGTAGCTGGCACATGCGGCCCAGCTCCTTAAACGCCTCATTGATGTCTCGGACCCGCAGCCGCTCACGGGCATTATTGGCTACCCGGCGCTCCTTCTCCCGCTCAGCCTTCTGCTCTGGGGGGAGAAGGTCGTCCTCGTCCTCGTCTGGGCTATGGAGGAGGGGAGCCAGGGGCCAGAGGGAGATGGTGAGGTGCGGGTGGGCACGGCCCATGGCCTCCCAGTGTGGGGTGGTATGCATGGACCAAGTGTGGTGTGCATGTGTCCTACAGGGAGGGGCTGGCACCTGGTCCGTGTGCGGGAGGCCTTCAGCTCCTTCTTGTCCTCCTCAGAGTTGTCGGCCACCGAGTTGTTCTCCTCATCTTCCTTCTCTTCCCGCTTGATCTCCCCGGCGCTTGCTGGGGCACCCACCCGCCCAAGTCCTGTAACAGACCAGGGATCAGGAGCTGTGGCTGGGGCAGCAGAGGCCGCCAAGGTTACCTGACCAACTCCTTTGACCCACTTGTAAGGGCATAAGCTGAGAACGCAGCCAGGCCTCCATTTGCAGAAAAGGTTGAAAAATAACAATAAAAAACAACCCAACAGGAAAACCACAACGGGATCCCTACCTCACATCATGCACAAGTACCAATTGCAGACAGAATAAGAACCACATGGTGTAGAGTAGACAATGTGACAGCCTTTAAGAACACCATGTGTGAAATCCTATTGTAAACTCTGAAGCAGGAAGATATTTCCTGAACTATTAACAAAGCCAGGGAGTGGTACACATCTGTGATTCTAACACTGGGAAGGTAGAAGCACAAGAACCAGAGTTCAAGGCAAGTCAGGGCCAGAAAGCAAGACTGTCTCAAATATTACCATTACCAGTTGGGTGCTGGTGACTCAAACCTGTGAATCCTAACTACTCAGGAGGCTGAGAACCAAGAATCATGGTCTAAATTCAGTCTGGGCAGGAAAGTCCATGAGACTCTTGTTGCCAATTAACCACCAAAAAGCTGAGGTGGAGCTGTGGCGCAAGTGGTAGAGTATATTAGCCTTGAGCAAAAAAAGCTCAGGTACAGCCCTCAGGCCCTGCGTTCAAGCCTCAGCATCGGCACAAAACAAAAATACCAAGAAGAAAACAAACAGGCTCAGTGAGGTTCATCCTCTAAAACAAAACTGTAGCAAGAACCAAAAGGAGTCTTCTTTTGTAGGAGAAAGCCTTGCTTATTTAAGAACGTAGTAAGCCAGGCTCTGGTAGCTCACGCCTGTAATCTAGCTACTCAGGAGGCTGAGATCTGAGGATCATAGTTCAAAGCCAGCCCAGGCAAGGAAAAGTCTGTGAGACTCTTATCCCCAATAAACCACTAGAAAACCAGATGTGGCACTGTGGCTCAAGTGGTAGACTCTTGCCTTGAGCTGCAGAGCTCAGGGACAGCAGGTGCCCAGGCTCAGAGGTCAAGCTCCACAACCGACAGAAAAGAAAAGAAAAAAAGAACATTGTAATTTCCATGCATCATAGCACAGGGCTGGGTTAATCTGTGCTGCTGCATAGATCAAAATCAAAGCAGCTGATTCCAGAAAGAAAAGAGAACCTACCAGTATCAAAATGGACAATCTGATCACTGAGGAGTACCCACATCGCCAACACAGGACTGGCCTCCAACACCGGCAGGGAACGCCTTCTAGTCGGCCAGAGGCCAAGGAGATCAGCAGCCAGGTAGCACAGAACCCAGCCAGGCACCTATCACCCCTGAGGCCTGGCTCGCAGCCTTGGACCACACTAGACTCATGGGTGTGTGCCAGGAGGCACAGGAGAGCACGCTCAGCCACAGAAAAGGCACCTAGGGAACACATGTCACACCCACAACAGGGCACCCAAGTGCAGCCACTGGACATGAGCAGATCTCACACGGTGCAAGAAGCCAGGCGAAGAACATTGGGCTTCAGGGTGTCATTTGTATAAAGCTCAAAATGGGATAAGCCCCAATACTGGGGAGGCTTAGGGAAGGGGACCTAGCTCAACGATACCAATGTAGGTTACACAGCAAGACCCCATGACAAAAAGCCAAAAAAAGCCACGTGTGGTGGCTCACACCTTTAATCCTAGCTACTTGGGAGGCTATGATCAGGAGAATTACAGGCTAACCCAAGAAAAAGGTTCACTAGATCCCACCTTAGCAGAAAAAAGCCAGGAACAGTGGTATGCATCTATGTAAACTATAAATAGGAGAATCAACATCTAGGATGGCTGGGGCAAACTGTGACCTTTCTGCATGTTGGTGGCTCATACCACTGTAATCTTAAAGGCTGTGATGTCTCACACAGTTGAAAGTTGGCCCAGACAGAAAAGGCTGAGACTCCCTCCATATCCAATCAACCAGCAAAAATCAGGGCTGGAGGTGCGGCTCAGGTGGTAAAGCAACACTGTCAGCAAGAAAGCCAAGAGTGTGAGCCCCTAAATTCTAGTATTGGCACACACATAAAAATAAATTTAGGGCTGGGAAAGTGGCTCAGTGGTAGAGCGCTTGCCTTGCATGCCTGAGGCCCTGGGTTCCATTCCTTAGCACCACATAAACAAAAAGAAAAAAGCCAGAAGTGGCGCTGTGGCTCAAGTGGTAGAGCGCTAGCCTTGAGGTGAAGAGCTGAGGGACAGTACCCAGGCCCAGAGTTCAGGCCCCATGACTGGACCCCCCCACCCCCCCAAAAAAAAAAAAAAAGCTCAGGGACAGCGCCCAGGCCCAGAGTTCAAGCCCCACAAATGAAAATCAATCAATCAATAAAATAAAAGTAATGAATCCCTCACAAAAAATTTACCAGACCTAATAGGAGTCAGGAGGCATGGCTCAAGTGGTAGAGTACTAGTTTAGCAAGTATGAAGCTCTTGAATTCCAACCCAGTGTAGCAAACATATATATTGTTTATATATATTTAATTTTGCTTCCAAAAAAGCTGGGAACAGTAGCTCATACCTGTAATCCAAGCTACTTGCAAACTGTGAGAACTATAGTGCAAGGTTTGCTAGGGCAAAAAGTCAGGGTAACCCCACCTCAACAAGCCAGGCAAGGTAGAGCAAGTCTGGAATCCCAGCTATATGGTAGATAGGATGATTGAGACTAGGCCAGACTAGGCCAAAACTTGAGACCCTATTAAAAAAAAAAAAACTAAACCAAAGGATAGGGCTCATCTGGTACAGTACCTACCTAAGCTGAGTTCAATCCCTAGTGCTGACAACCCTCCCACAAACCTAGAAAGGCAAAAGCACAGTCTGGGGTTTCTCCGTCACATGGAACTCAAATGCAGTTGGCAAAGTGTTGAGTCTGGAACCTGCCTGGGATTCAACAGTAAAAGTGAAAAAAGGCTGGGCACCAGTGGCTCACGCCTGTAATCCTAGGTACTCAGGAGGCTGAAATCCGAGGATCGCAGTTCAAAGCCAACCTGGGCAGGAAAGTCTGTGAGACTCTTTTTCTTTTTTGGGTCAAGTCGTGGGGCCTGAACTCTGGGCCTGGGCGCTGTCCCTCAGCTCTTCAGCTCAAGGCTAGCGCTCTACCACTTGAGCCACAGCGCCACTTCTGGCTTTTTTTCTTTTTGCTTATGTGGTGCTGAGGAATCGAACCCAGGGCCTCAGGCATGCAAGGGAAGCCCCCTACCACTGAGCCACCTTCCCAGCCCTGAGATTCTTAACTCCAATAAAAACCACTAGAAAACCAGAAGTGGTGCTGTGGCTCAAGCGGTAGAGCGCTTGCTTTGAGCTGAGAGTATACAGACAGCGCCCAAGCCCAGAGTTCAAGCCTCATGACCGATCAAAAAAAAAGGTGAAGAAAGGAAAGACCTGATGCCTGTGGAAGACAGCCACTGCTGATACCAGGGGTCAGGACCTCTAGGATTCAGTGTACTGGTCAGTACCAGCACCCTGGCCCCCACCCACTCCATACCAGTAGTTTTACAAGCCAGGAGGACAACCACCAAGTCCCCAGCATCAGATCACATCCACCAGATGGCGCCCTTGAGTACAGACAGTCCAGCTCACAGGCTTCCAAATCCTCCCCGTAGCCCCAAAGCCTTGTTCCCTTCCTGCCTCCTGTCCTTCCTCGGTCTAGCCATACAGGTTGTCTAGATGCTCCTGTCCAGGTCCTGAGTGTCTTGGCCTAGGTTGCCTCCCATGGTACTTGCCTACTTTCTCCTCCCAAGGCTCTGCTGAGGAGCCTGAAAGAGGGTAGGCCTGACTCCCCCACTCCATCCTTTTCCCTTGACGCCTGTCCTGTAACCTCTAGAAGGGGGTGCCACTGTGCCAATGTTTCAGTCACCAGTGGTGACAATAGTGCCAAGTACACAGCGGGTACCTTCTATGTGTCTAAGAGACTCAATGAAGGATGCCTGTAGTCAGCAGGCCCCAAGGTGCTCCCGAGGGATTTAAGTCTCTGAGAATCTTTTTTGTGGCTGGCACCTGCCCTGGGTTCCCTCCCCATGGGACCAGTTCCTACCAAACCGCTAGTATCCAGAGCCTCCCACCCCACAGCTGGCCCCAGAGGCCATGGGTTTGGCAGGTGGTCACAGCCCTTGTCTTGGATGGAACTGGTGCTCGGATAGTCCCAAGTCCCCTAGTAACAATGGGACAGATGGGAAGGACTTACCACTGTATGAGTCAGGTGGCCGGGAAAGGTCAGGGAGGGCTCCAGGCTGGCTGGGGAGGGCTGCATGGTTGTGCAAGAGGCTGGCATTGCCTACAAGACCATCCTCAGAGTGGTTGCCCCCAACCTGCAGTGGTAGGGACAGGTCAAGGAACACAGAGGTCCCACCTTCCACCCAGCCCAGCCCACCTCTGACCCAATGCTTACCAGGCCAGTGTGCCGCCCACCCAATGACATGGGGCCTGTGAAGCCTGTGGCCAGGGTTCCGTGGCTGGGTAATAGCCCATGCATGTCACCAGCTGTACCCACAGCGTGGCTGCGGAGTACATGGATGGCCTCGTCCAGGTGGTCTTCCATCTTGCTCTGCTGTGGGGTTGACATGAGTGGGCAGTGAGGGGCCTAGCCACAGGGACTAGAAAGCACACATGCACACATTCCGGGCCGGGCATGACTCAGTGGCATAAGGCCATGAATTTGCCCCCCAGCACTGCAAAAAGAAAACCAAAACCCCAAACCAAGCCAAAACACTGATTTGCACACGAGCAGCAGGTGGCCCCCACTCCCCCGCCCCCCTCCAGAAACCATGTGCTTCAGGAGGCTCAGCCATGTGTCACCTGCCATGGCCCTCACTTTTGAGAAGGTCTAGTCTCAGTCTGTCTTATCAAGGGGCACTTGCCCACTGGCCTTATTGGTCATAGGACACATGCTTGTAGGACACTCACCAGGCCATGGAGACCGCCATCGTAGCTGGGCGATAAGGCACCAGGGCCTCCTGCACGGGGCCACTGTGACGTCCCTGAAGGGAGGTGGCACATGAAACAAGACAGGCAAGGTGGGCACATGAAAACGCACAAATGGCTCGATACCCTCAAAGGGACACTTAGCACCCCTGAACTGGAAAGCCACTCTCCACCCAGCTTCAGATGAGTTCTGCCTGTTCCCTGGGGAGCCCAGGGACAGGTTTGGTTCTGGACTCAATTTAATTCCCTTCTGTCCTGCTCTGCCACAGGCAACTGCTCTGGGGGTCCCCAAAATGCCAGGGATAAGCAGGAACTAGGAATATTTTATTCTCGTACTAGTACTAGGGCTTGAACTCAGAGCCTGGGCAACATCCCTGAGCTTTTTTGCTCAAGGCTGGTGCTCTACCACTTGAGTGACATCTCCATGTCCAGCTCATTGGAAAGAAGTCTTAACAGATTTTCCTGTCTGGACTGGCTTCAAACTGCGATCCTCAGACCTCAGGCTCCTCATTAGCTAGGATTATAGGCATGCAGGTGTGAGCCATTTGCGCCTGTCTTGGGGGGGGGGGGGGGGGAGGGATGGCGTGCAGGAGGTGTATTTTTAATCCATCAAGTCTAAGTCTTCCAAAAACCTTGTTTTCTACTTCTCTTTGCCCCCAAGTCTGCATCTCTACTCAACAGAGACCAGATGATCTACCCTTTGGCCAGTATAGGCCACAGGCCAGTATAGGCCACAGACCAGCCAGGTAGGCAATGATGACAGGTACACATTGGGGGAGGGGACATCTGTCCTTACATGAACCTCAGGGCTCCTGCAGTGTGAGCTGTGGGTCCTGTCTCCCAGTCTTTGTTTGCACTGCCTTAACCTGGCTGGACTCTACTTTTATCTGGCTAGTGCTGCCTCCCCAAGGAAGTCTCCAGAAATGCAAGAGAACACGAGCCCATAGCAAGCTTTGTCTGTCCTACTCCCAGAGTCCTCTAAGCCTGTCCACCATCCAAGCCTGGGCACAGCCCTGTGCCCCCTACATACCTGCCAGGCCCTGAGGAGAGCCCACAGGTGTTGAGGGGCTAGGCGAGAAGTTATTGCTGGAGTGGTCCGGAGAGTAGATCTGCAGTGGCAGATTACACACACAGGTAGTCAGGAATACCAAGGGGATTGCTGCCTATCTCCACCCATCCCTGCCCAGGGCCCTGCTTACCGAGGCCAGTGCCTTCCCCAGGGCGTCCCCGGAGCTGCCGGCTGTGGTCCCTCGGGGGCCTGGGGAAGAAGTAAAGCCTGGTCCATGCCTGGCCTGACATCCTCCCACCCTCCTGGAGACCAGGGAGCTGGAACTGCTTCTAGGTTCTACCCAACACTGCTTGTGGGAGTAGGCCGGGTTGAACAAGATCTCCTCTATACCCCGTCCACCTGTGGAGTGGGAAGCCCAATGGGCTGTTTCCATGACATCATAGGCCAGCACACCAGGGTGGCTAGACAAGGATGAAGCCCATGGCAGGACGTGATGATAACCCTGGGGTACAGTACATGCTGTCTCCATGGGCCCCTACTGAGTGCCCCTGTGTCCCAGGAGTGGCCATACCCAAGAGGCTGTCACTGCCAGGCGGTGTGTGGCTGGAGGTGCTACCATAGGCACTGGGGGCTGATGGAAAGCTGGAGACAGCTGGGAGCCCACCGTTGACTTCTCCTCCATGCAGCTGGTAGCCCTGAAGTGAGATGGGGGAGGGGGAGAGGTAAGGATCGGCAGAGGGCCAACTGGGAGCTGTGCAGCCTGCCGCCCCCTGGCTGCTGCCCAGGACCTACCATGCGTTCGTGCTGGTGCAGGCTACCAAAGCTGCCACTACCGCTCGCAGAGCTGCTGCCTGGCACCAGGGGCAGGGGGGATGAGCCACCCAACATGGGCCCAAAGCCTGCCTGGCCAGGGGCGCTCCAGAGCTCCGCGGAGGGGTGCACACTGCCATCTGCACAAAATGGGACAGTGAGTGGGGGTGGAGGACCTCACCTAACCCCCACACCTAGTGAGTCCCACCTACCTGCCACATAGAAGGGGGCTGGGTAGGCACTGCCAGTGGTCTTGGCTGAGGGGTAGGCGGCGTCTCTGCTGTAGTCGTCACCTGAGCTGGGTGGGTATACCTGAATAGCAGGAGACGATGCAGTAGGGGTAAGGACACATGGACCATGGTCCCCATGGTTTCCCTGTTCTTTCCCATGCAACCCTGCCTCGGCCACCTCCCAGCTCTAGACTACAGTGCTGATGGCATCCTCATTTCCTCTCTACCTTTTTTTTGTCAGTTGTGGGACTTGCTCAGGGCCCAGGTGCTGTCCCTGAACTCTTTTTAAGGCTAGCTAGCACTCTACCACTTTGAGTAACAGCTCCACTTCCTGTTTTCTGGTGGTTAATTGGAGATAAGAGTCTCATGGCCTTTCCTGCCGAGGCTGGCTTTGAACTGCAATCTTTAGATCTCAGCCTCCTGAGTAGCCAGGATTACAGGTGTAAGCCACCAGGACCTGGCTACCACACCTTTTTTTGTACTCTGATCTCCTGCTTCCTGCCCATCAAATTCTAGCTTCCTACATTTGAGACTGGCCTTGCCCACAAGTGCCTTATCCTTTCTTCATCCAGCAAACCTATTGACCTCAAGTCCTAGTTCCAATGTCTTTGGCTCTTCTTTGTTTCTGTTTAGAATTCACCAGTGTGGGACCTCCCTTGAGATCCTGCTTAGACATAAGATGCTGGGCCTCAGAGCAGTTACAGCACATGGAGGCCCACAGTCAGCACCAGTTCTGACCAGCTGGTGCTGCCTGTAAACAGGCTGTGCCTGATGGGACAGTGTGGGGATCCACTGCTAATGCCTGTTCTGGCAAAGAACTGGACCTAACAGGGCAGAGTAAGGTTCTGCTGCTGCTGCCTGCTCTGACAAAGTGGAGAGGTGACGAATGTCAGCTGGGGGCTCTCAGCTCTACCTCTCCTCCAGGGCCATGTAAGTTTCCTGACCCCAGTCTTCATGCTGGATGATTGTACATGAGTCCCTCCTGTAGGCCTGATTGTGTCCCTTGACCCATCACCTAACACCAAACCCAGCCCCAGCCCAGTGATATCTCCCCCAAGGGAATCTCCCCCAAGGTTCCTTATGAGTATGGTCAGCCCTAGGGTGCACGTGGCTGGCTAGTGGGCCTAGAGCCTCCCGGTGGCCAGTGTGGGGGCCAGGGTGGTGTTGAGCAGCTGGGAAATCTACCAAATTGTCTTTTCTTCCAGTGCGATTAAATCGTAGGAGTGCGGTGCTGCAAGCCGAGGGCTCAGCACCATCTGCTGGGCCTGGCAGCCGGCCAACTACCAAGCAGTGAGTGGGGAAGTGGGGACCAGGAGACCACAGTCCCTCACCAGGACCTGCCTGGCCTAGCTTGCTGGCCTGAAGGATTTCCTGGACTCCTGTCCACACAGAGCCTGTGAGGAGCGCCCCCCAAACCCACCAGTCTAGTATCCTCAGGGTGTGTATGGCCTTGAGCTTGAAGGGCGCTGAGCCTCAGGGCACAAGAGGCAGTCCCCATCCCACCACTCACCGAGGAGGGAAGACCAGGCGGAACCTTCCGGACCTTCTTGGGCTGTGTGTCTATTAGAAGTGAGAGCCGTTAGTGGTGTCACTACCCTCCCTACCTGCCCTGGTATGGCCAGTGCCCTGTGCTCTGGGGACTCTACCGGAGGGAGGCGGGCTGCAGAAGCAGTCTCACTACATACCAGAGGGCCTTGAAACTCCCACTAAGGAGCACCACTGACCTCTGAGGGTCACCAAGTGCAAGTAAGTACTGAGGAGTCAGGAGGTAAGTTTCTTACATCAAGATGAGGTACTCAATATTGGGCCTCCCTTCTTGGAAGACAGTGCTAGCCAATGCCATCTCAACCACCTGGCAGCTGGCCTCAGGGTTCAGAGGGCATGTGGAAATCCAGTCCCCAACCCACAGGGCAGCAGAGCCGGTGCCACCCCCGGCCACCTCATGTTGCTCCGGTCTGTGGGGAGCTTGTCACCTCTGTGCTTTCTTTCCCTTTGGCCACTTGGTTGTTCAAAATGCCCAAACATAGTTCTGAAGGGCTGAACCCCAGCTGGGCAGCTGAGCTCCGTTCAGGGGAACAGGACAGTGAAAATCAAGTGCATCTAAACAGAAATGTGTGAAAACCAGAGTGTGTGTCGGTCCACAGCCATGTGACCAGAGGCTCCTGGGACCAACAGCTTGGTTTTTATGCGGACTCTGGGAACCAGAACTGTCTGAACCATGAAGCCCTGCTATATTTCCCTTTCTGGTTTGCAGTCTCTCCCTCTGCTCTCGTTTGGAGTCCGACAGGACCTGGGAGGTGGACTATGGGTACTGACCCCATCTTCATCTAGGACTACGGGAAGGCATCTGTTCCCTCACAGCCTCCTCTGTCCCTCTCCTGACTCACCCAGAGTGCTGTCCGCAGCTCTCCGCCGAGGGTTGCTGGAGTACGAGGAGTAACACTGGGAGCTGCCCTTGATGCCACAGGGGGACAGTGGCCCCCCAGGGCTGCTGAGGCCCAGCTCACTTGGGAGGAAGCCACCCTGAGAGGGAAAGGGACAAGATACTGGGCTTGGCTGGTGTCCAGCCCCCACGCAGCCCTCCTAAAACCCACCAACCAATTACAGAGGTCAATGTCACTGGGACACACAGGTCAATTGTGACCCTTGGGGCACAGGGCTCTTACTTGCAGGACATCTGCCCTGCTTTTGTTCTAACTGTGTTGCAGCAGCCCGGCACTTCCTCGAGAGGAAGCCCAGCGGAAGTGGCTGCCAGCCGGGAACACATGCACTGGGCACTAGTGTGTGCAGGTGCCTTTAGGGCAGTGAGAGCTGCTGCTTCGTCCAGGCCTTTTTCTTAACCCATGCCTGTGCTGGCAGGGAGCTGACAGGGACTAGGTTTTCTTTCTGGCCACTGAGGTCTGCCCTGGGCTGCTGTGCCATCCTGTAGGCAGCCTCTGTTCTCAGCTGAACCTGAGCCTGGAGGGACTCAGTGAGCAGCAAGAGCCTGGGGACTGTGAGACCCAGAACCGAGTTTTACTAATATCATAGGTGGCCTTCGAGGAGGTCCTGGGTCCTCTTCGAATCCTGAACCTGCTGCTCCTAGGGAAATGTGGGCGCCTTTATACCCACTGATATAACAGGAGCAGCTGCTACTCCTCTGGCTCAGGTACAGTGCACATAGAGGGAGCTATTGGAACAGCACTTGAGACCAGGAGACTGGCCACTGAGGCTGATCACTAACCCTGGTGGCCTCTTGGGGTGGGAAGTAAGCACAGACTGACCCGAGTGATCATGCTGGAGATCACCCCACACTCCCACCACGGCTACAGGTGCCCCACAACCACTCACCTGAGTCAGACCACCGACCCCCGAGTCTCTCCCAAAGGTGGCATAGGCATTCCGCTCACCGCCCTTGCCTGGAGGGATGCAAGAAAGCACTGGAGCACACCCTAAGAAGGGTCCAACCAGGCCCTTGCACATGCCTGTATGCAGCAGGGCCCTTGGAGACAGGCAGACAAGGATGGGTTTCCCAGCTGAGTGTGGTCTAAGTCAACCTGGAGCTTGCTGAGGTGACTGACCTTGGATAACCCTGGCCCTTCCTGGGCTGAAGTTTCTGGAGGTGCTGGGCTTATAGCACCCAATCTGCTCTAAGGGTGAGCCTGGGGTGGAGGGTGAGGTCCCCAGCAGGGGAATTGTGAGGAGCCTGTGAGGCCCAGGGCTCAGCTTCCCAGAGTTACAGCAAGCAGCCTATCTTGCCCAGCTCATGGCTTGCCCAACAGGGCAACAAAACAGCTCAGCCTTACATAAATCAGGGTCAGCTTGAAAACCCACACCCAAGCTGTGGTGAGCCATGAGTACAGCCCAGCAATACTGATTGCAACCAGTTGGTAAGGAGGAACAAGTGAGGAACTAGAGTGGTTCAAGTAGTAGAGCATCAGCTATGGATGGAAAAGCTGCGTTAGAGTACAAGGCCCTGGGTTCAACCCCAGCAACAGCATGAAACAGAGAGATGGGCCACGCACGCTGGTGGCTCACGCCTGTAATCCCGGATACTCAGGAGGCTGAAATCTAAGGATCATAGTCCCAAGCCAGCCTAGGCAAAGCCCACAAAGGAGCTGTGGCTCAAGTGGTAGACTGTCGGTGATAAGGCTAAAGGACAGTGTCCTTGTCCTGAGTTCAAACCACAAGTTTCTTGTCTTTTTTTGGTGGCAGGTCTTGCCATGGAACCATGATCCTCCTGACTCCTGAGTGCCGGGGTGACGTGTGCACCTCCCTACCTAGCTCCCAGTTTGAGAGTAATTACAGTTAAGGTTTCTCAAACAAGGGCTGCTGGGGCCCGGTGTCCACTCTCTCTGGGTGCACCAGTGACCCTGGGGCAGTGGGGATGAGGGAGACCCCCCAGTGCCCCATACACCATGGCCGACTCCATTCTGCTGGGAGAACATGGGGGCTGAAGTCACTTGTGGCTGTAGGGACTGGGATAGGTAGGCGAGGCAAGACTTAGCTGGGCTTAGGATTCTGCTGACCTCAAGCCACCCGGATGGGATCAGCCCAGCAGCTCTGCCACCCTCATGAAACAGGATGCCCGAGGGAGAGGCCAGCGGAAGGAAGCACAAGAAGGGAACCCAGTGTTCCTCTCAACAGGTGTGGAGGCCACCCAGGCTGAGGGCAACCCTTACCTTCCTCTCTAGGAAATGGGGCTTGGGCTCTTGGTGGCAGGTGCTCAGCTGCACCTTACATCCCCAAGACTCACTGTTCAGTTGGACCCATGCTTTCAAGCCAAGGCTGCCTATCACGTCAGCCCAGGGAAAGCACTGCACTCTCAGAGCCCTCCGTTTCCCCACTGGCCATTAATACTAAGCTCCCTGGTTCACACTCAGCGCTCAGACCCAGACACACATCTTGGTACTTCTGCAGCCTACCCTCCAACTCCACGGTCCCAAGTGGAAGGGCAGCCCCTTGTGTCAGCTACTCTAGCTGAGAAAGAGAGGCCTCAGTGGGGCTGGCGAGCAGAGGGAGCCTCACCGCCTCCCACCTTAAAGGTTCTGGCAGACTCTATCCTATAGGTGGAAACAGGCTGAAGAGGACCTGCAGAGCAGCGCCCAGGCAGGGTGGGTAAGAACTCACGCCCAGGCAGGGAGTGCTGTCCATCTGCCTCAGCACTTACGTGCACTCACCTCCAAGCCCAGGGCCCAGGAATGTTGACGAAGAGAGGCTGCTGTGGGAGTCGCTGAAGTGGGCGCCTTCGCTGTAGGTCTACAGGATATGGGTCTGGTGAGGGTGGGGGTCTCCAGGCAACGGGGCCACCCCACACAACAGGGTACCTGGCAAATGTAGCCAGTCCCCCTTGAACCCGAGTTTTCTCATTCCCTGCCCAAGGGGGCGCCTAGGGTGTCAGGCCTTGCAGGGGCTTCTCACCCTGCTGGGGTCGAAGGAGGGATTGTTCTGGTCATTGGTGTTCCAGGAGCCAGAGCTGGGCCGGTCCTCAAGACCTGGGAAGCAGGAAGGAGAATCAGGGTCCCTCAGTCCGTAACTAGCTTCAACTCGCATCTCAGTTTGGGGAGAAGCTTGCTAAGTTCAGAAGAGCTTATAAACCCTAGCCAGTGTCAGTGCCACAGCCAGTGCCAATACCAGTAACAATGTCAAGGTCCTGGGCACACAGGACTCAGTGCCCATACCAGTCTGCAGCTCAGTAACACTTATGCCCGTTGACTCTGCTACCAAACTCCTGCCCTTCTGTCAAAGCCCCAGCCACTGTGACCACTCTGGGTAGATTCCTCAGGCTTTACTCTGACCAGGTCGTGGGGCCTGAACTCTGGGGCTAGGCGCTGTCCCTCAGCTCTTCAGCTCTACTACTTGAACCACAGTGCCACTTTTGGCTTTTTCTGCTTATGTGGTGCTGAGGAATCAAACTCAGGGCCTCATGAATACAAGGAAAGCTCTCTACCACTGAGCCACCTTCCCAGCCCACTCTGACCAGTTTTGTGTCAGGCATGTTCTCTTCTAACCTTTTGAGATGGGAAAGTGGGGGCGCTGTTGACACAAAGACACTGAGGACTGCCCACGAGGTGGGGGGCTGGTGGCAAGAGACAGGGCCTGCTTGGAGGAGAGCACATGGAGGGATCTCAGCCTGCTCCTGTAGCTTAGCCTTGAGACCAGGGCCTGCAGTATGGCAGGGGTTAACCCGCCGGGGGATAAGGACCTTGTCCTGAGAGGCAGGGCAAGGCAGGGTGGGGCTCTTTATCTCCCCCACCATGCATACAGGAAACTAACTACCCAGGACTCCAGAATGTTGTTCACAGGCAGCCTGCGAGGCTCCTTCGGGGCCAGGTGTCCTATCCCAGAGAGGGCTACAGAGCTCAGCTCTTGGAATAGGAGCAGAATACCCCTACCTGGCCACATGGCTGGGTTGCGACTCAGTTTCCCATCTGTATGTGTGGGCTATGACCCAGTCCAACTGGAGGCCCCGGCGGCACCACCCCCTCGCACTGCACACCAGTGGCTCCCGCACCGCCCTCCACTCTCCCTCCCCTGCTCCCCACACCAGAAACTTCTTTCAAATCACATCTTTCTATTTCCGTGCCTTTGTGTTAATCATTCTCCCTGGAGAACTGGTGTTTAATTGCTGTCTAATTTGCATAATTATGCATATTAATCTCAACTCAATGAATATTCATACATCATTTAGATTTTTGTTTCTAAATCAAAATTTTCCAATGTGATTTTGGGTATGGGGCTAGGATGTTGCCTTGGCATGTTGTGGGGGGGGGGGGGGGAGAAGGGGAGTAAACGGGAAGCAGTCTCATGGGCTCTGGGAATACCACTGTCACATGTCACCTAGCCTAGGGTATCTGGACCTTACCTGGGGTCCTAATAAGGTAGTAGTTGGTGGGCTGAGCACCTTGGGCCTGCCTGTGCCCCCTCCCATCCCACTGGCTGACACCCCCACCCACACCCAGATGGGCTCCCACCCCATGGACACCAATGATGTACCCTCAGAGGCTCCAGGACCCTCAAGTGGCAAATTATGGTACTCCTCCCGAAGACAGCTGGCAGGGCATGACTGAACAGCATTCAAACTCAGCACCCAAGGGGCCTGGCAATGATGAGGGGGTTCCCAGATGGCCCCAAACAGAATGGAGTTCTACTCTGCCTTTCCTGGAGCCCCCTGGATTGGCCCTTGGCCCTCCCTTTCTAGAAAGAACAAAAATAGCAAGGCCCCTCCCCCACACCATTAATAGTTATTAAAATTCTCCCACTGATTAATTATGCATTTTAATAACCCAATCATGAATATTCATAACAGCACATACTTGTCTACTAATTAAAACGTACTAATAGAATAAGAAGTTGCCATAGGGGTGTAATTTTTATGATTCCTTTTCTTTACACTGGAGGTGCAGTATGGAAGAGTGAGGCTGGGCAAGGGCCAGGGTGCACACAGGAGGCAATGGGCCTTGCCCACATCTGCCCAGGGCTCAACAATCTCAGCCAAGGAGGAGGCTGGCGCACCCACTGACCAGGGAGCTGTAATAGCTCCATGCACGGCAGAGAAGCCTTGGCTACTCTGGCTTGGTATCAGGGAGGGAGGGGCTTACTCAAGTCTCCACCAATCTGGTTAGGGCCCTGTGGCTTATGTGCCCATTCCCATTCTCCTTCAGAGCTTGGCAATCCTTCGTCACTGAACCAAGTCTCCCCTTGTTTGATCATGTTTGTAAAACAAGTTTTCCTGGCACAGAGTCCAGGCCCGCCATGCCTGCAGTTCCTCAGCCACCATGGTGGATAGGAGGTCTCTGCTATCCACCCACTCACTGTGAGGATGGGTGGCCAGTGTAAATGAGGGGTGCTAGCTCATTAATCCTTACACTTCAGTACCAGGGGCTCAGGTGAAACCCCCAGGAGGTTCATCACTCCTCATTCGTATGGTCTCAAAACAGTCTGACACAACCTGCATGCAGCAAAGGCCTCAGGTAGCTTGACTGAAACAAAACCTGGTTGTCCTCCCTCCCTCCAACACCTGCTCATAGCGCCCACGGCCCTTAGGGTGAAGACCAAACTGACTTCATTTCTCTCTTCTTTTCCTCATGTGAATTGGGACCCGTGCCTCCTGCCACATGGTCTACACATCTTCAGGGATATCACCTTGACATCCTCGCATAGCTGAGCACTCTGTGTCCCATCTCACGTGTGATCTAAGACAGAGGCCCTAACTGGCTCCACAAACATTCATTTCACTCAGAGGTAACAACCATGTCTCCAAGAGAACATGCCATGACAACAAATTTCCACCTGCAGACACATGAAGCTATGAAAAGCTTCACAGGTGGCCAGCGGGACCAGGGAAAGAACCTCCAGTTTTACATGGTTTAAACTAGTGGAAAACCTCTGTGTGGCCAGTGATCTTGGTATCAGAGGTATTTCGCGAAAGACAGAACACAGTTAAACTCAATATTCTAAGGCTCTTCATTGGGGCATCAGCCAAGCTGGCATGGAAAATACTCAAAAACACCTCTACCTGCACTGAGCACAGACAGATATTTCTTCTGACTCTTGTTCCCACTGATGTAGTACTACAACTGTATATAGAGTGTGAACATACACCAGGTATTAAGACTATGGGAGGTGTGCAGGATCTGGGTAAATGTGATGCCAGGCTGCACGAGGGGTTTGGACATTGTTATCTGTGGAGCTCCTAGAACTACCCCATGTATACTAAGGAAGATTATGATCACCACCTTCTTATTCCAGGACCACACTCAGAACTGAACAATTCCTCAGCATCAACTGTTAGCTGGTGCTCAGTGTGACTTCAGAGCAGCAACAGTCTCTGTGCCTAGCAGCTCGTTCACTGCCTCCTCTTAACTTCAGTTTTTTTTTTTTTGCCAATCCTGGGGCTTGAACTCAGGGCCTGGGTACTGTCCCAGAGCTTCTTTTGCTCAAGGCTAGCACTCTACTACTTGAGCCACAGTGCCACTTCTGGCCTTTTCTGTTTATGTGGTGCTGAGGAATGGAATCCAGGGCTTCATGCATACTAGGCAAGTACTCTACTGCTAAGCCACATTCCTGGCCCTCAATCTCTATTTTTGGGGGCCCAGTACTAAGGGCCTCATGCTTTGGGGATTAGCTTGCTTCTCACAGCTAGTGCTTTTACCACTTGAGCCATACCTCCCACCCTGCTTTTTACTGGTAACTGGAGATGGAATCTCTTGAACTTTTCTGTGTGGGCTAGCCTCAAACTCTGATCCTTTCCAGGTCTCAACTTTCCCGAGTACCTAGGATTGATTATATGCTTGGGCAAACAGCACTGAATTCCAAGTTTCTTTTTGTTTCTTCTCTTTTTTTTATAGGGGAGAGGAATGAGGGACAGGGAGGATATCTGGAATTCAGGACCTTGGGCTCTGGCTTAGCTTTCTTACTCATGGCTAGCATTCTACCACTTAAGCTGTGTCTCCAGTCCTTAATTATAATCTGGAGGATCTAGAATGCTGGTCTACCACCTGGTCTGTCTCCTCTGGGACCTATTTCTGGCCTCCTGGAAATATAGCTTGAATTTAGCATGAATCCGGGGAGGCCTGCTTGTAACCTTTTAGGCAGGGCAATTGTTAATTGCTGTGTATCTCAGTTCAGAGAGAAGTGCTGTCAGGGGTGAGGACACACTCCTACCCAGCCTCTCGCTCATTTTCTGCCCCTTTGTGCTACAACACAAAGCTTATTTTCCATCTGTACAATTCCTTTTCCTTTTTAAAGTAAGTTCTCATTACATACCTATGCTGGTCTTGAATTCATAACCCTTTGCCTCCCAAATACTGATATCTATACTTAGGCCAGTGGGTCCCTCAGCCTGAGCAAGAATACCTGGAGTTTGGGGCTGGGGAGGAGAAGAGAAGGAAGAGGCTGCAATCACTCTTGGAGCATCCAGGGTGACAGAGGTCAGGTCCCTGCTAAGTCTTCAGAGAAGAAACCCCAGCCTGAAGGCCTCCCTAATACACAGAAACTGTCCAAGTGTGAGGGTCTATTAAGCCCATAAATAATAACTGAGGGAAACATGGCTGCCAGCTACAGAAGCTGCCCTGCTATCAGTGCTGCAAATATCAGATAGGTGACCTCAAGATAACAGAAAGATTCCCCCTAATGCTGGACCTCTGAACACAAGTTTGCAGGCAACCTGAGGCTCTGCCTGAGGTATTCTCAAGGGCGAGAAACACTGAACAGGAAAGATAATGGTGAGTTCCAGGTCAGCCTGGACCACACAGTGCGACCAGGTCTCAAAAATAGCTGAAGGGGCTGGGTGCCGGTGGCCTGTAATCCTAGCTACTCAGGAGGCTAAGATCTGAGGACTGCAGTTCAAAGCCAGCCTGGGCAGGAAAGCCCGTGAGACTCTTATCTCCAATAAAACTACCAGAAAACTGGAAGTGGCGCTGTGGCTCAAGTGGTAGAGCGCTAGCCTTGAGCTTAAGAGCTGAGGGACAGCGCTCAGGCCCTGAGTTCAAGCCCCATGACCGACAACACCCCCCACCACACACACAAAAAAATAGCTGAGGACACTGGGTTCAATCTCCACTACCAAAAAAGGCCCTCTCCCCTAAGCTGAGCACTCCAATCTCTCAAACAACTTGACTCAAGAAGAAGAAAAAAATTTAGTCTAGTGTCTGTCATTCAACAAAACTCTGCATTATTGTAGCCAGTGGGATAGGACTAGGTGGTCCTCAGAGGAAAGCTTCCAACCCTCAGCACCTCGGTTACCAAACAGGAGAGAGCTAGCAAATGAGGCCTTCAATTCTCAGTCCACAAAGAAGGAAGAAAAAAAACTTTAAGCAGGAGGAGGTAAGATAAAAAGTAGAAGAGAAGAAAGACATCGATGGATACGTATTGATTCCTTGTGAAGCAGGTTCCTTGGAGGGCCAATCAATAAAATAGATAACACAGGAGGCAGCAAAGCAAGGACAAAGGGACGGGAGGAAAACTCAGTGTTGGGACTGGACTCAGGCTGCCTCCTGGGGCTTAGGCAAAATGACAGGCCACTGACTTTGTGCCATGAAAGTCACCCACACCAGAACATTTTCAAACAAGGCTTACATGGCTTCTGTGAGAATTCTTGCTTGGGGCAAGTGGAAGGAAAACCCAAAATTTCAGCAGCAAACACCTCTCCTTTGGCTGGCATGGTGGACCCCACTTCTCAGAGGTTGTTCTAAGCGAGGAGAGGCACAGCAGAGAGGAACACAGCCCCCGGGAAGCTGTGGCTGGTGGCTGAGCTGCAGCTTCTGGGAGCAGACATTCTCAGAGGGGGCCACGCATAAGATGCTCTGCTTGATAAAGGAGAGAGCCTCAGGACCCAGAGAGGGAACCCAGAGACAGACCCTAGATGTGGCGCTGCCCATTACTCTTGTGTGGATCAGTGGGGTCAGGAGAATCCTGAATGTGATAAAGATGGACAGACAGACAGGCCTATCTGGAATTGACAGCCAGTGTCAGGCTAGCCAAGAGGGTGGAGAAGGCCTGCTCTTAGCAGGTCAACTGCCACTTGCGTGGGGTGGGTTCCTGTGGTCAACCCTGCCACCAAGATCTAGAAACAGCAACTGAGGTCACAGGATGCAGAAAGCATGGCGCTGGGCGGAGCACAAGGACAGGGCAAAGTTAACCAAGGCAAAAGTGCAAAGGCTAAGGGATGCCAGGGGCACCAGGTAGAAAGAAGGAGGAAAGCCTAGAAGGCATCACGGAAAATGTAAAGCTACCCACACCCAATCCTCTCTGTAAATGTGATCAAGGGAGACTTCCCTGAGGGCTGGGAAGGTGGCTCAGTGGTAGAGTGCTTGCCTTGCATGCACCAGGCCCTGGGTTCAATTCCTCAGGACCACATAAGCAGAAAAAGCTGGACGTGGCTCTGTGGCTCAAGTGATACAGAGTGCTAGCTTTGAGCTGAAGAGCTGAGGGACAGCGCCCAGGCCCAGAGTTCAGGCCCCACGACCAGAAAAAAAAAAAAAAACTTCCCTGAGTTTATTCTGATGATTAACTTCTGAACCTTGATACTTGTTTCCTTTGCGCTACCCCACCTAATTAGCATGTTGAGGACTATGATTGGTTCTACACAAATCAACAAGAGTCATTCTAGGTGGGGATCAGGACACTACTGGGAGGCAGTATTAGACAGCTGGAATGAAACTGGAGTTTCATTATCCCTTCTATTATAGCAGGGATCACTGCAACTTTGAATTCAACCTGGGAACACTGGGAGTTCTTAGGTCATGGCTCAAGGATAGTACAATATATGCAATGCTTAGGAAATAGCGATGTACATTCAACCTGTGAGCACTGGGAGTTCTTAGGCCATGACCCAGGCATAATACAATACATGTAATGCTTAGGAAACAGCCATGTACACTGATCCTTAAAGAGCTGATCCCTCAGCAATAAGAGGGAACCTCCATTTGCACAGGCTGGGGGGAGGGTGAGGAGTGATAGATGGGGAGACCATTCTGAGGAACAAGCACAATGCCAGTTTTATCCACAGGGATAAAACCACACAGAACATCAGCCTGCATACATATGTAATACCAGGCAGTGACCACTTCATCCTTGCATGCGTCTTGCTATATGGCAGATGCACAGGCTGCCACCCTGGGCACATGGGCCCTCTCCATATGCATCTCTGCATCTTCTTGCAACTATGACTTTAAAATGCTTGCTAGAAAAAAAAAAAAAAGTTGATTGACTCTAAAATAAGGGCTCAAATGAGTAAGGGGAAATTCACCCAGGGAATGGCCCAGGAAGCTAAGATAGTTGCTCACCACCCACTGGTGGACCACCAAGGCCCTCTCTGGGGTTCTTGGTTCCGTGGAGTGGCAGCCGGTGGGGAGAGGCCTGAGAGTGGGCAACCCCAGCCCTCTCATGTCCACAGACCTGCTACATTCTCTGTGAATGGGGCAGATGATCCTTCTGAAGACAAGAAAACCTAGGATTGTAAAAGCGACATCATCTGGCAAGTGATAGGCCTGTCTGGTACACATTTGTGAGAAGAATGTGTCTCAGGTCTCTGTGTCCCTGATGCCCTTGGAGCTACTGGCATTACCTGCTACAACTGTACAATGGGGAGGGGAGGGCAAGATGAAGACTACTATATCTGTACCTCCACAGCAAGAAATGAACCTGACATGCCTCCCCAGACCCTGACGCATGAGGCCAAAGGTCAAGAGTGGGCAGAGCAGAGTGGACAGGAACCATGAAAACCAACTTGCAATGTCCACAGGGTCCAGTTCTGCCAGCCAGCCAGGGCCCAGTGAGCAATAGTCTCAGGCCTAGGGACCTATGTCTGCACTGTGGCTCTGCAAACTGGAGATGCTGGCCTTGGCTGCACATCTAGGAAGGGCTAGAGGGTAGATGGACAGTGGATGAGGACTGAAGCCTCCACTTCTCCCTCCATGCTCAGGGTGGACAGTGGCCTAACCCTGTCTGAGGCTAGAAGCCTCAGTCTAATGGTGTTGGGGGCTGCTTCTGTGGCAGTGGGGGCCTGTGGGGATTTCCATGTCTCTAGGAGTCCTGACCAGCTCCACAGTCACTTCCTCAACAGAAGGGAAGGCCAGCAGGCCAGGGGCTGAGGGCCTTCCTTTGGGGGTGGAGTGTGCAAATAAATTCAAACCCCTGTCCTAGGGCCACAGCTTATAGGTCACTCCCCAATGGGCCTCAGAGGTCACCATAAGACAGAGCTTGTTCTATCTAGGGCTGAGAAGGACACATCTGGGGAGGCCCGATTCTAAGCCCCTAGTAAGACACTCAAGGGCATGAAGACAGCCAGATGCACTGGCAACTAGCATCTGCCCAACCTCCCCACCAAGCCCTGCCCACAGCCAGGGTGGGTTCCAATCTGAAGGATGACCTCTGCCCTACACCCTCCATGGCTTTCCACAGTCTCAGGAACAAAGACCCAAGGCACCTACTGTGAAGCCCCGGGCCTTCACCAATTGGCCTACCCTAGTCATCCCATCCCATCATCCCAGGGCTCCCTCTGCCCTCTTGAGCCTACTTCCCACAGCTATTAGCTCCCTTCCTCTGCTCTTGGGCTCTGGATACTTTCCCCAGCTTTGGACCCCTCCAGGCTGGGCAGCCCCAAACCCTTGCTATGCTCAAGACTTGAGCCTGCTGCTCTATCTTGCTGTTCTTGACCAGTCACCGTCAGACAGAGTAACTAACTTGCTCGGACTGGCCTGGGATGTTTCCACTGTTAGTGCTCAAAGGTCTGATCCCAGAGGCCCCCTTGATCCTCAGAAACTAGGGTGGCTCAGCAGTAAGGGGTGGGCATTGTGAGTGTCTAATACCTCCTGGATGCAAATGACAAGGCAGACCAAGCTTCAGCAGGGCTTACAAGGTGGGAAGCTTGGGCGAGCACTTCAGTTTCCCCATGGATAGACTGGACATGACAAGGCCTGAGCCCCATCCACATGTAGACGTGGGCACAGCTTTGTCCCCAGAGGAATTTCACCCAGTCCCAACCCAACTCAGGACAAGATGTGGGGGACACCATGCTCTCAGGCCAGAGTCAATTCTGAATATAGACAGCTAACTTGGGATGCTCTTTGGCTTGCTGTCTCCAATGCCACAAGTGTATATCCTCCCCACTGACCCCCCAGGGGACCTTTTTCCTGCCCTATATGGTCTCTAGCTGACTCTCCACATAGTCTTACCTGAACCTCCAAACTGGGCTCCAGCCAGGGAGGCAGGCCGGCCCTTTCCGTTGGCCACAGGCAGCGGGAACATCTGCAGGAGACAGAGGACAGCAGTGAGGACAGGCTCCAAATACAAGACCATGCTTCTCGGCTCCTTACAGGGGCAGAGCTCAGAGATGCTAGGGACTGAGATGTATACAGGGATATTTGCCCACCATCGACCTGACACCTGAGGCCTGCTATTCCCTGAAGCTGGGTGTACCCCCCGTACCAACAGCCTGGGATAAGGTCACAGCAATCCTGGCTGCTGGCATGCCCTCACACTGCCCACCAGGCCTTCAGGTCCCAGGTTTTTGCTACAGGTTTGTGCTATTAGGTGGGGTGGGAATGGGTCTGAATGTAACCTGTCTAGGCAACAAGCTTTCTAGGCAAGGACTGCAGTTCATGGGCTCCAACAGTGACCTGAAGTTTTCCTTCAGCTTCAACTTAGAAAAGTAAGGTGTTGGTGAACATGTGGAAGAACAAGAGGCTCAGACCTCAAATGCTCAAGCCCGGGCCTATGTAACTGTTGCCGCCTGTGCAGGAACCATGGGTCAGGGTGAAACAGCCCTTATGTGGACTGTATACTCATACCACACCTGATAGGCAGGAATAATAAGGCATAGGTCAGAAGAGGAAACTGACGCTCAAGTCTGGATAGAGCTGGACACTTGACATGAAGTGTCCAACTCTATCTGACGTCCAAATGACACTGCAGTTAGCCCAGACGCCATGGTTATGAGGCTGCCATCTACTGCTCTCAACTCCATATTGGCTCAATCAGACTCAGGGTGCTAAGTCTCTAATGATTAAACAGCTTAGCAGTATTACCTCAAAGACCCACTATCAACAAACCCTTGGGCCACAGGAAAAAAAAAAGTGCATCCCTGCCCTGCTCCATGAGGTTGGCTCTCCAAAGTCACTCCAAGCAGGGCCCAGATGGCTTTAGGGGATGGACAAGGGGTCAAGGCTGCTGGGTAGAGTCAACCCCCATCCCCAAACTCCCAACACCTTTGAGCCAGCTAAGCAGTTGTGGGTCTAGAATCTCCAGGAATTGGACCTGGGAAGCAGATTCCAGTCTCCACTCTCATTCTACACAAGAGGAAACTCAGTCTGGCAAGTGGGGCTGGACACATCTCACTGCTAAGAGGCCAAGCTATACTAAGTTACTCATGGTTTCCACCTGGTCCACATCCTCTCACACTGACACCGCTGGTTTCCCAAGATCAGATCCCAATGGGGAAACTGAGGCTTGCAGCCTTGAGAAAGTGGTTGGTTTCTATTCCCACATGCTTTATCCTTGATTACTAGGGTTACATTGATGTGGTATTTGCCCAGAAGGTACTGGGAACTGTTCCATGAGTTCTGCAAGCTTCCTGATCAGCCCAGACCCACCCTATACCTCTAGGTTTCCTCTCTGGCCAAATGGACTCAGGATGCTGGCTATGTGGGAAGGGCTGCAGACAGACCTGTGCACACTGTAGAGTGCTGGTCACCAATGGCAGAGGGGCCACAGGGCCTCCCCTTTTGCCCTGCCAGTTTGTTCCTCAGGCCCAGGGACAATCCTAGACCCATGAAGAGGGTTTCCAGGACACCCATCCCACTTCCATGTTCTTCGAGCTATTCACTCTTCTCAGACAAGGAAGTTCAAGTCTAGGATCTGATGCTAGTGGGATTCTAACAGAACACGTATATTTTCTCTGTACTTATTTTGAAAGCAGTCTTTCTCTGCTCCTGTGACCCCTGGCCCAAGGAAGAGCTTTCTTTGCTGTGCATGGCTCAAATTAAAGGTCTTGCTCAAACAAATACTTTAACTCCCTGTTGCTAAGGCAAGCAGCATAGGTGGCTGTGGGGGTCCTGAAGAGCAATGGGTGGGGGTAAAGGGCCGTCTCTGCTCTCCCACCAGCACTGTGCGAGACCTAGACGTAGAACACTCAGAGAGGCAAGTTCCTCACTTTCAGACTCTCAGCTGTGCAATGTCTTGGGGAGATAGCTTGGACAAGGGGCTCAGGGCATTTGGATGGAAGACACTGTGGGGCTGACTGCTCCCATGAGGATGAGCCTACACCCTCAAGCTGGTGTGTTCTGGCCCAGTAGGCTGTGACCTGTCAGTTTAACAACACACACACACGCATACAAACTGAATTGTACCTCTGGTTACTCAGCCAAGGAGGCAAAAATAAAACAGCACTTAAAAATACCAGCATGGTCCTTCCGGAACCTCGGCCGCTCTGTCGCGTGGGCTGTTTTTCTGCAGGGTGGCTGGTGCCGTTTCAGTTTGGGGACTTTTGTTTTTGACAGCCTTAGGGGCCCAGGTTGTCAACCAGGAAGGGTTCGATTCAGACTGAAAGTACCTTTCCCCAGCTGTTTCAGACAACATGGAGCTTGGGAGGATGGAGGCAGGATTTAGGGAATTAGCCACATTCAAGTGAGAAAGAAAAAGTCATGGTTCAGGGGTTGATACCTATGGGGGAGATCTTACTGCACAGACTGGTAAACGGAGGGGCCTATGCCTTCCAGAGTCCCACCAGCTCCCAGCTTTTGAGGGAGTTCTGGTTTCTCTGCCTGGCTAGGCCAGTCTGTGCTGGGACTTTTTTCTAAGCCAGCACCATCTCTGAGCTCCATCTACACAGCTGGAAAATGGGCCATTCAGGGCCCCTTTGACCATCTGGGGAGGGTGTCTCTCCCCAACCATGACCTTTACTGTAACTAACCGGGTGTGTGAACGAGGTCCCACCTCCAGGCCCAGCTCTATTCACAAATCCCTACTCACTCACATGGGGTTCATGGCCCATCCACTCCACCCCACCTGCCAGTAAGTGTGACCAATTGAGGAATCACATTGTATCCTCTGCCACAGGCGCAGGGAGTCCTATGCAGGCTGAGGTCCCCAGGGTGGGCTGGCTCAGCACTGAGTCCTCTCTCCTTCTCTGCATCTGTGATGGAGCAAATAGCCCCATTTTAGTTGAAACCCTCAGGCCACAATGGCTCACACAGCCAAGCTAAGGTGGGGCAAGCCCAGCACCCCACCCCCACCCTCAGTCTGTTTCCCCACCTGTAAAGTCATGGATCCATTCTTTGGCTGGGCAAAACCCTCCAGTTATACACCCATGGGACGCGTCAGCCTTTGGAAAAGGAACCCCCCCCAGCTCTACCTAGGGAGCCTTCCATCCAAGTAAGCTGGAGGCCCAACACTTCCAGGCTCACAGATGCTTCTTCCCTCCTAAAAACCTGCCAGTGAACCCTGGAAGCAGGAGGCAGACAGAGAAGGCTGGCTGGCTCACCATACTGAAGTCCAAGAGATCACTCAGTTCCTTGTCCGTGCCCACAGGCGCCATTCTCTGGGACTGGTTCATCCTCCAGCAAGGGCCTGTGCAGGAATTGGGGTGGCTTCCCCAGGTCTAGAGACAGCCCTGTGCAACAAACCCCAAATAGTGGACATATGTAGAGGTGAGCAATATGCACACATGAACAGGAGAAGAAGAAAAAAGTTTCAATAAGTATGACCCAAGAGGATTGTGGGAAATAGGTTAAGTGAGAGTTTGGAGTCTATGAGAGTCCTGAGGGAAGGGGCCAGGGAATCTGGGATGCCCAAAGTGAGAGTTTGGAGTCTATGAGAGTCCTGAGGGAAGGGGACAGGGAATCTGGGATGCCCATTGGGTGCCCTGTTAAGACTATGTGAGAAGCCTGAAAAATGGGAGAGGGGTGTCAAATACAAAAGCCCCCCAGCTCCCTGGGTGACCACTAGAGAAACTAGTCGCACAATTTAAATGGGATGTTAGGCTCCCAGATTCTCATTTCCAACCCTGTCCTGGCTACACCAGTAGCCCAACCCCTAGAGGGGAGGGACAGTCCAGATCCAGCCCCAAGGGAAATTTGCTGGACCCTCCCCTCCCCAAGCAGCTGTCACACCACGGTAAAGACCCTGGCTACCCCCAAATCCAATGAGAAATAAATCTACAAGTCAGAAAGCTGGGAGGTGCCACGCTGTTGGCTTTACAACTTCAAGCAATGAGACTCTGATCAGGGGACCTGCTAAGCTTCCCTTCACACTAACCCCTCCTCCCCCAACCAAGTAAATTCAGTAGAAAAAAAAAAATCCGAGGTTGTTTTATTGTCATGATGTATCCGGCAATTATTTTTAAGCAACTTTGAAAACATCCTTTGCCTCCCCACCTCTAGAGGAGGGGAGGGGGAGGTGGTGTTCCAAGACCAAGGATCCTCCAGGCAGTCCCAAGGGGGCTCCACTTTGGGGTGGGGGAAGGGGTTCCACCTGCCAGGCCCCATCCCACCCTAAAAGAGGGAGTGAGAGCAAGGCCTCCCTTCCCAAAGAACTTTTTCCAGGACTCCCTCGGCAAGGGACCGCCCGAGAACCCGCGAAGGCCGGGGGAGAGGGTGTTTGAGGCGGAGGAAGACCCAACTTCAAAAGCAGAGGAACCCCCCTTTGTTTGCCAACTCCAACACCGGGTGTGAAACGGACGCCCCGTCGCACCCCCTCCCTCGCTCGTGTGTGTGTGTGTGTGTGTGTGTGTGTGTTCCCTCGCTCGTGTGTGTGTGTGTGTGTGTGTGTGTGTGTGTGTGTGTGTGTGTCTCTTTTTATTTTCCTTTTCGGAGGGCGTGTGAAACTTAACTTTTTTTTTTTCGAGTAGTACGAAACCGCACTTTTATGTGGGGTTAGTTGAAACCGATTTTCAGGCCGACTTGGGGGAGGACTGAAACAGGCTTTTTAGAGAAACTAAAGATTTCTGGGGGTATCATAGGACTTTAGGGGGAGGAGACTAGCGGCGGACTTGAGAGGTGTTTGAAAACCACTTGGTTTCATCTTTTATGGGGGGGAGGGGAGGAGGCTCGAGGACCCCCCCCTTTCCCCAGGCAGCCGGTGCGGCCCGGGAACCCTTTGAAGCTTGCCGCGCCACCGCGGTGTCCTCGACCCCGGGCCGCGCCGCGCCCCAGCATTAACGCGGAGCAGATGTTCCCGCCCGGCCCGCCCCCAGCCCCCCAGCGCCGGCCCAGCACCCTAAACGTGCGGTGCGCGCGGTGGCACCTTCCTAAGCGCAGACAAAAGGACCTTCCTCTCCCCCCCCCCACCCCCCGCTACCCCTCCAAACTCCAACCCCAGCTGGGCCCCTCCCTGGAGAAGGGGGTGCCCCGGGATCCCCACGCTGGGGGCTCAGGGAGCCCCCCGCCACGAAGTTGGGAACAACCTCTCTCGGGCGCCCCCCCCCCCGCCCCCCGCACGCCGGCTCCGGGCTGCTCAAAGTTTCCCAAGTGCGGGCGCCGGGGGGCGGCGCGGGGCCCTCCACGTCGGCGGCCCCCCTCCGGCGCGCAAAGTTGGAGAACAATGCCTCCAGGGCCGGCCCGCCGCCCCCGGCCGCCCCGCGGGACGCGCCCCGCTCGGCGCCCGCGGCCCAGGCCCCAGCGCGCCCCGCGTGGGCCCGGCGGGGGGCGGGGGGAGGCGCCGGGGCCAACTTTGCACAAAGCGGCGGGGGTCCCGGGCGCGGCTGCCCGACGTCGCGCGCCGCCCCTGCCCACCCGCCCCGGGTCTCGGCACGCTCACCTGCTCAGCACAGCCCCGCACGCGGAGCACGGGGGGGCGGCGGCATGAACTGGCCCCCCCCCCGGACAAAGGGGCGTCCCGGTCGAGCCCCCGAGGGTCGCGCGTGGGCGGCGGCGGCGGCGCGCGCGCGCGTGGCCCGGGCCCCCTCCTCCCCCCCCCACGCCGCGTCGTTCGGCCCCGCGCGGCCAGCCAGGGAGGTGGGGCAGCGACGTGCGGTGGCCGCGGTGCCTGCCGCCCGCGTCGGGTCCGGGCTCCGCTCCGGCCCGCTACACCCGCAGCCGCCGCCGCCGCTGCCTCATCTTCCTGCGGCGGGAGACATGTTCCGCCCCCCGCCCCGCGCCGCCTGCGGGGCTCCGCCCCGGATAGGGCCCGCCCATGGACAAGTCCCGCCCCCCTACGCACCCCGCCCGGCTGTACGCCAAGGATCCCTCCGCACCGCCGGCGCAGCCCCAAAAGACTCAGACCAGTTCCGATCACCCTCGAAGAAGACCTGAAGCTCTAAATTCTCTTCTGTCTGAGAGTGGGTGCGCCGGTTAGAGATATGACTTCCATGGCGCGGGAAGAGGCAGGGACTATCTCCTTGCGCGGAGGGGTACAAGAGTTGAGCGCATTATTTTTGACGCAAGCGGGAAGAACTGTGAGATTGAAAGATGAGACACAGTAAGAATGACCAATCGGAGGAGGCTAAAGTATGATTGGTGGTATTTTTTAGCCATTCGCGAGAAGGTCCCGCCCCACTTGTTCCCGCCCCAGGCAGGGGCGGGACCCTTTGGATGAGAGTCCGCGAGACGCGCTAGAGGGTGGGGCCGCGGAGGGAGGGGGTGGATAGTGGGATTTTACTCTCAGTTTGGCGTAACCGCCCGCTCAGTTTGGTTGGGTTGGTCATCTTTGCGTTTCTAGGATTGGCTCTCGTATTGTGTACTGCGAGCGTGCACCTCAGGCCCGTAGTGGACATCAGATCCGTTATTACTGGAGAAGCCTAGTCTCACTTAGTTTCTGGGTTAGAGATCCTTTCGAAGATCGTAGGCTGGTGGGGTGTGTGTGTGTGTGTATGTGTGTGTGTGTGTGTGTGTGTGTGTGTTTGAACTCTGGGCCTAGGCTCTGTCCCTGAGCTTCTTTTTGCTCAAGGCAAGTGCTTTACCATTTGAGCCACGGTGCCACTTCTGATTTTTGAGTAGTTAATTGTAGATACGAGTCTCGTGGAGCCAAGCACCAGTGGCTCACTCCTGTAATCCTAGCTACTCAGGAGGCTGAGATCTGAGGATCACGGTTCAAAGCCAGTCTGGGCAGGAAAGTCCGTGAGACTTTTATCTCCAATAAAAACTACTAGAAAAATGGAAGTGGTGTTGTGGCTCAAGCGGTAGAGTGCTCGGCTTGAGCTGAAGAGCTGAGGGACACTGCCCAAGCCCAGAGTTCAAGACCCACAACCTGGGCTGGGAAGTTGGCTCAGTGGTATAGTGCTTGCCTTGCATGCCTGAGGCCCTGGGTTTGATTCCTCAGCACCACATAAGCAAAAAGAAAAAAGCCGGAAGTGGTGCTGTGGCTCAAGTGGTAGAAAGCTAGCCTGAGCTGAAGAGCTGAGAGACAGCGCTCAGGCCCAGAGTTCAGGCCCCACGACCAGACCCAAAAAAAAAAAAAAAAAAAAAAGACCCACAACCTACCAAAAAAAAAAAAGTCTTGTGGATTTTCCTGCCTGGCTGGCTTCGAACCTCCATCCTCAGATCTCAGCCTCCTGAATAGCGTGAGCCACCGAAGCCCAACTAGGCTGTTCTTTTCCCTTTCTGAGATTCCATTTCCTCATCTGCAAAAATCTGAACCTGAGTTTGGACAGAACTAAAACAGAATAGGGGCTTCCTGACATTCAATAATGTTTGTGTCAGCCGGACACCGGTGGCTCATGCCTGTAATCCTAGCTACTCAGGAGGCTGAGATCTGAGGATTGCAGTTCAAAGCCAGCCCGGGCAGAAAAGACCGTGAGACTCTTATCTCCAATGAACCACCAGAAAACCAGAAGTGGTGCTGTGGCTCAAGTGGCAGAGTGCTTTGCCTTATGCGGAAGAGCTGAGGGACAGTACCCAGGCCCAGAGTTAAAGCCCCATGAACGACCCCTCCCCCCCAATTAATAATTTTTGTGTCCATTTTTGTCAGACGGTCCCAGCCCCTAAAAGGGGGCTTTTCAGCCTTTGAGGTCCAAGACCCATGGGATCAGAACAATTGGAACAAACAAGATCAGTCTTCTAAGAATTCTCGGGAGACCAGAGAAGGAACATTAAGAGCTCCTAAAAAAAAAGCCACAAGCCCACTCCTCCTATACCTACAATCTGATCCTTTGTGACCCCAAGGAGTCCCCCACATTTGTGGATCTGGGGAATAAGGTATGAATCTGGGGGGTCTGAGTTCCAATCTCATCCTTCACCTGAGACCTTGGACAAGTGGGAAAGTTCTGTGTGTGTGTGTGTGTGTGTGTGTGTGTATGCATGTGCACACGCACGTGCACCAATACTGGGGCTTGAACTCAGGGCTTGGGCACTGATCCTTAGCTTTTTTGCTCCAGGCTGGCACCCTGCCGCTCAAGCCATACTTCCACTTCTGCCTTTTTGCTGTTTAATTGGAAATAAGAGCCTAATGGACCTGCCCAGTCTGGCTTCAAACTAGGACCCTTAGATCTCAGCCTCTTGAGTAGCTAGGATGACAGGTGTGAGCCACCAATACTCAGCCTTAAACAAGTTCATGCTACTTTCTGGGCCTCTGTTTCCCCATCAGGAAGATGGAAGAAAGCAGCCATGGGCATCTAGCAGGTTCTCGTTTGTGCCTGTGTTCCCTCGGCACCCTTCCACTGAGATCTGGGTCCCCCCAATCCTTGTCAGCCTTGACAGCCACTGTTCTTCTCTGTGATCCGACCCTCACCCCATGAGTTTGAGGTTATCCCACTAGTTCTGGTTCTCCTCGGGTTGGTAGGGTTTCTTGAAGATCAGGCTGCTGCTGAGGTCCCAGTGGGACCCCAATCCCACTCTAGCCTCTCCCCAACTCATGCTCAGGGGCTAAACCATAAAATGGAGGCTTGTGTTCCTAGAGAGGCCCTTCAGTGTCACTCAGGGGGCTGGTAGTGTGTGGGCTTTATGCCTAGCCTGGGGACCCTGGTGGCTGGAACCTCCATTAGTTCCTTGCCATTGAGGGCAAGAAAAGCCCTCCCTTATTTGTGCCAAATGTGGTGTTGACAGCCAGAAGCTGATGACTGGGTGTCCTGCCCGAGTGATGAAATCCATTCCATGGATGAAGAGACTGAGGCTGAGAGATCCCCACACCCCCAGGGTCAAGTTTACCTTGGAGTTCACACACCTGCCAGGAAGCTCTCTGGCAGCCACAAGCCACCATTGTCTTCCCTGGGGAGGCCCATGTTGGGGCTGAGTCATTGGGTGGAACAGCCCAAGGAGGAGGCCTCCACTCTGCTGCCGCCTCTGCCCAAGCCCCAAGGCCTGGGTGCACCCTGCAGGGCCCTGGCACCATGACAGGGGGACAGGCAGCCAGTGGCTAGTGCCAGGGGCCCTCCAGGGCCGCCCACAGCCCAATGCCTCCGCCCTCCTGACTACAGCCTTTGTTCTGCTGTGGGGCCTCTGCACCTGCCACTGGCCAAGCCCTCCCCTCTGCACCACACCTCCTACTGCCCGGCCCCCGAAACCCACTGGTGTTGGGAAAAGCCCAGGCCTAGCACACATTCCCACCAGGGAAGGGGAAAAAGAGGATGGGAGTATGGTGATGGAAACTTCTAGAAGGCAATATGTAGTAGAGGTGCAGGCCTAGGCTTCTCATTAGTGGGGTTTGAACTCAGGGCCTGGGCTCTGTCCTGAGCTGCTTTGGTTCAAGACTAGTACTCTAGCCCTTCAGCCACAGCGCCACTTCTGGATTTTTCTGTGGTACTGAGTAACTGAACCCAGGACTTCATGTATGCTAGGCAAGCACTCTACCACTGAACCACATTCCCAGCCCCTCCCTCCCTCTGTTCATTCTTTCTTTTCTTTCTTTCTTTTCTTTCTTTCTTTCTTTTGCTCTTTCTTTCTTTTCTTCCTTCCTTCCTTTCTTTCTCTCTTTCTCTTTCTTTTCTTTCTTTCTCTCTTTCTCTTTCTTTCTTTTTTATTGTGAAAATGCTGTACAGCCGGGCGCTGGTGGCTCACACCTGTAATCCTAGCTACTCAGGAGGCTGAGATCTGAGGATCGTGGTTCAAAGCCAGTCTGGGCAGGAAAGTCCGTGAAACTCATCTCCAATAAACCACTAGAAAACCGGAAGTGGCGCTGTGGCTCAAGTGGTAGAGTGCTTGCCCCACAACCGACAAAAGAAAATGCTGTACAGAGGGGTTACAATTACATGGGCAAGATAATAAGTACATTTCTTATCAAGCATTGTAGCCTCCTCCTTTGTTTCCCCTTCCCATCCCATCCTCCCCGCCCCTCTCCATCTTTCTTTCTTTCTTTCTCTACACTTCTTTTCCATTTTCTTTCCTTCCCTTCCCTTCCCCCCCCTTCCCTTCTTTCCCCATATTGAGACTTAAACTCAAGAGTCTCATGCATTTACTTGGCTTTTTCATATAAGGCTGGTGCTCTATCTCTTGAGCCACAGCTCCACTTCTGACTTTTTGCTGGTTAATTGGAGATAAGAGTCTCATAGGTCAGGTGCTGGTGGTTCACACCTGTAATCCTAGCTACTTAAGAGGCTGAGATCTGAGGGTGTCAGTTCAAAGCCACCCAATGAACCACCAAAAAGCCAGAAGTAGAGCTGTGACTTAAGCAGTAGAGTGCTAGCTCTGAGCAAACAACAACAACAACAACAAACAAACAAACAAAAAACCCTTAGGAACAGTGCCCAGGCCCTAAATTCAAGCCCCAGGAGCAGTACCAAAACAAAAAAAAAAGTAAAAAATAAAAGGAGTCTCACAGATTTTCCTGCGTAGGTTGGCTTTGACCCTCTATCCTGAGATCTTAGCCTCTTGAGTAGCTAGGATTACAAGCAGGAGCCATTGGACTCCTTTATTGATCTCCAAAGTAGACTTTGTGGTCTCCTGGGTGTGAATACCCTCCTCCCCAGCATCTGCTTCATCTTCAAGTTCAGAAGCTGGTGGGTAGAGCAGGATCAGCATTGACGGCTACCCTCACTGGACCTAGAAGGTAGACCAGGCCAGTAGCGTGGCTGCCCTGTGTTAGGGACTGCTTGTTCCACTCAGACCCCACCCATGACATCCAGCCTCACCACTCCACAGTGGCCTGGGCTGTGGAGGCTCTAGTTTAGTCTCATTCATTCATTCATGCGCTCATTCATTCATTCAACCTGGTTTCCAGGAGCATTTTCGCCAGCTCCCCTGGCTGGACCTGGGCTTGAGGGTACTCAGGTAACAAAGGTAGGTAGGTATAAGATGGGTGACGGGGCTCGGGGTGTTTTTCAGTGCTCGCTACTTGCCTCTCATGCAACAGGCTCAGATTCCCTTCCCAGCACCCCCAAAAGAACCTAGAAGAAAGGGCAGAGCATGGTGGCTCACACCTGGCATTGCAGCTACTCTGGAGGCAGAGCTAGGAGGGTTGCAGATCCAAGGCTAGACCTGGGCAAAGAGCTCAAGACACTATTTGAAAAATAGAGTAAATCAAGGGCTGGGCGCTGGTGGCTCACACATGTAATCTTGGCTACTCAGGGAACTGAGATCTTCAGGACTGCAGTTCAGAGCCAGCCCAGGCAGACAAGTCAGTGAGACTCTCAACTCCAGTTAAAGTAAAGCAGGAAGTTAAGCTGCGGCTCAAATGGTAGAGTGCTAGCCTTGAGCAAAAAAGCTCAGGGACAGTGCCAGGCCCTGAGTTCAAGCCAGGGAATGGCACCAAAAATAAATAGATAGATAGATAGATAGATAGATAGATAGATAGATAGATAGATAGATAGATAGATAGGAGGGCGGGATGAGGTGTGGCTCAGTAGAGCATCTACCTAACCACTTTGAGGCCCTATATTTAAACAGGGAGGGGGGGGGTGGAAGAAAAAAAACTGGGTGTAGTTAGATGATGGTAGCTCATATCCTAGCTATTTGGGAAGCTGAGGAAGTGGCACTGTGGCTCAAGTGGTAGAACGCTCACCTTGAGCTGAAGAGCTGAGGAACAGCGCCCAGGCCCAGAGTTCAAGCCCCATGACTCACACACATACACACACACACACACACACACACACACACACACACACACACACACACGGAGGCTGAGAGATCGGAGGATCAAGGTTCAAAGCCAACCTGTGTGGGAAAGTCCGTGAAACTCTTATCTCCAACCACCAAAAAGCTGGAAGTAGATCTGTGGCTCAGGTGGTAGAGTGCCAGCCTTGAGCAAAAATCTCAAGGACCGTGTCCAGGCCCTGTGTTCAAGCAGCCCTTGATCCTTCACTTTGGGGGGTAGGGGTCCCTCTGGTCAAGGCCTAGAATGGACTCAGAGTATCTCTTGGTACCCAAGGTGGATTCTTTGTGGGCAGAGGCTCTTGGGCTGGGACCACAGGAAGAATGGGGGGGGGGGTCAGTGGGCAAAGAGCAGAGAACCCTGTAGTCAGACAGAGGGGTGCAGAGGCAAAGGCCTTGAGGTAGAACCCAGTATGGTATATTTAAGAAATGAGGTCTGTGTTGGTGGCTACTCAGGAGGCTAAGATCTGAGGATCGCAGTTTAAAGCCAGCCTGGGCAGGAAACTCCGTGAGACTTATCTCCAATAAACCATTCAGAAAACCAGAAGTGGCACGGTGGCTCAAGAGGTAGAGCGCTTGGCTTGAGCTGAAAGAGCTGAGGGATAGCGCCAGGCCCAGAGTTCAAGCCCCACGACCGACAAAAAAAAAAAAAAAAGACGTCTGCAAAGCTGGAGAAAGAAAGAGGATCGTCCAAGGCCAGAGAGAGACAGGCCCTGGAATAATGCAAGATGGAAGCCAGTCTTGATGGCAAGAGCAGTCAGTAGGGAGTATGGCAGGGACTTAAGCATGGTTTGTCCATGCAGAGATCCCGTGGCTACCACATGAGGAAAAGCAAGTGGGGGGTGGTCATCAGGACAGAGGCAGGGCTGAGTGGAGCAGTGCCACTGGTGGATGCATGAGTGAATGAATGAATGGGTGAATGAGTGAAGTGGCCATCTGGGCTGAGCTGCTTCACCTAGACTGAACCCCACCCTGGGCTCAGTGAGGGCCGAGGCTAACCTGGATCCGCTGGTGTCCCTCCCCCGCCCCTCCAGCCCCTGCCACCTGCCTGACCCATTCACCCACCATCTGAGGGCACTGCCATGTACAGAGGCAGCAGCGCATGAGGGCGGCCTGCTCCTCCTGGCGGGGTGCCCTGCTTCCTGACTCAGGGCCCCAGGGCCTGTCCTGCCACATTCCCGGGCAGCCTGTGCAAACATGGGGTGCCTCTGTCAGGCCCAGGGATGGGGGTGTGTGGATTCCCTCCCACCCCCCACCTGTGGGCTGCCCTGCTGCCCCGTGCCAAGCGAGGCTTGATTCTATCCACTCTGGGGAATAAGGGAGGGTCCTCTTGTCCCCAAGGGACTGAGAGAAATCATCTGTTGTTCAGATGGGGAAACTGAGGCTTGGGCTCAGTGAAGCTAAGCTGGGCTTCTACAGGCAGTCCTTTGCAGCAGATAAGACGGGCATCAGGGCTAGCCTGCCACACACAGGAAAGGAGATCAGAGGTCAGTCCTGACCACTGCCATGAGAAGACAGGAGTTGGTTTGAATTGAGGGGACTGGTATCAGAAGTTGGGCCTAGGGGCTGGGAAGGTGGCTCAGTGGTAGAGTGCTTGCCTTGCATGCCTGAGGCCCTGGGTTCAATTCCTCAGCACCACATAAGCAAAAAGAAAAAAGCTGGAAGTGGCGCTGTGGCTCAAGTAGTAGAGCGCTAGCCTTGAGCTGAAGAGCTGAGGGACAGCGCCCAGGCCCAGAGTTCAGGCCCCACGACAAGACCCCCCCCCAAAAAAAACAAAAACAAAAACAGAAGTTGGGCCTACAGATGGGTGCTGGGACTCATACCTGTAATCCTAGCTATTCAAGATGCTAAGAGATGAGGATCATAGTTCAAAGCCAGCCTGGTCAAGAACGTCAGTGATAGTCTTACTTCCAATGAACCACCAAAAAGCTGGAAATGGAGCTGTGGCTCAAAGTGGTAGAGCGCTAGCCTTGAGCAAAAAAACTCAGGCCCTAAGTTCAAGCCCCAGGAGTGACACACACACACACACACACACACACACACACACACACACACACATACACACACACACACACACCAACAAAAAACATTAAACACTTCTGAATTGTAACACACTTGCAGATGAAACTAGAGGAGATCTGAAGAATCTATATCCTTCATATACAAACAGTCCCTGACAATCAATGAGGAAACAAATGAAACCTCAGAACATCAGGCAAAGCAATGAAGAATTCATTTGTACATGAAGTAATGGCTACAGGATAAACAGAGGAAGGATCTCAAAGTCACCCGTAGTGAAAGAAATATAAATATGCAAAGATTTCTTTTTCTTTTTTGCCCATGCTGGCTTGATCAGAAAGTTTGACCTGACTTGCGGCCCTTGTTGAGGGAATAGTGGGGGAGAGAGAGGTACCAGGTGGAGGCCCGTGACCCGGCCACGCGCTGAGATGCCTCGGGAAGGGGGCGGCCGAGACAGACCCTTCCTACAGGTTGGGAATGGGGAGGTCCCCTGAGATAGAGCTGGGCACAGACAGGTGGAGAGCCCTGGGGTATGGTGGGACTGAGGGAGGAACGCAGCAGCTGTGGAGGACAGCTGGCCAGAGCAGATCACAAAGCCACGCCTGGTGGAGAAAGGTGGTTGGGAGAGGGCACAGCTGGCAGAGCTGGGAAGCTGAGATCAGGACCATTGGGGGCCCGGGGTGGCACTGGATGGCTAACCCCATCCCCCCCCAACCACTGCACGCACCCAGAGGCAGCCTCTGCCCAGTCGCCCAGCCTCCTCTGTACTATCCTCTCCCTCCCCTTGCTCCAATGCCAGCCTGTAGCGGGCGCTGTCCCTGAGCTTTTTCACTCAAGGCTAGCGCTGTCCACTTGAGCCACAGCTCCACTTCTGGCCTTTTGGTGGTTATTTGGAGATCAGAGTCTCACAGACTTTCCTGCCTAGGCTCTTTCGAGCCATGATCCTCAGATCTCAGCTTCCTGAGTAGCTAGAATTACAGGCGTGAGCCCCCAGTGCCAGCTTACTGCGCCCCCCGCCCCCAGCCCAGAGCTCCTGGCACTTGGGGGGAGAGATTTAGGTCCTGTGAGGTGCATGTGCAGAACAGAATGTGAAGTGTAACTCCTACTCAATCCCTCTGGGGGATCTGGGTTCCAATCCTGACACTACTCTGTGTCTTTAGCTGTGTGACCCTAGGCAGGAGCTAAGGCTCTCTGGTCTCCATTGCCAAGTTTGGGTTCCGGGAGAACCTGAACTCAAGTCACATTACACTTTTTTCCCTGTGTCATCAGCCCCTGGGATGCAAGAACAGTTATGGGATATATTTTGCAAATGACAAAACTGCAGCATGTGTTTTTAGGCAGTAAAACCAAGCAGGATCTGTGACCAGACCCACACACAGGCTGGATGTTTATGCCTGTTTTGCACAAAGAACACACACACATTCAAACACATACCATTTTTTTGGTGTGTGTTGGTAGTGGGCTGTTCTTTATCTTTTCTGCACTGTACCATTTGAGCCACAGCTTCACTCCCAGCTTTTTGCTGGAAAATCGGAGATAAGAGTGTCATGGATGATCCTGCCCAGGCTGGCTTCAAACCTTGATCCCCAGATCTCAGCCTCCTGGGTAACTAGGATTATAGGAGTGAGCTACTGGCCCAGGACCAGAAGAGGCAAATTGAAGGGGTCACGTGAGAGCTTGTGGTTTGCTATATTTTCACTCTCCTGGGCCTCCCATCCAGGGCCTCAAGGAGGAGCCATGGCTAGCTCCATTTTACAGAGGAGAAAGCCTAGGCCAGAGTCTGCCTCTGCCTGTGAAGTCCCCCTGCCTGCGGCTGCCTCTCTGGCTGTTTCCAGAGAAAATAAGTAAGTTTCACAAAGCTGGGTGTGGTGGCCACACCTCTCAGCACAGCTACTCAGAAGGCTGAGGCAAGAGAATTGCAAGTTCTGGGCCAGCCTAGACTACAAAGACCCGGACTCAAAAAGCCAAACCAAAGCAGCTAGGTACCCATGGCTCACACCTGTAAGTCCTAGCTACTCAGGAGACTGAGATCTGAGCTTCCTGGTTCAAAGCCACACCCAGTTGGCATGTAAGTCCATAAGACCCTTATCTCCAATTAATCACCAGAAAGCAAGAAGTGCAAGTGTGGCTCCAGTGGCAGAGCACTGGCTTTAGTGAAAAAGCTAAGGGAGTGAGACCCCGATTGTCAGGCTGGCTTTGAACCTCGATCCTCAGATCTCAGCCTCCTGAGTAGCTAGGATGCCAGGCCGGAGCCACCAGCGCCTGGCTAGAACTTTTTTTTTTTTTTTTCTTTTTTAAACTAAAGGACTTAGCGGTTATTCTGGGTGTGGGGGAGATTTTCAGTTCCTTATATTTTGTTTCAATTTAAAAGTGGGATTAGTGGAGACTTTAGATTGGCGTTTTCTTGGTGTTTTGTTCCTTTGTGTTCAATTAATAGAAAGTCAAGCTTTTCAACCAAGGGCCTGAGGGTGCTGGCAGGATCTGGGCTGGGTCTTTCAGTAAGAACTTTCTAGCAGCCCCAAGGTCCTTGTGGGGAAACCCACAAGATCTGGAGGGTGTGTGGGGAAGTGGGGAATGCCCCAGCAGGTGGACCCCTGAGAACAGCTAAGGAGGTGGAGCACTGCAGAAGGAGTCTACTAGCATCTTGGCCACTCGTGGCTCAGAGCCGGAGTTCCTGTGGGTCAGGAAAGGCTGACAGCACTTACCACAGTCAAGGCTGATCTCTGAAAGTATTTCCCCCCAGCACTGGTGTTTGAACTCCTGGTCTTGCCCAGTACTCTACCACTTGAGTCACACCCCCGGCTTTTTTTTTGCTATAGGTTATTTTTCAAGTACAATCTCATGATTTTGTCAGGGCCAGGCTCTTACTTATGGCCTTTCATGTAGTCGGGATGACAGGTGTAAGCCACCTCATCTGGCTTGTTGTTTGGCTTGCGGCCTTACTAACTTGCTGTGGGCTGACCTTGAACCTCAATCCTCTCAGTCTCTGTCTGCCTCCTGAGTTGCTGGGTTGTCAGGCCTGAACAACCATACCCAGCCTGTTTGCTATTATTATTATTTTATTTGGGGGGCTGGGCTCTGTCCCTGAGCTCTTCAGCTCAAGGCTAACACTCTACCACACTTAAGCCACAGCACCACTTCTGGTTTTCTGGTTGGACATAAGAGTCTCACTGACTTTTCCTGCCCGGACTGGCTTCAAACCACGATCCTCAGATCTCGGCCTCCTGAGTAGCTAGGATTACAGGTGTGAGCCACCGTGCCTGGCTATCATCACCACCACCACCACCACCACCATCATCATCATCATCATCATCATCAGTTTTTGTAACTGGTCTTACGTTGTAGCACAGGCCAGCCTGGAACGTGTGATCTTCCTTCCTCAGCCTCTTGAATGTTGAGATCATGAGCATCATCACCTCACCTGGGCCTAAACAAAGTGCTTAGCCCTGAGAAGTCACAAAGCAGGTGATCTCTGCTGCTGAGGTAGAGGAGCCCCTAGTGCCCCCAGCAGGTGTTGGGGTGGTGAGGAGGGGCATTCCCTCCCCCTCCCCCCCAGCACAGGGACAGCCCCAAGCATTGCTCAGGGGGAACTGGGTCACAGAGCCCCAGGGAGGTACCACTGAAGGCTGGCCTCCAGTTCCCTGCGTTGGGAGAGAGGCCATGGGTCCTTATCTCTGGCTGTCCAGGTAGGGTCGAGGCTGGCCCATGGCTTCTCTGTGCCTTTTATAAAGAAAATGTGTAGCTGGCTGCTGGTGGCTGACACCTGGCAATATCAGAGCTCAGGGAGGCCAGCTGGGGAAAGGAACATAGAGCTGGAGAGACACAGGTCAGGGTTGGGTCAGGCAGGCCTGGGAGAAAGCTAGAAAAAAGAAAAAGTTAGGTGGAAGTGGGGAGGAAGGAACTGCAGCATGCCAAGCACCCAGCTGGCTAGGCCTTACTTTGTCCATTGACCACAGGACCTTTGCATAGTCTGCTCTCTCATCAGTGAATGCCCTTTCTCCAGAGATGAACCAAACCTATGACACTTGTTTATTCATTATGTTTCCCCCTTTCCACCCGACAACATTTAGAACTGTCACAGACTAGCTCACCTGTGCATGGTCTTCCAGGTCTACCCCCAATCAACAGGTGAGGGAGAGCATGTGGGGGCCTGGCTGGGGCAAAAGCACTTCCAGGGCTCAGCACCCCGTGCTGCGGTGGCGGCTGGGGATCTGGGGATGGTGCGGGCAGCTGGCGGGGCTGCCGAGGAGGCCTGGGTGGAGGTGGCAGCTGGGGCTGTGCGCCCTGCCCCCACCGCTCCAGGAGGGAGAGGAAGGAGGAAGGGGAGAGGAGGGGAGGGGGCTGCAGCAGCTGGCGGCTGGCTGCGTGCCAGATGGAGCCTGCGTCTGTCTTTGAGTTTTCTCTTTTTATCTATCTGTTTTCCTCCTCTCTCTCTCTCTCTCTCTCTCTCTGTCTCCCTCTGTCTGTCTGTGTGTCTCTCTTTGTACAGACACCGGGGCTTGAACTCAGCGCCTGTGCACTGTTACTGAACTTTCTTGCTCAAGGCTAGCGCTCTACCACTTGAGTCACAACTCCACTTCCAGCTCTTTCTTTTCTTCTTTCTCTCTCTCCTTCCTTCCTTCTTTCCTTCCCTCCCTCCCTCCCTCCCTCCCTCCCTCCCTCCTTCCTTCCTTCCTTCCTTCCTTTCTTCCGTCCTTCCTTCCGTGCTTTTTTGGAGACTAGAGGCTCTCGGACCTTCCTGCCCCGGGCTGGCTTTGAATGTCAATGCTCAGATCTCAGCCTCCAGACTAGCTAGGATTACAGGCAAAAAGCCACCAGGCCTTTCTCTTTCTGGTCTCTCTTTCTCTGACTCCTCCTCCTCAACCGAGCCTCCTCTGGGCTGGGGGCAGGGCTCCCCTGGGCCTACAAGTGACTCCATGATGCCCTCTTTCCCTTTTGGGGAGCCTGAGGGTCACTCTTGGGGGCTGGGGTGACTCTATGCAAGCTGACCCCCCCCCCCCAGAAGTGGGGAGGAAGCAATCCAGAAGAGGTCACCCTTAAGTGTTTAAAGGTGTCATGGGGTCAGAGCTCTGTGGCCAGAGAGTGTCCCCAAGGAGCATCTGGAGGCCAGAAGTATCTTGGATGGGGGAGGGGGGCGCTGATCAATGCAAAGGCCCTGAGGCCTAGGCCTCCCTTGGCCAGCATCCCGATCTCCAGCCGGCCTTGTCTATCTGTCTGGGGTCCCCCATGAAGGCCCTTGCTGTTTAACACACAGGGTTAGGACCCTCTCCTGAGCCCTCTCTTTCCTGGCCCCCTATCTCTCAAAGCTGACTAAGACAGAATCTTTCACCATAGAAACATCCTGGGGGCTGTGGCTTAATTACCTCCTGATTTGCATTTTTGCATTTTAATGTCAGCAGTTCTGCTAATTTTGCTGCATATTTTAAAGATACAGAAGCTGGGACAATTCGGGGTAGTGGTGAGGGTGGGCAGGGGGCCTCCTCTCCTGGCTGGTGGAGTGTGGCTTCCAGATTTGGTTTTTGGAGGTGGGGGGCGTTGGGTCTCTTGCTGTAGGGAGCCACCCCTGTCCAGGGGTCTCAGAGAGACTTACTTCTGAGGGGCGCAGGAATCAGAGTGTCCTTGCCATCCTTGAATTGGGGGGATCCAAAATGAGGGTTTGGGATTTGGGAAGTAGCTCTGGGTGGCGGGGTGGGGTGTGCGGGACGTTTGAATTTGCAAAGCTAGACGCTGACAACCTTTGGATTCTGTGTCCTGGAGAAACATCACTGTGGAAGCGGTCCCCCCCTGGCCCCCCGACAGACCAGAGACTTGGGGTTTCCTCCGCAGCCCCTCTGAGTCTGGCTCTCCAACTCCTCAGCTCCCCATGGGACCCCCCCCCCCAAGCCTCGGCCCTGGTGGTCCCCTTTCCCCATCTGACCTTCACCGGTTCGCCCAAGGTCACCTCTGCCTGGAGGCCCCAGGGGTCCCCTCCCCAAGCAGCCGGAGGAAGGTGGTTATTCCCCATCTCTCCCCAGGCTTGGGTGGACGGGCTTGGTCAGTCCCTGTCCCGTCCCATCCGAGGCTGGGGAAACTGAGGCACGGAGCGGCGGGGCCGGGTCGGGGCGGCTCCGGCCCGCGGCGCAGCGCTGCGCGTGCTGCCCCCTGGTGGCGTCCCGGGGCGCGGCCGCCGGTCTTCCCTTGCTCCGGCAGCTCCAGCCCCGCAAAGCGGGCTGAGACCAGCCTTGGAGAAGCGGGGTGGGGCGTGAAGACCGCGGGAGGACTCCCCCCCACACACCAGGGTCCGCGATGGGGGCGACGGGGACGGGGTGGGAGGAGGGCTGGGCGAGGCCTGCGGCGAGACCCCGATGCCCCGATCCCCCGGAGCTGGCTGCCGCGACCCCGCCGTCCACCAGGGGGCGCGCGGCGCCCAGGAACGTGCCGCTGCCGCTGGCCCGGCGTGCGCGTGCGCGGGCGCGGCGGGCCGGGGCGGCGCCCGCACCTGACCGCACCTGACCCTAGGCGCTGGGCACCTGCGCATCCTGGTGGCTCAGGTGTGTTCTTGCAAACCCGTTGCGTTGGTGCACGCGCACGCGCTTGCATGCTTGCACGCGGGCGGAGTGCTGGCATTGGTGCCCTGCCTTTGTGTCCAGTTTCACGAGTGGCCTGGGGCAGATCCACACGCGTGTGGGCATACAAAACACAGGGCACGCGTTCGTAGGCAGCCACGGCTCACTGCCCCTGGGAGACACTGCGACTCACCCCGTGTGCCCAGGCCCTTCTCACTCTTTTCCTCCTTACTCAGCCTCTCCTCTCTATGTGCCCACCCTGGCTTATAGTTAATGCATTAGTGTCCATCCAAGCTGTTCCCTTGTCTCCCTGCCTCCCGGGAGGCTCAGTGCACAGTAAAGACACGAGGACCCTGTCCGGGAGTTTGCAGTTGTACCATAGAAGTACACGTCTAAGCCGGGCGCCGGTGGCTCACGCCTGTAATCCTGCCTACTCAGGAGGCTGAGATCTGAGGTTCATGGTTCAAAGCCAGCCAGGACAGGGAAGTCTGTGGGACTCTGATCTCCAATGAACCACCAGAAAACCAGAAGTGGCTCTGTGGCTCAAGTGGTGGAGCACTAGCCTTGAGCTGAAATGCTCAGGGACAGCGCCCAGGCCCAGAGTTCAAGTGCCACAACTGACAAAAAAGAAAGAAGGACACATCTAGCTCTGACGACCCAGTCAAGGGCAGAGATCCTCCTTGACACCCAACTGCCCTTCCATTGGCAGTCTCAGGGCCAGAACAGGGGGCTGCCTTCCTCCCCTCTCACAATGTCTTCTTCAGCTAGCAAACTCCTATTCATCCTACAGGGTCCTGTGACACCCATGCCTTGCCTAGGATACTTTATTTGCTCTCCTGGTGGTAAGTGGACTAAGACTACTTGGGGAGAGGTGGCAGGGTGCCCGCTTGCTGGATGCAAGTGAGCAGCTATGCCTCTGGACTGACTGTCTGTCAGTCAGTCTGGTCAGGGTGCACTTCCAGGCTGGACCCAAGTGGCCACTCACACAGCTAAGAAGCAGCCTGGAGTGTCCAGTGTGAGGATTGCTCGCTGCCCCCTCCCTCCTCCCTCCCGTGCTGGGTCCCATGGCCCCCGTGTCCCCCCTAGCCCCATAGGTCATCTCCTTGGCAACGGAGGCTGCAAGGTCAGTGATTCCATCGATCTCCTGTCACCCCCAGCAGCTCCGACCTCAGACCCGGAAGGTGATGAGGAAGTGGGGTCAGCTCAGCCAGATGCTTTGCTGCACCCCAGGTTAGCGGGCAGGGTGAGAGATCAGGCGGGCCTTGCGTGGTAAGGGAGCTGGGGCTCACACGGATGGAATGGCCAGCCCCAGGCCTCAGTTTCCCCTCTCTGACTTCAAATTCTGAGTCCAAGCCTGGCCATACAAGGGCTTGCTGACCCAAGAGGAAGGAGAGGAAGGCTATTCCCTAGCCCAGATTACAGCAGGGAAAGGTTAGAGGTCACTGACCTTACCGCCACCGGGCAGGCAGTGGAAAGGGCTGATGAGGGCATTTAGCTGGACAGGAGATCAGGAGATTCCACCATCATGGTTCCTACGCCATCCGTTCTGCTACTCGATGATTCCTGTATCGTGTCTCTTCAGCTGCATTTATTTATTTGTTTGTTTGTTTATTCATTCATTCATTGCCAGTCTTGGGACTTAAACTCAAGGCCTGAGCACTGTTTCTTAGCTTTATTTCCTCACTCAAGACTGGCACCCTGCCATTTGAACCATAGCTCCACTTCCAGCTTTTGCTGGTTAATTGGACATAAGAGTCCTCAGATCTCAGTCTCTTGAGCAGTTAGGATTACAGGCTTGAGTCATGGGTGCCTGACCTATGCTCAGTGGCTCAGTGGTTCATTCTATCTCTTAAAAGATTCCTCCATTACTGATTCTGGAAGATTCCAGCATTCCATGTGTAGGCAGCTGGCCACTCCTGTACCCAGGTCAGAGAAGCAGGTGTCTAGTCTGGTCTGGTCTGGTACAGGCAGGAAAGGCTTCAACCAGCAGGACAAGCAGACAGCGCAGGGTGGTACTGGTACTGGCTCCCCCCCCCCCCCATCTGGTGGGGGCAGCATGAAGACAGCCTCACCAGGCAGGGGCCATAGATTGGGGACAGGTAACCAGGGTGGCCCCAGAGAAGGAGGTGGGTCTGGGAAACAGAGGCCTGCGGGATTACTGAGCACCCAGATAACTACCAGCCTGCTCTCAATGTAGCAGATGGGGCACTCACAGCTCAGAGAGGTCAGGCCATTGGCTAGGGCCACACAGTCAGCAGGCAGAGGGTAGTGCATTCGATGTGGCAGGCTCTGGGAGAGGCTAGGGGCCGGGTGGGCTGCTGGCTCTTTAAGAGCCTCGTTTTGGCACAGCCTCAGGGTTATTGATTGAAGCCTTGGAAACATGATTAGATTATCAGGGAGGCTGGGAACCGCAGCCTGGGCCTAGGGAAGCCAGCCAGCTACTTGTCAGCAGCTCCCAAGGGCTCTGGGGCTGCAGCAGATAGAGCTCGAGCCTGGGGTGCTCAGACCTGGGGAGCTGCCCTGCCAGCCTCCCTGGGACAGGCCCTGCTCTGTGGATTTGGAAGTATTTTGGTGAGGCTATATTCATGCATTTATTAAGTGTCTACTGGGTGCACCTTCAGCATCTGGGGTGTTTTGTATTCAGTAGTTGCTGCTGACCTGAAAGTATAATCAGGTGTTGTTTGTATCAACAGGAGCCAGAACTACTTTTTTTTTTTTCTTTCTGCCAGTCCTGGGGCTTGAACTCAGGGCCCGTGTGCTGTCCCTTTTTTGGGGGGGAGGAGGGTCGGGTCATGGGGCCTGAACTCTGGGCCTGGGCGCTGTCCCTCAGCTCCTCAGCTCAAGGCTAGCGCTCTACCACTTGAGCCACAGGGCCACTTCCAGCTTTTTTCTTTTTGCTTATTTGGTGCTGAGGAATCGAACCCAGGGCCTCAGGCATGCAAGGCAAGCGCTCTACCACTGAGCCACCTTCCCAGCCCCTCATTCCACCACTTAAGCCATAGCTCCACCTCCAGCTTTTTGGTGGTTAATTGGAGATAAGTGTCTCATGGACTTTCCTGCCCAAGTTAACTTTGAACCAAGATCCTCAGCTCTCAGCCTCCTTTGTAGCTAGGATTACAGGTGTGAACCACCAGCACCTGGCTTCCACTTTTTTTTTTTTTTTTTGGTCAGTTGTGGGGCTTGAACTCTGGGCCTAGGTGCTGTCTCTGAGCTTTTCAGCTCAAGGCTAGCATTTACCACTTGAGCCACAGTACCACTTTGAGTTTTCTGGTGGTTTTAATTGGAGATAGGTCTCATGGACTTTCCGGCCCTGATGGCTTTGAACCATGATTCCTCAGATCTCAGCCTCCTGAGTAGCTAGGATTACAGGCGTGAGCCACTGGCCCCTGGCTCGAAACCAACCTAGGCAGAAAAGTCTGTGAGACTCTTATATTCAATTAACCACCAAAAAGCCAAAAGTTGGAGTTGTGTCTCGAGTGGTAGAGTACCAGTCTTGAGCAAAAAAGCCAAGTGAGAAAATGAGGCCCTGAGTTCAAGCCCAGGATCAGCACAGACATACACAAAAAGTCATTTTGGGAGCGCCAAGGTGGGGTGGGGGTGGGGGGCAACACAGAGATGGCCAGCATAGCTGTGAAGGTGCCAGGGGCCTGCAGGTATGGAGGACTTCCAGGAGGAGCGGATGCTTAGGTTGTGGCCTGAAGCACTCTCCTGGCAGAGGAAACAGGAGAGGCCAAGGAGCAGAGGCCAAGGAGTCAAGAAATGATATGTGCGGGGCGGGGCGGGGGGGGGGGGAAGGGGGGGAAGGAGAAGGATTGGGATTGGGGGGAGGGGGGAGGCTGGGAAGGGAGGTGAAGGGTAAACCAAAGGAGGAGGCTGCAATGCTTGGTAAGAAATGTACGCATTATCCTGCCCTTGTAATTGTAACCCCTCTGTACAGTATGTTCACAAATAAAATTAAATTAAATTAAAAAAAAAAAAAGAAATGATATGTGGCCAGCACCAGTGGCTCATGCCTGTAATCCTAGCCTACTCGGGAGGCTGAGATCTGAGATCTGAGGGTCGTGGTTCAAAGCCACCCAGGCAGAAAAGTTCCTGTGAGACTCTTATCTCCAATAAACCACCAGAAAACCGGAAGTGGCCTTGTGGTTCAAGTGGTAGAGTGTTTGCCTTGAGCTGAAGAGCTCAAGCACAGTGCCCAGGCCCAGAGTTTAAGCCCCATTACAGGAGGAGGAGGAGGAGGAGGAGGAGGAGGAGGAGGAGGAAGAGGAGGAGGAGGAGGAAGAGAAGGAAGAGGAGGAGGAGGAGGAGGAGGAGGAGGAGGAGGAGGAGGAGGAAGGCGGTGGCTAGCATGTATTAGGCCACTCAGGGTCTTGTAGACTACAGCGGGAGCATGGCTTTTTTTTTTTTTTTTTTTCTGGCAGCATTGGGAGCCACAGCAGGCTGTGGTGTGAGGGAGTCGCATTCTCTGTGTGTGTGTGTGTGTGTGTGTGTGTGTGTGTGTGTGTGTGTGTGTGTGTGTGTCAGTCCTGGGGCTTGAACTCAGGTCCTGGGCACTGTTCCCGAGCTTTTGTGTTCCAGGCTGATACGCTACCACTTGAGCCATAGCTTCCTTTCCAGTTGTTTTTGCTGGTTAATTAGAAATAAAAGCCTCACAGACTTTTCCTGCCTGGGCTGGCTTTGAACCTTGATCCTCAGATCGCAGCCTCCTGAGCAGCTAGGATTACAGGGGTGAGTCATGGGCACTCAGCTGGAGGCTTTTCCTCTTGGGAGGGACCCCAGGGCCTTGCACTGTGCCATTGTCGCCAATCCTGGAGTGTGCCCTGTGTGTAATCAGCCGCTCAGGTTGCTCAGAGGGCAGGTGTGTTGGGGTGAGGTGGGCAGGTCAGAGGGCAGGGCAGCTGAGGAGCAGCCAGCAGAGCTCAGGCCACAGAGATGCCCTGTGGACCTGCGCTGGACAAGAAGCAGGGACAGAGAGGGAGCCATGGTGGCCTTCCCGCGCAGCCTCTGGGCCTGGTGTGGGGGGGGGGGCAGCTGAGTGGCTGGGAAGGGATCCGGGGATCACGGGGTGCAGAGCCCACGGCAGCAGTAATTAAGGGCTCTGGGCGTCCCCACGGCGTGATGTATGTGCACCTTAACTAATCATTTATTAGGTCACTGAAGGCTCGTCAATATTAATTCATTTATTTAAACAACTCGGCTCTGTAATGAAGATGTTGGCTGGGAGGAGAGGCTGGTGGGAGGCGGGCTGGGGACACAGGGGGAGGCCCAGAGCCGCAGCTGGGGGTATCTCAGGAAGTGTGCCAGCAGGTTACGGTGACAGCACTGGGAAGGTGGGGAGGAGAGAAGATGGTCTGCCTAGAGGTGGTTGAGGACGGCTGGGTTCCACGGAGGAGGGCTCTGCAAGGTGAATGACAGTGGATGGCCGCTGGCTGAAATGGTCATGTGCCCACCTGACTGTGTCCCATTGGGCCCTCCGTCTGGAGCCACCCTTACCCAACCTTTCAAGCTGATTTATCCACAGGGATGTTGGAGAAGAAACATCACCACATCCCTCCCCTGCTTTCACGGAGCCAAACTTGCATGCCTCACACCTGTAATTCCAGCAGCTCAGGAGGCTAAGATTCTGAGGATCAAAGTTCAAAGCCAGCCGAGGGCGGGAAAGCCCATGAGACTCTTTATCGCCAGTTACCCACCAAAAAGCTGAAGTGGAGCTGTGGCTCAAGTAGAGCATCAGCCTTGAGCAAAAAAGCTCAGGGACAATGTCCAGGCCCTGAGTTCAAGCACCAGCACTGGCACACACACACACACACACACACACACACACACACACCATCTACCCATGGCTACCAAGAGTACTGGGGAGAAAGTCCAGACTCCCCTGGGCTTGACTGACCTCTGTGCTTTTATCCATTTCTTCCCACCTGCTCACAGGAGTCAGTCCTATAGACCTCTACCTCGGGGCCTTTGACCATTCTGCAGTGCAAGACCTCCTCTCCTGTTCGGCTCCGTTGAGGTCTTGTGTCATCTTCCAAGGGCCTCTGTCACCTGGCCACCACCCAGGACTGTCATTTACACCCCCAGGGCACCTGAAATCACCCTGTGGATTTACTGCATCAGTTCCTACTTCTCCTCAGCTCTGTTCCTAAGCAGGGATGATATGCAGACTGCTTCATTTATTTATTTGCTACTGCTTCTTCTTCTTCCTCCTCCTCCTTCTCTTTCTCCTTCTTCGTGTGTGTGTGTGTGTGTGTGTGTGTGTGTGTGTGTGTGTGTGTAGTGGGGTTTGAACTCAGGGCCTCACTCTCTAACTTGTTTTTTTTTGCTTGAGGCTGGTATTCTACCACTTGAGCCACAGCTGTACTTCCAGCTTTTTTTCTGGTTAATTGGAAGTAAGAGTCTCATAAAGTTTCCTGGCCGGGCTGGTTTTGACCATGATCCTCAGATCTCAGCCTCCTGAGTGGCTAGGATGACAGATGTGAGCCACCAGTGCCCGGCTGTCCTGGGCCATTTCTGTACAAGGGGAGCTTCTATAAGGAAGACCCGTGGGGTGGGGGCCAGGCAGGGAGGGCCAGGCCAGGGCCGGCTCTGTTCCAGACCCAACGTAGCAAGCCCACCTACAAGTGTGGCAAACCTGAGGTGTCCCCAGGCCAGGCTGGCCTCAGCCGCTCCCACGTGCTCGTGGTACAGCTGGGGCATTAAAGTTAACTTCCTCTTAACCAGACTTAATTAGTGTTCTCCAGTTCCACATAAATTAATCGTGGCTGGCCACGGAAGCGGAGCACCGATCGATGGGGCGAGGAATTGTCCGGCTCATCCGTCACCGTGTGCAGCCTGATAACGGCTCACGGCTTTATCTTCTCCAGCCTGGCTGGCAGAGAAAGGTGGGAGAGGGATGTGGGAGACAGGGGGCCTCTCTGAACCTTGCTCTCCACATCTGTAGAATGGGACAATGCTTGGATCATCGTAAGGTTGGGCCTGAGCATGGGAGATGATGACAATCACACAACCAGCCAGTGATCACACCAGTGATCCTAGCTGCTCAGTAGCTGAGATCTGAGGATCATGGTTCAAAGCCAGCAAGGGAAAGAGAAGTCCCATGAGATTCTTTTTTTTTTTTTTTTGTCATGGGGCCTGAACTCTGGGCACGGTACCTCAGCAATTCAGCTCAAGGCTAGCGCTCTACTGCTTGAGCCATAGTGCCACTTCCGGCTTTTTCTGCTTATGTGGTGCTGAGGAATTGAACCGAGGGCCTCATGCATGCAAGGCAAGCACTTTACCCCTGAGCCACCTTCCCAGACACCCATGAGATTCTTATCTCCAATGAACTAGGAAAAATCAAGAAGTGGAGCTATGGCTCAAATGATACAGTGCCATCCTTGAGTGAAAAAGCTCAGTGACAGTGCCCAAGTCCTGAGTTCAAGTCTCAGGACTGGCAGGCACACACACACACACACACACACACACACACACACACACAAACACACACACAGAGACAGAGACAGAGAGAGAGGAAGAAAGAGAGAGAGAAAGAGAAAGAAAGAAAGAAAGAAAGAAAGAAAGAAAGAAAGAAAGAAAGGAAGAAAGGAAGGAAGGAAGGAAGGAAGAAAGAAAGGAAGAAAGAAAGGAAGAAAGGAAGAAAAAGAAAGAAAGAAAGAAAGGAAGAAAAAGAAAGAAAGAAAGAAAGGAAGGAAGGAAGGAAGGAGAAAGATGAGGCTGGGAAGGTGGTTCAGTGGTAGAGTGCTTGCCCTGCATGCATGAGGCCCTGGGTTCGATGCCTCAGCACCACATAAGCAAAAAGAACAGGAAGTGGCGCTGTGGCTCAAGTGGTAGCACTAGCTTTGAGCTGAAGAGCTGAGGGACAGCGCCCAGGCCCAGAGTTCAGGCTCCATGACTGACAAAAAAAAAAAGGAGAAAGAAAGGAAGGAAGGAAGGAAGAGAAAGAAAGAACGATAGGAAAGTTATATGAGTTACATGCAGTGTTTCAATTGTTCTGGTTAGAGCAAACACAAACACTCATACAATCTACAAAACCCAAATGGCAGAATTTTGGTGATTTTTGTATATGAGTCACACACTTTTTTCTCTGCCTGCCTGCCTGCCTTCCTTTCTTCCTTCCTTCCTTCCGTTTTTTGTCGGTCGTGGGGCTTGAACTCTGGGCCTGGGCGCTGTCCCTCAGCTCTTCAGCTCAAGGTGAGCGCTCTACCACTTGAGCTACAGCGCCACTTCCGGTTTTCTGGTGGTTTATTGGAGATAGGAGTCTCACAGTCTCTCCTGCCCGGGCTGGCTTTGAACCGCAATCCGGCAGATCTCAGCCTCCTGAGTAGCTAGGATTACAGGCGTGAGCCACCAGCGCCCGGCTCCTTCCTTCCTTCTTTCCTCCCTCCCTCCCTCCCTCCCGTCCTCACTTCCTTTCTTTTTTTTTGAGATAGATTCTTGCTAGGTCATCAAAACTGTCGGAACTCACAATCCTTCTGTCAGCCTCTCAAGGACTGGGATTACAGGCTTGGTTACTGCACCTGGCTAAAAATATGTTTTATTCTTGAATTTGTGAACCAATAGCCTGCATTTTTCATCTTGTAGTCAGCTCTGAAAACTGTGTGCAAGTCCTATATATAGGGTTGTGAAGACATCAATGAATACTAAAAAAAAAAAAAAAACTCTGCTTTTTGGGCTTGATGTTCCAAAGGAAATAAGTGGACATTTCATTTATTTTTGGAAAAAAATGAACATTGTAAAAACAAGTTATGCAAAAAGAGTTATATGAACCATGGAGAATTAAAGAGCCTGAGGGTTGCATCTATTTCTTTATTTTTATTTGGCATTCATTCATGGCTTAAATTCATTTGTTGTTAAAATTATTAATTAATTTATTACTGAAGTTTTGGTGCCAATACTGGGGCTTGAACTCAGGCTCTTATTCTCTTGCTTGCTTGGCTTTTTTTTCCCTCCTAGCTGGTGCTCTACCCCTTGAGCTACACCTCTAATTTGGCATTTTTGTTGGTTAATTGGAGATAGAGTCTCCTGGACTTTTCTGTCTGGGATGGCTTGGAATCTTGATCCTCCAGGTTTCTCTGCCTTCTGAGTAGCTAAGATGATAGGTATGAGCCCCTGACAACTGGTTAGTGCTGGGGTTTGAACTCAGGGCTTTCCAGGCAGGTACTTTATCTCTTAAGCCACATCTTACAGCCAGCATCTATTTATTTATTGTATTTATTAAATGCCTCTTTTGTGTGGAGAGTGATTCTACTCAATATGAAGTTGTTCAAGAAGAAGAGGGACTTGTTCATTCTCTCAGGTTGGGGAGGCTGTGACCGAAATATCTCAGAGAAGGATTGTGATTGGCTGGAGAAGACCACATGCTCTTTTATGAACCAATCACCATGGCCAGGGGGATACAACATGACCAATTGATTTGAGGGCACCACTCCCATGGCCAAGGACTTAGAGCCATTCCTCCCCCCCCCCCTTCCGGAACTGAGAGTAAGTACAAAGATCACTCCAAAAACTGACTTGGACTTGGTCTCTGGTAATCCCTAGGTTTTGGGGAGAGACACAGCTGGACACAGAAAATCTCAGGCTCAAATGGTTAGGGTTCTAGGGATGGTGGAGGTGAAATAAGAAATGTCAAGGTCACGTTTGGAACTTCTTGTTGAATTGGAGTGAAGCAGCAGCAGAAGGTCCATATGGAGAAGGAGGCATTGGAGTTGAGACTTAGAGGAGTGAATAGGAGTTGATCATATATATAGAGAGCGAGCGAGCGAGAGAGAGGGGGAGGAGAGTGGGAGAGGAGAGAGAGAGGAAGAGAGAATGGTTAGAAAAGAAAGTGTGAATTGGGAAAGGCTAGTCTGGGGTTTTTGTTTTTTGTTTTTTGTCGGTCGTGGGGCTTGAATTCTGGGCCTGGGCGCTGTCCCTCAGCTCTTTAGTTCAAGGCGAGCGCTCTGCCACTTGAGCCACCTTCCCAGCCCCTTGTCTGGATTTTTGAAGAGCCATCTCTGCCAAGTTAGCAGAGTAGGACCTTGTCTAGACAATAACAAGCATGGACAGGCTTAGGGCTGGGGCAGTGTGTACCAGACCTATGAGTAAGGAAGAGTGTCTTGAGATCAGTGTTGAGAAAAGCCTAGACTAGAAATCAACAAACTGTCCGAGGGCCACATGTGGCCCCATAGCTTGTTTTTTGATAAAGTTTTATTGGCGCCTAGCTGTGTTCACTCATTCCTATAAGGTCTATAGAGCATCCATTGCCCTAGCAAGGCTGACCAGGAGTGGCAAAGACTGGGCAAAGCCAAAATCCTGTCTCTCCACTTTCTAACTTTAGAAGCTCCTTGTGCTTCATCCCCTCACTTGGTGACTTAGAGGGGTGATCTAAGAGACCCCACACTCTACAGACTCCAAGGGTCCCAAAGGGCATGAGAGATTTGGGGAGCCCCAGGCTAGGTGACTATCGAGCTGGGACTGGAACTAGCTAAGTCCTGGGCAGATGGGAGACATTCTATGCCAAGGGAGCCCACATGAGAACCATTACAGATGAGATATTAGGAACACTGACTGGCCTTTGGGTCAGAGCAGCCATAAGCGACCGAGAAGAGGTGTTGGGACGGTGGGAGGTCCAGGCAGTACAGAAATGGACGGATATAGGCCAAAGAGATCTCCCAGAGCAGCAGGGGCTTTATCTGGAACACTTTATCAGTCATCACTGTACCTTTTTTGTCTCTTTTGTCAGTCATGGGGCTTGAACTCAGGGCCTGGGCACTGTCCCTCAGCAATTCAGTCAAGGCTAGCACTCTATCAGTTTGAGCTACAGCACCACTTCCAGTTTTCTGGTGGTTCCTTGGAGACAAGAATCTCATGGGCTTTCCTGCCTGAGCTGGCTTTGAATCACAACCCTCAGATCTCAACCTCCTGAGTAGCTAGGATGACAAGTGTGAGCCACTGGCATCCAGCTCCACTGTACCTTTTTACTGCCATCCCTCTCCCCCATCTAGAGCAGGGCTCCTGAACATCCCACAGGACAGTCTGGGGGGGGGGCCTCCATTGCCCTGGTGCTCAGCTCTGGGCCTAGGATCTTCTTGATTCTCAGGGCCCTCTCTGGTTCCCTCTGGGCCTTTCTGGCACAGATTCTGGTCTCTCAGTGATGCCCAGGAAAACAGGCCAGGGCACCGACAGCCGATCAATATCTGCAGCAGTCTTACAGGGCAGGCGGAAGCGAGGTCCATCCGGCTGCCTGCTGTCCCCCACCCCGCCCTTCAGGAAGAGGGATAAGGCTCAGGGACCCTCTTGAGGGACGCCAGGCACCCGTCCGCCACCCGGTGATCCTATCTCTTATGGAAGAACCCAGTTCCTGAATTACCCCGATGGGCCGCGCCGCAGGCCGGCACCGAAGACTTTAATAGCCTGGGCCTAATGTTTTATTGTTGGTTTTAAAAGTGTAATTAGTTCAAGTGTAAACAGAAAAAACCTGCTTAATTAAGAATTTTTAAACAGGGGCATAAAGCGATGGCGGAAGCATTGACGAACCTGAGTTGCTTTCATAAAATCGATCAGGGAAGAGGCTCAGTGAAGGGGCCAGGAAAGGGGGGCGGGAGACTGGGGGGCCTCTGGAGCCTTCAAGGGGGGGGAACTGTTTGCTGGTCTAGACCAGGATCTGAGGACCTAGGCATTTATGATTGGGGTCTCTGGATTGGAGCCTAATGACTTTCATGCATTAATGGTGACAGTTGGTCAGAGAAACTCAAATAACTCTTTATAAATGACTAGGAGTAAGTCCCATGATCCTGGAGATAGACGACTGTTAGAAACATAGACTCACCCCTGATCCTCTGGGAACGGGCCACATGTTTCCCAGCACTGTGATGGCATTTTGTGGTACTGGTTGACCTGACTGACCCATCCAGTGTCTCTAGGTCAGGACTACATGCCCACTCAATGCAAATGATACATCTCTTTCCCCTGGGGTGTCATGGTACTGATGGGGGTGGGGGGAGGGATGAGATGCTCCAGGCATGGAAACCTCATTCCACAGGATGAACCAGAGCCCAAGGCCAGTTCCAGTTTGGTCCAGCTGTCTGGGAAAGCCAGCCAGGGCCCCGACCCATCATCACTGGGAGGTCCCAGTGCTGCCATCTTGGGCCTGGCTAGCTTGTGAATTTGAATTGGGTTACCCCAATATGGCAGATGGGAGAAAGAAGGTTCCTGGGGAGGGGGAATTCAACAGGCAAAGTTGCCCAGGGAGACCTGCAACTGGAGGCTGAGGTCTTGCCAGGCCAGAGGGCCAGTGGTGGGTGTATGTATGTGAAACTGGACTCTAGTGGGTCTGGTCCTGGGGTGACATTTTGTGGCTGAAATAAAACTTGGAATACTTTGGCCTGGCAGCCGGGATTAGACTCCCTGCCTCCGAGTCTTGAAGATTTGTGGAGAGAAGGTGATGGTCCTTACCTGTGGCTCTGAGCATAGCTGCCCTCCTCCTCCTTCTAGACAAGAGACAGAAGCAGAATGTTCCCAGCTCCCACAGCCCGGTGCTGTCCACGCTGTGGCATTCCTGTCACCAAGTCTGCCAGGTCAGCCATGGTTCCTTTCCCGGATGAGGACATTGGAGGCTTTTCTGGCTCTCAGAGCAATGTGGGGATGGGGCTGTACTTCTGCCCGGTCTAAGGCTTGGCTGGGTCCAGGGGCCCCAGAAGACTCACTTCCAGACCAAAGCAGTGCTCATGTCTCACTACACAAGGAGCTCCAGTCTCTGGATTTCCAGCAGAAAAGTTGCTCTTAGACTTCATGATCCCAAGGCTGAGTTGGTACCCCCAAATAACCCATCAGAATGAGGAAGGGGCACCCAAACTTGTGGCCTCCTGTTGTCCTCATGTTTCTTCCTAAAAGATAGAGACAGGAGATGGTTCCTCAGTCGGTCCCTCATTCTCCTGCCCACTTGTGTCCAGGTTTCTGCATGGCAGTGACTCTGAGCAGGTCACACAGACCATACAATATGGAGGGAGATTTGTGACCGTGGTGAAGCCCTGCCTGTCCCCTGGATGGTGACAAAGGCTAATCTGCAGCTGGTGAGGTGGCAGGGCATGGAGAGCAGAGGAGAGCTGGGGGGCAGATGTTCAGATGTGGACATATTTGTAGGTCCCTGTGTTTGGATTGGTTTGGTTGGTCATGAACTCTGGGTCTGAGCGCTGTCCCGCAGCTCTTCAGCTCAAGGCTAGCACTCTACCACTAGAGCCCCAGCATCACTTCTGGCTTTTTCTGCTTATGTGGTGCTGAGGAATCAAATGTAGGGCCTCAGGCATGCAAGGCAAGCACTCTACCACTGAGCCACCTTCCCAGCCCCAGACTCCTTTCCTTTCTCTTTACTTCCTTTCCTTTCTTTCCCCTTCCTCTTCTCTTTCCCCTCCCTCCCTCCCTCCCTCCCCCACCCCCTCTCTCCATCCATCCATGTCTTCTTTCCAGTCCAGGTTGGGTCAGTGCTCTGGATTTTACTGCCTTCACCTCCTGAGTTTTGGGATGACAAGCATGACCTCCATACCTGACTCTCTCTCTCTCTTGCTCACAGATGAATCATTATGTTACAATCTTTCACTCTCTTTGAGTTCTGTTTGTCCTTGATTCTATTCCGTCTTTTTCTATCTCATCTTCACAGAACCCAAACAAGAACCTCAGATCTGGGGCTGGGAATGTGGCTTAGTGGTAGAGTGCTTGCCTAACATGCATGAAGCCCCGAGTTCAATTCCTCAGTACCATATAAACAGAAAAAGCCAGAAGTGGCACTGTGGTTCAAGTGGTAGAGTGCTAGCCTTGAGCAAAAGAAACTGTAATGGGTTGTAAATGGATGGACAGATGGATGAATAGTTGGATGAGTGCCACATGAATGAATGTGTGAATAGGGGATGGATGATAGGTAGTGCCCAGGTCCTGAGTTCAAGCCCCAGGACTGGCCAAAAAAAAAACCAAACTCCAGATATTCCCCCCAGGAAAACATCCTCAAGAGTCCTCATCTCAGAGAGAATACTGGGCATGGTGGCTATGCCTGTAATCCCAACACTCAGCAGACTGAAGCAGGAGGAAAACTGAATTGTAGGTTAGCCTGAGCTATAATGCAAGATCCTGTCTTAAAAAATAAAGTAAAATAAGAGTAAAGTAAAAGCCATTCCTTGGCCTTCTTGGCCTGGGGTGTGGCTCAGCGGCAAAGGACATAGTGACAATGTACCTGCTTGGCATATGTGCAGACCTAGGCTCCTTTCTCAGTGCGCGCGCACACACACACACACACACACACACACACACACACACACACACACAGATCAAGGTATGTGATTTAGCACTTCTGCTTCTAGATATATTTCCTAAATAATTAAAAAGTGGTATTTAAATAAATATACATACAGAATGCAGATGTCCGTACCAGCATTATCCATTATAACTCAAATATTCATCAACATACTTAGTATGGCCAATCACATGCTGGAATATTACTCAGTTGTGAAAGAGAGGTTTTTTTTTTCTTTCTGTTATTTTTCTTTCTTTTTTTTCCAGTACTGGAGATTGAACTCAAGGCCTGTAACTTTCTCTGGCTTTGCTTTTTTTGCTCAAGGCTGGTGCTCTACTACTTGAGCCACAGCTCTTCTGGCTTTTTGTGGTTAATTAGAGATAAAGAGTCTTACAGACTTTACTGCCAGGGATGGCTTTGAACTGTGAACTCAGATCTTAGTCTCCTGAGTAGCTAGGATTATAGGCATGGGTCCTACAGTGCCCAGCCTCCTGGGAGATCGTAAGTAAGAGATAATGTTCGAGAATGTCATGGAAATAACAGAACTCAGCGATCTTTTGATTTAGAACACATAATGAATTCTTTGTAGAAAACAGAAGAAATCTACACGTAGACAAAACAGAGAGAGACCGTAGAACGTTAATCACAAAGATGTCTCAAAAGCAGATAATATACCATCATCTGTAGAGAAATCAAGTAAAAACAAAATTAGAAGATGTTGAAATGTTAGCTTAGAAGGACTGAGAGGAAATAGCTTATTTGTATGGAATTTCATACCCCATCTCATTATCATTCAAACTTAAATACATATAGTTATTTAGGAAGAATAGAGTGACTATAGTTCACAAAAACTTATATAAGGAACTAGAAGAAAGGAATTTTATGGCTCGTAACATAATTTAGTAAAAACTGTTTGGGGAAATAGAAATTATATATATCTTTGGTTGGTTGATAGATCAATGTTGTATATGTGTATCAAATTATTACCCTGTATGTCATAAGTATGTACATCTACTCCATGTCAATTAAAAATTAATTATTTTTCCTATTAAAATTCAAATGTTGAGGGCTGGGAAGGTGGCTCAGTGGTAGAGCGCTTGCTTTGCATGCATGAGGCCCTGGGTTCGATTCCTCAGCACCACATAAGCAAAAAGAAAAAAGCCGGAAGTGGCGCTGTGGCTCAAGTGGTAGAGTGCTAGTCTTGAGCTGAAGAACTGAGGGACAGCGCCGAGGCCCAGAGTTCAGGCCCCACGACCAGACCCCCCCCAAAAAAAATTCAAATGTTGAATTTGAAAAGAAGTTCAAGAGATTCCATCTCAACTAATGGCTGAACATGGTGGCACTCACTCAATCCAGCTATCAGGAATCTGGCTGGGCACAGAAGCCTGTAGGCCTGTCAAAATCTGCAACACAGTGAGACACGGATTGGAGGATCACACCCAGGCTGACCCCAAGTATAAAGCTAAATCCTATGTGGAAAATGACAAATGCCAAAAGGGGCTGCAGGCTTGACTCAAGTGGTAGAACACCTGCCTAGCAAGGTCATGGCCCTGAGTTCAACCCTCAGTATGACCAAAAAGAAAAATAATCAAATGGTAACATAGTAACATACATCTTTCATCCAAGCACTGGGGAGGCAGAGGAAGGAGGCTCGCAGGTTCTAGCCCATCGTTGGCTGCCTAGTGAGGCCTCTGCTGATAATGTGGGATGGTGGGTCTCCTAGACTGAACCGAATAGGTGTAAAGCCATGAACACCATGAGGCCAAGAGGATCGAAGCAGAGACTCAGAGGCATGGGCTTCTGAACAAGTGCCTACTCTTGAGATGCTGGGACCATTGGTTCCTGGGAAGGGGACAAGATGAGGGTTTTGCTGACATGTTCCAACAGTGCTTGCCACATTACTCAGGAGACTGAGATCTAGGTGGAAAAGTTTGTGAATCTCTTATGTGCAATCAACCAGCAAAAAGCCAGAAGTAGAGCTAGATGGCTCAAGTAGCAGAGTGCCAGCCTTGTGCAAAAAAGTAAGACACAGCACATAGGATATGAGTTCAAGTCCTGATACTGCCACCAAAAAAATGTTTGAGACAGAGTCTTATGTAGCAGGATAACCTTGAATTCCAGTCCTCCTACCTCAGCCTCTCCAATACTGGAAACACAGGTGGGTGCTATTGTGCCCAGCTCTGAAAATTATCTACTCCATAGTAAATTGCTTGCCATTTATAAGCCATTTCTGGTCCATCTTCCCCAGACAGTGCAGCCCCCTCACAGCCCTGTGTTAGACCCTCTGTTCCAGCCGCCATTTCCCCTGCCACACTCCCACCCATCAGAACCATCACCTGCAGTCTCCGTCCTCCCCCTGGTAGTCTTTGACATTTGTCCTTCTATCTGACAGAGAGCTGAGGGTCTCTCCCCAGCCAGCACTCCTGTGTTTATGGGGTGCCCTGCAGATAGACATTGGAACAGGGATGCAGAGCAGGGAGCTAAGCCAACAGCGGACTGTTAGCTGTTGAGGTAGAGAAGCTGGATGGACAGTGTAGTGGATGATGAATAAATGAGTGAATGAATGAAGCTGTAATGAATAAACAAGCACACAGGCAGTCTAGAAACATAAATAAGTGTCGGTATCAACCAATAAATGGTTGGAAGGATAGGAGATAGGTGAAGAGATAGGTTGATGGACCAGAGGTTGTATTGTAAATGGATGGACAGATGGATGATAGGGAGTCTGATGAATGAATGGATGGATGGGCGGAGGATAATTGGATGGATGGACAGATGGATGATAGGGAGTCTGATGGATGAATGGATGAATGGGCGGAGGATAATTGGATGGATGGACGGATGGATGATAGGTGAGTGGATGGATAGGCGAGGCGATGGCCAGATGGATGATAGCTAGCTAGATAGGTGGATGGATGTATGGATGATGGATGGACATAAGATGGATGATAGGTTGATGAATGCGTGGATGGGTTGATGGATAGGTGGATGGGTTGATAGATAGGTGGATAGACAGACAGATGGATGATTGATGGGTGAATGGGCAGATAGATGGTCAGATAGATGATAGGTTGATGGATAGGAAGATTGGTGGATGGGTAACAGATGAATGATAGATGGGTGGTTTGTTGGATGGATGGCCAGAGAGGTGACCAGTCGATGGATGGGTAGATAGATGGGTCTTTGATTGGATGACAGATGTTTAGGCAAATGAGGACTGGAATGGTGCATTGTAGGTGATAGATATATGAATGGACGGATGGTCAATGGGTGGGTGGATGGATAATGGATGGATAGATGAATGATGTACAAATGGATGAGGGGATGAATTGATGTGTGGAGGCGAGGTATATGGTAGAGATATGGTTAGACACATCAAAGAAGAGGTGGATGGATGGTTGGATGGATGAAAGACATGTGGATGAGAGGATGATGGTCTTTTAATGGATGATAGACCTTGCTTATTTGCTTGTTGTATGTGTGTGTGGGGGGGGGGTACTGGGGCTTGAACTTAAGGCCTCACACTCTCACTTGACTTTTCTCACTCAAGGCTGGTGCTCTACCACTATACCTCTACTTCCTAAGATGGATGAATGAAAGGATGGAGAGCGTATTGTACATGATAGATATGTGAGTAAGCAAGTAGAAGAGAAGAGGGTGGATGGATCTATAGGTATATGACAGATCTATGGGTATATGACAAATGTATAGTGGTTGTAAAGCTGGACAGACTGATGGAGAGATAGATGGGTAGATGCACAGATGGATGGATGGGTGGATAGATAAACGGGTAGATGGATGGACAGATGGACAATGGATATAGGGATAGGTGTACTAAGGGCAATGGTGGATAATAGGTGGTGGATGGATGAATGGATGGACAGGTGGATGGATGACTATATACATGGATGAATGAAAATCAGAATATGTCCATAGGCAGACAGTTGTCCTTGTGAGTTCCCACATGGCAGGGCTGTGTAATCACCGCCCAGGTCCTATTGGCTAGCAGATGCATTTCTGAGATTGGATGAAGCCCTTGCCTCCTGTGGTCTCCATCTCCCTCCTGGCTCACCCTGGCACAAGGGGATCTGGAGCCCAAAGTCTACCAGGCTTCCTCTCCTTCCCCAGTAAGGGCAGGTGCAGGAGCAGAGGATGGGGTAAAAGGAGACATAAAAAAATTATCAAGCTACTCAGGAGGCTGAGATTTGAGGATAGTGGTTCAAAGCTAGTCTAGGCAGGAAAATCCGTGAGACTCTTATTTTCAATTAACCACCAGGAAACTGAAAGTGGCCCTGTGGCTCAAGTGGTAGAGCACTTGCCTTGAGCTTAAGAGCTGAGGGACAGCGCCCAGGCCCAGAGTTCAAGCCCCATGCCCAATAACAACAACAACAACAAAAATAAAAATTTATCAAGCATCCAGGCGCTGGTGGCTCATACCTGTAATCCTAGCTACTCAGGAGGCTAAGATCTGAGGATCAAGGTTCAAAGCCAGCCCATGTAGGAATGTCCTGTGACACTCCTATCTCCAATAAACCACTAGAAAAACCGGAAGTGGCACTGTGGCTCAAGTGGTAGAGTGCTCTCTTTGAACTGAAGAGCTGAGTGACAGTGCCCAGGCCCAGAGTTCAAGTCTCACAACAAAAAGAAAAAAAATCATCAAGGGAGGCACAGGAATAGAGGGGTAAAAGGTGAACAAATGCAACAGTGGTACTCATTGGACACTGTGCTGAAAATGAACTCTCCAACTTGTGGTTGGGGGCTGGAGGGAAAACCTGGGAGAGAGCAAGGGGAGGGGTGACATCATCAAAAAAAATAAGTGTTCTCTTTACCTGATTTATGTAACTGTAACTGCACCTTTATAATAACAATAATTTAAAAAAAAAAAAACGTTAGAGCTGTTGCTCAAGTAGTAGAGCATTATCCCTGAGTTCAAGTCGCAGCTTCTTCAGTTAAAGACAGATCCTCAGAGCATACCCTTTGTTATGTGGCCAACTCGATTGTTCTAATTAAATTTGCATCAGCTCACATGGGTCAGCCAGGACAGCTCTAGGCAGCCTGGGAAACAGATGCCACCAGCCCTCCACAGCCTGGCCCAGGCGAGCCATCCCTCTCTTTGCTGCCCACAAGATCAAACCATCCTTGCCTGGCCCTTGTGGCCCTAGGATGTAGGGTTATTCTGTGTATGCTTAATGTGGCCAGGAAGTCACCAGAATACACATCAAAACCTGTCCGCTCTCATCTTTGTAAAGTGGGGAGATGATATGCAGGATACCCTACATTCTCTCTAGCTTCAGTTTCCTTTTCCATTAGAGGCAGGGAAGGGCTGGGGGTAAAGTGACTTCCAGGGCTGATGATGACATCTGGGTAGATCTTACATTGTCACTTACAGCTGGGGCTGTGAGAAGATGGGCATAGAACCACAGTTCCTCCTCATCTTGGATATATTTCTTTCTCTTTTGATCCAGTACTGGGGCTTGAACTCAGGGATTCATACTCCCGTTTGGCTTTTTTTGCTCAAAAAACAAAAACAAAACCAAAAAAGCCAGAGGGCTGGGATGTAGTTCAGTGGCAAAATACTTGCCTAGCAGGTGTAACGCTCTGAGTTTGATCTCTAGACCATAGAGAAGAAAAAAAAAAAAAAAGGCTGGGAATGTGGTTTAGTGGTAAAATGCTTACCTAACATGCATGAAGCCCTGGGTTTGATTCCTCAGTACCACATAAACAGAAAAGGCTGGAAGTGGTGCTGTGTCTCAAGTGGTAGAATGTTAGCCTTGAGCAAAAGAAGCTCAGGGACAGTACCCAGGTCCTGAGTTCAACCCCAGGACAGACCAAAAAACAAAAAAACAAAAAAAAAAAACTGGCACTTTAACACTTGAGCCACTGTTCTACTTTTGGCTTTTTGGTGGTTAGAGATTTAAAAAAATCTCATGTACTTTGCTTCCTGTGCTGGTTTTGAACCTCAGTCCTCAGATCTCAGCCTCTTGAGTAGCAAGGATTATAAGCATGAGCCACTGGTGCCTGGTAGGGTATCACCAGGCCTAATTTGTTAGTTGGATAGGGTCTCCCAAACTTTTTTTCCTGGTCTGGCTTCAAATTATGATCCTCAGATCTCAGCCTCTTGAGTAACTCCGGCCACAGGTATCAGCCCTCAATGCCTGGCTTTGTACTTTATTATTATTTTATTGCTCTTTAGTATTCCTTACATGAATATGGCACCATTTAGTTATCTCTTACATGGACCTTGAGTTGTTTCTACTTTGGAACTGGCAAATCCTGTGTGTGTGCAGTACTGAGGATGAGCCAGGGCCTGTGCTTATCAACAGGCGCTCCCTGCTAGTCCCAGCCCTGCTCTGAGCCATCTGAATAAGTCTTCTTAGGGACCTAAACCATCATTTGTCCAGAGCAGGTCCCCAGGGGTAGAATAATTGGGTCATCGGGCTTGGATTTGGCTTTGCTTAATCCAGGTATGCTTTCTAACTCTATCACATCCTGGGGTTGAGAGGTCCCTGAGACCAGCATCCAGGAAACTCAACAAAGCCATCATTAGTAACACCTTCTAGAAAACCGTAGTCATCCTAGCTCTGTCTGCCCATATTGAAAAATAATTAAAATTAGTAAGAAAAGGTTAAGAATGTGGGAAATTATGACAGGATACCCTATGTGTTGTTTTTGTTGTTATTTGCTGCTAATCCTGGGGCTTGAACTCAGAGCCTGGGTGCTTGTCCCTGAGCCTTTTTATTCAAGGCTAGTATTCTTTCCCTTAGAGCCACAACTCCACTTCTAGCTTTTTGGTGGTTAATTGGAAATAAGAATCAAATAGAGGGGGCTGGGAAGGTGGCTCAGTGGTAGAGCGCTTGCCTTGCATGCCTGAGGCCCTGGGTTTGATTCCTCAGCACCACATAAGCAAAAAGAAAAAAAAAGCCAGAAGCGGCGTTGTGGCTTAAGAGGTAGAGTGCTAGCCTTGAGCTGAAGAGCTGAGGGACAGCGCCCAGGCCCAGAGTTCAGGCCCCATGACCGGACCCCCCAAAAAAAGAACCAAATGGACTTTCCTGTCGAGGCTAGCTTTGAATCGCGATCCTCAGATCTGTTTCCTGAGTAGCTAGGATTGCAGGAGTGAGCTACTGTTTCCTGAGTAGCTAGGATTGCAGGAGTGAGCTACTGTTTCCTGAGTAGCTAGGATTGCAGGAGTGAGCTACTGTTTCCTGAGTAGCTAGGATTGCAGGAGTGAGCTACTGTTTCCTGAGTAGCTAGGATTGCAGGAGTGAGCTACTGTTTCCTGAGTAGCTAGGATTGCAGGCGTGAGCTACTGGCACCTGGTCCACCCTATGTGTCTTTTCATTCCATCTATGCAGGAAGCTGAGCTTGGAAGGTTCAAACTTTAAGATCAGCTTGGGCAAAAAGTTCATGAGACTCCATCTCAACAGAAAAAGGTGAGCAGGGTGGTACCTGTGTATCACCTCTGTTATGTGGGAAGGGGATGGCCGTCTGTGCTGGTCTGGACATAAATGTGAAACCTTCTTAGACATATAACCAATGCAACCAAATGGTGAGAGGTGTGGTAGTAGAATGCCTACCTAGCAATTGTGAGGCTGTGAGTTCAAACCCCAGTACTGCCAGGGAGGGGAGGGACAGGGGAGGGATTCATGTAGGGTGCGTGCTGCAGAAATCCTCCAGAAATCAGGAGGAAAATGTCAAGTGAACTCTGGAAGCAATGAAAACAGACTCAGGTTTTCTAGAAATGCTAACATTAGAAACTAGGGTGCAAAGACACCCCAGGACTAAGGATAAACTGTAAAGAAGAGAGAGCAATTTTCAAGTATCCTGGGGATGCCATGTGGATCTGACTCAATGTTACAGAGAATCAAATCTATAATATGGAGCAATACCTTGATAGATTATTCCAGAAGGCAGAAGGGAAAAGGCAAAGCAGAGTATTGATGTCCGCAGACAGAACAGTGTTCCAGAAGAGAGCAGAGGACGCTTTACTGCAATCAAAGAAAGGTCTGAGTCTGCAGTGAAAAGACCTTCCATTTCTGAAGCAAAGCTGAAGTAAAATAATTCCTAGATTTTGGGGAAATTGGTACATTCCAAGATGAAGAGAAAAGGAATAAGAATGCAAACTAAAACAAAACAATAATCACAACTGAAACAAAACAATAATCACAACAAAAATAAGACCTCTTGGCTCATACCTGTAATCCTATCTACCCAGGAGGCCAAGAGCTGGTGATGGAGGTTTGAGGCCACCCTGGGAAGGAAAGTCTGGGAGACTCTTATCTCCAATGAATCAGCAGAAAGCCGGAAGTGGAGCTGGAAGGGGTAGAATGTCAGCCTTGAGCAAAAAAACTCCAGGACCAACATACATACATGCATACATACATACATACATACATACATACAGGCAGAAGTGTGGATTTTTTTAACATTTATTTATTATTATTAGAATAAATTTACTGAACAAAAGCATTTCATTTTGATACTTCCATACATCAAATTCCATCCTAGATGTAGCCTGCCTGCCTGCCTGCCTTCCTTCCTTCCTTCTTTCCTTCCTTCCTTCCTTCTTTCCTTCCTATTTATTTTTATGTAGCAAGGAATACTGGGGTTTGAACTCAGGGTCCAGCATTTGCTAAGCAGATGCTCTACCACCTAAGACATATCCCCATTTTCTTTTACTTCAGGTTGTTGTTGATGGTGGTGGTGGTTATAGGACTTGAACTCAGGGCCAGGGCACCTTCCCTGAGCTTTTTCGCTCAGGGCTAGCACTCTACTACTTTGAGCCACAGCGCCATTTCCAGTTTCCCAGTGGTTAATTGGAGATAAGTCTCACAGCCCTTCCTACCTGGGCTAGTTTTGAACTGCAATCCTCAGATCTCGGCCTCCAGAGTAGCTAGGATTATAGGTGTGAGCTACCAGCACCCAGAGTTACTTCATTTATTTTTCTTTTCTTCTTTTTTTTTTTTTGTTGTTGTTTTTGTTTTTGGGTCCAGTCGTGGGGCCTGAACTCTGGGCCTGGGCACTATCCCTCAGCTCTTCAGCTCAAGGCTAGCGCTTCTGGCTTTTTTTCTTTTTGCTTATGTGGTGCTGAGGAATCGAACCCAGGGCCTCAGGCATGCAAGGCAAGCGCTCTACCACTGAGCCACCTTCCCAGCCCTCATTTATTTTTCAGATAGGGTTTCACGTATTTTTGTTCGTAGCTAGCCTGAGCCTGCAATCCTCCTGTTTTGTTTTGTTTTTTAGGCCTGAAACCAGGACTAGCACTCAGTACCTGCTGTTTTCACTCATTGGCTAACACTATCAACTAAGCCATGTCTCCAACCACGGCGATCCTCCTCTCTCTGCCTCCTGTCTAGCTTGAATTACAGGTGTGAAGCACTATAGTTGGCTTGCTGTCTCAAGTGGGGTATCAATAACTTTTTGTGTCGGGTAACTCTGACCCTCAGTCCTCTCCATCTTCACCTGTGGGCTGTGATTACAGGTTTGAGCCACTATGCCAAGCCAAAACAAACTATTTTTGTAAAGTACCTGATGAAAATATAGATGCCCTTAACTTTGGTGTTGACTTCTTAGATACCAATTCAAAAGGTACCAGAAGAAAGCAATACCAGAAACTGTACTTCGTTGGAGCTCACAACATTTATTTGCGTTGTGAATCAAAGGGGCAGATGCATCATCACAGACTAGGAGGATACTTGAAAATGCACACGTGACTAATGACTAGAATCCAAAATACATAAAAAGCTCTTAAAATTCAACAATAGGGCTTGGATATAGCTCAGTGTTTAGCACTTGCCTAGCATGCACAAGGCCCTGTGTCCCATCCCTAGAAATCAGGAAAAAACAAAACAAAATACTCAACAATAAGAAAACAATTAGCCTGGAACCGTGGCTCATGGCACAGCTACTCAGGAGGCTGAAATCTGAGGATTGTAGTTGGCAGGAGAGTCCATGAGACTCTTATCTCCATTCAACCACCAGAAATCTGGAAGAGGCACCGTGGCTCAAAGTGGTAGAGCGTTAGACTTGAGCACAAAAGCTGAGAGACAGTGCCCAGGCCCCAAGTTCAAGCCCCATGGCTGACATAATAAGCTCCATAGGCCCCAAAGAAGATGGAGCAGGTGTGGTAGTTTTTAGCTATGGTCCAAGTGTATGTGGGAGGTTGAATCAGAGAGAGATTGCTTTAGATCAGACTGAGCAATATAGTGAGACTCCATCTCAAAAAAAAAATTCTAAACCAGGTACAATGGCTCACACCTACAATTCCAGCAAACTTGAAAGACAGAAATCAGAATAGAGGTTAGAGTCCAGCCTGGGCAAAAAAAGAGCTGACAAGACCTTCATCTCAACTGACAAGCTGGGTATAGTAGTATGTATCTGTAAGGCCAACTATATAAGAGGCATAAGTAAAAGAATTACAATCCCGGCTGACATAGCAAAAACATGAGAGTATATTTGAAATATAAAACAAAAGAGGGCTGGGCTCTGGTTCCAGTGGTAGAGCATTTGCTTAGCATGTGTAAGACTGAGTTCAAATCCCAATACCATGATTTTAAAAAAAAGGTTCCCTAATAAATTTATAAGATTGGAAAGCTTATTTGCCAATGCTTGTGGGCTACAATGAATAAAACTAGAGATAAGCAAGGACATATGGAAAGGAATTAATTGTTGGGTCAGAGCAATTCTAGGCTACTTTAAAAATAATGAGAAGTCACCTCATCAAAATACATGGGCTGGAGCCAGGCATAAATCCAAGGCCTTAAATGCTTATGTTGCAAAAGGGGGAAAAAAATCACAGCAAATGTAAATAAAGTCAGTTCCTCCAAAAGAGGGGGGAAAAAAAAACACCAAACAAAATGGATGAAAGTGGAGAACAAATTAATAAAGATAAGGGCTTCCAAAAGAAGAAAGCAGCCACTTTCACTTCTTTGAAAAACAACCACCAAACTCTAAAGTAGCTAAACCCATGGGGCATAGGTCATCCGAGCTCCTCGGGAGGCTGAGATCTGAGGGTCACTGTTCCAAGCCAGCCTGGGTGAGGAAACTCCATGAGACTCTGACCTCCAACAAGTCACCAAAAAGCTAGAAATGGAGCTAGGGTTCAAATGGTAGAGTGCTAGCCTTGAGCAAATCTGAGGGATAGCACCTAGGCCCTGAGTTCAAGTCCCAGAACTAGCTCACAGACCCACACAGACCCACACATATACAGACACACACAAACACACATGTAGATAAACCAGCTAAGAGGGGGTGGGGGGAGGGAGGGAGGGAGAAAGGGAGGGAGGGAGGGAGAGAGAGAGAGAGAGAGAGAGCCCAAGAATCAGTCTATGAAACTATGGATGTTGAGGGCATAGGAAAATAAAACATAATAGGATTCTATCTATGCTAATGAATTTGAAAACAGAATCCCAGAACTGGGGAGGCAGAGGCAGGGAGGATAGCAACTGGAGATCAGCCTTGTACAAAAGCATGAAACCCTATTTGGAGGTGTGTGTGTGGGGGGAGGGTGAAGAACCTAAGCTAAAAGCAAAAGGCCTGGAGTGTCGCTCAGTGGTAGGGTCTCTGCCTGACATGTGTGAGGCCCTGAGTTTAATCCTCAGTATCTCAAGGAAGAAAATAATGAGAAGAAGGGAGTGAAGGAAGGAAGGAGGGAGGAAGGGAGGGAGGTGGCAGACTCAGACAATTCCATGGATAACTCCATTCAATATTCAGGAGAGTAGAAAGGACTTGGATGCTATTAACCCATCCCAAGGCATGGAAATCGAGGTGATTAATGTCCCCCACCCCCAAATGTATGTCTACTTGCAGCCTCCAGATGCGCTCTTGTTGGGAAGTGAAGCCTTCACAGATGTGAGCAGCGACGGGAGCGGAAGTGGCCGGCTTAGTTCCCAACCACGACTGCTGGCTTGTGCAATGGCCATGTGAAGACACGGCTGCCCGACCAGGAAGTGGGGAATAGGGCAATGTTGCCATGGCTCCCGTGCCACCAAGACTCTCCAGGGCCCCCAGAAGCTCCAAGGTGGTGGGAAAAGGTAAGATCCCACTGCAGTGATGCCTTGCTTTAGGGTCTGAGCTTCAGAAGCCCAAGAGAATAATCCCACATATCTGTTGTTCTAAACCACTTGGCTGGAAAGACAGCCATGACAGAATCCAGCACCTCATGAAGAATCCCACAACAGCTGGGCCCCCAAAGGCACAGGTGGCGAGATCAAACAAGGAAATCCGGAGGCCACTCCAACCCTTCAAAGGACCCAGAAGTGCATCATTGTGGCGAATCTGGGAGGGGGAGGGTTCTTTGAAAAGAAGAAATGGCAGAGCCGGGGCCTATGGTTCACACCTGTAATCCTCTCCACTCAGGAATCTGAGAGCTGAGGATTGTGGCTTGAAGCTAGCTCGGGCAGGAAAGTCTGTGAGACTCTAATCTCCACTAAACTACAAGACAGGCCAGAAGTGGAGCTGTGGCTCACGTGGTAGAGTGCTAGCCCTAGGACAGGGCCCAGGCCCTGAGTTCAAGCAAAACAAATAAACAAACCAACTAAAATGGCAGAAATCAGATCGACTGCAGGATGGCAGGATTTCATGGGAGTTCCTGTTTCAGTGGATCCAGAAACAATGAGATACTGAACTAAATGTCTGGGGAAGACAGCAATAGACTGCCCGTGTCATAATCCTAGCTACTCAGGAGGCTGAGATCTGAGGATCACCATTCAAAGCCAGCCTGGGCAGGAAACTAAACCACTCAGAAAACTGGAAGTGGCACTGTGGCTCAAGTGGTAGAACGCTTGCCTTGAGCTGAAGAGCTGAGGGACAGAGCCCAGGGCCAGAGTTCAAGCCCCACAACCAACAATAACAACAACAATAACCACAAAGACAGCAATAGAGGCTCCATCTCTCTTGCAGACAGCACTCTGGTGAGCCCAATGCTACCAGGAGAACTTGGGCAAGGGGCACCCCATCATGGTTTTGCTTTTTTTGTTTTATGCCAGTACTGGAGCTTGAATTCAGAGCCTGGGTGCTGTCCCTTAGCTTTTCTGCTCAGGCTGGCACTGAACCACTCAAGCCACAGCTTCACTTCAGGCTTTCTGGTGTTAATTGGAGATAAGTCTCACAGATGCTGAGTGCAGGTGGCTCACGCCTGTAATCCTGCTACTCAGGAGGCTGAGATCTGAGGATCACAGTTATAACCAGCCCAGGCAATAAAGTTCATGAAACTCTTATCCCCAATTAACCATCAGAAAACCAGAAGAGGCACTGTGGCTCAAGTGGTGGAGTGCTCTCCTTGAGCTGAAGAGCTCAGGGACAGTGCCCAGGCCCAGAGTGCCCAGGCCCAGAGTTCAAGACCCAAGACCGGCCAAAAAAAAAAAAAAGTCTCCCCACGTTGGCTTTGAAACTTGATCCTCAGATCTCAGTCTCCTGAGTAGCTAGGGTGACAGGCATGAGCCACTAGCATCTGACTTTTAATCTATCTATCTATCTAGACTAAATTATCTACCTATGTAATCTATTAATGTACCTATTAATCTATTAATGTATCTCTCTATGTATGTATGTATGTATGTGTGTATGTATGTATGTACCTAGCTAGCTAGCTATATCTGGAACTTTGAAAAGGGACAAAGCATGGGCTGGGAAAGTGGCTCAGTGGTAGAGCACTTGCCTTGCATGCTTGAGGCCCTGGGTTCGATTCCTCAGCACCACATAAGCAAAAAGAAAGAAGCCGGAAGTGGTGCTGTGGCTCAAGTGGTAGAGCGCTAGCCTTGAGCTAAAGAGCTGAGGGACAGCGCCCAGGCCCAGAGTTCGGGCCCCATGACCGGACCCCCCAAAAAAAAAAAGAAAGAAAGAAAAGAAAAGGGGCAAAGCAGGAGCAGAGAGCTGGGGTGGTGAAGCCAGTGGGAATTTTTTACAGCTGCAAACAGAAGCTGATACAATTATCATTATTTGCAGAGGGTGTCTTTGTATCATGAAAAGCTCTAGAGAGATGAAGGAGAACTCTTCATGTGTTCAAGACCACTGCAGTGGAAATCTGAGTCAAAAAGAACTTTTCTTCTAAGGCACCAGTAGCTCATACCTGTAATCCCAGCTACTCGGGAGGCTGAGATCTAACAGCCTGGCCAGGAGAGTTCAGGAGACTCTCCAATTAACCATCATAAAGCTAGAAGTAGAGCTGTGGCTCAAGTGGTAGCAAGCACAAGACCTTGAGTTCAAAAATCAGTACTGCTAAAACAGAGAGAAACAGACAGACAGAGAGAGCCAGAGACAGAGAGAGAGACAGAGAGACAGAGAGGGAGGGAAAAGGAGGAAGGGAGGAACGGAGGGATGGAGGGAGAGTAAGAGCTAGAAAATAACTACTTGTTCTTTTGAACAATACGGGCATGTTACAGTTCATGCTGAGGCTGGTTTCATAATGCATGCAGCAGAACATGTGTATACTTTAAACACATATGGAATTCATATTGGTCTGTTATACTTCAATAAGGCTGGAGAAAATACCAAATCACCGAAGGACAAAAAAAAAACATGGAATAAATGGAGAGAAATCCCACAAGCCAGAGGGAAAGACCCAATAGTGTAAAAACATCAATTTCCTCTATATTAATCCATAAATTTTTACTTCAATACCAATCAAAATTCCAATGAGATCTTTTTCCTTGCATATGTCTTTTTGGCCATTTGAGTGTAGATTTTTTTTTGTTTTTAAAGTCAGAAGATACACACTGGATTTGCCAGCATTTCTTTCTTTTTTCTTGTTCTTTTTAAGGAAGCTGGCTGTCTTTGATTTTTTTTTTTTACTTTAGCATTTTGAAGTTTATTGTATCAAGGCATCATATAAACTTCGACACTGGAATTTCTGCACAAGAACATCTGTCTACACCTTTCCTATTGCTCCTCACTTATATATTAATTTTTTTTTTTTTGGGTCCAGTCGTGGGGCCTGAACTCTGGGCCCTCAGCTCTTCAGCTCAAGGCTAGCGCTCTACCACTTGAGCCACAGCGCCACTTCCGGCTTTTTTCTTTTTGCTTATGTGGTGCTGAGGAATCGAACCCAGGGCCCCAGGCATGCAAGGCAAGCGCTCTACCATTGAGCCACCTTCCCAGCCCACTTATATATTAATTTCTTAAAAAAAATATTCCTATGTTTTGAGATTGGTAATAACAAAGTAAAATAGTTAAGATGTCTTTGATTTTTGCAAGAAAATTGTCATGTATTATGGAATAACAGAAATTGCCAAGTTTTTATTTTGTTTTGGTTTATTGTGGTGTGGGTCCTAGGGCTTCAACTCAGGGCCTAGGCTCTGACCCTGAGCTTCTTGAGCCACAGCACCACTTCTGGCTCTTTTGAGTAGTTTATTGGAGATGAGTTTCATGGGACTTTTCTGCCTGTACTGGCTTTGAACCTCCATCCTCAGATCTCATCCTCCTGAGTAGCTAGGATTACAGGCGAGACCTACCAGTGCACAGTTTGTAAGATTATTATCTCCAATCACAGAAAAAGCCAGAAATGGTGATGTGGCTGAAGTGGTATAGCACCAACCTTGAGCAAAAAGGAGCTCAGAGACAGTGCCCAAACCCAAAGTTCAAGTCCCAGGAGTAACAAAACAAACAAACAAACAAAAAACCCAGAAAAAGTCTCATGAGCTTTTCTGCCTGTCTGGCTTTGAACTTTTGAACTTTGATCCTCAGATCTCAGCTTCCAGAGTAGCTAGGATTACAGGTGTAAGCCATGGACATCCAGCTTTTATAAAAGTTTATTTAGAATAAGAAGGCTAGGCTGGGCCTTGGTTGCTCATGCTTGTAATCCTGGCTGCTCAGGAGGCTGAAATCTGAGAATCATGGTTCAAAGCCAGCCTGAGCAGGAAAGTCTGTGAGGCTCATATCTCCAATTAACTACACACACACACACACACACACACACACACACACACACACACACACACACACACACACGAAGCCAGAAGTGGAGCTGTGGCTCAAGTGGTAGACTAGGCTTGAGCAAAAGAAGCTCAGAGCCCCCAAACCCTGAGTTCAAGCCCTAAGACCCACACAAAATAAATGCTTAAAACAAATAAAAACTGGGCATAAGTGTTTCAAGCCTCTTATCCTAACTATTGAGGAGGTTGAGATCTGAGGATGGAAGTTTGAAGCCAGTCCAGGCAGGAAAGTCTATGAGACGCTTATCGTCCATTAACTCCCCCAAAAAGTCGAGAAGTAAAGCTGTGGCTCAAGTGGTAGAGCTCCAGCCTCGAGAGAAAAAGTCAAGTAGGAGTGCAAGGCCTGAGTTCAAGCCCCAGGCTGGAAAGAAAGGAACAAAGAAAGAGAGAGAGAGAGAGAGAGGGGCAGGGAGGGAGGGAGGGAGGGAGGGAGGGAGGGAGGAAATGAAAATAAATACTTGTCCAGTGCTGATGTCTCAGAGCTATAATCCTGGCTACCTCAGGAGGCTGAAATACAGAAGATGATCATCTCTATCTCTAATTAACAAGCAAAAAGCAGAGCTGGAAGTATGGCTCAAGTGGTGGAACACCAGCCCAGTAAGCAGCCTAAGTTCCAACTCTGATACCAACAAAAATAAAATAAAGTAGTAAGCTAAGTTAAAGGAATAAAATTAATAAAATAAAATAATGTGATCTGCTGTTTTTTCCTTCTTTCTCCCCCCCCCCCCCCATCCTCTCCTTCCCTCCTCCTCCTTTATTCTTCCCTTCCTTCCTTCCATTAGATTTTTGGTCTCATGCTATGGATCCAAGCTGGCCTCAAACTCAACATCCTCTTGTCTCAGCCTCCCCAGTCTTGCAATGAAAGGTATGGCTTGTTTTTAAGAAATGAACTTTCTCAGTTGTGCACCAATGGCTCAAGCAGTTAATCCTAGCTACTTAGGAAGCTGAGATCTGAGGATCATACTTCAAAGCCAACCTGGGCAGGAAAGTCCCTGAGACTATTATCTCCAAAAAAGGAGAAATGGAGCTGTAGCTCAAGTGGTAGAGCACCAGCCTTGAGCAAAAAGGCTAAAGGAGGTACCCAGGCTGTGAGTTCAAGCCCCAGTATTGGCACCTTCCCCACCTCCCGCAAAAAGAAAGAAATGAAATTACCAATGATGGCTCTTTTCCTCCTTATATTTTTCAGTATTTTCTAGTTAGCTCTGACTAACTAGAGTTTTTGTTGCTGCTTTTGGGGTGTGTGTGTGTGTGTGTGTGTGTTGGTCCTAGAGCTTTCATTCAGGACCTGATTGCTGTCTCTGAGATTTTTGTTTTTGTTTTTGTTTTTTTGGTTGATGTTTTTGTTTGGGGGGTGGAGGGGCGCTTGAACTCAGGGCTTTGTTGCTGTCTCTGAGCTTTTTTTTTTTTGTCGGTCGTGGGGCTTGAACTCTGGGCCTGGGCGCTGTCCCTCAGCTCTTCAGCTCAAGACGAGCGCTCTACCACTTGAGCTACAGCGCCACTTCCGGTTTTCTGGTGGTTTATTGGAGATAGGAGTCTCACGGTCTCTCCTGCCCGGGCTGGCTTTGAACCGCGATCCTCAGATCTCAGCCTCCTGAGTAGCTAGGATTACAGGCGTGAGCCACCAGCGCCCGGCTTGAGCTCTTTCTTTCTTTTCCTTTCTTTTCTTTTTTTTTTGGGTCCGGTCTTGGTGCTTGAACTCTGGGCCTGGGCGCTGTCCCTCAGCTCTTCAGCTCAAGGTTAGCACTCTACCACTTGAGCCACAGCACCACTTCCGGCTTTTTCTGCTTATGTGGTACCAAGGAATCGAACCCAGGGCCTCATGCATGCAGGGCAAGTGCTCTACCACTGAGCCACCTTCCCAGCCCCTCTTTTCTTTTTTTTTTTTTTGTTGGTCATTAAGTTTGAGCTCACAGCCTAGCCACATCCCTGAGCTCTTTTGCTCAAGGCTAGTGCTCTACCACTCCGAGTCACAGCTCCACTTCCTGTTTTTTGAGTGGTTAATTGGAGATTAGAGTCTCCTAGGGACCTTTCTGCCCAAGCTGGCTTCCAACTGAGATCCTCAGATTTCAGCATTTTGAGTATCTAGGATTACAAGGATGAGCCAGTCTACCCCTGAACTCTTTTGCTCAAGGCTAGCACTCTACCACTTTAATTCACAGCTCCATTGCTGGTTTTAAGGTGGTTAATTGGAGATAAGAGTCTCACAGACTTTCCTGCCAGGTTGGCTTTGAAGTGTGATCCTTAGATCTCAGTCTCCTGAGTAGCTAGGATTGCAGGCATGAGCTACCTGTGCCCCTTTGGTTTAGCTGCTTTAGAGTTCTGTTGTTGTTGTTGTGTTCAAGGCCAGTGCTCTACTTCTTGGGTCACAGCTCCACTTCCAGGTTTTTTATATTTTTTTATTTTTATTATAAAGTATGATGTACAGGGAGCTTACAGTTATGTAAGTCAGGTAATGAGTACGTTTTTTCTGGGACAATGTCACCCCTCTCCCAGTTTTTCTCTCCCATCCCTACCCACAAATTGTATAGTTCATTTCCCCTCCAGCTTTTTTGATGGTTCGTTGGAGATAAGAGCCTCCCTCATTTGTCTACCCAGGCTGGCTTCGAATCTCAGTCCTCAGATCTCAGCCTCCTAAGTAGCTAGGATTACAGACATGAGCCACCGGCTTCCAGCATTTATGTTGTCATCTTTCTGTGATTTTTTTTTTTTTTTTTTTTGTCAGTTGTAGGGTTTGAACTCTGGGCCTGGGCGCTGTCCCTCAGCTCTTCAGCTCAAGGCGAGCGCTCTACCATTTGAGCCACAGCGCCACTTCTGGTTTTCTAGTGGTTTATTGGAGATAAGCCTCTCACAGACTTTCCTGCCCGGGCTGGCTTTGAACTGTGATCCTCAGATCTCAGCCTCCTGAGTAGCTAGGATGACAGGCGTGAGCCACCAACACTCAGCCCTTCCTGTGATTTTTGCAAACATCTTTGCTACTTGTGAACCCATGTGGACATATCTGTCTGCCGAGGGTTCTGTCTGTGGCACTTCAAGGCTCACTCGTTTGCAGTGCTCCATTCTTCCTTGAAACATGTACTGTTTATGGAATAAAAAATAATAACCCGATTTATTTTTCTACCCCCAAACTTCCTCATGGCCCTCATGTGCATTTGCCCAATGACCTTTCTCAACACTTGCAATAATTGATCCTTAATCAAATATTCAAATGAGTGCTCCAAGGAAAGCAGAAAGCACAGTTATTTGGCAACTTGGACAATGAATATTTCTACTTGCACCCCTTGCACACACCATGCTCCCTAGCTCCACCCTGGTCACCCACTCCTCACCCACTAGAGTCTTGTAAATGTCTTCTTGTTTTAAGGGTTCCCCGGGGAAGCCTTGTTCTAAATGAGGTGTAAAAATCTAAGCGGCACCAAAAAAAAAAAAAGAAAAAAAAAGGGAAAAAAATAGCGTGAGGTTAGAATCAATATTCTCTTCACAGCTCCATCGATTAACAACCATAGTCTTCATTTATTAATTATGAAGGGGATTTCAGAGCTGCGTCTCTTGCTTTCCCTGTGACATGGCGGCCCCCCCACCCCCTCCTGCCTCCCTCTCCAGCTGTGGTATCCTGCTCAGTACCCCCAGGCTCCCTGAGCAGAGCAGGGAGGGGTGCTGTGTTGCCTGCCCCCCACCCCCAGTGGCTCCTCCAGGATCTCAGACTTGTCTGGTTTTGGAAACTGCCTGGCAGCTAATGATTCTATTGCTTTGCCTCAGGGCTGTTTTTTTTTTTTTTCCCCCTGCCTCCTCCCCCTATACCCCCTAGAACAAAAGTTCCTTCTGGAGCCAGGAACCAATAGCTCATACCCATAATCCTAGCTATTCAGGAGGCTGAGATCTGAGGATCACGGTTGGAAGCCAGCCAGGGCAGGAAAGTCCATGAGACTCTTATCTCCAATTAGCCACCAAAAAGCCAGAAGCAGAGCTGTGGATCAAGTGGTAGAGTGCTAGCCTTGAATATTAAGCTCAGGAACAGTGTGTGTGTGTGTGTGTGTGTGTGTGTGTGTGTGTGTATGACAGAGGGAGAGAGAGAGAGAGTACACAGACCACTACACACACAAAAGCTCCTTTGGAGGGGAGGCCCACTTGTCTTTCCCAACTGTATTTGAAGCTTGGTGTGCATGTATACAATCCAGCTTTGGGGAGTGTGGGATAAATCTCCCCCAGATAGACATCACAGCCTTAGCCATGGTGGACTCCAGAGGGGCTAGGTTGGCTAGGTGGCTGAAGCCACTATGCAATGACAGCTCTCCAGGAAGGACATATTTCCCAGCCCCCATCTCTTCCTCCGCCAAGGAATATGTGTTCATTGGTTTAAGCATCTGTTCTATGGAGCCTCTTTCTGATTACATGATCTTTCTGGTCTGCCCTTGTCTGGCTCTAACATGCTATGATTATGGAAGGAGAATGTCTTTGATCTGGAAATTCACTAGATCAGAAGACAGGTCAGATTCAACTTTGTCACCAGAGTACAGCATTAGGCTATCCCAGGGGTGGACCAATGGATGGTTGGATGAAAGGAGGGAGAAATGAATGAGTGGATGGATGGATGGATGGAATGTGGGTGGTGGCAAATGGGTGGATGGATAGTGGATAAATGGTAGGTGAGGGGTGGATGGATAGATGTGTGGGTCGGTGGATGGTGCATAATAGATAAATGGATGGGTGGGTGGATGGATGGATGGATGAATGGGTAGATGGATGAGAGGGTGGGTGGGTAGATGAGAGGGTGGATGGATGGATGTGTGGGTAGGTGAATGAGTAGATGATGGATGAATGGATGGGTGGGTAGATGGATGGGTGGGTGGATGGATGGATGAACGGGTAGATGGATGAGAGGGTGGGTGGGTTGATGAGAGGGTGGATGGATGGATGTGTGGGTAGGTGAATGAGTGGATGGTGGATGAATGGATGGGTGGGTAGATGGATGGATGAATAGATGTGTGGGTGGATGGATGGGTGGATGGGTGTGTGAATGGATGGATGATGCATAGGTGGATAGATGAATGAGTTGATGGATGGTTGGTTAGATGAGTAAATAGAAGTGCAGATAGATAGGTGACTGGATGGAAACTTGCATCTCCTGTGCATGGGTTGATAATGGCTTCAAAGGATGAATGGAGAGATTGCTAAAAGGACAGATAAATATGGGCAAATGAATGGAAGCTAGAAAGATGAATGATGGATCAATGGTTGGCTGGGTGAATGGATGGGTAGATAAGCGGCTAGAGGTGTGGATTGGTGGTGGGATAGATGGATGCGTGGAGGGAATGGATATGTTGATAAATGTATGGCTTATTGATTGTGTGAGTGGGTGGAGGGGTGAGTGGTGGACAGACAGATGAATGGTGGGTGGATGGTGTATATATATGGGTGGATAGCTGGATGAGTGGGTGGGTGAGTGGATAGATGGGCAGATGGTAGGTGATGAGTGAGTCTTACTGAGTGGGTGGAGGACCCTGTGGATGGATGGGTGAGCGAGTGAGTGGAGAGATGGATGGGTGGATGGATGGACTAGTTGTGTGTGGGTGAATGAAGAGGTGGTTGACTAGATGGCCAGCTGGATGAATGAGTGGCTGAGTAGATAAACAAGCAGCTGGACTGGTTGTGTTTAGGTGAACGCATGTGACTAGATGGATGGGTGGATGGATGGGTGGATGGATGAATGGGTGGATGAATGGGTGGATGGATGGGTGGATGGATGGGTGGATGGATGGGTGGATGGATGGGTGGATGGATGAATGGGTGGATGGATGGGTGGATGGATGGGTGGATGGATGGGTGGATGGATGAATGGGTGGATGGATGGGTGGGTGAGTGGAAGAAAGGACAGATGGATGGACAGATAAACTGGAAGGTGAGTGGTGGATGAATGGACAACCAGAGGATGCGTGATGGGTGAGTCTCTTTGTGTGGGTCAAAGACCATGAGAGGTGATCAAAGACCATCAATGGCTGGCTGTGTGGATGAAGGACTGACAGAGTGTTTAGCGGGGTGGGTGGGTAGGTAGATGGGAGGATGGATGATAGGTTGGCAGATGCATGGTGGATGGATGGACAGATGGGCCGGTTGGTGGGTGAACTGGTGGGTGGTAGATGTCTGGAGGATGGATGAGCCAGCAGGGATGGGTGATTTCTTCCTGCGTAAAGGCAAGGGGCACGTGGTGGTGTGCTGTGGAGGGCAGATGGTGGACCCAGATGTGGATGAACCGGGGACTTCCTGAGCAGGAGCGTGGCACAGGTGACCTGTGCAGAGCTTCGTCTTTCTGGAACAATGTCCTAGTATTTCTTGGGTCCATGCCCATACTGCGGGAGGAAACCCTAGTCCTGGCTCAGGAGCAGGACACACACCAAGTTGGGGGGGGGGAGACCCCAAAAGTCCCACAGCTGCAGACGTGGACGTGGAGCTGGGGACAGGCACCGCCTGGAGGATGCCAGAAAGAATCCCGCGAGGGAAGAGGCTGAGTCCAAGGTCGGCCATGGGCCCATCCCTCCCGCCCTTCACTTGGCGAGGTCCCGGGAGGCGCGCGGGGCTGCGCGCTGGCTGGGGGTGTGCGGGGCGCAGAGCCCGCAGCGGGAGCTGTCGGAGCGGCGGAGGGGAGGGGGGCTCCCCCGCCCCGGGTCGATGCGAGTGGGGGCCCAGCCTACGGTTTACACTGAATCCACAAAAATCACCAGAGCTTGAAAAGTGCTCGATGCGCCATCGATCGCCGGCTGCTGATCGGCGGCGGGGGCCGCGGGCTGGGGAAGGCGGGGCCTGGGAGGGGCCGCGGCCTGCCCCCCCCCCATCCTCCGCACCGCCTTTGCCCACCACGAACCCCCGCTCCGACTGCAGCCCCACGGCCTGGGACGCATCCTCCCGTGCGCCCTAGCCTGGGAGTGTCTCTGGGGGTGGGGTAGGGTGGGGCTTTAAAATCCTTCTGCAGCTGTGGAATTAAGACAGAAAGCTGGTCTGTTCTTCCTCTAGTGTGCTGTGTGACCTTGAGTTCGTTTCTTGACATCTCTGTGCCTCAGCTGCCCCCATGGGGCACATAGGCATCACCGCACGGACCCTGTCAGAATTCTTTCTCTGACCTCACCGCATTTCCTGTGTCCCTGCCAGCTCCTCCTTTCTCCTCAGCTGAGGGAGAGGGTTCCAGGCAGAGGGGACCCCAAGATCTGCTGCTCCCCTAACTCTAAGCCCTTCCATATCTCACCATTGCTAGACCTGGTTCTGATCCTGCATTCCTGATGTGGTTGGTCTGTCCTGCTTGTGAGTGTGTTGCCCTCCCCCCAGCCCACCCCAGGATGCTGGCGCCCCCCCTCCCCCCCCCCCAGCCCAGCCCAGCCTCAGAAGAGTTCAGTTTTTACCTCACATCTCTGCTAGGCCTCCCTCATTTCCAACCCCCGCTTTGGCTCTCCCCCCTGCCACCCCTGCATGGGGTCTCTAGAGCTCCTTCTTCAGATTCCCAGGGGCCTGGCATTGCCACCCATGGGGTGGAATATGTAGAAGGGCCTCAACTTCTGTTTTTGTGTCAGAACTAAGCCTTGAACTCAGGAACTGAGCACTGTCCCTGAGCTTTTTCACTCAAGGCTGGAGCTCTACTACTTGAGCCACAGCTCCACTTCAACCTTTTTGGTGCTTAATCAAAGTCTCATTGGCTTTCCTGCCTAGACTGGCTCTGAATTACGATCTTCAGAGAGTTACAGGTGTGAGTCACGGTGTCCAGCTGGGCGTCAGCTTTCAGTCTGAAGGACAAACCAAGAGGCAGAAGGCAGAAAAGGGAAGAAGGGCTAGAACTTTCTCCAGAAGCTGGGGAAATTAAGGCAGAGTAGGAAGAGGGGGATTGTGCTCCTTTTAGCTTCTTGCTTTCATGTGTGTATGTATGTGTGTGTGTGTGTGTGTGTGTGTGTGTGTGTGTTTACCAGTCCTGGGACTTGAACTCAAAGCCTGGATACTGTTCCTGAACTGCTTTTCTCAAGGCGAGTGCTCTACCACTTGAGAGCCACAGCTTCACTTCCGGTTTTCTGGTGGTTAATTGGAGATAAGAGTCTCACAGACTGTCCTGTCTGGGCTGGCTTTGAACCTTAATCCTCAGATCTTAGCCTCCTGAATAGCTGGGATTACAGATGTGAGCTACGAGTGACCAGAAGCTTCTTCTTGCTTTTGATTGGAGCCCCTAACTCCACCCACAGTGACAGAGCAAAGGAAAGAGAGAAAGAGGGAAAGATCAGTCACTGTCTCCTTTTTCCTGGACCCCTCTCCTCGCTGCTTGGACTCCTATGTCACCCCAGTCCCAGCCTCCACCCAGGTTTTCATCTGACCCAAGCAGGAGCCAAGGGGTCACGCTATCCCTACCTGGCTCTCTCCACAAAGGTCACTGAGCCAATTTCATTCCCATGCATCTCTCACACCTCCGTGATTAATCATTGAAGAAAATGTATTTCCTCGGGGATCCAGATAAATCAGAAACGACCACGGCCAAGAAGCTGGAGACACCCAAGAGGAAGCACTGAATATGAACTTCCAAGGCCGTGGTACCCCATCCCCTCTCCCACCCACCCCACCCCCCAAACATGGGCAATGATGTTTGCAAACTGCCATGAGCACCAGCTGCTGACTGGCGCCAAGGGTCCCCTCCCCCCCCCCACCTCTGTTGTACAGATGGTGAAACCAAGGCACAATTCAGAGAAACTGAGGTTCAAACAACTTCTACTGTCAATATTTTGCTCTGTATTTGCCACTTGGCCTCCTTTCAATGTTTTCGATCCCAGTGGGGTCTGCAGAGACAGAGGCTCGGGATTCCCATCATGCTGCGCCCTACAACCTGCTCCCTACACATCACATGCTTCTCATTGAGTGCCACGGTCACCTCCAGTCACAAATGAGAAGACACCTATCCAGCGACCAATGAGGGAGAGGGAGACACTGGTCAAAAGGAAATGTACTCATTACCTGACTCATGTAATGGTAAACCTCTCTGTGCTTCAACTTTACAATAATTTTTTTTTGTCAGTCGTGGGTCTTGAATACAATAAACATTTCAAAAAAAAATCATACACTATGAAGAAACAGGATTCATTCCAGGAATGCAAAGATGGTTCAATATATGTAAGTCAGTAAATGTAATATAACACATCAACAGGGTGGTGATGATACAGGGTGTCCTAGCCACAGGTGAGCCAACCATCATAACCCTTTCTGGCCTCCTTGACTTCAACTGCAGTCTTGAGGCTCAGCCCATATGAGGTAGCTTGGGATACTTGAGGTGCTGTGGGACCCGTCACTGCCTCAGGGTCTACCGGCCAAAATGGATGAGCTCAAAAGACATTGAAGGCTGGGTACCAGTGGCTCATACCTGTAATCCTAGTTAAGAGGCTGAGGTGTAGAAAGGGTAGTTTGAAGTCAACCTGGACAGGAAAGTCCGTGAGACTCTTGTTTTCCATTAACCAGCTAAAGCCAGAAATGGAGGTGTGGCTCAAGTGGTAGAACACTAGCTTTGAGCAAAAAAGTTCAGGGACAATGCCCAGGCCCTGAGTTCAAGCCCCAGGACCAGGAAAGGAGAAGAGGCAGGGGAAAGTAAGGGAAGAGAGGGGAGAGGGAGAAGGGAGAAGAAAATTGGGTACCCAACTGGGTACCTGAGAATGTGGATTACCTGGAAATTTAGTCTTTGCAGATGTGACCAAGATAACATTATTATAGCCAGATGTGGTGAGGAACACGGGTAATCCTAGCTACTTAAGGGATAGAGGTCAGAGGATTATGGTCTGAGGCTGGCCTGAGCAAAAGCACAAGACCTATCTGAAAAACCAACTAAAAGCAGAGGGCGTATAGGACTTGGAGCTTGAACTCAGGGCCTGGGCACTGTCCCTGAGCTTTGGTGCTTCAGGGTAGTGTTCTACCACTTTGAGCCACAGTGCCACTTCTGGCTTTTAAATAGTTGATTGGAGATAAGAGTCACACAGACTTTCCTGCTGGGGCTGGCTTTGAGCCAAGAGCCTCAGATCTCAGCCATCTGAGTAGCTAGGATTACAGGCGTGAGCCCCTGGCACCCAGTCTCTCTCTCTCTCTAATTTTCAGACTGCAGCAAAGTGGGCTCTCCATCCAATATTTAATGATCTAATCAGTACTGACGCACAGAGGAGACAGTGAAGGAGGACATGTATGGCTGGAGCTGGTGACTGGAGCCATGCGCTCGCAAGCTCAGAATGATGAGGTAGGGAGGATGTTTTTCCCTGGAGCTCTAGCGGGAAGCATGACACCTTCACTTCATTTCAAATCTCTGGTTCCCTGTGCTGTTGAAGAATAGCTCTCTACTGTTATGAGTGACAGTAATGAAATGAACACACTGCCCAGCCTCAGAGACCGCCACACAGGGAAATGCAGGAGGATGGTAGATGCTTCCTAGCAAAGTCCTAGCAAAGAACCCCAAGGTTCTTCATTCCATAGGGATTCTTGCCCCTATTTTCTGGTGTGTTTGTGCCAGTACTGGGGTTTGAACTCCAGGCCTGGGCAAGGTCCCTTAGCTTTTCCACTTGGTGCTGACACTCTACCACGTGAGTCAAAGGTCCATTCTGGCATTTTGATAGTTAATTGGAGATAAGAATTTTACTGCCATTCTTCCCTGGGGTGACTTTGAACCATGATCCTCAGGTCTCAGACTCTTGAGTAGCTAGAATTACAACATGAATCACCAGCTCTGGCTCTACCCCTATTATTAGTATTATTTTGGTCAGTCATGGGACATGAACTCTGGGCCTGGATGCTGTCCTTGAGCTCTTCAGCTTAAGGTTAGCGCTCTACCACTTTGAGCCACAGTGCCACTTCTGGTTTTCTGGTGGTTAATTGGAGATAAGAGTCTCATGGAGGGGCTGGGAAGGTGGCTCAGTGGTAGAGTACTTGCCTTGTATGCCTGAGGCCCTGAGTTCGATTCCTCAACACCACATAAGCAAAAAGAAAAAAGCCGGAAGTGGCGCTGTGGCTCAAGTGGTAGAGCGCTAGCCTTGAGCTGAAGAGCTGAGGGACAGCGCCCAGGCCCAGAGTTCAGGCCCCATGACTGGACCCCCCCCCCAAAAGAAAAAGAGTCTCATGGATCCTCAGAGCTCAGCCACCTGAGTGGTTAGGATTACAGGCGAGAGCCACTAGCACCTGGTAATCTGCCCCTATTTTTTTTTTTTAAGATCAAGGGTCATGATGTCTCAGAAAGGCCCTGTTCACAGCCAAGGCCTCAGTCATCTGGACAGGGTGGGAAAACTGCCACAGAGGTGGTGAGAAAGAGGCGGGGGATCTCAGCAGGGCCCCAGTCTCCCTCCCCATGAGCTGCCACTGCCCCCTCTACTGTACTGAGCAGCTTCAGCCTGGGATTCAAGGAACTGCTCTTTTATTATATTCCTGGGGAAAATAATCTCCTTACTTTAACCTAAGCAACCGAAGAGAACAAAAAGGAGAAAGGGGAGGTGAATGGAGGAAAGAGGCAGAAAAGAGTATGAGGGAGAGGAAGGTGGAAAAGAAGAAAAGAGGGCTCAGAATGTGGCTTCGTGGTAGAGTGCTTACCTAGCATGCATGAAGCCCTGGGTTCGATTCCTCAGTACCACATACACAGAAAAAGCTGGAAGTGGCACTGTGGCTCAAGTGGTAGAGTGCTAGCCTTGAGCAAAAAGAAGCTCAAGGATAGTGCCTGGCCCTGAGTTCAAGCCCCAGGACAGGAGGAGAAGGAGGAGGAGGAAGAGGAGGAAGAAGAAGAGGAAGAGGGAGGAGGAGGAAGAGGAGGAAGAAGAAGAGGAAGAGGAGGAAGAAGAAGAGGAAGAGGAGGAGGAGGAAGAGGAGGAGGAAGAGAGTTGTGCCTATTGTGGGCGCATTGGCTTCATTTTTCCCTGTTCCTCATCTGTAAAGTAGGAATATAGCCCCCAGCTCCAAGTTTTGAAGAAACCATGAATGAACACATGTGAAGCATTTAACAAGGGCCCACCTCATGGCAATGGTCAATGAATATAATGGAGAAGATGAATCTAAGGCAGAAAAAAAGAGATGAGAGGAGAAAGAAGGGGAAGGGGAAGAGGAAACTGAAAATGATGAAGGACAAGATTGGGAGTTACTGGACACCAGTGACTAATATCTGCAGTCCTAGCTATTTAGGAAGCTGAAATCTGACGATCATGGCTTTAGAGCCAGCCCAGACAAATTGTGAGACTCTTATCTCCAACTGACTGGTAAAAAGCTGAACATGGAACTGTGGTGCAAATGGTAGAGCATCAGCCTTGAGTGAAAAAGCTAAAGAGCACCAGACCTTTAAAGAATAGCACCCAGACTTTGAGTTCAAGCCCTAGTACCAAAAGAAAAAAGAAAAACAAAAAGGAGATGAAAAACCATCAAAAAGAAGGTAGAGGTGTGGTTCAGCTCAGGAAAGCAGGGTGTCAGCGGCTCATGCCTGCAATCCTCGCTACTGTGGAAACTGAGATCTGAGGATTAGGATTCTAAAGCCAGCCTGGGCAGGAGAGTTCCTGAGAAACTCATCTCCAATTAGCTACTAAAAAGCCAGAAGTGGAGCTGTTACTTAAGTGGTAGAGTTCTAGCTGTGAACATCAACAACAATGCTCAGGAACAGCACCCAAGCCCTGAGTCTAAGCCCCAAGACAATTGGCCAGCGGGTACACCCACGGAGGAAGAGAAGGAAGGGAAGGGATAAAACTGGACTTCCCGCTGAGGAAGGAAGGGAGGCGGATCGCCCTGGTTGGCCCGCATGCTTTCTGTCCCATCTCTGCTCTCCAAGTCCTAATTTGAGAAAGAGCTGCCACTGTGCCAATGAGACACAAAGAGCTGATGGAATCTTTCCTGGGGTCCTTACAGCAGCCCTGGGGGGAAGGGAGCTAGCCCCTTACGGAGGGGCCCTGGAGTCTCAGCACGACCCACTTCTGGAGCTCACAAGCTGTTGGGGACAGAATTCAAATCCTCACAATGTAGCTGGGTAGGCCGACATTAAACTACCTCCTTTTCTGAGATGTGGGAAATTTTTCATACAATGATCCAGCAGACAGCCCTTGCTGTTGTTGTCATTATTATTATGGAAAGAGGGTAGGGATGGGGGGGGGCCTGAAGCCCCTCTTCGAGCTTATTAAGCGCCTCAGGCCGTGGCGATCGATGGCCACTGGGCGCCGGCTGCAGCATCCTTTCCCGGCCGGCAGCCGCGTGGCGCATGCGCGCTGGAGTCAGATTGATCTGCTGCACTCCTGTATCCTTCGCCGCCCGGCCCCGCCCCTCCTCCAGCCGCGTTGCCTGGCAACCGCAGCTCAGCCCGCTCCCATTGGTCGGCGGTGGACCGGTTCCCCCTGGCCGCGCGTGGTCAGTTGGTCAGCACCAGGCGCGGCGTGGCCGGGGGGCCTGGCTCCGGGGCGCGGGTCGATGCCGCCTCCCATCTGACCTTTCCGGGTGCGGGGAGGGGGCTGCGGGTGGGGGGAAGCAGCCAAGAGGATGCAGAGAGCTGGACCGTCTTGGAAAAAAAAGAAAAGGGAAAAAAAAAAAAAGTTTATTGACCGGTTTCTTATCTCGTGAAGGCACGGCTTCCTGCAGAGGGGGCGATTGAATGGCTTCGGTGGGATGGGGAGGTGGTGAAGACCCCCCTCCCGCGTCCTGACCTGCTTGGGGGGTCCCATCTGCCAGTTCACCTGGCTGGCTTCCTGAGTGTGCTGGCCCCCAGTGCATGAGTGGAAACCCAGGACCAGGAAGGGTTCAGAAGATACCCCACAGAGGGCTGTCACACAGGGCTGACAGGGCACGCTGAGTTGGGTACCCAGAAAGAGGCTGGTACTTCAGGCCATCTCTACTACACCTGGCTGACAACTTCACCCCCAGAGAGCAAAAGTACTCGCTTGGCCTTCCTGGAACCCACACAACTCACTGTCTGTAGCTCATAGCTCTACAAAGAAGGACGATTACTTCAATTAAAATGCAATATTAGGGGCTGGGAATATGACTTAGTGGTAGAGTGCTTGCCCAGCATGCAGGAAGCCCTGAGTTTGAGTCCTCAGTACCACACACCCAGAAAAAGCTGGAAGTGGTGTTGTGGCTCAAGTGGTAGAGTGCTAGCCTTGAGCAAAAGAAACTCAGATACAGTGCCTTGGCCCTGAGTTCAAGCCCCAGGACTGGAAAAAAAATTGCAATGTTAGATATGGATGCTGGTAGCTTATGCCTGTAATCCTAGCTATTTCGGAGACAGAGATAGGAGGATAACAGTTAGAAGCTAGTCCTGGAAGGAAAGTTTGTAAGACTCTCATCTCCAATGAACTACCAAAAAGCTAGAAGTGGATCTGTGGCTCAAGTGGTAGAGTGTTAGTGCTGAGGTCCTGAGTTCAAGCCCCAGGACTGGTTGAGATGAAAGGTCTAAAAGATGGCCCAGCCCCATTTCACAGAGGTCTGTTAATTAGACACCTCAACACAAGCCTACAGACTTCCAAAAAGTCACTGGCCACTTTATTGGCTACTGGTGGTGTTCTAAATCTCCCAGTTTAGGGGGAAAAAAGAAAATACCAAAGTCTACAGAAGTGCATTGGACTTACTAAAATTAACAACTGGATGTCTTTACTTTTTTGGTGTTGCTCCTGGAGCTTGACTTCCAAGGCCTGGGCTCTGTTCCTGAACTCTTTTACTTAAGGCTAGTGCTAGACTACTTTGAGCCACAGCTCCACTTCCAACTGTCTGTCTTAAGAAGGCTTACTGACGAAAGACACTGTTGTAAAATGCTGAGGCTCCCTGTAGGCCCCCAACATTTCTTCCTTCTCTGAGAGTGCAAAGTAAAATGGAATTATTTGATTCATGTGCATGATTGTTTTAATTTAAACTGTGCAAGGGTTATGCAAGCCATACTAAGATCTAAATTAACCCCCTACACCCTCCTCAATTTGATATGATTTTAATTTTAAGCTTATTTTATGTAATTATTGTAGTGTGTGTGTGTGTGTGTGTGTGTGTGTGTGTGTGTGTGTGTGTGTGGCCTGGGTGCTATTCTTTAGCTTTTTTACTCAAGTTTCTACCACTTGAGCCACAGCTCCACTTCCAGCATTTTGGTGGTTATTTGGAGATAAAAGGCTCTTGGACTTTCCTTCCTGGGCTGGCTTTGAACCTGGGATTCTCAGATTTCAACCTTTTGAGTAGCTGGTATTACAGGCATGATCCACCATCACCCAGTTCATTGGTGTGGTCTTTCCTTCCCATATTCAGAGCTTTGGTCTTGCTACTCCTGCCAATATTTGCATTTATTTTATGGTGTTTTTTTTTTGTTTTTGTATTGTGCTCCACCTGATGTCTCCAGTCTCCTTTCTTGGTCTTTGCGTTTCTAATTCCTAATGGCTGAGAACGGTTGCATTGACCGAATTGTGTGGGGGTTCTTTTTGAAAGCCGATGCTGGAATTCAATTTTTATTTTAACATGGTTATTGAGTGAGGAGGGGAGGAGGTGGGGGTTGGTGGGTTTGTGTGTGAGATGAAAAAGCCGGATTTTATCAGAGGACAAGCAGTTTTGAAAATAGCTGCTTGAGCTTCTCATGTATGAATGGTTGGTTAAGCAACAGCCTGGAAGACTGCTTATGTGGATTGTGCTGTGTGAGTGTGTAAATGAATGCAACAAGAGTGTGTCCAGAGAGGGTTGTGTGAATATGTTGTGTGTATACTTGACACAGAAGAGACACTAAGTGGTTGGACAAATTTTTTGCCGGTCCTGGGGCTTGAACTCAGGGCCTGGATGCTGGCTCTGAGCTTTTCTGCTCAAAGCTAGCACTCTGCCACTTGAGCCACAGCTCCACTTCCAGCTTTTTAGTAGCTAGTTGTAGATAAGAGTCACAAGGACTCTCCTGTCTAGATTGGCTTTGAATCTTGATCCTCAGATCTCAGTCTCCTGAGTGGCTGGGATTACAGGCATGAGTCACTGGCTCTCAGTCCATAGGAGTGCTTCTGTGCTCCAGAGAGTATGCATCTAGGGTGGGAACACATATGCGTTCATGCCTGTGGGATATTTGTGTTCTTGTATGTAAGCATGGGTATGAATGTGTTTGTGCAGTGTGAGCAGTTACATGTGATCCATGACATGTGTGCATGTGAGGGAGGGAGGGAGGGAAGTGGTAGACATACTCAGATCTGCGCATGAGTGAGAGCGTGTTGCATGTATGCCTTGTATGTCTGTGCCCAAGTTTCCTTCCTAGAAGCTCTTCCCTACCAAGGCAAGCTGGAATATTCCCTGATGCCTGACGCCTTTCAGATTCTGCTCTGCATGTGGTCCACAAGTGTTAGCCTTCCTTACAAGCTCTGGAGTGGGGGGGGGGGGCGCAGAGGCCTCTCCAGCTTGAGCATCACTTGGCCCCCAGAGCCCAGGACAGAACAGCAGACTAGAGGAGGCAGAAATCTGAATGTGCCCTGAGAACATCAGCCCAGCTGGACGCTGTGACTCATGTCTATAATCATAGCTACTCACGAGGCTGAGATCTGAGGATCACAAGTTTGAAGCCAACCCAGGCAGGAAAGTCCATGAGACTTTTATCTCCAATGAACCACCAAAGAGCTGGAAGTGAAGCTGTGGCTCAAGTGGTAGAGCATTGTGCAAAACAGTTCAGTGACAGTGCCCAGACTCAGTTAAGCCCCAGGACTGGCACCAAAACAAAACACAACAGAACACATTGGCCCAGTTCAGTGTGGAAGTCTATGGGCAGATAAGGAGGTGAGGTCCTGACACAGGTTCACCACATTCTTTCTTTCCCAGTCCCAGCATGGGCTCTGATGGCGTCAGCTGGGTGCTGGTACAATGTCCCGATTGGACATGGCCATATATAGATTTCCGAAGCTGTTTCTCCATCTGGCAGCTTTATTAACCCAGTTCGACAGATTGAGTGATTGACGTGTTTGCTTATCATTCTTCCCACCTCTCCAGATACCCCACCCCATCTCAGGAGGAGGGAACACCAGGTCCCCTCATAGCTGGAGATCAGCATGCACTCACAGCAGCTCACAATTTTATACTTTTGGTGCTTATACTGGTTCAAGCAGATCTTTCTTTGGATGTGTGCATGCTTTGGGGCTTGAACTCAGGGCTGGGCACTATCCCTTAGCTTTTTGGCTTATGGCTGGTGTCCTACCACTTGAAGCACAGCTCTACTTCTGGCCTTTTGGTAGATAAGAATCTCATAGACTTCCCTGCCCAGGTTGGTCCTCAGTCCTCAGACCCTCAGCCTCCTGAGTAGCTAGGATTACAAGCATGAGCCACTGGCAAAGGGCAAAGGAAAGAAATATCAACCCATAATAGTAACAGTATATTAACATTGACTCATTAATTGTTAAATGTACCCACTAATGATTTTTTTCAGTGCTAATGATGAACCTAGTACTTTGTGCATGTTAGGCAAAGTGTTCTACCATTGAATTATACCTTCAGCTCCTCAGAGTTGTGTGTGTGTGTGTGTGTGTGTGTGCGCGCACACACACACGCACACGCGCACGCGCTAGTTCTGGGGCTCAAACTCAGGGACTGGCCACTGTCTGTGTGCTTTTGTGCTCAAGGTTGGTTAGTGCTCTGTTACTTGAGCCACAGCTTTACTTCTAGCTTTTTTGGGGGGTAGGGGAGGGCTGGTTTTCAAGCTTGAACTGGGCCTTGAACTCAAGGCCTGGGTGCTGTCCCTGAGCTTCTTTGGCTCAAGACTAGCACTCTCCCACTTGAACCACAGCTCCACTTCCAGCTTCTCTGAGTAGTTTATTGGAGATCAGAATCTCACTGATTTTCCTGCCCCAGCTGGCTTCCAAATCTGACCATTAATTAGATCTCAGCCTCCTGAGTAGCTGAGACTACAGTAGTGAGCCAGAAGCACCTGGCCAGCTTTTTATTTTTTCAGGGTTAACTGGAGATGAGAATCTCACAGACTTTCCTACCTTGAGCTGGCTTCAAACCACAATCCTCATATCTCAGCCTCCTGAGTAGCTAGGCTTACAGAGGTGAGCCACTGGCACCTGTCCCATTAATGTTAACGATAGAGAATGTAGTAACCTCATACTAACTGCACTATCTGATTTCTCTGTAGCATTTAGGGCTTGGAGGCATGGCTCAATGATGAACACTTGCCTGGCATGAGGAGGCTATGGGCTTCATGCCCAATACCACATGCGTGCTTGCACACACGCACACACACACACACACACACACAATCAAAGCACATCCCGCTCACACCCTTGCCTGGAGGCCCCTTCTTCTATCTTGGGGTAGTGTGACACACCTCAATCCCAAGCCCTGCCTATTCCACCCCTGCCTAACCTCGGAACTCTGCTGACTGCTAGGCCTTTGCATATGCTGTTTCTGCTGCCTGGACGCTCTTCCTGTGTCTCTGCATTTAATAAACTCCTGGAGCACCTTGCAGCTTTCAGGACAAACGTATGTCCCCTAGCCCTGCTTTCCATCATGATTTAATGTCTGCCGTTCTGAGGCTGTGACTCCCAAACTCTACTCAAGCCCCCAGACTCAGCTCCACGCACCCCTACAAAGGGCTTTGACAAAGCCTTGTCTAGCAATTCCACATTTGGAAGGGAAATGGCAGCTTCACAGTTGCTTGAGTGTAGCAGGGACCCAACAGCGATGGGGGTGGCGGTCAGGAGAGTTATTAGTGGGTGCCTGTGCCCTCTTTAAGCCCTGAAAAGGGGAGGGGCGGCAGCGCCTCTATTCAAGGCTCCAGTACCACCTTCTCTCACAGAGGCCCCTGCACGTGCCTCGAGCAACCCATTAAGCGATTTTTTTCCTCCCACTTACAGCCGCCCGCATTGACAAGGAGATTCAATATGGGCCGAAGACGCTGGCCTTGGAAGAAAGATCTAGCCGCCTGGATAAAATATCCCCTCTTGTCAGGGCCTCCCAAGCCCAAAGCTCCTTATTTGATCTTGTCCCCTAATGAGCTCAGCTTACTCCCCTCCGGGCAGATGAGATGCTGTGCCCCCCCCCCTTTACTTCCTACTCCCTTCCTTCCACATGTTCATCTGGGCTGAGAATCAAAGGAGGGGGGAGATGGTTTTAAAGTTCTGATAATGAAGTCACCTCCCCCAGGAAGGCCACCCAGATTCACTTGCACAGGCTCAGTGTCCCAATCCTGAAGGGCATGTGCATGTGGAGATAGAGAAAGCCATGCTGTGTGTAAGGGGGCCCCCACATTGGTCTGAAAATATGGAGATTCTCCTCTGCCTGTTCTTTCAACAGAAGTGCTAAGACTGACCCCAAGCCAACAGTTGGCCAAGGAAGTTGGCTGCAGGAAGTACCAGGTAAGTATAGAAGGGAGAGGAGGTACAAGGCAGGGAGGTGGGGGGAAGGAGAGGAAAGGGGAGGAACAGGAATTACAGGGAGGACAAGGGAGGGACGGAGTTACCTGGGGTGCTGGGGCGGGGAGGGAAGGGAGAGGGGAAGGCTAGATAAATGTGTAGTAAAAGTCACGTGCCAGGGGGCTGGGAAGGTGGCTCAGTGGTAGAGTGCTTGTCTTGTATGCACAAGACCCTAGGTTCGATTCCTCAGCACCACATAAGCAGAAAAAGCTGGAAGTGGCGCCATGGCTCAAATGGTAGAGCACTAGCCTTGAGCTGAAGAGCTGAGGGACAGCACCCAGGCCCAGTGTTCAGGCCCCGTGTGCCAGTGGCTCATGCCTAGTTAATTAGGAGGCTGAGACCTGAGGATCGCAGTTCAAAGTCAGCTCAGATAGGAAAGTCCACGAGACTTTCTCCAATAAGCCACTCAGAAAAGGCCAGAAGTGGCATTATGAACCAATTGGTAGAGTGCTATTCTTGAGCAAAAGAAGCTCAGGAACAACGCCCAGGCTCTGAGTTCAAGCCTCAGGACCATAAAAAAAAGTGTAGTGAGGGCTAGAAAGGTGGCTCAGTGGTAGAATGCTTGCCTTGCATGCATGAGGCCCTGGGTTTGATTCCTCAGCACCACATAAGCAGAAAAAAGCTGGAGGTGGCGCTGTGGCTCAAGTGGTAGGGGGCTAACCTTGAGCTGAAGAGCTGAGGGACAGCACCTAGGCCCAGAGTTCAGGCCCTTCACCACCACCACCACCACCACCACCACCACCACCACCACCACCAACAACAACAACAACAACAAAAAGCGCAGTGAAAGCTGTGCGCCTGTGGCTCATGCCTGTAATCCTAGCTGCTCAAGAGGCTTAGATCTGAGGAACACGGTTCAAAGCAGATAGGGAAGGAAAGTCTGTGAGACTCTTCTCTCCAATCAGCCAGCAAAGAGTTGGAAGTGGAGCTGTGGCTTAAATGGTAGAGCCATTTAATGTAAATGTAAAAGCCTAGAATGTAAAAGTTCAGGGATAACGCCCAAGCCCTGAGTTCAAGTCCTAGTACTGGAACAATAACAAACAAAAAGTAGCAATGCAGAGGGCTTCAGAGGCACAAGTGGCTGGTGGCAGGCCTGTCCAGCCTCCTCAGGCAAGAGACACAGAAGATCTGAAGCCCAACAGAGTCAGGATTCATGAGTGGATGGTGGCAGGCAGAGGAAGCCCAACTTTTGCAATCCAGCTTCAGCACCACGGACAGCGCCTGGGTCCTTCGGAGTTCCGGCTGGTCTCATTGCTTCATTAATCCAGAACTGAGGATGCACGGCTAGGAGATATGTCTCCAGATGCAGCCAACCTCCCCCAGTGGGCTGTAAGGGGCTCCTAGCATGTCAGTGTCCTCTTGAGGTGGTGACGATGGGGGTGTCTGTGCTGTGTAGAAACCATGAGTCACAGGACATTTTTTTCCCCTCAGAATCTATCTCAGTTGGTAGAGCACGAGCCAATGAGCCAACGTTCAAGCCCTGAGCTCAGAACTTAAAAATAAAAATAAAGACCGGGTGCTGGTGGCTCACGCCTGTAATCCTAGCTACTCAGGAGGCTGAGACCTGAGGATCACAGTTCAAAGCCAGCCCAGGCAGGAAAGCCTGTGAAACTCTTATCTCCAATGAACCACCAGGAAACTGGAAGTGAGGCTGGGACTCAAGTGGAGAGTGCTCAGCTTGAGCTGAAGAGCTCAGGGGCAGCATCCAGGCCAGAGTTCAAGCCCCATGACTGACATACATACATACATACATACTAAAAAGAAAGAAAACACTCTATCAGTGTTCAGCCTGCTCAAAGGGGCTCAACTCATGTTGGGGTGGATAGAAAGTAAGTGGCCTCAAAATGGAAACTATGACCCAAGGCCCCCTACTTTTTGTGCCAGTCCTGTTATTTGAGCTCAGAGGTTCATGTTCTCTTTTTTTTTTTTTGCCAGTCCTGGGACTTGAACTCAGAACCCGGGCACTGACCCTGAGCTTCTTTTGCTCAAGGCTAGAACTCTACCACTTGAGCCACCGCACCATGTCTAGCTTTTTCTGTTTATATGGTACTGAGGGATTGAACCCAGGGCTCCATGCATGCTAGGCAAGCACTCTACCACCAATGGGTAAAGGGAAGGAAAGAGATCACAAGCCCTCAACAGTGAGCCCCATTCATTGTCCAAATATATAATGACCTCCTGCAAGAGATGCTAAGGTCCCAGAGAAGGGTTGAGCTCTAGGAAAAGTCTCCCAGGCAGAAATGGAACAGAGGGAGAGACCCAGAACTCAGAGAGTGCAAGGGCACTGTGGCAGGTGGCCTAGAGAAGGGAAATGAGGAGGGGACTCTGCATAAGCGAACAGAGTGCTAGGACTAGGGTTTGCAGGTCAAGTAGGAGTGTCCTAAGGGAAGGTAGACTTTGAGGGCTGGTACCTGGGCCTCGGCTGAGCAAATGCCCTCCACCATCAGAGAGGAAACTGAGGCTAGATAAGAAGGGTCCACAGGCCAGGATCACAGCTCCAGGTCTACTTTGGGCTTGTTTGGAAGAGGAGCAAATGGGGACAGGGTCAGAGGTGGGCCAAGCCTGATCAGAGAGATCAAGGTTAATCAGTCCAGAGAAAATAAAAGCCAGTCCCACCTGCTACTCACCAGACATCAAGCCCAGCCTCCTCTCGTTCCAGGTTATTAATTTTTCAGGGAAGAAAATGCTTTTTGTGTTTTTTTTTCAGGCAAAATATTGATAATGGGCTTAATGCGCCTTTTTGCTTTTGTGTGTAGAGAGCTTTTCTGTCCTGCTTGCCACGGACGCTGTCCTCCCCCCATGATCCCCCTGCAGTCCCCCCCCAGCCCTGAGTAGTGCTGCCAAGCTGGGTGTCTGCAGGGGCGGCCCTCATGGAGCCCCCACCTCCACCTGCACAAAGCCAGACAGCCACCTGCCCCTCAGCGGGTCGATCAGTGGTGCCAGGGGACAGATACGGAGTTTGCAGTGCTCCAGGTTGAGATTCATCACGACTTGCTAGAAAATTGTGTTCCATCTTCATGTAGCCTTCCAGATGCAGCAGGTAGGGACCTCTGTTCATTCATTCATCTATTTGCTCTCTCACATTAGGCATTCTTTCTTTCCCTCATGTTAGGTACCTACTATGCATAGCCACATAGCCCTCGAGATGCAGCAGGTGGGTGGGGCCTCTGCTCTTCATTCATTCATTCATTCATTCATCCATCCATTTACTCTCTTACTTTAGGCACCTGCAATGCACCAGAACCCACACTAGCCAAACAAGTAGAACAGATCCAACCCCTTCTCCCCCCAGTCTGTCCCCAGAGCTTGTAGACTGGTGGCAGGGTAGATACTAAGCAGAAAAAGAAAAAGAAAAAAAAGCACCACTGTAAATTAGGACAAGACCCCAGGAGATATTGCCAGGTGCTGGGTGCTCCTACCTGTAATCCTAGCTACTTGGGAGGCTGAGATACAGAGGATGGACATTCAAGACCAGCCCAGGCAGAAAAGTCCATGAGACTGTTATCTCCAAAATAACCAGCAAAAAGTCATGCTGGGGGTATGGCTCAAGTGGTAGAGGACAAGCCAAGAAAGCAATCTGAAGCTGGGCTTTGGTGGCTCATGCCTATAATCCTAGCTACTCAAAAGGCTGAGATTGAAGGATCACCGTTCAAAGCCAGCTCAGGCACAGTATTTCCAGTAAACTACTCAAAAAAGCCAGAAGTGGCACTGTGTCTCAAGTGGTAGAACACTTGTCTTGAGCAAAAGAAGCTCAGGGACAGTGTCCAGGCCCAGAATTCAAGCCCCAGGTCTGGCAAAAAAGAAAAGAAAAATGAATAGCCTTACTGACGAGAGGCTATAGGAACTGTCTCCTGCCTCCAGCCTATGCAAAGATCCAGAGGCATAAAAAAAGCAGCTAATATCACTGTGAGTACTTACACTTGTCCAGCCTTGGCAGAGCTCAAAAAACCAAACTTGCAGGACCCCTAGATCTCTATTACAGTCTACCACATGATAAACATCAATTCAGGGGAGGTGATGTCTGCCATTTGGATGAATCTCAGCCTGCACAAAAGTGGCTGGTTTGGGAATTACATTTTGCCCAATAGCAAAGCGAAAACACTGAGCTGGGCATCAGTGGCTTATGCCTATAATCCTAGCTACTCAGGAGACTGAGCTCTGGAAATTGTGGTTCAAAACCAGCCTGGGTAGAAAAGCCTGAGACTTTTTTTGGGGGGGAGGGGGGATCAGTTGTGGGGCTTGACCTTTGGGCCTGAGCCCTGCCCCTCAGCTCTTCAGCTCAAGGGGAATGCTCTACCACTTGAGCCACAGCGCCACTTCTGGTTTTTGGTGGTTAGTTGGAGGTAAGAGTCTCACAAACTTTCTTGCTTGGGCTCGCTTTGAACTGTGGTCCTCAGATCTCAGCCTCCTGAGTAGCTAGGAGTCACTAGTGCCCAGCAGTCTGAGACTTTTATCTCCAACTAACCACTAAAAAGCCAGAAGTGGCACTGTGGCTCAAGTGGCAGAGTGCTAGCCTTGAGTGAAAAAGCTAAGGACAGTGACCAGGCCCTCAATTCAAGCGTTAATATTGGCACACACAACACACACACACACACACACACACACACACACACACACACACACACACACACACACACACACACACACACACAGGTATTGGGCAGGCTCCATGTCCTTCTCTTCAGGGTTCTTATCCAAAGTCACATGGTGATTGGTAAGGCTAAAGTCCTCTTCATTGTTAGACTTGAATCCCTGTTTTCTTATTGGTCATTCAGCAGGATGGCTGCTTTATGTATTTATTTTTTGGTACCAGTCCTGGGATGTGAACTTGGGGCCCACGTGCTATCCCTAAGCTTTTGTGCCCAAGGCTAGCACTCTACTACTTGAGTTATGGCTTCACTTTTGGCTTTTTGCTGGTTAGTTGGAGATAGGAGTCCCAGTGAATTTCCTGACAGAACTGGCTTTGAACTACGATCCTCAGATCGTAGCTAGGATTGCAGGTGGTAAGAAGCTGCTTTTTGTAATGGGAGGTGGCCCCCTCCAAGGACCCTGTCCCAGAAGATGCTCTGCCTACAGCCAGCCAGAGTGGACAGCCAGCCCTGCAGCCCTGGGAAGTTATGTCTCAGAGATTGAGCTAACTAAGAGGCTCACCCAGAAGGAGAGACTGGAGCTGCCTCTTCTGTACCAAACCAAGCTTTGGCTGCCTGTGGCATAAATAATCATTTACAAACACCGCACATTGATTCGCGGGCAGGAGAGGATGCACCACTTCAGGGAATCTGGCTTCCCCTCTACCCCCCAAGCAGCTTCCAGCCCAGTCAGGCTGGCTCAGGACCCCACTCTCCAGCCCCAGGATGAAAGCTTAGCTCAGCCTTGTATCCCCTCCCAGACCCACCCTTCCCTCCCCTGCACCCCCACCACCAAAGGGAAAACCAGGACAAAAGCCTCATCACAAACCCCATAGGCTCCTGGGCCAATGCTTCAGACTATCTTCGTCTGAGCCAGGGGTGAAGACACCAGGCCACCAGCAAAGCAAAGCAGTCCAAGATGTAGGGACTGACCACAGATTAGGTATTCCAGAAAGGGGCAGGAGATGGGATCTCAGGTCAGAGGCAAGAACACAGGAGGGTGCTCATAGCCACATAGACCTCCTGTGAGCCCTGCCCTGCCATCATTGTGGCTAATGGATAATCTAGGCAAAAATACAGGCCTGGAAGCCTGGCCTGTTACTTGCATTTTTTTTTTGGTACCTTTAGTGCTGGTACTGGGACTTGAATTCAGGGCCTCGTGTTCTCACTTGACATTTCACTCAAGGGTAACTATCAATTGAGCCAAGCTCCACTACTGGCTTTGTAGTACTTACTTGGAGATCAGAGTCTTCTGGACTTTTCTGCTAGCACTGTCTTTGACCTGTGATCTTCAGATCTCAGCCTCCTAAGTAGCTAGGATTACAGGTGTGAGCCACTGGCACCCAGGTGTATTTTGGTTTTGAGACAGGCTATTGTTGACTTTACAGAGGCTGGACTTGAATTCATCATCCTCCTGCTTCTACTTCCCAAATATCTGGGACTTCAAGCATGGGCCACCATACCTGGCTTCTCTGGATTTATAATAATTCAATTTGAGCCCCCCTTTTACAGGCAGGTAAGCTGAGACCGGGATTTAAGCGAATTACTGGGACTCCATTAATCAAGATGTGGGGCCAGCTAGACTCAGGAGATCCAGCTTGTCCAGCTAAAAGTCTCACACCATAGCCCAAAGTTCACAGTCCAGTTTTGTAACTGTCAAGGTAGCCAAGAGGTTAGAGACTCAGTTTACCTGCCTATGAAATAGAGTTGATAACCTTGCTTTATCCACTAGCCAGCCAGGAATAGGAACACTGACCATCATTTTGGTTTGGTTTGTGGCACAGTCTCTTTACATAGTCCAGGACAACCTGAAACTCTTTGTCCTCCAACTTCAGCCTCTTAGTCCTGGGTTTCAGGGAGCTGCCAGCACACCTGGCTTTGATCAATCTTAAAGTCTTCAAGTAGGTATACTGACTCATGCTTATCATCCCAGCACTCAGAAGACAGAATCATCAGGCTTGTCCTGTTTGAGGAAAGCCTAGGCAAAAAGCTAGTGAGAGTCCATCTCAACAAATAAGTGGAACAGGGTGGCTGTTGCCTGTAATTCCAGCTCTGTGAGAGGCGAAGGTAAGGAAAAGCACTGTGCAGGCCAGCCCCAAGGAAAAACATAAGCCTCTACCTAAAAATAACCTAAAACAAAAGAGAGATGGAGTTATGGATCAAATGGTAGAGTGCCTGTCAAGCAAATGTGAAGCCCTGAATTCAAACCCCAATCCAAGTGCCACTGTACAGTCTCCTGGGAGAATCTGCCTCTGCCTTTCTGTTTCTGTCTTACAGCTTTGAAGCTTCTGTTACATTGAGAGGAATCAGCCTTGGGCTTACTGGCGGATCCATGCAGGAAGCACTGAGGTCCTTCTCTAGCACCAGGAAAAAAGAAAGCAAGCAAAAAAGCAAGCGGGTGTTGGTGGCTCACGCCTGTCATCCTAGCTACTAAGGAGGCTGAGATCTGAGAATTGCATTTCAAAGCCAGCCAGGGCAGGAAAGTCCATGAGACTCTTATCTCCAGTAAACCACCAGAAAACCAGAAGTGGCGCTGTGGCTCAAGTGGTAGAGCACTAGCCTTGAGCTGAAGAGCTGAGGGACCGCATCCAGGCCCAGAGTTCAAGCCCCCAAACCAACCAAAACAAGAAGAAAGAAAAGAAAGAAAGGGGGGTGAGGGAGGGAGGGAAGGAGGGAAGGAGGGAGGGAGGGAGGAAGGAAGGAAGGAAGGAAGGAAGGAAGGAAGGAAGGAAGGAAGGAAGGAAGGAAGGAAGGAAGGAAGGAAGGAAGGAAGGGTAATAAGCATGCCTAGAAAAGTCTAAGGAACAGAAAATGAGGAGGTTATAATCAGAGGTGTAGACACTCTTGGAAGGAACCCATAGGACCAAGGCTGGTAACTCCAGACTGCTTTTTTTTTTTTTGTCAGTTGTGGGGCTTGAACTCTGGGCCTGGGAGCTGTCCTTGAGCTCTACAGCTCAAGGCGAGCGCTCTACCACTTGAGCCAAAGGTTCACTTCCAGTTTTCTGGTGGTTAATTGGAGATAAGAGTCTCATGGACTTTCCTGCCTGGGCTGGCTTTGAACTGAGATCTTCAGATCACAGCCTCCTGAATAGTTAGGGGATTACAGGTGTGAGCCACCCACGCCCAGCTCCAGACTGCTTTTTTATTTTTGCTAGTCATGAGGTTTGAACTCAGGTCCTGGACACTGTCCCTAAGGTTTTTCTTTTTTTTTTTTTTTTTGGGTCCGGTCGTGGGGCCTGAACTCTGGGCCTGGGCACTGTCCCTCAGCTCTTCAGCTCAAGGCTAGCGCTCTACCACTTGAGCCACAGCGCCACTTCCGGCTTTTTTCTTTTTGCTTATGTGGTGCTGAGGAATCGAACCCAGGGCCTCAGTCATGCAAGGCAAGCGCTCTACCACTGAGCTATCTTCCCAGCCCATCCCTAAGGTTTTTCATGCAAGACTAGTGTTCTACCACTTTGAGACACAGCTCCACTTCTGGTTTTCTAATGGTTAATTGGAGATAAGAGTCTTGTGGACTTTCCTGCTCCGGCTAGCTTCCACAGATCTCAGCCTCCTGAACAGCTAGGGTTACAAGCATGAGCCACCAGCCCCTGGCTCCATACTGCTTTAATCTACCATCACTCAGCACCCTCCCCCACTGCCTCCTTCTACAATGCACATCTGGGCCTCAGTTTTCCCATCTGTAAAGTGGGAGCTGGGTGGATCTCAGGTTTCCTGATCAAAGGGGCTTTGGGGGTCTGCAGGGCCTAGAGAGGGAAGAAGGCATCTTCCTGTCTTTTGTTCATCACTTGCCCATTTCTCTCTAGCCTACTCCCAGCCTCCCAGTATGGAGCTGGTCTGCTGGATCCAGCCCCTCCCACTGGGATCATGAAAGGTTCAATCCTACTGCAGGCCTGGAGGAGCCCAGAGGAGCCCCCCCCCTCCTCCCCAACATCCGCCTTCCACCATCTGGTTTGATCTTGCTATTTGGAAGCTGGGCAAATTTTGGTGGCTCCTTTCTGAGCATAAAGCAGGTGTCTTGAGCATATTGTGTCTCCATTCCACATAGGGGGACACTGAGGCTCCAGTAGGGTCAGTGATTATGTGGATGAGGGAACCAGGATTTGAATTCAGAACTTATCCTTAACCTTGAGGGCTCAAAGCCCCTGGCACTAAGAAGGCCCTAGGGATGGAGCTGAGGCTCTTGTCGTAGAGGCCAGCTGTCCTGAAAATGGCCATTCAGAATACCTCTGAGCAGCCACCATGGATGTTGGAGTCCTCATCTGAGAAATGGGTGCATAAAAGAAACAACCCCCTTGCCAGGCACCTGTGGCTCACACTTGTAATCCTGGTGAATCCAGAGGTTGAGATCTGAGAATTGCCATTCAAAGTCAGTCTGGGCAGGAAGGTCCATGAGACTCTTATCTCTAATCAACCCTCAAAAAGGCGGAAGTGTTGTGTGCACCTGTGGCTCACGCTTGTAATCTTAGCTACTCAGGAGACTGAGATCTGATGACTGTGGTCAAAAACATCCCGGCAGAAAAGTCCCCTTGAGACTATTATCTCCACTCAAAAACCAGACGTGGCTCTGTGGCTCAAGTGGTGGAGTGCTAGCCTTAAGCACAAAGAGGCTCAGAGACAGCACCCAAGGCCCTGAGTTCAAGCCTCTGAGAGGCCTCAGAGGGTCTGAAAAAGGCTCCTTAGAAGCTGCTTTCTCTCTCCCTAAACATTCAGGGAGTAAATATCAAGAAAACACTGGGTGTCCTGTGGCTCAAGCCTAAAAATCTTAACTACTCAGGAGGCTGAGATCTGAGGATAGAGGTTCCAAGCCAGCCTGAGCAGGAAAGTCCATGAAACTCTTATCTCCAATTAAGGGGGGGGGCGGTAAGCAGGGAGGCCAGAAATGGAGCTGTGGGCACTGTCCTTGGAGCAAAAAAGCTCAGAGACAATACCCAAACCCTGAGTTCATGCCCCAAGACTGGCACACAGACGCAAAAAGAATGTGTTGTTTTGTTGAAGAGAGGTTAGGAAGCCCAGGGAGCCACCTGCCAGGCCAAGTGCTAGGATTTATCTCGAAAGCAATTATGAAGGCACTTGTTTAGGAGGTGGACTAAACCGCAATTACAGCTGTTAGCATGGAGGGGAGAGGGGGAGAGGGAGGAGGAGGGAAAAGGAGGGGGGGATAAGAGAAGGAGGAAAGGGAACTCAGGAAGCCAGAGAGGAGGAAGAGAGAGAAAGAGGAAGGAGTGAGGGAGAGCAGGAAGAGGGGAATGGGCGAGGCCTCCAAGGACTCCGCCCACCCACCCCACCCCCACCCCGTTGTTAGAAAACATCACACACTGCCAAGCACCACTGCTCACACCTGCCCATAATTCTAGCTACTCAGGAGGCTGAAATCTGAAGATGGGGATGGAAGCTAGCCCAGACAGGAAATTCCATGAGGATCTTTATCTCCAATTAATCACCAAAAAAGTCACAAGTGAGTCTGTGGTTCAAATGATAGAATGCTAACACAAAAGCTCAGACACAATGTCTAGGCTCTGAGTTCAAGTCCTATTACTGTTTCAAGCAACACACACACCCCCCCCACACACACACAGCATCACCCTCAAACTAAGACCAGAGAAGTTCCAGATTAAGCCTCTCAACCAACAACTCCCTGATTGCCCCAGCCCGGCTAACCCAACCCCTCTTCAACATCCTGGGCTCTGCTTCCTTTTCATCCTCAAGCTCTAGGGACCCAGCCACAACCCCTACACCCCTTCAGCAACCCAAACACCTTTAATGATAAACCATTATGGGTGGGAAGGGACTCTCGGCAACTGGTACCTCCAACTCTCCATTCCCTCCCACACTGTGAGCTCCCAGGACGGCAAACCCCTCCAATACAGATGGGTTAACCCCGCTTCTTGTCTCCTGCTTGTTTCCCCAACCTGGGCGGGTAAGCTGGAACCGAACTGAGAAACTTCCCTGGAGCCAGGTGCTTTGGGTGGCTCATGCCTGTAATCCCAGCTACTCAGGAAGCTGAGACAGACTCAGGTTAGAAGCCAGGAAACTCTATGAGACTCTTACCTACAATTAACCACCAAAAACCTGGAAGTGGAGCTGTGGCTCAAGAGGTAGAGCCCCAGCCTTGAGCACAAAAGCTCAGGGACAGTGCATGACCGGCACCCCCAAATCAAATGTGTGGCCCCGAGAGCCTCCCCAACCAGGTGAGGCTGCGCCTCCCTCCCTGGTCCCCACACTCCCTTGCTACCCAGAAGTGCTAGGGGGTCGCTGGCCGGGCCTGTGGGGGCCCTCCTTCCGTTCCCTCGCTTCTGGCCCAGCAGGAAGGGCACTGAAAGTGTTCAGACAAATGGGGTGTCAGCAGCCTGGACGCACAGCACTCCAGCCCAGAGAGATCAAGCTGCTCCAGCCCTTTGGGGGGCAGGGTCCCCCTTCCTGGTTAGGACCTGGGGGGGGCCTTGCACGGGTGGGTGCGCGCTGTGGCCTGTCCTGTCCGCTCCCCGCACTGCACCTCGATTCTGTGGACGGATCACGGAATGTGTCCACCGGCCTCCGCAGATTGTCGCGCAGCCCAGACCCCCAAGGAAGGTCCTGCAGGCGCCCCGAGACCCCTGGTCCACTGACCCCAGGCTGGGGGGGGGGGGGACATCTGCCTAAAGACACGCGGCGCCCGGGATCCGCGGGCGAGGGCACCAAGAATGAGCCATCCGTGCACACAGGTTTACATTTTTAATCCCCGAGGAGCCTGCCCGGGGTTGCCCCGGGCCGTGCCGGGGGTCTCGCTGGGTGGCCCGGGTGGGGGCCGTAAAGCCCGGGGCCGGGTCGGCCCTTTGGGCATCTCGGAGCGCGGCGGCTCCCGACGCGGGTTTCGTTGCGCCGAGGAAGTCGGTAATACCTGTAGTACCGGCCACCGCGCGGCCCTCCGAGTCCGGATTGGGGGGCGCCCTGGGCAGTTGCCCTTGTGGGTCCCGTTCTCCTTCCTCCAGCTTCCAGGGGGCCCCGAAGCAGGGCCTGGGTCCGGCCGGCCTCAGTTTCCCACGCGCCAACGTGGTTGGTTTTGTTGTTGCTGCTGTTACTGTTTTCTGGGGCGCCGCAGGCCGGGGGAAGCGGGGCGCAGCGGGGATCCGGCCGGGACCAGCGGGGCACCTGGGTCACCACCCGCCTCTGGCTCGGCCTGTCCAGCTCCCGGAGCTGATGGGGGGACCCCGCACTGCGCAGAGGGAGCGGAGGCCGGGGCGACCGAGGGGACCCCGCTAGACCTCCGCCATCCGCCGCCCAGGGATGCCACACGCCCAGCTCTCCAGACGGGGAAACTGAGGCTCGGACAGGAAACTGGGGGTGGGGTGGATCTCCCTCAGCTCGGGCAGGGGAGAAGTTGCGGGGGGGGGGGGAGGGAGGGAAGAGCACGTGGAGCCCCAGAGCCTCTCCCCCCGCACCCCGCCCTCCCCTCCTGCTCCCCGGCGGCCCAGCCCCGGGGCCCGGCGCAAACAAGCCGGTGTTTGCCGAGCCCGCGGCGGGCGGCGCGGCCGAGAGCGATGAGGATTCGATGGAGACGCGCGCCTTCCGCGGCGGGGGCGCCGGAGCCCGGGCGGGCGCGAGGATCGATCCGGCACAGCTGTCACGCAAGAGCCCGGGGAGCAGCCCCCCACCCCGCCGGGCTCACCAAAAGCCGGGCACCCCCGTCCCGACCCCCGGAACGGAGGGTTAGGGGATCCAGGGGCGTCACACCCGCCAGGGGCGAAGCGCCGGCCTCGCCGCACCCGGGCGCCGCACGCCACGGGGTCCCCTTCGCGCCCCGCGTCCAAAGACCGGGAGGCTCGAGGCGCCCCGCCGCGGGCCGGGGCGAGGGGGGCCCTCCCTCCTCCAGGGGGAAAACAAAACCAAACAACGACCACCGCAGGCCGAGTCCCCCGACCCTCCGGAGCGCAGTGGTTTGAGGCCGGGGGTGGCGGGGCGCGGGGTGTGCGGGGAGGGCGGCGCAGGAGGCCCCGCACGGATCTGGGGGCTCGAGTGGGGCCGGGACAGACTTCCTTCTCCATTATTTCTCAAAACCTCTCTCGAAGAAGAAAATAATAATCATGTGCGAGCGCCTGCAGCCAGGCGCAGCCGGAGCCTCCGCCGCGGCCGGTGGAGAGGCTCCAGGAAAGGGGAAACTTCGGGCGTAGCTTTTGAAGATGAAACGGCAGGACCGGGGAGCCAGGGTGCCCCCCTCCTCCCCACAAAGGACGTGGAGTAACGCCTGCACTGACTAAGCGGGAATCGGAGCTTGAGGGGTGTGGTTCTCAGAAGTGGAATTAACTGTGAGTGCGTTGAACCCCAAGACCACCGGCTCAGCCTGCCCTCTCCTCTTCTCCCCTGCTTTCAGAGCTCTCGCGTTGGCGGGTCCCTAGGCTTCTCCCCAGGCTACTGGGCTGGGCACAGAGAGGGTGAGTATTGGACTGAAACAGCCCAGCAGGTGTTGATGAGGCACCCCAAGTTCCATAAAGCGTCCATTTCTAATTTTCCTAAAGGGAATATTGAGGCTAGAGAGCTTCCCCCATAGTGGTGGGATTAGGAGCACCCACCACCACCCCCCGACAGCCCACCCCCCTCCCTTGCCCGTAATTTGCTTAATGACCCAAGATCGATCAAGGACCCAGCCACCCGCCTGCCCCTTGGACGGCTCAATTCTATTTTACTAATTACTAAAAGGCCACTGGGGGGGGGGGGGGGGGGAGACGCTAGCTTTGGAGTTCTAAGGAGGGCTCTGTGTTAGGGGTAGGGCACATCAAATTTTGGGTTCATCTCCCAGGGGAAGCACAGCCCCTGTGAAGAACAAATCTCCCTTTCCAGGGGGAGTCGAATTCCTTTCACTTCTGATCAAGGCTACACAAACCAGAACCAGGTCTGGACCCCGGGCTGGGGAGGCCGCTTCCAAGCCTAAGGAACTTGCAGGGAGGGAGTTAATTTGGCCAATTTAGGGTACCCCGTGCAGCTGAGAACAGGGGGCCCCTCGATCCAAAGCTGCAGCTCCATTGTATTCAAAATGGATGCTTCCACCAGAAAAGCCACAATGCATGTGGCTTAAAAATGAGAATAAAAAATGTTATCGAAGCTATGGCAAATACATAAAGAAGGAAACACACTCAATCCCAATCCCTCTTTCTTGTAGTCTCCTGAGATTGGCTTTGGGGACAATTTAAGACCCCACAGAGACACCCCCTCCTCCTCCAGGCCCTGGCTCCCACCTTCTCCACTTGGTCCTCCCTGTTTTCTTCTTTGAACCTGTGGTGCTGTCGTTTTATGGCTGCTGATTGATTTTTAGACCCCACGATTATTTTTAATTATCTGTGATTGTTAAATGGTGGAGTTGGGAAGCTCAGGCTAGGGGCTCGCCAGATCCAGTCAGTGCAGGGAGGGGAAGAACCTGCTCCAGATCCCCCTCTTCTGCCTCTGTCTTCCCACTTGGAAGATGGATGTGATTATGTTTGTAACCAGAAGCTGATCCTCAGCCAGGCCTCTGTGGCTCATGCCTATAATCCCAGCTACTCACGAGGCTGAGATATAAGGATCATGGTTAGACGGTCGCCCGGGCAAAACAGTGTATGAGACTTAGCTCCAATTAATCACCCCCCCAAAAAAATCACTCAAGTGGCTTAAGTGGTAGAGTGCTAGCTGTGAGCAAAAATGCTCAGGGACAGTGCCATGGAAGAAAAGAGAAAGAGGGAGGGAAAGTAGGAAGAAAAGAAAGGAAGGAAGGAAGGAAGGAAAGAAAAAGAAAGTGTGTGTGTGTGTGTGTGTGTGTGTGAGAGAGAGAGAGAGAGAGAGAGAGAGAGAGAGAGAGAGATTGGAAGAAAGAAAGGAGCCAGGTGCCTGTTGCTCCTAGCTATTCAGGAAGCTGAGATCTGAGGATCGTGGTTAGAAGGAGCCTGGGTAAGAAAGTCCATGAGACTCTTATCTCCAATTAATCACAGAACAACTTGGAAGCAGAGCTGTGGCTCAAGTGGTACAGCACTAACCTTGAGCAAAAAAAAGCTCAGGGACAGTGTCCAGGCCCCAAGATGGACAAAAAGAGAGAGGGAGAGAGAGGAGGAGGGAGGGAGGAAGGAAGGAAGGAAGGAAGGAAGGAAGGAAGGAAGGAAGGAAGGAAGGAAGGGAGGAAGGAAGGAAGGAAGGAAGGAAGGAAGGAAAAAAGAATGGAAAGAGAGAGAGCAACTGTGATCATCTTACTTATTTATACATAAGCCTAGAACTGAAAAGTCCAGGGACTTGTACTTTGGGGACCATGTTAGTGCTAGAGGACAACATAGGAAAAACACAAGGGGACAAAACTCTACCACCCTCAATCCTATCTGAGGTCTGAGGCACAGGAGAAAAGACGTGACTCCCTCCCTGGTCTGGGTAAGGACAATATGCCAGGTAAACCATAGGCACTTACTAAATACTGAATCCTAAGCCCCTAGTAGTAACAGAGATCTCCTTTAGGGAGGTGGGACAGGTCCCACCTCAGTACTTACAACCAGGCCACTCCACAGTGCCAAGCTCAATATCTGGATCAAAGCCCGGGCATGTGGCTCACTCTTGTAATCCTAGCTACTCAGAAGGCTGAGATCTGAGGATAAAGATTTGAAGCCAGCCTGGGCAGGAATGTCTGTGAGACTCTTGGCTCCAATTAGCCACTAAAAAGACAGGAGTGAAGGCATGGCTCACATGGTAGAGCTCCAGCCAAAAAAAAAAAAGCTAAAAGACAGTGCCCAAGCCTTGAGCTCAAGCCCTAGTACCAACCCATGTGCACCAAAACAAAACAATGTCAGGATCAACCCATGCACTCTACTCCCTTGGTCAAAGACACCCTTTCCCTCTCCAGTTATGAAGGACAGCCTAAACCTTCTTCTGGCCCCTGTCGGGGATCGGCTGGAAGACACTCCTTCCATATTTCAGAAGGGGAAACCAAGGCACAGAATAGTCACCAAGCCTGATCACTACAGACATCACACCTCCAATGTGTGTGTGTGTGTGTGGTGTGTGTGTGTTTCCACATCTGCGGGACTGGGAATCATGGCAGATCCAAGGCTTTAACAAGAAGGGGAGGGTCACACAAATGAGTGGCGGAGGGGAGTGGGGAAGGATTTCCTAATTGGATTCTCCTCCCCACCTAGCTTAGAACTCTAAATTCCCCCTTCCAGATGGGAAGGCTGTGCGTCCCCACCTGCTTCTCGTGGCACTGAAGGTATCTTGCGATTACAGAACCCCCTCCCCCAATTAGCTTAGTTCCCAGGAGGTCCTGAGCCTCACCTGTTTCCAGGGGTGGGGGCTCGGGAAGGCAAGCGCCTAGGCTCCCTGACCAATAGAGAAGCCCCGGGGCCGGGAAGCGCTCCCAGCAGTAGTACACTGGGCAGCACGGTTGAGTCCTCAGCCTTCCTGGGCTTCAGCCCCGCCCAGCCCCCCACCCACCCCCAGCCTCCACCCAGCTGCTCTTCCAGGGCTCTCCCCACTCAGTCCTGTCTCCGTGAGACTAGAAGGCAGCACAGGGAGGCTGCAAATGGGCAGTGGTTTGGACACTTCTGAAGCATTCCATTGTATAGTTGGGCAAACTGAGGCCCAGGGGCCCGCACGTGAGATCCCTTAACACCAGCCTGAGAACCTCGCTTTCTTCTCTCCCCACCCTCACCCCCCACCCCAGCTTTCTTCAAAGAGGTGTTTGGGGAAGCGGGTCTGGGGCCTCCTGCGTGTGCCCTGCGAGAGGCTGAGCCGGCCGAGGACCCCCCTCGGGGAGCGGCGTTCGGAGCTGAGCCACGCGGAGGATCCCGTCTGCCCGGCCCCAGCTCCCGAGTACTCACTCCCTGGAGATAGTCTGGGCGCCAGGCGGGAAAGTCACATTTGGGACACTGGAGAGAAACGCAGAAACACAAAATCAAAGCCGTGGAAAGTCGCCCCAGCTCCATCTAGGCTGAAGCTGTGCTCCGAGCGCGCGCGCGCGCACGCACACACACACACACACACACACACCCCTCCACCGCACCCCGCCCCGTCGGTTGTGTCCGGGACCCCGCGGACCCCCAGGGCCCGGGGGATCGCAGAAGCCCTCGCCGTGGCTCCCCGGGAGCAGCCGGGCGCTGGCGGGGGTGGGGGCGGAGTGAGGTGGCGGGAGCGGGTGGGCGGGGGCGCTGACGTCAGACCCGGGTCCGGGCGCCGCCGGCCGCTCCCCCGCCACAGCTTGGTGGCCGCGCTCGCAGCCGGGCCGGGGCTGGGCGCCGCGCAGCCAGGCAGCCTCGCGCGCAGCCACCGGGGAGCCGGGCGGGGGCCATGCGGCTGCCTTGAGCGCGCGGGGAGGCCGCCGCCAAGCAGCGCGCGTAGCGGGCCGGCGGCCGAAGCCGCGAGTGGGGGGAAGACACCCCCCCCCCCGCCTCGGCCGCGTGCGCGCAGCGACCCAGCATGGAGCTGAGCCTGGAGAGCCTGGGGGGGCTGCACGGCGTGGCCCACGCGCAAGCGGGCGAGCTGCTGAGCCCGGGCCACGCGCGCTCCGCGGCGGCACCGCACCGCAGCCTGGTGGCACCGGGTCGCCCGGGCCTGGTGGCGGGCATGGCGAGCTTACTGGACGGCGGGGGCGGGGGCGGCGGCGCGGGGAGCGCGGGCGGCGCGGGCGGCGCGGGCGGCGGGGCTGACTTCCGTGGGGAGCTGGCGGGCCCGCTGCACCCGGCCATGGGCATGGCCTGCGAAGCGCCGGGTCTGGGTGGCACCTACACGACGCTCACGCCCCTGCAGCACCTGCCGCCACTCGCGGCCGTGGCTGACAAGTTCCATCAGCACGCGGCAGCCGCAGCGGTGGCCGGGGCGCACGGTGGCCACCCGCACGCGCACCCGCACCCCGCGGCCGCGCCGCCCCCGCCGCCCCCGCCGCAGCGCCTGGCGGCCAGCGTGAGCGGCAGCTTCACCCTCATGCGCGACGAGCGCGCGGCGCTCGCCTCCGTGGGCCACCTTTACGGGCCCTACGGCAAGGATCTGCCCGCCATGGGGTCCCCGCTCTCGCCGCTGCCCAACGCGCTGCCACCCGCGTTGCACAGCGCCCCGCAGCCGCCGCCGCCGCCGCCGCCGCCGCTGGCCGCCTACGGGGCGCCGAGCCACCTGGCGGGGGACAAGCTGCTGCCGCCCGCCGCCTTCGAGCCGCACGCCGCGCTGCTGGGGCGAGCGGAGGACGCGCTGGCCCGAGGGCTGCCGGGAGGAGGCGGCGGTGCCGGGGCCAGCGGGGCGGGCGCCGGGGGCGCCGCGGGCTTGCTGGCGCCGCTGGGCGGGCTGGCGGCGGCCGGGGCGCACGGGCCGCACTCGGGTGGCGGCGGCCCGGGCAGTGGTGGCGGCGGCCCCGGCGGCCCGGGAGCCGGTGGGGCAGCGGAGGAGATCAACACCAAGGAGGTGGCGCAGCGCATCACCGCGGAGCTGAAGCGCTACAGCATCCCGCAGGCCATCTTCGCGCAACGCATCCTGTGCCGCTCGCAGGGCACGCTCTCCGACCTGCTGCGCAACCCCAAGCCGTGGAGCAAGCTCAAGTCCGGCCGAGAGACCTTCCGCAGAATGTGGAAGTGGCTGCAAGAACCCGAGTTCCAGCGCATGTCGGCGCTGCGCCTGGCAGGTAGGAGCGCGCCGCTCACTTCCCCCCCGGCCCTCGAGCGAGCGCCGGCGCGGGGCTCCCCAGCGCCGAGCAGGGCGGCGCCGGGCGCCCGACCGAACGGCCCTGCGCCCCGTTAGCCTAGGCCCCTTCGGAGAAGGCTAGATCAAGATCTGCGTCCCAGTCTGTGGGTATCGTCGCCAAAAGAGGAAAGGGGTGGGGGTGGGGGGGAGGAATGGGGCCTTCTTCCCCCTCCAGCAAGTCGCCGTCCCGGTCCCCCTTGGGAACCAGCCCCTACGGGTTCCTCGTCCCTTTTGTCCTGCGAGGACCGGGTTCAGGCCCTTTCTCTGACACCGAGCTCAGGATAGATCTTTGTGTATGTGTTGTGTGTATGGATGTGTGTGCGTGCGCGCGCGTTCGTGCGTGCGTGCGCCTTGGGCAAAGGGGTGCTGTCTGTCAGATTGGGGTACTCCTCCCCTCCATAGTTAAACCTGGGACCCCCCCCACTCCCCACCCCAGCCTCGGCCCACCCAGTTGGTGCGTGGGAGCTGCTGGCGCCTCCCCGGCAGAGCTCAGGCTGGGCCAGGCTCAGCCCTCCAGCCCTCGCCGTTCTTTGTAGCTGGGCCCCGGCGATCGATAGTCCCTACCTCCCCACCCCTCCGGCCGCTGGCAAAGGTCACCCGAGAATGGGCGGGGGGAGGGGCGACCCCGGGGACCCTCGGCTCGCGGCCCGCCGGAGGCCTTCACAGCCCGGCCTGTTGGCAGCTCGCCTCCGTGTGCTCCTGGGTTGGACGTCCGCACCCCTCTCCTCCTAGCTCTTAGGTTTTTCTCTCTGGCTTCTGATCTATTTTCCCGTTGCTCTCTGGTTTCCTTATTCTTCCTGGTCTTTTTGCTTCTGTCCCCTCCCCCCTCCCGGGACCTGCTCCCTCCCTCCCCAATGGACAGCAGCTGGGTCTACACACCCCCCTCTCCAGCGAGGAAGCCCCCTTCAGGACTCGACAGACTGTGTTTGGGGGGGGGGGCGCAAGAGAGCCTCTAGTCTGGATGAGGGTTTTTCCCTGGCAGTGTTGGGGAGGGGGCTGTGCACCCAGCCACAGGGACAATAGCAGCTTCCAAATCGATCGCTTTCTCTACACACAAGAGCCAGAAAAGGGGGGTGGGCGGCAGGCTGGGCCAGCAAGGAAGACAGGAGGGATTTGACTGTACCCCTGTTCCTGCCAACAGAGAGGCTGAGGAGAAGAGAGGAGTTGGGAGTTGGGAGGCCGAGATTGTCCTGAGTTGTGACACTCCCTCCCATTCAGCAAGCAGTTCCCTCTCCTTCCATATTCCAGGCTCTTGCTGGACAAAGCTCCTGGAGCCTGATGGGCCTCAGTTTCCCTCTTCTGCCAGGCCAGGGTCTATCTAACTGCAGCTCATATAGGGTTCTTAGAGTCTCCACTTTGGACCTCGGAGTAATTGTCTCTCAAATGTGGCAGGTAACTAAATCCCCAAGGATGTTGCTGGAACGCGTGTTAAAAAGAACTACTAGCACTCAGACAGCTTCTCATTAGGGCAGAATCTCTGGGTTCTGTTCCTCAGACACATTGCACATCGGGGACCTCATCGTCCTCACCGTGGCTGTCCAGCCGTGCCAAGGCAGGCTGCACTGTGCCGTGTGGGTGAACTCAGGTGACAGACATCATATCCCACAAGGGACCTGTCACCCCGCTGCCCTGTCCCCTGCCTAATGCCACCTCCAGACACATATAGATGGCATGTGTTGTATTCCCCCTCCCCATGGTGTACCCAGAACCCATGCCAGCCTCCACATCTGTTTACATATCTAAGATTGACCCGTTAGTGGCATTTGGAAGGCCTATTTGAGGGGCCAAGCCGCGGAAGATTGCCCAGAGAATCACAAAGACAAGCTACAGGCTGGGTGAGAAGTTGACAGTGGAGCAGGTGGACAGAGTGCCTGGTGTCCGGAGCCTGTGGGCGGCTCATTCGCGGCGGCCATCCGGTCTCAGGGCTCCCCTTTCTGCTCAGGTGTAGTTGCGGACGGGGCAGGGAGGCAGAGTTACTCTGGGCATCGCCTCCCTAACCTTTGCAGTGGTGAACAGCCTCCACGCTCAGCGTCTATTTTCCGTTTTGGAAACAGGAGCTGGAGTAGTGGGGAGCCGCCGGTCACCTGGGTGGCTGTAGGTGAGTGCAGGGGGGGGGGGGGTCAAGATTCTCCATCTCAAGCAAGGCTCTGGAAGAGTGAGGAGAGTGAACCAGGGCCCCCCCTTTGCCGTTCATGACCCTCCCTTTTGGCTCCCTCCGCGTGCCAGCTAATCCAGGACGCCGTGGACACCTGGACACTCCGCCTGGGATGTCAGAAGTCGTAGCGCCGCCAAAGCTGAGGGATAATTTAAGGCTTGGGCAGGCGGAGGCCTTTAGTTCCGGTCGCTGCGCAGATGAAAAGCGATTAAGTGGCGGCAAATCGAGGCGTTTAGGGGAGGCGGCGGCCGGTGCATCCCCACCGCACTCACCCGCAGCACGGCCACGACCTGCTGGCGCCCAGAGCTGCCTCCCCGGGAGAGGCTTCCTCCTCCTCAGCATCCTCTACCCGCGCACAGCGAAATCTGCACAGCCAGCCTGGCCGGCAGGGGAAGCGTGCCGCTGCCCGACCCCTTGCACACGGGCTGCCCGGGGTCTTCCGCCACTGTCCCCAGGCAGCCTCCAGTGTCCCGCCAGGAGAAGGACCTGTGAGAGAAAGGAGGAAGGGGACCACGGTGGGGAAATGGAGATGGACAGAGGGGGACGCAGAGGAAAAAAGAAAGAAGAAACCAAAACAGAAAGGACTCAGGGAAAGACAAAAAGAGACAGGGAGACAAAGACCAGGCAAAGGCGACACAGACAGCGGCAAGTGGACAGAGTTAGATCAGGGGCTAGAGGAGCCTTTGCCGGACTCTTCTCCCACCCATCTCCTGCACCCCCAGACCTGGAGAAACAGTGACCCTCTCTCTCTCTCTCTCTCTCTCTCTCTTTCTCTCTCTCTTCCTCACGATTGCAGCCCCAGTAGTAAGGGCTGCAAGAGATGACCAAGTGGTTTCTTTGTTCCAAGAAATCCTTCACGATTTCTAGTTTCAGTACGGAGTCTGTGTGCCTCAGTTTGCCCATCTGTAAAATGTGTGTCTGACGGTACCATTTGGTGATTCCAGGCCCAGTTAGTCTAGGGAAGGGCAGCCTTGAAGCTCGCATCCCGTTCCTACCAGGATGGGGCATCACACCCCTCCCGCGCCAGAATCCTCCTGCAGAAGCCCCCGCCCGCCCCAGCGGCTTCTCGAACTGTGATTAGAAGAGAAGGCTGGGGGAGGGGCGGTCGATGGATTCGAATTACCGTCTCTAATTCATCACCACCGTGGCTGGGTCGATAGCTCTGGCCGTCTTCAAATATTGTTTAAATTGCAACTGCGGAGGAAAAGTATTTTTTGTAGCCGATCAGAAAAATATACATAAAAATAATAAAATAATCAGAGGGAGGCCGTTGACACACTAAAGCACCTTCCTTCGTTTCCTCTTCCTGATCCTCACTGGGTGGGGAAGAGTAAAGAACCCAGAAATCCTGTGGGATCCAAGGTCGGGGAAACTGAGGCAGAGAGGAACCTGGCACCTATGGGATTCTTAACCCCAACATGGAACAAATCACATCATCCCTAGGACAAAAACCAGAGTGGTTTCTGGAAAGAAATGCTAAAGGCCCTGGCTTAGTAATGACCCAACTAGAGGGTAGGACTGCCAAGAGCTGGGGTCCCGTCAGGACTATGCTAGATCCCTCACACAATTCCTCAATTCCTCCATCCAGGACGGGTGGGTGGGGAGAAGGGAGAAATGCAGGACCTGAGAGTCTCCTTTGAGGGAACAAATGCTGTTGCTCCTTCTCTCTTAAAGGATCCCTCCCTGGCTGTGTGTGTGTGTGTGTGTGTGTGTGTGTGTGTGTGTGTGTGTGTGTGTCTAGGGGGGTGCCAGTACCGCTTGAACTAAGAATCTGGTTGCTGTACCTTCGCATTTTGCTCAAGGCAAAGCACTCTACCACTTGAATCACAACTCTACTTCTGGCTTTTTGCTGGTTTGTTGGGGAGCTAAGAGTCACATGGACTTTTGTAAAGCCCAGGTTGGCTTTGGACCATGATCTTCAGATCTCAACCTCCTGAATAATTTATAGGCATGAGCCACTGACACCTGGTCCTGGTGCCTTTTGGGAAAACCTTACCACCCACCCACCGCAGGAAAGAGACCCCAGCCTTCCAGCTGATAGACGAGAGAGCTGTCAGTATCAGGGAGAGCTAGAAATCCTGGACCTCACCTGGGTTCCACCCCTGGGCAGAGAACCCCATGGACTTGGAAAGGAACAGAGCTGGTAGCCACAGATGCTTCATGGCTTGGGCAGACAGGGAACATGTCCAGGGCTTCAAGTGCTGCACATTTGGGACTTCTGTGCACAGTGCCCAGAGAGACAGAGTCTCCTTGAAACCAGCTCCCTCCCTCTTAAGCCAAGACCTGGGCTTTGCTGGGAATCTTCCCTGATCATTTGCTCTCTCTTGCACGTGTCCAGCACAGGGAGAAGGAGAGGCAAGTAAGCCCCGAGAGAGACCTGCTAGGAGGCCCTAGTCCCTTGGTCCTTCATCTCAGTTCCCCCTCCATAGATGGAATTCTGTGGAATAATCTTTTTGTTGGGGTGGGGGAAAGGCAGGTACTGGTTTGTTTGGTTTTCTTGCTTAAGGCTGGCACTCTACCACTCGATCCATTCTCCAAGTTTTGCTGGTTCATTGGAGATAAGCACTGCCCAGACTTTTCTCCCCATGCTGATTTGAACCTCGATCCCCAGATCTCAGCCTCCTGAGTAGCTGGGATATCAGGCGTGAGCCACCAGCCCCTAGCTTCTGAAATGATCTGTTTAAACTGGATGCAGTTAGTACTCCACAGACAAGCAAGCAGAGGCCAAGAAAGCAAGCCAAGGATGCCTGCCAAGGCTGGGGTGTGGGGGTAGGGGACTATGGAGACCGCGTGTGTGAGGGAGATGTGTTGGTGTTAAGAACCAGGGCAGGGCACTCCTGTGGGGATGGCAGGCGGCCCTGCAGGGAGGAAGGCTGGTCTGGAGAGCTCCATTGAGCTCCAGGACTCCAGCTGGGTGGCTTTGGGCTGGGCGGGGGAAGAAGGCCGGCACAGCACTTAATAGTTTATAATCTAGTCGCGGTGACCCCCTCGTGGACGGGTCTTTCCACCTCAGTGCTCTTTAGGGGCTGCTGCGTTTGTCCCCTTTGTGGAAGAAGAGCTCCAGGCTTCCTCCTTTCCCCTCTGCTTATCAGGATCCCGATGCCCTGCTTTTCCTGGCAAATCTTCCAGTGTGACTGTCACCCAGCGCCAGAGCTCAGAACCATTTAGGTGATTTCCTCAGAGGCAGGAATGAACACCCCACATCCCTGAAAAGCCCATGGATGAGATCGGGGGAGGGGGGTTGTGCCTGCATGTGGCTCCTCTTCTCTGAAGTCCCTGTAGACTAGAATCCATCCTCCTGCTTAAATCTCTCCTTACCTTGCTTCTTCCTCATCAACCATTACCACTCTAGTCTGAACCACTTCTCTTCCCCAATCTCCTCCTCCACGCTGGCCTCCTAGACGTCCTCTCATCCCTTCTGCCCTCTTCTCCACAAGCTAAACTTTTTACAGCCTGTCCCTTCCCCCTGCCTGTGCCAGCCTGCAACACAACAAACCCCCAACTCTCCACGCTCCTGAGGGGGCAGGAGAGGCTGCTTCTGGATGGGAGATGGGCATGGACACAAAGGTTCAGAGATAGGAAAGTTGAGTCCAGGGCTGCAGGACTGAGGCCTGGTCCCTTCAGCCTCTTTGTCTGAGCCAGCAAGCAGCCTCGCTTAACCAGAGGGGCTCAAGCTGCTTTGAATCAAGTTTTTGATGAACTTCAGACCCTGATCAGGACAGACCAGTGGCACTGAGGGGGAGGGGAGGGGCTGAGTTAGGAGTGGGCAGGGTGGAAGGGGAGACCCCAGGACCTTGGGCTAGCTGGGACACCTTCAGTCTCAGTTTCCTCTCTGATGGGGAGTAAGCATACCTGTGTGTGCGTCTTGCTGCAGCAACCCGTTGAGAAACAGAGAGGAACAAAGAGAATCTGCCAGGGGGTGGTAGAGCATGCCTGTAGTCCTGGCTGTTCAGGAGACTAAGATCTGAGGATCCTGGTTCCAAGTCAGCCAGGGTAGGGGGAAAAAAAAATCACGGAACCTCTTTTCTCCAATGAACCACCAAAAAGCTGGAAGTGGAGCTGAGGCTCAAGTGGTAGAGCACCAGCATTAAAAATGAAAAAGCTCAGAGATAGCACCCAGGCCCTGAGTTCCAGACCCTGGGACTGGCACAGAAAACAGAATTCGGAGCCAGAGAAAGTTGCATAGGTCAGACACTCATTCACGGTACCAGACTGTCCTTACAGGTGGCTATGGAACCTTCTAGACCTCACAGAGGCCTGGAACACCTAAAACATGCGTGCGTGCACACACACACACACACACACACACACACACACACACACACTGGTGCACACACACCCTCCACCTCTCCTGAGTTCAGCTGCTGGTGCTGGGGGTGGTCCATTCCCCTCCCCCAACTGTGCCCAGCAGAGGCTTCTACCTTATGCCCTAGCACTGAGGGGTGGGAAGAGAGCCATACCTGCTTGTGAGCAGATCTGAGTGCTTCTGAGTGCCCTGGCCCATGCACTAGACCATTGCTGGAGAGGGGGAGAATGTGTGTGCCTCAATTTCCCCACTGGCCAACCCTGCCCTGCAGTGCTGGGGAAGTTACCAAGTCAGGCTGACCGTGCCACATGCCATATGTCAATGGGTCACCAGTGTGGGGAGCCCTGGAAACCCAAACATCTAGCACTCACGTACCTTCTGCTGCTGTGAATGGCCGGCCCCCATCCTGCACCACGCACAGGGTCCCAAGCCTCAGGGTCCCTGGGCAGGCTGGAACAGAGACTGTAGCGCTCTTACCCTCACCCTGTAGCACCATCTTTGGGGCTCCAGTCCCCCCTCTTTGCCAGTGTGCCACAGTCTACACCCCTGACTTGTAGCAACCCCATCTGTGGGAGCACAGACATTTCTCCTCTCTACCGCTCTTGTTTTTTCTCATTAGATCTTGAACTCAGGACCTCTGCTTGCTAGGCAGGCACTCCGTGATGAGCCAGGTACCTCGCCTTTAAGGTTTTATTTTCTTGTATTTCTTGTATATGTTGCGCTGGTTCTTTTTGACATACAGCTTCACTCCTTGCCCAGGCTGGCCGGGATCACCACCCTCTTTGGGTGTGTGTGTGTTTGTTTGCTATAAGAACTGGGGGGACAAGCAGGCACTGGCCCCAATATAGGTGGAGAAGAGATCTAGAGAAGTTTTTATTTTCCCCCCTCCCTGGGCTGCTCTGGGCACCTTAATCCTCCTGATCTCAGCTTGCCAAGTAGCTAGCATTAAAGCCACCAGTGCCAGACCCCTTTTGGGGTCTTTAAAAGAATTCTGTATAATTAGGGTGTGTGTGTGTGTGTGTGTGTGTGTGTGTGTAAAAGAGAGGGCTTCATTTTGTATCCCAGGCTGGCCTGGAATGAACTTGGGATCCAAGGCACTAGAATGCTGAGATTACAGGTATATGCTACCACACCTGGCTTCCATATTATTTTAAATAGTGAACACATCCAAATTTAAATGGACTAGGAGAGAGGCTTCATTTCTTCCTTTTTTGCTAAACAAATGTTTTTCCTTTTCTCCTCCAGAAAACATCTGCAGTTGAAAACTTCCTTCCTTCCTTCCTTCCTTCCTCCCTCCCTCCCTTCCTTCGTTCCTTCTTTCCTTCCTTCCTTCTTTCCTTCCTTTCTTTCCTTTCCTTTCCTTCCTTCCTTCCTTCCTTTCTTCTTTCTATCTTCCTTCCTTCCTTCCTTCCTTCCTTCCTTCCTTCCTTCCTTCCTTCCTTCCTTTCTTTCTTTCTTTCTTTTCTTCCTCCTCTCCCTCTCTCTCTCTTTCTTAAATAAAGGGCTGGAATTGTAGTGCCTCTGAGTATCAAGGAGAGTACCCCAAGTTTGAACCCCAATACCATAAAAAAGAGCCTCTCATGATGTGGGTGTCACCTGCTTTTCATCCCAGGGATTCACTTTAGTGAAGAAACCACATGATCTCTTTTGCTGGCTGCCTAGTACTCTGCTCTGTAATCCTTCTATTCATTATTTAACCACAAAGGTCCAGCCCACATTCGGGCTCTTGGGAAACGTTTGTGGTCATGGGGGGCTGGGCGGGGCACGGGCAAGCTACAGTGAATACTTCCACTTCCGGGACCTGACTTTATCTGTGGATTAATTCCCTAATAATTGAAATGTTTTGTCACACACACCCCATTTTCTGAGTTGGCCTTTTGGTCTTGTTTTTCTTATCACTGGTTTCTTTTCTGTCATCTTTTTCCAATTCATTTCCAACTGTCTGCTGGGTCTTGTGTGAATGTCTTTTTTAAAAATCGAAGCTATCTGTGTGTGTGTGTGTGTGTGTGTGTGTGTGTATTTGCACAGCCAGTTTGCCCAGTGGAAGGGCTCATGATGGCGGGGGCGGGGGTAATCTCTGTGGTTGGTTGAATGTCCAGCTTGAGCTGCCACAGGATACCCCTACCTCCACTCCTCAACAGTCCAGCCCCTAGAAGGTGCCCCTAGGGAGAGCCAGGCCCAGGTGGGTGTGGAACCTCCCAGATAAGCCCTTGGAAGACTCAGAACTAATTTGAGAGTTCAGTCATTGAAATCTCTTACTTCCTGGCTGCTCTGGAGAGAGGAAGGGAGGGAGGGAGAGAGGAAGGGAGGGAGGGAGGGAGGCCAGAGAGAGGTAGGAGGCTGGGCCCCTAGGAAAATATGGACAGTGCAGGTAGAGGGCAGGAGAAGGGACAAGCTGTGGGCAGATAAGGGACTGAGAAGCCTCTGGGGACCCTCACTGGGAACAGCAGCTTGGCATGACCCTTCTTCCTGGAAAAGATACCATACTCTTGCCATTAGGGGACCTCATTTCTAACTGATCTAGGGTATAGGGTAGATACAAAGAGAATCAGAATTTCTCCCCCACCCCATGCTGTGTGATATTGGCCAGGTTACTCACCCTCTCTGGCCAGGAGAGACTCAGAGCTATTCAGCCTGACAGGGATCAGGCACTGGGGGTTAGTTAGTGTTCCCCACATCCTGGTCTCCAGCAGCTGGTGGCTGGGGCAGAATGTGTTGCCAAGGAAACTGGTCATCATCCCAGCCGGAGACCAGGCTGTGTATTGAATTGTCTGCTCCATGAAGCCCCGTCTCAGGCTGGAGTGAGCACAGGAAATGGACGCAGGTGGTCGGAGGGAGGAGACAGCTCACTACCATCCTTGTTTCCTCTCCTGCCCTGTCCCAGGAGATACGTATGGGGGGACAGGCACACAAGGCCCAAGTTGGGACTGGCGTGGAGGTAGTTTGGGGTGATGCTCCCTTGGTGTGGGGCATGAGGAGGGATGATGGTAGCACCTTAGGATTGTTTTTTGCCAGTGTGTGCTGACACTGGGGCTTGAACTCAGGCCTTACCCGATCGCTTGGCTTTTCGGCTTGAGGTTGGCCCTCTACCACTTGAGTTACAGCTCTATTTCTGGCTTTTTGCTGGTTCACTGAGGAGAAATGTCATAGACTTTGCTGCTCAGGCTGGCTTTGAACCAAGAACCTCAGAGCTCAGCCTCCTGAGTAGCTCGGATGGCACGTGAGCCCCCAACACCTGGCCCTTGGCATCACTTCTTAGTCCACTTCTAAGAATCCTGCAGCCATTGGCTCTCCTGTCTCTCCCTGCCTTTGGGGTGTTGATCCTGTGGCTGTCCTGGCCTTGGCCACTCCTAGCTGTGTCAGCCTGATATCATCCCCTTCTCTGGGCTTCTCTGATCCTCCCCAATGTCCCCAACACATGAATGTGGTCTGTCCCAGCAGGCTCTGAGACCAGTGCTGCTTCTGATCCACCCCTTGTACAGTGGTACTTGGAAATTGCCGAACAGATAAATGAGTTAGAGAGTGAGTGAATGAATGATTGAGTGATTCAGTGAATGAATGAGTGTCTAGTGAGCTAAAGGAATGAGGAATGAGCAAATGGGTGAATGAATGAATGCATATGTAAATGAATGAATGAATGAATTACAGGGTGAATGAATACATGCATGAATGAATCAGTTGTAGAGAAAATGAATGCCTGAATGAATGAATGAGGGCCTAGATGAATGTGAATGAATGAATGAACAAGGGCCTGGGTGGATGAATGAATGAGGGAATGAATGCATGGATGAGTAAGTGAACAAATGAATGAATGAATGACTAAACGCATGCTGGGCTGCAGGCCTCTTGTGCTGCATTCATTCACAGCTCATGTCATTTTCTCATGGTCCCTGCTCAGTGGGGCCATCACCCTCTCCTACAGATGAGGACACAGGGTCATGGGTCACTGTTCCACTTGATAAACCAGGAACCTGATGTCAGCGCAGTGCCCTGGGTGATGTCCAAGGCCACTGGCCCGTGGAGCCCCGCCCCTGCAGAACCCCGCCCCCGCGGAGCCACGCCCCGCGGAGCCACGCCCACGGCCAGCTGGCCTGATCCGGAATGCTGAACAGCACCCCCAGGGCTCAGGGGTGCAGCTCTGCTCTGCCACCTCCCGGCCCCCATGACCAGCTGCAAAGAAATGCCAGTCACCCTGAGGTCTGCTGGCCATCGCTCCGAGCCACAACCATTCTGGTCCCCACACACTTTCCTCAGTCCATAGAACCAGCTCTGGCTGTGGCCACGGTGTCTCGTGTCTGTGACCCTGTGGCTGGGCTGGACTGGGCTGGACAGCGCCCCCAGTGATGGCCCAGTGCGTTTGCATATGGCTGGGGCTCCCACAGTCTACACCGCGGTAGCGAGGCCCCAGGCCCCCCCAGGTCGGCCCATACCGCAGAGGACAGAGGTCCGCAAACACAGCCCACGTCCAGTGTGTGCATAGACGCCCACTGACCCAGGGGGAGGCACCCCATTTCCAAGCTTAGCTGCGTTCAAAGCTGCAGAGAGAGGGTGGGAAGGAGGCATCCTTTCACCGCAGGAAAACAGAGTGAACAGGTGGCTCCAGCTCTGGCTACACGCAGGAATCTGGCTGAGCCACTGAGGCACGCTGTCTCCCCTCCCCCTCCCCACCTCTGAGAGCCAGCCCTGTCCCCCCTGCGGATCAATAGATCAATCGCTGGCTGAGTTATGCACTCCACAGAGGCTGGTCTGGGGGTTCCCAATGTCCTGCTCAGCCCTCCAGGATAGTGACTACCTCAGCAGGATCTGAGCTTGGGCTGAGACCTCCTTCTTAAGATCTTGCCACACCCACAAGGAGTAAGGGGGGTCGCTAGTCCCTGGACAACCTCTTGTCGACCCATTTTATGCTGGATGACAGAGGACTTCAGGTCACAAGCTCAGGGCTGGACCAGAAGGAGGAACAGTGGCCAGGAGCTAGGGCTACCTGTAGGGAGTGAGAGGAAGAACTTCCTGGAGGAGGGGCCATTGCAATAAGCCTTTGAGGGAAGTATAGAAGTTCCCTGGCTGCTGGAGCAGTCCAGTACTCTACTTATTATCAGTGTGTGTGTGTGTGTGTGTGTGTGTGTGTGTGTGTGTGTGTGTGTGTGTGTGTGTACACTCAGGTACTGGGGCTTGAACTCAGGGCTTCGTGCTCTTGCTCAGCTTTTATGCTTGAGGCTGACACGCTACCATTTGAGCCACACTTCCACTTCTTGATATTGCATGCTCATTTTCAGTTTTCTATCCTCTGCCCCTTTGGAAGATCCTAAAAACGATGACAGGCTTGGCACTGCTCTGACAGGGGATAGAACGCCATGGCCACACGGAACCTGCATCTGCCCAGATCCCCAGATAGAGGCTGAGGAAGCTCATTCCAGCCTCGCTTTACTCAAGATCTCTCTCTCTCTCTCTCTCTCTCTCTCTCTCTCTCTCTCTCCTTCTCTCCCTCTCCCTCTCCCTCTCCCTCTCTCTCTCCCCCACACCTCGCCTTTTTTTGGTGCCCGTCCTGGGGCTTGAACTCAGGGCTTGAGTGCTGTCCTTGGGTGTCTTATGCTCAAGGCTAGAGCCACAGCGCCACTCTGGCTTTTTTTTTTTTTTTAATAGTTTAATGGAGATCAGAGTCTCATAGACTTTCCTACTCAGACTGGTTTTGAACCAGGATCCTCAGATCTCAACCTCCTCAGTTGTTAGGATTACAGGTGTGAGCACTGTCTCCTGTTTTCACTCAGGATTTCAAAGCAGAAGGCAATTAGGACCTTCCTGTAGTTGGGGAAAACAGGTTCAAGAATAATCCCCAGGGCAGCTGATCTCATCGCCACTGGCTGGGAAGCTTGATGACCCCAGCAACTTTCTAGAAAGGCAGAAAACGGTGGTACAGGAACCTGGGAGGCAAGTCCACGGGCGTGAAGGACATCCTGACCTTGGGAGTTCCTGACACACCTGCCCTGTTTGCCTCCTTTGCTCCCAGCCCCCAACCCACACAGCCCAATCTGTCAATCTTCTTCAGAACTCGGGCAAAGATGGCGCCCTCTGCCAGCATCAGCAAGAACTGCAGGACAATGGAGTTCACAGATTTCCTGGCCTTTTCACGCAAGGCAGGCCCTCTACCACTTGAGCCACAGCTCCACTTCTGACTTTTTGTTGCTTCATTGGAGATGAGTCTCTCAGGATATTCTTCTAGGGCTGGCTTTGAACGGTGATTCTCAGATCTCAGCCTCCTGAGTAGCTGACAGGCATGCGCTCCTGAGACATCCAGCAGGGCTGACTCTAAGATCAGAGAGTGTCCAAATCCCAGCCTTGAGTCTTCTAATGCTTGTCCCTGCAGTCTGAGGGGGAAGGAAGGGGAGAGGGAGGGAGGAGTGCTTTCCTCCCTGGGGACCCTGTTCAGAGTGGCCTCGTTGTCATCAGTGGAACAGGTGGGGAGAAGAAAAGGGGAGGGGGAGATACTTGAGCCTGTGCAAGCGGACTTCCTTGCCCACGGTCCCAGAGTACGTCTGCTGGCTTCCCATGGCAATAACCCACAAGGCCACTCCACTGCCCAACCAAGAGTGGGGCCCGTTAGTGAGGGTGGAACAGAGGGCTAGACCAGGCAGAGGTGAAGAGAGGAGGGCGGAGGTAGACAGGTGTAATGGGAGGCCTGCGGCTGGAGGGGGACTTGCTGGAGGCAATGGAGGGGAGGGGGGGAGGAAGGGGAGGAAAGTGGTACTGGCTCTGGCAGTGAGTGGCGTGGAGTTGAGGGAGGACGGGAGGAGGTGATGGATGTGGAAGGGATAAAAGAAGAGCTGGTAGAAGAGGACGGTGGTGGAGGAGACGGAGAGGAGGAGGGATGGAGGAGGAAGGGGAGGAGGAAGAGGAAGAGCGGATGGGGGCGCAGCGACTGAGAATAGGATGGTGGGTGGGAGAAGACGGAACTGGAGGTAATGGTGGAGGAAAAGATGAAGGAGAAAGAAAAAAAAAGACGGAGGATAGCGTCTCCAGGAGGGAGGAGGGAGGAGGGGATGACGGAGAATGGCTGGTGGATTGATGCAGGCAGAAGAGGAGGGAACTGGAGGTATTGGTGGAGGATGCAGGATGCAGGAGGAGGGGTGGAGAGGAGGAGGGTGGAGGGGCAGGAGGAGGTGGAGGAGGAAGAGAAGAGGGTGAAGGAGGAAGAGCAGAAGATGGAGGAGCAGGTGGAGGAGGAAGAAAGGGTGAGGAGGAAGGGGAGGGAGGGGACGCAGGAGAATCGGATGGCAGGAAGAGACTGGAGCTGGAGGTGAGCGGGGCTGGTGTGTGCGGGATCTGTGGCTGGGGAGGGTGGGCAGAGAGGGTGGAGGGGAGAGCCCGGTGGTGACAGGTCCCGTGGGGTTGGGTGGCAGGGTATCTGGACCCGCGTGGTGCTGGGGATGAGTGTGGTGCCCCCCCCTCCCGCTTTCCCAGCCTGCTTCCTTCACCATTTTCCTTCCTGGGGGAGGATGGCCCTGGGGTGCCCGGTGCCCAGCCCCCCCCCACCTCTGCAGGGGCAGTGGGGGATGGGCCGGTGACAAAAGCTGCTCCCGGTAAACAGCTCCAACTGGAACAGGATCGATCCTGGCTGGAAACAGCTGTAATTAGATTGAACGCAGGCAAGGGGGCGCGGCCCAGCCTCTTTTCTGCTGCCTTCAACAAAAAAAAAAAAGAAGCTGAAGTTTTGCTTCCCGATTCCAGCCTGAGCCCGGCCCCTCCCCCAGCCTCCATCTCTAGGGTCCCCGTGAGAGACTCCAAGGGGACCCCAGCGGCCTGGGCTGGATGAGGCCATTGGTTTCTGCCTCACTACCAGCTGGGCAACCCTGGGCCAGTGGCTTACCTTCTCTGTGTAAAAAAGGAGAAACGTTATTCCTTATGGAATTATTATTATAAAGACTGAATGGCAGGCTCATGCCTATAATCCTAGCGACACAGGAAGCTGAGATCTGAGATTCCAAACCAGCCAGGGCAGGAAGTCAGTAAGACTCTTACCTCTCCAATTAACCAGTGGAAGTTTGGCTCAAATAGAGCACCAGCCTTGAGCAAAAGAGCCAAGTGAGAGATGGAGGACCTCAGTTCAAACCCTAGTTCAGGCACATTCACACACACACACACACACACACACACACACACACACACTTGAAGTTTACAACAGGTGTACAAAAAGGGTCTTCATTTGAATTTAAAAGTCTGGGTTGAGTTTCAAGTTTTCTTCTGGAAAACTGACTGCCTGAGACTGTGAGGCCTTTCAAAAATGGGGTGCCTGGCCCCTTCCTGTGGTCTTCACTGGGTGGGCCAGCACTAAAGAGGGCAAGGCTGAGACGGGTCCTTGAGTTTCTGCCACTGTCCTCTTCCTCCCCCCATCACTCTTTTTCTCCCTCCCTCCCTTCCTTCTCTTCCTTCCCTCCTTCCTTCCTTCCTTCCTTCCTTCCTTCCTCTCTTCCTTTCCCTCCCTCTCACCCTCCCTCCCTCCCTCCCTCCCTCCCTCCTTCCCTTCCTTCCTTCCTTCCTTCCTTCCTTCCTCCTTCCTTCCTTCCTTCCTTCCTTCTTTCCTTCCTTCCTTCCTTCCTTCCTTCCTCTCTTCCTTTCCCTCCCTCTCACCCTCCCTCCCTCCCTCCCTCCTTCCCTCCCTCCCTCCCTCCCTCCCTCCCTCCCTTCCTTCCTTCCTTCTTTCCTTCCTTCCTTCCTTCCTCTCTTCCTTTCCCTCCCTCTCACCCTCCCTCCCTCCCTTCCTTCCTTCCTTCCTTCCCTCTTTTGTCCCTTAGTTTGAACTCTGGGCCTTGCTTATTAGGCTGGTGCTCTATCACTTGAGCGACATCTTCAGCCTTGTTTGTTTTTATGTAGGATCCGGCTCTTCACTCCCAACTGGCCTGGACTGTGATCTTCCCACAGTAGCTGAGATGACAGGTCCAGGCCACCACACCCAACCCACACCCAACTTTTTGTGTTAAACTGGAGTCTTGGAGTCCTACTATTTGCCAGGGCTGGCCTTAATGATCCCCACCACCACCCTCAGCCTTTTTTTTTTTTTTACCAGTCATGGGGCTTGAACTCTGGGCCTGGGCGCTGTCCCTCAGTTCTTTAGCTCAAGGCAAGCACTCTACCACTTGAGCCACAGCACCACTTCTGGTTTTCGGGTGGTTAATTGGAGATAAAATCTCATGGACTTTCCTGCCAGGGCTTGCTTTGAACCATGATCCTCAGATCTCACCCTCCTGAGTAGCTAGGATTACAGGTGTGAGCCACAGGTACCCCGCTTCCCCTAAGTCTCTTGGATAGCTGAAATTGCAGGAGTGAGCCCTTGGTGCCTGGCTTGTTCTGTTTTCTTTTCTTTTCTTTTTTTTTTTTGCCAGTCCTGGGTCTTGAACTCAGGGCCTGGGCACTGTCCCTGAGCTTCATTTGCTCAAGGCTAGCATGCTTATCACTTGAGCCACAAAGCCACTTCCAGCCTTTTCTATGTATGTGGTACTGAGGAATCAAACCCAGGGCTTCATCTATGCTAGACAAGCACTCTACCACTAAACCACATTCCCAGCCCTGTTTTGCTTGCTTGCTTGCCTTCTTTCTTTCTTTCTTTCTTTTTCTTTCTTTCTTCCTTCCTTCCTTCCTTCCTTTCTTTCTTTCTTTCTTTTCTTTCTTTTTTTCTTTCTCTCTCTCTCTCTCTTTCTTCTTTCATTTCCTTTCCTTTTTGTCTGAGACAGAGACTCAAACTTGGTATCTGACAATTTTGACCATTAGCTGGCACTCTACCACCTGAACCATACCTCCAACCCCTGTTTTGCTTTCTTGAGCGAGTTTCACTATATAATCCAAGCTTGCCTGTAACTCTATTCTCAGCCTCCCAAGCATTATGCCATCATGCCCAACTTTATTGTTTTGGTATGGGTGTGTGTGTAGTTTGTGTGTATGTGTGTGTTGGTATTGGGGCTTGGACTCAGGGCCTTGGCACTGTCCCTTAGCTTTTCCATTCAAAGCTAGTATTCTATCACTTGAGTCACACCTTCACTTCCATAGTTTTCCCCTGGTTAAATTGGAGATAATAGTCTCACAGACTTGCCTCCTCTGGGCTGGCTTTGAGCTTTGATTCTCAGATCTCAGCCTCTTGAATAGCTAGGATTACAGGCATGAGCCATTTCATATTAATTGTCCCTTTAAATAATACACTGTTACGGTTTTTTTGTTACATTTTTTTTTAAATCAACATTCTCTTCTCACACACACACACACACACACACACACACACAGAGCGTGATTTTTTTCTAACATGTCCAATGACCTGCAACTGTCTTATTTAATCATAGAACCTGAAGCAGCCAATTAGAACCTCTGAGTGTCCCCAGACGAAGGTGACATGTCAGTTCACACTCTCCAGGCGAAGCCCCTGTCCTCAAGGAATGAGTCACAAGGCACAGGAACACTCATTTATTTTTGCAGTCATCTACGGACATCGATCTAGCACGCCATCTGTTCTGGAACCAAAGGAAAAGCAAGCTCCCTGTGCTGCCCTACAATCCCGTTGGACCACAAGGGCTTCCTTCCTTGAAGAAGAGGCTAGGAGCAGGGACGGCAGGGCACTCACTACCACACTTAGGGGTACCCAGCAGTGGGATGAGGCCTTTGCGGATGTGTGATGGGGTCAGATTCCGTTTATTTATTTAGTTATTTATGTATTAGCCAGTCCTGGAGCTTGAACTCAGGGCCTGGGTGCCATCCCTTAGCTTTTCCCACTCAAGGCTGGCATGCTACCACTTCAGCCACACTTCTATTTTTGTATGTCACTTGTGGGGCTTGAACTCTGAGCCTAGGCACTGTCCCTCCGCTCTTTGGCTCAAGGCGAGCGCTCTACCACTTGAGCCACAGCACTACTTCTGGTTTTCTGGTGGTTCATTGGAGATAAGAGTCTCATGGATTTTCCTGCCTTGGCTGGCTTTGAACTGCGATTCGATTCTCAAATCTCAGCCTCCTGAGTAGTTAGGATTGTAGGCCTGAGCCACCAGCGCCCAACCTCACTTCTAACTTTTTTGGAGTTACGAGTCTCATGGACTTTTCTGGCAAGGCTAGCTTTGAAGTTCAGTGCTCAGATCTCGGCCTCCTGAGAACCTTGGATTATAGGCAGGAGGCACTCCTGCATAGCCAAGCTGACATTCTGATCAAGTTCAAACTGATGTCCCAAATATCCCCAGGCTTGTGGCGCCTCTGAGCCCTCATTCTTTGGATCTGTGGGCTCTGTAGGGCCTCTGGGTTTGCAGAGAAGCCAGGTCTAAGCGGGAGAGGACCTCAGATACCCCCAGGTAGTTAAGCCTTCCTTGCAGGAACCTGGTTGCTGGGGTCTGGAGGTGCACTCCAGGAAAAAATGAGTCATTCCTAGGGAGTTATGCCCCCATCTCCATGTCACAGGCTTCTGGCTGGCAGTGGGGAACCCTTGCCCACTGGAGTAGGGGGTAAGTGGTGGAGGACGGGCACCGTGGAGGGGATGGGGTTTGATGGCTATACCTGGAGTTATACTCAAACTGTGTCCCCTTTCTTTGTCTCCTTTCTACCCTATCTGCTTGCCCTTGTCTGTTCCTACCTTCTTTGTCTCTGTCTCTCTCTGCCCCTCTGGCTGACCTTACCATTGGGTATTTCTGTCTGTCTGGGGGTGGGGGGGTCCCTCTTTCCTTGCCCTGCTGGTACCGGGTCCCTGTCTCTCCCCTGCCCCGTCCCGGATCCCTGCCCCTCTGTACCTGTCCTTGAACCCTGTCCCTCCCTGTCTCTCTCTCCCCACATGCTCTTGTTCTGCGGTCTTTGACTCTCCCTCCCTGCCTTTCCCTATTTCTGTCTCCTTCCTGTCCTGTTTGGGGTCCCCGTTCCTCCTGGCTCTTCTTGTGTCTGGGTCTCTGTCCCTCTTCTGCTTTTCCCTATCTTTGCCACTTTCCTGTCCCGCTGGGCCTGGGTCCATCCCTCCCCATCCCCGGTCCCTCCCCTGCCTGTCCGTCCCTCCCTCTCTCTCCATCCTGCCTCACAGCCTGCAAGCGCAAGGAGCAGGAGCAGCAGAAGGAGCGGGCTCTGCAGCCCAAGAAGCAGCGGCTGGTGTTCACAGATCTGCAGCGCCGCACGCTCATCGCCATCTTCAAGGAGAACAAGCGCCCGTCCAAGGAGATGCAGGTCACCATCTCCCAGCAGCTTGGCCTGGAGCTCAACACTGTCAGCAACTTCTTCATGAACGCCCGGCGCCGCTGCATGAACCGCTGGGCCGAGGAGCCCGGTGCCACCCCTGGCGGCCCTGCCAGTGCCACTGCCACCTTCTCCAAGGCCTGAACCGCCTGGCCAAGCCCCACTGGCTGGCCAGGCCCCCCACCTTCCTCCCCCACCCCCGGGAGGGGATCGCACACCTGGCTCCCCCCAGGCACAAAGGGCCCCTTCCCCATCCACCACCCCAAAAGGAAGCCCCACCCCACCCCGGGGGGGGCAGGGACAGGACAGAATGGGGTTTCCTAGCCCCCTCTCCATTCAGGACACACAGGGGGCCTCAAGGAAAACCAGGACTCCCTGTGTGTCCCCCCCTAAAGCGGGTCAAGAAGCACATACTAGAAATATAAACCGGGTATTTAAAAAGAATTAAGATTACCCCTCCTTTGCCAGGCCCAGGCCCTCCTGCCTTCCTGCTCCCCTCCCTAGCTACTGTGCCCCACTGTGTCCCCAAGAACTCAGCTCCTTCCCAAGTGGCCAAAACCCTGTCAAGCTGGATCCTCAGAGTGCCCCCCCAACCGACCCTCTCCACCGGCAGGAAGGCTTGCCACAGCCAAGACCCCAGCTGCCCCCTCCCCATGGCCAGGACTCTTTGTGCCAACAATTGCCTGCCTTAAAGCCGGGGGAGGGGGCCTGGGGTCTTCGCCCTTCCCGCCCCCCCATCCCAAACCCAAGGGGTGGCAGCGCCAACATGCGGGTAAATTCCAGAAACTTCCCTCTCCCCACCCCCCCAGCACCCCTGGTCTAGTTCACTTTAACTTTCCGCACCTTGATAAATGCCACACAGGGAAAATAACCAAAACCCACAGCGCTGGAACGGGAAGAGGACACCAGATTCCAAGATGAGGCGGCTGCACTCACCGAAAGCACCGCCCCACCGCCCCCAGTGCCACGGGGGCGCTCTGAATTTTCTGCCATGCATCATCCCTCGTGGGGTGCACAACTGGGTCCCACTCAAAGAGGAACTGGAGTGGTGAACCTCAAGTTTGATGCTGAAGAAGTTGGAATCTTCTTTTCCAATTTTTGCCAAAAAAAAAAAAAAAATACCAAGGAGGGGAAAGGGTTAGAAATGAAGACAAACACTGTGCTCCCCCTTTTTCTGGGAGCACCCCAATTTCCACTTGGGCTTATTTCCTCTGGGTGACTTCCAAGACTGGCTACAGTTGGATTTCCAAGAGCCCATTCACCTGGGGCTCGAGATGGGGGGGCGCTGGAAGAACCCTCTCCACAAACTCTTCCCCTCCCCGCGATGGCTGCCTCCCAGGGAGGGGCCACCCGTGTCCCTGAGACCCCCACCCCCAAGGTAAAGGCTACCTCACTCAAAGTTCATGTCTGTGATTGGAGAAATCACGCCTGATACCAAAGATTTCCCTCCCCTCCCCCCAAGGATTTGTGCTGGACCCTAGGGTTCCCGCCCCCACCCCAGAGAGAGAGAGAGAGAGAGAAAGAGAAAGAGAGAGAGAGAGAGAGAGGGGAATGGAAGATGATAGCGAGGTCGATGAGTGCCTTTTTCTTGAACCAAAGATGTGTGCGGTGTGTCCTCTGTCCTTATCGACTCGCTGTTTCCCCAGATCGACATAATGCTTCTAGAACCTTCTGGTGTGGGAGCAGAATCCTGAGTGAAGCGTCCCCTTCCCCCCCCCCCCACATACATCTCACACACACACACACACACACACACACACAGAGGCATGCACAGGATACACAGACACGTGCACACAGATCTTGTGTCTATTTCTGTAGTCCCAGGGTACTAGAAGGTTTGTTCTGGATGGGTCTCAGGCCCCCTCCTTCTTGCCCCTCCCTGATACCTGGGACCCCCTTTTCTCTCCCCCACGCCCCCAGTTCCTGATGGATGGCTCTAGGACTCTTGTCCCCTCTGTGCTGGGTGAGCCCCTTCCCCATGCCCAGCTTTCAAGACCCCAAAGTCAGGTACAAGGGGCTTCTTGTATCCCTGTTGGACGTGGGAAGGGGCTGCCTGTGTTCTTCTGCTTGTGACCAACTGGTTAGACCAGTGAGCCCTCGCTATCACCCAAGTTTCCCGGAATCCTTTTATTATTATTATTATTATTTATTTGCCAGTACTGAGTCTTGAGCTCAGGCTGCTGTTCCTTAGTTCCCCCACCCACCCACCCACCCACCCACCCAAGGTTAGCACTCTACCACTTTAGCCAGATCTCTACTTCTGGCTTTTTGGTGGTTAATTGGAGATAAGAGTCTTCTGAGTCTTCTGATTACCTAGGAATACAAGTGTGTGCCATAGAGCCTAGCTGTCTTCTGCTTCTTTTCCCCACTTTCCTTCCTCCGTTCTTTCCTTCCTTCCTCCCTTTTTCTCTTCCTTCTTAACTTTCTTCCACCATTCCTCCCTTCTTTTTCTTCATTTTCTCCCTCTTCTCTCTATCCCTCTTTCTCCCTCTCTCCCCCTCCCACTTCTTTTCTTTCTGTGTCAATCTTGGGCATAGGACCTACCCTTAGCCTAAGCCCATGCCAAGCAAACACTTTTCTACTCCCGGCCTTTTAGTCTAGTTTTTTGTTTGTTGTTTTGTCTGTCGTGGGGGTTGATCTCAGGGCCTGGGTGCTGTCCCTGAGCTCTTTTGCTCAAGGCTAGTGCTCTACCACTTCGAGCCCACAGCTCCACTTCTGGTTTTCTGGTTGGTTGTTATTAGAGATAAGAGTCTCTGGGACTTTCCTGCCAGGGCCGGCTTCAAATCTTGATCCTCAGATCTCAGCCTCAGGAGTAGCTAGGATTACAGGCATGAGCCACCAGTGTCTGGCCCTTTTAGATACTTTTCAAACACCATCACATATACACCAAAACACACACCAATACACACACACACACCAACACACACATCACACACACACACACACACACACATAGGCCCCCTCCTCTATGCCCATCACCTACTTACCAAAGACCTTTCCCCATGCTGGGAACCCATCTTCCAGCACAATTCCTTCTAGCCTTTGACAATTCTCTCTGAAATACCTCAAAATATTTAATGTATAGTTTATGTGATTTAAAAAAAATCCTTAGCTAGTTTTTGGAATATGTGACTTGAAGCTTTATACCGTTAAATTATAATTTTGCAGACGATGGCATGTCATTTCTGTGGCGGCTTCCGTGGAAGACGTATTGAATGTCAGGGCAGCAGAAGCCGGGCCAGCGGGGCGGGCGAGGGTGGGGCTGGGCCGTGGTGGCCTGGGCCAGCCTGGGACCAGACTTCTCATGTACAAGTCTTTTAGGAAAGAGAGTGGATCTTCTGTTTCCTGCCTTGTTCTGTTCCTTGGGTTTTTTTGGTTGTTGTTGTTTTATTTTAGTCATGTCTTATAAGAGTATTTATTATTCTATGTGTTCTGTGTTCAAATGTAATTTAAGGAAAAAAAAAGACGCGATGGAATTTGGTTTGATGCATGGCTAATGTATTCCTTCTTGCCAATGATGTAGTAAGTGGGGGTGGGTGGGGGGTTCCATGCCACATGGTTGTATTTCATGCCCAAGTCCCTGCTGTTCCGTGTGTTCTTTAAGCTGCTGTTTCTGTCCCCCATGTTCTAAGAAATTGAGGCTCCCCCCCCACACCCGAACCCAGGTGGAGAGGAAGAAAGGGTCCTGGAGCAGACTGAACCTTCAGTTCCCAGCACCTTACATCCCACCTGCCTGCCCAGCCTGGATTTTGGATGCCCAGGGCCTTCCTCGCTGCCGTGGCTCTCCCGCCCACCCCCTCCCACCAGGGTTGGTTTTACCTGAGCCTGAATTCCCAAGTGTCTTGTTCAGAGGAGAGAGACAATCAGGCAATTGGATTCTTGTTACCTAGGTGGTGGGGAGGAGCTGGGGTGTGCCTCAACTTCCCCAGATCCAAACAGTCCTGAGACTCATCCACTTCCATTGGGAGGTGCCCTCAGCCTCCCTGACCCAGGATTGGCCACCAATTCACCTTTCTGCCCAGCCTGGGAGATGAGAGCCTTCCCTCTCAGCCACTCCTGGGTCCTGAAGAGCAGAGCCCCACCCCCGCTCCCCACACACATATACTGACCCCAGTATTTGAAATGAGGCTCTGGGATCTTGCGTTTGCCTCACTCCTCCTTTGCCAGGTGGTCAGGCCTCTGAGCCACTCCTAGGTGGAGAAAGTAGTGGGCAGATTTCCTTCCTGGTAGACCCCAAGAATGTGGGTGATGGATGGGGACCGCTAAGGGATGTCCACACCATGTGTGACAGATGCTGGGCGTGGGATCTTAGGGCTCAGATGATGGCAAGGATGGGGGGAGGGGCCTCATCATTTTTTACCTTCTTAGCCCAAACTGTTTCAACCAAAGCCAGGCCTTTGGGCCCCAGAGCTCCTCTCGGCGGCTCTATCACGAGGGCTGGTTTTGGTGAATTACCTCAGTGGAGGGTGTGGAGGAGACCTAGAATATTTCTCATAAAGATGAGGAAGTAGGGTTGCTATTTGGGCTGTGGAAAGTTCTAGGTCTCCAAAACAGTAAGGGAAGAACAGCCTCATCCCACCCTCAGGTGATAAGCTTAAAAGTTTAAAAAAAAAAAAAGTCATCACCGTTGTGTTAACCATTGCTGTGCTGGGTTTGTTGTTTTGGTTTTTTTCTTCAATAAATTATTTTCTAGTCACTAAGCTGGGTGTGTGTGTGTTGGTTAACTGGGGATGGACAGAAAAGGGGAAGGCCAGGGGTCCCCAAGCCCTGAACACAGGATGGAGGAAAGGCGTGAAGGAAAGAGGGACCCTGTTTCTCCCTGCTTTATCATTTAAGAATCAGAAGCTTGGAGCCTCTGGGCCAGATAGGCCCCTTCCATGCAGACCTTGTCAGGACCTACATGGGAGCCATCACTGTCCATTGTTCTAACTGCCCAAAGCTGGGAAGCAGAGGGGAGAAAGTGGCCAGAAGAGGTTAGATTTGGAACTCGTGTAATTTGTCGGTAGGGGCTGGTGGAGGATGTCCAGGTTGTTAGGTAGAACCTGCTCTGCTCTCTCCTGCTGGCACTGTCTTCTCCAGAATGGAAAGGAAGCAATCTCTACCTACCACCAGAGGTCAGTATTTTGACTCTTGACTCTTGACTCTGAGTGTGTGTGTGTGTGTGTGTGTGTGTGTGTGTGTGTGTGTGTGTGTGTGTGTGTGTGTACTGGGACTTGAATTCAGGGTCTTGTGCTTTTTCCAAACAAGGCTGGTGTTTTGCTACTTGAGCCGTGTCTCTACTTCTGCCTTCTTTTTTCTGGGTCCTGTTGTGGGGCCTGAACTCTGGGCCTGGGCACTGTCCCTCAGCTCTTCAGCTCAAGGCTAGCGCTCTACCACTTGAGCCACAGTGCCACTTCCAGCTTTTTTTTTTCTGCTTATGTGGTGCTGAGGAATTGAACCCAGGGCTTCAAGCATGCAAGGCAAGCACTCTACCACTGAGCCACTTTCCTAGCCCTGCCTTTTTTGGTCAGTCGTGGGGCTTGAACTCTGGGCCTGGGCACTGTCCCTCAGCTCTTTAGCTCAAGGCAAACGCTCTGCCACTTGAGCCACAGCACCACTTCCAGCTTTTTTTTTTTTTTAAATAATATATTGGAGATAAGAGTCTCGGATTTCTTGCCTGGGCATCAAACAGTGACTCTCAGATCTGGGCTTCCTGAGTAGCTAGGACTATAGGTATGAGCCACCAGTGCCTGGCTTCTACTTCTGGCCTTTTGCTGGTTAAAGTTAAAACTCTCATAGATTTTCCTGCCTGGGCTGGCTTTGAACTTCCATCCTCAGATCTCAGCTTCTTGAGTAGTAGGTGTTTTACAGTAAAAAAAAAAACCTGGCTGTTTTTACTTTTTAAAAAACCAGGAATCCTCTATGTGGCTTGGACAAAAGAAGAGTAGGAAAGCCCAACGTGTGGGATTGAGCCCCAAAATGCTCTCCCTGGGGTCGGATGGACTCTGATTTGTTAGGAAAAAGCAAGAAGTAGAGACCTCACCTTTGGAGAAAGGTCTCCTGTTCACTGATAGGCTTTTACAAGTCAATGACTTCTCTCCTGGGGGTAGAGGTGGCTGCACCGCCAAGTCCGGTAGAAAATGGTCCTCAAAGGGCATTGGCTGCCCCTCTGAGGGCCAGAGCTCTATCTCTATGGATGCTCATTCATCGATGACTAAAATCTGGCATCTGGGTCTCTGCCGGTGATGTGTGGGCCAATTTGGGAAGTGGCTCTTTCTTCCTTTGGGGGTTGAGATCCTTTTGCAGCTCTTCTGCAGAATGATGATGACCTCTCCAAAGTCTCCTATCAGCAAAGGTCTGGCAGGAATGCCATGACTGGGTGGCAAAGAGCTGAGACGGGTCCTTAGAAGGTGATCGCTGGCTTGCCTGGAGTGACAATGTCTTATCCTGGAAAGATCTAGATTGTCTGCTCACGGTGGTAGACCATCTTGTGGTGACAGTGGGTTGGGTTTCTGAGGGAAGAGTAGACTGTCTTCCTACAATTAATGACAAGCTCCTGACTGAAGTTGCCTTTCCCTGGCACTGATGAATCTTCTTCACCAAGAAAGATGTCTTCCTAGTGTTGCTGGGTGGCTGCTGTTCTTCATCAGATGGGACCGGGGAATGTCTGTGGACCTTGGGAGACTTCTTCAGGATCGCACCCCGCGTGATGAGGTCTGCGTAGCCCTCACGGTGGGAGAAGGCGTAGCTGGAACGCCGAGTGGGAGCCTCCCGGCGCAAATGAAGCATGCGTTCCACGGTGAAGATCTCATCCTTCGGGGCTTCCTCTTCCTGAAAGCACAGCGGGACGAGGGTATCAGGCTCCGGCGTGACTCTAGTCACTGGCCTCCGAGTAAGGAACCTCCAGAGCCCTCGGGCACTGGCCACCTGCTTCAGGTTTCAAGGTGTGTCAACTAGAATCCGCCCTGGAATTTGACTTGGATCTGGCAGAGTCCTTCCCTGGGACTTCATTCTAGAATAGCCCATCCGCATTCTCACCTGGGACTGAACTCTTGAGCAGCCAATCAGAATCTTTCCCAGAGCGAATTTTTTTTTTTGGGGGGGGGGGGGTGAATTATGTTTTTGTTACACGTGTATTTTTTTTTTTTTTTTTTTTGGTCAGTCAGGACCTGGGTACTGTCCCTGAGCTTTTTCACTTTACCACTTTGAGCCACAGCACCACTTCTGGTTTCTGGTGGTTAAAGGGATATGAGTCTCACAGACTTTCCTGCCTGTGCTAGCTTCGAACTGTGATCCTCAGATCTCAGCCTCCAGTGTAGCTAGGATTACAAGCATGAGCCACGGGCACCTGACTAGTATTTCTTTTTTCTTTCTTTCTTTCTTTCTTTCTTTCTTTCTTTCTTTCTTTCTTTCTTTCTTTCTTTCTTCCTTCCTTCCTTCCTTCCTTCCTTCCTTCCTTTCTCTCTCTCTTTCTTTCTTTTCTTTCCTTTTCTTTTTCTTTCTTTTTTCTTTGCCAGTCCTGGGACTTGAACTCAGGCCATGGGCACTGCCCTTAACCCTCTTTTGCTCAAGGCTAGCACTCTACCACTTGGCTTTTTCTGTGTATGTGGTACTGAGCAATCAAACCCAGGGTTTCATACATGCTAGGCAAGCACTCTGCCACTGAGCCCATTCTAAGCCCAGTACTTTCTTTTTTCATTGTGATAAAACACACATGATGTCTAGACACAGTGGTCCCTGTAACATTTAGGAGGGAGAAGCAAAAAGATCATTTGTTGGAGGCCATCCTGGACTACAAGTAAGATGCTTTCTCAATAAAGTTTGAAAAGCATGAGCTAAAACTCACCTTCTAAGTCCTGGTGAAGGGCACTGTCCAATGTCATTAAGCACATTCACATAACTGTGCAGCCATCACCACCACCCAATTCCAGAACATTCTCACCTCCCTAAACTGAAACTCTGTCCCCCCCAAACATTCAATCTATTTGGAAACCACACTGGATGCTCATTTCTCCACCTGTGGTTGCTTAGGATTTTTATTTATTTTTTGTCAATCCTGGGGCTTGAACTCAGGGCCTGGGCACTGTCCCTAAGCTTCTTTTGCTCAAGGCTAACACTCTACCACTTGAGCCACAGCGCCACTACTGGCTTTTTCTGTTTATGTGGTACTGAAGAATCGAACCCAGGGCTTCATGCATGTAAGGCAAGCACTCTACCACTAGGACACATTCCCAACCCCTGCTTAGGATATTTCTATGTGCTCCCAAATGCCCCCCTTTCCCTAGAGCATTTCAAGGTTGGTTCAGCCACTTAAACCCTATAATACTTGGGGAACTAATACCAGCCAGTGCATGCAGGTTGGCTCTCCTCTACCAGGATGTGTGGTCTTCCTTTAGGGAGTGTACCCCTCTGAGAGCACAGGGAACCCCTGGGGTTCCATGTCCACCCCTCTCAAAGGGAGAGCAAGGAGGAGCTGATGGGGTCCCAGGAAGGCTCAAGGCCCTCCAGCCATGCTTCACCTTGGGGCGCAGCTCCCTGAAATGCTGGTGGATGACGCGGAAGGCCAGGATGGGTAATGTGGTCGTGGCCATGTTCAGCAGGATCACCAGCAGATTGGACGGCTGGGTCAGCACAGTGTAGTCAGCATCTGAGAAGAGGATGAGGAACATAACAGAGACCTTGCTTCCTCCCCCCCCCCCCCATGTCTCCAGACCACCACCAAACAGCATCCCCTTCCTCAGGACTTGCTGGGTGGCTGTGAGCCACCTGCATGGCTTTTTCTTCTAATTCTTGCTTTGTTTTTTGTTTTGATGGTTATGGGGCTCGAAATCAGGGTTTGGGTGCTGCCTTGAGCTCTTTTGTTCAGGCTAGCTCTTTACCATGTTGAGCCACAGCTCCATTTCTGATTTTTTTTTTTTTTTTGTCAATCGTGGGGCTTGAACTCTGGTCCTGAGCTCTGTCCGTCAGCTCTTCAGCTCAAGGCGAGCGCTCTACCACTTGAGCTACAGCACCACTTCCGGTTTTCTGGTGGTTAGTTGGAGATATGGTTTTCTGGTGGTTAGTTGGAGATATGAGTTTCATGGACTTTCCTGCCCAGGCTGGCTTTGAACCGAGGTCCTCAGATCTCAGCCTCCTGAGTAGCTAGGATTACAGGCATGAGCCACCAGCGCCAGCTTCTTTCTTTCTTTCTTTCTTTCTTTCTTTCTTTCCATTCCTGGGGCTTAAACTCAGGGCCTAGGTATTGTGCCTGCGCTTTTTGTTTGGTTGGTCGTGGGGCCTGAACTCTGGGCCTGGACGCTGTCCCTCAGTTCTTTAGCTCAAGGCTAGGTCTCTACCACTTGAGCCACAGCGCCACTTCTGGCTTTTTCTGCTTATGTGGTACTGAGGAATCAAACCCAGGACCTCGTGCATGAGAGGCAAGTACTCTACCACTGAGCCACCTTCCCAGCCCCTGTCCCTGAGCTTTTTAGCACAAGGCTAGTGCTCTATCACTTGAGCCACGACTCTACTTCTGGTTTTTTGTTATTTAATTGGAGTATCACAGACTTTCCTGCCTGAGCTGGCTTTGAACTACTATCCTTTAGATCTTAGCCTCCTGAATTGCTAGGATTATAGACATGAACCACCAAAGTCCAGGCTTTGCATATGGCTGTTTTGGGGTCCCTGGAGGCCACTCCCGACACCTTTCCCTGCCTCTCCCCGCCCCCCCACTGTCCCTGCTGATGTGTCAGGGATGCCTGTGTTGCCTGTGTCAAGACCTCCCAGTGGGGCTCACAGAGAAATGGGAACGTTGATGGAGAGATCCTGTACAGCCACAAGCTCTGGGTGAAAAATGTCATAATTGCGTAGAAGCCAAGGCTGAGGAAAACAGCCAGGACACACAGAATGCTCCAGTATTTGATGACCAGGATGGCCTAGACAGGAAAGGGGGAAAGGAACAGCCAGGGTTGGAGGATTATCTGGGTCAGGACATCGAGTTCTAGGGTCCAGGAAGGTCACCTGGGTGGCCTCCATGGTCCCTGGACACGGGGAGATGAGGTTATGGCCCTACCTCCATGATAACAGACAGCAAGCCTGAGATGGCCACAATCACCGCGAAGGACTGGTAGTCACCAAGGTTGGCAGGCCCTGCTGTGTCTCGGCTGATCCACAGTGTCATGAAGAAGTTGATCAGGGAGGTGACCGTGCCATGGGCAAGGGCTTGGAAGAAGATCCGGTAGTTGAAAAGTTCCTCTCTCTGGCCAGCCATATACAGCCGGGGCATCTCCAGGCTCTGCTCAGCACTCACATCCTAGAAAAGAGTCAGCAGGCTCTTGGGACAGGACAGGGAATGGGAGGGACCCCTAAAGGGATCTGGCCACCTTTGTAGCACAAGGTGGCATGAGTTGCAGTGAATTAAATCAAAGATGTTGCCAAGAGGCGATGGCTCACATCTGTAACCCCAGCTACTCAGGAGGCTGAGATCTGAGGACTGTAGTTCAAAGTCAGCCCAGGAAGTAATGTTCATGATACTCTTATCTCCAATCTACCCCCCTAAAAAAGTTAGACGTTGATCTGTGGCTCAAGTGGTAAAGCACCAGCCTTGAGCACAAAAGGACAGTGCCCAGGCCTTGAGTTCAAGCCCCAGGACTAGCACCAAAAACAAGTTCTGATTTAAGCTGGGCACTGGTAGCTCACACCTGTAATCCTACCTACTCAGGAGGCTGAGATCTGAAGATGGCAGTTCAAAGCCAGCCTGGACAGGAAAGTCCCCATGAGACTCTTATCTCCAATTAAGCACCAAAAAACCAGAAGTGGTGCTGTGTCTCAAGTGGTAGAGCGCTCGCCTTGAGCTGAAGAGCTGAGGGAAGGTGTCCAGGCCCAGAATTCAAGCCCCACAACTGACCCCCCCCCACCAAAAAAAAGTTCTGGTTTTTCTGCCCAGGCTGGCTTTGAAGTTGGATCCTCAGATCTCAGCCTCTTGAGTAGCTAGGATTACAGGTATGAGCCACCAGCACTCAGCTTATGATAGTCCCTCTGACACTCCATCTGAGTCAGAGCTCAGTGAGAGCAGATATCAAGTAAGGGCACAGAGATTGTTCCTGGGCCAGGCTTCCCTGCACCCCATACCACCATGGCGGAAGCCAGACCTCACCCCTGCTCACCTTCTCAAAAAGCCCAATGTAGAAGACCAGGAGGATGGTGTAGAGCAGGTTGAAGAGAGCCAGGAACCAGCCTTCGTACAGGGGCTGTGCACAGAGTCAGGACATAAAGATGGCCAGAGGCTTGAAGGCCAGGGGCCCAGGGACCCTGCCCAGCTGGCCACCAGCTGGAGGGAGGAGTCCCAGAAGGGCTAGGAGTTGCTGAAATGACCAAGGCTAAGCTAAGTCCATGCTGGGCTAAGTGGAGCTGATAAGGGCTAGAAGAGGATAAGCAGGGGACAGAAGAGAACTCTAAGCTTTTGAGAAAACGCGTCCTCTAACTGGGCAGTAAGTAGATGACTGGATCAAGAACAGCATGTAGGCCGGCACCATGGCTCACGCCTGTCATCCTAGCTACTCAGGAAACTGAGCTCTGAGGATCAAGATGCAAAGCCAGCCTGGGCAGGAAAATCTGAGAGACTCTTGTCTCCAATTAACCACCAGAAACCAGAAAACTGAAGTGGTAAAGTGGTAGAGCACTAGACTTGAGTGAAAAAGCTCAGGGACAGCGCTCAGGACAATGCTCTAAATTCAAGGCCCATGGTCGGCACCAGAAATAAAAACAAAAAAGGAGAATGTGCTTCCAAGTCTTTCCAGCGTCTCATTAGCCTAGACTTAGGGAACTTCTGGTGAGTCGAGAGCTAGGAGAGACTGGCGTCTGGCTCAGCTTTCCTCCAGAATGTTTTTTGTTGTTGTTACTATTGTTGCTCGGGGCTTTCGCGTGTGCACTGGTAGTGGAGCTTGAATTCAGGGCCTCAAGCTTTCCTTTGGCTTTTTTTGCTCAAAGCTGGCCCTCTGCCACTTGAGTCACAGCTTCACTTCTGGCTTTTGGGTAGTTAGAGATAAAAAATCTCATGGATGGGGCTGGGAAGGTGGCTCAGTGGTAGAGCACTTGCCTTGCATGCTCGAGGCCCTGGGTTCGATTCCTCAGCACCACATAAGAGAAAAAGCCGGAAGTGGCGCTGTGGCTCAAGTGGTAGAGTGCTAGCCTTGAGCTGAAGAGCTGAGGGGCAGCGCCCAGGCCCAGAGTTCAGGCCCCACGACCGGACCCAAAAAAAAAAAAAAAAAAAAAAGAAAAGAAAAATCTCATGGATTTTCCTGCCCAGGCAGGTTTGAACCACGATCCTCAGAGCTCAGTCTCCTGAGTAGCTAGGATTACAGGTGTGAGCCCCCAGCGCCCCACTCCTGCAGAATCTGAATTCACTTCAGCTGAGTGTTTCAACCCCAAACCATTTCACGTGCCTTCGAAGTAATAGGTAAAAGGCTAAGGGGAGGAGAAGAAGCCATGAGGGGCCAGCAAGGTAAGGGCTGAGCAAGCTGTGTGCTGGAGACTACTCACAGGTTCTAACTTATGCTCAGTGAGAGGTGGTATTTGAAGGTAGAGATAGGCAAGTGACACACAGTTTTAGAGAATACTGATAAATATAGAGGGTAAATGGATAAGATAGGGGCAATAGATAAATAATCTGTTGCAGGGGCTGGGAAGGTGGCTCAGTGGTAGAGTGCTTGCCTTGCATGCATGAGGCCTTGGGTTTGATTCCTCAGCACTACATAAGCAGAAAAAACCAGAAGTGGTGCTGTAGGTCAAGTGGTAGAGTGCTAGCCTTGAAGTAAAGAGCTGAGGGACAGTGCCCAGGCCCAGAGCTCAGGCCCCACAACCAACAACAACAACAACAAAAAGATTCTGTTGCAGAAGGTAGGCGATAAAGATAGGTAAGCTATGTGTCACTGGCTCACACCTGTAATCCTTGCTGTCAGGAGGCTGAGATACATAGGGTTATAGTCCAAAGTCAGACCACGGAGGAAAAACTCCTAAGACTCCATCTCCAAAATAATCAGCAAAAATTTGGAGCTTGAAGGCATGGCACAAGTGACAGAGCACCAGTCAAGCAGGCAAGCTGAGCAAGCATGAGGCCCTAAGTTCAAATGCAGGTACTAGCTAACTATATAGAATAGAAAAGTTAAAATAAAAATATATAAATCCGGACTGGGAATGTGGCTTAGTAGTAGAGTGCTTATCTAGCATGCATGAATTCCTGTTTGATTCCTCAGTACCACATAAACAGAAAAAGTTGGAAGTGGTTCTGTGGCTCAAGTGGTAGAGTGCTAGCCTTGAGCAAAAGAAGCTCAGGGATAGCACCCAGGCCCTGAGTTCAAGCCCCAAGACTGGAATATATAAGGCCATGCATGGTGGCTCCTACTGATAATCCCAGCTAGCCGGTGGGCAGGGATTTTAAGAGTCACAGTGCAATGCCAGCTCAAGCAGAAAGTTAGATTGTAACACACTCCAACCGGGGTGTATGCACCTTTAATCTCAGCTACAGGAGAGACATAGATAAGAGGATCTTGGTGGTGGGGGGGCGGGGGTAGGAAGGGATGGGAAAGGGAAACAAAGGAGGAGGCTACAATGCTTGATAAGAAATGTACTCATTATCTTGCCCATGTAATTGTAACCCCTCTGTACAGTATTTTCACAATTAAAAATAAATAAATAAATAAGAGGATCTTGGTCAGAGGCCAGGGCAAAGATCCTATCCAAAAGATGCTGAAGTATGAAAGGGCTGAGGGTATAGCTAAAATGGTAGAGCACCTGCCTAGCAAAAGCAAGGCTCTGAGTTCAACCCCTAGTTATGCCTAAATAAACTAAAACTGATTAATGCCAGGTGCTACTGGCTCACACCTATAATCCTAACTACTCAAGAGGCTGAGATCTGAGGATTATGGTTTGAAGTCAGCCCTGGCAGGAAAGTCCTTGAGACTCTTATCTCCAATTAACCGCCGAAGTGCTGGAAGTAGAACTGTGGCTCAAGTGGTAGAGCACCAACCTTTGAGCAAAAAAAAGCTCTGGAACAGTCCTGGCACCGATAAATGTAAAATAAGTTAAAAATAAAAACAAATTTTAAAAAAGTTAAAATTAAAATAAAATTCCTAGACAATTTTTTATATATAGCCCAGGCTGGCCTCGAACTCCCCATCTTCTTGCTTCTACCTCTAGAGTTCAGGGATTATAGGCTTGCACCACCACGCTCAGCTGGACCCTGGAGTTTTTTTTGGGGGGGGGTCCAGTTGTGGGGCCGGAACTCTGGGCCTGAGCGCTGTCCCTCAGCTCTTCAGCTCAAGGCTAGCACTCTACCACTTGAGCCACAGCGCCACTTCCAGCTTTTTTCTTTTTGCTTATGTGGTGCTGAGGAATCGAACCCAGGGCCTCGAGCATGCAAGGCAAGTGCTCTACCACTGAGCCACCTTCCCAGCCCAACCCTGGAGTTTTGAGTGTACCCATGATTGGGACTAGTAGCTATGGGAGAGACCAGGCAGCCCGGAGGGCTGTTCTCACCGGCATCACTCACCTGGGCAGTGAAGCCATTGTAGAAGGAGAACCAAATGTGGCCCATCATGCAGGCTGTTGTTTTGTAGAAGAAGAAGCGGAGGAACTTGGAGATTCGCATGTAGGAGAGACGTCCGTGAACCAGCAGGAGCTGCTTCAGGAAGCAGAACTGGGCCAGCACGTAGTCACTATTCTGCACTGCCTGCATACCCTCCTGACCCGCCAGCCCTACACCGATGTCAGCAGCTGCAGGGGACAGCACAGCCTGTTGACCTCTGGGCCACCGGGGCTGGCTGCCCGCAGCCTCCTCCCCACACCTGGAGCCCATCGCCACCCACTTTTGATCATGTTGACGTCATTGGCCCCGTCTCCAATGGCCAGCGTGACTGCTTGCCGGTATTTCTTCACCAGTGCCACAATCTGAGCCTTCTGCCTGGGTGTCACACGGCAGCAGATGACCACCTGGCACCTGGAGGCCAGGTCCACGAAGGCCCGCTCCCTTCGTACCTTGGGACTCTCTTGGGTATGGGAGGCCAGCGCCAGTGGGAATCTGGAATTCTGCCACATCCTGGAGAGCCCCACAGCCTGTCGGGAGTCCCTCCTCATCTGGCCAGGTTCCTGCCAAGTCTTGTCCATCACGTTTTGGACCAGGGCCTGGGGCTCCTTGTGCCACGACAGAAGCAGCTGGTCCTAGATAGCGGGGAGAAGGGGCTGCATCATTTGGCCTGTGTCACCCTTTATTTCCTTTACTGAATATCCCTCCCTGGGGACTTGAGACCCTGTGTAACTAACCCTCTGTCTGGGCTTGAGGCTTGACTGTGTCTCTCCCTTGCACTGGCTTCTCTGGGTCCAATCTCTTGGCATTTCTTTTGCTTTGCTTTTTTTTTTTTGCTGGTCCTGGGGCTTGAACTCTGGGCCTGCATGCTGTCCCTGAGCTTTTGTATTCAAGGCTAGTGCTCTACTGCTTGAGCCACAATTCTACTTCTGGCTTTTTTTTTGCTAGTTAAATGGAGACAAGAGTCTCACAGACTTCCCTTCCCAGACTGGCTTTGAACTGTGATCCTCAGATCTCAATCTCCTGAGTAGCTAGGATAACTGGCATGAACCACCAGCACCCGACTTTCTCTTGGCAGTTTTCATTTGAGATGGCAGCAATACCCCCATCCCTGGTAAGCTTAGGGCCCCCATGACCAGACCCTGTCCTCTATACCAAGGACCCCACTGTCTGCTCCAAGTCAACACTAACCAGAAAGTCCCCATTAATGACCATGGCCATGTTGATCTGAGGCAGGGACTTCAAGTTTCTCCCCAGGGACAGAAGGTTATTGTTGCTCTCCCAGTAGGTCTCCAAGATGCAGCTGTAGGATAGCAGGGGTGAGAGATGATTCCCACCTCTCCCCTCCCACCCATGCCTCAGTTTCCCACTTGGTTGGAGTGGCACTCACCCCTACCTTGAGAGTCCAGCCAGGCAAATCCAAAAATACACTGAAGATGCTCAGATGGCCCTCCAGGCCATAGACACCCCAGGTCCCTTGCACATTCCTATGCCTACTTACTTTATCTCCTGGTCCTCCAGAATGAGCGTGTTCTCCGTCAGCAGCTGGCAGGCAAAGCCAGTGTTCACAGCTGTCTCTGTAAATTAGTCCTGCTCAGAGACCTCCCAGCCCTGCCTGGTGACCACACCCACTCTGCCACCTAGACCCCACTCCACCAGCCAATCATAGCAGGGCACCTTGATCCTGACCATGGTGATTGATTCAGAACAGAGTACATCACCAGGCTGGCCAATGAGGGCTAGCCCTGAGACATCGTCGGCAGCTCAAAGTGAAAAGGCTACTCTAGGCTGGGCTACTCCAGAGGAGGTGGATTTGAGGGCTGGTCCATCAGGTAGGTCATGTCTAAAGCTTGCCACCTGCTCTGCTATGCTTCCCCCTCCCCCCTCCCCCCCCAAGTATACTGGGGTTTGAGCTAGTCAGGTTCTCTACCACCTGTGCCGCACTCTCAACCTTTTTTCTGCTTTAGTATTTTTCAGAAGGATCTTGAAATTTTTGCTTCTTGTATTTTTTTTTCCCAGTTCTGAGGCTTGAACTCGGGGGCCCGGGCACTGTCCTTGAGCTTCTTTTGCTCAAGGCTAGCACTCTACCACTTGAGCCAGAGCACCACTACTGGCTTTTTCTGTTTATGTGGTACTGAGGAATCAAACCCAGGGCTTCATGAATGCATGGGAAGCAAGCACTCTACCAGTAAGCCACATTCCCAGCCCCTTCTTGCATTTTTGAATGTACAGTCTTAAACTCTCCCTTTGCTCAGAGTTGGCATTCTACCATTTGAGCCACACCTCTACTGCCAGCTTTTTGCTTTAATTCGAGATATGAGTATCATGGATTTGCCTACCTGGGCTGGCTTTGAACCGTGATCCTCAGATCTCAGCCTCCTGAGTAGCTAGGATTACAGGCGTACACTACCAGCACCCAACGGGCAAGCTATTTTGAACACTTAGCTCAGCTAGATCTACTGCCCACATGGAGGTTGCAAAGGGCCATCTTGCAATGCTTCTCCAAAAACAAAATACTCTCTGAGCCCTCAGCACACTGTGCATCCTCCGGAGGCACCCTGATTGTTACTGAGGCTTGGGTGTTTTATGTGTGTGTGCTTTCACACAAGGCTAGTGCTCTAGCACTTGAGCCACAGCTCCAATCCTGGCTTTTTGGTAATTGTAAAAAAATGTCTCACAGACTTTCCTGTCTGGGCTGGCTTAGAACCACGATCCTCAGATCTCAGCCTCCTGAGTAGCTAGGATGATAGGCGTGAGCCACCGGCGCCCGGCTTTCACTGAGGGTTTTCAGTGGCCTCTATCTCTCTTTTGAAGGGGAATGCTGGATCCACACACATGGGAGACATAGTCAATGGGACTTGGGACAAGGGCAGTGGGGACTGGGAAACCCACCTTGCTTATCCCCTGTGAGCATCCACACTTTCACGTTTGCTTTCTTAAGACACTTGATGGCTTCTGGAACACCATCCTGGAGCTTGTCCTCAATGGCTGTGGCTCCCAGCAGCTGCAGGGCGGGGGGGGGGGGGGAGGCCTTAGGACTGAGCTCCCTAATATCAGGTTTAAAGCCCCACCCTCAGTCCCTGTGGCTATCTGTGCACCTGGAGGTTCTGCTCCATCTTGTCGTACACCTGGTACAAGGCCTGTGCCCGGTTTTGTAGCAGGAGGCAGGCTCTGTGGTGCTGGCTCTCCCATACCTCAAAGTCCTCCTCAGACACCTCCTTGTAGGCCAGGCACAGGGTCCTCAAGGTCTGCCCTGCAAAGTCCTGGGTGGGGGAGTGGAACTGTCACTACTCCAGCTAGTCTTCCCTCCTGCTTGTTCAGTCTCTCTGTTGCTGCTAGGCCTTTTCTGGGACCTGGCTACCTGCAGGAAACAAGTCCCTATACCTTGCTTTTCTTTATTTTTATTTTATTAGTTGCCAGTCTTGGGGCTGGAACACAGGTCCTAGGCACTGTCTCCGAGCTCTTTTGCTGAAGACTGGTACTCTAAACCAGATGCCAGTGGTGCCACTTTACCAGCCCTTTTCAAAGATTTATTTTGAGCTGGGAGCTGGGAGCTCACACCTGTAAATCTTACCTATGCAGGAGGCGAGATCTGAGGATCACAGTTCAAAGCCAGACTAGGCAGGAAAGTCCATGAGACTTACTTATATATTTATTTTTATTTTGCCTGTGCTTGGGCTTGAACTCAGGTCCTGGATGCTGTCCCTGAGCTTTTGTGCTGAAGACCATTGCTGTACACTTGAGCCACAGCTCTACCTCCAGCTGTTTTGGTGCTTAATTGGAAGTAAGAGTCTCATGAACTTTCCTTCTCGGGCAGGCTTTGAACCACAATCTTCAGATCTCAGCCTCCTGAGTATCAAGGATTACTGCGTGAGCCACTGGTACCTGGCATCCATGGGACTCATCTCCAAGGAGATAAACTTCAAGATACAAGCACCCTAGCAGGGCACCACCTCTCTAGTGTTGATGGGGGTCAGAGAACAAGAAATAGCACAGATTGGACAGCAGGGCTCTTTCGGTGCCAGGATCCTCAAGTACATCTATACCTTGAGCCGCTTTCCCCACTCATCCCATAGAGTGGTTTGTGCATTTTGCTGAGCTCCTGGGCTCTGGGTATTTATTCTAGAACCAAACACCTGCTTCTCACTAAGCAGAGCAGATCACCCTGCAGACCCCTCAGTGAAACATTTTGGGGGGCGTTCCTCAGGCTAGACATAGATGCCTCTAGCCCTGTAGATGCAGACTAGACCAGAAGGAAGAGGTGGAGGGGTGGCCCCCATGGCAGGGGACTGAGATCAGAAAGGCATCAGAAAGGTGTAGCTGGCCCTTGAGGACCGAAAGTCTGTGAATTACAAAGACATCTAGAAAAGCACTGTGCCAAGGTCCCAAGGGGTCACCTAGGCCCAGGGGATGGCAAGCTAGTCACTGGGATCCTGGGGCCCCAAGGAGAGGCCAAAGGACAGAGGCTAACAAGAGACAGAAAGAGCTCAGCTTCAGGAACTGTGGCTCATGCTTATAATCCTAGATACTCAGGCTGAGATCTGAGGACTGCAGTTCTAAGCCAGCCCAGGCAAGAAAGTCCATGAGACACTGATCTCCAATTAACTATCAAAACAACCAGAAGTGGGACTGGGAAGGTGTCTCAGTGGTAGAGTGCTTGCCTTGCATGCATGAGACCCTGGGTTCAATTCCTCAGTACTACATAAACAGAAAAGCCGCAAGTGGCGCTGTGGCTCAAGTGGTAGAGCACTAGCCTTGAGGTAAAGGGCTGAGGGACAGCGCCCAGGCCCAGAGTTCAGGCCCCATGACCAGGGGAAAAAAAAAAACAACTAGAAGTGGAGCTGGAGCTCAAATGGTAAAAGAAGCTCAGGGGATATCATCCAGGCTGTGAGTTCAAGCCTCAAGACCAGCATACAAGCAAATGTTGAGTTGAGGAATCTCAGCTTTACCTGCAAAGAAGAAAGACTGAGCAAGGAAGGGATGAGTGTCTCCTAGAACCCAGGATTGGCTGGGAGACTGCGCTGTGGTTGTGGGGGGAGGGGAGATATCCAAAGACAAGGCCCAATCCACTCATAAGGTTTTTGTTGTTTTTGGTGTTGTTGTTGTTTTGGTTGGTCATGGGGCTTGAACTGAGGGCCTGGATGCTGTCCCTGAGCTCTTTTGCTCAAGGTTAACACTCTACCACTTTGAGCACAGTGCCACTTCCGGTTTTCTGGTGGAGATAAGAGTCTCATGGACTTTCCTGCCCCAGCTGACTTCAGGCTGCGATCCTCAGATCTCAGCCTCCTGAGTAGCTAGAATTACAGGTGTGAGCCACCAGTGCCTGACTCACAAGGCAATTAGAGAAAGATGCCCTCTCTGAGTAGGTATACCTTGGAGTTCAGCCCCCACCCAGCCTCTGCAGATAGATGGGAGGTGGGAGGGAAGAAATGCTTTGTACAGAGCCCAGGACCTGACCAACTGTACACGGCTGCCCTAAGGGCCTACTGCCATTCTTTATATGTGCTATTTATCTTTCTTCTTCCTGTTGTACACAAACACCAGCAGCAGCAGCAGCAGCCGCAACTTTTCTCCCAGCTAAGACTCACAGCCAAGATTTCCTCTGTGGTCTCCTCCATTTCACCCCTCTTGTACAAGCGCTCCAAGATGACAGTGTCGGCGCCCTTGGTGTAGAGGCAAATGGAACCTTCGGGGTTCCTGACTGTGGGAAGATAGAGAGACTTGGCTGGCACACACATTCCCCTGCCTGGCCTCCCAGCTGGGGGTGGGGAGTGGTGGTGCCCACCCAGCACAGACATCCGCTTGCGATCGCTGGTGAAGTCCATCATGGCGAGCACCTGGTAGACACGCTCCTCTCCCAGCTCCAGCACCGTGACAGTGTCCTGAGTGCGGGACCTGAACACGTAGCCCAAGTTCCTGGCCGCAGTAACCAGCACCTCCTCATCAGGGGAAGCTGCCTGGTACAACAATTGGTCTGGCATGGGAAGAGACAGGCAGGGAAGTGGGGAAGGAAGCAAGAATTCACCCCCTTTTTCCCTCCCTGCTTGCTGATACAGACTTCTTTTTATGCCTCTCCTGGGGCTTGAACTCAGGGTTGGATGCTGTCCCTGAGATTTTTTTGCTCAAGGCTAGCACTCTTATCACTTGAGCCACAGCTCCACGTCCAGCATTTTCAATAGTAATCGGAGCTAAGAGTCTCACAGACATTCCTGCTTGGGCTGGCTTTGAACCTTGATCCTCAGATCTCTGCCCCCTGTGTAGCTAGGATAACAGGCATAAGCGAACAGCTCTGAGCCATCTTCTTTCGGCTCCAGGCCAGCATGGCTTGGGCAGCCTGGGATGAGGTGCTGGGCACAGTCAGGCTACAACAAGAACCTGGGAGGAGGCTGGGCTGGGGTCAGGGCTTTGGTGGGAGTCCCCCAGGCCTGAGTTATCACAGGCTGGATCTGCACTCACTGTCTTCTTCCTGGGCCATCACCGTGTGGCAGATGGCGAGCAGGCGCCAGAACTCCTGCACCACTCCATCCTGTCTGTGCCTCACTGTGTGTAGTAGCTGCTTGTTGTAGTAAAGGAGTTTTCCATCTGCAAATTCATTCCACATGTAGGGCATCTCCTGGGTGAGGGGCAGTGGACAGGGACAGGACAGGTTGCTTCTAAGTGGGTCCCTGCCCATCCCCCTACCTGCCAGAAGGGCAAGGCCAGGGCTTACCTGACAGAGGGTCCCATCCTCATCATCTGGACCTAAGAAAACAAATATTTCAGAGCTGGGCACTGACGGCTCAGCCTGTAATCCTTACTACTCAAGAAGGCTGAAATCTGAAGTTCACAGTTCAAAGCCAGCCCAGGCAGGGAAAGCCTATGAGACTCTTAGCTCCAATGAACCAACAAAAAGCTGGAAGTGGAGCTGTGCTCAAGTGGTAGAGCACTAGCCTTGTGCAAAAATGCTCAAGGACTGAATCCAGGCCATGAGTTTCAAGCCCCATGACTGGCACCAAAAAAAAAAAAAAAGAAAAAGAATTCTTCAGAATTTTGCTGCCTGGGAGCCCATACTCAGGGTCCCACAGCCTGTTCCCCCTCCCCCCAAGCTTAGCCTCCCTCCAAGGGGGTACCCAACGTCACCAGTCAAACCCTATGGCCAGGAGCCCTATGGCCCTGATCTGCGGTTGAAGTTAAAGACCCTTGTAACCCTTGATCTTGGGCACCCAGCCCCTGAATCAGGTATTGGGGGACCCTCCCTCCACAGAAAGGAGTAGGGGAGAGCAGAAGGGGGGCCAGGCATCCCCACCATAGATGTGGCCGTTGATACAGCATTTTTTGAAGGTCAGGACATTCTGTGTGAGCGTGCCCGTCTTGTCTGAGAAGATATATTGCACTTGGCCCAGCTGGTCGTTGAGGCTGGTGCTACGGGCCTTGGCGGGCATGGCCAGCGGCTTGTAGTACATCCCCGCATCCCAGTTGATGAATAGGCTGTGGCCCAGGTAGATGAATTCCGTTCTGCAAATTCATGGCCCGTCATATTCCTACCTGTCCCGCCCTGTCTACCATCTCAGGAGGCCTCCATTTATCCCATCTGAGAAATGGGCACAGTCCTGGCCAAGCACATGACTCACATGATAAACAAAGACATGGGCACCACGGTGCTAAGCAGAATGAGGAAGCTCCAGAAGATCAAGAAGGACTCCAGAATCTCCGTCCTCGTGTGCTTGACAGACAGGTAGTGATGCTTCCATTTGAAGTCTTTGACCATGCAACTGAAGCCCAGAGTCAAGGCCAAGGAGATGGCCACCAGAGACAGAAAGATCTAGAAGGTGGGCATGAGATAAGGAGGCATGGGAGAGCCTGAAAGGGCCCCAAGAACCTCAGAGATTTGTCAGTGGGGACATGTAAAAGGACAAAGTTTGAGAGAAGATAATCCTCAGATCTGGCGTGAGAATGGGAATAGATAGTGGAGAACAAAGATGGCTCAGGAAGGGACCAGAGGGGGGATACTCCCAGAGCTTTTGCCTGGATCTTGTGGCTAATTTATTTTTTACTAGAGTGACACATAAAAATCACAAAGGTGCTGGTGGCTCATGCCTGTAATCCTAGCTACTCAAGAAGGCTGATATCTGAGGATCAAAGCCAGCTAGGGCAGGAATATCTATGAGAAACTTATCTCCAATCAACCACTAAAAAGCTGGAAGTGGGGCTGGGAAGGTGGCTCAGTGGTAGAGTTCTTGCCTTGCCTGCATGAGGCCCTGGGTTCCATTCCTTAGTACCATAACCAGAAAAAGCTGGAAGTGGCACTGTGGCTCAAGTGGTAGAGTGCTAGCCTTAAGCTGATGAGCAGAGGGACAGTGCCCAGGCCCAGAGTTCAAGCCCCATGACTGACCAAATAAAAAGCTAGCAGTGGATCTGTGGTTCAAGTGGTAGTATGCTAGCCTTGAGTGAAAAAAGCTCAAGGACAGTGCTCAGGCCCTGAGTTCAAGTCTCAGTATCAGCACAAAAATAAATTATGAAGATAATTATGAAAAGACTTATAGATGGTTCCCTTTCATTGCAGGTAATAGGTGAGGCTTTTTTCTTATAGATTTGGAAAATGTCTAAATCAAATTTTACTTCATGAAACTTTTTTTTCTGGTAATTTTGTGAAGAGAATCCAGAGCTTCTCACATGCTAGGCAAACACAGAACCACTAAGCTATAGCCCCATGCTAACTTTTTTTTGTTGTTGTTGTTGGTCATGGGTCTTGAACTCTGGGCCTGCTGTCCTTGAGCTCTTCAGCTCAATGTGAGTGCTCTACCACTTGAGTCACAGTGCCACTTCCAGTTTTCTGGTGCTTAATTGAAGAGTCTCATAGACTTTACTACCTGGGGTGGCTTTGAACTATGATCCTCAGATCTCAGCTTCCTGAGTTGCTGGGATTACAGGCATGAGCCACCAGTGCCTGGCTGTTTTTAAACACTACTGAAACAAAGATTCTCTGTCAACAAAGACTTGCTCTTGGGATAAACCTGGTCATTGTATGAGGAAGGAAACCAGGGAACAGAAGATAGCAACTCCAGGTTTCTATCAGTAGGATAGGGGTCTTCCTCTAGACTCCCCAATGTCTCCCCACAAAAGCTCTGGTTGTCAGCTCACCAGGATCACCAGCTTGTTCATGAGGAGATCTAGCTTAGTCCTCTTCAAGTGGATCTTGCCACAGTTCTGCATGATCTTTGTGTCAACACCTGCAAGATTTATAGCCATCCAGCCAACCATTCCCCATCCATCTGTCTGCCCATCCATTCATCCATCCACTTAACCATCTATTACCATCTATCTACCCTCCATCCATCTACCCAACCACCCATCCCACATCCATCTATCCATTTATTCATCTATCTACCTATCCATCCAACTTTCCATCCCCCATCCATCCACTCCCACCCATCCACATAGCCATCCTTCAGCAGTTCATCCACTTATCCATCCATACATCCATTCATTTACCCACCCATCTACTTATTCACTCACTTTTCTGGCCCTCCACCCACCTCTTCTGTCCACTCACCCATCTACTCACCCACCACTCATCCATCCATCCATCCATCCATCCATCCTCCATACACTCTGACCACATATCCACCTATGTACCCACTCATCTATTCATTCACTCTCCCCACCTCCATCCATCCACTCATCCACTCATCATTCATCCAGCCATTCATCCATCCACCCAATCATCCAGCAGCCTTCCAACTTCAGGGTCTAGACCCTGAAAGGGGAGAAGGCTGACAAGCCATAGCCCAGAGAGAGCTCCATATTTTCTTTTTTTTTGGGGGGGGGGTGTCTGGCCATGGAGCCTGAACTCTGGGCCTGGGCGCTGTCCCTCAACTCTTCAGCTCAAGGCTAGCGCTCTACCACTTGAGCCACAGCGCCACTTCCGGCTTTTTTCTTTCTGCTTATGTGGTGCTGAGGAATCAAACCCAGGGCCTCATGCATGCAAGGCAAGCGCTCTACCACGGAGCCACCTTCCCAGCCCAGAACTCCATATTTTCTAATCCATGCTCCTTCTTATGGAGAAGCCAAACCGCAGGAGCCTACATCTCTCCACGGGTCCATCACGGTCGTGCCTAGCCCTGTTCCTTGCACTCAACCCCCCCTTGGCTGTCACATGCTGCTGTACCAGCATAGATGACCAGGCCATAGCAGGCGTCAGTGTTGCGGATCTTGCTGCCACGCAGGAGCAGGTTCCCAATGTCCAGGGGATATTTCCTGTGGTTCCACTCCAAGCTCCCCACAAACTGGTGCATCTGGCTGTTTGGGTCCTCACACCTCACAGTGCCTGTGGACACATGGCAGTCAGCAGTGTGAGGTGGTAAACCTGCACCCCTGATCCCAGCCACAGACTCTGCTACGCCTTCCCAACTGAAGTAGGGGGAATGCTCCCACCACCGTCTGGCTCCCATCACTCTCACAGACCCTGGGGTGTCCTCGGGTACCTATGGGCATTGCACACCCTGGTTTCCCCTAGAACACTCCAAGACTTGTTTCATGGCCTCATGGACTTTGCACACATATCCCAACATCCCTGACTTAAGAAACAGTAACCCTTCTGTACATTACCTTTATAATAGCAGTTTTATACACACACACACACACACACACACACACACACACATATGTATGGGGCACGAAAAAGCTACTAGACCTTACAGGGTGGCAAATGCACCCAATGCTGGCTGGGCACTAGGCCCCACTTAACACCTACCACCACCATCAAAGCCATAGGAGGGGCAGAGGCCCAGATGTGTGCATAGGATTCTCTCTTCCCACTCACCCTGGAAGGAAGCCATCTTTGTAGCACTGGTCAGTTCTTGATGGGTGACTGTCAAGGCCTGTCTGAACTTCAAGTTGGTCTCCCTGGTAACAAGGGAAGGCAGGAAAGTACAGAAGGTGATGAAAAGATGGCTGACACCCTGGGGTGAAGAGCCACACCTTCTCTCAGAGATAGTGAACACATTTGCTGTGCTTCTATCCTGTTCCAGATGTAGACTAGAAGGATTTGCCAGAGATCATACAGCACAAAAGGCCCAGGTCAGGGCCTAAGCTAGCAGATACTGTGGTGGCCAAAAGGCAGATCTCCTCCTCTGGAGTGGGGCCTCCTGTATTTTATGCCCCTGTTGGCTGGGAAAGCCTGTTCTGTGCCCACATAAATGCTCACGGGAAAGCTGGAGACAGGAGTCAGCTGATTGGTGTCTTTCTTCTGTTTTTCTGGCTTCCCTTAGGGATGCTGCAGCTTCTTTTCTTTCTTTTTTATGTGATGATGATGTGTGTGTGTGCATGTGTCAATCCTGGGGCTTGAACTCAGGGCCTGTAACTGTCTCTGAGCTTTTATGCTCAAAGCCAGCTCTCTACCATTTGAGCCACAGCTCCATGTTTAGCTTTTTATTTTTATTTTTGGTCAGTCATGAGGCCTGAACTCAGGGCCTGGGTGCTGTCTCTGAGCTCTTTTGCTCAAGGCTAGCACTCTACCACTTAAACCACAGCTTCACTTCTGGTTTTCTGGTAGATAATTGGACAGAAGGGTCTCACTGACTCTCCTGCCCCAGCTGGCTTTGAACTGTGACCCCCAGATCTCAGCTTCCTGAGTAGCTCCAATTATAGGCGTGAGCCACTGCATCCTGCTGATATTACGGTTTCTCACCCATCAATGTCAGCTGTCTCCACGTAGCACAAGCTGCTGGGCTCTGTGCTGGCTAGCAAGAGCAAGTCGGCCTGGTATGGGACAGGAAGGAGACAGGACTGTAGGGGATGGCGGATGGGCTGAGGAGCCTCTCCTAGAGCACTTACAGGAGGTAACACTTACTCACCGGTACTATGCTGTCCTTTCTCAGACACACCACGTCTCCCACTTGTATGTGTTTCCACTTTCTCCAAGTGAAGCTGCAGGGAGTGGGGTGTGAGAGGGCTCCGACTCCTTCCCAGGCCCAGTCTCTGAGCCCTGCGCAAGGCCCTCTCTGCTCAGCAGCTGCCTCCCCAAGGACACTTTCCATGAGTTCTTCTTCTCTCTGCCCAGTGACTTCCAGGGTCCCTTATCCAAGTGTTTCCCCGCCTTCCCTTGCCCTCCCCTGAGCCCAGGTAACTGATATTTTTTGTCATGATCCCAGTGGCCAGGTAGACATTAGGTGCCTAATAAATGCAAGCCCTTCAGGTGCAGTGACTCACATCTGTAATCCTAGCTACTCAGGATGCTGAGATCTGAGGATTGCAGTCCAAAGCCAGCCCCTGCAGAAAAGTCTGTGAGACTATCTCCAAATAATTGTAGAAAAAGCCAGAAGTGGCTTGCTCTGTGGCTCAAGGGGTAGAGCGCTAGCCTTGAACAAAAGGAGCCCGGGGACAGTACCTAGGCCCAGAGTTCAAGCTCCAGGACTGGCAAAAAAAAAAAAAAATACAGGCCTGGAACTCGATCTGGAGCATAGAAGGTACCAACCATTCTGTTGGCACCCTGTTCACTATGACCACATCCTGGCCAGCATGTCCAGGATGGTCCTCCATGGCCACCTCCAGCCTCACCTCTTTCCACTCAGGATCTGGCATGGCCTGTTGTTGATGGCATGGTCACTCCTGTGCCGCCCCTGGACCAATAGGATGGGATCAGAGAGGTGGTCCTGCCCCTCCCACTGTCCCCACCTTGCTTGCCCAGGTAACTGGCCAGCCCCTGCCAGCCAGAGCCACCCAACACTGTCCAGGGTTCTCAGGATGAGGCTTCCAGGCCAAACACTGGGGGCCACCACAGCCGATGGCTGATAGGACAGAGGATCCTGCACACCAGGATGCAGGACAAGGATAGCAGAGCCCAACATAGCCACAAAGGCCATCATTCTCAGACTCATGACCAATACATTAAGGCCAGCAGTGGTGGGACCAGGACTCTGGACCCCCCCCCCCACCATGATCTCACATCCGCAGTGTCACCCTAACTTACAACATCATCCACCAAGTCTCGAGTAGCCCGGATAAGGACGAGGCAGACTAATGGTGCAAAGAGGGTAAACCAAGGCAGCGTGGAGATCTCTGGGATGCCCTGCAGTGTTGGGAAGGTTGTGTCAGTCACTTCCTGCCTTCCTGCCCTGCGGGCCACTCTCCTTCTATCGCCTACTCCTGTAGCCCTCTTTCTCTGGCCACTCTTCAGGTCTGGGTTCCATCGTGGTCCTCTCGTCCAAGCACCCCAGACCACACAGTCTCTTCCCAGACCCAGTCCATTGGTTCCTGCACCTTGTGTAGACTGAATCAATTATCCAGCAAAAAGCCGGAAGTGGGGGTGTGGCTCAAGTGGTCAGTAAAGCCCCAGCCTTGAGCAAAAAAAAGCTAAAAGACAATGTACACACACACACACACACACACACACACTCTACTGGCAACCACTAAACAACAAATAAAACCAAGGCCAGGCACTCTAATCCCACCTACTCAGGAAGCTGAGATCATGGTTCAAAGACAGCCCAGTCAAGAAATTCTAAGCCTGGTCACTGTCCCTCAGCTCTTCAGCTCAAGGCTAGCACTCTACCACTTGAGCCACAGTGCCACTTCCAGTTTTCTGGTGGTTAATTAGAGATAAGAGTCTCAAGGACTTTTTGCCCAGGTTGGCTTTGAACCACAATCCTCAGATCTCAGCCTCCTGAGTAGCTAGGATCACAGGCATGAGTCACCAGCACCAGGCTCCATGAGACTCTTATCTCTACCCCAAAACCAGAAGTGATGCTGTGACTCAAAGTGGTAGACTGCTAGCCTTGAGCACAAAAGTTCAGAGACAGCACCCAGCCCTTAAGTTCAAGCCCCAGTACTGACAAAAAATAAAAATAAAACCATAAAAGAGGGCAGAATCAAAATGCTGAGCAGGTAGGGGGCTCCAGGAGAGGAAGACAGGGTCCTGGCTAGATGACTGCCCTCTACACACACCATGAGTCCCTGCTGTTCAGATGCCAGGATATGGCCTGGTAGGTTCTGAAAAACCATCAGGACTCCTGGCTCCCCCAGTCTGAGGCCAGCCACATGGGCACAGAGGCTACGGGTGTTGTGTGGCCAAGACAATCCCACCTGGAGGGAGGTGGCTGTCTTCTCCTCCTTCACTATTCAGCTTTACCTCCTGTATGCCAGGCACACACCGAAGCGGGAAGGCAGTGTGAGGGAGAAGTCAGATATTAATTGGCTCATCATACAGTAAACAGCCAGAGTGCCCTGGTGGACTTCCTGGAGGAGGCAGCCCTGCACCCTGCCTCACCTGCAGGATAATGATGAGGAGGAAGTAGAGGTTGGACACGCGGTGGAACTGCTCATACAAGTTCAGTGGCAGGAAGGAGAAGAAATTATACTTGGCTGTGTGGATGGCGTTGGTCTAGGAGGAGAACATCAGTCAGTGAATGGGGTGCTCCCCAGGCCTAAGGGTTCTTGGGGCCAGTCACCCCATCCCTGCCGTGCCAGAGTGGCCACAGACAGCATTAAGGGAGCATCCACTGAACCAGTGTTTCCAGAGTGTCTGCTGGGTCAGCATTAATTAAATTGTGTCAACAATATTGCCCAAAATGAAAGACTAGCTGAACACAGTGACACAGTGGCTCACAGCTGTAATTCTAGCTGCTCAGGAGGCCAAGATATGAGGATCAAGATGCAAAGCAAACTGGGGCAGGAAAGTCCATGGGACTCTTATCTCCAATGAACATCCCCCCTCAAAAAAAAAAGCTGGAAGTGGAGCTTTGGCTCAAGTGGTAGAGCACCAGCTTTGAGCAAAGGTATAGTACCCTGGCACTGAGTTCAAGCCTCAGTACCAGCACAAAAAAAAAAAAAAGTGAGACTCCTCTCTCATGAGATTCTAGAGAGGACTGTGACACTGTGTGCTGGTAGAGTTGTGTATTAATTTACTTTAATGCCCATGGGTAAAGTTTAAAAAGAAAAGTCATGATTTGATAAGAACAGCACTGCTTTCTCAGGATCACAATGAAAATAACAAGCAGCCGCGCATCAGTGGCTCACATCTACAAACCTAGCTACTCAGGAGGCTGAGATCCAAGGACTGTGATTCAAAAGCAGCCCACGCAGGAAAGCCATGAGACTCTTATCTCCAATTAACTACCAGAAAACTGGAAGTAGAGCTGTGGCTCAAAGTGGTAGAGAGCTACCCTGGAGCAGAAGAGTTCAGAGACAGCACCCAGGCCTTGAATTCAAGCCCCATTACCAAAAAGAAAAAAGCTCAAGGACAGTACCCAGGCTCTGAGTGTGCACATGTGTGTGTGCGTGCATGCACGTGTGTGTGCGCGCGCACACACACACACAAGTAATGTGACAAGCAAGACTCTTAGTCTGAAAACAAACTCTCCCAATGGGGAGATCCTGGCAGCCCGCCAGAGGATGATAGGGGATAAAGAGACCTTATTGAATAGGGAGCCTGGGCTCTATCAGGGTGGTAGTCTCCCTGCCCACCTTGTACTTTTTCTTCTGCCAGCACAGGAACTTCTCCTTGAACTTGGTGTGAACATCCCAGTTGTTGGCCTTCACCTCCCAGGTGAATGCTGCAGTGGGAGAAAGTTAAGCATTTCTAAAGCAGACAAACACCCTAACAAAGCCCTAGAGGATAACTAATATGCCCCCAGGAGCGCTGGATGCTGGGGATGTCCAAGGAGCTCAGCAACAAACAGGAGGGAGTGAGGGCCACGCTAGGGGCCCATCTCAGTCCCTGCACGGTGCTCCAAAGGCACTGGCACACATGGATCTCAAGGACTCTTCCACTAGAGAACAGGTATTGGGAGAACCACTGACATCCACTGATTTTACAGACCAGGTAAACTGTGGCCTGGCATCATGCTCAGCTAGGGCAACCTCCTTTCATCAAGAAGAGGGTTTGTAATCCAATCAACAGCCCCAAACAAGGTTGATAGTGCCTGACTTTGTCCCCTCTCTTCCCACCTCCCTCCACATCCCCCAACCCTGATCCAGCATGGCACCTGTGTTCTCATTGTCTTCCACATCTTCACAGTCATTACCAGGGTCTATGATGATGGGGCTGTTGGGGGAGAAGACTCAGCGTCAAGGTCACACTGTAGTCCCAGCCCTTGCTGGATGTTATCCATTAGTCTGCTTTTAAGAAAGTCAGAACAGGGGCTGGGAATGTGGCCTAGTGATAGAGTGCTTGCCTAGCATGCATAAAACCCTGGGTTTGATTCCTCAGTACCACATACACAGAAGTAGTGCTACGGCTCAAGTGGTAGAGTGCTAGCCTTGAGCTGAAGAGCTCAGGGACAGTTCTCACACTCAAAGTTCAAACCCCATGACAGACAAAAATAAAAAAAGAAGCAGCTCAGAACCTGTAGGGTACCTGTGGCTCACCCCCGAGGAGACTACTGAGGAGGCGAAGATCTGAGGATTGTAGTTCAAAGCCTGCCCCAATGGGAAAGTCTGTGAGACACTAAATCTCCATTTAGCTACCAAAAAACCAGAAGTACAGCTGTGGCTCAAATGGTAGAGGCCCAGCCTTGAGCAAAAACACAAAGCAAGTGGCTGGGAATGTGGTTTAGTGGTAAGAGTGATTGTCTAGCATGCATGAAGCCCTGGGTTCAATTCCTCAGTGCCACACAAATAGAAAAGGCCTGAAATGGTGTTGTGGCTCAAGTGGAAGAGAGCTAGCCTTAAGCACAGAGAGGCTCAGGGACAGAGCCCAGGTCCTGAGTTCAAAACTCAAGACCAGCAAACAACAACAAAAAATAAAGCAGGAGGAAGCCCTGGTACTGGTGCTAAATAAACAGATAATAAATGTCATCTCCCACCAGACATGGGTATCCATCTGCAGTCTTTACCTGGGCTATGAAAGCCCAGACGTTAGCTAAGTGTTCTCTCAGGAACAACCTCAGATCCAAGCAGTTCCAGATTCATCCACCACTCTGGGTTGGTCTTACCTCCCCCACTACCATCATTAAGCCATGGCCCATGGCCCAGCCCTCTTGCCTCTTACTGATGACCTCTATCACCGCTTTCAGTCATCTCACTGACTCTCCTGTCCCATTTAAGAGTTCAATCCATGTGTGCTGACTGACCAAACAGGGCCTAAGGTTATAGGCTTTATCAGAGCAAGAGTGTCCACCACGAGGTCTGGGCTTAGAGTTGCTGGAGGAAGATTCTGCCAGATACAGTCACCCTCAGAGGAGCAGGGATTTACAACAAGCCACTAACAGATTCAGGAATCTCCAGGGGGGGGCTTGATCCAACCCCATGAAGCCATACAAATCACCCTTAAATGGGAGAAGCTCCTCAAATGATCCCCACCCCCTACCTCATTAGTAGGCTCATAGATCCTTCCTTGCCAAGCTCTGGCCAGGCTGAGACCTAAGAATTGTGGTTCAAAGCCAGCCTGGACAGGAAGGTCTGTGAAATACAGGTAGAAGGTACACAGGGAATGCAAGGATGTGGGCACTGAGCCTAGAACCTGGGTTCTCCAAACATTTATCTCTGTGTATTAAATGAGCCCCTCGTAGGTGCAGATGCCTGGTTGGGCCCCAGCTGTGCAAATCACTGGTGGCCACTGAGAGCACCTTAAGGCCAAGAAGCTTCATGGGTTCTTGTCTGGTCTATGTCCTACCCTGAAGGTAGTTAGTTGGTCAGAGTCCTGCCTGAAGGAAATGTTGAGGTGACTGAAGCCATGAGGCTGGGCCCAAGTGGGAATTGGGGTGGGCCCACAGAAAATATCCCCCTGAGAGTGGGGACCTCAGAGGAAGATCCCCTTCATCGCCTCCCTCCACGCCCAGCTCTAGGGTTCCTCCTCCACCAGAGTCATCCTTCCCACCAGCCTGGTCAGTGTTTGCTTACCCTTCAGGTTGTACTCCATACTTTCTAGTCCATCCAGGCTGGGTCCTGTGCCTCTTGGAGATACTCCCTATCTCTGGGATGTCCCCCATCCTGGCTCTGGTCACTTTTCTACTCTACTTCTCTCTCGGTCTGGCTCATCTGCTGAACCTCAAATCTCCCCAGAGCTATGACTCATCTGTGTCCCCAGGGCCTGGTAGGATAGGCAGGGCCTGGCTCTGGGCCAGCTCTGGTCCTCTGGGGGTTCTAAGCCAGCCAGTGCCCATTTCCCAAATAAGGACACGTGAGGCTGGGGTGACTGGTGCTCAGGCAGAGGAAAGGAGGAGAGGTGGGGATACACAAGGATCCAGTGAGGGGGACCTGGGGTTGGAAAAGCTGCTCAGATGGTCAGAAGCCCTCCCCCACAAAAAAAGTTTATTTGGGGACAGAAATACTATGTTGTTTCCTCCTACTCCATTCTCAATAACCAGACACACCATTAGCCAGAAACCTGAGTGCTTCTCCAGCAGTGGCAATGGGGCTCATTGGTGACAGTAGGCCACCAGAGGCAGGCAAAGAAAGGGGGGAGGGAGCGAGGGGCACAAGTGTGCTGTGGGAGGGGCCAAGGAGGAAGGCGTTGCTGGAAGCAGGGAGGCCAAACCAGGAGGCAGGGCATAGGATGGCCTTGCAGAGAAAAGACCATCCTAGGGATGGGGAGTGGCTCAAAAGGCGTGGCCAGGAAGGTGGAGCTAGTCTCTTCCAGAGCGGGGTGTAGCTGGCCTTCCCGCGGGGGCAGGGCCAACTCAGAAGGCAGGCCTGTTGGGGAGGGGGCGTGGCCTGGAAAGGCGGGGCCTAGTCTAATTTCAGAGTCGGGCAGGGCTGAAGCCTGTCCTGGGGGCGGGGACCAAGTTAGGAGGCTGGCTTGGTGGGGAAAGCAGGGCCGCGTCTGGGTGCTTTTTGCTTGCGGAGAACTGGAGTGTCTGGGTGGGACTAGAGAACACCGGACCTAGTGGGGTTAGGACAGCAGGGAGATCAGGTTCGGGAAAGGAGCAGGGGGGGAATGTGGGGCCTATCAGAGATTTGAAGAGGGAGGCAGGGATGGGATCAGGCCCCAGGGACAAGGCCAAGCCCAGGGGTGGGGGCCTGGGAGAAGGTGAGGCCTAAGGAAATCTTAGAGAGGATCGCGGTTCCAAACCAGTCCAGGTAGGAAAGTCTGGGAGACACATCTCCAATTAACCACCAGAAGAGGAGCTGTGGCTCAAAGTGGTAAAGCACTGGCCTTGAGCAGAAGAGCTCATGGACAGTGCCCAGGCCCTGACTTCAAGCCTAACAACCGACCAAAAAAACCTTACACAACTGTTAAACCTATATTTCAGGGGCTGAGAATGTGGCTCAGTGGTAGAGTGCTTGCCTAGCATGCATGAAGTCTCAGGTTCAATTCCTCAGTGCCACATAAACAGAAAAAGCTGGAAGTGACACTGGCTCAAAGTGGTAGAGCGCTAGCCTTGAGCAAAAAGAAGCTCAAGGACAGTACCCAGGCCCACAGTTCAAGCCACAGGACTCGCAAAAAGAAAAAAAGAAAAAAAAAAAAAGTGCTGAGAGCCTTTAAGAGAGTTCTTAGCCAGTCACTGGTGATTCATACCTGTTACCCTATTTAGAAAGCTGAGTTTTTTTGTTTTGTAGGTTGTGGGGTTTGAACTCCTGGAAGCTGTCCCTCAGCTCTTCAGCTCAAGGCGAACGCTCTACTGCTTGAGCCACAGCACCACTTCCAGTTTTCTGAATGGTTTATTGGAGAGAAGAGTCTCACAGACTTTCCTTTCCTGTCCGGGCTGGTTTTGAACCCTGATCCTCAGATCTCAGCCTCCTGAGTAGCTAGGATTACAGGTATGAGTTATAGACATCCAGCCTTTCTTTCTTTCAAAAACCTTCCTTTCTTCCTTCCTTCCTTCCTTCATTCTCCCTTTCTCTTTTCTATCGTGGCACTGTCCCTGAGCTTTTTTGCCCCTAGCTAGCACTCTACCACGTAAGCCACTTGATTTTTTTTTTTTGAGGGGGGGGCCCGGCCGTGGGTCCTGAACTCTGGGCCTGAGTGCTGTCCCTCAGCTCTTCAGCTCAAGGCTAGTGCTCTACCACTTGAGCCACAGCGCCACTTCCAGCTTTTTTCTTTTTGCTTATGTTGTGCTGAGGAATCGAACCCAGGGCCTCATGCACGCAAGGCAAGCACTCTACCACTGAGCCACCTTCCCAGCCCTTGATTTTTTTTTTTTTTGTCTGTGTGTGACTAATTGGAAATAAGAGTCTCATAGATTGTTTTGCCTGGGGTGCTGTCTAACCATGATCCTTATATCTCAGCCTCCTGAGTGGCTAGGTATGAGCCACCGGTGCCCAGCAAGACTGAGATTTTTGAGGATCACAGTTCAAAGCCAGCCTGGGCAGATAAATCCCAAGAGACTCACCTCCAAATAGCAAAAGGTCAGAAGTGATGTGACTCAAATGGTAGAGTACCAGCCATGAATAGAAAAGGCTAAGGGACAGTGCTCAAACCTTGAGTTCAAGTCTCAGTGCATACACACACAAAGTTCTGGTGAGGTGGAGGAGTCAGATTCTCCTCCCCTATACTAGGGCTGGCAGGGAGGGAGAAATCACAGAAGGGTCATGTTCCAATAGTAGCACAAATATAGGTGTGCAAAGGCCCTTCAAGTGTGGAGACTGGCTTAGCAAGCAGAAAAAAAAGGAAAAAAAAATTCCTTAAGGCTGGATAACCTACTTTGTTGGGCTACCAGCTGCCTTGTGGCTTAGCTCCTGAGCTGCCCAACTGCCCACCACCTCCCAGAGACACTGTGTGTTCTGAGAGCAAAAGCAGGCACTACATGGAAACACACAGCAAACAGGTCTTCTGTGAATACATCGGCACCATTTATTCAGAAAATGCCTCTTACAGAAGGTTGGGGGGGGGGGGGTAGGTGGGGGGGACAGGTAACTTGGTCATAAGAACAGCCCCTGAGGGTGGGATGGCCTGATTCAGTCAATGACACCGCCCCCCCCCCCCCCAGGGGGCTGTGCATCCTCCAGAGCTCTGGAGAGATTCTAGACCTGGGCTTGGAAAGGAAAACCATTTTCCTCTGCAGCCAGAGGTCAGGAAGTTTCAGGGAGTCGCCTTGACCCTGGCCCGTGGGGCCTTCAGCAGAAGCCTGACCACCAGGTTGGGCAAAGAGCCTCTTCAGGCAAGACTTTGCTTCTTGTAGCTGTGTACTCAAGCATCCTGACCTGGGGTCTCCCACCTGGACACTGGGATGGAGGGGCCATGGCATCTCCTGGTCCATGAGGCTCTTCAGCTCTTGAAGTAAGTCAACTCAGGCCTACTTGCCACTGGGCCTCCTAGCTAACTCTATAAAGCGAGCATATGGCCACATGGAGGCTCTTTCAGCATAGTCAGATGGAGCTCTATGCACACAATCACTGCATTTCCTGCCTTAGCCTTGAGCCCCTACCCTTAGACCACAGCAGGCAGTGGCCCTCCTGGTAGCCACCTTTGCACCTGCTCTGCATAGCTGGATCCACAAAGCACAAGATAGTGAGAAGCCAGCTCTAACTTCACCCAGTCCTGGAGACATAGCTTGGTCCCTCAGGATAGAGCAGGCTGCAGTCCCAGGCCAACCAGGTATCCTGGCTGTTTCAAATAGTCTCCGGAGCAAGGGCGGTATGCCAGAGGCCACAGCTGGTTTTAGTGATGGTGAGCCATAGCCATTTCTCATTCCTCTTCCTGGCCACAAGAACAGGGGTGTGCAGAGGCTTCAAATGGCCCCAAGAGCACCACAAACTGCAAAAATCTAAAATCCATACAAACATTTATTCTGTCCCTGCCTGGGGAAGGGATACAAAGAGCCCGCAGAAAGTGGGGGGGGAGGGTGGGGGGGAGGCTCTGTGGAAGACAGTCCAGTGGCCCTGGGCCTGGGGGGGCACATCTGGAAGGCAAGACCCTGGGGCTGGCAGGGCTGGCTTGGCTCTCCGAGGTCACCAAGTTCAGGTGGGCTGAGGAAGGTTCTGGAAGCTGCCTTCCCCAAGGCAGGCCCAGCCCAGGCAGGGACCTAGGCCCAGAGGGCCAGACCTTGAGGCCCCTGGCCCATGGCTTGGGTCTGGCTCAGGCCCACCCCTTCCCCTAGCAGGAAGGTGGGGCCAGGGCCAGGATCCTCCCACAAGGGAAAGGAAGTGTGCAAGTCAACAGGTTTAAATTAAAAATTAATAAAAATAACAATACAAAATAAAAAAAGACAACTCCTGTCTCAAACAAGCCCACCCGCCCTCCCCCCCACATATATCAAGTACAAAGGGGCTGAGAGGCGGAGATAGGGACCTGGCTCAGAGCTGTCCTGGTCAGCAGCAGCTCCACCAGGCCTAGGGGCACAGAGGTGGGGACAGGTGCGGGCTGGTGGGGTTGAGCTCCTGGTTGGTCTTGCCTTGGCTGTTGCGACACCATCTCATCCCTGCTCCTGCGTTCTGTTCTTGTGAGGTGCACAGGGTTAGCTCTCAGATTTATTGCACTGTTTTGGAAGAGGCCTGGGGCTAAGGACAAGCCGGGGCTGCAGGAGAGGCAGGTGGGCAGGCGGGCAGGTGGGTGGGCAGGTGGCGGGGTGGCAGGTGGTGGGAGTCATCGCTTGGTCTTGGCGTCTTCACGGATCTTCCAGATCACGAGGTGCATGCAGGCGCTGGCATCCTCGCTGGAGCTGTGCCCATCCACTGCGGGGCAAACACAGTTACCAGCCGCCCCACCCTGGAGAATGGGCTGAAGTGGCTGCTACTCACCATTGTCCTGGATGATCTGTCTGAGGTAGTCAGCCATGAGGTTCCGAAGGGAGCGCTTGTAGGGCAGGCCCAGACGGTGGGGAAACAGCACGGACGTGTCTACCACAGTGCTGTGGATGACCTAGGGCACACAGGAAGGAGGCAGGACAGTCAGGCTACATCTGGGCAAACAGCCTTTTTATCTGCAGGGCCTGGGGTCACTCAAGCATCCATGGGACCCAGTATGGCTCAAAACAGGCACCTTCAAGGCTAGCAAGTCACTCTCTAGGCTGTGTCCGATGAGGATGGTGTCAGCACTGAACATGCTCAGCAGGACGGCCTGCACATCCCGCAGGGTGATGCTTGTGTCCATGAGGTCGGCCTCCGTCACCCCTGAGAACCTGGTGGGAGGGCCAAGATGGTGATGTTGGGCTGGGTGAGCACAGTGTGGGTGGGCAGCCCTGTTGGGAGGGCCAGCCAGGGGCCCCACCCGAGCGCACCTGGTGTTGTAGTCGACGATCTCATTGTCAGGCTTGACGAAGGTGTCATACACCACTTGCATCTCCGTATCCACAACTGTGACACGGGTCAGCTCCAGGCCGTAGGTGGTATAGGACTGAGGACAAAGGACAGGTGGTGTCCCACAAAGCCAGCACTGCTCTGCAGAGCTGGGTAGACTGAGGGAGGACCCACTACAGATAGGAAAATGAAGCCAGGAACACTGGGGCTGGGAATACTGGGGGCTCCTTGTCCAGACCAGCACTGTTCTCAAGAGCCCACAGAGGATCCTGCATGTACCTCCACTCCACGGTGGCTGTGCACATGCACACTAGACCTGGCCCTGCTGACCAAGCCTGGATTCATGTGGTAACAAGGTCTCTGCCAGCCAGGAGGACTCACCATCTCGCAGTCAAGGGCGAAGATGCCTGCGTGAGCATCTTCCGTGAGCTCCTTCTCGAAAGTCCTCACGAAGCCCTCAAGGTTCTCCTTCCGGCCATCCTGCACATGTTGCTGGAGGTAGGGAGGACCTCAGAAACAGTCAGAATGGCCAGGGTGGCCAACTTACTCTCATCAGCCACCTCCCAGCCCATTCATGTACCAGAGCCTCAGGGGGTTCCAATCCCCACTCCAGCCTTAAAGTTGCTCAGTTCCAAACCAGGACAGGGAGCTTGCCAAGGAGATGCATTCAGTAAAGGGTTTCTGGGGCTCAGAGGCCCAGAAAAGCTTAGGGAAAAGCTTAGCCCAGGACCCGAGGTGCCCTTGACCCCAGGCAGCAAAGGGAAATGAGGAGTCAGGGTAGGGCAGGACTCAGGCTAGCACTTACCTTTGCAACCTGACAGCCAGTGGAGCCAACAGCCGCTGAGCAGCACATATACTGCGTCTCCCAGCCTCCAGCCACTGACAGAGAGAGGGGACCAGGGCTCTGGCAGGCTGTCCTGAACCCCTCTGCTGCTCACCACCCAGCCAGCCTTGCTTGAAGTAGGGCAGGGCTTCCCACCATACCCTCTGCCTTGGAGTGGGAGCCAGGCAAGACCAAGGCAGGGCTGTATGGGGAAGTGTCCACCCACAGAGAGTCAGGGCTGGATTATGTCCAGATCTAGATTGCAGACAGCTAGCAGGCTGCTGGCTGAGCTCTTTGTTCCTGTGGGTTCCCACAAGCCTCCTGCACAGAGGCAGGCCAAGGGCAGGTGCAGGGCAGAGGGTCAGGGTCCTGCAGACTACCAACACCTCCACATTGCTACAGAAAAGCATTACTCTCATGAAGAACAAGACAAAAATAAAGAACAAGACGAGGAAAATGGAGCGGGTGGGCCCCGTGGCCCTCTTGGGACATGCCTACCATGAGGCCTGGTGGTGGCAGGGGCCCTGAGCCTCACTCACCTCGGTTGCGGCGGAGCCGCCCCCAGTGGTAGTGGCACTCCTCATCTCGCACACAGCGGCCGGAGGAGGACACAAGGTACTCAGTGCCACAGCGGCAGCAGACTCTGCAGGAGGCTGTTCAAGAAGAGGAACACAGGGGCATAGGGAACAGGTTGAGAGCTGGTACTCAGCAGCTACTGAACTCCACAATTCCATATACCCATCCCTAGGTCTCCCCAGCTGGAGGCCGGGCCCAGACTCACAGTCCTTGGGCTTCTTCTCCTCCGCTGTGAAGATAACCGCACCACCAGGGCGCTCAGGGTGGGGGAAGGGGTAGCCATTCTCCTTGAGCTGCTCCTGGGTGAGCAGGTACTCCCTGAGGCGGCGGTACAGGGCAGACCCTGCGGACAAGGGTTGAGGAAGGTAGTAGGGCAGCAGCGAGCACCTGAGTGGGAGTGGGAGGCTGGAGGTCCAGGGAGCTCAGAAAAGCAGCTCACCTTTCAGATCTTCCACCCTCGGGCTACTAGGACGGCTTAGGGAGAAGCTGGTCTTGGCAGCCAACTTGCCCCCCAGCACCACCTCATGTGACACAAGCCTCCGGCCACTGGCTTCTACAGGGAAATGGACAAAGAGAAGTCAGGGGAAGACAGGTGCTAGTGGCTCACACCTGTAATCCTAGCTAGCTACTCAGAAAGTTGAGATCTGAGGATCCTGGTTTGAAGCCAGTCCAGGTAGGAAAGGCTGTGGGACTCAAACCAAAAGTGGTGCTATGGCTCTCAAAGTGGGAGAGAGCTAGCCTTGAGTCAAAAAAAAAAAGCTCAGAGACAGCACCTAAGCTCTAAGTTCAAGCCCCACAGCTGACAAGAATAAAAGGGATTAGCTACATATGTGTCCCATACATGTGTACCCTAGCCTTATTCCCCCCAAAACCTGGTCACTCTGCTAATGCTTCCACGGCTCTCATGTCCTGAGACAGTGTCCCTTTGCCCATGGGCTGCCACCAGAAGCAGGAAGCATGCATGGTTCCATGTGCCCTGTCAGGGCCATCACCCCAGGATGGCAAGCAGCCCCTCCCCACCTGAGCTGCCAGGCCCCCCCACTGGTGAGGTTGTGCCCTCTAGAAGGCAGGCAAGACAGGGAAGGCTGAAACTAGCTGAGCAGGTAATCTAATGGCTTTCGAGGGCTTTGTGCTGCCTGTCCTGTGCAGGCCACCCAAGCCCCTCTGGCAAGCCAGTGAGCTAATGGAGGCGGCGGGGCCAGGCAGCAGGGGAGGTGAGAGTGAGATCGCGGAGGCGCCGTGATTGCTTAATGCACCCTCTTGAGAGGCAGTAATGAAATGTCTTAACCCCCTTCTTTCTTCCTCCCCAGAGCTTAATGCACAGAGCACAGCCCCGGCACCACAGCCTCTCCCTTTGAAGAGGACGAGGAACTCCATTAGCAGGGGGCCCTCGGCTGGGAGGCCCCACTTGCAAAGGAGGGCAGTTAATAGCAAGAAAAGGCTACTCCCAGGGCACAAGCCATTTCTACCTTAGTCGGCAGCTACATACAGAGCTAGGCATGGGCTCAGGCTGCATGCCTTACTCAGGCTCGTCAGCAACGGGGATATCCTAGTTCACAGCAGCCCCGTGGGACACAACATTTTGGCCCCTGACTCACTGCTGAGACCAGGCACAGTGTTGGGAACCAGGCCCCTCAATTTCTTCAGGGTGTTCACAGCGATGTTCAGGTAGATGTTCTTGCTGGGGCTGCGGTCATAAGCCACCTTCTCCTCATTCAGCGCCTGGAGGAACACAGTGCTCAGTCCCTGCATGACCAGGGAGCAGCCAGGTCCAGCAAGGTCTGGATCCCAAAAGAAGGGCCTGGGCTGGAGGAGAAGACTGGGAGCTGGGAGCGTGGAGCCAGGGAGACACCCACCTTCTCTATAGCCTCCTGGTTGGATGAGCAGAACTTCAAGCACTCCTCGATGAACAGATTCAGGTAGCGCTGGCGGATGACTGTGGGGACCTTGCCCCCAAACTCTTTTGGGATAATGGGTTTCTTTAGACTCTGGAAGAAACAAACCATCACAGGATAGGTGAGGTATGCAGACCCACAGCAAGATGCAAACCACACACATCTCTGCTGGAGATAGGATGGGTGCTGCCTGCAAAGGTTCTCCATTGATATCTGAGGCAGATGCAAAGCATCCCCAACAGGAAAAACTGAGGATGGACACTCCTACATTTGGCTCAGACTTCTATAAACCAGAAGTGCTCTGAAAGTAAGTCTGAGCTGGGCACCAGTGGCTCACGCCTGTAATCCTAGCTACTCAGGAGGCTGAGATCTGAAGATTGCGGTTCAGAGCCAGGCCAGGTAGGACGTCCTGGAGACTCTAATCTCCAATTAATCACCAAAACAAGGCGGAAGAGGAGCTCAAGGACAGCACCCAGACCCTGAGATCAAGCACCAGTATTCTCTCACACCCACACACAACTGGGGGGTGTGGCTCCAGTAGCCAAGAGCTTCCCTGGCAAGTACAAGGCCCTGGGTTCAAGCCTTGTTCAAGCCTTTGTTTTGCAAAACAAAAAGCACTCACATATACAAACCCTCCCCAGAGGAAATCAGACAGGAAGGAACAGGCAGCTCACTCTTATCTAGGGTGCTGTGGGGCAGGACTAAGGGAAGAGCCCGGAGGCTGGATGAGGGGAGTAGCAGTGGCAGGTGCTAGGTACCTGTAGAGACGGGCTATGAGCGATGCGTTTGGGAGTGATGGTAGTGGTGGTCTTGGACGCCATCCCTGACAGCGTGCGTGTCTTCAGTGGCTGGCTGCCTGACTCAAGGCCATTGGGAGCTTGGCTGCTACTGGCCGTAAGGGTCCTCTTGGCACCTGTAGGGGCTGTCGGGGGACAGGGGACATGAGTGCAGGAAGACAGAATGCCCATCACCGAGCTGCGGAGCACCAAGAAGCTGCGGTCGTTGAGTGTGAGCAGCACGTGCATCTCTGAGTGCAGCGGGAGCGGCCGGGGCGTGGAGCTCGCGCTGTGAAATGACATTAGGCTCTATCTGTCTTCTGGTAAGTCCATGGGGACAGGGCAACAACTCTCAACTGCAGAGGCCGGCTCAGGCAACGTTGCCTTCAGAGTGGTCTGGTAAGTGGCAGGGGACGTGCTGGGCTTTTGCCACATGTTCTGGCCCCTGACTCTGAGGCATTGACGTCTGAGGAGGAGGCCCTGGCTCCTGGGCAAAGGACCAGAAGGTCTGGGACACCCTGGACTAGTCATTGTGACAACCTGCCCACCTACTACAACCTCTGTGTTCTACCTGTCACTCTAATGAGGTCATAAAGCAATCCCCGCCTCCGAGGGAGGAGATGGTGGGTGAGGCTGTTTCCCCAGAATGTGTCTGTATCAGAGGGTATAGACACATTCTGCCCAGCTCTGAACCTGGGGTGAGGCTGACAAAGGGTTTGATCACGTGGGTGGGGACACTGGCTCCCAGTTTGCGGGGGACGAGGATCTGGGTAGGGCAACTTCTTCCCAAAGTCTTGTCCTGGAAGGGACTCAAGAGCCAGGACCACAGCATCTACCAGCTAGCATTTACCTATCCTACTCAGGGGAGAGCAACAAAGAGAGGGAGCCAGCAAGGCAATCTCTCCAGCTCAGGGAAGCTACAGCCTAGAGAAAGTCATTGACAACACTGCCCCCAGGTGGCAAGAATCTGCGGAGCCACTCAGGTGAGGGAAGCAGAGGGGAAAGGCAGGATGGAAGAGAGATCTGTATAAAGACTGAGCCTCTAGACAGAGCCCCAGGAGCTCAGCACCAGGCTAGGAGGAGGCAGTTGAGCTGTGATCACAGTGAAGACCTCAGGGAACTGGCCAGATGTGTGGTGGCCCATGCTGTCAGCTCACTGGTCATACCTAGGCTAGGCCAGTCACCCAGTTATACTGGCCTCCAACACCCTAAAGGGCCTAAGGGAAAAAAACAAGGAGGAAAGGCCACCGCGAGACATTGTAGCCCAAACACTGATCCTAGTGAAGATTTTTACCACCACTTTTACACACAGGCAAACTGGGGCCCAGATCTTAAGATCATGAAGTGGTGCCGGAAGACTGGCCCAGCAACCATGGAGTTCTGCCTCTCCCTGTACCCAACAAGGTCTCACCCCCCAGCAGCAGGCGCTGGGACTCACCTGTAGCCAAGCGAGGGTTGGGGATGTGAGCAATTCTCCTCTTCTCCCCGGGGGCTGAGATGTGCACAGAGGGCTTCTCAGCTGGCCTTGGAACAGCCTGCAGCAAGCTGGCAGACTCCCTCTGCGCCTGCTGGGCCCGGCGGTAGCAGACTTCCTGGGCAGTTGGTGGCCGGGACGGGGGAACCACAGGACCCCTCTTTGGGGGCTCCGCCTGGACAATGACAGGTCCTGAGCCTGGTTGTCTGGAGTAGCCAGAATAAGCAGCCCAGGGAGGCTGAATGCAGAGGTTCCAGAGTGGAGAGAACTGCCCAGCCTCTGCTTGAGTTTTGGGATGCCTAGGCAGAAGCCAATACAAAGCCCCAGCCCTAGCTCCACCCAAACTAAAAGCATCTGAGGTCTGCTCTCCACCCTGGGGGCTCTTTTGGGGGCTTGGGCCAAGCTCTGAAGCCTGATAGAGCCATAGATGGGGGCAGAATTTGAGTCCTGAATTAGAGGACTGCTTCATCCTTCTTCCAGAACCCCTGGTGCTACCTCTCAGGAAGCTGACTGGAACCCCTAACCTTTCTCTGTCCTAAGCTCTCTGTGATTTTTTTGTCACCTATACTACATTAGAGGAAGCCAAAGTTCAGAAAGGTTAAGCAACTTGGCAAAGATCACACAGTTTACTGAGGTTTGCCTCCCTCTTTCTTGCTCTAAGCCCATTTCCAGGCCTGGGGACAATCTGAAGATAGGACATCGGCAAGATGTACTTCTAGGCACCACAGTTGAAAAGAACACCGCCATATACACAAGTGGGGTACCCAGGAACCTGGCTTCTGTAGGAAAGTCCAGATAGACCTGCATAACCCAACAGATTTCCACTTCTGCCAACAGGCCCCATCCTGGACCCAAATCTGGCCTCTTACCTCCTTGCCTTGCTTGGAAAGGTGGGAGATCCTCCTCTTCTGCCCTGGGAACAGAGTGGTCAGGCCCGCATGCCCTTTCTCCTCACCCTTCTCGTCCTTGGGGAGCTGAAACACACGTCTGCTCCTCAATACCAGCTCCTCTACCAGCCTCACCTGGCACACAGCTCCTGACTGCATGAAATCGCCTCTGGCCAGTAAGGAACAGAACTTTACAAAGTCTAAGACTTCAGGCCAGTCCTGCTGAAGACAGAGCCTCAGCACCTTGAAGCTAGAGGCCCCAGCTCTAACCCCCCACCTAGGCCACCCCCCCAGGCCAATGGAGCAGTAAATTCTGCAAGGGAACACAGCCCCACCATGGCTGCGCCCTGCCTAGCACAAGGCAGTGGCTCAGAGTTGAGTGCTGGAGAGAACAAGCTGAGTCTGGCTTTGCTGGATTAGGGCGAGCTCCCTCTTGTGGCCACTGCTGGGCCACTGGACAAGGAACAAACCCACATGGGTCAAGGCTAGCTAGAGAGCCAGGCTTCCTTAATACTGGAAGAGAGGGAGGAGACAGAAGTCCCCAGAAGTGGGGGTGAGGCCAGAAAAGAGGAGAGAGGGGTTGGGGGAAAGAGAGAGTAGAGAGAGAAGGATAGAGAAGGGGAGGGCGGCAAGAAGGGCTACAGGACAGGAGTGCGAGGGGGCAGGGCACTCCTTTGCCAGTCAGTTTGACACGCCAGTTGGAATGCTGCCACAAGAACCCTCATGGGCAGCCTGTAAGCCAGGGGCATCTTTCTGGACAGGGTCTAGGGAACAGCAGGTGACTACTGAGGGTTCCTGAACGATAAACGAGTTAAAAGGCCAGCTTCTACCTGTTGCTGAGGTTCGAGTCATCTGGAGTCGGCTGCAGAACGATGTCGGCCTTTTCAAGGCCCTTGCCACAGCCGGCCTGACCAGGGGCCTATCCGTGATGCCTGGCACCCCTCACCTGCCGGGCCAGCCGGCCCTTGTCCTCCGTCTTCACACTGGTAGACTCGTTGAAAATCCGCAGGCACTCCTCCATGGGATCCGAATCGAAGTCAACCTCCTTCTCCAGAGCTGAGTAGTCCTCTGTGTCCTCCCCAGCCCCCGTAGACGAGAGGGAAAAAGGGGAGGGTGGTGCGGGGGAAAAAGGGGGTGGAGAGGCCTTGAGCCGCTTGGACAGCTGCCCCTCAGGGAGGCCCAGGCTGGAGTCTGAGTCTGAGTCTGAGCTGAGGCTGGGAAGGGAGGGGGGCCAGACCCGTGGTGCACCAGCCCCCACATCCTCATCCTCGCTCTCATCCCCAAAGAGGTCAGCATGGCTCAGGGCCCGCTTCTTCAGCTTGGGGGCATCCTGAGAGGTACCCTCATCCAGTGAGCGGGCCTTGCGCTCCACCAGCTTCCCAGACAGTGGCTTGCCACCATCCTTCCTGTCCAGCTGGCGGGAGCTGGGACGAGAGTCCTGGGACCGGGGACCCTCACTAGTAGGACGGCCAGGCCCCCCTTTCCCTGAGCTGGCCACCAGAGTGGCTGAAGATGGCTTTTTCTTGGTCCCTTCAGGTGGCTCAGCTGTGCCCCGGGAACTCCCGGACTGCGGGCTCTTCTTGTGGGGACAGGGCTTGTCTCCAGATCGCCTTCGGTCCTTGTCCTTTCTCTTGTCTTTCTTCCGGGTGTTGTCCTTGTGGTTGAGGGTTGGTGGGGTCCCACTCTTCTTCTTCTTAGGTTTGCCTTCCTTGGGGCCGCCCAGATCCTGGGGGACCCTGGTTGGTGAGTTTGGCTTCAATGGGGATGTCCTATCTGGGCCCTTTGTAGGCTGCCCAAGGTCCCCCACATCGTACTGCACAGCCATCTCCTTGGTCTCCCGCAGGCTGCCCTCCTCTGGCTCCTGGCCTTCTTTGGAGGCTGGTTTCCCAGAGGCCTTGGTGGGACTGGCCTCAGCCTTGGGGGGGCTGGCCACATCATCTTCTGAGTCCGAAAACCTAGCATCACAGCAACTGAAGGGGTCGCAGGGCTTCTTGAGAGCTGGTGTGTAGGGCTCACTGCCACGGGAGCCCCTAGGCCGTTTGGGGGCCCTCTTGTCCCTAGAACTGGCTCTGCTAAGGTGCCGGGCCGAGTAGTTGGAGAGTGGGTCATATTCCAGGTCCGTGGATGGCTTGGAGTTATCTACTACATACTTGCCACTGGGCACAGGACGGCTGTACCGCCGAGGCTGGCTGACGGCCTTGGGGACATACTCCAGGGCACTGCTGCACCCCCCTGTCTTGCCCTGACCCCTTTCCAGAGATGTTAGTGAGTACCTGCTGCCTGGCTCAGCCGGGGTGGCCAGTGGGGTTGGCTGGTAGCTAGCATCAGGGGTCAGCAGGCCATGGCTGCCAGGGGTGTAACTGAAGGCCAGTGGGAAGGCATCCTCATCAAGGCCCACGCTGGGGCTGTTATTGGGGCCGCGGGGCGCGAGGGCAGAGGGTGCGCCATGCTCACGGGTGGTCTCCAGGAGTTCCTGATAGCGCCGCTGCTCCAGCTCCACCTCAGTGCGCACAGCCTCTATGGCCTGGTTGACCAGCTCCAGCTCCAGCATGTCCGAATGGGGTTCATCACCCTGGCCCAGCGTACCGTTCTCCCTCTGTGCTGGGGGCTTGGGCAGCTCAGGATTGTACGGGTCATATCCAAGCCCTGGGAAGGAAGAAGATAGGAGTGTAGGTGAGTAGGCAAAATGAACAAGAGCTCTCACCAGGGAAAGGAAAAGAACCAGCTGTCCAGGACCTACTGTGTGCCAGGCTCCCACCTGGGCCCCCAGGAAATGCTGTTTTGCCCTGTGCAGAGGGTGAGATGGCCACTGGGTGGGTATATGGCTGTCACAAAGGGGTAAGAGGTAGCAGCAGGGTCCTAGTAACACTCAACATCTACAAGGGTCCCAGGGGACTTCCTAGGATTCCATGAGCCATGCCACAATGAGGTGGGGAGAATATAAGAAGTAACTGCCCACCTGGGCATCAGTAGCTCATACCTATAATCCTAGCTACTTAGGAGACTGAAATATGAGGATCCTAGTTCAAAGCCAGCCCAGGCAGAAAAGTCCATGAAGCTCTTGTCTCCAATTAGTTCCCCAAAAGTTGGAAGTTGGGCAAAACACTAAGAGACAGTACACAAAGACACGTGTTCCAGCCCCAATACTAGCACACAAAAAAGGAAAAGACAAGGGTAGGGGGAAAAAAACACAACTAGGTGTCTAAATGTTTACCTATAACCCCAGCTACTCAGGAGGATCACAAAGCTTACTCGGACATAGTTGTCAAAGACCTTGTCCCAACAACAAAATACAGACTGTAGACATGGCTCAAATGGCGGAGCACTTGCATTTACCCTTAGACTTGGAATTCCCAAGACCCATGGACACACTCCCTGAATAAAGGGAAAGTAAGGACAAGGCAGTTGAAGTAGTAACCTGGAGAAACACAATAAAACATAACCTAAAAATCTAAATGCAGGTTAACTGGGGTTAAAGACGGCACAACTACCCCTTGTCCACCTGCAAGCTACCCTGTTGTATGAGCAACCAGAGCAAGGGAGACATCATATGCAATATAGTACATTCTCTTTGTGAACACAAACAAACCAGTGATCAGTACAAGTGTCCATGTGACATCAGCAGTCCTGGAGGGTGGGGAGGCCTTTCTAGACACAAAACAATTGTCTTCAGAGGGACTCACAGTGCTGATGGGCAAGTCCAGGCTGATAAGGGGAGGAGTGAGGCTGGCCGTGAAGGCATGTAGCAAAACTCGAGATAGTAGTGGGGACCCTGCAGCTTCTGTCCCAGCTCTGCACTGGAATGTGTATATTCCCTGTGCACTTATCAAGAGTGTTGTTTCTTGTTTCCAAAATCCCTGAGCTGTTGATGCCAGTCTACCGGCAGGACCCCATAAACACTCCCACAAGAAGCTGGGCAGCTGAGAACCTATGTGTTGAGACTTCACTGGACCACTGTCGGGAGCAGTACAAGTGGAGGCCCCTCAAGCTGGACCAGTCCTCTGGAACCCAATGTTGCTCAGGATGCTCCCTCGAGACATCTCTATAGGAGATTGTGGGCCCCAAACAATCCCTGCCCCCAACACTGGAACCTGTGGCTGTCACCTCATCTGGCATAAGGAATCTGCAGATGGGACAGGAAAAGGGTCCTGAAATTGGAGGTTGTCCTAGGTTGCATCAGTGATTCTCACACCTGAGCTCTTAGCCAGGTCCAACCCATACATTCAGTAACAAACCGAAGACTGCACGAAAGATAGAGGCCTTCCTATGACATAGTAGGAAGGAGGGGGAGGCTTTGGCCTCTTGTTGTGACCTATATGGCTCGTAGATCCACCTCCCTATGGTAGGCTCCTTCTTGAAGAAGCTCTTACTACTAAGAGCCACTAGGGGACAGAGAAGCTATGGTGACTGTGACCTGAGTAGAGATGGAGTCCCTGCCAGAACAAAGCTACAGAGCTCCCAGATCACACCCTCCTGTCACCTTCCCAGTCTAGCAACTGCTACTGCCACTCATCCATCAACCGTCAACCGAGGGCTGCAACAAAGGTATAGACTTTCTTTCCTATAATGGCTGACACCTGTAATCCTAGCTACTCAGGAAGCTGAGGCCAGAGAATCACAGTGCCAAACCAGGCAGAAAAATCCTCAAGAGCCAGGCACCAGTGACTCACGCCTATAATTCTAGCTACTCAGGAGGCTGAGATCTGAGGATCACAATTCAAAACCAGTCTGAGCAGAGTAGCTTTTGAAACTCATCTCAAATTAACCACCAGAAAACCAAAGTAGAACTGTGGCTTACAGTGGTAAAGTGCTAGCCTTGAGCAAAAAGCCTTATGGACAGCACCCAGGCCCTGAATTCCAGGCCCTCAGCAAAAAAAAAAAAAAAAACTCATGACTCTGCCTCCAATGAACCAGCACAATGTCAGACTATAAGTATAGCTCTACTGATGTGCCAGCCAAGTAAGCAAGGTAAGTAGGAGTAAGACCCTGAGTTCATACTCAGGTACTACCAAAAAGAAAAATAAAAACTTTCCTAATGAGCCTAAATAGATTAGTCTTGCTCCTTTTTGGACCTCTTTCCTATAGTCACTGAAGCTTGCCCTATAACCTCAATTTCCCTGCTGGTATTCTGCTGGTACCTTAAGCACACAGAGCTTGCTATGACAACCTATGGATCACAAGACAGCACAAGAATGCAGAAAGCACTATGAGCTAAGGTTTAGAGTCCAAAAAAAGGCTTTTTTGGGAGGGAGCAGTCCTAGAGCTTGAACTCAGGGCCTGGGCATTGTCCCTGAGCCTTTTTTGCTCAAGGCTAGCACTCACTTGAGCCACAGGACCACTCTGGCTTTTTCTGAGTAGTTTATTGGAGAGAAGAGTCTCATAAGCGCTGAACTGGTGGCTCACACCTGTAATCCTAGCTACTCAGGAGGCTGAGATCTGAGGATCGAGGTTCAAAGCCAGCCGGAGCAGGAAAAGTCCACAAGACACTTATCTCCAATAAACCACTAGAAAACTGGAAGTGTTGCTGTGGCTCAAGTGGTAGAACGCTTGCCTTGAGCTGAAGAGCTGAAGGACAGCGCCCAAGCCTAGAGTTTAAGCTCCACAACTGACCAAAAAAAAAAAAAGTCGGGCTGGGAAGGTGGCTCAGTGGTAGAGCGCTTGCCTTGCATGCCTGAGGTCCTGGGTTCGATTCCTCAGCACCACATAAGCAAAAAGAAAAACAAAAGCCGGAAGTGGCGCTGTGACTCAAGTGGTAGAGCTGAAGAGCTGAGGGACAGCGCCCAGGCCCAGAGTTCAGGCCCTGCAACTGGACCCCCCCCCCCCCCAAAAAAAAAAAAGTCTCACAAACTTTTCTGCCCAGGCTGGCTTTCAGCCACACCTTAAGATCTCAGCCTCCTGAGTAGCTAGGATTATAGGCATAAGCTACCTACATAGAGCTTTAAAGGCTTTTTTGAGATTATGTCCCTGCCCCACCCCACCCTGCTTCCCCTAGAGGGTTGGTTCCTTGGAGGGGGGAACTGTCACAACTGGAGACTCCCCATAAAAATGTTTTGTGCAATGTTTGCTGATCCTGAGGATTCAGGCCACATCAAGGAATGACCAAGAGAGCAAAGGGCTGGGAATGTGGCTTAATGGTAGAGTGCTTGCCTAGCGTACATGAAGCCCTGAGATCAATTCCTCAGTACCACATACACAGAAAAAGCTGGAAGTGGCACTGTGGCTCCGTGGTAGAGTGCTAGCCTTGAGCAAAAAAAAAAAAAAGGAAGCTTAAGGACAGAGCCCAGCCCCTCTATAAGACTGGCAAAGGGGGGGGGGGGGGTGGAGAGAGAGAGAGAGAGAGGGAGGGAGGGAGGGAGGAAAGTGCGCAAAGCTGAGCACAGGGTCACTCCTCCAAACTCCCAGCAGTTTCTTTCCTGGGAAAGCAGTGGGAGCACTGGGTTTCTCCTTTAACAAAGAAACCCAGTGAGTCCTAAGGGACTGGCCCTTATCCACCCCATTGCCTGCATTTCTTCCTAGCCTCTACTTAAGGCCCTAAGACTGATAAAGGCCCAGACTGCAAAGGGCACTACCTGGCCTTGGGCAGTAATACAGTACAGCTCTTCCAGACCAGTTAGCAGGGAAAGCATGCTCACCAGCTGGGGGAGGCAGGGACACCAAGAGGAAGCAAACAAATACCAGCCCCTTTCAGCTGAGGTTTGGCACTCTAGAACATTCACCGAGGCTGGGCGCCAGTGGCTCACACCTGTAATCCTAGCTACTCAGGAGTCCAAGATCTGAGGATCATGTTCAAAGGCAGCCCGGGCAGGAAAGTCCACGTGAAACTCTCATCTCCAATAAACCACTAGAAAACTGGAAGTGGCGCTGTGGCTCAAGAGGTAGAGCACTCACCTTGAGCTGAAGAGCTGAGGGACAGCGCCCATGCCCAGAGTTCAAGCCCCACGACCAACAAAAAAAAAAAAAAAAAATTATATTCACAGAGGTGGAGATCAACTAAGCCTTCACCCCAGGCCCAGGGAAGCTGCCTGTGTAGCATGAGGTCTCAAAGATGGAGAAAAGATTTTGCCCAAAAGGCCCTTGTATTAGCCAGGTGCTGGTGGCTGACACCTATAATCCTAGCTGCCCAGGAGGCTGAGATCTGAGGATCTTGGTTCAAAGCCAGTCTGGGCAGGAGTCAGAGAGACTCTTATCTCCAATTAACCAACAAAAATCTAAAAGTTGACTTAAGGCTTAAGTGACAGAATGTCAGCTTTGAGCAAAAAAGTTCAAGGACCACAACCAGGTCCTGTGTTCAAGCCTCAGGACACACTACACACAAAGCCACAAAGGCAGACGTGCAAGAGGGGCCCAGCAGCTCGTGATTTGCAGCTTCAGGTAGTTGATTCTGGTAGACAATCTCCCCTGAAAGCATGACCAGATGTGCCCAGAGGGCCACTGTACTTCTAAGCCTGTTTGTCCCAACGGGACCTCCTCTCCCATCCCTACAAAAGACATCCTTAAGGACCACTCCTGCTTATTTGAATGAACAGAAGACAGTATCTGGTTGCCTCAGAGACCTAGGGAAACAACCATACACCTGGACCACACTGGAGCACAGGTCACTGGAGTCCAGGGCCACGTGGCACAAGCACAATGTTGGGCTGAGTGCCGGTGGCTCACACCTGTAAAAGCTACTCAGGAGGCTAAAATCTGAGGATCACAGTTCAAAGCCAGCCCAGACAAGGAAAGTCTGTGAGACTCTATCTCCAATCAGCCACTGGAAAACCAGAAGTAGTTTTCTGTGGCTCAAGTGGTAAAGCACTTGCCTTTAGCTGAAGAGCTCAGGGACAGCACCCAGTAGCCCAGTGTTCAAGCCTCCCTGATCCTGAGTCATGCAGAACCATGCCACTCCCAGGAAACCCACCACGAAGGAATAGGGCCTAATGTGGGATTTTCTGATCAACTCAAAGGGCACCACTGGACAATGCCAGGACCTCCTAGCAGGTGGAGCCACACTATCAGATCCAGGGAAAAGTTGCCCAGCCAGACCTGGGATACCAGCCAATTCAGCTCTTTGAGACAGGGACCTCAAAGAGCAGCCTTAACCTTCACTCACCACTCAACATCTGCTGGCAGGAGGGACACCGGACAAGAACTCACTGCACTTCCAATGCTGAATACAAGGACAAAACAGGTAGGGTGAAGCCAAATGTAGCTTTCTGTCCCTGCCCCCAGAAGCAGCCACAATGGGTATTGATTGCTTTTATGTCCACATAAAGAATATTTTAAGGCTGGAAAGGTGGCTCAATGGTAGAGTGCTTGCCTTGCATGCATGAGGCCCTGGGTTAGATTCCTCAGCACCAAATAAGCAGAAAAAGCCAGAAGTGGCATTGTGGCTCAAGTGGCAGAGTGCTCACCTTGAGCCGAAGAGCTCAGGGACAGCACCCAGGCCCAGAGTTCAGGCCCTACGACTGACCCCCCCACCAAAAAAAAAAAAAAAAAAAAATATATATATATATATATATATATATATAGCCAGGTGCTGGCTCAATGCCTGTAATCCTAGCTACTCAGGAGGCTGAGATCTGAAGATGGCAGTTCAAAGCCAGCCCAGGCAGGAAAGTCCGTGATACTCATCTCCAATTAACTACCACAAAAACAGAAGTGGACCTGTGGCTCAAAGTAGCAGGGCTGGGAATGTGGCTTAGCAGTACAGTGCTTGTCTAACATGCATGAAGCCCTGGGTTTGATTCCAGAAGTGGTCACTATGGCTCAAGGGGTAGAGTGTTAGCTTTGAGCAAAAAAGTTCTGAGACAGTGCCCAGGCCCTGAGTTCATGTCCCAGAACTGGCACCAATAAAAAAAAAAAAAAGAGCTCAGGTCAGTGCCCAAGCCCTGAGTTCAAGCCCCAGTACTGGCACAAAAAAATAATAGTAGTAGTAGTAATAATGTTCTGCTGGGTACCAGTGGCTCACACCTGTAATCCTACAAGATGCTAAGATATGACCTGATGCTGAGATCACAGTTCAAAGCTAGTCCAACTGGGCACCAGTGGCTCACATCTGTAATCCTAGCTACTCAGGAGGCTGAGATCTGAGGATCTTGGTTCAAAGCCAGCCCAGGCAGAAAACTGTGAGACTCTTATTTCCAGTTAACCACCAGAAAACCAAAGTGATGCTGTAGCTCAAGTGGTAGAACACTTGCCTTGAGGTGGAGCTGAGGGACAGTGCCCAGGCCCAGAGTTCAAGCCCCACAAACAACCAAAACAAAAAGAAAGAAAAAAGAAAAGAAAAAGAAAAAGCTAGCCCAGGCAGTAAAGTCCATGAGACTCTCATCTTCAATTAACTACCAAAAAAGCCAGTAGAGCTGTGGCTCAAAGTTGCAGAGCATAAGCCTTGAGCAAAAATTGCTCAGGGAAGGGCCCAGGCCCTGGGTTCAAGCCCTAGGACCAGCATTCACACACAAAAAGTAGTCTTTTAACCCAGAGCATGTTCATCAGTTCCCAAAGAGCAAAGTGGGTTTCTAGTAGGAATTCATAGGAAGTTCCCCACCCCAGCTTAAAATGGCATTAGGAGCCAGGGCAGTATCTTCCAGGTATTCAGAGGGAATCTGGGGACGGGGACCATGCTGGGCTTTTCACCCCACTGGGACAGCCCCTGGAATCAGGTCCAGGACCATCACATTCAGCAGAATGGGAATGTGGCTTAGTGATATGTGGGAACGTAGCCTGGCATGCATGAAGCCCTGAGTTCAATTCCTCAGTACCTAATGTGGTACAGAAAAAGCTAGAAGTGGCGTTGTGGCTCAAGGGTATAGTGTTAGTCTTGAGCAAAAAGAAGCTTAGGGACAGTGTCCAGGCCTTGAGTTCAAGCCCCAAGACTGGTAATAAAAGAAAAGAAGTAGGGAGGAGAGGGGAGGAAGGAAAGAAGAAAAGGAAAGGAAAAGAAAATTGTTTGAAGCAAGGTTTATACTTGTAATCCTAGCTATTCAGGAGGCTGAGATCTGAGGATCACGGTTCAAAGCCAAACTGGGCAGGAAAGTTTTAAAATTTTTTTTTTGGGGGGGGGTCAGTTGTGGGGCTTGAACTCAGGGCCTGGGTGCTATCTCTGAGCTTTTTCCCTCTACACTTTGAGCCACAGCACCACTTCTGGCTTACTGGTGGTTAATTGGAGGCAGTCTTATAGACTTCTGTCCTGCCTGGCTCTGAGCCATCTCAGATCTCAGCCTCCTAGGCATGAGCCACCAGCACCAGGCTTGTGAGGCTCTTATCTCCAATTAATCACCAAAAAGCTGGAAGTAGAGTTGTTAGCCCAGTCACTGAGTTCAAGCCCCAGACTGGCACAAAGAGAAAAAGAAAGAAAAGAACTGAGTTCAAACCCCACGACTAACAAAAAAAGAGTGAGCATGCAGAGTAGGGCACCACCGTAAGTTTATATCTATAATTCTAACTTCAAAAGTCTGAGATGTGAGAATCAAGGTTTGAAACCAACCCTGCAGAAAATTGACTCTTATCTTCAATTAACTAGCAAGACGGTAAAATGGAGGTGCAGCTTGAGTACATCAGTTATGGTTAAAAAAAAAAAAAAAAAGGCAAGCTAGAACTCAAAGCCCTGAGTTCAAGCTCCAGTACCGGCACACACACACACAAAAAAGTACACTCAGTTTAGTCACACAAGCAGCCACAATTTTATTGTTTGACATGGGCTGGTGCTTGGGATACTGCAGAGTCGCACTTCAAGCTGGGCCAATATTGCCAATATTCATTCCACTAGCCAATGGTTCTCCCCACCCAAAACCAAGGAGGGCCAGTGTATGCTGAACACAAAGGGCTCAGAATAGGTGTTATGCAGCCTTCTCACGCTATCTCATTAGCTCCAAAGTCGGCTTCCTCCAAGCAGCCCTCCTAAACTGTCCCAGTAGAATGAACTACCTACACCTGGCACATCTGTACCATAGTAGGAAGGAGGGGGAGACGATGGCCTCTATAGCTCTTAGATCCACCTCCCTATGGTAGACTCCTTTTTTTTTTGGTCAGTCATGAGACTTGAACTCTGGGCCTGGGTGCTGTCCTTGAACTCTTCAGCTCAAGGCAAGTGCTCTACTTGAGCCTCAGTTCCCCTTTTCTGGTCATTAACTGGAGTCTCACGGACTTTCCTTGACCAGGCTGGCTTTGAATCGCAATCCTTGGATCTCAGCCTCCTAAGTAGCTAGGATTACAGACATGAGCCACCAGCACCTGGCTATGATAGGTTTCCCCCCCCCCCCCGGCCCCCCCGCCCTGCTTATGTAGTGCTAAGTTATCAAACACAGGGCCTCATGCATGCAAGGCAAGCACTCTACCACTGAGCCACCTTCCCAGCCCTGGCAGGCTCCTTCTTGAAGCACTAACTACTCAGAGCCACTAGGGGACAGAGAAGCCAAAGTAACTGTGACCTGAGTGGAGACTGAGTCCCTGCCAGAACAAAGCCCCAGAGCCCCCAGATGACACCCTCCTCTCACCTTCCCAGGCTAGCAATTGCTCCTGACACTCATCCATCCAGCAATGCAAAATGCTGGCCCAGGAGGACAGCCCAGCTAGCCCAGGGCAGGCGTCTGTGAAGGGATGAGTTGAAATATTGACATGGGCCAAAGGGTCATTGTGGTGACAGGAGATGCCAGAAAAAGAACAGACACTTGCTGCAGGTTACCCAGCTCCCAGAAGCAAATAGGAGAACTATCTGGGCCCTGTGGCCTTTGACTTCAACAATTTGGAGGCCACTAGGACCATAGCAGCAGGCCTAAGCCTATGCTATAGTGCACAGACAAGCCAGTTTATCAGTGATAAGCCCTGCCTGCTGGCCCTTAGGGCTGCAGCAAGCTGGAGCTGCCTCACCTTACCTTCCAGCATCTACTGGAAGCTCTCAAGCAGCCCTTTACACTAGGGCACAAGAACATTTCAGGCCTTTCTTCTTTTTTTTTTTTTTGGTTGGTCATGGGGCTTGAACGCTGGGCCTGGGTGCTGTTCCTGAGCTCTTCAGATCAAGGCAAGTGCTCTACCACTTGAGCCACAGCACCACTCGTTTTCTGGTGATTAACTAGAGATAAGAGTCTTGTAGGTGGGCGTGGGCTCATGCCTATAATCCTAACTACCCAGGAGGCTGAGATCTGAGGACTGCAATTTAAAGTCAGCCAGGGGGGCTGGGAAGTTGGCTCAGTGGTAGAGCGCTTGTCTTGCATGCCTGAAGCCCTGGGTTCGATTCCTCAGCACCACATAAGCAAAAAGAAAAAAAGCCGGAAGTGGTACTGTGGCTCAAGTGGTAGAGCGCTAGCCTTGAGCTGAAGAGCTGAGGGATAGCACTCAGGCCCAGAGTTCAGGCCCCACAACCAGACCCCCCCCCCCCCAAAAAAAAGAAAACTGGAAGTGGCACTGTGGCTCAAGTGGTAGAGCTCTTGCCTTAAGCTGAAGAGCTGAGGGATAGTGCCTAGGCCCACAGTTCAAGTCCCAAGAACGACCAAAAAAAAAAAATCTCAGGTTTTCCTGCCTGGGCTAGACTGCCATCCTCAGATCTCAGCCTCCTGAGTAGCTAGGATTTACAGGCATGAGCCACCAGTGCCCAGCTCATTCCAGGTCTTTCTACAGGCTAATTCCCTGCCCAGAATCTGGGTAATCCAGCCACCAGGTAAACTACTATTCATTCTTCCAAACACAAATCAGTAACTGCCTGACACTACAACACTGCATGCCAGCTGCTCTCTCCTGAAGCCTTGCCTGCCTTTTTCTTACTGCCTCCACACCTGTCACACCTACCATGTGTCTGGTCCCTCAGGAACGTCCTAAGTCCACACACTGGCTGGAAAGGCCCTTCTTAGCGGGCACCAGGGCCAGCATCTGTGTTCCAAGCACAATAGCCCAAGTACACATGCCCAGGCCAAGCATCAGCCCCAGAGAACACAGGTCTGGGCCCCCCAGTAAATTGAGGCAGGAAGCTCCATCCTCATGGCTATTCTAGAGAACATCTGGATGCCACAAGCCCTGGTGAGAAATAACTGCCCCTGCAACCACCATGATGCGCCGCTCCCCAGGACTCAGCCACTGAGGAAGCCTCAGAGACCAGCTGCTTCTTCCATACTCACTTCTTCTTTAGACCTAACATATTTCATGTTTCAAAAGTGACCTGGGAGCCTGGCAGGGTAGCACAGGTCATAATCCCCGTTACTCAAAAGCAGGACAATGTTTAGTCCAAGATGAGTCTGAAGACAGCACAGGCAAGCTAGTGAGAAGACAGTTTCAAAAAAAATAATAAATAATAATAAATTTTAAAAGGGCAGGGCATCAGTGGCTTACACCTGTAATCCTAGCTGCTCAGGAGGCTGGTATCTGAGGATCACAGTTTGAAGACAGTCTAGACAGAAAAGTCCTTGAAACTTACCTCCAATTAACCACCAAAAAAAAAAAAAAAAGGGCCGGAAGTGGATCAAGTGGTAGAAAAAATAAAACAAAAGGTTGGACTTGCTATACCCAAGCCCAATGTGTGCATGTGTATCATATACACACATACACACACACTTTGCTTAACTGTTGGCTGCTCACTATTGTACAATGCAAAGGGCCACTGAAGGTAGAGGAGGGAAATACAGGGTCCTGTGGGGGAGGGGGGGGAGCCCTGGGCCCCTTCATGGCACTCACAACACACAAGCCCATTGTGCACAGATCACCCAGGCTAAGGGAGCTATGCTGGGACCAGCCCACCTCAAGTTGGAACTGACTCTGCATACAGAAAGGCAAATTAAGTCACCTAAATCTGGCAGCCCAAGGTCTCAGTCGACTACACTCATATGTGCCTCCAGTGTGGAATCCCTGGAGCAGGCAGGGAGATTAAGCAAACTCAAGCACCTGCATAGGTTCCCTAAGCTCCCACAGGTCCCAGCAGACCCTACCCTGAGTACCCAGACAGGAGCAGTGAAGCTCCTTGTTTCTTTCTGTCCTTATAGACCACGTAGTCACTGCAGGGCAATGCAGGGTGCTGGGCAAGTGTCTCCAGCCTCCTCTACCCACTCCATACCACCAGCTGTGACAGCCAGTCACAAATGTCCCCAGATAGGGGCTGGGAAGATGGCTCAGTGGTAGAGTGCTTGCCTTGCATGCCTGAGGCCCTGGGTTCGATTCCTCAGCACCACATAAGCAAAAAGAAAAAAGCCGGAGGTGGTGCTGTGGCTCAAGTGGTAGAGCGCTAGCCTTGAGCTGAAGAGCTGAGGGACAGTGCCCAGGCCCAGAGTTCAGGCCCCACTACAGGACCCAAAAAAACAAAAAAAAAACAAATGTCCCCAGATAGGGCCCAGGGTCCTCAGGAGTAGGTTCATAGTTCAGAGACTCTTGTCTTATTAACCATACAAAGTAGAGGCTCTCAAATCCCCCCAATCCTAAGGGTTCCAGTCCAGCAGTACAATGACAGGTCAGAACAAACCATGAAGCCAAGTTCTCAGAATACCCAGTGGTCCAAGGGTCCAGGTAAAGGAATCAACTCAGAATATAGCAGAGTTCAATTTTACCTGTGAGCTGTGGCCATGACACCACATTCTAAGTCTGAAAGGCATCGAGCCCAACTCACAGCCATGCATGGATCTTTCTATGCTATCTAGGTTCTCTAAGATAAAATACCACATCCAATCCGGCAAATCTCAGCAACTCAGCCCGGCGCCGGTGGCTCAAGCCTAGCTACTCAGGAGGCTGAGAACTGAGGATCAATATTCAAAGCCAGCCCAGGCAGGAAAGTCTGTGAGACTTTTATCTCCAATTAACCACCAGAAAACTGGAAAGTGGCACTGTGGCTCAAGTGCTGGCCTTGAGCTGAAGAACTGAGGGACAGCTCCCAGGCCCAGAGTTCAAGCCCCATGACCAAAAACAAGACAAAACAAAACAAAAACAAAAAGAAACCTCAGCAAGTCATACAAAAGGCAAATATTGGAAATTGGGCCTCCAGCTGGGCTGACCCAGGTTTTTCTTGCAGTCAGGAGGGAGGTAGCTTCAGCCTTACCACACTTATCAAAGGTGACTGAGGGCTGGGAAGATGGCTCAGTGGTAGAGTGCTTGCCTTGCATGCATGAGGCCCTGGGTTTGATTCCTCAGTGCCACATAAGCAGAAAAAGCCAAAGTGGTGCTATGGCTCAAGTGGTAGAGCACTAGCCTTGAGCTCAGCGTCTAGGCCCAGAGTTCAGGCCCAGAGACCAGCAAAAAATGAAAGGAAGGAAGGAAGGGAGGAAGAGGGCTGGGAAGGTGGCTCAGTGGTAGAGCGCTTGCCTTGCATGCATGAGGTCCTGGGTTCAATTCCTCAGCACCATATAAGCAGAAAAAGCCGGGAGTAGCATTGTGACTCAAGTGGTAGAGCGCTAGCCTTGAGCTGAAGAGCTGAGGGACAGTACCCAGGCCCAGAGTTCAGGGCCACAACTGGCAAAAGAAAGAAAGAAAGAAAGAAAGAAAGAAAGAAAGAAAGAAAGAAAGAAAGAAAGAAAGAAAGAAAGAAAGAAAGAAAGAAAGAAAGAAAGAAAGAAAGAAAGAAAGAAAGAAAGAAAGAAGGAAGGAAGGAAGACTTCCTTGGAGAGACACCATTGTCCTCTAATCCCACTTCTACAAGGCAGAGAGAACAAAGGAACACCAGAATTTAATGCCAAGTTAGGAGGAACCCTGAAGTCACAAGGGACTCTCAGGTTCCCAGGAAGCAAAGAGCCTCACAAAAGCACTGGTGGCTTATGCCTGTAATCTTAGCTACACAGGTGGCTGAGATCTAAGGATCTATCACAGTTCAAAGCCAGCCCAAGCAGGAAAGTCTGTAAGACTCTTATTTCCAATTAGCAGAAAATCAGAAGTGGTGCTGTAGCTCAAAGTGGTAGAGTGCTAGCCTTGAGCAAGAGCTCAGGGACAGTGCCCAGGCCCTGAGTTAAAGCCTTACAACTGACAAAAAGAAAGAGCTGGGCACCAGTGGCTCATGACTGTAATCCTAGCTACTCAGGAGGCTGAGATCTGAGGATCAAGGTTCAAAGCCAGCCCAGGCAGGAAAGCCCATGAGACTCTTTTATCTCCAATTAACCACCAGAAAACCGGAAGTGGCACTGTGGCTCAAGTGGTCCAGCACTAGCCCTGAGTTGAAGAGCTCAGGGACAGCATCCAGGCTGAGTTCAAGCTCAGCAACCAACAAAAAGAAAAGAAAAGAAAAAAAAAATCTGTTGAACAGAATTTTCTGGCGGATACTTAACATTTGGGAATCTTTATGGCTGTCATTCAGGCAGAGTAACAAGGTTCAGTGAGTAGAAATAGGGACCCACTCCAAACCCTACAATGCACAGGACACTATAAGGCCCATGCCCATAGTGTTGTTCCTCCACCAGCTACAGCTCCTGCCTAGACCATAGGGGTGGCTGGCCTCTAGCCTACTGCTACCAACCAGCTAGTAAGAATATCCTGGGTCCTTGCAGACCCTAGCTAGCCCTGCAATGTGTAACAGAAACCCTCATGGATTGTTTCTCTGCAAAGTGATTTCTTCCCCATAGGCAAGTCCATGCTATAGTTCCCTTCCTAGGAAGAGCTAAACAGGCTCCCCTTGTAGGTTTCTAAGAGACCCACACAGGTGACAAACACCCCACCCCCAATTGTTTGATGGCTGGGACCTACCATGGGAAAGCAGCTGACAATCTCCCTCTAATCCTGGACTGCCAGAGACTGCTATGGTCCCTTCTTGTCCCAAGACAGCTCACAGAAGGAAAACCGAAGTAAACAAGTGCCTCATCTTCTTGGCTTCTTTCCCTCTTCTTGGTTCAGTCTCCCTGTAGAGTCAAGTCTCTTAATTCTATCTCTTCCAGGACAGAGTGCTGGGACCTTTCCATACTGGAAACCAAGCAGTCCTGGGCCCAGGCGTGTTAGCAGTAGGAGCTGGAGTAGCACAGACAGGGACTGTCCTGGTACATGCTGTGGGAACCTAGGCAGGACCTCAGAGTCCACCTGAGGTCCGCAGTTGAAGGGTCAGCGGAATAAATCCCATGTACTGGGAGGCTCAGGCTACCAAGACCAGGGGAGCTGTGCCCACCCATGGAGCTGTGGTCCATCTGACACTTCCATACCCCCTCCAGCCCTATACCTATCCTAGTCCCTATCCTAGCTGCCTCTCTTATACATCCCATTCCTTCCCCAAGGAACATCACTCCACCAAACCCTATTCCTTTACACAGGATGAGGATGTGCTAACCTACACCTCCTTCACAGTGCCTGTCCTAGGAATTGGCACTTTTACTGACAATCTATAGCCCCATCCAGAAAAAGTTATAAACACTGCTGTCATGGCTGTCACCTTGCAGGCCCCTGCTGCAATGATCTTGATATATGCTCCCCAGGTGGCTGTGTGGACTACACAATAGACAGCACAGAAATGCAGGTGTGACTCAAGTGGTAAAGCACCAGCCTTGAGTGGAAAAGAAGTGAATCAGAAGGGGCTGGGGGTTTAGCTCAGCGGAAGGGTGCACGCCTGGCGAGCGCAAGACCCTGGGTTCAGTCCTCAGCCCTGGAAAAAAAAAAAAAAGCTACAAAAGAAGTGAGTCAGGTACCAGGGGCTCACTCCTATAATCCTAGCTACTCAAGAGACTGAGATCTGAGGATCTTGATTCAAAGCCTGACAGGGCAGGGAAGTTTGTGAGACTCTTATCTCCAATTAACCACCCAAAAGCTAGAAGTAGAGCTGTGGCTCAAGTGGTAGAGCACTAACTTTGAGCAAAAAAAAAAAGCTCAGGGACAGTGCCCAGGCACTGAGTTCAAGCTCCAAAGCTGGCCCAAGAAAAAAGAAAGCCAAGTGAAAGTGAGAGGTCAGAGTTCAAGCCCCAAGATTGGCATGCGCACGTGCACACACACGTACACGTACATGCTCGCACACGCGCACACACACCAAAAAAAAAAAAGGCTAGGCATCATACCTGTAATTCTAACTCAGGATGTTGAGATCTGAGGATTGCAGTTCAAAGCCAGCCTGGGTAGAAAAGTTCATAACATTTTTTTTTCAGTCATGGGGCCTGAACTCTGGGCCTGGGCACTGTCCCTCAGCTATTCATTTCAAGGCCAACGCTCTACCACTTCAGCCATCTTCTGGTTTTTTCTGCTCAGGAATCGAACCCAGAGCCTCATGCATGCAAGGCAAGCACTCTACCACTGAGCCACCTTCTCAGCCCTAAAATCTAATGTTTTGGGTTTTTCGTTTTTTTTTTTTTTGGGGGGGGGGTCCAGTCATGGGGCCTGAACTCTGGGCCTGGGCGCTGTCCCTCAGCTCTTCAGCTCAAGGCTAGCGCTCTACCACTTGAGTCACAGTGCCACTTCTAGCTTTTTTCTTTTTTGCTTATGTGGTGCTGAGGAATCGAACCCAGGGCCTCATGCATGCAAGGCAAGCGCTCTACCACTGAGCCACCTTCCTAGCCCTGTTTTGGGTTTTTTTTGTCAGTTGTGGTGATTGAATGCTGGGCTTAGGCACTGTCCCTGACCTCTTCAGTTAAAGGTGAGCTATCACTTGAGCCACAGCACCACTTTCCAATCTCTAATATAAACTACTCAGGAAAAGCCGTAAGTGATGTTGTGCCTCAATTAGCAGGGTACTAGCTTTGCACAAAAAGAAGCTCAAGGACAATGCCCAGGCCTTGAGTCCAAGGCCCAGATTGGCACTGGCGCGTGCATATGCATGTGCAGGCAAGCACAAGGAAGCACACATGCAAGCACACGCATGCGCGCGCACACACACGCGCGTGCACACACACACACACACACACACACACACACACACACACACACACACGACAACCCGCCAATACCCTGACTCCCATCTTATCATATCGAGGAAGCCATGGCTTTAGGGTCAAGAGCTGCCAAGTTGGACCCTTTTTGCATCTCAACAAACAGCTAGCCCCAAACAGCTGGACAGCCAAGGGATAAAAGCTCAGAGGGAACTCAAAGTATTTTAGCCCTGCTGCTCTAGGTGGACAGTGGCACTGGCCCATCTGTTTGCCAAGGCTTCACCCTGCTGTCTTCCAGCCCTGTTCCATGCCCTTTGTTCCCTAGGATCTCCTCCCATCTTCATGTGCCACAGCTCCTGGTAGCCTCAGACCTGCTCTTGCCAGTGGTGTGGTAGTGATGATAATATGGAGTGAATACCCTTCTTCATCAGTTTTCCAATGCAGAACCCAGCTCACAAAGTCACAGTGACAGGCAAATTGAGCACAGGGTTCCAGGGCTCCACGACTGGCTATCAGCACAACCCCTACACCTTCAGTTCTAGGGGGCTACTGTTCTGCTTACCCAAGAACCCCATGGGTGTATTTCATTGTCCACTGTGGAAGCAAAGAGGAGACACACAGGAATAAAAACCCTGCACTGAAGTCAGAACCAGCAGAAGTCAAAACCAGTAATAATTGCTGGATGAAAGAAAAGGCATCCACCAGGACAGCAGCAGAGGATGGTCATTTCAGACCTACTGAAATCTCCAACAAGGGAGGTTCCTTCCCTTGGCTTCCTGAGGGTGGCCCAGTGAACAATGAGGTGAAAACAGTGACAGAAAAGCCCCACACAAGCCGAGCATCAGTGGCTCATGCCTATAATCCTAGCTACTCAGGAGGCTGAGAGCTGAGGATCGAAGTTCAAAGCCAGCCTGGGCAGGAAACTCTTGTGACTCTTATCTCCAATAAACCACTCAGAAAAATGGGAAGTGGTGCTGTGGTAGAGTGCTAGCCTTGAGCTGAAGAGCTAAGAGACAGTGCCCAGGCCCAGAGTTCAAGTCCCACAACCGACTCTCCCCCCTACCCTTGCAAAAAAAAAAAAAAAAAAACAAACCCACACAGCAAGAACTGAGTTTGGAAGGATCCTGACTCCCTGCAGAAGGCAAATGCAGATCTGAGAAAAGGTAGGCAGGTGCATTTTCCATGGGGAAACTAATCCTTTGGGAGGACACTAACTAGAATGGTTAGTGGTGAGTGCTTAGCTAGTGTGGGTGAGGATCTGAGTCCAATGCCCAGTGAGACACCTGTGTGTCAGGAGCTCTCAAACAACACCACAGGAAATGAAAAGTAACAAAGTAAAAAAAAAAAAAAACAGTACTATGCCAGGCTCTGGTGGCTAAGGCTTGTAATCCTAGTTACTCAGGAGGCTGAGATCTGAGGTCTACAGTTTGAAGCCAGGCCAGGCAAGAAAAGACTCATCTCCAATTAACTACCAAAAAAGCTGGAAGTAAAGCTAATTAGAGCACCCAGGCCCTAAGTTCAAGTCCTAAGTTCAGGCCCTAAGTTCAAGCCCCAGGACCAGCACAAAACAAAACAATAACTGGGCGCAGGTGGCTCACACCTGTAATCCTAGGTACTCAGAAGGCTGTGATCTGAGGATCGTGGTTCAATTCCAGCCCAGGCAGGAAACTCTGTGCAAGTTTTTTGGGGGGCTTTTTTTGGCTTTTTTCTGCTTATGTGGTGCTGAGGAATTGAACCCAGGGCCTCACGGATGCAAGGCAAGCACTCTACCACTGAGCCACCTTCCCAGCCCATCCATGAGACTCTTATCTTCAATAAACCACCAGAAAACTGGAAGTGGCGTTGTGGCTTAAGTGGTAGAGTGCTAGCCTTGAGCTGAAGAGCTCATGGACAGTACCTAGTCCAGAGTTCAAGCCCTACCACCAACAAAAAATAAAAACAAACAAAAAAGTGCTTGGATAGAATAAAAACGGTGCCTTCTCCACCAATGAATAGCCTAGCACCACAATTTTCTGTGTATTGCCACCTCAGGATGAGACATCTTGGTATGCCAACTCTTTCTTCCACAGCAGCAGGTCCCTAAGATTAAAGTCCCCAACTTAGGTGGCTCTGGATCCTCTACATTTCTTAGAGCAAGGATGTTGGGTGCCAGGTGTGAAGCCAGACAGTGGATGCATTGTAAGACAACTGGTACAGGTGTTCTTGACACATTTACCTGAGAAACTGGAGAAAGGGGAAAAAAAATTTCTCTGACAAAGAAAAGGCTATTACCTAATCCTAACTAGAGTGCTCCCCTTTTGTGTGTGTGTGGAGGGGTGTGCCGGACCGCACGTGCAGGAGCTTAAACTAAGGGCTTAGACACTGCCCCTGAGCTTTCTCTGCTCAAGCCTAATGCTCTACCACTTAAGCCACTGCTCCACTTCTGACTGATTAATTGGAGGTAATAATCTCACAAACTTTGCTGCTTCAAACCATGATCCTTACATCTCAGCCTCTTGAGTAGCTAAGATTAATTGTTGTGAGCCACTGTCACTGGGCTGAGTGCTCTTCTTTTAAAGTAAGAAACTCCTGAGACCAAAGCCACTGTTTTCAGGGGCCCAGGAGACAGAATGCTGGAAATGAAACAAGATACACAGATCTGGGATGAAAAGGGAGGGTCATTCCCAAGGGACAAAGGTGAGGAAGAAGATCCCGAATAACCGCACACTTAATCCTTTTTCTTCCCTCCAGATCTTCCCCTGCTTTTTTGCTCCATTTCCCAATGTCTCATCTCAAAACCCCCATCTACAAAGAAAGATTTCGCCAGAACCCTTTCGGGTCTCACCATAAACTTGTCAAGACATCCCATAAGCATGGTAGTTCGATGTGGGGCGATCTCACCCCAAAGAAAAGGCATCTTCCCTCCCAGGCAAATAGATAGGACTCTCCCTATTCGCTGGTGTCTGAAACACAGCAGATGGCGTTTCAAGGGCCACTAAACTCAAAATCAAACTAGTGTTGACAGCGGTGGCCCGCTAACTAGGGGTGCGGCCCGGGGGGGGGGGGGGGGGGGAGGAAGTGTCCCGGAAATAAACATTGTCTGCCACAAGCACGTGGGGGCCGGAAAGGTTTCCTTCTCGTGGGAGGGCGGAGCATGGGGGACCGGTAGGAAGAGTCCCAAGTTTGTCCAGCGCTGGCCGCACCGGTTTTCCAAGCCCCCTCCCCAGCGCTCCGGGCCGGGCCAGCGCCGTCTCGGCCGCGCAGAGTACGCTGTGTACGGCTTACACTCGCAGGAGACAGCCACTCAAGAGGCCCAGCCGCTTGCACGGAGGGTCCCAGAACGGGGACTCCCGAGCCCAGCTGGGGGCGGGGGCGGAGGGAACCGTCACCTGCGAACGTGGGGGCGGGAGGGGGGAGAGGGGCTGGGCGGGGAGCGGGGACGCGGGGGAACGCGGCGTGGGGAGCCGAGCCCGGGACCCGAGCGGGGAGCGGAGACCCGGAGGTCGGACAGGCATTACCTGCTGCGGGGGGCGCCGCTCCACCGCCGCCGGGCGCGCCAGGGACCCGGGCCCCGCGGTGCCGGAAGTGGCAATAAGGTCGCCGGCAGGACCCCCCGGGCGCCCCTGCCCAATATGGACAGTCGATAGCCCGGAAGAAGCCAGTGGAGCGTAGCATGATTCGTCCCGCGGCGGGGCCCTGGCCCGGAGCCGCCCGGGCCCCCGGGCCCCCCCCTCACTGACGCCTCACTCGCTGCCGCCCGCGCCTCTCGGACCCCACCACCGCCATCTTGCTCCGAGGCCCCCGGAAGCTCCCGGGACGCCGTCGCAAGGGACTCCGGGAAGGGCTGTCCGCGGCGCGCCTGTTGAGAAATATCTTGATCCGCCGAGTCTCGGTGAACGGTAAACCCAGAAGCTCGAACCTGAGAAGGCTCGGGATTCCCTGCTTATGGCCCCTCGAGACTCTTAAAGGTACCGACGTTGGTATTTTGCTGGCATCTTGAGTGCAGGCTCCTGTGGTGCCCGGACTGTCTACCACGCGCCTGACTAAAAAAAAAAAAAAAAGACCCTGAGACCTGTTGTGGTCATTTGCATGTTATTTGCATTTCACCAATACAGCATCTTAAAGCGCCCCCTAGGGGAGGAAGTGAATCCTGCGGTAGGTGTTAGATCTATTGAACCTACCAGGACCTACCCACACGCAGCTCGCACTCAAAAACTAACCTGGGGCTGGGCGCTGGTGGTTCACACTTGAAATCCTAGTTACTCAAGAGGCTGAGATCTGAGGATGATGGTTCAAAGCCAGCCCAGACAGGAATGGTCTTAAGATTCTTATCTTCAACTAAGCAGTAAAAAGTCAGAAATGAAGGTGTGGTTCAAGAGGTAGAGCACTAGCCTTGATCTGAAAAGCCAAAGGGACTGCGTTGAGGTTCTGAGTTCAAGCCCCAACACACACACACACACACACACACACACACACCTTGCAGTGCCAAGTGCCAAGCTCATCAGACTGGAGCAGCCTACAGACCAGGACCCAGACCCTGAAAGAGCCAGCCAGGTACAGAATCCATGATATGGGACAATTGAATGAAATAATGAATTCCAAATCAATGAAGCTGAATCAGGATAGATAAAGGAAAATGAGGTACAGTCAACTTACAGCAAATACAGGACATATTTCTTCATATACTTCCCTTAAGATTAAGGGAACAAAAGTCATTTAGGGGAAAATGAAACAGAATAACTTAAGGAAACTGAGGCCTGGTGAAAGCAACTCAGAAATATAGTATTTAGAAACATGAAGTGCCATCCTTGCTTCAAAGAGAGACAAGAGGATGAATTCCTTCCTGAAAGGTGCATTCCTTACCCCAAGAATTAACACTTATCTGACAGAATGTACACCTTCCTGAGAAAAATCCTGCCCCAAAATGCAGATAGCAAGGAGCCTCCTTATCTCAAGGATAAGGATCTTTTTTATGACAGGATGCATTCTTACCTGGAAACTCAGAAATCCAGGTGTGATTACAGCACAGACAAAGCACTTATCTTTACTTAAGTTTGAAGCCAGACCCCCTGCCTTTACTGTATAAATGCCCCAACAGCCCAAGGAGCTGCATGTCTCTCCCTATGAGAGCACCCACACTCTATTATAGTGTACCCCTGCCCTTCTGTGTGTTTGTCTGCTTTTAGTTTGTCTGTCTGCTTGCCTGCTTGTTTACTTAATAAAGCTGTACCAAGCTTTCTTACAGTAGTGACTTGTCTAGAAATTCTTATTCTGTGATCAAAGTCAAGGAACCTAAGTGAAGAGTTCCTATATTTAAAGGAAAACCTCCATATGGTGACAAAACTATCTTCTACTCAATGAGCCTCTAACTCAGTAGTGGGAAAGACTGCAATAAATGTCTTATATCCAGAGTACAGCTCAAAAAAAGAATTCTTGCTTGTTGCCAGTGGCTCATACCTATATTCCTAAGGTGCGGTCTGAGGATTGCAATTCAAAGCAGCCCAGGCAATTAAGTCCTTAAGACTCTTGCTTCCAACAGAAAAAAGCTAGAAGTGGACCTGTGGTTCAATTGGCACATGGCTAGCCTTGAGCAAAAAAGCTCAGGGATTGTGCCCTATCCCCGAGTTCAAGCCCTAAGACCATCACACAGAAAAAAATCTTGCAGGTACCAGGTTTAAATTCAGAGTTTGTAAAATTGTTTCTTTGCTTGATCCACTGGCACTCCACCACTTGAGCCACGCTTCTAGCCCAGCTTGTTGCTGGTTATTTTGGAGATGGAGTCTCATCTGGCTTTGAATTATTATGTCCAAAATCTCAGTCTCTCAGTAACTGAAATTGCAGGATTTCCTCATCCTCTTTTTTTGTTGTTGTTGGTGTATATGTGTTACTGTGTGTGTGTGTGTGTGTGTGTGTGTGTGTGTGTGTGTGTTACTAGGGTTTGAACTCAAAGCTTTGCACTTGCTAGGCAAGAGCTCTAACACTTGAGCCACACATCCCCCACTTCTTTAAATCAAGGATCTTGAACTCTGGGCCTGGGCTCTGTCCCTGAGCTTTTCAGCTCAAGGCAAGCTCTGTACCACTTGAGTCACAGTACCACTTCCAGCTTTTTCTGCTTATGTGGTGCTGAGGAATCGAACCCAGGGCCTCATACATGCAAAACAAGTACTCTATCACTGAGCCACCTTCCCAGATTCCAATTAGGATTATAGGCATGAGCCACCATCGCCTGTTTTTGTTTTTTTTCTGAGGTTCTCCTCCAACCAACAGCAATCCTCCTGATTTCTATCTCTGGTTAGAGGTGTGCACTACCATGCCTGCAGGACTTAAGCTTTTTTTTTTTTTTTGTGGTCATGGGGCTTGAACTCTGGGCTTGGGCGCTGTCCTTGTGCTCTTCAGCTCAAGGCAAGCACTCTATCGCTTGAGCCACAGCACCACTTCCGGTTTTCTAGCAGTTTATTGGAGCTAAGAGTCTCACAAACTTTCCTGCCCATGCTGGCTTTGCACCGAGATCCTCAGATCTCAGCCTCCTAAGTAGCTAGGATTACAGGCGTGAGCCACGGGTGCCCGGCTAGGACTTAAGCTTTTGATCTGAATGAAGATCAGGGCTCTAGCAGACAGTAGGCAGAGGGAGACTTGGTGCTCATGTGTGTCCTCTAGTGGCTGCTTTGGGAAGGACAAGTGATTAGTATTACACTGGTCCAGGTGAGCAATGCTGAGACTACACCAAGTGATGGCCCTTTGATTTTTTTTGTTGTTGTTGTTCTTTTGTTTTGTTTTGTTATGTTCGTCATGGAGCCTGGTCTCTGGGCCTGGGCACTGTCCCTGAGCTCTTCAGCTCAAGGCTAGCACTCTACCACTTGAGCCACAACATCACTTCCGGTTTTTCTGCTTATGGGGTGCTGAGGAATCAAATCCAGGGCCTCATGCATGCAAGGCAAGCACTCTACCACCTTCCCAGCCCCCCTTTGATGTGTTTTGAAGGGTTGAAATGCGGTTAGAATTCATGGCACTGAGATTTGAACCCAAGGCCTTGAACTGGCCAGAAAGTCCCTCTACCACCTGAACTATGCCCTCAGCCCCAAGTGGGGGCCCTGAAAATGGAGAACAGACTAGGGTTGTTGGCCACTGGCAGAACACCTACCTAGCAATGTCAGACCATCAGTTCCATCTCCAGTGCCACAAATACACAGGGAAAAATGAAGGATTTAGAAGATAGACCTATCTACATAGGTATAGATACTTTATTTTTGTGCTGGTCCTAGCTGTTGAACTCAGGGCTTGAACAATATCCCTGGGCTTTTTTTTTTTTTTTAATTCAGTAACACAAAATTTACTTCTGCAGGGTTGAGCGCCGGTGGCTCACACCTGTAATCCTAGCTACTCAGGAGGCTAAGATCTGAGGATCGCGGTTCAAAGCCAGCCCAGGCAGGAAAGTCCATGAGGCTCTTATCTGCAGTAAACCACTCAGAAAACTGGAAGTGGTACAGTGGCTCAAGTGATGAGTGCTAGCCTTGAGCTGAAGAGCTGAGGGGCAGCATTCAGGGCCAGAGTTCAAGCCCCATGACCAAAAAAAAAATTTACTTCTGCAAAAAGATGCACACCATAAGCCAAACATCTAGCAAGTAAGCCTTGAGCTCAAGGTTAGCACCCTACCACTTGAGCCACAGCTCCACTTCCAGCTTTTGGTTAACTGGAGATTAAGAGTCGCAAGGGCAGCCGGGCGCTGGTGGCTCACGCCTGTAATCCTAGCTACTCAGGAGGCTGAGATCTGAGGATCGCAGCTCAAAGCCAGCCCGGGCAGGAAAGACCATGAGACTCCTATCTCCAATAAACCACCAGAAAACCGGAAGTGGTGCTGTAGCTCAAGTGGTAGAGCGCTCGCCTTGAGCTGAAGAGCTGAGGGACAGCGCCCAGGCCCAGAGTTCAAGCCCCATGACCGACAAAAAAAAAAAAGAGTCTCAAGGGCTTTCCTGCCTGAGCTGAATTGAACTTCAGTCCTCAGATCTAAGCCTCCTGAGTAGCTAGGATTACAGGCATGAACCATGGGCACCCAATTTGTTTCACTGCTGTTTTTTGGTCAGTTGTAGGGCCTGAACTCTGAGCCTGGGTGCTGTCACTCAGTTCTTCAACTCAAGGCTAGTGCTCCAACACTTGAGCCACTTCTGGTTTTCTGGTGTTAATTGGAGATAAGAGTCTCATGGACTTTCCTGCCCGGGCTGGCTTTGAACTGTGATCCTCAGATCTCAGTCTCCTGAGTAGCTAGGATTACAGCCATGAGCCACCAGCATTGAGCTTAATTTGTATGTTTTATACACGCACATTTATATTTGCATGTCTATGTTGAAACCAAAGGCTTGTGCATGCTAGACAAAAGCTCACCACTGAGCCACACCCCAGCCTCCATGGCATTTTTCAGGATAGAGAACACACGAGGACACTTCCTGATAGGGGAAGCAAGCCCAGGGAAATTGTCCTAAGTAGACTTGAGTTAGGAGATGGCGGAGACAGGTGAGGACATGGGGTCTTGAACTGAGAGAGCGGCTGGAGTGGGTCTGGACATGGCAGGCAGGGGTGGAACTTGAATCGGTCTTGGAGGAGTGGGTGGGAATAGAACTTAAGGCAGATGAGGCCTGGGGACTGCAGGTGGAGAGCACCCAGGTGAGTCAGGAGCCTCAGGAGCCACACAAGGGTGGTATTTCCAGCTCCCCCCACCCTCCACAAACACAGAGAGGCTAAGGGTGTAGACTGTACATTCCCAGAATTGCAGAAAGCTGGAGGGGCCAAAGGGCAGCAAACTCTGCTGGCGGGAAGCAGCGTGTAGAGGCAAATAATGCTGGAGCTGTAAGAACAAGCTAACGAGGTGGTCCCCAAAGTCCTCAAGTGTGGGCACTGGGGACCGTCCTGGGGAGCTGTGTCTGCCGTGGGCTGTGCAGTAACAGGAGCTGCCATCACTGGGCAGGCCAAACTCCACCGGAGAGACTGAGACTGAGCGGGAGGAAGGTGAACGGAGGCGACTCCGCCCCGCCCCCTCCGGGACTTGGGGACCCTGGAGACCTAAAACCGATTTCCCAGGAAGGGGCTCGGAGCTCACCCCCCCCCCTTCCGATGCTTAGCATGCCCTCACCCTCCCTTCCCAATTGGAAGGTAGCCTACAGGAAGTGTTCAGTAGGTGAGCCTTGAGGTTGGCAAGCAGGGCGAGGTGGGGGGCTGGAGGGGACAGTGTTGCATCCGTGCAGAGTGCCGGAGCGTGCCCCCCCCCCCCGCCCCGCCTCCCAGCCCCTCTCGGAGCCGGAAGGGGGCGGATGGCAGCCCCCCCCCCCCCATCGCACCGAGTCACCGCGCCTCTGTTGCTATGCAACGGGCGTCTGGCGGGCGGGGGTGCAGCTGCACGCACGAGGCGAGGCGTGGGTGCCGACGCCAAGCACAGCGCGGCTGCGGGCAGCCCCCTCCCCACGCCTCGGCGCTGGAGGTGACATTTAGTGTTGCAGAGGGGCCCGGTGAAGACATGCCTGCCTGCCTGCCTTTTTCCCCAGGAAACTGCTGTTGATGACTTTAGGACCTTGTGCCAGTGGGTGGAACCAAAGGGCACTATGGAGAGCCCTCCTTGGGAACAAACCACACCAGACACAGGGGCAGGGTTTATAAAATGGTCTTTTTTAATTAATTAAATACAAGAGAGAGGCAAGGGAGGGTGAGGGAGCCACACCACCCACAGACAGCTTTCTCCCCCCAGACACCCTGCAGAGGCCACCTCTAAGTGGCTGGAACCAGTTCCCTGTGATCCTCAGTTCCTGTCTTTCCAGCTTCCCCCCGACCCGGCTCCCCAGCCCCTGCACAGGAGCCAGGGATACCTGGAGGTTCTTCTTCCCTGGATGCTCAGACCACATCCTACCAACACCAACCCCCCACCCCACGCCCATCCCCACCCCTCAGGACAGGCACACCAGCCAGGCTGGGACCAAGCAAGACACATTCAAAGACAAAGAAATCAGGGCCCCAGCCCCCCACCCTCCATAGACTAAGGCATCTCACTAACGCTGCCAGAGAAGAGTTAGTGGGCAGAAAGATCAGGGAACCCTGAAGGACACCCCGGAAGAGAAGCCCAGGGCAGAGGCTGAACTGGGTGGACCCTCCGAGCCCAGCTCCAGAAGGGTATCCCCAGCCTCCCCCTGACCAGGACCCCAGGTGTCCATCCCTGGATCCAGCCTGGCTAGAGCTGGACCCAGGCAGAAAGGTGACACCATCCAAAGCCCCAATGGGAAATCAAAGTTCTGGGACAAATAGGAATGCCAAAAATCTCCTGTAGCCAAAAGGGGGTGTGGGGGGGGGGGGGGGGCGCGGCGGCTGTGCATTGTTTGACAGGACCTAGTTCTGTCTCAGACAGGGTGAAGGTCCTCAGGCCCAATGTCCAAAAGGAAACCCAAGCCACAGCAGGAAGACATGGGAGAGGACCCCACAGATTACCCACCCTCCCCTAGTTCAGATTGGAGACCCTCCCCCACACTCATACCCCCTGAGGATGACGGACCTCCCACCGGTCCAGAGGGAGAAACTGATGCCTGAAAAAATATTCTATCCGGTCCAAAAAAAACGAGCTGTCCAGGAGGCTGCATAGTCTCCTTACCAGTCCTGGGGTCCAGGTCCACCCCTTCCTGTTGCCACAAAAGCCTGGGAAGGACTGGGGCAGGATGGTACCTGCCAGCCCTCCAGGACCTTAGGGCTCACCTGCAGGGCTTTCAGTCTGGCCCAATACAATGGCCACCAGGGTCCTCTTCAAGATTGTCTATCACGCAGTACCACCAAGGCCAAATTCAGGAGCCCTACCCAGGTAGGAACTGAGAGGCTGGGTCATGATGCCAGCCACTCACAGTCTCACACAAACACATACCCAAAGATGGGAGCAAAGCCCCCAACCAGCAGAGAGGGAGGAAAATAAATAAACACTCCCCTGCCCCTAAAATGAGTGGAAATGCTCTTTGGAAGGACTTTTAATCCTCCAGTCCAAATCTCCCAGGTAGGGCCTAGAGCCCTCTGGAAACCCAACCAACCCATCCCATGCCTGGGTCCTGAATGCTGGGTGGTGCCTCCAAGGGGGCAGGCCTGTGGACACCTGAGATTGAGTACCCAAGTGGGGGGTGCCTAGGCTACACCCCCCATTTCCCTGAACATCTCCAATGGCTTTCAGTGGGGTAGGAGTGGGCAGGGGCCCATGGGAACCAGGGTTCATCTATGGCTCTGTGCATACTATGTCCCACCCTAGAGGGGTTAGTGGCGGGAGGGAAGGGACTGAGGACAAACAGTGGGTGGGGGAGATCCTCAGGCCCCATCCCCACTCCCGCTCCGAGGGGAAGACAGGATGAGAGAGTCCCCGGTGCCCACCTGGATCCCTGTAGAGGACTTGGGAAGAGTTAAGAATCATGGCTATTTACAGACAGCCCCAGACCACCTCCCAGGCTGGGTGGGACTTAGGTCCAGTCTCAGGACCCCCCCTACCCCTTTGCTTTCTTGAGGTTGGTGGAGGTGAGACTAGGGCTCCCCATTGGTTCCCACCATGGGCCCTGTGAGCAGACATGTTCTCCCATTGCTGGTGGTCCCTGCTGAAGCCTAGCAGGGGGGCCACACTCAAGGCAGGAAGACCAGGGCCCTACAGGCCTGCGGGAGCTGGGCTGGGCACCGGGCTGGGCACAGGACTGCTAGCTAGGCTGCAGGGCAGCGAGTCGCTGGGCGAGGTGCTGCGAGCCCCTGGGCGTCGGAGCAGTTCCGGGCGGAAACCAGGGTGTCGGCGGGCATGTTTGGTCAGGTGGTCACTTCGGGTGAACCGCTTGGTACACAGCGGGCAAGGAAAGCGCTTCTCTCCAGTGTGTGTCCGGTGGTGGCGGGCCAGCTCATCAGAGCGTGCAAACTTCTTGTCACAGCCTGGCCAGTCACAGGCAAATGGGCGTTCACCTGGACAGAAGACAGAAAGTGGTCAGCAGGGAGGGCAAGGGAATTCCCAATTGCTCAGTTTCCTGAGTCTTTCTAGGGCCCTTCCGAGGCTGGAGGGATCCCACAAGAACACCCAATTGACATGTTCCCTCTGTGTCCCAAGAACTTCACTGTGAGCTCTACTTCTTGCTGTACCTGGAGAACCTGGACTGCAGGGGTAAGCTTTGCTACCCTCACAGTGTTATCCATTCTCTGTTCTCACCCCTGTGAGGCATTATAGAGCACCCCGGGTGTCCAGAATCCCAACCTCCCTCCTCTTCCACATGACCATACAGGTGCATGGAGACCCTGGGGTGGGACTCCCTCCACAGACCCCTGAGGACCCCCTACAAGTGTCACAGCCCCTCCCCTGCAGCCACCTGCAGCTTTTCCAGGACCCATGTGTGTCAGCCCAGGCTCCATGCTTTCCAGGAGTAGAGAAGAGGAAAAGGTGTCAGGAAGCAGCCGCAGGTCACCAATGGGGGGGGGGGGGGGGGGAGGGAGGAGGAGAAGCAGGACCCGGAAGGAGGCATGGCTAAGCCACCCAGATCGCAGGGCTCTCCCGGCCTCCATCGAACAGATGGCGCAGGGCAGGGGCGGGTCGCCACCCAGGAACTTCCTCCGCAGACCCCTCCCACCGCGCCGGCCGCCCTCGGCCTCGCCCATCCTTTCCCGGACCAGCCGTCTGGTCGCCCCTGGTCGCCATCCCGGCGGGTGCGAGTATGTGTCTCTACGGTAGACAGGAGTCGATTGGAGGAGTGGTCGATCACACTCTCCGGACTCCCGTCCATTCAAGCCCCCAGACCAGTTCTGGCCTCCCTGGGAGCGACACACACCCAAAGGGCCGCATGCTTTGGAACCGTGGGCCGGGTACCCATGACCCTGGCTGGAATCCCCAGGCATTTGCTCTCGCAAGGTCCAGGGTTTTTAAAGGCTGGGGTGGGCACAGGGTTTGGACACTGGAGCAAAGGGGTCCACGCACACGTGCGTGCAAGATGCCCCTTGTGACTGCACGGAGCAGGAAGACAGCAAAGGACAGGAAACAGGTCACTGCTGCCCTCAAGGACTAGTCTCAGGGGAGCCAGAGCAGGAACAGAGTGGTTGTCGCCTCATGCAGGCTGTGGTGACCCTGAGAATTTTTGTTTGAGGTACACATACCCTGCAGAACTTGACAGAAGAGAGAGGGAGGGAGAGAGAGAGAAAGAGAAAGAAATCGAGAGCACGCGTGTGTGTGTGTGTGTGTGTGTGTGTGTGTGTGTGTGTGTGTGTGTGTGTGTGTGTGTTGCCTGTTTGGGCGTTTGAACTCGAGCGCTGTCCCTGAGCCTCTTTGTGCTCCAGACTAGCTAGCTCTCTTATCACTTGAGCCACAGCACTACTCCTGTTTTGGGGGTACTTAATTAGAGATAAGAATCTCGTGGACTTTCCTGCCTGAGCTGGCTTCAAACTATGATCCTCGGATCTCAGCCTCCGGAGTAGCTAGGATTGCAGGCGTGAGCTGAGAAGTGGGGCTCTCAACGAGGGCAAAAAAAAAAAGGGGGGGGGGGTGCACCAAAATAGAACCTTAAGTGTAGAGACTAGAAGGCAGAGACTATGGTTTAGAGTGGCGGGGGGGGGGGGGGGGGGGGGGGGAGGGGGTCGTCTCAGCTCTAAACAGCTCCCTCAAGGGCTCCCTAGGGAAAAGAGCTGAGGGAGGGGAGGGGAAGAGAGGGGGGTGGGGCCAGGGTGAGGACACCTGCCACCACCCTGCCGGGAAGAAGCCGGAAGAAAACCTCCCTTCCCCCACTCCATCTTCCTCCCCAGCTACACATGACACCCTAGTATAGGAAGGCGGGGAGTAGAGCTCAGAAAGCCCCTTCCAAGGTGGCATCTCCTGGGGATGCCTGTAGGCTACGCTCACACTTGAAGGACCCACAGTTTCTAGGAGGATAGGACCTCACGTAGCTGGGTAGAGAAGCTAGTGTGGCCTCCTCCAAACCCTGTGTCTCCCCTAAACAATCCAGGAGGACGTTTTATCAGCAGGTGGAGAAACGATCCCAGTAGGCCCATGCTGAACGAGTAAAAGAAGCCCCAGAAGGGACCTCCACCCTCATCCTTGACACAGATGATACAGAGGCTCAGCCTGGGGGGGGGGGGGGACTCATATGAGAGGGGACAAGTAGCTTTGAACCAGACCCCATGATTGGGGAGCAGTGCCCCTGGGGACATGCAGTCCTGTCATCATCTTGCAGGGTACACAGGGTGTCAGAAGAGAAAGGGACATCCCATAGGTAGGTCATTCCTCCCAGCATCTGGCTCACTTCTGGAACCCAGGGGCCAGTCCCCACCTCTCACCCCTCCAGGTCCTCTTTGCCAAGCACAGGCTGCTATGGAAGCCAAGTGATGCCAGCACCAGCCCACCTGGACAGAAGACAATCAGCCGCCGGGAACACAGCTGCTGCATGTAGCTCAGCAGTGGTGGTGGGGACATCTGCAGTCCCAGCCAGCCCTGCTCACATGGCCCTGCTGGGGCGGGGGCCAGCCCCTCACTCCCCACTCCTTGCTCAGTGGCTAGGGCCTGGGCACATGCACATGTGAGTGGTGGTACACCAGAGTGCAGCGTCCCACACCAGCAGGCTCGTGCCTGGCTTGACCAGTCTCTCAATCCACTTGCAGGGTTAACTGGGGGGGGGGGGGGGGGGGGGTGGTGCAGAGCTTCTTCAGGTGCAGCTTCCAGGTGAGGACAACTGCAGGCAGGCAATGTAGGTGGGGCCCTGGTGGACTTGATCCTCTGACTCAGGTGGGGCCAGGGCTGGGGCCAATCCAGGTCACCTAGGTGCTATATAGGCTCAGAAACATGGAGCTCCTTATCTTCTGCAAACTGGCTCCAGCCCCTCCCCCAGAGAGGAGCCTGCAGGTGGTACCTCAGGGGGCAAGCACCTGGGACCTAATCACCTGAGTCTGGGATTGGAATGAGGAGGGCACTGGAAGCATGGCTAAGAAACCTTCCCCACCTACAGCCAGACAGTGATGGTTCATGCCTGAAATCCTAGCTACTCAGGAGGCTGAGATCTGAGGATGGCAGTTCGAAGCCAACCCAGGCAGGAAAGTCTGAGAGACCATTATCCCCAATTAACTACCCTAGAAACTAGAAGTGGAACTAGAGTGGAGTGCTAGCCTTGAACAAAAAAAGCTCAGGGAGCTGGGTGCCGGTGGCTCACGCCTGTAATCCTAGCTACTGAGGAGGCTGAGATCTGAGGATCGCAGTTCAAAGCCATCCCAGGCAGGAAAGTCTTTGGGACTCTCATCTCCAATTAACCACCAGAAAACCAGAAATGGCACTGTGGCTCAAGTGGTAGAGCTCTAGCCTTGAGCTGAAGAGCTTAGGGACAGTGTCCAGGCCTACAGTTCAAGCTCCACGACTGACAAAAAAGAAAAAAAAAGAAAGAAAAAGAAGAAGAAGGGCTGGGAAGGTGGCTCAGTGGTAGAGCGCTTGCCTTGCATGCATGAGGCCCTGGGTTCAATTCCTCAGCACCACATAAGCAGAAAAAGCCAGAAGTGGCACTGTGGCTCAAGTGGTAGAGTGCTCGCCTTGAGCTGAAGAGCTCAGGGGCAGTGCCCAGGCTCAGAGTTCAAGCCCAGAACTGGCAAAAAAAAAAAAAAAAGAGCTCAGGAACAATGCCCAGGCCCTGAATTCAAGCCCCAGGACCTGGCACACACACATAATAAAGAAAAAAAGAAACCTCCCCCAGGCTTGGTACAGGTGGCTCACTGGAAGCCAGCTGGGGCAAAGTCTATGAAGCTCATCTCCAATTGACCATCAAAAAGCTGGAAGTTCGGGCTGAGAAGTTGGCTCGGTGGTAGAGTGCTTGCCTCGCATGCATGAGGCCCTGGGTTCAATTCTCAGGACCACATAAGCAGAAAAATGCCAGAAGTGGTGCTGTGGCTTAAGTGGTAGAGTGCTAGCCTTGAGCTGAAGAGCGGAGAGACAGCACCCAGGCCTAGAGTTCAAGCCCCACGACCGTCAAAAAAAAAAAAAAAAAAAAAAAGCTGGAAGTTAGGCTGGGAAGGTTCAATTCCTCAGTACCATATAGACAGAAAAACCCAGAAGTGTTGCTGTAGCTCAAGTGGTAGAGCAATAGCTTTGAGCTGAACTGCTGAGGGACAGCACCCAGGCCCAGACTTCAAGCCCCATGACTGACAAAAAAAAAAGCTGGAAGTGGAGCTGTGGCTCAAGCAGTAGAGTACTAGCCTTGAGCACAAAAGCTCAGGAATGGCACCTAGGCCAAGTTCAAGCTCCAGGTCCAATTACAAACAGTAAAGAAGAGAAAAGAAACAAGACCAAACTTCCCCAAGGTTGGGTTGCAGCTGAGAGAAGTGGGTAAAAGAACCCTCACCCATCCAGGGGAGTGACAGGGGGATCCTGGAAGTGGTTCAGTAAACAAGAAAACTGGTAAGTATGGTCAAGGGAATGACCTTACAAAGACCAGCCTATGGGTATCACTTGGTCTGGAACTCCAACTGGTCTCTGGCCATCTCCACACCCAGTGCACCCTGACCTATAAACACCAGACTTCCTCTTTACAATCATTTCACTGTTCCCACCAAAAAATTGTAGGCAGGCACATTCTTGAGTAGACTCAAATCCTTACCTCCACATGCCACTTAACTGCTAATACTATCACCTTCAGAAACCTTCTGGCAACTCCAGGCTCCAGCCTGCACCTGGACTAGTGCAAGAGGCCAACAACCTGGACCTAGGTATCCAATCTATACATTGCATCTAGAGCTCCACTCTAGTTTGGGGTCAAAGTTAAAACTAGATTTCTGGTTACTCCTTCTCTCTGCTCAGCATCATCTTTAGACCACCTGTTTCCTCTAAATCCACTGGTGACCCTGACCTCTTGTGCCCTGTTTGCATCTCTGGATGTGATGTCTGGCCCCTAAGGCCAGCTATGAACAGAGCAGGAGCTGAGCTCCCAGCTAGAGAGGTGCTTAATGTGTATCCATATAGACAATTTCCAGGCCTGGCCTAGCCAGAGCTAACACACTCATCATCATCTGGACCCCTGCTCACTCTGAAATGGGAGGGGTTACTTCTCCATTTCAGTAAGGGTCAGGCTGCCTGGTCACTCTCCATCTTCCTATCAGCACTTGAGGGCTAAGAGGTACACTTTCAAACTTCCCAAGGATTATGCAGGTTCTACAAACAGCCCAGTGACCCACCCAGCCCAGGCTGCCTTCCCCAGGAGACCAACTCCTTAGCTAGTATCATTCACCAACTCCTGGCCCATCTGGATCACTTTTATCAGGCAGCCTGGGTGGGGGATATTTATCACCAGGGCAATATTGGAGAGTTCTCCCCTCCTACCAGCCGGAGTTTGTAGTTCAAACTGTTATGCCTTGGAAAAGGCTGGGGGGGGGGGGGGGGAGTCCCTGGGCACCCACTAGAGGTGAAAAACCACTACATCAGGCCTAGTACTACCCACTCCAGCAATTCCAGTCTGACCCTAGGGAGACAGAACCTCTTCCTGGATGATGATAGGAGCTGCCTCACCCTGACTCCTTTTCAGCAGTTATAACCACCACCCTGCCCTGTCCCTCAGGCTAGTTCATATCAAAACTGGGGCCAGGACAAATTTTTCTGCACCCCATGCCCTAAACACTCACCTCACATCACCACAGTTGGTAAAATGGCCCACTTCCCTCCCTCCCTCCTAAACTATACTCTGCCCTCTCATCCTAATCCCTTCTCCATAAACGGATTTACCTCCCTGCAAAGCCCCCACCCTTGGGATTAAACACAGGCCTTCAGCCTGGCTGCTTTGCCTCTCCCTTCAATACCTGCTGGTACCTCCACAGGGGAATACCATGCCCTGGCTGGCTTCAAGTCAGCCCGAGGGGCCTCAGCCTGAACAATGCTGTCACCAGTCACCCTCCCTTCCCCCATTCCAAGAGTCCTGGGGACAGGACAAGGACTCGTTCTGTCCCCCACAGGACACTACTCAACCCTGGCACACAGCAAGTGTTGTTTCTCAGATTAAGTAAACAAGATTTTCAGAGAATAATGTAGCTAGGGGTGATCTTGCAAACTGCCATGAGACACTGGACGATGTTTGTGGCTGTTACCACCTCAGGGTGTTCCTGAGGAATGGAGACCAGAGAGTTAGTTGCTCAGCACCCTGCGGTGCCCCACCAGAGAACTCAACCCCAAAGGGTCAATGTCAAGAGGAGAGACCCTTCCATCAACAGACCCTTTCTGGGTCTGAGCTGCACGGGGAGTGAGTGGAGTTCAAGACAGCCAAGGGTACATGCCTGAATGCATTGGGCACTTTGAGGGCCAGGGAGCCTGCTAGGGACGGAGGAGGTTGAGAGAGCAGTAGACAGCCAGCCTCTCCTACTGTTCCCGCCCCTGTCCCATTGCTGGCTCTCTTCCAGTATCCACGGCAACGGCGTCAACATCTCCCACAGCCTCTAAAGTCCTTCCCTTCCCACTCAGGGGTACTCAGCAGGGCTAGGGGCCATAGGCTAGGCTCTACCCAACTGTCTACATGCTCTATCCCAGAAGGGGGAACCTTATACGTCTTCCAGCCCCCCTCTTCACCTCAGCCTCCTGCTTGTGACAAGGTATACTCCTCTGCCCTAGGGAGCTGAGCCTGACTGCTGCTTCTCTAACACAAAAAAAAAGTTCTCAGAGTGGATGGCTGGGTGGGGTGGGGGTCTCTTCCAAAGGTCCTAGGGGATGGTTCTGCAAACAGCTCTTCCAAGGCCTTCAGTCACCAGCTGGTGAACCCAGCTGGCCTTAGAACCCCCAGAACAAACGTGGCTTTCCTGGATTCCAAAATGGAATGGTCTCCCTGGGAAAGAGAGACCCTGATTAAAAGCCATCCAGCATTCAAGTGTCCCCAATGCCTACGAGAAATAAAATTGAAGTAGCTAGGGATGTGGTTTAGTGGTAGAGTGTTTCCCTAGCATGCATAAAGCCCTGGGTTCCATGCCTCAGTAGCACAGAAAAGGCCGGAACTGGTGCTGTGGGCTCAAGTGGTAGTCGTAGCCTTCTCTTAGAAGCTCAGGGACACAACCTAGGCCATGAGTTCATGTACTAGGACTGACAAAAAAAAAAAAAAAAAAAGAAATTAAATTAAAGGTGCCAGGGTCCAGTATTGCTCTCCTAGTCCCCAAGTGGTTATAATTTTAAGGAAGCTTTCTGGATAGAGTGCCAAGGCTCTTATGGGGTGAGAACTGGGACATAGCATCTATGTAGAAATAACACCCTGCCCACCGTGCAGAAGACACTTGGTGTTGCTTTTAATCATCTTCACCCAGCCCTAAACACCACTTCATCCTCCACCAGCCAGTTTCCCATCACTACACAGTGGCAATGCTGCTGACAATCCCAAGATTCAGCCAGATTCTTCCCTTCCCCCACTAGCTTTGGAGCACTGTGGCCATCATCTGAGAGGACAGGGAAGCTTCTTTAATATTTCCAAAACGGGGGGGGGGGGGGGGGGGGGGGGGGGGCGGGGGGGGGGCTGGGGGCTGGCTCAGTGGTAGAGCGCTTGCCTTGCATGCCTGAGGCCCAGGGCTCGATTCCTCAGCACCACATAAGCAAAAAGAAAAAAGCCGGAAGTGGTGCTGTGGCTCAAGTGGTAGAGCGCTAGCCTTGAGCTGAAGAGCTGAGGGACAGCACCCAGGCCCAGAGTTCAGGCCCCACGACCGGACCCCAAAAAACAAAAAACAACAAATATTTCCAAAACGGCAGGAGTTAGCCTGGCTTCCCCTTCATCCAACCCAGGATGTAAATAAAAAGAAAAATGTGTGTGTCTGTGCGTATGTACACACACACACATCAAACCAGGACCCTGGAAATGGAGTGGATACTCTGACCATCAGCAAACTACATTCTCTACACCCAGCAGGTTAAGAGAAGACAGAAGCAAATGAGAAAGTCAGGAGTCACTTCACTCTCTTGCTGATCAGACTGGCAAAACTCAAAGGAAACAAGCCAAGGCACTCCTGTACCCCAACCAGCCACCTTTTTCCCTTTTGTTCCCCCAAAACATCTCTCCTGTGGAGATAGATAAGTTTGTACTCAAAACCTCAGCAGAGTGGTGCCTCCTGGAAATGCACCCCCAGCCCAACATATGCCCTGTCAAACTGGTCTCTAACATGGCAGAGCCTGCAAGGCCCAATAGAAGGAGGATTTGTGGACTGTAGCAAACAGACCCCTTCCGTGCTCAACGGACCTCTCCAGCCAGAGTCCAACTGGAGGTGGAGGCCCTGTAGGGTGCCTTGGGTGGCCCCCAGAGCTGAGCTGGACCAAGTCCGTCTGAGCGATCCCCACCACGACCCCAAGGAGGCAATCCTACTCCCTTTATAGAAAAGAGAATAGAAACCTTAAACTGGTAAGTCACCTGCTAGAAGATGGCCGAGCCATGATGCCCCTTCCAACCCAGAACCAGCTCCAAAGCCTGAGACCAGACAGCCACACATGCTCCTCTCCCCGGCACTTGCCAGAATGGGTGAACTCTCCTAAAGACGGACCCAGGCTGGTCGGGGAGGCTCACCTTCCCATTGCCCATCCAATCTTCCAGCCAGGAGGGAAAAACTCACACGGGAGGCGGGGGCAAGGAGAGGAGCTGAGAAGGCAAAGTTGATCGGCGCGCATTAGGCGCGGGGTGCCCGGAGCCACCCTGGACTGGGAGAAACTCTGGAATGGCTGAGTCGCTCCTCCTTAGACCTTGTGGACCTTCGCAGACCCCTCACCAGATGTGTGGGGGCGAGCAAACACCCTAGAGAAACTTGGGGCAAATGCCCTTTTCTTCAATACTACTCCACTCCAGACTCAGGCCCCAACCCGCGGTCCTAACCGCGGCCTCCACCTAGCTGAAACGCACCGAACGGAAAGTAAACGTGCCCGGCACCCCCTACCCAGGCCCGGCGCCAACCTGCCCTGGGGGGCGGGGGGGGGGGAGTTCGTGAAGACCCTCCCCCTCCCTCTTCAGATAAGGAAACAGGCTGGGGGATGGGGATGGCCGAGAGGAACCACAGAGCCGGATGCTCGGACCACCATGCCCACCAGCCAGACCAAAACGAAAAACATAGAAACACGAAGCAAACCCCCAAGAACGCCACAGTGCCCACAGGAGCCCACCGCGCCCAGCGCCCGGATCGGCCCTGAGCCCAGGTCTCGCCCCCCCCCCCCCCCCCCCCCCCCCGCGCCTCGCCGCCGGACCGCGTGGCCGCCACGCCCCCCCAGCTCGCCCCACCCACCGAAGCCCCGCCTTCCCGGCCGGCGCGGCGGCAGCCCGGGCGCGCCCCCCTCCCCGCCTCCCACGCGCCACGCAGTTTCGGGGTCCCAGCGGGGGAGGGGATGCAAGAGGTCGACCCCGCGATGTACAGGACCATGGCCTGGCTCACCTGTGTGCGTCCGCAGGTGCGACTTTAGGTGCGAAGACTTATAGTAGGCTTTGGCGCAGCCTGGGAAAGGACAGCGGTGGCTCTTGGCGGCGGCGGCAGCAGGCGCGGCGCCGGGGGCGCGGCCCGAGGACGGGGACGAGGCGACCGAGGAAGACGAGGCGGGCGAGGCGCCCCCCGGGGCGGCACCGGGCCCACCGCGCAGGTCGGCCAGGATACTGGCGGCCAGCAGGTGGGGCGCAGCAGCCCCCGTACCAGAGACGGCGGGGGGCGGCGGCGGCGGCGCCCCTGGGGTCCCGGGCGGGGCGGCCTCACGGCGCGCGGAGCGGACATCCAGGCCAGCAGTGGGGCCCGCGCCCTCGGGACCGGGCCGCCCGCGGTGCACCACAGCACCAGAGGAGATGGCCATGAGCACGTCGGCAGCAAAGTAATCCACGCACGCCACGGCTGCCGACATGCCGGGCAAGGGCGCGGGGCTCCGGCGCAGCGGGCGGAACGGAGGCGGTGGGAGCGGCACCCGTCCGGCCGGCAGTGGCTGCTCGAGTGCTGGAGGAGGAGGAGGAGGAGGAGGCGGCCGGGCGCGCGCCGCCGCCACCGCCCGCGCTTGGCCCGCCCCGCCCCGCCTGACGCGCCTTGACGCACCGGAGCCCGCGGGGGTGGCCAAGGCCCGCCCCACCCGGAGGACGCCCCCTCGGGGCGCCGCGGCCACGCCTCCAGCCGGGCGCGCCCTTCACCACCCTAGGAGCAGCGGGCGGCCGCCGGGGGCGGAGCTCAGGCCCTAGGAGTCCGCCTCCCCTCGGCGCACGCCACTCCTGCGTTGGAGAGGGCTCTTGGTCTCTCGCCCCGAGCGCGCCCTTTCTACGCTAAAATGGGAGCCCGCCCCATTTCGATGCGCGGCCCCGTGCCCCTCCTGGAGCACCCCCTTCCCAAGCCGGGGCACGAGGCGGGCGAGGCTGGCCGGGACTCAGGCACGCCCCCTCTTCCCCAGCGCGCCCCGCCTCCTCCGGGGCGCCCCTCCTCCCATGGCGCCCCACGCCTCCTCCCCGCGCGTGCCCCGCCCCTTGCAGGCGCGCCCACCCCACGCCCGGGCGCGCGGCCGGCGGGAGCCTGTCCCCTCCCCCGAACGCTTCCATCTCGGTCCCGGGCGCGCTCCCGTTCGCGTTGGGCGGGGAGGGGGGGAGGGAGAAGGCAGGGATCCGCACGTGGCCGGGGTGGGGGTGCGGAAGCGGCTGGCCCCGCCCCCAGGCCACGTGCGCGACCCTTACCTCCCTCCCTCCCCCCCTCAGCTAGGGGCCCTGAATTTACCGCGTAGCTTGGCACCCTGCTGCCCACTTCTGAAAGCTCAAGACTCCCCCATTTCGGAACTCGGCGGAACCCGTGATAGCGGGAAGCCCCTCCCGACTGACCTTACTGCGCCCGGTTACTAGAGTGCTGCCTGCAAGTCTGGAAATGGACGGGGTGGGCGAGGCTGAAAAGGAAGGGCCCAGCCCCGGGTACCTCAACTAGCTAGAGGATCCTCGCCCTGCCGGGACGCGGTATTCCTAGACCTTGCTTCCCTGCTTCAGGACTGGACCCTTCGGACCGGAACGGAGAAATTTGAGTCTAGCTGGTGAGACTTATGGGTGCCTCCAAGGACCACAGAGCCAAATTGTGAAATAGCAGTGTGGAGGCTGGGGACACAGATGGCTGGGGTGCCTCAAACTCGCAGGCCCCAAGCAGCGGGCCCATGGAAGTGGGAGACCAGGCTCCCGCCCCTTCCTAGCTCCCGCCGGGCAAAGAAGGCAGTGCAGTGGCCGGCGCTGCCTCCAGGGGCGGAACGCTTAGGCAGGAGGGGCCGGAACGACAGTCTGTCTCAAGCAGGGGATGGACACTGGCCTTGGCACTATCCTCTAATCTCTCTTTAGGCACCTATAGGTAATTGTCCCAAGTTCCCCTCTCCTCTAGTCCCCAGAGCACTGGATGGTGCCACCTCTTCCTCTGATAGACTGAACCCTCAGGTCCCCAGCAACTCCTAGTATACATAAATCAGTGGACAGAGGCTGGGAAGGTGGCTCAGTGGTAGAGTGCTTGCCTTGCATGCACGAGGCTCTGGGTTCGATTCCTGAGCACCACATCAACAGAAAAAGCCGCAAGTAGTGCTGTGGCTCAAGTGGTAGAGTGCTAGCTAGCCTTGAGCTGAAGAGCTGAGGGACAGCGCCTAGGCTTAGCCTTGAGCTGAAGAGCTGAGGGACAGCGCCTAGGCCCAGAGATCAGGACCCACAACTGACAATAAATAAATAATGCCGGAGGGCTGGGAATATGGCTGGTTGTGGCTTGCATGAAGTTCCTCAGTACCACATAAACAGAAAAAGCTAGCAATTGTGCTATGGCTCAAGTGGTAGAGTGCTAGCCTTGTGCAAAGAAGCTCAAAGACAGTGCCCAGGCCCTGAGTTCAAGGCCCACAACCAGCACAAAAAATGTGCCAGAAGTGGAGCTGTGGTTCAAGTGGTAAAGAGCTAGCATTGGGTAAAATAGCTCAAAAACCCTGAGTTCAAAGAGCCTAAGCCCCACAACTGGGCTTATGCTCCAAATGGAACTTTTCTGGCCTGTGGCCAGTATGTGTTCTCCGGTGTCATTCACGTTAATTGACCTTGTCACCTTGTCAGCCTTTTGCCTGACCTTTCCATAAGTTTCTTTTAACAGGATAATAGCCCCACCCAGGACACCACCTAGGAACAAGTCAAGGCCAGCTTGTTACTACAAGCAACAAGACTTCACTTACACTGCCCTGCCTTGCCCAGCGCAGACCTGGACCCTAAAGACCCCAGCTCTAGTGACTCCTCGATGCCTCCAGGCGTGCAGGAAGTAGCCAAAAGAGCCCATGACACCCATTGGCTCTTGTACCTTTAAACATCTCTGCTACCTCCTCAGGCTCCTGTGATCCTAAAGCTGGAAAAGTCTTACCCTCCCCTCCAGAGTACAGAGAGTCAGGTACCATACCATGCTATGTCTGCAATCCAAGACTAAAAATGAAATCTCAGGTCTTTGATAGCCCCTTCTGGGAATCAATAGCTCCCTGGCTTATTTCTCTCTTGGGCCTGCTAGCAACAATTTTTGCCTTTTCTAATTGTGCCTTGCATTTTAAATAACTTGTTATGGAAAAGATGAGAATCTTTACCAACCAAACTGTCAAGCAAAAAGCTTCTTGTACAGTACCCAGCCAAGCAACAAATCAGGGATCCCTGACTATGCCCCTTTACAGCAGGAAGTAGCTCCAAAAGAAACCCCTAGTTGTTATTATTATTAAACAAAGCTGGGAATGTTAGCATTATCCCCACCTCTGGTCCTCAGCTCCACCCAGACCTGAGCTCTTCACTGCCCTAGAGTTCCCAGGATACAGCTGGCCACTCCCTTTCTTCACCCAGACCTACCTGTGCATGGCATCTATCCCACTACCAGCCCCAAACCTACCTGCCATCTGGATAGGAGCAGACACCAAGTGCTCCTTCTCCTAGGGGAGATATGGCTCCTCTAATAAACCTTATAATAATCTTTAAAAAAAAAAAAGCTAGGCCCTGCATTCAAGCCCCAAGACCAACGCGCCTGAGCGCGCACACGCACGCACACAACACACACACACACACATACACAAAGTATTGAGGATGGCATGGGATGTCATGGTCTCAGGTCCCTCTGATAAGATGTAAAACAGAAAGATAGGAACTGTATTCATTACTCATGTAACTGTAACCCCTCTGTACAGTATCTTTACAATAAAAATATATATTAAAAAATATGTAGGGCTGGGAAGGCGGCTTAGTGTAGAGTGCTTGCCTTGCATGCATGAGGTCCTGGGTTCGGTTCTTCAGACCACATAAACAGAAAAAGCCAGAAGTGGCACTGTGGCTCAAGTGGTAGAGCGCTATCCTTGAGCTGAAGAGCTGAGGGACAGCCCCAGGCTCAGAGTTCAGACATTATGACCAACAAAAAGAAAAAAAAGTAAAGAGTGCTAGGGCTGACCAGGCGCCGGTGGCTCAGGCCTGTAATCCTAGCTATTCAGGAAGCTGAGATCTGAGGATCGTGGTTCAAAGCCAGCCTGGACAGGAAAGCCCATGAGACTATCTCCAATAAACCACCAGAAAACCAGAGGTGGTGTTGTGGCTCAAGTGGTAGAGTACTAGCCTTGAGCTGAAGAGCTGAAAGACAGCACCTAGGCCCAGAGTTCAAGATCCAAAAAAAAAGTGCTAGGGCTGTTCTTTTCCAAGCTATCACATCTGACCATGAGAAGACAACCTGGGTTAGTGCACCGTTCATCAAACACTGGCCAGCCTCAAGGTGGCCAAGGTCAGGAGAGAACAAGAAAGTATGATAAAGTCTCAAAAAGGACCAGGTTTTAACAGAGGCAAGCAAATCTGAAGACCATGTGCCATGTGGGTCATGGATGGGGGTAGGAGGGGCCTAGGGTGGAAAAGGGCACCAATATCCCTGTTCTGTGGTAGGAAGAAAACCTACCAAACTGGAGTAGCCAGGGCATGCAGTTCACAGGTGTACCAGGCTGAGGTGTAGCTGCTGAATGGCCTTAGATAACTCCTACATGTGCAGCTTCTCTGTAAACCTCAATTTATACCAATTAAAAAACAAAGTTGATTTCGGGAGCCAGGCGGGCAGGAGAGGCACAAAAAAAAAGTTAAAGCATGAAAAGTGAGTGTGAGGTGGGGCCTTTTAATAACAAGAGTTACATGAGCAGCACTGGTCCACAGTACACTGGGAGGCTTTACAAGCTTCCAGTCCAGCTTCTCAGAGCCCTCCCACTCTGCTTTCTGAAGTTCAGGGGTGGCCAGATCCTGGTCACCTATGCCTGTAATCCTAGCTACTCTGGAGGCTTAGATCTGAGGATCAAGGTTAAAGTTAGCTTGAGCAGGAAATCTATGAGACTCATCTCCAGTGAACTACTCAAAAAAGCCAGAAGTGGAGTTGTGCCTCTGAGTTCAGGCCCCAGTAACAGCACACACAACACACACACACACACTTGCCAGGATAAGGCTGCAGACTGCTTTTTGTAATAGAAAAAAAAAAAGAAAAGAAAACCCAGGTGTCACTTATTAATGGATGAAGGCAGTAGCTCAGTTGCAAAGAACTGCCCGTGCTGGTAGACAGACTTCAGATTTTTAGCAAGAAATAACGTTTCCATCACATGGTCCACCTGCTCTGCAGTCTCTCTTCACCTGTCTCCATGGGCAGTTAACTCTGAACAGCCATCTACCTAGAGGGTACCCTACAAAGGAATACCTAACTCCACCCCATCCAGCAACCCTAGATTCCAGGGCCCAATTAACTTTCTCTGTTGTTCCCTACCCCTCAACACATATGGCCATCCAATAGATGTATTGTTTTGGTGATGAGTTTCTTAGTTAAAGAGGGACACTGTGTATTATGTAACTAGTATCTTATCCCTAAATGGTAGTACTATGCTAAGTACTTACATTACATTCTGTGGTCTGCATGTGGTCCCATGCAGAGGAGAGCAAGCAGCTGGGATCAGGAATGGACAAAGGACACAGGCTCAGCCAGGTGGGAGGCTTGTCATCCCCCTTTGGGGCATGTACTCCCAGTCTGAGAATCAAACAAGGTAACAATATAGCCCAGGGGTCTTGCTGGGAGGGCCTTTTGGGCTCATCCCCATGCTAGGAACTCTCAAGGAAAGAGGACAACCAACAGCTCCAGAGCCCAGGAAACAAGGGGCTCAGAACACCATCCAGATTGCCAGCAACTTGCCAAAGGGATCTTAGCTGAGAGTGATATATAGGGGTCAGCCTTTAGTGGCCTCTGGCAGACATGACTTCTATGGTCTGCCCTGGTCTTGTGAAGGCACCAAAAAGTCCAAGACCTCTTCCCTGCTGTCAAGGCCAGATGGACAAAGACTTCATTATGCCCAACTAGATGAATATTGTGTGTGTGTGTGTGTGTGTGTGTGTGTGTGTGTGTGTGTGTGAACAGGCTTGAACTCAGGGCCTGGGCTTCTCAAGTCTTTTTTACTCAAGACTAGTGCTCTATCACTTTAAGCCAATATCTCCCCTTCCTTTCCCCCCACCCCCTAGCTAATTGGACATAAGAGGCTCACTTTTCTGCCTATGCTGGCTTAGAACCTCCATCTTCAGATTTCAACCTCCTATGTACCTAAGATTACAGGTGTGAGCTAACCACACCGGGCTAGATGAAGAGATTCTTAGGACATCCTGCTGGGAGCACTCAGCTGGACTCCCTGCCCCAGGACCTGTCTTCTGATCTCCCCTGGACAACCATGGCTTCAGTCTGCTTCGTGACTCCCTGGAGCTAGGTGCTAGGACAGCAAAATGGGCCAGAGATATTACAGAGATACTACAGTACTGGCACATCATGTCACTATTTCACTTCCTTCCAAGCCATCTGTGCTGACATGGTAGGGTGACACCCAGTCCTGCAGAACCTGACCAAGGCATCTCTTGGGGATAGTGATGGTAACTCCAGCATGTCAGGGTGAGGATCAGCCTGGCCAGAGGCAACATTCAAATCAGGAAGGAGATAAATTAGAGGCTGGGCTGGCCCCAGTCACACTGGTGCTGGGCTCTGGCAGCCAGGTCTGACCTCCAGTTAGGCCCAGCTGAGCAGTGACCAGTGCCTCCCGAGGGTCACACGTATATCTATCTTCAGCCAACTGTTTAGTGCCCTAAGCAGGAGTATGAAGACAGGAAGGAGGTGGCACTGCTCTAGTGGCCTTGTCTCAGATCAGACCGGAGGGGACAGAACCTGGAGCAGCCATCCTTCATGTCCCCTTCTGAAACCGTGGCTGGGCCCTGCTGCAGTCCTGAGACAAGGAGCCTGTGGGGTGGGTCTCTCCAGCCAAGTGTCACAGGGGAGGACACAGTGTCCTGGATTGTTTTATTTATGTCGGTTACGGGGCTTGAACTCTGGGCCTGAGAGCTGTCCCTCAGCTCTTCAGCTCAAGGCTAGCGCTCTACCACTTCCAGTTTTTTTTTGATGGTTTATTGGAGATAAAGTCTCTCGACTTTTTCTGCCCAGGCTGGCTTTGAACTACCATCCTCAGATCTGAGTCTCCTGAGTAGCTAGGATGACAGGCATGAGCCACTGGCGCCCTGCCTGTATTGTTTTTATTACTTTTATTTTTGCTGGTCCTGGGACTTTTGAACAGAGCCTGAACACTATCCTTGAGCTTTTAGCTCAAGACTAGCTGAGTGTGATGGCACACACCTGTAATCTCAGAACCGGGGAGGTGGAGGCACAAGGGTCACAAGTTAGCCTGGGCTACACAGTGGCACTTATCTCAAAAGAAGGAAGTCATGATGATAGGATAATGATGAGGAAGACAAAGTAGCAGGCAATGGTGCTCCTGCAACCTGGGGTAATCGTCTAGAAAGAGGCCCTGATTAGACATGCAATAAAGACTATGTAAGTGGGGGAAAGAACTGGGAGGCAGGGGATGAATCAAGTTAAACAATTGTTTAAAAAACTGTTCCTGCCAGGCGCTGGTGGCTCACGCCTGTAATCCTAGCTACTCAGGAGGCTGAGATCTGAGGATCGCGGTTCAAAGCCAGCCTGGGCAGGAGAGACCGTGAGACTCCTATCTCAAATAAACCACCAGAAAACCGGAAGTGGCGCTGTAGCTCAAGTGGTAGAGCGCTCGCCTTGAGCTGAAGAGCTGAGGGACAGCGCCCAGGCCCAGAGTTCAAGCCCCACGACCGACAAAAAAAAAAAAAAAACAAAACCTGTGTTCCTTACCAGAACTACTTTCTTTCTTTTTTTTTTATTTTTATTTTAACTACTTTCTAAAACTAAACAAAAAATGGAACTATAGAGCCAGGCAACCTGATGGCTCACACCTATGATCCCCTAGCTATTCAGGAGGCTAAGATCTGAGGACTATGCCAAGGGACAACACCCAGGCCTTGAGTTCAAGCCCCAGTACTGGCACACAAGTCAAACTATATATGAAAGAGGATATTGAATGTGTGTGGATATATGTGCACACACACGTATGAAAAAATACTGGGGCTTGAACTGAGGGGCTGGCAATTTCCCTTAGATTTTTTGCTCAAGGTTGATGCTCTACCACTTGAATCACACTCCCACTTTGGCTTTTTGCTAGTTAATTGGAGATAAGAGTCTCACAGATTTGTCTGCCCAGGCTAGTTGCAAACTGTGATCCTCAGCTCTTAGCCTCCTGAATAGCTAGAATTATAGGCATGAGCCACTGAGACCCACTGAATTTCTAGAATAAACTATCATGAGTCTTATTCATCTTGAAAGTATTTCTGAGTATGACACAAAACACAGAAACCATGTTACATACATACATACAGACACACACTAATGCTAATCAATAAGGATTTAAAGCTGGGCGCTGGTGGCTCATGTCTGTAATCCTAGCTACTCAGGAAGCTGAGATCTGAGGATCACAGTTCAAAGCCAGCCCGGTCAGAGAAGTCCATAAGACTCTTATCTCCAATAAACTACTCAGGAAACTGGAAGTAGAGTTGTGGCTCAAGTGGTAGAGCGCTAGCCTTAAGCTGAAGAGCTGAGGGACAGTGCCCAGGCCCAGAGTTCAAGCCTCATGACTGACAAAAAATTAAATAAAAATTAAAAAAAATTTTTAAAGGATTTAAAAGTCCTGGAGAAAAAAAAAAATCACTTGTGCACAAGGCAGAGGTGGCTCATGCTTGTAATCTTAGCTACTCAGGAGGCTACTGAGGATCATAGCTCAAAGCCAGCCTGGGAATGAAAGTCTATGAACCACCAAAAAGCCAGAAATGAAGGTCTGCTCAAGTAAAAAAGCTCAGGGACAGTCTGGTACCGGTGGCTCACACCTATACTCAGGAGACTGAGATCTGAGGACTGTGGTTCAAAGCCAGCCGGGGCAGGAGAGACTGGAAAGGCCCTGAGACTCTCATCTCCAATAAACCACTCAGAAAACTGGAAGCGGAACTGTGGTTCAAGTGGTAGAGCGCTAGCCTTGAGCTGAAGGATGGTGCCCAGGCCCAGAGATCAAGCCCCATGACTAACAAAAAAAAAAAAAAAAAAAAAGCTCAGGGACAGAGCTCTGGCCCTGATTTCAAGCCCCATACCATTGAGGCTTGAACATCTTGTGTAAATATTCTACAAAACACATTGCAGACTAGGCAAATGAAATATAACTCATCAGATAGTATGGACAATGCAACCATGTGTATTTAACTCTACATGACATTCATATGCCATGCACAATGTAACTATGTAATTCTACACAATTTGTCAGTCATTATGAGTAATGTAATGTATGAGTATTTGTAACATAACCTGTCAGTCACCATGGACAATGTAGCTGTGTAAACATAATTATAACTTGTCAGATGCTATGTACAATATAACCACATTGTGCTCAATGTAACTGGTGTGTATGTAATTCTATATAACTCAACACTATACACAATGTAATAGTGTGTATATACTTCTACAAACACAGCACATACAATATACAATAAAACCCAGAGATTTTATGGTTGGGTACAAAAACTATAACATACAGCCTTGGGTTGAGAGTGTGGCTCAGTGCACAGTATGTCATCTGATGCCAAAGCCTTGGATTCCACCCCAAGCATCCCAAATATACATAAATAAAATTAAAGAAAAAGAATGATCACCTGAGCATTCCTCTTTATTAGGGAAGAAGATAAATCAGTTATAGTGTTACTAAAATCCTCCGCAGCCATTGCAATGAGTCCAGTCTGTGTCCAAACACAGAACTCCAGGTTTTGTAAAGAACCCCTAGCCAAGTGACAGACCTTTGGCAGAAGCATATGAGGATGTATGTGCTTTCTATGTTGGCACAGAATAAACTGGTTTATCTGTGACCCATAGAAGAAATGGGTCTGGTTTAAGATTTCACCAAACAGCCGGGCGCTGGTGGCTCACGCCTATAATCCTAGCTACTCAGGAGACTGAGATCTGAGGATCACGGTTCAAAGCCAGCCCAGGCAGGAGAGACCGTGAGACTCCTATCTCCAATAAACCACCAGAAAACAGGAAGTGGCGCTGTAGCTCAAGTGGTAGTGCGCTCGCCTTGAGCTGAAGAGCTGAGGGACAGCGCCCAGGCCCAGAGTTCAAGCCCCACGACCAACAAAAAAAAAAAAAAAAAAGATTTCACCAAACACTGCCTCAGGCTCCAGAGACAGTGGAGTCCCAGCTCTTTAGCAGTTTATGTCGTTGTCGTCTTCGGTCCCCCCCCCCCCTTTTTTTTTATAACAGTACTGGGGTTTGAAATCAGGGCTTCACGCTCGCTAGTCTGGCACTCTACTGCTTGAGCCATACCTCCAGCCTTACTTGTTTGCTGCTTATTTTGACATTTCCTGCCCAGCTGGCCTTGAACCATGATCTTCCTGATCTTAGCCTCCTGAGTAGTTAGGATTACAGGCATGAACCATCCTGGTCCTGTTGCAAAGTACTTTCAAATGGTGTCCAAAGACAACAAAATCATCCTGCTATATAGCACCTCCAAAATAACAATAAATGGGGGTGGGGAAGAGAGAGACAACAAAATCTGGAGCAAGCACAGCACCCAGCAAGAACGTCAGCAAGCAGAGAGGATGATAGGGTGTAAACAGAGACTGGAGATAGGAAAAAATGTCAAGAAACAAGGGCCAACAGGCATGGTGGCTCATGCCTGTAATCCTAGTTACTCAGGAGGCTGAGATCTGAGGATCAGTTTGAAGCCAGCCCAGGCAGGAAGGTCCATGAGACTTTTATCACCAGTCAACTACTCAAAAAAGATGGTAGCAGCACTGTGGCTCAAGTGGTAAAGGGCTTACCTTGAGCAAAAATGCTCAGGGACAGTGCCAAAGCCCAGAGTTCAAGCCCCAGGACCAGGCAAAAAAAAAAAAGAGGCGGGGGAAGGGGGAAGGTGGCTTAGTGGTAGAACACTTGCCTCACATGCATGAGGCCCTCGGTTCCATTCTTCAGCACCACATAAGCAGAAAAAGCTGCAAGTGGCACTGTGGCTCAAGTGGTAGAGCGCTAGCCTTGAGCTGAAGAGCTGAGGGACAGTGCCCAGGCCCCAGAGTTCAGGCCCCATGACTGGCCAAAAGAGAGAGAGAGAGAGAGACAGACAGACAGACAGAGAGACAGAGAGAGAGAGACAGAGAGAGAGGGGAAACAAGGGCCATGCAAAGCACTGCACAGACCAGGCGCAGGGACGGCACCTCTGCCTGCCCAAAGGACCTAAGGCCAGAAAGGAGGAGGGAACCCTCCCTGATTCAGGGCTGTTCTGTTCCCAAGGCCCCAGACTAAGGAGACACCCCAGACTTGTAGTTCAGAGGCTGTGGCTCAGCTTCTGCACCTCCCCCCCCACCCCCGGCTCCCCCCTCCTGGCACTTCCCCATTGCATAGGACAGGCTCTCCAGGCAATGGTGCAAGGGCAAAGCGCTAGGCCCCAGAGGAAAGGTTGGAGTAACTACCACCTACCGGGACCTGCCACCTCCTCACCCACCCAGGGTGGCTGCATTGCCACGACCTCCATTTCCGGAGGCTGGGATGCCACTTCCGTACAGCCTCCCAGGACGTCAGCCTGTTTGCTGGCTCCCAGGCTGGAGCACCACCCACCCCTAAAGGGGCCACTAGCAGGGCCAGGTGGGCAAGGGGATTCTGGTCTGGAGGCTGGTCTGCCCACCCTCACAGCACACCCACCACACACCCACTGGAGGGCGAGGCTCAGAGGCCCTGAGCTGTGCCTGGAGGAAAGGGTATGGGAGAGGGAGAACTGGGTCTTAGGCAGAGGTGTGCCTAGCCACCAGTTCCCAGGCCAGCTGGGATGACTGCACTGGCCTGTCACTGCCTCAGCTCTGCACTTGGAAGAAGGCAGCTTGGCCAGGGTACCTAGCATCTGTGTGCACATGGTGCCAGAGGACTGGTGAGCAGCTGCCAGAGACCACAGCGAGGGTCCGGTCCCCCAGAGGGAAATGCAATAGCCCAGGGTGGCCCTGGAGAAGGGATTCCCTAGTGGCCCAGAGCTGCCACTCCTACCCCTCAGGAAGGTAAGAGACAGGCACAAGAGGTGCATGTTTCAGCCCTCCAGATGGCAGGGTCTTGTAGCTTGTCAAGACCTGGGAAAGCACACCAGCTATGATAAAGACAGGAGCCCTAAAATCTTAAACCTTTAATTTTTGTTTTCACGTCTTCTTTTTGTTTCCATAAGGAAAAGAGAACATAGCTCTGTCACCTGTACATTGGTCGTGGCCCCTGGGCCGGGGCAGGGTCCGGGCCACCTGCCCACTGCTTGGGGGGCCTGGGCAACCAGAGGGTCCACATGCAGCCCCCAGGGCTGTGGCAGGGGACGAGTCCTGCAGCCACCTTATTGCTGAGGTCCTGGTGGGGCGGAGCAGGTCATGCGGTGCCGAGTCGGTGGACTAGGCACACTGGCTGGGCAGCTCCTGGGAGATGAAGCGGCGCAGGCGCTCTAGATACTGGCTATAAAGCTCAATGTCGTTGTGTCCAGCACCCTCCACCCACAGTGGCTCCACAGCCTTGGGGCAGCGCTCATATAGCGCTAGCCCATGTGAGAAGTCGATCACCTCATCCTCCGTGCCGTGGATGATGAGCACAGGTGAAGTGATCTTGGACACCTTCTCGATGCTGTGGAAGGGAAGGGGCAGGACAGTCAGACTTTAGTGCCCTGCACCCAGCCCACCCCCACCTCCCAGCAACAGGCGCTCACTTGGGGAATGCATCAAAGCAGTAGGTCTTCTTGGTGTCCGGAAAGGCGACACGCATGCCCGACGTGAGCGGTGAGTGCAGAACCACGGCAGCACACTCATAGCGTGAAGCTAGGTCCACTGTGGGCACCGTACCAATGCTCTGCCCATACAGGATGATGCTATCTGGGCTGATGCCATACCTGGTGGTAGCCAGGACAGAGTCAACAAGGTCAGCAGGCTCCAGGCAGCTCCAAGGGCACACAAGGCTAGACCCAAGACCCACATATCCTTCCCCCCATCCCCCTTTGCCCCACAGAGGGGGATAGGGTGCTGGTTTCTCTGACTACTGGGATCACAGGACCCAGAGAGAACCTCTAGTGGAGGGACTGCAGTGCAGGGTCCCGCTCCTAGTCACCCCACCTCCTCTGTCCTCTCTCCCCACACCAAATCTACTTCAGCATTCTTCAGGGGACAGGCATGCTTCTTCAGGGCACCTCTTCCCTACCATCTCAGGAAGTGGAGAATTTAAGCAACTGTGTCCTGGCTATATCCATCTAGTTTGAAGGTCCACTAAGTTCCTTGTGCCCAAATCAAGGTTTGGTACAATTACTGACCACTGCAAGGCTGATGGCAGAAAGTGGATGCCATTGCCCTTTCCTCCCACCCTTCGTAATGGTTTCCAGGCACTAGGCACCTTTGCCAAGCCCAGCTTACACTTTGGTGCCCCAGCCTTTCCTTACCCTAGCAGGTCACTGCAGCCTGCCTGCCTTGGCTGGGATCACCCAGCACTTCACTGACTGCATCTCCCATCTAGGCCTGTTCCTAACCAGCAGACACACCCACTTTGCCACTCTGCCTGTGCTGGGCAGTCTGACTCCACCACCTTGTCCATCCAGTCCTAGTCCAGACCCAGATGTCCTGGGTCTCAGTTCTGCCTCAACCTCCCTGGTTTCTTGGCCACTGTAGCCACCGTGCTGGGCACAAACCCAGCCCTGTCACCATCCAAAGCAAGCACTCCAACTGCCATAGCTTTGTCCCAGCCTCTCACCTCCCCCAACTCACAGCTGTGAGGCCAAGGGGAAAAGTCCCTGGAGGACAGCTGAGTCCACAATAAGTGTGATTTCCATGCTACAAGCAGTGGGCACACAAAGGGGCCAAGAAAACTGAGGGCATGTACTCAAGCACCACAGGTGGAGAAGCTCAGACAGTTCCTCAGTGCCAGAGTGGAGTCAGGAGACCCACTCCTAGACTTGCACCAGGAGTGCTAGGTATATATCACCAGGGCAACCAGGGCAGCAGACTTCTCAGAGCTGCATCTGAGTCCTGTGGGAGGTGAGCCAGGAGGGCAAAAGGACCAAGGCAGGCACCTCTGAGCGGGCATGAGGCCACAGGTAGGTCATTCTCATCCCACAGCAGCAATGACACTGCACCATGCTCTGTGGACACTAGGGATAGGATTTGCATCAGTGAGCCAGCATGAGAACAGTATGGGGGACAGCTACGATCTAGGTACAAGGAAGGCAGGATCTGAGCAAATCAGCCACAGGAGAAATCTATAGTTGAGACCAACCCTGACCTCAGGTTTAAGTTGGGACCCATACCTGTTAACCCAGGCATCAAGCTACAGAAAACCCTCCAGGCTCATTTGCAAGCCCAACCTGCCCACTGCTCTACAGTCATGCATACCTTTCTGCCAGCCTTTAAGCCAGGTGGAGAAACCTCACCACCCTGTGGACAGACCCAAGAACCCAGGAGATCTAAGGATCCTTGCAAGAGATGTGCCTCCATTCTATGTGGCACTTCTCTCCAGGAAAGCAATCACTTCCCTGAGGAACACCCAGACAGGGTGATCCCATCCGCCTGGGATCCTCACCTGGTACGCAGTGCCTGCCAGGCAGCATCTATGTCTGCATAGAGATTCTTCTCAGAGGGCCGGCCTGAGCTCACACCGTAGCCGGAGTAGTCATAGGAGAAGACATTACAGCTGATGCGGGTCCCCAGGCCAATGTAGAAGCTGCTCATCTGACCCAGATCCACTGCATTGCCATGAGAAAAGAGCACCGTGTACCTGGGGGACAAGTGAGGGCAGGGGCATAGTCCACAAGGACACCAACAACACCTGTCACCTCCTCCTTCCAAAGAGGCCATGGAGCCAGTAAAGAGGTGAGGAAGGATGTCCAGCTTCCCAGAAGGAAAGGCAGATAGCACTGGCTGAGGAAGAAGCCATCTGGGCCAGAAAGCCGGGTGGCAGGCCCGCCTACTGTGGTGGTCCTGTCTGAAAGAACACTGTGACCATCCTGGTGGCCCTACCCAGTGAGCTCAGGGCTCTGTAACAGCCACTAACCACCTCCAGCCCCACTGGACAGCTGCTACTTCTAGTTTTCAAGTTCTCCTGGAGGGGCCTACATAGCCCCTGGGGCTCAGAATTGGGGCCACAATGCTTGGCTGGTGGGCCTACCAGTGTCCTGGAGCGCTAGAAGTCCCTTTGCCTCCAACAAATGAATAGGGAAAATCCTATTCACGGGAGGCTGTGGCCATCCTGTGAGACCTATAGCCAGCCAAGAACTTGTCCTTGGTCAGGCCAAGGGTAAATGTCAGGCTGGCCCTGCCCAATGAGATTCCTCCAACAGCACCAGCTTACCCTTTGGGCCCATCTGTGCAAAGGCCCTGTTGTTCTGCCTCTGCTTGGGTCCAGAAAAAAACAAGGACAAGTGGCAAGGCTGCCACTATGGGGTTGGGCCACTGCATGTACCTCGCCTGCCTGCCCTAAGGGCAAGAGGAGTCACCCCTGGGCCTCCATGTCCTCACCCACAAGAGGAGCTGAGGGGCCTCCCTAGAGATGGCTGCACATGGAAGGGGCACGATGTTTCAAAAGAGGGAGAACAGGACACCGCACCATACTGGGATGACCTTCCCACCTCTGCTTTGACCCACTAGGCAGCCACATCCAACTGTGCCAAGTGTGCCCTGGGCCAGCACTGTCCCACCCATCCCTGCACCCTCTGCCTCTCACCTGGCACCGGGCACGCAGCGCACGTACATGCAGGAGATGCGGTTGCCACGAGCACTCTTGGTCAAGAAGACCTCAATGGTATCAAGCTCCCGCTGGCTGTACTGGAAGTCAGCACGCTCAGTCAGGTGGATCTTCCAGCGCCCTGGGGTGCCAGCGGAAGTCCGCAGGGACCCGGAGGGGGCAGCCCCAGCCCCACCAGGCCCTGGCTCAGGCTCAGGTACCAGCGAGTAGGTGGGCTCCGGTGGCAGGAAGGCGAGCTTGGCAGCGATGCGGCCAGGGCACGGTGGGCAGCAGAAGAGGCAGCAGAGTTCACTCACCGACAGGCCGTTCATGGCGGGTGCCAGGCCCCAAGCGGGGCCTCCTTTGGGAAGCCCACCAACAATGCCACCTGGCCTGGCTCAGCAGAGAAGATGCAGGGGTGCTCCGAGGAGGGGGCAGTGGGGAGGGTGCCTCCTGGGCTACTGCCCTAGACAAGAGCCCTGTTAGGAGGCTGCAGCCCAGCCCCATCGTGGTCCAAGAAAAGCCCCCAGGAGCCTCACAGCCACAGGTCTCCACGTTGTGCAGTGGGTAACCCTGCAGGAGACACCAAGATGTAGGTTCCTTCTAGGAGGCTGGGGCCCCACTTTGTACAGGTGGGAAGGTGTGTCCCAATTCCTGTGGATTCTTGATCCTCTTGGCCTTTCCCCACAACTCTATCTCATTCTCCTGGTCTGGCCCAACCCCATCCCCTGGAGAGAAGGGGCTATCGACATCTGTCAGCATGTATGGCTTACAGGGAATGCTGGCCATCAGATCCCTGCCCCACTCCAGCCTCACCATCCATCAGTCTCTGCTGTGGATTCAGGGAGGCTTTGTTCCCCTTGGCCTCTTCCACACTGCTGCCCAGTCCCTTCCCCAGGCCCAGCTCTAGGCAAGGATTCATTGGCCTCCACCAAGTGGCAGAGGCAGGCACAGGTCTCAGACTGAAGGGACCCAAGTGCCCACTGGATCTCATCCCACTGTGGCACTGCGCCTGATCACAGGCCCTTGGTATCCAGAGACAGAGGAGCCCGGCAGAGGAAACAACAAACAACAGCTCTGGGAACAAAGACAGGATACAACTCAGACTCTGAAGGCCCCACTGAACAAAGACAATAGTTCTTCCCTGTGCTTGAGGCCAGGCAGAATTGCAGGTGCAGGTGGGGGGGGGGGGGGGGGGAGGGGGGGCTCTATCCATGACCTTGGGCCAGTCACTGGCCCTTCCTGGCCATTTCCTCACCTGCCTTATAGGGGAGTACATGAGAGGAGGAGAGTGAAATGGTAGACAAGAGACCTGGCTCAGAGCTGCAAGACAACATGAAACATGTCAAACTGACAAGAACTGAGTAGCCAAGGCAACTTCCATCAAGTGCAGAGCTGCTAAACACATATGAAGAAACAGTTCCATAAAGATCTACTCGCTGATTATGCTTTTTCTCCCAGACTGGAAAGAGGGCGAGAGATGCTCACAGCTCCACATCAGCCACAGAACACCTGCATACACACTGGATTCTGGGTCACAGCATCTGAAAACTACTAGACATGGGTCAGGCAGATGGGGACACATGTGGGTACGTACACAAGGAGCTGTAGACCCATGGACACAGCTCAGGGGCTCAGAAACACCTAATCCCTGTAGATCTGAGATGTGGGGTCAGGGGCTGGAGACAGTCAGACCCAAAGAGACACAGGGAACAGCACTGTGAAAGCCAGGGCAGATACAAGGAAGGCAACAAGGAATCCCACTTTGAGGTAGAATGTAAATCTTATGTTCAAGCACTTTTCTTATGGGAGTCTATCAGACTAGTTCTCAAAAAGAAGTATTTTCCCCGCCACAGGAAACACTAGGAAATGCTTAGGGACACTTGGGATTGTTATGACTGGGGAGCTTGTGGTATGGAGTGGGTGAAGTCAGTGACCATCAGGCAACACTCATGTATGCAGGTGAGCTTGGAGGAGTCGACAGTCTAGAAGGTAGACCTGGCTGAGAGACAGGAAACAGGAAAGAGGCCTCTGGGTCTCCCAAAACTAAACACATGAATGTAGTCAGGCTTTGGTGGCTCACGCCTATAATCCTAGCTATTCAGGAAGCTGAGATCTGAGGATCATGGTTCAAAGTCAGCCTGAGCAGGAAAGTTCAAGACTTTTTTTTTTTTTTGGTCGGTTGAGGGGCTTGAACTCTGGGGTTGGGCGCTGTCATGCTCTACAGCTTGAGCCACAGCACCACTTCCGGTTTTCCTAGTGGTTTACTGGAGATAAGTCTCATGGAGGGCTGGGAAGGTGGCTCAGTGGTAGAGCGCTTGCCTTGCATGCCAGAGGCCCTGGGTTCGATTCCTCAGCACCACATAAGCAAAAAGAAAAAAGCCGGAGGTGGCACTGTAGCTAAAGTGGTAGAGAACTAGCCTTGAGCTGAAGAGCTGAGGGACAGTGCCCAGGCCCAGAGCTCAGGCCCCACAACCAGACCCCCCCCCCCCCAAAAAAAAAAAAAGAGTCTCATGGACTTTCCTGCCCAGGCTGGCTTTGAACCGAGATCCTCAGACCTCAGCCTCCGGAGTAGCCAGGATTATAGGTGTGAGCCACCAGCTTCCCTGAGACTCTTATCTCCAATAAACCACTCAGAAAACCGGAAGTGGCGCTGTGGCTCTCGTGGTAGAGCGCTCACCTTGAGCTGAAGAGTGAAGGGTCAACGCCCAGGCCCAGAGTTCAAGCCCCATGACCGACAAAAAAACAAATAAACAAAAAACATGAGTGTAATTTTTTTTTTTTTTGATTGGTTGTGGGGCTTGAACTCTGGGTCTGAACACTCTCCCTGAGCTCTTCAGCTTAAGACGAGCGCTCTACCACTTGAGCTACAGCACCACTTCTAGTTGTCTGAGTGGTTTATTGGAGATTAAGAGTCTTGCAGACTTTCCTGCTCGGGCTGACTTTGAACTGCAATCCTCAGATCTTAGTCCCCTGAGTAGCTAGGATTACAGACGTGAGCCACCAGCGCCCAGCTATAATTTTTTTTTTTTAAACACAGTCCTGGGGCTTGAACTCGGGACCTGGGTACTGTCCCTGAGCTTCTTTTGCTCAAAGCTAGTGCTCTCCCACTTAAGCCACAGAGCCCCTTCTGGCTTTTTCTGTTTATGTGGTATTGAGGAATCAAACCCAGAGCTTCATGCATGCTAGGCAAGCACTCTACCACTAAGCCACATTCCCAGCCTCTTTCTTTTTTCTTTTCTTTTCTTTTCTTTTTTTTTCAGTGCCAATACTGGATCTTGAACTCAGGACCTGGGCATTTTGTGCTGAGAGCTAGTACTCCACCACTTGAGCCAGAGTTCCACTTCCAGCTTTTTGGTAGTTAATTGGAGATAACAATTTCACAGGCTTTTCTGCTTGGGCAGAAAAGGCTTAGAACAATGATCCGCAGCAATCCTCAGATCTCAGCCTCCTAAGTAGCTAGGGTAATAGGCATGAGATGCTGTTGCTCAGTGTCAACTCTTCCTTCCTTCTCTCTCTTTTTCTGGCCAGTCCTAGGGCTTGACCTCAGCCTGGGTGCTGTCCCTGAGCTTCTTTTGCTCAAGGCTAGCCCTCTACAGCTGGGGCCCCAGAGCCACTTCAGGCTTGAATAATTTATTAGAGATAAAGAATCTCAAAGTCTCAGCAGCTGGGCACCGGTGGCTCACGCCTGTAATCCTACCTACTAAGGAGGCAGAGATCTGAGGATCACAGTTCAAAGCCAACCTGGGCAAGAAACTCTGTGAGACTCTTATCTCCAATAAACCACCAGAAAACCAGAAGTGGTGCTGTGGCTCAAGTGTTAGAATGCTAGCCTTGAGCTTTAGAGCTGAGGGGCAGTGTCCATGCTCAGAGTTCAAACCCCAGGACTGAAAGGGGGATGGGAGGTGGGGGAAGAGTCTCAACAGACTTTCCTGCCTGGGTTGGCTCAGAACCAGGATCCTCAGATCCCAGCCTCCTGAGTAGCTAGGATTTCAGGCATGAGCCACAGGTACCTGGCAAGTATCAACTCTTAACACTAACTTCCACCCTCCTGGCTCAGTTGCATAAATCCCTAGGCTTGCTGACTGTTTCCCACCATTCCCACCTGGTTTCCACCTCCATTTCTGTACTTCTCAGCTTTTTTATTTCATTATTTTAAATTTCATTTATTTATTTATTTATTTATGTTTATATGGTCTTGAAGAATCAAACCCAGGGTCTCATGCATGCTAGGCAAGCACTCTATCACTAAGCCACATTTCCAGTCTCTGCTCTCTTTAGTCTTCTCTTTATCGGCACAACCTCACTTCAGCCCATTCTCCATAGTTGCCCACAGCACAAACATCATCATACCACCTCTCTTTTTGGGTACTCTGTGGCCTCACACTACTCTCAAGAAGATCATATCTCCTCCAGTCTCCAGTGGCTCAATACCTGTAACCCTAGCTATTTAGCATCTGAGGATCATGGTTCAAAGCCAACTCTGACAGAAAAGTACATGAGAAGCTGGGTTCCAGTGGCTCAAATCTATAATCCTAATCAGGAGGCTGTTATCTGAGGATTGCCAACTCACTCGAGAAAAGTCCATTAGACTCTTACCTCCAATAAAAAAAGGCGGAAGTGAAGCTGTGGCCCAAGTGAAGAGCACTAGCCTTGAGCAAAGAAGCTCAGGAACAGAGCCCAGACCCAGAGTTCAAGCCATAGGACCAGTACAAAAAAAAAAAAAAAAAAGTCCACAAGACTCCAATTAAGCACTCTCCAATTTTACCAGCAAAACACCAGAAGTAGAGCTGTGGCCCCAGTGGTAGAACAACAGCCTTGAGTCAAAAGCTGTGAGAGCCAGGTGCTGATGGCTCACGCCTGTAATCCCAGCTACTCAGGAGATCTGAGGATCATGGTTCAAAGCCAGCCCAAGCAGGAAGTCCGTGAGACTCTTATCTCCAATAAACCACTCAAAAACCCAGAAGTGTCACCACGGCTCAAGTGGTAGAGCACTAGCCCTTGGGCTGAAGAGCTGAGGGACAGCACCCAGGCCCAGAGTTCAAGCCCCACGACAGATAAAAGAAAAAAAAAAAAAAGCTATGAAACAGGGGACAGTGCCTAGGCACTGAGTTCAAGCCCCAGTACTACCAAAAAGAAAAGAAAAAGATCGCTAGGTGCCAGTGGCTCACACCTATAATCCTACCTACTCAGGAGGCTGAGATCTGAGAATCTCAGTTCAAAGCTAAACCTGGAAGAAAAGTCCCTGTGAGACCCTTATCTCCAGTTAACCACTCAAAAACTGGAAGTGGTTGAGTAAAATGTTCAGGGACAGCACCCAGGCCCTGAGTTCAAGCCCCACAACCAACAACAGGAAGGAAGGAAGGGAGGGAAGGAGGGAGGGAGGGAGGGAGGGAGGGAGGGAAGGAGGGAAGGAGGGAGGCAGGGAAGGAAAAAAGAAAACAAAAGAAAAAGATCACATCCTGCTAGACTTTAAGTCCAGTTCATACAACCTCTGGGTCTCACTCATCTTGTACTAGACCCTCTCCTACCTCAAGGCTTCAGTTTCCTGTTAGCCACACAGCAATCAACTCAGCACAACAACCAGCACACAGAACAGCCACTCCCAGCCTCACTGATCTGCTCAATGGTCCAATCTTAGGTCTAGTGTGCCTGTTTATTCTGCATTCTGTTAGGCTAACCCTAAACATGAGCAAATAATTCCAGATTCATCTCCACAGCATTGGTTCCCAACTCCTATGTCCAACCAGATCCTTGCCCCTCAACTACAACCACCAAGCAGGTGGTTGCAGCAATTTGTTGAAAAGCAAGAGAAAAGGGAAAGCCTTTTTGGTCTGTAACTTTGAAAGGGAGGGGTCCTGGTGTCTTCTTAGGGGACCACAGACATCTGAGATTTCTTACATCCCATTAAAGAGTCAAACTGGGCAGTGCACCCCAGAACCCTCACTTACTGGACACCCAACCCCTGGTGCCCACCAGCACTGGGCATCCTTTCAGTCAGGTCCCACATCACCACTGCCATTCAGAGGACCAACAAGCAATCAGGCAACTTTAACACTAAGACGACCTACATATGCAGGGCTGTGATGGCACCTCACTCAGCCAGCCAGTGAGGAAGCTTCCTGGAGGAAGGCACAGGCAGAAGGATGCAAAGAAGTGGCTAGGTGAGAAGAACGGACAGGCGGAAGAATAAGGGCTAAACCCAGAAGTGGCAGATAATTCCAAGAACTGCAGGCTCCTGACTAGGGAACACAGTGGCACAAAAGGTAAGAGAGAGGTCCCAGAAGAAACCAGGGTCTGTTTCAGCAGCACCCCTGAGCGCGGCTGCTGTCAGTACTTCATCCTGGGCGAAACAGCTATGGAGGAGTTCTGAACCCAGATGGAAAGTGAAAGGCTATGGAGTGAACTCTAGCTGCACCTAGAGAAACAGACTGGATCTGGAGGCTCGAGAGCAGATTCGCCGGGTACCAGCCCACAGGAAGAGCCTGGCAAGGGGCACAAGATGCCGAAGAGGGCTGGAAGAAGGAGACCGGCTATCAGGATGGGTGACAGAAACAATCCGCGGCTCGGCCGGGACAACTCCTCCAAGCCAGGGCCACGTCCCCAAAAGGATAGAAGGTCGCCTCACAGCGAGGGCTGGGAGGCGGAGGCCAAGGCTTGGCTGCAGGTCGCGACGCGTCCTAGTCCTCAGTGCGGGGACGTCGGGCAAGACCCGCGGCCTTCCCGGGAATGCGTGGATTTTAGGGACATCCAGCCCAGCTGCGCCAGCCGCGCGACCGGGCATGGTTTCCCAAACGGCCAGGCCCACACCTACGCCGCCCTGCCCGCCACTCACCACCCGGGCCCGCGCTCCCCGGCCCCGGGACCACGCTCCATGGCTCCCAGAGACCCGCCGGTGCGTCCGTCGGCCCCGCGGCGCAAAGGCCCAGCCTTCTGCGCCGCCGCCACCGCCGCCGCTAACCTGCGGGCGGAAATCAGCCTCGCTCTACAACCGCCCCGGAAGTGACGCGCGAGATGCGCGAGAAGCCAGGCGCGCTGGACACTCCGAAAGTGGGAACTGGGATGGGGGCGGGACTTGTTTGGGGGCGTGGTCTGGCGCGATGGGCGGAGTCCGCCCTCGGAGGTCATTTATTCTTACTTCTTTCACTAGTTCGGAAGCCGAACTCGATTGGAGGAGGGAGGAAGGGTTAGGTACTCCCTACGAAAGAAAAAAGCTATGGGAGTGAAAGCCTGGAGCCGGTGGTTCACGCCTGTAATCTTAACTACTCTGGAGGCTGAAATCTGAGGATCTCAGTTTGAAGCCAGCCTGGGTAGGAAAGTTCTTGTCCAATAAACTACCAAAAAAAGTCGGAAGTGGAACTGTGATTCAAGTCGTAGAGCGCTAGCCTCCAGGAAAAGAACTTTCTGAACAGCACCCAGACCCTGACTGAATTCAATTCCCAGTAAGGACACCAAAAACAAGAGGAGGAGGGGAAGAAGGAGAAGAGGAGGAAGAGGGGGAGGGGAAGAGAAGATTAGTATTCTTTTGGGAGGCCTAATCAGGAAAGTCAGCATTTGCTGGTCAATTGGAGATGAGAATCTCACTTTTCTACTTGGATTGGCTTCAAATTTTGATTCTCAGATTCCTGAGTAGCTAGAAATATAGGTGTGAGCCATAAGCACACAACTGTGTTTTATTTTTCAAATAGCATTTCATGTTTTTGCCAGAGCTAAACTAAAACAGATTCTCCATACTCCCAACTTGTGAGTAGTGGGAATTACAGTTGTAAACCACCACACCCAGCCTCACCCTATTCATTTTACCTTGCAATCCTTCACCACAACCATTTTATTGATTTTTTTAATTTATTGTCCCTTTCTCCTGACTTTTAACTAGACCATCCTCCCAGGGCAAGGACCATATATTCCTCACCACTGTGTCCTCAACTGTTCTCCATGCTGCCAGATGACTCAATGGATGAATTAGCACAAAGAATGAGGATAATTCCCAAGGCTGTAATGGATCTTACAAAGATGGAAGAAGGCCTCATGAGACTTTGAGTAGGGACACTTTTGGTAAGGACACTATCTTTCTGTCTTAATTTTTGTTCATTTGGTGTGGGTATTTTGCTTTTTTTTTTTTTTTTTTTGCCAGTTCTGGGGCTTGAGCTAAGGGCCTGGACATTCTCCCTGAGCTTTCTTTGCTCAAGGCTGGCACTCTACCATTTGAGCTACAAATATACTTCCATCTTATTTTGATAGTTAACTAGAGATGAGTTGCATTGAGCCAGATGCCAGTAGCTCACGCATGTAATCCTAGCTACTCAAGAGGCTGAGATCTGAGGATTGCAGTTCAAAGCCAGAGCAGGCAGCAAAGCCCATGAGACTCTTATCTCCAATGAACCATCAAAAAACTGGGAGTGGCACTGTGGCTCAAGTGGTAGGGCGCTTGCCTTGAGCTGAAGAGCTGAGGGACAGTGCCCAGGCCCAGAGTTCAAGCCCCCATGATGGGGGGGCGGGAGAGAGAAGGGAGAGTCTCATCTCATGGACTTTCCTGCCAGGGCTGGGTTGTTTTTTTGTTTTCTATTTTTTGTTTTTTGGGATTTTTTTGTTGGTCATGGGACTTGAACTCTGGGCCTGGGCACTGTCCCTCAGCTCCTCAGCTCAAGTCTAGCACTCTACCACTTTGAGCCACAGCGCCACTTCTGGTTTTCCAGTGCTTAACTAGATTAGGAGTCTCATGGGCTTTCCTGCCTGAGCTGGCTTTGAACTGTGATCCCCAGACCTCAGCCTCCTGAGTAGCTAGGATGACACATGTGAGCTGCCTGCGCCTGGCTAGGTCTGGTTTTGAACCACAATCCTCAGATCTCAGCTTCCTGAGTAGCTAGGATTACAGGTGAGCCACCTGTTTCCTGCCTTGTGTGTATATGCATGCATGCTGCCAATACCAGGGTTTGAACTCAATAATGTTAGGTCCGCTCCTGGATGGCTAGCAGACTCCACCCTCCTCGCAGCAAAGTCTCCACCCAGTACCTGCGTTACCTAGGCAACTGGTAACGTGAGTGCTGGTGCAGTTCTTGTCCCAGTTGGTATTCAGATTTGAACTCAAGGCCTGGGGACTGTCCCTGAGCGCTTCTGCACTCAGGCTAGCACTGAACCACTTTGAGTTATAGTACCACTTGCAGAGTTTAGCTGGGAGATGGAGTCTTAGGGATTTCAGCCCGGGCTGGCTTTGAACTGCAATCTTTGCCACAAAAGCCCTTTATTATTTCCAATTAAGGCAACAAGGAGATCAAGTAGAATAAGTAGAGCTTATCTGGTTCTTATCAAGAATTGCCAACAAATATTCAGAGTAGAGAAGTGGTGTGGACGTGGATGTGAAGGCAGCAATGGTATCGATGCGCTGATTCCGCTGCAGACAGACTGGTTCGCCAAAGGCCGTCAGAACTGTGGGTATTGCTCAGAGCAAAAAAGGGAAGAACAAAAAAAGAAAAAAGAGGAAAAAAACAAGAGAAATCCCAGCTATCCTGACTTTAAGCCTTTATCCGAGTCAGGGCACCATTTATGTTAGGTTTTTAAAAAGAGGTAACCGAGTAAGAACTGCACCACGCACGTGGTATTCAGGTAAGGGGTAGGTTTATTCAGTAGACCTGCTGGGACCAGGCAAGGTTGGCACTCCACGTGGCTGGGAAAGAGAGAGGAAAGAGCTAGAGCAGAGAGAGAGCTAGAAAAGAAGAGCAAGAGAGAGAGAGCCTGGGCCTGTGCTAGGCCTTATCTAGGGTATGGGCGGAGAAAGGTGTGGCCACATCAAATTCAAATGTGACCTCAGCAGATGCAGATGTGACCTCTTCCAGGTGTCCCAGTTGCCTAGGTAACGCAGGTACTGGGTGGAGACTTTGCTGCGAGGAGGGTGGAGTCTGCTAGCCATCCAGGAGCGGACCTAACAAATACCTCACACTCTTACTTGCTCTGCTTACTTGCTGCTGCTGGAGCCACACTGCCAGTCTGGCTTTTATGGTTAGAGATATAGTAACCAAGTATGTTCCTGAACCTGATAAGCCTATTTTAGCCTTCCCATAGTTGCTAGTGTTGTAACGTGAATTATGTCAGAAGCCACATGTTGGGAAATGGAATATTGAAGTCTTTATTACACAGTTTGCAGGCCACAGACAGCCAGTTGTTACAAAGGACTGCAGCCCTCAAATACATATAAAACAGTTAGGAAACAGGCCAGAGAGGAAAGAAAGAACAAAAACAATTCCAATAAACCAATTCAGCTCCAATGGAGAGCTAAATTGGGATGCCATAATGACTGGAGACAAGCCAGGAAAGGTCACAGGGCAGGATCATGGAGACACGTGGCATGGCAGCTTCCTGCCCATGCTGTTCCATACCTAAATTAGGTCTGCTCATGGGGTAGGGTCACAGGACACTTCCAGTCCCAGGCACTGAAGTGACAGGTTTAGCAACCAATCATTTTTTCCCCAGGCAGACCTAACAGAACCCTAGTTCAAGCTTCCTATTAACTGGATGACAATATAGTTATAAGTGGTAGTTCATGCCTATGATCCCCTGTAGTCCCTAGTTACTCAGGAGGCAGAAATATGGAGAATTGTAGTTTGAGGCTAATCAGAACAAAAAGTTAGCAAGACCCCATCTCAATACATAAGCTAGGCATGGTGGTTCATATCCTTGACATCCCAGCCATATGAGAGCTATTGATAGGAGGATCAAAGTCCAAGTCTAGGCCCCGGGCAGAACTTTAAACCCTATCCAAAAAAATAACTAAAGCAAAATGAAAAGACTGGAGATGTTTTTCAGGCAGTTGAACACCTGTCTTGCAAGTGTCTTGAGCTCAAATCACAGAAACAACTGGTCATCCCCACCAAAAAAAAAAAAAAAAAAAAGCGGGGAAGAAAGTTTATTTTTAGGGAGCTACCTTCTACTAAGGGACTTTCAGGACCTGGCTGTTTCTGCTTCTGTGCATTCTGTCCAGAGATGGGGTTCTTCCTATATAATGCAAATGTAGATAAGCATCCCCAGAATTCAGATCTGCCCACCTCTGCCAGGATGGTATCATGAGCTGCCACACAGCCCCACCTCCTGTCCATTCTTTTTTTTTTAATTTTTAATTTTTGCCAGTCCTGAAGCTTGAACTCGGGGCCTGGGCACTGTCCCTGAGCTGCTTTGCTCAAGGCTAGCACTTGAACCCCAGGACCACTTCCAGCTTTTTCTGTTTCTATGGGTACTAAGGAATTGAACCTAAGGCTTCATGCATGCTAGGCAAGCACTCTACCACTAAGCCCCATTTCCCAGCCCCTCCTGTCCATTTTGGAAGGTGGGAGGCTTTTCTTGGAAGACACTGTGCATTAAAGAATTGATGTCTGTGGGGGCTGAGGGTTTAGCCCAGTGGAAGGGCGCCCACCTGGTGCACACAAGGCCCTGGGTTCGGTCCTCAGCCCTGGGGGAAAAAAAAAAAAGAATTGATGTCTGGGGGGTGAGGGGTGTGGCAGGGAGGATTGGGGGGGAGGATGGGAAGGGATGGGAAGGGGAAACAAAGGAGGAGGCTACAATGCTTGATAAGAAATGTACTCATTATCTTGACCATGTAATTGTAACCCCTTTGTACAGTATTTTCACAATAAAAAAGATAAAAAAATAAAAATAAATAAAAATTTTAAAAAAGAATTGATGTCTGGGATTGGGAATGGGGTTTAGTGATAGAGTGCTTACCTAGCATGCATGAAACCCTGACTTTGATTCCTCAGTAGCACATAAACAGAAAAAGCTGGAAGTGGCACTGTGGCTCAGTTGGTAGAGCACTAGCCTTGAGCACAGAGAGGCTCAGGGACAATGCCCAGGACCTGAGTTTAAAACCCAGGACTGACTGGCAGAAGAAGAAGAAGAAGAGGCGGAGGAGGAGGAGGAAGAGGAGGAGGAGGAGGAGACTTGATTATTTCAAGGAGAGGGAGAGGGAGGGGAAAGGGAAGGGAGAAAGGATAGGTAGAGGAAAGAAAGAAAAGAAAGGAAGGAAGAGAGGAGACAGGAGAGAGGGATGAGAGAAGAGAAAGGAGGGATAGGGAAGAGAAGAGGGGGAGAGGAGAAAGAGAGAGGAGGGAGTGAGGAGACAAGAAACTCAGAGACCAGACCTTGAGTTCAAGTCCCAGGGCTGGCCAAAAAAAAAAAAGAGGAAAGGAGAGAATGGAGAAGGAAGAGAGAAGAAAAGGAGAAAGGAGAGAGGGTGAGAGGGAGAGAGAGAGAGACCTAGTCAGGAAGTAGGTTCCTGCTGACCAGGAAGGAAGTGGGGAACATCTTAAAATAGAACCAGAGCCCAGCAGATTAGAGGTGGGAGCAGGGAAGGCTATGAATCAGATGGAATATAGGGGGTCCAGAGGACTCCCCCAGACCCCAGCCCCAGACTTAGCCCCTCTCCTATCTACACAGGCAGACACTGACCTACCACTCTCTCTCCTTCCCCCCATCAAATACTGGGTTCCGAAGTGAAGATGGGAAAGGGCACGCCAGGCCTGGATCTAGCTCCTGTGTGGCAGCAGACATGGTTCCTGGTTTATAGGTCAGGTGTGCCTTTCACATGGGAACACCACAAGCATGTTTGCACAAACCTAGACAGTGTGCAGTAACAACTGCACATGACCTCTGGCTGGGTGTGGCTCAGGGGCAGAGTGCTTGCTTAGGATGCCCAGCACAGCAAGAAAAAGATCAAGGAGGATTATACTCTCTAATAATGATTAAAAAGTATAGGGCTAGGCTGGGCTGGGAATGTGACTTAGAGGTAGAGTGCTTGCCTAGCATGCATGAAGCCTTGGGTTTGATTCCTCAGTGCCACATAAACAGAAAAAGCTGTGGCTTAAGTATTGGTAGAGTGCTAGCCTTGAGTACAAAGAGGCTCAGGGACAATGCCCGGGCCCTGAGTTCAAGCCCCAGGACTAGCAAAAATACATACATACATACATACATACATACATACATTTTTTTAAAGTATAGCATTTGTTAATGCTTTGTCCCTCTATTTGTTTCCTTACTTCCCCTTCCCCAAGACAGCTAAAAGAATAAAGAAAATGGGATTGGGAAGGTGCTCAGTGGTAGTTAGGATTACAGGCATGAGCCACCAATGCCCTGCTTAAATTTGCTTTTTAAAAAGTAGAAAGTTGGGGCTGGGAAAGTGGCTCAGTGGTAGAGTGCTTGCCTTGCATGCATGAGGCCCTGGGTTCGATTCCTCAGCACCACATAAGCAGAAAAAGCCAGAAGTGGTGCTGTGGCTCAAGTGGTAGAGCACTAGCCTTGAACTGAAGAGCTGAGGAACAGCACCCAGGCCCAGAGTTCAGGCCCCATGACTGGCAAAAAAAAAAGAATAAACAAGACAAAAAGATAAGAAGAAAACAAAAACCTCTTGTTTCCATTTCTTGGAGTTCATTTTGATAAATATTAATTTATATGATCAGAGGCACAGAGGCAATCACTCTTCTGTGCTTTCTCTCCTGAGAATATCCTCCTTTGGTCTCACTGTGTGTGAATATCTGGAGTCCTGTATAATTTACCATGTTCCAGTATATATTAGATCTAGCTTCTGCATAAGAAAGAAAACACAGTTTTATCTCTCTGAGCTTGGCTTACGATTTTTTCTTCTAGGTGCATCCATTTCCCTGCAAATGACATAATAGTCTTTCTAATGGCTATGTAAAATTCCACTGTGTTTAGGTACTAAATTTTTTTGATCACTCCAAACATCTCTGATTAACCAGCAAAAAGCTGGAAGTAGAATTACGGCTAAAGTGGTATAGTACCAGCCTTGACCTAAAGTTAAGCAAAAGCACAAGGCCCTGAGTTCAAACCCTAGTACAAGCATGTGAACATGCATGTACGCACGTGTGTATACACATACACACACACACAACAAACAAATACAAATAAGAGCATGGCTCAGTGGCCAAAAAATAATTTTAGTCACTAGGTAGTTAATCCACAGCTGTGAGACCTGCATAGAGAGCTGACTGTATAGGATATTTAATTTAGAGCTGAACTATGCAATTAGGTGCTCAGTCCTTGATGCGCCCTCTGTGGAAGACAATTTGAGACAATTAGGGGGAGATGAAACAATTCCAGCAGGCAGGCATGAGGTAGAACAGGCAAATTCCTCCTCCACTGGTTTCCAGTTCTCTTAAGACCTTCTGGGAATTGCATGATTCCCAGCCTCAGGGTGGAGGGCCTTTGTATTGTGGAATCCAGCCCCACACCCCAAGCAGGAATCTCTTCTGGGAATGCCCTCACCTGCTACCCAGAAGTAGGCTTCAAAAATCCAGATAGACAGCCAGGTAGAAAAAGTACAGATTTTGGTTTGGGAGATGGTGAAGTGTGGAGGAGTAGCTCTGGTAAAGTTCTTGCCTAATGCCAAGCCCTGGTGGCTCACACCTATAATCCTAGCTGCTCTGGAGGCTGAGATCAGGAGATCTAGATTCAAAGCTAGCCTGGATGGGCTGGGAAGGTGGCTCAGTGGTAGAGCACTTGCCTTGCATGCTCAAGGCCCTGGGTTCGATTCCTCAGCACCACATAAGCAAAAAGAAAAAAGCCGGAAGTGGCGCTGTGGCTCAAGTGGTAGAGCACTAACCTTGAGCTGAAGAGCTGAGGGACAGTGCCCAGGCCCAGAGTTCAGGCCCCACGACCGGACCCAAAAAAAAAAAAAAAAGCTAGCCTGGAGCCTGAAGCCAGTGGGACAAGAAAGTCCATGAGACTAATCGCCAATTAACCATCAAAAATCGAGAACTGGAGATGTTCTCAAGTAGTAGAGAAATAGTGTTAAGCACCAAAGCTCAGAGACAGTGACCAGAATCCGACTTTAAGCACCAGGACTGGCACAAAGATAAATAGATAGCCAGGTGCTGGTGGCTCACACCTGTAATCCTAGTTACTCAGGAGGCTGAAATCTGAGGATCATAGTTCAAAGCCAGCCCGGGCAGGAAACTCCATGAGACTCTATTCTCCAATTAACCACCAGAAAACTCCCTAGAAAGTGCATCTCCCTAGAAAGTGCAAAACCCTCAGTTCAAACCCAGTGTTGCCAAAAGAAAAGAAACAAACAAAATAAAATAACCCAATGGGGGCTGGGAAAGTGGCTTAGTAGCAGAGTGCTTGCTTACATGCATGAAGCCCTGGGTTCAATTCCTCAGTACTACATACACATAAAAGGCCAGAGGCAGCACTGTGGCTCAAGTGGTAGAGTGCTAGCCTTGAGCAAAAGAAGCTCAGGGACCATGCCTGGCCCTGAGTTCAAGGCCCAGAGCTAGCAAAAAAGAAACAAAAACAAAAAACTCAACGAAGGATTGACTCCTGTCTTATTCTGCCAGGTCAAGCAAAGCACCAGGTGCAAGCTCACGTACTTGTGCACAGGCAGGCCATTCTGATTGTAGCCCCCAGGAGACAATAGCTTCCACCCTGCAGGTGAAGCATTCCACTGTGGCGCTGGCCAAGGACATGACTCTTGGTTCCCAGGAGACCATAGCCTATTTTTTTATTTTCTGCTCCCTTGTTAAGACCCATATAAGCCAGACCTCAAATCCAGCTCCTCTAAGAACCTCCATACACTGGCAATAAACAGTCCTAACCCGTTGATGATCCAGTCTGGCCTATTCCTTTTCAGTTCTCCATTTTCCTAACACCCAATATAGTTCACTGTGTTCCAAAAAAATATCCTCTTGGAGCTGAAGGGAAGGAAAGGCAGACAGATCCAGGATTGTCAGAAGACAATTTATTGGAAATTTAGTGGCAAAAATGTTTTTTGTGGCAGGGCACAGGTGGCTCATGCCTGTAATCCTAGCTACTCAGGAGGCTGAGATCTGAGGATAGCAGTTCAAAGCAAGCTCAGGACGGAAAGTCTGTGAGACTCTTATCCAATTAACCACCAGAAAACTGGAAGTAGCACTGTGGCTCAAGTGGTAGAGCGCCTAGGCACAGAGTTCAACCCCCCAATCAACAACAAAAAAAATATGTTTTTTTGGTGGTTTATTTTTAGGGTGGAGGGGTGGGTTTCCTGTGCTTGAACTCAGGGGACTGTACTTTAGCTTTTTTCTTTTGCCAGTCCTAGGGCTTGAACTCAGGATCTGGGTGCTGTCCCTGAGCTTCTTTTGCTCAAGGCTAGCATACTACACTTGAGCCACAGCCACTTCTGGCTTCTTCTGTTTATGTGGTACTAAGGAATCAAACCCAGAGCTTCATCCATGCTAGGCAACCAACCACTCTACCACTAAACCATATTCCTAGCCCTGTCCTTTAGCTTTTTAGCTTAAGGTTGATGCTCTGCCGCTTGAACCACACTTCCACTTCCAGCTTTTATGTAGTTAATTGGAGATGTACTGACCCAGATGGCTTTGATTTGTGATTCTCAAATCTCAGCTTTTTTTTTTTTTTTTTTGTGATCATGGGGCTTGAGCTCTGGGCTTAGGCCTCTCTTCAGCTCAAGGCAAGCACTCTGCCGCTTAAGCCATAGCACCACTTCGGGTTTTCTAGTGATTTATTGGAGATGAGAGTCTCTGGGACTTTTCCTGCCCGGGCTGGCTTTGAACTGTGATCCTCAGATCTCAGCCTTCTGAGTAGCTAGGATTACAAGCATGAGCCACCGATGCCTGGCTTCAAATCTCAGCTTTCTAAGTACCAAAGATTACAGGCTGAGCATTGGCCTGAAGATATGAGCATGGTTTTGAGTGGTCCCAAGGCCAAGGGGATCAATGGGTCATAAAAAGGGACAACATATGGCTGGGAATGTGGCTTAATGGTAGAGTGCTTGCCTAGCATGCATGAAGCCCTGGGTTTGATTCCTTAGTGCCACATATACAGAAAAAGCCAAAAGTGGTGCTGTGGCTCAAGTGGTAGAGTGCTAGCCTTGAGCAAAAGAAGCCCAGGGACAGCACCCAGGTCCTGAGTTCAAGCCCTTGGGACTGGCAAAAAAAAAAAAAAAAGATAGGCACATATGTTTGTTTAGAATAAAGGTGACTTCATCTTGTCTGGAATGTACCTGATTTATCTCAAGCTGATATCAGAGTCCTGCTCCAGTAGGTCCCTGGATTCCACTTGAGTTTTTGTCTATTTGTAGTTTTCTGGGAAGCTGCAGGAAAATAGGTGAGGGTTACTCTGAATCAATGTGGCGATTAGAACTCAAGGGGACTGTGGTTAAGCTACATCTCAGAGCCCCCAAAGGCTCATGAGCTACATACCTGGTTCCACTGTAGTAGGGTTCTAAGGCTAGGGGCTGGACCTATCTTAGGTTGTTACCACATGACTCTGTTCCAGAAGGGATTAGTGCACATATCTGAAGTGGGTGGGGTCTCAAGGGATCACTTAGCTGTTGGAAGGGCAACCTGACAACAAATAAAGTCAATCTCAGGCTAGGCGCCAGTGACTCATGCCTGTAATCCTAGGTACTTGTGAGGCTGAGATCTGAGGATCATGGTTCAAAGCCAGCCTGGGCAGGAATGTCCTTGAGATTCTTTTTTTATTTTGTTTATTTATTTATTTTTGGGTCCGGTTGTGGGGCCTGAACTCTGGGCCTGGGCACTGTCCCTCAGCTCTTCAGCTCAAATCTAGCACTCCACCACTTGAGCCACAGAGCCACTTCTGGCTGGTTTTTTTTTTTTTTTTTTTTTTCTGCTTTTGTGGTGCTGAGGAATGGAACCCAGGGCCCCAAGCATGAAGGTAAGTGCTCTACCACTGAGCCAACTTCCCAGCCCCTCCCTGAGACTCATATCCAAGTGCCACTGGAAGTAGCACTGTGGTTCAAGTGGTAGAGCAGTAGCCTTGAGCTGAAGAGCTGAGGGACAGTGCCCAGACTCAGAGTTCAAGCCCCATGACCAACCAAAAAAAAAAAGTCAATCTCAGGATGACCTTTGCAGGTAGGATGCTATATTCTACTTTTTCTGCCAGTCCTAGGACTTGAACTCAGGGCCTTAAGGTTGTTCCTGAGCCTTTTTTTTTTTTGTCAGTGGTGGGGCCTAAACTCTAGGCCTGGGTGCTTTTCAGCTCAAGGTGAGCACTCTACCACTTGAACCACAGCGCCACTTCCATTTTTTTCTGCTTATGTGGTACTAAGGAATCGAACCCAAGACCTCATGAATGCAAGGCAAGCACTCTACCGCACTCTACCACTGAGCCACCTTCCCAGCCCCTCCCTGAGCCTTTTTTTGTGCTCAAAGTTAACTCTTTTTTTTTTTTTGGGTCCGGTCATGAGGCCTGAACTCTGGGCCTAGGTGCTGTCCCTCAGCTCTTCAGCTCAAGGCTAGTGCTCTACCACTTGAGCCACAGCACCACTTCCGGCTTTTTCTGCTTATGTGGTGCTGAGGAATCGAACCCAGGGCCTCAGGCATGCAAGGCAAGCGCTCTACCACTGAGCTACCTCCCCAGCCCTCAAAGTTAACTCTTTAAAGCCACAGCACCACTTCTGCCTTTTTCTATTTATGTAGTACTGAGGAATCAAACCCAGTGCTTCATACATGCTAGGCAAGCACTATCACTAAGCCATATTCCCATCCCAACTTTCTACTTAGGATCTATCACGACTATCCCAGAGGACCAGATGGAGGCAGGTAGGCACAGGAGAAAGATTATTGTAAGGTTTATTGGAGGGGCCATATCTCCTCGGGGAGAGGGAGCAATATGGAGAGGTAAGCACACAGGTAGGTCTGGGGAGAGAATGGGAGTGGCCAGGAACTCTAGGGCAGGGAGGCGCTCAGGTCTGGGTAGAGATGAGGAGCTGAGGTAGGGATAATACTAACAGAACTCAGGGCCCTGGCAGTCTCAGAGCTTCTTTTGCTCAAGGCTAGCACTCTACCACTTGAGCCAAAGTGCCACTCCTGGCTTTTTCTGTTTATGTGGCACTGAGGAATCAAACCCAGGGCTTCATTCATGCTAGGCAAGCACTCTACTACTAAGTCACATTCCTAACCCCAGCTTTCTGCTCCCCCCTGCCACACACACTAGTCATGGGGCTTGAACTCTAGGCCTGGGTACTGTCCCTCAGCTCTTCAGCTCAAGGCTAGCCCTCAACCACTTGAGCCATAGTGCCAATTCCAGTTTTCGGAGTGGTTTATTGAAGATAGTCTCCCAGACAGCTGGGCGCTAGTGGCTCACGCCTGTATTCCTAGCTACTCAGGAGGCTGAGATCTGAGGATGACGGTTCAAAGCCAGCCAGGGCAGAAAAGTGTGAGAGACTCTTATCTCCACTAGAAAGCCAGAAGTGGAGCTGTGGCTTAGGTGGTAGCATGCTCACCTTGAGCTGAAGGCTGAGGGAAAGTGCCTAGGCCCAGAGTTCAAGCCTCATGACCGAACCCCCCCCCCCCCAAAAAAAAAAAGTCTCAGGGACTTTCCTGCCTGGGTTGGCTTTAGACTGAGATCCTCAGATCTCAGCCCCTTGAGTAGTTAGGATTACAGGCATGAGCCACCAGAGCCCCGCTTAAATTTGCTTTTTAAAAAGTAGAAAGTCATGGGCTGGGAAGGTGGCTCAGTGGTAGAGCGCTTGCCTTGCATGCTCAAGGCCCTGGGTTCGATTCCTCAGCACCACATAAGCAAAAAGAAAAAAAAGCCGGAAGTGGCGCTGTGGCTCAAGTGGTAGAGCACTAGCCTTGAGCTGAAGAGCTGAGGGACAGGGCCCAGGCCCAGAGTTCAGGCCCCACGACCAGACCAAAAAAAATAAATAAATAAATAAATAAAATAAAAAAATAAAAAGTAGAAAGTCAGGGCTGGGAGGTGGCTCAGTGGTAGAGTGCTTGCCTTGCATGTATGAGGCCCTGGGTTCGATTCCTCAGCACCACATACACAGAAAAAGCTGGTAGTGGGTGCTATGGCTCAAGTGGTAGAGCGCTAGCCTTGAGCTGAAGAGCTCAGAACAGTGCCCAGGCGCAGAATTCAAGCTCCACGACCAGCCAAAAAAAAAAAAAGTAGAAAGTCGGGGCTGGGAAGTTGGCTCAGTGGTAGAGTGCTTGCCTCACATGCATGAGGCCCTGGGTTTGATTCCTCAGCACCATATAAGCAGAAAAACGCCAGAAGTGGCGCTGTGGCTCATGGTAGAGTACTAGCTTTGAGCTGAAGAGTTGAGGGAGAGCACCCAGGCCCAGAGTTCAGGCCCCATGACCAACCAAAAAACAAAACAAAACAAAGTAGAAAGTCTCCAGGCTCTGGTGGCTCACACCTGTAATCCTAGCTACTCAGGAGACTGAGATCTGAACACTGTTGTTCAAAGCAGCCAGGGCAGGAAAGGCCAAGAGACTCTAATCTCCAGTAAACCATCAGAACACAGGAAGTGGGGCTGTGGCTCAAGTTGTAGAGCTCTAGCCTTGAGCAAAAGAAGCTGGGGACCGTACCCAGGTCCAGACCAACAAAAATAAAATAAAATGAAAATGAAAATATTATTTAAGAGACTGGGAATTTGGCTTAGGGGTAGAGTGCTTGCCTAGCATGGACAAAGCCCTGTGTTTGATTCCTCAGTACCACATAAACAGAAAAAGCCAGGAGTGGTGCTATGGCTCAAATGGTAGAGTGCTAGCCTTGAGCAAAAGAAGTTCTGGGACAGTGCCAAGGCTCTGAGTTCAAGGACTGAATTTAGTACTGGCTAAATAAATAAATAAACTTTTTTTTTTTTTTTTTTGTGGGTCACAGGGCTTGAACTCTGGACTTGGGCACTGTCCCTCAGCTCTTCAGCTCAAGGAAGGCACTCTGCCACTTAAGCCACAGTGTCACTTCTGGTTTTCTGGTGGTTAATTGAAGAGTTTCAATTAACTGGCTTTGAGCTTTGATCCTCAGATCTCAGCCTCCTGAGTAGCTAGGATTACAGGCATGAGTCACAGGAGCCCAGCTCTAAGATTCTTCTTCTTATTCCTTTTTTTTTTTTTTTGGTGGGTCGTGGGGCTTAAATGCTGGGCTGGGCACTGTCTCTCAGTTCTTCAGGTCAAGGCTAGTGCTCTACCACTTGAGTCACAGCGCCACTTCCGGCTTTTTCTGCTTCTGTGGTGCTGAGGAATCAAACCTAGGGCCTCATGTATATGAGGCAAGCGCTCTACCACTGAGCCACCTTCCCAGCCCTCACCCCCATCCCAAGATTATTCTTGACCAGTGCATGTGATTCAGAGGAGGTCTTAGGGTCTACTATCAGACAAAGGATATCAGGTTTTACTCCAAGATAGATAGACGAGTAGGATTAGATTTGTATGACCAGCCTTAGAAAAGAGAAAACCAGGGCTGGGATCATGGCTCAGTGGTAGAGTGCTTGCCTTGCATGCATGAGGCCCTGGGTTCAATTCCTCAGCACTGTTAGTGTTATGCTCACCTTTGGTCCTCAGCTCTGCCCAGACTTGGGCCCCCCTCCCATTCCTGGAGTTCCCTTTATACAGCTGGCCCCTCCTTATCTCTGCCCCAAACCCACCTGAACTCCCACCTTCCTCATTTCCTTTCCACCAGACTCTTCTGCTACCTGGATGGTAACAGAAGCCATGTGCTCCCTCTTGGGGGAGATATGGTTCCTCTAATAAACCTTATAATAATCTTTCTCCTGTGCCTACCTGCCTCTGCGTGGTCCCCTGCGATGGCTGTGTCTGATCCTCTTTCAAGCACCACATACGCAGAAAAAGCTGGAAGTGGCTCTGTGGCTTAAGTGGTAGAGTGTAGAGAGACTCACATACTTTCCTGCCTGGAATGGCTTTGAACTGTGATCCTCAGATCTCAGCCTCCTGAGAGCTAGGGTTACAGACTGACAATAAAAACAAAAATGTCTCACAGGGCTGGGTATGTGGTTTAGTGGTAGAATGCTTGCCTAGCATGCATGAAGCCCTGGTTTTGATTCCTAGTACCATGTAAACAGAAAAAGCAGTAAGTAGGACTGTGGCTCATGTGGTACAATGCTAACCTTGAGCAAAAGGAACCTTGGCTCAGGAACAGTGCCCAGGCCCTGAGTTCATGCCCAAGGCCTTGGGAAGAACAAAAAGGAGTCTCACATGGCCTGGGAAGTTAGTAGAGCGCTTGCCTTGCATGCATGAAGCCCTGGGCTCGATTCCTCAGCACCACATTAAGCAGAAAGAGCTGGAAGTGGAGCTGTGACTCAAGTGGTAGAGCGCTAGCCTTGAGCTGAAGAGCTGAGGGACAGTGTCCAGGCCTAGAGTTCAGGCCCCACGACCGACAAAAATATAATTGTCTCACAGACTTTTCTGCTTGGGCTGGCTTTAAACCATGATTCTCAGCTTTCTGAGTACCTAGTATTCAGGAACCTGGCTTTTTTCCCCCCAAGGGTAGGGTGATGTCACTTTTAAGAAGCAATGTCAGGGGCTGGGAAGGTGGCTCAGTGGTAGAGCGCTTGCCTTGCATGCATGAGGCCCTGGGTTCGATTCCTCAGCACCACATAAGCAAAAAGAAAAAAGCTGGCAGTGGCTCTGTGGCTCAAGTGGTACAGCACTAGCCTTGAGCTGAAGAGCTGAGGAACAGCACCCAGGCCCAGAGTTCAGGCCCCACAACTGGACCCAAAAAAAAAAAAAAAAAAGAAGAAGCAATGTCAGCTGGGCACTTGTGACTCAAGCCTGTAATCCTAGCTATTCAGGAGGCTGAGATCTGAGGATCACCTTTCTGCCAACCCAGGCAAAAAGGTCTATAAGACTCATATCTCAAATTAACCATCAGAAAACCACAAGTAGAGCTGTGGCTCAAAGTGGTAAAGTGCTAACCTTGAGCAACGAATTCAGGGATAAGCCAGGCACCGGTGGCTCACACCTATAATCCTAGCTACTCAGGAGGCTGAGATCTGAGGATAGCGGTTCAAAGCCAGCCCAGGCAGGAATGTCCCTGAGACTCTTATCTCCAATAAGCCACTAGAAAACCGGAAGTGGTGCTATGGCTCAAGCAGTAGAGCGCCCGCCTTGAGCTGAAGAGTGCAGGGAAAGTGCCCAGGCCCAGAGTTCAAGCCCTACAACCCACAATAAAAAAAGAAAGAAAAGAAAAAAGAATTCAGGGATAGCTCTTAGGCCAGTTCAAGTCCCAGAACCACCACCACCAAAAAGAAGCAATCTCTGTGTTACTACGGTAGGGTTGGCAGGTGTGCCCAGTACGGCTGGACACAGGATTGATGGCCCCAAAAAAGTGCTGATTTTCTTTTCCTTTATTTTTTTTCTTGTTGGTTGTAGAGCTTCAATTCAGGGACTGGGCACTGTCCTTGAGCCTCTTTTTGCTCAAGGTTAGTGTTCTACTACTTAAGCCACAGCACCACTTCAGTTTTTGAGTGGTTAATTGGAGATAAGAATCTCAATGGGCCTGGCGCTGGTGGCTCACGCCTGTAATCCTAGCTACTCAGGAGGCTGAGATCTGAGGATCGCAGTTCAAAGCCAGCCCGGGCAGGAGAGACTGTGAGACTCCTATCTCCAATAAACCACCAGAAAACTGGAAGTGGCGCTGTAGCTCAAGTGGTAGAGTACTCGCCTTGAGCTGAAGAGCTGAGGGACAGTGCCCAGGCCCAGAGTTCAAGCCCCACGACCGACAAAAAAAAAAAAAGAATCTCAATGGGTAGGTGCCAGTGACTCACGCCTGTAATCCTAGCTACTCAGGAGGCTGAGATCTGAGGATCACGGTTCAAAGCCAGCCTGGGCAGGAAAGTCAGTGAGACTCTTATCTACAATAAACCACTAGAAAACCAGAAGTGCTGCTGTGGTCCAAGCAGTAGAGTGCTTGCCTGGAGCTGAAGAGCGCAGGGACAGCACCCAATCCCAGAGTTCAAGCCCCACAACGAACATCAACAACAAAAAAAGAATCTCAATGGGAACTTTTCTGCCCTGGCTGCCTTGGAACAGTGATCCTCAGATCTCAGCTTCCTGAGTATCTAGGATTACAAGCATGAGCCACTGGCACCTGGCAGAATGCTAAATTTTTGCTGCACATGCTTGAATGCAAAGTTATGCTGAACTGAAAGGTTTAGATGTAGACTCCCTGGTCACTGAACATCTCCTCTTTTCTCCTCTCCTCTGCTCTCCTCTCCCCTCCCCTCCCCTCCCTTCCCCTCCTCTCCTCTGCTCTTCCCTCTCCTCTTTTCCCCTCCCCTCCCGTCCCTCTCGTCTCCTCTCAATGCATGCATGAAGTATTGCTGTATTTTCACAGCTCATGGTCAGATTACTCATACAGAAGCTCCCCTTGCCAAACTGAGACAATCCTTATTGAAAAGGAGCAAATTATTCCTAAACCAGAAGACTAGTTTGCACCAAAGAAAATGGTATCCCAGGGGGCTGGGAAGGTGGCTCAGTGGTAGAGTGCTTGCCTTGCATGCCTGAGGCCCTGGGTTCGATTCCTCAGTACCACATAAGCAAAAAGAAAAAAAAGCCAGAAGTGGCGCTGTGGCTCAAGTGGTAGAATGCTAGCCTTGAGCTGAAGAGCTGAGGGACAGTGCCCAGACCCTGAGTTCAGGCCTCATGACCAGACCAAAAAAAAAGAAAAAGAAAAAGAAAATGGTATCCCAGAAGAAAGTGAAGAAACAATAATTTATGGCACAGGAACAAATTTACCAGGCAGGTGCTAAATTATAGGCTCACACTTGTAATCTTAGAACCTCAGGAGGCTGAGATCTAAAGATTAGGGTTCAAAGCCATCCTGGGCAGGAAAGTTTGTGTGACTCATCTCGAATAAACCACCAAAAAACCGGAAGTGGCATTGTGGCTCACGTGGTAGAGCACTAGCCTTGAGTTGAAGAGCTCAGGGACAGTGCCCAGGCCCAGAGTTCAGGCCCTATGGCTCAAAGATGGGCACCAAGAGGACAGAGAGGTCAGGTTCAGGCTTGCAATGGGGCTTCCTACTCCAGTGTGAGTCCCAGGAATAAGAATACAGTATCTTTCTCACCCGTTTCTGACCTAGTGATCCTGGACTGAGTGATACTGATCTCCAAGGACAGACTGTACTGTGAATCCACTCATCAGTGAATGCTAGTCTGGGTTACTTCTACTTGTTGGCTGTGGTAAAAAGTGTTGCTATAGCCCAGATGCTGATGATGCACACTTGTCATCTGAGTTAAAGTAGGAATTGAAAAATTGGAGGATAGGGCTGGGAAGGTGACTCAGTGGTAGAGCGCTTGCCTTGCGCGCTTGCCTTGCATGCATGAGGCCCTGGGTTCGATTCCTCAGCACCACATAAGCAAAAAGAAAAAAGCCGGAAGTGGTGCTGTGGCTCAAATGGTAAAGCGCTAGCCTTGAGCTGAAGAGCTGAGGGGCAGCGCCCAGGCTCAGAGTTCAGGCCCAGGACCGGACCCAAAAAAAAAAAAAAAAGAAAAAGCCGGAAGTGGTGCTGTGGCTCAAGTGGTAGGGCCCTAGCCTTGAGCTGAAGAGCTGAGGGACTTGGCCCAGGCCCAGAAGTCAGGCCCCATAACCAGTAAAAAAAAAAAAAAAGAAAAAAAAGAAAAAGAAAAAAGAAAAATAGGAGGCTAACTTTCCAGGTGCATAATTGGCTGAAAGTGAGATCCTAACTCAAAATAAGGGCTGGAAATTTGGCTCAGTGGGCTAGGACGTAGCTCAGTGACAACGTGCTTTCCTAGCAAAATGCAATGTCTGGGTTTGATCCCCAATTTAACAAAAAAAAAAAAGGATAAAAAGTGTCGCTCAGTGATAGTGTGCCTGCCTAGTAAGCACAAAGCCCTAAGTTCCTTTTTGTTTTTGTTGGGTATGGGGCTTGAATCTGGGCTTGGGCACTGTCCCTGAGCTCTTCAGCTCAAGGCGAGTGTGCTACCACTTGAGCCACAGCGCCACTCTGGTTTCCAGGTAGATAAGAGTCTCAATGACTTTCCTGCCTGGGCTGGCTGTGAACTGCAATCCTCAGATCTCAGCCTCCAGAGTATCTAGGATTACAGCCATGAGCCACTGGCTCCTGGCCAAGGCCCTAACTTCTAACCCCAGTACTCCCAAAGTAATGCTGCTATGTGCATGCTAATATTTATGGCCCCATGACTTCAATTTATTATTATTACCATTATTTGAGACAGGTTGGTCTTGAGCTTGAGATCCTCTTGCTTGATTTTTCTGCTCAAGACTGGAGCTCTACCACTTTAGCCACAGTTCTACTTCCAGCCTTTTGCTCATTAATTGGAGATAAGAGACTCTCACCATCTATCTTCCAACTGTGCTCCTCAGAACTCAGCCTCCAGAGTAGCAAGATTAAAGGTGATGGTATCTGGCTTTTTTTGTTGTTTTTTGCTTGTTTGTTTGTTTGTTTGGTCGGTCGTGGGGTATGAACTCTGGGCTTGGGCACTGTCCCTGCACTCTTCAGCTCAAGGCAGTACCACTTCTGATTTTCTAGTGGTTTTTATTGGAGATAAGAGTCTTATGGACTTTCCTGCCTGGGCTGGCTTTGAATTGCAATCCTTAGATCTCAGCCTCCTGAGTAGCTAGGATTACAGGCGTGAGCCACTGGCATCCAGCTTGTTTGTTTGTTGAGGTGGTCGGAGCTAGAGCCTAGAGCTTTGATTTTGTTTTGTTTTTGGGTCCAGTCGTGGGGCCTGAACTCTGGGCCTGGGCACTGTCCTTCAGCTCTTCAGCTCAAGACTAGCGCTCTACCACTTGAGCCCAGTGCCACTTCTGGCTTCTTTCTTTTTGCTTAAGGGGTGCTGAGGAATTGAACCCAGGGCCTCATGCATGCAAGGCAAGCACTCTACCACTGAGCCACCTTCCCAGCCCCGAGCCTAGAGCTTTGGGATATTAAATTTCAGCCTATTAACTTGTATTACAGGGAGAAAATTGTTTTTGTTTGTTTTTTGTCAGTGGTGGGGCTTAAACTCTGGCCTGGGTGCTGTTCCTGAGCTCTTCAGCTTAAGGCAAGCAGTCTACCACTTACACCACAAGGCCAACCTCCAGTTTTCTGTTAATTGGAGATAAGAGTCTCACAGACTTTCCTGGCCCAGCTTTGAACCTCCATCCTCAGATCTCAGCCTGCTGAGTAGCTAGAATTATAGGTTTGAGCCTCTGGCACCCAGTGGTTTTTGTTTTGTACTGTCAGTCCTGGGACTTGAACTCAGGGTCTGGGAACTGTCCCTGAGTTTCTTTTGCTCAACGCTAGCAGGCTCTACAACTTGAGCCACAGTGCCATTTCTGGCTTTTTTCTGTTTATGTGGTACTGAGGAATCGAACCCAGGGCTTCATGCAGGCTTGGCAAGCACTCTACCACTAAGCCATATTCCCAGCTCCTTTTTTTTTAAAAAACTGTGTTTCTTTTCTTTTTTGGTAGTAGGTTGTTATACTTGCTAGCAAGCACTTTGCCACTAAGCTACATCTCAACCCAAGATAAATGTAAACTTAACAATTATTATTTTCCTTTAGGATACTTTTATATCTGAATTTTCCTCCATCCTTGATCAGTGTGATTGAATCAAGGTTGGTGCACTCCTACTTTGCTGGCATTTGAGGCGGCACCCTGGTCATTGCAGAGTGCTGAGCTGCTGCAGCCTTGTCCTTCATTCACTACATGCTAGTAACTCCTACCCAGTTTCACAACAAAAATGTCTCTAAGCATTGCCAAGTGTGTGGGGTGACAAATTACCCTATGCATTTTTTTTTTTGTTTTGTTTTGTTTGTTGTCAGTCATGGGGCTTGAACTCTGGGTCTGGGTGCTGTCCCTGAGCTCTTCAGCTCAGGGCTAATGATGTACCACTTGAACCACAGCACCACTTCTGTTTTTTTGTGTGTGTGGTTAATTGGAGATAAGAGTCCCACAAGGGGGTGGGAAATTGACTCAGTAGTAGAGTGCTTGCATGAGGCTCTGGGTTCGATTCCTCAGCACCACATAAGCAGAAAAAGCCAGAAGTGGTACTGTGGCTCAAGTAGTAGAGCACTAGCCTTGAGCTGAAGGGCTGAGGGACAGCGCCCTGGCCCAGAGTTCAAGCCCCACGACTACCAAAAATAAAAATAAAAAAGAAATTTATAGCTGGGCGCCAGTGGCTCGCACCTGTAATCCTAACTAGTCAGGAGGCTGAGATCTGAGTACTGGGGTTCAAAGCCTGCCTGGGCAAGAAAGCCCGTGAGACTCTTATCTCCAATAAACCACTAGAAAACTGTAAGTGGCGCTGTGGCTCAAGCGGTAGAGCGCTCCCCTTGAGCTGAAGAGTCCAAGGGACAGCGCCCACGACCAAACAAACAAAAAGAGTCTCACGGACTTTCCTGCCTGGGCTGGCTTTGAACCGTCATCCTCAGATCTCAGCCTCCTAAGTAGCTAGGATTACAGGCGTGAGCCACAGGTGCCCGGCTCAGCATGTGTTTTAACTAAAAGAAATCACTGGAATTACTCTTAAAATGTGCTCAGGAGTCAAGAGGTTTCTCTCTCCCACTGTACAAATGCAAAAACTGAGACCTGGGGTGGGCCCAGGCTCCAGGCCATGGTCATTCCATTGAGGTGAAGAGCATTACTGCAACTTGGTCTCATGCAGGTCCCTGGGCCAGACAAATATTCCGTTTCCGTCTTAGATTTGGTGTCCCTACTACACTACTACACTGTTTATTTCCCAAAGGCGCTTCCGCCTCCTAGTTTATCGCAATCACCAGGTGGGCCTCGAACCCAAAACTTGCCTTGTGCTTTGTATGCCCTAGAACGGGTATGAAGAGAAAGTAGGTGCTGTGTTGGAGGTGAGCAGAGTCTGGTGGCCACACGCGTAGCCTGCTGGGATTTGTAGTCCTCGCTTTGCCTCTGTCTCGCGCACGCCCCACCCCCTAAACTAGGCTCCCGTCGTGCCCCGCGGCAATAGGCGGGCCGGTTGCTAGGACTTGGTGAAGCGGAGCGCTCGGGCCGGTGTCCCTCAGGTGGGCTGGCGCCTGGGGACCGGGTTCTCTCAGCACAGGTTTCCGCAAAAGAGGAACTGGAGTAATGACGGTGGTCTAGACGTTGGCGGAGTGTGGGACTGTCAGGGGTCATGTTGGGCCCGGCCAGGCTCGCGCAGGTCCCGAGTGGGTGGGCGGGCGGGCGGGCGGGCAGGCATGCATGTGGGCGGGTGTCCGCGCGTGCGTGCGCAAGCTGGCAATACTACTGCGTTTGCGCATTAGGCTGCAAGATTCCCCCCCCCCCCGCCCCAATTTCCTAACTCGTCGCATATTTGCGCATGCACATAATATGCGTTTGGGTCCGGAGACCCCGTACGGCAGGCTAGCTTCCGGGATATCCTTCGTCGGTAGGTGGGGGCCAGTCCCCTACTTCCTGGTTGCTTGTTTACTTAGCTTCTGATCGTGGTGTGTGTTTTCCATCAGCAGTTTTTCTTTCTTTTTTGCTTTCTTTCTCTCTCCCTCCTTCCCCCCCTCTTTTTCTCTTTCTCTCTTTTTTGTTTTGTTTTTGTTGGTCGTGGAGCCTGAACTCTGGGCCTGGGTGCTGTCCCTCAGCTCTTCAGCTCAAGGCTAGCGCTCCAGCACTTGAGCCGCAGCACCACTTCCAGCTTTTTCTGCTTATGTGGTGCTGAGGAATCGAACCCAGGGCCTCAGGCATGCAAAGCAAGCACTCTACCCCTGAGCCACCTTCCCAGCCCCAGCAGTTTTTCTTTAGGCATTGGTCCCACTTTTTTTTCGGTTGGTCGTGGGCTTGATCTCAGGGCCTGGGCGCTGTCCACAGCTCAAGGCTAGTGCCCTACCACTTGGGACTACAGGTCTACTTTGTTTTTTTGGTGGTTAATTGGAGATTAGACTCACAGACTTTCCTGCCTGGGCTGGCTTTGAACTGTGACTCCTCAGTAGCTAGGATTATAGGCGTGAACCACCAGCATCTGGATGAAGTTTGAATTTTATTGACACCAAAAGTGGTCTTGTTACAAGGCGAGTGTTTCAATTTTTTTTTTTTTTTTGCGGGGGGGGGGGGGGGGGAGGGGGGGGGGGAGGGTCCGGTTGTGGGGCCTGAACTCTGGGCCTGAGCGCTGTCCCTCAGCTCTTCAGCTCAAGGCTAGCGCTCTACCACTTGAGCCACAGTGCCACTTCTGGCTTTTTTCTTTTTGCTTACGTAGTGCTGAGGAATTGAACCCAGGGCCTCATTGCATGCAAGGCAAGCGCTCTACCACTGAGCCACCTTCCCAGCCCCAGTGTTTCAATATTTGAGCCAGGCTCCCACCCAGTTTTGCTTTAGTTTCGTTTATCAGCTAGGGTCTTTCATTTTTGTCTGGATGAACCTGAGAATTAAAAAAAGACCCTTCTACTTCCTCCCACACAGTAATTACAGGCCTAGCCCACCATGCCTGGCCCATCAAATATTTTTAACAATATTTTGAAGATTGCATGAAACATACTAAAACACACTATTCACTTATGCCAAATTCATAGTAGTTTTTTTGGCCTTTTTTTTTCTTCCTGTCGTGGGGCTTGAACTCTGGGCCTGAGTGCTGTCCCTCAGTTCTTCAGCTCAAGGCTAGCGCTCTACCACTTGAGCTACAATACCACTTCCAGTTTTCTGGTAGTTTATTGTAGATAAGAGTCTCACGGACTTACCTGCCCAGGCTGGCTTTGAACCGTGCTCCTCAGATCTCAGCCTCCTGAGTAGCTAGGACTATAGGCGTGAGCCACTGGTGCCCGGCTTGACTTTGTTTTATATGGTGAGTCTACTCACCTGGGAAGCATATATGGGCCCTCCTCCACTCAGCTTGGAAACTACATTTGAAATAAACATTCCCCTGGGTGAGGTGTCATGAGACTGAACATTGGCTGATCCTTCTACTCAGGTTCCTTGTCAGGCTTTGCCTGCCTTTCTTGCCTAGGTATAGATTCATTGCCTCTGGTAGCCTTTATGTGGACTTTCCCATGGAGCTATGGGGCTCTTTTGTGGAGTTATTTGAGTGTAGCTCAGGACAATGCCTAGATTAGTATGTATTCTGGCCCTTTCTGCTTATGCTTCCAAGCCTGACTGGTCAGATTGCCACGAGGTTGGAAGTGAGGCTAGAGAGGATCAACTGGTGCCTAACATGTCCCAGCTAGGGACTGTAGAGCTGGATGGAACCTCCAGTGTCCTATATGCTTTCTGATTGGGCACATGTAGGGCCAAAGCTCTGACTGTTTTGGATTCCTCATCAGTGGGTAAGAGGAGGCCGCCTAGCGTAGCACTCACCAGAAATTTCACCATGCATGTTCACCCACCCTGAACAAATGCCAAAACCATATTAGGTTTAAAATGTGAATCCAGGGGCTGGGAAGGTGGCTCAGTGGTAGAGTGCTTGTCTTGCATGCATGAGACCCTGGGTTCTATTCCTCAGCACCACATAAGCAGAAAAAGCGGGAAGTGGCACTGTGGCTCAAGTGGTAGAACGCTGACCTTGAGCTGAAGAGCTGAGGGACAGTGCCCAAGCCCAGAGTTCAGGCCCCAGAGTCAAAAAAAAAAAAAAAAAAATGTGGATCCATTTCTGCAGGACCCCAGGCCTATAGTCCATTGTTCCTCTGGGATCTAATTAAGGGAAAGTTCCTAGCCTCTTGTCCAGCTTAGACCCTTTGGCCCTGCAACAGGTAGAGGAGTTACTGTTGAGCCCACTTATCCTGGACAGCCATCGCAACAGTAAACCCAGAAGGAGCTTTCTTCCCTGTGGGTCTCCATGACTTTAGTTGCTCTCCTCCCAACCCCCAGAAGTTAGAAGCCCAGGTATCTGGTTCTGATGGCATCCTTCTTTCTTTCTCTCATTTTGTTCTGTTTTTTTTCATCAGTCAGAAATTGTAGTCTTGGGGACAAATGAGACTATGTTTGGCTTTTACCCTGTACACAGTGGAGCTTTTGTGGCCTAGGCAGGCCATGCAAGCCAAAAGAATTGGCGTGTGGTTCAGGGAATCCAGAGGGCACCATGACCCTCTTAGGGGCCCTGTTTGCCATGGGGCCTCAGGCAGCTGCAGCTATGGTGGCACCAGGCCCTTCAGGCATGCTAGACACCACCCACACTTCCCAGTCTCACTGTTCTCCACTGCACATATGTGTTTGCCTGATCACCAATAAGTAGGGTAAGCTGTCTGTGGCAGGCCTCCCTGTGCTCGCCCAGTAGGATAGACTGATGTCTGAATCTGTCACCAAGGGATGCCTGGCAGCCAAAGTGGAGTGCAGCCTATGGTTGTAAAATGATTAGCGCACTCTTGTCCTCAGGGAAGGACTAGGGCTGGTCACTCCAAGATACGGCTGTGTTTGAGACCAACCAGAACAACTCTTATACTGTAGTTCAGTGTCATCTAAGCAACAGATATTCTTTGGTTCTTTAGCTATTTTTCCATGCTGAGCAATCAAACTGAGGGCCTAATATAGTACACTTTTAGAAGCTACTTTTTAAAAAAAGTACAGCAAGAAGGGTTGAAATTCATCTTTATAATATGCCTTAGTTAATTTAAAACATGTTACACATACACACATACACACACACACATACTCCCCCCCCCCCCCCCACACACACCTTCGGTTGTAGGGCTTGAACTCTGGGCCTGAGTGCTGTCCCTGAGCTCTTCAGCTCAAGGTGGGGGCTCTACCACTTAAGCCACAGTGCCACTTTCAGTTTTTCTGGTATTAATTGGAGATAAGAGTCTCATGGACTTTCCTGTCAAGGCTGGCTTTGAACCTCGATCCTCAGATCTCAGCTTCCTGAGTAACTGGGATTACAGGTGTGAGCCACCAGTGCCCAGTAATCAATCAATCAATCTTTCTTTCTTTCCTTCCTTCCTTCCTTCCTTCCTTCCTCTCTTCCTCTCTCTCTCTCTCTCTCTCTCTGTCGGTCTTTCTTTTTTTGTCAGTTTTGGGGCTGAACTCTGGGCCTGGGCGTTGTCTCTCAGCTCTTCAGCTCAAGGCTAGCGCTCTACCACTTGAGCCACAGTGCCACTTCCGGCTTTTTTCTGCTTATGTGATGCTGAGGAATTGAACCAGGGCCTCATACATGTGAGGTTAAGCACTCTACTTCTGAGCCAACTTCCCAGCCAGTCCCCCTCCCTTTTCTTTTGGGTCCGGTGGTGGGGCCTGAACCTGGGCCTGGGCGCTGTCCCTCAGCTCTTCAGCTAGCACTCTACCACTTGAGCCACAGCACCTCTTCTGGCTTTTTTTTTTTTTTTTCTGCTTATGTGGTGCTGAGGAATGGAACCCAGGGCCTCAAGCATGCAAAGTGAGCACTCTACGACTGAGCCACCTTCCCAGCCCCTTTTTTTTTTGTCTCTTCTTTTTTGTGATACTTGGGATGGCCTTAGGGCTTGCATATGCTGTCAGCACACTATCACAAAGGTATACCCATTGCCCTCATTTTAATATGTAACTGTTTTTTTTTGTTTTTTTTGCCGGTCCTGGGGCTTGAACTCAGGGCCTGAGCACTGTCCCTGAGCTTCTTTTGCTCAAGGCTAGCATTCCATCACTTCTGGCTTTTTGTGTTTATGCGGTGCTGAGGAATCCAACCGAGGACTTCATGCATGCTAGAGGCAAGCACTCTACCACTAAGCCACATTCCTAGCTTTATAGTTTTTTGTTTTTGTTTTTATTTTTTTTAATTCACAGAAAGCTAGACACTAAGCCAGGTGCTGGTGGCTCACGCCTGTAATCCTACTCAGGAGGCTGAGATCTGAGGATGACCATTCAAAGCCAGCCTGGACAGGAAAGGCCGTGAAACTTATCTGCAGTAAACCAACAGAAAACTGATGCTGTGGCTCAAGTGGTAGAGTGCTAGCCTTTAGCTAAAGAGCTGAGGGACCGCACTCAGGACCAGAGTTCAAGCCCCATGACTGACAAAAAGAAAAAGCAAGTCAGGCACTAATGGTTTACTGCTGTAATTGTAGCTATTCAGGGGGCTAAGATCTGAGGATCAGGGTTTGAAGTCACCCAGGGCAAGAAAGTGTGTGAGACTTTTCTTTTTCTTTTTTGTTTATGTGGTGCTGAGGAATTCAACCCAGGGCCTCATGCATTCAAGGCAAGCACTCTACCACTGAGCCACCTTCTCAACCCGTGTGTGAAACTCTTATCTCCAACGAAACACCAAAGTAAGTTGGAAGTGGAGCTGTGGCTCAAGAGGTAGAGCGTTAGACTTGAGCAAAAAAGCTCAGGGACAGTGCCCAGGCTTTGAGTTCAAGCCCCAGGACTGGGGGGCATGTGGGTGCCACACACACACACACACACACTCTCTCTCTCTCTCTCTCTCTCTCTCTCTCTCTCTCTCACAGGACTGTTTATGTTCTGTTTTGTTTTTCTATTTGTTGGTCGTGGCGCCTGAACTCTGGGCCTGGGCTTTGTCCCTCAGCTCTTTAGCTCAAGGCTAGGCTCTACTTCTTGAGCCACAGCGCCACTTCTGTTTTTTTTCATGTGGTGCTGAGGAATCGAACCTAGGGCCTCATGCATGCAAGGCAAGCACTCTACCACTGAGCCACCTTCCCATCCCCAGGATTGTATATGTTCTTTTGTGTGTGTGTGTGTGTGTTGAGGGGCTTAAACTCACCATCTGGGTGCTCAAGGCTAGCCACAACACCACTTCCATTTTCTTCTTTCTCTTTCTCTTCTCTCTCTCTTTCTTTCTTTCTTTTTCTTTCTTTCTCTTTCTTTCGTTTTCTTCCTTCCCTCTCCTTCTCTCCCCTCCCCTCCTCTCCCTTCTCTTCTCTTCTCTTTTTTCTTGGAGATAAGAGTCTCAGACTCGGGCCTGGGAAGTTGGCTAGGTAGTAGAGCGCTTGCCTTGCATGCCTGAGGCCCTGGGTTCGATTCCTCAGCACCACATAAGCAAAAAGAAAAAAAGCCGGAAGTGGCGCTGTGGCTCAAGTGGTAGAGCGCTAACCTTGAGCTGAAGAGCTGAGGGACAGCGCTCAGGCCCAGAGTTCAGGCCCTCACGACCGGACCCCCCCCCCCAAAAAAAAAAAAAGAGTCTCAGACTGCTGCCCAGTCTGTTCAAACTGAGATCCTCAGATCTCAGCCTCCTAAGTAGCTAGGATAATAGGCGTGTGCCACAGGTGCCCAGCTTAACATTTGAAGTCTCTGAAACTGAGTGTTTAGTCACTGCCCAGGAGAGGAAGTGTTGATAAGGTTTTGGAAGGGCAGTTTCTTCTCATGATTTTGTAATATGTGCAGTATTAACTGCTCGCTCTGGGGCCATTTTGATACCTTGGCCTCTGTCTGGAGGGTCTCTGTCCAAGTGTTATCCTGATCCTGGGTCTAGGACATTGGAAATGTTTCAATTGTCTAGCTCCTGGGCTGTGATTTGGGATTGTATTTTCATTTTACTTTACTTTTTTGAGAGTAAGAACCTGCCCAGACTGGGTTGAACCCCTGAGCTCAAATGATTCTCCTGCCTCAGCCTCCAGACCTAATGGGCTCCTTTTTGTGGGAAGTCAGCTGGGAGCAGATGTGGACCTGGAAGGTGTTGGGGATAGAGAAGCATGGCTGTGAGCAGGTATCTTCAGGATGACCAGTGGATCAATGCCCCAGGCCAGGGATTGGGAAGCTAGAGGCACTGTCCTTCATTGTTGCCCAAGTGAAAATTCTCCCAACGGGGCTGCCTGTTCCCTACAAGCCTGAATCCCTGTTACCTCCCTCCTACACCCTGGCTGCCTATAAGCCTGGAAGCAGAAGAGGGCCTCAAGTTCTCAGGGATAAGAACGAGGGGCACCTGGCCAGCACTGCTCCTCTCTTTATTCATCTCTACTTTGAGGATGATGGTGGCAGCGATGATGTCAGGTCCAGCTTTGCAAGGCAGGGCCAGGAGCCTTGGCAGAAGGGGCAGGTGGAGTGGATAGGCAGATCTCCAGGTTAGGCCAGCCCACAGCAACCATGCCCTCCAGGGCCTCTAGGGTGGGGCAGAAGGTAGGAGAGTCTTGGGGGTCAGGTGCACCTGACCACTATAGTGCAAGGATAAGGGGAAGGATAGGAAGCATGGGCTTCCTGTAGGAGAAGGGACTGCATTTAGGGGTGGGGAGGCAATGTTTTCTCGCCTTTCTTCTGTCTAGCCTTTTGTAGTTCTGGCTGGTGAGTCTTTTATAGACACTGTGTGGAAAAGGGCATTTATTTTGGGTCATGAGCAGACACTGCATTATTCTGGTACGTAGCCCCATATCCAAACCTGGTGTGTTCATTTTCTGTCATTATGTAACTCCTGAAAATTTAGTAGCTTAAGTGATGTCTGTCCATTAGCCTGTGGACACAGTATGACTGAATCCACTCATGGAGGTCTTACCTGTTGGAGGCCAAGGCTTGGCAGGGGCTGCTTTTTCATATAGGCTCAACTAGTGGGGGTCTACTCACAACACTGTTAGCAGATTTCAGATTCAGTTCCTCCTGCTATAGGACCAAAGGCTCTGAAGCTGGCCTCAGCCTGCCAGCAGCTCATCTGGCTTCTGGAGATATAGGTGTATCCTAGCACTGGTGTGTGTGCAGAGTGGTGACTGTTTGGAATTCCATAGTATGATGGTTGTGGATCTCTATACGTCTACTGAATACTTCCTTAAAAGTGATGCTGTTATGTTGCATGCTTAGAGTCCCAGTGGAAACACTAAGATCAGGAAGATGTCAAGTTCCAGGTCAGTTTAGACTAGAAAACAAGAACCTGTCTCAAAAAACAAAGATATGTTTCTGATAGCACATGAATTTCATTTTGTTTTGTTTTGTTTTGTTTTTTAAAGAGCTAAATGGATGTTTAGACTCTGCACACCAAGAGTTAGTAGGATGTGAGCAAGATTGTGACTGGTGATGTGCAGACCCTGGGCTGGAGCTCTCTGAATGAGCCTCCAAATTCAGCATGCTCAGCCTCATAGAGCCTCCAGGAACTGACTCCTCTAGCTCACCCAGGCCTACCAAAGCTCATGGACAGTGCTCTACTCCAATCTCTGTTTCCACAGTCAGAGCCTTATTGAGGATGGAACCTGCCCTGGGCCTCACAGAACTACATGGCCATGAGAAGACTGACAACCTGGAGCCAGAGCCAGTGCCCTGGCAAGCCGTCCCAGTCCTATCTGAGCAGCAGTCCAGGGATGTGGAGCTGGTGCTGGCCTATGCTGCACCTGTTCTTGACAAACGCCAGACCTCACGCCTCCTCAAGGAGATATCAGCTGTCTACCCACTGCCTGCACAGCCGCACCTCAAGCGGGTGCGGCCCAGCCGGGATGCCAGTGGCTCCCATGCCCTGGAGATGTTGCTGTGCCTGGCAGGGCCAGCTGCGGGCACACGCTCACTGGCCGAGCTCCTCCCGAAGCCGGCTGTGGACCCTCAGGGCCTGGGGCCACCCTTCCTGGTACCTGTGCCTGCCCGGCCACCCTTGACTAGGGATCAATTTGAGGAAGCTAGGATCCACTGGCCCACATCCTTCCATGAGGACAAGCAAGTGACCAGTGCCCTGGCTGGACAGCTCTTCTCAGCACAGGAGCGGGCTGCAATGCAGAGGCACATGGAGCAGGCCATACGGGCAGCGCAGCAGGCATTGGCTCGGGGCCTGCAAGCTGTGGGTGCTGTTGTGGTGGACCCAGCCACAGGCAGAGTACTAGCCACAGGCCACGACTGTAGCCAGGTGGCCAGCCCCCTGCTGCATGCTGTCATGGTGTGCATCGATCTCGTGGCCCAGGGCCAGGGCCGTGGCACCTATGACTTCAAGCCCTACCCAGCCTGCTCCTTCACCCCTGCAACTGCCATTCTTAAGGGCCCCCAAGCAGGCCGTGTACGCAAGCTGGATGAGGACAAAGAAGAGGATGGCCTTCCCTATGTGTGCACTGGCTATGATCTCTATGTCACCCGGGAGCCCTGCGCCATGTGTGCCATGGCCCTCGTGCATTCCCGCATCCAGCGGGTCTTTTATGGGGCACCTTCACCTGACGGTGCCTTGGGCACTCGCTTCCGCATCCACGCCCAACCCGACCTCAACCACCGCTTCCAGGTATTCCGAGGTGTCCTTGAAGATCAGTGCAGCAGGCTGGACCCTGACACATAGGCTTAGTGCCCATCCACTTCCACAACTTGCTCTACTGCTGGCCAATCTCAGCATCTGAGATTCCAGAGGCTTCATCCTATCTCCATTAGAAATGCCACCACACTTCTGCAGCTCTGGGACTGAGTTCTGTTCTCTATTTCAGTCTCTGTGGTCCTTCATGACTGTGCCAGGAAACAGCAATGGCATATGAAAATAAACTACCCCCAAACCAAGCTTCTGTCTGGATAGAGGTGCCTGTCACAGTAGCTGGGGTATTGGGGCTGGAACAGGAAGGAAACCCCCTGAGCAGATTGTGATCAGGGATATAGTGTATGTCCTGAGGCAGAGGAGGCCCAGGTGGCACTCTGCGTTCCTTGAGTCTGGAAGGTTCTATGTGTGTTTGGATACAGGTCAGTCTGGGGACATCTTACCAAAAGGCTTCTTTGGGCCATTCCATTCACTGTCTTTCATAAGTTGTAATGAGGACTTCAAAAGGGGCCAGCACAAGTTCATAGGATAGAGGGCTGGAACTGCTGTTTGTGCTGGACTCAGAGTAGGTGCCTGATGCCTCGCTACTTGGTGCTGCAGGAGCCTCTATATTATTGCCCTGAAGGAATCCCTGGCCTCATGGGACCCCACAGTGTCCAGGACACTGGGACTGACTGAGCCTGCCCCATCTCCAGAAAGGGTGGGCTATGCTGGTGCTGGATGGAGGTCTGTGGTACTAGAGTGGAGGTGGCTAGAAGGAGACAGGAACCACAGTCCCAGACATGAAAGGAAGTGCGGGCCTTGGGCTGCCTGTCTTCCACACAGGTTCTTCCTGTATTAGGCAGGGTTAGGATCTTTCCTTAAGGATGTGCTTACTGTCCTGGGCAAGCAACTGAAAAAAGGTGCCTGATAGGAAGTGGCTGAGAGGCCAAGAAGTAGAGTATCCCATGCTGAGACCCTGAGGGTCTGAAGGCTAGTGGCTTTGAGCAAGATGGTCTGGACAAAGTTGGTATTCTTTTCCTTTATTTTTTTCTTCTCTCTTTTTTTTTTTTTGTCGGTCATGGGGCTTGAACTCTGGGCTTGGGTGCTGTCCTTGCGTTCTTCAGCTCAAGGTGAGTGCTCTACTGCTTGAGCTACAGTGCTGCTTCCGGTTTTCTAGTGGTTTTTATTGAAGATAAGAGTCTCATGGGCTTTCCTGCCTGGGCTGCCTTTGAACCGTGATCCTCAGAACTCAGCCTCCTGAGTAGCTAGGATTACAGGTGTGAGCCACCGGCGCCCAGCTGAAAGTTGGTATCTTTTTTTTTTTTTTTTTTGGTCCAGTAGTGAGGCCTGAACTGTAGGTCTGGGTGCTGTCCCTCAGCTCTTCATCTCAAAGCTGGCGTTCTACCACTTGAGCCACAGCACCACTTCTGACTTTTTTTCTTTTTGCGTATGTGGTGCTGATGAATTGAACCCAGGGCCTCATGCATGCAAGGCAAGGGCTCTACCACTGAGCCACGTTCCCAGCCCTGAAAGTTGGTATTCTTGAAAGCTTTATACCTGTACTGGGGAGAGCCAGTTCCCTGCCCCAGTGCCTGCCCCTCATACTGGCCTGGCAACTTTACCTTCCAGGACTCAGAAAGCTGGCTTGGGAATAGGGCTACTCTGACAGGAGCTGTGGTTACCACTCAGGCTATGTCAGGATTCATGGCTCTGTGGATCGAGGGTAACAACTGCAGCCCAGAGGTCATAGGACATAACCTAAGGTCACAGCAATAAGTTTGATCTCAGTTCTCAAGGACTCAGTGGGAAGTAGGGCCTCACAGGGGTCAGGAGGTACTTGGAACAATCTTACACCACACGCAGAAGTTGGGGTGGGGGGCTGTGAATGTGGCTTAGTGGTAGAATGCTTGCCAAGCATGCATGAAGACCTGAGTTCTATTTCTCAGTACCACATAAGCAGAAAAAGCCGGAAGTGACGCTGTGGCTCAGGTGGCAGAGTGCTAGCCTTGAGCACAGAGAGGCTCAGGGACAGAGCCCAGGTCCTGAGTTCAAGCCCCAAGACCAGCAAAAACAATAAATAAATAAAAATTAAAAAAATTCTTAGGGTGGGATGGAAGCACCAGGACCCAGCCTGACCTGTCCCATCTTGCCAGCACCAGCTAGCACTCACACAAGTAGCGGGGCTCTGAGGGGAAGTAACACTAGCCTCATTTACTGTGAGATACCAGCGGAGGCAGTAGCTGACCTTGGCCTTTCTACTGGGCTCTGTGTGTGTGTGTGTGTTTGTGTATGTGTGTGCACATGTGCAGCAGTACAGTCTTAAACTCAGGATGGTCCTGGTTCTTAGCTTTTTTGCTTAAGGCTGGCACCTTACCACTTGACTCACAGTTCCACTTTGGCTTTTTGCTGGTTAATTGGAGATAAGAGTCTCTTGGGTTTGTCTGCCTGGGCTAGCTTTGAACTTCAATCCTCACATCTCAGCCTCTTGAGTTGCTAGGATTGTACAAACATAAGCCACCAGCAATTGTTTGTTCATTTGTTTTAGTTGTGAGGCTTGAACTCGGCCTAGGCACTGTCCCTGAGCTCTTTTGTTCAAGGCTAGTGCTATACCACTTTGAGCCACAATGCCACTTCCAGTATTTGAGTGATTAGTTGGATTTTAGCCAGTGCCTGGCTTTTTTTTTTTTAATTTCTAATATGGCAATTTGAACTCAGGGCCTCACATTCTATCTCAGCTGTTTTACTCACAGCTAATACTCTACCACTTGACCATGCTTCTAGACTGGCATCTTGCTGGCTAATTAATTGGAGCTGGAATCTCACATAATTTTTTTTTTTTGTCGGGCATGGGGCTTGAACTCTGGGCTTGGGCACTGTCCCTGTGCTCTTCAGCTCAAGGTGAGTGTTCTACCGCTTGAGCCACAGTGCCACTTCCAGTTTTCTAGTGGTTTATTAGAGATAAGAGTCTCATGGACTTTACCGCCCGGGCTGGCTTTGAACCGAGATTCTCAGATCTCAGCCTCCTGAGTAGCTAGGATTACAGGCGTGAGCCACTGGTGCCCAGCTTCTCACAGAATTTTCTACTGGGCTGCCTCTGACTCAGTCTTCTTATCTCACCCTCTTGAGTTACTAGGATAACAGCCATCAGCAAGCAGCCTGACGGGGCTTTTGGTCATGATGGATGCCCTACTTAGGACCCAGGCTACAAGTGGGCATCTGATCACCTGTGGCTATGGGGTTCCTGACATCCTGTTTCCTTTCAGGTGGCTGCAGCCTTCAGCCAGGGTGACCAGATCAGCCAGAGCAGAAATGTCAGGTAAGTCCCACCAGGAAGGCCATGGAAGCAAGGAGTCTGCTCTTCTCTAGGACATGGCCCCCAGTGGGAGTGATGTAAGCAGCTTCTATATGAGACCATGGTTTCAGCTAGTACCTCACCTCACCCCTGGAGCCTGCAACAGGGCTTTCTGCCTTATTGCACCTTGGGCAGCTGTGCGGTGCAGACATGCCCACCTGCAAAGCTGCCATGTCCACAGTGGCAGAGTCACATGGTCACCTTCATTTATACCAAAAATGAGTGAAGCAGCCAGGTGCCATGGCTCATGCCTGTAATCCTAGCTATTAGAGGTTGAAATCTGAAGATTGCAATTCAGAGTCAGTCCAGGCAGGAAAGTCTGAGAGATTCTTATCTCCAATTAATTACCAAAACCAGCCAGAAGTTGAGTTGTGGCTCAAGTTGGTAAGTGCCAGACTTGAGTGGAAAAAGCTCCCAATCCTTGAGTTCAAGCCTCAAAATTGATCAGAAAAACCAAAAACAAGTGAAGCAGTCCTTGGAGGTTCATCTGCAGCTCCTACCTCCCATCATCTCCCTGCTGGTCTCTCCACTCCTAGACCTATTATGGTGCACTCACTTCAGGAATCTATATTGTGCATGCCCCCTGCCTGATGGCCGCCTCAGAGTCTGGACTCCCTTATCTGTGCTGCAGTCCTGCAGTGCACACAGACCTGGAGTACTTGAGCAGGTCTCACACTGTACCTTTTTTTTTTTGCTAGTCCTGGGGCTTGAACTCAGGGCCTGGGCACTATTCCTGAGCTTCCTTTACTCAAAGCTAGCACTCTGCCACTTGAGCCACAATGTCACTTCCAGTTTTCTGGTAGTTAATTGGAGATAAAGAGTCTCACTTTGCTGTGTAGACTGGCTTTGAACTGCTATCTTCAGATTTCAGCTTCCTGAGTAGTTAGAATTATAGGCATGGGTACTGTCCTTGAGGTTTTTCCCTCAAGGCTAGCGTTCTATCACTTTTACCCATAGTGCCACTTCTGGTTTTTTGGTAATTAAGTGGAGATAAGAATCGCATGAGGGCTGGGATGGTGGCTCAGTGGTAAAGTGCCTTGTATGCATGAGGTCCTAGGTTTGATGCCTCAGAACCACATAAGCAGAAAAAGCTGGAAGTGGCACTGTGGCTCAAGTGGTAGAGCGCTAGCCTTGAGCTGAAGAGCTGAGGGACAGCGCCCAGGCCCAGAGTTCAGGCCCCACAACCAACAAAAAAACAAAACAAAAACAAAGAATCTCATGAGTCAGGCACCCCATGGCTCACGTCTAATCCTAGCGACTCAGGAGGCTGAGATCTGAGGATCAAGGTTCAAAGCCAGACCAGACAGGAAAGTCCATGAGACTTATCTCCAATAAACCACTCAGAAAACTGGAAGTGGTGCTGTGGCTCAAGTGGTAGAGCACTAGCCTTGAGCTGAAGAGCTGAGAGACAATGCCCAAGCCCAGAGTTCAAGCCCCACGACCAACAACAACAAATAAAAAAGTCTCATGGACTTTCCTCTCTAGACTGGCTTTGCACCAGATCTCAGCCTCCTGAATAGCTAGGATTACAGATGTGAGCCACTGACATGTGGCTCATAAGAAATTTTTTTGTTGTTGGTCATGGGGCTGGAACTTTGTTCCAGGGGGTCAGATGCTTGACATGGAGACTTCTTGGGCTAGAGCCCAGCTGTGGTAGGGCAGGTGATTTATAGTTCTTTCTTTCTTTCTTTCTTTATTTCTTTATTTTTTGCCCATTGTGGGGCCTGAACTCTGGGCCTGGGCGCTGTCCCTGAGCTCTTCAGCTCAAGGCTAGTGCTCTACCACTTGAGCCACAGTGCCACTTCCAGCTTTTTCTGCTTCTGTGGTGCTGAGGCAACGAACCCAGGGCCTAATGCATGCAAGGCAAGCACTCTACCACTGAACCACCTTCCCAGCTCAATTTATGGTTCTAGGGGGATCCTCCACCAGCTTGGAACAGACAAAGATGTCCTGACATGCTTTGGACAGAATGTGATCATGTGACCTGTGGCTTTTTTCCTTCCTTAGGGAAGGAGAACAACTTTCCACCTTTGCCCAAGTTCATCCCGCTGAAACCATGTTTCTACCAGGACTTTTCTGATGAGATTCCCATTGAGCACCAGGTCTTAGTGAAGAGGATCTACCGCCTTTGGATATGTAAGCCCTAGGGCTGTAGGCACCAACTAGTAGCTGGCGGGGAGTCTAAACTGTGTGTCTTTTGTGGAAAAGCTGCTGTCGCAATGTAGCACTGTGCAGTGTGGACGTGGCAACTGGGGCAACTGGGGACAGCAGCCTTCCCTGAGGGCCTGAGTGGCCTGCCAGGAATCCCCTTGTCCCTGCATCCTAAGCCTGGCCTGCTAGTATGGATTGCCCCAGCTCATCTCTAATGTGTGAAAGTCCTTAGGCCAGAGAGGTGGGTACCCAACCCAGTGCCCCGTCTCTCTATCCTGCTTAGTCTACCCCACCCTTCTCTTTCCTCCCCTCCAGTTTACTGTACCACCCTTGGGGTCAACCTCATCGCCTGTCTGGTCTGGTGGATTTGTGGTGGTTCTGGAGTCAACTTTGGCCTGGCCTTCCTCTGGCTGCTGCTCTTTACCCCATGTGGCTATGTGTGCTGGTTCCGACCAGCCTACAAAGCCTTTCGGTAAGTTAGCTGCTTGGACGAGCCAGCTTATATCCAGGTTGCTCCCTGCAGGCATCTCTGGACATCTCTGCTGCTGAAGATCTTACTTAGTGTTAGGGTGACTGCCCACCCAACTGTGGTCTGGTTTCTGTTACCAGTTCTCCCCCACCAGAGCCGAGCCTGGTGCCAGCTGCCTAGAATGGTCCTGGTATTCATTGGGCTTTAGTGAAGTGAACAACATCTCTTCCTCCTTTTTTTTTTTTTTTTTTTTTGTGGATTGTTGGTCTTGAACTCTTTTGTAGATTGTTGGTCTTGAGCTCTTCAGCTCAAGGCTAATGCTCTACCACTTGAGCCACAGTGCCACTTCCAGTTTTCTGGTGGTTAATTGGAGTCTCATGGACTTTCTGCCCAGGCTGTCTTTGAACCATGATCCTCAGATCTCAGCCTCCTGAGTAGCTAGAATTACAGGCGTAGATTACAGGTGTAAGCCACTGGCACCCAGCTTCTTCCTTCCTTTGTGGAAGTTTATATTGGAGTCAGCAAACTAGAGCCCATAGGCCAAATCTTTTTTGTTTTTGTTTTTATTGCTTGTGGGGCTTGAACTCGGCCTGGGCACTGTCCCTGAGCTCATCAGCTCAAGACTAGTGCTCTGCTACTTGAGCCGTAGCGCCACTTATGGTCTTCATGGACTTTCCTGCCCAGGCTGGCTTTGTACCAGATCTCAGCCTTCTGAATAGCTAGAATTACAGGTGTGAGCTACTGCTACCCAGTGAAATATTCTTTTCTTTCTTCTCTCTCTCTCTCTCTTTTTTTTTGTCAATTATGTCGTTTGAACTCTTGGCCTGGGTGCTGGCCCTGAGCTCTTCAGCTCCAGGCTAGTGCTCTACTACCTGAGTCACAGTGCTACTTCGTTTTCTGGTGGTTAATTGGAGGTAAGAGTGTCATGGACTTTCCTGCCCAGTCTGACTTCAAACTGCAATCCTCGGATCTCAGTCTCCTGAGTAGCTAGGATTACAGGTGTGACCCAATGGTGCCTGGTTAAAATATTACTTCTTAAAGCAACAGAAGTGTCAAGTGTCACCATCACAGCAGTGTTTTTTGTCCCTTTGTAGAGCCGACAGCTCCTTTAATTTCATGCTGTTTTTCTTCATCTTTGGAGCTCAGTTCATCCTGACTGCCATCCAGACAATTGGCTTCGTAGGCTGGGGCACATGGTAAGTTCTGAACACTCTAAGTGTTGTGTGGTACATTGTGTTGTGTATGTGTCAATCAGATATGTTGTGTGCTGTTACAAAGGCACCCCAAGTACATGGGAACTCAGGTAACAGTATCCTGTAGTCTTTTTTTTTTTTTTTTTTTTGGTCTGTTGTGGGGCTTGAACTCTGGGCTTGGGTACTATCCCTCAGCTCTTCAGCTCAAGACGAACCCTCTACCAGTCGAGCTACAATGCCACTTCTGGTTTTCTAGTGGTTTATTGGAGATAAGAGTCTCATAGACTTTCCTGCCTGGATTGGCTTTGAACTGTGATCCTCAGATCTCAGCCTCCTGAATAGCTAGGATTACAGGCATGAGCCACCGGTGCCCGGCTCCTGTAGTCTCCAGAGAGGCTCTGGTCCAATGAATTGGGTGGTGTCTGCTCCCTGTGGTAACTGGCTGCTGGCATCATCTCTCTTTCTCTCTATTTTTTTTTTCTTTTTTTGCCAGTTGTGAGGCTTGAACTATGGGCCTGGGTGCTGTCCTTGAGCTCCTTTTACTCAAGGCTAAAACTCTACCACTTGAGCCACAGAACGAACCACTTCTAGCTTTTTCTGTGATTTAATTGGAGTTAAGAGTCTCACAGGCTGGGTGCTGGTGTCTCAAGCCTGTAATCCTAGCCACTCCAGAGGCTGAGATCTGATTATGGTTCAAAGTAAACCTAGGCAAAAAGTCCATGAGACCCTTATCTCCAATTAACCATCAAAAAGCCAGAAGTGAAGCTGTGACTCAATGGTAGAGTACTAACCTTGAGTGAAAAAAGCTCAGGGACAGCACCCAGCCCCCACCCCAAAAAACTTTTAGGCTAAATTTTAAGCTTTTTCAAAGTTAATTTTGAGAATTGAGGCACAATACTAACATTGGTGGACTTGGTGAGGCCTTATCTTAAATCTTTTGTTCTGTGATTTCCTTTTCTTTTCTCTCTCTTTTTTTCCTTGGACTTGGGGCTTGAACTCAGGGTCTGGGTGATGTCCCTGAGCTCTTTTACTCAAGGATAGAGCTCTACTACTTTGAGCTATAGCTCTACTTCTGGTTTTCTGGTGGTTATTGGAAATATGAGTCTCATGGACTTTTCTGCCCAGCTGGCTTTGAACTGTGAGCCTCAGATCTCAGCCTCCTGAGTAGCTAGGATTACAGGCATGAGCCATAGGTGCCTGGCAACTTTTTAAAAAATTATTATTTATTTACTTATTATTTAGTTGTTGTTGTTCATGGGGCTTGAATTTAGTCTGGGCACTATCCCTGAGTCTCTCTGTGCTCAAGGTTAGCACTCTACCACTTGAGCTCCAATGCCACTTCTGGCTTTTTCTGTGTATGCAGTACTGAGCATTTAAACTCAGGGTTTCATGTATGCTAGGCAAGCACTCTACCACTGAGCCACATTCCCAGACCCCTTTTTAATTTTTTAATTTTATTTTAAAGTTTGCTTTGGGCCTTTAAAAACTTTGTTATTTTTATTTTATTTTATTTTTGCCACTCTTGGGGCTTGAACTCCATGGCTCCACCGCCACTTCTGGCTTTTTTTTTTTTTTTTTTTCTTTGTTTCTTTTTTTTTGATCGGTTATGGGGTTTGAACTCTGGGCCTGAGCACTGTCCCTCAGCTCTTCAACTCAAGGCTAGTGCTCTATCCCTTGAGCCACAATGCCATTTCTGGTGTTCTGGTGGTTTATTGGAGATAAGAGTTTCTTGGCTTTTCCTGCCCAGGCTGGCTTTGAACCACAGTCCTCAGCTCTCAGCCTCCTGAGTAGCTAGTATTACAGGCATGAGCCACTGGCGCCTGGCTACTTTTGGCTTTTTCTGATAATGTGGAACTGAGGAACCGAAACTGGGGCTTTGTGCATGCATGGTAGGTGAGTACTCTATCACTAAGCCATGTTCCCAGCCCTTAAAACCTTTTTAGATGGGGCTGGGAAGGTGGCTCAGTGGTAGAGTGCTTGCCTTGCATGCCTGAGGCCCTGGGTTCGATTCCTCAGAACCACATAAGCAAAAAGAAAAAAGCCGGAAGTGGTGCTGTGGCTCAAGTGGTAGAGCACTAGCCTTGAGCTGAAGAGCTGAGGGACAGCGCCCAGGCCCAGAGTTCAGGCCCCATGACCAGACTCAAAAAAACAAACAAACAAAAAAAACCTTTTTAGAATTGTTATAAAGGAAATAATACGGAGGGGTTATGGTTATGTAAATCAAGTAAAGAGTACATTTTTGGGGCTGGAAACATGGCTTAGTGGTAGAGTACTTGCCTAGCATGCATGAAGCCCTGGGTTCGATTCCTCAGTACCACATACACAGAAAATGCCAGAAGTGGTGCTCTGGCTCAAGTGCTAGCCTTGAGCAAAAGAAACTCAGGGACAGCGCCCAGGCCTTAAGTTCAAGCTCTAGGACTGGCCAAAAAAAAGAAAGAGTACATTTTGGGGGGGAGGTGATGTCATCCCTTTATTTGCTCTCTCCTAGTTTTTCCCTCCCATCCCCACCCATAAGTTGTATAGTTCGTTTTCAACACAGTGTCTAGTGGTTACCACTGCTGCATTTATTCACCCTTCGTCCCTCCATTTCTGTGGCCCCTCTTTCCCCTCCCAAAGCCATATAAACAAGAAGTAAAGAAAACAAAGTGACAAAAAAAAACTTGTTACCATTTCCTAGAGTTCACTTTGATAAATATTTTGTATGATCAGAGTTTCATTTCAACTTCATTTTGACAAGTGAAATCTGCTGTTAGCACCCTGTTGGCACTCACACTTGCATCCTCAATGATGGTTACAGTACCACTTCATGGGGTTATTGCTCACCTGATAGTTGGTGACCCATTGCCATAGAAAGGACAAACAGGCCCTTATCTGTGGTGTGCCCAGGCCCACTTACTTTCTTGCCCCTGCAGTGGCTGGCTGGCAGTGATGGTCACATTCAAGACTAATGTTGGGGTGGCAGTGGTTATGCTGATTCCAGCTGTCATGTTCTCCCTGACGGCCGCCTTGATGGCCATTGTGATCATGAAGGTAAGTCCTCAGTCCTGGGCCACCTAGCCCTCACTGTTCCTCTCCCCTCTCCATCCCAGGTATATGAAATCAGGGATGTCTTTTCTTTGAGTCACATCAGATGTGCATACTTCATCTTTAGTAAGAAGCTGATACTCACAGGAGCTCACAAAGACTCAAATTTGGCATCTTGCGAGGCAGCCATGTGGCTCCTCTACCTGGTAGTGACAAAATCCCCACACAGAAGGACAGGGCCTGAGAGTAAACTACATCATCTGTACTGGAAGTCTAGACCTAGGAACCCCTAGATCCACAAGTGCCCAAGCACAATGGATAAACCTGGCAGCCTTCTGAACATACAGCCTCAGGCCTGCCTAAGGGGTGACTCTCCCTCCTCATCTCCCTCAGGGACAGAGAAATGAGCCTTTAGTAGCCAGGTGACAGGATAGAGGCAGATCCTGCTGGAAGGTTAGTATGCAGCTGAGCTGATAACAGAGAATATGGAATTAAAAAACAGAAGACCTTGCCAGGTACCAGTGGCTCATGCCTGTAATCATAGTACTCAGGAGGCTGAGATCTGAGGATTGAGATTCAAAGCCAGCCCAGGCAAGAAAGTCTGTGAGACTCTTTTATCTGCCCAGGCCCAGAGTTCAAGACCCATGACTGACAAAAAACAAAACAACCCCCCCCCAGAAGACCTATAACCCTAGCTACTCAGGAGGCTGAGATCTAAGCATGAGTTTGAAGCAACTCCGGGCAGGAAAGTCTATGAGATTCTTATGTCCAATTAACCAGCAGAAAGCTGGGAGTGTGGCTTAAACAATAGAACACTAGCTTTGAATGAAAAAACTCAGAGATAAGCTGGGTGCCTGCTTATGTCTGTAATCCTAGCTACTCAGAATGCTGAGATTGCAGTTTGAAGCCAGCCTGGGCAGGGAAGTCTGTGAGACTTTTTGTTGTTATTGTTGGTCATAGGGCTTGAACTCTGGGCTTAGCCACTGTCCCTGAGCTCTTCAGCTCAAGACAAGCGCTGTACCACTTGAGCCACAGTGCCACTTCTGGCTTTCTGGTGGTTTATTGGAGATTAAGAGTCTCACAGGGGCTGGGAAGGTGGCTTAGTGGTAGAGCACTTGCCTTGCATGCTTGAGGCCCTGGGTTTGATTCCTCAGCACCACATAAGCAAAAAGAAAAAAGCTGGAAGTGGCACTGTGGCTCAAGTGGTAGAGCGCTAGTCTTGAGCTGAAGAGCTGAGGGACAGTGCCCAGGCCCAGAGTTGAGGCCCCACGACCGGATCCAAAAAAAAAAAAAAAAGAGTCTCACAGACTTTCCTTGCTTGTGCTGTCTTTGAACCGTGATCCTCAGATGTGAACCTCCTGAGTAGCTAGGATTATAGGTGTGAGCCACTGGGCCCGGCTTGTGAGACTCTTTATCTCCAATTAACTACCCCAAAACTGGAAGTGACACTGTGGCCCAAAGTGGTAGAGCACTAGCTTTGAATAAAAAAGCTTAGAGACAGCCCAAACCCTGAGTTCAAGCCCTAGGAGTGACATGCACATGTGTGTGCATGAACACACACACACATGTACATAGTTAAGCTGGCCACTTGTGCCTCATGACGGTAATCCTGGCTACTTAGGAGCCTGTGATCTGAGGATCACTGTTCAAAACCAGCCTTCCAGCAAAGTCCTTGAAACACTTATCTCCGATTTTAACTAGCAAAAGCCAAAAGTGAAGCTGTGGCTCAAGTGGTAGAGTGTCAGCCTTGAGCCAAAAAGCCAAAGAAAATCTTGAGGCCTTGAGTTCAAGCCTAGTACTAGCACAAACAAACCAAAAGACCTATGTGTTTTGTGGTACTGAGGGTGACCCAGAGCCTTATGCATGCTGGGAAGTTTCTAGAAATACATGGCTCAGGAGCATGATCAGAAGGTAGCCTGCACAGCCTCTAGTCAGCAGGGAGCCGAGTCTTGAGTCACAGCCCAGAGGCAAGGAGGATCCATGACCTAATGCTCCCAGGTGAGGCAGCCAGTGCTTTCCCTCAGTAAGTTCATTCTCCCTATCTGGGCCCCCCTCCAAGAGGCTTCATGAGATCATCATCCCTGAGTGCCCAGAGCTACTCCACAGAGCATGACTTTCAGGTGAGGGACATATGATAGGCGATCAAGTCTCCAGAGTCCAATGTGTGATCACCATCTCATAGCTTAGGCTTGGTCATGAAAGTAATGGCAGAGAACATATGAACAGGACTAGGCCTCAAATTGGCCAGTTGGACCAGCCTTTGTCTTTGAAAGGAGAACCTGTGGCCAGAGCCGGGTGTGTCTGACAGAATCAGGAGAGTGGGGGGAGGGGGGTAGGAGGGAGAGGGAGGCCTCCATGTGCCCATAAAGGCTCCATTCTTTTCTCCAGTTCCTACCAGAACCTCAGACACCAAAGTGCTGGATTTGCCTTATCTGTACTGTTGCTCTGAAGCTGTAATCCACTGTGGGTTTATTGGACTTGGTTACAGCTCCGTGCATTTCTAAGGCACCAGGTTCACTGTCAGTGCTGCAAAAACTCTACCAATGTGCTTAATGGACACCCTAGGTATAGCTGGTGCTTACTGATCACAACTGAGCCTGAGCCTCTTAGAAGCTTACTTTGGTCACACCCTCAATTTTCCTTTTTTTTTTTTTTTTGATTGGTTGTGGGGCTTGAACTCTGGGCCTGGGAGCTGTCCTTCAGCTCTTCAGCTCAAGGACAGCACTCTACCACTTGAGCCACAGCACCACTTCCAGTTTTCTAGTGGTTTATTGGAGATAACAGTCTCATGGATTTTCCTACCCAGGCTGGCTTTGAACTGTGATCCTCAGGCACTGGTGGCTCACGCCTGTAATCCTAACTACTCAGGAGGCTGAGATCTGAGGATTACGGTTCAAAGCCAGCCTGGGTAGGAAAGTCCATGAGACTGTTATCTCCAATAAACCACTAGAAAACCAGAAGTGCCACTGTGGCTCAAGTGGTAGAGCACTCACCTTGAGCTGAAGAGCTGAAGGACAGCACCTAGGCCCACAGTTCAAGTCCCACAACCGACAAAAAATAATAATTTTACAAGGGGGCTGGGAAGGTGGCTCAGTGACAGAGTGCTTGCCTTGCATGCATGAGGACCTGGGTTCAATTCCTCAGTACCATATAAGCAGAAAAAGCTGGAAGTGGTGCTGTGGCTCAAGTGGTAGAGCTTTCATATTAAGCTGAAAAGCTCAGGGTCAGTGCCCAGGCCCAGATTTCAGGCCCCACAACTGACCAAAAAAAAAAAAAAATCTCACAAGGAACTGACACTATCTCTCAAGTGGTAGAGTGCTCGCCTTGAGCTGAAGAGCTGAGGGACAGTGCCCAAGCAAGCCCAGAGTTCAAGCCCTAGAAGGGACAAAAAAAAAAAGAAGGGTTGCAAGAATTTCCTACCTGGGTTACTGGGCTGGGCTAGCTTTGAACTATGATCTACAGATCTCAGCCTCCTAAGTAGGATTAAAGGCATAAACCATAGACATCCATAACTGTTGCCCTTTTATTTTCTGAAAATATCCCCACCTTCCACACTTCTGTGACATGTTCTCTGTGATCTGGGCTGTTGAGGTGACAATACTATTTGCTCATGTCTCTGAGTGGCAACCTGAGACAGCTCAGTGGTTGATGGGAATGGAGCCCTGGACGTGGGTGGTACCCCCACACTGGTTATGTGGCAGCATAGCGACATGTCCCAGGGGAGTGGTGCATGTGTCCGTAGGGAAGCTGTCAAGTTCTAGTATGTCTTATTTTATGAGAGATCCATACTCTGTTGTAGCAAGACCATGTTCCCACACACTAGCGTTTGTGGGCCAGGAACAAGAAAGCCAATTCTGTTGTGTTGTATCTCTGTCATATTCATGAGCCAGCTGATTTTTTTGGTCGTGGGGTTTGAACTCTGGGCCTGGATGCTGTCCCTCAGCTCTTCAGCTCAAGGCAAGTGTTCTACCACTTGAGCCACAGTGCCACTTCCAGTTGCCTGGTGGTTTATTGGAGATAAGAGTCTCATGGACTTTCCTGCCAAGGCTGCCTTTGAACAGTAGATCCTCAGATCTCAGCCTCCTGAGTAGCTAGAATTACAGGCGAGAGCCACTGGCACCCAGCTCAGCTAATTTTTCTTATATCTCCTCTTTTGTCCTCCTATCCTGCAGGTGCACAGGATCTATCGAGGGGCTGGTGGAAGCTTCCAGAAGGCACAGACAGAGTGGAGCATGGGCACCTGGCGAAATCCACCATCACGGGAGGCCCAATACAACAACTTCTCGGGGAATAGCTTGCCAGAATACCCCACTGTGCCCAACTACCCAGCCAGTGGTAGCCACTGGCCTTAGAAGGAGCTTGCTAGGCCTGTTGCCACCTGCCTCTTCCACCCTGTCCACGTCTGCCACCTGCCCTTGGAAATATGAGGCCTGAAACACTATCCCAGTAGGCTGGAACTGTTACCATGCCAGGGCCCAGGGACCTGTGGTCATCTCATTCCTGTGTGTGGACCTGTCACAAGCACTACTGAATGGCTGTCAGCTTATTGCCCCTGAGAATGTGTGGCCACTCATCATGTGACAGCCACAGCCTTTGTTTCCAGGTCAGGTGAGGCCAACTCACCAGGGCCCAGGTGAAGAATACCATAGGCTGAATACCCCCGTGGGCCTGGGCCTAAGTTCCACATCTCAACCTCCACCTGCATTACCAGAGCAGGTGCCCTCAATTGGCTTGGAAGGGGTCTGATGGTTAGGTTCTTGGGCCACTGTGACTGCCAGGCCTAGTCCTCCATGTGCCATTCTGGACAGTCCCACACGGGATAGTGGGAGGCAAGTTTACTCATCACCAAGAACACATGTTTCTCCCTGTCTGTCCATCCATCCAGCCTTCCTGGATGGATGGACAGGCATTCTGGAATTTACTGTTCTGCCTAGCTCTGGCAGGTGGCTTTCCTCTCCTCAAATCATAGAGCCAGGTGAAACCTCCATTTGCATCCCAGAAGCCAGCCCCATCCTTTTGGTGGAGGTAGGGTCCTGACTGTGAGGAGAGCCCCGTGTCTCTGAATACTCGTGCTGCCTCTGCCAGCCACCAACAGTGGCTGGGAACCTGGGGCTTCTGCTTTGACAGGATGGAGGAGCCTTCCTCCTGTGTGTATTGCAAGGAGCAGAGCCTGGCTCTCAGGAGAGACTCAAGGATGGCACACACAAGGGCCAGGGACAGATAGGTGCCTTAGAAAGGAATCTAACAATTGACACTATTTCCCCATTCTCCTGACTCCCTTCTGGAGATGTATCAGGGGAGTGGCCACAGTACCTTTGGGCCCAAAACTTGAGGCTTCTGTGCCGCTGGCCAACCCTTCATGGCAACAAGGTCACTGCCCTCAGCACCTAGTTGCACCCCACCCCTGAGGACTGGGGTCTTGGACCTTTGCCAAATTGCCCAAGTGCTTCTCCGGCCCCAGTGCACCTGAGCATGGCTCTTAAGAGTATGGTGGCAACTCATCAAGCTGCAGGTTCCAGCCCAGGCTTTGGGCTTTCACTGGTGCCCAGCTAAATCTCCTGCCCATGGAAGTGCCACTTTACACCTGAGGCTGCTTCAGCCTCCTTACTGCACCAGGGCCAGCTGTAGGAGAGCCTTCTGTGTGTACATCCTTACATGTGTATTCTACTACCTGAGAATATTCTGGAAATAAATCCTCTTTCTGCATCAGATAGAGCAAGGGACTACCTTTATGAATGAAGTGTGAACATGAGTGGATGTGTGATAAGTGAATGTATACAGCCCGGCCCTCCCCTCCATTTCGCTGTCAAATTTTCAGAACATGGCCAGGATGACCTGCCCTGCCCCAGACACCCCACAGCTTCCCTCATGCCTGTGTCTGCTGTGGTTTCCCCTGAGGAGCAGCAGAGACGATCAGATGTCACAGCTCAGCAGTCTCCCTCCCTATCATACCTCATCCCCACAAACAGCTGGTCTCTTGAAATTGGCTCATTTTCTTTCTGCTTTATTTGAATACCGTATTGTGGGTAATAGAAAACCAGTGTCATAGTTGGGCACTGGTGGCTCACGCCTGTAATCTTGGCAACTCAGAAGGCTGAGATCTCAGGGAGCCAACCAGAGCAGGAAAGTCTAAGACATATTTTGTGTGTTTGTACCAGTCCCAGGCCTTAAACTCAGGGCTCTGAACTGTATTGGTCAAGGCTAGCATGCTACTATTTGAGCCATAGCTTACTTCTTGAGTTTTTGATGGTTAATTGGAGATTAACCATCTCCAGCTTGGGCTGGCTTTGAACCATGATCCTCAGATCTCAGCTTCCTGAGTAGCTAGTATTACAAGCGTAAGCCACCGGCTGTCAGTGAGACTTACCTCTTAACCACCAAAAAAGCCAGAAGGGGAGGTGTGGCTCAAGTGGTAGAATGCTAGTTTGAGTAAAAAGCTGAGGGACAATGCCTAGGCTCTGAGTTCAAACCTTAGTACTGGCACTAAAAACAGCATCACAATCTTAGAGGGCTTATTATCAACCATCACAGCAGCAGGGATAAGAGTGGCGGCAGGAGGGATGCCAATGTGTGAGGATGGGGCCTGTTGGTAGCAAAGACTTAGACACTGAGGATCTGAAGGGGAAGCCTGTCTGCTGCTCCACTGTGGTTGTGAGAACAAAGCCAGACCACAGGTACAGATGATCCCAAAGCAGATGGTACTGGTCATATCAGTTCACAGATTGAAGCCCTGTTCCCCAGGTGTTCCACTGACATGACTTGGCATGGAAATGAGGTCTTTGTTCATGAAATTAGTTCAGTGGAGATTACTAGGGACATCAACATGAGATGTGTCCTTACTGAAGACTTGTGAGCCAGGCATCAGTGGCTCATGACTGTAATCCTACCTACTCAGAAGGCTGATATTTGAGGATCCAGATTTGAAGCTTGCCCAGGCAGGAAAGTCCATGAGACTCCAGTTAAACACACACGCACATGCACACACGCACATGCACACGCACACACACACAAACACAAAACCCATAAGTGGATCTGTGGCTCCAGCAGTAGAGTGCTAGTCCTGAGTGAAAAAATTAAGGGACAGCACCTAGGTTCTGAGTTCAAGCCTCAGTACCAGTACCAAAGGAGGGAGAAAGAAGGGGAAGGAGGAGATATGTGGATGCAGATACTCTTGGGATTAAGTCAATGTAGAGATGAAGGCAGAAGTAAGTACCCTGATGCTTACCAGCTACTACTAGAAACTAGGGGCAGCCCTGGGGTGGATTTTCCCAGTCCTCCTCACACCTTGTCCTCAAGGTTTTGTTTTTTGTTTTTTTGGTCCGTTGTGGGGCTTAAACTCTGGGCCTGGCCGCTATCCCTGAGCTCTTTAGCTCAAGGCTAGTGCTCTACCACTTGAGTCACAGCTCCACTTCCGGCTTTTTCCGTTTATGTAGTACTGAGGAATCAAACCTAGGGCCTCATGCATGCGAAGTAAGCACTCTACCACAGAACCACCTTCCCAGCCCCAAGGTTTTTTTTTTGTTTTGTTAATTTTTGTTTGTTTTGTTTTTTGGTCAGTTGGGCTTGAGCTCTGGGCCTGGGCACTGTCCCTCTGCTCTTCAGCTCAAGGCGAGCGCTCTACCACTTGAGCCACAGTGCCACTTCTGGTTTTCTAGTAGTTTTTATTTTTTTATCTTTTATTATTTTGGTCCGGTCGTGGAGCCTGAACTCCGGGCCTGGGCACTGGCCCTCAGCTCTTCAGCTCAAGGCTAGCACTCTACCATTTGAGCCACAGCGCCACTTCTGGTTTTTCTTTTTTGCTTATGTGGTGCTGAGGAATTGAACCCAGGGCCTCATGCATGCAAGGCAAGCACTCTACCACTGAGCCACCTTCCCAGCCCCTTCCTAGTAGTTTTTAATGGAGATAAGAGTCTCACGGACTTTCCTGCCTGGGCTGGATTTGAACTGAGATCCTCAGATCTCAGCCTCCTGAGTAGCTAGGATTACAGGCGTGAGCCACCAGCACCCGGCCGGCATTTTTATTTTTTGTCGGTCGTGGGGCCTGAACTCTGGGCCTGGGCACTGTCCCTCAGCTCTTCAGCCCAAGGTGAGCACTCTACCACTTCAGCCACAGTGCCACTTCTGTTTTTTTCTGGTTATGTGGTGCCAAGGAATCAAACCTAGGGCCTCATGCATGCAAGGCAAGCACTCTACTACTGAGCCACCTTCCCAGCCATAGCATTTAAAAAATGTTTAATACCGGGGCTTGAACTCAGTATCTTATGCTCTCACTCAGCTTGCTTGCTCAGGACTGGAGTTCTACCAAATCTCCAACTCAGTTTTTGGCTTTCAGATCCAAGATGGGATAAATGTGTTGGGGTTGCAGTTGGTGAAGCACTAGCCAATGAGTGAAGGCATCAGGTACTGAGTTTGAGTCCTGGTCTCAAACAAAAGAAAAAAAAGTAAATGTGTTCCAGTCAACTTGCAACCCAAGCTTACCACATTTATACACCCGTGTTTGCATCTGCACGATCCGGAATAAATTCTGCGGGACTGGCCAAAAATATATCCCTCTTTTCCCCAATACCGTCCTTTCCACTCACTTCTTCTTGAATCAGCCTGTAATAGATCTGTAATCAGCCACTAGGGGACACCCCTGGCTTCTATCAGACCTCAAGCAGCACCTGGCCTGAACCTTCAGGGCTCCCAAGGGCCTCTCAAATACTCCAAGCTGAGGCCATACCCGATTCTACCCAATACTGCTCCACACTGCTTACTTTATGGGTCTTTGTCCCTTATCCTTGTCCCTCCAGAGCCCAACCTGAAACTCTCATCACAACCCCTACATGAAAAGTACATTCTGGCTGAACACTGGTAGCTTACACCTGTAATCCTAGCAGGCTGAGATCTGAGGATCACAGTTCAAAGCCAGCCTGGGCAGGAAAGTCTGCGAAACTTTTTTTTTTTGTCCGTTGTGGGGCTTGAACACTGGGCCTGGGCACTGTCCCCCAGCTCTTCAGCTCAAGGTGAGTGATCTACCACTTGAGCTACAGCGCCACTTCCAGTTTTCTAGTGGTTTATTGGAGTTAGGAGTCTCACGGTCTTTCCTGCCTGGGCTGGCTTTGAACCTTGATCCTCAGATCTCAGCCTCCTGAGTAGCTAGGATTACAGGTGTGAGCCACGGGTGCCCAGCTCTGTGAAACTCTTATCTCCAATAAACTGCTAGAAAACAAAGTGGTGCTGTGGCTCAAGTGGGAGAGCACTTGCCTTGAGCTAAAGAGCTGAGGGACAGTGCTCAGGCCCAGAGTTCAAACCCCACAATCAACAACAACAAAAAAAGCTGAGAATGAAAAACTGACAACAGAAAGAATTATGATACTACACTTAGTAGATGGGGAAACTGAGGCAGGGTTGTTCACCCTGCCCAGGATTGTGCAAAGTAGCACAGCTTTTTTTTTTTTTTTTTTTTCTTGTCGGTCGTGGGGCCTGAACTCTGGGCCAGGGTACTGTCCCTCAGCTCTTCTTCTCAAGGCTAGCACTCTACCACTTGAGCCACAGCACCATTTCTGGCTTTTTCTGCTTATGTGGTGCTGAGGTATCAAACCCAGGGCCTCATGCATGCAAGGCAAGCACTCTACCACTGAGCCACATTTCCAGCCCCACAGCTGTTCTTTTAAACTTAAGAACTGGGGATCATGGTCTGGGAAGGTGGCTCAGTGGTAGAGTGCTTGTCTTGCATGCATGAGGCCCTGGGTTCAATTCCTTAGCACCGCATAAGCAGAAAAAGCTGGAAGTGGCGCTGTGGCTCAAGTGGTAGAGTGTTAGCCTTGAGCTGAAGAGCTGGGGAAACAGCACCCAGGCCAAGAATTCAGGCCCCATGACCAACAAAAACAAAGAAAAAAGAAAAAAAAAAAAGAACTGGGGATCTGAACCTAACCACTCTGCCCCCTGGATGACAACAGTTTTCTCCCAGGCTGCCCAATTCCAAAAACCAAGATCTCTCCTAATCACCATTTGGCTCACCTCTTACTTTCTCATTGGACTGAGACCATTCAGTCCTCCACTGGCCATTTGCCTGTCTTTTTGTTGTTGTTGGTCATGGGGCTTGAACTCTGGGCTTAGGCGCTGTCCCTCAAGTGCTGCTTGAGCCACAGCAGCACTTCCGATATTGGAGATAAGAGTCTCACGGATTTTCCTGCCTGGGCTGGCTTTGAACTGTAATTCTCAGATCTCAGCCTCCTGAGTAGCTAGGATTACAGGCGTGAGCCACTGGCGCTCAGCTTTGCCTATCATTTTTTATGTGTGCTAGTACTGGGGCTTAAACTCAGGCATGGGTACTATCTCTTAGTTTTTTTGGTTCAAGGTTGGCTATACCATTTAAGCCTCCTGAGTAGCTAGGATGACAGGCCTGAACCATCAGCACAGAGCCCTACAGTGTGTCTTGATAATTGATTCCGAGTCACAAGAGACAGAAGAGAAAACAGGCCCAGCAGGTGACAGATCCCAGTAGGAAGTTGGGAAGCAGAATAAAGGCTCTCTGGCAGCTGGCCACTCCACCTCTGTCCTACCAGGTGCCCTTCCCTAGCCAATGCCCTAGAGTTCATCAGGTCTCCTGCCAGGAATTATTCACTGACATAAATCCATGTATTTATAAATATTGTGCAAATTGGAGTGTAGGAACACAGTGTTCTGACTAGTGTGCTCCTCGTCGTGAAGCTTCTGCATGGCTTTTCTGTGCCAGATGGACTTCTGTATGCCAGAGGATGTCCCTACATCCAGGCTGCTGTGTCCCTGTGGCAGATCGCCTAGAGATAGATAACTGAACACTTGTTCTGTCCATCAATTTCTTTTTTTTGGGGGGGAGGGGTCCGGTCGTGGGACCTGAACTCTGGGCCTGGGAGCTGTCCCTCAGCTCTTCAGTTCAAGGCTAGTGCTCTACCACTTGAGCCACAGCATCACGTCCGGCTTTTTCTGCTTATGTGGTGCTGAAGAATCAAACCCAGGGCCTGATGAATGCTAGGCAAGCACTTTACCACTGAGCCACTTTCCCAGCCCCAAAAGACCTCGCATACTTGCTTGGCTTTTTTTGCTCACAGATAGTACATTACTACTTGAGTTTACTCAGGTTAGCTCTGGACTCAATCTTCAGATCTCAGCCTCCTGATTAGTTTGTTTTGTTTTTTTGGTGCTGGGAGTTTACCTCAGGACCTCTTGCTTGTTAGGCAAGTGCTCTACTATTTAAGGCATGTCTCTATCCCTCTTTTCTTTGGTTATTTTTCTCTTTCTTTTTTTTCTTTTTTTGGTCTTTCGTGGGCTTGAACTCTGGGCCTGGGTGCTGTTCCTCAGCTCTTCAGCTCAAAGCAAGTGCTCTCCCATTTGAGCCACAGCACCACTTCTGGTTTTCTGGTGGTTAATTGGAGATAAGAGTCTCAAAGGGCCGGGCACCGGTGGCTCATTCCTGTAATCCTAGCTACTCAGGAGGCTGAGATCTGAGGATTGTTGTTCAAAGCCAGGCTGGGCAGGAAAGCCCGTGAAACTCTTATCTCCAACAAACCACTAGAAAACCGGAAGTGGTGCTGTAGCTCAAGTGGTAGAGCACTAGCCTTGAGCTGAAATGCTGAGGGACAGAACTCAGGCCCAGAGTTCAAGCCACACAACCCACAAAAAAAAAAAAAAAAAGAAGTCTTGAAGGCTTTCCTTGCCTGGGCTAGCTTTGAACTGTGATCCTCAGATCTCAGCCTCCTGAGTAGCTAGGACTACAGGCATGAGCCACTGGCACCTGGCACCTTTTTATTTTTTTATTTATTTATTTTTTAAATTTTTTTTTGGGTCCGGTTGTGGGGCCTGAACTCTGGGCCTGGGCACTGTCCCTCAGCTCTTCAGCTCAAGGCTAGTGCTCTACCACTGGAGCCACAGCGCCACTTCTGGCTTTTTTCTTTTTGCTTATGTGGTGCTGAGGAATCGAACCCAGGGCCTCGAGCATGCAAGGCAAGTGCTCTACCACTGAGCCACCTTCCCAGCCCGCACCTTTTTATTTTTGTTAGTCATAGGGCTTGAACTCAGGGCCTGAATACTGTCTTTGCGCTTTTTTTCTCAAGTCTAGTGCTTTACCACTTTGAGCCACAGCTATACTTCTGTTTTTTTGGTGAATAATTGGAATTGTTAGTCGCACAGACATTCCTGCCCTGGCTGGCTTTGTACCATAATCCTCAGATCTCAGCCTCCTGAATAGCTAGGATTACAGGTGTAAGCCATCAGTGCCCAGCTTGGTTATTTTTCAAATAGGATTCAAGTTTATACTCAAGGTGGCCTGGACTGTGATCCTATTATTTATTCTTCCCAAGTAGCTAGGATGACAGGCTTCTGATATTTGTTTACAAGTAGAGGGGGGAGTATAGTCTTAGCAACTTTTTTTTTTGCCTAGGGATGTCCTCAAACCACAATCATCCCAATCAGATAGGCCTGAACCACCATACCCAGCCAAGCCTACTTTTTGAGATAAGGTCTCTTGAACTTTCTGTTCTGGGATGGCCTGGACTTTGATCCTCCTATCTCTGCACATCCACCCTTTTAAAAGACCACTTTTTCCTTCTTCTTTCAGTATTGGTGACTTAAGGTGACCTCCTTGGAGCTGCAATATCACTGTCTACAGAGGTGGGCTTAAGGGGTGGACATCCTGGGTGGGAGACACCCAGGGGAGCTGAGAAGAGTCTACTCAGATCTTCTGTAGAACTGCATGGTCAGTTTTTACCCTGTTCTGAGCCCTCTGTCCCTGCACAGTGCCCTCCATAGCTAGCTCCTTCATTTCCTGAAACTTCCTACCAGCACTCTACAAGATGAAGGACCAATGAGTAGCTGGGTGCCATGGCACACACCTGTATTCCTAGCCACTTAAGAGGCTGAGATCTGAGGATCCCAGTTTGAAGCCCGCCTGGGCAGGAAAGTCTGTGAAACTCAAATTCTAATTAACCAGCAAAAAGCCAAACTGGAAGTATAGATGAAATGGTAGAGTGCCAGCCTTGAGAGAGAAAAAAAACTAAGGGACAGTCCCCAGGCCTTGGGTTCAAGCTCCAGTACCAGCACACACACCCCTACACTTCCCCCACACCTACACACCCCCCCCCCACACACCAGGAAGTCATAGTACACTGTACCATCCACAAGGACCACTCCAGCCCTCCATGAAACCCGTTTCCACAGCCAGCCATACCACTTGGAACAGCATTGATGAGGGGAGGAGGGAATCAGAGAGTAGTAGAGAGAGAGCAAGGAAGGAAGGGTTGTATAGAGTGACTTTAGGCCCCAGTGATTTTAGGACACTCCTAGACCCCCAAGATTTTGTGTCTCAAAGAACCTATCATCTCCAAATAGCTCTAGGCTTTTTAACACATTGGCTTTTGAGGCTCATTCAATATCCAAACCAAAGCATACTCGGCACATATTCATAGTCACAAACACATATACCCAAAGGACACTAGAGGATGAGTTTCAGTCCTCTGGGACCCAAAGCTATCACGTAGGAGTAAATCCTCTCTCAGAACTGTATATCCTGCCAGGTGCTGGTGCCTCATGCTGTAATCCTAGCTACTCAGGAGGCTGAGATTGGAGGATCGAGGTTCAAAGCCAGCATGAGAAGAGAAGTCCCCATGAGACTCTTATCTCCAATTAACCACTCAAAAACCGAAATTGGCGCGGGCCCTAAGTTCATGCTTACAACTCACAGAGAGAGAGAGACAGAGAGGCAGAGAGGCTGAAATCTGAGGATCCAGGGCTGGGCAGAAGAGTCTGTGAGACTCTTATCTCTGATTAATCAGTAAAAGGCTGAAAGTGAAAGTATGGCTCAAGTGATAGAGCACCAGACCAGCAAAAAAGCCAAGCAAGAACATGAGGTTCTGCGTTCAAGCCTCAGTACTGGCACAAAAAAAGAGGGGGGTAGGAGGGTTTGGAGGTGTTGCTCAATTGGTAGAGTACTAGCCAACGAATAAAAGTGTCAGATACCAAGTTTGAATCCCAATCTTGGACCAAAGATGAAAAAGAAGAATAATTGTGCATTCTCTGCCCACCTGATAAGACAGGTCCCGATGTGGTATACAGATGAGGGCAAATTTTCCTTTTTTTTTTTTTTTTGTCGGTTATGGGCCTTGAACTCTGGGCCTCGGTCATGGGCCTTGAACTCTGGGCCTGGAATGCTGTCCCTCAGCTCTTCAGCTCAAGTATTGAGCCACAGTGCCACTTCCAGTTTTTTCTGTGGTGCTGAGGAATCGAACCCAGGGCCTCATACAAGCAAGACAAGCACTCTACCACTGAGCCACCTTCCTAGCCTTTTGTTGTTGGTTTGATTTTGGTCATGGGGCTTGATCTCAGGGCCTGGGCCTTGTCCTGAGCTTTTCCCTTGAAGGCTAGAGCTCTACCACTTGAGCCACAGCTTCACTTTTGGCTTTTTGCTAGTTAATTGGAGAAAAGAGTCTCACAGACCTCCTGCCTGGGCTGGCTTTTAACTGTGATCCTCAGATCTTAGCTTCCCCGGTAGCTAGGATTATAGATATAAGCCACTAGAGCCCCACTCCATTTCTTTTTTTCAACCCTAAAAGACCCTGTATGAAAGCAAGAATCCTCTCCATTTTATCACATCTGGCATTTAGCCTTTAGGGTCTGGCTTACTCTGGCCATCTGGCCCCAGGAGTCCTCCCCAGGCACCCTGCTATTAACTAGCCTAGTGTCATTTGAAACCATCTTACCATTTAGTTTTCTTTTGGCCTCTTCCTCCACCACCTCCCCCCCCCCCCCCAAGGACTGAGGACTCCCTGGAAGCCATGCCAAGAGCCTCACTCACTGTTCTATTCCCAGAGCCATTGGCTGGCACTTAATACATATTTGAATGGATTGTCTCCTCTGTACTTTACAAATACCATGCCCACACCTGGGAGGTAGTGGGGTAAGTAGGAAGGCCATGAGTCTTCAGCTGCCCTTCCTCTTCAGCCGCTCTGTCCTTGTGTAGAACAGGGATTCACTGGGAGGTGAGGGGGGTGTTTGTGTGGTGGCCAGTCACCCACTCCCCCGAAGTTCTTTCTTCAGTGCAGGAGACAGACAAGGCATAGCAAACAATTAGAAAGCTGCCATGGAGTGCTTACTGGGTGTGGGGCCTGTGTTAAGCAGGGGAGGCTCAGCAAGGCACTTCACAGGTAATCCTGCTTACTCCAGGTAACCCTCTGCACCTTGGGGACCACCCACCCTTCTGCAGTGATCTTCCGGCTCTTGTTACCAAGAAGCCTAGGTCTGGCTCTTTACCCGGTGCGCACGGACTACACTATACTCATAAATTATATATATGCATACACGTTGCTTTTTGTTCTGCGGTGCAAACTACTGTTTTTGATTCTCCTCTTCTCCAAGTCCAGGAAATCGAAGCACCTAGTAGTCGCGTCCCCACGCCACACCAGCCGCCGCCCACGCAGGCCCCACCCTCTGTGACGTCAGGTGGTGAGACCCTGACGACACAGACGCGGAGGCCCGGTGGCTCCCGGCCACGCGTCGCTATGGCGACGGAGGGCGGGGCCAGGCGGAAGGCGGAAGGTCCGCCCACAGGGTATTGGGGAGCCATTCCGCCTCTTTCCCGCCCGCGCGCACCCCCAGCGGCCACACGCCTCCAGCGTCCCGGGGGACAGCGGCCAGGCAGCCTCGGCACGGCCGTAAAGTGGGACGACCGTCGCGCGGCGCCCTCCGCTGTCGCAAAGCGGCGCGCCCTCTGCCTAGCTTTCCTCCTGCCCCGCCCCGCGCTGTGACGTGGACGGCGCGCGCGCTCCGCGGCCCAGCCGCGCTTGCGCAGTGGTTCGCGCAGGCCGCCGCCCCCCGCTGGCCGACGCTGGCGGCGTAAGGCGCGCGGGCCCCGGAGCGGGCGCGGCGGAGCGGCGAGCCCGGCCCTCCCGCCGAACATGCCGAGGCCGGCCCCGGCGGCGCGGGAGCCGGAGCGGGGGCCCAAGCGGGCGCCGGAGCCGGAGCGCGAGTGCGCGCGGGGCCCGGAGCGGGGGACGCCGCGCTGCTGAGGCCGGCCGCCGCCACCGCCCGCGGGCCCCAGGCGGAGCGCAGGTAACGACGCGCGTGCCCGCCCGTCCAGCCGACCCAAGCCCCACCTCCACCCCACCCTCACGACCCGCCCTTCTCTCGGGACCCCAGGACTTTGGACTCCGCCACCCCCATACCTTGAGCTCCGGTTCCTGGTACCTCCCGTGACCCCTGCTCCCACGTTCGGGACCCCACCGTCCCCTAGACCCTGCCTGAACCCTGGCTCTGGAATCTGTTGACTCCCAGCCATCCCCGGCGCTGTTCTCGGGGTCCCACAGACCCTGAGGTCCGGACTCCACTCCCTCCCTCCTGAGCCCCACCCCCACATTGGGACCCTACCGCCTTTTACACCCCGCCGACCCCTTGTTCTGGATCGCGGCTGCCCCCACCGCGCTGGCCCTTTGCTTCGCACTTCCAGGCCCTGCCCCCTGTCCACCACACTCTAAACCCCACCCTGTTGACCCCCACTGGCTGACCCCACTGCCCTCCACTGACCCTTGGTCTCCAGCTCACCAGCCATGAGTTTCCTGCACCGCCGGTGCTAGAGCCCCCTCCCACCTTCATGTGTCCCTCCACTTTCCCCTCCGTTGTCCTTAGGCTTCCTCCACTCTGCCCACCTGGTGCCATGGCTTCCTGCTGTCTGGGCCTGGCTCCTCCTTCCTCTTCCAGCCCTTCCCCACGCTGGTGTACCTCCCTCCTCCCTTCGTGGTTCTGCAGCTTTTGAGAGAAAGAGTTGAAGGACTGGCGGGAAAGGGGGTCTGGTGGGGGGGACCTGTTGCGGGTGCTGTTTGGGAACTCTGGGTTGGGTTGGGTTGGTTGCGCCCTCCCCCTTCCGCTCTGGCCACCGGCTTTGTTTTCCGGAAACACAGGGATCTGGGTGGGAGGGAGGGGTGAAGTTGTCTGAGCATGCTACAAATCCCCGCCTGGCCCCTCTGCCTCAACTTTCTTGAGGGATGACTTTGTCAATAAGAGGGTGGGAGTGGAGAGACTGTTCAGGGACCGTTGCATTCTGGGCAAAGCTAGCTATGAGGGGCAACTGATTCTTATCCCACTGGCCTCCGGATGGCACTGTTTGCAGGAAGCAGCCCAGAGGGTGGTGTGTAGGTGGAGGCCAGCATTTTCTTCTGTTCCCTCTACGGTATTGCCCAGGCCTGGACTTATGTCTGCAAGTCTATCCTCCGGGGCAATACCTACTGGAGTCTTCGGTTCCCACCTCCAGGGACACATGGAACATGGTTGGTCCTGTTTTCTGCGGTGATTCTGGGAGCTGGTGGGTGTGAGATTGATGGGAAAGGTACAAAGGCCTCCCTGGTATAGGGGAAACCCAGCCACCCGCAGGGGAACTAAACTAGTAGTCAATAAAAGTTGGGGGTGGGGTTGTTCCTGTTGAGGGGGCCTCAGGAAGAGAGCAGATTATGTGAGGGCCCCACAGGTTTAAAAGGGGGAAGTTTGAGGTTGTCGCTAGTCGTTTGTTTTTGTTTTCAGCTGTGTCTCCACTAGAGCTGGGTGGTGCTGACTGATGATGTTCCCAGGCAGCACAGGAGCACTCAGGCACCAGGGCACACCTGCCTGCCCCGGGGTCTCCAGAGCACCACCGATGCTGTGTTTAGTCCCCCCCCCCCCCCATGAGGAGTTCTAATGCCTGGAGCTAATGGGAGGGGTGTGGATCGTCAAAGGGAGTCCCAGGGGATGGCCAGATCTAGGGTCTTAGAGGCCAGCTAGTGGGATGGATGGGGTAAAATATAGGAGGCACTGGCTTCCTCCTCCTTCCCTGCTAGCGCGTACACACACACACACACAACCCTGGTGAGTCGGCTGGTGGCCACAGTTGTGCCATGGGTCTAGTTGGAACTTGCCCTAATTTGTGTCAAGTGGCCTCCTGTCTGATTTGATTTTCCCAGTTCCTCTCAGGGGAAAGGGAGATGATTGTTCCTGTGGGCTCTGGACACCATTGGGAGGTTAGACTAGCCTGGCACACTCAATGATTGTTCGGCATTTTGTGCAGACAGATTTCTTTGAATTACTGATTACTTTTCTTCTCTCCTCCTTTTTAATTATACAGTAATTACCTCTGTGTTGCAAAAGGAAGTAGGTAAGGTTTTTGTAATTGAGTTTTCCTCCTTGCTTATCCCAGACTGAGGAAGCCAACATGCCAGCCATTAATTTGGGAATCAGGGCAGGTGTGTAGTATGCCAGCCAGACATGGAGCCACTCATGTTTGGGAATGTTTAGGTGTGGTGCCCACATGAGAGGCAGGAAGGCTATGCTTCAGGATAGCAGGCATTTCCCCTTGGAGTATCCATGGAGGGAAATGTGTGCCTTTGCTGCCCTTTTCTTTGTGTGGATGTGTATGGGTGTAGGTCCTATTACTTAAACTCAGGCTCTGGGCACTGTCCCTGAGCTTTTTTGCCAAGGTTTGTGCTCTATCGTCTCTTGAGTAGCTAGGGTTATAAGCCAGAGTCACTGGCAAGTAGCTTTTGCTGTTTCTTTTGAATCTCCATTGAGCAGCCATCAGCCCCTTTGATCTACCAAGACTCACTGTCCATCAAGTCTCTGATTTGTTGTGATGGGTAGGATGGGGAAGAGAGAAGGTCCTGTTGGTGTCAAGTGCTGCATAGTTTTGAGTATTTAGGAGGCATTGGACAAGTCAGTCTCTGCAAGCTGGTGACTTTTTCATATCTGGGAGGGCAGATGGGGCCCATGTGAAGGAGACCTTGGTTTGGAAATTGTGCAAGATGCAATAGCTGTAGCTTTATTCACTATTCAGCCACATGGCTGATACCTCATTAGGTTCAGTAGCCATCTCATGCTGGGCATTGGCTCTGCCAGATAGCTTTAGCTGGCTTGTGTGTACAGGCTCCCAGGTAGATGCTGTTGTTGCTTGTTGGTTTTAGGCTCACAGCAGGAAGTCACACAGACATTTCCACATACTGGAAGTCAAGCAAGGGTGTCTAAGCTGGTCTGGGAGGGTTTCTCTTTTTTTCTTTTTTTGCCATTCTGGAGCTGAACTCAGGGCCAGGGCACTGTTATTGAGCCTCTTTTTGCTCAAGGCTAGCACTCTACTACTAGAGCCCAGTGCCACTTCTGGCTTTTTTTGTTTATGTGGTACTGAGGAATTGAACCCAGGGCTTTATGCATGCTAGGCAAGCACTCTACCACTAAGCCACATTCCCAACCCTAGAAGAGTTTCTTGAGTATACAGCTAATTCCTGAGCATGGGACCTTGTGTGGCTTTTGTGAGATGGCTGCTGTATTCTGTTTACAGAGGAGCTTTGCTGACCCTTATCAGTAGAGGATGACCTGGGGTCACTGACTTCAGTCACCCATGCCGCCAGTAGGTGCTGGCAGAAACTAGGAAGGTCCTGTACTGAGAAAGCCTGGAAGTGTCTTGGATGGCCCCATTGCTCCCACCTTCTTGGTGTCTTCTCTGCTCACCACCCCCCTCTGTGTCCTTTCCAGCAACTGAGCCAAGCCAGCAATACTTCACTGTATAGGTAAACCTCCAGGAACAGCTTTGGCTTTACAGGGCCAGGGGCTGGCCTTATTCTGATACCCTGGCAGAGCTCAGTTACTCACAGGCACTGGCTAAGGTGGAGTCTACCAGCTGCTAACTGCAGAAATGCATATTCAACGTGGCAGAGACTAAGCTAATTGAGTGGGCTTGCCTTGCACCCGATCACCTCACTGGATCAGATGCTCTCTGACTGCGGATAGACTCTTTGCAGGCAGGACTTTGAGGCTGTCTCACTCATCCCTGAGCAGGGCCTGTTGTGGCTCCCATGTGCCTGTCTACTTCTAGCTTTTCTGTAGAGTGTCAGGGCTATCATAATGCCCATATGTTCTTTGTCTTTTCTATACTCTTGTCCCAGAGGATGTCATAGATGGTGGCCTCTGGGTGGCAGGAAGTCAGACAGAACCAAGTCTAGAAGCCCCCAGCCATCAGGTCTTCCCTTTTGTCTTATGTCTATTTTTGTCCCTAACAAGACTGCCAGATTTATAAGGAAGTTAGGCCCCATTAACATGGAGCACCTTTTCTTCTCTGCCAGGATCCACACATTGCCACTACTTGTTCATTCCTGTCGGGGAGTCAGTGGAACCATGCTCAGGTGAGCAGCTGAGGCCATCTGGTGTAAATTGCTCTTACGCCCATGAGACAGTGGCCAAGATGTCGTGACGTCTTGGCTCTCTCCGCTGCAGCTGCTCACAGCTCTTAAACTGTTCTTTTGGGGTGAGGGACTGCTTGCCTGAGCACCTTTTTTTTTTGGTTGTGGGTCTTGAACTCTGGGCTTTGGCACTGTCCCTGAGCTCTTCAGCTCAAGGCTAGCACTCTAGCACTCTACCACTTGAGCCACAGCACTATTTCCAGTTTTCTGGTGGTTAATTGGAGATAAGAGTCTCACAGACTCTCTTGCCCAGGCTGGCTTTGAACTATGATCCTCAGATTTCAGCCTTCTGAGTTGCTGGGATTACAGCCGTGAGCCACTGGTGCCTGGCTGCCTGAGCACTTTGAGTAACTTCTTTGCACAGGAGTTAGCTGCAGTTTAGGCTCAAGGATTGAGGTACAGTCCCTACCAGTCTGCCTTGGATCCCCTCCCCTGCATCATCCCTCAGAGGGCAGCCCAGAGCCTCCTTGAAGCCTCTTTCCTGCTGTCCAGGCCCAGGCCCTTTGGAATAGCTCAGTGCTCTAAGGTTTGAAACAGTTTTAGGTCAGTACCCTGTTAAATAAGTTCTTTCTAGCTCCTGACCACATGTTACAGGGATGAGCTGACAGGCAGACTATGAAGTCTGTTCTCCAAGCTCTCTATGGAACTTCCAGGCTTTTTGGAGAAGTACAAGTCTCTGAATGCTGTGTATGGGCCATGGTTGAACGAAGAAAGTGGGGGGAGCGTGAATGGTAGAGGCTGCCCACTGGCCAGACATGAAGATGCCTCAGCTCTTTAAGTGAGACCAAAGGGCCAAGAAGCTTCCAAGGTAAAGGTGGACAGAAGGTTACTAGGGAGTGGGCCTGTACAATGGAACCAAGAACTATCGGTTTCTTGGAGAGGTAGAGGAGGGCCAGGGCCTGCTGGAGGAAGAACCATTCTAGGCTTGTTCCTTGATGGCTCAAACTCTGCTTCCCCAGCTCCTTTGAGAAGTGAGGAGCTGAGTAGTACTGGCGCTACTTGATGGTCCTGGGTTACTATCCATGGGATGGCCTGGGGTTACCAGATGTTTAAAAGTCAGAGATAGATATAGTTGGTGACTTAGAATTTACCTTGGAATCCTAAAATAGTTGTGCCTAAAGGGATCACTCAGTTCTGGGAATTTCAGCTACTCAATACTGCCATGCCAGTTGCTGGAGGAAATTTGGACCCCTGAGGATCCCCCCTGAACTCTGGGTCTGAGCACTGTCCCTCAGTTCTTCAGCTCAAGGCTAGCGCTCTACCACTTGAGTCACAGTGCCACTTCCGGCTTTTTCTGCTTACGTGGTGCTGAGGAATCGAACCCAGGGCCTCATGCATGCAAGGCAAGCACTCTACCACTGAGCCACCTTCCCAGCTACTCCCCCCCCCCCCCCGCCCCCAATCTTTGAGACCAGATGAGAATATGGCCTTGCCTTCCTCAGGGGCCTTATATCTGAAGACCCTTAGACCTCAGATAACCCACAGTGACCCCTGTCTTTTTTTCCATCTGACTCCTCTCGGTCCTAGGTAAGATGGTGAATATGTGTGAGACTGGGCTTGGGTCCCTGGTGGCTGTGCTCATGGGGTCCCTGGGAAAGGGTGGGGGTGCTTGGTGGGCCGTGAGCTTGTTTGGGGAATTGCTGGCTGTGTTTTCTGAGCTGCTGTTGATAATGAGGTATGGCAAAGGCAGGACCAGGCACATTCTGAGTCCTACAGCTCAGTGCTAGTGGCCTCAGAGGCCTCTCGACAGCATCCCACAGGTTGCTAGTCAGTGCCATGGAGCCTTTTTGGCAGGAAGCAGTTGTTCTGTGGATCTTAATTTTTGAAAGTTAACATGGGCCTTCAGGAAGTTGAAGCTGAGAAGTCCTGGAGTTATTCATGCTCAAAAAGGCTATAAGGCTAGGTGCTGGTGGCTCACGCCTGTAGTCCTAGCTACTAAGGAGGCTGAGATCTGAAGATCACGGTTCAAAGCAGGAAAGTCGATGAGACTCTTATCTTCAATTAACCCACCAGAAAACTGGAAGTGCCTCTGTGGCTCAAGCAGTAGATCGCTCACCTTGAGCTGAAGTACGCAGGGACAACACCCAAGCCCAGAGTTCAAGCCCCACGACCAGCGCCCCCCCCCCCCCCCCCCCAGCAAAAGGCTATAAGGGGTTTACCAGAGGCCAACAGTGTGAGGGGAGCCCCTCAGAGCTGCTAGAAAAGGTGTCACACATGTCAGGGCACTTCTCCACTTCTGGGGCGGTGCCCTGGGCTTCTGAAACAGTCTGGCAGGTGGTTTACCAGTTCTTCTGCTGCCCTGAGGATTGGCCCTGCTTCTCTCCAGCTCACTAGTTTCTACAGCTTGACTACAGTAGTGACTGTGGGTGCTCACCTTGCATCCCTCTGAAATATTTGCAGACCATCCTGTCCTAAAAGCCAGAATGATTAGGGATGGGCCCATATGAGAGGAGGAATGCCTTTAGGCAGTAGCCAGTGTAATGGGTTGGTCTTTGGTCCTGCACAGAAAGGAGCTGATTCTTAGGCATCTTCCTTAACCCACATAGTCCCACTTCACCTGGTTGTTGGTCAGCTCTGGGCCCACTATTTACTGCAGCTTCATTCATGGTCCTTGTGTCACCCAACCACTTTCCCCAACTGGAGTCAGGTTTTAGTTAGCCCCTGCTAACTAACTGAACCTGTGAGAGATCTGCCTTTCCTTTATGGTTACACTGCCAGAAGGATTCCATTTTCACCCTCAGGCTCTTCCACCAGGGTGAAGTGGAATGGGACTAGTGGCTGGGACTTATCCTTGTTTGCTGGGGCTTGTCTGGCTCCCTCGGGGACTTCTTCCCACCTGTGGCTGGCCAGATGGGAGTTTCCTAACTATCTCCATTGCCCACAAAAGCTTGTCCATGGCTTGGCTCAGCTTTGCCATGAGGCTGTTTCCTACTGTGAAAGTAATTCTATTTTCTTTGTATGTATTGTGGGAAATAGGAAAAACACAAAAACATCTGCTCAGGGGCCCCAAGTTACATACATATGCATGGGGGGTGGGGTGGGCCTTAGGCTCTGTCCCTGAGCTTTTTCACTCTAGTCGTTAACTAGAGGTAAGCCTCATGGACTTTCCTGCCCCAGCAGGTTTTGAACTGAGATCCTCAGATTTCAGCCTCCTAAATAGCTAGGATTATAGGCATGAGCCACCAGAACCCAACCCATTACTCTTTGATTTACATATTTCTAGACTCTGTTGTCTGCTTGTGTCTGGTTATGTGTATATATATTTACATGTATATATGTATATGTTTCTGATCACAGATGACGTATCTTTGTGTCTTCCCACTGCCCTCTTGGGGGAGGAATTGTGAGCCAGTTGCATGAATTTGTAAATGTATCCTTTTAGCTCGTGGTCTCCCCTCAGCATTGTGTGCATTGGGCCAGGTCATTCTCTGTGGGATGTCCTGGGCGCTGCAAGATGCCAAGCAGCATCCCTGGATTCTACTCACTCCAGGCTAGGAGCCTCCTTATGTCTCCTGTCAGCCATAAATGTCCCCGATATTGTCCAATATCCCCAGGGGGGCAAAATCAGTTGAGACTCCTGGGCTAGGGAATTTCATTGACTTCAGTGTGATCTGCTAAAGCCCTAGGATTGGACGCCACACCCTGAGTGGGAGGAGAGAGGAAGGAAGGTCAGTCCCAAAAGCTGGGGTCCCCCCACCTCTTGAAATACATTCTGCTGTCTGGTGGAGGAAGGGACTAGACCCTGTTCTTCCTCCTGTGTCCCCATAATGTCACCATCCTTCCCTGTGTCTCCCTCCATTCCAGCCTCTGCATTTTTTCAATTTTTCATTATGGAAATTTTCAAGTGCTCCCAAATACAGAGAATAACATGGTGGGCTACCTCCTGTCACCAGACCCCAGAGTTACTTGCTTTCTGAATCTTACCTTTCTTTTTTTTGGGTCCGGTCATGGGGCCTGAACTCTGGGCCTGGGCACTCCTTCAGCTCAAGGCTAGCGCTCTACCACTTGAGCCACAGCACCACTTCCGGCTTTTTTCTTTTTGCTTATGTGGTGCTGAGGAATCGAACCCAGGGCCTCAGGCATGCAAGGCAAGCGCTCTACTACTGAGCCACCTTCCCAGCCCATGAATCTTACCTTTCCTTATGTCATAGTGCTCATCTGAAAGGGGTTAGCTTTTTTTTTTTTGCCAGTCCTGAGGCTCAGGGCCTGGGTACTGTCCATGAGCTTCTTTTTGATCAAGGCTAATGCTTTACCATTTTGAGCCACAGCACCACTTCTGGCTTTTTCTGAGTAGTTTATTGATGATAAGAGTCTTTATGGACTTCCCTGCTTGGGCTGGCTTTGAACCACAATGCCTGGCTGGTGGCTCTTTGTGTGTGTGTGTGTGTGTGTGTGTGTGTGTGTGTGTGTGTGTGTGTGTGTGTGTGTTAGGTGCTGAAGTCTTCTGCTCAAGTCTAACACTCTACTATTTGAGCCACAGATCCACTTTCTGTTGTTTTGTTTCTGTTTGTTTGTTTGTAGTTAATTGGAGAAAGAATCTCATGGACTTTCCTGCTTGTACTGGCTTTGGTCGACAATCCTCAGATCTCAATCTCTTGTATAGCTAGGATGACAGACATGAACTATTAGTGCCCAGCCATGATGCCTTAATGATGTAGAGCCTTCTGTGTGGCTAGTGAAGACAGGGTTCTGGGTCAATAACACCTCTTCTAAACTTTGAAGCAGTTGCATGCCTTTTAAGAGGCCACACAGATGGTTGGGACCTCTCTCCAGCTCAGCCCTGAGCAGGCTCACTTGTCACACTGGCCACATGTGTGCATCTCTTTCCAGAGTAATGGCCAGGTGTAAGAGATTTTTCCCTGTGCATCTTTAACCTGGCTGCTAAAATGAGGTCATCCATTGTGTGATGCAAGGGCCCCAGTACCAGCTACATCTGGGAGCCCATGCTGTACCCACAGGCCAGAGCCCAGCTGAGTTGTCCTCACAGTGAGACTCCTTTGCCTTCTTCACTGTGCACGTGGCCTGGCCTGCCTTTTCTTTGCTGACAGTGCTGCTGTGACAAAGTCTTATTTCTGGGACTAGCTCTCCACCAGATTGTTTCTTCAGGCAGCATCAGGGTAAGGCTTGTTGGCACCTTTTTGGGGCATAGTGTTGGCTTGACCCTGGACCTCACCTTCTCTTAAGGATAACGGTCCTTCCCTTGTGAGGTGGCATTCCTTGTGCACCTGTGTGAGTCTTGCAAGCCTCTCAGCCCCCAGGACTATATTCCATGGCCTCTCTCTTGCTTTGGTTATTCTCAGGCCCTGAGGTGGGGTTTGGGGTCTCTTTGTCTTGCTGACTCTTGAGAGTTGCAGCCTTTCTCCAACTCACCTATGAGAATCTTGCATAAGGTACCCTGATGTTGGCCTTGCCCAGGTTGTTGCATGCCTTGGATGGGGTAGGCTAAGGCTGGTCAGGGCCCTTCCTGCTTGCTTTGGTTATAAGATGTTCCTGGCTGCTGGCTTGTCAGCTACAGACTGGTTCACCTGATTCTCCAGCCAGGGTTCTTAGTGGGTGCACAGTGCAGAAGCCACATCCCAATCTGCGGCTCAAGCCTGTTGGCTTCGGGCATGAGAAATATCATTTGGTGCAGAATTGGCTGTGCCACAGCCAGGATTCATGATTGAGACCTGGTGCTTCTGAGATGGGGATTTTTCTAGCTTGTGCTCCTCAGATTGGCACTAGCTCTAGACTGGGGACTACGTTGATGATGTCAGCCCAAGGACTGTGACATCACTGAGTGGAGACACAGAAGGGATGCCAGGGCCCCAGCAGGGGGATGGCCTAGGCCCTGGCAAGATGGAGGACCCCAAAAAGAACAGGGCAGGTAAGGCACCTAAGGCTGGCTTCAGGAAAAGGGAGGTTCCCCACTTTGAATTGTGTCTTGGCCCCTGGTTTTATGTCTATTCTTTGCCTAGGCCAAGCAACCAGGTCCTCTGAGCCTCATGGAGGAAGATCTTGGACTGTGGGCCTTGTGGGTAGGCTGATTCAGGGTTTATTTAGAGCTGAGTGAGAGCTTAGTGGCCCCTCCTTCCCTCTGGGGTATTTTTAGCTCTAAACCTCAGTCTGGGCCAGGACTTACGGTGATATTTCTGTTCCCCTAGGGTCTCAGGGTCACCCTGCCCCCACTCAGGTGTGTCTAACACCCCCTGCCCTAGGACTGGGAATGAGGGTTCATGTGGAGGGCTCTAGTTCTCCCCTCCCTCCCTGGCAGGGTGAGTAAGTCCCTTACTCCTTGGGTAGCATACTGGCAGTGGTCACTGAGCCCCCAGTGATGTTGGTCCTCCAGGAGCAGCTTGGACTGGGTTAGCCCCTTCTAAAGTTGAGCCTGAAAATAACAGCTCTTATTTGTGGAAGAGAAGCAGCAAGATTCCAGCCGGGGTGTGTATAGGCTCATGCCCTTCATCTCCCTGTCCTCTTCTCTCACACTGGCTTCACGGGGACTTTTCTGCTCGGGCTGGCTTTGAGCCACGATCCTCACATCTCAGCCTTCTAAGTAGCTAGGATTGGAGGTGTGAGCCACCAGCACCCCAAAAATAAGGGTTTTCTCCCCCTGAGTACTCCCAGACTCTCCCTAGGACTCCCACATTTGTCCTCACATCTTTCAGGCATACCCCTATGAGTTGTGGCCATTTCTTAGTGTATCTTCAATGAATAGGCCTTTGGAACTGACTAGCTCCCTTGCCCACAAGGCTCAGGCAGACTGGGCCGTGCACACTGGGGTGTCATTGGTTATACTAGGAATGTATAGGAAAACGGGGCCACATGGGCACAGGAGGAATTCAGGCACTTGTCCTGTTTCATCTGGCTGCTGTGTCCACTGGCACCACAGTCAGCATGCCCTCTGGCCCTGGGGTGCAGTGATTAGGAGACATAACAGTGTGATGGCTCACTGCTTTGAGGGTTCCTCCATGCTGGCTCCAGGCTAGATGTGGTCAGTGCCCCATGTAGAAGATCTCCTGAGACCTTTTGCCTATTGCTCCTTCCCACCTGGGACTGACTGAAGCAGTGTTCACAGAGCATATTCTGGTTGGCCTGAGTACCCAGGATAGAACTACATGTGTTACCTTCTGCTGAGCTGTGAGTCAGGAGATAGAGGTAAGCAAAGGTGTCCTGGGTCCACCCCGCTTACTGCTGAGCCTAGCTCTGGTAGAAGTGTTTCTGTTGTGGGCCTCGGCTTCCCTGTGAACAAGGGATGCAGGGTTTCCCTTGACAGGCTAGAGTGTCACAGTGAGATCTGAGCCTGGTGGAGATGAGCCCCAAGAAGCCCACAGTACCATCCCAGGGTGAGGTGTGGGAACTTCCCCACCTGTCTGCGACTTCAGACACCAGCCAGATATACTGCTGGTGCTAGATTTGAGGGTGTGATGAGTCCTGCTGGACCTGGCAGTAGGCACACAGCCTGACTTGCTGAAAGTGCTTTTCCAAAGCATGTCTAGAAACTCTTTATAAAACTCACTCAATGCCTGCCTTCCATGCATGAGGCCCTGGGTTCCTTCCTTAGCACCACATAAACAGAAAAGTCCAGAAGTGGTGCTGTGGCTCAAGTAGTAGAGTTCTAGCCTTGAGCTGAAGAGCTGAGGGACAGCGCCCAGGCCCAGAATTCAAGCCCCATGACTGACAAAACAACAACAACAACAACTGAACTGGGTGCTGTTGACTCATGGCTGTAATCGTAGCTACTCAGGAGGCTGAGATCTCAGGATCTCACCTCAAAGCCAGCCCAGGCAGGAAACCCCATGAGACTCTTTATTTCCAATTAACTACCAGAAAACCAGAAGTGGTCCTGTGGTTCAAGTGGTAAGAGTGCTGACCTTGAGCTGAAGTGCTCAGGGTCTGTGCCCAGGCGCAGAGTTCAAGTTCCACAACCAACAGACACACAAAGTCTCACAGGACTCATGCTTGTAGTCCTAGCTATTCAGGAGGCTGAGATCTGACCATGGGGATTCAAAGCAAGCCCAGATAGAAAAGTCCCGGTGAGACTCTTACCCCTAATTAACCCCTGAAAACAGGAATGGCACTGTGGCTTAAAGAGCTAAGGGACAGCACCCAGGCACTGAGTTCAAGCCCCACAACCAGCAAAAAAAAAGTCTCAACAGGGACTTTTCTGCCTGGGATGGCTTTTTGAGCAGTGATCCTCAGATCTCTGTCTTCTGAGTAGCTAGGATTACAGGTTTGAGCCACCAGCACACAGCAAAGTCAGAGTTTTATCCTCCTGAAGTCCCAGACCCTCCTAATGCCCATATTGTCCTCACATCTCCCAGGCCTGCCCCTCTGGGTTGTGGCTAATAGTGTATCTTCAATGAACAGAAGCCTATCTCAGCTTCTGTTTTATCTGGAACTTGACAAATCACTGCTTCATGAAGAGACAGTTTCTCAGACCCAGCGGATACTTTTTCCATGTACAAATCATTGTATTGGCCCCTAGACTCCTATGATGCTGGCTGGTAATGTTCTGCCTCCTGGGGCCTGTTTTCTCTTCATCTTCAATCTTTTCCCATAGAATTCAGTTTGTGTTTCTTTTTTTTTTTTGTCGGTCGTGGGGCTTGAACTCTGGGCCTGGGCGCTGTCCCTCAGCTCTTCAGCTCAAGGCGAGCACTCTACCACTTGAGCTACAGCGCCACTTCCTGTTTTCTGGTGGTTTATTGGAGATAGGAGTCTCACGGTCTCTCCTGCCTGGGCTGGCTTTGAACCGCGATCCTCAGATCTCAGCCTCCTGAGTAGCTAGGATTACAGGCGTGAGCCACCAGCGCCCAGCTTCAGTTTGTGTTTCTTTATCCAAAGTTGTTTTCAAGAGAGTCTTGGTCTGGAATGGTTCTGTCTAAAGCACATTTAAAATAACCTTATGGCAGGCCTGGCGTGAGGTCTTCTGCCTGTCCAGGGCCTGGGCACAGGCATGGGATATTCAGGGTTGCCTGGTGACTGAGTTCTGAGTATCCCTTGCTTCATGGACCTTTCCTGCCTTCCTTTGTGTGGTATGAGTGTTTTTTGTTTGTTTGTTTGTTTTTTGGTCATGGGTCTTCAACTCTAGGCCTGGGAGCTGTCCTTGGGCTCTTCAGCTCAAAGCTAGCGTTCTACCACTTGAGCCACAGTGTCACTTCCGGTTTTCTGGTGGTTAATTGGAGATGAGAGTCTCATGATGTTCCTGCCTGGGCTGGCTTTGAACCAAGATCCTGAGTAGCTAGGATTACAGGTGTGAGCCACTGGTGCCTGGCTGAGTTGCTTTTTTTGAGGGGGGAAGAACTAATACTGGGGCTTGAACTCAAGGTTTCTTTTTTTTTGTGGGGGGGGGGGGAGGTCCGGTCATGGGGCCTTGAACTCTGGGCCTGGGTGCTGTCCCTCAGCTCTTCAGCTCAAGGCTAGCGCTCTACTACTTGAGCCACAGTGCCACTTCTGGCTTTTTCCTTTTTTTTTTTGCTTATGTGGTGCTGAGGAATTGAACCCAAGGCCTCAGGCATGCAAGGCAAGCGCTTTACCACTGAGCCACCTTCCCAGCCCCTAGAACTCAAGGTTTCTTACTTGGCTTTTTTGCTCATACTTGGCACTCTGTCACTTAAGCCATACTTTCACTTGCATTTTGCTGTGGTGGCAACATCTACAGATTTATCTATCTGGGCTGGCTTTGAACCTTGATCCTCAGATCTTAGCCTTCTGAGCAACTAGGATTACAACTGGGCACCCAACATGAGTTGCTGTCAATGCTTATGGTAGTCTGCACCTCACACATGGCCCTCAGGAGATGTGCAACTCATTGATCTCTGCATCCCCACAGTTTAGTCCAGGACTTCTCACCCTGCCAGGGAGGACTCTATCCTCCTCCCATGAAGCAAGGGTCTGGTTTAGGTCCTGACTCCAAACTTTCATCTGCCAGCTCTTTTTCTCTATTTCTCGCTCGAGAATTCTCTGGGCCACTCCAGGAAATGAATCTCTTTTCCCCAAATAGTATAGAGGTACATTCCATGGCCTCAGCGCCTCCAGTGGCCAATGGGAAGGGCTTGCCACCATGTCTTAAACTGGGTATGTGGTATCTTCTAACCCATGGCTCCTTTTTTTTTGTCAGTCATGGGGCTTGAACTCAGCCTGGGTGCTGTTCCTCAGCTCTTCAGCTCAAGGCAAGTGCTCTACTACTTGAGCCACAGCGCCATTTCTGGTTTTCTGGTGGTTTATTGGAGATAAGAGTCTCACAGACTTTCCTGCCTGGGCTGGCTTTGAACTGTGATCCTCAGATTTCAGCCTCCTGAGGAGCTAGGATTACAGGCCTGAGCCACGGATACCTGGCTAAATCGAAAGCTAAGTGTCTCTAACAGAGGCCCCTCCTGACTAAACGCTGAGTCAGAGCAGACTTCCCAGCTCAAGCACCAGCCCCCAACCTAGTCCCTTGAGCTACCTGTCACCAGGCCCCTCAGCTTCCATAATCATGTCTCTTGTAAAGGATGCAAACCCAGAAATAAACTTAGGTTAGGAATGGAGTTGTATAAGCCTGAGCTCATTTGTGGCCCAGGGATTCAAGAATCACAAAGTTCTGACATGGAGAACAGTTTCCATGTCAGAGCTGAAACCGACAAGTACAATCACTTTAGGCCATGCCAAAATCTCTTAATTTCTTTTTTTTTTTTTTTTTCTTTTTGTCAGTCATGGGGCTTGAACTCTGGGCTTGGGCGCTGTCCTTGCATTCTTCAGCTCAAGGCAAGTGCTCTACCGCTAGAGCCACAGTGCCACTTCCGGTTTTCTAGTGGTTTATTGGAGATGAGTCTCACAGACTTTCCTGCCCAGGCTTGCTTTGAACTGCGATCCTTAGATCTCAGCCTCCTGAGGAGCTAGGATTACAGGCGTGAGCCACCAGCGCCCAGCAAAATCTCTTAATTTTGGAGCCACAGCTTCTTACTTGGGATTAAAACTGCCTATCCTACCTACCCCACAAGCTTGATATTAGGATAAGATGACATTAAACTGTCTCAAAAAAAAACCCAAAAAAACAAAAACAGAAGCCAGGTGCCAGTGGCTCGCGCCTATAATCCTTGCTACTCAGGAGACTGAGATCTGAGGACCCCAGTTCAAAGCCACCCTGGGCAGGAAAAGCTGTGAAACTCTATCTCCAATAAACCACCAGAAAACAGGAACTGGCGCTGTGGCTCAAGTGGTAGAGCACTCACCTTGAGCTGAAGAGCTGAGGGACAGACCTCAGGCCCAGAGTTCAAGTGCCATGATTGACCAAAAAGGAAAAAAAAAAAAATCATTAAGTTCCCAAGGATTATAAGGTTCAGTGGCAGGCAGGGACAGAGTCCAGATATATACTTGTATCACTTCTGGCTTGTATTACTCTTCTGGCTAGACCTGCTCACCCTTCCCATCGCTATATGTGCCCCCAAGGTGATGGATCATTTCACCAGGTGTCCTGTTGGTCTTCTGTAGGCAGTCACGGCTGCATGTGCCAAGTCTCTTCTGGTTATGTGGATACTGGGGACAGGGAGATGTAAGCATGTTGGCCTGGGGAGTATGCATATGTGTGTGTGTGTGTGTGTGTGTGTGTGTGTGTGTGTGTGTTTGCTTTCTGCAGGCCTACTGGTAAGCAACCTCTTGAGTGGGCATCTCAGTGCAGGCATGTGTATCTCAGTGACTTGCTCTATGGCATACAGAGGTTTTCTGAAGAAGGTAGGCCTGCTTGTGCTGAGCTGCCCATGTGTCAGGGTGTGTCCATGCTGGCTGTGCTGGGCTGGATTGCTGAATTTCTGGTTTTAGCCTATGATATCCTTCAGTAAGTACAGGTGTTCCCTGGCAGACATGAGGGCATTCCCTCCCCCAGCTTCATTGTATAGGCTCCTATGCTTGGACTAGGCACCATCTCATTCTCATGAGATCCCTCAGGACAGGAACCTTATGGCTCCAGGCTGCTGGGTGCCACTTGGGCCTCTTCACTACTGTGCTGTTGGCAGCAGATGCCACTTCCAGGTATATGAGCAGGAGCAAGCCTGGCCATGGCTAACTCAGCACTGTCAAAGGAGCTGGTCCAACTTGTGGCCTCAATGGGTGAGGAGCGTGGTGTGACTAAAGGCAGTCACTGGCTCAGCCTGAAGATATCCATGCTTCAGGGGTATCCTGCTAGGCTAAGGTGTGCAGAAGAGCATCTGGGCCTGGTTGTCATGTCCTTTCTTCCTCACAAAGGCCTTGCTGGGCATTGCAGAAGTGGCCCAGCACTAGCTAGTGACACACACAGGTGCTGTTGCGTCCCGTCTCCCTACCACATAATGCCAAAGCCCTGGGCCACAGGGAAGATGGGCTTCAGAAGAGGAAAGGAGACTATTTCCTGAATACATGGGAGAGCACCACTGATTGTGTACAGAGGTTCTCAGAGTGCCCAGGGAAGAGGTTGATGGTTAGCCATTGGCTACCTGTGCTTCCCTTCTTCTTGAGCAGCAGGGAGAGTCATATTTCTAGCAAACTGACAGGCAGGGATGTCATGTGCTCAGTGGTCACTCACCTGCAACCACACTTCCCACTGCTTCCCTGTGCTCAGCGCCAACCGGCACAGGGCTGGCTGCCCGCCACAGTTCAGGCAAGGAAATACAAATCCAGCTTGGTGCAGCGGCATCTCCCACCAGGTGGCTGTGAGCAAAGGAGGGTAGGGGAGGGGTGGAGACCCTGAGCCCTCACCCACTGAGGGGATGTGAGGTGGTGTATCTGCTGTGGAAAGCAGACCAGTGTGAGGCCTTTTTGTTCTCTCCCCGAGAGTCCTCAGGATCCCTCTGTTGTAGTATGTGTCAAAACTTTACTCCTGTTCATGACTCAGTGATACTCTAGTGTGGAGAACCACACCGTGTCCATTCACCCATCACAGACACTGGATTATCCTCCGCTGCTGCACGTTCATACATACGTTTCTGTGTGCACCTGTTCAATTCTCAGGTACACAACTAGGGGTGATAACCTGATCACTTGACACTATAGCCTCTAGATTTGCCTGTTCTGATATATGCTTTTCTGTGCAGATCTTTGGCCCCTGGTTTACAAATAATGAAATATATGATACTCTATTGGAAGGTGTGTGTGTGTGTGTGTGTGTGTGTGTGTGTGTGTGTGTGTGTGTGTGTGTGTGTGTGTGTGTGTGTGCGCGCGTGCGTGCTAGTGCTCTGGGCTGGGAATGTGGTACAGTGCTTGTCTAGCATGCATGAAGCCCTGGGTTCAATTCCTCAGTACCACATAAACAGAAAAAGCCAGAAGTGGCATTGTGGCTCAAGTGGTAAAGTGCTAGCCTTGAGCACAGAGAGGCTCAGGGATAGAGTCCAGGCCTTGAGTTTCGTCTTCTACCACTTGAGCCATAGTACTTCCAGCCATTTCTGAGTAGTTTGTTGGAGATGAGTCTCATAGACTTTCCTGCCCCGGCTGGCTTTGAACCTTGATCCTCAGATCTCAGCCTCCTGAGTATCTAGGATTACAGATGTGAGATAGATACCAACACTCAGCTCCATTGATTTTTTTTTTTTTGTCAGTCGTGGGGCTTGAACTCTGGGCCTGAGCACTGTCCCTGAGCTTTTGCTCAAGGCTAGCTCTTTACCACTTGGGCCACAGCACCACTTCCAGTTTTTAATGTTAATGTCCTACTGAGGAATCAAACCCAGGGTTTCATGTATGCTAGGCAAGCCGTGTTTTAGTTCTGTTGGGGCCAGAACTGATATGGGCCACTGGCTGGCATTTCTTAGGGCCTCAGAATGCTGTTGTCTGAGAGTTTGTGCATCTGAGTGTCAGCATGCTCTTGAGTGTGGATGTGAGTACACCAGGCCAGGCGCTCTACCACTTGTGATAATGTCTCCTTTCATCTGTGGCTCTGGGGAATGGACTAATTGAGGGCTTTCCAGCAGGTGTTCCCAAGATCCAGGCACTGCCCTTGGTCTGGTTCCCAGAGGACCCTGCCCTGTGGCCTTCTTCCAGGGAGGAGCTGGAAGTGCCCTGGAGCAGGTACAGGGCCCAGGACCCCCCCCACCCCCACCCCCCGCCTATCCTTATTCTGGGGAGGTGGAAAAGCCCCTAGATGGGTGTACTGTTCAGTAGTCCTGAGCGCCAGAGAGACTTGTAGAACTACAACTCCCAGACTTCACTCCCTGTGTTCCCACATTCATGTAGCTGTGTCATGTCTGACAATGTCATAGTCCCTAGTTATGGCTCTCAGTCTTGGGTCCACTTGCAACCAGTCCTTCCACTATGTATGTTGAATAGTATGGACAACCCAGATGGAGGCTTGGGCACCGAAGAGTGCAGATGGCATTGTTCTCCTGGAACTTGACAGCTGTAAGAATCCTGTCATACTACCTAGGCAGGCGCTTTGCCTGCGTGCTTACCTTAAGAGGGTCTCCAAGAGGGAAGTTTGGGGCACTTTCACGCTGGGGTCTGTATAGAGCCCCTCTTGTTCAAGCTAACCTGAAACTGGCAAGACCTGTGGCGACATGGTCTCCTGTTACTGACACTCACTGTTCACCTTGCTTAGTAAGAACCTTTGATGTCCTTGGTCTCCATTCCTCTCATTTCCTTCCTCTCTCAACTATTTACAGTTGCTGGGGAGGGGGGGGGTGCTATGTCCTTGCACTAAGCATGAGGCTTAGTGCTGGGTGGGGCTGTAGGCAGGATGACCCCATAGGGGTCAGTTTGGCAGGCAAGGCCCTTCCCAGCTCTGTTGGCACTCAGTTCATAGCTGCAAAGCCTGAAGGAGCAGATGGATTTGTGTTTTTTTTGTTTTTGTTTTGTTTTGTTTTTTCCAGTCCTGCAGCTTGAACTCAAGGTCTGGCCACTGTCCCTGAGCTGCTTTTGCTCAAGGCTACTACTTAAGCCACAGTGCCACTTTTGGCTTTTTCTGTTTATGTGGTACCAAGGAATCGAACCCAGGGCTTAATGTGTGCTAGGCACACTTTAACACTAAGCCACGTTTCCAGCCTTGCCTTGTGGTTTTGATGCTTAGCATTGAACCTAGGTCTCTGATGGAGCAGATTAATTGGATTTGTTTAGAGACAGAGTCTTGCTATGTAGTCCAGGCTGAACTGGAACTCATAATCCTCCTGCCTCTGTTTTTCCAGTCCAGTAGCCTCTGCTACCACACCCAGTACTCTGTAGCAGAAAAAATTTTAATTTGGTTCCTTTAGCCCAGGGGCTTGAGAACTAGAGGCTCTGATATAGGGAGCTCCAGCTGGGAGCAGCAGAAGCTGGTGGTGTGAAGGTTGTGTGTGAAGGCCTGCACTTGGCATGACAAGGACTGTCAAGATGGTCTATGGGTGGGTGCAGGCCAAGTCTGAAGGGAGTGAGGTTCTAGGAGGAGCCATTCAGGCACTTGAGCTATGGGGAGGGCATCTCAGGGCAGATTTCTGCCGCTTTTCTTTTTTTTTTTTTGTTGGTCGTGGGGCTTGAACTCTGGGCCTGGGCGCTGTCCCTCAGCTCTTCAGCTCAAGGCGAGCGCTCTACCACTTGAGCTACAGCGCCACTTCTGGTTTTCTGGTGGTTTATTGGAGATAGGAGTCTCACGGTCTTTCCTGCCCGGGCTGGCTTTGAACCGCGATCCTCAGATCTCAGCCTCCTGAGTAGCTAGGATTACAGGCGTGAGCCACCAGCGCCCGGCTTCTGCGGCTTTTCTACCTGGGCCGCCTTTGGGCTGTTTTCCTTTCTGTGCCCTCTTAGCCTGTTTTTCGGTGTAGGGCCAGGCCATTTCCCCTACCACTCTGCACAGCGCTTGTCTGGGCTTCCCACCAGGACCTCTGGAGAAGCCACAGTCTGGGCTGCACAGTTATAGTTCCTTGCTTCCACAGCCTACCCTCTCACTGTGTCAGTGCTCTTCCTGGGATGGAGAGGCAGTGGAGGCCTGTCTGAGGTCAGGTACGGAGGCTCCTGTCCCCATCTGAGCCCTGTCTGCTCTGCCATCTGTCACCTTCCCGCTCTTAAGCAGTCCTTAGAGTAGAGACCAGGACCAGCAGACAGGCTTTTTGAATTTGAGGCCTCCTGCCATACTTCAGCCTCTCATAGGCCTCTGCTGTTTGGCTACTTGGTCTAGGCTACCCACCCTATCTTCCCCTTGGGAAGTCCATGTGCCCGAGGTCACAACCTTCAATCTGATCTCTGACCTCTTCTGTTAGTGATGGATTTGTGGGGGTTAGGTAGGAGGTAGGTAATGAGTCCCTCACATAAGATCTAGGGCAGGAATGTTGGCCTGTCTCAGATCTCCAAAGATGTTTCTGGAAACATAGCCTCCTAGGAGACATGTCCTGGTGCTGTACTTAGTTAGCCTGCTCACCCAGTCTACCCCACAGGGAGCCATGGTGCTCTGTGATGTCCTCACAAGCTTCTTGACCTCTCTCTCTCCCCCCCCCCCTCCCTCTCTCCCTCTCTCCTTCCCCTCTTCCCCTCCCTCCCCCCTTTCTTTTTCTCTCTGCAGCTGGGTGCCACGAGATTTGAGGCTGTGGGACCTGTCAGCAGGATGTCTCCTCTCTCTGCAAGCAACCCTGAGGCCACCAAGATGAGCACCGCGGCTGAGCCCACGAGCGTGGTTGCGTGTCATTAGCTGGGAGCCGCAAGGCCACCCACAGCTGGTGTGATGGTGTATTAGCGCAGAGTGGTGACCTCAGGTTTTGTAGACTCGGGATTGCACAGAGCAGAGTCACCGTGGAGAGGCCAGGGTACCACAAACTTATGGATTTTGACAAGAAAGGAGGGAAAGGGGAGTTGGAGGAGGGCCAGAGAATGTCCAAAACCGGCGGGGGCCGGAGCAGCCATGGCGTCCGGAGCTCGGGGACCAGCTCAGGGGTCCTGATGGTGGGCCCCAACTTCCGAGTTGGCAAGAAGATAGGCTGTGGCAACTTCGGGGAGCTTCGCTTAGGTAAGTCCCCCACTTGTGCAATGGCAGGGAGAACTGGGAGGTCTTGCTGACAGGCTGAGCTGGTACGGCTGACCCCCACCACTAGTGGATATCCCTGGAACTGTCGGGTCATTTAGGGACGTTTTAGGAAGAAAGCTCGGACCTGGCCCCTCCGAAGACCTGCGAGGAGCAGGACAGACAAGCCACACAACGCTGATGGGGAGAGCTGACTGCTTATTTACAGTAGTTACTCCCTCCCCCGATTTCTAAGCTGGACAAATCCTGGCATGGTTTGCAGGGCCATCTGGAAGCAGCTGGGAGCCCTGGTCACGTTTAGCCACTAGTGCCACACTGTGTACCTTTTTTTTTTTTTTTTCTTTTGTCAGTCATGGGGCTTGAACTCTGGGCCTGGGCATTGTCTCTGAGCTCAAGGCGAGTGCTTCTCCCACTTGAGCTACAGCGCCACTTCCGGCCTTTTCTGTTTATGTGGTGCTGAGGAATCAAACCCAGGGCTTTATGCATGCGAGGCAAGCACTCTTACCACTGAGCCACCTTCCCAGCCCTGTGTACCTTTTTTCATTGGCACACAATGCTTGGTCCACCTGGGGCATACACTTGAAGCCTGAGGTGGGTACCCCTGAACACACAGGACCCTAAGCCAGAATCCCTCCTTGGCAGAGGCCTGCCTTCAGGTGTCAGCATGCCAGCCTTTGAGGAGCTCTGTTCTTATCAAGTCAGGTCAGGCCCAGTCTTTCTGGTCATCCATCCATGGAAGGCTTCTGTTCCCAGAAGCTGCTGGAATCCCAGCCATGTCAGACCCCTGACCCTTTCAGATGGTATGGGGATCCTGGGCACCAGGCAAGGGGACTTGGTACATGCTCCATGCCAGACTACCACATCAGGCACCCAGCCTCCATCTGGAGTGGTCAGATGAGGGAGACTGAGGCATATGGGATGTATGCGACTTGGCTGCACCCCAGGGCAGCAGCCACGCTGGAGCCCCCACTCACCTGTTTCTGCACCTGTAAATGGAGTGGTGACATTTGCTTCTTGAGGGACTGGTATGAGAGTTATAGCAGTTGACTTCTGTGACAAGCACATGGCAAGCTCTGAGAATTTTGGGGTCTCTGGTTTAGTGTGGCCACGTGTCCCAGGAGGTGTGTGATTTTGGAAAGCCTCTTTTCAGTGGCTTTACTTAGTTTCCTCATAAGGCCAGTTTGAAACTCTGTCCTGAGCCTATATATTTTTTTTTTTTTGGTTGGTCATGGGGCCTGAACTCTGGGTCTGGGCGCTGTCCCTCAGCTCTTCAGCTCAAAGCACTCTACCACTTGAGCTACAGCACCACTTCTGGCTTTTTCTGCTTATGTGGTGCTGAGGAATCGAACCCAGGGCCTCATGCATGCAAGGCAAGCACTCTACCACTGAGCCACCTTCCCAGCCCCCTGTATGACCTTTTGCTGAGACCCTAGGTCTTCACCTCTTACCACCCTGTATGCAGAGCCTCCTGCCTGCAGCCTCAGAAAGTCCCAGCTTCAGGTTTTTTAGCCAAAAGATGGAGCCTTCCCTACTGCCCGTAAGATATGCACCTGTGTTCACACATTGACACTTGCAGACAGGGAGATGCACAGTGTAGACTCACACAAAGGCACATATACATAGAAGAACACAGCTGTGAGTGTGGTGGTATGCACATTGCATACATACAGACATGCACACAAGCTTATGCAGACAGACCTACTTATACACAATCACATGTCCAGCACTATCTTCTGGCAACCTGGAGGGTGACCTTATCCATCTTTAGGGACATGGTTGGCCTGGGTCCTGTGCTTGGACAGTGGGAGCAGTAGCTAAGCAGTGCAGGTTCCTATACAGCTGAGAGTCCACATGGGCTGTGGGTGGCTTTTATTTTTGCAAGTTGTGTAAATTAGAGTTCTTTTTAGCCTGGCCTCTGGCTTCATGTTCTTATGTCCCAGTCATTGCTCACTGCATACTGCTGTGGGGTTGTCTGCTTATAGCATGTACTATGCTTTTATTTCTTTGTCTATCTGCTAAAGGGCGTTCAGGTGTTTCTGTTTGGGTGTCTAGGGATAGAACTGTCCTGAACGTCCTTCTCTGAGGATGTCAGCAGTTTGGGGAGGTGGTCATGTCCTGGGTGCTGGAGCTCCAGCATCTTCTCATCAGTGTAAATCCAGAATCCTTCCTTGGCCCACAGCCACTTTCAGAGTTGCCATCTGTCAGGCCTGTGTGACCATAATTGCTGCAGTGGCTTTTTGAGCATGAGCTCCTCCAGTCCTAAGTCCACAAGACCTCATGTGCCTGTGTACATGTTTCACTTGAACCCAAGCTCTCCTCTAGGGACCCAGCTCTCTGGCAGGTCTTAGCCAGCTGTGTCCACCTAAGGTTTCTTCAGTAAAGCACAGTAGGAAAAAAAAATCACCATAAGACATAATTGACCAGGGAAGTGTCATCACATCTGGAAATGGCTGCTCGTGAGACATTGGAGGGGGTTATTGTGAGTGGTTCCAGATGGTGAAGCAGGTGTTCACAGAGCATCTTCCTAGAGTACATAAAAAAAGCCATGACGGGAAAAAGATTAATGATCCAGCGAAAAGTGGGCAAAATATGTGAACAGACAAAATCCGAAAGAAGACTGTTGAAGTAGCAGCTCTTCAGAGAATGGCGCATGTGAGCCTGTATTGTGGACTTACTGCATTGCACCACTCATGAGAGTTGCAACCTAGAAACAATCCAGCATCTGCTGAGGTTGAGCTGGGGACAAGATCAGAGCTCCTCAGATTGCTGCAGCAGGAGGCGGGAACAGTTTACACATGGCCTTGTCATCCTATGTTGGTTGCCTTCTTGGCTTCTCCACAGCCATCAAGCATCCTGTCTGGTGGGGTAGGTTAGATGGGGTATTGTTGCTGGGAGGTGGAGGCATTTCTGTGTGAACTTGCCTCTAAAGGGAAAGAGGACCAGAAATAGATGCTGAACTTGATCACAGGTGACACCAGTAGGAGGGGCACTGTGCTGTGTCTAGGACTTGGGAATGTTTCTACAAATAAGGAATCCCAACTGTGTGTTCGGCTGTGTTTCACACCTATAAGCCAAGTTTACTTGGAAGTCTGAGATGAATAAATCGCAGCTCAGAACCAGACCAGCCCTGGCAGAAAAGTTGGTGAGATTCTCAGTGAGGGGATTCCTTGAGTAAGTGGATGGTGGCTTGGGTGTACACCTGGGTGGAAAGTGAGATCCTGTCCTAAAAAGAACTAGCAAAAAAAAAAAAAGAAGAAGAAAAAAGAAAAAACTGGGTTGGAGATGTGGCTGAGTGGTAAAGTGCTAGCCTAGCACCCTGAGTTCAAACTCTAGTACCATCCAAAAAATAGTGAGTACTAGTGACTTACACCTAAATTGTAGCAGCTCATGAGGCTGAGATGTGAGGATTGCAGTTTAAAGCTAGTCAGAGCAGGAAAGTCCATGAAAATCTTATTTCCAATAAAGTACCCCCAAAAGCTACAAGTGATACAGTAGGGACAGCAGCCAGGGCCCTGAGTTCAAGCCCCAGGACCAGCACCAAAAAATAAAACACAAAACCCCTGAAAGTGAAGCTGTGGCTCAAATAGTAGAGCACCAGCCTTAAGTAAAAGAACCAAGTGAAAAATGTCAGGCCTAGAGTTCAAGTACCAGTACTGGAACAAAAAAAAAAAAAAAATCAACCAAACAAAAAATGCCCAGAACAACAAATAAATCCTGAGGTGGCAAGATAGTGTAGCAGGTTCACTGCCCTGTCTTGGGGCAAGCAGACAGTTTCTGCACAGAATTTCTGCTGCTAAGCATTCTTTATATTAGCAGTTCACAGAGGCAGAGCAACCCAGGGACCAGGCCAGAGGGTAGTACGCTCAGCTCACTGGCTCACAGAGGAGCCATTGCTGCGTTCTCAAGATGTCACCTTCTGCAGTGCCGCTACAGGCTTGATGAGATCCTACAGGCTATTTGGGGACACCAGTGAATTAACTGACCGTTGGCTCTGGTTGGAAACAAGCACCTGGACAGCAAGGCAGCATTTAAGCATAACAAGTCCAGAGAGAGCTATGGCAGCGTGTCTGCGAGCACATCAGAACATCGAGGACAAACTGCAGCCTAGAGGCCTGTAGGGTTGTGACCATGGGGATCTCAGCTTCTGAGTTTTGATCCCCTCAGCAGTGTCTCCACACCTGCTGTCTTCAGATCCCCCAGCTGTCCTGCAGCAAAGCCAGGAGGACATAGAAGCTCTTCCTGCAGTGGGTGGCAGGCACGATGAAAGCAGCATACAAAGGCCCAGCTTTGGAATCCATCTGGGACAGAACTCTGAGGTGGTTACGGGTGGGACGTGCAGAGCCTGGAGACTGGGCACTCGCAAATACATATGGGATATGCATATTCTGTGAAGACACATAGAGGCTGGCTCTGAAACATAGAGGTAGGATCCCACCACCCTCATGGGCCCAGTTCCCTGGAAGTTAATAACACCACCACTTCTCTGCCAGTCTGTTGGCAAGTAATCCTCATCCTGGGCCATTATGGAGACTAGGAGTGGTGGATGAAGGCCTGGAGAACTCCGCCTTAAGCATGGAAGGGGTTCTGGCCTAACCAGCCTGCCCATTCTGGACCGCTGATAGGAAGCCCAGAGCAGAGCTTGGGGCTCTTGGCTCAACTTTGGGCTCCTTAGGCCCAAGGAGACAATACAGCAGGGCCTATTGAGCAAGAGGGAGTCTTCACAGGGTGATGTGCCCTGGCCCAGCACTGCCCTTTCCTTCCTTGGCACCAGGAGAGTAGGCCCACTAGTACCCAGGATGGAAATGCTTTTTTGTGTGTGTGTCAGTCCTGGGGTTTGCTGGTCTTAAATTCTACCGGGGTGCTGTCCCTGAGCTTTTTTTTTTGCTGAAGGTTATAACACTCATCACTTGAGCCACAGCTCTGCTTCTGGCTTTTTTGGAGGTCAAACGGTTCACCTACTTTCCTGACCAGACTGGCTTCTACCTGCAATCCTCAGATCTCAGCCTCCTGAAAAGCTAGAATAACAGACATGAGCCTGTGGTGCTGATTTTGGTGAAGGTTGAGGACAGTGTGGGCACAGTGGCCAGGAGCCCTATAATCCTGATGTCCTCTGTTTCCATAGGAAAGAACCTCTATACAAACGAGTACGTGGCAATCAAACTGGTGAGTTTGTTCTCTTGTGTGGTTAGGGGGAGGGGAGTTCCGTGGCCCCCATAGGGACCCTGGGGGGCTGCTAACTGAGCCCTGTCTCCCAGGAGCCCATCAAGTCCCGGGCCCCGCAGCTGCACCTGGAGTACCGTTTCTACAAGCAGCTCAGCACTGCAGGTAAGGGGCATGTGTGGGCAGCAGACTGGTTCCCCTGCAGGGTATGGTGCCTAGACGCAGCTGTTTCCTCCTTGCAGAGGGAGTCCCTCAGGTCTACTACTTCGGCCCCTGCGGGAAGTACAACGCCATGGTGCTGGAGCTTTTGGGGCCCAGCCTAGAGGACCTGTTTGACCTGTGCGACCGCACCTTCACGCTGAAGACGGTGCTCATGATTGCCATCCAGCTGGTGCGGGCAAAGGGGAGGGACGTGTGGAGTTGTTGGGGGGTGGGGGGGAGAAGGCATGACTGGGGTCTGCTTCTGCTAAGGCCCCCTTCCCACCCAAGATCACACGCATGGAGTATGTGCACACCAAGAGCCTCATCTACCGAGATGTGAAGCCGGAGAACTTTCTGGTGGGGCGCCCGGGGACCAAGCGACAGCACTCCATCCACATCATCGACTTTGGGCTGGCTAAGGAGTACATCGACCCTGAGACCAAGAAGCACATCCCGTACCGCGAGCATAAGAGCCTGACGGGCACTGCGCGCTACATGAGCATCAACACACACTTGGGCAAGGGTGAGCGCCGTGGGGAGCACAAGGGGGTGAGGGTTGGAGGCTGCAGGCCGCACTGAGCCTGCTGTTCCCGCTCTTGTCCGCAGAGCAGAGCCGCCGTGATGACCTGGAGGCACTGGGCCACATGTTCATGTACTTCCTACGTGGCAGCCTGCCCTGGCAGGGACTCAAGGTAGGGACCAGGACTCGAGGTGGGGAGGAGGCAGGAGCAGGAGACTGAGCTGGACAGTGCTGACCATGGTCCCCTGCAGGCCGACACACTCAAGGAGCGGTACCAGAAGATCGGTGACACCAAGCGGGCCACGCCCATCGAGGTGCTGTGTGAGAGCTTCCCAGGTGAGGCCTGCATATTCCAGCTCACATCCCCTGTCCATAGTGCCCCAGCCAGGCCTCATTTTGCCCTGTATGCGCCCTCTGCAGAAGAGATGGCCACATACCTGCGCTATGTGCGCCGCCTGGACTTCTTTGAGAAGCCGGACTATGACTACCTGAGGAAGCTCTTCACTGACCTCTTTGACCGCAGCGGCTACGTGTTCGACTACGAGTATGACTGGGCTGGGAAGCCTCTGGTAGGTGGTGCTGGGAGCCCCACTAGTGGACATGGTGTGGTATTCAGGAACCCTTGGGTAGGTTATGGGAGTGTAGTAGAAGCCCCCTTAGGGAGTGGTGTAGGTGGGGAGCTCCTGTAAGTAATGACGGTGTATGGGGCGCCCCCTGGAGGCGATGGGAGTGTGTACTGATGTACCCTACCCAGTGGTGATGGGTGGAGGTGGTGATTCCTCTTAGGTGAGGGGTCTAGGAAGGGTGCTCCCACAGGTGCTGAGGAGAAGAGGGGGACTGGTAGGTGATATAAGTGGTGATGGGCGTGGGAGGGAAAGACCCCAGAGGTGAGAGGGAAGGGGAGGAGCCTCTGTAGGTGATGGGGTTGCATGTAGGGAGCTCCCATAGGTGATGGGGATACAGAGAGGATGCCTTGTAGGTGAAAGAAGTGGGGGGGCAGAAGTGATGGGGTGAGAGTAGGTGAGGAGCCTCATGTGTGATAGGGGCGAGCCACATGCCCCCCAGTAGGTGGGGGGGACAGCCAGCCCCTGCACAACAAGGAATGAGTGGGGAGGTGTCCATCCACTGGATAGTAGGCCAGGGGAGCCTGACCGAGTAGGTGGGAGCAATAGCCCTCCTGGCCCATCTTGATGCCTCTTCTCCCAGCCAACACCCATTGGCACCGTTCATGCTGACCTCCCTGCCCAGCCCCAGCACCGGGACAAAGCCCAGCCACACAACAAAAACCAGGTGAGTGCCTGTCCTTTGGGACTCCCACATCCAAGGGTCCAGAGGCTGGCATGACTCCCTTACTTCCCCTGCCCTCCTAGGCACTGAACTCTACCAATGGAGAGCTGAACGCAGATGATCCCACAGCTGGTCACTCCAATGCCCCCATCACGGCCCCTGCAGAGGTAGAGGTGGCCGATGACACCAAGTAAGGCTCTGGATAGGGCTCTAGGGGTGGGGATGTCTTTTGGTCCTGCAGCTAGCCCATTCCCACTGCCCTTACTTCCCTGCTCTTCTCTAGGTGCTGCTGTTTCTTCAAGAGGACGAAGAGAAAATCATTGCAGCGGCACAAATGACCCAGGTGCCTGCAGCGCTGTGACTTTCTCCGTGCAGCCCCAGGCGCTTGTTCAGGACGCCTAGGGGGTCCATCAGCGGCCCGGGGTCCAAGCCCAGCCAAAGCCAGGGCGCGCAAACTGTGGGACTCCAAGGGCCCAGAACGGCCACAGGCCCCCACCCCCGGGACGTGGGGTCACTTCCTTCACGTAAGACTTTGGCTGAAATTTCTACACCCGTGTCTAGTCCTCCCCTCCGAGAGCATTAACTATTTAAAACAAGGATAAAAGGAACAAAGCAGAGGCCACCCTGCGCTCGCCCCTCCTGCCGCCCATGCTCAAGTGCATAGTGTGGCCCCGGAGGCCCAGGCCGCCCACTCCCGTTAGCCTCATAAAGTCCAGCTTGTCTCCCTCTATCCAAAGGCCGTTTTCTCCAGGGGGGACAGGCCCAGCCTGGGAGAGGCTCTTGAGCCAACTCACCGGCTGCCCAGGAGGGTCTCAGGCATTGCTGCCAGGGTGAGGCCAGCCCTGGGCCTCCCCAAAACCAAAGGGGAAGTCAGGGTGGGGCCGCAGCTGCGGCCAAAGTCAGCCTCGCAACCAAAATGCTGCACCAAAGCTCGGCGCCCGGTGCGGCTGCCGCAGCCCAGCCCTGTGGAGCTTGCACCTGTCAGGCAGGTGCTTCTTGATACACCTGCTCTGGAGGCTATGCCCAGGTGCCCCGGACCCCGGGAGGCGGGCAGCCACTGTACTGTTGAGCACATGGGCTCCTTTGTGCCCCTGCTGTGCTGCAGGAGGCTGTGGTCCAGGAGATGCCAGACTTTAAAAAATCGCCTTAATGCCCCCACTCAGCCCTGCAGAGGGCACGGGGCAGAGGGCAGCCAGTGTGATATGGGGTGCCCCTTTTTGGTCCCCCAAATGGCCAGGGCAGAGGCACCTGGGTGTCCCTGGGGGTGGTGGTTGTTCAAACATAATTCTTGCTTTACAAAGTGTACAGAAATGGCATTTACGTTTCTCTGATGCTTCCTTGAAGCCATAGAATTTAGGGGCTTTTTTAAAAAAAACAAATAAAAGAAAAGTGAAACCACTCCCAAGTGCGGCCTGGTATTTCTAGAACCCAACTCAAAGCTGACAACAGTTACTCTCTTGTCAGGGTCCTGAGGAGCTGCGGGGACCAGGGTGGTGTCTTTGGGAAGCAGAATGCAAACAGGCAGCCGGGCCGGATGAGTGCGGACTCCTCACTGCCTCCTTAGAAGAGCAGTAGGAGGCAGGAAGCCCCCAAAAACCACACTGAGTGGAGCAGACAAAAGATGTTAGGGGTGGGGAAAGCAAAGCTCAGTCTTAGCTGTAGTTACTGCAGAGCCTATGGCCATGGCGCTCCTTGCCTAAGGACAAGGGTGAATCCTTCCCTCCCTTCTCAAGTGTTTCTCCCCACAGCTGGACAGGAAGGGGGAGGCCCTACAAAAGCACTGTCCAGTTTAGAAGCTAGCAGAAGGATAGCTCCCCAAGTGCTGGGTGTATTTCAGCTTCCTGCAGGACCTGTAGGTAGAGGGAGGTAAGGAGAGGAGAGGGAATCCTCCCGCCAATAGCCACCTGGAAGCCCAAGGATGGACAGCTAGGCTTTCAAGATGGAAGAACCTGCCTAGGTCAGCAACGCAGGAGGACAGAAAACAGTTCAAGAAGGAAAAGCAGGAAGTGGAAGAAACGAGGGTGTCTTGCATTTCTACACTCTGCTACTGAACTGGGACTCCCACCGGAAAGGTTTGTGTGGTTTTTAATGATTTTTTAAAAACTAGTATACATTAGTTGCAGTGTTCGTTGTGACCTTTCCACACATGTATAATTTCTCCCCTCTGTCACTCTCCCTTACCTTCTCCACATGTATACTTGCTCCTATCACTCCTTACCTTACCTTCTCCCTTCTAAAATAATTCCAAGCCAGGCGCTGGTAGCTCAGGTATTCAGGAGGCTGAGATCTGAGGATTGCGGTTCAAAGCCAGCTTAGGCAGGAAAATCTATGAGGCCCTTATCTCCTAAATTAACCACCATAAAACTGAAAATAGCGCTGTGGCTCAAAAGTGGAAGAAGTGCTACCCTTAAGCAAAAGACTCATGGACAGTGCCCAGGTCCTGAGTTCAAGTCCTACAACCAACAATGGGAAGGGGGCGGGGGAGCCACGCACGGTGTTAACTATAATCTCACCATTGGGAGGCTGAGGCAAGAAAATCACAAGTTCAAGGCCAGCCTGGATCATATAGTCTCAACAAAACGACCAAAACGAGGGGCTGGGAAGGTGGCTCAGTGGTAAGAGTGGTTGCCTAGCATGCATGAGGCCCTGGGTTTGATTCCTCAGCATCACATAAACAGAAAAAAAAGGAAGTGACGCTGTGGTTCAAGTGGTAGAGCGCTAGCCTTGAGCCAAAGAGCTGAGGGAAAGCGCCCAGGCCCAGAGTTCAGGCTCCACGACCGACAACAACAAAAAAAGTAGTGGCAGCAGAACACTGGCCCAGAAGGTCCAGTGTCTCTGTTAGTCACTGGAATGGTTTTCAATCCCTGAAAACCAGCTATTGTCAAAATGTCCAAGTCTGCTCCACATGGGGCAGGAATGTGGGGTGCAGAGACAATTCCATTTTATTCATCTTTTGTTGTGGTGTATAGGTCACCAGTGCCCAGTTTGACCTATTATTATTATTGTTGTAGTCTTGCAGGTTGAGATCCCCTAGGGCCTCCAACTTGCTAAATAAGCACCTGCTCCTTTCTAGTTGGGAGCTATGGTTGCTGGTTAGGCAGGGTTACCACTTCATTCTGTTTCAATTCATGTTGACTCTGATGCTTTGAGTATAGGTCTGGTGGTGTTTAGTGCCAGTCCTGCATCCTGATAGGACCTTGGCTGCTTGGCTGCTTAATACAGCAAGATTCCAGGCTCTATGCTCTGTCTTGCACTTCTGTGCTGCCCCCAGCCTCCCCATCTAGTCACTAAGCACAAGTCCCAGGAAGAAAACCTGGCCAATTTTTAGCTTCCCACCCACGTCTGGCCCACCAGCCTCATGGTCATCACTTTCCCAGCTGCTGCTTTCTCTTCTTGCAACTTGCCCAGTGCTAACTCAGCACTGTTTGAGGTCCATGCTAAGCATTGCTAGCCTCTGCTCTCCTAGGAGCATGCTTTCTGTTCTCTGTGCTCCAGGGTAGACCTTCAGATCTGCCTCCACATCTCTTAGGTAAGTGTGTGGTTTCTGTAGGGACCCTGATACCTATCTCCTTTTCATGACTATTATTCTACCAGCTAGTTCTGGCTGGCCATGAACAAACAGCCTTCATCCTCGTTAGAAACTGAAGCCCTTTTTGCCACTGTGAGTCTGTACATTTGTGTGATAACTTTCCATAGTTTCATATCTTCTCTTTCATGTTTGCATTTTTATTTCATTATTTCTCTTAGGGAGGTTCAGTTTGTTGTTGATACTGATTTTTTTCCTTCCCTCACACTTATAATCCTCTTGCATCACCTCCCTTAATGCTATAGGACTGTGCTACCACTCCTGGCATAATTTTCTCATTTTTGGGGGGAGAGGGGGGATTGGTCATGGGGCCTGAACTCTGGGCCTGGGCGCTGTCTCTCAGCTCTTCAGCTGTGGGCTAGCGCTCTACCACTAGAACCACAGTGCCACTTCTGGCTTTTTCTGTGTATGTGGTGCTGAGGAATCAAACCGAGGGCCTCATGCATGCAAGACAAGCACTCTTTAACACTGAGCCACCTTTCCAGCCCCATTTTCTGATTTCTTGAGATGTAAGCTTTGATCATTGCTTTGAGCCAACGTCCTTATTTTTTCCTTTCTTTCCCTCCTTCCCTCCTGTGTTGAGAATACAACCCATAGCCTTACACATGCTAGGCAAACTCTCTACCACTGAGCTCTTTTTTTTCTTTTTGCCGGTCCTAGGGCTTGAACTCAAGACCTGGGCTCTGTCCCCGAGCCTCTCTGTGCTCAAGGCTAGTGCTTTACCACTTGACCCACAGTGCTACTTCCAGCTTTTTCTGCTTATGTGGTGCTGAGGAATCGAACCCAGGGCTTCAATGCATGCTAGGCAAGCGCTCTACCACTAAGCCATGTTCCCAGCCTGAGCCCTTTTTTCTTTTGTTTGTGGAGCTTGAACTCAAGGCCTGAGCTTTTTTTTTTTTTTTTTGGTCCAGTTGTGGGGCTTGAACTCTGGGCCTGGGCGCTGTCCCTCAGCTCTTCAGCTCAAGGCTAGCACTCTACCGCTTGAGCCACAGTGCCACTTCTGGCTTTTTTCTTTTTGCTTATGTGGTGCTGAGGAATTGAACCCAGGGCCTCATGCATGCAAGGCAAGCACTCTACCACTGAGCCACCCTCCCAGCCCGGGCCTGAGCTTTTTTGCTCAAGGCTCGTGTGAACCACAGCTCCACTTCCAGTTTTTGAGTGGTGAGAGTCTCATGGGGCTTTGGCAGCCCAGGCTAGCTTCAAACCAGGATCCTCAGACCTCAGCCTCCTGAGTAGCTAGAATTACAGGCGTGAGCCACCAGCCCCCAACCGAGCCCTTTGTCTCATCTGTACACAATACATTCTCAATTCTCTAGCAGAATCCTCAAATTTTAGTGTATTCAAAATACTTCCTAGTTTTCATGATTTCTCATTTTACCTGTATCTATGTAAAGGTGTTTCCTGATAGACACTTGAGGGTTTTGTCTTCCTGGCATGTCTAACAATCTTACCAGTCTGAGAACAGTGGGCCTGGAGCAACCACTTCCTGATTGCGAACTGTACCCTGTCTAGCAGCATCTGAGATAGTTTCCTCTGTACTTGTGGGTGAATGCCAATCCAAATCCAACACTCCTTCCCTTCTCATTGAGTGGTTTTCACTTGATCTAATTATAGGATTAAATCCAATGCTACTATTTTAGGTGTTTTTTTTTTTTCTGTTGGTCGTGGGGCTTGAACTCTGGGCTATGCGCTACTGCTTGAGCCACAGTGCCACTCTGGTTTTCTAGTGGTTAATTGGCGATAAGACTCTTGAGGACTTTTCTGCCTGGGCTGGCTTTGAACCCTGATCCTCAGATCTCAGCCTCCTGAATAGCTAGATTGCAGGCGTAAGCCACCAGTGCCTGGCTGTTTTTGAGTTTTGAAGGATGCAGAATCCTAATTTGGTAATGTTTATTGGTTTTAAGATTTTTTTTTCCCCTTTTTTTTTTTTTTGGCCAGTCCTGGAGTTTGAGCTCAGGGCCTGGGCTGCTTTTGTTTGTTGTTGTTTGTGGGGCTTGAACTCCGGGCCTGGGCGCTGTCCCTCAGCTCTTCAGCTCAAGGCTGGCACTCTACCACTTGAGCCACAGTGCCACTTCCAGTTTTCTGAGTGGTTTATTGGAGATGAGTCTCACAGACTTTCCTCCTGGCTTTTGAACCATGATCCTCAGATCTCAGCCTCCTGAGTAGCTAGGATTACAGGTGTGAGCCACCAGCGCCTGGCCCTGAGCTGCTTTTGCTCAAAGCTAGCATTCCACCACTTTGAGCCACAGCACCACTGCCAGCACTGTTTATTTGGTATTGAAGAATTGAACCCAGGGCTTCATCCATGCTAGGCAAGCACTCTACCACTAAGCGCATTCTCAGCCTGGGACACGATCTTACCCGTTGAACTTCAGGCTTCCTGCCTCAGCCTTCCCAGCGCTAGCATTGCAGCTATGTGCCACTACATCCATTTCTGCAATTGCCTTTTTCCCAGATGTACCTCAAAACCGTGAATCCTTCTCCCATGTAGATTGTTGCTTCCCAAACACCTCTTTCTCTGGGGGAACCCAGCCCTAGGAAAAGCGCAGGGGGAGGTGGAGACCACCTTTTATGCCAGTGGTGCCAGTGGAAAGCAGCACACAGGAGGTCTGAGCAGGTGCTTTTCTTTCCTTTACTTAGAAAAATCATTTGGGGACTGGTGTGGAGGAGGGCACCCCTCCCATGGCTTTGGGGAAGATATGGGTTACAGAAGGAATCAGTGGGCTGGAGACATGGGTGGGGGTTGGAGGCTAGGAGTTGCATGGTCCAGCACCTCTGGACAGGGTGCTTGGTGGCTGCCTGGGCTGCAGTATGTACTAGGGGGGCAGTGGGTGGCAACCCTAACCCCACATCTGGCCAGCTGGGGTCGTGCTGCATCTAGATGGGGCCCAACTTGTAGCAGCAGCACTATCCCTCCAGGCACAGGCAGGGCTCATACCCCATCCTGTCTCCTGGCCATGCAGGGCCTTCCCGAGAGGCTGGGAGATGCCAGCCTCAGCTGGTCCACTGGTGACACGAGCAGAGACAAACCATTTGTCACTAGGACCAGGAGCTGCCCTTCAGGACAGTGCAGGCAGGCACTCCTCAGAGTGCTCCCAGGATTCGGGCAGCATCCTGGAGGTAGGGACACCTAGTCAGGCCAGGGATCAGGGTGGCCTTGGGTACATTGCAGGCCAGGCCCATTAGACCCAGATCAATGGCTCTAGAAGCTCCTTGCCTTAGTGCTGGCTGGCAGAGAAATGGGGATCTGAATGCATTGCAATGTGCAGTTAAACAAGACAAACGGGAGCTGGCAGCCTTCCTGAGCCCTGCCCCAGCAATTGGGCTGAGGGCCCTGAGTGGCTGGACCCCAGGCACAGCCCTGATCCCCTGAGGCTGTGGGATTGTCTTGGCAGGGCCCCAGCATGTAGCAGGTACCTCCCAGTGCCTCTGAACAAGCAGCCACACCTGTCACCTGTGTGGACACAGGGACACCCCTTCTGAGATGCTGAGAAAGGTGGCAGGGAGTGGACGTGGCTGAGGGAGGCCAGCTGGGGTCACGCTGTGGATGGCCTAAGTGTGGGAAATGACCTCAAGGCCTTGCCATCCTCCATGGACAGGACTTGGCAAGGGTGGCCTAGGTGATGTCCTCAGGGCCTGGCTGGGTGGGTCTAGGTGTAGAAGATGACTTCCGGAATCTGACCGTCCTCTACAGATGTGCCATTGTTGTTCCCAGCAGCATAGCAGAAGGTGAAGCACGTCTTGGCCCCTGTCGTGGGTGACTCATGGGTCACCTTTCGTAGGCCTTTGGTGCCATAATGGGAGTCTGGACCCTGGAGGAGGTGGGAGACAGCGAGATCAGGACCCCTTAGCGTCCTGCAGGGGAAGGAAACAGTGAGGACCCAGCCTGGGTAGGGGAAGGAAACAGTGAGGACCCAGCCTGGGTAGGGGAAGGAAACAGTGAGGGCCCAGCCTGGGTAGGGGAAGGAAACAGTGAGGGCCCAGCCTGGGTAGGGGAAGGAAACAGTGAGGACCCAGCCTGGGTAGGGGAAGGAAACAGTGAGGACCCAGCCTGGGTAGGGATGGCTGAGCCCTTACTGGATTGGGAGGGGGTGCCAGAGAAGCCTCTGGACAGATCCAAATCCAGCTGGCTCGCAGGCACCACGGCCCACAGCCGCAGGCACACACCTTCAGCGTGGCACAGGCCGTGTAGCTGACGTTGGGCAGCACCTCCACTGGCTCCTTGAACATGACACGGAAGGTGCTGGCGGAGCCATCGCAGCTGAAGCCAGTGTCGTTCTGGCCCAGGACTGTGTTGCTGTCCGTGTGGATGATCTAGGGGCAGGAAGGCTGCTCAGCTCCTGAGGCTGGGATGAGGAATGGGGAACACTCCTCCAGCCATATGGGGAGATGGGTATAGACAGGACCTGGGGCCAGGCATGCCTGGACTCCCAGGGCTTGGGGGATAGGAGGGTGCTGGTACATACCTGGATGTTCACTTGGTAATCAGTGGGTCCATGGATGGATCCATAGAGCCCAAAGCCCACCACGAAGATACGCTTGTTGACTGAGAACCTGTGGAAGGTGTGGACACTTGCTGACCCTATCTAGGGACAGACCAGGGCAAGCTGCCAGATGTGGGCCAAACAGAAAGGACAAAAAGGGATCTGGGCGGGGGTGGGAAGAACCCTTGGGCAGCCTCGAGCTACAGGGTGGGCACAGATCTATTCCCCCAGGAAGATCCCCACCCCCGCATTCCGCTGCCTTCTCTGGCTCCCCCTCACTCCCTGAGCCCTCCGAAGTCCCACCTAGGGCCATGTGCTCTGCCTACTCCTTTGTCCACACCTGATTCGGTCACTGGTTCCACTGTAGCCCCAGCGGCTTTCCACTTGCTGGAAGCGGTTGATGCTGCATTCCTTGCCTCTCAGGCAGCAGCGCGGCCGGTCAATGAACTCCACACGGGGCTTGGGGTTGACAGTGAAGTGCAGGAAGAGGCTGACCACCTCACGGTCCACCAGGATACCTGACTGTGCAGGGCCTGCATGCGAAGGGGCAGGGCAAGGCAGGGCTGAGCCCTGGAGATGTGGGATGCACCAAGGACACACTCCTCCCAAGGTGGACCCATCAATTTTTAAAAACATGTAACATAGGAAGCTCCTCCACGATAAAACTCCCACCACCATGCCATCCATCTGTCCTGAAGTTTGGGTATTTCCTGCTCTGTGTACCCTTGAAGCCCTCAGATCCTACAGCTCCCACTGCAGGAACAGCCTCAAGTCACAGCAGGTGGATGCTATGCTTGGCCTGGCCATGCACAGGGTCATCAGCCAGGGGGTCAGTGGCTCCCATGACCAACACAGTCCCTGGCTCAAAGGCTGCACAGCTTACATCCACAAAGCCAAGAAAGGAGGGACCCAGGAGCAGATTACACTGAGCCAGTGCTGTGGGATGACAGGGAAATGGGGGATGGCAAACTCTTCCACTGCCTTTGAGGTAAGGATATGGCATCTCCTCCCTCAGGTTGATAGCATCAGGGCTACAGGGTCCCCAGGAGATGTGGCTGGAACCACGGATACTGAGACAAGGATGTGGGGGAGGCTGGCAGGTAGGGGCAGGTCTGTGGCCAAGAGACTGGATTCAGAGTCTGCATGATACTCTTGTGCTTGGTCCTGTATCTTGCTGGAGCCATAGCTCCACAATAGGAGCCTTAAGAGTCACAGACACGGCTGGGCACAGAACTAGTAACAGAGCTCAGGAAACTGTTCGTGCACCCAGGACCTGTCATGGTCCTTAGAGGGCCCAGCCCCTGCAGCTGGGTCACTGGTCCAGACCACAGGCCAGTCTTCTGCAAAGAGGACCGCCAAGGATTTTGCAGAGCCATCTCTAACACCTGAGACCCACAGACCCTGGGAAGCCACTCTCCCACACCCACAGAGCTAGGAGAGTTCCCAGAGGAAACAGGTCAGCAGGATGAACCTGAGCTTCAGATTGATGAGAAATGACTTTTTTTTTTTTTTTGATAAGTAGTGTGTGGGAAACTTGTACTAGAAAAGTATTCATGCTGTTTGCTAAATCTGGCAACTCTAAATCAGGCAAGAGCAGCACTGCGTGGATTGGGGAAAGGAGGGAGAACAATTCTGTACCTAGCACGAGGATGCACCACAAAGCCCCTTCCGGAACCTTCCAGGCCTAGGCGAGTGCCACACAACCCTGGACATGGATATCCACGGAGCAGTCAGTCATGAGTGTGGCATGTCCTGTCCTTCCCTGATCCCTCCCTGTCGTCCTACAGCAGCCCACCTTGTCCTTGCCTGGAGCCTTGTTATAAGGCTAAGGCCTGAGCCTCAGCTCAAGATGCGGAAACCCTACCTCATGAGCCAATGTCCCCAAAACACAAGCAGAAGGACACTAGAAGCAGGTAATGGGTACAGTATGGCCAGTGGACTGGGTGAGAGAAAATAGTGAAGGTACAGATTGATGAGCAGCATTCACTTGAGATACACGCCCATCTGTAGGCTTTATATGTTCTCCCAGCTTCCTCACAGTAACTACAACAGTTATTGTTAGAGGGTGGATGAGGGCAGGCCCCCGCACAAGGCCCCTTGCCCCAAACTATTTACCTGCTGCAAACTCCTCTATGGTCATCAGTGGGAAGCGGATGAGACCCAGGGCCTTGCCCAGCACCTTCCGCTTGTTCTCTGGCGTCACCTGTAGCTGCTGCCGCTGACACTCGGCCTCAGACCAACGGACTACCGCATTGAACAGCCGCACTTCCCGGATGCCCAGGGTATCGCGCTCCAGCACAGCCACCAGTGTGTCTGTGGGCAGGAGTGGGCTGTGAATTCAAGTATCAGCCAGCACCCCTGCCCAGGCTGTGTGCAAGCCCCATGTGCACACCAGCCTCACAGCTGATGAGCTGACTTCAGTCTTCTGCCCATGTTTGGCAATAAAATTTTATCCTTATTCAGCCACACCTGCTCCCTGTCCTACTGCCCTTGATGGGGAGACTCAAGTATGGTGATAGAAATTACTAGCACAGGACTAGGAAGGTGGCTCAGTGGTAGAGCGCTTGCCTTGCATGCATGAGGCCCTGGGTTCGATTCCTCAGCACCACATAAGCAGGAAAAAAAAAAGCCAGAAGTGGCGCTGTGGCTCAAGCGCTAGCCTTGAGCTGAATCCCTGAGGGACAGCACCCAGGCCCAGAGTTCAGGCCCACGACCGGACTCAAAAAAAAAAAAATTACTAGCACACAGTGCCCAAAATAGAGTCCTTTCAGCCCTTTGCAGGTAAAGTCCATGCACTGACTCCACTCTAAGAGGACCAGGGGTCTCCCTGAAGAGACTATTGAGACCCAAGGCAGGAGCATCTGTAGTTGGCCCAGCCATGCCTGCCACTGCCAGGTGCCACTGAGTCTGTAACCACCTCAAGTCCTATCTCATCCTAGAAGGTAGGTGCCTATTCCTGGGACTCAAACCTAGCCCATGCCTACTCTTCCCACCAGCGCTCTTTGAGACCCTGACTTGGTTCAGCCTGGGGCACTTACTCACCTAGGTCAATGTCGGTGAAGCCCTCTGCAGTGATAGCATCAGCCGTGTTCTTGTCAATGTTCTCCAGACATAGGCTGGCCAGCTGTGGCTCGTCGAAGAGCCGTGCCTGGAGAGATGTGGGGAACATTAGCACTTGCAGTATAGGACCACAATGGCTCTGCCACCCTGCTTCCAGCCAGCCATGGTGACAGCGGGAGGCCAGATTTCTGGAGCTCAGGAGTTTGAGATTAGCCTGGGCAATGTAGTGAGACCTTGTCTTAGAAAAACAAAATAAGCTGGGCACTGGTGGCTCATGCCTGTAATCCTAGTTACACAGGAGGCCGAGATCTGAGAATTCCAGTTCAAAGCTGGCCTGGGAGGGAAAGACTCCTATCTTCAATTAACCACCAAAAAGCCAGAACTGGCGTTGTGGCTCAAATGGCAGAGTGCTAGCCTTGAACATAAAAGCTTAGGGGTATAGGGCTGGGAATGTGGCTTAGTGATAGAGTGCATAAAGCCCTAGGTTTGGTTCCTCACATTAACAGAAAAAGCCAGAAGTGGTGCCATGGTAGAGTGCTAGCCTTGAGCAAAAGAAGCTCAGGGACAGTGTCCAGGCCCTGAGTTCAAGCCCCAGGACTGGCAAACACAAAAGCAAAAAACCTCAGGGGAGCACCCAGGCCATGTTCAAGACCCTGGATGGCACACACACAAAATCATCATCATTATCTTCATCGACTCAAATTTCAAGTCATGGTCACACAGCCTTGTCCCCAGGGCGCCCTGAGCAGGGGACTCAAGCAGTAGTGGTCCCATCCTCCTCTGCCTGCGAGCTGCCTCAGCAAGGCCAGACCAGGAGCTGGCGGCTCCCATGTGCTACCCATTTGCTGTCCCTGTTCCTGATCTGCCTGGTCCGCCTGAAAGTATCTGAGCCCCTGTGATCCTCAGCCGCTTCCTGCCAACCTGCCTCTTCCCCATACCAAGACATCCACTGGGCGGCCAGGAAAAAGACTATGAACAGACTGGTGTAGAAAATTGTCCTGGGAGGAAAAGTGATGTTGCAGAGATGCCTGTACCCTGTGACTCCTTCCCCACAGCCAGTGGAACACGACCTCCATTTCCCACATGACACTCATTTCCCACCTGGTCCAGCCATGCCCCTCCCACCTGCGTGAGCAGCATAAACGCATTGTCGGCCCGCAGGTTCTTCTTGAGGAACTCCACACAGTGTGCCTCGAGAGCGGGCACCGCGTACTTCTTGGCTGTGTACAGTGTGGTCATGACTGTCTCAGGTCCAATCTGTACCTCGTCCGAGTACAGGAACCTGAGGGGGGGACAGGACAACTGTGAGGCAGAGGGCACCTGGTGACCCTCCAGCTAGAGGGAGACAGCCACCCACCCCAAAAGTCCTTCCAGAAGCCAGGCACCCGTGGCTCACACCTGTAATCTTAGCTACTCAGGAGGCTGAGATTTGAGGGTTGTGGTTCAAAGCCACCTCGGGCAGGAAACTATGAGACTCTTATCTCCAATTAATCATGAGAAAACTGGAAGTGGCGCTGTGGCTCAAGTGGTAGAGCACTAGCCTTGAGCTGAAGAGCTCAGGACAGCACCCAGGCCCAGAGTTCAAGCCCCACAACTGACAAAAAAAAAAAAGGAATATGTTTGTGATTGTCCATCCTTCCAGAAACAGCACGTAGGTACCTCTGACCTGGGACACAGTCTAGTGTAGGCTGCCACCCATGAGGCTGAATCGATGCACAGATGAGCCCCGCCCTGATGCCCCCGAACCCTGTCTCCATAGCAGGGGATGCCAGGAGGGGCAGGCAGGTGCACTGCTCCCAAGGGCCCAGCAAAGTTTCCCCGACTTGGCTTACCTTTACTTCCCTTTTTTCTTTTCTTTCTTCTTTTTATTTTTATTTTTTTGTGGGTCATAGGTTTTCAACTCAGGGCCTTAGTATAGTTCCTAAACCATTTTGCTCAAGGCTAGTGCTCCACCACTTTGAGCCACAGCACCATTTCTGGCTTTCTGGTGGTTAGCTGGAGAGACAAGACTCAGGCCTTTCCTGCCCAGGCTGGCTTTAAACCACAATCCTCAGATCTCAGCATCCTGAATAGGCTACCAGTGCCTAGCCTCCCTACATTCCTGAGTGAATAACAGAACTCCAAAGGCCAAACTGCCCCATTGCTCATGGCTATTATGACCGTCCTCTATCCCTAACACATGGAACATGGGCAGCAATGGGGCTGACTGAGAAAATCTCATAGAAATAGCAAGGCAAGGGGGCAGGAAGCAGGGCAGCTAGGGATGAGGTACCATGGTGTCACCAAAAGTGTCCAAGGAGGGCGACCTTCCAAGAGTGTCCTTCCAAGGTGGCTCATACTTGTAATCCTAGCTACTCAGGAGGCTGAGATCTGTGGATCTAGGTTCAAAGCCAGCCCAGGGAAGGAAAAATCCATGAGACTCTTATATCCAATTAACCATTAAAAAGCCAGAAGTAGATCTCTGGCTCAAGTGGTAGAGGGCCAGCTTTGAGCAAAAAAGCTCAGGGATAGAACCTAGGCCCTAAGTTCAAGCTTCAGGACTGGCACAAAACCAAACAAACAAACCACAAGCATGTCCTTCCTACTCTGAGACTACACTATGAATTCCAAACCCCTTTCCAGGAGAGTGGAAAGACTCATGGCCATATGGAAATTCTACATGGAAGTCATGTGCCAGTGTCTTACACCTGTAATCCCAGCTACTTAGGAGGCTGACATCTGAGGATCATAGTTCAAAGCCAGCCTAGACAGGATAGTCTGTGAGACTGTTATCGCCAATTAACTACCAGAAAACCAGAAGTGGAGTTGTGGCTTATATTGGTAGAGCAATAGCCTTGAACAAAAAGAGGCTCAGGGGCAGCGCCCAGGTTCTGAGTTCAAGACCCATGACCAGCAAAAAAAAGAAAGGAAGAAAAAAATTCTACATGAACACCCGTTACATCACAACACACAACAATCAGAGGACCAGTCAGTACCCATCATGGAGTGTGCAGCCCACTACACACAGGCCACAGCCACAAGATACTCAGAAGCCCAGCATGGAGGGACTTTGATGACATCATGTGCACTCAACCACACACACACATGGTCCCATAGTATCAGCTCCACTGATAGGAAATGGCTAGAACAAGCAGAAATGGCTAGAACAAGCAGATTCAGAGTCTAAGAGGTCATGGACTGGGAGGCGTGGGAGAGAGTGGGGTGACTGCTCATGAGGATGGGGTTTCCTTTAGGGGTGATCTAGAACTAGATAGAAGTGATGGTCATATAACTGAATATACAATTCACCCTGGAAGAAATGTGGGGGACACTGGGCCACACACATGGCCAAAATCGAACCCCCCCCAATATTTAACTGTAGTGGTGAAGGAGAGCAGAGTGGTGAATAGTTGACAGTGTACTCACCACAACAAATAAATAAGGTGGGTGCTGATGGTTCCTCCTTGTAATCCTAGCTACCTCAGAAGGCTAAGACTTTGAGGATTGTGGTTCAAAACCATCCTGCTAGACTCCATTTCCAAAACAACTAGCAAAAAACAAGGCTGGAGCTGGGCACCAGTGCCTCATGCCCTAATCCTAGCTACTCAAGAGGCTTGAGATCTGAAGATTGAAGTTCAAAGCCAGGCTGGGCAGGAAAGTCTGAGACTCTATCTCCAATTAACCACCAAAATGCCAGAAGAAAGCTATGGCTCAAGTGGCAGAATCCTAGTCTTCAGTATAAAAACCAGGGCTGGGAAGGTGGCTCAGTGGTAGAGCGCTTGCCTTGCATGCATGAGGCCCTGGGTTCCATTCCTCAGCACCACATAAACAAAAAAAAAAAGCCGGAAGTGGCGCTGTGGCTCAAGTGGTAGAAAGCTAGCCTTGAGCTGAAGAGCTGAGGGACAGCGCCCAGGCCCAGAGTTCAGGCCCACAACCGGACCCAAAAAAAAAACAAAAACAAAAGGACAGTGCCAGGCCTTCAGTTCAATCTCCAGTACTGACACTGACACTGCCCCCCCCCCACATACATATACAAAACAAGATTAGCGGTATGGCTCAAATGGTAGAGGAACAGCCTAACAAGCACAGAGTTCAAAACCAAGTACCACGAAAAAAATGAATTGAAATAAAAATGAGTTAAAGAATCTTAAGAGGTGAGCCTGGGAGCTGGCCCACCCTTTCCCTCTAGAGCTTTCCATCCAGTTATGTGTCTTCTGACTATTCTACATTTTGCCAACCCCAGTTAGAAAGATCTGGAAGCTTACTTGAGCAGAGCCAGGAAGGCAGCTGGCTCTACATCGGGCAGCTCAATCTCAGTGGATGTGGTGGCCATTCCCCCGTTGAACATGGCATCGAAGACAGCACTGCCCACAGCCAGCACAAACCTAAGGCAGGAGAGAAGACACCCGTGAGCCTTGCTGGCGGCCTCGAGGTAGTCAAGGGCAGTGTTCCTGGTCACAGCCTCTTCTGGAGGATTCTGCCTCAGCCAACACCTGCCCAGCGTAAGCTGAAGTGGATTCTTCTGGAATGGGGCGGGGGGGGGGGGGGGGGGGGGCAGCAGGGGCCAGCGTAGACGAGCAGGGGCACATGCAAAGGTACTACTACATCTCTGTGTCCATCATTTCTCCCCCATGGGTTCACTCATTCATTAATTCTTTCACCTTTCACTCATCCATTCTTTTACTTGATCCTTTACTCCCTTCTTCCCTCATTCATTGGTTTGCTTGCGCACTCCTAACCCTTTTGCTTTGCTGTTCCAAAAGCTCCATACTGGGGTCCTACCACTTGGGTCATACCTCCACTTCCTGCTTTTTGCTAGTTTATTGGCCTCCTCACTGCAGTCTGTCCCTTGGGGGCTGCAAGGCCCCTATGTCTCCTCCTAGGGTCTCTACTGTGACACACAGGCCCCTCAACACAGCCTGTGGAAGGGGGGAGCCCCCTCCCTCTCACTTTCTGCTCCCAGGTTTCACTCTGCCCTTCCCTGGCACTACCAGGCCCTCAACTTTTTTTTGTTTGTTGTTGTTGTTGTCGTCTGTCGTGGGTCTTGAACTCTGGGCCTGAACGCTGTCCCTCAGCTCTTCAGCTCAAGGCTAGCGCTCTACCACTTGAGCCACTGCGCCACTTCCAGTTTTCTGAGTGGTTTGTTGGAATTAACAGTCTCTCGGACTTTCCTGCCCAGGCTGGCTTTGAACCACAATGCTCAAATCTCAGCCTCCTGAGTAGCTAGGATTACAGGCATGAGCCACACCTGGCAACCCTCAACTCCATTCCAGGAGGTCATGGACTCCAGCCTCATTCGCCTACTTTGGCTGCTGTATCTGTGGAGACCCACAGCCTGAAGCTCCTGTTCCCTCCCATGGGGAACAGAGCACTTGGACTGCTCATCACTGCAGTCAGCTCTCTGGCCCACGACTTTGCTAGAACACAACTCTGTGCCAGAAATAGTTTGCATCTGTCTTTTCTTGTTTAAAAAGCGGCTGGACTGGGCTCTGGGCAGGGAAGTCCATGAGATTCTTATCTCCAATTAACCACACACCAACAAGTGGGCTGGGCGCTCACACCTGCAGTCCTAGCTACAGCTGAGGCTGGGATCTGAGGTTCACCCAATGAAGGCAGACAGGCAAAAAAGTCTGTGAGATTCTTTTTTTTTTTCATTACCACTTGAGCCATAGCACCACTTCTGGCTTTTTTTTTTCTGCTTATGTGGTACTGAGGAATCGAAGCCAGGGCCTCATGCATGCAAGGCACACGCTCTACCACTGAGCCACCTTCCCAGCCGGTCTGTGAGATTCTTATCTCCAATGAACCACCAGAAAACCAGAAGTTGAGTTTTGGCTCAAAGTGGTAGAGCTTTGAGCAACAGAGCTAAAGGACAGAGCCCAGGCTCCGAGTTCAAACCCCAGGTCTGGCATGCATACAGGGGTACACGTGCACGCACACACACACACACACACATCTGGGTCATCCACAGGAAAACCTGTCACAAGTGGCTGCTCAAAGCCAAAAGCAGCCGGGCACCAGTGGCTCATCCCTGTAAGCCTAGCTACCCAGGAGATTGAGATCTGAGGATCATGGTTCCAAGCTACCCTAGAAAGAAAAGTCTATGAGACATGAGACTCTTATTGCCAATTAACCCAAAAAAAGTCTTTAGTTGAGCTGTGACTTAAGTGGTAGAGCACCAGTCATGAACAAAAGAGCTAAAGGAGAGTGCTTAAGTCCTGAATTCAAGCCCCAAGGTCAGGGGGAAAAAACAACCAGAAAAAACCCCACTGCAGGAAGTAGGAATAGGGATGGCTGGAACCACGGGCCCTGACACATCTGCAGAGCCATACCACCACCTGACATTACTAGCAGGTATGTGGGCCAGCACCACACAACCACCACTCTGCTGTGTCCAGTCTATCACTCTGGCAGCAGTGGCCATCCTCAAAATGGGGAGGGCTCTACCATACAACCACACATCCCAGCAACCTTCTGCTTCCAGGCGCTATGGTCCCACTCCTCAGCACCTTTTTGCCCACCCGGGCATTCTGCCTCTTCCAAGTCTCCTCTTGTAAGATAAACACACACATGGGTGCCCAGAACAGTGGACCGGTAGCAGAGAGAAGGTGGGAGGAGCCTAGTTGAACAGACATACACGGTACAGTCCATCACACATGTGGAGCATTAGGGAGCCATGGAAAGGAAGGAAGTCCTGCCACCTGTGACAGCTATGCTGGACCTTGAGGTCCGGGCAATAAGTGAAATCAGCCAAATAGAAGGATGAACCTTGCAGACATCATGCACAGGAGTATCTTTTTTTTTTTTTTCCTTTGTGCCAGTCTTGAGTCTTGAACTTAAGGCCTGGGTGCTGTCCCCACGCTTTTTTGCTCAAGGCTAGCACGCTTTACCACTAGAGCCACATCGCCGCCACTTCCAGCATTTTCTACTTATGAGGTGCTGAGGAATCGAACCCAGGGCCTCATGCATGCAAGGCAAGCACTCTAACACTGAGCCACATTCCCAGCCCACAGGAGTATCTTATAATCACTAGAGACAAGAAGTGGGTGCCAGGGGTAGGGAAGGATAGGAGTTAGGGTTACATGGAGACAATTTATGGAGATGAATGGTGGCGCAATAAACACAGCAGTGTGAATGTCTAATGACACCAAACCCCACTTAAGATGTATATACTTCCTATTATCACAATTAGCTGTAAAGGGATCAGATAGAAACAACTTGGAAAAAAAAAAAAAAAACTTGGTACCTTTGGAAGCCAGTTAAAGACTAAAGACCTGAGCTACCTAAGCCGCAGGTGACTTCACCTAGCAAGAGCGTCCATAAACCCCTAATCCAGGGTTTAAGAAGCCTCAGGGTAGGGAACTCATCTTTGTGCCAAGGAACCTTCCAGACCACACAATGATCTTTCCTCTGTCTGTTTCTGTATAATAGTATAGTTTATACTAATTTATAGTTTCATGGTACCATTTTCTTTTTCAGACACAGTCTAGCAGTATAGCACAGGCTGGCCTCCTGCTGAAATCAAAGTATGCTCTCCGAACACAAGGAAACCAATTAGAAATCAAAATGGGCCAGGTACCAATGGCTCACACCTATAATCCTAGCTACTCAGGAGGTTAAGATCTGAGGATCAGGTTCTAAGCCAGCCTGGGCAGGAAAAGTCTGTGAGACACTTTTTTTTTCCCCCCTCGGTCGTGAGCCTGAACTCTGGGACTGGGTGCTGTCCCTCAGCTCTTCAGCTCAAGGCTAGCACTCTATCATCTGAGCCACAGCGCCACTTCTGGCTTTTCTGCTTATGTGGTGCTGAGGAATCAAACTCAGGGCCTCATTCATTCAAGACAAGCACTCTACCACTGAGCCAAACTTCCCAGCCCCTATAAGACTTTTATTTCCAATAAGCCACTCAGAAAACCAGCCTTGAGCTGAAGAGCTCAGGGACAGTACCCAGGCCCAGAGTTCAAGCCCCACGACCAACAAAAAAAAAAAGAAGAAGAAGAAAAAAAAAGAAATCAACATGGGCATGAGAGGAAAGGAGCCAGTCCTGGCATTCCATGGCGTCAATGATGGGAAGTCATGCTCCCTTACTGCCTAAATCTGCAGGTTTTGAATGTCCCCAACAGGGACATAGCCAGTTGATAACAGGTTATCAACAGACTACTCTCCCTGATGCGATAATTAACATTGCATATATTTACCAAAATACCACACTGCACCCATCAGTATGGATGCACAATTATTATGTGTCCAATTAAAAAAGGCCCTGGTGGCTCACACCTATAATTCTAGCTACTCAGGAGACTGAGAGCTAAGGATCACGATTCAAAGCCAGACGGGGCAGGGAAGTCCATGAGACTCTTATCTCCAATTAACCACCAAAAAGCTAGAAGTGGAGCTGTGGCTCAAATGGCAGAGTTCCAGCCTTTAGCTAAGCAGCTAAGGGATAGTGCTCAGGCCCTGAATTAAGCCCCAAAACATGCACCAAATAAAAACCAAAAAAACTGAGCACGAAACACAGAGTTCAAGCCCTACTACCAGCACACACACACACACACACTGAAATTAAGAAATAAACCAACAGAGCTGGGAATGTGGCTCAGTGGTAGAGTGTTGCCTAGCATACATGAGGCCTGGGTTCGGTTCCTCAGTACCACATAAATTAAAAAACAGAAAATACAGAAGAAAAAGGAAGGAAGGAAAGAACGAAGGAAGGAGGGGAGGGATGAAGGGAGAGAGGGAGAGAGGAAGGGAGGGAAGGAGGGAGGGAAGGAGAAAACAATAATGGGAAGACATCTGGGAAATGCTGCGATGTCTGGCATTTAAATAAGGCACTTATAAATAACCCACAGTTGAAAGGAGAAGCACAAGGCAGGAAATACCTGAGGTAGAATGAGGATGGGACTACTACACATCTCATCAGAATGTGAGGGGCAGCACACAGTGCTAGAGGCCACATCTACTGTCTCAATACAGGAATGGCATAGAGAGCTGCCATCAAAAGGGGAACCCTGACAGGTGGCGGTGGCTCACTCCTGTAATCCTAGCTACTCAGAAGGCTGAGATCTGAGAATCATGGTTCAAAGCCAGCCCAGACAGGAAAGTCCATGGGACTCTTGTTCCCAATTAACCTCCAGAACTGGAAGTGGCACTGTGGCTCAAGTGGTAGAGTGCTAGCCTTGAGCTGAAGAGCTCAGGAACATCACCCAGGCCCAGAGTTCAAGCCCCGAGACTGACTTAAAAAAAAAAAAAAAAAGAAAGGGCTGGGAAGATAGCTCAGTGGTAGAGCGCTTGCCTTGCATGCCTGAGGCCCTGGGTTCAATTCCTCAGTACCACATAAGCAGAAAAAGCCGGAAGTGGCTCTGTGGCTCCAGTGGTAGAGCGCTAGCCTTGAGCTGAAGAGCTGAGGGACAGCGCCCAGGCCCAGAGTTCAGGCCCCATGACTGGACCCCCCCCCCAAAAAAAAGGGAAACTTCTAGCTAGACACTGGTGGCTCACACCTGTACAATCCTAGCAATTCAGGAAGCTGAGATCTGAGGATCCCTGTTCAAAGCCACCTGGGGAAGGAAAATACATCACTTTTTTTTTTTCCTTCTGATTGTGGGACTCGACCTCTGGGCCTGGGCACTGTCCCTCAGCTCTCCAGCTCAAGACTAGCACTCTATCACTTGAGCCACAGCGCCACTTCCAGTTTTGTTTTGTTTTTTTTTAATTGGAGATAAGAGTCTCACGGACTTTCTTGCCCAGGCTGGCTTTGAACAGCAATCCTCAGTTCTCAGCCCCGAGTAGCTAGGATTACAGGTGTGAGCTACCAGCGCCCAGCTTCATGAGACTCATCTCCAATTAACCATCAAAAGCTGGAAGTGGAGCTGTGGAAAAGTGGTAGAGTGCTAGTCTTGAGAAAAAAAAAAAAAATTAAAAAAATTCAGGTCAGGCAGTAGTGATTCATGCCTGTAATTCTAGCTACTTAGGAGGCTGAAATCTGAGAGTCGGGGAAGTCCCTGAGACTCTTCAATTAGTGACAAAAAAAAAAAAAAAAAAAGCCAAAAGTGGAGGTATGGCTCAAGTGGTAGAGTATTGGCCTTGAGCAAAAAAGCCTCAGTACTGGTACACACTGGCACACACTGGTATACACACACAAATCAAGCTGGATGCCAGTAGCTCACGCCTATAATCCCAGCTACTCAGGAAGTTGAGATCTGAGGATCATGGTTCAAAGCCAGTAGGAAAGTCCGTGGGACTTTTATCTCCAACTCTAACCATCAGAAAACTGGAAGTGGCGCTTTGGCTCAAAGCAGTAGAGTGCTGGTCTTGAGTAAAAAAGCTCAGGGACAGCGCTTGGGCCCCGAGTTTAAGCCCCACAACAACAAAAAAATCAAAACTAGACTGTGGGAACTGTCCTTTGAGTATACATTATTGTCTACAAAAACAGCTGTTAGATTAAATAAGCCAAAACCCAACAAACATGTTTGATAACTCCCCCTACCAACACTGCATAGAAACTTAGTAAAAGGAAACCTTCACCTAAGAATCTGGAGGACCACTGTGCAAAGCAAGTTTAGGAAGTCCACAAGCCTTAATCTTCAAAGTAACCAGCAAACAATCAGGCTGGAGGTATGGCTCTGGAACACCAGTCAAGCAAGTCTGAGGTCCTGAGTTCCAACCCAGGTACAGGTGAACAAAATAACACAATTGAAAAGGAACTGTTCACTGTTCTCAAAACAGCACAAAGTGACAGTACCTAAATAACGTATTGCTGTCCAGGAGAAGCTGAAGTGAGCACTTGCTACTTCACGGACTTCTGCCTTCCTCTAGGTTCCACCACAGAATATCAGATATTTTTCTCACTGGGGTGACCAGTACACAGAAGGCTCCCATCTATGCGCTTAAAATGTTCTTTTAAGCCCTGTGAGAATGCTGGGCCCTGGTAGCTCATACCTGTAATCTTAGTCACTCGAGATCGGAGGATCTTGTAGACAATACAGTCCAGGCTGGCTTCTACCTTGAGATTCTTTTGCCTCAATCTCCCAAGTGCTGGAATTACAGATGGGTCCACCACTCCCAGTCCCAATTTGCTTTTTCATTTTTAATCTTTCCCTCCTCAATTCAGCTTTTTTCTTTGGTACCAATCCTGGAACTTTTGTGCTCAAGGCTAGCCCGCTACCACTTGACCTACTTTTTTTTTGGGGGGGGGCGGTCAGTGATGGGACTTGAACTCTGGGCCTGGGCACTGTACCTCAGCTCTTCAACTCAAGGGTAGCGCTCTATCACTAGAGCCACAGCGCCACTTTTGGCTTTTACTGCTTATGTGGTGCTGAGGAATCGAACCCAGGGCCTCATGCATGCAAGGCAAACACTCTACCACTCAGCCACCTTCTCAGCCCACTTCCCACTTTTTCTGTGACTAATTAAGAGTCTCATGGACTTACTGCCGGGGCTGGCTTTGAGTTGTGATCCTCATAACTCAGGCTCTTGACTAGCTAGGATTACAAGCAGGAGCAACAAGCACCTGGGTGCAATTAAGCTTTTTAAAGTAAACTGACATCACTGGTCTTTCCTGTAATGTCTTTTCTGCCCCAGGACTGTCTCCAGGGCCTATCTGGCATTTAATCATCAGGCCCTCTGAGTGTCCTCTGGATTGGGACAGAGGCTCACACATTCTTTGTCACTGTCTAGAGGACCAGCCAGCCATCCGACATGTGTATGTCTGCTTTCTCATCCTTCCCTCTGTCAGGTACAAATGACCACACGTAGATGGCTGAAAACCACAGGAATTCAGTATTTGCCTAGCATCTGCAAGGCCCCAAGTTTCATCCCTAACACTGCAAAAAGAAACAAAACAAAACCCTACAGAAACCACAGGAGGGGCTGGGATGGTGACTCAGTGGTAGAGCGCTTGCCTTACATGCATGTGGCCCTGGGTTCGATTCCTCAGCACCACATAAACAGAAAAGGCTGGAAGTGGCGCTGTGGCTCAAGTGGTAGAACGCTCGCCTTGAGTTGAAGAGCTGAGGGACAGGGCCCAGGCCCAGCGTTCAGGCCCCACCACTGACAAAATAAATAAATAAATAAAACCACAGGAATTTCTTCCTGGAGTCCAGAGGCCAAGATCAGGGTGTGAGGGGGCCTAGCCGTCCTGTACTCAATAGAAACCCTTCCTGCCTTTCCAGCATGGGAGGCTGTGGCTACAGGGAGGCTGTCACAGGACTTAAGACCCACCTGGATAAACCGGGAGGTCTCACCTTGATGACTTTAACTTCTAAGGCTTTTTCACCAAATCAGGTCCCATTCATAACTCCTCGGGTGAGAGACAGGGTAAGCTGCTGACAGTCAGCAAACTGTGGTCATGAGTTTCACATGACACACCTTATCATATGCTACCAGGGGCTCCCCATACTCACAGGGTATCACCTGCTGTGATGCTGATCCTGACCACCTGGTCCCTGCCTTCCCATCCTCCCTTCTCCATCCCATTCCTGATAGCCAGTTGCTAAGCCTCGAGGTGGATGGGAATGGGGGAAGGAGGCAGAGACCTGCCCTCACCCCATAAAAGCTGTCACCTCCAGCCTTAGGAAATTCCACATTTTATCAGACCCTCCTGTCTGAGAACAAGCCCTGGGCCCATCTTCTGGATTTTGGTGGTAAATTGGTGGTGGTGGTGGGGGGAGTGTTACAGGCATTTTTTTTCTTCCCCTCCTACCTCCCACAGCTGGCTTTGAACCCCAATCCAGAGATACCAGCCTCCTGAGTAGCTAGGAGTACAGGTTTGAGCCTGCAGCACCCAGTCACAGGTATGTAAACTGAGGCACAGAGAACCTCTTGTAATATTACCTTCTATTGCTATGTAACAGATCTAAAACCTTGCCCTATGGCTATTGGTCCTAACACTCAAGCAAGAAGTCAAGGTAACCACCACACACCACCTCCTGGGTTCCAGAGAGGTCCTTCCTGCCTTTTCCAGGGTTTGTAGCTCTGATACTGTCTCCACCTCCATCTCTTCTCAGCTGTCTTCTCACACCACTGCACGGAAGCACCTCCTCCCCAGAGAAGCTGAACCCTCCACTTCCCACTTTTGCTATGCCCACCAAGCCCCCTGGTCTCTGCCAGCACTGCACGCACTCTCAATATGTCTCAAAGTCAATCGCACCACTCTGGGCCACAGTGCTCCCTCACTTCTTCAGTTCTGGCCTTGCTGTCGCTTCCACCTGCCCAAACTCCTCTAGACTTTGGGCCTACACGTCCTTGAGCCTGGAACCCTACACTACCCTCTCAACATCCAACTGGAACACACCCCTGCCCTGCTTCTCACAGGGGTCCTCATACTACCTTTTTTTTTTTTTTTTTGGTCAGTCATGGAGCCTGAACTCCGGACCTGGGCGCTGTCCCTCAGCTCTTCAGCTCAAGGCCAGCGCTCTACCACTTGAGCCACAGCACCACTTCCAGCTTTTTCTACTTATGTGGTGCTGAGGAACTGAACCCAGGGCCTTGTGCATGCAAGGCAAGCGCTCTACCACTGAGCCACCTTCCCAGCCCCTCATACTACCTCTTAGGTGCCCACTTTGCCAACAAGACAATGACCCCTTAAATGCACCAAGTACATGTGTCATGGGCATTGGAGTGAGAGGAGGTGGCATTTGTCCCTCACAGAAACCCTGAGTCTCTAATCCCTACCCACCCCCGAAGAGCTCCAGCTCTGTGGAAGACACAAGACAAGATATTCTAGAGGACAGGAAAGGTTGGGGGGGGGGGCAGGGAAGGAGCCCAAGCCTAGTTGAGCAGCAGCTCAGTGCAGATAAAACAGTCTTGGGGATCCCCTCTGTGGGTAGGTCCCCCTGGGGAAAGCCACAAGACTCAGCGGTACAGAAAGGCACAGGTAGAAGCCAGCAGGAGGGTCTCCAGAGCACAGGCACAATGCAAGCCATAGGTCAGGGGGAAGGGTGGGCTTCAAAGGCAGGCTGGGGAACATTCCAGGGCAGTCAGCAGCAGTACCCCTCCCCCATGCCTCAGTTGTGCCCCAACGACCCCCGCCATGACCAAAATGAGGAAGGACCAGTGAATGGGCAGGGGGAACCTGGGGAGTACACCCTGGACTAACACCCAGGGTGGACAGGACCCAGGAGGGAGTCTGAGAGCTGCAAGCAGTGGTAGTGGCGTCCAGACTGTTGGGATAGAGCCAGGAGATGGAAGGGTCTAATGGGCACTGCAGGGTCAGGGTCCTGAGGTTCTGGATGAGGAAGTGGCAGGGGTTGTCCAGGTCACCACGGCCATAGGTTCAATGGGTGACAAGCAGGAAAACAAGAGTATGGAGACAGGATCTGAGATGGGGGAGCCAGAACAGAGGTGAAAGGTTGGTGGAGCCTAGCCTCCAGGGTGTAGGTACTAGGGTAAGGGGCTGGATGGTAGAGGGTGAGGAGTATAAGGGACCCCAGGGAAGAGGGTCTCAAGTCCAGGTTCAGGGGTGAATGGAGGGGTGCAGGGCCTGAGCTAGAGGAGAGTTGGGACGGGGAGGCGCCAGGTACAGGAATCCCAGGGTGGAAGGGGGCAGGGCATGGAGAGAAGGGATCCCCGATGCAGGCCCAAGCTAAGGGTACAGATCATCCCAGCATGGGGTATCAGGGATCCAGGTGCAGAGTCCCAGGGTAGAGAGGTTAAGAGTGGGTACAGACCTAGGCAGTATAGGGGGACCCTGGGTGCAGAACCTGATGCGGGTCAAAGGGTGCACGCCCATGGCTCCTGAGTGCAGGGTCCCGGGGTCGGGAGGCTGGCCAGGGACTTAGGAGGGCAGGGCCAAGCGTTCACAAGTGCAGGGTCCCAGGATAGCCTATCAGGGACACAGGCGTGGGGCCTAGTCCCTTGTGCAGGCCTTCTGTCAAGGGGGCAGGGCCTGGGACTCGCGGGTGCAGGGAAATCGGGCCCGGGACTGGGGTGCGGGGACAAGGCCCGGGGTTCCCAGATGCAGGGCCCGAGGCGGAGAGGCCGGGGATGGGTGCAGGGCCCGAGGCAGGGAGGCCGGGGATGGGTGCAGGGCCCGGGGCGGGGAGCCCGGGGATGGGTGCAGGGCCCGGAGCCAGCGGGGAGCCCGGGGATGGGTGCAGGGTCCGGGGCGGGAGCGGGCCCAGGGCTCCCGCGCGGGCCGGCGGGGCGGGGCCCGGCCGCGGCGGCCCACCTGTGCGCCGGGATGCGCTGCGAGCTGAGCCCCTTGCCCACCAGGAAGTGCACGTCGCACAGCACCTCGTTGTTGAAGAGGAAGGCGAAGCGCTCCTGCACCGTGGGCTTGGTGGCCTGCCAGTTGTACACGGGTTCGCGCAGCAGCGCGGCCCCCGCGCCAGAGCCCGCCGCCTCCTCCCGCTCGGCGCCCGCGGCCTGCGCGTCCGCCCCGGGGCCCGGCGGGGACGGCGCGGGGGGCCCGGGAAGCGCCGCGGCCGCGGCGGCGGCGGCGGCAGCGGCGGCGGCGGCGGCGGCGTTGCCCGGGGCCGGAGCCACCGCGTTGGCGCTCGGCCCGGGGCCGCCCCCCGCGCCCGGGCCGACCCCCGGCGGGCACGACGCGCGCCCGCCGCTGCCACCCGCCGCCATCTTGTCGCTGCGGCGCGGGGGAGGGGCGGAGGAGGCGGAGGCGGAGGCCGGGAAGGGAGGGGCATGGAAAGAGAGGGAGAGGGGAGGCCGGGCGGGCGAGGGGGGGGCTGGGAGGAGGGCGGGGCGGGGCGAGTGAGGGGGTGGGGAGGGGCGGGCAGAGGGGAGGGAGAAGTGAGGGGCGTTGGGGGGGCGGAGAAGGAGAGAACGAGTGGGCGTGGCCTGCGGAGGCTGCGGGGCGGGGCGGGGGGCGTGGTGCTCACACGCTCACCCCGGATCCCACCCAGACGTTGGGTCTGAGTTTACACCGGGACCTCAAGACCTGAGTTCCGCAGCCCTGAAGCTCAGGCCCTGAGCTTGGGCCCGTCTCCACCCGCAGAGCTCCCCGGACGTCCAGATGACACGCTTGCGATCCTTGCTGGGGGCTCACCCCTGTAATCCTGGCCACTCAGGAGGCCGAGGACCAGGGCTCAAAGCCAGTCTGGGCAGAAAAGTCCCCGGGAGAGCTTGAGCTCCCAGAAACGGCTCAAAAACCGGAAGTGGCACTGTGCTCAACCGGTGCAGCACCAGCCTGGAGCAGAAAGTGCTCAGCACAGTGCCAAGGTCCTGAGTGCAAGCCCCACGGTTGGTTTAAAAAAAATTTTTTTTTCCTGGCACTGGTGGCTTATGCCTATAAATCCTAGCTACTCAGGAGGCTGAAATCTTAAGAATCATGGTTCAAAGCCAGCCCAGGGAGAAAAGTCTGTGTGGTTCTTTTTTTTTTTGCTCAGTCATGGAGCTGGGGCCCTGTCCTTGCGCTTTTTCTGCTCAAGGCTAGTGCTCTACCACTTTGAGCCACAGCACCGTTTCCAGTTTTCTGGTGGTTAATTTGGAGATGAGTCACATGGACTTTCCTGCCCAAGCTGGCTTTGAGCCACAATCCTCAGATCTCAGCCTCCTGAGTAGCTAGGGTGGGTCACAGGCGCCTGTTGTCTGTGAGATGCTTATAGCTGATTAAACACCAAAAAAAATCAAGCTGGGAAGGTGGCTCAGTGGTAGAGTGCTTGCCTTGCATGCATAAGCCCTGGGTTCGATTCTTCAGCACCACATAAGCAGAAAAAGCTGGAAGTGGTGCTGTGGCTCAAGTGGTAGAGCACTAGCCTTGAGCTGAAGAGCTGAGGGACAGCGCCCAGGCCCACAGTTCAGGCACCAGGACCGACAAAAAACAACAATAAAAAACAAACACCAAAAAATCAGGAAATGATGTTGAGGCTTGAAGTGGTACAGCACTAGTCTTGAGCAAAAGAGCCCAGGATCAGCACCAAAAATAAATAAATATCAGAAATTGTGAATCATTGTTGCTTTTTTTTTAACTGATATCTGATAAAACTTCATAACAGGAATCTTGAGCGGCTATTGCATCCGTGGGAGCCGTATCTAGCCCACTGGAGTTGTAAATAAAGTTTTATGGACACACAGCCCGATCCACTTTCTGCTTCCTCTCATGAATGGCAAAGCTGAGTACTAATAAGGACAGAAAAATGACTCTGGCTACTTATAGAAAATGTTTTCTCACTCTAAGCAAGAAATTTGTGTGTCTCATGGACTTCCCTGCCCAGACTGGCTTTGAACCACAATCCTCAGATCGTCTCCTAAGTAGACAGGATTACACATGTGAGGCAAGGACACCTGGCTTAAACAGGAAAATTTTAACCCTCTACCCAAAGTATCATCTTTCTTTTTCCTTTTATTTATTTATTCATTTTTGCTGATCCTGCGGCTTGAACTCAGGGCCTGTGCACTGTCCCTGAGCCTCCCTGTGCTCAAGGCTAGTCCAACACCACTTCTGGCTTTTTCTGAATAATTTATTGGAGGTAAGAGTCTCACAGACTTTCCTGCCCGGGTTGGGTTTGAACCATGATCCTCAGATCTCCGCCTCTTGAGTCCCTAGGATGACAGATGTGAGCCACCAGCACCTAGCTTCCTTTTATTATTGATGTGAGCATGTGAGTTTCTTAAGATTTTGATTATAATAACATCTTTTATCTGTGAACATGAAAAGACCAACATGAAAGGTAAGATCATGCTGGACTTAGAGTGTGGTAACTGCTGGTTGAAATTAAAATCTACAAGTTAGGTTCCTAGTGCTCACACCTATAATCCTAGTGACTAGGAGGCTGAGATCTGAGGATCCAGATTCTCCAAAGCCAGCCTAGAGGGCTGGGAAGGTGGCTCAGTGGTAGAGCGCTTGCCTTGCATGCTGGAGGCCCTGGGTTCGATTCCTCAGCACCACATAAGCAAAAAGAAAAAAGCCGGAAGTGGCGCTGGGGCTCAAGTGGTAGAGCGCTAGCCTTGAGCTGAAGAGCTGAGGGACAGCGCCCAGGCCCAGAGTTCAGGCCTCACAACCGGACCCAAAAAAACAAAAAACAAAGCCAGCCTAGGCAGAAAATTAACTAGCAAAAAGCCAGGAGTGAAGATGTGGCTCAAATGATAGAGCACTAGCCAGAGTGAAAAAGATAAGGCTCTTAGTTCAAGTACCAGTAATAACACGTACACATGCATGCACACATGCACCTACACACACACACACACACACACACACACACACACACACACACATGCACACACAAACAGGTCTGTGATATGGTGATGTATATGGTGAATGTGTTTTTCTCTCTCCACAGATTATTGGTTGAAGAACAAAAACGCAACCAGTCCCAGCTGTAAGATGAGACTCTCATTGCACAGGAAGTATGAGGTAGGGTTGGGGATTTGAAGAAACATGTTCTGTGTAGGGATGGAGAAAAGTGGGCTCTGAATCTGGATCTAGGATAATGTGACTGAACTGTCTTGATATTCCATGCCTGCAGGCCACTCTAGCTCCAAGTTTTTAGTCTGAGCTAATAAATATCTTTACAGTGTTAAGCAAGTTGAGTCAGGTTTACTGTACTTGAGGCCAAAGGCATGTAACTGCTAAATCTGGCCCTGGTGGCCATTAATGACTTTGTTCTTGCAACTCTTTTTTGTTTTGTTTATTTTTGTGGTCAGTCATGGGGCTTGAACTCTGGGCCTGGGCACTGTCCCAGCATTTCAGCTCAAGGCTAGCTCTATCACTTGAGCCATAGCACCACTTCCTCTTGCAACTCTTATAATAACACCTTTCACTGTGTGATTATTTGAATAGTCACCTCACCAAATAGTTTCTATGACTTCTTAGTATATAATGTATACTGCTGAGAGGCTCAGAAGCTTCACTGGTGTTGGGTAAGAAAACAGGAAAGGAATATGAAGGACATGTATAGAAGTGTGTATGAATTTTACTGTGACTGCTGTAACACATTATCACAAACATAAATCTCAAACAACATAGATATGTTTCCTCAGAGTTCTGGGGTCAGGAGCCTGATATGGACCCCTTTGGGATCTAGTCCAGGTGGGGTATGCCTGGGTCCTCTAGCAGCACCAGTGAGGATTCATGTCCAACTCTTGAATCTTCCAGAGGCCCCTCATTCCTTGGCTTGTGGGCCTTTCCTCCCTCTCCAGAGCAGCAGTGCGAGCATCCTCCAGTCTCTTTCTGCCTTTGATCCGACTGCCTCCTTCTTATAAGGTCCCTGTGGTGACACTGGCTCTTGATGATTCAGGATGGTTCCCAGCTCAGGATTTGTACCACAATCTCATCTGCAGGTTCCCCTCTGCCATGGGAGGTGACAGCCTCGGATTCCATGAAGATATAGACATGTTTGGGGACTGTGCCTCTGCTCCCAGGACGGATGGAATCTTCCACGGCTTGCTTGCTTTCCTTCCTTCCTTCTTTCTTTCTTTCCTTTTCTTTCTTTCTTTCTTTTTCTCTTTTTTCTTTCTCTTTCTCTTTCCCTTCCTTCCCTTCCCTCCCCTTCTTCCCATTCCATTCCTTCCTCCTTCCCTCCCTTCTTCCCTCCCTCCTTCCCTCCTTCCCTCCCTCCCACCCTCTCTTCCTCTCTTCCTTCCTTCCTTTCTTCCTCCCTCCCTCCCTCCCTCCCTCCCTCCCTCCCTTCCTTCCTTCCTTCCTTCCTTCCTTCCTTCCTTCCTTCCTTCCTTCCTTCCTCCCTTCCTCTCTTCCTTCCTTTTTTCTTTCTTTCTTCTGCAAGCACTAGAGCATGAATTCAGGGTCTCATAATCTCTTGGATTTTCTGCTCAAAGCTGGTACTCTACCACTTGAGCCACATCTCCATTTCCAGCTTTTTGTTGGTTACTTGAAGGTAAGAGCTTCATGGACTTTTCTTCCTAGGCTGGCTTTGAACCACAATCCTCAGATCTCAACCTCCTGAGTAGCCACCAGCACTCAGCTCCATATCTTTTCGTGTGTATGCTGGCTCTGGGGCTTGAACTCAGGGCTTAAGTGCTGACCCTGAGCTTTTTTACTTAAGGCTAGAGCTTCACCATGTGAGCTATAGCTCCACTTCTAGCTTTTTTTGTGCTTAATTAGAGAAAAGGGTCTCATGAACATTCCTGTCCAGGCTAGTTTCAAACTATAATCCTCAGATCTCAGCCACCTGAGTAGCTAGGATTACAGACATGAGCCACCAGCACCTACCTTCCATGTCTTAATAGAGATTTTAGTTATACATACTGTATCTGAAATGTGTCTTTAACAGTTGTGCAAGTCATTGCCTGAAGACTTTATTTATTTATTTAGTTAGTGAGTTAGTCCTGGGGCTTGAACTCAGGGCCTGGTACTGTCCCTGAGCTATTTTGCTCAAGACTAGTGCTCTCCTACTACTTTGAGCAATAGCATTACTTCTGGTTTTCTGGTGGGTAATTGGAGGTAAGAGTCTCATGGATTTTCCTGCCCAGGTGGATTCGAACCACAATTCTCAGATCTCAGCTTAGTAGCTAGGATTACAGGCATAAGCCGCTGGTGCCTGGCTAACATTTTACTTTCAAAGAAAACAAAAATATAGCTCATGGCTATTTGACAGACTGCCTATAAAGAGGATTTTTGTCTGGGGAAACAATAATAGTTTTTGTTTGTCTTTTGGTGCTGATCTTAGGGCTGGTCTTAGGGCGCTGTACCTGAGCTCTGTCTTTTTTTGCTCAAGACTATTACTCTACCACTTGAGCCACAGCACCATTTCCAGCTTCTTCTGAATAGTTTATTGGAGAAAAGAGTCACAGCAAAAAGCTGGGAATGTGGCTTAGTGGTAGAGTGCTTGCTTAGCATGCATGAGGCTCTGGGTTCCTCAGTTCCACATACACAGAAAAAAGAAAGAAGTGGTGCTGTGGCTCAAGTGGTAGAGCACTAGTCTTGAGCAGAAGAAGCTAAGGGACAGTACCCAGGCTCTGAGTTCAAATCCCAGGACTAGCAAAAATAAAAAGTCACGGAGAAGCTGGGTGCTGGTGTCTCACACCTACAATCCTAGCTTCTCAAGCATCTGAGATCTGAGGATTGTGGTTTAAAGCCAGCCTGGGCAGGAAAGTCCAGGAGACTCTTATCTCCAGTTAATCACTGAAAACCAGGAGTAGAGCTGTGGGTCAAAGTGGTAGAGTGCTAGTCTTGAGCAGAAAAAGCTCAAGGATAGCATCTTAAGCCCTCAGTTCATGCCCCACAACTAACAACAACAACAAAAAAAAATGTTACATGTACTTTCCTGCCCAGACTGGCTTCAAACTGTAATCTGCACATCTCAGGCTCTCAAGTAACTAGAATTATAGTTGTGAGCCAACAGTTCCTGGAAATAATAGATTATTTTTTGTTGTTTATTTTGTTTTCCTTTTCTGTTGGGTTTGAACTTAGAACCTCACCATTGTTCTGCTAGTGCTCTAGCACTTGAGACACACCTCCAGTCCAGATTTTTGCTGGTTAATTGAAGATAGAGTCTCCTGGACTTTTCTTTTTTGGATCCGGTCATGGGGCCTGAACTCTGGGCCTGGGCGCTATCTCTCAGCTCTTCAGCTCAAGGCTAGTACTCTACCAATTGAGCCACAGCACCACTTCCAGATTTTTTTTTTCCTGTTTATGTGGTGCTGAGGAATCAAACCCAGGGCCTCAAGCATGCAAGGCAAGCACTCTACCACTGAGCCACCTTCACAGTCCCTTTCCTGGACTTTTCTGCCCAGGCTGCCCGCACACTGCAATTCTCTGAATTTCAGCATCCTGAATAGTTAGGGTTACTAGCATCAACCACCAGGACCCAGCAGGAAGAGTATCAAGTTGTTTAAGAGACACTTTACGTAACTCCTCGATGCATATCTCACTTTTGTTCTTTTTGTCCTTTTTAAAGAACTACTTGCCTTTCATCCTTCTTGTTTTAGGATTTTTTTTTCCTCTTTGATGCTGGGATAGAATCATGGTATATTTAAGAAAAGAATTGGCCAGGTAGGTGCCCTCAACAGTAATCTCAGGTACTTGGGAAGAGGAGATCTGGAAGTTCAAAGTAAGGCCAGCATAGGTAAAAAATTGACATGGCCTCATTTCAACAGATAAAAAATCTGGTATGATGTTTATTGCAGCACTGTTCACAATAGCTAGGATATGGAAACAACCCAGATGCCCCACCACAGATGAATGGATCCAAAAATTGTGGTATCTATACACAATGGAATATTATACAGCCATTAGAAATGACAAAATAATGGCATTTGCAGGGAAATGGATGGAGCTAGAAGGAATCATGTTGAGCGAGATAAGCCAAGAGCAAAGAGACAAAAGGTACATGGTCTCCCTGATAACTGGATGCTAAATCTAAAATGTTAAAAAAATTAACAGGACTTAAGAAACAAAGAACTCCCACTCATCTGGTTGAACCACTACTAAATATCCCCATGCTGCTGATCACATGTATGGTGTATATGTGTACACCGTTATATGCTATAGACTGTGATAGACAATTTGCTCCAGGAAAGTTAGAATGAACTTGTGACTTTAAATGAGCATCATTATTCCACAATACTGTGAAATTTGGGAAATTATGTAATCACTTAATCACAATTTAAAAAAAAAAAACCTTGGGGAAGGTAGGGAGGGAAGAGATGGTAGGGGGAAAACAATGGAGGGGGTAACAATGCTCAATAGGAAGTGTACTCATTACCTTGCTCATATAACTGTAACCCTCTGTATAGTATCTTTACAATAAAAAATTTAAAAAAGATCTGGTGTGGGGCCTGGGAAGGTGGCTCAGTGGTAGAGTGCTTGCCTTGCATGCATGAGGCCCCGTGTTCGATTCCTCAGCACCACATAAGCAGAAAAAGCCACTGCTTCTGGTTCTCTGGAGTAGGAATTTGCAAAATCACTGAGATGAAAGAGGGTGTGCTTTCTTCCTATCAGGTTATACCCCAAATAGGTGACACAGTGCATACAGAGCTGGGCCTTCTTTGCTGAAACTTGGCACTCCAAGGCCTAAAGGGTCTCCAAAAGTCCTTCAGTGGCCCTTCTTCATTGTTTTTCTGTCTCAAAGGCAACATATTGAAGTGGGGTGTTTTTTGGACATTTTTGGCAGAACCCCCAAAATCAGCACTCAAGGCTTTGTCAAACAGGGTTGGAGAGTTCTGAAACCCTGAGCAATCTGGTCCAGGTTAACTGACCTGTGCATCCCCCCTCGGGGTCAGTCCATTTGTAGGCAAAGATAAGTTGACTGACAGGAGCCAGAGGCAGGGAGAAGAAGGTATCTTTTAGATCCAAGACAGTATAGGTTTGCCTCTTCAGCAGAAGGAGACTCAGGAGAGTATAAGGGTTTGGGACTGTATGATATAGGGTCTCGACCTGCCTATTAACTTCCCCGAGGTCCTGCACTAGTTGATAGTCCTGGGTTCTGGACTTCAAGACTGGAGTGTTCCAAGGTAAATGACATGAGACAAGTATTCCTGCTTCCCTCAGTTTATGGTGACTGCAATTCCCTGTATTGCCGCTAGACTCATAGGGTATTACCTCACTCTGATAGGGGTGGCCAAACTCAATAACTGAACAACAATTAGAGGTCAGTGGGCAGCCAGGCCAGGTGAGTTGCTTTCTGTCCAAACTTGGGGAAACAGTTGTCTCAGCAGGTGCAGATACTTTGAGGGCTGGGAACTAGTTTTGGCTGCGAGTGCTATTCCTCAGATAGCTGGCAGGTCACCAAGATTTTGATTGGGGCCTGGCCCCTTCTTAGGGTTAACTGAGTCTCTGATTCCCCAAAGGAAATTGTAGCCTCCAGTTTCTGAAGGAGGTCTCTACGCATTGTGGTATATGGGCAGTCAGTTATAACAAGAAAGGAGTGGATCACAGTACCTTGCCCCAGGTCTACCATCTGAGAAGTGGTCCATGGAAATGAAGCCATTCTTCCAGTTGCTCCCTAAATGGCTAACCCCTGGGATGTGATAGTACCCAAGGTCTTCTCTAGTACTAAGTGGGATGCTCCAGCATCTACAAGGAACTCAACCAGTTTGCCTCCAACTTTTGCTATCACTCTGGGCTCCTGAGGGGCTCAGGGGGATGGACCCTGGCCTCCTCAAGTTGGAGGACCCGGTGTGTTTCTTGCTTCCCTCTATTTGGACATTGGTTTTTCCAGTGGCTTTTTTGTTTACAGTAGGCACATTAATTCTTGTCTAGCTTCCTTTTTCTTTGGGGTGTGTGTGTGTGTGTGTGTGTGTGTGTGTTTCTCTTTAAATCTCTCCCTGTCTGTCTCCCAGAGGGCTGCTAAGATAACTTTAGTCAACTTCTTGTTCTGCCTATCCTCTGTCCAGTCATGGTTATTGTAGACTTTCTGGGCAATCTCCAACAACTGAGACCTAGTCATACCTTTAAACCCTTCTAGTGTTGTTTTTTTGTTTGTTTTTGTTTTTTTCCATCCTTGAACTCAGGGTCTAGGCACAGCCTTTGAGCTTCTTTTGCTCAAAGCTAGTGCTCTACCACTTGAGCCATAGCACCACTTCTGGTTTTTTCTGTTATGTGTTACTAAAGAATTGAACTCAGGGCTTCATGCATGGTAGGCAAGCACTCTACCACTAAGCCACCTTCCCAGCCCTTCTTCTAGTTTTTGTAACTTTCTTCTAATATCTGGGGCTGACTGCTTGACAAAGGCAATATTTATGGCTGGCTGGTTTTGGGGAGCATCCAGGTTGATTGGGGGAGTATAGACCCTGGAGGCTTCCTGGAGGCGCTCCAGAAACCCAGAGGGCAATTCTTTTTTTGTTTTTTTTGTTGGTCGTGGGGCTTGAACTCTAGGCCTGGGCGCTGTCCCTCAGCTCTTCAGCTCAAAGCGAGCGCTCTACCACTTGAGCTACAGCGCCACTTCCGGTTTTCTGGTGGTTTATTGGAGATAGGAGTCTCACGGTCTCTCCTGCCCGGGCTGGCTTTGAACCGCGATCCTCAGATCTCAGCCTCCTGAGTAGCTAGGATTACAGGCGTGAGCCACCGGCGCCCTGCTCCCAGAGGGCAATTCTTGAGGTTCTTGAATCACCTTGTTCACTTTAGAGAGCTTGTGGGTCTCCTAGCAGCTGCCTTTATTTTCCCTAACAGAATTTGATGAAAGTTGTCCAGTTTCTCCTTACCTTGGACAGTGTTGGGGTCCCAGGCAGGCCTCTCCAAAGGAAAACATGCCTCAAACGGGTGTCCCTGTCAGGGAGATTTTCTGCACCGCGCCCCAAAGCAATCGTCCTGCTTTCTAGCCTGATCCAGTCTCACTTCTTGGCCACAGGAGCTGCTGACAGTCATCCCAAGTGGGCTGATTGGGTGTAAAGACAATTTCAAGAAGACTCACAAGGACCTGAGGTTTCTCAGAAAATGGAGGATTTTAACAGGACTCAAGAAACAAAGGACAGCCACCCATTTTGTCATATCATTGCTAAATGACTCCATGTTCTGGACCATATATATGGTAGATATATGCACACAACAGAGGGAAGCCAGGAGGAGGAACAGAATAAGTGGGAACAGCCCACACTAAGCAAAAGGAGAGAAATGCAAACATCACCTGATGCGGAAAAAATAACTTGTAATGTCAAAGCTCATACAATTCACAAACTGTACAGACCACGATAATGACAATTTGCCTTGTGAAAATTAAAATGTGTTTGTGACTCTATCACTATTCCACAATACTGTGAAATATGTGAAATTTATTAATCACGTAAACTCAAAGAAAAACAAGTGAGAGATGTGTTTAGAGAGATGGGTGACAATGTTGTCAGACACTTTGTACTCATATACTGTTTTGTAGACTTCTTTGTACAACTACTTAAAGATAATTTAAAAAAAAGAAAAAGAAAAGAAGAGAAAATGGAAGATTTTGAGTTTTCCAATTATACAGATCACTGGTGGAGAACAGGACATATACCAAAAAGTGGTGGGTGCCTTGGGTATCAGAGCATTGATGGTCAGCTCCTGAAGAAGGGGCTTCCCTCAGGGGAGGATCGAAGTGGCTCCGGCCTCCCCTATGGCCCATCTCGTCTCCCTGTGTCTGGAGCTGCTCTGTCTCCTCTTAATGTATGTAGAGCTGCTTCTATGTGGGAAGGGAAGATGAAACTTGGATGAAACATGGTCCTCCCCTGCTGAACCGGAGGCTGCCCTTCCAGTTCAGGACTGTTGGGGTGCGTAGGCTGGAGGAAGTTCAGCCTCCTCCTGGGGAGCTGACAGTACTGGTGGCAGTTTTGGTTTCTCCTTTTATTTGAACTAAGAGAACATGGGTGCCTGAGGAAAGAACATAAGCTTTCAACCAAGGTGGAGGTTTCTGCAATAAAAGCAACCAACATTCAATGTAGGGGAACTGATCAGGGTAGCCAAGGTTTCCAGTCTTGCCAGACTGTGAGAGCTATCTATATGTCCCAGGTTCCTTCACTGGGCTATCCCACATTGAATGTTGGCCATTCGAATTCATAGAAGGTCCGGAGTTTTCCTGAGAAGAAACAGACACTGTAATCTGCTTCATCATCAAATCCATCTCTAAAATGTTTGAGCATAAACCTCAGGGTAGTTTTAGGTTTTCTTTGTTGTTGTTGTTTTTTGTCAGTCATGGGGCTTGAACTCTGGGTCTTGGCACTGCTCTGAGCTCTTCAGCTCAAGGCAAGCACTCTACTGTTTGAGCTACAGCACTACTTCTGGTTTACTGGTGGTTAATTGGAGATAAGAGACTCACAGACATTTCTACCCAGGCTGGCTTTGAGCTGTGATCCTCAAATCTCAACCTCCTGAGTAGCTAGGATTACAGGCTTGAGCCACTGGCATTTGGCTTTTTTTTTTTTTTTTTTTTTTTGGTCAGTTGTGGGCTTGAACTCTGGGCCTAGGCTCTGTCCCTCAGCTTCTTCAGCTCAGGGCTAGCACTCTTATCACTTGAGCAGCAGCCCCACTTTCCTCAGGCTGGTTTTAGGACAACTCAAACCTCCTCCCATTATTAAGAAAGTTAACACAAAGAAGACAAATACCAATGGAAACAATGACAAAACAGACACTCAGTAGCTACCATTCAAGCACACACCAAGACTCGAGTCAAAATTACACACCAGGACTTGAGTCAAAATTACACACTAGGGGGGCTGAGAAGGTGGCTCAGTGGTAGAGCACTTGCCTTACATGCTCGAGGCCCTGGGTTCGATTCCTCAGCACCACATAAGCAAAAAGAAAAAAGCCGGAAGTGGCGCTGTGGCCCAAATGGTAGAGCGCTAGCCTTGAGCTGAAGAGCTGAGGGACAGCGCCCAGGCCCAGAGTTCAGGCCCCACGACCAGACCCAAAAAAAAAAAAAATTCCACACTAGGTAGGCTGGGAATGTGGCTTAGTGGTAGAGTACTTGCCTAGCATGCATGAAGCCCTGGGTTCAATTCCTCAGTACCACATAGCAGAAAAAGCTGGAAGTGGTGCTGTGGCTCAAGTGGTAGAGTGCTAGCCTTGAGCAAAAGAAGCTGAGGGGCAGTGCCCAGGCCCTGAGTTCAAGCCCCAGGACTGGCAAAAAAAAAAAAAAAAATTACACACCAAGACTTGAGTCAAAGTTACAGGGGGCCAGTGATATCTCACTTAGTACCTGGACACTGGATCTGTGGCCACATCCAGCCTCTCCTAAAGGAAGACATCTGCAGCCTCTTCAGAAAGGGTACCCCAAACAGAACAAAGTTACCTCTGGAGGTTCACAGAATCAGGTGACTTTCTACGATACCAGAAATAATTTGGGTGCTGGGAATGTGGCTTAGTGGTAGAGTACTTGCCTAACATGCATGAAGCCTTGGGTTCGATTCCTCAATACCCCATAAACAGAAAAAGCTGGAAGTGGCACTGTGGCTCAAGTGGTAGAGTGCTAGCCTTGAGCAAAAAAGCTCACAAGTCAGGCACTGGTGGATCACACCTGTAATCCTAGCTACTCAAGAGGGTGAGATCTGAGCATTGAGGTACAAAGCCAGCCCTGACAGGAAAGGCCATGAGACTCATCTCCAATAAACCACCAGAAAACTGGAAGTGGCACTGTGGCTCAAGTGGTACAGCACTAGCCTTGAGCTGAAGAGCTGAGGGACAGGGCCCAGGCCCAGAGTTCAAGCTCCACGACTGACAAAAAAAAAAGCTCAGAGACAGTGCCCCGGCCCTGAACTCAAGCCCCAGGACTGGCAAATCATAATGATAATAATAATGATAATAATAATAATAATTTGGTGCAGGTATCTCGGATCGGCAGGACATCCAAGAACCATGGCCAGAGTTCTCAGGGTCCTGGAACGTTTCAAGTTGCTCCTCCCCTGGGAATCTGGCCCAACCTGCCTCTTCTGAGCCGTGACCACTTGCCAAGACAACCCGAAGTCCAGGGTCTCAGTCTCTGGGCATCTAGCTGGGGCCTCCAAATTTTTTTTTGGTCAGTCATGGGGCTTGAACTCTGGGCCCAGGCACTGTCCTTGCGCTCTTCAGCGCAAGGCCAGTGCTCTACCTCTTGAGCTACAGCGTCAGTTCCAGTTTTCTAGTGGTTTATTGGAGATAAGAGTCTCATAGACTTTCCTGCCCGGGCTGGCTTTGAGCCATGATCCTCAGATCTCAGCCTCCTGAGTAGCTAGGATTACAGGAGTGAGCCACCGTCACCTGGCTTCCAAAAATGTTTTGAGGTATGCCACCACAGAAGATCACATGGACCAGAGTACAACCAGTGACAGCCAGCCAGTGACTAGACTGGGTCAGTGCGTCCCCAAGTACAGTGCTGAGGATATTTTCAGGGCTCCTTTCATGCAGAAAACCCACATTTTTTTTGTTTGCTTAGGAGTAGAAAGTCCAACGGTTCTGTCCTGCAGGTGCAAGCCAAGCAGTACGTTACAGAAGCTAAATGATGACTTAAACAAGTATGATCCATTTCTATGACCCATTTCTATGACCTGTTTCTAGGGGACACTGAGCACATTTTTCTTATAAATGTCAAACTTCAAGGAACTGGTCTCACAGGTGGGGGTGGGGGTACTGTGCTATCTTCAAGATGGAGTTACATTTGTCATAGAGTGCCCTATCACGCTACCATGACAGCTCTGTGGGAAGCATAAAAGGGTTCCAATCTGGGCCAGTCTTGGCATAAACATGAGACTGTAGTAGAAATGTAATTCAAGCAAGAATGGCTAGAATGCCTAGAGGTATGGCTCAAGTGGTAGAGGACCTGCCTAGTAAGAGCAACACCTTGAGTTCAAATGCAAGTACCACCAAAAAAACAACTTAAAATATCCAGATACCAATGGTTCATACCTATAATCCTGGTTACCAGAAGGCTGAGGGGTTTTTGTTGTTGTTGTTGTTCTTGTTGTTTTTTTGGTCGTGGGGCTTGAACAGGACCTGGGCACTGTCTCTAAGCTCTTCAGCTCAAGATTAGTGCTCTACCACTTGAGCCACAGTGCCACTTGGAGGCTGAGATCTAAGGATGGAAATTACAAGCCAGCCCAGGTAGGAGTGTCTGTGAAGCTCTTATCTCCAATTAACTACCAAAAAGCTGGAAGCGGAGCTGTGGCTCAAGTGGCAGAATGTTAACCCTGAGCACAAAAGCTCAGGGACAGCACCCAGGCACTGAGTTCAAGCCCCAAGACCTACACACACACACAAGCCCCAAGACCTACACACACACACACACACACACACACACACACACACACACACACACACACACACACACACACACACACACACACACACACACACACACAGCATTTTGAGTTTCTACCTGAGCTCTTGTACCCAAGCTCAGCACTGCCTCTAGAGGGCACACAGCACTAGTCAGGCCTTTAGGATTTCAATCCACAGCTGCAGCTTCTATGATTTGTACCAAAGCATCCTTGAGCAGGAGGGGAAATGGCATTTTCTTGCTTGTTTTTTCTTTTTCTTTTTTTTTTCTTCTTCTTCTTTTTTTTTTTTTTAAAGAGCCGGTTTATTGCAAGCTCGAGCTTGGTCCTCCGCACACACGGTAACTGGTGACGCTAAGAGGCCTTTTTTTTTTTTTTTCTTCCAGTTCCGGGGCTTGAATTTAAGGCACTGACCCTCGGCTTCTTTTGCTCAAGGCTAGCACTCTACACAAGCCATAGCACCACTTGCAGCTTTTTCTGTTTAATGTGGAACTGATGAATTGAACCCAGGGCTTCATGCATGCTAGGAAAGTACTCTACCACTAAGCCACATTCCCAGCCCAAGATGACATTTCCTAACCTCACCTACCTCTGACTCTGGTCATTCTTGGGCTGTCACACTGGAGTATCATCTATACTATAATGCCTGACACTGAAGAAAACAAACAACCAAACAAACAATCCATCATAATAAGGATGGGACCAGGAAAATGGAGGAGAAAGATGGAAGAAGTGACAATGATCAAGATGCATTGTCCTCAATCAGACTTACAGAACTGAAATCTCTTTGTACAACTAAATAATCATGAAAACTAAAAAAGTAACTTAAAAAATCAGAAGCTGAGGTCTAGTGGCTCGCGTCTGTAAGTTCTAGCTACTCACAGGCTGAAATCCAAGGCTCTTGGTTTGAAGCCAACCCAGGCAGGAAAGTCTGTGAGACTATTATCTTTGACCACCTAAAAGCCAGAAGTGGAGGTGTAGCTCAAAGTGGTAGAGTGCTAGCTAGTGGTAGTCAGATATCTAACAAGTCTTCTCCCATCAACTTTTCTCAAGGCCTACTTATCTTTGTTTTAAAAACATAAAAATAAGTCTGGCGTCTGTGGCTCACACCTGTAATCCTAGCTACTGAGGAAGGTGAGATCTGAGGATCATAGTTCAAAGCCAGCCTGGGCAGAAAAGTCCGTGAGACTCTTATTTCCAATTAACCACTAGAAAACCGGAAGTGATGCTGTGGCTCAAGCAGTAGAGTGCTCGCCTTGAGCTGAAGAGTGCAGGGATAGTGCCCAAGCCCAGAGTTCAAGCCCCACGATGACAAATAAATAAATAAATAGGAGAGCTAGGCACCTGTGGCTCATGCCTATAACCCTAAGTACTCAGGGAACTAAGATCTGAGGCTCTTGGTTTGTATCTAGCCCAGGTAGGAAAGTTTATGAGACTCTTACCTGCACTAGAATACCACCCCTCCTCACCCCCACTCCCCCCAAAAAAGCCCTAATGGAACTATGGTTCAAGTGATAGAATGCTAGCTTTGAACAAAAGAAGTTCAGGGACAATGCACAAGGCCCTGAGTTTAAGCCCTAGGACTAACACAAAAACAGGACTCATACCTGTAATCTCTGGAGGCTGAGATCTGAGGAATGCCATTCAAAGAAATCCTAGGCAGGAAAGTCCCTGAGATTCTTATCTCAATGAGCCACCAAAAAGCCATAAATGGAGCTGTGGCTCAAGTGATAGAGCACTAGCTTTGAGTAGAAAAGCTCAGGGATAGTGCCCTGGCCCTGAGTTCAAGCCTCAGAACCGGCACAAAATTTTTTTTTTGCTTTTTGACAGGTGATATTTTCTCTTGCTTTCTCCTATTAATATAAGCATTTGTTATACATGCATACATATATATATATATATGTATATATTATAAGCATTTACTATGTATCAGACCTGATGTAGACTGGGTGGGTACTGTGGCTGTTTTATTTTATTTCTTTTCTTTTGTGTGTGCTGGGACTGGGGCTTGGACTCGGGGTCTTGGCACTGTCCTTTAGCTTTTTTTGCCCAAGGCTAGTGTTCTGTCACGTGAGCCACTGCTCCACTTCCAGCTTTTTGCTTGTTGATTATGATAACAGTCCTATGGACTTTCCTTCCCAGGCTGTCTTCAAATCTTGATCTTCAGCTCTTAGCCTCCTGAATAACTAGAATTATAGGCCTGAATCACAGGTGCTTTATCCTCTGGGCATTTTAAAGTAAATTGTGAAATTTGCATGACTCAATTCACCTTTTATTTTACTTTTGGTGCTAGTCCTGGGGTTTGAACTCAGTGCCTGGGTGCTGTCCCTGAGCTCTTTTGCTTAAGGCTGGCACTCTACTACTGGAGTTACAGCTCTACTCCTAGTTTATTGGTGGTTATTTGGAGGTAAGAGTCTCACAGCCTTTTCTGCCCAGGCTGGTTTTGAACCAGGATCCTCAGATCTCAGCCTCCTGAGTAACTAGTACAGGCATGAGCTATCAGTGCCTTTATTTATTTTTGTCTATCATGAGGCTTGAACTCAGGGCCTGGGCACTGTCCTTGAGCCTTTTTGCTTAATACTATCACTCTACCACTGTAAGCCACAGCTTCACTTCTAGTTTCTAGTGGTTAATTGCAGATAAATCTTCAGACTTTCTTGCCCAGGCTGGTTTTGAACCACGATCCTCAGATTTTAGCCTTCTGAGTAGCTAGGATTACAGGTGTGAGCCACCAGTACCTGGCTTTCAGTTTACCTTTTAATATTGTGTGTGTGCGTGCGTGCACACACGCGTGTGCGGGCACACAAGTGCACACTGTGGACGTGGCTAACAAATCAGCTGCTAAGTGAACATTTGGGCTGCTTAGTGGACATTCCTGGCATATCTTCTGGAGGAAGAATGAATCCCCTCTCACTCCCTTTGTTCCTCCTGAAGGGACTGAGCAGGGTGCAGAAGGATCAGAGACTGGCCTACCCGCTTTCCTCTGGCTGGGGGCAGATCTCCATCCTGATTGGGGCCCTGAGGTCTCTCTTCTCCCAGTTGAATCTTCCCTGCCAGTTGTTCCTCTCTCACTCCCACACCCTTTGGGTCTTGTCTCCTAGGCATGTCTTTTAAAACCCATCTCTTCTGTCCCCCTCACTCACATGACCCCAGGCTGGGACTACCATACCCCCTTCTTCTAATGACTTAAAACCAGCCATGCACCAGGCACCTGGGGCTCAAGCCTGTAATCCTAGCTATTCAAGAGGGTGAGACCTGAGGATCCCAGTTCAAAGCCAGCCTGGGCAGGAAAGTCCATTAGACTCTTATCTTCAGTAAACCAGAAAACCGGAAGTGGCACCATGGCTCAAGTGGTAGAGTACTCGCTTTGAGTTGAAGAGCTCTGGGACAGCGTCCAGGCCCAGATTTCAAGCCCCACGACCTACAAAAAGAAAGAAAAAAGAATAACTATGACTTACCCTTATTCTGACACCTCCTGTGGCTCCCAACGGCTCTGGAATACTTTGTCACCAGGACTCCATGTTTCCTTCCCAAGCCTTGCTTTTGGCATAGGCCAAAAGCTTAGCTCCCTCACCCCCCTCTCCCTGCCTCAGTTACCCCCCCCCCCCCTCTTTTTTTTCTCCCATGGTCCTAGGCTTTAACTGAAAGCCTGGGCACTATCCTTGAGCTTTTTAGCTCCAGGCTAGCACTCTCACTTGAGCCACAATTCCACTTCTGGCTTTTTAGTGGTTAATTGGACATGAGTTTCATGGCCTTTCCTGCCCAGACTGGCTTCGCTTCAAATTGGGATTCTCAGATCTCAGTCTCTTGAATAGCTATGATTATAGGCTAGCTCAGCTCAGTCTCTTTTCATGGGTCACTTCCTGAGGTGACCCCTGGAGCTCCAATTCCTGCCTAAGGGACTCTTCTCTGTCAACAACAGATGTTGCAGGGTGTGTGTGTGGGGGGAGGGGATGTTGGTATTGGGGCTTGAACAGCCTGGGTACTGTTCTTGAGCTTTGGGCTCAAGGCTGGCATTCTACTACCTGAGCCCACACCTTCACTTCCAACTATTTATTTTCCAATGTTATTATAAAGACGACGTACTGAGGGGTTTCCATTTCATAAGGTAGATAATGATTATGCTTCTCTGTGGACAATTGTCACTCCTTCCTTTGTCCTCTCCCAGTGTTTCCCATCGGTTCCTGCCCTACTTCCAGCTTTTTGGTGTTTAATTGGAGATAAGAGTCTCATGGACTTTTCTGCCTGAGCTGGCTTTGAACTATGATCCTCAGATCTTAGCCTCCTGAGTAGCTAGGATTACAGGCAGGCATGAATAACCAACTCCCTGCTCCAGTTCTGATTTTACATGAGTTTGCTACACAGACACTGAGTGAAAGAGTAAATGGGTGGATGTCTGAGAACCAGCTCTGTCCAACCTCCACCCTCCTTCCATCCTCAGGGCTTGTGATTGGCTTCCCTGTTCCTGTGCCTGGTGATGGTGGTGGTGGTGGTGGTAGTGTGTGTGTGTGTGTGTGTGTGTGTGTGTGTGTGTGTGTGGCATGGGTTCCACATGCCAAGTCTGCCTGCCCAGGTGGCATCCCGCCCTGCCCTGCCCTTCCAGGTCATGCGGTGACCGCTCCCTGGCTCCAGCCTCCTGCCAGGAACAGCTTGTCCTCTAAGCCGTTGCTCTAGATTTTATTTTTGTGGTTTTCTCTCAGCCTGCTGAGCCCGCCCCTTCCACGTCTGTCTTCCTCCAGAGTGGTAAGAAAACCCTGGAGCTGGAGAAACCTGGAGCCTTCAAAGGTCCAGTAACCAGGTCTAGCCAGTTTCCACCTGGGCAAATGTAGTCACCAGCTGCCTGGTTGCTGGTGCTGGTGCTTGGTCTTACTCTCCTGAATGCCCCAGCTGGGCAAAGAGGTATGTGCATGCTGGATCTTGTCACATTAAAATCATGTCTAATCACAACTATGGGCTAATTTTTTTGGAGTGTGTGGTGTGTGTGTGTAGGTCCTGAGACTTGAACTTGGCCTGGGCACTGTCCCTGAGCTTGTTTTGCTCAAGGTTGGTGCTCTACCACTTGAGCCACAGATCCACTTCTAGCTTTTTGGTGTTTAATTGGAGAGTCTTAAGGACTTTTCTGTCTGAGCTGTCTTCGAACTGAGATCCTGAGATCTCAATCTCAGCTGCTCAAGTAGTGAGGGTCACAAGCAAAAGCCACCAATACCTGGCTTATCTCAAACTGTTAGCTAAGAAAAAGCTGCCAGGGGGCTGGGAATGTAGCTCAGTGGTAGAGTGCTTGCCTAGCGTGCACAAAGCCCTGGATTCCATTCCTCAGTATCACATAAACAGGAAAAGCCAAAAGTGACACTGTGGCTCAAGTGGTATAATACTGCTCGTCTTGAGCAAAAGCAGCTCAGAGACTGTGCCCAGGCCCTGAACCCAAGCTCCAGGACTGGAAGGAGGCCCACTTTCCTTAGGATCCAAACGCCCAGTGTAGTCTGCATGTCTCAAATACTGAGATTATTCCCACTTACTGCTTTTAGGGTTGTTTCTTCCTCCAATATGTGAGGTCCTCTCCTTTGGGGGTGCTTGGCTGGAACCAGATGCCTTCTCTCAGACCCTGCTTCTCCCTTCCCAGTCCTGCCTTCTCTGACATGACATACCCTGCCCAGAATTCCTACTTGGCAAGAATGCCCTCCCCCCTCCCTGCCTCCACTGCCCCACAGGCCCTCTGGATCCTGCCTTGGCAGCTCGCTTGGTTGCAGGCTTGTCCAGACCATTACAATCACAGAAAACCAAGTGCACACATAAGGCAGGTTTTTATGTTTTATTAAATCCTTACAAAACAGAATACAAAATTCTGGCGTTGGTGTAAAGGAACTTTCGAGCTCTATCAGTTCACCTGATACAATGGAGATAAAGTGCTTGGATGTCTTCGCCCCACTTAGGAAAAAAAAAAAAAAGTTTTTGTTTTTTTAAATCTGTATGTGTGGCTTCTGAACCACTTTGTTATTGGCCGGTCCCTTCCCATGCACCGCCCAGTCATTCACAGTAAAGGCTCTAAGCAGTCCCCAGGTCAAAACGTGGAGGTGATAGAGGAGTAAAGAAAAATGACAACCTCCCACCTCTGGGGAAAAAAGAAAACCCAAAGCTATTCCTTGTGGAGCCTTTTGGAGTAAGGTGGCCATGGGCACCTGCCACAGGGAAAGGTCCATTTGTTCTTTTATACAAAAAGGCAGAGAAATCCCCAGGTGCAAAACTCAGAATCACTGATGGGGGAAGAGATGGGGTGTGGCCAAGCAGCTCCAGCCCCACCAGGGGTCTTTGGAAAGGCCAGTACACACAGGAGGGTAGGGGCCCAAGAGCAAAGGATCACCAGGCCACCAGACTGCAATAATCCTACAAGACCAAGGGGAGGGCTGAGATGGGTGGACAGACCTTTTCTGAGCCCCCCTCCCCCCCCCCCCACAAAGGCCCCTCCAACATTCAAGTATTCTTTTGAGATCAGGGAGGGGGAGCAAATAAAGTATTTTTTTAAAAAAATCCCAAAACATTAAATGAGACAAATCCTGACCGGTTTGAGGCGGGGGGGGGGGGGGGGGTTACAATCCCTGCCCTGGAGACACCTGAGCAGACCTGGGGCTGGGGTGGGCGGTCCCCCTGACCAGCAGGGCCGTATACATGTAGAAAATAGGAATTGTATTGCATAGTAGTTCACAGCCAGGCCCAGGCGGTGGTATCCCCAAGCCCAGTGTCAGGCTGACCAGGCCTTGATGGAACTGGGGGAGAGTTAGCAAGGTCCCCCAGTAGACCATTCCAGCCTTTCCTGGGTGCCCCAAGGGTAGCTGAGGCAGTGGCAGCCCTTTTCCTGAAGGTGGGAACACCTAAATCGCTGCCCTTAGGGTTGGGAGCAGGAAAAGAGTCTAGAAACCTCTGGGTCTGGCCCCAGCTCTGAGGATAAGGGAACCAAACAGAACTTCCAAATGCCAGACTCAGGATACGACCATGGTCAAGCTGAGCCCTGAGAAGGGGCACGTGGGTGCCCTGGGGTGGGAAGATACTCTGGGACCCCACATTGGCGGATGGGCACCTGTCCAGTGGCTCACCCATCTTGGAACCAGCTGGGGACAAGGCTACTATGGCAACCCTCTTGCTCCAACTTCAGTTCCTGGGGGAGTGGGGAGAGTGGAGAGGGGGCAGCTTGTCCTATGTCAGTTGCAATTTAAGGTCCAGCCAGGCCATGTCCAGCAGGCAGGGGCCTGCTCACTGCTCAGACAGACCTGAGGGAAAGCCTCGATTGTCATCTTCTCACCAGGAAAGGGAAAATGGGCCAACCTGGGCCCAGGGCCTGGGGAGTCCAGTGGGTGGGCTATCATCCACCCTGCCTGCCAGGCCCTCCTTCCAGAGACAAGAACAAGAAGCCCCTGATCTGCCCAACCAGGGTACTCTGGGTGTGAGGGATAAAGAGGATACTGTTCTGTCACTAGGAGGAGAGACTGTCCCTGAAAATACTGAGGGATGGGGAGGGGGGCATGGGAATGGTAACCCTGTAGCCCCCCCCCCCACTCCCTGCATTGGAAGACAGCAAGTTGGCTGGAAGCGGAAGGGGCAGACATCAGGCAGGGTGCCAATGGCTGGGTGGAGCACTGAGACCTTCACAGTACAGGCGAGCATCTTGGGGCGTAGCAGGCACCCCCCCAGCCACACGCCCTCCACGCGCCCTCTGCTCTCCTTCTGGGCACTTACTTTGCTTTAAACACCATTAAAAGGGGGGGAGGGGAAGGGAGCACAAAAACAAAAAAAAGTTGGAAGAGGGATGGGGGAAAAGGAAAAAACCCAACAGCAAAAACCTGTTAAAAAAACAACAACAATAACAACAACAAAAAACCCAACCCACGCCCTCTGGCTGACTTCAGTGCTTGGAAATGCAACCAGGGGGGAGGGCAGCCCCTGGTCCCCGCCACCATAGCTTAAAAACCTTAGATCTGACGGGGGAAGGGGGCGACCTATGTACAGGGGGCCAGAGAAGGGGGGGTCACACATGGTCCCCCACTAGGACTACAGGGGCAGCAGATAGGCTGGCTCTCTGCCGCCGCTGGGCCAGCTTGGACTCAGAGGGTGGGGACAGCTGCAGGCAGCGTGAGGTAGCATGGATGACAACGGGCTGGCCTTGGCCCTGGGCCTCCTCGGCCGCATCTTCCTCACGTTGGGCCAGCTGCCGGTTCATGGCGATGGCCTCGGCTGCAAAGGATGTGAGGTCTTTGGCACAGCTGTTTCTGGAACAGGATAAGGTAGAAGATGGTCACCCACAATACATCCTTCCTTGCTTCCCAAGGAATTAGGATCTTCATAGTGCCCTGGACAAGGGCTGTAAGATCCCTCCCTATCATTGGGCCCCTCTGGACACCAGGGCTCCCAATCGGGAGCTCTGTGGAGTCACATGGTACCAGGCCATACAAGTGCTTGGTGTCCTTTTCCCCATGAATACTTGTACATCTCAAAAAGGCTGAAGGGCCAGTTCAATGGTGGAGCACATGCTCAGCACGTGGGAGACCCTGGGCTCCATCCCCAGCACCACAGAAAGAGAAGTCTAATCATGTAGCCCCCACCCCATCTCTGGAGGTAAGCCTTACCTCTGTAGGACCATGGGTGTGGGCAAGGTGTTCTCGGGGGCACACTGCAATGAGACAGCATAGCCAGGATTAGAGAGCATGCCAGTCCACCCCAAAGAGCTAATTAGGAATGTGGCCAAGGGAAGCCGTGAATTTCCCAGCCAATCTTCCCACCAGAGAGGCTGGGTGCAGATGGGGCAGGGAACCTAAGCCACGCTGAGGATGGGAGCAGGACCGCAGCCCTGCTAATATTCTGATGTACTCCTGTGGGGGGGTGATCTGGTGGACAGCTTCCAGTCCAAGTCCTCCCAGCCTCTATTCTCAAACGAGACTTGGATGTTTCCAGAAGGGATCTGAAGCTGCCCTTGTCTGCGGTTCCAAGAGACCTCAGTTTTCTGCTATTAGGAAAACTTGCTGCTTTTCCTGTAATCTCACTCCCTTGGGATGGCAGTTGAGCCTTCATAAGCCTGGGGAAATGTCCAGCCTTTCCCAGACAGACTGGCAGGCCAGAGGGTACGCTGGCCCTGCCCCCGAGGCTGGTTAGCACGTGCTACCTGCTAACCTCGCAACTCAGGCACAGGGACAGTGTGGTGGGGATTCTCTGAGCAGCCCCAATTGACTTTTAGGTGGACAGTGGAGATTTTAGCTGCCCTTATAGCTCAGGGTTATGCCCTGGCACTGTAAGCCTGCAGTGGATCCTGGAGATCTACACCTAGGCTTGCTGTATCTGGGGGTGCCCACTTGATCTGCTAGAGTGCCCACAGACTTGCTGTGACATATGGCCATCAATAGTTGGAGGGAGATGGGCATCCCCCTCTTCTTATAGGCATGCTGGGGCTTACCCCCTGCACCCAGGGGTGCTGCAGGACTTGAGCAGCACTCAGCCTCTGCTTGGCATCACGGACGAGCAGCTTGGAGATGAGGTCTTTGGCAGCAAAGGAGATGTGAGCCCAGTCCTTGTCGGGGAATTCATACTTGCCCTCCTGGATGCTCTCAAAAAGCATGTTCTAGGGGTAGGATGTATAGGAGTCAGTGAGCTTGCAAGGCCATGGCCACATCCCCTGCAACCTTCCCCGCCACCCCCCCCCCCCCCGAGGGAAGACCTGGATACCACTGACTGCCAGGGACTCCCAGACCTGACTAGGTAACCCTAACTTATGACCTGGCTCACATGTAGAGAGGGATGTGAAACCTGCCATCCAGAATATAGGGTGTTGAGGGTAAGGGGAAGCTGGAGGGGCCAGGGTCCTGGGACCAGCTGACGGGTCTGGTGGCTCTGGAGGACACAAAAAGGCAGGAGCTGGGTATTGGTGGCTCATGCCTGTAACCCTAGCTACTCTGGAGATTGATATCTAAGGACCAAAATTCAAGGCTGGTCCAGGCAGGAAAGTCTTATCTCCAGTTAACCACCAAAAAGCAAAAGTAGAGATGTGGCTCAAGTGGTAGAGCTTTACCCTTAGAGCAAAAAGATTCAAGGACAATCCTCAGGCCTGAGGTCAAGCCTAGGACCAGTGCCACCCACCCCCACTCCACCCCCTCAAAAAAAGAATAAAAGAGGTATTTGTGGGGAGGTATCCAGAGTTGACTTTGAAAACATTGCCCACGTGGCTCGATTTTTAAAAAGGGAGCTCAGCAGCCTGGCTCCAGGGAGATACAAGTCATGAATGCTAAGTTCACACTGTGGACAGTCATCCTGAACCACCTCTTGACCTGTGTGTCCCTTGACCTGTGTGCTTTCTCCCCTGGTCTTCGGAACTCTGGAAGGAGGTCTTGCACTGCCCTGTGGACGCTGGCCCCTCTGGGGAGGTTAGGTTAGCACCAGGGTGGGAATGCACCTGGCAGGCAGGGCAGGCCTCCCCTCGGTCCCAGCCACAGTCACTGCCACAGTGGCCCACAAAGGGTGGATAGCCACTGAGCAGGATGTAGAGAATGACCCCCAGGCTCCACAGGTCACAGCGTTTGTCGTAGATGCTGGCTTCCTCGCTGAAGGCCTCCACCACCTCTGGGGCCATGTACTCCGCGGAGCCACACTGCGGGCCAGGAAGGTGAGGTCAGCCTAGGCCCACTGCAGCTCAGCAACAGTAGCCTCCCCGTCTCTGCTAATTGGGCCATTAAGAGCAGCTACCAGGCCTGTTCCCACCCACTCATCAGGTACATGGAACTCAAGCCAAAAACCCACTAGCTCCACCCTCATATTCAGCTTGACCTGTTAAGTGGATGCAAGGAATCTGACTCTTCCATCCCCCTCCCAGTTTGAACCTGCCTCCACTCTCATCTTCACCGCTGCAATCAGTATTTGCTGCTAGGTTCCAGCCCTGTCCAATCAGGAGGTGATAAGAACCCATTCCCCACTCTCCACCCAGCCAATCCAAAGCTATTGCTAAGTGGAAGCAGAAGTTCCACAGGTCAGAGTTGCAGAGCCTGCACAAGTATCTCAAAGTCATGTAAGCATGGCCTGGGTCTATCCAGCCTCTCCCTGTGCCCCTCTGTGGTTGTCTCTGGCCCTGCAGCCCTCACCGGTGTGAGCAGCTCTGGGGTAGAGATGGGGGAGCAGTCTCCATTGAGTTTGATGCCGCTGCCCAAGTCGAAGTCACAGATCTTCACTGGGGACACCTGGAGGGTCAGCAGGGGGCTGTGGAAGGGGTCCAGCCCTAGGGCCTATGGAGGGATGCTCCTAAGGGCGACCCACCTGGGCCTGGGGCAGGTTATCTGCCTCACCTGGTTAGGGTGTTCACAGAGGATGTTCTCCGGCTTTAGGTCCCTATGGGCGATGCCTGGGGGAAACAGAGCAGGGGGTTAGGCATGGAAGCATCTCTAAGAATCCTGGTTAGGTGGGCTGCACATCCTGGCTGGCCCCACAACCTACCTTTGTTGTGTAGGAAGTCCAAGGCACTGGCCACATCCTGCACCACGACGCTGGCCTCCAGCTCATTAAAGTGCCGCCGCTTGTGGATGTGGCTCAGGATGGAGCCTAGAGCAAAGTGTGGTGAGAACACTAGTTACCCCCAGGGTCCAGGGCTCATCCAGTGCTCATCTCTACCCTGGCAGGAAATCTACTAGGTTCCTTGGGTCCATCCCACAAGCCCCCTCCTGAGTCAGAAAGGTCCTTTCAGGTGGCTCTGAGCTGCAATGCCACGAGGACCCAGCTGGAAATGTCTCCCTCACCCCTACCCCTCACCAGGAGCCCCTACCCACCACCACGCATCTTCTCAAACACCAGGTAGAAGCGGTCCTCCTCCTCGAAGAATTCAATCAGCTCTAGAACATTCCTATAGATGGGGTAGGGGCAGGAGAAGAGCTGAGGTTTTCTGAGGCTTCTATGTACCTGCTTGCTGTCCAGCCATCTGCCCATAGGAAGGCAAGGACTTGGGACCGTGGGCCCACTTTCACCCAGCCCATCTGGAACTGCCAGTTGCCCACTACTGAGCCCACCCACAACACCCAGCTGAGCCTGGCCAGCATTCTGCTGGGTGATGTGGCACTCAGGCCCATTCATCCATGGAAAGATGGCTTGGGGCCCAGCACTGTGGCTGGAGTGGGTCACCTTACCTGTGTCCCTGGCACTGGTACAGCATCTCCACCTCCCGGAAAACCCTGCTGCGGATGTGGCCTGGCTGCTTCTCAATGATCTGGAATAGGCGGGAGACAGGACATCACCCAGGTCAGCAGCACCCACTCACAACCCAAAAGAAACAGAAGATACTGCCCCCAGCCCCTAATTTTCCCTGGACTCCGCCTGCAATTCCACTGTCTAAGCTTCTACTTTTCAACCTGAGAAAAAGCAGGGCTTTCCTACTGGGGCCTGGAATTTGCTGAAGTCAGAACTGAGGTGTCAGCACAAGCAGGGGGCACTATGCCTCCCTGGCAGCAGCACCAGCCAGGGAAGGGAAAGCAAGAGATGATAAGGCAGTCAGGCAGCTCACCACCCTCCCCCATCCTGGAGAGTTTGTGCTCCCTCCCCACAGGGCCCTAGCCACCTTTGCTTTCAGAGTAGGAGACAGGCCTCTAAGCTCTCCCCAGGCCCAGGCTAGGATGTTCATGCTAGCCCTCACCTGGTGGGTCAGAGGCCAGTGACTACTACTTTAGTCTGTGTGTGGGGTCCCCACTGCCTAGATACTGTCCTGTGTGGCCTGTGACAAACACAGCTGTCCCAGAAAGGGAACTTGTAAGATACCCTTTCATGAAGCCTCTGCTGAAAGCTGAAGCTGGAGTGCTCTGAATAGTTCTGGATAAAAGTGAACCCCATCATGATCCTGAGGAGAGTGGGCACCACAGACAGGGGCAGAGACCCCTGACAGCATTCCTCAACCCCATAGTACTGTGGATTTCCTGCTCACCCAGTCTGGCTCTCCTCTACCTCCTAGTCTCCCAAATTCAGGCAAAGTCTTCCCACTAGCATCACACTTCAATGTCACTGAGACAGATCTCCAGATTCTAGCACTATGCCAAGTTACAACAAGGTGACAATGAAGCCACACAGGGTGACTCAGTTTCTCTGTCAAACCAGGTCTCAGGAAGCAAGGTTCCCCTAAAGGGTCACTAAGAGGAAAGTGCTAAGATGGAAGCCTGTCCTGCATGTCTAATTTTCTGGTACCTTGGCCCAGGGGACTAGGATGACAAGGCTCCTCCTCTAGCCAACCCCACTCACCAGGGGGCACTTGCCCTCCTGCCTGGGCCGCCAGCCCTCTAGCAGCACCATCCACCTTGGAACTGGATGTAGGGTCACGAGGGAAACCTGGAAGGCTTCTCAGAACACAGAGCTGTGGCACACTAGGTCCTTTTCAGGGCTCCAGTTCCAGATTGTTACACATACCCAGGGCACAGAGGGTACATACACAGATGGACAGGAAGACATAAGATGGCTTCATGGGGCTGGGAAGGTGGCTCAGTGGTAGAGTGCTTGCCTCGCATGCATGAAGCCCTGGGCTTGATTCCTCAGCACCACACACACCCACAAAAAGCCAGAAGTGGTGCTATGGCTCAAGTAGTAGAGTGCTAGCCTTGAGCAAAAGCAGCTGAGGCACAGTGCCCAGGCCCAGAGTCCAAGCCCCAGGACTGAGGGGGAGGAAAAAAAAAGAAAAAAAGAAGATGCCTTCCCGGGCCTGTACTGGTTTTCTCAAATTTGCAGCTCCCTCTGAGGCTTACATATGACACCACTGCTTTATTTGTTTATTTTTTGCTGGTTCTGGCATTTAAACTCAGGGTCTGGGCATTGCTAGTGCTCCACCACTTGAGCTACAGCTCTACTCCAGGCTTTTTGGTGGTTAATCAGAGATAAGAGTCTCATGGACTTTGAACTGTGGTCCGCAGATCTAGCCTCCTCAGTACCTATGATTACAGGTGTGAACCACCAGAGCCCAACTTGACACCATTGTTTTTGGTTTTATTCTCTGAGACAGGGTCTAGCTCTGTTTTCCAAGTACTGTGATTATAAATTTATGCCACATTACTTGATGACATTGCCTTTTGGTCCCAGAAAGCAATCCTCTAAGTAACTGTCTTCCTCAGACTAAAGAGACTCAGAGCTACGACACAATCTGAAAGACTCAGCAGGCCAGCTCAGCTTCTAATCAGCTGTCAACAGCCACAGGTCCTTGGCCACAGGTGTATGGGGTAGACAGGGGCCAGAGAAAATGGTCACTTCCTGCTGGGACTTGGGGCTTGGCAGAGTTGACCTGCATTCATGGGGTAGCCTGAGTCACCAGGCCTGGGGCCATTTTTAGACACTGGTTTTCCCCAGCTGTTGTCTAGGAGCTTGAATGCCACCCTGGTGACAGGATAGCTCACCTTGACAGCATACTCATGGTTGGTGATGAGGTTGACACAGGTCTGCACGCGGGCATGGGCTCCTTCCCCAAGCACATCCTCCTGCAGCTGGTAGACATCTAAGAGGCAGAGGGAAGGGGTGAGGAGGCAGAGCCCAGTACTATCTCCCTGATACCCCAGCCTGCAACCCCGCTCACCTTCGAACCTGCCTGAGAAGCTGTCAGTGGCACGACACCGCTTTTTCTTCCGGCCTCTCTTCTTTGCATCTGGGATGTCAATAGGCTGGCTTGCAGGCATGTCTAGGGTGGGGGAATGCACAGGCTCAGGATGAGCTGCCCAGCCTAGCCTAGCTTCCCATGGAACCCCACCCTCCCCCTCTGCCAAGAGAACCCTGGGCACCACACCCCTCCCCCTCAGGCCCTCACCAGGGCGGGCCTCGCACTGTGGGCTGAAGTCTGCTTCACCGTGGTGGGCCGGGTCTAGGGAGAAGGCCAGCTCGAAAGGATTCTGCCCCTGCAGGTTAGGAGAGGGCTGTGAGGCTCAGCCTGTCAGGCTGGGCCCCAACACACAGAATCAGGAAGCAGGTGGGGAAGCAGGGGACTCCACCTCTTAGGAATGCCCTCTCTTCACCACACAAAGTGTGTGGCTTTCAATGTGGGTAGTGTCCTAAGTCCTTAGCAGGGCACTGGTCAGAAATAGTATCTCCTGGGGTCTATGGGTTCCATTATCCAGGGGTTTCCCCAGGAGACACCGAGCATGTAGGGGGCCATTACAACTGTCATATGCTTCATGTTCTGAGCATGGAGTGGGTGAAGGCCAGGGATGCTGCTCCATATCCGTTAATGCCAAGGTCACTTCCCAGTATGTCCACCATGAGAAAAATGACTTTTTTTTTTTGCCAGTCCTAGGGCTTAAACTCAGGACCTGGGCACTGTACTTGAGCAGTTTTGCTCAAGGCTAATGCATTACCATTTGAGCTACAGCTCTATTTCCAGCTTTTTTGGTAGTTAATTGGAAAGAAGAGTATCACAGATGGGATGGCTTCAAACCTCAATCTTCAGACCTCAGCCTCCTGAGTAGCTAGAATTATAGATGAGCCATCTAGAAACCTGTGCCCAGCTAGAAACCTGACTTTCTACTTCTAGCCCAGGACTGAGTAATGAAAGGGACACAGCTTGGGTCTCAGTGAGCTATGTACAGAAAGGAGACAGCCTCCGAGGCCCGATGATGTCAGGACTGGGATGTGGCAAGGCAGCAGCCTTCAGGCAGGGCTGCCAATCTGCTTTCCCATGGCCTCCTGGACTGTATCAGAGTGGCTGAGCCCTACGTGGATGACACTGCAAGCAGCCCGTGGCCTTTGGGACCTTGGTTTCCCTCTGAACTGGGGCTCCCTCTCCTCCCTGTAAATAGCTTGCTCTTGCTCTTTCCTTGTTTAGAGGATCTGTGACTACCATGCTTGGTGTTCTGGAAGGCCACAGAGATGAGAGGCACCTGCTTTCACAGGTATGTGGTGTCCCATGATCACCACCTGCTCTGTGCATCCAAGCCCTCCTCCTGAGAACACAGAACTGATCCTACAGCAGTTACCAGAGCACAGAGCATCATACTTGATGGTGGCCAGAGACTAGCTATGTCACTCCTAGCTCCAGTACTGTGGGTCACCCCTGGAGCTCCTCCAGATCCTAAACTGCTAACTAAGACAACCATTTGGTTCTAGTTCATGCCTAGAGCTTAGGTAGGTAACAAAGGAACACAGGGTATGAAGGAGGGTTTGAGATCCTGAACAGGAAAAGATGGAGGCTGAAAATCAAGAGAAAAATTTTCCTGGCCCTGAACAGAAGAATGCTGAAATAAATATATTTCCACAAATAAATGAGACATACTGGGCTGAGACAGTCTGCCTGAGGGAGTGGGGGCCTTGAGAGCTGGGCACAGAGCTATAGCAGGGTAAGCCAGGGAACCTGGACATCTAGGAGAGCCATCTAACAGAGAAGCCCCCTCTAGGAGACCCTAAGGAGAGCAGAAGGCACCACAGACAATGGGTTGATCCCAGAGGGGAGGCCAGCAGGAATGAAAGGCAGTCTAGGCCCTCCCTACCTCCTCACTGCACTGCCCTGGCAGATAGTTGCTAGGAGCCTGGCAGAGAAGGAACCCCAGTCAACCAAGCAGAGAAGCATGCACACCTAGTGCTCAGATAAGGCACCCTGTCTAGAACCCCAGGGTAACAACCATACAAAGCAGGTGACTAGGAGGAAGGGTGGGCATGAGGCTTGAGATCTTCAGCTGCCTCCAATTCTAGGAATCTCTTAAGGATGAAAAGGGCTAAGAGGCCACTGGGCCCAGTCTGAGCTTCTAGCCTTATCCAGTCACTGTCTATACATGCTGTCACAGCCTCCAACAAAGAAAGGCTGAGACAGATGGGGCAGTCATTAAGGAAGTCAATGAAAGGACAGATCTACAGGGGCCAGGGCACCAGGCCTGGTCACCCTCACCCACAGGGATTTTTGGTCCTATCTTGGATCCTCCTTTTTAGAACCTTAAAAATAAATAAATAAATAAAAATTAGGAGGTTTGCCAGGTGCCCATGCCTCACACCTGTAATCCTAGCTACTCAGGAGGCTGAGTTTTTTTTTTTTTTTTTGCCATCCTGGGTCTTGAACTCAGGGCCTGGGCTCTGTCCCTGAGCCTCTCTGTGCTCAAGGCTAGTGCTCTACCACTTGAGCCACAGCACCACTTTGGCTTTTTCTGTTTATGTGGTTCCAAGGAATTGAACCCAGGGGTTCATGCATGCTAGACAAGCACTCTACCACTAAGCCACATTCCCAGCCTCAGGAGGCTGAGCTCTGAGAATTGCAGCTTAAAGCTAGCCTAGGCAGAAAAGCCCCCATTAGACTCTTATCTCCAACTTAACAACAATCAACAACTCAAAAACTGGAAGTGGCACTGTGGCTCAAGTAGTAGAGTGCTATCTTTGAGCACAAGCAGTCTCAGAGACAGCCTCCAGACCCTGAGTTCAAGCTCCAAAACTGACAAAAAAAAATTTAGGAAGCTTAATAGAGGCATGGCTCAAGTGGCAGAGTGCCAGCTCTGAGTGCAAAAAGCAAGCAAGAGCATGAGGCCCTGAGTTCAAGCTCCAGTACTGAAGCATGCATGCACATGTGTGTATATACACACAGAGATATACACACCCACAAACACAAAATAGGGTATGGATTGGTAGCAGAGCATTCATCTAGCACTTAGTGTGTTTGAGGTTCTGGGTTTCATCCCCCCAAACCAAAATAACAATTAAATAAATGGAAGATAAACCCAGGAGACCTGGCAAATGTGATTCTCTGCTATGTTGCAGTCTGTTCCAAGAAAACAGCCATGTGTGTGTATGGGGGGAGGGATGGTTGGGGGAATCCTGGGAGGAGAGTCCTTGAATGATGGGCCCCTAGCCTCCTGGAGGGCAGTCTCCTGGCCAGGACCTCTGTCCATTCCCCCTCTTGCCTCCCTGATGCATTCCCACTGTCCAGACATAGCTATGCGTAGGCCATGCAGAGGCCAGCCTGCAGTCAGTCAATCCTAAACCGTGTGGGTAGCCTAGTCCCAGCCTGCCCTGGGTCTGGCTGTGGGCCTTGAGTCAGCAGGCCCTGGCAGGAGGTGGCTGGAACCATCCAGAAAACTCGGGTTTGCTTTGGCTATCTCACTGGCCCTGTGCTGGCCCTTTACACTGACCCTGTCTTAGCTTCCACCCAGCGCCAAGAAAGACCACTATAAGTGACCTCTCAGATCCACCCCTCTTAAGCCCCAGCCCCTACATGCTGCTGGCCAAGCTAGGAGAAACAGGGATGACAGGCATGTAGAGAAGGGGTGGGGCAACTGGCTGGAGACACTGGCTGGACAGGCCTGGGAATTCTTCTCTAGGCTCTACACACTTCTCCCACACTGATGTGGGTGAATGTGTACACTACACACAGATACACACACACTCTCATACATACACACAAGTCCTGCCTTCTCTGTAAGAGGGCAACAGGTCCCTGCCCCCAAGGAAGCCCAGGGAAGCCATTACATAACCCAGCCTGTCGGGTGGGGCAGTCAAGCTGACATCACTGCGTCCCCAGGGCCAGGCCCCGCGGGGGCTTTAAGCCCAAGCACCTGCCGTTTTCACCGCCCCAAGATTCACTCATCTGAGACCAGGAATCAGCAGTCACAAGCCTCTGCAGAAACTTCCCGCTCAGACAGGAAATAGCACTTTGGGCCTGAGGTATCTGGGGAGGGGCATTCAATCACTCCCCAGGCCACCAGGGGGTGAGAGTCAGGGGACCAACCTCGCCAAGGATTCCTGAAAGTAAGTCCCCACAAGCCAAAGGGGCGGACAGGGCTGGGGCCTGTTGATCCCTCCCCAAACAGGGCACAACCAGCTGGGGCTTGCAGGGAAACGAGGGCCTCCCCAGGGATTGCTGGAGGAGGGAATCACACAGAGCACAGGAGATTGGACTGTGGCCTAGTGAGACCCCCCCCCCTCCCCGCCCCCCTTACACCAGCACACACATGGCTGGGGCATGTAGGGGAGCTACACCGCTCCTGGCAGAAGGGGGGGCTCCGAGGCCCGACTGGGGTTCCTGGAGATTTCACAGGCCAGAGCTGGAGACAGGGCTGCGGCTTTCTGACCCCTCCCTCTCAGCGCACACCCGGCTGGGACAGTCCCAGGAACAGGCGGGCGGGGGAGGGGAGGGGGGGGAGGAGGCGGGCTACGCGAGCCTCCTCTGGGACGGGCTCTGGTCCCCCCACACGGGCCACTTTGGTGGTCCAGTCCCGCAGCAGCCCTTCAACACAGACAGGCCCTCACCTTGAACGAACGGTGGAAGCCCTGAAGTTCGGCTGTTTTCTTCTGCACCATCTTCTGTCCGGGCCCCGCCAGCGGGGGAGGGGACGCAGGGCCCGGGGGGCGGCCCGGGGGCGGGGGGCGGCCGGGGAGGCGACCCTTGGGGCAGACCAGACAAAGAGAGAGGGCGGTGAGCGGCGGCGGCGGCGGCTAGCCTGCGGGGAGCGCGGCCCCGAGCAGGCGGCGAGGGTTCCGGTGGGGCCCGCTCTCCACACACAACCCGGGGTCGGCGCCGGGAGGGGGGAGGGGGGAGCCCCGGGGGAGTAGAGCTCACCGAGATCGGGCTCGGGCCGGGGCCGCAATGCCGCCTCCGCCCGACGTCGCACAGCCCGGACCCCGCTCCGCGGACCGCGCGGGGAACAGCGCCGCCACCGCCGCCGCCACCTCCGCGGACTCCTCTGCCAGGGCCACTGCTGCCGCCGCCGAGAGGAGCCGGGCGCGTCGCCGCTGCCGCCGTTTTTATAGACCCGGCCCTGGCTTCGCCCCGCCCCCCGACGCAGCCCCGGCCCTGGCCACGCCCCCTATGAGCGGCGGGAGGCGGAGCCTGAGGGACGCTCGGGACGCAGTGTGAGGCTGCGCGTTCTGGGTCCGGGAAGACCGTCTTGCGCCTGCGCAGTAGGGCATACGGGGCTCCGGCTACCCATTTCTAGTACCCGTCCGGCGGGAGGTGTGGGCGGGCTTGGGCGGGTTCTTGGGACTTCCCGAGGCTCGGGGATCTGCGGAACTATGACCACGAGCCGAGTCCTGCAGGACAAGATCCCCTAGCCTGACTGCTGCGACCTAAGATACTGACGCCCTTAGACCATGCACCTCAGAACGTTTTGAGACCCATTTCCTCCCTCCTTTTTAATGCAGGATGAGGACACCACGGCCTACATCTTGCCTCTTGCCTAGGGAACAGGAATGCCTCCAGGAAGCTCCCCAAGAATTTACTCCCTTGTTGGTAGTGACCAGGAGAGGACAGAGACGGGAGGAGGCTTCCTCAGTCCTGGAACTGCGTTTCAGGGGAAACCAGGATCCCCTACTGACTGGATAGAAGCCCCTGGTGTGTGCATAGCTTGGACAGGAGGCTAAAAAACCATTCCAATTCAGCTACAAGCCAAGTACTACGTTTGCTTAAGCCTGTAATCCTAGCTACTCAGGAGGCTAAGATCTGAGGATCCATTGAAGCCAGCCCTGGCAGGAATACCCATAAAACTTTTATCTGCAATTAACCACAAGAAAAAGCAGAAAGTGGAGTTGTAGTTCAAGTGGGAGAGCACCAGCTTTGAGCAAAAAAGCAGAACCTTTGGTGCCTACAGCTCCCTCCGAGTCCTGTTGCTCACTCCTGAGGCCCTGAGGTGGGCCTAAAGGATTTTCCCTCACCACACCAGCTTGTCTCCTAGAAGCTTTACACTATTCATTCCTCCCGTGGCCCAATCAAGCCCTGAGCTGTCCACTTGTCCTGCAGGCTGACCCCCTCCCCCTCCTGTGGAGGAGGCTTCAGGGAATTCCCCAGCCAGCCAGCCCCTCCCCTCAGTTGTTAGTGTTCTTGGCAATAGAGGGGGATGGGGAAGGATTGTGTGTGTGTGTGTGTGTGTGTGTGTGTGTGTGTGTGTGTGTGTGTGTCCTGGGTAGGGCTGTTAAACCTGCCTGCTCAAAAGAGGCCCCACTGCTCTCCTCTCCTCCCCATCCCCCTCCCACCCTTGCCTCCATCTTTCCTGCCTTTTGGTATGTGTTATCTGCATATCTGCATGCAAGGGTCAGGCTTTGCTATCATATGCCATGCATGTGCTTCTGTGTATTGAGGATGGCTACACACCAGTTCTTCAAGAGCACAGGTCTGTCCCCTATGTGTATCCAATACCTGGTACACAGAGGTGCTGATTGAACATGATTTGCAAAGGTATGTGCCAATGTGAGCATTCAGGATTGTATATATGGTTTCTAGGGGCTCTTATTTTTTGGGGGGGGGAGGGGTCTGGTTGTGGGGCCTGAACTCTGGGCCTGGGTGCTGTCCCTCAGCTCTTCAGCTCAAGGCTAGCACTCTACCACTGGAGTCACAGCGCCACCTCTGGCTTTTTTCTTTTTGCTTATGTGGTGCAGAGCAAGCGCTCTACCACTGAGCCACCTTCCCAGCCCCTCTAGGGGCTCTTATAACAAGAGGCCATGCGCTGGATGCTTTAAACAAAAGGAATTTGTTCTGTGATTCTCTGTAACCCTAAGTCCAAGAGCCAGGTTTGAGGCCAGGCTTCCTCTTAAGCTCCAGGAATGGTCTTTCCTGCCTCTCCCAACATTTGAGAGCTCCAGACATTGTTTGTCTTGTGGCTCTGTCTCACAGCTGTCTCCTAGTGTCTCTATGTGTAAATTTCTCTTTAGGTATGAAGATGCTGCCATTGCATCAGCGCCACCCTGAATAGAGTGAGTCCTTCAGGTTTCAGCTCTCCCCCTGGCCTTCCCCTCTCCTCTACTGGGGATCAAGCCAGAAGCCTCGTGCATGCGAGGCAAGTGTTCTATCATTTAAGCCATGCTTTAGCCCTTTTATTTGTATTTTGTTTTTGAGACAGGGTCTCTTCTGAGGACTCTTGAGTAGCTAGAATCACAGGTGTGTACCACCATATCAAACTCAAGACTCATTTCTAAAAATGCCTACATGTGTTTTATCTTAACTAATTACATCTGCAAAGACCTGTGTGTGTGTGAGTGTGAGTGCCATTTCTGAGGCTTGAACTCAAGGTATGGACACTGCCCCTAGTTTTTTTTTTTTTTTTCCTCCAGGCTGGTGCTCTACCTTTCTATCCATAAGAGCAGGCTGGCGCCTACCCTTTTGATTCCCTCTTTTCTTCCATGGGGAAGGGAGGTCTCTCTAGAGGAGGGATGTGCCCTCAAACAGATGTTCGTGCACATCTGGGAACATTTGTGGCTGGCTGTCACACCTGGGAAACTCCTGCCTGGAGTGGAGTTGAGGCCAGGGATGCAGCTAGCATCTTGCAGTGCTCAGGATACACCTAGAGAACAACCTGGCCTGACATCCACGTGCTCAGGAGAGTGACAGGCTCACACTTGTAATCCTAGCTACTTAAGAGGCTGAGATCTGAGGATAGTGGTTCGAATCTAGCCCAGGCAGCAAAGTCTGTGGGACACTTATCTCTAATACTTGGAAAAAGCCAGTCATGATCCAGTCGTGGTGCTATGGCTTAAATGCGCACTAGCTTTGAGCAAAAGAAGCTCAAAGACAGAGCTCAGGCCCAATTCCAAGCTGGAGGACCAGCAAAAAAAGAAAGAAAAGAAAAAGCCAGGTGAAAGCATGATACCCTGAGTTCAAGCTCTAGCACTCCCCCCCCCCCCGACACACACACACACACACACACACACACACACACACACACACACACGCTGGGTGGGAGCTATCTTGTGATTGCTCCGAGGGTCTGGTGTACACACAGATGGGTTCTGGATGCCCACATTCTTGCACACTCGTGTCATGTGCAGGCCTCAGGTAAGCTTGCATGTACAAATTCTCCCCCACCTCCAACAAACAGATTAGGGACCCTATAGATGGGCTAAGCAATACATCTGTGATGAGTAAAAAGGCTCCTCTGAGAGCTGGGCGCCCGTGGCTCACGCCTGTAATCCTAGCTACTCAGTGTAAGGTCTATTAAATAGGTAGGCTTCATTAGGTAGCAGATAAGAACACCATGCACTATTCAGGCAGGAAAAAAAGTTTATTTACTGAACTGCTGCCCCTGCCATGCATGGTGGGAAAGCATGGCTGAAAAGGCAAGGGGGGGGGAGGAAGAGAGGTGACCCAACTCTGGGCCAGGACTTATCTAGGCCAGGGACAGGAAGAGGTGTGGCCAGGTGGGGGAAAGGTGTGGCCACACTGGATCTGGAGGGGTCTGAGACCCTCCTAGGGTCAGAGGGGAGGTATTAGACCAGAGGTGGCCAAGGATGTGACCTAGCAGGAGGGGAAGGTGACTGCTCCCAGGTCTGCCAGTTACCTAGGTAACAGATACTGGGCGGAAACAGCCAAAAGGGAGGGAGGTGTCCCTGTGCAGACCTTACACTCAGGAGGCTGAGATCTAAGGATCAAGGTTCAAAGCCAGCTGGGGCAGGAAAGTCCGTGAGACTCTTATCTCCGATAAAGCATTAGAAAGCCAGAAGTGGCACTGTGGCTCAAGTAGTAGAGCATTCACCTTGATCTGAAGAGCTGAGGGACAGTGCCTAAGCCCTGACCCTGAGTTCAAGCCGCATGACCGACAAAAAAAAAAAAGCTCCTCTGAAGACAGCCAGGGCCCCACCAGTCTGCACCCGAAGGGAGACGGCCAGTGGGAACAGGAAGTGGGGTGTGTGTGTGTGTGCAATGCACAAGGCAGGGACTGCAGCTGTGCTCAGCCCTGCCCTGCCCTGCCTGGGCTAGCTGCCAGCCCTGCCATCAACCCTGCCAGTCTCCAGTCTCCTCCTCCAGACAGACGCCCTGTTTACAAGTGAAGCTCACAGACAAGCTGGGTGTCCAGAGAGCTCCCAGCTGAGTCGTAGGGGGCTGGGGCGGCAGGGGGAGCTCTCCTTCCCTGAGTGGAAGGGGTGGCCAGGCAGAAGCAGGAAGTCTGAGCCTTAACCTCTGCTCCAGCGCATTTCCTCTGTCCTTCCTGAGTTGGGCCAGACTGGCTTGTGAAGGTGACCCAGGCAAAGGACAGACAGGCATGGAGTGAGGAACAGAGTAGCTGGGAAGAGCCCAGGAAACGTATTGTCTCCTAGGTTCCTAGGGGAGGTTCCCTCAGGACTGCCCATTGGGGACTAGAGCTGAAGTAGGCCCTGAGAGGTGCTGTCTTCACAAAGGAAGCAAACAGGAAGTGAGGTGGGGCTGTAATAGAGGGTGCCAGAATCCTGCATCAGTTGGCATAATTCTCTGACTGTGGGGACCCTCCCTGCCCCCCTCTTTCCTTCCTCTCTTCCGTCCCTTATCATTTTTTGTTTTGTTTTTGTTTTTCAGTACTGGGAATAAAGGAAGGACCATGTCCATGTTAAGCAAGTGCTCACCATTACATTTGTTTAAAAATTTTAATGAAACTTTTTTGGAAAGGTGAGGTACAGAGGGGTTACAGTGCACACGTGATGAGTACATTTCTTGTCCAACATTGTCACCCCTTCCTTTTTTCCTCCCGATTTCCCTCCCCCGCTCACCATTGCATTTTTGAAACAGGGTTTCACGGTGTAATTCAGGCTGGCCTCAAATTCAGTCTTCCTGCCTCCGACTCCCAATTGCTGGAATTACAGGCATGTACCACCACGGCTGGAAGGCTGGAATTACAGGCATGAACCACCACACCCTGCTCACTCACCCTTTCTTTTCCTCCTTCCCTTAGCAACCCAGATCCTTCTTTACCAAAAAACTCACACAATGAAAGTTCGTGAGTTCCCACCACAAGGATAGGCTCTGAGCCAGGTGCCCATGATCTTAGCTACTTAAGAGGCTGAGATCTGAGGATCTCAGTGAAAAGCCAGCCCAGTCAGGGACATCCATGAAACTCTTATCTCAAATTAACCAGCACAAAGCCAGAAGTGAAGCTGTGACTCAAGTGGTAGGGTACCAGCCTTGAACAAAAATGCTAAGGGACAGTGTTTAGGCCCTGAGTTCAAAGCCCTAGTACAGTCATACATACAAAAAGAGGACAAGCCGGGCGCTGGTGGCTCACGCCTGTAATCCTAGCTACTCAGGAGGCTGAGGATCTCGGTTCAAAGCCAGCCCAGGCAGGAGAGACCGTGAGACTCCTATCTCCAATAAACCACCAGAAAACCGGAAGTGGCGCTGTAGCTCAAGTGGTAGAGCACTCACCTTGAGCTGAAGAGCTGAGGGACAGTGCTCAGGCCCAGAGTTCAAGCCCCACGACTGACAAAAACAAAAAACAAAAAAACAAAAAAAAAACAAAAAGAGGACAAGATTTGGTCACCTTAATGCTTCCACATTTCCTTGACCCTGGCCTGGCTGCCAAACACAGTACCACCCTGTTTGCCTGAAACTACTTCTAAGGTACCCAAGACTAGTACCTGGCCAGGGCAAGGTAGGGGATGATATTAGAGGCTTCTGTCTCTCTCCTCCACTTGCACCCTGCTACTGGTCAAAGGAGCCTCCTGAGCCATGTCTGGGCATCATCCTGGCTTCCTGTTTTGTGAAGTTTTCCTAGGGCCAAGCCTAGTTCATGCCTGCCTAGAGTTCTAGATCAAGGCTGTGGGGGTTACTCTAAGGCAGGATAGGGCCTGAGTCCCATGGATGTTGCCCAGCCAGGCTCTGCCTCCCTCCCCACCTGCGCACAGTGGGCATTAGTACCTTGGGCAGGTATGAGTCAACCCTGACAAGGATCTTGGCCTCTCTCAATGGTGGGAGAATAGGCCTGGAGAATAGGCCTAGATATGGTGACAAGAAGGGCTGGCACAGCTATATAGGGTATGTGGGAGATGGGCTTTAAAACCCTCTGAGCACCAGAGCTCTGTTACTGTATGGATCTGGTGTCATTACCAATTGTCTTCAGCACTAACTTGTTATTGTTGGTGGTGGTGGTGTCAGTTATGGGGCTTGAACTCAGGGCCTGGGCCCTGTCTCTGAGCTTTTACTAGCTCAAGGCTAGTACGCTACCAGTTTGAGGCACAGTGCCACTTCTGGGTTTTTGATGGTTACTTGGAGATAAAGAGTCTACAGACTCCTGCCTGGCCTGCCTTTGAACCACAATCCTCAGATCTCAGCCTCCTGAGTAGCTAGGATTACAGGAGTGAGCACCAGTGCCCAACTCAGTCCCATTTTTTGTTGTTGTTGTTGTTGGTCATAGGGGCTGAACTCTCGGCCTGGGTGCTGTCCCTCAGCTCTTCAGCTCAAGGCTAGCGCCCTACCACTTGATCCATAACGCCACTTCCGGCTTTTTCCTGCTTATGTGGTGCTGAGGAATGGAACCCAGGGCCTTATGCATGCAAGGCAAGCAAGCACTCTACCACTTAGCCAACTTCCCAGCCCCTCAGTGCCCGGTTTTTTACCAGCTGACCTTTTGGACCTGTGTCCATTTTCCCAAGTCCAAGCCTACTGCTCCAGCTAGTCTGTTAAATGTCTCATGGCTTGGTCCTACAGGATGCTCAGGGTGTTCCTTTTCCTGTGGGCCAGCTCCAGTATGTCCTGGGTCCCTAGACCACCCCTGCCACCCTCACAGCTATTTGCTCAGGGTCACTCAGCTGGGAAAGGGTACTTGTCCTAATGACTAGGATTTCTCCCATTGATCATGGGGACTAACTCATGTGTCCCTGAACCCACCTCAATAATGCGTGTATGACAGGCCTGATGAAGAGGGTGCCTCTTCTTCCTCCTATGCCCTGACTGGATGGAACCCAGAAAGCTCAGCCAACCCAGGAGCCAGAAGTTCACACCTGTAATCCTAGCTATTCAGGAGACTGAGATCTGAGGATCAAGGTTTGAAGTTCAGCCCAAGCAGGAAAGGACATGAGACTTTTTTTTTTGTTGGTTGTGGGGCTTGAACTCTGGGCTTGGGCGCTGTCCCTGCTCTTCAGCTCAAGGGGAGCACTCTACCACTTGAGCCACAGAGCCGCTTCCGGTTTTCTAGTGGTTTGTTGGAGAGAAGAGTTTCACAGCCTTTCCTGCCCAGGCTGGCTTTGAACTGTGATCCTCAGATCTCAGCCTCCTGAGTAGCTAGGATTACAGGCTTGAGCCACCGGCACCTGGCTGAGACTTTTTTTTTTTAAATGGCCCTCTTATCTCCAATTAACCAGCACAAAGCTGGTAGTAGAGCTGTGGCCCATGTGATAGAGCACTAGCCTTAACACAAAAGCTCAAGGACTGGCCATCATTTTAAGCCCTAGTACTGGTACACACACACACACACACACACACACACACACACACACACGCACACTCTGAAGGACTTGCCTCTCCCCTCTTGGCCCATTCTTTCTATGTATCCAAAGATGGAATATGAAGGATTGACTCCCACCCTGTTTCCCCAGGTGCATACAGACACCAGGCAAGCCAACAAAGATATGCATAGACTGCCTGACACAAGCAGAACAATCTGACCTGAGCCTGGCTGTAAACATTCCATTGTAAGGCTCTAAGGCCAAGCTGTGAGGCCAGGAAAGGGTTAAGCACTGTGAAGGTCAAAATGTCTAGGCAAGACAGATGTAGAGCTGTTTGAACATTAAAAACGCTGGAGACCTTGGATAAGGGAATACTTACGCTATTCTCTGCCCACACCTGCAGTCAATCCTCCTCTTCCCTCCCATACTAAACTCATGTAACCCCTGTCTCCTTGTGTAGCTCAGACCTTTTTTTGTTGTTGTTGGTTGTGGGGCTTGAACTCTGGGCCTGGGCACTGTCCTTGAGCTCTTCAGATCAAGGCTAGTGCTCTACCATTTGAGCCACAGCACCACTTCTGGTTTTCTGATGGTTAATTAGAGATAAGCATCTCATGGACTTTTCCTGCCTGGGCTGGCTTTGAACCCTGATCCTCAGATCTCCGCCTCCTGAGTAGCTAGGATTACAGGCATGAGCCACTGGTGCCTGGCTCAGTTCAGACCTTATAAAAATCTTGACTCCAATCCCCCTCCCCCGTTCCAACCTTCATACCCTTGGGAAGGTCTGTGTCTCTTGCTGGAAATAAACAGTCCTAGCTTGTTGAGATTGAGTCCAGCCTGTTTCCTTCCTTTCTCCTCCATTTTCCTAACACACATCCTATCACTACCACCACAAAGCTCAGCCTTGCCCATGCTTGTAGTTGGGTGCTGTTTGGGCCAGTGCTAAAGCCAATGGCTCCTCACCCATCCTTGCCTGCTCCCTTCTCCCTTCAGGGATGGGAGTGGTGGCTCCCTGGAGGGCCTGTAGCTGAAGGTGGAATATGCAAAGAGGCCATCCTAAACTGGCCACTTTGGCTATGGGGCACAGCTGATGCAAGTGGCTGCAAGAGGTCTTTCCTGCTGGCTGACTCACTGTGCTATCCCAGTAAGTACAGAAGTGTGGATGGAGCCAGGGCCCTTGCTATCCTATGCTGGGGAAGGGTGGGGAGAGTCTGAGCTGTGTGGCCAGGAGCTGGGGCTTCCCAGTTGTGATTATAGCCCTAGGGCCTGCCCTGCGGTGACCAGAGTAACACCAATCAAGTCTTGCCTCCCTCAGGCTCAGTTACAGCACTGTCCCTCAGGGAGGTGTGGAGTCAGGGCTATGTGGCTGAGCAGAGTTGGCTCAGCAGATGGCCAAAAGCCATGTTCCTGTTCCAGTGACCTGAAACAAGGCACCTTGTTATCATTTGGCCTCCTCCTTGTCTTTCCTCCTGAGAGTTATTACCCTGTGATGTCCCCTGGAGGACACTCCTTGGCTCTAGGAGCTTTAGCCCAGGGAACCCTGGTTATCAGGTGCCAGATCCAACAGGAACTTGGAGCATCTTGTAGGAGAGTCCCTAATTTGGGCAGGAGCTCTTTTTTTTTTTTGCGTCCGGTCGTGGGCCTGAACTCTGGGCCTGGGCGCTGTCCCTCAGCTCTTCAGCTCAAGGCTAGTGCTCTACCACTTGAGCCACAGCGCCACTTCCGGCTTTTTTCTTTTTGCTTATGTGGTGCTGGGGAATCAAACCCAGGGCCTCATGCATGCAAGGCAAGCGCTCTACCACTGAGCCACCTCCCCAGCCCCTGGGCAGGAGCTCTTAAGGTGCACATGCAGATACTGGGAGGGGGTTAGCCATGTTATGTCTCCTGGACAAAGAGTTCTGAAGATGGGATCAAGCTAAGAATTCTGGATTAGGGATCATTCTGGATCATCCCTGGCCCAGTGTCATCTCTGGGTCCTCATTAGAGGAGGCAGGATGCCAAAAGTGAAGAGAGAAACTATGCTGCTGGGAAAGAGGACAGGCGTGTCTATAACCCTACCTACAAATAAGGCTAAGATCTGATGACTGCAGTTCACAGCCAGCCCTGGCAGACAATCTGAGAGACTTTTTATCTCGCCAAGAAAGCTTGAAGTGGAGCTGTGGTTCAAATGGTAGAGCACCATCCTTGAGCAAGAAAGCCAAGTAGGAGTAAAGGCCTTGAAGTCTCATGGTGGGCACAAAGCCAAAAATCAAAGAGGGAGGCCTCTGATCATCCCTGGAGCTCCCACCTGCCCTGACCGACCTGGACTTCTTCTCTACCTCCCCAGTGGAGTTGATGTCAGGCTCTGGTTCAGAAGTGTGTATTCAGTTTCAATGTTTCTAAGGCCCTAAATTGGGACCCCCACTCCTATTCTACAGATGAGAATACTGAAGTAGGGCACAGGCAGCTGGCAGAAGACAGACTGGAGTAAGATCCAGATCTCTTCACAGTCACAGGCCTTGGAAGGGTGGGGGAACAGGAAAGTTGGGTGGTAGAGGACTCCTAGGACAGACCCAGGCTGGCCTTCCTCGTGAGTGGATTGGCTGTGTGGCTGAATCCTCAAGCTTTTCTTGCTGTCTGGTGTGTCACTAGTGTCCTGCCTGCCCGTACCCTTCGAAGCAGGCCGCTGCAAGCAAGTCGGATCCAGTGCAAGGACCTCAGCCGCCTGGGGGAGGTGCCTCCTTCGCTTCCTCCTCTTCTTCTGCCCACCCCCTTTCTGTGGTTAGGCCTTTGTGGCGCCCCTTGTCCTCTGCTCTGGGTGGACAGACAACAGGGATACACAGGGCACGCCTTGGACTCTTAAGTTGAAAGCTGCAAGCTTCAGACAGTCACTGAGGCGCACGGCGCACGCGTTCTAGTTCTGGGGACGGGGCCCCTTTGCCCTGGGGGCGGGGAGCAGTTACCGGAGCAACGAGTTTGCGTCAGCAAACCAAAGGGTTGTTCGAGCTCCAACAGGGCGATGGGCGGGGCCTGCACATCAGACCAATGTCATTTCAGAGAGTTAATGAGGAGGTGTGGTCACGGGTTGCACTCTAGCCAATGAACCTGTTCTTTTTGGGCGGAGAAGAGAGTCTTGTTCCTCTTAAAGGGACCGTGTGAGTCACTTCGTGACTTTCTACCCACTTGGCTCTGTTCTCTGGCCTTTTTGGTTCTTCTCCCCCCTTGACTTCACTGTCCCTAAGCTCTTTTCTTGGCTCAAGGCTAGTGCACTACCACTTTGAGCCACAGCTCCACTTCCGGTTTTTGAATGGTTCATTGGAGATAAGAGTCTCACAGATTTTCCTGCCCAGACTGGCTTTGAACTGTGATCCTCAGCTCTCAGCTTCCTGAGTAGCTAGGGTTACAGGTGTGAGCCATTAGCACCCAGCACCAGTGCCCTTTAGAACTGACAGATGATGTTGCTATGAGCTACAAAATCTACTTCATTCTGCAGGCCCAGGAAAACAGCACAGCTGAGTCCACTGGCCCTACAGGTGGATCCAGAAGGCCTTGGTTTCCTGTGGCTGCTCTAATAGGTGACCAGCACGGCTGCATAGGTATCTCTATTCTTCACCATCCTGAGCCTTCACCTTGGCTAAGCAGGTGGTCTGCTTAGCCCTGGACATGGACGTGGTTTGGGAAAACAGAGAATTGAGCTGCTGCAGGATGTCTGTGGTGACCCTGGCCACTTCCCTGTGTCATGACCCTCAAGGGACCTGGCTGTGAGGGCCTCTCCTAGTCTTGTGCCTGTCACTCAAATAGGTTGAGATCACAACAACAGCTGGCATCTGATCAAATAAAGAAGTTTCCAGCACTGAGCAGGGCTGAGCTGTAGGGGTTTGAAATTAACAGAGCCTGACTTTGTGCCAGGCCAAACTAGTCATAGGAAGGGCAGGTCAGCAGCTCCTATTGTCAAAGCTCAGTCTGATCCCTGGGGCTGGACAGCAGGTTGACAGGAGCCTGGGGGCCCCGGGCTCATGGGTAGCTCTTTTCTTCCCTAGTGGTTCTTCTCAGAGGAGAGGCCCTGCCCAGGGCTGTGGGCAGGCAGAGCCGTACCACCAGTGGGGTTTGTTTACTATCCGCTGACTCTGGCTTGGAAAGAGGGCAGAGGCCCCAGAAATATCTAGGATTGTGGGCCACGCCCCCGGGGTGGCTCCAGCAGTGGTACCAGAGGTCAGCAGAAGTGCACAATAAACAGCAGCCCAAACACCAGTGCTGGACACGTGGGGGGCACAACGCCAGGAGGTGGGGACAGCCCAGTGCCCAGTGCGTGGGGAACAGAGCAACAGTATGGAATGTGGATAAGGCGCTGGCACACACACTTCAGGGTGGAGGGACCTTGAGGACATCATGTTCAGTGATACAACCAGAAGCAAAAGGCAGTGTATGGCTCCATCCATAGGCAATATCTAGAACCAGTGAATGCAAAGACAGGACATGGACTTGTGAGGGCCAAGGGCTGAGTGACTACTCATTGGGATGGGGCATGTGTGTGTGTGTGTGTGTGTGTCTGTATGTGTGCTCATGTGTATGTACCAGTCATGGGGCTTGAACTTGGGGCCTGGCTGCTATCTCTGAGTTTGTTTGTTTGTTTTTTTGTTAGTTGTGGGGCTTGAATTCAGGGCCTCGGCTGTATCCCTGAGCTCTTTTGTTACAGGCTAGAGCTCTACTACTTTAAGCCACAGCTCCACTTTTGGCTTTTTTTTTGGGGGCGGGGGGATCCGGTTGTGGGGCCTGAACTCTGGGCCTGGACACTGTCCTTCAGCTCTTCAACTCAAGGCTAGCACTCTACCACTTGAGCCACAGCGCCACTTCCGGCTTTTTGCTTATGTGGTGCTGAGGAATTGAACCCAGGGCCTCAGGCATGCAAGGCAAGCACTCTACCACTGAGCCACCTTCCCAGTCCCTCCACTTTTGGCGTTTTTGGTGGTTAACTTGAATTAGAGTCTCAAGGGCTGGCTCTGAACTGTGATCCTCAGATCTCAGCTTCCTGAGTGACTAGGATTACAGGCATGAGCCATTGGTGCCTGATGATTGGACATCTTTTCTTTTTTCTTTTTTTCTTTTGGCAGTTGTGGGGTTTAAACTCAGGGCCTGGGCACTATCCCTGAGCTCTTCTGCTCAAGGCTAGTGCTTTACCATTTTGAGTCACAGCTCTACTCCTGGCTTGTTTATGAGTGGATAGAGATAAGAATCTCATGGGGATTGTTCTGCCTAGGATGGCTCTTCAAACTATGATCCTCAGATCTCAGCCTCCTAAGGAGCTCAGATTACAATCGTGAGCCACCAGCACTCAACTTGATTGGGCATCTTTTGAGGTGATGGAATGTTCTGGAACTATACAGAGGTAGTTGTTGCACAGAATAGCAAGAGCATTAAGAACTAATGGTGTAAGCCGGGCGTGGGTGGCTCACTTGTAATCCTAGCTACTCAGAAGGCTGAGATCTGAGGATCATGGTTTAAAGCCATCCCGGGAAGGAAAGTCCATGAGACTTTTTATCTCCAATACAGTACTAGAAAACTGGAAGTGGCACTGTGGCTCAAGCAGTAGAACGCTTGCCTTGAGCTGAAGAGCACACACACACACACACACACACACACACACACACATACACACACACACGATTTCTTGGCGTTTCAGATGAAGGGATGGAATGGTGTGTGAATTTCACCTCAACAAAGGAGTTTCACTAAGATAGCTGCAGCCCTAGGTACCCTGTGGGGTGTGTGGTGACTCTGGCTTTTTGTGTGTGTGTATGTGGTGCCAGTCCTAGGGCTTGAACTTGGGGCCTGGGCACTGTCCCTGAGCTTCTTTTGCTCAAGGGTAACACTCTACCACTTCTGGTCTTTTCTGTTTATGTGGTACTGAGGAATCAAAAACAGGGCTTCACGCATGCTAAGCCACATTCCCAGCTCTGACCCTGGCAATTTTGACATCTCCTGGTGGATGTCAGGACAGCAAGACTCCTGGGTTTCTTGCCCAACAGGTGAATGAAGGCCAGAGAGGCAAAGGTCATCCCAACGTGCTCCACAGACAGTAGGGAGAGTACAGGGCTGGGAATATGTGAGACTCTAACTCAGAGGAAGACACTACTGTCAGCTGCTGTGAACTCAAGGGACAAAGTAGCCACATGCCCAGTGGCTCATGCCTATAATATTAGCTACCCAGAAGGCTGAGATCTGAGGATCATGGTTTGAAGCTAGTCTGGTCAGGAAAGTCTATGAGACTCTTATTGCCAGTTAACTGGCAAAAAAAGCTGGAAGTGAAGCTGTGGCTGAAGTGATTGAGTGCCAACCTTGGCAAAAGAACTAAGCAAGAGCATGAGGCCATGAGTTCAAGTCCCAATACTAGTATGCTCCTGTGTGTGTCTAGGTGCATGTGCATGCACACACACACAGAAGATAATAAAGGCTGGGCACTGGTGGCTCACGCCTGTAATCTTAGCTACTGGGTAGGCTGAGGTCTGAGGATCATGGTTTGAAGCCAGGTAGGGCAGGCAAGTGCATGACTTTTTTTTTTTCTTTTTCTTTATGGTTAATTGTGGGGCTTGAACTGAGAGTCTGGGCATTGTCCCTGAGTTTTTTTTTTAAATAAAGGCTAGCACTCTTCCACTTTGAGCCACAGGCTCCATTTCTGTTTTTCTGGTGGTTAGTTAGAGATAAGAGTCTCTTGTACTTTCCTGCGCTGGCTGGATTTGAACTCCGATCCTCATACTAGTGCCATCAGTGCCCAGCCCCGTGACACGCTTTTTTTTTTTTTTTTTTTGTCGGTCGTGGGGCTTGAACTCTAGGCCTGGGCACTGTCCCTCAGCTCTTCAGCTCAAGGCGAGTGCTCTACCATTTGAGCTACAGCGCCACTTCCGGTTTTCTGGTGGTTTATTGGAGATAGGAGTCTCATGGTCTCCCCTGCCTGGGCTGGCTTTGAACCGCGATCCTCAGATCTCAGCCTCCTGAGTAGCTAGGATTACAGGCGTGAGCCACCAGCGCCCGGCTCCGTGACACTCTTATCTTCAATTAACCACCAGAAAACCAGAAGTGGGGCTGTGGCTCAAAGTGGTAGAGCACTAGCCTTGAGTAGAAAAGCTCATGGATAGCACTGTGGCCCTGAGTTCAAGCCCCATGATTGAATCCACCTCCTTCCCCCAAATAATAAAAAAGGAACATTCAGTTCAGTCTCTGGAGATGAAAATTTCAACCACTGTGTGTGTGTGTGTGTGTGTGTGGTATTGCTGGGGAATAGACCCAGAGACTGAATGCTTGCTATGCAATGGCTCTACCACTTGAGCCATGCCTCAGCCCAGGGCCCTCTTTCACTCATGTGAACTGAATCCTAGTCACTGTGAGCCCCTGGGCTTGCCACTTACACCTGGAGAGGAAAGGCAAGATGATACTTATGCAGTACAGACTGCACCTAGCTGCCACTCCCCCTTTTTGTGGTTACATCCCGACTAGTATGGCCCCTTGAGTGTGGGTGGTAGTTTCTTTCTGGTTGAGCCTTGGCCTGCTTAGACCCACCTCAGCTCTGTAGCTCCAGACAGCAATGGGACAGGAAGTGTGTGTTGTCTTATCTCCAGTTAACCACAAAAAATCCAGAAGTAGGTTGGGAAGGTGGCTCAGTAGTAGAGTGCTTGTCTCACATGCATGAGGCCTGGGTTTAATTCCTCAGCACCACAAAAACAGAAAATGCTGGAAGTGGCGCTGTGGCTCAAGAGGTAGAGTGCTAGTTTTTTTTTTCTCAGTCATGGGGCTTGAACTCTGGGCTTGGGCACTGCCCCTGCGCTCTTTAGCTCAAGGTGAGCACTCTACCACTTGAGCCACAGCGCCACTTCCAGTTTTCTTTCTTTCTTTTTTTTTTTTTTGGGTCCGGTCGCGGGGCCTGAACTCTGGGCCTGGGCCCTGTCCCTCAGCTCCTCAGCTCAAGGCTAGCGCTCTACCGCTTGAGCCACAGCACCACTTCCGGCTTTTTTCTTTTTGCTTATGTGGTGCTGAGGAATCGAACCCAGGGACTCAGGCATGCAAGGCAAGCGCTTTACCACTGAGCCACCTTCCCAGCCCCCACTTCCAGTTTTCTAGTGGTTTGTTGGAGAGAAGAGTTTCACACCTTTCCAAGCCCAGGCTGGCTTTGAACTGTGATCCTCAGATCTCAACCTCCTGAGTAGCTAGGATTACAGGCATGAGCCACTGGCACCCGGCTAGAGTGCTAGTCTTGAGCTGAAGAGGTGAGGGACAGTGCCCAGCTCTTCAGCTCAAGGCTAGAGCTCTACCACTTGAGCCACAGCACCAATTCCGGTTTTCTTGGTGGTTTATTGGAGATAAGAGTCTCGTGGACTTTCCTGCCCAGGCTGGCTTTGAACCGCGATCTTTAGATTTTGAGCCACGGGCATGTGGCTAAGAGCTGATGTCTTAAGAATGCCTTCTGTGTGGCAGATATCTAAAGCCAGGATATCTCAGTTTTGCTGTTCCCCAGCCAGGAGAAGAGCCCAGGAGGCTTTGGAAATTTCCACTAGCCTCACCTTGGGCTTTTCTCCTTCCACGATTTGCAGCGCCCTCTAGGGATGAGGAGCCGCAGTACAACACCTGGCAGGTACAGGGTTGTAGGCACCCCACCTACTGAAGCCTGGTGCCTCTTACTGGTCCCACTGAGGTAAGAAGCCCACACTAAGGGCTTAAAGGCCTCTTAGTTAAGAATCTCCTGTTGGGTTTGGAACCAGGGCATTTTACATTCAAAGGGACTTAGAGAGTTCTGTCCCCACACTCTGCATGTAAAATAAAGAAGTTGCAGTGTAAATTTGTCAGAAGGCTAAAGCCACAGAGCTGGATAGCAATGGTAGAGACACAGATCACCCCTTTGTTCCCTTTCAATCTTTTTTTTTTTTTTTTGCCAATCCTGGGGCTTGAACTCAGGGCATGGGCACTGTCCCTGAGCCTCTCTGTGCTCAAGGCTAGTGCTCTACCACTTGAGCCACAGCACCACTTTCTGCTTTTTCTGTTTATGTGGTACTGAGGAGTCAAACCCAGGGCTTTATGCATGCTAGGCAAGCACTCTACCACTGAGTGACATTCCCAGCCCCTCAATCTAGCCCTTTTCTTTCTTTCTTTCTTTCTGGTGTATGTCCTTGGCCTTAAACTCAAGGCCTGGGTGCTGGCCTTAGCTTCTTTGCTGAAGGTTGGTGCTCTACCACTTGAACCACTGTTCCATTTTAGCTTTTTGGCAGTTAATTGGAAATGAAGTCTCATGGACTTTACTTCCCAGTCTGACTTTAAATCTCAATCCTCAGATCTCAGCCTACTGTGTAACTAGAGTTTCAGTTGTGACCTGCAGGTGCCCAACTGGATTTTTTTTTTTTTAGTTGGTCGTGGGGCTTGAACTCTGGGCTTGGACACTGTCCCTCAGCTCTTCAGCTCAAGTCGAGTGCTCTGCCCTTTGAGCCACACCACTACTTCTGGTTTTCTAGTGGCTTATTGGAGATAAGAGTTTCAGGGACTGCCGGGCGTTGGTGGCTCACGCCTGTAATCCTAGCTACTCAGGAGGCTGAGATCTGAGTATCGTGGTTCAAAGCCAGCCCGGGCAGGAAAGACCGTGAGACTCCTATCTCCAATAAACCACCAGAAAACCGGAAGTGGCGCTGTAGCTCAAGTGGTAGAGCGCTCGCCTTGAGCTGAAGAGCTGAGGGACAGCGCCCAGGCCCAGAGTTCAAGCCCCACGACCGACAAAAAAAAAAAAAAAAGAGTTTCAGGGACTTTCCTGCCTGGGCTGGCTTTGAACCGTGATACTCAGATCTCAGCCTCCTGAGTAGCTAGGATTACAGACATGAGTCACCAGTGTCTGCTCCAACTGGAATTTTTATCTTTTTTTTTTTTTTTTTGGGTCCGGTCGTGGGCCTGAACTTTGGGCCTGGGCGCTGTCCCTCAGCTCTTCAGCTCAAGGCTAGCGCTCTACCACTTGAGCCCCAGCGCCACTTCCGGCTTTTTTCTTTCTGCTTATGTGGTGCTGAGGAATCGAATCCAGGGCCTCTGGCATGCAAGGCAAGCGCTCTACCACTGAGCCACCTTCCCAGCCCAAAATCCTCCATTCTTTTTTTGTTTTTTTTTGGTCAGTCGTGGGGCTTGAACTCTGGGCCTGGGCGCTGTCCCTCAGCTCTTCAGCTCAAGGCTAGCGTTCTACCGGGGAGCCACAGCGCCACTTCCGGAATTTTTATCTTGAGAGGAGCTACTGAAACCATTTTTTGTATTGTCTTCTTTTTTGTGATACTGGGTACAGACTCAGGCAAGGCAAGTGCTCACCACCAAGCTACTGTGTTTGACAGTATAGGTTTGAACTCAGCTTTCACATACTTGGTTTCTTCTACTTAAGACTGGTACTCTACCAGTTGAGGCACAACGCTACTTCCTGCTTTTTGGAGGGTAACTGGATACAGTCTCATGAACTTTTTTTTTTTTTTTGCCAGTCTTGGGGTTTGAAGGGCTTGTCCCTGACTTCTTTTGCTCAAGGCTAGCACTTTACCACTTGAGCCACAGCACTACTTCTGGCTTTATCTGTTTGATACTGAGGAATCAAACCCAGGGCTTCATGCATGTTAGGTAAGCACTCTACCACTTATCCAATTCTCAGCCTTTTATGGGCTTTTCTTCCTGGGCTGGCTTTGAATTGTGATCCTCAAATCTAGGCCTCCTTTTTCTTGCTTGCTTCCTTGCTTTCCTCTAGTCCTGGGGCTTGAACTCAATGCCTGGGCATTGTCCCTTGTGTCCAAGGCTAGCACTCTACCACTTGAGCTACAGTTCCACTTCCAGCTTTTTATGGGTTGATTGAAGATAACAGTCTCATGGACTTTCACGTCTTGGCTGACTGACTTCAAAACATAATCCTCAGATCTCAGTCTCCTGAGTAGCTAGGATGATTGGTATTAGCCATTGGTGCCTGGCCCTTTAGTTATATGGAACAAGTAAGGTAGAGATTGGGTTGTAGTGGAAAGAAACAGACAAAATAAAAACTGAAGTCTGTGAGGTCCCTTACTCATCAGTGCCCTCAACCTTTTTTCCTTTTTTTGTCCGTCACTGGTTTTGAACCAGGGCCCAGGTACTTGGACTCATGAGGGCCAAGGGCTGAGTGACTACTAATAGGGATGGAGGATTTGTGTGTGTGTATGTGCGTGCCAGTCCTGGGGCTTGAACTCATGGCCTGGACACTGTCTCTGAGCTTTGTTGTTGTTGATTGTGGGGCTTGAATTCAGGGCCTTGGCCTTGTCCCAGAGCTCTTTTGCTCAAGGCTAGCACTTACCACTTTCAGCCACAGCTCCATTTCCAGTTTTCTGGTGGTTAACTAGAGATAAGAATCTCACAAAGTCAAGCCCCACAACCAACCAAAGTGGGGGAAAAAGTCTCACAGTTTTCTGCCTGGGCTAGCTTTGAACTCTGATACTAGACCTCAGCTTCCTGAGTAGGTAGAAGTATAGGTGTGAGCCACCAGTGCCTAGTTTTCAACCTCTTTTTTCTAGATGTTTCTGCTTCAGTCCTCCCAACCTCTGAAATATAAACTACATCCATTAATCTTTTTTTTTTTTGGTCGGTCATGGGGCTTGAACTAAGGGTCTGGGCACTGTCCTTGAGCTTTTCAGCTCAAGGCTAGCATTCTACCACTCTGAGCCACAGTGCTACTTCCATTTTTCTGGTGGCTAATTGGAGACCAGAATCTCATGGACTTTCTTTCCTTTGAACCATGATCCTCAGATCTCAGCCTCCTGAGTAGTTAGAATTACAGGCATGAGCCATCAGTGCCTCATCCAGAGATAATTACAGTGACTTCTCTTCTAAAATCTATGTCTGGGGCCCCCAGGCACTCTTTGGGGTAACAAATAAATGATAGCCAGCAGCTCTGGGTATGAAAATGACATTTTATTTTGATGTCTATATGAGGGTAGGGAAGGGCTTCTCAGGGACAGGATAGAGTAAGAGGAACGAGGACTTCTTCAGGAGGACCTTTCCCCTGGGCAGGTTGCTTGCTTGCTAGGACATCAGTGTGGTGGGCACAGTGGTGGTAGGGTCTGGCTGCGGTGTTTGTGAGTAGGAGATACATTCAGTTAAGCCACTCCTGGCTCTCTGAGGCTCTTGAGGGCTTGGCCTTTGGGTCCACCCAGGGCTTCAGTACCCACCTGTGCTGGTGGCTTCTGGAAGAACTTTCTGCGAGTGAGTTTCAGAGCTTCAAGCTCAGGCAGTGACACTCTGTTAATGGCACTTGTTCAGCTCTGAGCTTCCTGGACACTGGGAAATCACAACAATTTTTGGGGGTCATGGTCCACTAACAATCCCTTTGGTCACAGACCCTCTTGGGGTCTGCTTTAGTTTGGTTGGTCCTGTGGCCTGGCCCCTAGGGAGTAAGGGAGGGTACCCATAAAGGGCCTTTACAAAGTTCACAGTGAGGAGTGGAGAAAGGCAGCTGGAGGAACTCAGTCTTGGGCTGTTCAAAGGGGGTGGGGGAAGAGAGGGTGCCATGATGTATTGGTTAAAAACTAGTCTGGCACTGGTGGCTCATACCTGTTATCCTAGCTACTCAGGAGGCTGAGATTTGAAGATTGCGGTTCAAAGCCAGCCTGGGCAGGAAAGTCCGTGAGACTTTTTTTTTTTTGGTTGGTCATGGGCCTGAACTCTGGGTCTGGGAGCTTGCTCAAGGCAAGCACTCTACCACTTGAGCCACAGCACCACTTCCAGACTTTTTTTCTGCTTATGTGGTGCTAAGGAATCGATCCCAGGGCCTCATGCATGCAAGGCAAGCACTCTACCACTGAGCCACCTTCCCAGCCCCTTCCATGAGACTCATCTCCAATAAACCACCAGAAAACTAGAAGTGGCTCTGTGTCTCAAAGTGGTAGAGTGCTTGCCTTGAGAAAAAAAAAAACTCAGGGACCAGCACCCAGGCCTTGAGTTCAAGCCCCAGGACTGACAAAAAGAAAACAAAACAAAACAAAATAACCTTTTGTATTGTGTGCCAGTACTAGGCTTGAACTTGAGACCTCATATCCTTTTTTTTTTTTTTTTGGGGGTCTGGTTGTGAGGCCTGAACTCTGGGCCTGGACACTGTCCCTCAGCTCTTCAGCTCAAAGCTAGCGCTCTACCACTTGAGCCACAGCGCCACTTCTGGCTTTTTTCTTTTTGCTTATGTGGTTCTGAGGAATCGAACCCAGGGCCTCAGGCATGCAAGGCAAGCGCTCTAACCACTGAGCCACCTTCCCAGCCCAAGAGACCTTATACTCATGTTTGGCTTTTTCACTCAAGGCTGGTGCTCTACCATTTATTAATTGGAGATAAGAGATAACAGCTAATCCAGGCTGTTATCTTCAAATCTAATCTCAATACTCAGATCTCAGCCTTCTAATTAGCTATGATTACAGGCATGAGCCACTAGCACCTGGCAAAAACATTTTAAAAAACATGTCAAGAAGGTTGTAAGCAAGACTGTATAAAAATTATATATATATACACATATGTATATATACACATGCTATATACACACACACTATATATATCACACACTACATATATAGTATATATATATATACATACTACATATATGTATATATATATATATATATATACTACATATATATATATATACACACACTATATATACTATATATGTAGTGTGTGTGTGTGTGTGTGGGCGTGCGCCAGTACTGGGATTTGAACTCAGGGACTGGGCTCTGCCCCTGAGTTTTTTCACTCAAAGCTGGTGATTTTAATACTAGAGCTACACTTCTACTTCTAGCCTTTTGCTGGTTAATTAGAGATGAAGAATTTTTCTGTCCAGCGTTGGCTTTGAACCATGATCCTCAGATCTCAACCTCCTGAGTAGCTCGGATATAAGTGTGAGCCACCAGCACCTAGGAAAAAAACAACTCAAACCGGGTGCCAGTGGCTCATGCCTGTAATCCTAGCTACTCAGGAGGCTGAAATCTGAGGATTACGGTTCAAAGCCAGCCCGGGCAGGAAAGTCCATGAGACTCTAATCTCCAACAAACCACTAAAAATCTGGAAGTGATATTGTGGCTCAAGTAGTAGAGCGCTTGCCATGAGCTGAAGAGTGCAGGGACAGCATCCAAGCCCAGAGTTCAAGACCCATGACTAACAAAAAACAAACAAAAAAACCCTCAAGATCGTTATAAGCAAGACTGTATAAAAATAAAATGTTTGAGGCTGGGAAGGTGGCTCAGTGGTAGAGTGTTTACTTTGCACGTATGAGGCCCTGGGTTTGATTCCTCAGTACCACATAAGCAGAGAAAAGCTGGAAGTGGCACTGGTTCAAGTGGTAGAGCGCTCGCCTTGAGCTGAAATGCTGAGGGACAGCACCTAGGCCCAGAGTTCAGGCCCCACAACTGACCAAAAAAAAAGTTTTGTAATAGGGGAAGGTGCGGATGACGTGGGCCCAGCACCTGGAGTCCTAACCTGGACGGGAATGCTATGGAGTACAGCACTGCAGCCTGGTCGTACCTCTGGAAAAGTCACCTGTTAGTGGGCCATAGAAGCTCTAAAGTAGGAGGCTGAGCTGCAGGCACAAGGTCAGAGGTCAAGATAGGGTCAGCATGGGGGTGGGGTACAAGTCTGAGAAGGGCCACCAGGGCGGGGGTGGGGGGCGCGGGGTGGGAGGTTGAGCTCTCCCACCTCCTGTGGGTGTTGTGGTTTATGGACAGAGTGGGTTTCCCATTGCTGAGAGCACAGAACACTGCAGAGTTCAAGTTCAGACCGCCTGCTGACAGCTCAGGAGCCCAGGACTCAGGGAGGTGGTAAGGACTTGTGGCTGCTGCTCCCAGAGAAGAAAAGGAGGATCCATAGTCCCCACTGGACTCCTAATGGTCTCACAGTCGCTTGGCTGCATATCTCAAAGATGTCTCCAAGACTGGGGCATCCTAGGCTCTTAGTGGCACATCCGAGAGGTCATTTCCTTCTGTTAAGAGTGAGTAGGATGTCAGACATAGACACACACACAAAGGTGTCACATTAACACACAGAAACACAGGGGGCATAGAGCAAGGACCATGTTTTCACAACAGCCCAGAGCTTTAACTCTGGGCCTGGGCGCTGTCCCTCAGCTATTCAGCTCAAGGCTAGCACTCTACCTCTTGAGCCACAACGGCACTTCCAGTTTTCTGGTAGCTTAATAAACTATCAGATAAGAGATAAGAGTTTCATGGCTTTTCCTGCCCGGGCTGGTTTTGAACCATGATCCTCAGATTTTAGCCTTGAGTGAATAGTTAGGATTACAGGGGTGAGCCACCAGTGTACGGCTCCTGAGACTCTTACCTCCAATAATCCACCAGAAAACCGGAAGTGGCACTGTAGCTTAAGTGGTAGAGCGCTCCCCTTGAGCTGAAGAGCTCAGGACAGTGCCCAGGCCCAGAGTTCAAGCCCCATGACTGGTGAAGCAGATAGAGAGCAAGGATGCCTTTCAGGAAGCCTTGGACACTGCAGGAGATAATCGTGTAGTAGTTGACTTTTCAGCCACATGGTATGGGCCTTGAAAAATGATCAAGCCTTTCTTTCATGTAAATTCTCCCAATGTGACAGTCCTCAAAGTCAATGTGGATGACTGTCAGGATGTGGCTACAGACTGATGTCAAATGCATGCCAATTTTCCAGTCCCTTCCCCACCCCCAGGGCTGAGGACCGAACCCAGGGCCTTGCGTGTGCTGGGTGGGCGTCCTTCCACTGGGCTAAACCCCCAGCCAATTTTCCAGGTTTTTTTTTTTTTTTTGGGTCCAGTTGTGGGGCCTGAACTCTGGGCCTGGGCGCTGACCCTCAGCTCTTCAGCTCAAGGTGAGTGCTCTACCACTTGAGCCACAGCGCCACTTCCAGCTTTTTTCTTTTTGCTTATGTGGTGCTGAGGAATTGAACCCAGGGCCTCGAGCATGCAAGGCAAGCGCTCTACCACTGAGCCACCTTCCCAGCCCCAATTTTCCAGTTTTTTTAAAAGGGTCAGAAGGTGGGAAAATTATTATTATTTTTTTTTTGCCAGTCCTGGGGCTTGAACTTGATCAGAGCCTGGGCACTGTCCCTGAGCTTCTTTTTTGTTGTTGTTGTTGTTGTTTTTTGTTTTGGGTCCGGTCCTGGGGCCTGAACTCTGGGCCTGGGCACTGTCCCTCAGCTCTTCAGCTCAAGGCTAGCGCTCTACCACTTGAGCCACAGCACCACTTCTGGCTTTTTTCTTTTTGCTTATGTGGTGCTGAGGAATCGAACCCAGGGCTTCAGGCATGCAAGGCAAGTGCTCTACCACTGAGCCACCTTCCCAGCCCCCTGAGTTTCTTTTTTTGTTCAAGGCTAGCACTCTACCACTTGAGCTACAGAGCCACTTTAGGCCTTTTCTGTTTATGTGGTACTACAGAATCGAACCCAGGGCTTCACGCATTCCAGACAAGCACTCTACCAAGTAAGCCACATTCCCAGACATGGTGGGAGAATTTTCTGGAGCTAATAAGGAAAAGCTAGAAGCAACCATTAGTGAATTAGTGTAGTCGTGTGTGTGTGTGTGTGTATTTTTTTTTTGTCATGGGGCTTGAACTCTGGGCCTGGGTACTGTCCTCAGCTCTTCAGCTCAAGGTCAGTACTCTACCACTTGAGCTACAGTGCCACTTCTGGTTTTCTTGTAGTTTATTGGAGATCAGAGTCTCATGAAATTTCCTCCTAGGCTGGCTTTGAACCATGATCCTCAGATTTCAGCCTCCTCAGTAGCTAGGATTACAGGTGTGAGCCACCAGCACCTGGCTTGTAGTCACATTTTCTGAAAAACATTACCAGTCCATCAGCTGTTTGAAAACTTATGAGTTTTTTAATTTACAAAAGTATGAAGTATGGAGATTATATACTCAGTTTATCTGATTATAAATAATAAAATATTAATTCTACCCTTAAAAAAAAGTGGGCTGCCATCCAGGTGCTAGTGGCTCATGCCTGTAATCTTAGCTACTCAGGAGGCTGAGATCTGAAGATTGTGGTTCAAAGTCAGCCTGGCCAAGAAAGTCTGTGAGACATTTATCTACAATAAACAACCAAAAAGCCATTAGTGGAGTGGTGACTCAATAGTAGAGCGCTATCCTTGAGTGTAAAAGCAAAGTGAGAGCAAAAGGTCCAGAGTTCAAGCCCCAGTACTGGCACAGAAAAACCCCAAACAATCCTAAAGAACAATAAAAAGTGAGCTGTCAGGTTGGAGATATAGGTCAAGTGACAGAATGTCTGCCTAGCAAGCACAAAGCCCTGAGTTCAAACCCCAATATCACCAAAAAGAAATGGGGTTGGAGGGCTGGGAAGGTGGTTCAGTGGTAGAGTGCTTGCTTTGCATGCATGAGGCCCTGGGTTCAATTCCTCAGCATCACATAAATAGGAAAAGATGGACATGATGCTGTGGCTCAAGTGGTAGAGCGCTAGCCTTGAGCTGAAGTGCAGAGGGACAGTGCCCAGGCCCAGAGTTCAAGCCCCACGACCCACAAAAAAAAGAAAAAAAAGAAATGGGGTTGGAGGCATGGCTCTGTTGGCAAAGCAGCAGCCAATGAGCAAGCTTCTGGTACTGGGTTTGAATCCCAGGCTCAGAACAAAAAAAAAAAAAAAAGAAAGAAAATGTGGGCTGTCAGTGCTGGGCTACAGCTTCCAACCTGCCTTATATAGCCAACTAACTCATCCAACCTTCCAGCTCTGCCAGGGCTAGTAACGAGGGTTCCATCCAGAGGGAGATCCAGGCCAGTGCCACAACTTTCCAGGATGCAGCCCCATCCTGTATCTCCTCTGATTTCTCCAAGCCCAGACCCAGCAGCACACCTGAAAAGTCCTAGGATCCTGCCATCAGCAGTCACAGGGGAGCCCCTGACATAGGGACCCCAGTCCTGCTATCTAAGGCCTATCCATCCCCAAGGGAATCCACACTGATGTGGTGAATCCAGAGACAGGAAGTGGATTGTGGTTCTTGTAGGGGGGAAGGGTCTGCTAGACTGTTAAGGTCCCAGACTGTGTGAGAAAAACTAAGCTGAGAAACTGAGCCTTTACTAAAAACAAAGAGAGGCCATAGGGAGACCTTAAAACATATTTCCCACGGACTTCGGCGCTCTCATACCGTGCAGCGTTGTGCATCCTCCTTAGCTATCTTTGTAGTAAATCTCCTGTAGCTGTCTACGTCACAGCCCCCAGCTTCAAAGGTGCAGGGGCATATGACATTATGTTTCTGGAATGCAGCCCCCATGAGTAAGAATATCCGCCTGCTTTGTGTGGGGACCCCAAATTCCCACGCCAATTCAAACCAAATGATAGGTTAGTTCAAACAGTGACTATGAGATGGACTGTAACCTCATTGGCCACTGACATAAATATGCAGTCTTTACGTGTGTGTTACAATCCCATTGGCCACCTGTGTGTGGCTAGGCTTGACCACATTGAGTTTGCCTTTAAAAAACTCTAGCTTGCCAGGCGCTGGTGGCTCATGCCTGTATAATCCTAGCAATTCAGGAGGCTGAGATCTGAGGATCTCGGTTCAAAGCCAGCCTGGTCAGGACTCTTATCTCTAATAAAACCATTCAAAAACCAGAAGTGGCACTGTGGCTCAAGTGGTAGAACGCTCGCCTTGAGCTGAAGAGTGCAAGGACAGCGCCCAGGCCCAGAGTTCAAGCCCCACGATCGACAAAAAAACAAAACAAAAAAAACCCTAGCTTGAGGGCTGTTCGGGGTTGCAGTTTCAGCTCTCGAGTCTGTCCTGCGTCCCTGGCCGGTCAGCTTCCAATTCCCCAATAAAGTCATCTTTTTACATGAGGCTGTCTCTGGGTGGACTCTTTTCCCCACAACAGTTCTCTAGGGAGGGGGTGGAGTAAATGCTTCTGGGGAAGGCTACTTTTAGAGACATTTGTTCTGAAACTCCACAGAGGTGGTGGGTGCACAATGTGGTAAGTGGTGATGAGTCATACTCTAAAGTGGCTGAATTATGTTTTGTTTTCGTTGGTCATGGACTTGAACTCTGGGCCTGGGCACTGTCCCTGAGCTCTTCAGCTCAAGGCAAGTGCTCTACCACTTGAGCCACAGTGCCACTTCTGGTTTTCAGGTGGTTAATTGGCGATAAGAGTCTCACAGACTTTCCTGCCTAGGCTGGCTTTGAACCATGATCCTCAGATCTCAGCCTTCTGAGACAGGCATGAGCCACTGCGGCACCCAGCTTATGTGAGTTTTATATCCATAAAAACCAGAAAATCTGGGCTTACACTTAGAATATAAGCTGCTGAGGATCATAGTTTGAAGCCAGATTAGGCAGGAAAGCCCATGAGATCCTTCAATTAATAAGCAAAAAGCTGAGAGTGAGTTGTGACTCAGTGTTAAGAGTGCTAGCCTTGGGCAAAACAGCTAATAAAGGACAATATCCAGGCTTTGGGTTTAAATCCTAGCTTGGGTGTGTGCACGTGCACACACGCAAGCACATACGTACGTATGTATGTGTACACACACACACACACACACACAAGACTCTCAGAAAAGAGTAGATATTCAACAATCTGAGAACATCTAGGCTAGGCACCTGAGGTATACATTGTCACCCCTTCCACAGCTATCCAAAAACATTAGGGTAGAACCCCTCCTGCTGAAGACGCAGGCTCTAGGCCACCTCGTGGATGCCCTATCTGCAATGCTTCTACTCCAAATCTCAAGCCTAGGGGCTGACCCAGAAGATAGGGCACCGTGGAGGCTCCCCTCCACCCACAGCCTGCACTCTGCCACTCACCAGGGGCTCCAGCTCCTTGGTGTCGATAAGGTTGAACTCGGTGACAAAGTAGTAGAAGTGCTTGTAGCAGGTGTTCACATGGGCCTCAGAGCCCATTTGGGCGATGCGGTCAAAGTGGTGGATGTAGACATGCACAAAGACACGAAAGAGCCGAGACAAGATCTTCCTCACGGCCTGCAGGAAGTTCTTGGGGAACGGTGTGCCTGAATGGGTGGAGAGAGGGACCAGCCCTGAGACCATGTTCCTTCTTCTTCTTCTTCTTTTTTTTTCAGTTCTGGGGCTTGACCTCTGGGTTGGGTGCTGTCCCTGTGCTCTTCAGCTCAAGGCAAGCACTCTACTGCTTGAGCCACAGCAAAACTTCCCGTTTTCTATTTCTTTATTGGACATAAGAGTTTCACAGAGGGGCTGGGAAGGTAGCTCAGTGGTAGAGCGCTTGCCTTGCATGCCTGAGGCCCTGGGTTCAATTCCTCAGCACCACATAAGCAAAAAGAAAAAAGCCGTAAGTGGCGCTGTGGCTCAAGTGGTAGAGTGCTAACCTTGAGCTGAAGAGCTGAGGGACAGCGCCCCAGGCCCAGCGTTCAGGCCCCACGACCGGACCCAGGCTGCCCAGGCTGGCTTTGAACTGCGATCCTCAGATTTCAGCCTCCTGAGTAGCTAGGATTATAGGCATGAGCCCCAGACGCCTGGCTCCATGTTCCCTTCTTTTTTTGTTTTTGCCAGTCCTGGGACTTGAACTCTGGGCCTGGATCTGGATATGGTCCCTGAGCTCTTTTGTTCAAGACTAGCATTCTACCACTTGAGCCACAGCTCCACTTCTGGCTTTTTCTGTGATTACTTGGAGATAATAGTCTCATAGACTTTCCTGCCTGGGCTGGCTTTGAATTGCGATCCTCAGATTTCAGCCTCCTGAGTAGTTAAGATTACAGGTGTTGGGGCTGGGAAGGTGGCTCAGTGGTAGAGCGCTTGCCTTGCATGCTCGAGGCCCTGGGTTCAATTCCTCAGCACCACATAAGCAAAAAGAAAAAAGCCGGAAGTGGTGCTGTGGCTCAAGTGGTAGAGCTCTAGCCTTGAGCTGAAGAGCTGAGGGACAGCGCCCAGGCCCAGAGTTCAGGTCCCACGACTGGACCCAAAAAAAAAAAAAAAGATTACAGGTGTTGTGTGCCACTGATACTTGGCCCATGCTCCTTCTTTGAACCACAAATATATAAACCCATGAGGCTCAGAGTCAGTATGGCACTTACTTGTCTGGGGTTACAAAACTTATGTCCTACGGCCCAAGATGACTTTCTTCTTGAAGCCAAGTGTTGAGTCCTATCATCCCTGGAAAGGAGCTTCTTTATCCAAGACAAGAACAGCAGCCTGCCTGTGTCCCCTTGTGGCCCAGCCCCTCCGTGGTCTTCTTTTGTGCTAGTACTGGATCTTAAACGGGGCCTCATTCTTTTTTTTTTTTTTTTTGGTCAGTCATGGGCCTTGAACTCTGTCTGGGCTTGGGCGCTATCCCTGTGCTCTTCAGCTCAAGGCAAGTGCTCTACCACTTGAGCCACGGTGCCACTTCCGGTTTTCTAGTGGTTTATTGGAGATAGTCTCAGGGACTTTCTTATCGGAGCTGGCTTTGAGCCATGATCCTTAGATCTTAGCCTCCTGAGTAGCTAGGATTACAGGTGTGAGCCACCATTGCCGGTAGGACCTCATTCTTTTTTTTTTTTTTTGGGTCCGGTTGTGGGGGCCTGAACTCTGGGCCTGGATGCTGTCCTTCAGCTCTTCAGCTCAAGGCTAGCGCTCTACTTGAGCCACAGCGCCACTTCTGGTTTTTTCTTTTTTCTTTTCTTTTCTTTTTTTTTTTTTTTGGGGTCAGGTTGTGGGGCCTGAACTCTGGGCCTGGACGCTGTCCCTCAGCTCTTCAGCTCAAGGCTAGCACTCTACCACTTGAGCCACAGCGCCACTTCTGGCTTCTTTTTTGCTTATGTGGTGCTGAGGAATCGAACCCAGGGCCTCTGGCATGCAAGGCATGCGCTCTACCACTGAGCCACCTTCCCAGCCCCCTAGGACCTCATTCTTATTCAGCTTTTTTGCTCAAGGCTGGTGCTCAATCACTTAAGCCAGAACTCTACTTCCAGCTTTCTGAAGGTGAACTGGAGATAAAAGTCTCATAGATTTTCTTGCTCGGCTAACTTTGAACCAAGATTTCAGCCTCCTGAGTAGCTAGAATTACAGGCGTGAGTCACAAGTGCCCAGCTCGCATCTTCTTGCAGAGATTTCAGGGAACTCCCTTAAAGTCTTGGCTGCTTCCTTGCCCACCATGGCTTCCTGTCCTACTCAGTCCAGGAAACTACAAACCTCTCAGGGTACTGAGCACTGGTTTACAAATGTATAAGCTAAGCATTTCTCCCAGGATAGGGGGAGCTGTGGATCACCTAATCCAGCCAACATCACCAAGTGCCCACTGGTGAATAGACAGACATAAATTACAGAGAAGCCCATGGGTACCTAGACCACATCTTCTAGAGATGCAGCTGAAGAGCACCGTGCTTCTCCAGCCATTGGGTTGCTAGTTAAGGCCCATAGATATCCACAACCTAATCCTGAGTTTTCAGACATGCTACCTGTGGCAGAGAAACTATGTAGATGGGATCAAGTTAAGGAATTTAAGATGGAAATTGTCCTGGATGGTCTGAGCCCCAAAAGAAGCAGGAAACAGGAAGTCAAAGGCAAAGAGATTAAGAGACAGGATGCTATGGGACTTCTCTGAGGAAGGGGTCCAGAGCCAAGGGATGCAGGACCTCTGGAAGCTGTGAAATGCAAATCCTCTCTGAAACTAGGTCTCTCTCTTGTGTGTGTGTGTGTGTGTGTGTGTGTGTGTGTGTGCTGGTCCTGCAGCTTGAACTCAGGGCCTGGGCACTTTCTCTGAGCTTTTGTGCTTAAGGATAGTGCTCTATCACTTGAGCCACAGCTCTACTTCTGGCTTTTTTGGTAGTTAATTGGAGGTAAGAGTCTCATGGGCTTTCCTGCCTGGGCTATCTTTGAACCTTTATCCTTAGATCTCCAACTCCAGAGTAGCTACGATTACAGGCATAAGCCACCAGCACCTGGCCAGGTCTCCATTTAATAGTCTATGATCTGAGCACAACTCTGAACTGCACCCAAGGAAGTATAACCAATGTAGGCCTCTGTTTTTCCTTTTATAGCAGAGAGGAGTGTGGGCCTATAATCCCAACATGTAAGAGGCTGAGCCAGGAGGATTGTGAGTTTGAAGCCAACCAGGGTGACATAGTGATACTCTATTGTATTAGCAACAACCAATAAAAAAAGGTTGGAGACCAGGCGCCAGTGGCTCATACCTATAATCCTAGCTATTTAGGAGGCTGAGATCTGAGGATCGTGGTTCACAGCCAGCCCAGGGAAGGAGTCTGTGAGACTCTTATCTCCAATAAAGTATTCAGAAAAAGCAAGTGGTGCTGTGGCTCAAGTGGTAGAGTGTTAGCCTTGATCAAAAGCAGCTCAGGGACAGTGCCCAGGCCCAGAATTCAAGCCCCAGGACTGGGTGGGGGGTAGGGGGGAAGGCTGAAAAACTATTCATGTCTATGTTGTGCTGCACCAAGTTCCCACAAGGAGAAGAGGAAAAACCTCTCTAACTGGAGCACCACAGTGGCTGTTCCTGGGGCCACAGCAGGACAGGCCAAGTGCTGGGACCCCAAAGACTTGGGCCCAGAGGATCTGGCCAGTGAGGGAGTGTGGAGGCAGGTCACAGGCACTGTCCACCACCTTGTCTGACCACACAGACTTCAGGTTCATTTCCCTGAAATATAGCTTTTGTGCATCCTTCCCTGGTTTGCATCACTCTAGAAGAATGAGGCCAAAGATATGTTTTCCTTCATCTCAAGACCTCTTTCATGCTGCCCAGGATTTATTCCCAGTGGTTCCTTTTGTGTGTGTGTTAGTCCTGGCTTTAACTCAGGGCCTGGGTGCCATCCTGGAGGGTTTTTTTTTTGTCAGTCATGGGGCCTGAACTCTGGGCCTGGGCGCTGTCCCTAAGCTCTTCAGCTCAGGGTGAGCACTCTACCACTTAAGCCACAGTACCACTTCTAGTTTTCTGGTGGTTAATTGACGATAAGATTCTCAGGGGCTGGGAAGGTGGTAGAGCGCTTGCCTTGCACGCATGAGGCCCTGGGTTCGATTCCTCAGCACCACATAAGCAGAAAAAAAATCTGGAAGTGGCACTGTGGCTCAAGTGGTAGGGCATTAGCCTTGAGCTGAAGAGCTGAGGGACAGCGCCCAGGCCCAGAGTTCAGGCCCCACAACAGGCAAAAAAAAAAAAAAAAAAAAAGATTCTCAGGGACTTTCCTGCCCCAGCTGCTTTGAACTGCAATACTCATGTCTCAGCCTCCCTTTTTTTTTTTTTTTTTTTGGGTTCGGTCATAGGGCCTGAACTCTGGGCTTGGGTGCTGTCCCTCAGCTCTTCAGCTCAAGGCTAGTGCTCTACCACTTGAGCCACAGCACCACTTCCGGCTTTCTTTTTGCTTATGTGGTGCTGGGGAATCAAACCCAGGGCCTCATGCATGCAAGGCAAGCACTCTACCACTGAGCTACTTTCCCAGCCCCTCAGCCTCCTTTTGTTTTTGCCAGTCATGGTACCTGAACTCTGGGCCTGGGAACTGTCCCTCAGCTCTTCAGCTCAAGGCTAGTGCTCTACCAGTTGAGCCACAGCACCACTTCCAGCTTTTTCTGCTTATGTGGTACTGAGGAATCAAACCCAGGGCCTCACGCATGCAAAGCAAGCACTCTATCACTGAGCTACCTTCCCAGCCCCATGTCTCAGCCTCCTGAGTAGTATTACAGGCATGAGCCATCAGTACCTGGCTCCCTGAGCTTTTATGCTCAAGGCTAGCACTCTTAACACTTTGAGCCACAGCCAGCTCTACTGGCTTTTTTGGTAAACTGAGGAGTCTCACAGACTTTTCTGCCTGGGCTGGTTTTGAATTGTGATCCTCAGATCTCTTGCCTCTTAAGTAGCTAGGATTCCAAGCTACTGGCACCCAGCTCTGACACTTTCCTTATACACTGTCCTTTCCTTGGCTGTGTGTCAGGATTTTCTCAGAGATACAAGGTTGCTTGCCCATGAGGACTTCTGTCCACCATCTTGAGCCAATATCTCTTAGAAGTGGATAAGCCCTGAGTGACCAGTCTTTTCCCTTGGTGCCCTGGGAGGCATGTGGGCTCTTGCATGCAACTGACACTGCAACAAGTGTTGGGAACTATGGGACAATATTTGGACCAGAACCAGGAATCAGGAATGTTCTGGAATTGACAGAGGTGAAAGCTGAGTGTTAATGTAATGTGAACTCCTCAACTGATACTTTCAGTGAACGGGGCGGGGCTGTGCCTCAGTGGTTAAGTGCTTGTCTAGCACACGCAAAGCCCTGGGCTCCATCCTTAAACAAAATGAAAGGGGGAAAGAAAGTGACATTCCAGTCAGGTACCTGTGGCTCACATCTATAATTCTTTTTTTTTTTTTTGCTGGTCGTGGGCTTGAGCTCAGCGCCTGGGTACTGTCCCTGAGCTTCTTTTTGCTCAAAGCTAGCACTCTATCACTTGAGCCACAGTGCCACTTCCAGCTTTTTCTATGTATGTGGTACTGAGGAACTGAACCCAGTGCTTCATGCATGTTAGGCAAGCACTCTACCACTAAGCTACATTCCCAGCCCCTCACATCTATAAGTCTAACTACTGAGGAGGCTGAGATCTGAGTGCAGTTCAAAGTTAGCTTGGGCAGGAAAGTCCATGAGCCTTTTTTTTTTTGTTGGTCATGGGGCTTGACCTTAGCCTGGAAGCTGTCCCTGAGCTCTTCAGCTCAAGTGGTCTACCACTTGAGCCACAGCACCACTTCTGGTTTTCTGGTGGTTAATTGGAGATAAGAGTCTCATAGATGTTCCTGCCCAGGCTGGGCGCTGGGGGCTCATGCCAGCTGAGATCTGAGGATCACGGTTCAAAGCCAGGCTGGGCAAGGAAAGTCCGTGAGACTCTTATCGCCAATAAACCACTCAGAAAACCAGAAGTGGCGCTGTGGCTCAAGTAGTAGAGGGCTCGCCCTGAGCTGAAGAGCTGAAGGATAGCACCCAGGCTCAAGAGTTCAAGCTCCAGGGCTGGGAAGGTGGCTCAGTGCCTTGCATGCATGAGGCCCTGGGTTCGATTCCTTAGCACCACTTAAGCAGAAAAAAAAAGCCGAAAGTGGTGCTATGGCTCAAGTGGTAGCGCGCCCAGGCTCAGAGTTCAGGCCCCATGACCAGACCAAAAAAAAAAAAAGACAAGCTCCATGACTGACATCCCCCCCCTTCCCCCCCCCAAAAAAAAAGGAGAATAGGAAGTAGAGACTGGTTGGTCCTTCCTTTTCTTTCTTTCTTTTTTTTGTCGATCGTGGGGCTTGAACTCCAGGCCTGGGCGCTGTCCCTCAGCTCTTCAGCTCAAGGCGAGCACTCTACCATTTGAGCTACAGCGCCACTTCCAGTTTTCTGGTGGTTTATTGGAGATAGGAGTCTCACGGTCTTTCCTGCCCGGGCTGGCTTTGAACTGCAATCCTCAGATCTCAGCCTCCTGAGTAGCTAGGATTACAGGCGTGAGCCACCAGCGCCCGGCTTTCTTTTCTTTTTTTTGCCCCCTTTCTTTTCTTTATTTTTGCCAGTCCTGAACTCAGGATTGAACTCAGGTCCTGGGCACTTCTCTAAATTTCTTTTGCTCAAGGCTAGCATTCTACCACTTTTAAGCTATAATTCCATTTTCAGCTTTTTGGTGATTAATTGGAAGTAAGAGTCTCATTGGCTTTGAACTGTGATCCGAAGATCTCAGCCTCCTGCATAGCTAGGATTATAGGCACGAGCCACCAGCACCCAGCTGGTTGGTCTTTGTGATGTCTGCTCAGGCTCTGAGGTCACTGGGACCACATGCAAGCAGCACCAGCATGAGGAAGAAATCAAGATCCTGAGAGCCACCCAACTCACCAACGTTGGTAGGGAAGATGTCCTCGTTGTTGATCTGTACCTCGATCCAGTCCATGAGCAGGTCCATGTACCGGGGTGCTGACAATGCAGTGGGCTTCCGGAACCTTTGCTCATCCTGCCAGCGGTACTCATACTTAGGGCCCCCAGACATGATGGGGCAGGACTGCTCGGTGCAGCCATCACTGATGGTGCCATAGATGAGGTTGACACGGTTGAAGAAGTCCACCACATGCACGGCTACCCAGTCATTAAGCTCCTCACCTGGGGGCAGCTGCACGGCCAGCCGCAGGTCCAGCCCCGCATTCAGTGATGCCTGTGCCTTCTTGTGCAGCTCAAAGCGCTGAGTGCCAGGCTCAAACTTGCGCTTGGGCCGGAATGTCTTGTCCTTGTTGAAAACTTGCTTGAGGAAGGGGTTGGACATTTTGGTAACACCTACTGTTGAGGTCACCTTAAGGGCAGGACGGAGGCCTGTGTTGAGTCACTCCCAAGGCCTTGAGAATAGCACTAGACCTGTTCTCTCTCCTGGGATCTGAAACACACAGAGGGATATTTAGGATACAAACAAAATGAGGACCTTCCCTAGGGCTGGCTTCCTGGAATAAGTAGCTATGTGGCACAGTCCAGAAGCCTGAATGCTTACAACACTAATAACCATGGCCCCAACCTAGAGCAGTTGCATCCTCCACCTGGGGCGGCTGGACTCACTGCTCCAGGCATGTCTTCTGACAATATGGTAACAATATGGGGGAGGACACTGAGCTTCTGTTGTGCTGGGGGGATGCAGAGGGCTGTCAGTGGCCTCCACGAGGAGGTGCCTACATCCTGATGATGCCTAAAACCCCTGGACTCCATCATCTATTGAAAAGGGGTCTTTGCAGATGTGAGAAAGTTGAAAATCTAAAGATGAAGCTATGCTGGGCATCAATGGCTTATGCTTATACTTCTAACTACTGAAGAGGCTGAGATCTGAGGATCACGGTTCAAAGCCAGCCTGGGGCAGGAAAGTCAGCGAGATTCAATTAACCATGAGAGCCAGGCGCCCGGTAGCTCACGCCTGTAAATCCTAGCTACTCAGAAGGCTGAGATCTGAGGATCACGGTTCAAAGCCAGTTGGGGCAGGAAAAGTCCGTGAGATTCTTTTTTTGGTCAGTCGTGGGGCTTGAACTCTGGGCCTGGGCGCTGTCCCTCAGCTCTTCAGCTCAAGGCGAGCACTCTACCACTTGAGCTACAGCGCCACTTCCGGTTTTCTGGTGGTTTATTGGAGATAGGGGTCTCATAGTCTTTCCTGCCCGGGCTGGCTTTGAACCGTGATCCTCAGATCTCAGCCTCCTGAGTAGCTAGGATTACAGGTGTGAGCCACCAGCGCCGGCCCGTGAGACTCTTATCTCCAATTAACCACCAGAAAACCAGAAGTGGTGCTGTGGCTTAAGTGGCAGAGCGCTAGCCTTGAGCTGAAAAGGTGAGGGACAGTATCCAGGCCTAGAGTTCAAGCCCCATAACAACAAAAAAAAAAAGGTGAAGTTGTATTAGTTGAGTGCCCTAATTCCAAAATAATACAGAGGTGAGCTGGGCATGGTAGCTCACACCTGTAATCCTAGTTTCTCAGGAGGGGTGAGATTTGAGGATTATGGTTTGAAGCCAGCCTGGAGAGAAAAGCCTCTGAGACCCTCATCTCTAGGTCCTCAATTCACAGAAGAGAGAGAACAAAGATAATCACTCAGACACTGCAGTAACATGACTTCAAACCAGGGAGCATTATGGCTCACTAGCTACCATCAGATGCGAGGTAGGAGAGGCCTGAGGCAGAGGCAGATTCTCCCTGGCAGCCTCAGAAGGAACCAGCCCTGTCCACACATTGACCTTAGGCTTCCAGCCTCAAGAATGGAATTCCTGCTCTCTCTGTGCTCTTTCCCTGGTGATTGTCCAAATTACCAGCCACTGCAAGGACCTGTCCTTTTCCAGTTTGACATTATCTAAATTACATCTTCAAAGACTGTCCTTCCAAATGTGGCAGCACTGAACGATCCCATGTGGACCTCAATTTGGGGGACATGAACTCAACAGTGAGACCCCAGGGAACTTGTTTATGTCTCAGTGGTAACCTGTTGGATGCCTGCTGGCACTAGAGAGATGAGATGATTTTAAGCAAGGACTTATCTGGTTACCTGTCTCCCTGAGTCCATGCTTGAGATTCACCTAGCCACCTCTTCTCCCCACAATACCTTTCTGGCAATCACAGTAGGTGACTCCATCCAGCAGTGGATACCTCGAATGATACATCATGAGCTTGTCAGGATATACAGAATGTGTTTATCACTAGCCTCATGTTTGCTACTGCCCCTGTCCCTTGACAATACCCGTTTGTCATCTTCCTATAGGCCAGAGTAGGCCTCACTGCACCCGGTCCATGGGCTATGCCCACTTGGGAAGGCAGATAAGGCTTGAATGTGGCACCTGGGGCCTTAGGGAAGGTAGGTCACAAAATGGGGACTCTGGGGAGCTCCAAAGAGGAAACAGTAGAAAGGGTAATGATGGAGAGTAGCAAAGTCAGCTGGTCATAAATAACCACATGCAATATTATAATTAATCCCTGCCACTTGTTTTCTTTTTTTCTTGTGTGAGTCCTGGGGCTTAAACGTAGGGTCTGAGTGGGGTTCCTTAAGCTTTTTCACTCAAGGCGGGGCATGCTACCACTTGAGTCACAGATCTACTTCCTTCTTTTAAAATTAAATCGTTATAATAAAAGTGATGTACAGGGGCTGGGAAGGTGGCTTAGTGGTAGTGCTTGCCTAGCATGCATGAAGCCCTGGGTTCAATTCCTTAGTACCACATAAACAGAAAAAGCTGGAAGTGGTGCTGTGGCTCAAGTGGTAGAGTGCTAGCCCTGGGCAAAAGAAGCTGAGGGACAGTGCCCAGGACCTGAGTTCAAGCCCAGGACTGTAAAAAAAAAAAAAATTATTGAGTCAGGTAAAGAGTACATTTTTTTTTTTTTTTGGTTAGTCATGGGGATTTAACTTTGGGCGGTCCCTCCTCTCTTTAGCTCAAGGTAAGCACTCTACCACTTGAGCCACAGCACCACTTCCAGTTTTCTGGTGGCTTATTGGAGATAAGAGTCTTATGGACTTTGCTGCCCCAGCTGGCTTTGAACCGCTATTCTCAGATCCCAGCCTCCTGAGTAGCTAGGATTACAGATGTAAGTCACTGGCACCCAGCTACTTCTAGCTTTTTGGTGGTTAATTGGAGGTAAGAGTCTCAAACTTTCTTGTCTGGACTGGCATCAAACTGTGATCCTCAGATCCCAGCCTATAATTATAGGCTTGAGCTACAGTACCTGGCTTTTTTCTTTTATGTTGCCGGAGACAAGTTTTTGTCACTTGTAACTATGTAACTAACTGGTCCTGTCCTGTGGACTGTCTCCTACAGTGGCTGTGCCACAGACCAGGTACCTAAGAATAAATATATGTGACCCCTTCCTTTTTGTGGTTCCAAGGGTAGGGTAGCTCAAGTGTGGCAGGCTGCACCCTATGCAGGTTCCAGGGAGGATCTGCCCTCCATTCCTTGCAGCTTCTAGAGGCCACCGTATCCCTTGATTCAGTATTCAGGCTCCCTATGCCACTCCTACAGTCCTGTAGTTCTTTCATGCCCCCGTAGCAGAGGTCAGGTCAATTGTTAGCACAGCTTTTTTGTTGTTGTTTTTGGTGGTGGTGGTTGTTGAACTTAGGGCTTAGGTGTTGTCCCTGAGCAATTCTTTTGGATGTACCTTAGAATGGAATTGGGGGATTCTGTTTCTCCTTTGGAGGAACTTCCACTTTCCATGGCAGCTGTGCCATGCTACATTCCTACCAATCATGGATTGAGGGTTCCATTGCTATATAACCTTGCGTGTGTGTGTGTGTGTGTGTGTGTGTGTGTGTGTGCGCGCGCGTGCGCGCACATGTAACTCTCCCCCTCCCCCCCCCCCCAGTACTGGGCTTAAAAAAAAGACTCACACTCTTATTCACTTAGCTATTTCTACTCACAGCTGGTGCTCTACCACTTGAACCATGCCTCTACTTCTGGCTTTTTGTGGGTTAGAGATGGAAATCTTGAAATTGTCAGCCTAAGCTGGCTTCAAACCAGGAACCTGATTTCAGCCTCCTGAGCAGCTGAGCAGTTTAGGGGCATGAGCCACCAGCCCCTAGCCTTGTCAGCTGTTTTGAGACAGGATCTCACTATGAAGTACAGTTTGGCCATGAACTCACAATCCTCTTGCTTCAGCCTCCTAATACCAGGATTACAGGTGTGGCCCAGTTTTATTGCTTGCTTGCTTGCTTGCTTCCTTTTCAAAGCCAGCAATGTGAGGCCTCTTAGTCTCTCACCCTCCGGACTCTTTCTTCTGAAGATCCTGTAGTGACCGTGGGCCCCAATGATCCCAGATGGTCCATATCAAAATCCTTTCCCAACCAATTTTCTTCTACTTTAGTTCAGAGAGTGTCCCTAGACACTGTGGGCATCTGAAAGCACCCCTAGTCAGACTCCAGCTTTTAGAACCGTCCTTTCCTTCCTTGATCCCTTGCTCCCTCCCTCCCTCCCTTCTCTTCCTTCCTTTCTTCCTACCTCTCCCTCCCTCCCTCCTTCTCCTCTCTTTCTCTCTCTGTCTCTCTCTCTCTCTGTCTCTCATGCTTTTTCTTTCTGGGGCTTGAACTCAGGCTCTGGCACACTGTCCTTGAACTTTCTTTTTTTGGTCGGTTGTGGGCTTGAACTCTGGGCTTGGGCGCTGTCCCTGCGCTCTTTCAGCTCTACCACTTGAGCCACAGTGCCACTTCTGGTTTTCTAGTGGATTATTGGAGATAAGAGTCTCATGGACTTTCCTGCTAGGGCTGGCTTTGAACCACAATCCTCAGATCTCAGACTCTTGAGTAGCTAATATTACAGGCGTGAGCCACCGGCGCCCGGCTCCCTGAACTTTTTTTTACTCAAGGCTGGTGCTCTACCACTTGGGCTATAGCTCTACCTCCAGGATTTTGTGGTTAATTGGAGATGAGAGACTCATGGATTTTTGTCTGAGCTAGCTTCAAATCATGATCCTTAGATCTCAGCTTTCTTTGAAGCTAAGATTACGGGCATGAGCTACCAACATCCAGTGCACTTCATATTTTTCTAAGAAAATGCTTTCTTTCTTTTTACATAGGATTCAGTTGAGGCCTGATCTCCCGTGGGTACAGTGGGCACCCAGCCAGGTTGTTCTCTGAGCCTTGTAGGGGGCTGAGCAAGATTCTTTGCCAGGGCAGGGTGCTGGTGGCTCACGCCTGTAATCCTAGCTACTCAGGAGGCTGAGATCTGAGGATCGCGGTTCAAAGCCAGCCCGGGCAGGAGAGACCGTGAGACTCCTATCTCCAATAAACCACCAGAAAACCGGAAGTGGCGCTGTAGCTCAAGTGGTAGAGCGCTCGCCTTGAGCTGAAGAGCTGAGGGACAGCGCCCAGGCCCAGAGTTCAAGCCCCACGGCCGACCAAAAAAAAAAAAAAAGATTCTTTGCCAGGGGTTCTCCAATCATGACAACCACGTATGGTTTCAGATATCTCTTCAGATATCACTGGCCTTAAGGGCAGCATTACCAGGTGAACCCTCCATGTTAGATGGCAGCCAGCACCTCAGTTCACATAGCTGATGGATAGAGGGACAGGGCACAGACCCTGACTGCATGGGTGGAGGTGACACATGCCTCCCTGGCACTTTAACTCCCAGAGATTCCAATATTCCTCCATCTCGTCCAACATATGGTAACATGCTTCTCCATGTTTGAGGTGCCCAATCAGAATAGCCTTGGCTATTCTCCAGCTTTATCAGGGTGGCCAAGCCTTCCTGGTATTCCTCAGCTGTGGCTGCCAACCTTTCCAGTGATCTACTCCTGTCTAGGTGATCCACTCTGCCACTAAGGAAGCCCTAGACTGTTTACTGGAAGTCCAGCTACATCATCCCGCTGTTCACAGGATATGGCTATTAGCCTCTTTCCAGTAAGGAGAAATTAGCAGGGCCCAAGGTTCCTCCTTTGTCTCTGGGTTCCTCATTTGTCCTGACTTGCCACTGGCCAGGGGCAGCCCTCTTGTTTATTTTGGGGCTTTTCTGGGGGATAGTTTTGGGAGTTCCTTCCACTAGTGTCACCTGAATAGGACAGGTTGAAAGAAGTCTGTCACCAGGATGTGACATCTTATGGGGCCTCCACAGCCCCTGTGACACTGTCATAGTCTCTGGAGATGTCTCCCAGGCTGGGTCTCGGGGAAAAGATGACCAATCTCTCTGGTCATGTCCCTACCAAACCACCAAGGATCTCCATAGGCCTTCTCTACAACATTGTGCCCATCTATCAGGATTGTTCTAGAAAATGTTCTAGAATGGGTAAAGTGCTCCCACTCTTGGCTACTTTTACAAAATGGGAGAATTTTTTTTTTTTTTTTTAGGTGAAAGTTTTTTTTTTTTTTTTTTGGGGGGGGGTCTGGTCGTGGGGCCTAAACTCTGGGCCTGGGCGCTGTCCCTCAGCTCTTCAGCTCAAGGCTAGCGCTCTACCACTTGAGCCACAGCGCCACTTACGGCTTTTTTCTTTTTGCTTATGTGGTGCTGAGGAATCGAACCCAGGGCCTCAGGCATGCAAGGCAAGCGCTCTACCACTGAGCCACCTTCCCAGCCCCCTGAAAGTATTTTTTTTTTTTTTCCTAGAAATTTCCTGAAAGGGAATAAGCCCTTTGAAAGTCAAAGGTTTCTGTCAGAAATAAACATGGCTTCTACGACACCAAGGGGCGGACTCTGGCTATGGGAAGTTGCTTTTGCCCACAGACTGTGATAGGAGGCCAGGCTGGGCCTGAATGACAATCTCCCCATCACTGCCCCTCCAAGTCTCAGTTGTCACCTTTTTTGGGGTTCCTTTCCTCTTCAATCTTCTTAGTGTACTTACAATAGCTTCTCAAATTCTCTTCTTCCGATGGTCTTCCCTAGGACAGATGAGACAGAAGACACTTGGAAACTTCAAGAAGAAAAAAGATAATATGACAAGCTCCCCCTGCATAAACCCTTTTCCTTCCCCCACCCCTTTCTTTTTCTGAAAGTAAAGCACAACAATACAGACAACCAACTGTCATGACCCTTCCTTGGCTGAGGTGTGGCAGGCAGCTCACAAGCCCACAGTCACCCACTTCCTTCCGGAGTCTTTCACATCCTGTCACCATCGTGGGGAACAGGGCCTAAGCTTAGAGGTTAGCTCCATGTACTTGATCAGTGTGCAACACTAACCTCCCAGCCTGGAAGCCCAATACTTGGTTGGAATATGCTCAAAGCCTAGAATTTGTCCGACTGACTAAAGGCAGTGAGGGATCTAGAGTCCCCTCTGCATGAAAACCTTAATCCTGGGGCTGGGGTATGGCTTAGTGGTGAGCACTAGTCTGGCATGCTTGAGGCCTTGAGTTCATCCCTAGCATTGCAAACAGAAACAAAAAAGTAACTGAGCCTGTTGGCTCATGTTTGTAATCATAGCTATTCAGGGGCTGAGATCTGAGGATTTCAGAAAGCCTGGACAGACACACACATATGCAGAGGTGCAGAAAAAATGCTTTGTTCTTTGTGACACTATTTCTTCTTTCTCTTTCTTTTATGAGTACCATATAGCAGGGATAAGACTCCTGGTGTAAAGTGTCCGGCAGACCAGGTAGAAAGCACACCTTTATTTCTTCTTGGCCACTGCAAGTCAATCTGTTTTGCCTGGCTCTAGAGAAACAGGCACAGTCCCTGTGCTTTTGAATCAAGGCTACAGTTTTACCATTTAAGCCACAGCTCCTGGCTTTTCAGTGATTAATTAGAGATAAGAGTCTTACAGACTTTTCTGCCCAAGCTGGCTCTGAACTATGATCCTTAGATCTCAGCCCCCTGAATAGCTAGGATTGCAGGTATGAGCCACCAACACCTTGGGCAAAGGTGACAATTCTTTTCTTTTCTTTTTTTTTTTTTTGGTTGGTCATGGGGCCTGAACTCTGGGCCTGGGCGCTGTCCTTGAGCTCTTCAGCTCAAGGCTAGCGCTCTACCACTTGAGCCACAGTGCCGCTTCTGGCCTTTTCTGTTTATGTGGTGCGCAGGAATCGAACCCAGGGCCTCATGTATGTGAGGCAAACATTCTACCGCTTAGCCACCTTCCTAGCCCCAAGGAGACAATTCTTAACTCTCTTTTGTTGTTGTTGGTCATGGGGCTTGAACTCTGGGCCTGAGCACTGTACCTCAGCTCTTCAGCTCAAGGATAGTGCTCTACCACTTGAGCCACAGTGCCAGTTCTGGTTTTCTGGTTTATTGGAGATAAGAGTCTCTCAGCCTTTCCTGCCCGGGTTGACTTTGAACTGTGATCCTCAGATCTCAGCCTCCTGAGTAGCTAGGATTACAAGCATGAGCCACCATGCCGGCCTTTTAACTCTCATTTTGAGAGCTGCCAATAATAATGCATACTGGGAAGATCTCCATGACATTTAGCACTTCTGGTAGGCAGAGAACTAGCATTCTGCAGATTAGGAAGCTGAAGTCACTGCTTTCTTGAGTGCAAATAGATAAGGGTCTGAGGTGGCGCTAGAACCTTAATCCTTAAGATTCCAAATCCAGCTTGGCCTGGTGGCTCTCGCCTGTAATCCCAGCTACTCAGGAGGCTGAGATCTGAGGATCACAGTTCAAAGCTACTTAGGGCAGGAAAGTCCCAGAGACTCTTATCTCCAATAAACCATTAGAAAAACTGGAAGTGTGAGTGTGGCTCAAGCAGGAGAGTGCTCACCTTGAGCTGAAGAGCTGAGGGACAGCGCCCAAGCCCAGAGTTCAAGTCCCACGACTGACAAAAAAAAAAAAAAAAAGTTTCCAAATCCAGTGCATTTTCTACTAGACCATGGTTCCTCTGGGTACCATGGATACTAGGTCTGCCGATTCTCTGTGGGGGTGTCCTGGGCCCTACACAGTGCTGAGTAGTATTTCTGCCCTCCACCCACTCCATGCTAGGGGCTCCCCATTTGTGACAGCCACACATGTCTCCAGATAAGGCCCCGTGCCTCTACATCGGATCAGTAGCTTTCCAGTTCCTCTTTTGCTGTACAAGGGACTTCCCAGAAAGCTTCTGCGGGTTCCTGATACATGACCCATCTGTGCTCAGCCTAGCTTAGGTCCCTGGAGGACTCAGCCCTGGGTGCAACCAGTTACCTGGACAATTCTAAAACCAGAAACATAGCCAGACAGAGCTGGCAGCCTGACTCATATTTTTTTGAGGGGGGGTGGGGGGGGGAGGGAGGCAAATAAGCCTTTCATTGCCACAGAAAGATATGAGAGTCCTGCTTTGAGCTTTTCACACCCATTTCCTTCTTCCAGCCCTACCAGGTAGCCCAGGGAGTGTTGCCCTCCCCCCAACATGGGAGCAGTGGCCATTCCTCCCATTACCCCCTGGGACCATGGGCCATGTGTGGGGATTTGTGTGACTATAACGACTGAGGAACACCTGGCATCGAGTTGGATGAAGGCCAACGACATTGCTCAGGATGCTCTCCTAGAGAACAATCCAACCCCAGTGTGCACAATGCAGAGGGGAAGCTCTGTTAGCGCCCCCATGAGACAGGATAGCTCTTAATAGCACATAAAATGGGACAAGAAAAACACATACTATGTAACATACAGGGAGCTCTGCTCCCAAGTTAAGATTAGCTAGACATGATGAGCCCATAAACCCAACCATGAGAAGGTGGAGGCAGAGGATGATCGTCAGTTCTGGGGTCAGCCTAGACTATAAAGCAAGACTCTGTTTAAAAGTAAGACAAACGCTATGTTCCTCTGATCATATAAGATAGTATTTATTGAAATGAGGGGCTGGGAAGGTGGCTCAGTGGTAGAGTGCTTGCCTTGCATGCATGAGGCCCTGGGATCGATTCCTTAGCAGCACATAAGCAGAGAAAGCTGGAAGTGGTACTGGGCTCAAGTGGTAGAGTGCTAGCCTTGAGCTGAAGAGCTGAGGGACAGTGCCCAGGCCCAGAGTTCAGGTGTCATGACAAAAAAAAAAAAAAAAAAAAATCATTGAAATGAACACCAGGAAACGGAGACAAGAGCTTTTTTTTAACTTTGTTGTTTATGTTTTCTTTTTGTCTGGTTTATCTGTCTTGGAAGGATAAGGGGTGGAGGGACACAAATAGAGGGACAAAAGGTAAACAAATGAAGCAGTGGTATTCACTAGACATTATGCTGAGAATGACAACTTGTGGGTGAGGACAGGGAGAGAGCAAGGGAAGGGGTGACATTGTCCAAAAAGAAATGTCTTTTTTATCTGACTTATGTAACTGAAACCCCTTTGTATATCACCTTTATAATAACAATAAAAACAATTTAAAAATGATAAAATGATCAGCCACGGCTGGTGGCTCCTGTCTGTAATCCTAGTTACTCAGGAAGCTGAGATCTGAGGATCACTATTCAAAACCAGGCCCGACAGGAAAGTCCATGAGACTCTTATCTCCATTTAACTACAAAAAGAGACAGGTAGAGTTGTAGCTCAAATGATAGAACACTATCCCTGAGTAAAAATGCTCGGGGACAGTTCCTAGTTCAAGTCTCAAGGACTGGCACAAAATAAATAACTAATAAAAGTAAGACAAAATCTAAAAACCAAAAAGAGATTAAGGTAATTGATTTTTTTTTTTTGGCCAGTTCTGGGGCTTGAACTCAGGGCGTGGGCACTGTCGTTGAGCTTCTTTTACTCAAGGTTAGCACTCTACCACTTGAGCCAGAGTGCCACTTCTGGTCTTTTCTGTTTATGTGGTTCTAAGGAATCAAACCCAGGGCTTCATGCATGATAGGCAAGCACTCTACCACTAAGCCACATTCCCAGCCCAGAAGCTGATTTCTGAAGTGGGCTTTGCCTTTTTGGGTTAAAGCATCTGAATCAGAATTCCAGGAAAACAGAAGCCACGCCCACTAGCAGGGAATATCCTAAAACTTCCCACAGTACAGCTCATTCTGGCTGGTGAGGGAATTTTACACTAAGGTGCTTCCTAGACCACTGGCCCCTGAAATGTGAGAAATGTCAAGCTTTTCAGAGAACCTGGGGCCTATGCGGGTTTTATACAACACACTTGATGAAAATATGAGAGGTACAACAAGTCCAGGAAATGAAATGGTACTTTGAAAAATCTCCTAGAGATGAAAATATCAGTCCCTTGAATTCTATTCTCAGTACCACATTAAAAAAAAAAACAACTAAACTAAACTAGGGGCTGGGAAGGTGGCTCAGTGGTAGAGTGCTTGCCTTGCATGCATGAGGCCCTGGGTTTGATTCCTCAGCACCACATAAGCAGAGAAAGCCGGAAGTGGTGCTGTGGCTCAAGTGGTAGAGTGCTAAAGAGCTCAGGGACCAGCGCCCAGGCCCAGAGTTCAGGCCCACAACCAACCAAAAATAAATAAATAATTAACTAAATCAAACCAAATCAAAACGCACCACAATTTGCAAGAAGACATGATGGTGATATCCATAATCCCAGGACCTGTGAATTAGAAGCAGAATTGGGGATCTTCTGGGCTACCTAGCAAGACCCTTTCTCAAAATCAAAACATAAAAACTAAACCAAAAAACAACCTTGATGGTGTCTGTGAAGGAGAGAGGGAAGATTAGAATTTAGTGTGAAACAGTTACAAAGCCCCTTACTCTGTGAGGCCACCATGGCAGGCCTGGCAAGAGCTGGAAGATATTAGAATGACCCCTTTTAACTGGGAGACAGTGGCTCACACCCATTATCCTAGCTACTCAGGGGGCTGTGATCTGAGGATGATGGGTTGAAGCCAATATGGGCAGAAAAGACTGTGAGACTATTAACTCCAATTAACCAACAAAAATCCAGAACTGAAGGTGTGGATCAAATGGTAGAGCACCAGCCTTGAGTAGAGAAAGCTAAGGGACAGTACCCAAGGCCTGAGTTCAAGCCCCAGCACTGGCACAAAAATAAATAAACAACAAACAAAACTGGCCCCTTTCCACAGCAAGGCCCAGGTGGAAAGATTCTGAGTTATGGGAAATGCTGGAGTCCTGATGCCTGTCATTCAAGAAAGGGGCCAGTGTAAACAAGTGGCATCCTGTGGCTCCAACTACATGGCATTCTAGAAAAGGCCAAAGCATAGGGATGACAAAGGCCAGTGGATGGGCTGGCAAAGTGGCTCAGTGGTAGAGTGCTTGCCTTGCATGCATGAGGCCCTGGGTTCGATTCCTCACCACCTCATAAGCAGAAAAAGCCAGAAGTGGTGCTTTGACTCTACCGAGTGCTTGCCTTGAGCTGAAGAGCTGAGGGACTGAGCCTAGGCCCAGAGTTCAGGCCCCACGACTGGCAAAAACAAAAACAAAAAACAAAAGGCCAGTCTGTGCCAGGAGGATGAAGAGGAGGAGCACCCTCGTACTGACAGTACCATGGTGGATGCATGTGATTGTCTATTGTCCAAACCTGAACAATACCCAACACCCACAGTGAGCCCTAATGTCACCTATGGACTTGGGTGACAGGATAGTGGCTCAACAGTGACTGACAAAGGTACCACCATATTATGCTAGGGGAGGTGGGGCATGCACCTGTAGGTGCCTGCACAGGGTATGTGGCAACTTTGTGTTGTGAATTCAATTATGATATTAAGCTAAATAAAGCAACTCTAAAGATAAGCTCCATTATGCTATGGGATGTAGTGTACACTTGTGATTATACCCACTGAGGAAACTGAAGGAGGAAGATCATTATTGACCAGGAGCTCTGGACCAGCCTGAGCACCATGATAAGACCTTTCCTCTTTAAAAAATAATAAACAGCTGGGTGCTAGTGGCTCATGCCTATAATCCTAGCTACTCAAGAGACTGACATCTGAGGATTGCAGTTCAAAGCCAGCCTGGGCAGGAAAATCCGTGAGACTCTTATCTCCAATAAATCACCAGAAAACCAGAAGCAGTGCAGTGGCTCAAGTGGTAGAGCGCTAGCTGAAGAGCTCAGGGACAGTGCCCAGGCCCAGAGTTCAAGCCCCATGACTGACAAAAAAAAAATAATAATAATAATAAAAATAATAAACATGGCAGGTGCTGCTGGCTCATGCCTGTAATTCTAGCTCTGAGGATAAAGTTTCAAAATTAGCCAAGGCAGGAAAGTCTGTGAGACTATCTCCAATTAACCACCATCAAAAAGCAGAAAGCAGAGTTGTGGCTCAGGTGGTAGACCTTTGAGCAAAAAGCTAAGGGACAGCACCCAAGCCCTAAGTTCAAGCCCCAGGATCCTATCTGCTCCCTCCTCCCCCCGCAACAAAAACTGTAATAATAAACATGCTGGGTGCTGTTGTTCATGACTGTAATCTTAGTTACTAGGAAGGCTGAGTTCTGATGACCCAGGTTCAAAGTCAGTCTAGGCAGAGAATTCCAAAAGATTTTTTTTTTGCCAGTCCTGGGGGGCTTGAACTCAGGGCCTGGGCACTGTCCCTCAGCTTCTTTTGCTCAAAGCTAGAACTCTACCACTTGAGCAACAGCACCACTTCTGGCTTTTTCTGTTTACGTGATACTGAGGAATAGAACCCAGGGCTTCATACATACTAGGCATGCACTCTATCATTAAGACACATTCCGAGGGGCTGGGAAGGTGGCTCAGTGGTAGAGCGCTTGCCTTGCATGCATGAGGCCCTGGGTTCGATTCCTCAGCACCACATAAGCAAAAAGAAAAAAGCTGGAAGTGGCACTGTGGCTCAAGTGGTAGAGCGCTAGCCTTGAGCTGAAGAGCTGAGGGACAGTGGCCAAGTCCAGAGTTCAGGCCCCACGACCGGACCCCCCAAAAAAAAGACACATCCCCAGCCCCAAAAGATTCTCATCTTCAATTAATCATCAAAAAGCAGAAGTAGGGGCTGGGACGGTGGTTCAGTGGTAGAGTGCTTGCTTTGTGTGCATGAGGCCCTTGGGTTCGATTCCTTAGCACCACATAAGCAGAAAAAAAAAAGCCGGAAGTGGCGCTGTGGCTCAAGTGGTAGAGTGTTAGCCTTGAGCTGAAGAGCTGAGGGACAGCGCCCAGGCCCAGGCCCAGAGTTCAGGCCCCACGACTGGACCCCCCTTTCCCCCCCCCAAAAAAAAGCAGAAGTAGAAATGTGGCTCAGAAGTACCAGCATTGATCAGAAAAAGGTAAGGGAGAGATGAGGTTTTGAGTTTAAGCGCCAATACTGGCACAAAATAATAATAATAATAAAAGGGATGGAGATTATTATTAGCTGAATGGTAGGGCACTTGCCTAGTATGTATGAGTCCCTAACCTCATCACAAGAGTAAACAAAAGTAGAAAATGACAAACTTCATGAAAGAAGAGATTCAAAACAAACTTGCTGAAGAATAAATGCTATGGAAAGCTCCAGAAACACGTAGTTCCAAATTTCCTAGCAGCCACATCCAAAAAAAAAAGGAAAAGAACAGATAAAATAATTAGATCTCGGACTGGGAATGTGGCTTAGTGGTAGAGTGCTTGCCTAGCATGCATGAAGCCCTGGGTTCAAGTCCTCAGTACCACATACTGGATGTAGTGCTGTGGCTTAAGTGGTAGAGTGCTAGCCTTGAGCAAAAGAAGCTCAGGAACAGTGTCCAGGCCTTGAGTTCAAGCCCCAGAACTGGCCAAAAAAAAAAAAAAGAACCTGGCTTCTAGAAGTGCTCAGACACTTCACTTCAGAGTGCCTCTGAGATGCGGCCTGCTATAGCCAGCTGTCACTTTTTCAAATCTATATGTGTGTGCATGTGTGCAAGTGCTAGTACTGGGACTTATCTCAGGACCACATGCTCTTAAATTGCTTGGATATGAAAAGCACTCTTCCATTTGAGCCACTCTCACATTCGGCTGGTTAATTGGAAGACAGTTTCATAGACTTTTCTGCCTGAGGCTTCAAACCTTCAAGAATGGATCTTCCAGGTTTCAGCCTCCTTAGAATTACCAGATAGTGAGCCTCCTATATACCTTTTCTTTTTTTTTTTTTTGTCGATCGTGGGGCTTGAACGCTGGGCTTGAGTGCTGTTACTGCGCTCTACCATTTGAGCTACAGCGCCACTTCTGGTTTCCTAGTTGTCTATTGGAGATAAGAGTCTCATGGACTTTCCTGCTTGGGCTGATTTTGAACCGAGGTCCTCAGATCTCAGCCTCCTGATTAGCTAGGATTACAGGTGTGAGCCACCAGCGCCCGGCTTTCCTATATACTTCTAAAACAACCAAATGATCCAACAACTAAGCTTCAGGCTTCACCTATGATCTGGCCTTTAAAGTCACACACACACACACACACACACACACACACACACACACACACACACTGGCCTTTAAAGTCACACACACACACACACACACACACACACACACACACACACACACACACGATCCCCTTCCTTCTCCCAGTAAAATAACATGAGTCTGAGGTCACTGTCAAAACCTAGAGCACTGCTGACATTATAGGTGGACCATACCTATAATCTAGGAGCCTGAGAATTGGAGGATTGAGGTTCAGTCAATGGAAGTTCAGTCCAAATATCCAGCAAGACTAAACTAACAAGGGTGAAGCCCTTAGTTCAAACCTGGGTATTGTTAAACAAAACAAAACAAAAAAATAAAGAAAACCTAGAGCAAGGTAACATGACTGTGTGTACAAGTCTGTGTGTATGAGGATGCATGTGTGCCAGTAGAAGGGATTGAACTCAGTGCCTGAGCCTCTGTCCCTTAGCTTTTTCCACTCAGTGATGGTGTTCTATGACTTGAATCACAGCTCTACTTCCGGCTTTTTTGTGGTTAATTGGAGATAATAGTCCCATGGACTTTCCAGCCCAAGCTGAGTAGATAGGATTACAGGCACGAGCCAAGGTGCCTATCCACATGACTGTCTTTAAAGACAGAGAGCTAAAACTAGGAGAGGCCTGAAAATTCGACTGAAAGCCTCTGCAAATTTATGAAATAATAGGAAAGAGGTCTCACTAGAAGATAATAATAGAAATGTGGGCTGGGAAATACGCAAAAGCACATGTGAACTGTGCCTCACAATTTATCAATCTTGAGCTTTGAATCTGGATAGTTTATTTATTTATTATTTTTGTTGGTGTGGAGCTTGAACTCTGGGCCTGGGTGCTGTCCCTCAGCTCTTCAGCTCAAGGCAAGTGCTCTACCACTTGAGCCACAGCACCACTTCTGGTTTTCTGGTGGTTTATTGGAGATAAGAATCTCATGGACTTTCCTGCCGGAACTGACTTTGAACTGTGATCCTCAGATCTCAGCCTCCTGAGTAGCTAGGATTACAGGCATGCACCACCAGTGCCTGGGTGGGTAGTTTATTTTTATGACAGTTATATCAATATAAAAATGTGGGGAACAATCCTAGCTACTTAGGAGTCTGAGATCTGAGGATCTAGGTTCTAAGCCTTCCAGAGAAGAAAAACCAGATACTTATCTCCACTTAACCAGAAAAAAGAAGGAAGTTAGAGGTATGGCTCACGTGTTAAGAACACCAGCCTTAAGGGGAAAAAGCTAAGCAAGAACACTGAATTCAAGCCTCAGTTCAAGGAAAGAAACACATGGAAAAAGAAAAGAGAAAATAGCATTGATAAAGAACAGAAATTTTATCCCTCACATTAATACTGTCTCTCTCTGAAAATCTATTTTCTGCTTTGTAACTCCATTTTCCAATCTCCTCCAGGCCTCCTAGTTTAAAGGCTTTTTTTTTTTTTGGTCAGTCCTGGGAGGTAAACAGCTACTTTTGCATAATGCTGGCATTGTACCACTTGAGCCACAGCTCCATTTCCAGCTCTTTGGTAGTTTATTGGAGATAAAAGTTTCAGGAACTGGGCTGGGAAGGTGGCTCAGTGGTAGTGCGCTTGCCTTGCATGCATGATACCCTGGGTTCGATTCCTCAGCACCACATAAGCAAAAAGAAAAAAAAGCTCGAAGTGGCGCTGTGGCTCAAGTGGTAGAGCGCTAGCCTAGAGCTGAGGGACAGCGCCCAGGCCCAGAGTTCAGGCCCCACAACCGAAAAGTTTCAAAGACTTTCTGTCCAGGCTGGCTTTGAACCATGATCCTCAGATCTCAGCTTCTTGAGTAGCAACGATTATAGGAGAGACCAGTGCAGGGACTTCAAGGACTTAAAAACAAAACAACAACAACAACAAAAAAAACAAGAAATATGGTTCTTTGGGCTTCGTGTGGCCCAGTGTTTGTAAAAGCGCTTGCTCACTACGCAAAAAAGCCCTTGATTCCATCCGCAGCACAAGAAAAGTGGTCCTTTAAAACAAATCCAAGCCTAGCAGTTCAGCACAAGGAAGGTAGGGGTGTGTGTGTGTGTGTGTGTGTGAGAGAGAGAGAAAAATAGGGTGAGAGTGAGTGTGTGTGTGTGTGTGTCCTGGGGCTTGAACTCGGGCAGGGCGCTGTCCCTTAGCATTTTGCGCAAGGCTAATGCTAATACTGCACTTCCGGCTTTTGGGCGGTTAACTGGCCAAAGAGCCTCTGGAATCTGTCTGTGGGCACTGGCTTTGAACCGCGATCCTCAGATCGCAGCCTCCCTGAGGATTACCAGCGTTGAGCCACTAGCACCCGACAGGGAAGGGCTTTAAAGTCCTGGAAGTAGTGATGCGGACATCTCCCCACACCTCCTCACCCACCCGGCCACCTGCTCAGTTGCTCTGTAACCCGGAGCAACCAACAAGCACCAGTTCTGCGCACCGCCCTACCTCTCTATGGGTTTGGGGGAAGCTTGGAATTCCTGGAAGAAATTTCTGGCACATCCTGCGGGGCTGGGCCAGACAGCCGGGGAGGGAGGGCTGAGGCACTGGTCCCAAAGGCACAGTTCAGTTTGACTCAGCGCCCTCCTCAGCTTCGTCGCCACTTCACCCGACCCAGCCGTCCTGCCGCCCGCTCCGGCCCCTCCCTGACAGGCTAGCGCTCCCGACTTAGGCACGTCGCCACCTCCATCCTCCTGGGGACTCACCTGACCGCCTCACAGCCACCGCCGTGATCCTAGCACTCCCGGTTCCCGCCTTGCCAGTTTCCCGTCACCCTCCTTGGCCGTCGCCCTGCGGAGGGACACGCCTGCGGAAGGACAAGTCGAAAGCCCCGCCCCTGCCGCACCCGTGGGCCGGACCTACTTCCTATACAGGACTCCCCCCCCCCCCCCCCCCTGCCCAGGCCCGGATGGAGAAACACTTCGTCAAAGGTCCGGGGTGCCCCGGATGGAAGCGTGGATTCTGACAAAGCGCTAGGTCGCGCTCCTCGTCGTCTAGCAACTAGAACTGGCCTCTGCCGCCATTGGCCGAGACTTGTGGGCGGAGTTTATATCGTAGTTGTAAGCGTGTGGCGGATCCTCAAGCAGAGGCCGGCCCAGGAAGAGGAGATGTAGCGTGTTGATGGCCCTGGAGCTAGGCTCTGTAAAGGGGAGGCGAGGTCAAGTCGAGGACGGAGCCTGGTCTATGACTGACATCTAAGTGGCCGAGGTTCTGGAGGCGGAACTGGGTAGTCACTTCCCAGTGGAGACCGGGGGCGGGGCCTTGTCTGGAGGCGGGGCCTGAGCCCGGGGGTGGGAGTGAAGTTACGGCCCGAGCGCGCGCCGTTGGTTGGGTATGTGGAGAGGAGGGTACTGATGACGCCGTTGGTTGGTGCGCGGCTGGAGGGCGTGGCCCTGGCGGCGCCGTTGGTTGGTGGGCAGCGGCGGGCCATGGCCCTGCTGTTGTGCCTGGGGATGGCCACAGCGCTGGCCCAAGGCTGCCTGCACTGCAACGGCAACTTCTCGGAGAAGTTCTCCTTCTACCGCCACCACGTGAACCTCAAGTCTTGGTGGGTGGGTGACATCCCCGTGTCTGGGGCGCTGCTCACCGAGTGGAGTCAGGACACGATGAAGGAACTACACTTGGCCATCCCAGCGGAGATCAGTAAGTGCAGAACCCTTCCCCGGGGTCGGTCCCACCCACATACCTCGAGAACCCCGCCCCAGGCCCGCTTACCTGCCCCCGAAAACCCCCTTCGCAGCCCGGGAGAAGCTGGACCAAGTAGCCCAAGCCGTGTACCTGAGGATGGACCAGCTGTACCAGGGGAAAATGTACTTCCCAGGTAAGGAGTGGGGAAATCGAGGCAAGTCCCACCCACATTGACCACCTCCTAAGCCTGACCTCCTCGCTCTGCCTCTCACATTAGGGTATTTTCCCAATGAGCTGCGAGCCATTTTCCGGGACCAAGTGCACCTCATCCAGAATGCCATCATCGAAAGTGAGCACAGGAAGGCTCGGGGAAGGGGTGATGATGCCCAGGGACGCGAATTCCTCCAGAACTGAGGACTTTTGGGGATGAGGACTTGGGAGTCCCAGTCACCCAGGGAAAAGTGAGACGGAGGCAGCTTCCCAGGTGGGATCTTTTTCATCATATGGTCACCAGGGTAAATGTCACCCCCCAGCAATTTTTTTTTTTTTTTTGCCAATCCTGGGCTTGAACTCAGGACCTGGTCGCTGTCCCTGAGCGTCTTTGTGCTCAAGGGTAGCACTCTTACCACTTGAGCCACAGCCAATTCCGGCTATTTCCAAGTAGTTTATTGGAGATAATAGTCTCACAGACTTTCCTGCCTTGGCTGGCTTCAAACTGCGATCCTGAGTAGCTAGAATTACAAGCATGAGTCACCAGCACCTTTTAAAATTAGTCCCTCAAATGTGCTAATAAGAGCACTGAAATCATCCTCCCTTGAGGTGTTTTTTTTCCCCCCTATCTTACTCTGGGGGCCTTTCAATGGCCCCTTTCTTCTGGGCTACGGACACACATGAAACCCGTATATGACTCTGCCCCAGGTGGCACAAGGACAGGCACTGAGCTATTCTTTGCCCCCACAGGCCGCATCGATTGTCAGCGTCATTGTGGTAAGTGGGTCCAGGCTGAGGGGCCCAGCAACAGGGCGTCCAAGTTGGAAGGCCGAGGGGGAGCTCTTGGCCAACTCTCCTGTATTACAGGCATCTTCCAATATCAGACCATCTCCTGCACCAATTGCACAGACTCACATGTCGTCTGCTTTGGCTACAACTGCGAGTAGGGCTCAGCTGTTAGCCCCACCTATGGAGGACCCTACTATCTGTGGGGTCCCAGGTTTATCACCTCCTGGGTAGGGTGGGGCCTGGGGCTGGGGGAGTACCCTACCTCCAAGTCCTATGTCCCCCACAGGTCATCAGCACAGTGGGAATCAGCTGTAAAGGGTCTTCTGAGTTACTTGTGAGTTGATGGGTTTTGGTTGCCCACAGGCCTAGGCTCAAGGAGGGGGACATTGATCAAAGTTACTATAGGACTCCCTAACTCCAAACTCATTTTCATTGCAGAAATAATTGGCACAAGTAAGTCCCTCTCCTCGAATGCAACATCAGTTTTTCAGAGGCAGTGTGGGTATGTGAGTACCTTTGGGGGTGATATGCAGAGGGTGGCTCCCAGGACCTACACAGGGGCCACCAGGAGGCAGAATGTCACCCATCTGAGCCTATAAAGGAGGGGGCTGGGACCACTCAGTTCTCAACTCCCTTGAGAGTTTCTTGAGCTCAGCTGGAGGAGGGAGACAGATCATCCTAGCTGAAGGGTCCCCATAGTCTGGTGGCAGAGCCCCAGAAGTGATACCTAAGGGCCATGGATATAGCTGCAGCCTCAGAATAGAAAATAAGGTTTAACTGGAGCCCTATCCTATCTTTCAGCCAGAATACCAGTGTGAGGTAAGGCTGGGCCCTCTGCAAGGGAAGAACGGGGAGGGAAGAGGGAAGAACTGAGTGCTCTGGGGTCCTCTGGGTCCATGGGGGTGCTGGATGGGTAGACACCATAAGCAGGACTCTGTGCCTGGATGTGCTGGACCTCTGCTGTATAGCCACACTCACGTGGTCTTCCTCATCGCTTCACCTGGGATGTGCAGAACCACCCCAGCCTTGTGAGTATTCCTGAAGGGGAGGCTAGAGGGAGGCTGGAGGGAAGCAGTGGACTCTGGAGGTGGGAATGTCCTAAACTAGAAATCCAAACCCCACAGTGAGTTTTCCACAAAGCATTCCTATGTCTTAATACGGCCCATCATATGTGTATCAGGGACAGTGGGTGGACCCTCCTGGGACTCTTTTGGGGACCCAGGAACAGGCTGAAAGGAGGCACAGGGCTCCCAGCAGAGATAAAGGAAGGAGGCAACAGCAGGCAAGGAAGGATTGAGGGCACTTTGTCCCACACAGCCTGACATCACCAAGCTTCACTTGTCTGGAGCCCCAGCAATTGGCCAACCTGACTTTGGAAAATGTCTCTGAATGTCTGACCCAGCACTGACAAGGACCTGCCTCAGGCTACAACAGGGGTCAGGACTCAGCTCAGCTATCCCAGACTGGGAACAAGCTGGCTGCCATATTGAATTTCCCCCTCTATTCTTGTGGAGCTCAGCCTGGGTTGTGGGTTGTGGGAGGGAGATGGGTTTGTGTATTGATAGCATTGGCCCCAGCAGGGCCAAAGAACAGTTTGATGGGGCCATTAAAGCGTCCTAATTTCTTATTGAAGACTGTTTTTTTTTTTTTTTCCCTTTCTCATGTCAGTACTAAGGGTTAAACATAGGACCTTGAGCACTATCCCTTAGCTTTTTCATTCAAGGATGGGCATTCTATCTCGAGTCACAGCTCTACTTCTAGCTTTCTGGCAGTTAATTTTAAATAATTGTTCTCATGGATGTGTCTGCCTAGGCTGGCTTTGAACTGTGATCCTCAAATCTCAGCTTCCAGAGTAGTTAGGATTACAGGCATGAGCCACTCATGCACTACTGAAGAACAGCTTTTGTTGGTTCAGGAGAAAGAAACTGGGAGGCTTGAAGATCCTCACTTGAGTGCAGTAGGTAGGCTCAGGCCTCTGACCCACAAATAGGACTTGATGAAGCCCAGTAAGCCCTACTTAGGGTTCCAGGATCATGACACACCTGAGCATGTCTAAGTGGTTTTTTTTTTGGGGGGGGGGTGAAGGAAATAAGTGGGTTCTTTCAATGACACAATGACTGTTGCGTGAAAGCCAGGCTAGTTTTAGCGCATTTTAGTTTTTGTCATTTAAGTGGGATCCAGGATCTACGGATCCTGTCACATGATACACCTAGCAGTCCAAGAGCAGAGCTAGCTGCCTGGGCTCGGTGCTTGCTGACACAAGAAGGAAAGGTAAGGGCTTATTGCTATCTCTGTGTGGGAGCAATACACAGAATACCTCTGTGGGCTTCCCTTCAGGGTAGATACCCTTGACACAATATTGGGAGGTCAGAGCCACACAAAATGGGTTAACAGGCTGGGTACTGGTGGCTCATGCTTATAATCCTAGCTACTCAGGGGAGCTGAGATCTGAGGACAGAGGTTCAAAGCCAGTCTAGGCAAGAAAATCTGTGAGACTCTTATCTCGAAGTAAATCACCAGAAAAAGAGAAGTGGAGCTGTGGTACACAGGCCCGGAGTTCAAGCCCCTTAACAGACTAAAACAAAACAAAAAGGCTAACAATAATGGGGATGTTGAGAATAGTAGTGATGGTAGTGAGTGGACCCTACCCCAGGTGGATGGTCACCAACTACACCATCAGTGCTCATTTAGCAAGGGCTGCCTTAGATATTGAGAATGGAAAAAGGCTGATGGGTAATCTTTTGGGACAGCTTCATGTCTGAGAAAGGCACTGGTGCACAATAGGGTAGGGCAGCCCTGGCACTCTGGGGTCAGTGCTCTACCCCTCCCATTGAGCCCGGTCAGCCATGGCAGCATCTGGGTATCAAGTTTGACTTGACACATTCTTTTCCTCCGAGCATGACTTTGTCCCCTGTCTACACTAGCCATAAGGCCAGTAGAACTGTGGCTACTTAACACAGAGGCAAGGCTAGTCACGCTCCTGCTGGTCTTTTTAGCTCCAGATTCCTCGCCTCACTGCCCCACAGCAATGGCTTTCCCATGGCAGGGAGGATGGTAATATGTACAGGTGGAGGTCAGGGGCTTGCTCACCCATGTACCACCTAAGCCCCAGGAGCCTGTAGGGCCAAGTGGGGGACTGACACAAACAGATGAGGGTACTCACTGGTACTAGCAGGACAGTTACCTCGTGAATGTCTGCTTTGCAATTTTATTGATCATCTTGACACAAAAATCATTACAGCAGCGTGATATGTCTTTTTTATATGGGAATGTCGATAGCAAATAAATTGTTATGTAACACATCATACAATCTCAAAGTTCTAGAATCACGGCACGGGATTCTGTAATAGATTACGCTACATGCTACAGTGACAGTTTCATCAAAGGACAGTTAAAATGTCATGGAGAACTGTCACCTGAGGGAGGTACAGCACGTGACCAGGCTGCCTGGTTATGCAGAGGAGCCACCTAGGGTCTCCACTCTGCTTTGCCCAGAAGGCCGCCTTCCAGGAGACCTGGCCTAGGGGCAGCCCATTCATTCAACTGAGCAGGAATTAAAGGGCATCCAGGACACGTGTCCTCCACTATGAGCCACCCAGACATGGAGCTTCCAGTTCTACCAGGGCCCTCCAGACAGCCGTGGATATAATGTCGGGATAAGCCTTGTGGTATGTAGTGACAAGCAGATGGTCATGAAACTGCATGCCACTGCCACCACCACTCACCCCCAAGGAGACCAGATACTGTCCCAACAAGAAAAAGGCCAGTCCATGGTATCAGTGGTTCTGTCCATGGCCCAGCCTATGGCTTCAATGCCTTGCTGTCAGCTCACAAGCAACGAAAACAGCAGGCAGTGGCAACAGGTCTTTTCTCCTTGCGAGTTTGGCAGAGTGAAGCATGGTGGTGGCTAGCTGTTCATCTCCCCAGAGCCAGTCAGGATGTTTGGGGACAAAAGCAGCTGTCAGGCTTCCCTAGGTACAGGACATAGGAAGGTCAGCTCCACCCTTCCTATTGGAGGCAGGCTTTATCGGGGTGCCCACTGAGCACTGACCCAGGAAGTCCCACCACCTGGTAAGTGGCCTGTGGCCACACTGTAAGGAGCTCAGGCCCTAGTATATGGTGGCAAGCAGAACCAGGGAGCCCCTTGGTAGTTTGGGGACTGGGATAGGACTTCTTGCCAAAGGGACGTAGAGTCAAAAAAGGATAATAAATCAATGCAACATAGGGTCTCAAAAGTCACACAGTGGACAGTGGAGTTAAATTAATGCTTGGATGTGAGGACAGTACACCACAAAAGAGAGGCAAGACGTCAGATCTGGTGTCCATTGACCGGGTGTCCTCCACAGGCTGGGCTCCAGGCAGTACTCAGCACTGGGCTAGTGTGGCCTTCATCTCCTCCAGCAGGCTGCTGAGCAGAGTTGCATCACTGCACTTCCCGTCCACCGACACTGAGTTCTCACCCTGAGAGGAGAAAGCTGTGAGGAGACACTGCTTCTCTGTGTGGGAGGAATTAGAGGGCCTGTGCATGTTGGGTGAGAACTCTGCCATGGGGCTACACCCCCCTTGTACTGAAATTTATATTCTTTTTGTGCCAATCCTGGGGCTTGAACTGTGCTGTCCCTGAGCTTTTATACTCAAGGATAGTGCTCTGCCATTCAAGCCACACCTCAACTTTGGCTTTTTGGCGGTTAATTGGAGTCGCATAGACTTTTCTGCCTGGTGGGTTTGAAACTACATACAATCCTCAAATGTCAGCCTCCTGAGTAGCTAGGATTACAGGAATGAGCCTCCAGCACTCAGCAAAGCCCCTACTCTCAAGCAGGGGGCCTCTCAAGAAAGAGCCTCCTTGACAGAGAGGTATATGGGTAAAACATTTCTCTCCACTGTCAGTTGGACTGGGAAAAGCCTGACAGCTCCCTGGCATGGTGTTGTGGCCATGTCCTATACTCACCTTCTTTACCAGGAGGCAGACATGGTGGCCCTGGATGGACCGGCTGTACATAGAGGCGCAGGAGTCCACTCGCTCCACAACTGTAACAGAGCACCAGATGAGGTCCACCTACCTGCCTGCATGCACAAGGCCCCACCCAGGAGGTACCTCAGCCACAGTTCCAAGGGACCAAGAGCAGTAGGTGGCCGAGACAGGAGTCACTGCATTCTGTCAAGTCCTTGAGGTTCAGGACTGAACACACATGAGCTATTCTGGGTCAGGGTGGGGTCTGCAGTACAGGTGGGACCAGGCCCCATGAGGAAAACGTGGGTAAATGCTACAAACTCTGAAACAGCCATGTTGTATCCTTACCTGAAAAATGGTGGTGAAAACAGATCTTTGCCAGAAGGTTGTGGAAAGACATACTAGTGCCATCGACTTTGATTGAGTTCATACACAGGTCCCCAGATTCTAGCAACTTGGCAAAGGCATCACTGTGGGAAGGATACAGGCAAGGTGATGACAGGTGTGTAGTCTGGGTGCTGGGGCTTCTATCCAGCAAGATACAAGATATAGATAACGGCTGGCATCCTTGCTATACTTGAGGCCTGGGAGATCTCCAGGGTGAGGAAGTTGTTCTGGTTGAGCTCCGTCCTCTTCTAAAGAAAGCCATATGCTCAATGCTGGCACCCAAAGACTGATAACTCAAGGTTTGACTGGAAATAGGGCATTTAGGGCAAAAGTGCATCATCGGGGTGGGGCCTATTCCAATCTGACTAGTGTCTTAATAACAAGATGAGATCAAGACACACCCATACCCAGGTGCTGGTACTATAATCCTAGCTACTCTGGAGACTGAGATCTGAGGACTGTGGATCAAGGCCAGTCCTGTGAGACTCTTTATCTCTAATAAACTATTCAAAAAAGCTGGAAGTGGTGCTGTGGCTCAAGTGGTAGAGCAAGAGCCTTGAGCAAAAGAAGCTCAGGGCCAGCACCTAGGCCCAAAGTTCAAGCCCCAGGACCACCCCCCCCCCCCCCCCCCGCAAAAAAAAAAAAAGTCACACATGTACCTAAAAACAGTAGCATTGCCGGGCGCCAGTGGCTCACATCTATAATCCTAGCTACTCAGGAGGCCAAGATATGAGGATTGTGGTTCAAGGCCCGGGAAGGAACATCTGTGAGTCTCTTATCTCCAGTTAACCATTCAAAAACTGGTAGTGGTGCTATGGCTCAAGTGGTAGAGCACTCACCTTGAGCTGAAAAGCTGAGGGATACTGCCCAGGCCCAGAGTTCAAGCCCCATGATGGACAAAAAGCAAAAAACAAAACAAAAACAACAAAAAAAGGGCTGGAAAGGTGGCTCAGTAGTAGAGCGCTTGCCCTGCATGCATGAGGCCCCGAGTTCGATTCCTCAGCACCACATAAGCAGAAAAAAAAAAGCCGGAAGTGGCGCTGTGGCTCAAGTGGTAGAGTGATAGCCTTGAGCTGAAGAGCTGAGTGACAGCACCTAGGCCCCACAACCGGACCGAAGAAAAAAAAAAAAAAAAAAAAAAGCCATGACATAAAAGTAAAAGGGAAGCCGGACACTGGTGGCTCATGCTTGTATTCCTAGCTATTCAGGTGGCTGAGATCTGAGGATGATGATTCAGAGCCAGCCTGGGCACGTAAGGCCATGAGATTCTTATCTCCAATAAACCACCAGAAAACTAGAAGTGTTGCTGTGGCTCAAGTGGTAGAGTGCTCACCTTGAGCTGAAGAGCTGAGGGAAAGTGCTCAGGACCAGAGTTCAAGGCCCATGAACAACAACAACAAAAAAAAAGTAAAAGAGAGACTTTTTAGGAGGACACCAGTAGAAGGGGGAAAAGGGAAAAGTGATGTGGGTAATATTTTCTTACATACTGAAAATAGTAAAATAGCATACACATAGTAAAGACTACTTTGTAAAAATACCAGTAAAGACTAAAAAAAAAGAAAAACACCAAAGTGGGAGAAAAGAAGTATGAAGAGTAATAATGGGAGTGAATTTGATTATTACATGATTATATACATGTATGAAAATAACACACTGGCTGGGTGCTGGTGGCTCAGGCCTGTAATCTTAGCTTCTCAGGAGGCAGAGATCTGAGGATGGAGGTTCAAAGCCAGCCCGGGTAGGATGAGACTCTTATCTCCAATAAACTACCAGAAAACCGGAAGTGGCGCAATGGCTCAAATGATAAAGTGCTAGTCTTGAGCTGAAGAGCTGAGGGACAGCACCCAGGCTCAGACGAGTTCAAGCCCCACAACCGACAGACCAAAAAAAAAAAAAAAAAAAGAAAGAAAGAAAATAAGTGAAAGTAGACAAATCCATGACTCATCTCCAGTTAACGGGGGTGGGGGGTGGGTATTAGAGGTATTCCTTAATCTATGGTAGAGTACTAGAGTACTAGCAGTTACACACACACACACACACACACACAGTGATTCACCTTTATAAAAAATATATGCTAATAAAAGTATTTAAAAAAGACACGAGCTGGGTGCCAGTGGCTCACACCTGTAATCCTAGCTACTCAGGAGGCTGAGATCTGAGGATCACGAGTCAAGGCCAGCCCAGGCAGGAAAGTCCGTGAGACTCCAATTAACCAACAGAAAACTAGAAGTGGTACTGTGGTTCAAGTGGTAGAGTGCTCACCTTGAGCTGAGGAGCTCAGGGACAGTGCCAAGGCCCAGAGTTCAAAACCCATGACTGACCAAAAAAAAGAAAAGAAAAGAAAAGAGACAGAGACACACAAGATAGGTGTGGTGACCATGACCCAGAATTGGAGAGGCTGAAGTAGGGATCTTAAGGCCTACCTGAGCCACATATCAAGAGCCAAGATGGGCAGCCTCAGAAGGAATCAGCCCTGCAACCCCAGCCTCCAGGATTGGGGGAAGACAAGTACAGTCTGAAGTCTCAGCTCTGTCTTCAGGCACTGAAGACAATCCCAGCAGATTCCCAGGGCCTCTGCCCTTGTGCTTGCCACACTGGAGGGCCAAAGAACTGCTTGGATTAGCCAGGCGCTGGTGGCTCACGCTTGTAATCCTACTGAAGAAGCTGAGATCTGAGGCTCACGGTTCAAAGCCAGCCCAGGCAGAAAAGTCCGTGAGACTCATCTCCAATTAGCCACTAGAAAACTGGAAGTGGCGCTATGGCTCAAGCGGTAGAGCGCTCACCTTGAACTGAAAAGTGCAGGGATTGCGCCCAAGCCCAGAGTTCAAGCCTCACGACCAACAAAAAAAAAAAACTGCTTGGATTAACCAAGGGGATTGCACACACCTATAGCACGGTGTGGTGATCAGGTAGGAGCTGCAGCTGAAGAGCAGCCTGAAGTCCAGCTTCTCATGGGTGGCTCCGTTGTCATCCTGCGCGGAGGGAAGGCAGCAGCTGAGTGGAGAGCCAGGGGCTCCCCAGGCAGGTGCTCTCTTCTCCTGGGTATGCCCAACACCCACTGGGACAGGGCGAAGGAGACACAGAGCTGGTGAGGCTCTGGGTGCTGCCAGCCTGTAGAGGACATGCCAACAGGAGTCCCTTGAGAGTAGGGTTCACAGCATATACCTTAGCGATGAAGGACAGTGTGCCCTTGAGCTTCTGGGCCATGACGATGCTCTGAATGGTGAACACAAACTGGGCTTCGTTTGAGACGCCTGGTGGGGATGAGAGATAGTGGGCCTGAGATCCTGTGGGGCTCAGCTGGGGCCCCTAGGGTCTGTCCCTAGCAGTGGCTCTAGGGTCCCTCTGGGTTGGAAATCGGAGAAGTACCATGGACATGGGGCAGAAATAAAAGGAGCAAAAAACTACCAATGTCCTCAAATCTGGCCTAGACCTGTCCTGGCCCCATGCCACAAGTAACAACCTTTGTCACTAGACAAGGAAAGCCTACGAGTGTTATGCTAACCTGGGGACTCCATCATAACCCGCCCAAGGGTCACAGTGCTCCAGATACTCAAGGACCTCAGGGCCCGTGGCCTCCAATGGCCCTCAAGAGTCAGGATCTGCTTATACATGGACAAAGGATGAAGGGGGCAAGCAGCAGGAGTTAGATGCTATCAGAAACCACTGGCCTCAAGCTGGGCACTGGTGGCTCACACCTGTAATCCTAGGAGACTAAGATCTGAAGATCATAGTTCAAAGCCAGCCACGGCAGGAAAGTTCATGAGACTCTTACTTCTCAATAAAATCCTCAGAAAAAGCCAGAAGTGGTGCTATGGTTCAAATAGTAGAGCACTAGGCCTTGAGATCTGAGAGGCTCAAGGACAGAACTCAGCCCAGGCCCCGAGTTCAAGCCCCAAGACTGGGGGGGTGGGGGTGGAGTGGGGAAGAAACTACTGGCCTCCTTCAGTTCACCATGCTCAGTATAAGCCACAGAAGGGACAGGTTGGCTCACCCGGGGGCAGCTGGAAAGGCACTGGGACACCATCATGAACAGAGGAGCCCTCTGGCCGGGCCATCTTGGTGTTGAGCGAGTCCAGCACATTAAGCTCCATGTTCTTCAGGAAGCTGCTGCTCTGGTTCTCCAGGATGATGGACACAGTGACCTGGCTGTCCTTCTGCAGGCTAGCCTGGATGTCATACGTCTGCACGAGATAAGGGTGGGGTGAAGGGAGAGTGTGAACCCCAGTGACAGGCCAAAGTGTGAATTCACCACCAGGACCATGACAACTGCTCCTGTGCTGATTGAAAGTGATCTGCATGGGCTGGGAAGGTGGCTCAGTGGTAGAGCGCTTGCCTTGCATGCATGAGGCCCTGGGTTCGATTCCTCAGCACCACATAAGCAAAAAGAAAAAAGCCGGAAGTGGCGCTGTGGCTCAAGTGGTAGAGTGCTAGCCTTGAGCTGAAGAGCTGAGGGACAGTGCCCAGGCCCAGAGTTCAGGCCCCATGACCAGACCTCGCCCCCCCCCCCCCCCCCCAAAAAAAAAAAAAAAAAAAGAAAGTGATCTGCATTCAACACCTGTGAAGGCTCCTTGCCCATCCCATCCTGGATGGAAGTCTGGGTGTAGCCTGAACTCATTTTAAGTTTGGAGCTATACTAGGGTTTGAACCCAAGTTCTTGCACAAGCTAAGCAAGCACTCTAGCTATACTCACAGCCTTCATTAATTAAAATTTTGTGACAGGCCGGGCTCCGGTGGTTCACACCTGTAATCCTAGCTACTCAGGAGGCAGAGATCTGAGGATCTCGGTTCAAAGTCAGCCATGGCAGAAAAGACCATGAGACTCTTATCTCCAATAAACCACTCAGAAAACCAGAAGTGGTGCTGTGGCTCAAGAGGTAGAGTGCTAGCCTTGAGCTGAAGAGCTGAGGCCCAGAGTTCAAGCCCCATGACAGACCAAAAAAAAAAAAAAAAAAAAAAAATTGTGACAGAACCTCATTATGTAATCCAGGTGGCCTAAACTCAAGATCCTCCTGCCTGTCTCCCAAATAGTGAGGTAACAGACCAATACAGACACACTCACTCAGCTTTCCTGTCTTTTGTTGTTAAGGAAACAAAACAAAAACAAAAAACTACTGACTCTCAGGCAGCTGTGCTGTCTGTACTGTCACAAAATCAGAAGTACATCTGGGGTCTGGATTCTGCCAGGGATACCTCCCCTGGGAACAGGGCCCTGCATGTGTGATGATATGCCTGGGCTGATAGTGGGAGCCTCTTATGTCCCCTGTAGTTGCTGCAGCCCCTTAACGTTCCCTACAGCCCTTTGCTTCAACAAAAGATAGCCCTGTCCCTGCAGGAACATACCCATCACTCACCATCTTAATGTATGAGTTCTCAGCAAGGAGGCAGTAACTGGACATGGGCTGAAGAAGAAAAAATGTGTAAGGTATGGGTGATAAGGACTTCAGGGATGTGGCAATACCCAGTGCCCAGGTATAACATGCTCCCTACGAACAAGTGGAACTACATGGTACCAGGCCCTCAAGGTGCTATACTCTGGGCTCCCAGGCTCCCAGACCACAACATAAGGTCTGCCTCACCAATCCCTGAGGGTCCCACTATTGGTCTGCAAGAGGATGAGTTCCCAGACTCTGCAGCACTCTCCCCAAATCAAATCGAAGACCCAAGGGGCCACATGAGCAGTAGCCCTAGTGCAAGAGGGTGGCAGAAGTGTCCTCACTGGAATGGGCTCTTCCTCAGCTGCACCGTTCTCTACTGGCTCCACAGCTGTCGCCTCCTCTCGCTCAGACTGCTTCTTCTTGGTCTTCTTCTTGTCTTTGGATCTTTCCTCCTTCTCCTTCTTGTGCTTCTTCTTCTTATGCCTGGAGGATTTCTGTAATGGGGAAAAACTGGGCATCACATAGGCATGAATAGGACGAGACTGTGAGGCATGCTACTTAGAGGGACTTAAACACATCTCTAAACCAGAGAACGAGACTGGAAAGGCCCCCTAGTATGTGGCTCTAGCAAATGTCCTGAATAGGAAAATTCAGAGACCAGAAGTGGATTTGTAGGTCACAAGGACCCAGAAAATTGCAATGGGACAGAGCTTCCTTAGGCTGATAGAATGTTCTGGACCTTCATAGGTCCTGTGCAACTAAGATTGTACTTTAAATACATTATACACTTTAAAGGGTTGAAGTTTAAAAATTATTAATGAAACTTCAATTATTAAAAAAAAAAAGGTAAACACTAAAATACCAGTAACAACAGTGACCACCCTCCCCAATGACAGCAGCTGGCTGGGCTGTACTTGTCTATAGAATTTAGGATGCATTTGTCCTATTCCCATATGGGAATGACTCATGTGGCCACAGGATTTAGGGATGACTTCATATCCACTTAGGGTCTCCCCATAACCTCTGGGGTGACTGCAGACCCACCCCATGACCCAGTCAACCACTCATGGTGCCTCACCCTCTCCTGGTCATGTTCCACGTCATCATCCTCATCTTCTGGTTCCTCCCTCTTGGATCCCTCACATTCATCTTTGGGGGTGGTGACAGCATGCACACCAATCTCTTCCTGCAGGGAGCCAGGAAAGGAAAGCTGGGGGCTCACGGGGATCCTAGGATGCTGGGAGAGCTCATGGCTTAAGACAGAAGGAAGAGGTATTTGGGTGGCCTCTCTGCCAGTCCTATTCCCATCTGAGACACCCTCCACCTCCAAATGACCTGGAGCCTGTAGAAAGTGGCCCTACCCAAGTGTTGGCCATGGGTAGGAAGGCATGGGGCCTGGCTGAGGACTATATGCATCAGGCTTCACGCTTTCTCTGTTGCTAATACTTCATCTATGGCTCCAGCTTGTACCCAGGGTGAGAAGGGAGCAGCATTCCCCCTACTTGCTCCTGCAGAAAGTGCCCAGTCAAGAGCTTTGAGGACATACTGGGGCCAGCACAAGCCACCCACCAGGTGCTTACTGTGGATGGTGCAGGGACGGTAGTGGCAGGTGGTGGGGTAGTAGACAGCCAGAAGTCTAAGTCCTCACCCTGCAGCCATGGAAAAATGACTTTTAGTCAAAGCAGAAAGAGTCCAGTGCAGGAGGTGGATGGGGAAGGTAAGGTGAAGGGCATGGCTGCCTATTGGCTCCCCCACCCCTTTCTATGCAAGTTCTGGGCCTGGGCACTGTTCCTAAGCTTTTTTGATCAACGCTAGTACTCTACCACAGCTTCACTTTTTGGTGGCTAACTGGAGGGTGAAAGTCTTACAGATTTTCCTGCCTGAGCTGGCTTTGAAGTGCAATCTTCTTATCTCAGCCTCCTAAGTAGCCAGGATTATAGGTATAAGCCACTGGTGCCTGGCTATGACTTTTCCCATTAGGCCTCAGAGTGACTGCTCTGCATAACCTCTGAACCAAGTGGCAGGGACAACATCCAGTCCTAGCTACTGTACTAAAGGGATGTCCATAGATCTTCCAACCACCAAATGCCAGCAACAGCCAAAATATGGCTGCACAAGGCTGATGTAGGCATGTGCCATTCAAGTAGTTTTCTCAAAAAAACCCTTTCTGGATAGAGGTGTGGCTAAGGAGTAAAAAGCTTCTTTGTGGCTCTTAAACCCCCACCAAATACTGTGGGATACCAGGGTATTTGCTGGAGTCCTGCTCTGGGTCTCTATCCTCATTATCCCCAACCTGAGTCACCAAGAGACCAGCTGTATTGTACTAAGAAGCATGGGACAAAAGGCTGAGAGCCTTTTGTGCCTGACCCAGCACAGCAAACCTTCTTCTCCTTCTCTTTTTTCTTTTCTTTGTCTCTTTCTTTTTCTTTATGTTTCTTCTCTTTTTTCTTGGGTTTCTTGCTCTTCTTTTCTGCCACTGGAACATCCTCTTTTTCTGGGGACTTGGAGGTCTCAGCATCTCTGTGTTTCTGGATAGGCAGCTTCTCACTATCAGCTAAGGGCCTTGGGAGAGGAAAGAGACTTGGGGTCACTATGCACAGCCATGGCCCTGCTGTCACAACTGCCTGGCCCTTTGTGCATTTACAAGGTTCCTATATGCTCTAAGAGGTAAAAGGTCACAGGAGCTCCGAAAATACCCCTCCGGCTTGAGCATCCCAGAACATCTAGAAATAGTCCAAAGTTGATTATGGCCTATGAGGGTGTTTCTGCTCAAGTCTCTGATGGTCATTCATGTTTTTTATTTTTGTCAGTCGTGGGGCTTGAACTCTGGGCCTGGGCGCTGTCCCTCAGCTCTTCAGCTCAAGGCTAGAGTTCCACCACTTGAGCTACAGCACCACTTCTAGTTTTCTGATGGTTTATATGAGATAAGAGTCTCACGGACTTTCCTGCCCAGGCTGGCTTTGAACCACGATCATCAGATCTCAGCCTTCTGAGTAGCTAGGATTACAGGCGTGAGCCACCAGTGCCTGGCTCATATGTTTCTTAATCCAGGCTAGGAACTCCTCAGTACTTCTGGAAGACCTGAGTTCTCCAATGGCACAAGGCCACTGGCCACCAATCATGTCCACATGTAGTCCTAGTCCAGTACATAGCCCATCTGTCTGTGGATTCTGTAGGACACCAGAATTCCTGCCCACCTTTTACTTACTTATCCAGATCAATGTCCAGAGCCCTGTAGGGGTCGTTGGGGTCTTTGTCGTCCTCATCACTGGGCAGAGCATTCTGAGGAGACAAAGGAACTCAGGGTCTAGTTAACCAGCAACCACCAGGTTTTAAAGAAATCTCTGTTTTCCCTCTGTCAAATGACAGAACTGCCGGGGAGGTCAATGCATGACTCTGCCTGGGAGGATGTCACTCAGTGTCACACATACCAAGACTGCTAGATTAGACACTGGGGGGGGGGGGGGGGGGGGAGGTGGGGGTGTGTGTCTGTTCACAGTAAGCCAGCCCCCTTTCTTTCTGCTCTGTGAGATGCCAAGACAGGCCTGCTCACTGGCTAGGGAAGGCAGCAAGGCTCAAATGTCCCTATCCACTGGGGTAATGTAGGCAAGACCATCTCTACCAGGGCCAACAGCCCCACCCACACAGGGATGTGGGAACTTCTCCCCCGTTTATATAACTAGGTTGCAGAGCTGACCTCAGGCATCTCCTCAGTGACAATGTCCACCTGCTGGGCAGGGGCAATGTCCTCGTCACTCTCCGTAGGCAATGAGCTATGGCGGCGGTGCTTGCCCTTCTTCTCCTTCTCTTTCTTCTTCCTCTTCTTTTTATCCTTCTCCAGCCTCTGCCGGTGCCTGCGTTCCTCCTCCAACTTCACATACTGGTCTGACATGGGCATTCCTGTGGGGCAGGATGCTCAACCAAAGCCTGCAGGGAGCCCTCACAGGGAGCAATGCACAGGGAACTGGGTGGGGTAGGTACAGGGGTTGGATACAGCCCATGTGCCACATGCCACCTGAAGCCAGCAGGTACTTACCTGGAACTTTCAGAGGTACAGAGAGGTCAATCTGTACCACAGGAATGTGTTCCACACCTGGCGCATCTTGGTACCTCTAGAAGAGCAATTCCAGGGCAATACAGCACCCGAAGGGGCTATGTACACATAGGGGACAAGCCTTGGGGACATGGATGCACCAGCATGAGCACATCCCTGATGCCCTGGGGAGTAAGGGTCTTGCTTGTTGCCCATGGACAAATGAACACAGCTCATCTCTGTGTTATGTTTTGTAAAGACAGGGAAATTCTGTCACTGGAATGAAATGATACAAAACTACTGCAGATGGACAAGTAACTTTTTGTAACTTTGAGTAACTTTTTGTTGAAGTAACACTGGCTTAACACCAGAGCAAGGCAACCCCACATCTTTCAGGATGACAAGAAGCCTCCTTTGGTTCATCACAATTACCTGTGGTCCCTAACTATACTCCATCTGCTCACAAAGCTGAAAACTCCAGAGACTTGATGGGCTAGAAAGTGCAGAATGGGGGGCTGGGAAGGTGGCTCAGTGGTAGAGCACTTGCCTTGCATTCCTGAGGCCCTGGGTTCGATTCCTCAACACCACATAAGCAAAAAAAAAAAAAAAAAAGAAAGTGCAGAATGGCTAGGACACCTGCCTGTGTGAGGCCGGTGCTTCTTGGGACAGCTGGGTGGATGTTGTGCCTGAAGGGGATGGGTGCCATCCTTGGACCCAGACAGGACATTTGAGCAGTGGGGAAGTCCCCCCACTGTAGGCTCTCTATCTAAGTGGAGGCACCATCTCAGCTTGGACCTGGCATGGCACAGGACGACATGTACTATCCTGATGGCGCTCATCAGCAATGCCAAGACCCTCTGGCCTCTCTGCTGAGTGGGTCCATGAGGACAGTATGTCACTCTTTCTTGGATGGGCAGAAAGAGCATGTTGCTGGGGTCAGGGAAGGCTAGATGGTACCAGCTCAAGAACAAGAGACTATCTCACCTTCTGCGGAGATGGAGAGCTCTTAATGTAGAAAGGATTGTTGGCTTGCTCCAACTTCCGGGCCTCTCGACGCTACAAGGATAGGACCTGATGTGAACCCATGTGGAACAATATGGGGTGCCCAGGCCACCATCCAACAGTTCCCCAAGACTAAGATGGGGAGGGGAGGGTCTGGTTATTTTTACAGCTGGGCTTTTACTAACAAGGAAACCAAGGCCTACATGGGGAAAAGCAGATGTCAAGTGAAAGAAGTGCTGATGCTGGGCGCTGGTGGCTCAGGCCTGCAATCCTAGCTATTCAGGAGACTGAGCTCTGAGGATTGTGGTTCAAAGTCAGCTGGGACAGAAAGCTCCATGAAACTCTTATCTCCAATTAACCAACAGGAAACTGGAAGTGGAGCTCAAGGTGGTAGTGTGCTAGCCTTGAGCAAAAGGGCTCAGGGACAGCTCCCAGGTCCTGAGTTTCAAGCCTCATAACAAAAGAAAGAAAAGCTGGGCGCTGGTGGCTCACGCCTGTAATCCTAACTACTCAGGAGGCTGAGATCTGAGGATCAAAGCTAGTCTGGGCAGGAAACTCCATGAGACTCTTATCTCCAATAAACTACTAAAAAACAGGAAGTGGTGCTATGGCTCAAGCAGTAGAGCGCTTGCCTTGAGCTGAAGAGCGCACAGATAGAGCCCAAGCCGAGTTCAAGCCCCATGACCGACAAAAAAAACAAAAACAAAACAAAAGAAAGAAAGAAACAAGTACTGATGTCCAGGGATGATGATGATGCCCCAACTCAGGAACAGTTCCGAAAGTATAGGAGAAGTGCCTCCTACCCAGAGGAGCCAAGAGAGGGCCTTGGGTCTATCCATCCTGAACCAGGGATCCTAATCATCAACTCTTGCTCTAGATGGCTCAACATGAGGGTATCTCTTCTGGGTCCCCACTTGCAGGACCAAGTAGAGGGGGCTTGTGAGAGGTGCTGCTCCTTTCTCCTAACAAGGACAAGTGGGGGGACCAAAAGTTTCAGCAGAAAAGAATCCAGGGGTCAGGTGATGGGGATACACGGTGGGATTCGAGCTCTTCCTCTTGTCTTTGAGCTACCTTGTGCTATTTAGTACCAAACTTAGACTGAGGTGACAGCACCTATGGACCTCTGTGTGGCAGGTAGCTCCAACCCAACTGTCAAATATCCCCAATGCTTCCAAGAGGACAGCAGGACAGACACTCCTGTCAGCCTACACTACTCCTATAGTGCTATTAGGAACCTGTGCTCTGCCATGAGGTCCAGTCTTAAAGGGATCCAGGTGAGGGGAAGGGAATGAGGTTATAGTGGCCACTCACCCGAGCCAGCTCCTCCTCATCCACCTCAGGCTGCCGATGCCGGACATGCCTCTGCTCCTCGTCATGGAAGATGGCCTTGGGTTTCTCATCCTCAGACTCACTGTCTGAGGGTGGCTCATTGATCCAGGCATCCAGGTCCAGGCTGCACCAAACAAGGTCATGTCAGCTGGCCTGCCCTACCATAATTGCAGACTATCCTGACTGGGGACATTTCTACCCCCTTAAGAATACATGGAGATGTGGGAAGATTGATGGCTGGTGAGGACACAGCAGGGTCATGTGCAGCTCTAGTGACCCTGGAAACTGGTGCTAACTATGTGTTCTGGAAACCCAAGGAAGATCAAGCCATTCCCCAGAGGTCTGGGGTAAGGAGGAAGGGCAGCACCAGGCCCTGTGTGGCTCTATGTAAGTGCCTGAGGACCTGATCCATGGGGCTATCCCCTTACCATCCTGATTCTTTCTGGCTGATATCAGGTCCCAGGATGTAGTCAGACACCCACCCCTAAACCACACCCCAGTCTCTTCCCAGCATTGGGGGATGGCAATATCCAGTTATGGCCACACTTTCTTAGCCCTGGCTCTCTGGGTCCTTACCCTTCAGGAACTGGGACTTTCTTCTGGGCCTTGGGGGCCACTGGGTTCAGCTCCCCAGCAAAGAGAGCACTCACTTCCTCTGCCACAGGCACACCTTTGGCCTGCAGCTTCTGGACATGCTTGACCAGCTGCAAGATGCAGGACGCCTAGGGGACAGGTATTCATAGACAGATGATGCTCAATCTGAGGCCACTTAGTCACCCGGGGGGCTTAGGGGCCAGGTCTCTGGGCCTGCTCTATCTGGCCACTCCATGTGAAAGCCATATATCCACCCATGTCCACAGTTATTTCTAATATTCCACAAAGAATGATCATGACAAGAAGGAGCTTAGGGGGCTGGGTAGGTGGTTCAGCAGTAGTCCTTGCCTCGAATGCATGAGGCCTTGGGTTTGATTCCTCAGTACCAAATAAAAAGAAAGGATGGAAGTGGCACTGTGGCTCAAGTAGTAGAGCACTAGCCTTGAGCTGAAGAGCTCAGGGTCAGTGCTCAGGTCTAGAGTTCAAGCCCCACCACCGACCACCCCTCCCCCCCCCCCCCAAAAAAAAAAGGAGCTTAGCTCCTCAAGTGCAAATATCCCACACCAGATCTGTACCAAGCCAGTAGTGCTGCCTTGTGGAGGCTGCCTCTGGATACTTGCTCCCTACTGGCTCAGCAGGAACATGGCAGGACTAACAGACCCAGCTCCTCAGAGTGCAGGGATCACAGGCAGCAAACTGTACATAGCTGCCTTTTATGCATCTCTGAGTTCAACCAACCACACACCTACTTCTTTCTGGAGGCAAAGGCACTTCTGTATGTGGACTGATTCATTAAGAACCCATAGCACCCTCAGAGGAGAAACCAGGAGAAATCAGGCTCCTGGGCCCTCAACTTCCTGCTGTGCACAGCTGACAGGAAGCAAGGCCCCACCTCCTAGACCCTGCGGCTACGTATGAGGCTGCCTCTTAGGTCCATCACCCCCAAGCTAACAGACTGAAGTACCAGCTGGAGCACAGGTTGTAACACAAGTATTTTATCAACCCATTTTGGGAAAGGGACAAAAAGCCCTGTAACTGGCTGATGCTAGGGACAGAGCCTTAGAAATTGGCCAAGCTTTTCCAGAGTGAGGTTTTCCATATACAGGTTCCTTACCCGCTCCTGGACCTCCAAGTCTGCACTTTGCACAAATTGGGGCAGCCGCTCCACCATGAGCTGGGTCACCTCCTGGGCTGCCTCGGCCTCTGCTGCCTGTTCCTGCTGCTGCAGGATGGATGCGTACAACTTGACCACATTCTGCACGTACACTGCCTGGATGTGGCCAGGCAGGGTGGTGACTTTGGGGCGTAGCATGGCTTCAAGGGTTTGATGGGGCTCCTGAAGGTGCCTGGGGGACAACGGCCGCATGAGACAGCTGTGTACACCTGCCCACAGAACCTTGCAAGCAGGCAGGGATAGGGAAAGAGAGCCCAGGGCTTCTTACCCAATGGGCAACCTTGGGGAGCTCTTGTTCCCTAAGCAAGTGCCAGAGCTGAGAGGTGGGATGGGGAAGGTCAGGAACCATAATGGCATGTAAGGGGACACAGCTGAAAAAACAACAACAAAGGTGTAACAATCATAGCCTAGGTACCAGAAGTGGGAGAAGGGAGCCTGGGGAAAGACCTGGCAATTATAGAAGATCTGTCTGGCATGACTCAATGTCATCTGATTTTTTGTTTTTTCTTTTCTGTGACCAAAAATTGTTCATTGTTAGCCAGGTACCAGCAGCTCACACCTGTAATCCTAGCTACTCAGGAGCTTGAGATCTGAGGATCATGGTTCAAAGGCAGCTGGGGCAGGAAAGTCTGAGACTCTTATCTCCAATAAATCACTCAGAAAACTGGAAGTGGTACTGTGCTCAATAGCAGCGTGCTAGCCTTGAGCTGAAGAGTTCAGGAACAGCGCCCAGGCCCAGAGTTCAAGCCCCACGACTGACAAAAAAAAAAAAAAGAAAAGAAAAGGAAAAAAAAGATCATTGTTAAATTTCTCATGGCAAGATAATGGCAGCTGGGCATCACTGGCTTACACTTGTAATCCTAGCTATTCAGAGGATTGAGATCCAGAGGATTGTGATTTGAAGCCAGCCTGAGCAGGGAAGTCTGCTATATTCATCTCCAAAACAATTATCAAAAAAGGATGGGCTGGTTGGGTACTGGTGGCTCATGCCCATAATCCTAGCTACTGAGGCAGCTGAGATCTGAGGATCACAGTTGGAAGCCAGTCCAGGCAGGAAAGTCTGTAAGATTCTTAAACCACTCAAAAGGCCGGAAGTAACACTACAACTTAAGTGGTAGAACACTAGCCTTGACACAAAGAAGTTCAGAGACTGCACCTAGGCCCTGAGTTTTTCCAGGACTGGAAAAACAAAAAACAAACAGAAAAACACCACAAAGAGTTCCAGTCCAGACCAAGCAAGCTGAATGAATGTGAGCTCCTAAGTTGAAATCTCAGTAACAGGAGGAGGAAAAACAAACCAAACCAATAAGCAAATGAAACTAACAGCAGAAGAAGCACACATCTATAGTTCGGCTAGGCCCCTTGGGGTTCCAGAGGTAAGGTGCCTACACTTGACTCCTGGCCGGGTCCATCAAAGCAGACACTGAACTGATATGGGGAACAGGGTAGGAAAGTCAGGGGTGGTGAAGACAGGACTTGGAGCCTGGCCTATGCTGCTTTCCAGAAATTAGGTATCCAGATTTGTGTGTGGTAACTCCTAAGTTTAAGATGTAACAGTAAATTCACTGTTTTTGTGTTTGTGTGTTGGTACTGGCGCTTAGACTCAGGGTCTCTCAATTTTGCTTAGCTTTTTAACTCAAGAATGGCATTCTATCACTTAAGCCACAGCTCCACTTCTGGTTGTTTACTGGCTAGCTGGAGACAATAGTCTCACAGACTTTCCTGCCTGGGCTAGCTTCAAATTGGGATCTTCAGATCATAGCCTCCTAAGTGGCTAGGATTAAAAGTGTGAGCCAGTGGCTTACACTTTTCTTTTTTTCTTTTTAAACTTGGGGCCTGGACACTGCCCCTTAGCTCCTTTTGCTCAAGGCTAGCATCCTACCACTTGAGCCACTTCTGGACTTTTTTATTTGTTACTGAGGACTCAAACCCAGGGCTTCATGCATGCTAGGCCACCACGCTACCACTAAGCCACATTCCCAGCCCCGTACTTCAACAAGGTCAATGATCCAAGTTTACACCTTGGTCAATGCCTGTCACCTGGCCTCTAGGGCCATCTGTATTCTCAGAGAAGGTTATGTTTCCCATGATGGCAGGGCACTACTCTCAGGACCATGTGGCCCATGCACCTGTCCTACCTGGAACCTGGTACGAGACCTTGGGCTCCTAGCAGGACCTGGTAGGAGACAGGATGGTATCAGCGCCTCACCAGCACAGCCTGCTGTCATGAGAAGCCTCATTTCAACAAGCCATCCCGGAGCTGGGTATATGGAGAAGTTTCTTTGTCACCCACAGGAAGGTGAGGTTAGACCTAGGGAGGGGCTGCAACTTGCTCATCTGGGGAGAGGTCCCAGGCAAAGTCAACTATGAGGGTCCTACAATCTCTAAGTGACTCTATTAAGTCAGAGGAAACAGTAGACAGCAAAGTCAGATCCGTGGAGGGAGGCAAGTGGTCATTAGAACAATACCTGTCCAGGAAGCTATGAGGGACCCTGGACATGTCCCTGGTCCTCTTCTCTCACCCTTGGCATACCAGGTTACCATCACTGGGTCCCATGCCACTTACTCTGAAAACTCCCCACAGATCCAGGCAGCTGCGTAGAGCACCTCGCAGATTCCATTGCGTTGTGTGCTGCTGGTCACCAGATGGGCGCTGTCAAGCAGTGAGGACATCTGGGACACAGCGAACCTGCGAATGGCCTTCACGCGGATGGCCACATCCAGCATCTGGGCAGCAATGAGGTGGCCATGGCGAGTGCCCTCCAGCCGTGTCAGCTCTACCAGGATGCTGATGTACCTGCAGGCAAGGAGACTGTGAGAGGCACCAATGTATACCACAACACCAGTCCACCCCTAAGCAAAGGCCAATGGGGAACAGACCACTCAAAGTTGGTGATATACTGGTAGTTGGATTGGCTACATATATCAATGATCTTGGTGAGCAGCTCATCACGGTAGGTGGTACCCTCAGCCTTGTCCACGTGGGTCATTAGCTTCTTCACAATCTCCATCAAGTTCTTCTTAGATACCTGAGGAGGCAATCATTGTTGAGCAGCATTTTCACAAGTCCATACACAAAAGGTCATGTCCCCACAAGGGCAGAGGCCACAGGTGGAACCTTACCCACATGTAGGTGCACCTGCCCTCACCTCTGCCCTCTAATCAAAATCCACAGGCCCTAGATGGGCCTATTCCCATGTGTGTGTACCCTCTGCTGACTCCAGAAACTAATGGCACTGAGACCACACATTTGAGGTAGAAAGAACAGAGCTGTGGCAGGTAAGACACACACCATGCCATAGAGCAAGTCGAGGGCCCGAAGGCGGATGGATTCATCCTTGTCATCTAAGCACTGTAGGATCAGGTCCTTGTGTGACTGCACAGACTTTGGGTGCGTCTTCAGGATCTTGGACATGGCCAGCAGCCCCAGATACTTCACTGTAGGGAGATCAAGCAGCCATCAGCATGGAACAGAGAAATGTTGCTGGCATGAAGTACAGAGTTGGTGGGTGGGGGTCTACCACTTTTAACTGTCCTGTGGGCCTGAGAACCTGAGCATAGATGGGAGGTTCTCCTGGCTTGCACATGGCAATTAATTGTGGGCCCAATACAGAGTCTCATGTCCCTAGGGCTTACCAGTCCCTACCTTGTCAGCCCACATTTTGATTCTGCAGAGAAGATAGCAGCCAAGCCTGAAGGCATCCAGGCAAGAACAGTTATCTACACCAAGAGCTACAAATGAGTTTTAGGCTCAGGAACCTGAAGCTGGTTCTATGATGGGGTTTTACTGAGAAAGGCTATGCTGCCCATCTACAGATTGTGGATCAGCCACATGGGATTTTGAGAAACCATGCAGGCATAAGCAGTTGTATTCCACAAGGCAGGAGACATACTTTTCATGAGCCCTTTTGGGCTCTAAGCAGAATGACTGAGCCCTGCTGGGTCCAGGCACTCACCAAACCCCTCCCCTTCAAATCACTCATCTGAAACTTCACCGGGTGCCAGATGGATGGTACCAGTCTAGATCCTTCACTAGAACAATCCACAGAAAAGGCAAAGGCACGGCTCTATAAGCAAACCAGTTGTGCAGCTGTGTGCCTTTCTGAAAACCAAGGATGCGTGTGCTAGTCACATGTTTAACTGGAACCAGACCTTTGGCAGTGGCCTTGGTGTGGCTCTGCCCATCTGCTACCATCTTTTTATATGTCTTTGTTACACCTGATGCAGCCCTTCCATGTTTCCTTAGAATGGGGCTGCTAAAGTAACTTCCCCATGAATAAAAGTCTACAGCTCAGCCCAGGAAGTCATGAGAAAACCTGGCTGAGACACAAGAAGGACTGCCCACTGTGTATGGATGTGCGAGGAGGAGATTTGCTTCTGAAGTTAGTGTTAGACTTTTTGTGCTGTCTGTGCAGGAGGACCTCTAGCATCTATAACACTCTATCCTATCCTTTTTGTTCTGATGCTCCAGAGCTGAAAGTACCCACAGGCTTGTGACAGAGGGGTGGGGAATGACTTACAGTTCTGATCGGAGTCTTCTATCAATATCCTCAGCTTCTGAACACAAAGCTGAGAAGAGGAAAACCACCTGGTTACACTTTCCAAAAGTAAGAGTGAACTCAGCTGATACTGTCCCTGGCCCATCACCCCCATCTGCCCCCAACTACACAACCCTATGCAGAGAGAGGCCCTACAGCAACATGGGTGCCATGGGTCTGGGAACAAGGAGGACTGGTGACTGGGGCCACAGGAGAGCAACAAATGCCAGTAAGAAGACTGGACAGCAAGTCCAACAAACCTCCACTAGGCCATGTGCAGGACCCATGAGGGGCAAGTGGAGGTGCACTGGTACAGTGGCACCCTCTGGAGAGAGCTACCACACAGGGACTTTTTTTTTTTTACAAGTGCTGTACAATTAAAATAAACTTGGCTCTGACCATCGCAATGGTCCCAAGGCTAGCTCCTGAGCTACACTCCACAATGGAGGAAGCATTGCACAAGGGCCAGCAACAGGTGCAACTCATGGACAGAGATGCTGTCCTTACACAGAGAAGAGACAGACGTGAGGCTGCTGTGGGGATGGAGCTGTAAGGAGCTCAGCCTGCTGAGCTGACTGGGAAGAGCCCTGGTCACCAGGGGCAGTGCAGTCAGCATTAGCACCAGATCAAGACCCACATGGTATATTCATTCCCTCAGTGCTTCATGTCCCCCACAGGTGCAGAGAATCTGAGTTGGGGCCAGGGCACATGCCCTGCACAGGACAGCAGTGTGGTGAGAATGGAGTGGATAGTGGAACTGGACAGTGTTAAGGTGAGCTTGGAGGAGGGAAGAGGTTCAAGCAGAATGCTCAGCCCATGGAGAAGCACAGATGGCTTGGCCTGGCAGTCCTGTAGGACCTCCAGCCCACTGCAGACTCCATGCAGGTCCTGGTCGGTCTTGGGACACACCTGGATGCTGGCGCTGTGGTTGGGCATGCCGGAGGACAGCGAGATGAGCACTGGAACGGACGGTCCCAGATCAGCCACCTGAGCCACACACCTGACTCCCACATGCATGTGGCATCACCCCTGCCCAGGGAACTGACTCAAGAGGCAATGCCACCAGGCTGGAAACTGTTCAGCCTAATTGTTTCCTGTGTTCAGAAGGTGGCTGCCCTGGCCCTCAAGATGTCTGGAGACCTGGCCTAGGGGCTCTACCTTCCCTGGGAGAAGCTCCAGGGCCTAAACTGCTGTTACAAATGATACAGAGGGGCCACATTTCCCTCAAAACATTAGTCTCTGTGAGCTCCTGAGGAACAGCTCATTGCTGGGGATGTAATGTGTCCTGTGTGACTCCCAGGGAGAGGATTCTAGATGCCTAGTCTCCCCAGCTTCCATTTGCTGTAAAGAGCAGCTTTGAGAATGGCCCTGAGATGAGTCCTGCCTGAACTTCCAGATCTACTTGACCACCTTCCAATGCTGCCAGATTAGGTCCCAGGGGGTGAGAAAGTTCAATCATTTAGGCCAAGGGCTGAGTCAAGCCACAAGTGTGTCAGGGCCCAACACTTAATTACATAGTGGCAAAGTCACACAAATTCTCAGCTGTGCTTCAACTGAGAGAAAACCAATCTGTGGGAGGGGCCTGAAGAAATTGGTAACAGTAGGGTGCTAACCACCAGAAAAGGAGAGTGCTGGGCTGCTGGACTCTGGCTCCAGGTAGATGGGAAACCTCTTACATTTGCAAAGAAACACAGGATGGTATTAGGCTGTGGCTATATCATGAGGGGCAATGGGAAGTTTGAAGAGGGGTGGGCCATCTGACTCCAGGGGAGGCCACAAAGGCCTGGACAGCTCCATCCCTTCCCCAGCTCCTCACTTCCCCAGCTCCATAACCCTTATCATCCAGCCTGGTGGCCTCTCATTAACACAGCCACCCGCCTGGCAGGAGCTATGGTCAGTCTGGGCTCACCTGCAATCACGGTGTTTACACATTCGTAGAGAAGGGACATAGCAGATGTGCTAGAAAAAGGAAGGAAAGCAGTATTTGAGGACCCAAGCCCAACAGCTGCATCAGATGCTCTTAGAGGCTCATGGAGAAAGCATCACTGTTGCCCCTCTCCAAGCCTGGCCACATAGTGAGTCCAAGACTAACTTGTCTTCTGGGGGAGAGAGAGCACAATAGACCCTCCTTATCTGACATCAGCCTGCCATCCTTTCTCACTCCACGGCACAGCCTGCCTTCCTTTTTCCTTGGGTGGAAGGGGCCATGCCAGGACCCTGGCTCCTCCCACATCTTGTCCACAGGCTCTTGAACTTCCGCTTACATCCCCAGACACCTATCCTAGGTCTTCTACCCTTTGCTCCATAGCATCAGCATGGCTACTTTGCAGCATTCTTTGTCCAAAGGACAAAAAAGGTCTGACACTGGTGGCTCACACTTGTAATCCTAGCTACTCAGGAGGCTGAGATCTGAAGATTGCAGTTCAAGGCCAGCCCAGGCAAGAAAGTCCGTGACACTCTAATCTCCAATAAACCACCAGAAAACCAGAAGTGGTGCTGTGGCTCAAGTGATAAGAGTGTTTGTCTTGAGCTGAAGGGCTGAGGGACAATGCCCAGGCCCAGAATTCAAGCCCCATGACCAAAAAAAAAAAAAAAAAAAGGACAAAAAAAGTATCTTCTTTCTAATAACCAAAGACAGATACTCTGAGAGGTTCCAGGACTCAATTCTCAGCCGTTTCAACATCCTCAACATCTCCAGCAGCCTAGAACCCCATGTGACTGAAACTTCTCGAAAAGAACAGGAGGACATTGCCAGCATAACAGCCATGACTTTGACAACTAGAATAGACCCAGAAAGATGCATGGGTGAGCCTGCCCCACCGTGACATCCTCGTGGGTTGAGATTACTACCCCAAATCACTGAACCCCAAAAGAAGGCTGAAGGACAAGAATGCCCACCAGGCTGGCTCACACCTGTAATCATAGCTACTCAGGAGGCTGAGATCTGAGAATCACAGTTTGAAGCCAGCCTGGGCAGGCAAGTCTGTGAGACTCATCTCCAATTAACCACCAGAAAGCTGGAAGTAGCACTGTGACTTAAAATGGTAGAACACCAGCCTTAAGTAAAAAAGCTCAGGGACAGCACCCAGGCCCCCTTCTCTCCCTCTCTCTCTCCCTCCCCACCCCCCCACGAATGTCCACAAGTAGTAGATGCCCATGAGTGGTGGATGCCTACCAGTGGTAGTTCAGTGCCACAGTCTTGGGACCCTGGGCTACCTGGCAGTGTTCTCTGAGGGCTGCAGCCTCTCCACAAATTTGGCAATTTGTTTAAAGCCAAACCTGCTCACACCTGGACACAGCTTCCCCCAACTCTTGTCAAATGCCCAATCAATATGAATGTTGCCAGCAGTCTCCTTTTCACTGCTGCTTTTAGAAGGGGAATTCCAAGGAATAAAAGCTCTGCCCCCAGGGTGCTGCTCAGTACCTGTGTCAAAATTAAACAGGGATTGCCTTCTCTTTTAGTAGGAATCTGGCTCAGTGACTCTGTAACATTCTCAAGGATAGGGAGGGGATAGGAAATGGAGATGGGGTTTCATCTCCAAGGCATCACTGCCCAGAGGTGGCTGAGCAATTGAAAAACAACCTACCTGTGAATCAGGTTGGTGAGAGGCTCAATCAGCTTCTTCCCCAGCCTGGGCTCCAGAGGGGTCAGGGCACCGAACTGCAGGGATAGTAGGGTAAGGACCGGGCCAAATCCCAGTACCACCAAAAAGCGGGGGAAGAGCATAGTCACTGACTGCAGCAGGTACCACATAGGTAGGACCATGTCTCCCAGGGAAGGGTAGCAGCACAGGGTAGTACTTGCCAATTTGATGATTTTGATGAGGACCCAGTTGTTAGTGGATGATGTCATCAGCTTGAAGAAGAGTGGAGCTAGGGACAAGTAGTTCTTGGGGTTGCGTCTGGCCAGCTCACAAATGACATTGACAGCTGCTGACTGGACCCCTGAAGATCAAGAGTGGGACATCCACATCAATGAAACAAACGTCCACACAAACAAGGGGCAAGGTATCAATACTAGGTATCCTAGTTGACAAAAAAACAGAAAATGATGAAAATGGTGCTGTGGCTCAAGTGGTAGAGTGCTAGCCTTGAGCAAAAAGCTCAGGGACAGTGCCCAGGCCCTGAGTTCAAGCCCCAGGACTGGCAACACCACCACCAACAAAAAAAACTAACACAACTGTTTACAAGTAAGCATACACATACTTCTAGCTCTGTCTGCCAAGTGGCCCAGAACTGATGATACTGAAACACCTCAGATCCTAGTCTCAAATATTATTTACCAACAAAGGAACCAGGGCTACTGTGAGAAATAGATTCTTCCTAATGTCATACAATAAAGTGAGCACCAGTATCTCATACCTTAATTTCAGCCAATCAGGAAAGTAGCTGAGAGTCTGAGACCTGGAGGATCGTGGTTTAAAGCCAATTTGGACAGAAAAGCCATTGAGACTCTGTCTCCAATTAACTAGCAAAATGCCAGTCTGGAGGTATGGCTCAAGTGTAAAAAACCAGCTGACACAAGCTGTCATCAAGAAAGATGACCAAGCTGGGTGCCAGTGGCTCAGGCCTATAATCCTAGCTACTCAGAAGGCTGAGATTTGAGGATCTCAGTTCAAAGCCAGCCTGGGCAGCAAAGTCAGTGAGACTCATCTCCAATTAAGCACCAGAAAACTAGAAATGGTGCTGTGCCTCAAATGATAGAGTGCTAACGTTGAGCTGAAGAGCTGAAGGACAGTGCCAAGGCCCAGAGTTCAAGCCCATGACCAAAGGGGAAAAAAGAGAGGGGGAAAAAAGAGAGAAGAAAAAAAAGAATGCTGACCAATAGGCACAAGGTCCTGAGTTCAAGTCTTAGTTTTGGCACACAAAAAATTTTAATTTAAAATTGAAAGGAAATATTCTTTAGGACCCACACAAAGGGGCGGCCCTCAGCCAATGTTTAACAAGTTGGGGACAAACACTATACAGATCATGGCCCACAGAATGGAGATATATTTAGAGTCCATGGTGATTCAAATAAGAGAAGAAATGAGGAAAGGAAAAGGGTTCCTAGCTATTATTGGAGATAGAGCAGAGAACAGAAGAGTACCACTTTCATATCCAGTTAGTGCTAATCACCACAGTCATCACATTTGTTAAATTTTTTTTTTTTTTGGGTCCGGTCGTGGGGCTTGAACTCTGGGCCTGCGTGCTGTCCCTCAGCTCTGCAGCTCAAGGCAAGCGCTCTACCACTTGAGCCACAGCGCCACTTTCGGCTTTTTTCTTTTTGCTTTCGTGGTGCTGAGGAATTGAACCCAGGGCCTCATGTATGCAAGGCAAGCGCTCTACCACTGAGCTACCTTCCCAGCCTCACATTTGCTAAATTTAACAGGAAAAAGCAAACTTACAGTTTCAAAGTATCACCCACAAGATACAGTTATCCCCCAGATCCACAGAGGATTAGTTCCAAGATCATTCCCCACCACATACCAAAATGCACAGGTGTTCAACTCCCTTATATACAATGATGTGGTACTGAACAGAACCTGTGTACATCACCCTCCCTCCCTACTTATTTAGAGACAAGAGTTATTTCATGTAGCCCAAGCTATCTTGAACTCTCAATTCTCCTGCTTTAGCCTCCTGGGTACTGAATTACTCTAGTAATTGCACCATTGTGTGGAGCTCTCAAAGATTTTAAATTACCACTAGATGATTTATATGCGCTACGACACAACACATACGGTAGGTTGGCAAATAGTTGTTATACTACACTATTCAGAGCATAAAGGAAAAAAAATCTGCATCTGTTTAGGGTAAATGTAATTCCTACTGTGTTTGTGGTACTAGGGTTTTATACACAGGGCCTTCCAATTGCTAGGCAGGCACTACTACCACTTGAGCCAGACCCTTAGCCCTCATTGCCTGTTATTTTTCAAATATGGTTTTGCTTTCTTCCTGGGCTAGCCTAGACTATATACACATGGTCCCATTTACATTTCCCATGTTACAGTAATAATAAATGCATCTCATCATGCATCTGCTGAAGTCTCATGAACTTTTGTCTAGGCTTGTCTAAAAACCACAACCCTGCTGGATGCTGGTGGCTCACTGCCTGTAATTCTAGCTACATCAGTAGCTAGAGATCTGAGAGTCAAGGTTTGAAGCCAGCCTAAGTAGACAAATCTGAAAGACTGATCTCTAATCAACCAGCAAAAAGCTAGAAGTGTGGCTCCAGTGATAGAGCCCCAGTTTGTGAGTAAAAAAGCCAACTTAGCCAAGTGCCAGTGGCTTACACCTGTAATCCTAGCTACTCAGGTCCAGAGTTCAAGCCCTATAACCGACAGGAAAGAAAGAAAGAGGGGGAAAGAGGGAGGGAGGGAGGGAGGGAGGGAAGGAAGGAGGGAGAGGAAGGAAGGAAGGAAGGAAGGAAGGAAGGAAGGAAGGAAGGAAGGAAGGAAGGAAGGAAGGGAGGGAGGGAGGGAGGGAGGAAGGAAAAGAGGAGGGAAGGAAGGGAAGGAAAGGAAGGAAGGGAAGGAAAGGAAGGAAGGAAAGGAAAGAAAGAAAGGAAGGAAAGAAAGGAAGGAAGGAAAAGAAGGAAAGGAAGGAAGGAAGGAAGGAAAGAAAGGAAGGAAAAGAAGGAAAGGAAGGAAGGAAGGAAGAAGCGAGCCAAGTACACGTACGTACACACACACACACACACACACACACACACACACACACACGTAATAATAAAAGCCAGCCATACGCTGTAGATTCACACCTATAATACCAGCTACTCAGGAGGCTGAAATATGAGAATCACAGTTCAAAGCCAGCCCAGGCAGGAAAGTCTGTGAGACTCTTACCTACACTAACCTCACCAAAATAGCTGAAGTGGAGCTGTAGCTCAAATGGTACAGTGTTAGACTTGAGCAAATGAAACTCAGGGACAGTGTCCAGGCCCTGAGTTCAAGCTCTAGGACTAGCACAAAATAAATAATAATAAATAAGCCCCACAATCCTCCTGATCTCCATCTCTCCAGTAGCTAGGACTACAGGTGTAGACCACCATGCCAGGTCCATAATTTAAAAAAAGAATTTTTTTTTTTTGGGGGGGGGAGGTTGGTCGTGGGGCCTGAACTCTGGGCCTGGGCGTTGTCCCTTAGCTCTTCAGCTCAAGATTAGCACTTTAGCACTTGAGGCACAGCGCCACTTCCAGCTTTTTCTGCTTATGTGATGCTGAAGAACTGAACTCAGGGCCTCACCCATGCTACCACTGAGCCACCTTCCCAGCCCCCATAATTTATTTTTTTAAGTATTTTCCAACCAAGATTAGTTCAATATGTAGTGATATGGAACTCAGGAAACAGATTTAATGGTGCTCATTCAGTAAGAAGAGAAGTTAACATTGGTTCTTATAGGTACCACCTAAATCAAGTGGCCAAGGTCACTGTCACTATCATCATCATCATCATCACTGAAAAGTAAAACTTTTACAGTAATTTGATTATTGGGGGTTGGGGGGGAGGGAGAGCCAGGACAGTGGCTCATGGCTCATGCCTACAATCCTAACTACTAGCGAGGCCAGTATCAGAAGGATCCTAGTTTGATATTGGAGGGTGGGGGTGGGGGTGGAGTGAGGGTGGGGGTAAGGTAGAGATTGTGTGTGTGCGTGCTTGCGCATCTGTACGTGTGTGTGTGTTGTGTATGTGTGTAATATACAAGACTCTATCTCCCAGTAGCTAACTCTCCCAGTGGCTAACATCTGTAATCCTAGCTACTCAGAAGACTGAGATATGCGGATCATATTTCAAAGCTAGTCTGGGAAGGACAGTACTAAAGACTCTTATCTCCAATTATCTAGCAAAACAACTGAAAGTAAGTCGGGTACCAGTGGCTCATACCTGTAATCCTAGCTACTCAGGAAGCTAAGATCTGAGGAGCACAGTTCAAAGCCAGCCCAGGGAGGAAAGTCCATGAGACTTTTTTTTTTTTTTTGCCAGTCCTGGGGCTTGAACTAGAGCCTAGGCACTGTCCCCGAGCTTCTTTTGCTCAAGTCTAGCACTCTACCACTTGAGCCACAGCACCACTTCTGGCTTTTTCTGCTTATGTGGTATTGAGGAATCGAACCCAGGGTCTCATGAATGCTAGGCAAGCACTCTACCACTAAGCACTAAGCCACATTACCAACCCCATGAGACTCTTATCTCTAATAAACCACCAGAAAACTGGAAGTGGCGCTGTAGCTCAAGTGATAGAGCACTTCCCTTGAGCTGAAGAGCTCAAGGACAGTGCCCAGGCCCAGAGTTCGAGCCCCACAATGACAAAAAACAAAACAAAAAATTAGAAGTACAGTTGTGGCTTAACTGGAAGTGTCAGCCCTCAGCAAAAAGGCTAAGGTGCAGTACCCAGGCTCTGAGTTCAAGCCCCAGTACTGGCATAAAAACAAAACAAAACAAAACAAAAACCCTTATTTCAACCAATAAAAAGCTGGGTACACCCAGGTGCTGGTGGCTCATGCCTGTAATCCCAGCTACTTAGGAGGCTGAGATCTGAGAATCATGGTTCAAAACCAGCCTGGGCAGAAAAGTCCGTGAGACTCTTATCTCCAATAAACCACTCGAAAACTGGAAGTGGCATTGTGGCTCAAGCGGTAGAGTGCTCGCCTTAAGCTGAAGAGGGCAAGGATAGCACCCAAGCCCAGAGTTCAAGCCCTACGACCGACAAAAAAGAAAAGGAAAAAAAAAAAAAAAGCTGGGTACACTGATTGGGTCTATCACTTCTGTTATTCAGACACTACCTAAAAATAAGTAGAACAAAAAAGGCTGGAGTGTGTGGCGTGGTACAGCACTTGCTTAACAAGCACAAGGCTAAGCCCAAGTCCAAGTCTCCATACTGTCAAAAAATAAAGGAGGGGGCTGGAAAGGTAGCTAAGCAGTAGAGTGCTCACCTTGCATGCATGAGGCCCTGGGTTTGATCAGCATCACATAAGCAGAAAAAAAGCCAGAAGTGATGCTGTGGCTCAAGTGGTAGAGTGCTAGCCTTGAACTGAAGAGCTGAGGGACAGTGCCCAGGCTCAGAGGTCAGAGCCCACAACTGACAAAAATAAATAAATGAGGGCTGGGAAGTTGGCTCAGTGGTAGAGTGCTTGCCTTGCATGCCTGAGGCCCTGGGTTCGATTCCTCAGCACTACATAAGCAAAAAGAAAAAACCTGGAAGTGGTGCTGTGACTCAAGTGGTATAGTGCTAGCCTTGAGCTGAAGAGCTGAGGGACAGTGCCTAGGCCCAGCGTTCAGGCCCCACGACCGGACCGCCCCCCCCCCCCAAAAAATAAATAAAACATCCAGAAAAAGAAAACTGAGAGGGAAGATGGGGAACGATAATGAAAGGGATATTAGCCAAGATGCACTTTATTTATAAACAGATTTGTTGACTATTTAAAAGTTATAAAAAGGAAGTGGTGCTGTAGCTCAAGTGGTAGAGCGCTCGCCTTGAGCTGAAGAGCTGAGGGACAGCGCCCAGGCCCAGAGTTCAAGCACCACAACCGACCAAAAAAAAATAAATAAATAAAGGTTATAAAAATATAATCTTAAAAATAAAAAAGGATGGGCTTCAGTAGCTCATACCTGTAATCCTAGCTGCTCAGGAGGCTGAGATCTGAGGACCATATTTTGAAGTCAGCCTGGGCAGAAAAGTTCCTGTGAGATTCTTATCTCTAATTAACCACTCAAACCAGAAGTGAAGCTGTGGCTCAAAGTGGTAGAGCTGGTAGAGCGCTAGCCTTGAGCAAAAAGAGCTCAGGATAGCACCCAGGCCCTCAGTTCAAGTAATATGAACAACAACAAAAAAGAGGGCTGGGAAGGTGGCTCAGGGGTAGAGCGCTTGCCTTGCATGCTCGAGGTCCTGGGTTCGATTCCTCAGCACCACATAACCAAAAAGAAAAAGGCCAGAAGTGGCACTGTGGCTCAAGTGGTAGAGCGCTAGCCTTGAGGTGAAGAGCTGAGGGACAGCACCCAGGCCCAGATTTCAGGCCCACGACCAGACCCAAAAACAAAACAAACAACTACAAAAAAGAGAGATCTGAAGATCACAGTTCAAAGCCAGAGTGGGCAGAAAAGTCTGTGAGGCTCTTTTTTCAGGAGCAAGCCTTAGCAGAAGCATATGCTGGGAACGTTCCACTGAGGGCTCACGCCTCACCTACTCCTCCAGAGGCAAGGAAAGGAGCATGGCTTCTCAGGCTGCCAGCCATCAATCTGACAGGAGAGGGAGGGGAAAGGGGAATGGGTATCAGGATGAGTCTCCTGCTCTAACTGGCCAACATTCCAGAGAGTCCATATCATATGATACTTAGGGTTAGCATCTTCTTTCCTGACCAGGGACCTCAGGAATTTGCCTTCTGCAGGCCTATGTCAAGCTGTGTTCAATGCTGTCACATACAGGCTTTAGGCACAGGCACTGTATAAACAGAAGGTATTTTCTAGAGTGACTAATTTCTGGCTACCTTACTATCATTTCTAGAGACAGTCTTAGGTATCTCAGGTCAGCAACTGTTTCAGCCAGTTCAGTTCTTGACTTGCCCTAGTTCCTCCAGTATACTACTCAGACTTCTGTCCATTGCTTCCTGGCAACTTTCTCTCTCTATGAGACAGCCAGCTACAGCCTACTTGGCTTCTATTGGCCACCCTCATGTGGACTACACAGAGACCATGATGCCCATGCAGCTTACTGCTTTGCTCTTGGGCCAAAGGAGGATGTATGCCCTCCCTTCCATGCCCTTCCTTGACCTTTCTGTGGGACTCCAGAGGCACAGCACATCTAGGACTTTTGAATGACAATCAATCCTTCTGCCTGTATCACTCAATCACTGGGAGGGTGCTGTCTACACTGCAATCCTAGATTACAACTTTGGTGAAAGAAAATGTTAAAATGGCACCTCAGTTGCCACATTACAAATACCTGCCAGCTATGCAAAGCTCCCACATACGATTCAAGGTCTATACTGCCCCTGAACTGCACAGCCACCATGCTGGTGGCAGAGGTGGGGCAGGAAAGCGATGGAACAGAAGCATTCAGAGCTCTGCTGCCTTTGCCATGGGTTGGCTGTACTGGACCATATGCTGTTATCCAGGCTAAGGAGGACCCTGGCCTGCCAGTAGGCCATGTAAAGCCTCATGTCAATCTGCCATGTCTCCTGATTACCAGTACGGAGTGCCAGAAGAATGCTCCAATAGAGACTTCCAGTGACTTCCATATTCAATGCCCTAACCCGTCCCTGACCACAGGACTCCCTGACAACCTTTTGACACTGGTCAAGTCCCTAAGTCTTTATCCACTAACCAGGATCAGGATCCTCTAGCTTCTCCTTCAGCCGGGGGAAGGCAGGGCGCAGTGACTCAGGGTACTTGAGGAAGACCTTGTACATGATGAGCACAGCCTTCTTCCTAATGTATGGCTTCGTGTGTGACATCTGCAGAAAGAGTGAGGACATTAGTACAGGCACTTATGACTCTCCATATGGTACACCTGGTCTGCCACCTGGCCCTGCCCATATCGCCTCAGCTCACCTCCTCACATCACCCTTAGTCCCACTTCCCTTGGCCCTAGTTCATCTCCTCCACCTACAGGAGCCTCAAGCTCTTGACCAGCCAGCCTCCCGTGCTGCCTGCCACCCCCCACATGCTGCCTGCCAGCCCCAAGACCACAGACTAGCACTGACCCTGCCTCTCTGTGTCCTAGCCATCTTCTAGTGGCCAAGAATAGCCTCCCTCCTGCCTTCCTGTCTCAGTAATGCTGTGGAATATAGTTAAAGTATTTACATACATGAAAATACAGTAATGATCTGGAATAATGTAAAATAAAACAATGAGCTGATCACTAATTCTTATAATAATAGTGATTCAAAGAGACTGAAATCTGGAGGATCAAGGTTCAAAGCCAGCACCAGTGGCTCAGGCCTGTAATCCTACCTACTCATGAAGCTGAGATCTGAGGATTGCTGTTCAAAGCCAGCCCGGGCAGGAAAGTCTGTGAGACTCTTATCTCCAATTAACCACCAGAAAACTAGAAGTGGCACTGTGGCTCAAGAGGTAGAGCGCTCACCTTAAGCTGAAGAGCTCAGGGACAGCTCCCAGGCCCAGAGTTCAAGACCCATGACCAACAAAAATAAATAAATAAATAAATGTAAATAAAAGAGGGGCTGGCAATGTGGCTTAGTGGTAGAGTACTTGCCTAGCAAGCACTCTACCACTCAGCACCACATAAACATAAAAAGCTGGAAGTAGCCCTGTGGCTCAAGTGGTAGAGCATTAGCCTTGAGCACAGAGGGGCTCATAGATAGGGCCCAGTAATGAGTTCAAGCCCTAGGATAGGCAAAATAAATAAGTAAAGCTGGGATTCAACAGATCATACCTACAATCCTAGCTGCTCAGGAAGCTGAGATCTGAGGACTACAGTTTGAAGCCAGCCTAGACAGAAAAGTTCCTGTGAGATTCACCAACAAAAGCCAGTGTGGAGATGTGGCTCTAGTGGTAGAGCACCAACCCAGAAAGTGTGAGGCCCTTAATTTACATCCTGATAGAGAGGGGGAAGGAGAGCAGGAGGTAGAGGTGAGGGAGAGGAAGGGAAGTTAGGGAAGAAGTGAGAAAGGGAGAAAACAGAACATAGACTAGAGAGCTGGGAATGTGGCTTAGTGGTAGAGTTCTTGCCTACCATGCATGAAGCCCTGGGTTCGATTCCTCAGTACCACATAAACAGAAAAAGCCAGAAATGGTGCTGTGGCTCAAGTGGTAGAGTGCTAGCCTTGAGCAAAAGAAGCTCAGAGACAGTGCCCAGGCCCTGAGTTCAAGCCCCAGGACTGGCAAAAAAAGAAGAAGAAAAAGAAAATAGAACATAACAATGAAACCTGTGGAAAGTATTTTAGCAATGGAGGGAGGACTGGATACTGGTGGCAAGCCTGTAATCCTAGCTAGTTAAGATGCTGAGATCTGAGGGTCACAGTTCAAAGCCAGCCCAGGTAGAAAAGTCCCACACCAACAGCCAGCCCAGGCAGAAAAGACCCACACTGGCAGTCTCACTTCCTATACTTACTTGCTGTAACATTTTAACCCTGGTTTCAGGCATCGATCTGTGGGGCAAAGATAAAGCAGTGGGGGGCCCACTAGCAAACTCACCAGCGTCATGATGTCATTTGCCAGGTCTCTAGCAAGATCTGGGGTAACAAAACAGGACAGACCAGTCAGTGCAACTCCAGTGTCATACTGGCTGGGGCTGCTCAAGTCCTGTAAGAGGAAAGGAGAAAGGTTAGAGAGGTGCCCTCAGGCTATCTATTACACACGGTGTTCTGGGTCCTTGTTACCAAGGCAAAATGATTCATAGCCATTTCTATAAGAGCTAGGGACAAGTGAGGTCTGAGGTGGAGAACCAGAAAACTCTACATTAAAGCCAACTAGTCAGCCGGGCGCAGGTGGCTCACGCCTGTAATTCTAGCTGCTCAGGAGGCTGAGATCTGAGGATCATGGTTCAAAGCCAGCCTGGACAGGAAACTCCATGAGACTCTTATCTCCAATACATCACCAGAAAACCAGAAGTGGCACTGTGGCTCAAGCACTAGAGTGCTCACCTTGAGCTGAAGAGCACAGGGACAGTGCCCAGGCCCAGAGTTCAAGCTCCATGACTGACAAAAAAAAAAAAGCCAACTAGTCTCTGGGTTCCTTCCTGACAGAGATGCTGGCTCAAGAGTTTTGGGCAAGGACTGCCTACCCCTACATAGCCGTGTGCGTCCATACAGATGAGGGACGCAAGGAGCCCTATAAGATGGGATCCAGGGACTCTTACTTCCATTGGGGCTTTTTTCCCTTTGACAATCAGGAACAAATACTCTGCCTACTTTCCAAATACTGGGAAGCTTCACATAAGGCTAAGCTTATTCAGCCCAACAGGAGATAAACTGAGAGATGAGAAGAGGGCAGCCTCCACTGATCCTCTTCCCATCACCTTGAACCCCAGCCCTTACTAACCACCTGTGTATAGCAAAGGACTTTTCTTGTTGTGTGGGCAACTACTTATTTGCTTGGTCCTTGAACAAACTCTCTTTCTTCGTCTTCTCTTTTTTTTGGTTGGTCATGGGGCTTGAACTCAGGGCTTGAGTGCTGTCCCTAAGTTCTTTTTGCTCAGGGCTGGTGCTCTACTACTTTAAGCTGTATCTCCACTTCTGGTTTTCTGGTGGTTAATTACAGATAAGTCTTATGGACTTTGCTGCCCGGGCTGGCTTTCAACTGCACTCCTCAAATCTCAGCTTCCTGAGTAGCAAGGATTACAGGCATGAGCCACCAGTGCCCAGTTAGACAGCCTTTCTGAAGTGATCAACTTGTGCCCAAATATCTCCAGCTTTATTTAAATCTGCACAGGGCTACATGGAGTGATGCACACCAGAACCTGGAGAGCGCAGGCTGGAAGATGGTGAGGTCCAAGGCAAGCTCCAGGCCAGCCTGTGTTACATGCCAAGATCCCCATCTCAAAATAAAAATAAGTAAATGGACACAGGGACTACTGTGGGTTGTGGACCTGTGATGACAGGAATTTCTCTAAGGCAGGGTGGCAAAAGGCAAAGGTGGAAATGGCACAGGGAAAGTGGTAAATCTCCAAATCTTTCTTGGTGAAGTTGACACTTTGTATACTCTGCCATGAAGGAAGCTGCAAGGGTCTGGAGCACCTCAGTCACAACTGAGTTTAAGCAGACTTCCTGGTAGGGTGGTGGTCTGAGTCTACAGAGTGGTGGGCAGGGATACACTTGGCTGAGCCTCGTTAGAGCCCCACACCTACAACTGAGCACCTGATTCTATAGGCATCAAATCTGGCATGTGGCTCTGGCAGGATGCAGTCCTGCAGTCTTACCCTAAACCACCAGCTGAGAGCCAGCTTCACCAGCACCATGAACCCTGCCAGACCACTGTGGCTCAGAATGGCACCACACACCCCTTCTCTACAGCATGCCCCCAAATCCCCCAGCCTAGGCCCTTTTCCCCATGATTTGTGAGCACAGGGCTATGGCCTTTATGAAATAAAAAGAGGTCAGCTGCCCACTGCAAAAGTGGGCTTCTGATGCTCTGACACTTCGTGATGACTGATTCCATCATGAGGGGGGGAAAGAAAACATGCTCAACATAGCAGGCCAAAGGGGAAACATTTATTCTATGGTCTCAAAAACCATTTCAAAAGGTTAAGAAAAAACAACAGGGGCAGAAAGCAATTGTAGCAGGGAAGAGAATGCAACTCTAGCAGGGCAAATATTACCACAAGAGGAGAATGGGGACAGCCCCAATGAGGACACCTGGAGCAGTCACAGCCAGTCTACAAGCACCAGGTAGAGGAAATAAGAAGAGCAAGCTGAGAAGGATGCTGTGTTAACAAGACGTCAGCCTCACAAACCCACAGAGCACAAAAGACTGGCCCTACTAAGAACCACGTCATCATGACTGCTGAGAAGACAACAGCTCCAGGGAACCCCTATCAGTTTGCTAAGCAAACCACAGGCTCTCAGGTTTTCTCCATGTTACAGGAGTGACAAGAAGATCATCCCTGGGGGTCAGACACCCCAGGGCGCAGGTTTTTGGGGGTACCTACCTTTCGGATCTGATTTGTGGTCAGCATGATGACATCGGTGCCTTCATGAAAGCACTGGGAGGCTGCAAGGTAGCCGATTCGCTGTGGAGCCAACAGATGCTGCGTCAGAAGAGGCCAGGCCCAAGCCAGGCACTGGTGGCTCACAACCCTAGCTACTCAGGAGGCTGAGATCTGAGGATTGGTGTTCGAAGCCAGCCGGGGCAGAAAAGTCCCATGAGACTCTTTTTTGAGGAGCCAGTCCTGGGGCTAGAACTCAGGGCCTGGGAACTGTCCCTGAGCTTTTTCTGTTCAAGGCTAACACTCTACCACTTGAGACATAGCAACACTTCTGGCCATTTGTTTATGTGGTACTGAGGAATTGAACCCAAGGCTTCATGCATGCTAGGCAAGCACTCTACCACTAAGCCACATTCCCAGCCCCATAAGTCTCTTACCTCCAATTAACCACTCAAAAAAGCTTAAGTGGAGCTGTGAGTCAAAAGTGGCAGAGCTGGGATGGGAAGGTGGCTCAGTGCTAGAGTGCTTGCCTTGCATGCATGAGGCCCTGGGTTTGATTCCTCAGCACCACATAATCAGAAAAAGCCAGAAGTGGCATTGTGACTCAATTGGTAGAGTACTAGCCTTGAGCTGAAGAGCTAAGGACAGCGCACCCAGGCCCAGAGTTCAGACCCCAGGACCAACAAAAAAAAAAGAAAAAAGAAATGCATACCAAGTTCTAAGATACTTGTGTATAGGCAGCTGCCCTACTTGACAGCGATAGTATTTAATTTCTGCATCATGACCGGTAAGAAGAGAGAGACTAGATTCCATCAGTGCTTGCAATATGAATGCTTACAAATATTACACTGATCTCTAATAATATGTACAACTGATATATGTTAACTAAAAAAAAGAAAGCTGAGAATATGGCTTAGTGGTAGAGTGTTTGCACAGCATGCATGAAGCCCTGGGTTAGAATCTTCAGTACCACATAAACAAAAAAAGCTGGAAGTGGCACTGTGGCTCAAGTGGTAGAGTGCTAGCCTTTAGCAAAAAAGAAGCTCAAGGACAGTGCCTAGGCCCTGAGTTCAAGCCCCAGGAGTGGGGGGTAGGGAGGGAAGAAAGAAAGAAAGGAAGGAAGGAAGAAAGAGAGAGGGGGGGGGGAGGGAGGAAGGAGAGAGAAAGAGAGAGGGGGAAGGGAGGGAGGGAAGGAAGGAGGGAAGAGGGAAGGGAAGGGAGAGGGAGACAGAGACAGAAAGAAAGAAAGAAACAAACAAACAAGGAAAGAAACAAAGAAAGGAAGCAAGCAAGCCAGGTGGCTATAATTCTAGCTACTCAGGAGGCTGAGATCTGAGGATTGTGGTTCAAAGTCAGTCCTGGCAAGAAAGTCCATGAGACTCTTATCTCCAATTAACCTCCAGTAAGCCAAAAGTGGAGTTGAGGCTCAAAGTGGTAGAGTGCTAGTCTTGAGCAAAAGAGCTCAGGGATAGGTCAGGAGATGGTGGTTCATGTCTGTAACCCTAACTACTTAGGAGACTGAGACCTGAAGACTATGATTCGAAGCCAGCCCAGTCAGAAAAGTCCCCATAAGACTCTTATCTCCAACTAGTTACTCAAAAAATGGAAGTGGTACTGTGGCTCAAAATGGTAGAGCGCCAGCCTTGAGCAAAGAGCTCAGGGACAGTGTGTGCCCAGGTCCTGAGTTCAAGCCCCACAACTGACCGAAAAACAGACTTCAGGTACAGTGCTCAGGCCCCGAGTTCAAGCCCCTTGACTGACCAAAAAAAGAAGAAAAAAGAAAAAAGACAAGTGTTCAGTGGATACCACTGGTGGATATCACCTAAGGTAGAATGAGACATGACGTGACCATGATAATGACATGCAGATAAGAGCCTTTAAGACAGGAAATACTGGTCAGCGTTGGCCACCTGCACTAAGAAAATATATGAAAGACCATCCATGTATACAAGGTCATTTTTGAGAAATTTACTGGCATAAAACAAGCTTACAGGGGCTGGGAAGATGGCTCAGTGGTAGAGCGCTTGCCTTGCATGCATGAGGCCCTGGGTTCGATTCCTCAGCACCACATAAGCAAAAAGAAAAAAAGCCGGAAGTGGCGCTGTGGCTCAAGTGGTAGAGTGCTAGCCTTGAGCTGAAGAGCTGAGGGACAGTGCCCAGGCCCAGAGTTCAGGCGGCACGACCGGACCCCCCCCCCCCCAAAAAAAAAAGAAAAAAGAAAAAGAAAAAAGCCAGAAGTGGCGCTGTGGCTCAAGTGGTAGAGCGCTAGCCTTGAGCTGAAGAGCTAAGGGACAGCACCCAGACCCAGAGTTCAGGCCCCACGACCAGACCCAAAAAAACAAACAAAAAAACAAGCTTACAGGCAGGTGCCAGTGGCTCATGCCTGTCATCCTTGCTACTCAGGAGGCTTAAGATATGAGGACTGTGGTTTGAAGCCAGCCTGGGCAGAAAAGTCTTCATGAGACTCTTGATCTCCAATTAACCACTCAAAAACCAGAAGTGGTATTGTGGCTCAAGTGGTAGAACGCTAGAGCCTTGAGCACAAAGAATCTCAGGGATAGTACCCAGGCCCTGATTTCAAGCCCCACCAAAAAAAAAAAAAAAAAGACAAGCTTGTTACACTTGAAAAGAAAATAATAGCTGGGTGCTGGTGGATCACAACTATAAATCAAGCTATTCAGGAGGCTGAGATCTAAGGATCAAGGTTTGAAGCCAGCTCAGGCAGAAAAACCTACAAGACTCCATCTCCAATGAACCAACAAAAAGCTGGACTGGAGGCATGGCTCACATGGCAGAGTGCCAGCTGTAAGCAAGAAAGGTTCAAGCCCTGGTATCAGCACAGAATAGAAAGAAAGGAAGATAAAAGAAAGTCTAAGCCAGACATGGTAGGACATACTTATAATTTGGGTTGCTAAAGGAGACTGGCACAAGAGAATCAAAAGTTCAAATTGGGAGCCGGGCGCTGGTGGCTGTAATCCTAGCTACTCAGGAGGCTGAGATCTGAGGATCGCGGTTCAAAGCCAGCCCGGGGAAGTGGCGCTGTAGCTCAAGTGGTAGAGCGCTCGCCTTGAGCTGAAGAGCTGAGGGACAGCACCTAGGCCCAGAGTTCAAGCCCCACGACCGACAAAAAAAAAAAAAAAAAAAATCAAAGCCAGCCCGGGCAGGAGAGACCGTGAGACTCCTATCTCCAATAAACCACCAGAAAACCAGAAGTGGCGCTGTAGCTCAAGTGGTAGAGCACTCGCCTTGAGCTGAAGAGCTGAAGGACAGTGCCCAGGCCCAGAGTTCAAGCCCCACAGCCGACCAAAAAAAAAAAGAAAAAGTTCAAATTGGATTGAAAATGTGGCTTAATGGTAAAGTGCTTGCCTAGCATGCATGAAGCCAGAAGTGGCAGCACTGTGGCTCAAGTGGTAGAGTGGGGACAGTGCCCAGGCCCAGAGTTCAAGCCTAAGGACTGGCAAAAATAAATAAATAAGTAAATAAAGTTCAAAGCCAGCCTGGGCAATTTACTGAGACCCTAGTCCCCCCCCCCAAAAAAAAAGACATACCTGTTATCCAGGTACTCAGAAGTCAGAGATTAAAAACAAAACAACAGGGGCTTGGAACGTGGCTCAAGGGTAGAGTGCTTGCCTTGCATGCATGAGGCCCTGGGTTCGATTCCTAAGCACCACATACACAGAAAAAGCTGGAAGTGGGTGCTATGACTCAAGTGATAGAGTGCTAGCCTTGAGCTAAAGAGCTCAGGACATTGCCCAGGCCCAGAGTTCAAGCTCCACAACCAGCAAAAAAAAAACAAAAACAAAAACACAAAAAGCCCCCACAAACAACCAAAAACAGAAAACAAACTAAGTGTGCTGAACACATTGGTTAAGGATCATGGCTTGAAGCCAGCATGGAGAGGAAAGTCTGTGAGACTCTTATTTCCACTTTACCACAAAAATGCTAGAAGTAGAGAAGTAGCTTACGTGGTATAGTGAGCAAAAAGTGCATTGAACAAAAAGCTCAGAGATAGTGCCAAGGCTCCAAGTTCAAGCCCCAGGACCTGAACAAAAATCAAAAATCATAAAAAGTTTGGCCCAAGTGTTAGGAGGAGGCTCACAACTATAATTCTAGCTATTAGCTACTCAGGAAGCTGACATTTGAAGATTGAGGTTCAAAGCTAGCCCAAGCAGAAAAACAAGTCCATGAGAGCCTCATTTCTAATTAACCATCAGAAAAAGCTGTGGCTCAAGTGGTTACGCACTAGCCTTGAACAAAAGCTCAGGAACAGTGCCCAGGCTCAGAGTTCAAGCCCCATAAGTGGCACATGCATGTGCGCGCACGCGCCCGCGCACAAACACACACACACAATTCATGAGACTTTAATGCGCGCACACACACACACACACACACAAACACACACAATTCATGAGACTTTAATCTCCAATTAACCACCAAAAAAGCAATAGAGGGGAGGATGGGAAGGGGAAACAAAGGAGGAGGCTACAATGCTTGATAAGAAATGCACTCATTATCTTGCCCATGTAATTGTAACCCCTCTATACAGTATTTTCACAATAAAAAAATAAAAAAATAAAGCAATAGAGCTATGGCTCAAGTGGTAGAAGACCAGCCTTGAACAACAAAGCTAAGGGATAGCACCCAGGCCCTGAGTTCAAGCCCCAGAATTACCACTACTTCAAAAATATAAAGTTTGATTTTTGATGCTCAGGACACTGAACCACTCCATCTGAGTGTGTTTAAAAGCAGGTAAATTCATCTTGGATATGGGCTCACCATCTAAGAAGTGGTGGCTAGAATGGGGCTCAGTATGCTGATATTATTCCCCCTCAGAAAGGATGGTAATAATATATCACATACCCTAGCCATTAGCAGGAAGGATGAAGGACACTATCTAGAAGGGTGAGCCCCCATTACCCTGCACAGTGGTGCCTCTGACCACAGAGAGACCTTCAGGGATGCTCAGTATAGAGGGATCCCTCCTCTCCCCCCAAGGGATCTCATACCCCAGCACCCACAGTCCCTCATTGTCCCCAGCCTCACCTTGAATGTGAATTTGGAGGCGCTCATCACCTCGATGATGTTGAAGGCAGCCCAGCTGATGTCGTACCCTAACATTTGTAACTGTTAAAAAGGGAGGCACGGTGACTTTTACTCACAAGCCAAAGCGAGACAAAAGGTTTAAGCCGTAACATGGAACATTTGCTCCAAGCACAGGGAAGACAAACTCCATGCACAGTCTTAACACACAAATATCACCAGAGACACAACCTGGGACTTTTCATTTCTTTTCCTGAGAAATGACTCTGACAGGGCTGAGAATGTGGCTTAGTGGTAGAGTGCTTGCCTAGCATGCTTGAAGCCCTGGGTTTGATTCTTCAGTACCACATAAACAGAAAAAGCCAGAAGTGATACTGGCTCAAGTGGTAGAATGCTAGTCTTGAGCAAACAGAAGCTCAGGAACAATGCCCAGGTCCTGAGTTTAAGTCCCAGGACTGGCAAAAAAAAAAAAAAAAAGAAAGAAAGAAAAAGAAAATAAATGAAGGTTAGGATGTAGCTCAGTGAGCATGTACAAGGCCCTAGGTTCACCTCCAGCCTTACACATTAAAGAAAAAGCTTTTAAAATCTACAAGGACGCCGGGCACCAGTGGCTCACGCCAGCCTTACAAATTAAAGAAAAAGCTTTTAAAATCTACAAGGATGCCGGGCACCAGTGGCTCACGCCCGTAATCCTAGCTTCTCAAGAGGCTGAGATCTGAGGAATGCAGTTCAAAGCCAGCCTAGGTAGGAAAGGCTGTGAGACTCTTATCTCCCATAAACCACTAGAAAACCGGAAGTGGCGCTATGGCTCAAGTGGTAGAGTGCTTGCCTTGAGCTGAAGAGCGCAAAGGCAGCAACCAAGCCCAGAGTCCAAGCCCCACAACCGACAAAAAAAAATAAAAATAAAAATAAATCGGGCTGGGAAGGTGGCTCAGTGGTAGAGCACTTGTCTAGCATGCATGAGGCCCTGGGTTCGATTTCTCAGCACCACATAAGCAGAAAAAGCTGGAAGTGGTGCTGTGGCTCAAATGGTAGAGTGCTAGCCTTGATCTGAAGAGCTGAGGGACAGTGCCCGGGCCCAGAGTTCAGGCCCCATGACCAGCCAAAAAAAAAAAAAAAACTAAAAAAAATAAAAATAAATCTACAAAGACAGATAAACAATGAACACTGTAAGACAATAAATATCTGTAACTGAAAATAATGGCATTTGTAGTTAAAAGTTCTCCCACCATGATGATTGTTGTGTCCACACCTGCAATCCCAACACTTAGGGAGGCACAGGCAGGAGGATTCCAGTTTAAGGCCACTCTGGGATCTGTAACAAAACTTCACCTCAAATAACCCCAAATAAACAAAATGCTCAGATGGGCGCTGGTGGCTCACTCCTGTAATCCTAGCTATCAGGAGGCTGAGATCTGAGGATTGGGGTTCAAAGCCAACCAGGGCAAGAAAGTCCATGAGACTCTGATCTCCAATAAACTTCTAGAAAACTAGAAGTGGTGCTGTGGCTCAAGCGGTAGAGCACTAGCCTTGAGCTGAAGGACAGCTCCTAGGCCCAGAGTTCAAGCCCCACGACCGATCACCCTCCCCCCCACCCAAAAATGCTCCTATCAATGATGGGCCAATTGGCTCATTGTTATAGCTATAATAACGTAAGACCTTCACGGGGGACTCTTAGAACACTGCCCTTCACTACCCTACCTCTACGGGAAGTCAGGTATTTGTTGACCTACAGCTCACATGGTGACCCACACTCACAACTAGAATGGGACCCCAGATCTGTGCCACCCACCAGGCTCCCTGGCACATCCTGAGAGGAGTGGAGGCTAAAGAAAGGGCTTCTTCTATGCCAGCCATGCCTGTGCCCCTGACCATACCAAACATGTGATAATCACATGTGGCTGAGTTAGCCCTGCAGGGTAAATAGCAGCAGTCAATATTGGACAGGTGATGGGTGCACGGATGGTGGAACAGTTCAGAAGCCTGGCAACATCAGGGGTACAAGCGAGAGGCAGTCGGAGGGATACTTACATATGTCAGCTTGCAGACTGCATTCGCCTTCACAGCAATGTTATCTTGTTTCAGCTCTTGCTTGATCTCATCAATGCACTGAGAGATGTACTTTGCCTAAAAAGAGGGAAAAAAATTAAGTCACAAATGTCTAACAGTCTCATCATTTCAAGCAGGGCATAGTGGTGATGTCTATAATCCCAGCACTTGGGAGGCTAAAGCAGGAGGATCTCAAGTTTGAAGCCAACCTGGAATACATAGTGAGACTCTGTCTCAAAAAAATAAAAAAGCTGGGGCTGGGAAGGCGGCTCTTACAGAGTGCTTGCCTTGCATGCTTGAGGCCCTGGGTTTGATTCCTCAGTACCACATAAACAGAAAAAGCTGGAAGTGGTGATGTGGCAAGTGGTAGAGTGCTAGCCTTGAGCAAAATTAGTTCAGAGACAGTGCCCAGGCCTTGAGTTCAAGCCCCAGAATTGGGGGGGTGGAGGGGGAGGGAAGCGGGCACCAATGGTTCATACCTATAATCCTAGCTACTCAGGAGATCTTAGTATCACAGTTTGAAGCCAATGTGGGCAAGAAAGTCTGTGAAATTCTTTTTGTTGTTGTTCGTAGGGCTTGTGCTTGGGTGCTATCCTTGCACTCTTCAGCTCAAGGCGAGCACTCTACCACTTGAGCCACAGCGCCACTTCTGGTTTTCTGAGTGGTTTATTGGAGATAAGAGGCTCACAGCCTTACCTGCCCGGGCGGCTGGCTTTGAACCCCAATCCTCAGATCTCAGCCTCCTGAGTAGCTAGGATTACAGGTGTGAGCCACTGTGCCCAGCTTGTCTGCGAATTTTTTTTTTTTGTCAGTTGTGGGACCTGAACCCAGGGCCTCATGCATGCAAGGCAAGCACTCTACCACTGAGCCACCTTCCCAGCCCCAGTTGTCTGTGAAATTCTTATCTCTAATTAACGACAAAAGCTAAAAGTGGAACTGTGGCTCAAGTGGTAGAGCGCTAGCCTTGAGCAGAAGAGCTCAGGGACAGCACCCAGGCCCTGAGTTCAAGCCCCATGACTAACAAAAATAAATAATAACCATTTCAGAAAGTCAGACACCAAAGACCCTATAATGTGCAGTTCCATTGATAGGAAACATCCAGAAATAGGAAGTCAATGTTGTAAGTGCCAAGGGCTAGAGAAAGGATGAGGTGACTGCTTATGACAATATGGTGCTTTAGAGGTGACTAAACATTCTGGACCTAGACAGTAATGACAGTCACATGACATCCCATCATATACACAGACAGCACACTGGATTATCAATTCCATGGTGGACAGACAGACATCCTACTTCTTGGTTGTAGTGAGTAGCTGCTGAGCAAGCCAGCAGGATTTCCAAGTACAGTATCCTGTACCTTTTTGGTTCTTTTTTTTTTAATAAGTTTTTTATTGTGAAAATACTGTACAGAGTTACATGTGCAAGGTAGTGATTGAACATGGTCCTCTGGGAGTGGCTCATACCACACTATGACACAGGCAGACATCCCAATGTCAGCCCCGTGGAGAAACTGAAGATCCCAATGAGAGAAGAAGAGGTAGCTATAGGATATGAGGACCCCACACCAGGATTCCACAGATCAAGTGATGCATGACAGCAAATCTGGCTCATGAGTATGTATGAGATCTGACAGAGGGACCAAGAGCCACAATTACTGGACCCCTGTCTTGCTGCCTGCTCCAACATACCATCTACAGAGCTACTGCTTCCCAAGGCCAGTTTGAAAGGCACAGATGTCAGGCCCTGATTCCAAAGAGCCTGGGGATCTGACCTCATACTTTTCCAGGCTGCTCTCTGGGGTCATAATTGTCACCCCAGGACCACACTTTGACCCAACCTGAGATCTTCACCATGAGCACAGCACCAACAAAAAAAGGGGGGGGGGGCACAGTAGCTCAGTGTCCTCCCAGTCACAGAATAGCCTTTTGAATAGTTTATGATTGAGACTTGGCACAATAGAACAAGCGCCATCATATCCTTCCAATGTGCTTCCAGTTACTAAATCCCACTCCAGGACCCTCAGTTCTTGTTCCCGGCAAGGACATCACTGCCAGTGATTTAAAAAGCAAACATCAGAGGACAACCCCATGTGAAGGAACTGCCCCTCTCTTATTTGGTAAGTGGGACTGACACAGGGTAAGCCTGTATGGAAACAGGCTGGAGGCTCTTTCCAAGATGAAATACGCTATCACTGGAACACCAATTTCAGCCCATATGTATGCCACGTGTATGGGTGTTGGAACAGAACATAGGTGGACATGCAAAGCCCTCCTGGGGTTCCCTCTTGATCTTTAGAAGGACCTGACAGCACTCATTTCTGGTAACAGACAGAATACAATTTACAATGACAGTAAGCAATGCTGTAAAAAGGGTGGCATTCAAATTTCTTTCCATACAACACTGCTACCAGAAAAGCAGAAGAAAATAATTACCTGATGATAGTACACAAATGATCTAGAATAAAAAGATCATAGTCACCCTCTGTATTCTCAGGTTCTACATTCCTACATGCAACCAACCTTGGGTTGAAAATTTTTGTCTCACTAGGAAGCTCAAGGTCCTGAGTTTAAACCCCAGAACCATTAAAAACAAAAAAACAAATAACATCACTGCATCTCTGGTGCTGAACAGTACAGAATTTTGTTATGATTCACTAAAGAGGATAGTGTAACAACTTTTTTCCAAGACTGAGTTTTTGTTTTGTACTAGTACTGCTTGAACACAGGGCCATGCTCTCTTGCTTAGGCTTTTTTGCTAAAGGCTGGCACTCTACCACTTGAGCCACACTTCCAGTTTTGGCTTTTTGCTAGTTAACAGGAGTCAAGAATTTCTCGAGCTGGCACTGGTGGCTCATGTCTAATCCCAGCTTTTCAGGAGACTGAGATCTGAGGATCATGGTTCAAAGCCATCCTGGGCAGGGAAGTTCATGAGACTCTCCTCTCCAATTAACCCACCAAAAAGCCAGATACAGAGCTGTGGCTCAAGTAGTACAGTGCTAGCCTTGAGCACAAGAGCTCAAGGACAGAGTCCAGCCCTGAGTTCAAATCTCAGCTATGGCTCAGTAGTGGGTGCTTACCTAGCATACGAGCCCCTGGATTCTATTCTAAGCACAGCAAGAAAAAGAAAAAAGAAAGGAGCCTGGGGTGGCAGCACACAACTGTCATTCTGGCACTAGAATCTGAGACAAAAGGTTCCACAGCTCAAGGCTATCCTTGGCTACCTTGCTCTTAAAATAACTCAGCTGATCCAGGTGCTGGTGGCTGAAGCCTGTAATCCTAGTTACACAGGAGGTTGAGATATGAGGATTGTGGTTTCTTGCCTGCACAGGAAAGCCTATGAGACTCTTATCTCCAATTAGCCTACCCAAAAGCCAGAAGTAGAGCTGTGGCCAAAATGGTAGAGTGCTAGCTTTAAGCAAAAATAGCTCAGGGACAGCGCTCTAGCCCTGAGATAAATCAAGCTCCAATTGTGAAATGTGTGTTTACACAAATTCCATCCTATCGTATTGTCTAGTATCATATTGTATTGTATTGTATTATATATGACTATACTGGGGTTTGAAATGAGGGCCTCATGTTTGCTGGGCAGGGCTGTAGTAGGTGAGCCAAGTGCAGATACTGTGATGCTAACTAAGTCAGGGCTAGAAAAATGCAGCAACCCAGAAATATTGTCCTATTCATGTGGTGAACAAGCTCCATTTACAGATCTATACACTAATACCGGTATTCTTCAGCCACCCAAGGACAGGACACCTAACAGATGCTGCAAGGTAATACTGTGTTTTCATAATTGTTCTAAAAGTATTCCTGAGTCCTGCATAAGCCAGAGGCCATACCAGCAACCAAGCATGAAGAACTGAGGACGGGCAGGCCAGGTATGCGAAGGCCTAGAGGCAACTAAAGGAGGCAGCCAGTTGGGTTAGCTACAAGTTGGCAGTGAAGTAAGAGCTTAGAGCACATTCATGTGCCATGATAGGAGGGGCAAGTCCTAAGAAAACAGGATAGAAAAGGGACAGAGACTGAGTCCAAAGGAGCCTCTGAGTTCCTGGCACTCAGGTCCTGTCTGTACTTCCAGGTCCTGCTGAGATGCTTGGGATCCAAGCAGGGGCTGAGAGAGAGAGAGAGAGAGACAGACAGACAAACAGACAGAGAGTGTCATGACATCAGAGCTACAAGTTTCCTAAGGAAGCTCCCAGCCTCCCATATAGCAATGTGGCTAATCAGAACCAAGTGTGAGAGCCAATCACATGCTATGTCTTCAAGACTTAACAGGCAAACAAGCATGTCAAATGGCCTCTCTACATTGTCATGAAATGCCAAGATCTGAGATACATTGTGTTAGATCAAATGTATTTTTATAATTAACTGTATCTTATGGGGTTTTTTTTGGGGGGGGAGTAATACTAGAGTTTAAATTCAAGCTCTAGAGGCTGGTACTCTACCACTTGAGCTTCACAGACTTCTTGAGACCAAGTCTTGCAATGTTGCCTTAACTGAACTCAAACTCCCCATTCTCCCACCTCAGTCTCCTGAGGCAAGTGCTAAGATTATAAGTATGTACCAATAAACCACTATGTATTTTTTCAATTTTTTTGACAGACCTGGGGCTTGAACTCTGGATCTGGGTGCTGTCCCTGAGCTTCTTTTGCTCAAGACTAGCACTCTACCAATTAAGCCACAGCACTATTTCTGGCTTTTCTGTGACTAATTGGAGATAAGAGTCTCACAGACTTTCCTACCCAGGCTGGCTTCAAACTGCAGTCCTCAGATCTCATCCTCCTGAGTAGCTAGGATTACAGGTATGAGCCACCAGCACCCGGCTCTTTCTCATTGCTTTAAATGGGAGATTTAAACCATCCATGGTTGTTATTGTTTCTATTTGTAGTCAGCGGTGGTCCTGAATGCCAGAGAGCACTGATGGGCAGCAGGGGCCAGAGCCACACATGCAATGTTGGGCTACACTGGGGAGCACTGGAATCCCCATCATCTCATCTTGCAGGGATGACGGTGGCCCACTCAGGACAGGAATGTTTCTCCTTTCCCTGCCTTCTACCCCCTGCCCATTCCTCCTCAGTCACGACAGACTTCTTTTTTTTTTTTTTTTTTTGGGGGGGGGGGGGGGGGAGTCCGGTCGTGGGGCCTGAACTCTGGGCCTAGGCACTGTCCTTCAGCTCTTCAGCTCAAGGCTAGCGCTCTACCACTTGAGTCACAGCGCCACTTCCAGGTTTTTTCTTTTTGCTTATGTGGTGCTGAGGAATCGAACCCAGGGCCTCAGGCATGCAAGGCAAGCGCTCTACCACTGAGCCAACTTCCCAGCCCTCACGACGGACTTCTGTGCTGTGTGTTTCCAAGGAAGTCAGGTCCAGACTAACCCCTTCCAGGTAGTTTCTTTGGCAGAACCAACTTGGTTAATATGGTGATAAGGATGAGGTAGCAGAGAAGTGGGATGAAAGGACTGGGTAGGTGGCTGCAAGTCCTGCCTATTCTCACAGGTCTGGGTGCTGAAAGTCCTAGATGTTCAGTTGAGCTTAACTGCAGAAGCAACAGTGAAGCCAGGGGTAGTGTATTACAGAAAAATGCAGCAAGAGCCCAAGTGCCCCCAAGGAGCACACTGCAACAGGCACCTGTACGCGAACAATGTATGCTAAAAGGGCTGCTGAGCGGAAGCCAAGTCAGACATGTGGCATCCATGATACAGGACAATGTAGAGGCAAATAGCCAGGATGGATCAGGTTCTTGGGATGTGAGGGGGTAGAGCCATAGCTTTTGGCATGGGATAGGAGAAAGGTCACAGGGAAGAAGGGGGACTGTAAGGCCAGGGACTGATCCATGTACATACTCAAAAAAGTGTGGTTGTTGAAACAGCAGACCTTTCGTAATACAAGGGTCAAACAGCCAGGCACCGGTGGCTCACACCTGTAATCCTAGCTACTCAGGAGGCTGAGATCTGAAGATTGCGGTTCAAAGCCAGCTGGGGCAGGAAAGTCCGTGAGGCTCTTATCTCCAATAAACCACTCAGAAAACCAGAAGCGGCGCTGTGGTTCAAGCGGTAAAGTGCTCGCCTTGAGCTTAAGAGCACAGGGACAGCACCCAAGCCAAGAGTTCAAGCTCCATGACCTACCAATTAAAAAAAAAAAAAAGGGGTCAAACAATCCTTACTAGGCTAAGGTCCAGGTAGGGCTGGTGGTCCTTCCCAGAGGATTTGGGTTCCACCTGCTCCAGCTTCCAGAGGCCCCAAATCCTTTTTCTGCTCAAGGCCCCCTCTTCCCTCTTCATAGTAGTAGCATCTCCCATCTTGCTCTACGATCTTCCTGCCTGCTTGTTTCAATGTGGAATGGGGAGCAATCCTGGGGCTTGAAATCAGGGCTTGGTGCTGTCCCTAAGCATTTGTGCTCAAAGCTAGCACTCTACCACGTTGAGCCAAAGCCCCACTTCTGGTTTTGGGGAGCTTAATTTGTGATAACTTATGGACTTTACTGGCTGAGCTGGTTTCAAATCATGATCCACTCAGATCTCAGCCTGGCTTCTGCCTGCCTCTTACACTGTGGTGACAGTAGGTCTGTATGATCGAGGATGATCCCCAGACAGGCATCTATGGTGCCCAGTATCTACCTAAGCACAATAAAGTCACCCTCAAGTCTCCATATCACACAGGGGCTGGAAAACAGTAAGATTATTTGGAAGGAGGAAGCAGTTCCTATAGCCGCAGCAGAAACCTAGAAGTTAGGGCCTCTGGGGAAGAAGGTCCTGTCTGGAGGGGAACTGGCAGGAAAACAGAGCCTGCCTGAACAATGGACAGCACCTGCGGAGCAGGTGACTGGCCAGATCAAGTCAATGAAATCACTGAAAAAAGGATTCAAAAAGGGATTCAAATAGCTACTCAGAAGAGTGGGATGTGAGAATTACTTGAGTCCAGGAATTGAAAGCCAGCCTAGCCAACACTGCCAGACCTCATTTTGGAAAAAAAGAAAAAAAAAAATCTTTAAGTTTGTGCTGGAAATGGACAGAGCAAAGAGGATGGGCCTTCGCTAGATGTAGGGGCAAATGTTCATAATCCCAGTATTTGGGAAGCTGAGGCAGAAGGAACAAGAGTGTAGCCTGGAACAAGTGTGTAGCCAGGGCTACACAATGATGAGGTTTTCGTTTGTTTTGTTTGGTCAGTTGTGTGGCGTGAACTCCAGGCCTGGGTGCTGTTCTTGAGCCTCTTTGTGCTCAAGGCTAGTACTCTACCACTTGAGCCACCGCACCACTTCTAGCTTTTGAGTGATTAATTAGAGATAAGAGTTTCCCGGGAACTTTTTTGTCCCTGCTGGCTTTGAACCATGACCCTCAGATTTCAGCCCTTAGTAGCTAGGATTACAGGCATGAGCTACCAGTGCCTGGCTTGTGATGAGATCTTGTCTAAAAAAAAAAAAAAAAAGCCACCAGCCTGGTGGCATACACCTCTAATCCTAGCTACTCAGGAGGCTGGATCTGAGGATTGTGGTTCAAAGCCAGCCTGGGCAGGAAAGTCTGTGAGACTCTTATCTCCAATAAACCTCTAGAAAACCAGAAATGGCGCTGTGGCTCAAGTGGTAGAGTGCTCGCCTTGAGCTGAAGAACACAGGGACAGTGCCCAAGCCCAGAGTTCAAGCCCCACGACCGACAAAAAAAAAAAGCTAGCCTGGGCAGGAATGTCTGTGAAACTCTTATCTCTAATAAACCACCAGAAAACTGGAAGTGGCACTGTAGTTCAAATGGTAGACCGCTAGCCTTGAGCTGAAGAGCTGAGGGACAGTGCTCAGGACCAGAGTTCAAGCCCCACGACTGACCACCCCCCTCCCCCCAAAAAAAGGCCAGGCACCAGTGGCTCATGTCTGTAATCCTAGCTACTCAGGAGGCTGAGATCTGAGGACTGCGTTTGAAAGCCTGCCTAGGCAGGAAAGCCGGAGAGACTCTTATCACCAAAAAACCATTCAGAAAACTGCAATGGTGCAGTGGCTCAAGTGGTACAGCACTAGCCTTGAGCAAAAGAGCTCAGAAACAGCACCCCAGGCCCTGAGTTCAAGTACCACAATCGACCAAAAAAAAAAAAGCCAGGCAGCAGTGGCTCACATCTGCTATCTCAGAGCTACTTAGGAGGTAGAGATCAGGAGAGTAACAGCTGGAAGCCAACTCAGGCAGAAAGTTATTAAGATCTCTATCTCAAAAAGATAGCTGGAGAGGCTGGGAAGGTGACTCGGTGGTAGAGTGCTTGCCTTGAATGCATGAGGTGGTGGGTTCGATTCCTCGGTACCACATAAGCAGAAAAAGCCAGAAGTGGTCCTCTGGCTTAAGTGGTAGAGCACTAGGCTTGAGCTGAAGAGCTGAGGGACAGTGTTCAGACCCAGAGTTCAAGGCCCCACGACCGACAAAAATTACATATACATATATATATTATATATATATACACACACACCACAAACATATATGTATATATACATATATATATATATATACATATATATATATATATAGCTGAAAAGCTGAGCACCAGTGGTTCATGCCTATAATCCTAGCTACTCAGGAGGCTGAGATCTGAGGATCTCGGTTCCAAGCCAGCTCAGGCAGGAAAGTCTGTGAGACTCTTATCTCCAATTAACCATCAGAAAACTGGAAATGATGCTGTGGCTGAAGTGGCAGAGTGCTTGCCTTGAGCTGAAGAGCTGAGGGACAGCATCCAGGTCCAGAGTTCAAGCCCCATAACTGACAGAAGAAAAAGAAAAAAAAAAGCCAACCTGAGCAGGAAAGTCTATAAAACTTTTATCTTCAAAGAACTACCAAAAGCCAGAAATGGCCAGGTGCTGATGGCTCACGCCTGAATCCTAAGTACTCAGGAGGCTGAGATCTGAGGATTGCCATTCAAAGCCAGCCTGGGAAGGAAAGGCTAAGAGACGCGTATCTCCAATTAAACACTAAAAAAGGTGGAAGTAGAGCTGTGGCTCAAGTGGCAGAGTGCCAGCCTGGAGTGAAAAAGCTAAGGGTTAGCACTCAGGATCTGTGTTCAAGCCCCAGTACCACACACAAATAGCTGAGTGTGATGGTCCATGCCTGTCATCCCAGCTACATGGGAAAAAGAGGAGTTAGCCAGTATGTGTCACGTTAAAGCTCAATTCCAGACCCCAGAAGCATGTCTATGAGACTGGTCAAAATCATCTTATGCAGTTGGCCCTGGGATTATTACAAAGTCCATCAAGGCCAAGAGGACCTCCTGGTGTTCCTTTGTACTCAAACATTGCTGGAGCAGCTGTGCAGTGCGGTCTTTGGCAGATAAAGCACAAGAGAGCCAGCCTCAATTCCCCTTTCCCAAGACTAGAGGTCTGGGAGACCCACACTGGGTCACACTCAATCTGGTGATATCTTCAGAAGCTTCTAAAAGCCAGGCACCAGGCAATGGGGCTAAGTGTCCTTCCTGGTGTCCTCTGTGGACTTCATCCCCCAGATCTGCAGACTATGCTGCAGGATAAATGTAGCAACGCCTGACCCATTGAGGTTCCTGTCAAAAGGGAACAGCTAAAAACCTAGACAGCTGCACTAGGAAGGTTCAGAAACACAAGTCAGATCTTCCTATACTTGCACAAACACACAAAAAAGTACAAGGCTGGGGGGCTGGGAATGTGGCTTAGTGATAGAGTGCTTGCATAGCATGCATGAAGCCCTGAGTTTGATTCCTCAGTACCACATATGCAGAAAAAGCCAGAAGTGGCACTGTGGCTCAAGTGGTAGAGCGCTAGCCTTTAGCAAAAGAAGCTCAAGGACAGTGCCCAGGCCCAGAGTTCAAGCCCCAGGACTGGCAAAAAAAAAAAAAAAAAAAGGTGTGTGTGTGTGGGGAACACATTTCGGGGAAATTATGCTGCTACGGAAAACATACTACTGGAAATATTTGTTCAGGTGTCTTGGGTAGCAAGAAAACTCTACGAAGCATTTTTTTTTTGGGGGGGAGGGGTCTTAAGGCTTGAACTCAGGGCCTGGCAGCTGTCCCTGAGCTCTTTTTGCTAAATGGTAGTGCTCTACTGCTTTGAGCCACAGTGCTTTTTGGGGGAGAGGGGGTCAGTCATGGGTCTTGAAGTGGCTCAAGTGGTAGAGTGCTAACCTTGAGCACAGAGAGGCTGGCAAAAATAAAAAGTAAATAAATAAAAATAAAAATGCAAGGAGTTGGAGGCCTGGGTGGTAGAGTACCCTCCAATGAGAGAGTATCAGATACTGAGTTTGATACTGAGTTTAAGTCTCCCACAAAAAAAAAGAAAAAAGATGGGCTTCAAAGGTGGCTCAGTGGTAGAGCGCTTGCCTTGCATGCATGAGGCCCTGGGTTCAATTCCTCAGCACCATATAAGCAAAAAGAAAAAAGCCGGAAGTGGCACTGTGGCTCAAGAGGTAGAGCGCTAGCCTTGAACTGAAGAGCTGAGGGACAGCGCCCAGGCCCAGAGTTCAGGTCCCATGACCGGACCCAAAACACACACACACACACACACACACACACACACACACACACACAGAAAGAAAAGAAAAGAAAAAGAAAAAGAAAAAGAAAAAGAAAAAGAAAAAGAAAAAAGAAGTAAGACCCTGATTTCAAACCCTAGTATAGAGGGGGCAGAACAATATCCTAACCATGGTGTGTTCCTTGGGCTGGGAAGGTGGCTCAGTGGTAGAGTGCTTGCTTTGCATTCATGAGACCCTGGGTTCAATTCCTCAGCACCAAATAAGCAGAAAAAGCCAGAAGAGCCACTGTGGCTCAAGTGGCAGAGCACTAGCTTTGAGCTGAAGAGCTGAGGAATAGAGCCCAGGCCCAGGGTTCAGGCCCCATGACTGACTAAATAAACAAATAAATAAATACAACTATGGTGTGTTCCAGGGTTGCCTAAGGAGAGAGATGAGGAGCTCAGGTAGGTAACGAAGCATGTCAAAATTCCTGTGTGTGGGGCTGGGAAGGTGGCTCAGTGGTAGAGCGCTTGCCTTGCATGCATGAGGCCCTGGGTTCGATTCCTCAGCACCACATAAGCAAGAAGAAAAAAGCCGGAAGTGGCGCTGGGGCTCAAGTGGTAGAGTGCTAGCCTTGAGCTGAAGAGCTGAGGGACAGTGCCCAGGCCCAGAGTTCAGGCCCCACGACCAGACTAAAAAAAAATTAAAAAAAAAAAAAAACAACTCCTGTGTGTGTATGAAGGGTGCAGTGGCTCACACATGTAATCCTAGCTACTCAGGAGGCTGAGATCTGAGAATTGCAGCTCAAAGCCAACCAGGGCAGGAAAGTTCATGAGATGCTTATCTCCAATAAACCACCAAACCAGAAGTGGCACTGTGGCTCTGGCTCAAGTGGTAGAGCACTGGCCCTGACCTGAAGAGCTGAGGGACAGTGCCCAGGACGAGTTCAAGCCCCATAACTGACAAAAAAAAAAAGTGTGTGTCATTTGTCCTCACTCACAGTACCCAAACAAGTTGTCCAAGTTACCCACTAAATAATGAATTTCTCCTAGGGGAGAAAACAGCATTTCCAATCAGCATGTAATAGCCAATCAGCTTATTCCCTCCATTCCATTAGAAACTAAAGAAGACACCCAGGTTAGTTATATATTGTAACTGAAGCAGCCAGGTAAGGAAACATACCAGTAGGCAGGAGAGAAGGGGAGTGGAAGGCAGAGCAAAAAATAGCCTTACCAATGTCAGAAGTCACAGGATCAGGAAAAGTGCAACAATGTCGCGAGAAAGCAGAACTCCCCCATCCCCCAACCAGGGAATGGTTGGAATGGAACCAGAGAACCAGGTTCTCTGCCTCTTATGATGACCCCTCACAGTGAGTGGTTCAGCCAACAACCTGGCATTAAAAGGCATCAGACAGCTGCCCTGTTTCAGGACTTTTTCCTCTGTTCAGTAGAAAGACTTTACTACTTGTACAGCCTAAATGGTATCCTTCAATGAAGCCAGAGGCAAGTGGCCACGATCTCTGTTCTCCTTAATCTAGGTCACAAGTTGGGGGAAGGGAATGGAGGGTAAGGAAATGAAGCTCACAGCAACAATTTTACTTCTGGAAAACCGTTTCCCAGCCCCGGCTTTCAGGTTGTTTGAAGCTGGCTTCCTCATCCCAGGATCTCCCCCACCCCTACCCCCCAACCACTCCTTTTTGTGTCCTAGGCTGCAACCATAAGCAGCCCTACCTTCCTGAGAGCTAGGACCCAGAGTCTAGAGCCTGAAACCCCAGTGGGATTTACTGTCAGGCCCCAGAAAACGGCCGAAGGAAAAGACTTTTCTTCAGCAGGAACCTGTGGACCCTTGGCTTGGCTTGTCAAGGGGGAAATCTCTACTAGAGATCCGGACAGGCACCCCCGGTTCAGAAATGCATTAAGGTGAGATGGCACCTGCGAGGTCGCGCTGGGTGAGGGTGGGGTCCCTGGTGGAGGTGTGAGAGCACACCTGAAACTCGCTCCGAGTAAACCGAGGCTTTGAGAACAGCACCCAGCATCGGGGCCCGACACCCCGCCTATGTACACACTTGCCCCCCAAGTGGACAGACAACTGCTGCTCACGGGTGAATTGACGCTAAGGTAAAGGAGAGAATATGCCGGGCTACAGCCCCTGAGGGCAGGCAGCCAGGGCCGGACCCGAGACCAGAGAAGCACCTCGCGAGCGACCCAGGGGCTGGTTGGAGGCCGAGTGGGCCAGGCAGGCAGGGCCCAGGCAGGAACCAAATCAGGCAGCCCCGATCAGCGCGGCTCACCTCGTCCTCCTTGTGGTTACGAATGCCGCGGACCAGGTCCTGGAGGTTCTTGTCGAACATGCGGTCGATGCTGCCCTTTACCATCTTGAGGGCCATCGCGGCGGCCCACGGGCTGTGGTCCCCGGAGAACCCCGGCCGGGAGCAGCAAGGAAGCCCGGAGGCCGCGCCTACCGCCGGCGGAACGCAGTGCTGCCGGCCACCGCGGTGGAGCAGACGCCCAGGCCAGAGCGGCGGCGGGGTCTGGGAGCGGCGGCGGCGGCGGCAGGGGCGGCCACCCGCTGGACAAGGGCCCGCGCTCCCACTCCCGGCCGCTCGCAAATGGCGGACAAGATGGCGGCAGGTCAGCTGACAGCGGCCGTCAGGTCTTAGCCGGCCCGCCCCCGGAAGCCCCGCCTTCCTAGAATCCCCGCCCTTCAAATTCGGTTTCCTTGACGACGACAGGCAACCCAATATCAAGGCGGACACCGCCCTTTTGACTATTCCGTTCCTCCTCTTCCTTTTCGGAGTCCTGTTCTTTCATTGGTCAGTATCTTATGGAACTCCATCGACTTCCTTATTCCGGGTTCTAACCACGCCCCTGAGTAATGGCAGGCCTGTTCCGCCCCTTGGCTAGGTGACATTAATAGGAGTGTTTTCGTGTGGGCGGAGCTAGTTGTGGGCGTGGCTCCACGTGGCGCTCATCCCTCAGGTTCTGAAGAATCCAGCTCCGCCTTTTCTAAATCTAAAAGATGACGCTACCTGAGAACCTCCAAACCCACGCTGCGGCGAAGCAATCTGGCCCCTTTCCGTTTCACAAAATACACACACACACACACACACACACACACACACACACACACACACACACACACACAGAGGAGTGATCAGAATTGATTTCAAAAGGAAGTTTCAACTATATGACCTCCACATTAAATATAGAACCAAACTCTGGGCCTGGGCGCTGTCCCTCAGCTCTTCAGCTCAAGGCTAGCGCTCTACCACTTGAGCCACAGCGCCACTTCCGGCTTTCTTCTTAGGTGGTGCTGAGGAATCGAACCAAGGCCCTCAGGCATGCAAGGCAAGCCCTCTACCACTGAGCCACCTTCCCAGCCCCACAGTAGGATTGTTTGATCCCAGGAATTTGGTTCCAGCCTTGAACAACACCCAGAAATCTTTCTTTTGTTGGTTGTGAGGCTTGCTCAAGGTTAGTGCTCTTGCCACTTCGAGCTATAACACCACTTCTAATTTTCTGGTGGTAAATGGGAGATGAGATTCTCATGGAGGCTGGGAATGTGGTCGGTGGTAGAGTGCTTGTCTAGCATGCCTGAAACCCTGGGTTCGATTCCTCAGTACCACATAAACAGAAAAAGCCAGAAATGGTGCTGTGGCTCAAGTGGTAGAGTGCTAGCCTTGAGCAAAAGAAGCTCAGGGACGGTGCCAGGGCCTTGAGTTCAAGCTCCAAGACTGGCAAAAAACAATTTAAAAAAAAATCTCATGGAGTTTCCTGACTGGGCTGGCTTTGAATTGTGATTCTCAGATCTCAGCCTCCTGAGTAGCTAGGATTACAGATGTGAACAGCAGCATCCTGCTATTTTTTCTTTTCCTTTTTTTTTTTTTTTTTTTTTGAGACAGGATCTTGTATTATTCAGGATGGTCTCTGATTTGTGATCCTCCTACCTCAGTTTTTTTTGGTTTTTTGTTTTTTTTGGGGGGGGGGGCGGTCGTGGGGCTTGAACTCTGGGCCCGGGCGCTGTCCCTCAGCTCTTCAGCTCAAGGCGAGTGCTCTACCCCTTGAGCCACAGTGCCACTTCCGGTTTCTAGTGGTTTATTGGAGATCAGAGTCTCATGGACTTTTCTGCTTGGGCTAGCTTTGAACCATGATCCTCAGAGCTCAGCCTCCTGAGTAGCTAGGATTACAGGCGTGAGCCACTGGTGCCCGGCTTACCTCAGATTTTTGACTGAGATTGCATTCAGGCATTCCCCATCCCATACCTCCACCAGACCCTATCTTTAAAATAATTGAAACAGATTGAAAATAGTAGTGTATATCTACAATTCCATCACTCAGGAAACTGAGGCAGAATTATGAATCAAGGATAGCCTGGTTACATTGGGAAACCTTGCCTCAAACAAAAAATATCTGAAACAGGACATGATGGAACATACATGTAATCTCAGCACCTGGAGGCTGAAAGCATGGTGGAAGCCTAGCCTAGTATGTGCCAGCCTAAGTAAACACAAGGCTCTGAGTTCAAATCCTAGTATTATCATCAAATCCAGAAAGGGGAAAACTGAGGCAGAAGGATCTCCAGTTCAAGGCCAGCTTGAACTGCATTGCCAGTCTTGGTTTTCGGGGAGGGGGGAGGTTTGGGGCCAAGAGTGAGTTCTGGTCTCCTGATAGTTATGGCTCACAACTATAATCGTAGTTACTCAGAAGGCTGAAGTTTGAGTATCTGGATTCCAAGCCACCTGGGCATACAAATCCAAGAGAATCTTATTTTCAATTAACCAACAAAATGGAGGTGAGGCTCAAGTGTAGAGCACCAGCCTGGAGCAAAAAAGCTAAACAAGGGCACAAAGCCCTGAGTTCAAGTCCCAGTACCAGCACACACACATATAAAAAAAAAAAAAAAAAAAAAAACCTGAGTCTTGCTGGTTGTTGGTGGCTTGTGCTTGTAATCCTAGTAATCAGGAGATTGAAATCTTAAGGATCTCGGTTCAAAGGCAGCCTGGGCAGGAAAGTACAGGAGATACTTATCTCAAGTTAACCACTAAACAAGCTGGAAGTGGAGCTGTGTCTCAAGTGGTAGAGTGCTAGCATTGAGCAAAAAAACTTGGGACAGCACCCAGGCCCCGAGTTCAAACTACAGAACCAGCATTAAAAAGAACAGAATGATTGGGCTGGGAAGGTGGCTCAGAGGTAGAGTGCTTGCCTTGCATGCATGAGGCACTGGGTTCAATTCCTGAGCACCACATAAGCAGAAAAAGCCGGAGATGGCGCTGTGGCTAAAGGTGGTAGAGCTCTAGCCTTGAACTGAAGAGCTGAGGGACAGCGCCCAGGCCCAGAGTTCAGGCCCCATGACCAAAGAAAAAAAAAAAAAAGGACAGAATAATAGGAGCTGGGAATGTGGCTTAGTGGTGAATGCTTGCCTAGTATACATGAAGCCTTGGGTTCAGTTTGTCAGGACCACATAAACAGAAAAATAAGAAGTATCACTGTGGCTCAAGTGATAGAATGCTAGCCTTGAGCAGAAGCAGCTCAGGGACAGTACCCAGACCATGAGTTCAAGCCTCAGGACTGGTAAAACAACAACAACAAAAGAACAGAATGATGGGGTTGGAGGCATGGCTCAGTCAGTTGAGCACCAGCCAATGAGCAAAGTATCAGATAGTGAGTTTGAGTCCAGGTTTCACAAAAACAACAAAAAGAATGAGTCCTACAACCCTGAGTTACCACCATACTCCTGTATCCTGAATTCAGATGACAAATGCTAGTAGGGATGTGGAGAAAGAGGAACATTACTGCACTTCTGGTGGGAATGTAAACTAATAAACCACTCTAGAAAGCAGTCTGGAGTTTCTTCAGAAAACTAAACATAGACATACCCTACGACCCAGCCACACCACTCCTAGGCATCTACCCTGAGCAACAGGAACCAGGTTATGACAAGGACGCCTGCACCTCCATGTTCATTGCTGCATTGTTCACAATAGCCAAGATATGGAAACAACCCAGTTGCCCCACTACAGATGAATAGATCTAAAAATTGTGGTACCTATATACAATGGAATTTTACACAGCCATTAGAAAGGATAAAACAATGGCATTCCCAGGAAAATGGATGGAATTAGAACAAATCATGTTGAGCAAGATAAGCCAAGAACAGAGAGACAAATGGCACATGGTCTCCTTGATATGCAGATGTTAGATTCAAAATGCAATGAAATGCAATAAAGTAAACAGGACTCAAGTTACCCATACACTGTGAAACCAAAAAATGTCAGTCTTGGAAGAATAACCCCAAACTGTAATACCCAAGCACCTCTTTGTATGTGCATAAAACAATATGCAGACTGAAAAGAACCCCAAAGACAAGGAAACAAAGGACTTCTCAATTTGTCTTATCATTTTTAGATTACTCTATATTCTTTACTTCATATATGGTGTATACATGTGTACATCTGAAGGAAGCTGGGAGGAGGGCACAGAATCAGTGGAAAGCAGGTGAAAAAAAATACACCAGAGGGCCCCATAAGCTGCACTGGACATTGATGAAAGTGAACTAAGCAACTCAAGGGTGGTGATGGGAGGGAGGGAAGGAGAAGGAAAGAGGATACAGCTGATACTAAGCAAAACTAAAGAAATTATTTGGAAGAAATAGTTTTATTGTTTTGCCTTGCATGCATGAGGCCCTGGGTTCAATTCCTTAGCACCACACAAGCAGAAAAGGCCGGAAGTGGCACTGTGGCTCAAGTGGTAGAGCGCTAGCCTTGAGCTGAAGAGCTGAAGGACAGCGCCCAAGCCCAGAGTTCAGGCCCCACGGCTGACAAAAACAACCAAAAAAAGAAAGAAAAAAAAAAGAATTGGTTTAGCCAGGCAATGGTGGCTCTTGCCTGTAATCCTAGCTACTCAGGAAGCTGAGATCTGAGGATCACTGTTCAAAGCCAGCCCGGGGAAGGAAAATTCGTGAGACTCTGATCTCCAATAAACCACTAGAAAACCAGAAGTGAGCTGTGGCTCAAGCGGTAGAGCACTCACCTTGAGCTGAAGAGCACAAGGACAGCGCCCAAGCCCAGACAGAGTTCAAGCCCTACAACCGACAAAAAAATAAATAAAAAGGGGCTGGGAAGGTGGCTCAGTGGTAGAGTGCTTGCCTTGCATGCCTGAGGCCCTGGGTTCGATTCCTCAGCACCACATAAGCAAGAAGAAAAAACAAAAGCCGGAAGTGGCGCTGTGGCTCAAGGGGTAGAGCGCTAGCCATGAGCTGAAGAGCTGAGGGACAGCGCCCAGGCCCAGAGTTTAGGCCCCACGACCAGACCCCCCCAAAAAAATAAATAAAAAATAAAAAGTTTTATTGTTAAAGTTCAAAGAGTTCATAAGCTTTGTAGATTAAGATAATGATGATTATTTTTATTTATTTATTTATTTTTTTGAGTCCGGTTGTGGGGCCTGAACTCTGGGCCTGGGCGCTGTCCCTCAGCTCTTCAGCTCAAGGCTAACGCTCTACCATTTGAGCCACAGCGCCACTTCCGGCTTTTTTCTTTTTGCTTATGTGGTGCTGAGGAATCGAACCCAGGGCCTCAGAGGCATGCAAGGCAAGCGGTCTACCACTGAGCCATCTTCCCAGCCCGATAATGATGATTATTATTGTGAAGGTTAAACTGTGTTTTTGACTTTAGCTAAGTATAGCTATGCCCCAGTATTATGAAATTTATGTAAACAATCTCAATAAAGAAACATTTGGAGGGGGGAAAAAAGAATGAATCCTGAAGGCTCAAGGACTCAAGGGGCTGCTAAAGAGAAAGCCACTTACAGCTTGGGCCTAAGTGAATGGGAACTCAGATGAGTGAATAATTAATTCACAACTCTACAGTTTGAAAGGTTACGGTTCAATATGGAAGCTGCTAGCCACAGTGCCTCTTCAGCATTTGAACTGTGGGCAGTGATACTGAGTAACTGAATTCAAAACTTCATTTAAAATTGAATATGGCATTATTAGAAACAGAAAATGTAACACTTGGCAAAGATGTGACGAAACTGGAAGCTGGGTGTACTGCTGGTAGGAAAGTAGCATGGAGCAGCTGCTATAGAAAGCAGTCAGTTTCTCAAAATTTGATACAGAATCAGGTGTGGTGGTATACACTTATAATCCCAGCATTTGAGAGGTTGTCTGTGAGAATGAAAGTTTGAGGCCAGCCTGGGCAAAGAGAGAGAGAGAGAGAGAGAGAGAGAGTCTTTTGAAGAAGTCCATTTAGTTGGTGAAATATTCTGATGTTAGGACACTGGGAGCCAGCAGCAGGTGGCTGATGCCTGTAATCCTAATTCCCCAGGAGACTAAGATCTGAGGATTGTGGTTTGAAGTTAGCTCAGTCAGGAAAGCCCATGAAATTCTAATCTCCAATTAACCAGCAAAAAGCTGGTTATTTGAAGGTGTGGCTCAAGTATCGCCTTTAGCGATAAAGCTAAGTGAGAACATGAAGCCCTGAGTTCCAGTCCCAGTACAGCACACATTTTAAAAAAGTACTCCATGCCAGGCGCTGGTAGCTCATGCCTGTAATCCTAGCTACTCAGGAGGCTGAGATCTGAGGATCATGGTTCAAAGCCAGCCCAGGCAGGAAAGACCATGAGACTCCTATCTCCAATAAATCACTAGAAAACCAGAAGTGGGTGGCGGGGGGAGGATGGGATGGGAAGGGGAAACAAAGGAGGAGGCTACAATTCTTGATAGGAAATGTACTCATTATCTTGCCCATGTAATTGTAACCCATATGTACAGTATTTTCACAATAAAAAAAAAAAAAAAAAGAAAACCAGAAATGGTGCTAAACTCAAGTGGTAGATGCTTGCCTTGAGCTGAAGAGCTCAGGGACAGTGCTCAGGCCCAGAGTTCAAGCCCCATGACTGACAAAAAAAAAAAAAAAAGGACTCCAGGACTGGGAATGTGGCTTAGTGATAGAGTGCTTGCTTAGCATGCATGAAGCCCTTGATTCAATTCCTCAGTACCACATAAACTTTAGAAAAAGCTGGAAGTGGCTCTGTGGCTCAAGTGGTAGAGTGCTAGCCTTGAGCAAAAGAAGCCCAGGGATTGAGGCTGGAAGGTGGCTCAGTAGTAGAGTGCTTGCTTTGCATGCATGAGGCCCTGAGTTCGATTCCTCAGCACCACATAAGCAGAAAAAGCTGGACGTGGCGTTGTGGCTCAAGTGGTAGAGCATTAGCTAGCCTTGAGCTAAATTGCTGAGGGACAGTGCTCAGGCCCCACAACTGACAAAAAAAAAAAAAAAACCCACTCAGGAACAGTGCCCAGGCACATCTAGCTGTGACTTGACTCTGCAGAAAGACCTCAATAGGTTTTAAATATATGTCTTTGGAATTTCTGCTTGCTTATCTGTATAGGGGGAAACCAAGTATTATTTTCTGGGTCTCAACTGTGTGTGACAACTGTGTCTGATGTGTGGTTATCATACCTAGAGAAGTTCTAGTCAGAGTCAATGGAGGCCAGGAAACTGCCCAGCACCCTTGTCGTGCTTAGAATTCCCCTTCCCTGATACCTCATTCTTAAGAATGGCAATCTAAACCCGGTGCTGGTGGCTCACACCTGTAATCCTATCTTCTCAGAAGGCTGAGATCTGAGGATGGAGGTTTGGAGTCAGGCTGGGCAGAAAAGTCTGTGAGGCTGGGTGATAGTGGTGGCTCACACCTATAATCCTAGCTACTCAGAAGGCTGCTGTCTGAGGATCAAGGTTTGAAGCCAGTCAAGGCAGAAAAGTAAGATGTTTGTGTGTGTGTGCACACATGCCAGTTCTGGGGCTTGACTTCAGGGCCCAGTCACTATCCCTGAGCTTTATTTGTTTAGGGCTAGTACTTGAACCTCACTTGAACCTCAGCTCCACTTCTGGTTTTTTTGGTAATTAATTGGAGATAAGAGTCTCAAGGGCCTTCTGCCTGGGCTGGCTTCTAAGCACAATCCTCAGATCTCAGCCTCTGGAGCTAGGATTACAGGCGTGAGTCATTGGTGCCCAAGAGTAAGTCCTGGGATCCTGGGACCCATGCATTACATCTAAAATCCTTGCTATTTAGAAGGCTGAGATCTGAGGTCTGAATACCAAACCAGCCTGGGCAAGGAAATCCAAGAAATTCTTATCTCCAATTAACCAGCAAAACTGGAAGTAGAACTGTGGTTCACATGGTAGAGCATGATGGAGAATGACTTGAACTGAAAGCACTCACTTTTTCCCTGACAGCCATACCTTAGAACTGTCCTTGCTGCTGACCCCTCTAAAACATCTCCCCTTCAATTCCCCTGAAAAATACACCCTGGGGTCTTAGAAAAGATGCTGACACCCATAGAAAACATAGATACTGTTGATACTTTGAAACTTCTCAGTCAAAATAACATTGCTGGGCTGGGAAAGTGGCTCAGTGGTAGAGTGCTTGCCTTGCATGCATGAGGCCCTGGGTTCGACTCCTTAGTACCACATAAGCAGAAAAAGCCAGAAGTGGTGCTGTGGCTCAAGTGGTAGAGCGCTTGCCTTGAGCTGAAGAGCTGAGGGACAGCATCCAAGCCCAGAGTTCAGGCCCCATGACTGGCAAAATAAAAAAATTTAAAAAAAACCCCACAAAACATTGCTCACCTACCCCTCTTCCATCTTACTTTCTTCCAACTGCCTGGTCTGACTTCACTCTTTCTGCCTAATATTTAAAGAACCCCCTAGTTGTAAGGAAGATGCGCCATTTCCCCTTCAGTTGAACTGAAGGCGATTTGGTTGCCCTTCTGAGGTTTTCCTCCTGGATAAAACTGATTAGACTGTTCAGTCCCCCTTTCTGCTCTTTTTTCTTTTCTTACAGAACTCCAGCATTGAGGAGAAATACTAAGGGACAATGGCAAAGCCCTGTGTTCAAGCCCTAGCATTGGCACACACACATATACACTGACTTCATTTAGCTAATGGTTTCCTGTGGATATATGTACATATATCAAAACTGATCAAATGCTGGCCACGGTGGCTAATGCCTGTATTTCTAGCTACTCAGGAGGCTTAGACCAAAGGATCACAGTTTCAAGCCAATCTAGGCAGAAAAGCCTATGAGACTCTTATTTTCATTTATTTATTTAGATCAGTCGTGGTTCGTGAAATCTGGGCCTGGGTGCTGTTCCTCAGCTCTTCAGCTCAAGGCAAGTGCTCTACCACTTGAGCTACTTCTGGGTTTCTGGTGGTTAATTGGAGATAAGAGTCTCATGGACTGCCTGCTTAGGCTGGCTTTGTATGGCAATCCTCAGATCTCAGCCTCCTGAATAGTTAGGATTACAGGCGTGAGCCATCAGTATCCAGTGAGACTCTTATTTTCGATTAACTACCAAAAAGCTGAAAGTAAGGGTATCGTATAAATGGTAGAGCACTAGCCTTGAGCAAAAAAGCCAACAAAGAGCATGAGGTCCTGAGTTCAAGCCCAAGTATAGGCATAAGAAAACCAACAAAACAAACATGTTCTATCTGAATTCTGTTTTATGTTTCTGAACTACCACTTAAACTCAGGATGTGTGGGTGTGTGTATGGGTGTGTTTGTGTGTGTGTGTGTGTGCTCACGTGCACCAGTTTTGGGGCTTGAACTCAGAGTTGGGGATCTTCTCTGAGTTTCTTTTGCTCAAGGCTAGCACTTTACTACTTCAGCCATAGCTCCATATCTGGCTCTTTTGGTGCTTAATTTGAGATGAGTCTTTTTTTTTGTCGGTCGTGGGGCTTGAACTCTGGGCCTGGGCACTGTCCCTCAGCTCTTCAGCTCAAAACGAGAGCTCTACCACTTGAGCTACAATGCCACTTCCGGTTTTGTGGTGGTTTATTGGAGAAAGGAGTCTCATGGTCTCTCCTGCCTGGGCTGGCTTTGAACCACAATCCTCAGATCTCAGCCTCCTGAGTAGCTAGGATTACAGGCGTGAGCCACCAGCGCCCGGCGAGATGAGTCTTTTTTTTTAATGTTTTTTAATGTTTTATCTCCCCTCTGTATGGAAATACCATACAGAGGGGAGATAAAAGTCTTCCAGACTTGCTTTCCCCAACTGACTTCAAATTGTAATTCTCAATTCTCAGCCTCTTAATTAGCTAGGATTACAGGCATGAGCCACTAGTGCCCACCTTGAACTAAGAATCTCTTGCTTTCACTTGGCTTTTTCTGCTCAAGATTGGCATTCTACCATTTTTTTTTTTTTTTTTGTCCGTGGTGGGGCCTGAACTCTGGTCCTGGGCACTGTCCCTCAGCTCTTCAGTTCAAGACTAGAGCTCTACCACTTGAGCCACACAGTGTCACTTCCAGCCTTTTCTGCTTTTGTGGTGCTGAGGAATTGAACCCAAGGCATCATGCATGCAAGGCAAGCACTATACCACTGAGCCACTTTCTCACCCCATTCTACCATTTTGAATCACACCTTTACTTCCATTTTTTACTGGCTAATTGGAGATAAGAGTCTAATGGACTTTCTTGCCCAGGCTGGCTTTGAACTGCAATCTTTGCATCTCATCCTCCTGAATAGCTGAGCCAACTGCTCCCAGCCCATTATTTTATTTTTTATAAGTCTCTACCAGTTCCTCTCATTTACAAGTTCTATGAGAAAGATCTTTATCTTGCTTGGGATATGAATATGCTATAGTGAAATGTTTTAAGTTTCTGAAGACTCAAGAAGGCTTTGGACAAGAGCCAATTATTGTAGCCCTAAAGAAGCTGGGAAGGTGGCTCAGTGGTAGAGTGCTTGCCTTGCATGCATAAGGCCTTGGGTTTGATTTCTCAGCACCACATAAGCAAAAAGAAAAAAGCTGGAAGTGGCGCTGTGGCTCAAGTGGTAGAGTACTAGCCTTGAGCTGAAGAGCTGAGGGACAGCGCCCAGGCCCAGAGTTCAAGCCCCACGACTGGACAACCCCGCCAAAAAAAAAAAAAGAAGAAGAAGAAGCTGGTGGGAGGCTGGGAATATGGCTTAGTGGTTAAGTGCTCTCTTAGCATGTATGAAGCCTTGGGTTTGATTCCTCAGCACCTCATAAACAGAAAAATCTCGAAGTGGTGCTGTGGCTCAAGTGGTAGAGGGCTAGCCTTAGGCAAAAGAAACTCAGGGACAGTGCCTAGGCTCTGAGTTCAAGCCCCAGGACTGGCCAAAAAAAAAATTGGTGGGATGACTGCAACCTTCAGAGCAACCAGCAGGGGGCAGTGCTAGCCAGGCTCAAAAGAGGGGATGCTCCTCTAGAATGATTTAGACAAGTGCCTTGAGCTGCAGAACTTTGTCTGAAGTACATATATCTATCAATATTTGATCCACTATGGAATCAATTCCCATCTATTAATCCATCCATCCATCCGCTCATCCATACATCCACCCATCCTTTCCTCTACTCACCCACCCAGTCATTCAAAAACTAAATACTGAATATCTACTGTATGCCATCCTTGGCAGTGACCAGAGATGAAGGAGAAACCATAGCCAGGAGAAGGTTTGGAAAATGTCCAGGCAGACACCAAGATAAAATGAAGGGCTAGCTAAACATTTGGAGGAACAGAAAAAGAGGCTGGTGGAATTGGAGGAGAGAGAAACCGGATAGCTTAGAGGGCTTAATAAGGACCAGATCAGCCATCATTTTATAGGAGCATTCACTGAGTCATTTCATTATACCCCCATATGCTCACTTATATATTTTTAATTAATTAATTTTTTAAAGTCACAAACCCCTTTTAATTTTCACAATGACAGTCATCATTATCTTAATCTACATTGCTAATAAACTCTTTGAACTTTAACAATAGAACTATTTTTTACAAATCAAGTGATATATATATATATATCTTTCCTTTTGCTTAGTTTTAGCTGTTCTCTCTTTCTCTCTCCTTCCCTCCCTCCCATCACCGCCCTTGAGTTGCTTAGTTCACTTTCATCAATGTTGTTCATTTGTTTTCATATTTGCATCCATCCTGGGGCTGGAACTCAGGCCTGGGCACTATCCTTGAGCTTTTTTGGGGGGAGAGGGGGCTTGTCCCTTCAAAAGCCAAAATTAGCTGAGTCCTATAATCCTAACTACTCAGCAAGCTGAGATCTGAGGATCATAGTTCAAAGCTGGCGAGAACAGGAAAGTCCCTGAGACTTTTTTTTTTTTTGTGGATGTTCATGGGGCCTGAACTCTGGGCCTGGGCGCTGTCCCTCAGCTCTTCAGCTCAAGGCTAGCGCTCTACCACTTGAGCCACAGCACCACTTCCGGCTTTTTTTCTTTTTGCTTATGTGGTGCTGAGGAATTGAACCCAGGGCCTCAGGCATGCAAGGCAAGCTAGCACTGAGCCACCTTCCCAGCCCCTAGACTTTTCTACTTTTGCAGGCCACTTGTGAATCCAACTCTGTCATCCTGAACAGATTCTCTCAACTCCACTAGGCTTTACTGAGTTTCTCAAGTGCACAACGTTGTAGTCATCCAGGGAAATGAGGTAAGTATCTTCTGTGTTAGCAAGAGTTGTAAAAATGCTGTGTAACAAATGCTATATCAGGGTTGGGAAGGTGGCTTAGTGATAGTGTGCTTGCCTAGTATGCACAAAGCCCTGGGTTCAATTACTCATTGCCACATAATGCAGAAAAAGCCAGAGGTGGGATGGGAAGGTGGCTCAGTGGTAGAGCGCTTGCCTTGCATACATGAGGCCCTGGGTTCAATTCCTCAGCACCACATAAGCAAAAAGAAAAAAAGCCGGAAGTGGTGCTGTGGCTCAAGTGGTAGAGTGCTAGCCTTGAGCTGAAGAGCTGAGGGACAGCGCCCAGGCCCAGAGTTCTGATCCCACGACCAGACCCCCCCCCCCCAAAAAAAAGCCAGAAGTGGCACTGTGGCTCAAGTGATAGAGTGCTAGCCTTGAGCAAAAGCAGCTCAGAGACAGTGCCCAGGCCCTGAGTTCAAGCCCCAGGACTGGCAAAAAGAAAGAAAGAAAGAAAGAAAGAAAGAAAGAAAGAAAGAAAGGAAGGAAGGAAGGAAGGAAGGAAGGAAGGAAGGAAGGAAGGAAGGAAGGAAGGAAGGAAGGAAGGAAGGAAGAAAGAAAGCTACAACAAAGTTCAATAGCTTAAACTCTGATCACCTATAGGTCTTTGGCTACTATGCAATGTGGATATGCTTTTGGCTTGATTGTTCTTTTTTTTTTTTGATCAGTTATGGGGCTTGCTTGAACTCACTTTGAGCCACAGATCCATTTCCAGTTTTCTGGTGGTTAATTAAAGATAAGGGTATCACAGAGTTGCCCTCTTGGCCTGGCTTTGAACCACCATCCTCAGATCTCAGCCTCCTGAGTAGCTAGGATTACAGGCCTGAGCCACCAGTGCCTGGCCCAATTGTTCTTAATTCTAAGCTTTGCATTGTCATAGGCATATTTCTTGCAGGATGAGCTACTACATGTGTAACAACTGGCTCTTGTTTCTGTATTATCTTAGTACTTCCATTGAGGCTGATTCAAGCCACCATTGAGAGTTTGCTATGTGCAGAGTTGGGCATTTCTGCTATATTCAACTACATAGTAGATGGGAGTATAGCTACATAGGAAGCATGTGAGAAGATTTTAATTCAATATCCAGTACCAAAACCACCCCACCCCATACAAAAAGAAACAAAGATATTCACCTGGCACTGGTGGCTCACGCCTGTAATCCTAGGTACTCAGAAGGCTAAGATCTGAGGCTCTGGATTCAAAAATAGCCAAGGCAGGAAAAGTTCATGAGAAGCTGGGCACTGGTGGCTCATGCCACCGGTGGCTCTACCACTTGAGCCACAGCGCCATTTCTGGCTTTTTTCTGCTAGTGTGGTGCTGAGGAATTGAACCGAAGGCCTCATGCATGAGAGGCAAGCAGTCTACCACTGAGCCACCTTCCCAGCCCCAGATTCAGTGTTTTAATAGGACAAAGTTACAGTTTTGTGTGATTAAAGGGTATTTTTGTTGTTGTTGTTGCCAGTCCTGGGGCTTGAACTCAGGACCAGGGCATTGTCCCTGAGCTTCTTTTTGCTCAAGGCTAGCACTCTACCACTTGAGCCACAGGGCCACTTCCAGCTTTTTCTTTTTATGTGGTACTGAGGAATCAAACCCAGAGCTTCATGAATGCTAGGCAAACACTCTTACCACTAAGCCACCTTCCCAGCCTGATAAAAATGATTCTGTGATGGCATACCTCTATAATCCCAGGACTGTGGATGCAGGAAGATGATGAGTTTGAGGCTACATATAATATGTCAAAAATAAATAAATAAATGTACTGGGAATGTGGCCTAGTGGTAGAGTCTTGCCTAGCATGCATGAAGCCCTGGGTTTGATTCTTCAGTACCACATAAACAGAAAAAAGGCAGAAGTGGTGCTATGGCCCAAGTGGTAGAGTGCTAGCCTTGAGCAAAAGAAGCTCAGGGACAGTGCCCAGGCCCTGAGTTCAAGCCTTAGGACTGGCAGAGAGAGAGAGAGAGAGAGAGAGAGAGAGAAAGCAAGTGGAAGAGAGCTGAACACTGGTGGCTCATGCCTGTAATCCTAGTTACTCAGGAGGCTGAGATCTGAGGGTCGAATTTCAAAGCCAACCTGGGCAGGAAAGTCCTTGAGACTCTAATCTCCTATAAAAACCACCAGAAAAACTGGAAGTGGTGCTGTGGCTCAAGTGGTAAAGTGCTTGCCTTGAGCTGAAAAGCTAAGGTATAGTGCCCAGGCCGAGAGTTCAAGCCCCATGAGCACCACCACCACCGCCAACAAAAGTCTCGCAGGCACTGAGAATATGGCTTAGTGGAAGAGTGCTTGCCTAGCATGCATGAAGTTAGACTCCTCAGTACCACATAACAGAACAAGCCATTAAGTAGAGTTGTGGTATTAGTGGTAGAGTGCTAGCCTTGAGCAAAAAGAAGCTCAATAACAGTGTCCAGACCCTGAATTCAAGCCCCAGGATGGCAAAATATAAAAATAAATAAGGGGAGAGAGAGAGGAAGAAAGAGCCAGGTGCTGGTGGTTCACACCTCGAATAATAGTTACTCAGGAAACTAAGATGTGGAGACTGAGTTCAAAGCCAGCCAGGGCAGATTTTTATGTTGGTGGTGGTGGTCGTGGTTGGTTGTGGGGCTTGAACTCAGGACCTACAGCCTGTCCCTGAGCTTTTTCTCTCAAGGCTAGCTCTCTACCATTTAGAGCCACAATGCCACTTCCATTTTTCTTGTGGTTAATTGGAGATCACAGTCACATGGACTTTCTTGCCTGGGATGGCTTTAAACCACCATCCTCAGATCTCAGCCTCCTGAGTAGCTACAATTTCAGTTGTAAGTCACCAGTGCCTGATATGGGCAGACTCTTATCTCCAATTAATCACCAAAAAGCCGAAATAGAGTGGCTTGAGTGGTAGAGCATCAGTCTTGAGGGAAAAAGCTAAGGGAGAACATGAGGCCCTGAGTTCAAGCGCCAGTAGCAGCGCGTGTGTGCGGGCACACACACACACACACACACACACACACACACACACACACACACACACACACACACAGTCAAGAGGTATTTTAGGGCATGCCAAATCCCTGTACCCAACAAAGTCCCTGGAGTCTGAGGTTGTAGCATCTGCTTCACCTCTTAATATCTTTGTATCCCCCAGGCAAAGGATCCAGACTCTGGTCTTACTCTAAGCACTTTGGAACTCTCCATGGTGCTAAAATATTCCCCAAGGGCTGGGAATGTGGCTTAGCGGTAGGGTGCTTGCCTAGCATGCATGAAGTCCTGGGTTCAATTCCTCAGTACCACATAAGCAGAAAAAGCTGGAAGTGGCACTGTGGCTCAAATGATAGAGTGCTAGCCTTGAACAAAAGGCTCGGGGGCAGAGGCTGGGAAGATGGCTCAGTGGTACAGCACTTGCCTTGCATGCATGAGGCCCTGGGTTCGATTCCCCAGCATTACATAAGCAAAAAAAAAGAAAAAAAGCCAGAAATGGCGCTGTGGCTCAAGTGGTAGAGCGCTGGCCTTGAGCTGAAGAGCTGAGGGACAGCGCCCAGGCCCAGAGTTCAGGCCCCACAACCAGACCCAAAAACAAACAAACAAAAAAAACAAAAAGGCTCGGGGGTTGTGCCTAAGCACTGAGTTCAAGCCCCAGGACTGACAAAATTATTTTTTAAGTTATAAAAAAGTATATATGCATATATACATATATACATATATATATATATATATATATATATAATTTTATAGAGGTTTCTCTTCCCTGGGGCTTGAGCCTTTGGGATTCCACTTGTGGGTTTTTTTTTTTTTTTTTTTTTGTCGGTCAAGGGGCTTGAACCCTGGGCCTAGATGCTGTCCCTCAGCTCTTCAGCTCAAGGCAAGCGCTCTGCCTCTTGAGCCACAGCACCACTTCCAGTTTTTTGGCGGTTTATTGGAGATAAGAGTCTCACAGATGGGGCTGGGAAGGTGGCTCAGCTGAAGAGCTGAGGCACAGTGCCCAGGCCCAGAGTTCAGAGTTCAGTCCCCACGACCAGACTTCCCCCCCCTCAAAAAAAAAAAAAAAGAAAAAAGAGTCTCACAGACTTTCTTGCCTGGGCTAGCTTTATATGGCAATCCTCACTAAAACCTTGATTTGCGTTTTTTTTGTTTGTTTATTTTGTTTTTTGTCATGGAGCTTCAACTCGGCCTGGGCACTATCCCTGAGCTCTTCAGCTCAAGGCTACCTCTTGAGGCACAGCACAACTTCTGGCTTTTTTTTATTTATTTGGTGCTGAGGAATCAAACCCAGGGCCTCATGCATGCAAGGCAAGCACTCTACCACTGAGCCTCCTTCCCAGCTACACTTTTGTTTTGTTTTGCTAATTACACCACAGGCCTCCTTGGCCTTTGATTTGGGATAGGCCTTGAATTCTGACAATTTTAGAGCTTGAATCCTTCCTAGAATCTGTGTGCATGCATGCGTGCGTGCGTGTGTGCATATGTGTTGGTCCTGGAGCTTGAATTCAGGGCCTAGATGCAGGCCCTGAGCTCTTTTTTTGCTCAAGGCTACTGCTCTACCACTCGAGCCACAGCGCCACTTCCAGCCTTTCCTGCTTATGTGATGCTGAGGAATTGAACCCAGGGCCTCATGCATGCAAGGCAAGCACTCTACCACTGAGCTACCTTACCACCTCCTACTTTATCCATTTTGCAATACATGCTTGGGTGGCTCAAACACATGAATACTTGAAAAAATATTATTGTTATTATAAAGATGATATACAGAGCGGCTACAGTTACATAAGTCAGGTAAAGAGTACATTTCTTTCTGGGCTCCAGTGACTAATGCTTGTAATCCTAGATACTTAGGAGGCTGAGATCTGAGGATTTTGGTTGGAAGCCAACCCAGGCAGAAAAGTTCCAGTGAACCTCTTATCTTCAATCAACCACTCAAAAACCGGAAGTGGAACTGTGGCTCAAGGGGTAGAGTGCTATCCTCGGGCACAAAGAGGCTCAGGGACATTGTTTAGGCCCTGAGTTCAAGGCCCACAACTAACAAGGAAAAAAAAGAGTACATTTCTTTCTTTCTTTTTTTTTTTTGTCAGTCATGAGGCTTGAACTCTGGGCCCGGGCGCTTTCCTTGTGCTCTTCAGCGCAAGGCGAGCACTCTACCCCCTGAGCCACAGCACCACTTCTGGTTCTCTAGTGGTTTATTGGACATAAGAGTCTCTCAGATTTTCCTACCCGGGCTGGCTTTGAACTGTGATCCTCAGATCTCAGCCTCCTGAGTAGCTAGGATTACAGGCGTGAGCCACCAGCACCGGGCTACAAGTACATTTCTTTTTGGACAATGTCACACCTTCCCTCACTCTCTCCTAGTTCACATGAACACTTTGGTTCCCCTTTTCCTGCCACCCATCTTGGCAATGTTCTCTCTCCCTAAATTAAAGCTAAAACTCTGTCCCCATTAAACACGAATTCTCTTCCCCTCTCGTTCTCTGGTACCCACATTCTACTTCTTGTCTCTATGGACCTGACTACTCTATGAGGTTTTTGCTTTGTTTTTGTTTTTTGCCGGCGTGAGGCTTGAACTCTGGGCCTGGGTGCTATCCCTCAGCTCTTTAGCTCAAGGCCAGTACTTTGCCACTTGAGTCCCAGTGCCACTGGTTTTCTGAGTGGTTTATTGGAGATAAGAGTCTCGGACTTTCCTGCTTGGGCTGGCTTTGAACCGCAATCCTCAGATCTCAGCCTCCTGAGTAACTAGGATTACAGGCGTGAACCACTGGTGCCCGGCTCTATGAAACTTTTGTCAGTAAAATCCTGAAGTAAATGTCCTTGTTGTTTGTTTGTTTTCCTGACTGTTTCACTTAAGTTTTTCTCTTTAGATAGGGTCTTGCAATGTAGCCAAGACTCCCTTTGAACTTGAGATCCTCCCATCTTGGTCTTTTTGTGTGTGTGTGTTGGTAATGGAGCTTGAACCGTGGGCTTGCTTGAACGCTGTCCTTGGGCTCTTCAGCTCAAGGTGAGCACTCTACTGCTTGAACCACAGTGCCACTTCCAGCTTTTTCTGTTTTTGTGGTACTGAGGAATCAAACCCAGAGCTGCATGCATGCTAGGCAAATACTCTACCAATAAGCCAGATTCCCAGCCTCTTATTTCCATTTAACCACCAGAACACTGGAAGTGGAGCTGTGTCCCAAACTGGTAGAGCTCTAGTCTTGAGCACAAAAGCTCAGGGACATTATCCAGGTCCTGAGTTCAGACCCTATGACCAAAAATAAAAAGAAAAGAATTCACTTTCAAAGCTGGGACAATGGTGACTCATGCCTGTAAGCTGAGGAAAGCTGATTTTGAAAGGGTCCTGGACCTAGGCTAGATTAGGCAGAAAAGCCAGAGACTTCACCTCTACTGAGCAAAGGTAGACATAATAGCACACACATCTGATCTTAGCAATTACAGGAAGCTTCAAGTAGGGGAATCACTGCTCAAGAGTGTCCAAGCAGAAGCAAGATCTTATCTTGAAAATAAGTATTGAAGGACAGTGTTAGATGTATGGCTCAGTCTATATTTTCTGTTTTGTCTGTTTCACTTAAGCTTTTTTTTTTTTTTTTTGGTCCCGTCTTGGGCCTGAACTCTGGACCTGGGCGCTGTCCCTCAGCTCTTCAGCTCAAGGCTAGCACTCTACCACTTGAGCCACAGCACCACTTCCGGCTTTTTTTTCTGCTGAGGAATTGAACCCAGGGCCTCAGGCATGCAAGGCAAGCGCTCTACCACTGAGCCACCTTCCCAGCCCCAAGCTTTTTCTTTAGATACAGTCATGCTATATAGCCCAGGCTGGCTTTGAATTTGAGATCCTCCAGCCTCAGCCTCTTTTTTTTTGCCCTGGGGCTTGAACTCTGGGCCTGGGCACTGTCCCTGAACTCTTCAGCTCAAGGAAGCACTCTACCACTTGAGCCACAGTGCTACTTCCAGCTTTCTGCTAGTTCATTGGAGACAAGAGTCTCATGGAGGGCTGGGAAGGTGGCTCAGTGGTACAGCGCTTGCCTTGCATGCCTGAGGCCCTGGATTCAATTCCTCAGCACCACATAAGCAAAAAGAAGAAAGCCGGAAGTGGTGCTGTGGCTCAAGTGGTAGAGTGCTAGCCTTGAGCTGAAGAGCTGAGGGACAGCGCCCAGGCCCAGAGTTCAGGCCCCATGACCGTACCAAAAAAAAAAAAAAAAAAAAAAAAAGAGTCTCATGGACTTTCATGCCCAGGCTGGTTTTGAACCATAATCCTCAGATCTCAGCCTCCTGAGTAGCCAGGATTACAGGTGTGAGCCACCAGCACCAGGTGTTTGTTTTTGTTTTGTTTTGTTGGTGCCAAACCTGGGGCTTGAACTCAGATCCTGGGCACTGTCCCTAAGCTGTTTTTGCTCAAGGTTAGCACTCTACCACTGGAGACAGAGTTGCATTTCCAAGGTTTTTTGGTTGTTTTTGTGCTTAACTGAAAATAAGAGTCTCTTATATTTTTGTGCCTTGAAGGAAACCTTAGCCTTGAAAGGATATCCTCAGAACTCAGCCTCCTGAGTAGCTACCATCACAAGCATGAGCCACCAGTGCCGAGTTTGCCTCAGCCTCTTCAGTGGTGAGATAACTGTGTGAATCACTATTCCTGACACTCATATATGGTGAGTTCAACTGATAAAAATGAAAATGGATCATCTCTATAGACTCAGTTTGACAATGATTTTTTCTGTGAGCCTAAGTTTTATAGAAGTGTGAGGGGCTTGACGTGTTAAGTCCCTTCCCAGGACAGGTTCTTGCTCCAGACCTCAGTAGGTAAACTAAAAATCTATCCAGGCTCCACATAAAGCCATAATGAGGCCTTCCATTAATCCTAAAATGGTGGGGGGAGGTTACTTAAACAAAGCTCCAATGGCTCACATCTGTGATCCTAGCTACTGAGGAGGCTGAGATCTGACAATAACCAGCCACGGCAGGAAAGTATATGAGACTATCTCCAATTAGTCACCAAAAAGCTGAAAACAGAGCTGTAGCTCAAGTAGCAGAGCACTAGCTTTGAGCAAAAAAGCTCAGGAGCCAAGAGCCAGTGGCTCATGCCTGTAATTTTAGCTACTTAGGAGGCTGAGATCTGAGAATCGAGGTTTGAAGCCAGCCTGGGCAGGAAAGTCCAAGGGACTCTTTTATCTCCAACTAACCAGTAAAAAGCCATAAGTGGAGCTATGGCTAGCCTTTGGGGCAAAAGTTCAGACAGTGCCCAGCCTGAATTCAAGTTCTAGTACTGGCATGCATGAACACACATGCACACAAGCAAAGTGACAGCCAATGCTGGTGGCTTAAACCTGTAATCCCAGTTATTGAAGAGGCTGAAATGTGAAGATCCAGTTAGAAGCTATTCATGCAGGAATGTCAGTGAGATATGTATATCTAATTAATCACCAATTTGCCAGAAGTGGCACTGTGGCTCAAGTGGTAAGTGCTAGCCTTTAGCAAAAGAAGCTCAGGGGCAGCAACTACACCCTGAGTTCAAGCACCATGGCGGGATGGGGGGGAATGAAAGCCAGTGACAGCTCCTAGCACCAGCACAAAAACTAATGAAAAACAAACAAACAAATGAACACAAAACCTCCCTTTGTTGCATTCTATTACAAGACTGCAAAGGCTGGTAGCCTTGAAGTTGGAAAGTTTAATTACCTTTAAATTACAAGTTAAAGGCCGGACCCTGGTGGTTTACACCTATAATCCTAGCTACTCAGGAGACTGAGATCTGAGGATTGTGGTTCAAAGCCAGCCCTGGCAGGAACATCCGTGACACTCTGATCTCCAATTAACCACCAGAAAACTGAAAATAGAACTGTGTCTCAAGTGGTATAGTGCTTGTCTTTTTTTTTTTTTTTTTTTTTGGGTCCGGTCGTGGGGCCATAACTCTGGGCCTGGGCGCTGTCCCTCAGCTCTTCAGCTCAAGGCTAGAGCTCTACCACTTGAGCCACAGCGCCACTTCCGGCTTTTTTCTTTTTGCTTATGTGGTGCTGAGGAATCGAACCCAGGGCCTCATGCATGCAAGGCAAGTACTCTACCACTGAGCCACATTCCCAGCCCATAGTGCTTGTATTGAGCTGAAGAGCTCAGGGACAGTGCCCAGGCCCAGAGTTCAAGACCCATGACTGACAAAAAAAAAAAAAAAGTCACAGGGGATGGGAATGTGGCTAGTGGTAGAGTGCTTGACTCCTGTGCATGAAGCCCTGGATTTGATTCCCCAGTACCACATAAACAGAAAAAGCTGAAAATGGTGCTATGGCTCAAGTGGTAGTGTAATTGGAGGGTGGGGGGGTGGTGGTGCAGAAAGAATCCATCATGGAGACCAAAGTTGGGAGCAGGGAGTTTTATTAGAGTGCAGCAAACTGACCAGCCAGGGACACAGAACAGACTTGGGAGCTGTAACTGTGTCCCTGAACCAGCGATAGGGCTTAGTTTATAAAGACATGAACTATGAAGCAAGTGAGGGTTGTACATTTCAGAAACATAATGACTTATGCCCCTATTCTTGAAGCTGGGGGTTGTTACAAAGATAGTTATAGGAGAATTATTACAAAGATAGCTACAGGTGAATTATTATAAAGATAGCCACAGAAAGATACGCAATGTGCACTCTGAGGCGCTACACCCTTGAAGCAGGAGGCAATCAACCACGCAGAAGGCAATCACTGGAATGCACAACATGGTACAGCAAGTGCCATTCTAATTAGGCAGGAGGAGATAGGGCCTAAGTAGTTGTGAAATACATTTTAAGGTCTCCCTTTAGGGCATCTCTTTGTTTTTAGTGAAGGGTCAATTATCTGGCTTAGTTTTCTTACATAGTCTAGGGCCTTGACAGTCTAGGAGACCCTTCCCCCTTATATTAGAATGCTAGACTTGAGCCAAAGAAGCTCAGGGACAGTATCTAGGCCCTGAGTTCAAGCCCCAGGACTGGCAAAACAACAACAACAAAACAAAAACAAACAAACAAAAAAACCCTCCAGAGTCTCACAGACTTTCCTGCCTCAGTTGGCTTCAAACCAGGATCCTCAGATTTCAGCCTCTTTAGTTACTAGGATTATAGGCATAAGCCACCAGCGCCTGACTCCAGCTCATTTTATTTTCTTCTTTCTGTTTGACTTGAGGTTTAACATACATAGAAAGCAGATTCCAAAATACTAATTTGCAGTGAACAGCTTAATGAATGTTTATCTATGGTTGCCAGTTGCTAAACAGGAGACAAATTCATCCCTTAACCACCGAGTAGAGGAAACCCCAAGGGAGGGTGGTGCCTGGAGGCCACGAGGCTGTAAATTGAGGCTCAGAGAACTGGATTGGGAAAGGATCCAGGAGTACTGGGCCCAAGGTCATACCAGGATAGAACATGGCTTAACAGTCTCTCCTGTGATGAAAGTGGTCGGGATGCACTGGGAAGGGGTCTGTGAGCCAGTCCCTGGCTGTTGAGCATCTTCAGGGTCTCAGGGTATTTGTGTGTGTGTGTGTGTGTGTGTGTGTGTGTGTGTTCAGTAAAGGTGGGGGAGACAAGTAAGAAGAGGGAGAGGGGCAGGGAATGTGGCTTAGTGGTAGAGTGCTTGCCTAGCATGCATGAAGCCCTGGGTTTGATTCCTCAGTACCACATAAACAGAAAAAGCCGGAAGTGGTGCTGTAGCTCAAGTGGTGGAGTGCTAGCCTTGAGCAAAAAGAAGCTCAGAGGCAGTACCCAGGCCCAGAGTTCAAGCCCTAGGACTGGTAAAAACAAAAACAAATACACACAGAGACACACAGACACAGACAGACAGACACACACACACAGAAGAAGAAGAAGAGGGAGAGAGACAGAAAGATGGAGGAGGGTGGAACTGGGAAAGGTAAAGACAGAAAGAGCAAGTAGGAAGGAGGAAGGGAGGGGAGGGAGGGAAAAGAAAAACAACAGAGAGAGACAGAGAAAGAGAAAGAGAGAAAGAGAGAGAGAGAGAGAGAGAGAGAGAGTCTGTTTCCTGGGATACCGCTCTGGCATGAATCCTAAGAGATGTAAGCTTAAAATAGCTGCCAGCATTTCCTTCCTGCAGTAGGCTAGGCAGGGCAGCCCTGGCTCCTAGTTTCCAAGGCAAGCTTATAGCTGTCTCTACACTGGAGGGACTAAATCAGGCCACGGCCGTCACTGTACCTTGGTGTGGTCCTGTCTCCCATCTGAGCCTTCCTGTCCATTACCAAGATAACCCCAACCCTACTCCTTTTTTCTTCCACCCCTTCTCAACTTTCTGTATATGTCTGTAGTGTTATTGTTTTTTCAGGGAAGATTTGTTATTACTTTTTTTTTTCTTGGTAGAAGACTGGGACTCCAAGTCCATACCTGTGGCTACTTCACTCACTGGTTAGTGCTCTGCCAACTGAGCCATACCTCTAACACCAAACATATGTTTTAAAAATGTTTTGTTGCTGGAGGCAGGTGGCTCTTGCCCAGATACTCAGGTAGCTGAAATCTGAGGATTACAGTTCCAAACCAGCCCAGAAGAATAAGTCCATGACACTGACTCTAAGTTCCAATTAATCACCTAAAAGCAGGAAGTAAAAGCCCCGCTCAAATGGTAGAGTACCAGCCTTGATCAAAAAAACTAAGCAACAAGCAGGGCCCTGAGTTCAAGCCCCCAGTACTAGCACAAAACAAAAACAAGAAAGGTTTTATTAACACAAAGTTCATGACAGAGACATCTTTACAAAGTAGTCATGCTTAGAGACAGGTATTGGTGGCTCTCACCTGTAATCCTAGCTACTCAGGAGGCTGAGATTTGAGGTTTGCAGTTTAAAGCCAGCCTAAGCAGGAAAGGCCGGGAGAGACTCTTATCTCCAATTAATCACTTAAAACTGGAAGTGGATAGTTGCTCAAGCCTGTAATCCTAGCTACTCAGGAGGCTGAGATCTGAGAATCACAGTTTAAAGCCAGCCAGGCAGCAAAGTCAGTGAGACTATCTCCAATAAAACACCAGAAAACTGAAAGTGGTGCTCTGGCTCAAGTAGTAGTGTGCTAGCCTTGAGTTGAAGACCTGAGAGACAGTACCCAGGCCCAGAGTTCAAGCCTCATGACCCCCGGCCCTGAGTTCAAGCGCTATGACAGACTTAAAAAAAAAAAAAAAAAGGCATGATTGGTAACTAGCACCAGCTAGGAAGCAGAACTTGGTCAGCAGTGCTCTACAACGATGCAATCCCCGTTCTGAGCTCTGAGATTTTGTCTTCAGGACACTGCCTGGATCTGAGATATGCAGGAAGAAACTGAATTCATAGGCCCAAACTTCTGGAATTCTATGTCAGGCCACTTGTCTCTACATAACAAATAGAGACATGGTGAAGGGTAAAAAAAGGAAATTTATTATGTGGTAGTCATGGGAAGATAACACAGTAAATCTTCATCCACAGTCAGGGGTACAGACATGAATTTAGTTTTGTTTTTTGTTTTTGTCGGTCATGGGGCTTGAACTCTGGGCTGGGGCACTATCCCTCAGCTCTTCAGCTCAAGGCAAGCACTCTACCGCTTGAACCAGGGCGCCACTTCTGGTTTCCTAGTGGTTTGTTGGAGATAAGAGTCTCACGGACTTTCCTGCCCAAGCTGGCTTTGAACCGTGATCCTCAGATCTCAGCCTCCTGAGTAACTATGATTACAGGCATGAGCTACCAGCGCCTGGCTATTTTTTTTGGGGGGGGGTAACTGTACTGGGGCTTGAACTCAGAGCCTGGGTACTGTCCCTATGATTTTTCATTCAAGCCTAGCACTTTACCACTGGAACCACAGCTCCACTTCTGAATTTTTGGTGGTTAAGTGGAGATAAAAATCTCAAGGATTTTACCTCCTGGGTTGGCTTTGAACCCCAATCCTCAGATCCTCAGCCTCTTGATCATGGTTCAAAGCCATCTTAGGCAGAAAAGCCCATGAGACTCCTATCTCTAATTAGCCAGCAAAAAGTCAGAAATGGAGGGTTGGCTCAAGTGGTAGAGCCCTGAGTCCAAGCGCCAGTACTAGTACAAAAATTGTTTTTTGCCGGGTGCTGGTGGCTCACACCTGTAATCTAAGCTACTCAGGAGGCTGAGATCTGAGAATCACGGTTCAAAGCCAGCCCGGGCAGGGAAGTCCGTGAGACTCTTATCTCCAACAAACCACTAGAAAACCGGAAATGGCACCCTGGTTCAAGCGGTAGAGTGCTCGCCTTGAGCTGAAGAGCGCAGGGACAGCACCCCAGCCCAGAGTTCAAGCCCCACGACCGACAAAAAAAAAATAAAAATTGTTTTTTTGAGAGATGAGAATGTGGCTTAGTGGTAGAATGTTTACCTAGCAAGCATGAAACCCTGGATTTGATACCTCAGTACCACATAAATGAAAAAAGTCAGAAGTGGTACTGTAGCCTGGTGCCGGTGGCTCATGCCAATAATCCTAGCTACTCAGGAGGGTGAAATCTGAGGAATTGGGGTACAAAGCCATCCTGGGCAGGAAAATCTATGAAACTCTTATCTCCAATAAACCACTAGAAACCGGAAGTGGTGCTGTGGCTCAAATGGTAGAGTGCTAGCCTTGAGCAAAAGAAGCTCAGGGACAATGCCCAGGCCCTGTATTCAAGCCCCAGGACTGGCAAAAAAAATTTTTTAGAAAATATGGCAATAGTATATATATATATATATACACACACACACACACACACACACACACAGATATATGTATATATATAGACAAAGATACGTATAGACAGATATATATATACAGATATATATATAGACATATATATATATATATATACAGAGATAGATATATAGATAGACATAGATAGATAGATAATTTTTTCCCCATAGAATCCTGCTCAACTGTTCACACATGTGATTTTAGAGGACAGACTTCCTTACTTCCTTAAGTGAATGTGGATGTGGATTTGCATATCACCAAGGGGTTCTGGATACTGAAGACCTTTATACAAAGTGAATTTTTTTTTTTTTTGCTAGTCCTGGGGCTTGAACTCAGGTCCTCAGTGTTGTCCCTAAGCTTCTTTTGCTCAAGGATAGCACTCTACCACAGCTCCACTTGCAGCATTTTTAGTAATTTATTGGAGATTAGAGTATCAGGGAAAGCTGGGTGCTGGTGGCTCATGCCTGTAATCCTAGCTGCTCAGGAGCCTGAAATCTGAGGAACACGGTTCAAAGCCAATTAACCACCAGAAAATGGAAGTGGTGCTGTGGCTTAAGTGGTAGAGCGCTAGCCTTGAGCTGAAGAGCTCAGGGACAGCGCCTAGACCCAGAATTTAAGCCCCACGAACATCCACAAATAAAAAAAAAAAAAGGCTCAGGGACTTTCCTGTCTATGCTAGCTTTGAACTATGATCCTCAGATCTTAGCCTGCTGAGTAGTTAGGATTATAGGAGCGAGCCACTGGCACTCAGCTAATTTTAGCTTTTGAAGGGACAAGCTAGAGATTCCTTCTCCTGCTAGTTCTCCCAATAAACTGGGGATGCCTCATCCTCTCAGTGAACAGTGGGTTCTCTGACCCTTCCTCCAAAGAAATGCAGACCAACTACCTGTTTCTTCTTGGGTTTCCAGGCCTTGACTGCTGATAAACACTTAGCTATCAGGCCTTCTGGACCAGGTTCTGAGCTGGTTCTGGACAGGTAGGGGGCTATGTGAAGGAACAGATGAGTAGATGAGGGGTGAGCAGAATGAACAAGATGAAAGCTGGGTTCATGTTGTGGTTCATGAACACCTCTGGCAGGAGGAGGACAGCTGAACCTGTGGATGAGAATAGACTACAGATATAATCTCTTGTAATTCTGGCTACTTAGGAGGCTGGAATCTGCAAGATTGGGATTTAAAGGCAGCCTGAGCAGAAAAGTCCATGATAACTGGGCCTCCTTGGCTTATGCTGTAATCCTAGCTACTTGGAAAGCTGAGATCTGAGGATTGTGATTTATTTTATTTATTTATTTTTTGTTGGTTGTGGGGCCTGAACTCTGGTCCTGGGCACTGTCCCTCAGCTCTTCAGCTCAAGGCTAGCGCTCTACCATTTGACCCAGAGTGCCACTTCTAGCTTTTTCTGCTTATGGAATTTCTGCTGAGGAATTGAACCCAAGGCCTCATTCATGCAAGGCAAGCACTCTACCACGGAGCCTTCCCAGCCCTGAGGATTGTGATTTTAAGTCAGCCTATGTGGGAAAATCTGTGAGACTCTCTCTCATCTCCAATTAAGCACCAAAAAGAAAAAGAAAAAAGAAAAAAAGCAGGAAGTAGAGGCAAGGCTCAACTGGTAGAGGGCTAGCATTGAACAAAAAGCTAAAGCACAACACCCAGGCTCTGATTTCAAGCTCAAGTACTGGTATATAAACACACACAAAAAGCCCATCTGACTCCAAAATAACCAGCAAAAAGCTAGACTAGGGGCTGGGAAGGTGGCTCAGTGGTAGAGTGCTTGCTTTGCATGCATGAGGCCCTGGGTTCGATTCCTCAGTACTACATGAATAGAAAAAAGCCAGAAGTGGCACTGTGGGTCAAGTGGTAGAGTGCTAGCCTTGAGTTGAAGAGCTTAGGGACAGCACCTAGGCCCAGAGTTCAGGCCCCATGACGGACAAAAAAAAAAAAAAGCTAGGGGCTGGGAAGGTGGCTCAGTGGTAGAGTGCTTGCCTTGCATGTATGAAGCCCTGGGTTTGATTCCTTAGCACCATATAAGCAAAAAGAAAAAAAACCAGAAATGGTGTTGTAGCTCAAGTGGTAGAGCGCTAGCCTTGAGCTGAAGAGCTGAGGGACAGCGCCCAGGCCCAGAGTTCAGGCCCCACGACCGGACCCCCCAAAAAAAAAAAAAAAAGCTAAACTAGAGGCTTGGTTCAAGTGACAGCAACAAGCCAAGAGAGAACATGAGGACATAAGTTCAATCCTGGATTGGCTTTTTCTGTTTATGTGGTACTGAGGTATTGAACCCAGGTTTTCATGCATGCCAGGCAAGCACTCTACCACTAAACCACATTCCCAGCTCTCAAAAAAAAATGTACCAGTACTGGTGATTGAACTCAGGGTTCTACCACTTGAGCCAACCCTCCATATCTGGCTTTTGGCTGGTTAGTTAGAGATAGGAGTCTCATGGGCTTTTCTGCCCAAGATGGCTTTGAACCATGATTAGGAGGCTGAGGATCTGAGGGTTGGGGTTCAAAACCAACCCAGGCAAATGGTAGAGGAGTAACATTGAACAAAAAAGCTAAAGCACAGCACCTAGGCTCTGATTTCAAGCCCATGTACTGGCACGCGCGTGCGCGCGCGCGCGCGCGCACACACACACACACACACACACACAGAACATATCAGACGCCAAAATAACCAGCAAAAAGCTAGACTAGAGGATTGGCTCAAGTGGCAGCAAACAAGCCAAGGGAAAATATGAGGACATGAGTTCAACCCTGGAATCAACAACAACCATAAAATAATTCTACCAAGACCCAAATATCTCAGCCTCCTCACCTATCACCTGCATCACCTTTTTTTTTTTTTGCTAGTCCTGGGGCTTGACCTCAGGGCCTGGGCACTGTCTCTGAACATCTTTTGCTCAAGGCTAGCACTTTACTACTTGAGCCACAGCTCCACTTCCAGCTTTTTCTGTTTATGTGGTATTGAGGAATCAAATCCAGGGCTTCATGCATGCTAGGCAAGCACTCTACCACTAAGCCACCTTCCCAACAATCTCCTCTCCCCAGCTTTTTTTTTTTTTTTTTTTTTTTGACAAGGTCTTCATAAGTAACCTTGAACTCTGGATCCTCTGCCTCACAAATGCAGGGATTACAGAGTGTACCACGAAGTCCAAGGAAGTTAGGTAATTGAAAGTAAAGCCTTGGCTCCCCTGCTATTATTCAGAGCTCCAGAAATAGATCTGAGTGCGCACATAATAAATAGGGAAATTTATTTTAAGGAACTGACTCATTGGATTGTGTAAGCTACAAGTCCAAATTCAGCAGAGTAGGCCAGCAGCCTGAATACCCAGAATTGAAATTGCAGCTCATTTCCAAAGACAGTGTGAGGGCAGAATTTCCTCTTCCTGGGGAAATCTCCTTTTGTTTTCTTAAGGTCTTCAACTGATTGGATGAGGTTTCTGAACACAAAGTGAAAGTATAGCCGAGAGTTTTACCTGCAAAACTCAGCCTTTCCTAGGTAGAAGCAGGAAGATCAAAATTCAGTGATCTAAGGCTGGGAAGGTGGTTCAGTGGTAGAGTGCTTGCCTTGCATGCATGAGGCCCTGGGTTCAATTCCTCAGCACCACATAAATGAAAAAAGTCCAAAGTGGTACTATAGGTCAAGTGGTAGAGTGCTAGCCTTGAACTGAAGAGCAAAGGGACAGCGCCCAGGCCCAGAGTTCAAGCTCCCCACTGACAAAAAAAAAAAAGAAAAAGAAAAAAAAAGTTAGGGATCTAGCCCTGGTGCTGACCACTCACCTGTTGGTTGAAGCTAAAGAGGCTGAGATCTGAGGATCATGATTCAAAGTCAGCTCTAGAAGGAAAGTCCATGAGAGTCTTATGTCCAGTTAACAGTTAAAAATGTAGAAGTAGAGCTGGCACAGTGCTAGCCTTGTTCAGAAAAAGCTAAGGGACAGTACCCAGGGCCTGAATCCAAGCCCCCAGTACTGGTACCAAAAGACAAACAAAAAAAGGAGTTAAGCTGGATGCTGGTGGCTAATCCTAGCTACTCAGGAGGTTGAGATCTGAGAACTGCAGTTAGAAACCAGCTATAGCAGTAATAGTCCTTGAAAGTCTTATTTGTTGGTCCTGGGCCCTGAACTCTGGGCCTGGGTGCTGTCCCTTAGCTCTTTAGCTCAAGGCTACCACTCTATCACTTGAGCCATAATACCACTTCAGGCTTTTTCTGCTTATGTGGTGCTGGGGAATTGAACCCAGGGCCTCATACATGCAAAGCAAGTATTGTACCACTGAGCCACCTTCCCAGCCCTCCTTGAAACTCTTATCGCCAATTAACCACCCAAAAGCCAGAAGTAGAGGGGTGTCTCAAGTGGTAAGCAGAGGTATGGCTCAAGCCATAGCATTGAGCAAAAATGTTCCTGGACAATACCCAGGCTCTGAGATTAAGCCCCAGGCCCGCCTAAAATTAACCAACCAAACAGAGTTAAGATCTAATAGGGCCGGGCGCTGGTGGCTCATGCATGTAATCCTAGCTACTCAGGAGGCTGAGATCTGAGGATCGCGGTTCAAAGCCAGCCCGGGCAGGAAAGACTGTGAGACTCTGATCTCCAATAAACCACCAGAAAACCGGAAGTGGCGCTGTAGCTCAAGTGGTAGAGCGCTCGCCTTGAGCTGAAGAACTGAGGGACAGCGCCCAGGCCCAGAGCTCAAGCCCACGACCGACAAAAAAAAAAAGATCTAATAGGTATGTGGGCTCAGGTCTATAATTCTAGCTATTAAGGAGGTCGAAATTCAGAAACTCTTAGTTTGAAGCCATAACAGAAGAATGGTTTGATAGATTACATTTGCAAAATAACCAGTAAAAAGCTGGAAGTGGAGCTGTAGCTCAAGTGGTACAGGGCCAGCCTTGAATGGAAAAAGGTAAGGGACAGTGCCCAGGTCCTAAGTCCAAATCCCAGAACCAACAGGTTAAAAAAGAAAAGAGAAAAAGCCAAGTGCTGGTAGCTCCATACCTGTCATTCTTACTCAGGAGGCTGAGATCTGAGTATCTTCGTTCAAAGCCAGCCTGGGCAGGAAAGTCCATGAGACTCTTATCTCTACTAAACTACCAGAAAAGCCACAGTGGAGCTGTGGCTCAGGTGGTAGAGGTCTAGTCTTGAGCAAAAGAAACTCCAGAACAGAGCTCAGTCAAGCCAACATAAGAACAAAAGTTACTTCCCTTTGCAGAGGAGAAACAGAACTATAGAAAAATTAACATATGTTTGTACAGTCAACTTTTTCCTGTATTGATTGAGGGAGGGCACTTCATAACCACTTTTGTTTCTCTCCATTTGGAATTGGGGGGAGGGTAAAATTGACTGTTACCTCTTCTAATTTTTGGTAAGATCAGGTAATAGTTTGAGTTTCGTTGACTTTACAGCAAGTGAATCCATCCTGATTTTTTTATTTTGGAGATAAGAATTGTAAGCAGCCGGGCACTGGTAGCTCACACCTATAATCCTAGCTACTTGGGAGGCTGAGATCTGAGGATCGCAGTTTAATGCCAGCCCCAGCAGCAAAGTCAGTGAGACTCTAATCTCCAATAAACCACCAGAAAAACTGGAAGTGGTGCTATGGCTCAAGTGGTAGAGCTCTAGCCTTGAGCTAAAGAGCTGAGGGACAGCACCCAGGCCCAGAGTTCAAGCCCCACGACCAACCAAAAAGATAGAGTTGTAAGCATTATGCCCACCTTTGGTCCTCAGCTCCGTCCAGACCTGAGTTCCTCCCTGCCGGGGGAATTACTGCCTTACAGCTGGCCCCTCCCTTTCTCCACCCAGACCTACCTGGACTGCCATCTACCTCACTTCCTACCTCCAGAGAGAGCACTTGGTCATGTTCACTATCTAGGTAGCAGGAGGGTCTCGCAGAGGAGTTTAAACTTAAACTCATTCATATTTTTACCTTCAGTTGGAAGGGAAAGGGGGAGGGGGAGGGAGAGGGGAGGAGAGAGAGAGAGAGAGAGAGAGAGAGTTTTACCTGTCCAAGCGCTTACAGAGTCTCATGTACTTTCCTGCCTTGGCTGGCTTTGAACTGTGATCCTCAGATCTCAGCCTCCTGAGTAGCTAGAATCCATCTTTATTTTTAGCCTTGTCTGTAGAGGACCCAGGGCAGGATCCTACTATAAAACAAGGGCCCTCCTGTGTTTTAGTTTTTGTGTGCTAGCCAGTACTGGGATTTGAACTCAGGGTTTGGGTATTGTCCTTTAGCGCTTTTGCTCTGGGTTGGTGCTCTATCACTTGATTCACTCTAGTTCTTGCTTTTTTCTGGAAACAAGAGTCTCACCTCAAGGATTTTCCTGTCAGGGCTGGTGAGATGTGAGGATCTCAGCTTTCTGAGTACCTAGAATTACAGGTATGAGCCATTAACATTTGGCTCCTCGTGTGCGCAAGCGCACATGCACGTGCACGTGTGTACCTGTCCTGGGGTTTGGGTTGGGCACTGTCCCTTAGGATTTTTTGTTGATTGTGGGGCCTGAACTCTGGACCTGGGTACTGTCCCTCAGCACTTCAGCTCAAGGCTAGCGCTCTACCACTTGAGCCACAGCATCACTTTTGGCTTTTTCTGCTAATGTGGTGCTGAGGAATTGAACCCAGGGCCTTTTGCACTCTACCACTAAGCTACCTTCCCAGCCCCTGTCCCTTAGTTTTTTCTCAAAGCTAGTACACTACCACGTAAGACACAGTTCCACTTCTGGCTTTTTGCTGGTTAACTGGAGATGAGTCTCATCTTAAGGACTTTCCTTCCCAAACTGGCCTTAAACTGTGGTCCTCAGATCTCAACCTCCTGAGTAACTAAGATTATAGGCTTGAGCCACTGGAGCCTCCTTTATTTGTTTTTGGTCTGTCATGGGGCTTGAACTCAGAGACTAGGCACTGTCCTTGAGCTTTTTTTTGCTCAGAGCTAGAGCTAGAGCTAGAGCTAGAGCTCTACCACTTTGAGTCTCAGCTCCATTTCTGGTTTTCTGGTGGTTAATTGGAGATAAAGAGTCTCAAGGACTCTTGCTGACTTCAACTGAGATCTTCAGATGTCAGCTTTCAGAGTAGCTAGCGCCTGATTCCCCTATGGTTTTGAGTTAACTGCTCATCAATTTACTCCAATCCCAGTGATTTAAATGTTAATTTAATAAAAATACATTCAGACATCTAAGCTAATCCTTGGTCCCAAGCTCTCAGTTTCAAGACCTTGCTTTGAGATGCAATTTGATAATGCCCTACTCTGGGGACATTGATGACACTGATATATATTTTTTAACCATTCCTTTTTTTTTTTTTTTTGTCAGACTGGACTTGAACTCTGGGCCTGGGCACTGTCCCTCAGCTCTTTAGGTCAGGTGAGTGCCCTACCACTTGAGCCACAGTGCTACTTCTGGTTTTCTGGTGGTTTATTGGAGATAAGAGTCTCATGGACTTTGCTCCTTGGGCTGGCTTTGAACTGTGATCCTCAGCTCTCAGCCTCTTGAGTAGCTAGTATTACAGGTGTGAGCCACCTGCACCTGGCTTTAAATCATTCGTGTTGTGACAATTATCTCGACTATTCCACCTAAAATGAAAGGAAGAGGCCTGGTGGTGATTTAAGCTAGTAATCATAGCAATTCAGGAGACTGAGATCTGAGGATCGTAGTTGGAAGCCAGCCTGGGCAGGAAAGTCCGGGAGACTCTCATCTCCAATAAACCACTAGAAAACCGGAAGTGGAGCTGTGGCTTGAGTTGAAGAGGGTAGGGACAGCGCCCAGGCCCAGAGTTCAAGCCCCATGACCAACCCTCCCCCCCCCCCCCCCAAAAAAAAGGGCAGAAATGGTGCTGTAGCTTAACTGGACGAGTGTTCACCTTGAACAAAAAGAAACTCTGGGAGAGTGCCCAGGCCCAGAACTTAAGCCTCATGATCAGCAAACAAGCAAATGGAAGATTCCCCTTAAAATGAAAGGAAACTGGAACTGGGAGTGGGGCTTACTGGTAGAGCCGGGAGAGACCCTGGGTTTCATCTCAGAACTGCAAAATATATAAATACATAAAACAGAAAGCTCTTTATGGGAAGGACAATCTATTTGCTGGGCCATAACTGTGTGTCCAATAGCTGGTGCGTAGAGATGCTCTATAAGCAGTATTATTTATTTATTTATTTATTTTTTGGGTCCGGTCGTGGGGTCTGAACTCTGGGCCTGGGTGCTGTCCCTCAGCTCTTCAGCTCAAGGCTAGCGCTCTACCACTTGAGCCACAGCGCCACTTCCGGCTTTTTTCTTATGTGGTGCTGAGGAATCGAACCCAGGGCCTCATGCATGCAAGGCAAGCGCTCTACCACTGAGCCACCTTCCCAGCCCAAGCAGTATTATTATGAATGAGTATTATGTCTAATCTGGAGAAGGACCTTACACTCAGGGATTTATGGTTTTGTTAGCTGTACATCGGTTGGATTTGAACTCGCAACTTTCCGAGTCCTGTGGGTCGGTAGGGTTTCCCCGGGTTCTCATTTCCGGCTGCTGGGGGCGTGCAAGGGCAGCCGAGGACGTGAGCGGGAGCTTGCTCACGTGTGTACGTGCTTGCGTAGATACGTATAAGTCGGGAGAGTCTACGGGGGGCGTGGCAGCGGAGGGGTGGCGCGCACGCCGCGACGCGGAGATACGGTTGCGTACCGCCTCCTCACGCCGGGACTCCCCCGCATCCCCGCGGAAAGTGGTTCCGCCCAGCCCCTGGCTCATTGTGCTCACCTCACGCCAGCTCAAGATGGCGGCGGTGCTAGACATCCCGGGCCTGTGACTACAAAGAGGGAGCCGGGGGCCGGACGGGAGCGCGGCGGCGGCGGCGGCGGCGACAGCGGCCGAAGCCCAAGCCGGGCCCCCTCCCCTTGGCCTCCCGCCCCTCCCTCCACCCTCCTCTTTTGCCCGCCCTCCCGCCGGCGGCCCCGCCCCTCCCCCCACCGCCGGACTAGCATGGTGCGGCGGCCGCGCGCGCTGACATGGGGGAAAAGCTGGAGCTGAGACTCAAGTCGCCCGTGGGGGCCGAGCCCGCCGTCTACCCCTGGCCGCTGCCGGTCTACGTGAGTGCCGCCCGGGGAGGTCGTCCTCTGAGGCGCGAGGGACTTGGGCGACGGAGTCTTAGAATGGTGTTTGAGGACCCGGGTGTTCCCTCCGCGCGCGCGCGCGCGCTGGCCCGCGCCGGGCGGCTGCTGTTGCCCTGGTTATCCCCGGGGGCGGGCGGGCGGGCGCGGGCCGGCGCGGGTCCGGGCTTTCCCTAGGAGCCTGCGGCTTGCTGGCCTGGGTGTCCCTGGCGCAGGTCTGGGTGTCCCTGGCGCTGTCAGCTTTTTGTGCCAGCTTTTGAGGACACGCTGTTCCTTGTGTTCCCCCCCCCCCATCCCCCTTCCCCTTTCCCGGTTGATGATTCTCAATGAAGGATTTCTGCCTCTGGAGTCTTGGGGGCCAGGGACAGAGTGACCCTGAGAAGTCGAGAATGTTGTCCCTATCATGTTGGTAGACAGGACTGGAATGACTTTGGGAAGTCAGGAACGTCGTTCTTGTCATCCCAGTGACCCTTGCAAGATGTCAGGGAGAATGGAAAGTATACAAAGGCGTCCCTTCTGGGGGTTTTGGGAAGTAGGGGGGGGGGCTGGGGCGTGGGGGTATATGTATTTTGGGTCGAAGTCAAAGTAAGCAGTTTTGGTGGGTGCCTGTGGGCTAACACTGAGGTAGGGTGCAGTTTTGCCCGGGACCTAGTGGATAGGGTCCCCACATTGGTACCCTCTTCTGCTCTTTGGCTTGGCTTGTGGAAATGAGGCTGCCGGGTCTTGGGTGAGGTGGAGACTGGTACTCTGGCTTTTCCTGTTGGGCTGCTCATGCATCCTGCCCGGGTGGAAACTCCCACCGGGTTCCATTCTCAAACCTGGGAAACTTTTAACTCCTCCCACCACTCATTCTATTAGGCCCGAAAGATAACAGAGTTAATTTTGATTTCGTGCTCTTCCCATTAACAAACTCTTTTGGGGGGGGGAGGGTTGACAGGTACTGGGGTCTTATAACCACAGTCAAGTTGCAGAACAAATCCAGCCACCCTCAGACTCCCTCTCCCCTCTGTCACCTGTCTTTCAACTCTCAGTCTTAATGCCCTTAATTTAACCTTGTTTTAGAAAGTCAGAGGAATTGAATCAGGGTGTAGCCTTGCATTGTTTTGAGTCTCATAGTCACGTCTAGAGTTTTTTGTTTGTTTTGTTGTTGTAATTGCCTGGGGGTCCAGGCTGGTGTGTTGGCTTGCTCAATTAGAGCTATGCCATCTGAGCTACAGCTTTTTGCTGGTTATTTTCCAAGTTGAGTATCTCCAATTTTTCTTTTTTCTTGTTGTCAATTGTGGGGCCTGAACTCTAGGCCTGGGCACTGTCCCTGAGCTCTTCAGTTCAGGCTAGTGCTCTACCACTTGAGCCACACGTCACTTTTGGCCTTTTCTGCTTATGTGGTGCTGAGGAATTGAACTCAGGGCCTTGTGCATGCAAGGCAAGCACTACTACTGAGCCAACTTCCCAGCCCCTCTCCAGTTTTCCTACCCAGCTTATTTCAAACTGTGATCCTCTGAATTTTAGCTCCCTAAGTAGCTAGGATTACAGGCCTGAGCCACAGGTACTGGGGCTGGTGTGCGTGCGTGCTTGTGTGTGTGTGCTTTGTGTGTGTGTGTGTGTGTGTGTGTGTGTGTTTGTGATAGTGATACTGGGGCTTGAACTCAGGGCCTCACTCAGCTTTTTTGTTCATGGCTGGAGCTCCACCACTTGATCCACACCAAGAGAAGAGAGAAGAGTCTTTTAGATTTGGCTTTCTTAGCCTGTCTTTGAACTCTTGATTTTCAAAACTCAGCCTTCTGTGTAGCTAGGATTATGGATGTGAGCCACCAGTACCAGGCTTGCCGTAATATTCTGTTATTGCTGAGTTCAAAAACCATGGTCATGTGTGTGATCATGGTTTGTTGATCCATTCATTCACCTGCTAGTCACTGGACTCTGGGCTCTTTTCCAGTTTTTCATGATAAGCATAAAGCTGTATAGACCTATAGACCTTCGAGTTTAGTTTTATGTGAAATGAGTTCCATTGACCCTGAAGACTCCTAGGAGCTGGCATCTTAAAATTGCCATCTTTGAATGTCAAGGAGAGAGTTAATTTGTTGCCCCTGCTCTTTACTCTAAGGATGAAGATGAAGGCTAATGCAGTGGCAGTGGCTAGGTCCTGTCTTTCATGAAGGTTTCAGTTGAACCTAGCTGGCTTTGGCTTTCCAATGTCAGGCGGGAAAGATCACCAATGCACCAGTGCCTTTCCCTCCCTGGCTGGGACCTCATTTGGCAGGAGCCAGAGTGCTGGCCCTAATATACTTCTGATGTCTTGTGGGCTCTGTCCAGCTGTAGTTGTCATGGGGAGGGGTGAGATGGAACATAGAAATTCCCTACTTCCTAAGCATGAGTGAGGTGCAAAAGTTTTTTTTTTGTCAGTTGTAGGGCTTGAACTCTGGGCCTGGGTACTATCCCTCAGCTCTTCAGCTCAAGGTGAGTGCTCTACTACTTGAGCCACAGCACCACTTCTGGTTTTCTGGTGGTTAATTGGAGAGAAGACTCTCATGAACTTTCCTGCCTGGGCTAGCTTTGAACTATGGTCCTCAGATCTCAGCCTCCTGAGTAGCTAGGACTACAGGCCTGAGCCATCAGCGCCTGGCATGCAGCAGCTTTTTATAGCTCTACAGTGCCCTCTTCTACCTCCTTCCACAGTTTCTATGAATGGAGGGGATTCTGCAGGAGAAATGAGGGGCAGTACCTTGTAAGAAGGTTGCCATGAGAATGGTAACCCCATGACCATGGCATGAATTAGACTACTTGAGAAATTTGGATTCTTGGAGTGTCCCAGCAATTCCTGTGAGTGTGTACTTGTTAATAGTTCTGGAATTGCCCAGAGCTGGAAGACTGTAAGACTGCATTCTTAATCTCTAAACCTTGTAAAGTGAAGGTAGGTCCTTTGTGCACAGAAAGGTCAGCAGTGTGTTAGTGCCATTTTGGTTGTGGGAGTGGTATGGGTGGCTTCTTGGAAGGATCTTCTGTAGGAGGAGAAAAGGTCACATGGCCACAGCTGTCTTCACTTGGGAATGTCCAGCTTTAGGACTGGGTTTGCACATCTGACAAAGTGAGATTATTGAATTGAATCAGGTTCTGGGTAATCTCCTACATAGGCAGTCCACAGCAGCATTTCTAATGCAAGATGACCCTTCTGATAGGAAAGGTACAAGTGCCATTTGTAGTGGCTTGCCTGGTGGGCAGCTTAGGGGAAAAACCGAGGTTGGCCTTCTCATTGGTGACTCATGAGGCTGTGGGTGGTGTTGGAGTCAGCCTCCTCTTGGCTGAGTGCCCCTCTGATGAGGGCTGCTGAGTAAGTTGGTGAGTAGTGGTGAGGGGTGGAGTGAGCCATCCTCAGTCTTCTCATTGACTCAGAAGGTATTTTCTGATGCTGACCCTGGAGGATGAGTGTCCTGCCTAGTTCCTGAACACAAGGGTAGGGGGAGGCAGATTAACCTTTAGATTGCCTTGTGTGGGCGGATGACTTGCTCTCCAAAGAGAAGGGATAAAAGACAAAGACTGGGATTCCATATTTGGCATCATGAGCTGTAGTTTTAGTGTTCTGGTCTCACAAATTCAGATTCACTGCTTACTCTGTTCCAGACAGATATAGCATAAGTGGGAGGGAGACAAGCCAGGAACTGGGGAGATGTAGGGAGTTGGTGAGTTGAACTGCAGAGTTTCACCCCTCCCCCTTTCGCTTTGGCCTCTTGCTGAAAGTTCTTGTCTTTTTTTCAGGTTAACCTTTTTATTATGGGGTAATTGGAGATTCACGCAAGCACAGTCATAGGAAATAATAGAGAGATCCTGCTGTGTTCCCCTCGTTTTCATGGAACTCAGTCCCAGGTGAGGAAGGAAGGCCCCTCACCAACAGGATGGCAACCCTCTAGGCTGGGGGCCCATGCAGAAGTGATCAGTTCTGCTTCTCTGCTATGGAAAGGTTAAGCCAGTCATTCTATTGGGACTTTTGCCCTCAAGGGAAATCTGGGAATCTTGTGGGGTGGTGGTGGAGGTGGATGGGGAGAACAGGGATGTTGCTCAACACCCTGAAAGGCACAGGTGACGCTACTGTGTAGAACAGGACCAGAGACTGAGAAAAATAATGTCCATTATTGTCTGAATTTCAAGGGCATGGGCTGCCCAGTGTCCTTGAGTTTAGATGGATGTCTGTTATATTTATTTCCTGGGGTTCTCAGGAACTCAGGTTAGACAGGCTTTCACCAAAACTTTGGCTTGCTCTGTATAGGTTTTTACGTTGCCTGAGCATTAGTAATTTCAGTAGGCCTGATTCAGACACACATATGGGTGTATGGCCTGTGTGGGTATGGGGCTGAAATGGGCAGGCAGTCTCACATGTGTAGGCAGAAGAGAGATAATTACAATTTAGTAACTCTGCCCCTCTCCTGACACTGGGGGCCACTCATGGTCTGTAGCTGAACAATTTTTCTGGAGAGGAGGTTGGGAGTGGGTAAGATGGTGAACAAAGGATTGGTTAGTTAGAACCTGGTTAGCTAGAGTAGGGACTATAGTCCTGGGCCCTTTTTTTTCCTCTCCCTTTTCAGGGTAACCTTTTTATTCTGAAAAATTATAAAATAACCTTAAATAACAACTTGTAGCTTAGTGATAGCACATTTGCCTGGCATGTATGAAACCCTGGGTTTTGCCTCAGCACCACAAAACAACAACCAGAACAAGTTTGAGACATAAACTCACATATCATAAAATTTACCCTTAAAAGTGTTCATACAGGTCAGTGGTTCCCTCTTATTCGCATTTGAACTCAGAGCCTGTTCTTGTACAGCTTGTTTACCCAGCTGGCACTTTACTACTTGAGCTATACCTTCAGCCCAGTTTTTTGCTTATTATTTGGGAGATGGAGTCTTAAAGATTTTCTGCCTCAGGTGGTTTGGAACCATGATCATCTGGATCTCAGCCTCCTAAATAGGATTGATTACATGCATGAATGATTAATGCCTGGCAAATTCAGTATTTTTACAGATGGTACAGCCATTATATCTCTATAGGTTTAGAACACTATTTTGCTGAAAAGAAACGCTGTCCCGGTGAGCAGCCCCTCTTCAACCTACAAATCCACTTCCTGTCTGTGGATTCTTCTGTTTTGTACATTTTCTGTCAATGGAGGCACCCCACAATGTGGGGCTTTTTTTTTTTGGGTGCCAGTCCTGGAGATGAGTTCAGGACCTGAGCATTGTCCCTGAGCTTCTTTGCTCAAGGCTAGCACTCTTCCACTTGAGCCACAGCTCTACTTTCTAATTGGAGATAAGAGTCTTAGGGATTTTTCCTGCTGAGGCTGGTTTTGAAATGTGATCCTCAGGTCTCAGCCTTCTGAATGGCTAAGATTATAGGTGTGAGCCATGGGTGCCCAGCTCACTGTGGTGCCTTTTGTGTTTGGCTCTCTCATTGAATAAATGTCCTGAAGGTTCCTCTACCTATTTGTTCATAGTAATCCAGTGTGTGGACAGACTAGGTCATTTGTAGTAAGCCACCAGTGAGGGATTTCATTCTGAGATGGGTCACTTGAGGGCAAGCCAGTGCCCCAGGTGGAATTTTTGTAGGTTCAGGGAGCCTCAGGGAGTCGAGTGTGTAGGGGGGGGGAGCCTTTGAGCCAAGGTTCTTGACTATGTTCTTCTAGAAGGGAAAATCAATCCCTCTGTCACAGAGTGGTCTATGACAAGGAACCATTTTTTACAGTGAGGGCAAGAAGAGTTCTAAGAGCAATGGGGGTTTGTCATTGTGTCATGTGTCCTCCTGTCACTTGATAGTAGCCTGGGTAGGTGGCTTCAGCTTTTCCTTAAGACTTCCAAGCCCAAATTGTTTGGCCCCGCCCATTCAGGAGGAGACTTTTGTCTGAGGCCCTACCGTTGGCATATGTGGGAAATTGCTATAGAAACAGCTGAAGATTTCATTTGTCTTTGGTCTCAGCCCTGCCCTGGAGCTCTTGTTCTATGGATAACTGAATCCCCATTCTATAACCACCTTCCTTCCTACAGGAAGAAGGCCAGCTAGGAAGCAGGGTTTCCTGATGTGTGGGCCAGTTTTGGTGTCAGTGAGCTGCCTTGTGCTAGGCCAGTCCCAAGGGCCCTATATAGATTTCTCAGTCAAATTTAAAAGTGTTTTTCTTGCCTGGTACTGGAGGCTTATGTCCATAATCTGTTACAAAAGGGGTGAGCTCAAAGTGAGCTGGGCAGGAAAGTCTATGAAAGTCTTATCTCCAATTAACTAGCAAAAAAGCTGGAAGTGGAGCTGTGGTTCAAGTGGTAGAGTGCTAGTCTTGAGCAAAAAAAGCTTAGTGATAGCTCCCAGGTCCTGAGTTCAAGCCCAGGACCAAAAAAAAAAAGTGTTCTCTTGCCAGGTGCCAGTGGCTCACACACCTGTAATCATAGCTACTCAGTAGACTGAGATCAGAATCATGGTTTGAAGCCAGCCTGTGCAGAGAAATCCAAGAAAGTCTAAGACTACTTCTTTTTCTTCTTTTTTGGTTCTTGGACTGAGGCTTGAACTCAAAGCTTCTTTAACTTTTCCCCTTAAGCCTGGCATTCTATGACTTGAGCCACACCTCTACTTCTAGATTTTCTAGTTAATTAAGAAGGTAAGTTTCTCTCTCTCTCTCTCTCTCTCTCTCTCTCTCTCTCTCTCTCTGTCTCTCTCTGTCTCTCATCAGTTGTGCTACTTGAACTCTGGACCTGGGCACTGCCCTGAGTTCTTCAGCTCAAGGTGAGTGCTCTACCATTTGAACCACAGCGCCACTTCTGACTTTTTCTGCCTATGTGGTGCTGAGGAATCACACCCAGGGCCTTATGCATGCAAGGCAAGCACTCTACCATTGAGCCACCTTCCCAGCCTGACTTTTTTTTTTTTTTTTTTGCCAGTCCTGATACTTGAACTCTGGGCCAGGGCACTATCCTTGACCTTCTTTTGCTCAAGACTAGCAATCTACCACTTGAGACACAGTGCCAATTCCGGCTTTGTATGTGTATGTGGTACTGAGGAATCAAACTCACGGCTTTGTGCATATGAGGCAAGCACTCTATCACTAAGCCATATTCCTAGCTGTCTAAGTAAGATTCTTTTTTTTTTTTTTGGTTGGCCGTGGGACTTGAACTCAGCCTGGGCATTGTCCCTCATCGCTTCAGCTCAAGGCAAGCTTTCTACCACTTGAGCCCCAGCACCACTTCATCCAGGACTTTTATCTCCAATTAATCAACAAAAATTGGTAATAGAGATGTGGCTTTTATAGAGTGCCAGCCTTGAGCAAAAAAGCAGAGCAAGAGCCGGGTGCCAGTGGCTCACACCTGTAATCCTAGCTACTCAGGAGCCTGAGATCCGAGGATCGCAGTTCAAAGCCAGCCCTAGGCAAGAAAGTGCATGAGACTCTGATCTCCAGTAAACCACTAGAAAACCAGAAGTAGCCCTGTGGCTCAAGTAGTAGAGTGCTAGCCTTGAGCTGAAGAGCTGAGGGACAGCGCCCAAGCCCAGAGTTCAAGCCCCAGGACTGACCAAAAAAAAAAAGGGAGCAAGAATGGAAGGCCTGGAGTTCCAAGTTCCAGCACACACAAAAACATGTGGCTCAAGCCTGTCATCCTAGCTATTCAGAAGGTTGAAATCTGAGGATCCCAGTTCAAAGCTAGCCTGGGCAGGAGAGTCCATGAGAAAGTGGCTCAAGTGGTAGAGCTTGAGCTGAAGAGCTGAGGGATAACACCCAGGCCCAGAGTTTAAGCCCCATGACCGACATGAAAAAAAAAGAAAGAAAGAAAGAAAAAAGAGTAAGTATGGTGTAAGTAAGTAGATACTATATTGAAAATGAACTATAAAATTTGTAGGCAGGGATGGGAGAGAGAAGAAAGGGGTTACATTGTCCAAAAAGTAAGGTACTTATTATCTGGCATAGGTAATGTTAACCCCTTTGTATATCATCTTTATAATAACAGTTAAAAAACAAAACAACAAAAAACCTGGCTAAGTGCTGGTGGCTCATGCCTGTAATCCTAGCTACCAGGAGGCTGAGATCTGAGGTTTATCTCTGATAAACCACCAGAAAACCAGAAGTGGTGCTGTGGCTCAAGTGGTAGAGCATTTGCCTTGAGCTGAAGAGTTCAGGGACAGCACCTAGGCCCAGAGTTCAAGGACCATGACTGACAAAAAGAAGAAAACAGAAAACAACACACACACACACACACACACACACACACACACACACACACACACACACACACACACACACACACACACACACACACACACACACACACAGCACCTAGGCCCAGAGTTCAAGGACCATGACTGACAAAAAGAAGAAAACAGAAAACAACACACACACACACACACACACACACACACACACACACACACACACACACACACACACACACACACACACACACACACACACACACACACACACACACACACACACACACACCCTAGGCCCAGAGTTCAAGGACCATGACTGACAAAAAGAAGAAAACCACACACACACACACCCTCTAACAATAAAGTTGTGGAGAGCTGAGCACTGGTAGCTCATGCATATAATACTAGCTACTCTAGGGGCTGAGATCTGAGGATCACAGTTTGAAGCAAAGAAAGACTTAGATTAATCACCAGAAAATGGTGGAGGTAGAGTTGTGGCTCAAGTGGTAGAGCACAAGTGGACAGCACCTAGGTCCTGAGTTCAAGCCCAGTTCCTCCAGTACATACACATCCACACAAAGTTAGGGAGTAAATTTATTCAATGTACATGTGTGCACATGTTGGCAGTATGCATACAATCCAAGTAGACTTAAATTTTGGGCATTTTACATTCAACACATGCTCGTCCCCCCCCCCCCCCCCCCCCCCCAGGCAATCATTGGGCTTGAACTCAGGACCTGGGCAATGTCCCTGAGCTTCTTTTGCTTAGCACTCTATCACTTAAGCCACAGTGCCATTTCTGGCTTTTTCTGTGTATGTGGTACTGAGAAATCAAACCCAGGGCTTCATGCATGCCAAGCAAGCACTCTACCACTAAGTCACATTCCCAGCCTCAGCTTTCTTTCTTTTTTTTTGTCCGTTGTGGGGCTTGAACTCTGGGCTTGGGCGCTGTCCCTGTAGTCTTCAGCTCAAGGTGAGTGCTCTACTGCTTGAGCCACAGCGCCACTTCCGGTTTTCTATTGGTTTATTGGAGATAAGAGTCTCACAGACTTTCCTGTCTGGGCTGGCTTTGAACCATGATCCTCAGATCTCAGCCTTCTGAGTAGCTAGGATTACAGGCATGAGCCCGGCTAGCCTCAGCTTTCTTTTCTTTTCTTTCTTTCTTTTTTTTTTGCTGGTCCTGGGGCTTGAACTCAGGGCCTGGGCAATGTCCTTAAGCCTCCCTGTGCCTGTGCTCAGGGCAAACTCTACCACTTGAGCCACAGCGCCACTTCTGGCTTTTTTTGTTTATGTGGTACTGAGGGATCAAACCCAGGGCTTCATACATGTACTCTACTACTAAGCCACATTCCCAACCCCCTCAGTCTTTCTTGATGCATGTCGTTTGCCACGGTTCGGTGTGGACTCTTTTTTTAGGGGGTCACCTTCCTCTCCTCCTTCATAGTATACTGTGCAGAACCATGTGGGATGCTACAGGAGCAGCCTTGCAAGTGCTGGGTGTTGAACACCTGGAGTAGAGGCTGCTTTGTACCTCACATGAGGCAGTGCCTGCCTTTCCTATCAGCCTTTGGCTTCAGTCTCATCTGGACCCCTTACTGGATTCTCTGAAAGGCACCCAACTTTGGTTTTCTCCCTTCTCTTTTTCACCTGGAATTAAGTATTTAGGTGATCTTCGTAGGCTACTCCCTCCCCTCCCTCCTTTTTCCCCCCCCCCTCACATCAGCCAGGGTTGGGCTGGGAATATAAACTTCTTCCTGATCACTTGGCTAAGGACTCTAGGCTAGGATTCTGCAGCATTCCTGATTTGGGTTTTTCCTGATCACACAGGAAGTGTGTGTGGGTTGGGAGGGTGAGCTAGTATTGTTGATGGGTCTGGCTGGCAGTGTGTCTTTAGCTGTGGTTTGGTTCTGATAGCTGTCACTGAGCAGGACAGTAGCCCAAGTGAATTTTCTTTCCCAGTGACCCACTGCCTGGGTGTGTTTTCTCAAAGCTGTGTCTGTGATAGAGCCAGATGAATCACAAATGTGGGCAAGTCTTGAGATCTTGACTCAGCCACCTTCCTGAGGAATCCTTTCCTTTCCCTTTCCCTTCCTTCCTTCCTTCCTTCCTTCCTTCCTTCCTTCCTTCCTTCCTTCCTTCCTTCCTTCCTTCCTTCCTTCCCTCCCTCCCTCCCCCTCCCCCCCCCCCTCTTGTTTGTTGTGAGGCTTGAACTCTGAGCCTGGGTGCTGTCCCTCAGCTCTTCAGCTCAAGGTGAGCACTCTACAACTTGAGCCACAGTGCACTTCTGGTGGCTAATTGGTGGTTAATCCTGAATAGCTAGGATTACAGGCTTTTTCTGTTTATGTGGTACTGAGGAGCCAAACCCAGGACTTCATGCATGCTAGGCAGCACTCCACCACTAGGCCACATTCCCAGCCCTTACTCAACATTTTCAATTATAGCTGGTGTTCTACCACTTGAGCCATGTTTCTATTTTGCTGTGTATTTAGAGAAGAATCATGCCCTGGCTGTCACCGTGACTCTCAGATTTTTGCCTTCTTAGCTGGACATTGGTGGCTCATACTTAAAATCCTAGCAACTTATGTGGCTAAGATCTGAGGACCGATCATTTCAAGGCCAGCTCAGGCAGAAAAAGCATGAGCTGTGGCTCAAAAGTGGTAGAGCACTAGACGTGAGCAGAAGGAGCTTAGGGATAGTGCCTAGGTTCTGAGTTCAAAAGCCCCATGACCAACCAAAAAAAAAAAAATTAGCACCTGGCTAAATATTTTTTATTTTGGTAGAATATCAGTACTGAACCTAGAACCTTACATTTGCTAGGCATGTAGTCTGCCACTTGATTTATGCCAACTCCCTTTGTGGGATTTTCGTTTTGTTTTTGTGTTGATCCTGGGGCTTGAACTCAGGGCCTAGGTACTGTCCCTTAGCTTTTTGTTTGTGTCTGGTCCTCTAACACTTGAACCACAGCTCCACTTCCAGCTTGTGTGTGTGCCTGTGTGCCTGTGCCTGTCCTGGGGTTTGAAATCAGGGCCTGAATTTTGTTCTTGAGCTTCCTCTATCTCCTGCTCCCCCCCCCCCACCCCCCCCACCCCCAAAATCAAGGCTAGTACTCCCACTTGAGCCACAGCTCCACTTCTGGCTTTTTGGTGGTTAATTGGAGATAAGTTTCACAGACTTCCTTGCCCAGGCTGGCTTTGAACCATGATTCTCAGATCTCAGTCTCCTAAGTTGCCAGGATTACAGGCCTGAGCAACTGACACCTGGCTTCACTTTTGGCTTTTTGCTGGTTTATTGGAAATAAGTCTCATTGGCAGGGACTTTCCTGCCTAAGCTGGCTTTTTACCTTGATCTTCAGATCTTAGCTCCTGAGTAGCTAGTATTATAAGCATGAGCTACCAAGCCCTGGAGATTTTTTTTTTTTGTCGGTCGTGGGGCTTGAACTCTGGGCCTGGGCGCTGTCCCTGTGCTCTTCAGCTCAAGCAAGCACTTCACCACTTTAGCCACAGTGCCACTTCCGGTTTTCTATTGGTTTATTGGCGATAGGAGTCTCACGGATGTTCCTGCCCGGGCTGGCTTTGAATTGCTATCCTCAGATCTCAGCCTCCTGGAGTAGCTAGGATAACAGGCCTGAGCCACCAGTGCCCGGCTTGGAGAGTGTTTTTAAGATAAGATCTTATTACTTACTTCCTTTTGCCTGAGCTGGACAGCAGACCCCCCCAGTTTTCAGTACAAGAGTGTATCACCCACATGCAGCCACTCCTGACCTATACATTTAAATTGATTCTTAGGTAGGTATATATGTATGTATAGATGAAACAGTTGTTTGCTGTGGCATCCACTGGAGTCTTGGAATATGGGAGACAACTCTGGTTTAAATCAGGACTTATTGTATTTGCCAAGGAAAATTTTTGTGATCTCCATGGTAGAGGAATTGAGACAGTGAAGCCTGGCTTGTTACCTGCCTACTGCCCAGCATGGACAGATTTTTTTTTGGGGGGGGGGGGGGTCCGGTCGTGACGCCTGAACTCTGGGCCTGGACACTGTCCCTCAGCTCTTCAGCTCAAGGCTAGCACTCTACCACTTGAGCCACAGCACCACTTCCGGATTTTTTCTTTTTGCTTATGTGGTGCTGAGGAATTGAACCCAGGGCCTCATGCATGCAAGGCAAGTGCTCTACCACTGAGCCGCCTTCCCAGCTCCCCCCCTTTTTTTTTTAAGATTTTTTTTTCGGGGCTGGGAAGGTGGCTCAGGAAGTAGAGTGCTTGCCTTGCATCCATGAGGTCCTGGGTATGATTCCTCAACACCACATAAGCAGAAAAAGCCAGAAGTGATGCTGTGGCTTAAGTGGTAGATCTCATTCTCCTTAATAGCTGGGATTATAGGTATGAGCCACTGGCTCCAGGGCATGGACAGATTTTTGTATGGAAGAACTACAAAGAACTAAGCTGCTTCTTTGACATCAGTGACACAGAATGTGCTAGTCATTCAACAGTTGGACTTCCTGGCTAGACTGGAATGCAGTGTCTTGTGGATGATAGATGTGGGTGCTCTTCCTTTGTAAGAAGATCCAGGCTGATGATAAACTCAGTATTCCTGAGACTGTTTAGTGTTCATTTTTTAGAAGGCTTCTGTATGATGTTCTCCTGGAGGCCTGTGGGATAAGTAAGATGAGGCCACAGCTGAGCCAGGGTTCAATGCATTGTTGATTGTACATCTCAGGGCTTTCAGTGGACCTAATAATAGGAATCAGTTGTCATTTATAGCTTGATTCTTAGTGAAATTGAAAGATATACACTATAAAGTAATTCTTGCACTTGCAAATTGGAGAAAGTAGGATCTCAAATTTGAGGCCTGTAGTGAGACCCTGTCTCAAAAATTTAAGGGGTATAGCTTAGTGGTAAAGCATGTGCAAGGCCCTGAGTTCTATCTCTTGCAAATAAAAAGTTTTTAGGTGAGAGGCTGGGAATGTGGTTTAGTAGTAGAGTGATTGCTTAGCATGCCTGAAGCCCTGGGTTCTATACCTCAATACCACATAAACAGAAAAAGCCAGAAGTAGTGCTGTGGCTCAAGTGGTAGTGTGCTAGCCTTGAGCAAAAAGAAGTTCAGGGTCAGTGCCCAGGCCCTGAGTCAAGCCCAAGGACTGGCCAAAAAAAAAGCTTTTAGCTGGGCTCTAGTGGCTCATGCCTGTAATTCTAGCTACTCAAGAGGCCAGGACAGTCTGTGAGACTTTTTAATTTCCAGTTAGTGTGGTAGAGGATTTTCCTTGAACTTTTACAAAAGCTCTGGGACAGCATCCAGGCCCTGACTTCAAGCCCCAGGACTAGCACCCCCGAAAAAAAGCTTTTTAGTCCAGGCTAAAAAGAAAAAGTGTAGCCGGGAGCCAGTGGGCTCAAGCCTGTTATCTTAGCTACTCAGGAGGCTGAGATCTGAGGATCGCAGCTCAAAGTGGTAAAGCACTAGCCTTGAGCTGAAGAGCTGAGGGACAGAGTCCAGGCCCAGAGTTCAAGACCCATGACCTACCAAAAAAAAAAAAAAAAAGTATAGCCCAGACTTCCCTGGAACTTGAGATCCTCCTGCCTCCAGTTCCCCAGTTGGCTTTATAGGCATGTGCAGCCTGGTACTTATTTTTTTTTGTAGAATTGCAGTTTGAATTTAGGTCCTCATGCTTCCTAGTCAAGTGTTTTACTACAGGACTATGCTTCTAGCACTTTTTCTTTACTTTTCTTTTTTTTGGGGGGGGGGGGGGTCCTGTCATGGGGCCTGAACTCTGGGCCTGGGCACTGTCCCTCAGCTCTTCAGCTCAAGGCTAGCGCTCTACCACTTGAGCCACAGCGCCACTTCCGGCTTTTTTTTTTCTTTTTGCTTATGTGGTGCTGAGGAATCGAACCCAGGGCCTCATGCATGCAAGGCAAGTGCTCTACCACTGAGCCACCTTCCCAGCCCCATTCTAGCACTTTTTCATGCCAGTACTAGGGCTTGAATTCAGGGCCTCACCTCTGTTCATCTTTTTTGCTCAAGGCTGACACTCTACCATTTGATCTATAGCTCCTCCACTCCTGGCTTTTTGGTGGAAATAAAGATCTCACATGCCTGGGCTGGCTTCTGTGATCCTCATAACTTAGCCTACTGAGTAGCTAGAATTACAAGCATGAATTACCAGCTGTGGCTTGCACTGGTTATTTTTTGAGATAAGGTCTTGCTTTCTGTGCAGGCCAGATTCTCCTATTTTTCTGCTTTCTGATATAGTTGGAATATCAGGACACCACTGTACTGAACTTCCTTGGTTAAGATGGAAGATGGACTTTGGTTGGTGGACTTTTCTGTCGGGGCTGGCTTAGAACAGTGATCTTTTCTCACCCCCTTCCTCCTTCCATCCCCATCTGCAGCCTTGAACTCTGGTGGGCCTGGGTTCTATCCTTAAGCTTTTGCTTAAGGCTGGTGCTCTACCACTTGAGGTACAGCACCACTTCCTACTTTTTCTGTGATTAATTGGAGATAGAGTCTCATAGACTTTTCTACTTGGGCTGGCTTCAAATCATGATCCTTAGATTCTCAGCCTCTTGAGTAGCTAGGCTTATAGGTATGAGCCACCAGCCTGGCTTACAGTGATGCTTCTAATCCCAGTTTTTCAGGTAGTTTAGCATAAGACTTAATGCCATGGTACCCAGCCATGGTTGAGAAGGGGTCTTGCAAACTTTTCTGCGCAGATTGGCTAGTGGCCAGGTTTACTTAACTTTCATGTCTGTCTGTCTGTCTGTCTGTCTGTCTGTCTGTCTGTCTGAATCTATCTGTCTATCTATTCTCTGTGTTAGAGATGGAACCCAAGGCTCCATGCATAGTAGGCAAACGTTCCGTTATTGAGCTATATTTCCAACTTGCTAGGTACTTTTTTTTGGTCATGGGGCTTGAACTCTGGGCCTGGGTACTGTCCCTGAGCTCTTCAGCTCAAGGCAAACGCTCTATTACTTTGAACTCAGTACCATTTCCGGTTTTCTGGTGGTTAATTGGAGATAAGAGTCTCACAGACTTTAGGGCCCAGGCTGGCTTTGAACCATGATCAAAGGATCCTTAGATCTCAGCCTTCTGAGTAGCTAGGATTACAGGTGTGAGCCACTGGTGCCCAGCTAGGTACTTTATAAGACCCTTTAGTCCACATGTTTCTTTGTCTTCAGTTTCTGTGGGACAGACACTATTCTCCCTGCTGTAGAGCTGTGAGAACTGTGGCCTGGGCTGAGAGTAGTCACTGTTACAGAGTGTCTTTCAGTATGAATTGGTCAGTTGTACTGCTGATGGCCTAGAGTAAACATCTGGCATGATATGGGCCCCAGACCTTCCCCTCAGTCTCAGGTTAAATTAGGCTATTTGTCCTTTTGTGCTAAGAGTTATGTTCTTTCAAGTCTCAGACTTGAACATGTATCAGGTTGCTCATATATCTTAAGTGTCCAGAAGTGGGGACAGGGCTGGTCTACAGACACTGTGAGTTCCCTAGAAGGAATAGTCCCTCTCAAAACTAGATCTGAGTTTTTTTGTGTGTGGTTGTTCCTGTAGCCATGTTGATGACAGAAAGGATGAAATAAAGTGATGTTTAATGATGTGCTTACTCCTCATGTCTATAATATGTGATCTCCACACATGCACAATGTGAGGTTGTACCAGGATACTGTGTCCTCTTTTCACAAGTATAGAGACACAGGACATGTGAGGGACGATCAGAGCTCATCTCAAAGTTTGCATGGGCTGCCTTTTCACTGTTCTATGCAGCCCATTCCTGCACTGGACAGACAACAAAAGTCCATATCAACTCATTATGGCAGAGTAGAAGGGTGAGAGGTATAGGAAGAGGACAGCTTTGTGGGGAGTTGGAATGGTATGAGAGGGAGATCCAGCCATAGCAAGTGAGCCCAGGCTGATGGAGAGTGGCAATAGACATGAGCTGTGAGTGGCCTATAATGCCTGGAAAAGTGGGTGGGCTGAGGATGGTTGGTGGCATACTTCATCTCACTGCTTCCTGGACTCCAAGGAATCCAGATACTGATGTGTGCATGTAGTGTCTCTCTTGATGGGTATGTGTGGTTCTTGTCCTTGCAAGTTCAGTGGTGGAAACCCATCTTTGGAAAATGGTGAGAAGTATAAATAGCTGCTTCAGAGATTCAGATGGAACTGGCACTTCCTGATCCTCCTTGGCTGCCAGGGAGGTGAGGAACATGAGGCCTCTGTTCTTTTTCCTCATCCTTTTTTTATTCTTCTGATTTTTTTTCTGATGTTACTGGGATTTGAACTTGGGACCTTGTACTTGCTCAGCTTGCTTGCTTGCTCAGATGATACTCTACCACTTGAGCCACTCATGACTCTGCTTTTTTGCTGGTTATCTTAGAATCTTGTGAACTTGCCAGTTCTGGCTGACTCCACAATCTTGAGATCTCAGCCTCTTCAGTAATTAGGATTATAGGCATTATAGGCATGACCCTCTGGTACCTGGATCTTCTATTTTTATTTATTTGTTTGTTTGTTTGTTTGTTTTGGTTGGTTGTGAGGTTTGAACTCTGGGCCTGGGTGCTGACCCTCAGCTCTTCAGCTCAAGATGAGCACTCTACCACTTGAGCCACAACTCCACTTCCAGTTTTCTGGTGGTTTATTGGAGATAAGAGTCTCACGATCTTTTCTTCCCAGGCTGGCTTTGAACCACGATCCTCAGATCTCAGCCTCCTGAGTAGCCAAGTTTACAGGCGTGAGCCACCAGTGTCCGGTTTCTCTTTCTCTTTCTTTTCTCTCTCTCTCTCTCTCTCTCTCTCTCTTCCTCTTCCTCTTTCTTTCTCCTTCTCTTTCTCCTCTTCCACCTCCTCTTCCTCCTCCCTCCCCTCCCCTCTCATTTTGCCAGTCCTAGGTCTTGAACTCTGGGAATTGTTCTCCCAGCTTTTTTAGATCAAGGCTAGCACTCTACCACTTGAGCCATCGTACCATTTCCAGCTTTTTCTGTTATGTGGTACTGAGGAATTGAACCCAGGGCTTCATGCATGCTAGGCAAGCACTCTACCACATTCCCAGCCCCTGTTTTTTTTTTTGTAAAGACTTGGGGAACATGTGTGCAATGATGTGGAATTGGTAGTTATACTTGGTCTCTGTGGTCACCTGACTTGGTCTCTGGTTGAGGGGAGAGATAGGGGGAAGGAGGAGCAAGAAACTTGGTTTCAGGCCTGGAATGTTCTGGGCTTGGGCAGCCAGGCATGTATGCTTTTTTTTTTTTTTTTTTTTGCCAGTCCTGGGCTTGAACTTAGAGCTTGGGCATTGTCTTTGAGCTTCTTTTACTCAAGGCTAGCACTCTACCACTTGAGCCACAGGGGCACTTCTGCTTTTTCTGTTTATGTGGTCCTGAGGAATCAGACCCAGGGTTTTATTCATGGTAGGCAACCACCACTAAACCACATTCTCAGCCTGGCCTCTGCTTTTGATGGGTGTTTCCCATTTCAAACACTGGGGAAGCGAAGCCATAGAAACTCATTGACTTGCTTGCCGTTTACTGTAGCTCCAGGCTGCTCAGCCTCTGGGGAAGGAATATTCTCTGTTCCTGTTGGGTAGGAAGGTAGTCAGTGCTGCTGGTAGTTGTCTGGCTCAGAGTCTGTATCAGTTAGAAGTTAAAGAAGGTTATATGTCTCCAATAGAGCTGACCTAGGAAGAGCAGACTGTTTGATTTTCACCCTTATCACCAACTATGCTGCCTTTTTGTTTTTCAGGACAAACATCATGATGCTGCTCATGAAATCATTGAGACCATACGGTGAGTCCTGGGGTGGTATAGGGCATTTGCATCTGGGCGTTTGTGGAGTTGTGATCCAGACAGTTCCTGGTGCAGCCTCTCTTGGAGGCCTTGTCAGAGAGGGACAATATCAGCAGAAGTGATGAGGCACATATACAGTACCGTCTGGTTTCTTTAGGAGGGCCAACAGCATTGGGCTTGCCATATACTTGGTGCAGGCCCTTTATGGTCTACTGTCATAGTCTATAGCCTTCAAAAAATAAGATGCCCAGTTGTCATTGCTATTGTAGCTACTGCCCCTCCCAGTCCCAAAGGGATAAGTTAGAGCCTGTAGCATGCAGGCACATTTTCTACCATTGAGCCACATCCCAGCATTCACCGCAGTGGTGATTAGGGTTTCATTCACACTTCCTGTGGAATAAAGATGGAGCATCATGCTGGAGGGTATGGAGGTTTTCCCTCTTCTTTCCATACCTCTACATGGATATGCAGAGATAAGCAGGTGATTTGTGTCAGTCCTAGGAGGATGCCATCTGCCCTACTGTGCTACTTACTAGCTGCTTTGGAATGATAAGGCAACACTTTTGTTGGGATGGTCACAGCTCAGTCTCCTATCAAGCTGCACCTGATTTTCTCTTCTGGTGGCTTGCTGTGTAAGCCTCATCCTCTGAAGTTTCCTAAATTTTAAGTAAATGGGAGAAAAGCTCTTTTGACTTAATTCACAACTCAGAGGCTACAGAACAGCCAGCTGGCCAGAGCTGAAACTTCTCAGGGAAAGGGATACTAGAGAGAATGAATTCTAGAGGGGTTTAGAGAGAATGAGTGGACCCTAGATTAATTTGGCAGAGATTAACTTGAGAATGGAATGAACAAATAGCACCTCAGGACAGTACCTACGTGTCACATTCTTGACTTCCTTGTCAGACAGGAGATTCCAGGCAGGCCGACCATGAATTGTGTCCTGCTTTGGTGGGTTTGTCTTAAGGGAGATAAGAAAATTTCTGAGAGGGGCCCTCCCAGACCTTGGGGTGAACCAGACCAGGTCAGACGGACACTGATATTGGGGAGGATGGAGTGTTGAGACCCCTCAGCAGTCAGAATGCCTAGGGACAGTTATCATTTCCTTCACATCAAACTGTCAGCCAGCAGTTATGCTACATGGCGGTGACATCTATATAAACAACTGAACTTGGGTGAACTTTCTGTAGGGGCTTATGCTCTAGGACTTTTGTCTTCATTGGGCTTCCCAGAGTGTTGGACAACAGTGAATGAGACCCAGGCCTTCCAGAGCCTGTGAAGCCACTTCTGTTTACTCCTTAGGCTCTGTGTCCTCCCTTCTTCTGCCTCATGAGCAACAAAGCAGAGTTGTCTAAACTAGATTTTTGGGTTTTTTTTGTTTGGCCAGACCTGAGCCTCTCTGTACTCAAGGCTAGCACGCTACCACTTGAGCCACAGTGACACTTCTGGCTTTTTCTGTTTATGTGGTACTGAGGAATCGAACCCAGTGCTTCATGAATGCTAGGCAAGCACTCTACCATAAGCCACATTCCCAGCCCTAAACTAGAAACTAGATTGATTTTTTTTTTTTTTCCCCCAGTCATGGAGCTTGAACTATGGGCCTATCCCTGAGCTCTTCAGCTCAAGGCTAGAGTTCTGTCGCTTGAACCACAGCACCACTTCCAGTTTCTGATTGTTTATTGGAGATCAGAGTCTCACGGGTTTTCCTGCCCAGGTTGGCTTTGAACCTCAGATCTCAGCCTCCTAAGTAGCTAGGATTACGAGTGTGAGCCACCAGTGTCTGACACTAGAGTTTTTTTTTTGCGCTGGTCATGGGGCCTGAACTCTGGGCCTGGGAGCTGTCCCTGAGTTCTTCAGCTCAAGGTGAGCGCTCTACCACTAGAGCCACAGCACCACTTCCGGCTTTTTCTTCTTATGTGGTGCTGAGGAATTGAACACAGGGCCTCATGCATGGGAGGCAAGCACTCTACCACTGAGCCACCTTCCCAGCCCTAAACTATATTTTTGTGAAACCCTTTTTCTTATTTTCCCCAGGAAGATTTGTCACATTTTCACTGTATAGCAGTTAATGGTTCCCCTTCACACCACATGTGTCTCAGAACCCAGTGGGCCTCAGTCCTATAGAGTCCTACATAACTAACTTTGGCCTTTCTTGGTTCTCTGCTTCTCTGAGTTTTAGCATCTGTCTCCAGAAAGCCTCCCTTTACTTCCCATAGGGCTGTTCAGGAACAGGTCTAGAGAAGACTGAGCCTTGATTTTGTACTTGTAGACACAGTGTTCTCTATTTTACTTTGTCTTCAATTTTGTCATCAGGTTTTTGGTTTTTTTAAAAATGGTTTTCAATGTTGATGTCTTTGTTTTTTATTTTTTTGTTGGTTGTGGGACTTGAACTCTGAGCTTGGGTACGGTCCCTGCACTCTTCAGCTCAAGGTAAGTGTTCTATTGCTTGAGCCATAGTGCCACTTCTGGTTTTCTAGTGGTTTATTGGAGATAAGAGTCTCATGGCCATTCTTGCCCGGGCTGGCTTTGAATCGTGATCCTCAGATCTCAGCCTTCTGAGTAGCTAGGATTACAGGAGTGAGCCACTGGCACCCAGCTTGTTTTTTATTTTTGTCTTTTTTTTTTTTCTAATGCCTGTACTAGGGCTTGAACTTGGTGCCCTTACCCTATCCTTGAGCTCTTTTGCTGAAGGCTAATGCTGTACCACTTCAGCCACTTCTGGCTTTTTGTGGTTAATTTAGGATAGAGTCTCATAGACTTTTACTGCATGGGCTGGCTTCAAACCCTGATCTTAGGATCTCAGCCTCCTGAGTAGCTAGAATTACAAGTGTGAGCCAACAGCACTCAGCCTGTATTTATTAATTTATTATTTACTTATTTAGGTTGATTGGTTGGTTGTGGGTTTGATGGGCCTGAGCGCTGTCCTTGAACTCTTCAGCTCAAGGCAAGCGCTCTACCACTTGAACCACAGAACCACTTTATTTTATTTTATTTTATCAGTTGTGGTGCTTGAACTCTGGATACAGTCCCTCAGCTCTTCAGCTCAAGGCTAGAGCTCTACCACTTGAGCCACAGTGCTCAAACTTCTGGTTTTCTGGTGGTTTATTGGAGATAAGAGTTTCAGGGACTTTCCTGCCTGGGCTGGCTTTGAACCGTGATCCTCAGATCTCAGCCTCCTGAGTAGCTAGGATTACAGGCATGAGCCACTGGTGAGAGTCATATGAAGTCTAGGCTAGATAAGTACTACCCACTTTCCAGTCTGACTCTTGAGTGCTTATATTAGAGGTATGTATCACTACACCTGTTTCTAGATTTTTTTTCCCTCTTTTCCCTTTTTATTTTTATTTATTTATTTATTTTTGGTTGGTCGTGGGGCTTGAACTCTGGGCTTGGGCGCTGTCCCTCAGCTCTTCAGCTCAAGGCGAGTGCTCTACCACTTGAGCTACAGCGCCACTTCCGGTTTTCTGGTGGTTTTATTGGAGATAGGAGTCTCACGGTCTCTCTTGCCCGGGCTGGCTTTGAACCGAGATCCTCAGATCTCAGCCTCCTGAGTAGCTAGGACTACAGGCGTGAGCCACCAGCACCCGGCTCCCTTTTTATTTCTAAGAGTTGGTACTGCTTGGCCTTGTAACTTCATAAAATGTGATTCACAACCTGTTCATTAACTTCACACTTGTTATACTGTTGCTTTCCTTTCATACTTTAAGTTGGACAGTGAGAAATTTATTTATTATTTATTTCTGTGCTGATCCTAAGGATTACACTCAGGGCCTAGGAGCAGTCTCCGAGTATTTTGCTCAAGGCTCTACCACTTAAGCCACAGCTTCACTTCTGACTTTTTTTGGAAATAAGAATTACACCAACTTTCCTGCCCAAGATGGCTTTTTGAACCTCAATCCTTAGATGTTAGCCTCCTGAGTAGTTAGGATTATAGGTGTGAGCTACCAGCACCTGGCTAGTACCCCCCCACCCTCAGCCCCCGGTTGTGGGGCTTGAACTCTGGGCCTGGGCACTGTCCCTCAGCTCTTCAGCTCAAGGCGAATGCTGTACCACTTGAGCCACAGTGCCACTTCAGGCTTTCTGGTGGTGAATTGGAGATAAGAGTCTCATGGACTTTACTGCCCTGTCTGGCTTTGAACCTTGATCCTCAGATCTCAGCCTCCTGAGTAGCTAGTATTACAGGCTTTTTCTGTTTATGTTGTATTAATAGTCAAACCCAGGGCTTCATGCATGCTAGGCAAGCACTCTATCACTAAGCTACATTCGCAGGCCCACCTGGCTTAGATTTTTGTTTTTATATTTGAGAGCAACTGGCATCAGGGAAAGCTGTCTATAAAGGATGAGGCTTGAAAAGCAGCATATAGGCTTCTAGAAAAACGATGGCTATTCTGCTTCTTTGTTCCAGATGGGTCTGTGAGGAAATTCCCGACCTCAAGCTGGCTATGGAAAACTATGTCCTAATTGACTATGATACCAAAAGGTAAGTGGTCCATGTCCAGCTTTTTTACTTTCCTGCTGAAGTCATGCTTCAAGTTAGGCAGGAACACAGTAAGAACCAGCCCCTCAGATGGTCTGCACTGGTGATATATTCCCTCATAGAATTCCCTGGCTCCCTTGTTATTTTGCTGGTGTTTATCAAGGATTAGGAAGGCTGTCACAAAGAGGACATGATTGATTTCTCCAAGTTCCCCAGACTTGAAGTCATGTGCGTGTGAAATTACCCTGAGATATCAAGGGCTCTTTTTAAAAATATTTATCATACAAGCTAGGTGTCAGTGGCTTACACCTGTAATCCTAGCTACTTAGGAGGCTGAGATCTAAGGATCATAGTTCAAAGCTAGCCCAGGCAGTAAAGTCCATGAGACTCTTATCTCCAATTAACCACCAGAAAACTGGAAGTGGGGCTGTGGCTCAAGTGGTAGAACTCTAGCCTTGAGCTGAAAACCTGTGGGACTGTGCCCAGGGCTAGAGTTCAAGCCCCACAATTGAAAAAAAAAATTAAATTATTTATCTATTTATTCATTTTTACCAGTCCTGGGGCTTGAACTCGGGGCTGGGGCACTATCCCTGAGCTTCTTGTTTGCTCAAGGCTAGCACTCTACCACTTGAGTCACAGTGCCATTTCTTTTTATAACAGCTGTTCTGCCCAGAGCCTTCTGGAGGCTGGTCTTGGGCTCTGGAAGCTTTGTGTACCTTGGTTGGGTGTGGCTAGTAGCCATGGCTGTTTCTAGCACTTTTCCTAGTGGAAAGTGGGTGGAGAAGGGCAAGGCATCTTAGGAATGTCTGTCTGGAATCTGTTGTTTTCTTTGAGAAAGGACAACTCTGGCTGGCGCCTGTTCAGTTCTAGGAGGTCTGAAGTGGACAGAGCTGTCCTGTTCAAAACTGCAGGACTGTTCTGCTCTGCATTTATTCCAGGAGTGGCTCTGAGTGACTTCCCAGGATGTATTGCCCACTGTGCTTTGCCTGATCTCCAACCTCATTGTTCCAAATGGAGGGACTTAACTGATAGCAATATCAGTCTCTGTGACCACGTTATATTCCCTGGCCTTAGCCTCCAACTCCATAATTGACATTTGGTGCCTGAATAGGAAAGGAGAAGGTCATACTTATGCCAGAGCAGTAGGCCTTAAGGTCAGGGGACTTAGGAAGTTGGCCTCATGCTGTAGGCCCTGAAGTACCTGCCTGGGTATCTGTACTTAGGATGGAGACTAGCCATGGGCTCTTCTTTGCCCTATCAGAGCACAGGAACACTCTCATCTTTTACTGGTTTATTGGAAGATATAGACAGCCAGATAGGTATTAGGGTAAGGCCTGGAAGGAACAGGTACTATAGCTTCTGTCCCCATGGTATTGGGTGTATCAGCCTTCTGCCACCCATTTTTGCTCACAACCTGGAAGCTGAATTGGATTTTTCCTCCCTCCCCTCCCTTCCCCTCCCTTCCCCTCCCTTCCCCTCCCCTCCCCTCCCCTCCCCTCCCCTCCCCTCCCCTCCCCTCCCCTCCCCTCCCCTCCCCTCCCCTTTTACAGTGCTGGGGATGGATCAAAACTTGTAGCTAGGCAAGTACTCCCCATTGAGTCACACCTCAGCCTTTGCTTTACAGAGGCTTCATCCCTTAACAATGTTTTACTTTTTTTTTTTTTTGTCCAGTCCTGGGGCTTGAACTTAGGGCCTGGGCTCTGTCCCTGAGCTTTTGCTCAAGGCTAGTGCTCTACCACTTCAGCCACAGTACCATATCTGCCCTTTTCTGCTTATGTGGTACTGAGGAATCGAACTCTGGACTTCATGCATGGTAAAGAAAGCACTCTACCACTAAGCCACATTTCCAGCCACATGTGTTACTTTGATTTCCAACCTTGCCCCTCTTCCAAGGATAAAGGTATGACAGTGCCACCCTTATAGTCAGGGCTTGAGCTTTGTGCTAACCAGAGCCAGTCAGGAGCCCAAAAGTGGCCTTATCCAAATGGAACACACTCCTGCCACTCAGGACCTTCACAAGGACTAGCAACTTTGGGTAGAAATGGAGTTTTTATTTATTTTTTATACTGTGGCTTGAACTAAAGCCCTCATATTCTAGCTTATTTTGTTTTTGCTCAAGGCTGTACTTTACCATTTGAATCACAGTTCTACTTTAACTTTTTTGTGATTAATTGGAGATAAGAGTCTCTTAGAGGGGCTAGGAAGGTGGCTCAGTGGTAGAGCGCTTGCCTTGAGCTGAAAAGCTGAGGGACAGCACCCAGGCCCAGAGTTCAGGCCCCACAGCCAACAACAACAGCAACAAAGAGTCTCATAGACTTTCCTGCTTTGGGCTGGCTTCAAACCATTATTTTCAGATCTCAGCCTTCTGAATAGTTTCAAATTATGGACTTGAGGTGCCTGGCTTGACTGACATTTGTTGAGTACAGCTTGACCTTGGATTTGACTTAGGGCTCAAACATGTCTCAAATTTACTTTTTTTTGTTGTTGTTGGTCCTGGAGCCTGAACTCTGGGCCTGGGCACTGTCCTCAGCTCTTCAGCACAAAGCTAGCACCCTACCACTTGAGCTATAGTACCACTTCCAGTTTTTCTGCTTATGTGGTGCTGAGGAATCGAACCCAGGGCCTCATGCATGCAAGGCAAGCACTCTACCCTCAGCCAACTTCCCAGCCCCTCAAATTACTTTTGAGGCACAGGTATTGTACTCAGGGACTCCTGCTAGTCCGTGAAACCTGGTGTATTCTGGCTTCTGTGATTGTACCCTCCTTTCCTTTTACAGCTTTGAAAGTATGCAGCGGCTATGTGACAAGTACAACCGGGCTATCGACAGCATCCACCAGCTGGTAGGTGGCTGCAAAACACATCCCTGCCCCCTCTGCTCCATGAGGGTCTTTATAGTACTGGCTCCCGGGCCCTCCAGACAGGCATTTGGACTCCTGCTGGCCAATGGGTGGAGAGAAAGGACTGGCAGGATGACTGGGGGTCAGGCAGCAACAGTCAGGAGCAAGCTGACTATAGACGATAATTGTGTACACCCCCCCCCCCCCCCCCACACACACACACCTGTGTCTTTTTCCTGTCCGGCAACTGGCCTACAACATAATTGTGTACACACATACACACAAACACACACACACACCTGTGTCTTTTTCCTGTCCTGCAACTGGCCTACAACATAATTGTGTACACACATACACACAAACACACACACACACCTGTGTCTTTTTCCTGTCCTGCAATTGGCCTACAACATTTAGCCCCCATCCACACTAACTTCAGCCTGGTCCACCTATCCCAAACCTCATTTCACCCTCACCTGATTCAGCAGATAAGTTAAGAACATAGTTGCAGAGTGCTTATATCCTATGTCCAAGCATGGTCTGCTTTCTAGAAAGTGCCAAGGCCAGTAGAAGAGACTAAGGATGATGCACTAGAAGGCATTCCTAAGTCAGAGGCCTGGAGGGTCTCTCCTAAGTCATAAGTATAAGATGATCTTAGGTCTAGTGACCTGCATATCATATGTTAATGGCATGTGTTGATATTCCCCACATCATCACTACTCTGTTTTTATTTATTTAGTTAGTTTTTTGGGGGGGAGGGAGGAAGGGTCAGTGGTGGGGCCTGAACTCTGAACTCTGGGCCTGAGCACTGACCCTCATCTCTTCAGCTCAAGGCTAGTGCTCTACCACTTGATCCACAGCGCCACTTATGGCTTTTTCTACTTTATGTGGTGCTGAAGTATCAAACCTAGTGCCTCATGCATGCAAAGCAGGCATTCTACCATTGAGCCACCTCCCCAGCCCCTTACTTACTTTTTTATAGCACCAATGTTTGAACTCATAACTCCATGCTGCATGCTGTACTACTTGAGCTGCATCTCGAATTCAGCTTTTTTTCGTCAGTTATATTCTGACTAGGTTAACTTCTGTGATCCTATTCAGACTCCTGAACACATTATGGGCCTAAGCTACTGGCATCTGATTTTTTTTTTTTTTCCCCAGCCATGGGGCTTGAGCTCAGAGCCTGGGCACTGTCCCTGAGCTTCTTTTGGTCAAGGCCAGCACTCTGCCACTTGAGCCATAATGCCACTTCTGGCTTTTTCTGTTTATGTGGTACTGAGGAATTGAACCCAGGGCTTTATGCATGGTAGGGAAGCACTCTTCCACAGAGCCACATTCCCAGCCTATGTGTTTTAATCATGTTTTCTCTTATTTCTTTTTTCAGTCATAGAATGTATGTACACATGTACGTGTGTATATATTTATGTCAGTGGTGGGGCTTGAATTCAGGACCTAGGTACTATCTCAGCTTTTCTGTTCAAGGCTAATGCTCTACTACTTTGAGCCATAGCTCCACTTCTAGTTTTTTGGTGGTTAATTGTTGTTGTTTTCAGTTGGGTCTTGAGTGGTGCTGCTAGCTGCCTGTGGTGTGTGACATGTCCATGTTGCTGTGTTCCTAGTGGAAGGGCACTACTCAGCCCATGAAGCTAAATACACGGCCATCCAATGGGCTCCTCCGGCACATACTGCAGCAGGTCTACAACCACTCAGTGACTGACCCTGAAAAACTTAACAATTATGAACCCTTCTCCCCGGAAGTATATGGGGAGACCTCCTTTGACCTGGTGGCCCAGATGATTGATGAAATCAAGATGACCGAGGATGATCTGTTTGTGGACCTGGGTAGCGGTGAGTGTTGGGAGACATGGCCAGCAAGTTGTTCTTGGAATTCTGAGTGCAATTCAAGCTTAAATGCATTCTCGGAGAGGAAATGCCAAGGTAGGCTCCCTGCCTGTGCTCCTGCTCCTTGCCTGAAGTCCTTCACTGAGGCTCAGATTCCTGCTTCCCTGGCCATTTTGGCTTCTTTCATAACTTTGTCCACATTTGCATCCCTAAGAGACTGTTAGTTTGTGTGTCTCCTTCACCAGAGCAGAGCTCCTGAGGCAGAGCCCCTTGACTTCTAAGTCAAGGCCATTGTTAGCATTGTGGGGCTTACTAGCTTACTTGATCAACATGCATTAAAAGAGCTATTAACTCAGGCTCAGTAACCAGACTTGAAGGTTGGCCCTGGCTCATCCCCAGCCCTCCTTGTAGTTTCTCTGCCTTTTTCTGTATCCTCACAGGGAAGATAGTGGAAGAGCAGGAAGAGGCCTAGTTAATTTCTTCTAGCACTTTCATAAGGTGCTAATTTCATCTGTGAACAGAGCTCATAAGACCTAGTCAGCTTCCAAAGCCCCTGTACTGTTCCTTTGTGGTTAAGTTTCCACTTTGGAGAGAATACTATCCTTGGGTTTTTCAGATAAAGACTTGATTTCTTCCATGATTCTAAACAGCCCTCCCATCTGTTGTTACTTGACTAGTGTTCGAAAGTTGAGTGGCCCTTAACATGTTATCTGCTTGAGATACAGAACTAATTTACCATAGTATGAGAGGCAGTTGCAGATCTTCCTGTGTTTATGATGCATCAATTTTCATGACCCTGGAGTGTGTAACCCTGATTTCACTTCTACTCAGACCCTGCATGGGCATTGAGAAATAAGACTTCCAGTTTTTTGTTTTTGTTTTTGTTTTTGTTTTTTTGGGTCCGGTCGTGGGTCCTGAACTCTGGGCCTGGGGCGCTGTCCCTCAGCTCTTCAGCTCAAGGCTAGCGTTCTACCACTTGAGCCACAGTGCCACTTCCGGCTTTTTTCTTTTTGCTTATGTGGTGCTGAGGAATCGAACCCAGGGCCTCAGGCATGCAAGGCAAGCACTCTACCACTGAGCCACCTTCCCAGCCCCAGACTTCCAGTTTTAAGGATACTTGCTATGCCTCCAATTCCAGCTCAGACCTCTTTGATCATGTCTGAACTCAAGGTGCTATTTAGCATGAGTAGCCAGCCACATGCTGCCTATCTGCACTGCAGCCATGACTTGCAGTAATTTGGGCACCACTCTAGGTGCCCCTAAGCCTTGTGCAGCTATGCTAGGTCTGACCAGCCATCCCATGCATAGCTGCAGGGAGCAAACTGCTTCTGGTGTTTGAGTGCTGCTGTAGGTGATGGAGCAGCGATAGCTGACTCATGGTAGGACCTCTGCCCAGATCTGCTCTCTAGACGTGGCTGAGTGACCTGAGAGAGCAATGTGTTTTTGAGGAGTCCTATGGTCTCCACTCTATGTCAGTGGATATTGTCAAGTGGTCATGCCCTTGACTCTGGCCTAGCCCCCATAGGCTCTTAAGCTACTCCCAAATGCTGCATGGGACTCTGACCTCTCTTTCTCTGGTTGAAGGTGTGGGCCAGGTTGTCCTCCAGGTTGCTGCAGCCACCAACTGCAAACATCACTATGGAGTAGAGAAAGCTGACATCCCAGCCAAGTACGCGGAGGTGAGTAGTTAGTAGTTCTGAGTGAAGTTGTATGGACAGCTTACAAGATGACACCTGGTACTCTGCATTCCACTGCTTCAGGGTTTTCCTGTGTGGAAGGCATTCTTCCAGCCCAAGGAGTTAATAGCTGAAAGAAGGATTCACCTGTGTTTTCAATACTCAGCTCCCTCCTAGCAGATCACCCAGCCCTCTGTGTCTTGGTTCCACTGTTGTGGGACAGAGCTCCCATCTTCTTTTGGAAGGTGTTGGCTACACTCTTGCTTAACTATCCCTGTCTTAGCCTCTGTCTCAGATGGGGGATCAGCAGGGTCTGGAGAGTGGGACTATCCAGAGTTTGTGGCCTGGTGGAATCTGGCCTTGGAGAGTGTGCTCTGTCACACTAGCTGTTTCTTAGCCAGACTGTCTCTGATAGACTACAGTATTCCAGCCAATGCAATCCTGTCAGAGCAGAAGGGACCACAGGAGCTGCAAGCTATCTGGGTGTGTTCAGGGTCCCTGCTGTTCCTTCCTGACTGCACCAGGTTTCTGATGGGTTGTATGCTTTCTTTCCTCTAGACCATGGACAGAGAGTTCAGGAAGTGGATGAAATGGTATGGAAAAAAGCATGCAGAATACACAGTGAGTGCCATCGCTCCATGCCCTCGGCTATGGTTCCAGCCCAGCCCCTTGATTCCTGTTCTGTTCCCACTTCTTTCTTGCCTTGGGCAACTTTGCATCTTGCACATCTCCCTCTGATGTCCCAGTGCCAGAAGCTGGCCCAAGAGTCTTTGCTATAGCCTGGCCATTCCTAGTCTCTGTCAGGTCCCTGTGTCCTTCAGGTGATTGTGAACTCTGGCAGGAGACTCATGTTTCAGTGGAGCAGAGGCCTCCTAGCATTGGTTCATGGCTCTGGGCAGCCCAACATCATCTTGAAATCCTTGTAACTTCTCTTTCTGTCCTTAGGTCTTGGGGGTGCCTTATAGGTTGTGTGTAGCTCCCTGGCCCTTGTACTTATGGTGGAAACACAGATGAGTGTGGGCCATGCTGCCCTCTACTGCCCACAGTTGCCTTGGCTTGAAGTACCCTTTGGGGCTACCCCCTTGAGTGTTGCACCTTGCTTAAAAGTATGTGGCTCACGTGTAGGACATATGAGCAGCTGGCTGAGTGAACACTGAGTGAATAGGATCATTTGACTTTTATTCCTAATTCATCGGTTGTTTTTAATGCTTCATGATCCTGAGTGAGAGCTGGGGCCTCATGTGGCATGAATGAACACTCATCATTGAACTACCCCTTAACCTTCACCTTACTGCTGTGGCAAGTGAGAATATAGCCATGTAAGGGTTCTCTTAGCTCAGCTAAGAAGTTGATGCCTGTCAAAAGATTCTTGAGGCTGGACCATGTGACATTATCAAGCATCTCCTGTCCTTCCTGTGCATATTCATTAGGATGCACCCTTTTTATTCAGCAGAGGGTATATGCATCACTGAGGGAAGGGAAGGGAAGCCACACGCCATGTTGGGAGGCAGTGGCAGGGGTCAGAAACATGAGATATCCTTTACTGAAAGATACCAAAGAGATTCTGCCCTGTGCTATGTGCTTTGTTGGTCTGTGATCATCCTGTCCCATAGTGTTTATCTGCTTTTAGTGTTGGACAGTGCTGGCCTCTAGAACTGAGTTAAAGTTTTTTTTGTTTTTTGTTTTTGCTTCCCCCTTCCTCCCCTCTCCCCCCCCCCCCCCCCCCCCCCCCCCAGTCATAGGGCTTGAAGTCTGGGCCTGGGCACTATCCCTGAGCTCTTCAGCACAAGGCTAGCACTCTACCACTTAAGCCATAGCACCACTTCCAGCTTTTTCTGTTTATGTGGTGCTGAGGAATCGAACCCAGGCCTCGTGCATGTGAGGCAAGCACTCTACCACTGAGCCAGTTTCCCTGCCCAAGAAAGTATTTTCTCTGTTTCTGCCTTGTTTCTCTTATGCCTGGGATGGAGGGTCCAGCCCTCTTACCTCTTGTTAAAGCTTCCTATAGAATCCTATCCCTCAGTGAGAGGGAGGACTAGACAGACTCTCCTGTCTATCCCATGTCTGAGGCTCATGTTTGTCCTCAGGTCCGATGAGGCTAGAAGCCTGTTTGGCTTTTGTTCTGACCCTTCTTCCTGCCAAGGAAAAGTTTCTAGGTCAGTCCATGTTCCTGATTCCCTTGTAAAATGATGATTCCCTAAAAGATGTCAAGGTTATCCAAGTTGACGGTTCATATACATGGTTAGATGTTATCACCAGTACACTTCCCTGAAGAATCCTTCTTAATCCCAAGTGGCCTCTTGGGCTTCTTCCTGGGAAACTGAGCTTTGCCAACTCCTCTGTCTAGATAAGAAGGCACGGGGAGTCTCATGGACTTTCCTGCCCTGACTGGCTTTGAACCTCGATCATCAGATCTCAACTTCCTGAGTAGCTAGGATTACAGGCGTGAGCCACTGTGCCTGGCTTCCAGGAGACTCATATCTCCAATTAACCACCAGAAAACTGGAAGTAGCTCTGTGGCTTAAGTGGTAGGTGCTTTCCTTGAGCTGAAGAGCGGAGGGACAGCGACCAAGCCCAGAGTTCAAGCCTCATGGACCAAAAAAAAAAAAAGTCTCCTGGACTTTCATGCCTGGGCTGGCTTTGAACCTCGATCCTCAGATCTCAGCCTCCTATGTAGCTAGGATTATAGGTGTGAGCCACTGGCGCCCCACTCCCCATGCCTTCTTATCTAGACAGAGGAGTTGGCAAAGCTCAATTTCCCAGGAAGAAGCCAAAGAGGCCACTTGGGATTGAGAGGGATTCTTCCAGGAAGTATACTGGTGATAACATTTAACCATGTGTATGAACCATCAAAAAAAAAAAAAAAAAAGAATTTGAAGGAAAGGGCATAACTTTCTCAAGATCTTGATGACAGTCGGATATCACTGGGCAACAGTGGATGTCTGAACTGGCCTCTGTCTCTACAATCTACATTGTGTGTGTGTGAGTGAGTGTGTGTGTGTGTATGTGTGTGTGTGTGTCACTCAAGGGCTTGAACTTAAGGCCTTTGGCTTTTTTGCTCATGTCTGTCACTACCATTTTACGACTTGAGCCTCACTTCCACTTTTTTGTGTGTACTGGTCTTGGGCTTGAACTCAGCACCTGGTCATTGTCCCTGAGCTCTTGCTCAAGGCTAGCACCCTGCCACTTAAGCCACAGTTCTACTTTTTGTTGTTGCTGCTGTTCTTAATTGGATATAAGACTCTTGTGGACTTCCCTGCCTAGTCTGGCTTTCAATTCTCAGTGGCCTCCTGAGTAGCTAGGATTACAGATGTGAGCCACTAGTGCCTGGCACTTCTGACTTTTTGCTGGTTAATTGAAGATAAGAGTCTCATGGGCTTTTTTTTTTCATCTTTCTGATTTTGAACTGTATTGCTCACATCTCAGCCTCCTCATTGGCTAGGATTTACAAATGTGAGTCTTCACTGTCTGACTTTGCAGCACCTACTCTTTTATCCTACAGTAGCTTATATGACAGCCAGCCTTCTCCAGGAGGGCACAGTCTGCCTGGCTGGGTTAGCCCCCTGTTTTGGCAGGAACTTGTGTCCTGATATTGGAACATGCCTCTGAGCAGCTTTGTGGCTTTAATGTGGTACTCTGGTTGGCAAACTGTGTGTCCTGTCTTCAATTATTGAGAAACACAGAGGAGAAAAGCCAGCTTAAAAATAGCCCAGTGTACTTTTCCAGGCTCAGAGCTGCATTTAGGGATGCCCCTCCTCCTGCTTTTGAGGTTTGATGTAAGCTGCTGCCAGCCAGAGATTTTCCTATTAGACTGCTCCCTCTTGTGGTCACATCTCAGTTCAGTTCTCAGACTCCTGGGGTTGCGCTCCCTTCACCCCCAATCCCTCCCAGTCAGAACTCCTGTCTTTTTCTGCCCTCTCCCTTGTACTGTCTACCAGTCCCTGCCAATTCTCCAGGGCTCTGGAACCAGATTTGGGGCAGAAATTAGGTCAGTCTTTCTTCTGTGCTGTTGGCACTTCTTGATGGGATTATGCTTGGCTTGTGTCATACACCCAAGTGTGCCAGACCCATTGACACTGTGGGTGGTCATGGTGCTAAAGTACTTACAGGGGTACCTTCCTACGTATCTGACTAGAGCAAGTACATCAGGATTGTGACAGCAGACTGTGACAGGGTAGCATGAGTCTGCAGCTCCTAGAGAATCTGTTAAGGCTTCTTTACCAGGACAGGTAGCTGGGCTGTATCTGCAGGCCCTGGCACCTTTCAGCCTTCATGCCCTCTGTTGAGTCTATGCTGGCTTTCCTTCGTTTCCAGTGAAGTTGAAAGATAGTTCTTTAGAGTTGTGGCTATGCTTATTTATCTGCTGCTTGACATTTTGGCAGGAATAACCAAGCCACAGAATATGTGTGTGGTCATGGCGTCCTGTAGGTCTCTCACCCATAGTGACAATGTTTTGGCTCTTTCTGGGTTCAAGTGGAGCCTACCTCAGTCTCCTCGCTGGAGGAAGTGCTTCATGCAGGCCTTATCTGCAGGGATGGGAGCTTTAATCCTGCTGTTTGTTGGTGGTCTCTTTGAGGGGCAGGTGTGTAGTAGTCTTAAGGCTGTATGGAATGCTCTCCTGCAGGGCATTGAGAATCATAGTCATCCCTGCTAGGTGTTCTTGCCCCTCACTTTCCCTTTCTGTTTTTTTTTCTGCCAGTCCTGAGTCCCTACCTTGAAGCTCAATGGCTAGGCAAGTTTTTCTAACTGTTGTGATTCCAGAGTATTTATTTGGCCCTAGACAGATTTAGCTCAGTCAGGTCACTGGCAGATAGCCCCTGGCTTGGTGTGCAGTGATTGGAACCATCCTCTTAGTCATGGTCTATAAATGCCAGGAGAGAACCAGCTTTTTACAGTCACAGCCTGCCACACGGGGGAGGAACTCTTCTTATGTAGCCACAATTTGCTATGCAGGCTCAAGCCAGGGATTTGCATGAGTGCAAGAAGGCTAATTCTGGTGGTGCTCACGTGGCATGCTATGCTTTGTAGTGATGTGGTTGGAGGGCTGAAGTTGACTCTGCACAATGAGCTTCAAAGGAGAGAAGTCACATCAGAGAGGCCAACATCACCCATGTTAGGGCTCCAAGACCACCTCCTATGTGAGGACCTCATAACCTAGTTTGTGACCATTTTCCTCGTGGTTTACCACAAAAACACACAGCAGAAACTGCCTTGGGAAAAGGTGTATGATGTGGGTGAAGAAACTTGGGACAGGTAAAACCTCTAGAATCCTCTCCCTAGGAATCATGCAGAAGTCTAGCAATGAACTAACTCTAAGCAAATGTTGGAGTATTGTTACCAGGAGCTTACACAGACACCATGCACAGGGTGTGGAAAAGGATGTCACATGGTTCTGTCATGTGGCCCTTCTATTTGTCACATGCCAACATCCCAGATTTGGGAGGAAAGCAAGGGTCTCAGCATAAATTTCACATAGTTCACACCAATGATTTAGGTCCAGGAACACCTGGCTGGGAGGGTGGGGCCTACAGGTCAGATCCCCATAAATCCTAAGGGACAAGTTGGCAGGTGCTTTCTGAGTACATGCCACAGGCCTGCAGGGCAACTCTTGTGTTGCTCTGGGCTGTCAAAGACATGGATTTTAGTCACCTCTAATACCTGGCGGAGGGATGACTCATCAGCCAGGTGAGTGAGGGTCCTCAGCAAATGTATTACACTCCTGCCACATGGAGGCTGCCTTGCCATCTGTGCTTTCACTGTGGGTAGTGATGGAGTAAAGATGGTCAGCCTCAGTGGTGCCTGCTAGCTACATGAACAAATCTCACATGGTAGTGAGCTTTCTTTTCTTTTTTCTTTTTTGCCAGTCCTGGGGCTTGAACTCAGGGCCTGGGCACTGTCCCTGAGCTTCTTTTGCTCAAGGCTAGCACTCTGCCACTTGAACCACAGCGCCACTTCCAGCTTTTTCTGTATATGTGGTACTGAGGAAGCAAACCCAGATCTTCATGCATGCTAGGCAAGCACTCTATCACTAAGCCACATTCCCGGACATGCTGGTTTCTTGAGGGAACAGATCACAGCACAGAGGGGATGGCCTGGACAAGGCCTCTGTAGGTTACTTGGAGAAGTCTGCAGCAACCCCTGACATAGAGCACTGGGGTTTTGTAGTAGAACTTCTGTAAGAAAACTTGTTCATAGCATGAAGACTTTCCAATGCTTTCTGCTCTGTCTTTTTCCTTCCTGTCCTGGGATGGATGCTGGCTCTGTACCGTGTGCTCAGGCCCTGTTCCCAGAGTCTTGGCTGGTCTCAGCTCATTACCCCTCACTAGTCCTGTTCCCCATAGAGCCATTGACTTGGTTTCCTGCATCTTTCCCACTCCAGCAACTTTGATCATTTCATGTTTCCTTCACGGCAGTAAGGCAGGGCCAGGACAACAGAGCTTGAGTGAGACCCTAAGTACTAAGTGTGTATGTGTTTTCTTCCTCAGCTGGAACGAGGCGATTTCCTCTCGGAAGAGTGGAGAGAGCGAATTGCCAACACAAGGTATGGCCTGGCCTGGGTGGTGCTGACAGGACAGCTGGCATCCCAGGGTACTCAAGAACTAGGGTGGTTTATATTGAGTTGGCTGGCCATGTCTCAGTGGCAGCTGTGGAAGGTGGCCTGGAGTGTTAGTCCCACCCATACCATCTGCTACCTCCTTGTGCTGGTCACACTCTTAATTCCTAGTCTCTCTACACATTCCTCAAATGGAGTGGGTCAGCTTTGAGACCCCAGCTTTCATGCTGGTCCCTATGAGGTTGTTCTTGGCTGTCCTTATTAAATCTGTCCCAAGGCACCCTGGGTGCCTTCACCCTTGATATCAAGCCTTACCATCTATATCATTTCTGTCCTGTCACCTTCACCCCCAATTGGTCTTCACAGTGGGTTGTCTTGCTCATAGCTTTTCCGTTTCCTTCCTGTACTTGAGTATACCTTTCCAATTAACCCCTTCATGTATGTTCTCAAACATTTTTTTAAAATTTCAATTAAAAATTATCAAGATTCACAATAGGCACCCCACTGTGAAAATCAGTTCACAGTTTTCTGGCATATTCTAAAGAGAAGATATTAACTTCTGTCCATACTTTGAGACCCCAGGTGGCATCTGCTACATTAATCCTTAGCATTTGGGATGGGCAGGTGGCATTGCACTGGGACTCTACATGCACATGAAATGGAGCCTTGGTTTTACTCAACTGGAACATTGTTTTGCAGTGTTATATTTGTGAATAACTTTGCCTTTGGTCCTGAGGTGGATCACCAGCTGAAGGAGCGATTTGCAAACATGAAGGAAGGTAACATATTACTCTCCACCCACCCCTCATGACTCCAGCCTGCTTGACCCAGAGGCCAAGCTGTGGGCCAATGTCTTAGGTGGAACTCTGTGAACCCTGAGCCAGGTCTCCTTCAGCTGTATAGAGTAAGCCCATTGTTTGTGGTTTGCAGGCCTGGTCTGCTCCTCTCCAAAGATCCTGCTGGCATGTTTGCAGGACCCTGCCTCAGTTGCCATAGTTCTTCTCCAGGGACATATGGGCGGGTTGGGTCTTCCTTGAAAGGACCATTATATTTCCCCAGACTCCCAGAGGCTCCCCATTACCCAGAGGTTCCAGGTTTGCCTGCCTTGGAGGATGCAGCTATGGTATCCTAATGTGAGCTCCCTGGGCTCTCGTGGAGACTTGACTGTGAAGTAAGGGACGTCTAACCAAAAATACTTCAGTGCCTTGTTTCCTAGGGGCTAGGATGTCCATTTGTCATGGGGGTGATTCAGTGGGATAGGTTGGCCAGAGACTTCTGTTATAATAAATAGGCCTCTGCCTCTTACCTGATTGTGTCATCAGAGCTCATCACCAGGTAGCTAGTCCACCTGTGTTGATGAGCACATGAGACACTGTAGAAGGGCATTTGGTGGTAACTGGCTGCCCTACTTACTCATAGGCATTGTATGTAAAATACATGCTCAGTGAGTAGCAGGCTAATTCTACCATGGCTCTTTCAGAAGTTCAGATGATGCCAAATTGGCCCTGCCAGTTTCATCTCATCCCCCATCACCCATGAGTGTGAAGATTGCCCCTTTGCTGGCACAGCTGGGACATGGACTAACCTTGATTGAGCTAGACAAGACTATCCCTCTTGTTAGGGGACAGGACCTAGAAAGCAAGGCCTGACTGGCTTTGAGATGAGAGCCCAGGTGTGGGCTTATCTGAATGGATGTGTGTAATCAAGTGTGTGCATGTCTGTATGTGTACACTTTTGAATGGTCTTAGTTTGAATTTTCTGATTTAAATTTTATATAATCATTTCCAATTTTATTTGGCTTTCTCTTCAATTTTTATTTTATCTTTATTTAATCTTTTTTTCTTTTTTTTGGTCGGTCGTGGGGCTTGAACTCTGGGCCTGGGCGCTGTCCCTCAGCTCTTCAGCTCAAGGCGAGCGCCCTACCACTTGAGCTACAGCACCACTTCCGGTTTTCTGGTGGTTTATTGGAGATAGGAGTCTCACGGTCTCTCCTGCCCGGGCTGGCTTTGAACCGCGATCCTCAGATCTCAGCCTCCTGAGTAGCTAGGATTACAGGCGTGAGCCACCAGCAACCGGCAAAATTACCTCCTTTTTATTTATTTATTTATTTTTTTGGGGGGGGGGGCGGTCCGGTCATGGGGCCTGAACTCTGGGCCTGGGCACTGTCCCTTAGCTCTTCAGCTCAAGGCTAGTGCTCTACCACTTGAGCCACAGCGCCACTTCCGGCTTTTTTCTTTTTGCTTATGTGGTGCTGAGGAATCGAACCCAGGGCCTCATGCATACACGGCAAGCGCTCTACCACTGAGCCACCTTCTCAGCCCCTCTTTATTTAATCTTTTTGTATGCTGGTTCTGGGGCTTAAACTCAGGGCCTGGGCATTGTTGTTTACCTTTTTTGTTTTTTTTTCCTTTTTGTTGGTCATGGGGCTTGAACTCTGGGCCTGAGTGCTGTTCCTCAGCTCTTCAGCTCAAGGCGAGCACTGTACCACTTGAGCCACAGTGCCACTTCTGGTTTTCTGGTGGTTTATTGGAAATAAGAGTCTCACAGACTTGCCTTGCCTGGCTGGCTTTGAACCGTGATCCTCAGATCTCTGCCTCCTGAGTAGTTAGGATTATAGGTGTGAGCTAAGAACTGGGCTTCCCTTAGGTTGTTTTTTTTTGGGGGGGGGGGTATCAATCGTGGGGCCTGAACTCAAGGCTAGCACTCTACCACTTGAGCCACAGCACCACTTCCGGCTTTTTCTGCTTATTTGGTGCTGAGGAATCGAACCCAGCCTCATGCTTGCAAGGCAAGCACTCTACCACTGAGCCACCTTCCTAGCCCCTTCCCTTAGCTTTTTTGCTCAAGGCTAGCACTCTATCACTTGAACCACAGCTCCACTTCTAGCTTTTTGGTGGTTAATTGGAGATCCAAGCGTCTCACAGATATTTTCTGCCCAGGCTGGCTTTGAACTGAAATAATCAGATCTCAGCTTCCTGAGTAGCTAGGATTATAGATGTGAGCCACCAGCACCTGACTTGTGCAAAAATTTTTTTAAGTCTGACAATGAAGATTACTTAGTATATGAATCAAAATTATGTACATTTAAGATGGTCTTTAGTTCAAACATTTGTTGTGACTGCTAACTGGATAGCAGAAGTGGTCCTGTGGGTCTCTTAAAGCTGAGTTTTCAGACAGCTAAGCTGAGACACCCACTCTGGTAAGAGGTTTACAGTATGGGAAGAGTCACTGAGACTTCTGATGGGTGAAAAGCCACTGGGTACTTTATAGTTCATGAGTCCAACTTTAGGAACACCACCAGTTAATTACCATGGAGCTGGTTTTCAACCCTTAGCATTTAAACAATTATATCAAAGGTGAATCCTAAAATCCTTTTTAAATTCTTTAATTCAGGTTTTGTGATAAGAAAGACAACACAGGCTGGGAATATGGCTTAGTGGTAGAGCATTTGCCTAGCATGCATGAAGCTCTGGGTTTGATTCCTCATTACCACATAAACAGAAAAAGCCAAAAGTGGTGCTGTGGCTCAAGTGGCAAAGTGCTAGCCTTCAGCACAGAGAGGCTCAGGGACAGAGTCCATGTTATGAGTTTAAGCCCCAGGCCTGGCAAAAAGAGAGAGAAAAATACAACACCTTACTTAGAGTTCTTTTCTTTTTTGGGGGGGTGGGGGGGAGTCCGGGCGTGGGGCCTGAATTCTGGGTCTGGGCGCTTTCCCTCAGCTCTTTTTTTTTTTTTAAATTTTAATTTTTTTTTTTGTGAACATACTGTACAGAGGGGTCCCTCAGCGCTTCAGCTCAAGGCTAACACTCTACTTGAGCCACAGTGCTACTTCCGGCTTTTTTCTTTTTGTTTATATGGTGCTGAGGAATCGAACCCAGGGCCTCATGTATGCAAGGCAAATGCTCTACCACTGAGCCACCTTCCCAGCCCCTTAGAGTTCTTTACAGTCTGTTTTAAAATAAAACAAGATAGGTGATACAACTACCTTCTAAAGGGAAACAAGCCACGGCACACTGGGTTTTTGAGGAAGCTGTTTTTCCATGTGCTAGCTGATTGCCCTGCTTCTCCCATGTAATGATAAAACTGGGAGGACTACAGTGATCTCAGTGATCTTTCTCCCTAGGTCCTTCTGTGACTCTCTTCCCAGGACATCCAGGGTGCCACTCACAGTGCAAGGTTACTGCTGTCCATGGAGGTTTGCTTTTCAGGGTCCATCTTTTGTTCTGTTTGTCATTGAGTAGAAGGTGGAACTAGGCAGATTTTGTGAGAACTGGAGAGCAAGTTATTTTGCCACTAGGCTTAACCTAATGGACATAATATCCTTTTCTTGTAAGAAAATGGACAGAAGCTAGGTACTGGTGGTTTGTTCTGGTAATCTTAGTTACCAAAGAAGCTGAGATCTGGAGTATTGTAGTTTGAAGTCAGCCCTGGGGCTGGGAAGGTGGCTCAGTGGTAGAGCGCTTGCCTTGCATGCATGAGGCCCTGGGTTCCATTCCTCAGCACCACATAAGCAGGGGGGAAAAAAAGCCAGAAGTGGTGCTGTGGCCCAAGTGGTACAGCACTAGCCTTGAGCTGAAGAGCTGAGGGACAGCACCCAGGCCCAGAGTTCAGGCCCCACGACCGGACCCCCCCCCCCCCAAAAAAAAAAACCACAAAAGAAAATGAAGTTAGCCCTGGCAGAAAAAGTCTGAGACGCCCATCCTCCCCAAAATAACCAGTAAAAAGCATGTCTGGAGGCAGATCACCTAGCAAGCAACCTGAGCAAACATGAGACCTTGAGTTCAAACCCAGCACTGATGGGAAAAGGAAAATGGACAGGATTGTTATTTATGTACTCAAAATGCGAATTTTTTCTTTAGGTTCTTTCTGTACTCTTTGTTGTTGTTGTCAGTCCTGCCTGGAGCTTGAACTCAGGGCCTGCGTACTGTTCTGCGCACTGTTCTTGAGCAACTCTGTGCTCAAGGCTAGCACTCTACCACTTGAGCCACAGTGCCAATTCAGTTTTCTGGTGGAAGGAATCAAACCCAGGGCTTCATGCATGCTAGGCAAGCACTTTACCACTAAGTCACATTCCCGGCTCCTCTCTGTACTCTTTTAAATTTCACACTTTACACACACACACACACACAATTTATTTTCCCTACAAATGGCAGTAATGGGTTTTCTTGTTTCAGGTGGCAGAATTGTGTCCTCAAAACCCTTTGCACCTCTGAACTTCAGAATAAACAGCAGAAACTTGAGTGGTAAGAAATGTTCATTTAATTTAATTTTGTTGTTGTTGTTTGTAGTGGTCATGGGGCTTGAACTCGGGGCTTGGGTGCTGTCCCTGAGCTCTTTTGCTCAAGGCTAGTGCTCTACCACTTTGACCCACAGTGCCACTTCAGTTTTCTCGTGGTTAATTGGAGAGAAGAGTCTCAAGGACTTTCCTGCCTGTCTGGCTTTGAACTGGGATCCTCAGATCTTAGCCTCCTGAATAGTTAGGATTACAGGCGTGAGCCACTAGTACCTGATACTATTTATTTGCTTGTTTTTGTGCTGGTCCTGGAGCTTGAACTTAGGTCTGAGGGTCTATCCTTGAGCTTTTTTGGCCAAGGATGGTAGTCTACCACTTGAGCCATGGGTCCACTGGACCTTTTTGTTGGTTAATTGGAAATAGCCTTGTGGACTTTACTGCCTGAGCTGGCTTCAAACCTTGATCCTCAGATCTCAGCCTCTTGAGTTGTTAGGATTATAAATATTAGCCACTGGCGCCCACTTAATTTTTTAAGCGTGTGTGTGTGTGTGTGTGTGTGTGTGTGTGTGTGTGCGCGTCTGTGCGTGTGCCAATTCACTAGGGCTTGAACTTAAGGCCTTAAGCTCTTACTTTTTTTGCTCAAGTCTGTTACTCTAGCACTTGAGCTTCACTGCCGTGTGTGTGTGTGTGTGTGTGTGTGTGTGTGTGTGTGTGTGTGTGTGTGTGTGTGCGCGCGTCTGTGCGTGTGCCAATTCACTAGGGCTTGAACTTAAGGCCTTAAGCTCTTACTTTTTTTGCTCAAGTCTGTTACTCTAGCACTTGAGCTTCACTGCCGTGTGTGTGTGTGTGTGTGTGCGTGCGTGCGCGCGCACTGGTCCTGGGGCTTGAACTCAGGGCCTAGGTGCTGTTTCTTAGCTTTTTCACTCAAGGGTGGTGCTCTGCTTCCTTGTTCAGTTTGTTAGTGGAATGACTTTAAGCTGCTGAGGTGCATTAGGACAAGGAGACTCCCTGAGCAATAGTGGTACTGGGCCTAGTCCTCTGTGAAGGCATCCTGAGCACTGTAGAATGTAGAGTAATGCTTTGGTCTCCATTTGTTACATGGCAGGAGCATCTCTGTTTTGACAGCCACACATATCCCCAGTCATTGTCCAGCCTCCCCTGGAGGTAGAATCACTTCAAATGAGACTTGTAGTTTAAGAGAAAGTAGTGGTGAATCACAGACCCTAAAGCCAGGAAGAGGCCTTGGGTAGACAAAGCTGCAGACTAACTGGTCACTACAGGATTTCCTTGGCCTGCTCCCTTAGGCCATGTTCCATTAGGTGATGGCCATTCTCTTAGTCATCATCTAAGTTCTTTCCAGGTTATAAAGCAGGGCTCTTTTGCTGGTCTCTGGTGGCTTACACTTGTGATCCTAGCTACTCAGGAAGCTGAGATCTGAAGATCACGGCTCAAATCACCCCAGCAGGAAAGTCTGTGAGACTCTTTTCTCTAATTAACCACCAGAAAACCCGAAGTGGTGCTGTGGCTCAAAGTGGTAGAGCACTAGCCTTGAGCAAAAGAGCTCAGGCATAGCACTCAGGCCCCAAGTTAAAGCCCTATGACTAAGAGCAACAACAAACAAGGGCTCTTGTGAGTCTACTTGATTGGGCTTGCTGCTTGGGCTTGCATCTCTAAGAGCTGGCCCCATCATCCCTGCTCTGGTATCTGGATCAGGCTTGGAGACATTGTTAGTCACACTCAATGTAGTGGGTAGATATGGTCATAGGCCTGGCCCACATTTCAGGAGGTTGGCTTTAGTTCAAGTTTTCTGCCCCCTCCCTAACTGCCAGGGCCTTTGCGATGATGTGCACATGCGCCTCTTGTAGGGTTGGTCCAGACACGGCCCTGACCTGTCTCCTCCCTGCAGACATTGGTACCATCATGCGTGTGGTAGAGCTGTCGCCCCTGAAGGGCTCGGTGTCATGGACGGGGAAGCCAGTCTCCTACTATTTACATACCATTGACCGCACCATAGTGAGTATACTGTGGGGTGCTATCCCACCCTGAGGGTCCCACTTTCCATCTGCCTTTTCCCCACACTGCCCATGAGACACTCCTTCAGAATACCCCTTCTGCTTAGGTATCACTGAAGGCTATTCACTATACTATACGCACGGGTGGGTCCTTGGCAGAAATGGAACATGTGGACTGGGACCTGGGTGAGGTGTGCAACAGTTCCGGTTCTCAGATCCTAGTCTGGGCACGCAACTTCCTAACACAGGATATGGGATCTACTTCATTACCCATAGGCCACCAGTGTCTGGGGAGAGCAGTCCTGTGTTTTCATTGCTCTTTCTCAGTTCATTCTGTATGAACCAGGGGTCTGGGGCTATAGGGGGTGGGCTTTCGTTCTCTCTGTCTCTCTCCTTCCTTCCTTCCTTCCTTCCTTCCTTCCTTCCTTCCTTCCTTCCTTCCTTCCTTCCTTCCTTCCTTCCTTCTTCCTTCCTTCCTTCCTTGTTATGGGGCCTGAACTCTGGGCCTGGGCGCTACCCCTCAGCTCTTCAGCTCAAGACTAGCACTCTACCACTTGAGCCATTGAACTACTTTTTTCTGCTTATGTGGTGCTGAGGAATCGAACCCAGGGCCTCATGCATGCGAGGCAAGCACTCTACTTCTGAGCCACCTTCCTAACCCTCTGACCTGCCTTTCTTTCCTACCATTGCCTCTTCCTTCCTTCCTTGATCTGGGGCATCAGCTCTATCCTGTCCTCTCTTGATTGGCTCTGTTGTCCTAGACATAGGACCTTTCAACAGATCTACATGTTTGGATATTTTTTTTTTTCCATTTTGTATGCATCTGCCACTGGTTAGAGCCTCAGTTTGGATCTTTCCTGGGCACACTTTGATGTAAACTGGTGACTGCTACAGACAGGGATACTTCTGCCTCTCTATTGGAAGTGATGAAAAATTTCTGTTCCTGGGCTGAGATGTGAGCCTCCCACCTGTTGCCAATCCCATACTAGCAGTCTTGACACTTTAGCTACTCAGTACTGTGGCCATATGGTCTATTTTGTGTATTGGCAGGCTGAACAGGGAGTCCATAGCAAGCCAAAGAAGGCAAGGACTCAGCATAACAGGAGTCAAGACAGTACTGAGTCACCTCTGGGCTCTTTCTGGTTCAGTCTCACCCAGGTTTTCCACCTTTGGCTCCCTTGATTGGGCCCAGCCTTTGCTCACTGCTGCTGTCAGGGGTATTTTAGTAATTTCCCCTGGCTTTTTTTTTTTTTTTTTTTTTTTGGTGGTACTGGTGCTTTAACTTAGGGCCTTGGATATGCTAGATAAACTCTCTTAACCACTTGAGTCACACCCTAGCACTTTTTGTTGTGTTTTGTTTTTGAGACAGGATGACAGGATACTGTTACCTTTACCCTACCTGCTTTCAAATTCTTAAAGTTGCTGGAATTAAAGAAGTGTAATTACTACATCAAGCTTTGGACTCACTTCTAATAACTTTTTTTTTCTTTTCAGCTTGAAAACTATTTTTCTAGTCTGAAAAACCCAAAACTCAGGGTAAGTTTGTGTTTCTTCTTGACTAAGTAATGTGAATGTGTTTGCTTTGTGAAGTTTTAAGTGCTAGATCGCTGAGCCACAGCGCTTCATGTGGCTGAGCCATGCTTTCCCACCCTCTTTCATTATCCCCTGTCTGTGCTTGGCCTTTTCTCTATTGGGCTTAAGTGGGTGTACTTCCTGCTAGGACTAGTAGTCTAGGGAAGATTGGCAAGTCAAATCCTTCCTGGGTGCTATGGTGTATGTGCTGGGTACCAGATGTGAGCTGCTGTGCTGTACTGCCTTGTTCCTGGTAACCGATGGAGACTGGGCCATAGTCTGCTGTATGGTACTTCTCATGTTCTAGCTGTACACAGGCCCATCCCTGTGGCCTTTCTGAAGTCCAAGATAGTCAGTGTTGGCAGAGGCTCCCTCCATTTTTGTGTCTGGCTTGGAGAAGCTTAGCCCCCATCCAATCCTCTGAGATCTAGGCCTTCATTCTTGCCCAGGGATGAGGGTCTTTGGTTTTTTTTTGGTCCGGTCGTGGGGCCTGAACTCTAGGCCTGGGCGCTGTCCCTCAGCTCTTCAGCTCAAGGCTAGCACTCTACCACTTGAGCCACAGCACCATTTCCAGCTTTTTTTTTCCTGCTTATGTGGTGCTGAGGAATCAGACCCAGGGCCTCATGCATGCAAGGCAAGCACTCTACCACTGAGCCACCTTCCCAGCTTTGGAATGAGGGTCTTAAGGACAGATGGAAATGTCCCAGTCTGGCTGGCATGACCTGACATTCTTTCATAGACATTGCATGGTCCCTCAGTCTATATCTACATGACTATATCTACATGGAGATATGCATGTGGACTCTGTATCTCCAAGCTTCAGGGTGCTCTTAGCCATTATCTGTCCTCAGGGTCTGTCGATCTGATTGTGTTTGGAGTACTTTCACAGATAAGAGTGCCAATACGTGCCTGGTTTCCTGTGGACCTGGCATGTTTGTGCATGTGCATCGTGAGTGTCCTGTCACAGAGTCACTCTGTACCTCTGTTTCCTCATCTGTGGCATGGGCAGAGCTGGGACTATAATAGCGCCTTCTGGTACCTTCTAGCCTCTCATCCAACTCTTTCAGGAGGAACAAGAGGCAGCTCGGCGCCGACAGCAGCGAGAGAACAAGAGTAATGCCACCACCCCTACCAAAGTCCCAGAGAGCAAAGCGGCTGGACCCGCTGAAGCCACCGTGGTAAGGTGCCCTGCCCTGCACACAGCTGAGGGTACATAAGGAAGTACTGGGTGCCCTCTGGGCTGCCAGCAGGTGTTAATCCTCATAAAAGCAGCTGCTCTCCATGGCCTCAGAGCCCCCATCCTGGTCTTTGTCATTAGCTAGGTGTCATTCCTGCCATGCCCTTCATTGCCCTTCCTCTGCCCATTAGGATTCTGGTGCTGAGGAAGAAAAGGCTGGGGTGGCCACTGTCAAAAAGCCATCTCCCTCCAAAGCTCGGAAGAAGAAGTTGAACAAGAAAGGGAGGAAAATGGCTGGTCGAAAGCGTGGACGTCCCAAGAAAATGAGCACTGCAAACCCTGAACGTAAGCCCAAGAAGAACCAAACTGCACTGGATCTCCTGAACACCCAGACCACATCCCAGACCACATCCCCCTCTCCCCAAGGTGAGCCCCTACCCCAGCCCCAGAGCCCTTTCCTGTAGTTCTAATCTGTGGAGAGAGCCCAAGTCTAGAGGCTGCAACACTTGCTCACACTCCCCCTGCCAGGCCTGCTAGGGTCTCCCTGATTCCATGAGGGCCTTTATGTCCTCACCAAGAGGGTATCATCATATAGAATCTGGGCATCTTTCTGCCAGTCTGGGGGTTGATTTATTGTGGGGGTTAGTGCTGCCAAGAGGTGGTGGCATGTGGTATTCTCTGGACTCCAAGAATGATATTTGAGTTCAGATTTGCAAAGTCAGAAAGTGCTTAAAATAGGCAAGGCTCTTGGGCATATGGCTGGTGGCTAATACGGAATACTACTTTCTCCTGCAGATGCTTACAGGTCACCCAACAGCCCATGCTACCAGCTACCTCCAAGTGCACAGTGGCATTCTCCCACCCCACTGCTGGTGGCACCTACCCCGCCTGCACTGCAGAAGCTGCTAGGTGAGCTGCTTCCCAGAGAAGCTCAGCTGGGCAGTAGCCCTGGCCATTTTTGGTGGTCCTCGGATATTTTGTGCATTCTGTATGTCATGGCTTTGACCTCACTACACAGAGTAGGGGCATGGAACTGTTGGATTGGCATGGACTTACTGGATTGGCAGGCCCATTAGATGGGTCAATAGAGGCTCACAGGCCCCTTGTGAGCAACTGAGATTGACTTACCTTGGGGGACCCTGGGTCATTGTTATGATTAGGGGAGCTTCTGTCATGGAGTAGGTATAGTTCAGGGACACTCTCCAGTACCCTATAGCACTAAGGATGCTCCCACAGAGAGGAACTCACTCTTGAGCGGCCTGTGCTAGGAGGATGTAGAGCTGCCCTCTGTAACTGTGACACCTGGTGTGCAATGGTAAACTGAGAAGAGCTGAGGTCACAGACAGATGGCAGGCAATTGTAGCAGGCTTCCAAGACATTCCACTTGCAGGGTTTGTTTCTGTATGTGTATGTGCTATCTTCCAAACCTACTCTCCATATCTCTCCAGAGTCCTTCAAGATCCAGTACCTGCAGTTCCTGGCCTACACGAAGACGCCCCAGTACAAGGCCAACCTGCAACAGCTGCTGGACCAGGAGAAGGTGTGTGTGGCTTCAGCCCCAGAGCCACCTGCCTACCTGTCCTGCTGCCAGGGGCGGGTTCCAGCTTTTCACTCCAGTGTTGGTTCCAGTGCTACGAAGGTGTTCCATAGGGGGCTTGAGCACAGCCCTCGGGGAAAGAGCTTGGTTATCCTTTTCTGGTGGGCTCTGGACTTACCTGCCACGCATCCCACCCACAGGAGAAGAACACACAGTTGCTGGGCACAGCACAGCAGCTTTTGGGCCACTGCCAGGCCCAGAAAGAAGAGATCCGGAGACTCTTCCAGCAGAAACTGGATGAGGTAGTGCCTCAAGGCTATGCCATCATGTTTGTCCATGCCATAGCTTGGGATTTGGTGGAATGAGGAATGGGAAGTCTAGGGATGGTTTCTTCCCTAGACTTCCTTTCCTTGAGTGAAAGAAAGTGTTGTGTTGAGAGAATGGCATAGAATCTGGGGAGAAGGGCTGGCCTGCTGGCTTACTCAGGTGTGGACAGCTTGCTCCACTTGGGTCCTGGAGCAATGCTTGGGTGGTCAACCCCTTTGACTCTTCCTTCAGTGTCCCCAAGGAAGTAAGAGGCCCATTCCCTTTCATCCATCCCTTTTCTTACCCATGTTATTACCTGTGGCCTGCACACCAGAACTCTACTTACTCTCTTGTCCTCCTTGTTCTCAGCTGGGAGTGAAGGCGCTGACCTACAATGATCTAATCCAGGCTCAGAAGGAGATCTCTGCTCACAACCAGCAGCTGCGGGAGCAGTCAGAGCAGCTAGAGAGAGACAACCTTGAACTCCGGAGCCAGAGTCTGCAGCTGGTGTGTGCATTTGCACCCATCTGGGCAGCCATTATGAATATGCCAGAAAATGGAGTCCTGAGTGGAGGATTGGGTTCTCTTCAGCTATTAAGCCAAGGGCCTGTCAACCTGATTCCTTGGGCAGTTGTGTGGGCCCTGGGTGCAGAGGGGCAGGATCCTAAGGAGACTACATTCCCATGACCACTCATCTGCAGTAGGAGGTTCTGGGGCTCCCCCTGATCCTGTCCTGTGCTACAGAGTTGTCTGTGGAGCCCTGTTAAGTGTGCCAGAACACACCAGATAACCTCAGATCCACTCAGACACCTCAGAGGATTCACTAGAGCAGGGTGTTCCCCTAGACTTCCCTGGGGACCTCTTGGCTTTCATTTCTCATGGAGTTGTTTATTGGTCACATGGCCATTTGCATCTCACTCTGAGTTCAGGTGATGATGAAGTGACGTATAATTCTACGGGGGACCCTGGCTTCTTGGCTTCTTTATACCATTCCAGGCATGGAAGCCAGGCAGTTGTGTCAGGTACCCTGGCCAGAGATAATGGCCCTCTGTGCTATTGAGTACCTGCAATAACCTACCTGCTGGACTCAATGTCAATCTCTTGTCCCTGTTCCCACAGCTCAGGGCCCGGTGTGAGGAGTTAAAGTTGGACTGGGCCACACTGTCCCTGGAGAACCTTCGGAAAGAGAAACAGGCCCTGCGGAGCCAGATCTCTGAGAAGCAGCGGCATTGCCTAGAGCTGCAGGTGGGGTTTGGGGCCCAGTGGACGTCCATGTGGTAATGTCACAGGCCAGACCCCATCTTCCCACTTTGGAAGAATAGGTTGTTGGGGCCTCAGGCCCTCATGCTCTACCTGTTCTGCTGGGTCCCTAAGGTCCTCAGGCTGTCAACATGGAGGTACTATCTAAAACTTACACATCTAAAACTTAGGTTCTGAAGGCCTTCCAGCAAGTACTTTTTGAAACAATCACTGACAGAATTTGCTTAATCAGAAAACTCATAGGTTGGGAATGTGGCTTAGCGGTAGAGTGCTTACCTAGCATGCATTAAGCCCTGGATTCAATAACTCTGTACCACATAAACTGAAAAGGCCGGTAGTGGCGCTGTGGCTTAAGTGGTAGAGTGCTAGCCTTGAGCAAATGAAGCTCAGGGACAGTGCCCAGGCCCTGAGTTCAAGTCCCAGGATTGGCAACAAAAAAGGAAAGAGAGAGGGAGGGAGGGAGCAGAAGGAAGGGAAGGAGGGAGGGAAAGGAAGGAAAAGGGAAGGGAAAGAAATCAAAGAAACCAGCTCATAATTTCTGGTGATGAGAACTGTTCACTATGTCAAGTAGAGAAAGTAATTGAAGGTATGACAGCTGATGGCATATAATCCCAGAATCAGAGAACTGAGTCCTAGGCCAGCCTAAGCTGCATAGTAAGACCCTATCTTATAAAAAGAAAAAAAATTAGATGTATTTGCTTGCCATCATTACCAAAACAAGCTTGATTCCACAAGTTTGTCCCTGAAGCAGTCTTCCCATCCAGGTAATAACCTACCTACTTAGCTTTTGAGAGCATATGAGAGCCATCAGAGAGAGACAGAGAGAGAGAGAGAGAAGTGTGGTCCTGGGGCTTGAATTTTGGGTTTGGGCACTGCCCCTGAGCTTCTTTTGCTCAAGGCTAGCACCCTACCACTTGAGTCATGACATTACTTTTAGGTTTTTTGAGTAGTTTATTGGAGGTAAGAATTTCACAGACTTTCAGGCTGGCTTCGAACTGTGATCCTCAGATCTCAGCCCCCTGAGTAGCTAGGATTATAGGTGTGAGCCACTGGTGGCTGGTGGCATGGAGTTTTTATATAGGGATATGTTTTGGTTTTCCTTCCCTGCACAAGCAGTGGGTGTCCTGGCAGCTCTTGGTAGCTAGCCTTTGCTCCTTCACAGAATCCTCTCAGAGTCTCAGTGGACAAATGACTCCCGGCCTGTGGGGTACACCTTAGGACAGGTGCAGCCTCGTCCCACTTACTTGGTCTTTCCTGCCTGGTACCCCACAGATCAGCATTGTGGAGTTGGAGAAGAGCCAGCGGCAGCAGGAGCTCCTGCAGCTGAAGTCCTATGTGCCACCTGATGACACCCTGTCCATGCATCTGCCTGGGAAGGGCACCCTGGGCCGTGAGCTAGAAGCTGATGCTGGCAGGCTGCACCTTGAGCTGGACTGTGCCAAGTTTTCCCTGCCTAACTTCAGTAGCATGAGCCCAGAGCTCTCTATGAATGGTCACACTGCCAGTTATGAGCTCTGCAGTGCTCTGAGCCGACCCTCATCCAAGCAGAACACCCCCCAGTATCTGGCTTCTCCCTTGGACCAGGAGGTCGTGCCCTGTACCCCCAATCACAGTGGTCGGCCACGGCTAGAGAAGCTATCTGGTCTGGCCTTGCCTGACTATACTCGGCTCTCCCCTGCCAAGATTGTACTAAGGAGGCACCTGGGTCAGGATCATGTTGCAGCTGGCAAGGCAGCTACCAGTGAGCCACACCCACGGTGAGTGCAGTGCCCTGCATGCTGTGCTCACCTGTCCACACCTAGCAGGAATATATTCATTTGGAAGAGAGGTGGGGTTTGCTAGGTCTGTGCTGCCAGCTTTGCACAGATAAGCCCACAGCTTACGCAGGCTCCCAAGTAACACAGCCTCTCATCACAGAGCTGAGCACACCAAGGAAAACAACCTACCCTACCAGAGCCCAGGCTTGTCAAACAGCATGAAGCTGAGCCCCCAGGACCCACGACCTCCCTCCCCTGGGTCATTGCCCACAGCAGGAGAAAAGAGCAACGAGAAGGTGAGGTCTGGTTCTTCTTTCTTTCTGTGCCTGTGTCCCAGAGCTCCCTAAATTTTGAGGGTGCTCATTAGAAGCAGCCTGAGCATACCTGTTAGGAGGGATTATAGTGTGGCCTAGAGGGGCTCATGGAGCCCTAATTTTGGGTACCTGGGGAGGAGGTAGATGGGCATGGATGGGACATGTGACACCAGTGGGTATTGGTGGATACTGTACTGTGGGTTATAGAGACAAGCTTGTCATATCTCCCTTGGGCAACTTTGTTCTCTGTATAGAGACCAAGGCACTGGCATGATGCTGGAGTTTAGGAGGTGGTTGCCCAGGGGATCTGCCATGGGGACCCTGCCTTGGGTTTGTGCAGGAATGGGGTGGAGGTTGTGAAGGGGCCCTGGGAGGTTGAGGTGGCCACAGGCAAGGCCATTATAGCATCAAGAGGTCAGGAGGAGGAAGAACAACATGGGAAGACACCAATGTTCCCACTCTTCAGGGGGGTATCAAGGGACTCAGTGGCTGACTATCTGAAGGGTCCTTGTTTGGCCAAACAGAGTTGTGCCCCTATCTCCTGCCTGTGGACCTTCCTCTTATCTGGGCCTGCAGTAGACAATGTGGTATTTATTGGCAGGGTGTGAAGGAACGCTCCTATGGCAGCCAGGGGGAGACCATCACTAGCCTGCCCATCAGCATCCCACTCAGCACGGTGCAGCCCAACAAGCTCCCCGTCAGCATCCCCCTGGCCAGTGTGGTGCTGCCCAGTCGCGCCGAAAGGGTGGTGAGCCTGGGCTGGTTGTGGATGTGTGGGGTTAATTTTGGGCTTTGTGTTTTTGTGGCATGATTTATTCTGTTGCATGCTGTTAAATCCCAAGCATCCCAAGAATGGACAATCCCCAGAACAGACAGTATCAAGTCTGGGTTTTATTGTGGTGTGTTTTGGGTATCTTGGGTTTTCGTGTTTGGGTGGTGTGTTTTGTGTGTCAGTACTAGGGCTTGAACTCCTTTTGCTGCAGCTGGTGCTCTACCGCTTGAACCACAGCTTCATTTATGCCTTTTTTGCAGGTCTTGGGGCTTGAACCCTGGGCCTAGGCACTGTCCCTGAGCTCCCCGCCCCCCCTCCCCCCCAGCTTCTTGTGCTCAAGGCTAGCACTATACCATTAGAGCCACAGTGCCACTTCTTTTTTTTTTGGGGGGGGGGGGTCCAGTCGTGGGGCCTGAACTCTGGGCCTGGGCACTGTCCCTCAGCTCTTCAGCTCAAGGCTAGCGCTCTACCACTTGAGCCACAGCGCCACTTTCGGCTTTTTTTTTTCTTTTTGCTTATGTGGTCCTGAGGAATTGAACCCTGGGTTCAGGGCCTCAGGCATGCAAGGCAAGCGCTCTACCACTGAGCCACCTTCCCAGCCCTGCCACTTCTTTTTATTTGAGTAATTTATTGGAGATAACAGTCACGGACCTTCCAGCCCAGGCTGGCTTTGAACAGTGATCCTCAGATCTCAGCCTCCTAAGTAGTAAGATTATGGTAGTAAGCCACTGGTGCCTGGCTCTTCTGGCTTTTTTTTTTCCTTTGTCAGTCATGGAGGTTAAACGCTGGGCCTGGGCACTGTCCCTGGGCTCTTCAGCTCAAGGCTAGCGCTCTACCACTTGAGCCACAGCACCCACTTCTGTTTTTTTTCTGTTTATATGGTGCTGAGGAATCAAACCCAAGGGCTCATGCATGAGAGGCAAGCACTCTACCATTGAGCTACCTTCCTAGCCCTCCCTCTTCTGATTTTTTGATAATTATTTCAAATAATTATCAAATATAAGAATCTGCCTGGTCTGGCTTTGAACTGTGGTCCTCAGATTTCAGCCTCCTGAGTACCTAGGATTATAGGTGTGAGCCACCCACTGGCACCCATCTCTGTTTTTGGTATTTTTTAGTGAAAGGCAGGTGAGCTGTTAGAGGAAAGTCTAGGGAATTCCCACTCAGGACAACTCCAATCTTGTAGCTGAAACCTGGCAACTGGTACATGGATGCCAGAAGCACCCTGTTTGAAATGGGTGAGGTGGAACAAAAAGCTTAGTATGACTCTTTTTAGGGATAAGGTAGGGATTGAATATAATTCACCTAAAATCCACTTGAAGTTTTGGGGGTTTTAGCACAGCCACAGTTCTGTCCCCGTGGCCTTTATCCAACGTGTAAGTGGCCCTGGCCCCCATATCTGGCTGGCTCCAGAACTCTCCCCAAGCCCTCTCCTGCTGTTGCCACTGATCCACTGTGGATTTCTCTGGCAGAGGAGTACCCCAAGTCCTGTGCCGCAGCCTCGAGACTCCTCGTCCACACTTGAGAAGCAGATTGGTGCTAATGCCCATGTTGCTGGGGGCAGTGCTGCAGGGAGCAGGAGCCTCACTCTGGCACCCACAGGTAACCTGTCCCTTCAGGCCTTTAAAGTGGATAAATGGGGGTTTCTGGGGACTGTGGCCCATCACTCTGTGCCACTGGGCATTGCTAGTAGTGCCTTCTTGTCCTTCAGCTGTGGGAAAATGAGCTCTGTGTCAGCCAGGTGCCATCTGGTTTGATCCCAGCCTATGAGGTAAACTGTGCTTGCCAGATGTTATTCCAGGTCACCTGCTCAGCCTGAAGTTGGGGTTTTCTGGGGCCCAAGAATTGATCCCTGTCCATGGTGATGAAAGGGCTCTATCGTCTCTTTAAAGGGCAAGGGAGATCTCTAGGTTGGTCTTTGACATAACGATTAAGCCTAAGTGGGAGTATATAGCAGATGTACCTGAATAACAGGACATGGCTGTGTGCAAGTAAACTCTTAGTCACACTGGTTGTAGAGTATAGACCAATGAGCTAAAATCCTTCAGGCCAGCAGTGACATAGGCCTGTTTGGCAGTTAACTCTCAGGAGTGTCTACATGGTCTCTATGTGCACAGGCTTCTCTGTGGTCTCCTTGCATGGTGCTGAGAGAGGGGCTAGTTACCCAACTGGGGCTGCTTGAGATACCTTGGAAAGCTGGTGGCTTCATCCTTTGGTGACTTCTCTAGGCTAGATAAGGTCTAGCTCTGTGTAAGGCACTATGGAAGTTTCTAGACAGGGGCTCTATGCAGGGACCATATTGGGGAGCAGTTAGGTACATGCTGTGGGACAAGTCTATGGCCTTGTGTCTCCAGGCTCTAAAGAGCCTGTGGTCTCTAGAATGGGAAGAATCACAACTTCCCCTACCCTCTAGCACCTGTCCACTTCTGTTTCCTGTATCATGGCCTAACAGCCTGAGGCTCATCTATAGCTCAGGATGCCATCAGGCCCCCTGGTCTTCTGAGCCACATAGGTAGATACAGGTAAGTGGCCATCTGCTTTTGGTGCTGAGCTGTTGTACATGACTAGGGAACTATACAACACATGAGGTGCTTGTACTGGAGGTGTTTTCTGGCACGCTGTGACTGTGGAGTCTGTCTCTCAGTTGCTGATGGCTTCATCATACAATGCAGCATGAGGGACAAAACTCTTGTGTCACTGGCCTCATCACTGCTGAGTCCAGGCTGCCAGCAGTGACCCACCACACTCATTTCCCTTGACCCACTGCCAAACTATTGCCTGGCCCCTCTTCATGGGCCACAGTTAGGAACTTCTGTCTTTGTGACTTCTCAGCAAGCAGTGCAAGGTTTTGAGCCCCAAATCACCTTTTGTACCAAAAAGGGAGAAGTGTACGTAGGGCAATAGCAGGGTGACCTCCTTTGCTTTCAGAACTTCTAGCTGGCAGGGCTATCTCCAGAAAGATATCCTACAGAGGAGGTGTCTGAGCTGAGCCCTCACATGGGAGGGCAGGGTGTATGGTGTGCAGAATAGACCCTGAGCTATGTAGAGAAGGTTGGTAGAAGCAAAGCTGGTGTGGGAAATGGAGAGCCACCTAGCCAGGATGGGGCTGCCTGTGTCCTGCTCTGCAGTCTCAGACACCTGAAGATCTCGTGTCCTTTCTGGCAGGCTTCTACACTGGCTCGGTGGCCATCAGTGGGGCCCTGGCTAGCAGCCCAGCACAACTGGCCTCTGGAGCTGAGTCAGCTGCCTTTGACGAGTCCTCCAGTTCGGGGAGCCTCTTCACCATGGTGGGGTCCCGCAGTACAACACCACAACACCCTCCTCTGCTGACACAGCCTCGGAACTCTGGCCCCACCTCTCCTATCCCCCAGCTCTCTGCCAGCCCCAGGTTCAGTGGGGTTACTCAGGGCCTGCTGCCTGATGCTGGCAAGGGAGACCTGCCTTCTGATTCTGGCTTCTCGGACCCGGAGAATGAGGCAAAGAGGAGAATTGTGTTCACTATCTCAGCTGGCACAGGCAGCGCCAAGCAGTCACCTTCAACCAAGCACAGCCCCCTGGCGGCGAATACCCGTGGGGACTGTGGGCAGAGCCATGGGCAGGACAGCCGAAAACGTGGCAGAAGGAAGCGTGCATCAGCTGGAACCCCCAGCCTGAGTGCAGGCGTGTCCCCCAAGCGCAGGGCCCTCCCTACTGTTGCTGGCCTCTTCACACAGTCCTCAGGGTCCCCCCTCAACCTCAACTCCATGGTAAGGACAGGACAGCTTGGTATGGGGGGGAGGCAGAACCTAGTGTGGTCAGGAGAGCTTGACTGGGACTTGGTGGGGTTCAGCACAGGATGAGGGGGTGCTAAGCCCTAGGTTGAACTCAGGGGCCAGAAGTCTTTATGCAGCTCTTAAATTAGGAATCCTGCTTCAGGGCCCATTGGTCCAATTTGTGGTCTGCCTGTGTATTTTTTTTTTTTTTTTCTTTTGTTGGTCATGGAGTTTGAACTCTGGGCCTGGAAGCTGTCTCTGAGCTCTTTAGCTCAAGGCTCTAGTGCTTTACCATTTTGAGCCACAGTGCCACTTTTGGTTTTCTGGTGGTTAATTGGAAATAAGAGTCTCATGGATTTTCCTTGCCCAGGCTGGCTTTGAACTGCAATCCTCAGATGTCAGCCTCCTGAGCAGCTAGGATTATAAGTGTTAGCCACTGGCACCCGGCTGCATGTGTGTTTTTTAAATCTCTGACACCTCAGGTCAGCAACATCAACCAGCCCTTGGAGATTACAGCCATCTCGTCCCCTGAGAACTCTCTGAAGAGCTCCCCTGTCCCCTACCACGACCATGACCAGCCCCCTGTGCTCAAAAAGGAACGACCTCTGAGCCAGTCCAATGGGGCCCACTATTCCCCACTGACCTCAGATGAGGAGCCAGGCTCTGAGGATGAGCCCAGCAGCACCCGGTAAGTGGGCTGGGGGCTGGGTTCCCAGAAGGAGGCCTCAGTGATAGGCCACAGCTGTGCCCCCACCTGCCCAGGAATTAGGCGAGGGGTTGGCCTACTGACTGGCATTGACCTTGAAAAGGCTTTATTTTTAATTAAGATTTTTAAAATTAGCATACGTTAGTTGTACAATGGGGAGGATTGTTGTGACATTTCCATACATGCATACAATATATATTACTCTCTTGTCCTGACTTCTTAAGACAGTTATTTCAAAAGGTTTCATTGTTGTGTTTTCATACACATATATAAAGCACTTAGAGACCATATTCACCTCACTCACCCTCTCCATTCATCATCCCTCATAGATATTGGACCCTGACAGAGCTCACTTTCTTGTTCGTTTTTTTTTTTTTTTTTAATTGCACCAAAGAAGCCAGGTGCTGGTGGCCCACACCTGTACTCCTAGCTACTCAGGAGGCTGGGATCTGAGGATCACTGTTCAGAGCTAGCCCGGGCAGGAAAGTCCATGAGACTCTTATCTCTAATAAACCACTAGAAAACTGGAAGTGGTGCTGTGGCTCAAGCAGTAGAGTGCTCACCTTGTGCTGAAGAGTTGAGGGACAGTGCCCAAGCCCTAGGACTGACCAAAAAAAAAAAATTGCACCAAAGGGTTTTACCATGGTATTTCAGACATGTGTATATTGTATTTTAATCAGAATAACCCCTTCCATTGTTCTCTCCCCATCTCCCCAGCCCCCTGTTGTTCAACAACTTTCAGTGTAAATCCTTATGCCATCTTCATACGATCTACTCTCTCCACTCATTCGTTCTTTTTCCCTCTCCCACATCTCCTTTGTTTCCTCAAACAGTGTCATAGTTGTGTTCTATGTATGGCAGTTACTGGGATATGAACTTAAGACTTTGGGTAGACTTTATGTTTGCTACTACTAAAGCCATGCCTCCAGAACTTTTTGCTGTTTTGTTTGTTTTTTGCTGGTATTGGGGTTTGAAATCAGGCCCTCATGCTTGCTTGGATTGCTTGCTTGGCTGGCACTCTGCCACTGGAATCACACCTCCAGCTCTGCTCTGTTTTTGTTTTTGTCAGTCCTGGGGCTTGAATTCTGAGCCCTGGGCTTTTTTTTTTTTTTTTTTTTCCTCAAGGCTAGCACTCCTACCATTGAGCCACAGCACCACTTCCAGCCTTTTCTATGTATGTGGTACTGAGGAATTGAACCCAGGGTTTCATGCATGCAAGGCAAGCACTCTACCACTAAGCCACATTCCCAGCCCTGCTCTGGTTATTTGAAGTAGAGTCTCACTTTTTTTTTTTTTTTTGCCTAAGTCTGGATTCTGATTCTCCTTATTTATACTTTCCACTGTAGTGCAGTCCTCATATTAATAACTTTGCACTGTAGCTGGAATTACAGGCTCACACTATGGTATCCATCTTTTTCTGTTGATCTTGCTAACTTTTTGCCTGGGCTGGCCTTAAACCATAATCCTCCCCTTCTCTGCTTCCCAAGTAGCCAGGATTATAGGCATGAGCCACTAGTGCTTGGCTATTTTTTGTTGACTTTTTGAGATACCCTTGCCCAGGTTCACCTAGAATTTTCAGTCCTCTTGGTTGCTGGGCCACCAAGCCCAGCTCTCACTGGTTTTGATTTGCATTTCATATTCATGCTCTGGACTGTTTGTATTTGTCAGGTGGAGAGAGTGTATCAGGTGTTTGCTCTTTAGTTGTCATTAAGCTTTGCATATCTGGGTATAACCTGTCAGTCAGTGGAGCCTGTAGCACTCATTGCTATCCTTTCCTGGGTGATGTGTGTTAGTGTGTTTGTTACTAGGGATTGAATGAAGAGCCCCAAACTTGGTAGGCAGGCACTGCCACTGAGTCCTGCTTCCAAGCTCTTTTTTGTACTAATTTTTGAGATAGGGTATTCCTTCCTTCCTAGCCATGTACCTGAACTATGATTTTTTTTTGGGAGGGGGGGGTCCGGTCGTGGGGCCTGAACTCTGGGCCTGGGCGCTGTCCCTCAGCTCTTCAGCTCAAGGCAAGCGCTCTACCACTTGAGCCACAGTGCCACTTCTGGCCTTTTTCTTTTTGGTTATGTGGTGCTGAGGAATCGAACCCAGGGCCTCGAGCATGCAAGGCAAGCGCTCTACCCCTGAGCCACCTTCCCAGCCCCTCCAGTGCCATCTTGTGCCACACTGGGCTCCAGGACTGAGAAAGGGCTTGGGACACAAGCGGCCCTACTCAGGCCCTACCTGCTTCTTGGTGAATTAGGAAAATAGATCCTGCTCACCTGCTGTAGCTCAGCAGAGGAACTCTTGTCTCTATAGAAAGATGAGACTGGGCTTGGATTTTACTGGTTGCCAGGTCTCACCTGGCTGTGTTCAAGTGTCCTCCTATAGGGATCCTGAAAATGGCTTTGTGTCCATTGCTTCCTGACCTCCCTCAGCTAGCTGTTCAGTGTTAGTAGCCCTGTTAGGATACACTGATGCTGTTGTCTTTCCTTAACAGAATTGAGAGAAAAATTGCAACAATCTCCTTAGAAAGCAAGTCTCCCCCGAAGACCTTGGATAATGGTGAGTACAATGTGTCTGGGACCCAGGTGTGTTTATATCAGCCTGGGATAGTCTGTACTTGCTTCCTGGGGAAGGTGGGCTCTGAGCTCCCTTCATGGGGTGGACAAGCCCTTTCTGAGTGGTCTCATGCCGCCCACCTCTCTGTCTCCCATCCACCTCAGTCCTGTCTCCACATCGTGCACACCTGTGGTGTGAATAGCAGGAGCACTGGGTCCCAGATCTTGTGCTCAGCGTCAAGAACAATCCGGGCAAGCACAGTGGCTTCACCTTTCTGCCTTTCCTGTCTGTCAGGTGGCAGCTTGGTGGGGAGGAAACTGGCACCTGCAAGTGAGCCTATCAACAGTAGCAAGTGGAAATCCACCTTTTCACCCATCTCCGACATCGGCCTGGCCAAGTCCACAGACAGCCCACTGCAAGCTAGCTCTGCCCTGAGCCAGAACTCATTGTTTTCGTTCCGGCCAGCCCTGGAAGAAGCCTCGGCGGCTGAGGCCAAGCTCACTGCACATCCAAGGAAAAGCTTTTCCAGCACCCTATTGGGTGCTGACGGACTCAGTCCAGGTGCCAACCCCCCCAATGGCCTGGCCTTCAGTGGGGGCCTGGCTGCAGACCTCAGTTTACACGGCTTCAATGACGGTGCTTCCCTTTCCCACAAGGTCCCTGAGGCAGCCAGCCTGAGCACCCCACTTAGCTTTCCTTCACAGCGGGGCAAGGAGGGCACCTCGGAAGCCAATCCCTTCCTCAGCAAGCGGCAGCTGGAAGGCCTGGGTGGCCTGAAGGGTGAGAGCAGTGCTGGCAAGGAGGTGGGAGAGCTGGGCCTGCCCCTGTGCGGGCCCACGGACAAAACAGCTCTACCACACAGCAGCAGGGCTAACAAGGGCCGGGACCGTGACCTTGACTTCAAGAGTGGCCACAACCTTTTCATCTCTGCTGCGGCGGTGCCTCCCAGTGGCCTTCTTGGTGGCTCTGGCCTCCCCACAGTGGCATCTTCTTCAGGCAGCACAGCCCCCACCACTCAGACACACCGCCCTTTCCTGAGCACCTTCACGCCCGGGCCGCAGTTCACCCTGGGCCCTATGTCCCTGCAGGCCAATCTCAGCTCAGTGGCCGGCTCATCTGTGCTGCAGTCCTTGTTCAGTTCTGTGCCGGCCGCTGCAGGCCTGGTACATGTGTCATCTGCTGCAACCAGACTGACCAACTCCCACGCCATGGGCAGCTTCTCCTCCGGGGTGGCTGGTGGAACTGTCGGAGGTAGGCAGAGGTAGTCCAGCTTCCAGAGGGAAGGGGGCTCTGGTTTCCAGACAGGTGGTGCCTCCCAGGAGCACTCAGTTCATCACAGGCTGCTTCACTGGTTCCTTACACAGCCCTCTAGAGGGGGTGAGGCCAAGCCACACAGTCCCCTGTACCCTTGTCGCCACATCCAAGTAGGCGATTGTTGTGAGGCTGGGACTGTCTTGAGTTAGCCTATTCAAGTTGTCTTATAACACGTGCCTCTCATTTCCAGAAGACCACGGTGCATATAATTAAGGCAGTCATTTTGCCTGGGTCTCGCCTGTTTGAACCCATGTGCCCTGCGGCAAGGCCATGGGAGCTGGCATTGGGCAAGGGAACCCTGACAGCGCCAGTGCAGATGCAGGACAGAGTGTAGCCCGGGCCAGGTGGGCTGCACTCTGGGCCTTGGCTGTGCTTCTGGCAGGGCGGAGTCGGGCAGGTGTGCCCTAGGGGCGGGGCCTCAGTCTGGCGCAGGTAAGTGTCCTGTGCTGAGCCCCACTGCTTGCCGCTTGTGCCTGCACATATAACTCGGAGCCGCCGCTGTCATTCTGCTTTTCCCTGTTTTGTGACTGTGCCTTTTCTTCGCTCGCCTAGCCCATGCCCGCCTGTTGAAGCTGAGTTTTCTCTCCTGTTTGCAGGTATCTTTAGCCACACGGTGCCCTCCGCCTCTGCTCATCCATTTGGAGTCAGTGTCAGCAGTGGGGCTGTGTGTAGCAGCGCCAAGCTGGGCCTGAGCCCGCTGCAGGCAGTGGCCAGCACCTCGGCCTCTTCCTTTCAGGCCGCGGCCTCCGTGGAGACTCGGCCGCCCCCTCCGCCCCTGCTTCCTCCTCAGCACCTGGGCCGGTCCCCTGCGGGGCCACCTGTCCTCCATGCCCCCCCTCCACCTAACGTCACCTTGCCTCCTCCCCCTGCGCGGCTGGCCTCTAACTCTGAACCCGTGCTCCTGCAGAACCTTGCTTCCCTCCCATCTAACAAAACTTTCTTAGCCCCCTCCTCTGCCGCCTCTCTGCAGCCTGCTAACGCAACTCTGTCTGTCAAGCTCGCCTCCCTCCCGCACAAGGTCTCCCATCCCTCATTCACGGTGCACCACCAGCCTCTGCCCCGGCTGGCCCTGGCACAGACAGCACCCGCCGTCCCGCAGGCCAGCTCTGTGGGTCCATCTGCTGTATGGGTTTCCCTTGGCATGCCGCCTCCCTATGCCGCGCACCTTTCGGGGGTTAAGCCCCGATAAAGACCTTGCTTAGCTAGCAGTTCATATTCTGTAAGGTAAGGCTAGAGCCACACGAGGTGGTTCCCTCGAGAAAGCAAACCATCCTTCCTTTTGCCCAGAAGACAGCCTGGCAAGGCTTGGTAGAGGTCTCTGGGGTTCAAGCTGCTGTGCCCGTCTTTCCAAAGGGGTAGAGCTGGGAAAGGGAGGCTCAGGGAAGCCCTCAGGGTCACAGACTTGAGCATTGGGGTGTGGGCCTCCTGAGTCCAGAGGATGCAAGCTCTGCGTGACAACTCTAGCTAGCACATAAAGGACAGTCCTGGTAGACCAGACACATTGTGGGCAGTCAGGGCTCATGTAGCCTCATTGCAGTGCCCAGTTGCCGTGCCACTGGAGAGCTTCTGTGTGATGAACACTCATAGGCCTAGGTCCTCAAGCTCTTGAAACTTCATAGGGTGTTGAGAGTTCCAGAGCTTTATGCCTATAATCCTAGCTTCTTAAGAGGCTGAGGTCTGAGGATCAGTGTTTGAAGCCAACTGGGGCAGAAAACTTCTCAGGACTCCTAGCTCCAATTAAGTAGCAAAAAGCTGGAAATGGAGATGAGGTCAAGTGGTAGAGCTCCAGCCTCAAGTGAAGAAGTTGAGCAAAAGCATGAGCCCCAAAACTGGTTCAAAAAAAAAAAGTTCTAAGCATGCAGTGCCCTTGTTATACAGTACGGTGAGAATGGGGGGTGGGGAATGCAGCCAGCTTTGGGGGGCAGGGGTGGACAACCTAAGAGGTCACCATACTCTGGCCTGAATGGGCCAAGTCTAAGGCTGCTTGACTAGGAAGTGGGGAAGAGCTTGCTAAGGTTGCTTGGGGGTCTAGGGTTGTAAGTGAGACCAATGTGCACCTTCCTTGGGTGAGAAAGTAAAAAGGCCTGAGGGCAGCTTGCCTGGCTTATTATTCAGGGAAGGAAATGTTTTAGTGAAGTTGTGCCTTCCAAGTGAGGCATCCATGGCGGAAAGTCCAGGGGCTAAGGCCATGATGTCCTTTTCTTGGGTATCTGTAAACTTCTAGACAGAAGTGTGGTCATAGGGGTGGTAACAGCCTCTAGACAGGCTGTAGCTACCCTACTTTTGTGTTCTCAGAGGGTGACTGGTGGAAGTAGGCCAGCGGCTGGCTGCAGTGGCTCCAGGCAGTGTTTGCTAGCAGGCAATACTTGTCTGTCCTGTCCCTGCCTTCACTCTGTCTGCCTGGGTGTGTTTGTAGATCTTTATTCTACCTGAGTGAGTGCTGGGCCCCTCCAGCGGGCTGCTAAGCAGCTGCTCTCCCTCTCCCTATGCCCCTGCAGGTAACTAGGACTTCTACCTCAACCGTGCGACCTATGCAAGGACGGTGTGGACCAACGCCTGCTGCCTGGTGCTGCCAGCTTGCTGGGCTCCACCCAGAGGGCGGAGACAGGAGAGGACAGGAGCTCCACTGTGAATCGGTGGCACCCGCAGGAGGTGCTGGGGCTGGTCCAGTTTGTACTGTCGATAGTTTTAGATAAAGTATTTATCATTTTTTTAAAAGTATAAACAATTCTGACTTATTTTATTCCATCTAAGTCGTTAAAGGCAACCTATTGAGAAATGTCTATATAAGAGAGAATCTATATAAAGACTCGAACTTGCAGGGCTGGCCCACCAGCGGAGACGCCGACTGCCTGCCTGCTCCGGTGCTATCTCACCACCAGGCCCGCACCAGCCTCCACCTTGGTGCTGCCCTGGACATTGACCAACGCCAAAACCAGTTCTCAGAAGCGCCGGCTGCTTGTTAACTGTACCAAAGGCATGCCCAACTCTGGGGTTTTTTCATAGGGTCCTTCAGAGGATGCCAGAGCTTACCTTCAGACCTCCCCACCCTCCCACCCTTACCCCTCTGTCAACCTTGCCCCGTCACTGTGAATGCTCCAGCTGGTAACTAGCTAGCTAGGGCTGTGCCTTTGGCATATGAGCAGGGCTGGCAGGTGCTGGGGTGGACTGGGACCTTGGTTTGGTGCAGCAGGCGGCATTTCCAGCTGTTCTGAGTGGTGCTGCACACATGGCTTTGTACTTGATTCCTGGAGGCTGGTTTGGCTTGTTTGACAAGTGCATTTACTTTTGTATTCCTTTGCTTTTTCTGACTTGTGGCAAGCTGGCTGGGTGACATGGGGCAGGCCCGCCGTGGGTTCCTTGGTGTTTTGTGTATAGGAGAGAGTCACACTGATGGGTGACAGTATTTTATAGAGATGTGATGAAAATTTATAAATTTCATAGACTTGACTGCATTTATTTTTAGATTGTATAATGCACAATGAACTTAAAAATGAAAGTGAAGGGGGGAAATTATTTATTTGAAGGCACAAAAATGGTTACCTGCCCTGGGGCTGGGGACCCTGCAGGAAACATGGCCCACCGTGTCCTCTGGTCAGCTCCAGCTTGCCACTGCTCCTCTAGCTGCTGTGGATGCTCTTAGCTAGGCATCCTCAACCCCCAAAATTGGCATCTTTAGCCTGGGGGCAGATGTGTTAGATGTAGCCACAGACTGGCCAGGGCACAGCAAGAGCAGGACTTCCTGGGCTTGCTTATAAGCCTACCCTGGTTTTGACCTAGATCTGACTCAGAAGCCTGAGCCTTGGCTTCTAGTTGAGAAGGGAGGGCCTAAAAGCATCAGGCCTATCTCTGCACTCAGCCCCAGGCAGGGGGTCCCCTTAAGGAATCCTGTGTATCAGGTCTAACCCACCCTGACTGGAGCCCCGAAGATGGTGCTGGTGACTCCTCCCCTTCTCCTCCTCATTCAGTGTTGGTGCTCTTCTGCTGGGCCTATAGGTGCTGTGCCTCATTCCCTTGGACCCTGGGGGTGGAGTGGGGAGAAGGGCCCTCTAGGACACTTCAGGGTGATAGTAGCAAAGCTGGCACATAATCCCTGATTTGGAAGAAAACACTCTTTTAACACTTGTGTGTTCATGCCTGCCTGCCCACCCAGGCAGCCACAGCTCGGTGCACTTGGGCCATGCTACTGCATGGATTCCTGCTGACAGGCCGTATTTAATAAATATCTGTCCTGTGACCTGATCTACATACTTGAGTGCTGGGAGACAAAAGCTTTGTTTGGGGCGTGTGCCCAACACAGTCAGTGCTGGGTGGCAGAGTACCCAGCCCCCACCATGAATACATGTCCCCACTTTGAGCCACCAGAGGGACAGACACTGGCTCTGGCTCCAACAGGCCCCTTGCTCCCTGCACAGATACCCATTGACTTAAGTGTTTTCCTGCAACTGGGTGTGTTGGAGCCTGATGTCATTTTGGTGGTCCAGGCCATTTGGATTGAGGGCATGCTGCTGTGGACCTAGTCTCCCTGTGGCTCTTGCCCAGGAACTGACCAAGAAATTGTAGAGATTAGGACAATATATCCCCACACACAGATCTGGGAGGCGCCCTGCTAACTAGCAGGAACTGGCTCTCATGTCTTTATGCTATACCACTGGTAGAGACTAAAACTCCCTCATTCCTCTGTTCTTCCCGCCCCCCCCTACTCCATTTATAAGTCCAGTACCACACAGCATTCCTCCCTCTGGGCCTTCATCTGTAACTTGGCACAGCTCTGCTTCCTCCTGTAGTGAGCTCTGTACTTAACGGGTGTCCCACTGCATTGTTTTTGCCTCTAGGCACTGTAATAAAATCAATCTTCACTTGAACCTGGTCTGGATTACAACGTTTCTTCTATGGGCATTCATTGACATGGGAGTTGACAGTGGCAGAGACTCCCAACTCAGGGAGAGTCAGCCCTCTTAGAACCACATGTAATGGACCCAAGCCTTCCAGATGAACAAAACCCAGGGACCCAGCCACAGCAGTAGAACTGCTGGGGTCCCTTTAGAATTTCTACCACAATAGGAATGCTGCCCTCATCTGTGAGCTCTCTAGCCTAGCCTTTCCTAACTTAGGGTCCAAGGTCTCCTCTCAGGGTCAGTAGTCCAACCCTGCTTGGGTAAAACAAAGGATGTGTGCTCAGGTGCCTCAGCTGCCTGCATCCTCTTCCTCACTCCACCACCATTTAATTGGAAAAGAGGTACCTTTATTGAACAGAGTAAGTGAATTGGGAGGACCAAGGCCACCCCCATCAGCAGGAGTCGAGTTCACAGCTGGTCGAGAGAGACCCCCCCTCACTATTCACAGCTTCACCTAACTATACATTCAGCTGGTACAGGGCAGGAGAGCTGCCACAATCAGGTGTTCTCAATGGATGCACCTGAGCAGGTGGCAGCAGCAGCACATACACAGAAATGCCAGACCTGTCAGGTGGGCTCCAAGGCACCAGGGCAGGGGTGCTTGCTAAGCTGTTTCTCTTAAACCCTATAGCCCCTGTTCGCCCCCACTCAGCCCTCGAACAACTCCCATCACAGACCCAGGCATCCAGAAATCCAAGGCAGAGGCCTTGGTGCAAGGTCAGTCCAGTGCATCTAGCCTGGAGCCAATGCAGGACCACCCGTCCACTGGTGTGCCAGTCAGCTGGAACCTGGCCTCCTCGGATATGCCGAACTGCTCCAGTGGATCCTGTGGAAGTGGACAGGTGGCATTAACTAGGAATAAGAAGGCTGCCCTTCTTACCTCCAGCCTTGCACATACCTTGCCTGTCATCTTCTGGATCTCATTCCTGTAGAAGATGAGGCTTTTCCGCATATACTCATAACTGGGGAAGACAACGGTGCTTATTCGTTTGTTGTGTCAGGTTCCCAATTCCACCCTCTCATAGCTTTTGTGCCCTACCCTCCAGGCTGTCCGAGCCCCACCTGGCCCGCCGCAGGGCCTCCACCCATGCCTGACACTGCTCCTGACTGCAGCACTCAAAGTGGTACTTCCTCTCTGGGTCTTCCAAAAAGCCTGCAAAGGAGAATGGGGAAGAGGGAGGGAGTTGCTTCTGCTCTCTGACCATTTGGTCCCCACCCTGCTGGCCAGTACCAATATCCTCTTTCCAGGCCCCAAAACTGCTCCTCCTCTGGCTCCCTCACAGGCTCATCTGCACCACACCGCCACACCTTAGAACCTGAGGGCAGCCTGATGTGAAGCAGGGCTTTTCGACATAGAATTAAGATGAGATCCTTGGGGAGGACACTGGACTGTTGTGTTTATATAGGAGAAACATGCAAACAACCATGTGAGAATGCTGTGTGGAGATGAAGGCAGAGGTGGGGGTGGGTGAAACCTCAAGCTAAGAAACTAATATGGGGGCTAGGTTTGGGATAGAGTTCACCTTGACTGGAGTCACACTTGCCCACACCTTGTCTCTGGCCTCCAGAATCTAGAGACTTTCTGATATTTAAGCCACTGAAGTTGCAATACCGAATCTTTAATGGCGGCCCTAAAAGACGGGCTGAGACCTCATCTACCCTGGTAGAACATTCCTAGTCGCCAGCATTCGGGGCTGGCACTGGAGGTGGGAAGAAATGAACCACCAGGCAAGGCCCTCTCACATCCAAAGGACCGAAAACGTCCTGGTGCTATTTTTGAGTGACAGCGGAGGCAGATGTACCCGAAGTTGAAGAGCCTGAGAATGACAGCTAAGACAGGTGTGCCGGGCAGAGGAGACGAGAACCTGACCTTGACCCGCCCGTAGCCAGTCCAGGGGCTCCCGTTCGAGGGGAGGGAAGGAGGGAAGTCTGGATCCACTCACTGATGGAGAAGGCGCTGGGCTCCTCCTGGGACACTCGGCAGCGCTCCAGCAGCAGGGCTCCGAGGGGCTACACAAGACAACGGCCATGAGCATCGGCCGCTGGCCCACGCAAGGCCCCTCTCGCGCTTCCCAAGACCCCTACCTACCTCGGCCTCGTCTGTGCGGAAGTAGAAGAGAAAGTTGACCACCAGCTTCACCAACCGCCTCTTGGCTACTGCAGGCACAGGGCGGGGTCAGCGTGGTGGCGGGACCCCCCGCCCGCCCCGGAGCCCCAGCCCCGGCCGCCGGCCGGCTCACCGCTGCCTTTCTTGGGGCCCCGCATGCCCAGCTCCGCCGCCATTTCTGCTGGCTGCCGGGATAGTGCTCGCAGTTCCTTTTCGTTATAGCGCATCGCGCGGCCCGGGTTCTGGAACCAGAAAACACAGGGCGCGGCCGCTGAGCCCCCCCACCCCTAGCCCCAGCCCCCGCCCCCACGCTCGTAACGCAGTCTGCGCCACAAAGGTCTCAGAGACTCATCCCGGAAGTACCGCCAGGGGTTACTGCGCCTGCGCGCTGCAGGCCGGCCATTCCCGCCTTGTTGCCGGGAGTCCGCCGGGTGAAGGCGCATTTCCGGATCCGGCCGGGGCTCGCATCCTCCATCCACTTCCTGCTCTTAAACATTCATCCGGGCCACTGGGCGGGCGGGGCATGCGCACACCAGAAGTTCCGCCTCCATTTGACCCGGAATTGGTTCTTTCGCCCGTAGTACGCCTGCGCAAAGCCAAGTCCTGGTGGTCGCTGAGAAGGCCTTGGCTGTTTGAGGCCTTTGGCCCGGGTGAGAGACGTCGGAGACTGGGGCTAGCAAACTGCTTGGGGTAGTGGGGATGGGGGTGGAGGTGGGTGGCGGCGGGGAATCTCGGGGATCGCTGGAAGGGGGCGGGTTTGGGAGCGTGGTGCCTGCGGCGGCCTGCACTAACACCGCCAGAACCCGTTCTTTCGAGGGTGGGCGGGCCCGCGCACTCCTGGGAGGGCTTGTGGGGTCGAGGCAGGAATTCCCACTTTGGAGGTCGGTCTAAGGCGCCTCTCGGTCCGTCCCCCCCTTTGGCTCCGCAGCATTTCCTGGAGGTTTTCCCGGGCTTTGCGCGGGGGGGGGGGGCGGTTGAGGGTCCTCTTGGCGGGTCCCTTAACCCAGATAAGCGCCTCTATTCCTTTAACTGTAAAACGGCCAAGGCGACACCCAAAACGTTCTATGGTTCCGTTTTGCCTAGGGCGCCCCAAGAAAGCGGGCTTGAATCACTTGGACCGAGGCGCCTGCCCACCTAGCTTATAGAACCAGCACAGAACTGCTAGGGGCTTCGAAAAATAATCGTCCGATAGGTTTGACATAGTATTTCCACGAAAAACTAATTTTATCTGTGCTCCCTGGTCCGGAAGCCATCTAGTCTTGTCTTTAAGCCATTTGCTTCTGGTTTTAGGCATCTGTTGACTTCTTGTGCATAGTTGATAAGGTCTCCTGCTCCCTCTTCCTCTCCCTTATTCACCTTCATGTTCATCAAACCTTTGATTTTATGTCTAAGATTGGAAATATACTGCTAAACCAAGTAATGTGATCAGAGGGTAGGTTATCATTGTACTACACATTTTTAAAATTAATTATTTTCTTGGCCAGTTCTGGGGGTTGAACTCAAGGCATGAGTGCTGTCCTTAATCCTTATTTCCTCAATTCTAGCCCTTTTCCACTTGAGCCACAGCTCCACTTGTGTCTTTTTTTTTTTTTTTTTTTTTTTTTGGGTCCGGTCGTGGGGCCTGAACTCTGGGCCTGGGTGCTGTCCCTCAGCTCTTCAGCTCAAGGCTAGCGCTCTACCACTTGAGCCACAGCGCCACTTCCGGCTTTTTTCTTTTTGCTTATGTGGTGCTGAGGAATCGAACCCAGGGCCTCAGGCATGCAAGGCAAGCGCTCTACCACTGAGCCACCTTCCCAGCCCTTGTGTCTTTTTTTTTGAGTAGTTTCCCTCTGCCCAGAGCTGAGGACTGAACGCAAAACCTTGCACTTGCCAGGCAAGTGTGCTTCCACTGAGCTAAATCCCCAACCCCCTTTTTGGATAGTTAATTGGAGCAAAGAGGCTCACTGTCTTTCCTACCCTAGGCAGTTTCAACCATGATCCTTAGATCTCAGCCTCCTGAGTAGTTAGGATTACAGGTGTGAGTCATAAGTGCCCAGCATTTGTACTTTTTGGGAGGAGGGGGGAGAGTTGTGAGGCTTAAACTCTGAACCTGGGCATTGTCCCTGAGCTCTTAAGCTCAAAGCAAATGCTTTAACACTTGTTCCACAGTGCCACTTCTGGCTTTTTTTGCTTATGCGGTGCTGAGGAATCGAACCCAGGGCCTCAGGCATGCAAAGCAAGCACTCTACCACTGAGCCATCTTCCCAGCCCCCCCTGGCTGGCTTTTAACCACTATTCTCAGGTCTCAGCCTCCTGAGTTACTAGGATTACAGGTGTGAGCCTCTGGCCCCTGGCTTATACTATTTTTTTTTTTAATTTAGGTTTTTTAGGGTTCAGTTTTGTTTTAGGTTGATTTAAAACTCAATTGTTGGGCTGGGAATGTGGCTTAAAGGTAGAGTGCTGGCTGGGAAGGTGGCTCAGTGGTAGGGTGCTTGCCTTGCATGCATGAGGCCCTGGGTTCGAGTCCTCAGTACCACATAAGCAGAAAAAGCCAGAAGTGGTGCTGTGGCTCAAGTGGTGGAACGCTAGCCTTGAGCTGAAGAGCTGGGGGACAGTGCCCAGGCCCAGAGTTCAGGCCCATGACTGACCGGGGAAAAAAAAAAGGTAGAGTGCTTACCTAGTGTGCATGAAGCCCTGGGTTCAATTCCTCAATACTACATACACAGAAAAAGCCAGAGTGGCGGTGTGGCTCAAGTGGTAGAGTGCTAGCCTTGAGGAAAAGAAGCTCAGGGACAGTGCCCAGGCTCTGAGTCGTGTCACAGACTTCCTTGCCCTAGCTCTTCTCTTGCATTTCGTGGTTTAGTTTGTTCTGTTTTGTCAGTCATGGGGCTTGAACTCTGGGCCTGAGCACTGTCCCTGAACTCTTCAGCTCAAGGCAAGCACTCTACCACTTGAGTGCCACTTCCGGTTTTCTGATGGTTTATTGAAGATAAAAGAGTTTCATGGACTTTCCTGCACGAGCTGGGTTTGAAAGGTTTGATCCTGGGATGTTAGCCTCCTGAGAAGCTAGGATTACAGGAGTAAGCCACTGGGGCCCAACTTAGTCATTTGCATTTTGTGTAGGTGGGACTGACTGTTTCTGTTCAAGGATGCTAAGCTGCTGCTTTCCTGGGCAGTCTTCTGTCTTCTGTTTTTAAGGAAGCCAATGCATTGTGGTCTTTTGTTTTGTTGCTGTGTTGTTTTGTTTTTTGCCAGTCCTAGGACTTGAACTCAGGGCCTGGGTTCCAGGGCACTATCCCTGAACTTCTTTTGCTCAAAGCTAGCATTCTACCACTTGAGCCACAGCATCACTTCTGGCTTTTTCTGTTTATGTGGTACTGAGGGATTGAACCCAGTACTTCATGCATGCTAGGTAAGCACTCTACCACTAAGCCACATTCCCAGCCCTAGCCAATGCATTATGTCAGAGCATGTCTTAAACTTGGTAGCTCTTGTAGAAGTAGCTGACTTTCTAGTTTTGAGTTCTTTGTTATCTGAACATGGATTTATTTAGAAATCTGGCTGGGTATAAAATGAGTCCATAGGCTGGTTCTTCCTGAGGTCCTAGGGACAATCAGTATCCTACCTGTCCCAGCTTCCAGAGGGCCATAGCCCTCAGCTCAAGGCTCCTTTCTCCTCATTGAGAGTAGCAGCACAGTTTCTCCCAATCTGGCGTAGGGCCCTGTGATGATGACATTGGGCACAGATAATCACCATGTCAAAATTCTTGATCACATCTGTACATTATTTTAGTCATAGGATTTTTGTTTTATGTCATCACTGTAGCTTGAAATCAGGGCCTTGCATTCAGCTCATACTTGGTATTTTACAGTTTGAGCTACCCATTGGAGATGGAATCTCAAGACTTTTCTGCTTGGATAGGTTTCAGACAGTTCCTTTGGTTCTCAGCCTCCTAAGTAGCTAGGATTATAGGCATGAGCCAGCAGCACCTGGCTGTTAACAGGTTTTGGGAAAGAAGACAAAGATGTCTTAAGTAGCTGTCCTTCACTTGATCTGGGCCCTGCCTCTGAGCCCCCTAGGTTTTAAACCAAGCACCTGGGTCAGATGTTAAAGATAAAAGTCCACAGTGTTGGGTGGTCATGGAATGCTTCTGGGAGGTTGGGTTTGATTGAGCCTGAGAGAATGTGGGAGGAAAGAACCCAGAGGCATGGAAAAGATTTTGAAGGGTTCAGGAAAGCCTTCTTGGGCTACATATGGTCTCTTAGCGGGGAGGGGGATTTTTGCTGGTTAAGTGAAGATAAAAGTCTCAAGATTTGTTGTCAGAATCTCAGTCATCAGATCCCAACCAGTAGCTAGGACTATAGGTGTAAGCCACTTGTATCCAGCTACAAATGACTCTTGTTTGTCAGACAGTGGAGGTCCAAACATGGATATCTTCCTGACCTTCAGCAAGTATATAGCAGTCTAGAAAAATATGTCAGATTGTGGAACATGTCATCTAAGAAGTGAATTTGGAGCAGGAGGCAATCTAGGATCCATCTAGGAAGGCTTCCTGGAAGTGGTGAAATTTGTTGGCAAGAACTGGCCTCACCTTCCCTGTTTGTGTCTTGTCCTTTCTGATCTCAGGCTTTTCATTTTATGACCTGCAGTAACTGCCTTCTTTCCATGGTCTCTTAGGAATCATTAAGTATCTAGATTGGAGTTTCTGCAGATAAGTGCCAGTATCCTTGTTTCTGTGTCTGGCCTGCAATAGGCCTTGGGGATTGGTTAAACTTCAGCAAGTACAGTGTGGATCCATGGATGGCCTCATAATTGCCTCATGCCTGGCCACTCCATGGTCCTTACTGCTCTTTCTCTTTTTTATTTCTACAGGTTTCTCCCCTGTCTCCTAAAGCCCTAAAGCCTTCACCATGGACTTCCAGCATAGACCCGGGGGTAAGACTGGCAGTGGAGGTGTTGCCTCCTCTTCTGAGAGCAACAGGGACCGGCGGGAGCGCCTGCGACAGCTAGCCTTAGAAACAATCGACATCAACAAGGTGAGCTAGGCCTCTTTTTCTCTTCTCTCTTCTTGCTGGGGATGCTCCCACTGGGCCACAGCCCCAGGTCTTAGAAGCATCGAAACTAGTACCATTAGGGAGAGCCAGGCTCCCCCCAGGCTTGACTTTGTCTGGGCATGGGGTTTAGGGACTAGGCAGGTCCCAGAGGGACCTGACCCTAGGACCATATCTTGTATTAACGAGGATTTATTCCCTTCCCAGGACCCATATTTTATGAAAAACCACTTGGGATCTTATGAATGTAAGCTTTGCCTTACACTTCACAACAATGAGGTGAGTTCTTAGCTTTACTATTTGAAGGGCCTAGCCCAGGTTTACTGACCTGTCACCAGCTCTGCTAACCTGCTTCCTGATCAGCCAGGGATTGTAGGCCATCCCATGCAGAAGGCCCTCTGGGTCATGTGTGTTTCCTTTCCTTCTTCAGGGGAGTTACCTCGCACATACTCAGGGGAAGAAGCATCAGACAAACTTGTGAGTACCTCCCTCTCCTCAATGGGATGCCATATAGTATGTATAGAGGGTGTGAAGCCACCCTGGGCTGTTACTGGCACCCTTCATGGATGGGTGGGCATGGAAGAGAGGATTGTTTCCCCCACCCAAGTATGGGTGTGCTCTCCCTGATGTTAACTTCTTGGATGAGCCAGAGAGCTCCTCAGCTAGGTGAGGTAGGACTGGGAAAGTGTTTTTACTTCTGCTGCCTTACTGTCGCTGTGTTCCAGCCCTCTTGTTTTTATTCCTCTACTTGGAGATGAGCTCCAAGGTTGTGGGGGCTCTGGCACCTCGGCCGGTGGCCTTGGTGGCCTGGGCGGAGGGGCTGTATCACCATGTCTTTTCTGCCTGTAGGGCTCGGCGTGCGGCCAAAGAGGCCAAGGAAGCCCCTGCTCAGCCAGCACCAGAGAAGGTCAAGGTGGAGGTGAAGAAATTTGTGAAGATTGGCCGCCCCGGTTACAAAGGTATGTCTATGGGACAGGCAGCCAGCCAGCCCACAGCTGCCTTGGGCATGAATGAGCTCTTTGCACCCTGGGCCACACAGAGCTACTGTTCTTTGACCTTCACACAGCAGTCTTCCCCTCACCCACAGCCATCGCTGCTACCAGGAACTGGCGAGCGGCCAGTAAGTACTCTGCCTCTTACCTGTAGCAACCCCCTTTTCTTCAGTTGAACCTGGGTGCTAGCTCCAGGTAACCTCAGGAGAAAAGAAAAAAGTAGAGAAGGAGGAATAGCTTGTCTAACAGGTCCATTAGTGAGTGCTGTTGGGTGACTTGGGGCAGAAAGCTGGGTAAGTGGCCAGGTGGGAACCGAAGGAGCTCAGCAGGCAGTGGTGGGGATGGACTAGCCCTGGGGCAGACCTGCCTGGTGCACATGGGCCCACAGGAGTAGCAAGATCCAGTGGGAGACCACTACTTTCAGCAACTGTTAAGGACACAAGCAGAGCTTCCTTCCTGCTTGTCTCCAAACACAGGATAGCCATTCAGGTTGGCTGCACTTGACCTTCCTGGATGCACTCAGCATCCAGTGGTGATGGGAAAGCCTGACACCAGGTCCAAGTGCAGAGAAATTGCCTGTTGGGTAGTGGTCTTGTCTTTAGAGTTTCTGGGAGCAGAACAAAGGAGAGCTCATATTCTGTTGCCCACCAGAGTATCAGTCACATGAGCTCCAAACCCCGTATGTCCTGTCCCTTCATTATTTTACTTTGTTTTATTTTATTTTATCTTAATTTATTTTATTTTTTGTCCCTCATGGGGCCTGAACTCTGGGCCTGGGTGCTGTCCCTCAGTTCAAGGCTAGCGCTCTACCACTTGAGCCACAGTGCCACTTTTGGCTTTTTCTGCTTATGTGGTGCTGAGGAATCAGACCCAGGGCCTCATGCATGCAAGGCAAGCATTCTACCACTGAGCCACCTTCCCAGCCCTGTCCCTTCAGTTTTGCCAGCCAGGAACTCCCCAGATCCTTCTCCCCCTCTGTTGAGTGTGTATATTAGACCACCCCGAGGCTTTTGGCTCTGGGAATATAAATCCCTTGAACTAAGCCTTGTGTTGCAGTGACCAAACAGAGGGACACTGAGATGGGCCAGCAGAGCCTCCTGTTCCAGGTAAGACAGGGCAAGACCTTGAGCAAAAAGGGGCGCCCTAAGTATACCCCTAAGACAGCGCTAAAACTGGCTGTGTCCCCTCAGATCGATTACCCTGAAATTGCTGAGGGCATCATGCCCCGTCACCGCTTCATGTCTGCCTATGAGCAGAGGATTGAGCCTCCAGACCGACGCTGGCAGTATCTGTTGATGGCCGCTGAGCCCTATGAGACCATCGCCTTCAAGGTAATGTCACTGAAGTCCCTTGTGAGAGGGTGCTGCACAGGGTAACTGGCAGCCAGTTCCCACTTCAGACTGGAGATGTCTCCAGCATGAACCTTCATCTTAGGGTGTTGCCTTTGGCTCCATGGTGTCCATGAAAAATGAGGACCAGCTGGGTACCAGTGGCCCACGCCTGTAATCCTAGCTACTCAGAAGGCTGAGATCTGAGGATTGTGGTTCAAAGCCAGCTTGGGCAGAAAAGTGCACAAGACTCTTATTTCCAACTAACCACCAGAAAGCCGGAAGTGGCACTGTGGCTCAGGTGGTAGAGCACGCACTTTGAGCTGGAGAGCTCAGGGACAACTCCCAGGCCCAGAGTTCAAGCCCCATGACCAAAAAAAAAAAAAAAAAAAGACCAGTATTAAAGTCTGTGGATCTGTGAGGCCTTTGGCCACATTACTTCATCCCTGAGTCTTTTTTTTTTTTTTTTTTTTGGTCGGTCGTGGGGCCTGAACTCTGGGCTTGGGCACTACCATCCCTGAGCTCTTCAGCTCAAGGTTAGCGCTCTACCACTTGAGACACAGTGCCACTTCCGGCTTTTTCTGCTTATGTGGTGCTGAGGAATTGAACCCAGGGCCTCATGCATACAAGGCAAGCATTCTTACCACTGAGCCACTTTCCCAGCCCCAATCCCTGAGTCTTATCTCCTGTGTCTCCATTGAATTAGTACATTACAGCAAGAGCTGAGCATAGTAGCACACTCCTGTTATCCCAGCACTCAGGAGGCAGAGGCAGAAGGATCAAGACTTTCAGGTCAGCTGAGCTGCATAAGAAGATCCTGTCTTAGAAAAGGAACATAGATCAGTTGATAAACAACCAAGATTAAACTTCCTGCATAAAGGCCTACAGCTATAGGCCATGGGGTCCTAAAGACTTCTTCTGGCTTCCTTTATATTCCAGGTGCCCAGCAGGGAGATCGACAAGGCAGAAGGCAAGTTCTGGACCCACTGGAACAAGGAGACCAAGCAGGTTAGCTGTAGGGCATGGGCATTCTGAAGTTTCCCCATGGGGCCATGTACTAAACCAAACCCACACTAAACCTTCTCATGTCTCTTAGTTTTTTCTCCAGTTCCACTTCAAGATGGAGAAGCCTCCAGCACCACCCAGCCTTCCTGCAGGGCCCCCAGGTGTGAAGCGGCCCCCACCTCCGCTGATGAATGGCCTGCCCCCTCGGCCTCCACTACCAGAGGCTTTGCCTCCACCTCCACCAGGAGGCCTTCCTTTACCCCCTATGCCCCCCACCGGGCCTGCACCCTCTGGACCCCCGGGACCTCCCCAGCTGCCTCCACCAGCTCCTGGGGTCCATCCCCCAGCCCCAGTGGTCCATGCTCCCACATCTGGGGTCCACCCAGCTGCTCCTGGGGTCCATCCACCTGCTCCTGGAGTCCATCCTCCAGCTCCTGGAGTCCACCCTGCAGCCTCAGTGGTCCACCCCCCCACATCTGGGGTCCACCCCCCTGCTCCAGTGGTTCACCCACCAGCCCCTGGGGTCCACCCACCAGCCCCAGGAGTCCATCCACCAGCCCCAGGGGTCCACCCTCCTCCATCAGCTGGAGTTCACCCCCAGGCCCCTGGGGTGCATCCTGCTCCTGCAGTTCACCCCCAGGCTCCTGGTGTGCACCCACAAGCCCCTGGGATTCACCCACAGGCACCTGGGGTACACCCTCAACCTCCTGGGGTTCACCCTGCTGCTCCTGGAGTACACCCTCAGCCTCCTGGGGTTCACCCCTCAAATCCTGGGGTGCACCCTCCAACTCCCATGCCTCCCATGATGAGGCCTCCACTCCCCACCGAAGGCCCTGGGAACATTCCCCCTCCTCCCCCAACCAACTGAAAAATGCCCCCCCTTGTGAGTCTGGTTTTCTGTTTTCCCTATTTTCCCATGGAGACATTGCAAGCTTTTGTATTTTGTACTGTTCCTGGAGCCCAGTAAACAGCCTCCCCATGTCTGCAGTGGACTGATGTGTGGCTATGGGTTATGGTGGGTGGAAGTCTGAATCCTCAGGGAGGAATTGACAACTGCTAGGAGCACTGCAGATGGCTCATAGGACAATGGGGACCTTTCAGACTATCCCAAACTAGGAAGGTTCCTGGGATGTTCTCTTGGGTGTTCAGGCCTGGGGGCCTGAACTTGGGCCCCAGAGATGGATTTGTGAGCAGTACTGGCACTCTGTCCTCCAGCCATGCCTGTCCAGCCTATGATAATGAACTCCAAGGCAAGAGATCTGCCTGGGACACCTGCCCCACCCCCAGTTTACAGTTCTAGGAGGGATCCTCAAGGACACCTCCGGCCAGTGTGATCACAGGCCCAGCTCTGTTAAGAGATAGGTGGCCTGCCAGGAACAGAAAGCCCTTTGAGAGGACTGCCACCCACCTGTCCAGGCGCCCAGTGAGGCACTACACTGTCCCCCAAGGTCATTCCCTCCCCCTCCAGATATTGTGTCTACCATATAAACGTGTTCCTGCCTAGTCCCTCAACACCATGATGCTGCATCTGCCTCTTACTCAGTGGGTCCTGCTGCTGTTTACTATGGGGATTGTACTGGGAACTAAGATCCCTGAAGAGGAGTCTACTACCAGCACTGGGGGCCTTGTCTTCCAAAAGGACTGGGTCTGGCCAACAGGGAGCCTCCTGGACCCCTTGTGTCTGGTGACCCTGAGCAAAGCCAACAAGAGCAAAGACCCTCTGCAGGTGGTGGGGTCTCTGAGCACCTATGAACAGACCTTTTTAGAGGCTGTGCAGGTGGCCCGATGGAGACCCCTAGACTTGGCCACCTTTGGGGTCTGCAGCTCCAGTGACTCGCAAGTTACTCTGCCTGTCCTACAGCACCTGGGGTCCTGGCTGGGGGACCCTAGAGGGCAGCGATTGCTGATCCTGCACCTGGCTGAAGGTACGTGAAAGGCCCAGTGGCTCCATTCACTCAGCACCACTCACATTAAAAGAAGGATCCTCCCAAGTAAGATGGAGTGCTGTGGAGCCTCCACCAAAGCCCAATGCCACCTGTGGTTCCAAGGCCAGACCCAGCAACTGGGCTGTGGGTCTCTGCCAAGGAAACAGCAAGTTATCTCTGCTGTGTCTGGGAACTGGAAGTCCCTGGCTCCTATAGAAGCAGCCAGGAACCAGACTAGCAGGCCCACAAAATAGGAAGGAATGGGCCTGGAACTCCAGAGCCAATCAACCTAAGGGTAAAGAGGGCAATCCCCATCCTGCTACTGTCAGCCATTACCACCACGAAGCTCACATTTTCTGGCCACAAGAGGGTGGCATAGATGGGACTCTGTCCCTTCAGGTAAGGTATCCTCCTTGGTCCAGAACAGCAGGATCAGACAGCTTTAGCCGCACTGGGCTCTGGAATGCTCCAGCTGGGGAGGGGCTCTCCCTTCAGGATGGGCTTGGGGAGTTACTGGCCACTGGCTTATGTTGTCCCCTTGTCCTGGCTGCAGTGACCTGGGAGCCCACGTTGTCACTGAGATTCCAGGAGCCCCCACTTGGAGAAGCTAGCCCCATGGAGCAAGCACTGCTGGTGCTGTATCCTGGGCCTGGTCCCGAGGTCACTGTCACTGGGACTGGGCTGCAGGGCATTCAGGTACTTGGGAGTTGCCTGGGCTGCTAGGAGTCCTCTGTGCAGGGGAGAGGCGTTAGGCTTTTCCTAAGGTCTGCACTTAGTGAAAAGGCTCCAAGTGTAGAATTTTGAAGGGGTGGGAAGCTGGGGTGGGCATGACCATCCTCATGCAGCCTGGCTGAGTCACCATTTCCACAGAGCTTCTGCCCCACCCAAGACACACGCTATCTGGTATTGGCTGTGAACCACCCGGCAGGGGCCTGGCATGGCCCTGGGCTCACCCTGAGCCTTCGAACCCGTGGAGACGGTATGCCTGTGTGGAAAGGGAAGGGACTGGGCAGCAGGTGGCTTGCTTGCAGCTTACTGTTCCTGAGCCAACCCTGTGCCACCCTCCACAGATGTCTCCCTGAGCACTGCCCAGCTGCAGACCCTGCTGTTTGGCTCCGACATCCGCTGTTTCACAAGGATGACCCCAGCCCTGATCTTGATGTCTGGGCCTGCCCTGCTGCCCGCGCACCGCCAGCTGGACATCATGCCCTTTCCACAGCCCAGGTGCGCGCAGCCCCGGAATATGAGCAAAGGAGATGGGGGCTGGAGATCAGCACAGCTTCTTCCCCTCACGATACCCACTACTGCTGTTCCAGGCTTTTCTCCCAGTCAGAGGAACTGCCGCTCAGCAGCGACCCCTTCCTGGAGACGCTCACGCGCCTGGTGCGCGCGCTACGGGGATCCTCGGCCCAGGCCTGGCCACCCCGCCTGGCTCTGGACCCAGCAGTGTTAGCCAGCTTCCCGCAGGGCTTGGTCAACCTATCGGACCCTGCAGCGCTGGAACGCCTGCTCAACAGGGAGGAACCGCTGCTGGTGCTGCTCCCGCAAGCTGCAGCCACTACCGGGGATCCTGAGCCGCTTCGTGGCCCCACATCGGCGCCCTGGACCTCAGGTCTGGCACGCCGGGTGGCTGTAGAGCTACAGGCGGCAGCCGCTGAGCTGCGGGGCCTCCCTGGGCTGCCTCCAGCTGCACCTCCACTGCTGGCGCGCTTGCTCACGCTGTGCCCCGGTGATCCTGGCCAATCCCGCGATCCCGACAGCCCCGGGGACCCCCTGCGTGCGTTGTTACTGTTGAAGGCGCTGCAAGGCTTGCGCACGGAGTGGCGCAGGCGCGATCAGCGTAGGGCGGGGCGAGCGCAGCGGAGCGCTGGAGCCCCAGCCAGGGCTGTCAGCGAGGGGCCCTGCTCTTTGCGGGAACTGAGTGTGGACCTCCGAGCGGAGCGCTCCGTGCTCATCCCGGAAACCTATCAGGCCAACAACTGCCAGGGTACGTGCGGCTGGCCGCAGTCCGACCGAAATCCGCACTATGGAAACCACGTAGTGCTGCTGTTGAAGATGCAGGCCCGCGGGGCTTCCTTGGCACGCCCGCCCTGCTGCGTGCCCACTGCCTATGCGGGCAAGCTCCTCATCAGCCTATCCGAGGAGCGCATCAGTGCGCACCATGTGCCCAACATGGTGGCCACCGAGTGTGGCTGCCGGTAACCCTCGAACCCCGCAGACTTCTGTGCCCACGGGGAAGCCAGGCATGCCCCAGCCAATGAATACCCTTCTCATATATTTATTCAGACTCTAAGCATCACCCCAATAAAGACCAGCAAGCACTCCGCTGGGTTGTCTGTGCTTGTATGGGAGCCTTTTTGCCTTCTGTCTTCTCCAGGGTAGAGCTCCATCACTGCTCTAGGTGCTTGCTGACAGTTTTCCTAGCCAGTAGCTTTCCATCCTCATCATTCAAGCCTTGTGTTCAGGCATAGAGGAGTTAGCTAGCCAGGTAGGTGTCTGTCAGTAGCTCACGCCTGCAATCCTAGCTATTCCGAAGGCTGAGATTTGAGGATACTGGTTCAAAGCCAACTCAGGCAGAAAAAGTCTGTGAAACTTTTTTTCCTTGTCATTTGTGGGGTTTGAACTCAGCCTGGGCTCTGTCCCTGAGTTCTTTTGCTCAAAGCTAGCTCTCTACCACTTTGAGCCACAGTGCCACTTCGGCTTTTGAGGAGTTAATTGGAGATAAGAGTCTTATGGGAACCTGTCACTGGTGACTCACACCTGTAATCCTAGCTACTAGGAGGCTGAGATCTGAGGATACAGGTTCAACGTCAGCCTGGGCAGGAAAATCCATGAGACTTATCTCCAATTAATCAACAGAAAAACCGGAAGTGGCCCTGTGGCTCAAGCAGTAGGACCCTCGCCTTGAACTGAAGAGCTCAAGGACAGCACTCAGGCCCAGAGTTCAAGCCCCACAACCAAAAAAAAAAAGTCTTATGGGGACTTTTCTGCCTGGGCTCAATTTGAATTGTGATCCTCAGATCTCAGATCCTGAGTAGCTAGAATTACAGGTGTAAGCCACCCACACCTGGCTGGCTCTGTGAGACTCTTTTTTTTTTCTTTTTAAAGTTTTTATTTTATTTATTTATTTATTGTAGGTTGTGGGGCCTGAACTCTGGGCCTGGGCGCTGTCCCTCAGCTCTTCAGCTCAAGGCTAGCGCTCTACCACTTGAGCCATATCACCACTTCCAGCTTCTTCTGCGTATGTGGTGCTGAGGAATCGAACCCAGGGCCTCATGCATGCAAGGCAAGCACTCTACCACTGAGCCACCTTCCCAGCCCTCTGTGAGACTCTTATCTCCAAATAACCACCAAAAAGCTGCAAGTGGAGCTCAAGTGGTAGACACTAGCCTTTAGCAAAAAAAAAAAAAAAACAACTCAGGCACAGCATCTAAGCCCAGGACTGGCAAAGCATTCAGGCTCAGGACTGGAAGGAAAAAAAAAAAGGTTAGCAACACAGTATTTGTCAACACTTACTTTATTTTGCTGGAGCAAAATAAAATTTGTAGGCATCATAAAATGTATTTGTGGCAGCCACAGCGGGGTTCTGGGATTCAGGCTTGGGACCCAGGCTCAGCCCCGCCCCTTACCCTTGCGGGGCTTCTGCTGCTCTTCCTCTTGTCGGTGGTGTGGGGAGGCCCCGGTGTGTCTCTTCCTGTGACTGGAGTCTCTGGGGTCCCTGGAGTCCCTAGTCCATGGCCGATGTCCCCTTTCCCTTGCTTCCCAACTCTGGGGCAGGGCTTCCCGGGATTCTCTGGAGGCTCGTGGCCTCTCTTCCTTCCACAGCATCTCTTTTCGTGGCCTCTCTTCCTTTCGAGGCTTCTCTTTTCGTGGCTTCTCCTCCTTCCGTAGTTTCTCCTCCTTCCGTAGCTTCTTCTTCCTGAGTTGCTCTTCCTTTTTCGGCTTCTCCTCCTTTAGCGGCTCTTGGTGGCCGAGGGAAGTTTGCTCCTCCTCAGTGATCTCTGCAGCCTGGGGAACCTCGGGTTTGTCCTCTACCTCCACCTGGGGCACGAGGGGCACCGATTTGGGTGCAGGTGGTTCTGATGGCAGGGCCCGAGCTGCAGGCTTAGGCTGCAACAGGGATAGTGTGGGGGGACTGGGGTCAGGACCCACCTCCTTGAGAGCCTGGTTTCATTCCCGCTGTATGAGCGCCCCACTGCAGCCCCCAGTCAGAGAAAGGAAGTGCTTACTTGTGGCAACACTGGCTTTTTGGGTGGTGAGCTGGGTGGGACCCATGGCTCCTGGGCAGGTGTGGGAACAGCAGCTTCCCCAACCACAGCATCTGAGGAGCAGGGTGGGAAAGTGGGTTAGCCTGGGGGAGGGGCAGACCTCACCAGCGCTTGCGCGAGCGCTCTCCCTCCCTTCCTGCCTCTCTCCCTCCCTCCCTCCCTCTCTCCCTCCCTACCTCCCTCTCTCCCTCCCTCCTTCCTTCTCTGTCCCTCTCTCTCTCTCTCTCTCTCTCTCTCTCTCTCTCTCTCTCTCTCTCCCCTCCCCCCCCCCCAGTTAGGCTCTCCTCCCAGGGGACAGATGAAGCAGCCTCCGCCCCCTGCCAAACCCCTCCCCAAAGTGATCACTGACACCTTCTCTGGATCCCTAGTGGAGAAAGCCCCTCTCCCCTCTGGGCCTCATTGTTTCCTAGATAAAAAGCCTTTGTTCTGGATCCTTTGGAGAGCCTGGGTGGCTCACACTTGTAATCCTAGCTACGCAAGAGACTGAGATCTGAGGATAAAAACCAGCCTGGGTAGGAAAAGTTTCTGAGACTCATCTCCAATTATTCACTCAAAATCTAGAAGCACCTAGGCTCTGAGTAGAAGCCAAAAAAAAAAAAGAAAAGAAAAAGGATGAGGAGGAGGGAGGAGGGAAAAAGGAAAAGGAGGAAGGAGGAAGAGATGGAAGGAGGGGAGGAGGAAGAGCGAGAGAAGGAGGAGGAGGTGGGAAGGAAAAGGAGGAAGAGGAAGAGGAGGAGGAGGAGGAAAGCAGCACCGGGAATTCCATACACTACAAAGGAAGGGGATTGGGGGCTGTTCATAAGGCCCGTGCTGGGATAAAGGGGAGGCACAAGTCCATGCTGAAAGCAATAGAGACCCATGCAACGTACCAAGAAAGCCCAGAATTGACCTTGGGGGTGAATGAGGCCCCCCAAATGGTAAATGATTACAGCCTATTCACAGGTCCCCAGTGAAAGGTTTAGGATGGAGAGGGGGGCATGTAAGGTTTAAGGAAAGGGAAAGGTGTGGGTGGCCTCAGGTCAGTATGTGCAGGACTCAGTCCTTGGAGAGAAGGCGCACAGACACCGCCCCCCCCCACCCATAGTGTATCTAAGGACCTTTCCTGGAGCAGTGGACACACAGGCCTAACCCCACCCCATCTCTGGGAGAGGCCAGGCTCACCTCGGCACAGTTGGAAAGCTGAGCCCAACAGAGCCACCAGTGAGGCTAGTACCAGGATCTTGTTGAGTGACAGATCTCCCCAGGGTAGTTCCGTGCTCAGGGCTGGTGGTGGTGGCGGTGGTGGCTGCAAGGGTGGCGCAGTCTGTGATTTCTTGCGTGTGGGGCCACTGCGGGGAGCTGCAAGGCAAGTGTGAACTACTCACTGGTCCCCAAAGTGCTGGCTTCCCAAGTGCAGGGGGCAACAGGTGACCTGCAACATTGCACCTTGGGCTGGAAAGGTGGCTTAGTGGTAGAGTGTCTGCCTAGTACACATGAAGCCCTGAGTTCAATTCCTCAGTACCGCATAAACAGAAAAGGCTGGAAGTGGTGCTGTGGCTCAAGTGGTAGAGTGCTAGCCTTGAGCAAATGAAGCTTGGGGACAGTGCCCAGGCCCTGAGTTCAAGCCCCAGACTGGCAAGAACAAAAGAAAAGAAAAGAAAAAAACACATTACAGCTGTTGGCCACATATGGCTGTACCTGGGTCCCAATGAACAATGCTTGGGTATAGCATCAGGAAATGCCCCCAAGTGTGGCATGATGGTTGGTGTACACAGTAGTCACTGTATGTTACATCTGGAGTTAGCCAGAATCCTCCTCCACCTTGCCTCTAAGTCCCTCAAATTTGAGGACCCAACCCCAGGCTGCTCTCCATACCAGTCCTGGCTCACCCCTACCTCACTCATGCCGGCTATAAACTCACTCGCTCCAGCTTTCATCATCTCCTTTCCTGATCCTCGGCTCCCACCAGCTACAGATTCCTTTTCCATCTTTTTGGGCCTGGCATCCACATCACCAGCAGCAACCAGCTCCTGAGGGTCCTATAGGGAATCCAGAGACATTCTGAAGGGTCTTTGTTCTGAACCAATCCAGCCCTTCCTTTGGGGTGCAGAATGCCCCTTCCCTTCTTGGCTAACCTTCCTCCCCAACACCAAGAATCCCAGCTACTCACATGGGGCCAGTTGCTGGAGGCTGCCAGCCTGGCTGAGGCTATTGGTGAGAAAAGAGACAGAATCATGATTATGAGATGATGGCAGGTATCCACAGCTCACACCACTAATCCTAGCTATTCAGGAGGCTGAGATCTGAGGATCCAGGTTTGAAGCCATTTGGGCTGAAAAGTCCATAAGACCCTTACTGAAGATTAACCAGGGCTGGGAATGTGGCTTAGGAGGAGAGTGCTTGCCTAGCAGACATGAAGCCCTGGGTTCAATCCTCAATACCACATATACAGAAAAAGCCAGAAGTGGCGCTGTAGCTCAAATGGTAGAGTGCTAGCCTTGAGCAAAAGCAGCTCAAGGACAGTACCCAGGCCCTGAGTTCAAGCCCCAGGACTGGCACCAAAACTAAAAAGGATGTGGGATGCCCAGCCCAGTTCCACCTTGCCTTGCCACACTGCCTGTGCTTGCTTAATTTATTTTGTTAGTTTTTTAATGGTGCTAGTTCTGGGGCTTGAACTCAGGGTATGGACACTGCCCCTTAGCTTTTTCACCCAAGGCTGGCACTCTACCACTTAAGCCACACCTTGACTTCCAGCTTTTTTTTTTTTGTTGGTCGTGGGGCTTGAACTCTGGGCCTGGGCGCTGTCCCTCAGCTCTTCAGCTCAAGGCGAGCGCTCTACCTTTTGAGCTACAGCGCCACTTCCGGTTTTTTGGTGGTTTATTGGAGATAGGAGTCTCATGGTCTTTCCTGCCCGGGCTGGCTTTGAACCGCGATCCTCAGATCTCAGCCTCCTGAGTAGCTAGGATTACAGGCGTGAGCCACCAGCGCCCAGCTTCAACTTCCAGCTTTTTAAAGAGTCTCACAGACTTCCCACCGCAGGGCTGGCTTCAAATCTCAGTCTTCGATCTCAGCCTCCTAAGTAGCTAGGCTAATCACACCTATGAGTCATCAGCACCTGGCTTGGTAGGTTATGAGAAAGGAAGCTGGGTGTTGGTGGCTCATTCCTGTAATCCTAGCTAGCCAGGTGGCTGAGATCTGAGGATCACAATTCAAAGCCAGCCTGAGCAGGAAAGTCCATGAGACTCTTATCTCTAGTAAAACACCAGAAAACTAGAAGTGGAGCTGTGGCTCAAGTGGTAGGGTGCTCATCTTGAGCTGAAGAGCTGAGGGACAATGCCCAGGTCTAGAGTTCAAGCCCCATGACCACCACCACCAACAACAAAAAGCCAACCCCAGCAGGAAAGTCTGTAAGATTATGATCTCTAATTAATTACCAAAAAGTTAGAAGTGATAGCTTTGAGCAAAAAAGCTAAAAAGCTCAGGGACAAAGCTCAACCCTGAGTTCAAACCCCAGGACCAGTACACAAAAAATAACTAAATAAATAAATAAAACCTCTGCATATGCAATAACAAGAGAAATGAAGATAATAGAAAAAAAAAATAAATGATGAGAAAGGAGATGGAGCTCAGAGACAGCTTTGCCCAAAGACAAACAGCACTTGAGCGGTAGCCAGCACCCGGGCTATTGACAGACCACTGATGGGCCCTGAACTGGACACCAAGAACAGTTTAGCTAGTCCAATGTGGGACTAGTCTCTGGGGCTAAGCCATACGGCTCAACATGATGGTCAAGGTACCTTGAGCCTTGTTTTCCCGCAGCCGGCCTGAGCAAGGCTCCAATAGCGCAGAGAGGTTGTCGCTGACCAGGCAGCTACCCAGTCCTCCATCCAAGTCCTCTGAAGCTCTGGTTGTCATGGAGACTGAAGCAGTAATGGATCCAGAATGTGGCTGGGAGAGTATGTAAAAATGAATTCTTTGTGTGTGTGTGTGTGTGTGTGTGTGTGTGTGTGTTAGTACTAGGGCTTGAACTCAGAGCCTGTCACTGTCCCTTAGTTCTTTCACTCAAGGCTGGTGCTCTACTACTTGAGCCACAGCTCTACTTATGGCTTTTTTTGATGGTTAATTGCAGATGAGTCTTATGGACTTTCTTGCCTGCCCAGGCTGGCTTCAAACCAAATCTTCGGATCTCAGCCTCCTGAGTGGCTGAGATTATAGGCATGAGCCATCGGTGACTGGCCAAAAAGGGATTCTTGCTCTGTCATACTTGGGTGTGACCCTGAGGCTCTAGGCAGCAATCAAGCAGCCTAGAAGCTTCCACTGGTCTCTCTGTCCAGTGGCCTTCATATTCAGTCTTGCATGACCTCAGGGCCTATGAGGGCTCCCTCCTACCTCCCCCAATGCCTGCCAAAGTCCCTTCCCTATAGCCCATCCTCTGTAACAACTCTAAATGCAGCAGTGAAGGCTGTTGGGGCTCAGAGTGGCCTGGAACCCACCCAAGGTCACACAGCAATGAGTCAGAGACACACAGCCCCCATCAGAGCCCCAGGCACTAGGGCCAGCTCATGTTCTCTGAGACCAGGGACTATTTTTATCTGGTGTCCAAGGCCAGCAGAACAGAATAGGCTGTGGCCTAGCCCCTCCCTGGTCTTAGCTCCCATGGAGGTCTCCCTCCAGACCATCCTTACCCATTATTCCTAGTACTAACCCCCTGCCCTTTCCCCGGCCAGGTAACTCCATGAAGCTGGGGGCCAATCACAGCAGCAACCACAAGCTTGGGCCTGGCTATAGGGATTGACAGGGGAGGGGGGTCTTAGACTCTTCCCATCCCAATACTAGGTTTCCTGCTCCTCTCACCACTCCTGTTCCCACAGGGAATCTAGGGAAACTGAGGCTGGAGATCCTGTCATTGGCCAGAGTTCTTGCCAAGTTGAAAGTCAGACAGACCCAAAGCCTTTCTTTTTGCTTTTTTAGGGACCCCATGGTCTCTAGCTGCTAGCATTAATGTGTCCCCATCCTTGAGAGAAAAGACCACCCTTCCCTAGGTTTCTAAAACCATAGAGGGGTAAGTGGGGGAGGGGATCAACATACAGGGAGATAGGAATCTGGGCCTCTAGGTGAAGGGGGTTGTCAGCCACAGGAGTTGGGGACCATTGTGGACCCTGAAGATACCCTCCCCAAGACCCTGGGCACCCAACCTCCACCTAGGTCTTTTCCAGCCCCTCTTACCCCTCAGCCTCCGCGCTAGGCCTGGCGAGCAGGATGGAGAATGGGAGGGTAGCTTGAGACAGACAGCAACAGGTGGCTGGGCCCAGCTGGGGGACCAATCAGTGAGAGCTGGTGGAGCCAGGGGGAGGGGTTGGCAGGGGGTCACTCTCCCCTACAACTGGAGCAGGACAGGGAACTGACCAAGGAGTGACCCCTTCTTCCCCTTGTCCATTGGGCAGGCTACTAAAGGGACACTGCCTCTGAGCCTGGTAATGCAGTACCACAGGAGTTTCTTCTCTTTGTGATTTGACTAGCAAACCTTTAGCTGTGTGTGTGTGTGTGTGTGTGTGTGCCAGTATTCTAGTGGTTTTAGCTTTTTTTTTTTTTTTTTTTTTGGGTCCAGTCGTGGGGCCTGAACTCTGGGCCTGGGCGCTGTCCCTCAGCTCTTCAGCTCAAGGCTAGCGCTCTACCACTTGAGCCACAGCGCCACTTCCGGCTTTTTTCTTTTGGCTTATGTGGTGCTGAGGAATCGAACCCAGGGCCTCAGGCATGCAAGGCAAGCGCTGTACCACTGAGCCACCTTCCCAGCCCTTCTAGTGGTTTTATTGGGGATAAGTCTCATGGCCTTTGCTGCCTAGGCTGGCTTTGAACCGGGATCCTCAAATCTCAGCCTCCTGAATAGCTAGGATTATAGGCGTGAGCCACCAGCACCTGGCTAAATCCTCCCTAATCTCCTACTTCCCCCAAATATCTTGGATTACGGGTATAATGGCCTACTAATTGTGTGTGTGTGTGTTGATTCTGGGGCTTGAAACCTGTTGGGCACTGTCCTTGAGTTTTTGTGCTCCCAGGCTAGCACTCTACCACTTGAGCCACGGCTCTATTTCTGGATCTTTGGTGGTTAATTGAAGATAAAAGTCTCATGGACTTTCCTCCCCAGGCTATCTTTGAATGAAGAACCTCAGATTTCAGCCTCCTGAGTAACAAGGATTACAGTCATAAACTAGTGGCTCCTGCCTCTAACTTATTTTGCTCTTTTTATTATGTTGGGGATAAACTCAGGGTTTTTCATGATCGATAAGTGCTTGCTTTGTCCCACAGCACCACACTCAAAGAGCCATGTAGCCATGGGATGTACTAGTATTTTTGTCAACAGTGAGCAGTGGCTAGATGGTGGTCCCTTGAGATTATAATAGAGTTGGAAATTTCCTCTGATCTGTTGATTTTTTTCTTTGATGTTGCTTGGTTTTGTGGTGCTGCATATGAACAGAGTCTTGTGCATTCCAGGAAAGTGCTCTACCACTCACTGAGCTGCACTCCTTACCTATTAGAATTTCCTTACTGTTCGTGGCTGAGTGATGTTCCAGAGTGTGGATGGAACATCCACTCATCTCTTCATGGATACCTGTACCTTTTCCCACCTTTTGCCTGTTGGGAATTGTGCATCTGTGAGCATGAATACTTGACTCCTGACTTCAATATTTGGGGATAGCTACTTATGACATGGAATCAGTCCTTCCTTCCTTCCTTCCTTCCTTCCTTCCTTCCTTCCTTCCTTCTTTCCTTCCTTCCCTTCTCCCTTCCCCCTCTGTCCCTTCCTCCATTCCCTGCCCCCCTTTCTTCCTTTCCAATACTGGGACTTGAACTCAGGGCCTTGCACTCTCACTTGGCTTTTTCACTCAAGGCTGACACTCTGCCACTTGAGCCACACTTCCATTTCTGGATTTTTTTTTTTTTTTTTTTTTTTGTCGGCCGTGGGGCTTGAACTCTGGACCTGGGCGCTTGTCCCTCAGTCTTCAGCTCAAGGCGAGCGCTCTACCACTTGAGCCACAGCGCCACTTCCGGTTTTCTGGTGGTTTATTGGAGATAAGAGTCTCACGGTCTCTCCTGCCCGGGCTGGCTTTGAACTGCGATCCTCAGATCTCAGCCTCCTGAGTAGCTAGGATTACAGGCGTGAGCCACCAGCGCCCGGCTGGATTTTTTTTTTTTTTTTTTGCTGGTTAACTGGAGATAAGGATCTCTAAGATTCATCTGTCTGGGCTGGTTTCAAACCATAATCCTCAAATCTCAGCCTCCTGAATAGCCGGTATTACAGGTATGAGCCACCGGTGCCTAGCTTAGGCTATTAAAACTAGCACTTGGGCTGGGAAGGTGGCTCAGAGGTAGAGCACTTGCCTAAAACTAGCTCTTGCTAGTCTTCTATTTAGGAAATATAATGTATAAAGATGAGGATAAGGGGGCTGGGAATGTGGCTTAGTGTTAGAGTGCTTGCCTAGCATGCATGAAGCCCTGGTTCGATTCCTCAGTACCACATAAACAGAAAAGGCTTGAAGTAGTGCTGTGGCTCAAGTGGTAGAGCACTTGTCTTGAGCACAGAGAGGCTCAAGAACAGTGCCTAGGCCCTGAGTTCAAGTCCCAGGACCAGAAAAAAAAAAAAAAAAGGATAAGCTGGGTATGGGTCGTTCACACCTATCATCCTAGCTACTCAGAAGGCTGAGATCTGAGGATTGAAGATTGAGACCCAAAACAGCCCAGCCAGGAAAGTCCGTGAGACTCCTATCAAATTAACCACCAAAACGCTGAAAGTGAAAGTGGTGTGACTCAGGTGGTAGAGTGCTTGATAGCATTATCCCCCACCTCCAGACCACAGCTCTTTGCAGACCTGAGCTCCTCCCTGCCCTAGAGTTCCCCCACCAGATAGCTGGCCACTCCCTTTCTCTGCCCAGACCTACCTCAGCATGCAACTTGCCCCTGAGCTACCCACCTGGATGGGAGCAGATGCCTTATTGCTCCCTCTCCTGGGGAGATATGGTCCCTCTAATAAACCTTATAATAATCTTTCTTCTGGGCCAACCTGCCTCCACATGATCTACTGGGTTGTGAAGGATCCTAACAGTGCCAGCCTTGAGTTTTATTTTCTTTTTAAAGCTCAGGGACAGCACCCAGATCTTGAATTCAAGCTCCAGGACAGAGACAGAGACAGACAGACAGAGATACAGAGTCAGAGAGACACATACACAGAGACACAGACACATACACAGAGAGGTAAAACCTTGTGATTCTAGAGTCATGGTCATGTGAGGCAGGAAATGCAAGAATGCTCAGAGCAGTTATTTCCAGACATTTAACTTGAGGCAAGGCCTTTTTTCCCCGTCTTCTTTTAGTCCAAACCTTGGAAAGACTGCAAAATTCAAATTTGAGAACTTTGTAATACAGGCATACAACAAACAGGTCCAATAACGTGAGAACCAACACTGTCCCGAGATGGGCTTGCTCATCATGGGCGGCAGTTCTTCTGGTCACCAGAGTGTTCTTAGCCTTGTGACTAGGCAGCTTGCCAACAGGATTTGGAGCCCCACACTTTATCACCCCACAGCAGACATGGCTGTGCGTGTATGGCCCAACCTTGGCTGTTCACACTACTCCTGGCAGCTGCTGGCTGTGCCAGGATCGTTGGCCTCTGGTATTTTCTTCTTTTCCATGTGGTTTACTCCAAAACATTTAGGGCCTTCTGGCTTTACCAGAAACAGCCAGGCTTGAAAACCACGTGGTGGAGTAATGACAAAGTCTCTTAGTTCCCCCTTCTTCCCTCCTTCCTTCCCTCCCTCCCTGCCTTCCTTCTTTTCTCCCTCCCTCTTTTTTTTTTTTTTTCTGGTTGTTGTTGGTGGTCATGGGGGCTTGAACTCAGGGACTGGGTGCTGTCCCTGAGCTCTTCAGCTCAAGGCTAATGCTCTACCACTTGAGCCACAGCTCTACTTCTGATTACAGGCCTGAGCACCCCCCCCCCCCGCGCTTCCCCCCCCCCCCAATCCCTGCCTCTTCTGTCTTTGTATTGATCCTGGGGCTTGAAACTCAGGGTCTGGACACTGTCCCTGACCTTTCTTCACTCAAGGGTAGTGCTGTCACCTGAGCCACAGCTCTACTTCCAGGTTTTTGGTGTTTCATTGGAGATAAAAGTCTCATGAACTTCCCTGCCCCAGCTGGCTTTGAACTGTGATCATTGGATCTCAGCCTCCTGAGTAGCTAGGATTACAGGTGTGAGTCACTGGCACCCGGCTTTATTCTTTTTTTTTTTTTGGTCAAGGGGCTTGAACTCTGGGCCTGGGCACTGTCCCTCAGCTCTTCAGCTCAAGGCTAATGCTCTACCACTTGAGCCACAACGCCACTTCCGGTTTTCTGGTGGTTTATTGGAGATTAGAGTCTCACGGGCTTTCTTGCCCAGGCTGGCTTTGAACTGCGATCCTGAGATCTCAGCCTCCTGAGTAGCTAAGATTACAGGCATGAGCCACTGGCACCCGGCTCTGGCTTTATTCTTATCTATTAAAAAAAAGTTTTGTTTTTACTGTTGTATCATGCACATATATACTGTGTGTGTTGTATGTGTAAGTGTGTGTGTATGTATTTTTTGTTATTGTTTAGTTTTTGGAATACTGGAGTTTTTTTTTTTGTTTGTTTTGGGGGGGGGGGTCTGGTCGTGAGGCCTGAACTCTGGGCCTGGGTGCTGTCCCTCAGCTCTTCAGCTCAAGGCTAGCGCTCTACCTACCACCTGAGCCACAGCGCCACTTCCAGCTTTTTTCTTTTTGCTACATGTGGTGCTGAGGAATCGAACCCAGGGCCTCAGGCATGCAAGGCAAGCACTCTACCACTGAACCACCTTCCCAGCCCTGGAGTTTGAACTAGTACTGGTACCTCACTCTTACCAGGCAGACTCTCTAACACCTGAGCCACACTCTTAGCTCTTTTTACTTCAGTTTATTTTTCAGATAGGGTAAGTGTTTGCTCTATACCACAGCACAATACACAGAAAACAGAAAACACAAAAAGCGCTGGGCACTGGTGGCTCACACCTGTAGTCTTAGCTACTCAGGAGGCTGAGATCTGAGGATCACAGTTCAAAGCCAGCCTGGGCAGGAAAGTCCGTGAGATTCTTATCTCCAATTAACTACCAGAAAACTGGAAGTGGCGCTTTCGCTCAAGTGGTAGAGTGCTCATCTTGAACTGAAGAGCTAAGGGACAGCACCCAGGCTCAGAGTTCAAGCCCCACAACCGGTCCCCCAACCCCCCCAAAACACAGAAAGTCATGTAGCCATGGGTTGTATTTGTATTAGTATTTTTGTCGACAGTGTGCAGTGGCTAGGAGAGATGATTCCTTGATATAATAGAACTGGAAATTTCCTCTGGTCTAGGAATATGATTCTCCAACCTCAGCCTCTTGTACAGCTGGAATAACAGCTTAAAATTGTGTGTGTGTGTGTGTGTGTGTGTGTGTGTGTGTGTGCACGTGACGCGCATGCTTGTACGTACTGGGCTAGGTGCTGTCCCTGAGGTGTTTTTTTGTTGTTTGTTGTTTGTTTTTGCTCAAGACTAGAGCGCTACAGACTTTCATGTTTAGGTTGTATTTGAGCTTTGATCCTCACCCCTCAGCCTCCTGAGTAGCTGGGATTATAGCCATGAGTCACTGGCTCTGCCTCTCTCTTATGCAGTGGGGATAATGGGCCCAGCTTGGGTTTTTTAGCTTGATCCCATCTTCACGGTCCCATCTGCCATGGAAGGTGACATATTCACAAATGTTGAGTGATTTTATTCATCCAATCACACTCTATGAATCCTTTTTTGGGGGGAGGAGGGGCTTGAACTCAGGGCCTATGGATTGTCCCTGAGCTTCTTTTTCTCAAGGCTAGCACTCTACCACTTGAACCACAGCTCCACTTCTGACTTCTTTGGTGGTTAATTGAAGGTAAGAGTCTCAGAGATGTTCCTTTCCCCAGCTGGCTTTGAATTGCAATCCTCAGATCTCAGCCTCTTGAGTAGCCAGGATTACAGGTGTGAGCCACCAGTGTCTAGCTCTCTACTTTTTTTTTTTTTTTTTTTACCCAGTTACATTTTTTTCTTTCTACCCACAGTGTTTCCAAATTAAAGTCTGCTTTGGCCAGCAATTTCCAAAGATCTGCCAAGAAAGAAACAGATTTCCCCACTGAGTTCCCTCTGGACACGTCTGTGACTTCAAATGGCAGGACAAGCCTGGTGTCAGCTAAATATCATTCTTGGGCCTGGCCTGGCAGTGAGGAATGCTTTTGGGACCAGCTCTGTGTGGACTGCAAGGCTGGACAGTCTCACTCATACTGTGCAAGGGTCACTTGTGGCTTTACTCACTTTCTGGCCTGAGTCTGATAACACAGTAGGGAGCCAAATCTGCATGCTGGACACATGGCCCAGCCTTACCCTTCTTTTGGCTGTGGGGAGATATTCAGAGATTAGAAAATAGATTTGGAGCCAGGTGCCAGTGGCTCATGCCTGTAATCCCAACTACTCAGGAGGCAGAGATGTGAGGATTGAAGTTCAAAACCAGCCTGGGCAGAAAAGTCCATAAGCCTCTTATCCCAATTAACCACCAAAAAACCAGAAGTGGAAGTGTGGCTCAAATGGTAAAGCACCAGCCATTTATTTATATTTGGTGGTCCTCAGGCTTGAACTTAAAATCCTAGGCACTGTCCCTGAGCTTTTGTGCTTAAATTTAGTTCTTTACCACTTGAGCTACAACTCAACTTCTGGCTCTTTGGGAGTTGGTTAAGTGGAGATAAGAGGCTCAAGGATTTTCTTACCTGGGCTGGCTTCAAATGATGATTCTCAGATGTCAACCTCCTGCGTAGCTATTATACTGTACCCAATATAAACACCAGTCTTGAGTGGAAATAGCTAAGCAGAGGGAGAGACCTTGAGTTCAACCTTCAGCATTGTATAAAAGAAGAAAGGAAGAAAGAAAAAAAGAATTGAAATCCCTAGGTTGTGCTTGTGCAAAGTCTTAGAATTATCCCCTTCACTGCAAAATATAAATAAGATCTACAGAGTTGTCCAGTCTGAATGGCAACAAAGACATCTAAGAATGTATATCCAGGACTGGGAAGGTGGCTCAGTGGTAGAGTGCTTGCCTTGCATGCATGAGGCCCTGGGTTCGAGTCCTCAGCACCACATAAGCAGAAACGACCAGAAGTGGTGCTGTGGCTCAAGTGGTAGAGCTCTAGCCTTGAGCTGAAGAGCTGAGGGATAGCGCCCAGGCCCAGAGTTCAGGTCCCACGACCGACCCAAAAAAAAAAAAAAAGTATATCCATTGTCTACACCATGCAAGTGGGATGAGGAATCCTCTGAATTAAAAAAAAAAAAAAAAGTAGCCGGTGCCGGTGGCTCACGCCTGTAATCTTAGCTACTGGGCTGAGATCTGAGGATAGAAGTTCAAAGCCAGCTGGGGGGCGGGGCGGGGGAGGATGGGAATGGATGGGAAGGGAAAAAAAAGGAGGAGGCTACAATGCTTGATAAGAAATGTACTCATTATCTTGCCCATGTAATTGTAACCCCTCTGTACAGTATTTTCACAATAATAATAAAAAAAGAAATATACTTGTTATCTTGCCCATGTAATTGTAACTGCTCTGTATGGTATTCTCACAATAAAAAAAAAAAAAAAAAAAAAAAAAGAAAAGAAAAAAAAAAAGCCAGCTTGGGCAGGAAAGTCCGTGAAACTCTTATCTCCAATAAAACTACAGAAAACCGGAAGTGGTGCTGTAGCTCAAGTGGTAGAGCATTTGCCTTGAGTTAAAGATCGCAGGGATAACCCCCAGGCCCAGAGTTCAAGCCCCACAACCTACAAAAAAAAAAAGTACAAATTCTCTGTGGGAAAATTCGAAACAGCTATAACCTTAAGTAGGGCTGGGAAGTTGGCTCAGTGGTAGAGCGCTTGCCTTGTTTGCATGAGGCCCTGGGTTCGATTCCTCAGCACCACATAAACAGAAAAAAAGTCGGAAGTGGCGCTGTGGCTCAAGTGGTAGAGCACTAGCCTTGAGCTGAAGAGGTGAGGGACAGTGCCCAGGCCCAGAATTCAGGCCCCATGTCCGGACCAAAAACAAAAACAAAAAATCCTTAAGTAAAAATCCATCTGTTTAGATTGGGTGTGGTAACACATGCCAGTAATCCTAGCCAAAGTGAATAGCAGCATGGTACCAAGAGAGCTGAAGAACAGTCTTATGCAACAGAAAACTAACTGAGGAACAGCAGAACTTGGCACTGGTGGTTCATGCTTGTAATCCTAGCTACTCAGGAGGCTAAGATCTGAGAATCATGGTTCAAAGCCAGCCCAGGTAGGAACTACCAAAAATGCTAGAAGTGGAGCTATGGTAGAACACTAGCCTTGATCATAAAAGCTCAGGGATAGTTCCCAGGTCCTGAGTTCAAGCCCCAGGACCGGCACCAAAAGAAAAAACAAAAACTAAACAAAGTAAAACAGAAAACAGAAAAAAAAAGAAAAGGACATATAGCCAAGCCATCCTTGAATTTCCCCATTTTTAAGTACTTGTAAATTGAGATGCCATAATTATTTAATGCAAATCCAGCTGGAATATCAAATGGCAGTTTCTCCTCAGGCACTTTCTCTTTTATGAGTTTGTTTACAATTTTAGCAGACTCTCACCATATCCTCCCTTTTTTTCTTTTTTCTTTTTCTTTTTGTCGGTCGTGGGGCTTGAACTCTAGGCATGGGCTCTGTCCCTGCGCTCTTCAGCTCAAGGCGCATGCTCTACCGCTTGAGCCACAGTGCCACTTCTGGTTTTCTAGTGGTTTATTGGAGATAAGAGTCTCACGGACTTTCCTTGCCCGAGCTGGCTTTGAACCATGATTCTCAGATCTCAGCCTCCTGAGTACTAGGATTACAGGTGTGAGCCACCGGTGCCCAGCTTAGAAGTTTACGTGTTGTTTACTGAGGTTTTACCCAGAGGCAGTTTCCTTCTGCAGTATCTTTGGTCTACTCAGCAAATTTACGAAGCAAATGGGACAGGCCTTGTGACAATGGGCAATCTCCTTATCTGTGTTTCAGGATGAGCCAATAGTGGCTGCAGTGTGCATCCTGGGAAATTCCTCCTGTACTTTCATTCTCCCAGGCTGGCAGGAACCAGTGTCTCTTTTTTTCAGCATCTTTGTGATCAGGTGCTCAAAGAATTTGTACATTAAAAGGCTAGGTGAGCTGGGCACTGGTGGCTCACACCTGTAATCTTAGCTACTCAGAAGGCTGAGATCTGAGCATCATGAATGGAAGCTAGCACAGGCAGGAAAGTCCATGAGACTCCTATCTCTATTTGAACACCTAACAAAGCCAGACATGGAGCTGTGGCTTGAGTGGTAGAGTGCTACCCTTGAGCACAAAAGCTCAGGGACAGTGCCCAGCCCAAGTTCAAATCCCATGACTGGCACACACACACACACACACACACAAACACACACACGATGTGTGTGAGAGGAGCACCAAGTATGGTGGTGCCTACCCATCTTCTAAGGACTGGCTGGGCAGGATCTCAGGCGAACTCAGGAGGATGGAGAGCTCTAGGGCAGCCTAAGCTCCATAGTGAGACCTTGTTTAAAAAAGAATGTAAAGCTGGGTACTGGTGGCTCATGCCTGTAATCCTAACTATTCAGGAGGCTGGGATCTGAAGATCATGGTTTGAAGTCAACCCTGGGCAAGAAAGTTTGTGAGATGGACTCATCTCTTATTAGACCCAACAGCAACAACAACAAAACTGGAAGTGAAGAACTAGCCTTGAATAAAAAAAGTTCAGAGACAGCACCTAAGCACTGAGTTCAAGCCCCATTCTCTCTCTCTCTCTCTCTCTCTCTCTCTCTCTCTCTCTCTCTCACACACACACACACACACACACACACAGAGAGTCATTGTAGGTAGCTAATGCTGGGAACAGGAAAGAAGGGAACATTCCTCTCAACTGCTCCTGGCATATCTATAGATTTGGCCACCATAAGCAACTGTTTGACTATTTTCCCTCCTGGCAGGACCCAAGAGCACCACACTTCCTGGTAGGAGCATCGGGTAGAGGGTGGTTTCTTCTGGCTGGCTTGCTCAAACTGTTACCAGAATCAGATGTACCTGCTATATTCTACTTTAATGACCACAAATTTGGGAGACAGAATTTGGTAGGAGGAACCACTTTTCACTCAAAGCTAGTCAGGAAAAAGAGTTTTTTTTTCTTTTACTTTTAACCTCCAATCTCTATTTTATGGGGGCACGGGGTGGGGTGTGTGAAAGGTTTTAATGGGAGAGAAAGAAGTCCATGTAGTTGAAGGTTAGACAGGGGCCTTTGCAAGTTATGGTGTTTTCTCTAGAACACCCCAAATATCTTCCTGTAGCTGGACAGTCACTAAGTGACTGAGTAGTGTTACAAAGGCCACTGGTGTTCTGCAACTTAGCAGTTAACATTTTACCACCAGACAAACAGACACACATACACACACACGTAGCTCACACTGACTACAAACTTGAGATCTTCCTGACTCATTCTCCTGAATGATGTGAATATAGTTAGGCACCTCCCTGCCTGACTTCAAAAAAGTCTGATACAATTGGACTGGGGGTGTAGTCAATGCTATAGTGCTTGCCTAGGTAATGCAAGGCCCTGGATTCTATCCCTGATATTTGAAACAGGGAAGAGAATTGTAGCTCACTGGTAAAACATGTCTATAGCCTGTGCGAGATCTTGGGTTCCTTCCTTAGCATTAAAACCAAAACAAACCATGAAATAAAGGACTGCAAGGAGTACTATTTAACTCACACATAAAATATGAAACTATTTTACTGTGAGGTAAAATCGATCTGCTTGGTAAATCCAAGATTTAGATTACATATGAAATAGTTTCTGGATTTTTAACAGCAAGACGTTCTATCTTTGCTCCTTGAATACAAATTCTAGTTAAAAACAAAATATATTTCTGAATTTAACCAAGAGGTAAAATATTTTTGCTTCAGTCCAAATTGTAGTTCACACATGACATGCTTTGCCAAATTTAGCTGCAAAAAGCTATCTTTGCTTGGTAAATCTAATTTAGTTCATACACAAAATATTTGTGTGTGTGTGTTGGTTTGAACTCAGGACCTGGATGCTGTTCCTGAACTTTTGTGTCCTCAAGTCTGGTACTCTACCACCTGAACCACTGCTTTACTTTTGGCTTTTTACTGGTTAATTGGAGATGAGAGTCTTACAGATTTTCCTGCCCTGGCTGGCTTTGAACCCTGATCCTTAGATGTCAGCCTCTGGAGTAGCTAGGTTTATAGGCCTGAGCCACAAGTTGTTGGCTGTTTCTAAATTTTAACTTTTCTTGGGGTGGAGGGGGGGGGGGGGACGATAATCTATATACACACACAAATGTGAATTTAGGAAGGGGAAACAAAGAAGGCTACAATGCTTGATAATGTACTCATTATCTTGCCCATGGAATTGTAACCCCTCTGTACAGTATTTTCACAATAAAAGAAAACAAAAAACAAATGTGAATTTAATCTTTGGCAAAAAATAAAATTTGGCCGCTACTGAGTTTATCAGGACCTCAGTTGTGGTGTTAGTGCTCCGTCCCTTAAGCCACACCTCCAGCGCTAACATTTTTGCTTATATCCACGTTTTACAGGAAATATTTTTCTAGATTTCCGTAGCATGAACCTTGAGGTTTTTTTAAATTACCAAGTTGTTTTCAAACTGAGAGGCCAAATTAAGAACACAATAATAACCGATTATTACAAGGTCATTACTGAAAATAATTTTGTCCTGTGGGGGATGGGCACTCTGGGGGACCTCCTCCTCTTCTCCCAAATACCCAGCGCGCTTTGACGCCGTCAGCCGCCCCGGAGACAAGTTCTTCTGGGTGAAGGGACCCTAGAGTACGTGGCAGGAAAGGCGAGCGACCCAACTGATGCGGGGGCCTGGTAAATAACCCCGAAGAAAGAGGTACGCTCTGACAAGACGCCCCGACCCCCAAGCCTGGGTGTGGAGGGCGGGGCGACGGCGGGACGCACGCGGCGCAAACTCCGCGCCACAGTAGCCCCGCCTCCTGCACTCCCGCAAGGTGACGCAGCGGGGCAGGACCTCAAATGCTATGACCAATCCATGGCATGGATTGATGGTCTCCCTTCACCATTCACCAATCAAACGGCGAGACTGGACGGCGCGCCGGGTTCTTCCGGTGGCCCCTAGGGCTCCGCCCCCTCGTGCGGCCGCGTTCGCGGCGGCGTGGGAGGGGGCGTGGCCTAGGAGCGGCGTCTATAAAGGTGGGCGGTGGCGGCGGCGCCATTTTGCGAACGGCGAGCAGCGGCGGCGGCGCGGAGAGGCGCAGCGGAGGTTTTCCTGGTTTCGGACCCCCAGCGGCCGGATGGTGAAATCCTCCCTGCAGCGGATCCTCAACAGCCACTGCTTCGCCAGAGAGAAGGAAGGGGATAAACCTAGCGCCACCGTCCACACCAGCCGCATCATGCCGCTCCTCAGCCTGCACAGCCGCGGCGGCCGCAGCAGCGAGAGGTGAGCGCCCCGCCCCCCGCCGGATGCTTCCAGAAGCGCCGCCGGCGCAGGTCTGCGACGGGCTGACCTCAAGACGCTAGGTCGGCCCTAAGAGCGCGAGATCCACCCCTTTGTCGAGGCCACAATCGCACTGGGCGCGGGTTCTCGCCCTAGTGGGGGCGGGGCCGGTTCCTAGATTCTCCCCCCCCCCCCCCCGCCCCTTCCCCGCCTGGCAGCGCTTTCGGGGTTTTGGGTTAATTGGCTCAGAGGGCGGGGGGTTGTGGGTAGGATTGGGGGAGTCGCAAGGGTGAGGACTCTTTAATTTGGGGACTGGACTCGGTTAACCTTTCCAGCCTTAGAAATTCGGGGGCACCGAATGGAGAGTTTGATTTGGAGGAGGGGCCTCGAGTGACAGATTTAGGGTGTCTTGGTGGAATCATGGTTCTTCCCCACTTGAGGGAGGAGAAAGTTGTTTGGAGTGGGGTATGAATTCGAGAGTCGGATTTGGGGGTTCGAGGGTCATTTGGAGCTCTCAGCACAGGCAGTCTGATTTAGCAGGGAGAGGGTAGGTAGAATTGGGTCGGCTTTGGAGTCACGCGCGGAAAGCGGGGGTGGGAGAGAGAGGGCAGGATCGGAGTTGGGGACGGCTGCTACCGCCCGAGTGGGGCTGCGAGACCGAGATGAATGTGCACTTTTCGGGCTTGGCTGACAAGTGTTGGTTGTGGAAACATGAGCGCTTCGAGGATGCACCGATGGCCTCGACTGCTTCTTAAGCTTCGGAGCCAATCGGTGTGGATGGCCCTGGGCACCTTGCGTCGGCCGCCCAAGTAGACGGCGACCAGGAGCTGCCTTGTCCAGGAAGAGCGGGCTGGTACTAACGCGATCGGCGGTGCCGAAGGTGTAGTGGGCAGCGGTGCTGGTGTGGCTTGGAGTCCTGGCCCCTCCTCCCAGGGCTCCCACGGTGGGCCTCCATTAGCCTGGTCACGGGAGATTGAGCCATTGTCCCAGCGGGGTTGATGGAGGCCTTGGGAGCCGTGCAAAATGGAGGCGACTTTGGGGCCTGTTTACACTGCGCAGCAAATGGCTGCTGGCGCTGCTGCTGCTGCTGCGCAATTGTGAAAATCTCCCCCCGGGCGCCACAACGAGATGACGCAACCGGGAGATTGCGGCTGAGGTGGGGAGGGGCCCTAAGACTTTGGTATTACGATCAAAACAGGCGGGGCCCCTGGGTGTGTCCGACCAGCTGAGGTCTGTGGCCATCAGCTTTACCTCGGAAGGCTGTGGCTGCTTCCTAGAAAAAAGCTGGAACTGAATCTGGCTGGGGTAAAGGAAAAGAGGAGCTGAAGAACTGAGGGGAGAAACCAACATTTAAGACTGCATGAGGGAAGTGGGAAGGTGGCTCAGTGGTAGAGTGCTTGCCTTGCATGCATGAGGCCCTGGTTCGATTCCCCAGCACCACATGAGCAAAAAGGAAGAAAGCTGGAAGTGGCGCTGTGGCTCAAGTGGTAGAGCGCTAGCCTTGAGCAGAAGAGCTGAGGGACAGCGCCCAGGCCCAGAGTTCAGGCCCACAACTGAACCCCCCCCCCAAAAAAAAAAAAATTATGGGGCTGGGAAGGTGGCTCAGTGGTAGAGCGCTTGCCTTGCATGCATGAGGCCCTGGGTTCGATTCCTCAGCACCACATAAGCAGGGAAAACAAGCCAGAAGTGGCGCTGTGGCTCAAGTGGTAGAGTGCTAGCCTTGAGCTGAAGAGCTGAAAGACATCACCCAGGCCCAGAGTTCAGGCCCACGACCGGACCCAAGAAAAATAAGTAATAAAAAAAAAATAAATCTTAAAAAAAAAAAAAAAAAAGACTGCATGAGGGGAGCTGGGAATGTGGCTTAGTGGTAGAGTGCTTGCCTAGCATGCCTGAAGTTCTGGGTTCTATTCCTCAGTACCACATACACAGAAAAAGTCAGAAGTGGCACTGTGGCTCAAGTGGTAGAGCGCTAGCAGGACCAGCCAAAAACAAGACTGCATGAGGAGGGCTGGGGTGGAGAGATAGGTGCTCATCCAGGTAGATGCCAGAGAGTACTGAGGTGCTACATTAAATTTTAAATGTAGCTTCTGCAGCCAGGAGAGGGACATGTCCCAGCAGGGCTGGGCATCTTAAATTAGGCAGGGTACCTCAGCATGGGGAATTTGGGTCGATTTCTTTTTTCCTGCCTTCTAATCATCTTGTCTCCTCAGTTCCAGGGTCTCCCTCAATTGCTGTAGTAACCTGGGTCCGGGGCCTCAGTGGTGCTCCTGATGTCCCTCACCCACCCCTGAAGATCCCAGGTGGGCGAGGGAATAGTCAGAGGGATCACAATCTTTCAGCTAACTTATTTTACTCTGTAAGTACTGGGCCCTGGGCTGGGGGACCGAGCAGGAGGGGCTTCAGAAATTAGGGTGTCTCAAGCACTGCTCTGTGGGTGATTGGGGCCTCTGCCTTTTACTTGGGGATTTTTCTTTTTGTATAGAGGGGGTGATCTCTGATACAGGGTTTGGCTCTGTGCCACAGGATAATCGGCTGAATGTAACAGAGGAACTAACGTCTAATAACAAGACGAGAATTCTCAGCGTCCAGTCCAGGCTCACGGAGGCCAAACACATCACCTGGAGAGCGGTGTGGAGTGGTAGCAGTCTCTACATCGAGCTCCCAGGCGGCCCTCTGCCCGAAGGGAGCAAGGACAGGTGAGAAGCAAGGCCATCCTCAGGCATGTGACCCTGAAATGAGGAGTATGCCTTCTGATTTAAATAGAGATCTAAGTTGTGGGAAGGGGCTTCGAGTTCTGCTCCATAGGACAAACGAGTAATGTCTCAGGCCTTTTTTGGCAAGGTGGGGACAAGGGTGCTACTCAGATCTGGCTCTGCCCAGGTTGGTTATCCCACTACAGAGCTGAGTGCCTTTGTATAGGTGTAAAGGGCCAGGGCTAGTAGTGTGTGTGAGGGCGGGAGGAGAGGGCAGGCAAGGTGCTGATGCTGCTGGTTGTGCTTTAGTTTTGCAGTTCTGCTCGAGTTTGCTGAGGAGCAGCTCCGAGCTGACCATGTCTTCATTTGCTTCCATAAGAACCGCGAGGACAGAGGTAGGCAGTGACTGGGACCCCTGCTTCTCCGGTGTTCTGGGAACCAGAGGGGGGAGCTGGGCAGGGAGGCCCCTGGGCTGGCTCTACAAGTGACCTGGGCATGGGGGCTTTTCTGATGACCTTTGGGTTCTTATGTTTTCCCCACAGCCGCCTTGTTCCGAACTTTCAGCTTTTTGGGCTTTGAGATTGTGAGACCAGGGCATCCCCTTGTCCCCAAGAGACCCGACGCTTGCTTCATGGCCTACACATTGGAAAGAGAGTCTTCAGGAGAGGAAGAGTAGTGAGCCCGCCTTGCCCCCTGCAGTTCATTGTGTCCTGCTGTGGGTGGGCTGGGAATTCAGACTCTTCTCTCTCCTGTTTTGTCCGCATGTCATGATTGTGCAAATAAACGCTCACTCCAAATTAGCGGTATATTTCTTGAAGTTTAATATTGTGTTTGTGATACTGAAGTATTTGCTTTAATTCTAAATAAAAGTTTATATTTTACTTTTTTATTGCTGGTATAAGATGATTCAGATTCTCCTTGTACTTTGAGGAGGTGTTTCTTATTTGAAGTCTTGGAAAGTTGTAGGTCTCCTAACTTGGTAAGATAGGTAAAATAATCTACCCTTCTATTGCTCTCAAAAATCTAAATAAAAATGATCACCTCTATCACCTGTGTTTGCTTTGTGGTGTTGTGGGTGATGAGGGAGGCTTGGCTGAGGGATCTGTGTTTGTCACCATGGAGCTATTGCTTGGCATCAGTTTGCATGGCATGTGGTCATCCTTCTGGGAAGGTGGTGCCTAGTGATTGGGCTGTTTGAGTCTCTTGAGCCTGATTACCTCGTATGCCAGGTAGGTTTGCGTAGAAATGTAGTACTTTTCTGACCCATCTGGGTGGCTGGTTATCAATACCCTTCTTGGGTCCCAGTCATCCCTGAGGCCTTGTTGGGAAGTTCTGTGCCTGACTCCTGGACTTTGGGGATGCTGGAGGCCTGAGGGTTGGGGTTGGTTACTCAGGTTGTGCAGCCCACCTGCAGGACCTGCAAGTTCCTGGCAGGTTGTAAAAAAGTGAGCAAACTGTCACAATCCGTAGGGCTGTAATGCCACCTGCTGGTCATATCTGAATACTGCCCAGAGATTCATGCCCCTCAAAGTTAGAAAACAGGATACTAGAATGCCAGGCAGAGCTCAGCCATTGAGGTACACTTGAGGTGAGGGTGTTAACATTCAACCATTTGAATGATGAGGGTACAATCGGGGACAGGAAGACAACTGGACATCTCAAGAAGTGCAAATGTGGTGGTGAGGTTGCAGAATGAAGTAGAGGCAATTAGAAGTGTTCTAGTGGGAGAAACTGGTCCCCAGGTACCAGTGGTCACGCATTCATACAAAGACAGAGCTGAGGATTGTATTTGAAAGCCCGTCCTGACATGAGATTCATCTGATTAACCAAAAAAGCCATAAGAGGAGCGAGCTGTGGCTCAAGTGGTAGTATCGGCTTTAAGCAAAAAAAGCTAAAGGACAGCACCCAGGCCCTGAATTAAAGCACAATAAAATACTCTGGAGGGCAGGGAGTGGGGAATAAAGGCTTGACCCAACTCCTAGGTTGAATGTAGAAGCTGGCCAGAGAATTGGCAGATATGTGGGAGAACTCTCTGTATTGAAAACACTAGGAATGTATTTGAGCAGGAGAAAGACGGTGCCCTACCTGGAGGTTAGGACCCCTGATTGCTATAGGAGGGGGTTGTGTGCGCATGTGGGCACCACTGAGGTCCCAGAAGAAACTTTGAGAGATAACTAGAAACTTCATCTGTCACCTCACCCTCTGTAGGTCTTGTCTGCTCAATTATTCCATTTTATATACACATAAAAATATAATAAAAAATATTTTTGTCAGTCATGGGGCTTGAACTAAGGGTCTGGGAGCTGTCCCTGAGCTGTTTTTGCTCAAGGCTAGTGCTCTACCACTCCGCCACAGCTCCATGTCGTTTTGGGGTGATTATTTGGAGATGAGTTCCACAGACCTTCCTATCCAGGCTGGCTTCGAACCACGATCCTCAGATTTCATTTTTCTGAGTAGCAAGGATTACAGGCATGAGACACCGGTGCCTGGCCTGACTCCTTATACTAATAGAAGCTTCTATTGTGTGTCATACCTGGCTGGTTCCTGCACTCTGGGAGCTCAGGGTCTTGTGGGCAATCCTGGCAGTAACAGATGTAGAGAATACATACTTCCAGCTGGGGGCTGGCTGAGGGAATCCAGGTGAGGAACCCAATAGGACAGGAACCAGGAGACACCTTATTTGCTTAGTGGGACTGGTACTGTCAGGCAGAGTGAACAGCCTATGCAAAGCCTTGGAGACTGGAAGAATCCAGCAACCGTAAGAGGTCAGATGGGTGTAGCAAGTTGGAAAGGGGAGAAGAAGAAAAAGCCAGGCATATGGGTGTGTCTGATGCCTGAGAGTCCAGACTTGGCAAGGGATTGGATGATACAATCTTGGAGAGTCACTGGCTGTGCTCAGCACACAAGGCAATCTAGGCTCCAGCAGTGCTTTAGGTTCTGTCCCTGTAAGGACAGTGTTTATCTTCATGGAGACAGTAGCAGACCCAGCACCTTAATTGCAGGGCTTTGCACATTCTTTGTAAGCATTGGCCATTAGTCTCAGTGTAGGAAGGGTCAGGAATTATAGGGCGAGATGGCACATCCTTGAGCTCTCTGCTGGCCTCTTGATCTCTGTTGGAGGGCAAGTAACTGCTCTAGCATGGAGATGTTGGCCATCAGCATTAGCTCTGGGCAAGGGTGTCCGCTCTTGGGATCAGTCCACAGCAGCACCAGGGTTTGCCCCAGCGACACTTCGGTGGTGTCAGGTGCTCACAGCAAAGCCAGTCCTGGACCAGGTGCCTGGCTTCTGACAGCGTGTTCAGCTAGGGGCATGAGCAGCACTGTGCATTGCAACTGTAGCCACATCCTAGTGAAGCACCCTGGCAGCGCAGCTCTGGCCCTGGCCCCTAAAGTAGTGTCTGCAGTTCCTGTCATGGCTGAGTAGCAGAGGGTCTGGTGCAGGGCAGCAGGACAGCTAGGCACTCCAGGCTGGCAGTCAAGAGTGTGGCTGAGGGTGTGGTATGGCAGCTGAGCTGTAGAGCATGGGCACCTGGCAAACACTGACAGATACCAGCCAAAGTCAGCAGCAAGTGCCGGGGCACAGCCCTGAGGCTCAGCCAGCAGCAGATTCTTGGGCCTCAACTTGGCCAGGGCCACACCATGCTCCTTCAGGAGCTCTAGGGCTGAGCATGGCCCATTAAGGCTGAGGCTCACTGACCTCCTCCAGCCACTGGGCCACTGTGTGCTCAGGTACCTCTGTGGCCAGTGTGGCTGGACCTCTTCAGGGCATTGCAGTCAGTGTGCCCTCTGGCAGAGTCCCTGGAGACTAAAATGAGGGAGGCAGGTAGGCCTGCAGCTCCATGCCCTTTTGATGGAGTAATTCCACTCCAGAATTGGGTACCTGCATTACAGAAGGGAACATCATGTCCTAGACCACTGAGTTTTCCCAAGCAGCCCCACCTGCTAATGGACTTACTTGTCCTGAGTCACCCAACCACCCCAGTCTACTTCCTACAAGTTTGGGTGGAAGTCAGGGGGGAGGAGGGGCTGGCCACAGGGATCCTGGAAGCAGGGCTCAGAGTTGATGTGGATATTAGCACCCAGTGATGACTTTTGAGGAAAATTACGCTAGAGAGGATGGTAATTAGGGACCCAAGATTGTGTGTGTGTGTGTGTGTGTGTGTGTGTGTGTGTGTGTATGCATGTGCTGGGGCTTGAATTTAAGGCCTGAGTACTGTCCCTTAGCTTTTCTGTTTGAGACTGGCACTCTACCACTTGAACCACAGCTCTACTTCTGACTTTTTTTTTTTTTTTTGTCGGTTGTGGGGCTTGAACTCTGGGCTTGAGCGCTGTCCCTCAGCTCTTCAGCTCAAGGCGAGCACTCTACCACTTGAGCTACAGCGCCACTTCCGGTTTTCTCGTGTTTTATTGGAGATAGGAGTCTCACAGTCTCTCCTGCCCGGGCTGGCTTTGAACCACGATCCTCAGATCTCAGCCTCCTGAGTAGCTAGGATTACAGGCGTGAGCCACCAGCGCCCGGCTACTTCTGACTTTTTTGACAGTTAATTGGAGATAAGAATCTCCTGACAAGGGGGGAAACAATGCTTAACAAAAAATGTACTTACTGCCTTTCTCATGTAACTAACTCCTCTGTACAGCATCTTTACAATAAAATAAAATTTAAAAAAATACAAAAAATGAGAATCTCTTAAGTAGCTATGATTACAGGTATGAGCCATGGGTACCTGGCTCCCAAAGGGCTTTTCATTTGTGGGGCTTGAACTCTGGGCCTGGGCCCTGTCCCTCAGCTCTTCAGCTCAAGACTAGTGCTCTACCGCTTGAGCCACAGCACCACATCAGGTTTTCTGGTGGTTTATTAGAGATAAACAGTCTCACAGACTTTCTTGCCTGGGCTGGCTTTGAACCTCGATCCTCAAATCTCTCTCCTGAGTAGTAGGATTACAGATGTTAGCCTGGAGCCCAGCTCCAAAGGGTTTTATTTTTTGTGGGTCAAGAGCCTTGAATTCAGGGGTTGGGTACTGTCTCTGAGCTCCTTTGCTCAAGGCCAGTTTGAGCCACAGCTCAGCTTCTGTTTTTTTTTTTTTTTATAACTTTTTATCCAATACATAGAAATTAGGTCAATGTACATGTGTCATTTAACTTTTTTTTTTTTTTTTTTTGGGTCCAGTCGTGGGGCCTGAACTCTGGGCCTGGGCGCTGTTCTTCAGCTCTTCAGCTCAAGGCTAGCGCTCTACCACTTGAGCTACAGCACCACTTCCGGCTTTTTTCTTTTTGCATATGTGGTGCTGAGGAATCGAACCCAGGGCCTCATGCATGCAAGGCAAGCGCTCTACCACTGAGCCACCTTCCCAGCCCCTCATTTAACTTTTATAGAGTACATTTAGATTCCTGTTTGATGTAGGTATCAGCTTCTGGGTTTTTTTTTTTTTTTTTTGACAGTTAATTGGAGATAAGAGTCTCACAGACTTTCCTGCTCAGGCTGGCTTTGAACTGTGATCCTCAGACAGATCTCAGCCTCCTGAGTAGTGAGGATTATAAGCATGAGCCACCAGCACTTGGTCCAGAGGGGTTTTAATATGACCCTATTGCAAATACTTCAGGCTACAAAAGCTCCCAAATTTAATCAGAGTTGAGCATGTATGTTTTGATTATATTTAATTATTCCCCCCCCTTTTTTTTTGGCCAGCGTCCAAGCCCTGGGGCTTGAACTCCCGAGCTTCTTTTGCTCAAGGATAGCAATCTACCACTTGAGCCACAGAGCCACTTCGGCTTTTTCTGTTTATGTGGTACTAAGGAATTGAACCCATGTCTGAAGCCATGCTACGCAAACACTCTATCACTAAGCCACATTCTCCTCCCTGTTTTGGTTATATTTTAAGATGGACAATCAGGAAGCAGATGCTGATGGTTCATGCCTGTAATCCTAGCTACTCAGGAGGCTGAGATAGGAGGACTGCGGTTCAAAGCCAACCTGGGAAGACAAATGTGAGAGATTCTTATCTCTTCAATTAACCACCAAAAAGCTGGAAGTGAAGCTGTGGCCAAGTGTTAGAATGCCAGCCTTGAGCAAAAAAACCAAGTGAAAGATTAAGTCCTTGGGTTCAAGCTCCAGTACCAGCACAATAAACAAACGAACAATAAGATGGACAGTTGGGGACATCTGGAAGAAGGGTAATGTGACCAGCCTGACCCTGCTGGCCTCACTGTGGTGGCAAGCATGTGCCATACATCCTCATCCACACACACCAATCAGTAATAGAGTGCATTCTTGCTCCCTGTACAAGGCGTGCTGTTCAGCAGGTGGAAGCCAGAGTTGGTATGACAAGGCCCAGGGCAGCTACTGGTGAGCCGTGCATGGAGCTACGAGTGGATGGCATGAAGGGCACTAGCTGCCAGGCAGCTAACATAGCATGCATGGCCTCAGGACTATGCAGAATTAGGAGGAAGGGGCCTAGTGCATCATCAAGTGTGATGAAAGCCAGCTCTTCAGGGGGACAGGTGGATGTCACCTTGGCCTGGCTGTCATCCGCACTGTGGGAGCTCAGGTGGGGGTCTTGAGGCTGTCTTGGTGGGCCCCAAATGGGGACTCTGTGAGTAGGCAGAAACAGGGTCCAAGTGGGGGTCTTTTTCAGTAGGGGTGGGGACAAGGACCGTGGATCTGAGGAGAGTGACCAGGAGTTCCAGGTCGGTAGGCCTTGGAAGCCAGTAGGTGGGCATGGACCTCCCCTGTGGAGGGAGAGATGGCGTTGCAGACACATGGGGCATGGATGCTTTACATGTGACTCCATCTTGCTCCGGATCTTCCATCCTTAAAAGAAATGTAATTAAATATGCAAATACTTGGTGTTCTCCAGGGAAGGAGGTCACCCTCAATTTGTAGAGGAGGCCAGGAAAAAAAAAAAAATCAAAGCTAGTACTCTACCATTTGAGCCACACCAATACTTCCAGCTTTTTTTTCTTTTGGCCAGTCCTGGGGCTTGAACTCAGGATCTGGGCACTGTACTTGAGCTTCTTTTTCTCAAGACTAGCACTCTACCACTTGAGCCATGGTGCCACTTCTGGCTTTTTCTGTTTATGTGGTACTGAGGAATTGAACCCAGGGTTTCATGCATCCTAGGCAAGCACTCTACCACTGAGCAGCACCCAGCACCCAGCCCTCTCTGTATGTTACCTGTCAATCACTAAGGGGAAGGATCCACTGTACTTTTGGGATGGGGATAGAATATCCAACCTATAAGACATCTTGGGGACAGCTGGACACGGACATTCCAAAGGAAGCCACTATTGAGCCTAGTCAATAGGCACTCAGCCCTCACCAGCAAGCCAAGCAGGCACTGAAGGAACCTCCCCAACTTGGACCCCAACAATACAGTTATTATTGCTGCCCAGCCTCCTCTTGGTCTCCCCTGCCTTCAGACCAGAGTGACCTCTGAGAGGAGAGTCTCTGAGGGCAAAGTCCCTGTAGTTGCAGGCCCCAGCTTCCTAGGATGTATCTAATTGGGGCCAGCAGCCCAACAGGAAATGCTAGGGAACTATTAGAATGCAGGCCAGGCCCCATGGTGGGTTTGAAATCTTTGGGTATCACTTCCCATCAGTGGGCTGGGAGCCCCTCCCCCTGCCCTCAGAAGACAGGAGGGGGACAGGAATGCATACTAGAAAGAAGCCACTATTACGGACTGGTGGAGCTAAAAGCTGTGTGTGTGGCAGGGGTAGGAGCATGGGCGGGGTGGGATGGGATGGGAGGGATGGATAAAGAGATGAGCTAAATTTTCAGAGGCTGTGTCAGGGTAAGTGGTCATGGGGAGCCCCCTGTGAGACTGGGAAGTGGGACATATTTGGCTTCTTCATCTTAGTGGAGGGTAGAAAACTCCAGTGGGCCAGGTACCAGTGGCTCACACCTGTAATCCTAGCTAATCAGAAGGCTGAGATCAGAGGATCACACTTTGAACCCAGCCCAGAAAAGTCCATGAGACTCTCCAATTAACCTCCAAAAAGCCCAAAGTGGGGCTGGGAATATGGCCTAATGGTAGAGTGCTTGCCTAGCATGCATGAAGCCCTGGGTTTGATTCCTCAGTACCACATAAACAGAAAAAGCTGTAAATGGTGCTGTGGCTCAAGTGGTAGAGTGCTAGCCTTGAGCAAAAAGAAGCTCAGGGACAGCGTCCAGGCCCTGAGTTCTAGCCCCAGGACTGGCAAAAAAAAAAAAAAAGGCTTAGGGACAGAGCACAGGCCCCAAGTTCAAAGCCCCAGGACTGGCACACGCGTGTGTGCCTGTGCACATGCACACACACACACACACACACACACACACACACACAGAAAACTCTAGTCATGTCTGTTCAAAGAAAAATGCAACCAGGCTCTTTGTTCTGGGTTTTCACTTCCTAAAGAAGCAGTTCCCCTTCTGCTTGGCCATGTCCCCTGTTCAGTCCCAGAATCTTCAAAACTGAAACACCAGGAGAACCTGTTGTCAGTACCCAGAAACCATGCTAGGATGGCTGGGAAGGTGGCTCAGTGGTAGAGCGCTTGCCTTGCATGCATGAGGCCCTGGGTTTGATTCCTCAGTACCACATAAGCAAAAAAAAAAAAAAAAAGCCAGAAGTGGCACTGTGGCTCAAGTGGTAGGGCCCTAGACTTGAGCTGAAGAGCTGAGGGACTGAGCTCAGGCCCAGAGTTCAGGCCCCATGACCGACCAAACAAACAAAAAAAAACCCCAAACATGCTAGGAATGATATGGCTGCTCCTCAAGTGTGAGATGTGATGTCATCATGACATGTCACTCTCTAGGTCTGCTTTGGTAACAGAACTCTCCCCAGAGACCTGGCAACCCCTGCCTCATGCTCATGTACTTCTCCCATGGGTATGAAAAATAGTCTGAAGTTGGTTATTAAATCAGTTTCAATTTTATTTGATTCCAATCAAACACAGCAGGATGGGGAAGTGAGAGGGTTGGGGGGAGGGAGGGGCAGCGAAATTCCAAATGGACTGATACTCTGTAGACCCCTACACTGCTGGAAAAGCATCTCCTCCTGTCTTTTAGTGATGCTAAAGGCACTTGGATGTCATTTTGGAAGGCCCTCAGGGTTGTCATGGCAACTGAGGGTCAGGAGGATGCTGAGGGACCAGAGTGGTGAGTTCTGCCAGGCTCAGGGGTGGGGTCTGGGGTTATAGTCTCCACCCCTCACTCATGTCCTGCTATCCATCTGTATATCAAGGGCAAGACTGAGGTTCCCCATGTTCTCCTGCACCAAGCTCTATCTCAGTCTTTTACCTTAAGATAGTTATCTCTCTGGTCAGAACTTTGAAGGGTCTGGATCCAAATTGAGTCAAAAAGCTCATTTGTAGGCCTGGCCTGGGAGTATTGGGCAAAGGCTAGACTTTCAAACCTTGTGTCTACAGGAGGATACAAGGTGGTCCTCAGATCACGCTGCTGGGTGGGAGGAAGTAGAGCTGGCTCCAAGCTCTTCTTACAACATCCTTGGGGAGCCTGTCCTCCCCTTCTGGTCAACACCCAAGCCCTTTTTAGGCTGAAATCAAGCTGCACAAAGTTTCCCATGCCTCTTCCTTCAACAGTGTCCTGTCATCTGGCCAACATGAAGAGTGGGGCAAGAACAAGGTAGGGGAAGGCCGGGTTGTGGCCAGGCCTTGTTGGGTGCTGGAATCCCTCTGGATAGGATCATTCCTGTTTGTTCTCCCCTGCAATGGGTGCTCACCACCTACTGAGCACCAGACAGAGAGACAGGGATCATGGAGGAGTGGCTTTCTGCTTCACTCTGGCCTGGAATCTCCAAGCTGATCCTAAGTCTGAGGCCCTAAAGTTGTAGACTCAGATCCTCTGTGGCTTTCCTAGAGTGATTGGGGATCTAGGCCTCCCTAAGGGACACAAAACCTTTGTTTGGTCTGGTTGTTCATTACTGCCCCTGGAGGGTACATGGAAATGACTTTGAGTGCCAGCCTACTTGCCATCTTTCCCCATCTGGGTGTCCAAAAGGAGGCCACACTTAGGCTGTCCAAGCTGGCTTGCTTAAAAGATAACCCAGATCTCAGAGTGGCCCACAGGGAGCCTGTGGCAGCTAGGTCTGCTGTGAGACTGTGGGACATGGTTTCTCTTAGTGGACAGCCCCTTTGGGCCAGAGGGGAGGGAAAATGGAGGATAATGTGTGGAGACCCACAACAAGGAGCACTGGTGTGTGCTTGGCTTCAGTTGTGTGTCTGACCTGCTCAGCAAAATCTGGCCAGCCCTTAGGTCTGTGGGAGGTCACCTGCTGCTTAGCTGTGTCTGGGTGTGAGCTGAATGTATCTGTGGTGTGGGCTCAGCAGGTCCTGGGTATGAGCTGTGTTTGCTCATAAGGGCTCCAGTGCCCTGCCCTGGTTGTAGGGTCAACTTGGGGGAGAGCGGGGAAGGCGAGGTCCATCTCTGAGTAATAGGTCTTGTGTGCCAGGTTGTGAGCAAGTGTGAACCCTGAGTGTGAGCTCAGGGGCACACAGGTGTGAACAGTGCAGACATTCCTGTGTGCTCCCTCAGGCTGGGGGTCCCCTCCTGGGTTTCGGGAGCAGACCATTTCCCCATGGGAGACTTGGGTGTGGACAGGGAAGGTGGGAGCCAGGACATACAACCTCCTGGCTTTGAATGGAAACATGGGGGGGGGGTAGGAGGGGGGAGAGGGGGGAACTCTTGAGCTCTGAGCCCCTAGCCAATGTGTAGAAGGAAGCCCACTCTCCATCCCTTTACCCCTAAATCCTTCCACCCTCCATTCCAGCGACCTATAATATAGCAGGGGCAGAAAGACAGGATGAAACCTTTAGAAAACACTTGAGAAACTGCAAAAGATGCGTTGTGATGAAAAGGAGTCCTTTCTACAAAAACCATAAAGGGGGAAGTTTTGCTGGAGAGCAGGCTTGCTGCGGCACCTTCCCCTTCCCCCCAGCCTGCAGGAAATGCATAGGTGGAAATCAGCAGGTGCTGGCTCCCCTACCTCCTCCCCAGGGACAGTGGGGGCGGAGAGGGAAGGTGGGTGGTAGTGGTGGGCGCTTAGATCATCTTCATGTTGAACTTCCGAGCGCCACCTTGGCCGGCGGCGGCTGCAGGCCCGTCGGCTTTTCGGAAGGAGTACTCCACGGAGAAGTTATTCTTGTGTTGTCCACGGCCACGACTCCACACGAACAGCAGCACGAAGCAGAAGAGCACCACGCCCAGGAAAGTGATACAGCCCATGGCCGTGGACACCAGGATGGTTGTGAGGTCCAGTGGGAATCGTGTGGCCAACAGTGTCTCGTTGTGACCCTCACCCGGGGTCCGGTTGGTGGCCGGCTCGGGCTGCACGGTCAGGGTGGCGAAGTAGGTGTCGTTGCCACCCGCATTACTGGCCACGCATGTGTAGGTGCCGCTGTCCTGTGGCCGCGTGTCCAGGATCTCCAGGGTCCCGCCGAGCAGCACGCGTGCACGGCCCGGGCTGGCGATCGTCACTGCCCGGTGCTGGGGTGTCACCCAAGCTACGGTGGGCGCGGGCTCGCCCTCGGCGCGGCACAGAAAGCGCACGTCGTCGCCAGCCGTGGCTGTGATGTGCTGCAGGCGGCGCTCGCGGATCTTGGGCTTCCGGCAGACGAAATATTCAAACAACACCGAATCGGGCAAGTTGCGCAGTGCATCACCGCGCACCTCGGCTGGGGTGGCGCAGGCCGGCAGCCGCCCGTCGAAGTTGAGGGTTTTGCGACGTTGCACGATCCACAGCAGGCGACAGTCGCAGGCCAGTGGGTTCCCGTCCACGCGCAGCGTCTCTAGCGTGTTGACCGAGTGGAAAGTACTCTCCTCTAGGGTGGAGAGCATGTTGTTGGAGAGGTTGAGCAAGCGGATCTGGCGAAGCCCCAAGAATGCTTGTGGTTCCACCACAGCCAACAGGGCCCCAGCTAGGTGCAGCTCGCGCAGGCGCACTAGGTCCCGAAAGGATCCGCGTGGCACCGTGCTGATTGGGTTGTGTGACAGGTTGAGGCAGGTCAGGTGTGCCTGGTGTCGGAGTGCAGCTGCCGGTACGGCAGTGATGTTGGTGTGGGTGACCGACAGCGACGTCAGGTTGAGACCCTGCAGACTGCCTGCGGCTACTTCCTCCAACAGCGGCCAGTTATCGATCTCCAAGTGCAGCAGTCCTGGAAGCTTCTGGAAGTTTTGGTCCTCCAAGGCAGCGATGGCCAGGTGTCGCAGGCGCAGGGCCCCCAGACCCCGCAGATGGCCCAGCGATTCTCCGGATAGGGCCGTGAGATTGCAGCGCTCTAAGGTCAACTCCTCAAGCGCCAGCAAACCGGCGAAAGCCCGACGCGAGATGAACACCAGGTCGTTGTCACCAACCTCGAGCCTCCGCAAGCTGTGCAGGTCTTGGAACGTGTAGTCCAGCAGGATGACCAGCTTGTTCTCGCTCAGATCCAGCAGTGTGAGGTTGTCCAGGCGCGTGAAGACCCCGGGCGGGATGAGCTTGAGCTGGTTGCCACGGAGACGGAGCACGCGCAGACGCGGCAGGTCGGCGAAGGCACCGGGCTCCACGTGCGCGATGACGTTTTGGCTCAAATCTAGCTCCTCCAGGGCGGGGAGCGCGGCCAGGTCGCCCGGGTTCAGGCAGCGGATGCGGTTTCGGCTCAGCTCCAACAAGCGTGTCTCGGCGGGGATGCCGTCGGGTATGGTGGTCAGGCGGCGACGCGCGCAGGCCACGGAGCGCGTGGGGGCTGCGCACTCGCAGCGGGCCGGGCAGCCCCCGGCTGGGGGTGGCGCCGCGGGCAGCAGCAGCATGTGCAGGCTGAGCATGCGCAACCAGCAGGTCATGGTGCGGAGCTTGGGCCTAGGGCCTTGCCACCATCCTCATGCGCACCTGGTAGGTCGAGGCAGGGCAACATCAGCACCTGACTCTCAGACCGCCTCCTTCCTAATCTTCCCCCCCCCCCCTCAGCTCTACCCCTCCCCCCCTCACCGCCTCAATCCTATCCATCCCAATATCCACCTGGTGCCTTATACAATACTGTATATAGGCTGATGCCTGTAATCCTAGCTACTCAAGAGGCTGAGATCTGAGGATTGTGGTTCCAAACCAGCCTGCGCAGGAAAGTGAGACTTTCCAATTACCCACCAAAAAATTAAAATGAAAAAATTAACCAACATTTCCAATTAACCACCTATAAAAGGCAGAAGTAGAGCTATGGCTCAAGTGGTAGAGCACTAGACTTGAGTGAAAAAGCTAAGGGACAGAGCCCAGACCCTGAGTTCAAGCTCCAGGTCTGGCACTGAGAGAAGGAAAAAAAGAAGAGAGAAGGAGAGAAATAAAGGAAAAAGAGCAAAAACAAAAGAACCCCAAAGAAATCTATATATAGATATTCACATAGCAGTATTACTAACAGTGAAAAGGTGGGGAGGGGGCTGGGAAGGTGCCTCAGTGGTAGAGTGCTTACCCCACATGCATGAGGCCGTGGGTTCGATTCCTCAGCACCACAAAAACAGAAAAAGCTGGAAGTGGCACTGTGGCTCAAGTGGTAGAGCACTAGCCTTGAGCTGAAGAGCTGAGGGACAATGCCCAGGCCCAGAGTTCAAGCCCCACAATGGACAAAAAAAAGGTGGGGAGGCTCTGACACCTATCACAACCAGTAATATGTAACAACCAGTACAAAACAAAACAATAAAAAAGTCCGGGGCTGGGAAGGTGGCTCAGTGGTAGAGCGCTTACCTTGCATGCATGAGGTCCTGGGTTCGATTCCTCAGCACCACATGAGCAAAAAGAAAAAAGCCGGAAGTGGCGCTGTGGCTCTAGTGGTAGAGCGCTAGCCTTAGAGCTGAAGAGCTGAGGGACAGTGCCCAGGCCCAGAGTTCAGGCCCCACGACCGGACCCCCCCAAAAAAAAACACAATAAAAAAGTCCCACACTATGTGGCTCTATTGATAGGAATGTCCAGAACAGGCAAATCTGTATGCAGAAAGTGGATCCCTAGATGCTAGGGGTCCATAGGGGATTGGGTGACTGCTCATGAGAAAGGACCTTTTGTGGAGATGAGACAGAGGTGGTGGTGATACAACCTTGTGAATGTACTAAAAGCCACCAAAGCACACATTTTCAAACAGCCAGTTATGTGTTGTGTGAATATTTGTGTGTGTGTGCGTGTGTGTGTGTGTGTGTGTGTGTGTGTGTGTGTGAGTACTGGGCCTTGAACATAGGGCTTAGGAACTATCCTTTAACTCATTCCACTGAAGGCTTGCCCTTTACTACTTGAGCCATGCCTCCACCAATGCCTTTTTTTTGCCAGCCCTGGGGCTTGAACTCAGGGTCTGGGCACTGTCCCTGAGCTTCTTTTGCTCAAGGCTAGCACTCTACACTTGAGCCACAATGCCACTTCTGGCTTTTTCTGTGTATGTGGTATTGAGGAATGGAACTCAGGGCTTCATGCATGCTAGACAAACACTCCAGCACTAAGCCACATTCCTAGCTCCTCCACAGTGGCTTAATGTTTAATTGTAGATAAGAGTCTCATAGTCTTTCCTGCTTGGGCTGGTTTCTAATTGAAATCCTTAGATCTCAGCCTCCTGAGTAGCTAGGATAGCAGGCATGAGCAACCAATGTCTAGCTTCATGTTGTGTTAACCTTATCTCAATAAGAACATCACCAGCTGGGTGCCAGTGGCTCACACCTGTAACTCTAGCCACTTAGGAGTCTGAGATCTGAAGATCATGGTTTGAAGCCAGCCCAGGAAGGGAAGACCTTAAGACTCTTATCTCCAGTTAACCACCAGAAATCTGGAAGTGGTGCTGTGGCTCAAAGTGGCAGGGCACTAGACTTAAGCAAAAAAAATCAGGTATAGCGCCCAGTCCCTGAGTTCAAGTCACATGACTGACAAAAAAGAAAGAAGAAAAGAAAAGGAAAGAAAGAAAAGTCTGTGAGACTCATTTCTAACTAACTAGTAAAAAGCTGAAAGTGGAGGGGTATGGGTCAAGTGGTTGAGCACCAGCCTTGAGTGCAAAAGCTAAGTGAGAGCCCAAGGCTGTGTTCAAGCCCCAGCATTAGCACATGAGTGCGTGCACATGTACACAAATAAAAAGTGTCTGAAGCCTGATGATTGATTGTCTCTTCCCATGGATTGTCAGGTCTCCAATGCCTTCTTCTTTCACATGGCTGTTACCGCTGAGCTAAGAACTATGCAGGGTACACAGTTCTACTTGGTAACCATCAGTGTTCTAGATAAAAATGGGCTGAGATTTGAGGAACACTGGTATGGTGTAACAAAGTCAAAGGTCATAATAATACATTTGAGCTTGTTCTCTAGTCTTTCCTGATGTGACCACAATACACTAACGTGATGGTTGAAGGTGGCCTTTGTCCAGTGACTGGATCATTATACCAAGATGGACATTTGAGCCAGGTGCCAGTAGCTCATGCCTGAAATCCTAGCTACTCAGGATGCTGGGACCTAAAGGATGGAGGTGTGAAGTCAGCCTCGGACAGAAAAGTCCTCAAGACTCCATACTAGGCTGGAAACATGACTCAAATGGTAAAAACACCAGCCAGAAGCAAGAAAGTGTGAAATCCAGAGTTCAAGCCCTGGTATGGGCACACAAACACATGATGGAAATTTGGGAATAAAGCTGATTGGAGATGGAAGCAGGGAGTAATTTGGAACTGGAGTAATTTGGTCAGAGGTCAAGGGATACTTGGTGCCCCCAGAAGCTGGAAGAGGTAGGAAGGACCTTCCAGAGGCAGGAAGGACCCAGGAGCTCCAAATACTGAAAGATGCGGGAACCACCCTTACAGAGACTCTAGATGGAAGACTGTGGCCCTAATATTAGACTTCTGGCCTCAGCACTATGAAAGCAGACATTTTTACTCTTGTATCAATCCAATTTGTGATGCTTTGTTGAGGATGCTTGGGAAATCAGGGATTTACAATGGCTGGCTGTGTAAAGGGAGCTCCAAGCTGAGAAAATAGCGGTGCAAAGGCCCTTAAGTAGAGTGAGCTGTGGATGAAGATGAAGATGGAGTATTTGGTGTAAGGGTCCTGGGGGCAGAAAGCATGAGGCTGCAGTAGCTAGAAGGCTCAGCTGTCAACATGACAGGCCAGGAGACAGTGGATCACGCCTGTAATCCTAGCTACTCAGGAAGCTGTGATTAGATTGTGGTTTAAAGCCAGCCAAGGTAGAAAAGTCTGAGACTTTTCAATTAAACACCAAAAAGCTAGAAGTGGAGATAATAGCTCAAGTGACAGCCTAGAGTAGAAAAAGCTAAAGGATAATGCACAGGCTCTGAGTTCAATCCACAACACACACACACACACACACTCACACATACACTCACACACACACATTCACACTCAACTATGACTTAGGTCCTCATGTAGTATCTTTGATACTATCTCTCTGCTGGTCCTGTTCCTCCCTAGTCCTGCTTGGCCTCTGCCCAGACCCTGGGAGTTGAAAAAGAGGGCGAGCCAGATGGCAGCTGGATGGTGCTGCCCTGGTCTCTTCTGCATGGCTGCAGGTCCCGTCTGCCAGGTGGCTATTTTTGGCATCTTAGCAGCTGAATCCCCCCGGGCATTCCCCCCCAGTTCTCCTTGCCTATGCCAGATTGCCCCTGTCTCCATTGTCCAACAAGTGTCTTAGTGAAGACACTTTGCATATTCCAGCCACTGCTCACTTTATGCTAGAAAAGAATGTGCAGCTTCAAGTGGCTCAATGGTGAATGTTTGCCTGGCCTGAATCCCCAGCACTGCATGAAACAACAAAACCTCAGGGAGGGCTGGGAAGGTGGCTCAGTGTGCTTACCTTGCATGCATGAGGCCCTGGGTTTGATTCCTCAGCACCACATAAGCAGAAAAAGCTGGAAGTGGTGCCTGTGGCTCTAGTGGTAGAGTACTAGCTTTGAGCTGAAGAGCTGAGGGACAGCGCCCAGACCCAGAGTTCAGGCCCCACGACTGACAAAAAACAAACAAACTCTCAGGGATGGCCAGGCGCCAGTGGCTCATGCCTGTAATCCTAGCTACTCAGGAGGCTGAGACCTGAAGATTGTAGTTTGAAGCCAGCCTGGGCAGGAAAGTCTGTAGACTTTTATCTCTAATTAACCACCAGAAAACTGGAAGTGACATTGTGGCTCAAAATGGTAGAGAACTAGCCTTGAGCAAAAAAGCTCAGGGATAGCACCCAGCCCCATGTCCAAAAAAACCCCAAAAACCCAAACCCTCAGAAAGCCCTCAAGAGAAATCATGTGGAACTGGGGGAGAGTTTGTGTTCTGCAGATGTTGTTAGTTAAGGTAATTAATGTTACCCTGGATGACAGCGGACCCTGCTCCAATGGCTGATGTCCTTCTAAGAGGCACATTTCGAACTAAACACCCATGCCAAGAACCACCAGCAGCTACTAGAAGCTGGAAGGGACAATAAAGATCCTCTTTGTAGGTCCTCCATAGGAAGCATGGCCCTTCCACTCTCATAACTGAGAAGTGCTATGTATGTGTCCAAATGTGGTTGTAGGGCTTAATTCAGGGTCTGGGCACTGTCCTTGAGCTTTTGGTTTCAATGCTAACCATTTACCACTTGAGCCAAGTCTACTTCTGGCTTTTATTCTTTTTTAAAGTGATTAATTGGTGATAAGAGTTTCATGGATTTTCCTGCTCAGGCTGGCTTAGAACTGAGATCCTTAGATCTCAGCTTCCTGAGTAGCCAAAATTATAGGCATGAGCCACCAACACTCTGCTTGAGGGAGTACATTTTTATCATTTGAAGTCCCTCAGTTCATCCTCTCTGTTGAGCTTGGGATGAATGTAAGATTCAAATGCTATCCATCCTAAAAAAAATCCTCTGGTATCAGAGTGGCATGAACAAGAGGTGACATCTGAGTGAAAAACCACAACTAACCTAACCTAAGTGGCCATCAATAGGGGACTGAAAAAATAAACCATAGTTTGGGTCTGTTATAAGATATAGGAACATTTGTTAAGTAGTGACCAGAAGAGATGATGGAAATAGAATCATACCTGGTTCAGGGGGGAAATATAGAGTTAACTTAGGCATCCATTACTAGAGAATCCAGGAAATAAAATGGTGGTCCATACCTGTAGTAGATTGCAGGGAGATTCTTTTTTTTTTTTTTTTTAATTTTTTAAATTTATTTTTTTAAGAAAATGAGCAGAAGGTTTTTTTTTTTTTTAAATAGATACTTCACCATAGAAGAGAAACAACTAGCCAAGAAGAACATGAAAAATTGCTCAACTGTTAATCACTGGAGAAAGTGAAATTGAAATCATAATGAGCTGGGTACCGGAGCTCATGCCTATAATCTTTTTTTTTTTTTTTTGTCGGTCGTGGGGCTTGAACTCTGGGCCTGGGCGCTGTCCCTCAGCTCTTCAGCTCAAGGCAAGCGCTCTACCACTTGAGCTACAGCGCCACTTCCGGTTTTCTGGTGGTTTATTGGAGATAGGAGTCTCACGGTCTTTCCTGCCCGGGCTGGCTTTGAACCACGATCCTCAGATCTCAGTCTCCTGAGTAGCTAGGATTACAGGCGTGAGCCACCAGCGCCTGTATGCCTATAATCTTAGCGACTGAACTCAGGAGGCTGCAATCTGATGATAACAGTTCAAAGCCAGCCTGGGCAGGAAAGTTTGTGAGGTTCTTATCTACAATTAATCACTCAAAAAGCTGGAAGTGGAGCTGTGGCTCAAGTGGTAGACCACTAACCTTGAGCAATAAAGCTCAGGGAAAATGCTCCGGGCTCTGACCCCAAGCTCTATCACTGACATAAAACAAAAGGACCCCAGAGGCCCCTGCAGCCCCAGACTTCAGGGGAGGAAGGCAGCCAAGAGGTGGGAGGAAAAGTGAAGGTAGATGAGAGGTTCTGTTTGTGAGCCACATTAAGAGGCTGGGCACCATTAAGAGGCTGGGTTCTGCCGGGCGCCGGTGGCTCACGCCTGTAATCCTAGCTACTCAGGAGGCTGAGATCTGAGGATCACGGCTCAAAGCCAGCCCGGGCAGGAGAGACTGTGAGACTCCTATCTCCAATAAACCACCAGAAAACTGGAAGTGGCGCTGTAGCTCAAGTGGTAGAGCGCTTGCCTTGAGCTGAAGAGCTGAGGGACAGCGCCCAGGCCCAGAGTTCAAGCCCCACAACCGCCAAAAAAAAAAAAAAAAGAGGCTGGGTTCTGTGGCTGGTGCATTGACTGCAGGGAGATTCTTAAGTACTAACAGTAAAAGTCAGCTTAGTCCTGATTATATAGGGGAGGGGGCCGGGCGCTGGTGGCTCACGCCTGTAATCCTAGCTACTCAGGAGGCTGAGATCTGAGGATCGAGGTTCAAAGCCAGCCCGGACAGGAGTGACTGTGAGACTCTTATCTCCAATAAACCACCAGAAAACCGGAAGTGGCGCTGTAGCTCAAGCGGTAGAGCGCTCGCCTTGAGCTGAAGAACTGAGGGACAGCGCCCAGGACCAGAGTTTAAGCTCCACGACCGACAAAAAAAAAAAAATATAGGGGAGGGGGCATGGAGGTATCCAACAATTAGGGATCAAAAATATATGGACATTGGGCACTGGTGGCTTATACCTGCAATCCTAGCTATGCAGTAGGCTGAGATCTCAGGATCCAGGGTTGAAGCTACTGGGGCAGAAAAGTCCATGAGACTTTTATCTACAATTAACTGCCAAAAAGACAGAAATGGAGCTGTGATCCAAATAATAGAGCACTAGCATTGAGCAAAAATGCTCAAGGACAGCACCTGGGTCCTGCGTTCAACTGCCTCCCCCCCCCCCCCCAAAAAAAAATGTGACTAGGTGTTGGCGGTTCATGCCTTTAATCATAGTTACTCAGGAATCTGAGATCTGAAGATCATTTCAAAGTCAGTCTGGAAGGAAAATCTGAGACTCTTCAGTTAACCTGCAAAAAAGCCAGAATTGGAAGAGGTGGGGCTCAAGTGTTAAAACACCAGCTTTGGGGCTGGGAAGGTGGCTCAGTGGTAGAGCACTTGCCTTGCATGCCTGAGGCCCTGGGTTCGATTCCTCAGCACCACATAAGAAAAAAGCCGGAAGTGGCGCTGTGGCTCAAGTGGTAGAGTGCTAGCCTTGAGCTGAAGAGCTGAGGGGACAGCACCCAGGCCCAGAGTTCAGGCCCCATGACCGGACCCCCCCCCCCCCCGAAAAAAAAAAAAAAACCAACATAAAACACCAGCTTTGAGTGAAAAAGCTAATGGATAGAGCTCAGGCTCTGAGTTCAAGCCCTAGTACCAGCATACACAAAAACAAAATAAAACAATGGTGACTTACAGACGGAGGTCACCGGGGAGGCTGGGGAATCCATGTGGGGTTGGGGTAAGAGCTGAGATGTAGTTCTATGATGTAGTGTCCAACAGTTATGAAGCACAAATCTCATTCAGAACTCAACATGGCCACAGAAACGTATTCTCTACAATGCTGGAATGTACACACCCTGCTGTGGGCCAGCACTGTAGGGGCCAGGCAGTAGGAAGGAAGTTTCCATAGCTGAGAATGTTAGTAACACCAGGAGCACTGGATTTCCAGGAGGCCACTGGCCCCTGCCTGTTGGAATTGCCTTAATCCTCACCTGGGTTTTGCAGGGGTGTAATCCTTCTCAGTAGCAAACTCCTTGTCCTGGCTGTTTTTTTTTTTTTTTTCTAGGTCATTCTTTTCTGTGCTGCATGGACAGACAGTATGTGCATGAGAATCTGTGTCTCAGGAGAGGAGACTATAGCCAGGTGGTTGGGGGCTCCCCTAGGCAGGTGCCTATTTCCAGCCTCAGCCCTCCTGTGACTGGGGCCACTGTCCCTTAGCCTGGGAATGGGCCTGTTCCAGGGGACTGTGGCCTCGTTGGCTCTGGCTCTGCCTTGGGGGGAGGGGGATGAAGCTGATGTTTGTTTTAGCTTTAAGCACAGACTTCTTGCAGAAACAGAGCTGCTGGGCTATGCTCTTAAATACAAAATTTAAATACAAATTTAAAGTCTTAGCTGTTTGCTGGTGGCTCACCCCTATAATTCTGTCTACTCAGGAGGCTGAGATCTATCTGAGGATTGCAGTTTGAAGCCAGCCTAGGCAGGAAAGTCCATGAGACTATTAAGTCCAGTTAATCACACACACACACACACACACACACACACACACACACACACACACACAGTGGTAGAACACCAGCCTTTTGCAAAATAAAACAACTCAGGGACAGGGCCCAGGCCTTGAGCTCAAGTCCTAGGACTGGCACAAAAAAACAGAAAAACTAGCTGGGTGCCGGTTAATCCTAGTTATTCAAGAGACAGATCTGAGGATCACAGTTCAAAGCCAGCCCAGGTGGGAAAGTCCTCAAGACTCTTCTTGTCAATAAATCACTAGAGGGGGGCTGGGAAGGTGGCTCAGTGGTAGAGCGCTTGCCTTGCATGCCTGAGGCCCTGGGTTTGATTCCTCAGCACCACATAAGCAAAAAGAAAAAAGCCGGAAGTGGTGCTGTGGCTCAAGTGGTAGAGCGCTAGCCTTGAGCTGAAGAGCTGAGGGACAGCGCCCAGGCCCAGAGTTCAGGCCCCACGACCGGCAAACAAACAAACAAATAAATAAGTTGAAATACCAAAATAAATAAATAAATCACTAGAAAACTGGAAGTGGCGCTGTGGCTCAAGTGGTAGAGCACTTGCCTTGAGCAGAAGAGTGCAGGGACAGCACCCAAGCCCAGAGTTCAAACCCCATGACCGACAAAAAAAAAAAAAAAAAGAAAGAAAAAAAAAGAAAAACTAAAGTTTTAGCTGGGCTACTCAGGAAGTTAAGATCTGAAGATTGAGGCTTGAAGCTAGCCTACGAAGGAAGGTCAATGAGACCCAAAAAGCCAGTAGTTGACGTTTGGCTCAAAGTGGTAGAGTGCTAGCCTTGAGCAGAAAAGCTCAGAGACAGCACCTAGGCTCTGAGTTCAAGTCCCCTGACTGTCAGTGGATGAATGAATTGAAGTCTACTCTTCAGCCCACTCATCCCTTCACTACCTGCCCTGATCATTTCCTGCTTCTCTTGCTCCCTCTGTCCTCCTTGGACTGCTGTCTTAGTTCAGTCCCTGCCAGGGTAAGCTAACTTCTCCATCCCAGCTTCTGCTTGGGGCTTTGAACCTCTCCCACTCTCTTCACTGTTTCTGAATATGTGCACAACCATTCTTGGGCTGTAGGACCCAGCAGGAGGTGGCCTTTCCCACTAGGTCTGACATCATCCCAGCCATGCCAGCTCCTCCTGTGAGCATAAGACCTGCACCTTGCTGCTGCCACTGCAAACCTCTCTCTCTCCTCAGTGTGCAGACTGTCAGCTGAACTTTAGGGTCCCCTCCTGTGCTCTTTGTGTCTGCTCTGTAGGGGCTCTAGGAGCTAAGAGCCTTTACCTGGATGCTAGTAGCTCATACCTGTAATACTTGCTTCTCAAGAGGTTCTAAGCCAGTTTGTCAGACAAGTCTGACTCCAATTAGCCAGTAAAAATCTGGAAGTATAAGTGTGGCTCCAGTAGTAAGAGTGCCAGCTTTGATCAAAAAAGCTAAGGGGTGCCAGGAACTCAGGGACAGTACCCAGGTCCTGGGTTCAAGCTCTAGCATGCACATTTACCCATTCACACACACCCAAAACCAAATGAAAACATTGTTCTATTTTTGCTAAACCCCTTCTTCCCTTTTTTTTTGGTCAGTAGTGTGACTTGAACTCAGGGCCTGGGCACCATCCCTAAGCTTTTTTTTCTCAAGGCTAGTGCTCTATCACTTTGAGCCACAGCTCCACTTCCAGTTTTTTGATGGGTGATTGGAATTAAGAGTATCTTGGCCTTTCCTGCTCTGGTTAGGTTCAAATTGTGATCCTCAGATTTCAGCCTCCTGAGTAGCTGGGATTATAGGCGTGAGTCAGTAGTGCTAGGCTCTCCTTTTCTTTCTTTCTTTCTTTCTTTCTCTCTCTCTTTCTCTTTCTCCCTCCCTCCCTCCCTCTTTCCTTCCTTCCTTCCTCCCTTCCTTCCTTCCTTCCTTCCTTCCTTCCTTCCTTCCTTCCTTCCTTCCTTCCTTCTTTCCTTCCTTCCTTCCTTCTCTCCCTCCTTCCCTCCCTCCCTTCCTTCTTTCCTTTATTTTATTTGAGCCACAGGTGTACTTCCAGTTTTCTGCTAGTTAGCTGGAGATAAGAATCTCATGGACTTTTTTGTTCAAGCTGGATTCAAATTTTGATTCTCAGATCTCAGTCTCCTGAGTAGTTAGGATTACAGGTAAGAGCCACTCTACCACTTGAGCATTCTACCACCTGAGCCACAGTGCACCTTTCAGTTTGCTGGTGGTTTATTGGAGATAAGAGTCTAACAGACTTTCCTGCCTAGGCTGGTTTTGAACCAGGATCCTCAGATCTCAGCCTCCTAAGAAGCTAGGATTACAGGTATGAGCCACTGGTACCAGGCATACTTCTTGTTTTTTTGGTTTTTTTTTGAGGCAAGGTCCTGCTGTGCAGCTCAGGCTGTTCAGAGTATTTCAATCCTCCTTCCTCTAGCTCTCTAGTGTTAGAACTCCAGGCATGTAAAGAAACTTTAAAAAAATAAAAACAGGGGGCTGGGAAGGTGGCTCAGTGGTAGAGCGCTTGCCTTGTATGCATGAGGCCCTGGGTTCGATTCCTCAGCACCACATAAGCAAAAAGAAAAAAGCCGGAAGTGGCACTGTGGCTCAAGTGGTAGAGTGCTAGCCTTGAGCTGAAGAGCTGAGGGACAGCGCCCAGGCCCAGAGTTCAGGCCCCACGACCGGACCCCCCCCCAAAAAAATAAAAAAATAATGGGCTGGGAAGGTGGCTCAGTGGTAGAGTGCTTGCCTCGCATGCATGAGGCCCCTGGGTTTGATTCCTCAGCACCACATAAGCAGAAAAAAGCCGGAAGTAGTGCTGTGGCCCAAGTGGTAGAGCACTAGTCTTGAGCTGAAAAGCTGAGAGACAGCGCCCAGGCCCACAATCGACCAAAAAAAAAAAAAATTCAAAGTTTTTGAGGGCACAGATAAAGCCAAAAGCTCCCACAGGTAAGGAGTGCTTGCTCACAGAGCAGTAGGCCTCAGCTCTGATGCTGTGTTATCTCTGATGGAAACCACACCGCCTCTGACCCGACCCTGTCAAAGCACAGGCACAAGGGCCCTCCAGGGTGGCCTTGAGTGCTAGCTCTATAATTACTCCTGAGACACTGGGACAGCAGATGCCTAGTGCCTGCCCAGCAGGGGCCACTCAAGCTGTGACCTAGTTTTTCAACTCTAACCTCTTCCTGCAGGCCCAACCTTGTTATTTTCTCTGCAGGGTGGTAGGAATTGAGGGAGTGAATTAACAGCTGGATTGGAGTTTCTGACACCCTGCTCAGAAAGAAGTTGGTTCCTGCAAGGACCCTAGTTATGCCCAGGGGCAGCATATATTGCCTCTGGGTTCCATTTCTTTGGAAATGCAGGGGTGTCTTGTATGGAGGTCATGGGGCCACATAGCTAATATGCCAGAATCCCCCTTCCCAAACTCCTGCCAGTTTTGGATAAGGATGGTGCTGGGTGCCCTGAGCAGGTGGTAAGCCTCTTTGGGCTGGCTTCCTCTCCCTAGAAGACCAGAACCTCATTTCCTGGTTGTGACTGGGCTCTGGATTCAAGTCTTGCTTCTGCTTCTGGGTTTTAAGACTCTGGACCCCAGGTGGGAAATCAGCTGCTTGGGTATAAGGGGTTTGGGGGGACAGGAGTGGTAGAGAGGAGCAGAGAAGGTAGGATGAAGAGGCTGACAGAAGTGGGAGGCTCCAGAGAGGACGGACCTAAATCCTTCACACCCTCCATCTCCTCACCAATGCCCTTAGAGGAGGGATGTCTGTGGAGGCCATCTGTCTTGGTCCCTACCTGGGACATTTCTTCTTGCCTTTCTGTGACTCTACTACCCTGTACCCTGATGACTCTAAACTGTGAGAGTTGTGGCCACCACGATCTTGCTGAGCTCCATTCCTGGGGAAAGCCAGCATGTCCTTCATGACTCCTGGGTGGTCTCACAGTGTCCCAACAGCACAGCTGGTGGCATTAAGCTATCCTGGCTCCACTTTCTCCCCTCACACAGGGCAGAAACATTGGGGTGTTTTACTTGTACCTCCAACTCATCTGATCTGTTACCAGGTCCTGTCAGCTCAGTCTTCAGATATATACTAGACCTTGGCATCACGTAGCATTGTCAAGCTTTCATGACCTACCCCTACCTCCCTCCTTCCAGACAGGCTCCAGCTCACATATGAACCTAGAGCTTCTTGTCTGTAATCCTAGCTACTCAGGAGGCTGAGATCTGAGGACTGTGGTTTGAAAGTTAGCACTAGCAAGAAAATATGTGAGACTCTTATCTACAATAAACCAGAAGTGGAGCTGTGGCTCAAGTGGTAGAGCACTAGCTTTGAGCACAAAAGGTTAGGAACTGGGGCTGGGAAGGTGGCTCAGTGGTAGAGTGCTTGTCTTGCATGCATGAGGCTCTGAGTTAAATTCCTCAGTACCATATAAGCAGAAAAAGCCAGAAGTGGTGCTGTGGCTCAAGGTGGAGCGCTAGCCTTGAGCTGAAGAGCTGAGGGACAGCACCCAGGCCCAGAGTTCAGCCCCACTACCGGACCCAAAAAAAAAAAAAAAAAAAAAAGGTTAGGGACAGTGCCCAGGCCCTGAGTTCAAGCTCCAGGACTGACGCTCGCGTGTGGGCACATACACACATACACACTCTCACTATGAAAGAACCCAGAGGTTTCTTCCTCCTCCTCCTCCTCCTCCTCCTCTTCCTTCTCCTCTTCCTTCTTCTTCCAGTCCTGGGGCTCAAAATCAGGGCCTGGGCACTGTCCCTGAGCTTCTTTTGTTCAAGGCTAGCACTCTACCACTTGAGCCACAGTGCCACTCCTGACATTTTCTGTTTATGTGGGTACTGAGGAATGGAACCCAGGGCTTCATGAATTCTAGGCAAACATTCTACCACTAAGCCACATTCCCAGCCCAGGTCCCTCTTGCCTCTGGCCTCAGTATACCCACCTAGGGCTGCTGGATGAGACCTCAATTCTTGGGACTCCTCTCAGCATTTACACACTGGTATGGGGCATCCTCTGGTGGGGTGTTCTTAGCCCCTGCAGTGTACTGAGCAGCATTCCTGGCCTTCACTCATCCATACCAGAAGCTCCCTGGATGTGACAGTCACAAATATAGCTAAATATTGCTCCCGTCCCATGGGGATAGCCTTTCACCTTAGTGAGGGTCCCTTCTGTACAAGGTGCTGGTCCAGGGTAGATGATGAGGTCTAGAAGAGGAAATGGTAAGATTCAGCCACAGATGGGAAGCAGAGGCCCAGAGAGGGCAAAAGATATGCCCAGACACATAGTAGGTGAAGGGCTGTTCTGAGTCTCAACTCCCTGAACTGATATCCCATACTCCCACGGCATTCTAGGATGAGAGAATCTCTGTCTTCCTGGAGACCAGACTTCTGCTTGTTCTGTGGATTAGAAGCTTCCCTGGGGCAAGCAACAGCCCCCAGTCCCTGTTTTCCACACTCACAAGGCTGTAGGACACCAAAAGTTTTGAGATCAGTGCATTTGCTGCACAGTGGGGGGGGTGGTCAATGCTGGGGTTCAATACCAGGCACTCTATAATCACAGACCAGATCCAAAAGCACTTAAACCCAATTGCAGAACCGAGGCCTCCAGCAGCCTGTTTGCTCTCTCTCTCTAGTGCTGGTACAGGGGCTTGAACTTAAACTCAGGGCCTGCGTGCTGTTTCAGCTTTTTCATTCAAGGATGGCTCTCTACCACTTTAGCCACATCTCCATTTCTGGATTTTTTATTTTTATTTCTTGTCAGTTGTGGGGATTGAACTCAGAGCCTTGGCACTGTCCCTGAGCTCTTTTTGCTTAAGGCTAGAGCTCTACCACTTTGAGCCACAGTGCTACTTCTGGTTTACTAGTAGTTAATTGGAGAAAAAAGTCTCACGGATTTTCCTGTCTAGAGCTGGCTTTGAATCTCAATCTTTAGATCCCCGTCTCCTTTGTAGCTAAGATTACATGCATGATCCACTGACATCCTTCAAGCCTGTTTGACAGATAGGGAAACTGAGGCGTGGTGAGAAATAAGAGGTATCCACACTCTTCCTACATGCCTGGGAATCACTGGCTCATTTATTCTAGCATTTGTCCAATGGCAAGGTGTTTGCCCATGTACCAGGACCACAGCGAGGAACAAAGACATGTGTCCCTGTCCTTAAGGGGCTTCTGACCTGGTCCAGATGATGGACAACTACACCAGCGCATGATGCATTAGGAACTGTCAATTATGCCTCCCCAGCAAATGTCACCTCCCTAGCCACGGGAACTGGATATCTGCCCACCACAAGTACACGTCTGGAGCCAGGCTGTGTACTTGTGGCTGGAACCATTCTGTCCTGTCCACACCCAGGGCCAGACTGCCCCAATCAAGGCCACATGGCCTGGAACTGGGATGCTGGGCCTTGGGGGTCCAGGACTGCGCTATCAACACCTGCAGAAGGGCCAAGGCTTCATCAAGGACACAGGCTCATTACCATGCATGGGGAGCTTCAGAGGCCTTGGCAGGGTGGGCAGAAGGCCAGCCTCAGCTGCATTGTGTGGAAATCAGGGGCTTATTTTGAACGAGATGGCAGCCCCTGCTTCTCAGCCTAGAGTACCCCACACATGCCAGCTGTGAGTCAGTGCTGGGACTCACAGGACCCCAATCTCCTGGGTTACATTTCCTCATGGCAAGTGTTCCACCCAATGCTGTAGTGTATTCCCAGATAGCTGTTGCCACTGCCTTGAATTCTAGGACATTCATCACCTCAAAAGGCAGCACTGGCCCCAGGAGCAGTTACCCAGTCCCCTCCCCAGCCCCTGGCTCCCATGAGTCCACTTCCTGTCTGTGGATTCACCCATTCTGGATGATTCCTCTTGATAAGAGTCACACCTTGTGGCCTTTTGTGTCAACTTCTCTTACTGAGGATGAAGAGACAAAAATCACATAAAGTCAATTAGTGTCTGGAAAAACACTGAGGAGAAAGAAAGCGAATCAGGGAGCCAGATGAGAAGGTCTGCTCTTTTTCTGCAATAACCAGTATGCAGATTAGATTTTTTTTTAACGGTTTGAGTTCAGAACCTGGACATTATACCTTAGTTCTGTTGCTCAAGACTAGCACTGTACCACTTGAGCCACAGGTCCACTTTGGCTTTTGGCTGGTTAACTGGAGATAAGAATCTCACAAACTCTTCTGCCTGGGTTGGCTTTGAACTGCCACCCTCAAATCTCAGTTACCCAAGTATCTAGGATTACAGGCAGAAGAGATGCACTTTGAAGACACATTCAGCTTCCTGAATCCTGACTCTAGCTATCCCTTCTGACCTCTGCAAATCTCATTTCTACTTGAGCTCTGCCCTGCCGTGGAGAGCTGCACAGAGAGGAGCAGAGGAATGGACAAGAGGCTGAGCCAGAAACTAGGTGACCATCTACCACTGGGTATGAACTCCAGGGACCCCCACAGACTGCCACTGGCCACAGTGGGCAGTCAACTCTTCAAGCCTGTTTCCTCTTTTTTATTTTTTGTCTTGCTGGAACTTAGGGCCTCACTCCAGCCAGGCGAACATTTGGCCACTTCAAGCACACCCCCAGCTCCTTCATTTGCATATTGTTTTAGAGATAGATTCTTACTACTTTTGCCTGAGCTGGCCTCACACTTGTGATCCTCCTCAAGCCTCTGCAGTAGTTGGGATAACAGGTGTGCACCCCCACACCCAGCCTCAATTTTCCCTTTTGCAAAAGGGACCCATAGGATTTTAACCACCTCCTTGGGCTTGCATGAGAAGAAAATCAACCAAGGTTTTTCATAAACTGGCATTGCTTTGGTAATCTCCATTGGGAGCTGGCTAGACCAAGAGTTGTAAATCTGAAACTGACACTTTCTACTCCATTCATTCATTCAAAAGTATTTAATGATGTTGTTCTCATTCATAGGGGAAAAGAATAGAATAAGATGGAGAAAATCCCTGTGTTCTGTCTCAGAGGGTGGAAGGAGGGGAAGCAGTCTGCCACACAGTTGCTGGGTGACTGAAAAAAATCTAAACAGAGCAAGTGGGGTCAGTGGAGAAATGGCTCCTCAGGATGTCTATATTCTTATTCCTGAAACCTGTGATTGTATCACTCTTGTAGAAGCAGAAGCAGGGACCCTGCAGAGGAAGGGAGGGAGGGAGAAAGAGAGGAAGACACACACACACACACACACACACACACACACACACACACACACTCACACACGAGAGAAGACTATGCTGCTTCTTTGAAGAGGGAGTAAGGGGCCGCAAGCCAAGGGAAGTGAGGCCTCTAGAAACTAGGACAGGTGGCCTGTGAATTCTTCCTGGATTTAGACTGCAAGAGGATGAATCCACATTGTCTTAGGTCACCAGACTTGTGACTTGTTACAACGGTCTGGGACTCTCACAGAGGGTCATTGAGGTTTTTGACAGGAGGTGGGATGTGCCCTTTGCACAGCCAGTTACTTGCTTCCTAGGGGTTGGAAAGCAAAAGGTGTCCAGCTGCCCTGGGGTATGTGTGTGACATCTATACCAGCCAAAGTGCCCTAAAATCTTTCCTGATTGAGGAATTGGGGAACCTTCTTCCTCTAGGCCCCAGTTCTCCTTAATGATGGATTCTGGGATGAAGTTGGCAGGAAGTGATTAGCCTTGAGGGGAGGCAGAGTGTGGCTAGGGCTGACTGGATACTTTGATTCCTGGTCCAATATTCAGCCCCTTCCAGAGCATCCTGGCTATTCTGAACAAGACACAGTACTCTTGGGGTCCCCAGATTACTTCAGTCAAATTCTGCCTCCTGTCCCTTCTCTATCCAGGGGATATTAGGGGGTCCCCCCCTTGGGAAAGGCTGCCTGGAAGATCAGCCTGTGGAGGGCAGGGAAGCCAGATGCTTTGGAGATGTCCCCACTCACTCCATGCTTTAGAAATCTCCCATCCTCAGCCTCCTGTCCTCTGCCATAATCAGGACATGGTAGCATGGCCTGGAGACCTGCATCCCATGCATAACCAGCTCTCTGTGGTCTACTTTTGGGGATACATTGTCATCCCCCAGGACTGGTACCTCCTCTGTCCTAGATCTGGACCCTCCTGGGTTTTCATCCATGACAATTCATTAAGCTCTAATTAGTCTCCATCTGCTCTTAGTAGCTGTTAACCTTTTGGGAGCCTAGGGGAGGGCTCCCGACCCACTTTCCATGCCAGCCTATGCATGGAGGCTGTCAGCCCCCTCTGCAGGGGCATGTCTCTAGATCAGAATTACTTTTGCAATACCTACTATATATCTGATGCTCACCCACTAGCCTGGATGAAGCTCACAGTGGAGAAGAAGGTAAGTGAGGGTCAGAGTGTACCCCAGGTCATGAGTGAGTATTGGAATTCCAGTCTCATGCCAGCTTCTTTCCACCAGAATCCCAGCTCCTTACTCTTCCAAGGCCCAGGATTGACATGTGGGGTAGTGGGTGGCTTGCTGGGGCCCACACCAAGCTTTCCTTGGAGAGTTCTCCAAGAGGCTCTTTACCTGGTGACTAGGGGGTGACTCAGGGGCGCCCTGGAATGACAGCATCGTGGGAAGAGACATCACACCAGGCTCTGAAGCTGCTTTCTATTCTCACTCAGCAAAGCACATTCAGATGCTGGGCTTCATGTGAGGGCGGACAGCAGCCGCCACCCCCATTGTACAGATGGGAACACTGAGGCTTGCTTAGATGCGGGGTGAGCAGGGCTGGCGTGGGACCTTCACAGACATCACAACCACCTGGGGGCTGTAAGCATCTATTTTATGGTGACACGGATCTGGGATTCATCTCAATCCTGGGGAGGGGGCAGAAGGGAGGAAGTGACTTCTCAGATGTCACTTGCCAGAAGGCAGTGCTGGCTGGGACAGGGAACAAAGAGCAAGTGGGAAGCTGCATGCAGTCTTCCTGAACCCCCATCTCTACTCATCTGGCCTCTTCATGTCAACCCAGGTCAACAGGAAATCTGGGAGAAGCTGAGTATGAGCAGAGAATCCTGGGCTCTTCTAGTTCAAACCCTGTCTCCAAGGGGTGAAGATGGGTGGGCTGCTATTTTGGTGCTGCATCAGGTGATGCTGTACTTAACAGTCCATCCCAGCCCTGGGTCCTTCCTCATTCCTAATCCTGTCACTTGCAAGCCCTATATTTCTTAGTCTGGGCACCTCTTCCAAGGATCCTCCTAGACTGCTGCTCCAGGCCTCATGGCTCTCTTGTCCGGGAAAAGTCTCTGGGCTTCAAGCCCTTAGATCTGTCCACCACCACTGCATGCTACATGCCCCCTTCCCCAACCCACAGGAATCAAGATGCTGCCAGGCACGGCTGTGCACACATAGATCCCCCCACCCTGCAACCCAGTCCCTCCATAACCCAGAAGTTCTGGTTCCTCAGAACTGGGGGTGAGGAGCAGACACCTACATTTTAGCTTCCCCTTTCCCCACGTGTTGAAACCCAGATGATATGAGGCTAGATCTTTCCCAGTGCCCAGACTGGAACACAAAGGTGCCCCCCAACTTGTTGAATGGGGGGGGACTCTCTCGGCCTTGGAAAAGGACTTAAGCCACCCCTACCACCTTAGGTTTTGCTCAGACACAGGCCGCAGAGAAGGGCTCAGCCCCACACACCTATCCCTTCCTGCCAGGATGGTCTCTCCCCAGCCCCAGGAATCCCACGGGTCCTGATGCGGACCCCCAGCACTCGGTTTGCCTTCCTGCTTGGCCTCCCCACAGAGCGGATCAGAAGTCGTGGCGCTGTGCCTTCACCCCCAGTGTCTCCCTAACCCCCAGACCCAGACAGCGCTCCCTTCACGCGCCCCCCCCCCCCCCCCCATGGAGGAGACGCAAGCTCCCATGTGGCCCTACAGTTCCGGGAGATACCCACGGGCTCCCCGCTCCGCAGCACCCCAGGCCAGGGGCAAAAGACCCTGGTGAGAGAGAAATCACCCCTCACCTAAAGTTTCCAGGGGGTGCGGGTGGGGGGGGAGGCTGGAGAGGGGAGATGCGTCGGGACCCGGGGAGCGCACGGGGGGCCTGCGAGGCGGGGCAGGGGCTGCATGGTGCGGATCCCGGGGCGGGGGCTCGGGCGCCACTCACCTGGGCGGCTCTGCTGCGGACACGGCGCAGGCTGCGGCGCGGGGGCCGCCCGGAGCCTACGCGAGCCTCCGCCGCCGCCGCCGCCGCCGCCGCCGCCGCCTCCCCCGGCTCTGCCGTGCGCGTCCCCCATGCGCGTCGCCGAGCTCCTCGTGAGCGGCCCCGTGTGCGCGGCGGGGACGCGCAGATTGCGAGGGATGCGCGGCGGAGTGGCAGGTGGACGAGCACACGCACGTGGGTACAGGTGGGGGCGCCCTGCTGGCGTCTCCTGAGGACCTTCCCTCCCCAAGGTCTTGCGCGAGGGGGGCCAGGCCACCAGGATGGCAGGGGCTCCCCAAGAGCAGCAGGTTGTTCCAGCGGGAACCTCCTTGAAACTCTCCTCCTCCTCTGTCCATCCCTCTCCAAATTCCAAGCCCCCGCCCTCTGCGTCTGGACACTTGGCACCAGCCTGGCCCTTCAGGTCCAGTCTCCACTTGGTCCAGCTTTACCACTGCAATCCAGAGCCCTTTGGGGTTTCCTGCCGCCCTGTTTCTTCTATCTCCCCGGAGCTACTCAGCTCCTTGTTTCCCAGGGGGGTGATTTAGAATCACCCTTCACATCCTTGGTGGGAAACTTGGGCTTCCTTGTTGGAACAATCCAGGTCAGAAGGCAGACCAAGAGTAGGGTATGATGACTGTCCAGGATGGGCCCTGCCTAACTCTAATCAGGATTGGTTACTGACCCTGTGGGGGCCCACTCTGTGGGGCTCCAGCATGGGGAGAAAGGGCAGTGGAGAGGGAGAGGGTGGTCTAGATCTCATTGACGAAGGTCAGCCATGATTCAGGAGTGCTGATCGTGAGTATGTGTGTGTGCGTATGTGTGTATGCCAGTACTTGAACTCAAGCCTAGGCACTGTCTGGTAGCTTTTTTACACAAAGCTAGCCCTCTACCACAGTTACATTGAGCCACAGCTATGTTTTTTGTTGGTTCATTGGAAATAAGATCCTCACAGTGCCAGGCACTGTGGTGGATCACGCCTGTAATCTTAGCTATGCAGAAGGCTGAGAGCTGAGGATTAGGATTTGAAGCCAACTGAAAGTCTGTGAGACTCTTAACTAAACTACCAAAATAGCTGGAATCAGAGCTGTGGCTCAAGTGTTAAGAGTGCTTGCCTTGAGCAAAAGAAGCTCAGGGACAGTGTCTAGTCCCTGAGGGCAAGCCTCTGGACTAGCGCCAAAAAGAAAGAAAATAAGACAAAATAACAAAGAAAAGAGTCGGGGTGGGAAGGTAGCTCAGTGGTAGAGTGCTTGCCTTTCATGCATGAGGCCCTGGGTTTGATTGCTCAGCACCACATAAGCAGAAAAGGCCGGAAGTGGTGCTATGGCTGAAGTGGTTGAGCGCTAGCCTTGAGTTAAAGAGCTGAGGGACAGCACCCAGGCCCAGAGTTCAAGCCCACGACCGACCAAAAAAAAAAAAAAAGACATGGACTTTCCTGCTGAGGCTGGCTTCAAACCTTGATCCCAGATCTCAGTCTCCCAAGTAGCTAGAATTACAGGTATGAGACACTGGAGCCAGAGTGTTGATTATGTTCAGAGATCTTTCTAAACAGCATCCATTGCTTCTTACTATACAACCTAACTGTCACATAGCAAGTACTTATACGGCTCCATTTCACAGATGAGCAAGGAGAGGTTCATAGATGTTACTGATCCCAAGGGAGAGGGGAAACTCAGGTCTGATAGGTGGGAGCTTGGACATGTCATTTTGCATTGTCCATTTTCTCAACCACCTCCTCCTCCTCTTCCTCTTTCTCCTCCTCCTCCCCTAGCAGCTTCAGTGGTGGTTTGGTGACCACTCTGCCACCTCTTATTCAAGCAGGATTTATTCCCAGACTGTTACATTGGCCCAAGGCCCAGAAACTGCATCCCAGGAGGCTTCAGGACAGGCCCCCTTCCATGAGACCAGACACGGGGGTGGTAGATTGGTTTCTGAATGCAGAAAGAGGACATACATGCCCCCTTCTCCACTGTCCCTCACATTCAACACTTGCCCGTCTCAAGTTGGGCACAAAGAACAGGCTCAGTACTTCTGTGCTGAGAACTCAGGCAGGTCACTTCCCAACTCCAAAGCCTCTGGGCTCTGATGCATGCTTTTAGGGCTTTTGTTGGGGTGAGGGTATGGAACCATTGAGCACCAGCTCTGTACCAAGCCAAGAAATGGAGAGAAACACTGAAGGGGCCAGGCAACCATAGCTTACACCTGTAATTCTAGTTGTGTAGGAGGATCTGAGGATTGTTGTAGCTTTTTTTTTTTCTCCCAGGGCTGAGGACTGAACCCAGGGCCTTGCGCTCGCCAGGCAGGCGCTCTTCCGCTGAGCTAAACCCCCAGCCCCATGAGGATTGTTGTTCATAGCTAGCCTAGGCAGGAAAATCTATGAGACTCTTATCTCCAGCTAACCAGCAAAAAGCTAGAAGTAGAGCTGTGGTTCAAATGTTAAGCACCAGCCTTGAGTGAAAAGACTAAGGGAGAGGGTGAGGCCCTGAGTTCAAGACCCAGTATTAGTGCAGTGAGTGTGTGCATGTGTATGTGCATGTGTGTGCACACACACATGCAAGTGGGCATGCATGTGTGCACATGCACGCACGCACACACACACACACACACACACACCCCATGAAGTGACAGAGACTTGCTGCAGGCTAAGGAGCAGACTCATGAATATCATGAATAAGCACAAGACAGCAGAGATCAAGCAGAGATCATTGGGGAGACTGCCTCAAGAATGGTTCTGGGTTTAAGTCTAGACCCTGCCATGTGACTGGTATGGATCCATCTCCTCTAGCCTCATATCTGGGAAGTGAAGATTAGGAGAATTCCCATCTTCTGGAATGACAGGCTGACTCTTCAATGACAAGGGCACTTGATCATTCTGTCTAGTTTCTGATCATTGCCCTGGAAATGTGACTGGTGAGTAGGGAGACTTTGAGGTATGGGGACTGGACTCCTACCTCAGGGTCTTTGCACCATTTTAGCTGTTCTGTTTGCTGAGAATCTTTCTCTCTCCAGCCCCCATCTGCCCTGCCCGCCCCCTACTTCCCCCTGAGTCATATCTCTACCATGGCTGCCTTCTGTCCCTTGTTCTCAGCATCCCTGCAATTTCCTAAGATACTCTGTAATTTATTCATTTATCCTGTTTGTGCCCTCCATTTCTAATGCTTTGTTCCAGCACCTAGAACACAGTCAGTGTCTGGTAAATACCAGCAAGTGAATGAATGAATGCATGAATGATGCAGTGACATTGATAGAGGTTGATTGTCTCAGGAGCAGGGGTCTGTGTTGGAAAGCAGCCATCAGGAACCCATTTTCCCTCCTCAGGCATTTCTGGTTCCCTGAGACCATAGTTTCTTTTCCCTCTTCCTTTAGACAATCTGTCACTTCCTGTCCATCTCCAGTGGAAGAAAGCCAGCCAGGCACTGGTGGCTCACACCTGTAATCCTAGCTACTCAAAAAGCTGAGATTTGAGGATCTGGGGAGTAAACCAAGAAAAAACTGGAGGTGGAGGTGTGGTTCAGGTGGTAGAGTGGTAGCAGAAAAAGAGCAGAAAAGGCCAAGTAAGGACTGATGATCATGGTCTGAAGCCATCTGGGATAGACAAATATAAGACTCGCATCTCTAATGAATGACCAAAAAGGCAATTAATCACCAAAAACTGGTCATGGAGGCATGGCTGTTAGTCTTGAGCAGAAAAAGCTAAAGGAGAAAGCTGGGCACCGGTGGCTCATGCCTGTAATCCTAGCTACTCAGGAAGCTGAGATCTGAGGATCGCAGTTCAAAGCCAGCCTGGGCAGGAAAGTCTGTGAGACTCTTATCTCCAATAAACCACTCAGAAAACTGGAAGTGGAGGTATGGCTCAAGTGTTAGAGTGCTAGCCTTGAGCTGAAAAGCTGAGGGACAGTGTCCAGGCCCAGAGTTCAAGCCCAGGACTGACAAAAAAAAAAGCTAAAGGAGAGCACCCTGGCCTGAGTTCAAACCTCTGTACTGGCACAAAATAAATATAAAAAGGCAACTAGGTATCCACTGTATATATAAATACATAAATAAATTAATGGACAGGATGCTAGTAGGTGAATAGAAGGTGAGAGATCTGTGGTCTCCAGGATGTTTAGGGAAAGGGGTGGGTGTACAATCCAGCCACTGGGATGCTGGGTGACCTTGGGGTGTCCCTCACCATTTCTGGGCCCAGCATCCCTAGTGGGTCTACCAGCACTCTTCAGAGAAAAAGCTGCCTTGGTGAGGTCAGCGTGGGAGGGGTGGCAGCTGGGTTACAGCCTCCCAGGCAGCAGGGTGGTAGTGTACCTGGTTGTCAAGGTTACGACCACCTAGTATGGATGTTGCCATGGAGACGGACCACCTGGGAGGAGAGATTGGCTCCAGAATGGAGAAGCCACGGGTGGAGGTGGGGGCTGGGAGGTGACTGCCTGTCCCTGTGGAGGGGAAGGTTCTGCACTAAGGTGGGGGCTCTGAATCCTGAGCTTTCCAGACAAAGCTGATATGGCAGGGATTATTTCTAAAATTAAAAGCCCCCTTGCCCTCTTACATTGGCATAAAGCACGGATGTGTGTGTGTGTGTGTGTGGGGGGGGGGGTTACTAAGAGAAAAATCTGCAGCTGCGCATCACTGGTGGCTCACACCTTATAATCCTAGCTTGTCAGGAGGCTGAGATCTGAGGATTTTAGATTTGAAGCCAACTAAGGCAGGAAAGTCCATGAGACTCCTATCTCCAGTTAACTACCAAAAGAAGAAGAAGAAGAAGAAGAAGAAGAAGAAGAAGAAGAAGAAGAAGAAGAAGAAGAAGAAGAAGAAGAAGAAGAAGAAGAAGAAGAAGAAGAAGAAGAAGAAGAAGAAGAAGAAGAAGAAAAGCTAGACGTGGAGCTGTAGCTCACGTGGTAGAGTGCTAGCTTTGAGCTTCACCCTGGCGCTGAGTTCAAGCCCTAGTATCATCCCCATCCCCAGAGGGGAAAAAAAAGAAGAGAAAAACTTGCAGAGTAACTGGTGCTTTGGGCCGCTGATGGCTGGCTAAGCCCAGTTTTCTACTTACTGTGTAAAATTAAGCCTAGTGGTTGTTGAGAAAATGGAAGAGAATGGAAAAGGAATAGGCTGGACTGGATCAGCAACAGGCAAAGAGCTAGGACTGTTCATTGAGGAACAGCGAGGGGCACAGACCTTCCCATGGGTTTGGAGGCTGTGCCAGAGAGTTGGGGCAGGAGATGGGTTTTTATGAGGTCTGAGCAAGGAGGCAGAATTTGAAAAAGCCACTAGGTCAAGGGAGGTGAGGGCTTTTCAGTTGGACCCACAATGGGATGTTTACAGCTGGGCCAGCATATCAAACAAGTTCGCACATATCTGGGATTTTGCTTGGCGTATGTATGGGCCTGGGACAATAGGATGGGGGTCAGTCCTTCGTATTCTATCTTTATATACATAAAATGATTGGTCCAAGAGGGGAGAAGCAAGCCCTTCAGTGATCGGCCTTTCTGAGCCTTGTCTAGAGGAAGAAATCATGATAGTAACAAGTCCTTTTAGGTTTGGGGAGAGTTAAATGGACATATGACATTTGCAAGACTATCAGAGCTGGGTATTTGGAAATTTGAGGAGTAGAGCAAGGAAAGATGACAGAAGAAATACCTAAAGTTTATCTAAGTGGATTCTGGGAGCTATAGAGGGTTGTAGGCAGGGATTGGACTTGTGTGGCTATGTGGGAGAATTATAGGTGACAAAGCAAGAGCTCCAAAACCTGTCCTCCTAGAGCAAGCTCTGGGCTCAAAAGGAACCCAGTGGCTCATGCCTATAATCCTAGCTACTCTGGAAGCTGAAATCTGAGGATTACACTTCAAAGCCAGCCTGGGCAGGAAAGTTTGTGATACTGTTATCTCCAACAAACCACCAGAAAACCTGAAGTGGCTCTGTGGCTCAAGTGGTAAAGTGCTAGCTTTGAGCTGAAGAGCTAAGGGACAGTGCTCAGGCCCAGAGTTCAAGCATCTCGACCAACCAAAAAAAAAAAAATTCTCAGCCAGGTGCTAGTGGCACAGGCTTGTCCTAGTTACTCAGGAGGCTGAGATCTGAGGATCGTTGTTTGAAGACAGGTCAGATAGGAAAGTCTGTGAGACATTTTTTTTTCCTCCTTTAGCTGTGGGGCTTGAACTCAGGGCCTCTGTGAGCCTCTTTGTGCTCAAGGCTATCTCTCTGATTTGGGCAACAGTGCTACTTTTGGTTTTTGAGTGGTTAATTGGAGATAAGAGTCTCACAGGACTTCTGTTTCTGCCAAGGCTGGCTTTGAACCTTGATCCTCAGGTATCAGCCTCCTGAATAGCTAGGATTACAAGTGTGAGCCACTGTACCTGGCTGTGAGACTTTTATCTCCAATTAATCTCCAGAAAACCAGAAGTAGCACTGTGGCTCAAAGTGGTAGATCATTAGACTTGAGCAAAAAGAGCTCAGGGACAAAGCCCAGGCCCAGAGTTCAAGCCACATGATTTACACAAACAAATAAAAAACTTATTCTGAAATAAGGCAGTTGGGTTCTGAGAGGGGAAGGACACCACTGAGATCTGGTTCACCTTTAGAAGCTCCAGGAAGCCTGATGTATGACTGTAAGCCTAGCTACTCAAGGAGCTAAGATCTGAGAGGATAAAATTAGAAGCCTGCCTGGACAGACAAATTGGAGAGCCTCCTATCTCCAATTAATCTGCAAAAGCTGGAAGTGAAGGTGTGGCTCAAGTGGTAGAGTGCTATAACCTTGAGCAAAAAAAAAGCTAAGGGACTGCACCCAGTACCAACACATACACAAAAAGGGTCTCTTAGAACCTACTGTGTGATGGTATCCTGGGAGCGAAGGGAAGGGGAAGAGGGGAGGGCCTGAGGTCAATTTGGGGCCTTCCTATCTTCTCCCCACTGCAATGACCCTTGGTGATGTCTCCTAGAAGAGGATCTCTTCTGATCAGACCTGAGGCCTTACTGCCAGTGCCTGGAGGACAAGGAACATGGTACTAATCTTATGCCCAGATAAGGATCCCCAAAGACCACCAAGGAGTCATTTCTGATGTAAGCACATGAAAGTCGTTTGTTACAAGCTTGAGCCTGGACTTACAACCATCACCGATGCAGCGGGGTCAGAGTTGAGAGTCATGTCCCTTTCTTCAGCAGGGTTTTAAAGGGTTTCAGGGCATTCTATACACCATAGCATCTCTTAGCAAATTATATCACACCGCGGAAAATTCATAAAATACTTCTAAAAGATGATTAGTTTAACCAGTGGCAGGAACTGACCAGGGAATGGGGGTTGGCTGGTTCGTGGGGCTGATGCTCTTCAAAATGATTGGCTAAAGCAGATGATCTGAGCTGTGACCTGGTGGTCTTTATCTTGCAGGAATATTTGGAACTTAGCTGTAGTTAGTGGAATTTACTGTAAAGGGGGTTGTTCCTGGAATTTGGGCTTAAGGGGAGTTGCTGATACAGTTCCTGAAGTTTCAGTTATAGTGCCTTAACAGGATGGAATCTAAATCTAAAATGGCTATATTATATTTTGTTCGGGCTTCACACTAAATGCATGCATAGCAAGCCTGGGCCTGGTTAGATGCCTGTAGCTCTTGCACCAAATCCCAATCCCTTCTTTTATTTCAGACAGGCACTGGGGTCAGCAGTGACTTGCTATCAGCATGGTGGCTGGGCATTGACAGCTGGGTGAGGCTTGGGGGATGTGTTGTTGCTAGCTGGTCACAATGTCTTCACTTCTGTCCCTGTCCCATCTCTAAGTTTTTGCCTCAGTTTCTTCTCCTTGTCTCTCTGGATTTTTCTGCATCTCCCCTTCTGTATTTCTCTCCTCTCTGTCTCCTGGTACAACATTAAATTTTCAATGCAATATTAAGGGAAAAACATTAAATATTAAAGTTCTCCTTTTAAAATATTGAGACAAGGGCCAGCTGACATCTGCCCTTGGCCACCTTCCTCATCTTAGGTGGGCATGGATCCTTCCAGATCTTTCCCTTACACATTCAAACATACAGGAAAACTCAGGAGGCTGAGGTTTGAGGATTGAGGTTAAAAGTCAGCCTTGGCAGAAAGCTCAAGGAGACTTTGTTTATATGTGGGTATGTGTGTGCACGCACGCACATCTGTACGTGTGGGTCCTGGGGGCTGGGGAGTTAGGCTTGAGCCATGGCTGGATTTTTTTTTTTTTTTTTTTGTGGATCATGGGGCTTGAACTCTGGGCCTGGGCGCTGTCCTTGAGCTCTTCAGCTCAAGGCAAGCATTCTAGCACTTGAGCCACAGCACCACTCTCCAATTAACCATCAAAAATCCAGCCATCAGCCAGGCTCATGCCTATAGTCCTAGCTACTCAGGAGGCTCAGATCTGAGGATCATGGTTCAAAGCCAGCCCAAGCAGAAAAGTCCCTGAGACTCTTATCTCCAATAAACCATTCAGAAAACTGGAAATGGCTTGGTGACTCAAATGGCAGAGCCTTAGCCTTGAGCTGAAGAGCTGAGGGACAGCGTTCAGTGGATGTCCAGATTTCAAGCCCCATGACCGACCAAAAAAAAAAAAGAAAAAGAAAAAGAGTCTCACTTGAGATTTCTACCTGGGCTAACTTCAAACCTTGTTCCTCAGATCCTAGCCTCTTAGCCTCTTGAGTAGCTAGGATTATAGGCATGAGCCACTAGTGCTTGGCTTATTTCTGGTCTTTGGCAAAATAGGTCAGAGTGAGATTTGAGGGTGAATGCATAAATAGAACCAGCTCATTTTAGGCCCTTTGCTAGGTAGTTCTGCCTGAGACCCCAGTAATCCCCCACCCGCTTCCCTTTTCAGGGCCTGGGGCTTCAATCAGGGCCTGTGTAATGTCCTGAGATTTTGTGCTCAAAGCTAGCATTCTACCACTTGAATCACAGCTTCACTTCTGGCTTTTTGGGTGCTTAATTAGAGATAAGAGTCTCATGGACTTTCCTGCCAGGACTGACTTCGAACTATGATTGCCAGATCTCAGCTTCCCGAGTAGCTAGGATTACAGATGTGAGCCACTGGCAGCTGGCCAAATCTGTTTTCTTTTGGATCACATGACTTTCATTCTTGTCTTTGGACTTGTGTTCTTATTTGAGTTTACCTCCTTGCTTCCCATGTTTTCCTCCAGCCACCTGGGGTTCTAACAGCGTCTGGTTGTCCTCAGGTCCTGTTGCTTTCTCCTACTGGATATGAACATTCTGGCCTGATGTTGGCCTTGGCTTCTGTGCATGGCTCCCACAAAGGCAAGCATACAGGTGAGGGGCTTTATACTGGCTTCTTAGTTCCTCCACTGTGACAGCCCTGATGAGTCCATTAATTGTCACATAAGAATAGGAGGGGGGTTGGGAGGGCGGCTCAGTGGTAGAGCACTTGCCTTGCATGCATGAGGCCCTGGGTTTGATTCCTCAGCATCACATAAGCAAAAAGGAAAAAAAACTGGAAGTGGTGCTGTGGCTCAAGTGGTAAAGCGCTAGCCTTGAGCTGAAGAGCTGAGGGACAGCGCCCAGGCCCAGAGTTCAGGCCCCACGACCGGACCCCCCCCCCAAAAAAAAAAAGAATAGGAGGACAAGCGGGGCACCAGTGGCTCACGCCTGTAATCCTAGCTACTCAGGAGGCTGAGATCTGAGGACAGCGGTTCAAAGCCAGCCTGGCAGGAAAGTCCGTGAGACTCTAATCTCCAACAAACCACTTGAGAACCGGAAGTGGCACTGTGGCTCAAGCGGTAGAGGACTTGCCTTGAGCTGAAGAGCGCAGGGACAACGCCCAAGCCCAGAGTTCAAGCCCATGACCGACCAAAAAAAAAAAAAAAAGAACAGTAGGACACAGCATATCTGTGTACTCCACAACCTCAGGCTGTTTGTACATGAGGGTTGTAACCAAATAGCCTGGCAGGTAGACAACACCTACACCACACTACACCCATTCCCAGATCCACACTAGGCTCCTTCAGGGATGAGACTTAAGATAATAAAGAGAAAAAAGGCCGAAGTGGGGCTATAGTTCAGATGGTAGAGTACTAGCCTTGAGCAGAAATAGCTAAGGGAGAATGTGAGGTCCTGAGTTCAAGCTCCAGTACTAGCACAAAAGGTTAAAACTGAAATAATAACAAGGGGCTGGGAAGGTGTCTCAGTGGTAGAGTGCTTGCCTAGCATGCATGAAGCCCTGGGTTCGATTCCTCAGTACCACATAAACAAAAAATAAATGAAAGAAATAAAATGTAAGGAGAAAAAAATTACTTGGGGCTGGGAAGGTAGCTCAGTGGTAGAGTGGTTTGCCTTGCATGTATGAGGCCCTGGGTTTGATTCCTCAGCACCACATTAGCAGAAAAAGCTAGAAGTGGCACTGTGGCTCAAGTGGTAGAGTGCTAGCCTTGAGCTGAAGAGCTGAGGGACAGCACCCAGGCCCTGAGTTCAGGCCACATGACCAGAAAAAAATATAATAACAATAGGGCTGGGAATGTGGCTTAGTGGTAGAGTGCTTGCCTAGCATTCATGAAGCCCTGGGTTCAATTCCTCAATACCACATAAACAGAAAAAGCCAGAAATGGAGCTGTGGCTCAAGTGGTAGAGTGCTAGCCTTGAGTAAAAGAAGCTCAGGGACAGAGCCCAGACCCTGAGTTCAAGCCCCAGGACTAGCAACAAAATAACAACAAAAATAAAAATAAAAAAAGGACTTTCATTTATCTTTAACAGCTACTTTACTGTCCTTTCTCAGTTCCTTTACCCTCTGAGTCCAGCTTGCTTGTAGTAGCTTTAGGGTGTGGTATTGGGTAGATGAGACTTCGTTCGTTACTGTGAAGTCTGCTGGGGGAACAACCCTCGTGAAAGCACGAAGCTGCCAGAAACAAGTCATCAACTGTCAATCACTTGACTGTGAGTCAGCAAAGGACCCCAGACTCTGAGGTCACTCCTGCATCTGCTTAGGTCACTTTCTGAACACGTTGGTCATACCTCCTTCAGACAGTGAGAGATTTCTCAGGCGCTGAGATCACTTCTGCATCTGCTGCAGTCACACCTCCCTGCCTTTCCTTATGTAATCCCTCTCAACCACAAGTTTCCTCTCTTCTCTTCTTCTTCTTCCTCTTCTCCCCCTCTACTCTCTCTGAATGCCTCCATCTTGTGCAGTTTGTCAGTTTGCTGTCTGTCTCCCACTGGGGGTTCCCCCCCACCCCCGCCCTGCAATAAACTTTTTTGCCTGAACCACATGGTGATCTCCTTTTGGTGAACCTTACATCTGGAATTGCTGGGTCTTCTCTTCTCTCTCTGAGGGACAATCTGCCTCCTGACCCCCCATTGTCTGACTCAAACTGCTGAAAGCAGGAGGAACTCTACCTCAGATTCTCAGCTTCATTCATGCATCCACTACACTGTCTCCTCTCTACATCTGGTGAGTGACTTCTGTCTATGGGCCATCTATTCATCTGCTGTCTTTTTCTTTTGTCAGTCGTGGGACTTGAACTCTGGGCCTGGGCACTGTCCCTCAGCTTTTCAGCTCAAGGCTAGCACGCTACCGCTTGAGCCACAGTGCCACTTCCAGCCTTTTCTGTTTATGTGGTGCTGAGGAATCAAACCCAGGGCCTCATGCATGTGATGCAAGCACTCTACCACTGAGCCACCTTCCCAGCTCTCATCTGCTGTCTTTTTTGACCATGCCAGAGGGATCCCCTATTCCTTTGGGCCAGTCTCTTCTTATTTTAGGGACACCTGAATCGAGAATTTGACTCTATGTCCTTGTAGATCCCCTCTCTATATCCTTGTGGACCTCCTTCTATGTCCTTATTGGACTCCTACATGCTCACTAGATTATTCCATAAAACCAAAATAGCCTTATATGCTAAAGAAGTGGCCTCAATGGCTCTGCTCTTTGGCTTGGGCCCTCGAAGAGTGTGACGAAGGCTGGGTCAGGTAATAAGTACTTTTCCTTTTGCATAATATCATTTGTTCCCTCATTCTCTCACTCTCATCCGCATAGTTCATTTTCATCAATGTCCAATGTGCGCCACTGCTGAACCTTTTCATCCTTTTTCCTTTGATTCTGTGCCTTTCCTCTACCTTCCCACAAATGTGCATGTGAATAAGCCTTATATAAGGTAAAGAATACAGAGTTGGGCTGGGAAAGTGGCTCTTGCCTTGCATGCATGAGGCCTTGGGTTTGATTCCTCAGCACCACATAAGCAGAAAAAGCCAGAAGTGGCGCTGTGGCTCAAGTGGTAGAGCACTTGCCTTGAGCTGAAGAGCTGAGGGACAGCGCCCAGGCCCAGAGTTCAGGCCCAGACCAACCAAAAAAAAAAAAGAATACAGAGTCATCAGAAAAAGAAAAAAATAATTTAAGAAAAAGGTATTTGGTAGGGCATCAGTGGCTCACTCCTATAATCCTAGCTACTCAAGAGGCTGAGAAAGCCAAGCCTGGGCAGGAAGGTCCATGAGACTCTTTTTTGGTCGGTTGTGGGACTTGAATTCTGGGCCTGGGTGCTGTTCCTCAGCTCTTCAACTCAAGGCTAGCGCTCTGTCACTTGAGCCATAGCATCACTTCTAGTTTTCTGATGGTTAATTGGAGATAAGAGTCTCACAGACTTTCCTGCCCGGGCTGGCTTTGAACTGCAATCCTTAGCCTTCTGAGTAGCTAGGATTACAGGCATGAGCCACCAGTGCCAGCTTCCATGAGACTCTTATTTTTTTTTTTGGTCTGGTTGTGGGGCCTGAACTCTGGGCCTGGGCGCTGTCCTTCACCTCTTCAGCTCAAGGCTAGTGCTCTACCACTTGAGCCACAGTGCCACTTCCGGCTTTTTTCTTTTTGCTTATGTGGTGCTGAGGAATCGAACCCAGGGCCTCAGGCAGGCAAGGCAAGCTCTCTACCACTGAGCCACCTTCTCAGCCCTCCATGAGACTCTTATCTCCAATAAACTACCAGAAAACCAGAAGTGGCACTGTGGCTCAAGTGGTAGAGTGCTAACCTTGAGCTGAAGAGCTGAGGGAAAATGCCCAGGCCTAGAGTTCAAGCCTCACGACTGACAAAGAAAAAAAAGAAAAAGAAAAGAAAAAAGAAAAAGGTCCTTTGTTTCCATATCTTTGGAGTTCTTTCAGTATGTATCTTATTTTATATACATATGAAGAGACCCTTGGGTATTATACCTTTGTGATTTTCTCCTAAGACTATTCTCTTTTGGTCTCAATGTATTTATCTAGAATTTTGTGTATTTTGTCATGTCCCATTGTGTTTTAGATCTAACTTTAGATCTTGGCTCACCTCACTTAACATGATTTGGTTTAGTTCCATCCATTTCCCTGCAAATGACATTATTTTATTCTTTCTAATGACTGTATAAAATTCCATTGTATATATAGGTTTTTTTTTTTTTTGGGGGGGGGGTCCGGTCGTGGGCCTGAACTCTGGGCCTGGGCGCTGTCCCTCAGCTCTTCAGCTCATGGCTAGCATTCTACCACTTGAGCCACAGCAACACTTCCGGCTTTTTCTGTTTATATAGTGCTGAGGAATCAAACCCAGGGCCTCATGCATGCAAGGCAAGCGCTCTACCATTGAGCCACCTTCCCAGCCCTTCATTGTATATATAGGTACCACATTTTTGGCATCTATTGTGGGGCATCTGGGTTGTTTCCATATCTTGGCTATTGTGTATAGTGCAGTGATAAGCATGGATGCTCATGTGTCTTTATCATATCCTGGTTTATGATTCTCAGGGCAGATGACTAGGAGTGGTATTATTGGCTTGTAGTTTTTTGTTTTGCCAGTCCTGGAGCCTGAACTCAGGGCCTGGGCACTGTCCTTGAACTTCTTTTTGTACTCTACCACTTTAAGCCACAACACCACTTCCGGTTTTTTTCTGTTTATGTGGTATTGAGGAATTGAACCCAGAACTTCATGCAAGGCAAGCACTCTACCACTAAGCTTCATTCCCAGCCCCTATCTATGTTTACTTTTCTGAGGAACCTCCAGACTACTTTTCAGAGTGGTTGTACTAGTTTATGTTCCCACCAGCAGTGCAGTAGGGTTGCTTTTCCCCCACATCCCCACCAGCATTTGTTGTTGTCAGAATTCAAAATGTGGCCACTCTAACTGGGGTAAGATAGTATCTCATGGTTGTTTTTATTTGCATTTCCTTTATGGTCAGGAATAATGAGCACTTCCTCTTTTTTTTTTTTTTTTCTTGTAAGTTATGGGGCTTGAACTCTGGGCCTGGGCCTTGTCTCTCAGCTTTTCAGCTCAAGGTGAGTGCTCTACCACTTGAGCCAGACCTCCACTTCCAGTTTTCAGAGTGGTTTATTTGAGATAAGACTTTCATGGACTTTCCTGCCTGGGCTGGCTTTAAACCATGATCCTCAGATCTCAGCCTCTTGAGTAGCTAGGATTACAGGCGTGAGCCACTGGTGCCTGGCGAAACTTTTTATTTTAATGTAATCCCTCTTGTCCAGTTTCTCTCCTAGAGCCCCTGGGACTCTATTCAGGAAGTTTCGGCCTGTACCTATAAATTCTGATGTTTCTCCTACTCTCTCTTGTAGTAGTTTCAGAGTTTTGGGTGTGATGTTGAGATCTTTGATCCGTTTTGAGTTGATGTTGGTGCATGGTGACAAGCAGGGATCCACTTTTAGTTTTCTCCATATGGTTGCCCAATTTCCTCAGCACCAATTGTTAAAGAGGCTATGTTTTTTCCACTGAATGTCTTTGCTTCCTTTGTCAAATATCAGGTGACTGTAAGTGTGTGGTTTTATTTTTGGGTCTTCTAATCTGTTCCATTGATCTTCAGGGCTATCTTTGTGCCAATACCAAGCTGATCATTGATGCTGGCTGTGTTGATGTGGTGAATTACATTTATTGATTTGCATATGTTGAACCAGCCTTGCAGCTGTGGGATGGAACCTACTTGGTCATGATGTATATTTTTTTTTATTTGTTTCTGGATTCTGTTAGCTAATATGTTATTGAGGAGATTTGCATCTGTGTTCATTAGAGAAATGGGTCTGTAGTTCTCTTTTTCGTTGTTCCTTACCTGGTTTTGGGATGAGTGTGATATTGGCTTCATAGATTGAGTTTGAGATTGCTTCTTCTGCTTCTATTTTATGGACAAGCTTATGGGCAAGTTCATCTTTAAAAGTCTTAGAGAATTCAGTGGTGAATCCATCCAAGCCTGGGCATTTCCTTGTTGGAAGACTTCTGATTACTACCTCTATATCATTTCATGTTATTGGTTTGTTTAGCTGATTTATATCTTTTGGGTTCAGTTTAGGCAGTTTTTATATTTCTAGAAATTCATCCATCTCTACTAGATTTTCCTTCTTTAGTGAGTATAATTTTTTTTTTTTTGGTCTGTTGTGGGGCTTGAACTCTGGGCCTGAGTGCTGTCCCTCAGCTCTTCAGCTCAAGGCTAGCGCTCTACTACTTGAGCTACAGCACCACTTCTGGTTTTCTGGTGGTTTATTGGAGATAGGAGTTTCACAGATTTTCCTGCCTGGGCTGGCTTTGAACCACGATCCTCAGATCTCAGCCTCCTAGACTAGCTAGGAATACAGATGTGAGCCACTGGCGCCTGGTATGAGTATAGGTTTTGAAAGTAGTTCTTTATATTCATTTGGATTTCTTGGATGTTTGTTATAATGTTTCCTGTGGTCTCTGATTTTGTTTATTTGAATTTTCTCTCTTCTTTTTTTTGTTAATCTCACTAGTGGCCAGTTTTTTAAATTAATTAAAAAACCCCAACCTTTTTGTTTTACTGATTTTATGTATACTATTTTTGGTTTTAATTTAATTGATTTCTGCCCTAATCTTTGCAATCTCTCCCCATCTAATAGTTATATATTTTATTTATTTATTTATTTTGATGGTCATGGGGCTTGAACTCTTGGCCTGGGCACTGTCCCTCAGCTCTTTAGGTCAAGATGAGCACTCTACCACTTGAGCACAGAGCCACTTCTGGCTTTTTCTGTTTATGGGGGGCTAAGGAATCGAATCCAGGGCCTCATGCATGTGAGGCAAGCATTCTACCACTGAGCCACCTTCCCAGCCCTAGATTTGATTTTTTTCTTGCTTTTCTACCAGTGTTAATTGCATCATGAGGTTATTTACTTGAGCTATGTCTGTTTTCTTTATGTGTGAGCCTAGGGTATAAACTTTTCTCTTAGCACTACCTTTTCTGAATCCCAGAAGTTCCATTGTGATGTTTTCATTTTCATTGAGTTATAAGAACTTTGTAATTTCTTCCTTAATTTATTCTGTGACTCAGGTGTTATTCAGTAGTGTGTTGTTTAGCCTCCATGTATTTGAATAATTTCTGCAGTATGTTTTGTTGTTGAGAACTAGTTTAATTCCACTGTGGTCAGATGGGTTGCAAGGGATTATGCCAATTCTCTTGCATTTGCTTAGGTTCGTTGTGTGAACTATGATGTGGTGTATTTTGGAGAATGTTCCATGGGCTGCTGAGAAGAATGTGAATTGGGTCATTATTGGGTAGAATATTCTGTAGATAGCTGTTAAGTCCATTTGGGTTATGGTGTCATTTAGTTCGAAGGCTTCTTTACTTATCTTTTGTTTGGTTGACCTGTCCTTCAGTGAGAGTGGGGTGTTAAAATCTTCCATTATTATTGTGTTTGGGTCTATCTTGTTCTGTAAGTCTTAAAGTATTTGTTTAATGTATTTAGGTGCTCCATTGTTTGGTGCATAAATATTGACCACTGTGATTTTTTCTTCATTGATTTTTTTTTCCTTTATTAATATGTGATAACCTTTCTTGTTTCTTTGTACTGATTTTAATGAGAAGTCTATTTTATCAGCTATCAAAATGGTTACTCCTGCCTTCTTGCAGGGTGTGAAAGGATCCGTCACATCCATCCCAGGGGACCACACAGAGGCAGGCAGGCACAGGAGAAAGATTATTACAAGGTTTACTAGAGGAGCCATATTTTCCCCCGGAGAGAGAGCGCGTGGCAGCCTTCACTATCTAGTAGCAGCAGGGTCTGGGTAGAGAGAGGGAGTGGCCAGCAGGAGCTCCAGGGCAGGGAGGAGCTCAGGTCTGGGTGGAGCTGAGGACCAAAGGTGGGCTTAATGCTTACAGGGTGCATTTGCATGGAAGATATTATTCTCTCCCTAGACTTGGAGTTTGTTTTTATCTTTGACTGTGAGATGGGTTTCTTGGAGTCAACAAATAGATGATTCTTGTTTTTTTGATCCAATCTGCTATTCTTTTTTTCTTTTGATTAGGGAATTGAGTCCATTAATGTTTAGGATTATTATAGAGAGATATATCATGCTTCCTGCCATTTTCTTGCTTTCCTGTATTTTGCTTTTTTCCTTTTCCTGTGCTTATTAAATTGGTCTTCTAGTGATTTTTTTTTTTTTTTTTTGTCGGTATGGGGCTTGAACTCGGCCTGGGTGCTGTCCCTCAGCTTTTTAGCTCAAGGCTAGCTCTCTACCACTTGAGCCACAGCTCCACTTCTGGACTTCTCTGCTTATGTAGTGCTGAGAAATTGAACCCAGGGCCTCACGCATGCAAGGCAAGCACTCTACCAGTGAGCCAGCTTCCCAATCCTTTCTAGTGATTTTTGTCTGATGTGTTTCCTTGATTTTGACTCAGATTGTATTCCTCCCCTTAGCATTCTTTGTAATGCTGGTTTAGTGTTCATGAATTCCTTTAATTTTTTGCTTGTCATGTAAGGTTTTGGTTTCACCATCAAATGTAAATGGTAGCTTTGCTTGGTACGCCAGTTTGGGTTTGCAGGTGTTGATCTTCATGGTTTGGATGATACCATTCCAGGCTCTCCTTATGTTGAGAGTTTGTGTGGAGAGGTCTACAATGATTATGATTTTCATTCCATTGTAATATAGCTCCTTCTTTGATTGTGTAACATTTAAAATCAGTTCTTTATTTTTCAGGTCTAATTTTTTTTTACTATGATGTGTCTAGAAGTGTTTCTTTTTGGATCCAGTCTACTAGGGATTCTATATGTTTTTGTTAGGTGGGTGAGATTTTTCTCTTAAGATTGGGTACGTTCTCTTTTATTATTATTGTCAATCTCAATTATGTTTTTGTCTTTTAAGACTGGAGAAGTTCTCTCTCTCTTTTTTTTTTTTAGAAGTTCTCTTTTATTATTGTACTGAATAGATTTTTTTTGAGGTTTTTGCTATTGAATTTTCTCCCTCTCGATCCCCACTATGTATAAATTTGATCTTTTGGCTGAATATGCCAATTCTTGGATTTCCCTTTGGTAGGTTCTGAGTGTTTTTTCGATATCCTTGACTTTTTATTCTAGCTTCTCTGTTTTATCTTCGACTCCTGATATTCTGTTTTCCATTTCACTTATTCTGTTATCTAGGCATTCTATTGTGGTTTGCACTGTGGAAATTGAACCTTTTATGCTCCTGAGATCAGTTCTTACAGTGTTAATTTAATGAGGTGTTTAGTGTTTCTAGTTTTATTTCCATATTTTTTTGGGAATTGTCTTTGGTTTTCTGAATTGTCTTTGTCATTTCTTCTTTCTGATCTTGAAATTGTTTTTGCATCTTCCCTTTTATTTCATTGGCCGATTCTGTCATCATTTCTGGAAGGTTCTTCTGTTCTCCATCACTTCTTCAATTTCACTGGGGTCCTTTCCTGTGTTGTTGGCTTTTGGATTTGGTTTGTAGTCTTGATTGTTCATGAATCTTGTAATCTTTCATTGTGATTTACGCATTTGGGTTCAGGGATTGCCTGAGCTTGTCTTGTTTGTGTCTAACAGGTAGCAGCCCTCACTAGGCCTGGGTTAGCTCACACTGGGTGTACTAGCCCACACTGGGTCCTTGGGCTAGCAAGCTCCTGTGTACATGCTTGGCCCCAGGCTAACTGAAAGGAACTTGTTCCAGTCTGCAGCTGGGGCTGGGGGGAGATTAGATTTGGGCCTCTGGGATGAGCTCATACTTCAAAAGGGTGTGTGGGATTTTGTTGGTGCTTTGGCCATAGGTTGGTTCTCCCTCTCAGGTGGCTGGTGCTTGGCTTGTGCATGTGTGTGCATGCACTCAGAGGCTCTGGGGGAGTGGTCTGCCAGCAGCTGCTTGACTGGATCTGTCTGCTATGGAGGGCTGGTGGACAGAAGCTTCAGGCCTCAAGGAGGCATCAGCTTTGGAAGGGGTGGACTCTCCATAAGTGTGCAAGATTTTGTTTGTGCTTTGGCCCCAGGTTGGTTCTCCCCCTTAGGTGATAGGTGCTTGGTTGGTGGCTTGTGGGTACATGAGTATGTGTGGTGCCAGCAGCAGCTCAATTGGATCTGTCTGCTGTGGAAAGATGGGGAGTAGCTTCAAGTCATCAGGATGGGCAGAGTGGGCATGAGGCTTGGAAAAGGGTAGGCTCTTCTGGGTGCTCGAATTTTTTTTATTTTTATTTTTGTGTTGAAATTGAAGAATCATCATCATTTCATCTCAGAGAAGTACGGGATTAGTGTGCTCTCAGTGGTACAATAGTGAGGCTGTACCATCATGTGCCCTCATCAAACCATGGGCTTAGGTCACCATCTAGTGTTAACATAGTGAAGGTGCACCACAGGAGCTTCAACTAGGGAGACCTCTTGTGGTGAAAATAAAGACTCACCATCATGGGCTGGGAGGTTACCTCATTAGTAGAGTGCTTGCCTCGCCTGCATGAGGCCCTGGGTTGGATTCCTCAGCACCACATAAGCAGAAAAAAGCTGGACGTGACACTGTGGTTCAAGTAGTAGGGCACCAGCCTTGAGCTGAAGAGCTGAGAGCCAGCGTCCAGGCCCAGAGTTCAGCCCCGACGACTAACAACAACAACAAAAAAGAATCAACATCATTAGCTCTCATTGAAGTATGCGCTTAGGGTGTCCTCTTATGGTGAAAGTGAAGAATCATGTAGAATGTGGTTTGATGTTCTGACACATGGAAAGGAACTTGACAGAATTTCACTGGCTTCAAGGCTTCCCATGGAAACTCCGTGGAAATATCTGCTTCTTAATACTACATGGTGTCTGCTTCTCTCTTGAATACTGGCAAAGCAACTCAGAATATACAATCATTGCATTGTGTTCAAGATTTAAGATCCAGGATTTACATTTCTTTGGCATGTTTATGGAATGGTTGTTGTTAGCCTAATGAACTCTCACATGCAGAAAGGGGTTGAAGGATCTGAGCCATGGGAAGCTATCTAAAAGCATTTTACTGATTTCAAGGCTTCCTAGGAAGAATTCCAGTTTCTTTGACCCAGTATGCCCTGGAAATATCTGCTTCTAAATACTGCATGGTTGCTCTGCTACTCACTTGAATTTTGGCAAAGCAAGTCAGTTTGCAGTGCTGAACAATTTGAACTTAGATTCTTTTTCCTGGTTGTAAGCCTTCAGAGCAGGATATCAGGTTTCCCTTATCCCGTAGGACTATGGACTCTGATTGGGAACATCTGCTTCTAAATCCTAAAAGGTACATATTGGCTGGGGGATTTTTACACAGTTTCTCATTTTGATGTGCTGAGTAAAAATGAATGGTCATTTCAGTGTGTTCTAGATTTCAGAACAAGAAGTAGGTTTCTTTGAACAGAAATGTTTACGGAAGCTGACTGGAGAGCTCAGCCTCCAAATCCTGAATGGTTGTTGTTAGCCCAAAGAACTCTCACACTCAAACTGGGGCTGGCCTTCTTTGCCATAGGAAGGAAACTAACATCATTTCACTTGCCTCAAAGCTTCCAGGAAGAATTCCAGTTTCTTTCACCAAGTATGCCCATGGAAGCTCCATGAAAATATGTGCTTCTAAATACTACAGGGTTGCTGCTACACGGTTGAATTTTGCCAAAGTTGACTCAGTTTGTGTTGCTGAACAATTTGAACTGAAGAGCTCTGGACTTGCTTCAAATCTTCAGACTTGTCTTTCAGGTTTTCTTTTTCTTTGTCTTTTCTTTTTTTTGTCAGTCATGGGGCTTGAACTCTGGGCCTGGGCACTGTTCCTGAGCTCTTCAGCTCAAGTCAAGTGCTCTATTACTTGAGCCACAGTACCACTTCTGGTTTTCTGATGGTTTATTGGTGATAAGAGTCTCACGGGAAAGCGGTAGAGCACTCACCTTGAGCTGAAGAGCTCAGGGACAGTTCCCAGGCCCAGAGTTCAAGCCCCATGACCGACCAAAAAAAAAAAAAAGAGTCTCATGAACTTTCCTGCCTGGCCTGGATTTGAACCACAATCCTCAGATCTCAGCTTCCTGAGTAGCTAGGATTACAGATATGAGCCACCAGCTCCCAGCACCTTTCAGGTTTTCTTTATTCCATAGGACTATGGATGCTGATTTGAACATCTGCTTCTAAATCCTAAAAGTTGGATTGTGGCCAGAGAAGCTTTTACACAGTTTGCTGATTAATTAAGAAGCATGTAGGTCATTAAACTGTATTCTAGATTTCAGAACCAGGTTTCAGGTTTCTTTGACCAGACATGTGTATGGAAGCTGAGTGGAAATAGCCTCTAAATCCTGAACAGTTGTTATTAGTGAAATAAACTCTCTCATGCTGGCTGGGGTTTGAGGATCTGAGCCATGTGAAGGAACCTAACAGTATTTCACTGGTTTCAAGGCTACCTAGGAAGTATTCCAGTTTCTTTGACCCAGTATGACCATGGAAACTCCCTGGAAATATCTGCTTCTAAGTACTACATGGTTGCTCTGTTACCCACTTGAATTTTGCAAAGCAACTCAGTTTGTGGTTCTGAACAATTTGAACCTAAAAGCACTGTAACGATTGCAAGCCTTCAGACCAGGTTTTCAGATTTCCTTTATCCCATAGAACTATGAATGCTGACTGGGAACATCTGCTTCTAAATCCTAAAAGATAGATATTGGCCAGTGGAACTTTTACAGTCACTCAGACAGGCTAAGTAAGATGAGCAGATGGTCCTTGTACTGTGTTCAAGATTTCAGAACCAGAATTCAGGTTGCTTTGACCAGGCATGTTTATGGAAGCTGACTAGAAAGATCAGCCTCCAAATCCTGAATGGCTTTTGTTAGCTCAAAGAATTCTCACATGCAAATGGGTTTAAAGTTCTTTGCTACAGCAATGAACCTAACAGAATTTTACTAGCTTCAAGGCTTCCTAGGAAGAATTCCAGTTTTTTTTGACCCAGTATCCCTATGGAAGCTCCCTGGAAATACGTCTTTCTAAATACTACATGGTTGCTGCTTCTCGCATGAATATAGTTTGAACTTAAATGCTCTATACTGTCTGCAAGCCTTCAGACCAGGCTTCCAGGTTTCCTTTAGGCCATAGGACTATGTATCCTGATTGGGAACATCTGCATTCAAGTCCTAAAAGGTGGATGTTGGCTGGTGGAGCTTTTAGACAGACAATTTGATGTGCTGAGTAAGATGAACATACAGTTATTACACTGTGTTCAAGATTTCAGAACAAGGATTCAGGTTTCTTTGACCAGACATGTTTATGGAAAGTGACTGGAAATATCAGCCAGTAAGTACTGAACAGATGTTATTAGCTGAATGCACTGGGTTTGAGGTTCTGAGCCATGGGTACCTAACAGCATTTCACTGCCTTCAAAGGTTTCTAGGAAGAATTCTGGTTCCTCAGACCAAGTATGCCCATGGAAGCTCCTTGGAAATATCTGCTTCTAAATACATGGTTGCTGTTACCCACTTGAATTTTGGCAAAACAACTGACTTTGAGGTCATGAACAATTTGAATCTAAGAGCTGTGAACTGGCTGCAAGACTTCTGCTCCAGCTTTCAGGGTTCCTTTACTCGAAAAGAATGGATGCTGATTGAGAACATCTGGTTGTAATTCCTAAAAGGTGGATGTTGGGCAGTAGAGCTTCTACACTGTCACTCAGTTTGATGTGCTCAGTAAGATGAACCTATGGGCATTGCACTGTGTTCAAGATTTCAGATAAAAAATTCAAGTTTCGGGGCTGGGAAAGTGGCTCAGTGGTCGAGCGCTTGCCTTGTATGCATGAGGCCCTGGGTTCAATTCCTCAGCACCACATAAGCAAAAAGAAAGAAGCCGGAGGTGGCACTGTGGCTCAAGTGGTAGAGCACTAGCCTTGAGCTGAAGAGCTGAGGGACAGTGCCCAGGCCCAGAGTTCAAGCCCCACGACCGAGCCCTCCCCCCTCCAAAAAAATTCAAGTTTCTATGACCAGACATATTTATGGAAGATGATTGGAAATAGCAGCCTCTAAATATGGAATGGTTGTTGTTAGCTGAATGACCTCTTGCAAGAGGCCTGGGTTTGAGATTCTGAGTTATGAGAACCTAACAACATTTCACTGGTTTCAAGTATTCCTGGAAAAAATATGTATTTTTTTCACCCAGTATGCCATGGAAGCTCTGTGGAAATATCTGCTTCTAAATACCACAAAGTTACTGATACCAGCTTGAATTTTGTCAAAGCACCTCAGTTTGAAGTGCTGAACAATTTGAGCCTAAGACTTCTGCAGTAGCTGTAAGTGTTCAGATGAGGCATTTAGGTTTCCTTTACCCCACAGGAGTATGGACACTGATTGGGAACATCTGCTTCTAATTCCTAAAAGGTAGATGTTGTCAGGTTGAGCTTTTGGACAGTCACTCAGTTTGACATGATGAGTAAGATAAACCTATGGTCATCGCTCTGTGTTCAAGAGTTGAGAACAAGGATTGAGGATGTTTTGACCAAACATGTTTGTGGAAGCTGACTGGAAATATCAGCCTCTAAATACTGAATGGTTGCTGGTAGCCCAATGAACTGTTGCATGAACACTGGGTTTGAGGTTCGGAGCCATGGGAAACTAACAGCATTTTATAGGCTTCAAGGATTCTTAGAATTTTGGTTTCTTTGACTCAGTATGCCCATGGAAGCTTCCTGGAAATATCTGTTTCTAAATACCACAAGTTTACTGATAGAAGATTGAATTTAGTCAAAGCAACTCAGTGTGAGGTGCTGAACAATGAACCTAAGAATTCTGCATTGCCTGTAAGCATTCAGAAGAGGCATTCAGGTTTTCTTTACCCCATAGGACTATGTAGATTGATTGGGAACATCTGCTTCTAATTCTCAAGAGGTGATGTTGGCCAGTTGAGCTTTTACACATTCGCTCAGTTTGATGTGCTGAGTAAGATGACCCTACGCTTAGTGTACTTTGTTCAAGATTTTAGAAGAAGGATTCAGGCTTCATTGACCAGACATGTTTATGGAAGCTGACTGGAAATATCATCCTCTGAATACTGAATGGTTGTTGTTAGCTGAATGAACTTGTTGTTGTTGGTCATGGTGCTTGAACTCTGGGTTTGGGTGCTGTCCCTCAGCTCTTCAGCTCAAGGCAAGCGCTCTACCACTTGAGCCACAATGCCACTTCCGGTTTTCTGGTGGCTTATTGGAGATAAGAGTCTAACAGACTTTCTTGCCCAGGCTGGATTTGAACCATGAAACTCAGATCTCAGCCTCTTGGGTAGCTAGGATTACAGGTGTGAGCCACTGGTGTCTGGCTTGGGTGAATGAACTCTTGCACACACCATGGGCACCTAATAGCATTTCACTGGTTTAAATGGTTCCTAGGAAGAATTCTGGATTCTTTGACCCAATATGCCCACTGATGCTCTCTGGAAATATCTGCTTCTAAATACTACATGGTTGCTTCTACCCTCTTGAATTTTTGGCAAAGCAACTTTGTTTGAGATGCTGGGCAATTTGACTCTAAGAGATCTTGACTGGTTTCAATCCTTCAAACAAGGCTTTCAGGTTTGCCTTACCCCATAGGACTATGGACACTGATTGGGAACATCTGCTTCTAAATCCTAAAAGGTGGATGTTGGCAAGTCGAGCTGTTAGACAATCCCTCAGTTTCATGTGCTGAGTACGATGAACCTATGGGCATCACACTGTGGTTAAGATTTCAGAATAAGGATTCAGGTTTCTTAGACTAGACACATTTATGGAAGGTGACTGGAAATATTAGACTCTAAATACTGAATGGTTGCTATTAGATGAATGAACCCTGGCATGCATACTGGGTTTGAGGTTCTCAGCTATAGGAACCTAACAGCATTTCTCTGGCTTCAAGGCTTCTTATGAAGAATTCTGGTTCCTATGACTCAGTATGCCCCTGGGAGCTCCCTATAAATATCTGCTTCTGAATACTTCATGGTTGCTGCTGCCAGCTTGAATTTTGGCAAAGCAACCCAGTTTGAGGTGGTGAGCAATTTGAATCTAAGAACTCTGGACTGGCTTCATGGATTCAGGTTTCCTTTACTCTATAGGACCATGAACACTGATTGGAAACATCTAATTCCTAAAATGTGGATGTTGGCAAGAGGAGCTTTTACACTGTCACTCAGTTTGATGTACTGAGTAGATGAGCCTATGATCATCTCACTGTGTTCAAGATTTCAGAACAAGGATTCATGTTACTTTGACCAGTCATGTTTATGGAAGCTGATTGGAAATATCAGTCTCTAAATAGTGAATGTTTGTTGTTAGCCATATGACCTCTTGCATGCACACTGGGTTTGAGATTCTGAGCTATGGAAACAACAGCATTTCACTGGCTTCAAGGCATCCTAGGAAGGATTCTATATTCTTTGACATTGTATGCCCATAGAAGCTCCTTGAAAATATCTACTTCTAAATACTACTTGGTAGCTTCTACCCACTTGAACATTGGCAAAGCAACTCAGGTTAGGTGCTGAACAATTTGACTCTAAGAGATCTTCAGTGGCTGTAAGCGTTCAGATGAGACATTCAGATTACCTTTACCCTATAGGAGTATGGATGCTAATTGGGAACATCTGCTTCAAAATCCCGAGAAGTGGATGTTGGCTAGTGGAGCTTTTATGCAGTCACAGTTTGAAGTGCCAAGTAAGATGATGAACTTATGGAGATCACACTGTGTTCAAGATTTCAGTATAAGGGTTCAGGTTTCTTTGACCAGACATATTTATGGCAACTGGTTGGAAATATTAGCCTTTAAATACTGAATGGTTGTTTTTAGCAGAATGAACTCTCGCACACTCTCTGGGAATGAGGTTCTCAGCCATGGGAACCTAACAGCATTTCACTTGTTTAATGGCTTCCTAGGTAGAATTCCAATTTTTTTTTTTTTTGTCGGTTGTGGGGCTTGAACTCTGGGCCTGGGCGCTGTCCCTCAGCTCTTCAGCTCAAGGCGAGCGCTCTACCACTTGAGCTTCAGCGCCACTTCCGGTTTTCTGGTGGTTTATTGGAGATAGGAGTCTCACGGCCTCTCCTGCCCGGGCTGGCTTTGAACCGTGATCCTCAGATCTCAGCCTCCTGAGTAGGTAGGATTACAGGCGTGAGCCACCAGCGCCAGGCGAATTCCAAATTCTTTGACCCAGTATGTCCATTAATTTTCCCTGGTCATATCTGCTCTAAAATACTACATTGTTGTTTCAACACACTTGAATTTTGGCAAAGCAACTCTGTTTGAGGTGCTGGGAAGTTTGAATCTAAGAGCTCTCAACTGGCTGTAAAGCTTCACACAAGGCTATCAGGTTTGCCTTACCACATAGGACTATGGCCACTGATTGGGAAAATCTGCTTCTAATTCCTAAGAGGTGGATGTTGGCCAGATAAACTTTTACAGTCATTCAAGTTTCTATGACTAGACATGTTTATGGAAGCTGACTGCTATATCAGCCTCTAACTACTGTTGTTAGCCGAATGACCTCTTGCAAGCGGCCTGTGTTTGAGATTCTGAGCCATGAGAACCTGACAACATTTCTCTGGCTTCAAGTTTTCCTAGGAAAAATTCTATTTCTTTCACCTAGTATGCCCATGGAAGCTCCCTGGAAATATCTGCTTTTTAATACCACAAATTTAGTGATACCACCTTGAATTTTGTCAAAGCAACTCAAATTGATGTGCTGAACAATTTGAACCTAAGACCTTTGTAGTGGCTGTGAGCATTCAGATGAGGTATTTAGGTTTCCTTTACTCTGCAGGGATATGGATGCTGATTGGGAAAATCTGCTTCTAATTCCTAAGAGGTGGATGTTGGTCAGATGAACGTTTACACAGTCACTCAGTTTGACATGCTAAGATGACCCGATGCTAATTACACCGTGTTCAAGATTTTAAAAGAAGGATTCAGGTTTCTTTGGTCAGACATGTTTATGCAAGCTGACTGGAAATATCAGTCTCTAAATACTGAACGGTTGTTGTTAGCCTAATGACCTCTTGCAAGCCACCTGGGTTTAAGATTCTGAGCCATGAGAATCTAACAGCACTTCACTGGCTTTAGGGCCACCTAGGAAAAAAGTTCTGTTTCTTTGATACAGTATGCCCATGGAAGCATCATGGAAATATCTGCTTCTAAGTACCACAAGGTTACCGATAGCAGCTTGAATTTTGGCAAAGCATCTCAATTTGGGGTTCTGAACAGTTTTAACGTGAGATCTCTCTAGTGGTTGTAAGCGTTAGGAGAAGCATTCAGGTGTGCTTTACCCCATAGAACTATGGACCCTGATTGGGCACATCTGCTTCTAATTCCTAAAAGATGGATGTTGGGGATTGGTGCTTTTACCCAGTCACATAGTTTGATATGCGGAGTAAATGAACCTATGGTCATTGCACTGTGTTCAAAGTTTGAGAACAAGGATTCAGGTTTCCTTGACCAGACGTATTTATGGAAGCTGACCAGAAATATCAGCCTCTAAAGACTGTACGGTTGATGTTAGCTAAATGCCTTCTTCCTTGCACACTGGGAATGAGGTTCTGAGCCATGGGAGCCTAATACCATTTCACTGGTTTCAATGCTTCCTAGAAAGAATTCTGGATTCTTTGACTCAGTATGCCCAATGATACTCCCTGGAAATATCTGCTTCTAAATACTACATGGTTTCTTCTACCCTCTTGAATTGTGCAAAGCAACTCAGTTTTAGATTCTGAACTTGAATGTTAGAGCTCTTGACTGGCTTCAAGAGTTCAGACCAAGATTTCAGGTTTCCGCTAATTAGGAACATCTTTTTTTAAATACTATAGATGGATTTTTTTTCCAGTGGCACTTTTATACAGTCACTCAGTTTGACCTGCTTATTAATATGAATCTATGGTCATTGTACTGTGTTCAAGATTTCAGAATAGGGATTCAGGTTTCTTTGACCAGGTATGTTTATGGAAGCTGATTGTAAATATCAGCCTGTAAATACTGAAAGGTTCTTGTTAGCTGAATGACCCTGCACACACATCGGGTTTGAGGTTCTGTGCTAGAGGAATCTAACAGCATTTCTCTGGCTTTAAGGCTTCCTAAGAATTCCAGTTTCTTTGACCCAATATGCCTTGGAAGCTCTTTGGAAATATCTGCTTCAAAAAAAAAATCACATGGTTGCTGGTACATGCTTGAACTTTGGCAAAGTAATTCAGTTTGAGGTGGTGAGCAATTTGAATTGAAGAGCTCTTGACTGGCTGTAAGGCTTCAGACCAAGCTTTACCTTATACATTAATGACCCCAATTGGAAACATCTGCTACTAACTGCTAAAAGGTGGATGTTGGTGAGTGGAGCTTTTACATTGTCACTCAGTTTGACATGCTGAGTAAAATGAACCTATGGTCATCACAACTGTGTTCAAGATTTCAGAATAAGGATTCAGGTTTTGTGACAAGATATGTTTATGGACTCTGATTGGAAATATTGGCCTCTAAATTCTGAACAGTTGTTGTTAGCTGAATGAATTCTTACATGAACACTGGCTTTGAGGAAAAATTCCAGTTTCTTTGAACCAGTATGCCCATGGAAGATCCATGGTAATATCTGCTTCTAAAAACACACGGTTGCTGCTACCTATTTGTTTTATGGCAAAACAACTCAGTTTGAGGTGCTGAGCAATTTGAATCTAAGAGCTCTCAACTGGCTGCAAGGCTTCAGACCAAGCATTCACGTTTTCTCTACCCGACAGGACTATGGACACTTATTGGGAATATCTGCTTCTTTTTTTTTTGTTTGTTTTTGGGTCCGGTTGTGGGGCCTGAACTCTGGGCCTGGGCGCTGTCCCTCAGCTTTTCAGCAAAAGGCTAGCGCTCTACCGCTTGAGCCACAGTGCCACTTCTGGCTTTTTTTCTTTTTCTTTTGCTTATGTGGTGCTGAGGAATCGAACCCAGGGCCTCATGCATGCAAGGCAAGTGCTGTACCACTGAGCCACCTTCCCAGCCCCGGGAATATCTGCTTCTAAATCCTCAAAGATATATGTTGTCCAATGGAGCTCTTACACAGTCACTCAGTTTGTCCTGCTGAGTAAGATGAACCTATGGTCATCACATTCTGTTCAAGATTTCAAAATAAGGATTTAATTTTCTTTGACAAGACATGTGTATGGAAGCTGACTGGAAATATCAGCCTCTAAATACTGAATGGTGGTTGTTAGATGAAGGACCTCTTGCATGCACACTGGGTTTGAGTTTTTGAGCCATGTGAACCTGACAGCATTTCACTGGCTTTACTGGCTTCAAGGTTTCCTAGGAACAATTCTGGTTCTTTGACCAGTATACCTATGGACGCTTCATGGTAATATCTGCTTCTAAACACCACATGATAGGTGCTACCCATTTTAGTTTTGCCAAAAGAACATAGTTTGAGGTGCTGAGTAATTTGACTGTAATAGCTCTTGACTGGCTGCAAGCCTTCTGACAAGACATCTTATTTTCTTTATTCCACAGAAGTATGCCTGTTGATTGGGACTATCTGCTACTAAGGCCTTAAAATTGGATGTTAGCCAGTGGATCTTTTACCTGTCACTCAATTTGACATGCTCAGTAAGCTGAACCTTAGGTTATCACACTGTATTCAAGATTTGATAACAAGGATTCAGGTTTCTTTGACCAGACATGTTTATGGAAGCTGACTGGAACTATAAGCCTCCAAATTGTTGTTAGCTGAATGTTCTCTTGCAAGTAGCCTGGTTTTGAAGTTCTTAGCCATGAGAACCTAACAGCATTTCACTGGCTTCTAGGCTTCCTCAGTAAAAAATCCTGTTTCTTCTACCCAGTATGCCCATGGAAGCTCACTGGAAATATCTGCTCCTCAATATCACAAGGTTACTGAGTTGTGGCAAAGCCACTCAGTTCGAGGTGGTGAACAATTTGACTTTAAGAGCTGTGCAGTGGCTGTAAGCATTCAGAAGAGGCATTCAGGTTTCCTTTACCACGTAGGACTCTAGATGCTGATTGGGAACATCTGCTTCTAAACCCAAAAAGGTAGATGTTGGCGAGTAGAGAGAGCTTTTACACTCAGTTTGATGTGCTGAGTAAGATGAACCTATGGTCAAGCACTGTGTTCAAGATTTCAGAGCAAGGATTCAGGTTTCTTTGACCAGACATGTTTATGGAAGGTGACTGGAAACATCAGCCCCAAAATACAGAATGGTTGTTGTTATCTGAATGATCTCTTGCAAGTGGGCTGGATTTGAGAATGAGAACCTGGCATCAAGGCTTTCTAGGAAAAATTCCTGTTTCTTTCACCAAGTATGCCTAGGGAAGCTCCCTGGAAATACCACCTTCTTTTTCTTCTTCCCCCTCATCCCCCTCCTCCCCCTCCTCCCCCTCCTCCTCCTCCCTCCCTCCTCCCCCCCCCTCCCCCTTCCTCCTCCTCCTCCTCCTCCTTCTTCTTCTTCCTCCTCTTCTTCTTCTTCTTTTTTTGTTGGCATGGGACTTGAACTCTGGGCCTGGGTGCTGTCCCTCAGTTCTTCAGCTCAAAGCTAGTGCTCTACTACTTGAGCACAGTGCGCTTCAGTTTTCTGAGTGGTTTGTTGGAGATAAAAGTCTCAGGGCCTTTCCTGACAGGGCTGGCTTTGAACCGTAATCCTCAGATCTCAGCCTCCCAAGTAGCTAGGATTACAGGTATGAGCTACTGGTACCTGGCAATAACTGCTTCTTAATACCGTGAGTTTACTGATAATAGCTTGAATTTTGGCAAAGCAACTCAGTTTGAAGTATTAAACAATTTGAACACGAGGGCTCTGCAGTGGCTGTAAGCATTCAGAAGAGGCATTCAGATTTTCTTTATTCCATAGGACTATGGATGCTGATTGGGAGCATCTGCTTCTAATTCCTAAAAGGTGGATGTTGGTGAGTGGAGCTTTTATACAGTCACTCAGTTTGACATGCTGGGTAAGTTGAACCTGTTCTTATTTGACTGTGTTCAAGATTTGAGAACAAAGATTCAGTTTTCTTTGACCAGAAATGTTTATGGAAGCTGACTGGAAATATCAGCTTCTAAATATTGAATAGTTGTTATTAGCAGAATGAACTCTTGCATGCACACTGGGTTTGAGGTTCTGAACCATGGGAACAAAACAGCATTTCACTGGTTCAATGGCTTCCTAGGTAGAATTATGGATTCTTTGACCAAGTATGCCATGTAAGGTCCTTGGAAATATGTTTTTCTAAATACCACAAGGTTACTGATACCAACCTGATTTTTGGAAAAGCAGCTCGGGTGGAGGTCCTGAAAAATATGAACCAAAGACCTCTGCAGTGGCCATAAGGGTTCAGAAGAAGCATTGAGGTTTCATTTTACCCCATAGAACTACTCACACTGATTGGGATCATCTGCTTCTAAATCCTGAAAGGTGGATGTTGATGCATGAAGCTATTACACAGTCACTCAGTTTCTCATACTAAGTAAGATAAACCTGAAGTCATCACATGGTGTTCAAGATTTCAGAACAAAGATTCAGGTTTCATTGACCAGACATGTTTATGGAAGCTGACTAGAAATATCAGCCTCTAAATGCTTAATGGTCTTTGTTAGCTGAATGTAGTCTTGAACACACAGTGGGTTTGAGGTTTTTTTTTTTGTTGTTGTTGTTGGTTCTGGGCCTGAATTCTGGGCCTGGGTGCTGTCCCTCAGCTCTTCAGCTCAAGGCTAGTGCTCTACCACTTGAGCCACAGCGCCACTTCCTGCTTTTTCTGCTTATGTGGTGCTGAGGAATTGAACCCAGGGCCTCATGCATGCAAGGCAAGCACTCTACCATTGAGCCACCTTCCTAGGCCAGGTTTGAAGTTTTGAACCATGAGAACCTAATGGAATTTCATGAGCTACAAGGATTCCTAGGAAGAATTCCAGTTACTTTGATCCAGTATGTCCATGGTAGCTCCTTGGAAATATCTGCTTCTAAATACTACATGGTTGCTGCTCCCCATTTTAGGTTTGGCACAGAAACTCAGTTTGATGTGCTGAGCAATTTGAATCTAAGAGCTCTCTACTGACTACCAGGATTCAGACCAAGATTTCAGGTTGCCTTTACCCTATAGGACTACAGACAGTGATTGGGAAGACCTGCTTCTAAATCCTAAAAGGTGGATATTGGTGAGTGGTACTTTTATACAGTCACTCAGTTTTACATGCTGAGTAAAATGAACCTACAGTCATTGCACTGGGTTCAAGACTTCAGAATGATGATTCAGGTGTCTTGGACCAGAATTGCTTATGGAGGCTGAATGGAAATATTCGCCTCTAACTACTGAACAGTTGTTGTTAGCTGAACTACCTCTTGCATGCACATTGGGTTTGAGGTTCTGAGTCAAGGAACCTAACAACATTTTACTGGCTTCAAGTTTTCCTATGAAGAATTCTGGTTTCTTTGGCCCAGTATGCCATGGAACCTCCTTGGAAATATCTGCTTCTAAAAACCAAATGGTTGGTGGTTCCCATTTGAGTTTTGGCAGAACAATTCAATTTGAGGTGCTGAGCTATTGAATCTAAGAGCTCTTGACTGGCTGCAAGGCTTCAAAGCTTTTAGTTTCTTTTACTTTATAGGACTACTGACTGCCAAAATTCAAGCACATAGAAGAAACCATGTAGTATTTAGCTTTTTTGTTTTTGTTTTTTGTTTGTTGTGAAGCTTGAATTCAGGGATTTTTCCTAGGAAGTTTTGAAGTGAGTGATATGCTCTTAGATTCCCATGTTGTGTACCTCAAACCCAGTGTGTGTGCAAGAGTTTATTTGGGTAACAACAACCATTCAGTATATAAAGGCTGTTATTTCCAGACAGCTTCCATAAACACGTGTGGTCATAGAAACCTGAATCCTTATTCTCCAGCCTTCAACACAGTGCAAGAAGCTCAGATTCAACTTAGCATGTCAAACGGTGTGAATGTGTAAAAGCTCTACTGACAAACACCTACCTTTTAGGAATTAGAAACACATGTTCCCAGTCAGTGCCCATAGTCCTATGGGGCAAAGCAAACCTGAATGCCTTTTCTGAATACTTACAGCCACTACAGAGCTCTTAGGTTCAAATTGTTCAACACCTGAAATTGAGTTGCATTGCCAAAATTCAAGCTGGTATAGTAACTTCATGGTATTTAGAAGCAGATATTTCCAGGGAGCTTTCATGGTCATACACAAAGCTAGTAAAAAAAAACAGTTAGGTTCCCACGGCTCAAAACCTCAATCCCAGTGTGTGTAAGAGGTCTTTCAGCTAACTCAAACAGTATTTAGAGGCTGAGATTTCTAGTCAGCTTCTATAAACCTGTCTGGTCAAAGAAACCTGAATCCTTGTTCTCAGACCTTGAACACAGTGCAATAAGCATAGGTTCAACATATTTATTCAGCACATCAAACTGAGTGACTGTGTAAAAGCTCTACTCATCAACATCCATCTTTTAGGATTTAGAAGCTGACATTGCCAATCAGTTTCCATAGTCCTAAGGGGTAAAAAACTTGAATATGGCTGGGCACCAGTGGCTCAAGCCTGTAATTCTAGCTACTCAGGAGGCTGAGATCTGAGGATTGTGGTTCAAAGCCAGCCCGGGCAAGAAGGTCCATGAGACTCTTATTTCCAATAAACCACCAGAAAACTGGAAGTGGCTCTGTGGCTAGTGTAGGGTGCTAGCTTTGAGCTGAAGAGATGAGAGACAATACCAGCCCCAGAGTTCAAGCCCCATGACCAACAAACAAAAACAAAAACAAAAATAAAAACAGGGGCTGGGAAGTTGGCTCAGTGGTAGAGTGCTTGCCTTGCATGCATGAGGCCCTGGGTTTGATTCCTCAGCACCACATAAGCAGAACAAGCCAAAAGTGGTACTGTGGCTCAAGTGGTAGAGTGCTACCTTTGAGCTGAAGAGCTGAGGGACAATGCCCAGGTCCAGAGTTCAGGCCTCATGACTGACATATATATATACATATATATATATATATATATACATATGAAATAAATAAAAATTAAAAAATGTGGACTAATTTAAAAAATAAAAGCAAAAACAAAAAAAACTTGAATACTCCTTCTGAACACTTCCAGCCACTACAGAGATCTTATGTTCAAATTGTTCAGCCTGAGTTGTTTTTCCAAAATTCAATCTGGTAACCTCATGGTATTTAGAAACAGGCATATCCAGGGAGCTTCCATGGGCATAGTGGGTGAAGAAACAGTAATTTTTCCTAAGAAGACTTGAAGCCAGTGAAATGTTGTGAGGTTCTCAAGGCTCAGAAACTTAAACCCAGGCATCTTGCAAGAGTTGATTTGGCCAACATCAACCATTCAGTATTTAGAGGCTGATATTTCCAGTCAGCTTCCATAAACATGTCTGGTCAAAGTAACTTGAATCCTTGTTCTGAAACCTTGAAGACAGTGAAATGACTATAGGTTCATCTTACTCAACACATCAAACTGAGTGACTATGTGAAAGCTCCACCAGCCAATATCCATCTTCTAGGATTTGGAAGCAGTTGTTCCCAGTGTCCATACTCCTGTGGGGTAAAGGAAACATGAAAGTCTTGTCTAAAGACTTGTGGCCAGTTGAAAACTCTTAGATTCAAATCGCTCAGCACCTGAAATGGAGTTGCTTTGCCAAAACTCAGAGGTAGCAGCAACCATGGAGTTTTTATTTTTAAAATAATTTTTTATTGAGATTATGTTATTACACAAATTTCACAGTATTGTGAGATAGTGATACTTAGTTAAAGTCAAACCTTTTAATCTTCACAAGGCAAATTGTCATTATCATGGTCTATAATGCTTGTGAATTCTATGAGCTTTGACAATGCAACTGTTTTTTCCACATTGGGTGAGATGTACATTGCTTTCCTTTTGCTTAGTGTAAGCTGTTCTCTCTTTCCCTCTCATTTTCTCCCTCCCATCGCTGCCCTTGAGTTGCTTAGTTCATTTTTATCAGTGTCTCCAGTGCAGCTGATGGGCCCCTCTGCTGTATATTTGTTTCCCTTTGATTCAGTGCCCTCCTCATAGCTTTGAGGGAATATATCCTATAGGTAGTCAAGAACATGGAGTCATTTAGAAATGATTCTACAAATTCAGTGGAGGTCCTTTGTTTCTTGAGTCCTGTTTAGGTTGTCATATCTCCTCACATTTTGGATTTAACATCCACATATCAGGGAGACTATGTGCTGTTTGTTTCTCTGCTCTTGGCTCAAAATGATTTGTACTATTTCCATCCATTCCCTGGGAATGCCACTATTTTGTCCTTTCTAATGGCTGCAGAATATTCCATTGTATATAGGTACCACAAGTTTTGGAGCCATTCATCTGTGGTGGGCATCTGGGTTGTTTCCATATCTTGGCTATTGTGAACAGTGCTGCAATGAACATGGAGGTGCCTGTGGCCTTGTAACCTGGTTCCTGTTGCTCAGGGTAGATGCCTAGAAGTGGTATGGCTGGGTCATAGGGGAGGTCTAAATTTAGCTTTCTGATGTATTAGTGTACATTACCACCAGCAATGCAATAGAGTTTGCCTTTTGCCATATCCCTGCCAGCATTTGTCGTTGGTTGAATTTAGGACATGAGCCATTCTGACTGGGGTAAGGTGGTATCTCAGAGTTGATTTTAGTTGCATTTCCTTTACAGCCAGGGATGATGAACATTTCCTCATGTGTTTCTTTGCTATTTTTGACTCTTCTTCTGAGAAGTCTCTCTTTAGCTTCCTTGTCCATTTAATAATTGGTTTGTTAGATTTGGGAGGGATTAGTTTCTTGAGTTCCCTATGTATAATGGATATTAGGCCCTTGTCTGATATATTGCTGGTAAATATTTTTCCCAGTTAGTTGGCTATCTTTCTAGTTAGGTAGCTATGTCTTTAGCTGTGCAGAAACTTTTTATTTTAAGGTGTCTCTCTCCAATTTGCTGTGCCCCTGGGACTCTGTTCAGGAAGTTCCAGCCTGTGCCTACAAGTTCAAGTGTTTCTCCTACTCTGTCCTTCAGTAGTTTCAGAGTTTCAGGCTTGATGTTAAGGGCTTTAATCCATTTTGAGTTGATGTTAGTGCATGGTGACAGGCTGGGGTCCACTGCATGTGGCCACCCAGTTTTCCCAGCACCAATAGTTGAAGAGGCTATGCTTCTCCCACTGTGTATCTGTGGATCCTTTGTCAAATATCAGCTGACTATAGGTATATGACTTTATTTCTGGATCTTCCAATCTGTTCCATTGGTCTTTGGGTCTGTTTTTGTGCCACTATCAAGCTGTCTTTGTTATTATGGCTCTCTAGAAGAGCTTGAAATGAGGTATCGTGATCCCTCCTCCATTGTTTCTTTTGCCTAGACTTGCTTTGGCTGTTGTAGGTCTTTTGTAGTTATATATGACTTTTTGGATTCTTTTCTCTATTTCAATAAGGAACGTCATTGGGATTTTGATGGGAAATGCTTTGAATTTGTATATAATTTTTGGCAGTATGGCCATTTTCCCTATATTAAGTCTGCCTATCCAAGAACATGGAAAGTCTTATTTCCTTGTGTCTTCTATGATTTCTTTCTTTAGGCTTTTATAGTTTCCACTATGTAGTTCCTTTACATCTCTGGTTATGTTAATTCCTAGATATTTTATTTTTTTTGAGGTTATTGTGAATGGGGTTGTTTCCTTGATTTCCCTTTTGTATATTCATTTTCATTGAATTGTAGGAAGTTTTAAATTTCTTCCTTAATTTCTTCTGTGACCAAGGTGTTGCTCAGAAGTGAGCTGTTCAATTTTCATGTATTTGAGTAATTTCTATGGTATGCTTTGTTATTGAGAACTAGCTTGATTCCACTATGGTTGGATAGAATACAAGGGATTATGTCAATCATTTTGTATTTTTAAAAATTCTTTGTATGAAGCATGTTATGATCTATTTCGGAGAAAGTTCTGTGGGCTGTTGAGAATGTGTACTCAGTTGTTGTTGGGTGGAAAACTCTGTAGATGTCAATTAAGTCCACTTGAGATATGGCATCATTTAATTTGGAGGCTTCTTTGCCAATCTTTTGGTTGGTAGACCTGTCTTTTAGGGTATTAACATCTCCTAGTATTATTGTATTTGGGGCTATTTTTTTCCTGTAAGTTTGAGACTATTTGCTTAATTTTTTTTTTTTTTTGTCGGTCATGGGGCTTGAACTCTGGGCCTGGGCGCTGTCCCTCAGCTCTTCAGCTCAAGGCAAGCGCTCTACCACTTGAGCTACAGCGCCACTTCCGGTTTTCTGGTGGTTTATTGGAGATAGGAGTCTCACGGTCTCTCCTGCCTGGGCTGGCTTTGAACCGCGATCCTCAGATCTCAGCCTCCTGAGTAGCTAGGATTACAGGCGTGAGCCACCAGCGCCCGGCTTGCTTAATGTTTTTGCTTAATATTTGGAGGGTATAAATTGATAATGGTGATATCCTCTTCTTAGATTGTTTCCTTTATTAATATGTAGTGTCCTTCTTTGTCTTTTTGTATTGATTTTAATGAAAAATTTAGCCAGATATCAGAATGGGAACTCCTGCCTTCTTGCTGGGAGCATTTGTATGGGAGGTCTTCCTCCATCCCTTCACTCTGAGTTTTTTGTTTTGTTTTGTTTTGTTTTTTATTTTGGTCCGGTCGTGGGGCCTGAACTCTGTGCCTGGGCGCTGTCCCTTAGCTCTTCAGCTCAAGGCTAGCACTCTACCACTTGAGCCACAGTGCCACTTCCGGCTTTTTCTTTTTGCTTATGTGGTGCTGAGGAATCGAACCCAGGGCCTCAGGCATGCAAGGCAAGCGCTCTACCACTGAGCCACCTTCCCAGCCCCTCTGAATTTGTTTTTATCTTTGGCTGTGAAATGGGTCTCTTGAAGACAAAAGAAATGGATGGATCTTGTTTTCTGATCCAATCTGCAATTCTTTTTCTTTTGAATGGTGAATTGAGTCCATTAATATTTATGGTTATTATAGAGAGGTGAATTGTGTTTCCTGTCATTGTCTTTTAGTTTTTTTTACTATTAAAAATTTTAGTTTCTCCATCGAATGAATATGCCAGTCTGGGTTGGCAGTTATTTGTTTTCAGGCCTCAGATGGTACTTTCCCAGGCTTTCCTTACATTCAATGTCTGTGTGGAGTGATCTGCAGTGATTATGATTTTTTCCCATTGTAGAATAGCTCCTTCTTTGCTTTTGCTGTGTGCAAGATCTTTTCTTTTCTTTTTTGTCGGCCGTGGGCCTTGAACTCTGGGCCTGAGCACTGTCCCTCAGCTCTTCAGCTCAAGGCTAGTGCTCTACCACTTGAGCTCTAGTGCCACTTCCGGTTTTCTGGTGGTTTATTGGAGATAAGAGTTTCACGGACTTTCCTGCCCAGGCTGGCTTTGAACCGAGATCCTCAGATCTCAGCCTCCTGAGTAGCTAGGATTACAGGTGTGAGCCACTGGTGCCCAGTAAAGATCATTTCTTTATTGTTCAAATCTAGCATTTTTACTATGATGTGCCTAGAAGTTCTTCCTGGGATCCTATTTTCTAGGCATTCTGTATGCTTCTGTTATGTAGGTAAGATTTTCTCTTTTAATATTGGGGAAATTTTCGGTGGTAATCTTATTGAATAAGTGTTGCATCCCCCCTGTTTTGGTCTTCCTCACCTTTGTTGTTCCCAGTTATACAAAGGTTAAATTTCTTGGCACTGTCTGCTTGTTCTTGGACTTCTCTTTGGCATATTTTGTTTTTTTTTTTTCAAAAGCACTGTAATTCTTTTCCAGTTGCTACATTTTGTCTTCAGTACCTCATATTCTATTTTCCATTTCATTCACTCTATTAACTATGGTTTCTATTGTGGTTTGCATGGAGGAAATTGAACCATTTATGATTTCTATTTTGGTTCCCAAAGTATTAATTTTGTCTTTTAAAGAGATGTGTAGCCGGGCGCTGGTGGCTCACGCCTGTAATCCTAGCTACTCAGGAGGCTGAGATCTGAGGATCTCGGTTCAAAGCCAGCCTGGGCAGGAAAGTCCGTGAGACTCTTATCTCCAATAAAACCACCAGAATACCGGAGGTGGCACTGTGGCACAAGCAGTAGAGCATTCGCCTTGAGCTGAAGAGCGCAGGGACAGCGCCCAAGCCCAGAGTTCAAGCCCCACGACTGATCAAAACAAACAAACAAACAAACAAAAAACAAAGATGTGTACTGCATCTATTTTTTAGTGCATCTCTTGTTTGAAGTCCTTGATCTCTTTTGATAATTTGTTTCTTTATTCTTTAAATTTCGGATCCATTTCTTGCTTTAATTCTTGAGACATTGGCTCTATCAACTCTTTGATGTATGTTTGTCTTCCATTTCTTTTTCACTTTCACTGGAGTTCTGCCCTGGGTGGTTGCTGGCCTTTGGGGATGGTTTGCTGTTTCGGCTGTTGATGAATCTTGTCATTTTTTGCTGTGATTTTTGCTTGAGGATTCAGGGATTATTGGAGATGAATCCCAACATTTGATTTGGTCAGTAGTGGCTGCTTTTGCTTGGTTCTGGGTTGGTTCCTGGGTCAATTGTTGAAGCCTGCTCTCAGCCCTGGGCTGGCTGAGAGAGACTTTCCCTAGTCTCGGTTCTGTTGGGGGAGGAGCTGACCGCTAGCTGCTAGTCTGATCCATGTAGGGCTCATTCTTGTTAGATTCTGTTGGGCAGATGCCGTGGACCGGCTCTGTCGGGATGACGGAGGACACCAAGTGGAGGAACTGGAATAGGTGGAGAGATGGCAAACAGACAACTCACACACAAGAGGAGTGGATGCTGAGTGCGATTTATTGCAGAGGATAACAAGATTTTATAGCAAAAGTCTCCATGAGAAAGGGCAAAAGGTTACACAATCTTGCTGCAAGGCTTCGTTCCTGGGTGGTCACCAGCTGGTCACCTGATCTTGTTTTTTTTTGGATGACGAGCTATGACGACAGGCACTTGTTTTTGGCTTTATCTCTATTTATACAATTGGTTTTGATGTTTATCGCCTATTAACCATTAACCAGAGCATATGGGCAAGGTGCTGAACAGAAAGGCATGAACTCTAGTACCTCATAGTTACTTTTGTTTAGTTTTGTACTTCATACATTTCAAATCTTTTCTAAGCAATTGTGCTCCTTTGCCATTCTTTAGAGGGTCCCCAATTTGTGGCCAAAAATCATGATATTTATCATACTTAGTTAAATCTGGCCATATATCAAATTTAAGCTCATAGTGTCTTTTCTGTAACCCTTTCACATAATCGTTTACTCTTCTCCATAGAGGCCTTAACTGTCTCATAAGATCTTTCTTGTTCCTTCTTTGATAGTAAGCACCAAGGAGGCCTATATTTCTTATCAAGCATTGTTGCCGCCTCCTTTTTTTCCCCTTCCCATCCTTCCCATCTCCCCCCCTTCAATGCCCCCCCTCGCCAAAGTTGTAAAGTTCATTTTTTGACATAATGACTTGGACATCTCATTGTTGTAATGGGTCCACCTGTATCCCTATTTAAACGATTTGTTTTTTCCCCTCCCTTCCACAAATTATACCAACATCAAATACAGTGAAAGTAGGGGTTATACCGTGGGGAAGGAACATACAAAGAAACACAAAAATCTCATGATACTTTATAAATACATTAGAAACAATAGCAAGAAAGAAACAAAACCACTTGTGTCCTTATCTTGGGGTTTATTTCACTTAACATCATCTTATCTGACCTTTCCTGCGTGTCTCAGATATATACTAGTTATTGTAAATAAGGGAAACCATGGGACCTATGTTTCTTTGGGCCTGGCTTACTTCACTTAATATAATTTTTTTCCAAGTCTTTCCTCTTTCCTAGGAAGTCTTTTTTTTTTTTTTTGGGGGGGGGCCCGGTCATGGGGCCTGAACTCTGGGTCTGGGCACTATCCCTCAGCTCTTCAGCTCAAGGCTAGCGCTCTACCACTTGAGCCACAGCGCCACTTCCAGCTTTTTTCTTTTTGTTTATGTGGTGCTGAGGAACAGAACCCAGGGCCTCAGGCGTGCAAGGCAAGCGCTCTACCACTGAGTCACCTTCCCAATCCCCCTAGGAAGTCTTTAGGTCAGAGAAATGTTGGGTTCTCATGGTTCAGAGCCTCAATTCATTTGGCTAAAACAACCATTCAGTATTTAGAGGCTGATATTTACATTCAGCTTCCATAAACATGTCTAGCCAATGAAACCCGAATCTTTGTTTTGAATTCTTGAACACAGTGCAATGACTTGTAAGTATATCTTACTCAGTATGTCAAACTGAGTGACTGTGTAAAAATCTCCACTCGTCAATATACATCTTACAGGATTTATAAGTAGATGTTCCCAATTGCGTCCATAGTCTTATGGGCTAAAAGAAACCTGAATGCCTTGGCTGAACTTTTACAGCCACTGAAGAGCTCTTACATTCAAATTGTTCAACCCCTCAAACTGAATTGCTTTGCTAGCAGTCAAGCTGGTATCAGTAGCCTTGTGGTATTTAGAAGCAGATATTTCCAGGGAGCTTCCATGGGCATACTGGTGAAAGAAACAGTAATTTTTCTTAGGAAGCTTTGAAGCCAGCAAAATGCTGTTAGGTTCAAATGGCTAAGAACCTAAAACCTAGACTGTTTGCAGGATATCATTTGGTTAGCAACAACTGTTCAGTATGTAGAGGCTGATATTTCTAGTCATCTTCCATAATAATGTCTGGTCAAAGAGACCCATATCAGTGTGACTATGTAAAAACTCCACTTGCCAATATCTACTTTTTAGGATTTAGAAACAAATGATCCCAGTCAGCATCCAAAATCCTATGTGCTAAAGGAAACTTGAATTCCTTTTCTGAATGTTTGCAGCCATTGCAGAGCTCTCAGAGTCAAATTATTCAGCAATAGAATCTGAGTTTCTTTGCCAAAATTCAAGCATGTGAAGCAACCATGTAGTATTTAGAGGCAGATATTTCAAAGGAGCTTCTATGCTCCTTTGTCAAAGAATCCAGAATCCTTCTAGGAAGCCTTGAAATCGGTGAAATGATGTTAGATTCACATGGTTCAGAACCTCAAATCCAGTATGTGTGCAAGAGTTCATTCAGCTAACAACAACCATTCAGTATTTAGAGGCTGATATTTCCAGTCAGCTTCCACAAACTAGTCTGATCAAGGAAAACTGAATCTTGTTCTGAAATCTTGAACACAGTAGGATGACTTTAGGTTTATATTACTCAGTACATCAAACTGGGTGACTATGTAAAAGTTTCACTTGCCAAAATTCATCTGTTAAGATTTAGAAGCAGGGCTGGGAAGGTGGCTCAGTGGTAGAGTGCTTGCCTTGCATGCATGAGGCTCTGGGTTCGATTCCTCAGCACCACATAAGCAAAAAGAAAAAAGCCGGAAGTGGCGCTGTGGCTCAAGTGGTAGAGCGCTAGCTTTGAGCTGACGAGCTGAGGGACAGTGCCCAGGCCCAGAGTTCATGCCCCATGGACCCCCCCCCCCCAAAAAAAAAAGATTTAGAAGCAGATATTCCAAATCCATACTCCTCTGGGATAAAGTAAACATGAAATTCTTGTCTAACAGCTTGCAGGTACTTGAGAGTTCTTTGATTCAAATTGCTCAGCACATCAAACTGGTTGCTTTGCCAAAATTCAATCATGTAGAATTAACCAGGTAGTATTTAGAAGCAGATATTTCCAGAGAGCATCAATGGGCATTATAAGTCAACGAATCCAGAATTCTTCCTAGGAAGCATTTAAACTAGTGAGATACTGTTAGGTTCCCATTGCTCAGAAACTCATTCCCAGTGTGTGTGCAAGAGGTCATTCGGCTAACAACAAACATTCAGTATTTAGAAGCTGATATTTCTAGTCAGTTTCCATAAACATTTCTGGTCAAGAGAACCTGACTCCTTGTAGTGAAATCTTGAACACAGTGCAATGACTTTAGGTTTATCTTATTCAGCACTTCAAAGTGAATGACTGTGTAAGAGCTCCACTCATGAACCTTTTAGGAATTAGAAGCAGATGTTCCCAATCAATGTCCATAGTGCTACATGGTAAAGGAAACCTTAATGCCTCATCTGAATGCTTGCAAGCACTGTGGCACTTTTAGAGGCAAATTGTTCAGTGATACGACCTGAGTTTCTTTGCCCAGACTCAAGTGTGTAGAAGCAACTATGTAGTATTTAGAAGCAGATTATTTCCAAAGAGCTTCCATGAGCATACTGTGTCAAAGAATCCAAAATTCTTCCTAAGAAACCTAGAAGTCATTGAAATGCTGTTCAATTCATATGGCTCAGAACCTGAAATCCACGGTGTGTGCAAGAGTTCATTTGGCAAACAAGAATCTTTCAGTATTTAAAGGCTGATCCTTGCAGTCAGCTTCCATAAACATGTCTGATCAAAGAAACCTGAATCCTTATTCTGAAATCTTTTTTTTTGGGGGGGGGGGTCCGGTTGTGGGGCCTGAACTCTGGGCTTGGGCGCTGTCGCTCAGCTCTTCAGCTCAAGGCTAGCGCTCTACCACTTGAGCCACAGCACCACTTCCGGCTTTTTTCTTTTTTCTTATGAGGAATTGAACCCAGGGCCTCATGCATGCAAGGCAACGCTCTACCATTGAGCCACCTTCCCAGCCCCTTATTCTGAAATCTTGAACACAGTGTGATGACCATACACTTATCTTACTCAGCACTCCATTGGCCAAGATCCACCTGTAAGGATTTAGAAGAAGATACTCCCAATTAGCATCCATACTCCCGTGGGGTAAAGGAAACATGAAAAGTCTTGTCTAAAGGCTTGCAGCCAGTTGAGAGCTCTTAGGTTGAAATTGCTCAGCAACCCAAACTGAGTTGCTTTGCTAAAATTCAAGCTTGCAAAATAAACCATGTAGTACTTAGAAGTAGGTATTTCCAGGGAGCATCATGGACATAATAGGTCAAAGAATTTGTAATTCTTCCTGGGAAGCATTTAAACTAGTGAAATGCTGTTGCATTCTTTTTTTTCTCTCTTTTTATTTTTAAATCTTTATTATATAAATGGTCTACATTTTATTGAACTCAAGAATTGCTCTTTTTCAATGGTTAGACACTCGATATTATCATAGACATGAACTTTCTGCTTGATATATTCCCTTTTTTAAGTAAGTTTTTTATTATAAAAATACTGTACAGAGGGGTTACAATTATATGAGAAGGTAATGAGTACATTTCCTATTGCCTCTTCCTTGTTTTTCCCCTACCATCCCTTCCCTCCCCCACCTCCCCAACTACACTCCCGCTGTGCCCCCCCCCCCCAAATTGTAAAGTTCGTTTTTCAACATAGTGTCTTGTACATCTCATTGTTACAATGGGTCAACCTGTATCTCTATATAAACATTTTGTTTTTTTCCCTTCCCTCTCCCCAAATTAGAGAAGTATATATACAAGATGCAGGACACCGACATTAAATACAGTGAAAATGGGCTATACTGTGTGGGAGGAACATACAAAGCAACAAAAAATCACATGGTACATTATAAATGTGTTAACAACAATAAACTTGTGTCCCTATCATGGGGTTGATTTTGCTTTAACATCATCTTATCTGGTCATGTGTACATAGCTTTTGACCTTTATGTTAGGAAATGAAAAGACTTGGAAAAAATTATATTAAATGAAGTAAGCCAGGCCCAAAGAAACATAGGCCCCATGGTTTCCCTTATTTGCAATAAATAGTATATGTCTGGGACAAGCAGAAAAGGTCAAATACTGTTACATTCTTATTGCTCAGATTCTCTTTCCTAGTGTGCATAAAAAGTCACTCAGCTAACAACAACCATTCAGTATTTAGAGGCTCATATTTCCAGTCAGCTTCCATAAACATGTCTGAGCAAAGTAACCTGAAACCTTATTCTGAAATCTTGAACACAATGTGAGGCCTTAGGTTTATTTTTCTCAGCACACCAAACTGAGCTATTATAAAAGCTCCACTCACCAACATTAACATTTTAGGAATTAGAAGCAGATGTTTCCAATCAGCATCCATAGTGGTGTGCAGTAAAGGAAACCTGAATGAGTCTTCTGCAGGATTGAAGCCACTGAAGAACTCTTAGAGGAAAATTATTCAGCAATTCAGCCTGAGTTGAATTCAAGTGGGTAGAAGCATCCATGCAGTATTTAGAAGTAGATATTTCCAAGGAGCTTCCATGGTCATACTATGTCAAAGAATCCAGAATTCTTTCTAATAAAGCCTTGAAGTCAGTGAATGCTGTTAAGATTCCCATGGCTCAGAACTTCAAACAGTGTGTGTACAAGATTTCATTTGGCTAACAACAACCATTCTGTATTTAGAGGCTGATATTTTCAGTCAGCTTCCGTATACATGTCTGGTCAATGAAATCTGAATCCTTGTTCTGAAATCTAGAACCCAGTGTTATGAATTTAGGTTTATCTTACTCTGTATGTCAAACTGAGTAACTATAAAAGCTCCACTTTCCAACATTCACTTTTTAGCTTTTAGAAGTTGATGTTTCCAATCAGTGTCCCTATGGGGTAAAGAAAACCTGAATGCCTCATTTGAACATTTAAAGCCATTGCCGAGATCATAGATTCAAATTGTTCAGCATCTCAAACTGAGTTGCTTTGCCAAAATTCAAGCTGGAACCTTGTAATTCAAGTCAGTAACCTTGTGGTATTTAGAAGCAGATACTTCCAGGGAACTTTCATGGGTATAATGGGTAAAAGAAAGTAATTTTTTTTGTTTTTTGTTTTTGCCGGTTGTGGGGCTGAACTCTGGGCCTGGGTGCTGTCCCTCAGCTCTTCAGTTCAAGGCTAGCACTCTACCACTTGAGCCAAAGCGCCACTTGCGGCTTTTTCTGCATATGTGGTGCTGAGGAATTGAACCCAGGGCCTCATGCATGCAAGGCAAGTACTCTACCACTGAGCCACCTTCCCAGCCCAGAAAGCAATTTTTTTAAAGAATCCTAGAAGCCAGTGAAATCTTGTTAGGTTTCCATGGCTCAGAAACTGAAACCCAGTGTGTGTGCAAGAGATCATTCAGCTAACAACAACTATTCTTTATTTTGAGGCTGATGTTTCTAGTCAGCTTCCATAAACATGTATCTTCACACAGAGACCTTAAACATTGTAATAAAATCTTGAACACAGTGTAATATCTGTAGGTTCATCTTGATCAGCATGACAAACGGAATTCCTGTGTAAAAGCTCCAATGGCTAACATTAACCTTCTAGAAATATAAGCAGACATTCCCAATAATCATCCATAAAGGAAACCTGAAAGTCTTTTCTGAAGGCCTGCAGCTAGTGGAGAGCTCTTAGATTCAAATTTCTCAGCACCTCAAACTGAGCTGCTTTGGGAAAACTCAAAAGGGTAGCAGCAACCATGTGGTTTTTAGAAGCAAATATTTCCATTGAGCTTCTATGGGCATACTTGTTCAAAGACACTGGAATTCTTCCTACAAACCCTTGAAGACAGGTAAATGCTATTAGGTTTGCATGGCTCAGAACCTCAAATCCAGTGTGCGTGCAAGAATTCATTCAGGAAACAACAACCATTGAGTATTTAGAGGCTGATATTTATAGTCAGTTTCCACAAACATATCTGGTCAAAGAAACCTGAATTCTTCTTCTGAAATCTTGAACACAGTGTGATGACCATAGGTTCATTTTACTGAGCATATCAAACCGAATGACTGTGTAAAAGCTCCACTCGCCAATATCTACCTGTTAGGATTTAGAAGGAGATATTCCTAATCACTGTCAGTAGTCCTATAAGGCAAAGAAAACCTGAAACCTTGGTCTGAAGCCTTGCAGCCAGTTGAGAGTTCTTAGACTGAAATTGCTCAGTACCTCGAACTGAGTTGTTTTGCCAAAATTCAAGTGGGTAGAAGAAATCATGTAGTATTTAGAAGCAAATATTTCCACTGAGCATCAGTGGGCGTAACAGTTAAAAAAATCCGGAATTCTTCCTAGAAAGTATTGAAACCAGTGAAATGCTGTTCAGTTCCCATGACTCAGAACCTCAAACCCAGTGTGTGTGGAAGAGTTCATTCGGCTAACGATAGTTCAGTATTTAGAGGCTGATATTTCCAGTCAGTTTCCATAAATATGTCTGGTAAAAGAAACCTGAAGCCTTGTTCTCAAATCTTGAACACAGTACAATAGGCATAGGTTCAACTTACTCAGCATGTAAAACTGAGTCACTGTGTAAAAGTGCCCCTCACCAACATCAACATTTTAGCAATTAGAAGCAGATGTTCCCAGTCGGCGTCCATAGTCCTATGTGGTAAAGGAAACCTTAATGCCTCCTCTGAAGTCTTGCCATTGCAGAGGCTCTTGGAGTCAAATTGTTCAGCAATTCAACCTGAGTTGCTTTGCAAAAACTCAAGCGGAGGGGCTAGGAAGGTAGCTCAATGGTAGAGTGCTTGCTTTGCATGCAGGTGACCCTGGGTTCAATTCCTTACCATCACCTAAGCAGAAAAAGCTGGAAATGTCACTGTGGACTCAAGTGGTAGAGTGCTAACCTTGAGCTGAAGAGCTGAGGGACAGCACACAGGACCAGAGTTCAAGATCCATGACTGACAAAAAAAATTCAAGCAGACTTAGGAGGTGAGAATTGCAGTCCCAGCAAACACTGCCATTGGAACTGCCAGAAATTGGCACTACTAAGAAATTGCCTCAAAATCACAGCTCTAGCCAACTTCAGGTCTCTTTCCGGCAGTGCTGGTGAGATCCCCATGGATCCTGCCACCACTATGCATGGTCCACTGGAAACAACAGCCACAGCCAATTCCTCATTCCATGGTCCGACTGCCCTGCCCACTTACTGCTCTGCTGGGATTGCCCCCCACCTGCCACCACCGTGTGCTGACCCCTGGTTCCCACTGCTACTGTGGCATCACTCTGGGCTGCGCAAACCTTGCACAAAGCTGGCCCTGAGCCTTCACTGCCTCTGCCAGCATGACCCAGAACTGTAGACACCACCATCCTGCTGAACTAAGTGGCCCTACTGCGCAGCCCACCACCGCTGCAGCCCGCTGTCACAGCTGCAGCTACACTCCAACGGTTCCCACCAGCCCCCGGACTCCCCATGCCATGCAGTGAGACCCTTCTGCTGCTGCAGAGGCCACCACTCTCCTTCAACCTGGTCTTGCCAATGCCCAGATCCTCACACTGAGAACCTGCCAATGCCATCATGGCCACCACAGCACAGGCTCTGTGGTCCAGCCCACCTCCAGCTACTGATCTTGTGAGTAACCCCATTGGGTCCACTCCCTAGAGGGGGGCAATTCTCTGTGGGGTTCAAAAGCCTCCTGACCCAAGCCTCCACCTAAAAGGGAAGGACCACATCAAAACTCAACACAGAACTAAACTCTTTCACTAAACTTTCGGTGGCTACCTGGGAAAGCCTGGGAACATAGCCCCATTCCTGTGCTAGCAAACTACAAATCTGAATCCTCCCAATTTTTCCCACTATCAGGCCTGAGAGTTGGATTCTAGGCAGCAGTAACCTTCCCTTGTCAAAAGGCTGTCTGAATCCAACCAAGCCACAAGAAACTGCCTAGAGGACTATGTGGAGACTCAAGCTCCCCCAAACAAACTGAAAAAACTCTTCAGGTTTTTTATTTTTATTTTTGCTATTTTACTTAAATATTCTACTTTCACTTTTATTTAGTTTTTCTTTAATTTTTAAACTTACTTCTTTCCTTCCCTCCTTCCTTCCCTCCTTCCTTCCCTCCTTCCTTCCTTCTTCTTTCTTTCTTTCTTTTCTTTCTTCTTTCTTTCTTTCTTTCTTTCTTTCTTTCTTTCTTTCTTTCTTTCTTTCTTTCTTTCTTTCTTTCTTTCTTTCTTTCTTTCTCTCTTTCTCCCTCTCTCTTTCTCTCTCTCCTTCTCTCTCTCTTTCTCTCTTTCTTTCTCCCTCTCTCTTTCTCTCTCTCTTTCTCTCTCTCTTTCTCTCTCTCTTTCTCTCCTTCTTCTTTCTCTCTTTCTTTTTCTCTTTCTTTCTCTCTTTCTCTCTCTCTTTCTCTCTCTCTTTCTCTCTCTCTTTCTCTCTCTCTCTCTCTCTCTCTCTCTCTCTCTCTCTTTCTTTCTTTCTTTCTTTCTTTCTTTCTTTCTTTCTTTCTTTCTTTCTTTCTTTCTTTCTTTCTTTCTTTCCTTTTTCTTTCTTGATTGTGGGGCCTGAACTCTGGGCCTGGGCACTGTCCCTCAGCTCTTCAGCTCAAGGCAAGCGCTCTACCACTGAGCCACCTTCTCAGCCTGAATTTTTTAGTTTTCTAATTTTAAAAATTGTTTTCTTTCTTTTCTCTTTTCTTTCTGCATTACACCACTCTTTCATCACAGCTAACCTGTGTAGTTCTACACACACAAAGTAAAGCTACTACTACTACTAGGCCTGTTTGTGAACATGATTAATACATTAATTATCTTTTGTTAATCCACATTCCACTACTCTTTCAATAGTACTTTTTTCTAATATTAGCATTACTTTCAATTATATATGTATATAATTTCTTTTCTTATTTTCACCTAGATTTCTAAGCTATTCCTTACATAATCTTTATTCAATTTTTGTCACCTCTTTCACCCTTCTTTCTAGTCTCTTCCTACTACACATCCTCTCCTCTGAGATAGTCTTATCCTTCTATCATTATACCCAATTTTTCTTCTAAGTTCACGTAAACTTGTATCCCTCCATTCCTGACCCCTCTCTTTTCCATTTTCTTCAGCCCATTGAATACCTAACTGCTTATATCTGAGTCAATTTGCAGTTGGTTTCATTTTTGACTGAGCACAGGGGCTCATCTTATTAACCCTAAGGTTCAGACTACTTAACAGCTAAACAGATCACTTCACAAGTTCCAACTATATGTAATTTCTACTTCTGAACCATAACATCCAAACAAAGAAAAAGTGAGTTAAATAGGGGAACACCTACCCATAATTTTGAATCCTTAAGGGCTATACATATACATAGTGTTGGGTTGGCTCCTCTCCTAAAAGAGTGTCTTATTGTCACATTGGAGTGTCTCTTGTTGCCAAATGGTAGAACTAACCACAGAAACACAAGAAATATGGCTAATCACCTAACCCCAACTCTGACTCCACATAAACAGGCAATAGAGCAGTCAGGGAATGACCTAGAGGATAATGATCAATATAACTTAAAAGCATAGCTAAATGAAAAGATAAACACCTTGTATAGGGCAATACGAGAACGTAGGGAGGCAAATAAAAAATTAATAGAGGAATTTATGGACTTTACAAATAAAAAGATGAAGGAACTCCAACAGAAGGAGAAAGAATCTAGTGAAAAGATGGCCACCTGGTTAAAGGAATTAAAAGAGAAGGCTGAAAACCAACTCCAGGAGGTAAAGCAGCCCATACAAGACCTAAAAGAAAGTATCAATAAAGAGCTGTTAATGATCAAGAATGACAAACAAGGAAGGGAGATAAAAAGCAAAGTAAAAAGCCTTGAAATCAGAATGGAGGAGGCAGAAGACAATCTCTGAAGCAGAAGATAGTTTAGACTCCACAGAGAAAGAGCACACAGACATTCAAAACAAAACCAAGAAACATGATAGACATTTTCAGAAGATAGAGTCAGGAAACCTAATTTGAGGCTAATAGGTAGTGAGGAGGGCCTGGAGAGGGAAACCAATGGATTAGGAAATATATTCAGCAGAATCCTAGCAGAGAACTTCCCAAATATACAAAAAGACATGCCCATCCAGATACAAGAAGCTTTTAGAACCCTAAATAGATCAGACTAACATAGGACATCCCACTGCCACATTATCGTCCATACAGGATCAATGGAATCTAAGGAAAGAATTATCAAAGATGGGCTGGGAAGGTGGCTCAGTGGTAAAGCGCTTGCCTTGCATGCATGAGGCCCTGGGTTCAATTCCTCAGCACCACATAAGCAAAAAGAAAAAAAGCCGGAAGTGGCGCTGTGGCTCAAATGATAGAGCGCTAGCTTTGAGCTGAAGAGCTGAGGGACAGCGCCCAGGCCCAGAGTTCAGGCCCCACGACCAGACCCCCCCAAAAAAAATAATTATCAAAGATGCCAAAGAGAAGAGAATAATCACCTACAAAGGTAAACCAATCAGAATAACCACAGACTTCTCAGCAGAGACCATGAGAGCAAGGAGGGCCTGGAATGAGGTATGCCATGCCCTAAAGACAAATAACTACCAACCAAGAATAATTTACCCAGCTAAGCTCTCATTTATAACTGAGGGACAAATAAAAACCTTCCACAGCATGGAAAAACTGAAACAATATATCACTACCAAACCAGCATTACAAAAAATCCTCAAAGACGTTCTACACATCGAAAACCCAAAAGAACATGATATTGGCAATGAAACAGCCCCCAAACAGAGAACTACATAATCACAGCAAAAACTGTCAAGACACAGCATCCCCCCCCACAAAAAAAAGGATGGATTAAAAAGGCAGGGACAGACAAGCACCTCTCAATCCTAACCCAACATCAATGGACAGAACTCTCCAATTAAATGACATTGACTGACCAGTTGGATTAAAAGCAAGATTCATTTTTTGCTGTCTTCAAGAGACATATCTTGCCTGAAAAACAAAAACATTCTGAAAATAAAAAGCTGGAATAAAATCTATCAAGCAAATGGGCCCTATAAGCTGCGGAGAGTTGCAATCCTAGTATCAGATAAAATAGACTTCAAAGTAAAACTAGTCAGAAGAGACAAAGAAGGGTATTGTATAATAATAAAGGGAATGCTCTTACAGGAGAATATAACAATCCCAAACATCTATACACCAAACGTTGGAGCACCCACTTTCATCCAACACTATTTAATCTAAAAACACGCGTAGGCCACAACACAGTAATTGTTGTAATTGTTGGTGACTTTAACACACCACTGTTGTCCCTGGACAGATCTACATGCCACAACCTCAACAGAAAAACTACAGAGCTAAACAATTGCATAGACCAATTAGACTTAACAGACATCTACAGAATATTTCACACAACACCAAATTTACATTCTTCTCAGCAGCGCATGGATTATTCTCTAAAATACACTACGTTTTAGGGCACAAAGGAAGTTTATGCAAATTCAGAAGTATTCAATTCATTCCATGCATTATTTCAGACCACAATGGAATACAATTAGAGCTCAATGCCAAAAGCCACAATAGAAAATCCTGCAACACATCAAGACTCAACACCACATTGCTGAATCACTAATGGATCATGGGAGAGATTATATCAGAAATTCAAACATTTATGATATTTAACAAAAAGGAGCACACAAAATATCAGCTCCTCTGGGACACAGCAAAGGCAGTTCTCAGAGGAAAATTTATAGCTCTGAGTGCCTAAGTCAACAAATTGGAGAAAACTCAAAGGAACAATTTAATGATACACTTTAAGCTCCTTGAAAAAAAGCAACAAACCAGATCCCAATCCAGTAGATGGGAGGAAATAATTAAAATTAAATCAGAGTTAAATGAATTAGAGACCAAAAAAAAAAAAACCCATAGAAAGGATCAACAAGACAAAGAGTTGATTCTTCAAAAAATTAACAAAATTGACAGACCCTTAGCAAACCTCACCATAAAAGGAGAGAACACATCCAAATAAACAAAATCAGAGATGAGAACGGAAAACATCACTACAGAAACTAGCAAGATCCAGACATCATAAGGGAATACTTTGCAGCTCTTTATGCTAATAAATTCAGGAATCTGGAGAAATAGAAGAATTTCTAGCAAAAATTGATATTACCAAACGAAATTAAAAGATTTAAGCCAACTAAATAGACATATCCATTTATGAAATAGAAACAGCAATAAGAGGCCTCCCATCCAAAAAAAAAGCCCAGGTTAAGATGGATTTACAGCCAAATTCTATAAGACCTTCAAAAGTGAACTCACTCATATTCTCTTCACTCTTTTCCATGAAGTTGGAAATGAAAACTCACTACCAAATTCATTCTATGAAGCCACCAAAACCCTGACACCCAAACCAGAGACTCACCAAAGAAAGAGAACTATAGAACCATTTCTCTGATGAACATTTATGCAAACTTCTTGATAAAATTCAGGCCAATCAACTATAACAACTAATAAAAAATTACACACTATAATCAAACAAGATTCATTCCAGGGATGCAAAGTGGGTTCAATATATACAAATCAATCAGTGTAATTCAATATATCAAATAGAAACAAGGACAAGAACCACATGATCATCTCCATAGATGCAGAAAAAGCATTAGACATGATCCACCACCCCTTTATTATGAAAGCACTGGAGAAACTAGGAATCAATGGAGTATTCCTCAATATAATCAAGGCTGAATGTGACAACCTACAGCCAGTATAATAGTCAATGGTGAGAAGTTAAAGCCATTTCCTCTAAAATCAGGAATAAGACAAGGCTGTCCACTCTCTCAATGCCTCATCAATATAGTATTAGAATTCCTAGCTTGAACAATAAGGAAAGAGGCAAACATAAAGGGGATCCAAATTGGAAAAGAAGAAATAAAACTCTCCTTCTTTGCAGATGAAATGATCCTATATCTAGAGAATCCCATAGACTCCACTCCCAAGTTACTTGAGCTGATTCAAAACTTTGGCAAAGGGCATAAAATCAGTTCACACCAGAAGGTAATCCTACTGCATTGTTGGTGGGAGTGTAAACTTGTTCAACCACTTTGGAAAGCAGTAAGGAGGTTCCTCAAAAGACTCCACATAGAGCTCCTGTATGACCCAGCAATCCCACTTTAGGGCATTTACCCAAATGATCACAAACAAGACCATACTAAAGCTACCAGCACAACTATGTTTATTGTAGCATTATTTACCATAGCTAAGATATGGAACCAACCCAGATGCCCCTCAGTAGATGAATGGATCAAGAAAATGTGGTACACACACACACACACACACACACACACACACACACACATATATATAATACACTATATAATATATGGTATCTATCTATATATCAATATGTATATATACATATATATCCAATATATACATACACACACATATATATGTATATATATTAGAATTCTATGCCTCCATCAGAAAGAATGACATCACCCCATTTGTTAGGAAATGGAAAGACTTGGAAAAATTATATTAAGTGAAGTAAGTAAGCCAGGCCCAAAGAAACATAGGTCCCATGGTTTCCCTTATTTGCAATAAGGTGTATGTCTGGGACAAGTACAAAAGGTCAAAAGCTATGTACATATGACCTGATAAGATGAAATTAACCAAAATGAACCCCAAGATAGAGACACAAGTGGTTTTTCTTTCTTGTTATTGTTTCTAATGAATTTATAAGGTACCAAGTGATTTTTTCTGTTACTCTGTATGTTCCTCCCCCATGGTATAACCCTTGTTTTCACTGTATTTGATGTCAATATAATTTGGGGAGGGGAAGGGAAAAAACAAAATGTTTAAATAGGGATATGGGTTAACCCATTGTAACAATGAGATGTACAAGACACTATGTTGAAAAACAAACTTTACAATTTAGATGAGAGGGAAGGGATGGTAGGGGAAAATCAAAGGAGGAGGAAACAATGCTTGATAAGAAATGTACTCACTACCTTGTTCATGTAACTGCAACCCCTCTGTACAGTATTTTTACAATAAAAAACTTATTTAAAAAATCAGTCCACAAAAATCAGTGGCTTTTCTCTATGGCAACAATGAGGAGAGAGAGGCTGACATTAGGAAAGCAACTCCATTTGAATATCCTTAAGTTGATCCTGGGAATCAACTTAACCACAGAAGTGAAGGACTGGGGCTGGGAAGGTGACTTAGTGGCAGAATGCTTGCCTCGCATGCATGAGGCCCTGGGTTCGATTCCTCAGCACCACATAAGCCGAAAAAGTTGGAAGTGGCGCTGTGGCTCAAGTGGTAGAGCATTAGCCTTGAGCTGAAGAGCTGAGGGACAGCATCCAGAACCGCCCCCCCCCCCCCCACAAAGCAGTGAAGGACCTCTACAATGAAAACTTAAAGCAGTGAAGGACCTCTACAATGAAAACTTAAAAAATCTGTAAAAGGAAATTAAAGCAGACCTCAAGAAGTGGAGTAACCTTCCATGTTCCTGGATTGGAGGGATTAACTTTGTGAAAATGGCAATATTGCCAAAGGCTATATACAAATTCAATGCAATGCCCATCAACATCCCAACTTATTTCTTTAATGAATAGAGGAAGCAATCCAAAAATTCATATGGAACAACATATTCATATGGAATAGCAAAAACAATCCTTAGCAGGAAGGACAATGCTGGAGGCATTTCAATACCAAACCTCAAACTCCATTACAAAGCCATAGTACTCAAAACCTCTTGGTACTGGCACTAGAACATGCCTGAGGACCAATGGAATAGATTCAAATACCCAGAAAGGACCCCACAGACCTACAGCCACCTAATCTTTGACAAGGGAGACAAAAAAATAGGATGGAAGAAAGACAGCCTCTTCAATAAATGGTGCTGGCAGAATTGGCTAAACACTTGAAGCAAATGAAAGTTAGATCCCTATGTATCACTCAGAATCAACTCCAAATGGATCAAAGGCCTTGAGGTAAAAGCAGATACCTTGAAAATATTACAAGAGGAAATAGGAGAAATGCTAGGGCTCCTTGGCACAGGACAAAACTTTCTTAATAAAGATCCAGAAGCACAACAAATCAAAGAGAGGCTGGATAAATGGGACTGCATTAAACTTCAGAGCTTCTGCATGGCAAAGGACATAGCCAGCAGAATATATCGAAACTCCACAGACTGGGAGATCTTCACCACCCATACAACAGACAAGGGTCTCATAGCTAAAATATATCAACAGCTCAAGAAATGAAATTCCCCTAAAACTCTCAAAGAAACAATCACCCCATTAAAAAGTGGTCTAAAGACTTAAGAGAGACCTCTCTGAAGAGGAAATACAAATGACCAAGAGACACATGAAGAATTGCTCAACATCTCTGGGTAGAAAAAAATGCAGACCTTGGATGGAGGAAGATGGTGGAGGAGGAGCCAGGAGCTTACCAAGCTTTTGTGTAGAAACCAGTTTTAGTGTTCCAGTGAAAAATTCAAGGCTAGAGAGTCACACCAAGTGTACCATTATAGTACAGAGAGTTGGGCCAGAGAGGAAAAATTCAGGCAAGTTGGACACAGATTTGAGCACTTGCTGGTGGCCATTACAGCAGTGGCGGTGGCAGCTGCTGCTCCTGCCATATCAACAGACAGAGCCTGGGACAAAGGCACTGGAGATGGAGTGTGAATGGCTTCTACTCATCAGCAGTGTGAACCGACAAGGAGCAGAACTCTTCATCCTGCTGACCACGACCAACACAGACCATGAGCAGCCCCCAAACCAAGGGAAAGGTGCCATGCCAGAATTGTCCCACCCCTCTGCAGCAAGGGCAGCATTACCAGCTGCAGGAGGGTAAAAGAAAAACAGTTCAACACCTGAAACAGCATAAAACCTGGTAGGGGCTCCAGGATGGGCCACAAGAGTGTCTCAGGAGCTAATTGCTGACAGACCACAACCCTACCCACATTCAAGCTTCCTCGCAGAGATTCCAAGCTAGAGGAAAGACCCATCTCCCTCTTGTGTGACACTCAAAGCAGACAGCCCTCCCACTGAACTAGTCTGGGAGGAGGGCCACAAAGTACTCACGCTGGTAAGGCAGAGCTTTGTTTTGCCTGCTCAAACAAACTGATTTAAGAAGTCTACTAAGCTACAGGAAATCCAAACACCACAAGCAAATCAGAGACTCTACCAAGAGACCAGAAGTAGACACAGGGGAGACACAAGATCCTCCAAATTAATCAAATACTTTTTTTTACTTAATTATTTTTTTCTACTTTTTTCTATTTTTTCCTTTTCTTCGATTTTTTCTTTTTCTTTTTCCCTTTTCCCTGTTGGTCCTTTTTATTTTTGCTCTACTTAATTACTGTTCTGTTCATCCCTAGATATGTACCCATCTTTGATTATTAGACCTTATTCTTCATTGTGTGCAAACTTAATTCAGACGTAGATTACTTAATTCACAATTTCTCATCATTAATTCCTTTAATTGTAGTATTATTTCATTACACTTATAATTTTTTAAGTTTTTCATTTTCAAATTTAAAAGTTTTTCTTTTTCTTTTTGTTTCTTCTCCTTTCTCTTTGCCTATCCTCTGAATTTAGGCCTTATCTTCCCTCTCTTACTTTCCCTCCCTACATTGCTCTAATCTTATTTTCTCCTTACTGTTCTCCCTATACCTATTAACTTCTGGTTCCTTAATCCCTTCTTTGATTTTCTTAATTCATTGATTTCCTAGTTGCCTGTGGTTGAACTAGATTGTATCTATATTCATTTTGACTGTGTCAAAAAGCTGTAAAACTACAGGGCTCTGGGTTGGTGCTGGCTTTAAAATAGTGTTCTAGCTTGGAATTGGTTTTGCTTTCGTATCCAATTGGGCAGAACAAGGCAAACACAAGAAAAATGGCAAGTCAAGCAACCTCATCTCTCACTCCTGACAAACAGGCAGCAGAGCAGTTAATGAATAATCCAGAGGAGAGTCCTCAAAATGCTCTGCAAAAACTATTGGTAAACATGCTGAATGAAAAAATAGAAAGCCTGCAATGGTTTCTTCTATCTGATTGAATTTTGGCAAAACAACTCAGTTTGATATGCTGAGCAATTTGAATCTAAGAGCTCTCGAAGGCTGCAAAACTTCATACCCAGATTTAAGGTTACCTTTAGCTTATAGGACTACTGAAGCTGATTGGGAACACCTCCTTCTAAAATGCTTGTTTTCTTTTCAGGATTTCCTTTCTTTTTCCACTGGAAATAACTGCTTCAAAAATCACTGGGTAGCCAGGCACCCGTGGCTCACGCCTGTAATCCTAGCTACTCAGGAGGCTGATATTTGAGGATCGCGGTTCAAAGCCAGCCAGGGCAGGAAAGTCCATGAAACTCTTATTTCCAATAAACACTCAGAAAACTGGAAGTGGCGCTGTAACTCAAGTGGTAGAGCACTTGCCTTGAGCTGAAGAGCTGAGGGACAGTGCCCAGACCCAGAGTTCAAGCCCCACGACCGGCAAAAAAAAAAAAAAACACAAAAAAACAAAAACCATAAAACAGAAAAACACTGTGTTACACATACATGATTGAATTTTTACAAAGCAACTCAGGTTGAATTGCTCAATAATTTGACTCTACGAGATCTGCAGTAGCTGCAAGCATCCAGACAAGGCATTCAGGTTTGCTTTACACCATAGTACTATGGACATAAATGGAAAATATCAGCTTCTAATTCCTAAAATGTGGGTGTTGGTGAGTAGAGCTTTCACACATTCACACAGTTTGACTGTGTTGAAGATTTGAGAACAAGGCTTCCTAACAGGAATTCAGGTTTCATTGACAGGGCATGTTTATGGAAGCCAACTGGAAATATCAGCCTTTGCATACTGAATGGTTATTGTTAGCAGAATAACCTCTTCCGTCCACACTGGGAATGAGGTTTGGAGCCATGGGAACAACAGCATTTCACTGGTTTAGATGCTTCTTGGAAGAATTCCAGATTCTTGGACCCAGTATGCCTATTGATGCTTCCTGGAAATATCTGCTTCTGAATACTACATGGTTTCTTCTACGTGCTTGAATTTTGGCAAAGCAACCCAGTTTGAGGTGCTGAGAAATTTGAATCTACCAGCTCTCAACTGGCTCCAAGGCTTCAGACCAAGATTTCAGCTTAGAACTCCTGATGTGATTGGGAACATCTGTTTCTAAATGCTTAAGGTTTTCCTTTCAGGATTTCCTTTTCATTCCTCCCCGGAAATAACTTCTTCTAAGAACCACAGGGTTACATATACTAGCTTCAATTTTGGGAAAGCAACTCAGTTTGAGTTGCTGAACAATTTGAATGGAAGTGCTGTACAGTGGCTGTAAGAGTTCAGAAGAGACTTCAGGTTTGCTTTACCCCATATGCCTATGGAGGCTGACCGGGAACATCAGCTTCTAAATCCTGAAAGGTGGGTGTTGACAAGTGGAGCTTTGACACAGTCACTCAGTTTGGCATACAGAGTAAGATATACCTGAAGTCACTGTGTTTAAGATTTCAGTATGAAGATTCAGGTTTCATTGACCAGACGCATTGATGTTAGAGTGGAAATGTCAGCCTCTAACTTCTGAACAGTGGTTGTTAGTTGATTGAAATCTTTAATGCATACTGGGTTAGAGTTTCTGAGGCATGGGCACCTAATGGCACCTAATTTCAATGCTTCTTAAGAAGAATCCCAAATTTTTTGACACACGATGCCCATGGACATTCCTTAGAAGTATCTGCTTCTAAATACCCTATGGTTACTTCTCTGCACTTGAATTTTGCCTAAGCAACTCAGGTTTAATTGCTGAACAATTTGACTCTAAGAGCTCTGCAGAGGCTGCCAGCATTAAGATGAAGCATTCAGTTTTGATTCACACTATATCACTGTGGATGCAGATGGGAAACATCTGCTTCTACTTCATAAAAGGTGGGTGTTGGCGAGTAGAGCTTTCACACATTCACTCAGTTTGACATGCTGTGTAAGTTGAACCTAGGCTTATCACACTGTGTTGAGGATTTGAGTACAAGGCTTCAGGTTTGTGTGACCAGACATATGTTTGCAAGCTGAATGGGATTATCAGCCTGTAAATACTGAATGGTTGAATGACCACTTATGTGCACACTGGGGAAGAGGCTCTGAGCCATGGGACAGCATTTCACTGCTTTCAATGCTTCTTAGGAAGAATTCCGGATTCTTCGACCCAATATGCCTATTGATGCTCCCTGGAAATACCTGCATCTGAATACTACAGTGTTTCTTTTACCCGCTGGAATTTGGCAAAGCAACTCAGTTTGAGTTGTTGAGCAGTTTGAATCTATTAGCTCTCGACTGGCTGCAAGGCTTCAGACTAAGATTTCAGTTTAAAACTCCTGATGTTATTGGGAACATCTGGTTCTAAAGGCTTAAGGTTTTCCTTTCTGGATTTCTTTTCCTTTCATCCTAGAAATAAATGCTTCTAAGCACCACAAGGTACTTACCAGCTTGAATTTTGACAAAGCAACTCAGTGTGAGTTGCTGAACAATTTGAATGGAAGAGCTCTACAGTGGCTGTAAGAGGACTTCGGGTTTGCTTTACCCTGCATGCCTATCAATACTTGTTGAGAACATCTTCTTCTAAATCCTGGAAGGTGGATGTTGACAAGTGGAGCTTTGACACTGTCACTTAGTTTGTTCTATGGACTAATATAAGCCTGAAGTAATTGCACTGTGTTTAAGGTTTCAGAATGAGGATTCAGATTTCACTGACCAGACATGTTTATAGAAGTTGACTAGACATATCAGCCTATAAATACTGAGCAGTGGCTGTTAGCTGAATGAACTCTTGCATGCACACTGGCTTTGACTTTCTAAGGCATGGGCTCCTAAGAGCATTTCCCTTACTTGATGGCTTCCTAGGAAGAATTTCAGATTTTTTGACATAGTATGCCCATAGAAGCTCCTTGGAAGTATCTGCTTCTAAATACTTTATGGTTGATTCCATGCAATTGAATTTAGTCAAAGTAACTCTGGTTGAATTGCTGAACAATTTAACTCTAAAATCTCTGCAGTGGATGCAAGCTTTCACATAGGCATTCTGGTTTGCTTTACCCCATAAGACTAAGGACTCTGATTGGCAACTTCTACTTCTAATTCCTAAAAAGTGTTTGTGAGTAGAGCTTTTACATATTCACTGTCTTACCTGCTGAAGAAATTGAACATAGGCTTATCGCACTGTGTTCAAGATTTGAGAACAAGGCTTCAGGGTTTTTGTTTTTTTTTTGACTAGAAATATTTATAGAAGCTGATGGGCTGGGAAGGTGGCTCAGTGGTAGAGCGCTTGCCTTGCATGCCTGAGGCCCTGGGTTCAATTCCTCAGCACCACATAAGCAAAAAGAAAAAAGCTGGAAGTGGCGCTGTGGCTCAAGTGGTAGAGCGCTAGCCTTGAGCTGAAGAGCTGAGGGACAGCGCCCAGGCCCAGAGTTCAGGCCCCATGACCAGACCTAAAAAAAAAAAAAAAAGAAGCTGATGGGAAATAGCCTCTAAATACGGAATGATTGTTTTTAGCCAAATGCCCTCTTCCTCCCACACTGGGAATGAGGTTTGGAGCCATGGGAACATAACAGCATTTCACTGGTTTCAGTGATTCTTAAGAAGCATTCTGGATTCTTGGACCCAGTATGACCACTGATGGTCTCTAGAAATACCTGCTTCTGAATACTACATGGTTTCTTCTACCCACTTGAATTTTTGCAACCAACTCAGTTTGAGGTTCTGAGCAATTTGAAACTACCAGCTCTCCACTGGCTGCACCATTTTAGGCCCAGATTTCAGATTACCTTAACCCTATAGTACTACTGACACTGATTGGGAACACCTGCTTATAAATGCTTCAGGTTTTTATTTTAGGATTTCCTCTTCTTTCCTCCCTGGAAATAACTCCTTCCAGGTAGTACAGGGTACATATACCAGCTTGAATTTTGGCAAAGCAACTCAGTTTGCTGCTATAATGTGTGTCAGAATTCAGAAGAGGGATTCAGGTTTGTTTTACCCTGTATGCCTATGGATGCTGATTGGGAATACCTGCTTCTAAATCCTGAAAGATGGATGTTGGCGAGTGCAGCTTTGAGACGGTCACTCAGTGTGTCCTATGGAGCAAGACCAACCTGAAGTCATTGCACTGTGTGTAAGATTTCAGAATGAGGATTCAGGTTTCCTTGACCAGGCATGTTTATGGAAGCTGACTGGAACTATTAGTCTCTAAGTAGTGAACAATTGTTGTTAGCCAAATGTATGCCCAGAGAAGCTCCTTGAATGTATCTGCTTCTAAATATTCCATGGTTGCTTCTCTGTACTTGAACTTTGGCCAAGTAACTCAGGTTCAATTGCTGAACAATTTGACACTAAGAGCTCTGGAATGGCTGCAAGTGTTCAGATGGGACATTCAGGGTTGCTTTCCTGCATAGGACTATGGAAGCTGATTGGATGCAACTGCTTCTAATTCTTAAAAGGTGGGTGTTGGAGAGTAGAGCTCTGACACAGTCCCTTAGGTTGATGTGCTGTGTAAGTTGAACCCAAGCTGACCACATTGTGTTCAAGATTTCAGAATGAGACTTCAGGTTTCATTGACCAGGCATGTTTAGGGAAGCTGACTAGAAATATCAGCCTCTCAATAGTTATCAGCTGTTTTAATATGACTGACATCTTTCATGCACACTGACAATGAGGATCTGAGCCATGGGAACCTGACAGCATAACTGGATTCAACGTAACTGGTGTCAACAACAGAACTGGTTCCAATGCTTCTTAGGAAGAATTCTGGATCCTTGGACCCAGTATGCCCATTGATGCTCCCTGGAAATGTCTGCTTCTGAATCCTACATGGTTGCTTCTTCCTGCTTGAATTTTGGAAAAGCAACTCAATGTAAGGTGCTGAGCAATTTGAATCTAAGAACTCTTAGTACCATTACTGTCCAGGATTACTGATGCTGTATGGGAAAACTAGCTTCAACATACTGAAGTTTTTCCTTTTAGGATTTCCTTTTCATTCCTCCCTGGAGATAACTACTATGTACCACAAACTAACACCTACCAGGTTAAATTTGAGCAAGGCAACTCAGTTTGCATTGCTGAACAATTGAATTGAAAAGCTGTGCAGTGCCTGTAAGACATAAGAAGAGGCCTTAAGGTATGCTTGACCCTGCATGCCTATGGACACTGACTGGGAACTTCTGCTTCTAAATCTGGAAAGGTGTGCATGTTGATGAGTGGAGCTTTAACACAGTTACTCAGTTTGTCATATGGAGTAAGAGAAACCTGAAATCATTGCACTGTGTTTAAGATTTCAGTATGATATGTGATATTTTTGTTTCTTTTGTATGTTCTTCCCCCATGGTAGAACCCCTGTTTTCACTGTATTTGATTCCAGTGCCCTGCATCTTTTTTTTTTTGGTCTGGTCGTGGGACCTGAACTCTGGGCCTGGGCGCTGTCCCTCAGCTCTTCAGCTCAAGGCTAGTGCTCTACCACTTGAGCCACAGCGCCACTTCTGGCTTTTTTCTTTTTGCTTATGTGGTGCTGAGGAATTGAACCCAGGGCCTCATGCATGCAAGGCAAGTGCCTACCACTGAGCTACCTTCCCAGCCCGTTCCCTGCATCTTGTATGTACATTTTTCTAATTTGGGGAGGGGAAGAGAAATAACAAAATGCTTAAATAAGGATGCAGGCTGATCCATTGTAACAATGAGTTGTATAAGACACTATATTGAAAGCAAACTATACAACTTCGGGGGGGGGCAGTGAAGGAGGAGTTGAGGAGGTGGCAAGGGAAGGGATGGTAGGGGAAAAACAAAGGAGGAGGTAACAATGCTCAACAGGATATGTACTCATTACATAACTCATGTAATTGTAATCCCTCTGTATACTATTTTTAGAATAAAAACATATAAAAAAGATTTCAGTATGCGGATTCAGGTTTCATTGAACGGGCATGTTTATGGAAGCTGACTGGAAATATCAGCCTATCAACAGTGAACAGTTGTGGTTAGCCAAATGAACACTTGTGCCCACACTGGGTTTGGGTTTCTAAGGCAAGGGCACCTAACAGCATTCACCAACTACAAGGCTTCTCAGGAAGAATTCTAGGTGTGTTTTATACTGTATGCCCAAAGAAGATGCTTGAATGCATCTGCTTCTAAATACTCCATGGTTGCTTCTCCATACTTGAACTTTGGCCAATCAAGTCAGGTTCAGTTGCTGAACAATTTGATACTAAGAGCTCTACAATGGCTGCAAGCATTCAGATGAGGCATTCAGGGTTGCCTTATTGCACAGGACTGTGGATGCTGATTGGAAGCAACTGCTTGTAATTCCTAAGAGGTGGGTGATGGTGAGTGGAGCTCTGACACACTCACTCAGTTTGACATGCTGTTTAAGTTGAACCCAAGCTGATCACATTCTATTCAAGATTTCAGAACAAGACTTCAGGTTTCATTGACCAGGCATGTTCATGGAAGCTGACTGGTAATATCAGCCTCCCAATAGTTATCAGCTGTTTTAGTCCTAATGACATCTTTCACAAAAACTGACAATGAGGATCTGAGCCATGGCAACATGACAGCATAATTGGTTTCAACAACAGAACCGGTTTCACTGCTTCTTAGGAAGAATCCCAGTGTGCCCATTGATGCTCCCTGGGAATGTCTGCTTCTGAATCCTACATGATTGCTTCTTCCCGCTTGAATTTTGGAAAAGCAACTCAATGTAAGGTGCTGAGCAATTTGAATCTGAGAGCTCTTGAATGGCTGCAAGGCTTCACACCTAGATTTCAAAAGCATTACACTCCAGGACTACTGATACTGTTTGGGATCACCTGCTTCTACATACATAAGGTATTCCTTTTAGGATTTCCTTTTCATTCCTCCCTGGAGATAACTGCTTCTAAATACCACAAGGTTACACATACCAGCTCAAATGTCTTTCAAAGGAAATCAATGTGAGTTTCTGAACAACTTGAATATCAAAGCTCTGCAGTGGCTTTAAGCAGTCAGAAGGGGCATTCAGGTTTGTCTTTCCCTGTATACCTATGAGTACATCACTTTCTAAATCCTGAACGCTGGATGTTGACCAGTGGGGCTTTAAACACAGTCACTCAGTTTAACATACCCAATAAAATAAATCAAAAGTCATCTCAGTGTGTTTAAGATTTCAGAAGGGGGATTCAGAGATCCTTGACCAGACATGTCTGTGGAAGCTGACTGGAAATTATCAACCTTTAAGTACTGAATAGTTGTTGTCAGCTAAATGAAATCTTTCATGCACACTGAGTTTCAGGTTCTGAATCATGTAAACCTAACAGCATTACTCTGATTTCAAGGCTTCCTGTGAAGAATTCTGCAAACTTTGTCACAGTATGCCTATGGAAGCTCCTTGGAAATATCTGCCTTTAATACTATATTGTGACTCCTATGCACTTGAATTTGGGCAATGCAACTCAGGTTCAATTGATGAACAATTTGACCTCAGCAGCTCATCAGTGGTGGCAAGCGTTGAGAAGAGGTATTCAGGTTTGTTTTACCACATAGGACTAGGGAGGATCAATTGGAACATCTGCTTGTAATTCCTACAAGGTGCGTGTTGGTGAGTAGACTTGACACATTCACTCAGTTTAACCTGCTAAGTAAGTTGAACCTATGCACCTGGCACTACGTCTCAGATTGGAGAACAAGGTTTCCAGTTTCATTGACCAGACATGTGTATGAAAGCAGAATGGTACTATCATCCTCTAAATACTGAACCACCATTGTTAGTCAAATGACTTCTTGCAAGCACCCTGGAGAGGAAGTTTGGAGCCCTGGGAACATAACAACAGTTTTGTGGATTCAACGCTTACTAGGAAGAATTCCAGAATATTGGACCTAGTATGCCCATTGATGCTCCCTGCCAAAATCTGCTTCTAAATGCTAAATGGTTTCTCTTATGTGCTTGAATTTTGGCAACAAAAAACCCTCAGTTTGAGGTGCTGAGTAATTTGAATATAAGAGTGCTCATCTGGCTGCAAGGCTTCAGACCAAGAATTCAAGTCTCCTTAACCCTATGGGCTTACTGATTTTGAGTGGGTATAGCTGCTTCTGTATTCTAAAAGGTTTTCCATTGGGATTTCCTCTTCTTTCTTCCATAGAGATAACTGCTTCTAAATACCAGATGGTTACACAAACCAACTCAAATATTTTTCAAATGAAATCACTGTGAGTTTCTGAATAATTTGAATATCAGAGCTCTGCAGTTGCTTTAAGCATTCAGAAGGCATTCAGGTTGGTTTTACCCTGTATGCCTATGTAAACAGCAGCTTCTAAATCTTCAAAGGTGGATGCTGACCAGTGGAGTTTTGACACAATCACTCAGTTTAATGTGCCTGAGCACTGACCCCAACCCTAATCCTAACCTCAGACCTAACTCTAACCCTAAATCTAACCCTAGCCTTAAACTTTAGCCTAAGTCTAACCATAAGCCTAACCCTAACCATAACACTAGACCTACCCTTAAACTTTACCCTAGCACTAACCCTATCCCTAAATTGAAACCTAACCGAAACACCACACTTAGTCATAATCCTAACCCTAACCCTAATCTTAACCTTATACTTAACCCCAACCTAACCCCAACCTAACCCCAACCATAATCCTAGCACTGAACCTGATACTAACCCTAAGCCTAACCCATCACACTCTAACCCTAAACCAACCGAAACCCGAATGATAACCTGAACCTTACCCCTAAACCAAACCCTAATGCTAAGCTTTGCACTAGCCATATCCCTAACACTAGCTTGACTCCTAGTGCTAACACTAGGCCTAACCCTACTCCTTAACCTAACCCTAAACTATCCATACATTGAAAGTAACTGTAAACCTAAAACTAACCCTAGCCCTAACCCCTACCAAAACCATCACCCTAACATTCATCTGAACTCGAATAGTTACCCTGAACCTAGACCCTAAACCTAACCCGAACCTGAGGCCAACCTGAATGCTACCCCTGAACCGAACCCTAACCTAAACCTAAACCTAGCCCTAACCCTATCCCTTACCCTAACCTAAAACTGAAACCAAACTAAAACCATAACTTGTATGGGAAATCTAGTCCTACACAAAATCCTAAACCTAACCCAAGTCCTATCTTTAACTTGAAACCTAACCCTAATGAAAACACTAACACTAACCAGAACAATAACAATAACCATAAACCAAATACTAAGCCAAACCTGAGTACTAAACCTAACCCTAACCCTAACCTGAAACTGAATAACAACACTAACCATAACATAAATACTAACCCCAACCCAAACACTAACGCTAACACTAAACCTAAACTGAACCCTAACCCTAACCCGAACCTGAACCTTAAGCCTAATACCAACCTTAGCCTGAACCTGAACCCTAAGCCTAACCCTAACCCTAAACCTAACTTTAACATTAAGCCTAAGCAAAACATTAATCCTAAATCTAACCCTAAACCTAGACTTATTTCTAACCCTAGACCTGACTCTAAACCTAGAACTAATCCTAAATCTGGCCCTAAATCTAAACTCAACCTACCCTTAACCCTAAACCTAACCTGAAACCCTAATGTTAGCATGAACCCTACCTATAAACATAATCCTCACCTTAAAACGAGCTCTAATCCTAAACCTAATCTTAAAACCAAACCTAACCCTAAAGCTCAACCAAAGCCTAAGCCTAATCCTAACCCTAGACTTAACCTTAACCCTAACGCTAACACTATACCTATACTTAAACTTGACGCTAACACTAACCCTAGCCTTAAACCTAATTCTAACCCAAACCCTAACCCTAGACCTAACCCTAACCCTAATCCTAGCCATAACCCTAATTCGAATGCTAACCTTAATCATAAACTTAACCCTAGCCCTTACCATAGCCCTAATCCTAACACTAGATCTGATCATAATCCAAACCCAAAACTAACTGTAACCATAAACTTAACCCTAGCCCTGCCCATACCCCTGACCCTAAATATAATCCTAACTATAAACATAGCCCTAAACCTAAACCTGTCCCTACGCCTAGCCCATCCCCAACCCTAAAGCTCAACCTAACCTGAACCCAAATGCTACCCTGAACCCTACCCTTTAATCTAACACCAAACCTAAACCTAAACCTAGCACTAACCGTAAACCTAAACCTAACTTGAACCCAAACCCAAACCTTAACTCAAATGTGAACCCTAGTCATACAACAAACCCTAACCTGAAGCCAAACCCTATCTTTAACTTAAAATCTAATCCTAACCAGAACACTAATACAAATGAGAATAACAGCAAACCTAAAACAAATACTAAGCCTAACCTGAGCACTGACCTTAACCCTAACCCTAGATTTAATCCTAACCTTAACCCTAAACCTAGCCTTAACATTAATAATCACCAAACACTAATCCTAGCTCTAGACCTAATCACAAACCTAACTCTAACCCTACCTTTAATCTTAAGCCTAACACTAATCCTAAATATAACCCTATCCCTAGACCTAATCAAAATACTAACCTTAACCTTAGCCATAACTAATCCTAGTCCTAACCCTAACCTTAACCATAAACCTAACCTTAACTGTAATCCTATTCCTAAGTCGAATCCTATCCTTAACCCTAAACCTAGCCTGAACTATACCCCTAGACCTAACCCTAATGTTATCACTAACCCTAACCCTAGCCCTAAAACTAAACCTAACCCTAAACTTAGCCTAAGCTGAACCTTAACCCTAGACCTAACATTAAACAAACCCTAACCCTAACACTAGACTCACCCCTAAACTTGACCCTAACACTAACTTTAGCCATAAACCTAATCCTAACCCAAACCCTAACCCAAATCATACTAACCCTAACCCTGACCTTAGCTGTAATCCTAATCCTAGTACTAACACTAATCCTAACCATAAATGGAAACAATCCTAACCCTAACCCTAACTCTAATCCTTACCATAACCATAACCATAACCCTAAACCTAACCAAAATCCTACCCCTGAAGCTAACCCTAACTCTAAGTCTAGCCCATCCCCAACTCTAATGCTAAACCTAACACAAACACGAATGCTATGCTGAACCCTACCTCTGAACCTAATCTTAATCCTAAACCTAGCCCTAACCCAACCCTGATGCTAATGCGACTCCTAATGCTAACCCTAGCCCTAACCCTAACCCTAAACTATCCCTACCTTGAAACAAACCATAAACCTAACCCTAACCCTAGCAATAACCCCTACTGTAACCCTTACCCTTACACTCCCCTAGACCTATACTCCCCTAAACCTAGACTCTAAAACTTAGCTGAACCTGTAGCTTAAATGTACCCCTAACACCAACTCTAACTCTAACCATAATCCTATCCCAATATCTAAAAAAATACAAATGCCCAAACCCTAAATCTGATCTGAACATGAAACCAAAGCCTAAACCTAACCCTATCACTAACTCCAACTGCAACCTGATCCTGAACCCGAACCCTAATCCTAACCTAACTCTAACCCTAACTCTAATCCTAACCTGAACTCTCAACCTATCCCTAACCCAAACCTAATCCTCACCCTAATTTTCTCTTAACCATAAACAGAATCCTAACCCTAGCCCTAATCCTAATCCTAGACCTAATTCCAATCCTTATTCTAAGCCTAGCCCTAACCCAAACCCTTGCATTAACCCTAAAGCTAAATGTAGCACTAACCCTGGCCCTAACCTTAACCCTAGTCCAAACCTAATCCCAACTCTAACCTTAACCCTTGCCCTAAACTGAAGGCTAATTATAGTACTAAACCTCATCCTAATCCTATCCCTAGTCTTAACCCTAGCCCTAGCCCTAACACTAACACTAAACCAAACCAGAACCTTAAATCTAATCCTACCCAGAATTCAAAACCTAACTCTATCTGCAAAACCAAATTGAACCCTAACACAATCGACAACACTAACCCTAAACTTATCTTTTTTTTTTTTTTTTGGTAGGTCGTGGAGCTTGAACTCTGGGCTTGGGTGCTGTCCTGCACTCTTCAGCTCAAGGCAAGCACTCTACCACTTGAGCCACAGCACCACTTCCGGTTTTCTGGTGGTTTATTGGAGATAAGAGTCTCACAGACTTTCCTGCCCTGGCTGGCTTTGAACCGAGATCCCCATATCTCAGCCTCCTAAGTAGCTAGGATTACAGCTTCTAAGCTTATCTTTATACTAAAACTTACCCAAACTTGAACCCAATCTCTAACCCTAACCCTAACTAAACATAACCCTAGCCTTATCACTAATCCTAAACATAGCCCTAAACATAACCTTCACCCTAACCCTAAACCTAAGCCTAACTTCGACTGGGAGACCTAACCCTAACAATACCCCGAATGCAAACACTAAATCCAACCTTAAACCTAACCCTCCACAACCTGAACTCTAAACCTAGGCCTAGTTCTAACGAACCGAACCCAAATCCAAACTGTACCAGAACCCTTACCCTAACTCTAAATTGAACGTGAGCCCTAAGCCTACCCAAACCTAACACTTAACCTAAAATGAACATAAACCTTAACCGTATCCTGAACCTAACCATAATGCTAACTCAAATTGGAAGCCAAAACCAAAACCTAACCTTAACCCTAACCTGAAAATGTAACCTAACCCTAACCCTAACTAAAACAATTACCCCAATCCTAACCCTAACACTTACACTAAGCTTAAAGTGATTGGGAATAGGTGTTAAACATTCTAAAAGGTTTTCTGTTTAGGATTTCCTTTTCTTTCCTCCATGGAAATGATTCCTTCTAAATACCCCAAGGTTACACATACCAGCGCAAATGTTTTTCAAAGGAAATCAATGTGAGTTTCTGAAGAATTTGAGTATCAGAGCTTTGCAGTGGCTGTAAGCACTCGGAAACAGCATTCAGGTTCATTTTACCCTGTATGCCTATTGGAATATCAGTTTATTCTTTTTTATTTTATTTTGTCAGTTGTGGGACCTGAGTTCTGGGCCTGGGCATTGTCCCTCAGCTCTTCAGCTCAAGGCTAATGCCCTACCACTTGAGCGACAGCACTATATCCAGCCTTTTCTGCTCATGTGGTGCCGAGGAAATCAAATCCAGTTCCTCATGTATGCAAGGCAAACAATTTATCACTGAGCCACATTCCCAGTGGAGCTTTGACACAGTCACTCAGTTTAATGTACCCAGTAAGATAAAAGTCATCTCAGTGTGATTAATACTTCAGAAGGAGTATTTAGCAGTCCTAGACCAGACATGTCTATGGAAGCTAACTGGAAATATCAACCTCTAAGTACTGAATGGTTGTTGTTATCTGAATGAAATCTTGCATGCATATGGGGTTTGAGGTTCTTAGCCATGGGAACCTAACAGTATTAGTTGACTTCAAGGCTTCCTATAAAGAATTTCCTAAACTTTGACACATTATGCCCATGGAAGCTCCTTGGAAGTATCTGCCTCTAAATAACTATAAGGTTGCTTCTATGCACTTGAATTTTGGCAATGCATCTCAGGTTCAACTGATGAACAATTTGACTCCAGCAGCTTGCCAGTGGCTGCAAGCATTCAGAGAAGGCATTCAGGTTTGTTTCAACCCATAGGACTAGGGATGCTCAATGGGAACATCTACTCCTAATTCCTACAAGATGTTGTGTGTTGGTGAGTAGAGCTTTGACACATTCACTAAGTTTGACGTGCTAAGTTGAACCTATGTATACTGCAGTGTCCAAAGTTTGAGAACAAGGTTTCTGGTTCCTTGCACCAGACATGTGTATTGAAGGTGACTGGTAACATTACCAGTCATTATCAGTCAAATGACCTCTTGCAAGGACACTGGAGAGGAAGTTTGCAGCCATGGGGACATTATAGCAGATTTGTTGTTTCAATGCTTACTAGGAAGAATTCCAGAATACTCGTCCTAGTATGCCCATTGATGCTCCCTGCCAATATGTGCTTTTAATTCATAAATGCTTTCTCCTACATGCTTGAATTTTGGCAAAACAACTCAGTTTGAGATGCTAAGTAATTTGAATCTAAGAGTGCTCAACTGGCTGCAAGGCTTCAGTCCAAGATTTCACATCTCCTTATCACCATATGCCTACTTATGTTGATGGGAATAGTTGCTTCTACATTCTAAAAGGTTTTCCTTTTCTTACCTCCCTGGAAATAACTGCTTCTAAATCCCACGAGGTTACCAGCTCAATGTTTTTCATTTGAGCATACCAGCTCAAGTGTTTTTCAAATGAAATCCATGTAATTTTCTGAAAAATTTGAATATCAGAGCTCTGCAGTCGCTTTAAGCATTCAGAAGGGGCATTCAGGTTCATTTTAACCTTTTTTCTATGAGATCATCAGCTTCTAAACCATGAAAGGTGAATGTTGACCAGTGGAGCTTTGACATAGTCACTCAATTTAACATATCTAATAAGATGAAGCAACAGTTGTCTCAGTATAAGATTTCAGAAGGAGGATTCAGCTATCCTTGACCAGACATGTCTATGGAAGCCAACTGGAAATATCAACCTATAAGTACTAAATGGTTGTTGCTAGATGAATGAAATTTTGCATTCACACTGGGTTTGAGGTTCTAATCCATAGGAATCTAACAGCATTACCCTAACTTCAAGGATTCCCATGAAGAATTCCATAAACTTTGACATAGTATGCCCTTGGTAGCTCCTTGGAAATATCTGTCTCTAAATATTATATGGTTGCTTCTATACAGTTGAATTTTGGCAGTGCAACTCAGGTTGAATTAGTGAACAATTCAACTCCAGCAGCTCATTAGTGGCAGCAAGGGTTCAGAGGAGGCATTTAGTTGTGATTCACCCCATAGGACTAGGTATGCTCAATGGGAATATCTGTTCCTAATTCCTACAAGCTGTGTGTTAGTGAGTAGAGCTTGGACAGATTCATTGTTTACATGTGGAGTAAGTTGAACCTATGTGTATCACAATGTCTCCAAGATTTGAGAATAAGTTTTCTAGTATCTTTGACCAGACATGTGTATGGAAGCTGACTGGAAATATCACCCTCTAAATAATGAATGGTCCTTGTTAGTCACATGGCCTTTTGCAAGCACACTGGAGAGGAAGTTTGGAGCAAAAGGCACATGACAGCAGTTTTGTGGTTTCAATGCTTACTAGGAAGAATTGCAGAAAATTAGACCTAGTATGCCCATTGATGGTCCCTGTCAATATCTGCTTCTAAATGCTACATGGTATCTCCTATGTGCATGAATTTTGGCAAAGCAACTAAGGCTGAGGTGCTGAGCAATTTGAATCTGAGAGAGCTAGACTGGCTTCAAGGCTTCAGACTAAGATTTCACGTTTCCTTAACCCTATAAGCCTACTCACACTGATTGGGAATAGCTACTTCTACATTATAAAAGGTTTTCCTCTTAGGATTTCCTTTTCTTTCCTAACTGGAAATAACTGCTTCTAAATACTACCAGGTTCAAATGTTTTCCAAGCAAATCAATGTGAGTCTCTGAATGTAGTAACAGAACTCTGTAGAGGCCTTAAGCATTCAGTTTTGGTTTACCTTGTATGCCTATGGTAACATAAGCTTCTAAATCCTGAAAGCTGGATGTTGACCAGTGGAGCTTGACACAGTCACTCATTTTAACATATCCAGTAGGATAAATCAAAAGTCATCTCAATGTGTTTAAGATTTCAGAAGGAGGATTCAATGATCCTTGACCAGACATGTCTATGGAAGCTGAGTGGTAATATCATCCTCTAAGAACTTAATGGTTGTTGTTAGCTGAATAAAATTTTGTAGTCACACTGGGTTTGAGGTTCTGAGCCAGGAGAACCTAATAACATTACCCTAATTTCAAGGCTTCCCATGAAGAATTCCATAAGCTTTGACGCAGTATGCCCATGGAAGCTCCTTGGAAATATCTGCCTCTAAAAACTATATGGTTGCCTCCAAGCACTTGAATTTAGGCAGATATTCAGGTTCAATTGATGAACAATTTGACTCCAATAGCTCATCAGTGGCTGCAAACATTCATACGAGGCATTCAGGTTTGTTTCAACCCCTAGGACTAGGTACGCTCAATGGGAACATCTGCTTCAAATTCCTACAAGGTGAGTGTTGGTCAGTAGACCTTTGATACGTTCACTCCATTTGAAGTGCTGAGCAAGTTGAACCTATGCATATCACACTGTGTCCAAGATTTGAGAGCAAGGTTTCCAGTTTCTTTGACCAGACACATGTATGGTAGCTGATTGGTAATATCACCCTCTAAATATTGAACTATTGGTGCTAGTCAAGTGCCCACTTGCAAGTACAGTGAATAGGAAGTTTTGAGCCCTAGTCACGTAGCAGCATTTTTGTGGTTTCAATGCTTACTAGGAAGAATTACAGAATATTGGACCAAGTATGCCCATTGATGGTCCCTGTCAATATCTGATTCTAAATGCTACATGTTTTCTCTTACATGCTTGAACTTTGACAAAGCAACTTAGTTTGAGGTGCTGAGCAATTTGAATCTAAGAGTGCTCCACTGGTTGCAAGGCTTTAGACCAAGATTTTATGTCTCCTTAACCCTATAGGCCTACGGATGCTAATTGAGAATAGCTTCTTCTACATTCTAAAAGGTTTACCTATTAGTATTTCTTTTTCTTTCCTCCCTGGCCATAAGTGCTTCTAAATATCACGAGGTTACACATACAAGTTCAAATGTTTTTCAAAGGAAATCAATGTGAGTTTCAGAATAATTTGAATATCAGAGCTCTGCTGTTGCTTTAAGCATTCAGAAGGGGCATTCAGATTCATTTTACCCTATATGCTTATAGGAACATCAGCTTTTAAATCCTGAAAGCTGGATGTAGACCAGTGGAACTTTGACACAGTCACTCAGTGTAACTTACTCAGTAAGATAAATCAAAAGTCATCTCAGGGTGTTTAAGATTTTAGAAAAAGGATTCAGTGATCCTAGACCAGACATGTCTATGGAAGGTGACTGGAAATATCGACCTCTAAGTACTGAATGCTGTATGAAATCTTTTTTTCCATATATATTTTTATTGTAAAAAAAATGTACAGAGGGGTTACAGCTACATGAGTAGGGTATTGAGTACATTTCCTATGGAGTATTGTTACCCCCTCTTTTGTTTTTCCCCTACCATTGTGGAGAGCTGCGGAGCAGACCAAAGATGGCGTGGCCGCATGGCGCGGCCCCGACCAAAGATGGCGCTGGCTTCCGCCTTCCGCCTTCCCGATGGCGAGTGCTCTCTGTGAAAAACAACTCCTTATATGGCTATGGCTTGGCTACTGGCTTGCTTCCGTGTTTGCGACCCTATTGGTATATGCCACGTGCCTCGGGATTGGCCATCCAGGAGGCTTATAACTGGAGCGCGGGGGTGGGGAGGGAGAGAAGCTAGCAAACAAGGTTCCTGAATAAACTGCTTTGAGAAGAATCCCGGGTCGTGTCTTCCTTGCTGGTCGAGGTGGTCGCGACATACCATCCCTTTCTTCTCTACCTCCCCAAATCCTCCCTTTCCCCCCCAAATTGTAAAGTTCACTTTCAACATAATGTCTTGTACATCTCACTGTTACAATTGGTCAACCTGTATCCTTATGTAAGTATTTTGTGATTTCCTTTTCCCTTTCCAAATTAGAAAAATATATATACAAGATGCAGGATACCAAAATCAAATACAGTGAAAACAGGTTATTACATGGGGGAAGAACATACAAAAGAAAAAAATTATATAATTCATTATAAGTACAAAAACAATAGCAAGAAAGAAAAACCACTTGTGTCCCTATGTTGGGGTTCATTTCACTTAACATTATCTTTCATGGTAATATGTGCATAGCTATTACCCATTGCTGCTTGTCCTAGACATGTACTAGTTACTGCAAATAAGGAAAACCATGGGATGTATGTTTCTTTGGGCCTGGCTTACTTCACTTAATATAAAATTTTCCAAGTCTTTCTGTTTCCTGACACATGGGGTGGTGTCATCCTTTCTGATGGAGGCATAGAATCTATCTATCTATCTAATTTTCTTGACCCATTCATCTACTGAGGGGCATCCGGTTGATACCATATCTTAGCTATGATGAATAATGCTGTGATAAACATGGTTTGAACTGAGAGAATGAGTAAAAGCACTACTGACCAATACCCAAGTTGTAGGAATGAGAAGCGGATATTCCCAATAAGCATGAATCATACTAAGGAGAAAAGAAACATGAATGCCTGGTCTGAATGCTTGCAAGTGCTGCAGAGATCTTCACCTCCAATTTTTCAGCAATTCAAACTGAGTTGATTTACCAAACTTCAAGCGTGTAGAAGAAACCACGTAGGATTCAGATGTAGATATTTCCAGGGAGCACCTATAGGCATACCGGGTCCAAGAATCTGGAATTTGTCCAAAGAAGAATTGAAAGCAGTAAAATGGGGTTATGTTGCGATGGCTGAGAAACTCATTCTCAGTGTGCATGGCACAGGTCATTTGGCTAACAACACCGGTGGAGTATGGAGTATTTTTTTTTGGGGGGGGGGGTCTGGTCGTGAGGCCTGAACTCTAGGCCTGGGAGCTGTCCCTCAGCTCTTCAGCTCAAGGCTAGCGCTCTACCACTTGAGCCACAGCGCCACTTCTGGCTTTTTTTCTTTTTGCTTATGTGGTGCTGAAGAATTGAACCCAGGGCCTCAGGCATGCAAGGCAAGCGCTCTACCACTGAGCCACCTTCCCAGCCCCCAGTGGAGTATTTAGAAGCTGATATTTGCAGTCTGCATCCATTCATATGTATGGACATAGGCCACGTCAAAGAAAATGGAAGTCTTGTTCTCAAATCTTCAACACAGCGTGAAAAGGTGAGGTTCAACTTATTCCCCAGGTTGAACTGAGTGAATGTGTAAAACACCTACTCACCAATACCCACATTGTAGGAACAAGAAGCAGATACTCCCAATAAACATTTATCATCCTATGGATAAAAGCAAACCTGAATCTTGTCTAAATGCTTGTAACCCCTGCAGACCTCTTGAACTCCAACTGTTCAGCATTTCAAACTGAGTTGCTTTGCCAAGCTTCAAGTGTGTAGAAGAAACCATGGAGGATTCAGGGGAGGATATTTCCAGGGAGCATGTGTGGGCATACCAGGTCCAAGAATCTGGAATTCTTCCTGAGAAGTGTTGAAAGCAGTGAAATGGGGTTATGTTGTGATGCCTTAGAAACTCATTCTCAGTGTGTGTGGCAGAGGCCGTTGGTCTAACAACAATGATGGAGTATTCAGCATCTGATATTTCCAGTCGGCATCCATACATATGTATGGACATAGGTTGCATCAAATAAACTGGAAGTGTTGATTTCAAATCTTCAACACAGTGTGATAAAAAGAGGTTCAACTTACTCTGCAGTATATATGTATAAAAGTGAATGTATAAAAGTTTTACTCAGCAATACCCAAGTTGTAGGAACGAGAAGTGAATATTTTCAGTAAGCGTGTATGGTCCTATGAGGAAAAGGAAACCTGTATGCCTCCTCTGAATGCTTGCATTGGCTGCAGAGATATTCAATTCCAATTTTTCAGCACTTCAAAGTGACTTGCTTTGCCAACCTACAAGTGTGTAGAAGAAACCATGTAGGATTCAGAAGTAGATACTTCCAGGGAGTACCTGTGGAGATACCAGATCCAAGAATCTGGAGTTTTTCATAAGAAGCATTGAAAGCAGTGAAAGGCTGTTATGTTGCAATGGCTCAGAAATGCATTTTCAGTGTGCGTGGCACAGGTCATTCGGCTAACAACAGCTGATATTTCCAGTAGCATCAATAAATATGCATGGACATAGGTAGTGGAAGTCTTGTTCTCAAATCTTCAACCCAGTGGTATAAGGCAGTGTTCAACTTACTCTGCAGGTTGAACCGAGTGGATGGGTAAAAGCTCTATTCACCAACACCCACATTGTAGGAAGGAGTAGCGGATATTCCCAAGAAGCATGTTGTCCTATGGAGAAAAGCAAACCTGAATGCCTCCTCTGAACGTTTGCGACTGCTGCAGATTTCGTCCACTCCAATTGTTTAGCAATTCAAATTGACATGTTTTGCCAAACTTCGAGTACGTAGAAGAAACCAAACTCAGAAGCAGATATTACCATATCGGGTCCAAAAATCTGGTGTTTTTCCTAAGAATCATGGAAAGCAGTGAATGGCCATTATGTTGCAATGGCTCAGAAACTCATTCTCAGTGATGTGTCAGATGTCATTCGGCTAAAAACAACGGTGGAGTATACAGAAATTGAAATTTCCAGTCAGCATCCATACATATGTGTGGACATAGGTCACGTCAAAGAAACTGGATGTCTTGTTCTCAAATCTTCACCACAGTGCAATAAGGCCAGGTTCAACTAAACCCACAGTTTGATCTGAGTGAATGCATATTGCTCTACTCAGCAATACCCACATTTTAGGAATGAGAAGCCGATATTCCCAGTAAGCATGTATCATCCTATGGGGAAAAGCAAGCCTAAATGCTTCCTCTGAACACTTGCATCAGCTGCAGAGCTATTCAACTCCAATGGTTCAGCAGTTCAAACTGAGTTTCTCTGCCAAAGTTTAAGCATGTACAAGAAACCATGGAGGATTCAGAAATAGATATTACCAGGGAGCACCTGTGGGCATATTGTGTCCAAGAATCCAGAATTCTTCTTTATAAGCATTGAAAGTAGTGAAACACTGTTAGGTTGTGATGGCTGAGAAACTCATTCTCAGTGTGCATGGCAGAGGTCATTCGACTAATAACAACATGGAGTATTTAGAAGCGGATATTTCCAGTCTGTGTCCATAGATACATGTGGATACAGGTCGCATCAAAGAGACCGGAAGGCTTGTTCTCAAATCTTCAACACAGTTAGAAAAGGCAAGGTTCAACTTACTCCACAGGTTGAACTGAGTGAATGTGTAAAAGCTCTACTCACCAATACCCATGGGGTAGTAAAGAGACGTGGATATTCCCAATAAGTATGTATCATCCTATTGGGAAAAGCAAATCTGAATGCTTCCTCTTAATGCTTGCTCCTGCTGCAGAGCTCTTCAACTCCAATTGTTCAGCACTTCAAAATGAGTTGCTTTGCCAAAATTCAAGCGTGTAAAAGATACCATCGAGGATTCAGAAGCAGATATTTCCAGGGCATATTGGGTCCAAGAATCTGGAATTCTCCCTAAGAAGCATTGAAAGCAGTGAAATGCTGTTATGTTGTGATGACTCAGAAACTCGTACTGAGTGTGCATGACAGAGGTTATTTGACCAACAATAACAGTGGAGTATACAGAAGCTGATATTTCCAGGCAGTGTCCATACATATGTATGGACATAGGTTACATCAAAGAAACCTGAAGTCTTGTTCTCAAATCTTAAACACAGGGTGATAAGGTGAGGTTCAACTTACTCCGCAGGTTGAACTGAGTGAATGCTTAAAAGCTCTATTCACCAATACCCATGTTGTAGGAACGAGAAGCTCATATTCCCAATAAGTATGTATCCTCCTATGGGGAAAAGCAAATCAGAATGCCACATTTGAATGCTTACAACTGCTTCAAAGCTCTTCAAGTCCAATTATTCAGCAGTTCAAACTGAGTTGTTTTGCCAAACTTCAAGCATGTACAAGAAAACATGTAGGATTCAGAAGCAGATATTTCCAGGATGCACCTTTGGAATATGGGGTCCAAGATCTGGCATTCTTCCTTAGAAGCATTGAAAGCAGTGATGGCTCAGAAACTCATTTCCAATGTGTGTGGCAGAGGTCATTAGGCTAACAACAACAGTGGAGTATTTAGAAGCTGATATTTTCATTGGCATCAATACATACTTATGGACATAAGCCACATCAAAGAAATTGGAAGTCTTGTTCTCAGTCTTCAATACAGTTTGATAAGGCATGGTTCAATTTACTCCCTAGGTTGAACTGAGTGAATGCATAAAATCTCTACTTACCAATACCCATGTTGTAGCAACAAGCAGCTGATATTTCCAATAAGCTTTCATCATTCTATGGGGAAAAGCAAATCAGAATGCATTTGAATGCTTACAACTGCTTCAGAGCTCTTCAACTCCAATTGTTCAGCAGTTGAAACTGAGTTGCTTTGCCAAACTTCAAGCATGTAGAAGAAAGCATATAAGATTCAGAAGTAGATATTTCCAAGGAGCACCTGTGGCTATACTGGGTCCAAGCATCTGGAATTCTTGCTAAGAAGCATTAAAAGCAGTGAAATGCTGTTATGTTGTGATGGCTGACACTGATTCACATTGTGTGATGCAGAAGTCTGTTGGGTCTTCATCCGTCTTTGGATGGACAGGGTCCGAGGAGAGGTAAGTGTGAAGTGAAGTGCGGCCGCTCACCCCATTCCCCAGCCTCCCTTAACCCAGGAGTCAAGTCAAGCAGGAACTCGTTTATTAACAGGGAGCATTCCCTTTTTAAAGCAAAAGACTGCGTGGGAGGAGAGGAAATGGGATCAACCAATCACTGAAAGGCCACACCTTAACATGCACCTAAGCTTTCATGAGTTGTATACACACTGAACCTGAACAAATCCAGCTCTGCCCACTCAACTTCCTCTCAGGGCCATCTTTGCTACCCCCCACAGAGGTCATTCAGCTAATAACAATGGTGAATTATTTATTAGCTAATATTTCATGTTGGTGTCCATACAGATATATGAACACAGGACACATCAAAGAAACTGGAAGTCTTGGTCTCAGTCTTCAACACAGTGTGATAAGGAGAGGATCAACTTACTCCACAGGTTGAACTGAGTGAATTCTTAAAAGCTGTAGCAACCAATACCCACATTGTTGGAACAAGAAGCAGATATTCCAAATAAACATGTATCACATTATAGGGAAAAGCAAATTTGAACACCTCATCTGAATTCTTGCAACTTCTGCAGAGCTCTTCAACTCCAATTGTTCACCACTTTAAACTGAGTTGCTCTTCCAAACTTCAAGCATGTAGAAGGAACCATATAGGATTCAGGAGCAGATATTTCCAGGGACCACCTGTAGGCATCGGGTCCAAGAATCTGGACTTCTTCCTAAGAAGCATTGAAAGCAGTGAAAGGCTGTTTTGTTGCAATGCCTCAGAAACTCATTCTCAGTGTGTGTGGCAGAGGTCAAGAGTCTAACAACAACGGTGGAGTATGTAGAAGCTGATAATTCAAGCCAGGTTCGATACAAATATACGGACATCGGTCCCATCAAAAACTGGAAGTCTTCTCAAATCTTCAACACAGTGAGATAAGGTGAGGTTCAAATTACTCCACAGGTTGAACTGAATGAATGTTTAAAAGCTCTACTTACCAATACCCACGTTGTAATAATGAGAAGTAGATATTCCCAATAAGCATGTACCGTCTTATGGGGAAAAGCAAACCCGAATGCCTTGTCTGAATCCTGACAAATGCTACAGAGCTCTCCAATTGTTCAGCACTTCAAACTGAGCTGCTTTGCCAAATTTCAACCATTTAGAAGAAACCACGAAGGATTCAGAAATAGATAATTCCAGGGAGCACCTCTGGGTATACCAGCTCCACGAAAGTGGTTATCAGTGTGCGTGGCAGAGGTCACATGACTAACAACAACGGTGGAATATTTACAAGCTGATATTTCCAGTTGGCATCCACCTATATGTATGGACTTAGGTTGCAGAAAGGAAACTGGAAATCTTGTTCTTAAATCTTCAACACAATGCGACAAGGTGAGGTTCAACTTACTCCACAGGTTGAATTGAGTGAATGCGTAAAAGCTCTATTCACCAATATCCACTTTGTAGTTAGGAGAATCAGATATTCCCAATTAGCATGTATCATCCTATGGGGAAAATCAAAATTGAATGCCTAGTCAGAACGCTTGCAACCATTGTAAAGCTCTTCAACTCCAATTGTTCACTAATTCAAACTGAATTGCTTTGCCAAACTTCAAGCCTATAGAAGAAACCAAGTAGGATTCAGAAGTAGATATTTCCAGGGAGCACCCATGGGCATATGCGGTCCAAGAATCTGGAATTCTTCCTAAGAACCATTGAAAGCAGTGAAACACTGTTATGTTGCCATGGCTGAGAAACTCATTCTCAGTGTGCATGGCAGAGGTCATTTGGTAATCAACAATGGTGGAGTATTTAGATGCTAGTAGTTCCAGTCAGAGTCCATACATATGTATGGACATAGGTCACATCAAAGAAAACTGAAATCTTGTTCTCAAATCTTCAACACAGTGTGATAAGGGTTGGTTCAACTTAACTCACAGGGTGAACTGAGTGAATGCTAATAAGCTCTACTAACCAATCCACATGGTTGAAACAAGAAGCAGATATTCCAAATAAGTATGTATCGTCCTATAGGGAAAAGCAAACCTGAAGGCCTTGTTTGAATTCTTGCAACTGCTGCAGAACTCTTCAACATCCAATTGTTCACCACTTTAAACTGAGTTGCTTTTCCAAACTTCAAGCATATAGAACAAACCATGGAGGATTTAGAAGCAGATATTTCCAGGGTTCACCTGTGGGCATACCCGATCCAAGAATCAGGAATTCTTCCTTAAAAGCATTGAAAGCAGTGAAATGCTGTTATGTTGCATTGCCTCAGAAACTCATTCTCAGTATGTGTTGTAGAGGTAGAGGTCATGCAGCTAACAACAGTGGAGTATTTAGAAGCTGGTATTTCCAGTGGGCATGTATACATATGTGTGGACAAACGTCCCGTCAAAGAAATCGGAAGTCTTGTTCTCAAATCTTCAACACAGTGTGATTAGGTGAGGTACAACTTATTCTGCAGGTTGAACTGAGTGATTGTGTAAAAGCTCCACTCACCAATAACCACGTTTTAGGAATGAGAAGTGGATATTTTCTTTTTTTTATTTTATTTTATTTTATTTTATTTTATTTGAAAACATACTGTACAGAGGGGTTACAATTACATGGGCAGGAAAATGCATACATTTCTTACCAAGCATTGCAGCCTCCTCCTTTGTTTACCCTTCACCTCCCTTCCCAGCCTCCCCCCTCCCCCCCACCCAATCATACCCCCCCTCCCTCCCCCCCACCGACATTGTAAAGCTGGTTTTGACATGATATTTTGTAAGGACGAGAAGTGGATATTTTCAATAAGCATGTATCATCCTATGGGGAAAAGTAAACCAAAATGCCTCTTGTGAACTCTTGCAAGCACTGCAGAGCTCTTCAACTCCAATTGTTCAGCAGTTCAAACTGAGTTGCTTTGTCAAAGTTCAAGCATGTAGAAGAAACTATGTAGGATTCAGAAGCAGATACATCCAGGTACCACCTGTGGGCATACCTGGTCCAAGAATCTGAAATTTTTCCTCAGAAGCATTGAAAGCACTGAAATGCTATTATGTTGAGATAGCTCAGAAAGTCATTCTTAGTTTATGTGGCAGAGGTCATTCCGCTAAAAACAACCATGGAGTTTTTAGAAGCTGACATTTCCAATCGGGTCAATACAAAGGTATGGACATAGGTTGCATCAAAGAAATGGAAGTCTTGATCTCAAATCTTCAACACAGTGTGATAAGGCAAAGTTCAACTTACTCCACAGGTTGAAATGAGCGAATGCCTAAAAGCTCACCTCACTGATACCCACGTTGTAGGAAGGAGAAGTGGATAATCCCAATAAATATGTAACATCCTGTAGGTGAAAGGCAAACTTGAATGCCTCATCTGAATGCTTACAACAGCTGCAGAACTCTTCAACTCCAATTATTCAGCAATTCAAACTCAGTTGCTTTGCCAAACTTCAAGTGTGTAGAAGAAACTGTAGGATTCAGAAGCAGATATTTCCAAGGAGTACCTGTGGGCCTACCGGGTCCAAGAATCTGGAATTCTTCCTAAGAAACATTGAAAAAGCAGTGAAGTGCTGTTATGTTGCGACGGTTCAGAAACTGAGTCTTAGTTTGTATGGCAGATGTCATTGGGCTAACAACAAGGGTGGAGTATTCAGAAGCTGATATTTCCAATCAGTGTCCATACAATGGCCGTGACAAAAAAAACAAACAAACAAACTGAAAGTGGGCTGGGAAGGTAGCTCAGTTGTAGAGCACTTGCCTTGCATGCATGAGGCCCTGGGTTCAATTCCTCAGTACCACATAAGCAAAAAGAAAAAAGCCGGAAGTGGCGCTATGGCTCAAGTGGTAGAGCGCTAGCCTTGAGCTGAAGAGCTGAGGGACAGCGTCCAAGCCCAGAGTTCAGACCCCACGACTGGACCCCCCCCACAAAAAAAACTGAAAGCTTTGTTCTCAAATCTTAAACAATGCAATAAGGCAAGGTTCAAATCACTCCGCAGGTTGAATGAGTGAATGCAGAAAAGCTCTACACACCAATACCCACGTTGCAGGAATGAGAAGCACATATTCCCAATAAGCTTGTATCATCCTATGGGGAAAAGCAAGCCTGAATGCCTTGTTTGAATTCTGGCAATCACTGAAGAAATCTTCAACTCCAATTGTTCAGCAATTCAAACTGAGTTGCTTTACCAACCTTCAAGCATGTAGAAGAAACCATAAAAGGATTCAGAAACAGAATTTCCAGGCTGCACCTGTGGGCATAGTGGGTCCGAGAATCTGGAATTCTTCCTAAGAAATATTCAAAGCAGTGAAATTGTGTTATGTTACAATGGCAAAGAAACTAATTCCATGTGCATGGCAGAGGTTACTTGGCAAACAAAAATGGTGCAGTATTTAGAAGCTGATATTTACAGTCATCATCCATACATATGCATGGACATAGATTGCTGCAAAGAAACTGGAAGTCTTGCTGGTGCCGGTGGCTCACGCCTGTAATCCTAGCTACTCAGGAGGCTGAGATCTGAGGATCACGGTTCAAAGCCAGCCCGGGCAGGAAAGTTCGTGAGACTCTCATCTCCAATAAAACCACTAGAAAACCGGAAAAAGATGAATATATGGACATAGGTCGCAGATAAAAACAACCAGAAATCTTGTTCTGAAATGTTCAACATAGTGTGATAAGGTGAGGTTCAACTTACACTGCAGGCTGAACTGAGTGAATGCGTAAAAACTCTACTTACCAATACACACGTTTTAGGAACGGGAAGTGTATATTCCCAATAAACATGTATCATCCTATGGGGAAAAAGAAACTTACATGACTCATCTAAACTCTGGCAACTGCTGCAGAGCTCTTGAACTCCAATTGTTCAGCAATTCAAACTGACTTGCTTGGCCAAATTTCAAGCTTGTAGAAGAAACCATGTAGGATTCAGAAGCATATATTTCCAATGAGCACTGGTGGGCATACTGAGTCCAAGATTTAGGAATTCTTCCTAAGAAGCATTGAAAGTAGTGAAAGGCTGTTATGTTGCAATGGTTCAGAAACTGATTCACAGTGTGCGTGGCAGAGCTCATTTGGCTAACAGCAATGGTGGAGGATTTAGAAGCTGGTATTTACAGTCCGAGTCAATACATATGTATGGACACAGGTTGCGTCAAAGTATCCAGAAGTCTTGTTCTCAAATCTTCAACACAGTGCAACGAGGCAAAGTTCAACTTACTCCGCAGGTTCAACTGAGTGAATGCATAAACGCTCTATTCACCAATACCCATCTTGTAGGAATGAGAAGTGAATATAACCAACAAGCATGTATCATCCTATGGGGAAATGCAAACCTGAATGCCTTGTCTGAATCTTTGCAACTGCTGCAGATCTCTTAAGCTCCAATTTTTCTGCACTTCAAACTGAGTTCATTTGCCAAATGTCAAGTGTGTAGAAGAATCCATGTAGGATTCAGAAGCAGATATTTCCAGGGAGCACCTGTGGGCCTATCGGGTCCAAGAATCTGGAATTCTTTCTAAGACGCATTGAAAGAAGTAAAATGCTGTTATTTTGCAATGGCTCAGAAACTAATTTTCAGTGTGCATGGCAGAGGTCATTAGGCTAACAACGGTGGAGTATTTAGAAGCTGATTTTTACAGAAAGGGTCCATACACATGTGTGGACATAGGTCAGGTCAAAGCAAGCAGAAGTCTTCTCAAATCTTCAACACCATGAGTAAGTCTAGGTTTAATTTATTCCATAGGTTGAACTGAGAGAATGTGTATAAGATCCCCTCAACAACACCCACACTGTAGAAATGAGAAGCGGATATTCCCAATAAGCATGTATCCTCCTATGGGGAAACAGAAACCTGAATGCCTGGTCTGAACACTTGGAACTGCTGCACAGCTCTGAAACTCCAATCATTCAGCAATTCAAACTGAGGTGCTTTGCCCAACTAAAGCATGTAGAAGAAACCATGGATGATTCAAAAGCAGATATTTCCAGGGAGCATCTGTGAACATATCAGGTCTAAGAATCTGTAATTCTTCCTAAGAAGTAATGAAAGCAGTGAAACTCTGTTATGTTGGGATGGCTCAGAAACTCATTCACAGTGTATGTGGCAGAGATAATTTGGCTAACAACAACGTTGGATTATTTAGAAGCTGATATTTTCATCCATCGTCCATATATATGTATGAACATAGATTGCATCAAAGTAACTGGAAGTCTTGTTCTAAAATCTTCAACACAGTTCAATAAGTCAAGGTTCAACTTACTCCCAAGTTTGAACTGAGTGAATGCGTAAAAGCTCTACTCACCAATACCTACTTTGTAGGAATGAGAATAAGATATTCCCAATTAACATGTATTGTTCTATGGGGAAAAGCAAACCTGAATGCCTCGTCTGAATGCTTGCAACCGCTGCAGAGCTCTGCAACTCTAATTGTTCAGCAATTCAAACTGAGTTGATTTGTCAAACTTCAAGCATGTAGAAGAAACTGGAGCATTCAGAGCTGAATTTCCAGGGAGCATTGTGGGCATTCCGGGTCCAAGAATCTGGAATTATTCCTAAGAACCATTGAAAGCAGTGAAACACTGTTATGTTGCCAAGGCTGAGAAACTCATTCTCAGTGTATATGGCATAGGTCATTCAGCTATACCAATTGTGGAGTATTTAGAAGCTGATATTTCTACTCAACGTCCATATATATGGATGAACATAGATCCAGTCAAAGAAACTGGAAGATTGTTCTCAAAATTTTTATTTTTTTTATTGTGAAAATACTGTACAGAGGGGTTATAATTACATGAGCAAGGTAATGAGTACATTTCTTATCAAGCATTGTTGCCTCCTCCTTTGTTTCCCCTTATCATTCCTTCCCATCTTCCTCCTCCCCCCTCCCATCCCCTTTGAACACAGTGCGATAAGGTGAGGTTCAACTTACACAGTAGGTTGAACTGAGTGAATAGGAAAACGCTTTACTCACCAATACCCAGATTGTAGGAATGAGAAGTGGATATTCTCAATAAACATTTATTGTCCTATGCAGAAAAGCAGACCTGAATGCCTCATCTGAATGCTTGCAAGTGATGTAGAGCTCTTAAACTCCACTTATTCAGCATTTCAAACTTAATTGCTTTGCCACACTTCAAGCATGTAGAAGAAACCATGGAGGATTTACAAGTAGACATTTCCAGGGAGCACATCTGGGCATTCCAGTCCAATAATCTGGAATTCTTCCTAAGAAACATTGAAAACAGTGAAATGTTGTTATGTTGCGATGGCTCAGAAACTCATTCACATTGTGTGGCAGATGTCTTTTGGCTAACAACAATGGAGGAATATTTAGAAGTTGATATTTCCAATTGGTGTCCATATGTATGTATGGCTATAAGTCATGTCCAAGAAATGGAAGTCTTGTTCTCAAGTCTTCAACAGAGTGAGATAAGGAGAGGTTGAACTTACTCCACAGTTTGAACTGAGTGAATACGTAAATGCTCTACTCACCAATACCCACGTGGTAGAAACAAGAAGCGGTATCCCAAAAAGCAATGTATCATCCTATGGGGAAAAGCAAATCTTCATGCCTCTTCTGTATGCTTGCAACCATTGCAGAGCTCTTCAACTCCAATTGTTCAGCAATTCAAACTGCATTGATTTGCTAAACTTCAAGCATGTAGAAGAAACCATGTAGGATTCAGAAGCAAATATTTCCAGGGAGTACCTGTGGGCATACTGGGTCCAAAAATCTGGAATTCTTCCTAGGAAATATTGAAAGCAGTAAAACTCTTTTATGTTTTGATGGCTCAAAAATTCATTCACAGTGCCCACGGTAGACCTCCTTTGGCTAACAACAATGGTGGAGTATTTAGATGCTGACATTTCCAGTTGGTGTCCATACATATCTATGGACATAGGTCCCGTGGAGACCGTCAGTATTGTTCTCAAATCTTCAACACCATGCGATAAGGTAAGGTGTTGTTCAACTTATTCTGCAGGTTGAACTGAGTGAATGTGTAAAAGCTCTACTCACCAATACCCACATTGTAGAAATGAGAAGCAGATTCCCAATAAACATGTATCATCCTATAGGATAAAGCAAACCTGAATGCCTCATCTGAACACTTGCAACAGCTGCAGAGCTCTTCATCTTCAATTGTTCAGCACTTCAAACTCAATTGCTTTGCCAAACTTCAAGCATGTAGAAGAAACCATGGAGAATTCAGAAGCAGATATTTTCAGGAAGCACCTGTGGGTACACCAGGTCTACGAATCTGGAATTCTTCCTAGGAGACATTGAAAGCAGTGGAATGCTGTTACATTGCAATGGCCAGAAAGTCATTCACAGTGTGCATGGCAGAAGTCCTTTGAGTAACAACAACTGAGGAATATTTAGAAGCTGATATTTCCAGTTGGCGTTTATACATATGTGTATAAGAAGGTCGCATATAAGAAACCAGAAGTCTTGTTCTCAAGTCTTCAACACAATTCGATAAGGTGAGGTTCAACTTACTCCCCCCGTTGAACTGAGTGAATGTGTAAAAGCTCTACTCACCAATGGCCACGGTGTAGGAGCAAGAAATGGGTATTTCCATTAAGCATGTACCATCCTATGCTGAAAAGCAGACTGGATTGCCTTGTCTGAATGCATGCAATTGCTGCAGAGCTCAACTCCAATTGTTCAGCACTTCAAATTCAGTTGCTTTGCCAAACTTCAAACATGTAGAAGAAACCATGGAAAATTCAGAAGCAGATATTTCCAGAGAGCACCTGTGGGCATAAAGGGGCAAAAATCTGGAATTCTTCCTCAGACACATTGAAAGCAGTGAAATGCTGTTATGTTGTGGTAGGTCAGAACCTCATTCACAGTGTGTGTGACAGATGTCTTTTGGCTAACAACAGAGGAATATTTAGAAGCTGATATTTCCAGATGGCATCCATACACATGTATTGCCATAAGTCGCATCTAAGAAACTGGAAGTCTTGTTCTCAAATATTCAACAGAGTATGATAAGGCGATGTTCAACTTGTTTCTCAGTTTGAACTGTGAACATGTAAAAGCTCTACTCATTAATACCCATGTGGTAAAAACAAGAAGTGGTATCCCAAAATGCATGTATCATCCTATGGGGAAAAGCAAATCTTAATGCCTCATCTGAATGCTTGCTATTGCTGCAGAGCTCTTCAACTCCAATTGTTCAGCACTTCAAACTGAGTTGATTTGTCAAACTTCAAGCATGTAGAAGAAACCATGGAGGATTCAGAAGCAGATATTTCCAGGGAGCATCTGTGGGCATACCCGGTCCAACAATCTGTAATTCTCCTTAAGAAGTTTTGAAAGCAGTGAAATGCTGTTACATTGCAATGGCTCAGAAGCTCATTCTCAGTGTGCATGGCAGAGGTCATTCGGCTAACAACGATCGTGGAGTATTTAGAAGCTGATATTTCCCATTGCCGACCATACATATGAATAGATATACGTTGCATCAAAGAAACCTGAAGTCTTTTTTTCAAGACTTCAAAAAAACAGTGCAACCTGGGAAGATTCAACTTAATCTGCAGGTTGAACAGAGTGGGTGCGTAAAAGCTCTACACACCAATATCCTCTTTGTAGGAATGAGAGGAGGATATTCCCAATAAGTATGTATCATCCTATGGGGAAATACAAACCTGAATGCCTTGTCTGAATACTTGCAACCACAGCAGATTGCTTCAACTCCAATTTTTCAGCACTTTAAAGTGAGTTAATTTGCCAGACTTCAAGTGTGTAGAAGAACCATGTACGATTCAGAAGCAGATATTTCCAGGGACCACCTGCTGATCCAAGAATCTGGAATTCTTTCTAAGAATAATAGAAACCAGTGAAATGCTGTTTTTCTGTGATGGCTCAGAAACTCATCTCAGTGTGTGTGTTAGTCATTCGACTAACATCAATGGTGGAGTATTTAAAAGCTCATATTTCCAGTCAGTGTCCATACATATGTATGTACATAGGTCACATCAAAGAAACCAGAAGTCTTTCTCAAAGCTTCAACATAGTGTGATAAGGCCAGATTCAACTTGCTCCACAGGTTGAACTGAGTGAATGTATAAACACTCTACTCACCAACACCCACTTTGTAGTTTGGAGAAGCTTCTCTTTAAGTCTTTCGCCCACTTACTTATTGGGCAGTTGTTTCTTTGAGAATTTGTTGTTGGGTGGTTTAATTTTTTGAGTTCCAAGTATATTTTAGATATGAGACCCTTGTCCGTTGTATGGCTAGTAAAGATCTTCTCCCAATCCGTGGGCTTTCTATTGATCTTGCTAGCTATGTCATTTGCCCTGCAGAAGCTCTGCAACCTTATGCAATCCCATTTGTCCAACCTTTCTTTGATTTGTTGTGTTTCCGGGTCTCTATTCAGAAAATTTCGGCCTGAGCCAAGGAGACCCAGGGTTTCTCCTATTCCATCCTGTAATGTTTTCAGAGTGTCTGCTTTGAGTTCAAGGTCTTTGATCCATTTGGAGTTGATTCTGGTGCAGGGTGATATATAAGGATCTAGCTTTAGTTTTCTACATGTAGTTAACCAGTTTTGCCAGCACCATTTACTGAAGAGGCTGTCTGTCTTCCATTCTATTGTTTTAGCTCCCTTATCGAAGATTAGATGGCTATAGGTCTGTAGGTTCATTTCTGGGTTTTCAATTCTATTCCATTGGTCCTGAGGTCTGTTCTTATGCCAATACCAAGCTGTTTTGATTACTATGGCTTTATAGTAGAGTTTGAAATTTGGTATTGATATTCCTCCAGCAGTGTTCTTTCCGTTGAGGAGTGTTTTTGCTATTCGGGGTCTTTTATTGTTCCATATGAATTTTTGGATTGCCTCTTCTATTTCCTTGAAGAATGAGGGTGGAATTTTGATAGGTATTGCGTTGAATTTGTAGATAGCCTTGGGAAGTATTGCCATTTTCACGATGTTAATCTTTCCAATCCAGGAACATGGGAGGTTTTGCCATTTTTAAAGTTCTGTGTTGATTTCCTTTTTCAAGATTTTAAAGTTTTCATCATAGAGGTCCTTCACTTCTTTAGTTAATTCCTAGGTATTTTATTTTTTGTGGGGCTATTACAAATGGAGTTTCTTTCCTAATTTCAGCCACACTTTTCTCATTGTTGGCATACAGAAAAGCCATTCATTTTTGGGGGTTAATTTTATAACCTGCTACTTTGCCAAAGTTTTGAATCAGCTTGAGTAATTTGGGAGTGGAGTCTATGGGATTCTTTAAATATAAGATCATGTCATCTGCAAAGAGGGAGAGTTTTATTTCTTCTTTCCCTATTTGGATCCCCTTTATGTCTGCATCTTGTCTTATTGCTGTAGCTAGGCATTCTAATACTAGATTGAAGAGAAGTGGAGAGAGTGGGCATCCTTGTCTTGTTCCTGAGTTAAGGGGAAATGGCTTTAGTTTTTCACCATTGAGTATAATGCTGGCTGTAGGTTTGTCATATACAGCCTTTATTGTATTGAGGAATGTTCCATGGATTCCTAATTTTTCCAAAACCTTCATCATAAAGGGGTGTTGGATCTTGTCGAATGCTTTTTCTGCGTCTATTGAGATGACCATGTGGTTCTTATTCTTGCTCCTGTTGATGTGATGAATAATATTAATTGATTTGCGTATATTGAACCAGCTTTGCATCCCTGAAATGAATCCTGTTTGATCGTGGTGTATGATTTTTTGGATGAATTGTTGAAGTCGGTTGGCCAAAATTTTGTTGAGAAGTTTTGCATCAATGTTCATCAAAGAAATGGGTCTATAGTTCTCTTTCTTTGATGAGTCCCTGCCTGGTTTTGGGATGAGGGTTATGATGGCTTCATAGAATGTGTTCGGTAGTGAGCTTTCTCTTTCAATTTCATTGAAGAGTTGGAGGAGAATTGGTGTGAGCTCTGCTTTGAAGGCCTTGTAAAATTCCGCTGTAAAACCATCTGGTCCTGGACTTTTCTTAGCTGGGAGGTCTCTTATTGCTGTTTCTATTTCAATGCTTGATATGGGCCTGTTAAGATAGTTTAACTCATCTTGGTTTAGTTTTGGCATGTCAATATTTGCTAGGAAGAGGTCCATTTCTGTCAAGTTCTCAAACTTATTAGCATAAAGTTTTGAGAAGTATTCCCTTATAATGTTCTGAATCTTGGTTGTTTCCGTGGTGATGTTTCCATTCTCATCTCTGAGTTTATTAATTTGGGTGTGTTCTCTTCTTTTTCTGATAAGATTTGCTAAGGGTCTGTCAATTTTGTTAAGTTTTTCGAAGAACCAACTCTTCGTTTTGTTGATTCTTTCTATAGTTTTTTTGGATTCTAATTCATTTAATTCTGATTTAATTTTGATTATTTCTTTCCGTCTACTGGATTGGGGTTTATCTTGCTGCTCTTTTTCAAGGAGGTTTAGATGTGTCATTAAATTGTTAGTTTCAGATCTCTCCAATTTGTTGATGTAGGAGCTCAGAGCTATAAACTTGCCTCTGAGTACTGCCTTTGCTGTGTCCCAGAGGAGCTGGTATTTTGTGTGTTCATTTTTGTTGAATAGCATGAACATTTGAATTTCCTTTCTAATCTCTTCCATGACCCACTCATGATTCAGCAGTGTGTTGTTCAGCCTCCATGTGATACCGGACTTTCTTTGGTGGCTTTTGGTGTTGAGTTCTAATTTTATTCCCTTGTGGTCAGAGAGAATGCAAGGTATAACTTCAATGTTTCTGAATTTAGACAAGTTTGCTTTGTGGCCTAAAATGTGGTCTATTTTAGAAAACGTTCCATGTGCTGCTGAGAAAAACGTGTATTCTGATGCTGCTGGGTGAAATGTTCAGTAGATGTCTGTTAAGTCTAGTTGATCTATGCAGCTGTTTAGATCTGCGGTTTCTCTGTTGAGTTTTTGCCAAGTTGATCTATCTAGTGGGGAGAGTGGTGTGTTAAAATCCCCAACAATTAATGTCTTTGGATCTATATGGGATTTGAGGGAAAGTAGTGTTTCTTTGATAAATTTGGGTGCTCCATTGTTTGGCGAATAGATATTTAGAATTGTAATATCCTCCTGAAGGAGAAATCCTTTAATTAGTATGTAGCGACCTTCTTTATCTCTTCTCACGAATTTTAATTTGAAGTCTATTTTATCTGATATTAGGATTGCAACTCCCGCCTGTTTATGGGGTCCGTTTGCTTGGTAGATTTTGTTCCAGCCTTTAACATTGAAAATGTGTTTGTTTTTACGGGCAAGATGTGACTCTTGCAGGCAGCAGATAGAAGGGTCTTGTTTTTTAATCCAACTAGACAGTCTATGTTGCTTAATTGGAGAGTTCAGTCCATTAACATTAAGAGATAGGACTGAGAGGTATTTGGGAGTTCCTGCCATGTTATCTACCTTCTTGGGGGCTGCGAAAACTGGGTTCTTCCTATGGTTCTTGGATTCTCAGTTTGGGTGCAGTTTCTTGGCCTTTATTGCGGTCTTGTTGGTTTTCTATGTGTAGGACATCTTTAAGAATCTTTTGTAGGGCTGGTTTGGTGGAGATGTATTGTTTCAATTTTTCTTTGCTATGGAAGGTTTTTATTTGGCCTTCAGTTATGAAGGAGAGTTTAGCTGGGTACAGTATTCTTGGTTGATAGTTGTTTGTTTTTAGGGCATGGCATACATCATTCCAGGCTCTTCTTGCTTTGATTGTCTCTGCTGAGAAATCTGAGGTGATTCTAATTGGTTTCCCTTTATAGGTGATTACCCTTTTCTCCTTGACAGCTTTAAGGATCTTTTCCTTGTTCTGAGTTGATCCTGTGTGGATTATAATGTGGCGGTGGGATGTCCTATTCTGGTCTGGTCTATTTGGGGTTCTAAAGGCTTCTTGTATCTGGACAGGCCTATCTTTTTGCATGTTTGGGAAGTTCTCTGCTAGGATCCTGTTAAACAAATTTCCTAGACCATTAACTTCTGTTTCTAGGTGCTCCTCTACACCCATTATCCTTAGATTAGGCCTTCTGATGGTGTCTTCCAGGTGTTGGATAGATCTATCATATTTCTTGGACTTGTCTTGGATGGTTGTATGTTCTTTCTCTATAATATCTAGGCTGTCTTCAATCCCTGAGATTTGATCTTCTGCATGGTCTAACCTGCTGTCAAGACTCTCTACTTTGTTTTTTATCTCTTTTCCTTCTAGTTGGTCAGCTTTGATGGCTTCAAGTTCTTTGTTGAAGCTCTGTTTTAGGTCTTGTATGAATTTCTTTACTTCCTTAAAATAATTTGGTGTTCAGTGTTTGTCCTCAAATCACTTAGTTGATTGGTTATGGTTTCTTTGGGCTCCCATTCCTTCTGTTGGGTTCCATTCAGCATTCCCTTTGTGGTCTCCCTGACTTCCTTCAGCTCTTTGTTAATGGATTCCATGAATGCCTTTAGTGATCTTTGTGTGTTCTCTACCTGGTCTCTGAATTCCTGTATTACTCTTTGATTAGCTTCCTCCCGTTCGTGGGATTCCTGCAGATCTCTTTGAGTGTTCTCAGCCTGCTCACGCTATTCCTCCCTTTCTTTTTGAGTATTCTCAAGTTGTTCACGCAACTCCTGTATCAGTTTTTGAGTAGCTTCCTCACGCTTATGATATTCCTGTATAAACTTCTGGGATGCCTCCTCTCTCTCCCTATCACGCTCATACAGAGTCCTTTGTACGTTGTCAAACTTCTCATTTATCATGTTTGCCAGCAGTGTTTGTAGAGCTATTTGGGAACTCTCCTCTGGATTATTCATTATCTGTTCTAACTCCTGATTATCAAGATTGGGAATTGAGATACCCGAATTTGCCATTTTTCTTGTGTTTTTCCGGCTTACTCTGCCCATTTGAGATGAAGATAGCACCAGTTTTGTGCTAGAACACTATCTTAAGGCAACCATCAACCAAAGTTTGCATTTGTACAGTCAATAGTCTACAGATACAGTCTAGTTCAACAGATACATCTATTCGACATCAAACAACTATATGTTAAAGGACTTCGAACCGCAGAGAAGAATTTGGAAAACCAGAAATTATTAGGGTTAGGGAGAGATGTGGGCAAAAAATAGGAATAGATTGGTGTGGGGAGGCACAGGGAGAGTTAACTATGTCCTAATCACAATGCAGGAAATAGGTTGGGTAGGATGCAAGTAGAGAGAGAGAGAAAAAGAAGAAAGGGAAAGGGGAATGAAAAGAGACCAGAAAAAAAATGGAAACGTAAAAATTAATGTTATTATAGAGATTAAAAGACCATCTATTTAGAGAGGAATGTGAATATGTTGAGAAAAAGGGAGGGACATAGAAGAGATGTGAAAAACTTTAAAAAAATGCTTAAAATATTATATAGGTATAAAGAGGTAGTACTGCTATTAATGAATTTAAGTCTCAGAGGTTTTGAATTGAGTAATAAGTTTGTGGATTAAGTGTGTACACAATGGGGGATAGGGTCTACTAGTTAACTACGGGTTTATCTGAGGATGTGCAGGACAAGAGTTAAGTCACATAAAGAAGAACAAAAGAGGAAAAGGTGGAAAGGATAGGAAAGTGAGAAGAAAAGATCAGAAGTTCAGTAGAGCTAGACAAAAAAACAAAAAGATAATTAAGAATGAAAGAAAAAGAGAAAGAAGACAAGAAAAGAAAGGAAAACACACATTCACGTTATTCCTAAAATAAAAATTATGAGAAAAAAAAAGTTACTGGAAAACAATTATTTTTTCAGAAGAGGCAAAAATTAAAGATTAATAAAAGTTTTAGAAAAGGAAAAAAATTTTTTTATATATATAAGGTAACAAAAAACGAGAAAAAAAAAACAAAACAAAAAAAGAAAAGAAGAAGAAAAAAAAAGTTCTTTGATTTTTTTTGGGGGGGGAGGGGTGGGAAGAGTCCTGTATCTCCCTTTTGTCTGTAACCAGAGTCTGGTTGGAGTCTCTGGTCAGCTTGAGGTCCTGTGGCTTGATTGGTTTCTTAAGTCAGTTTGTTGGAACAGGCAGAAAAATGCTCTGCTTTACCCAAGATTTTGAGATCCCCCTCCCAGGTTAGTTTACTGGGAGGGTGATCTGCTTTGAGAATCACACAAGAGGGGGATGCAGTGATGGGGCTAGGTTCTGGGTAGAGTTGAGGCCTTTCAACAAACAGTAGCTTTTCCTTGGGGCTATTTTGTGAAAAAAACTCACAGCACCCAGCCTGGAGCCATTCTCAGGGTTTCTGTTTTTCAATTGATTGTGGTGGCTGCTAGAGGGAGGGGCAGCCTCTGGCTCTGGTTACCCGGTGAGGAGAGCCACTCCAATGGCTGGCGCCTGAGCTGGGTGACTTTTCCCTGGATGGAACTGAGTCTGTGAGGTCACTTCGCCGTTAAGTTCTTGTGACCTGCTAAATGACTCGTTTTATTCCAAGGCCTGAGCTGGAGCTAGCCGCTCCTCCGAGCTTTGTCGGTATCCAAGATGGAGATCACCGGTGCTGGGGGGGGGAGGGGTGGCCTTCCCTCCTCTGCTCCCTGAGAAGGAGTGAGGAAGTCGGGCTTCTACTCACGCCGAGTCTTGGATCCTGGGTCGTCTCTGGTCTGCAAAGTGCAGGATGAAGTTGTCCGCTCCTTGTCGGTTCTTGCTGGTGTTGAGTAGAATCCGCTCATCCGCTGCGTCTGGCTCCTTCGTCCCGGACAGTATCTCAGGTATGCCCCCGCGGCGGTGGTCGCTGCCGCGACCCTGCCGCCGCAGCGGCAGCTGCTCAGATTGTCTGCTTGGCTTCCCCCCTCTTGACTAACTCTCTGTCCTGTGATGGCACACTTGGTGTGATTCTCTGGCTTGGGACTGTTCACTGGAACTCTGAAACTGTTTTCTATGCAAGAGCTTGTTCAGATTCCAGCTTCTCCTCCGCCATCTTCCCGGAACTCCAAGGCTCCCAATCTTAAAACAATTTTGTTTTAAGGCTCCCAAGTTCTGAGTTCCCTACTCCTTCCCCAAAGGACAGACAAGCCACCAAAGAGACATAGACAGCATCTTTCTGACACAAGGAGCTCCTGTATGCCTCCTAGCACTGACAAAAGGCCCTCTTCTGGTTCACAGCTACAATTGGAATTTTTTTCCAGCCAATTCTGGGAGAGCTGACCGGTTTTTGGGAGCTCAGGATTCAAACAGCAAGGTAGAGCACTCAGAACATGTTTTAAGTCCCCCACGTTCTGAGTGCTCTATTCCTTCCCCAAAGGATGGATAAGCCAACAGAGAAATAGCATCTTTCTGTCACAAGCAGCTACTGGGTATTTCTTAGCACCAATGAAATCCCTTTTCACTATCCATAGCCACAGGTCCAATTTTTTTTCTGCCCAATTCTGGGAGAGCTGAGGAGTGTTTGGGAGCTAAGAATGAAACAAGATAGAGTACTTAGAACTAATTGTTTTAAGGCCCCCAAGTTCTTTTTTTAGTAAGATCTTTTATTTTGAAAATACTGTACAGAGGGATTACAATCACATGAGCAAGGTAATGAGTACATTTCTTATCAAGCATTGTGCCTCCACCTTTATTTTTCCCCTACCATCCCTTCTTTCCTATCTCTACAACTACATTCCGCCCCCCCCCTAAATTGTAAAGTTCGTTTTTCGACATAGCGTCTTGTATATCTCATTGTTGCAATGGGTCACCCTGCATCCCTAGTTAAACAATTTTTTTCCTTTCCGCTCCCCAAATTATACCAACATCAAATGCAGTGAAAACAGGGGTTATACCGTGGGGGAGGGACATACAAAGAAACAAAAAAATCACGTGGTACCTTAGAAACAATAGCAAGAAAGAAAAAACCATTTGTGTCCTTATCTTGGGGTTCATTTTGCTTATCATCTTATCTGACCTTTTCTGCAAATAAGGGAAACCATGGGACCTATGTTTATTTGGGCCTGGCTTACTTCACTTAATATAATTTTTTCCAAGTCTTTCCATTTCCTAACAAATGGGACAATGTCATTCTTTCTGATGGAGGCATAGAATTCCATTGTGTATATATACCACATTTTCTTGATCCATTCATCTACTGAGGGGCATCTGGGTGGTTTCATATCTTATGGTAAATAATGCTGTAATAAACATAGTTGTGCTGGTAGCTTTAGTATAGTCTTGTTTGTGATCATTCCGGTAAATGTCCAAAAGTGGGATTCTTGGATCATAGGGGAGCTCCATGTGGGGTCTTTTGAGGAAACCCCATACTACTTTCCAAAGTGATTGGACAAGTTTACACTCCTACCAACAATGCAGTAGGGTTCCCTTCTGTCCACCTCCCTTCAGCATCTGTTGTTGTTAGTGTTCTTGATTATAGCCATTCTAACTGGGGTGAGGTGGTATCTCAATGTTGTTTTGATTTGCATTTCTTTTATGGCTAGAGAGGTTGAGCATTTCTTCATGTGTCCATTGGCCATCCTTCTTTCCTCTTCAGAGAAGTCTCTCTTTAAGTCTTTAGCCCACTCGTTTATTGGGCAGTTGTTTTTTTAAGGATTTGTGGTTGGGGGATTTAATTTTTTGAGTTCCAGGTTTATTTTAGATATGAGACCCTTGTCCCTTCATTGGCTAGTGAAGGTCTTCTCCCAATTCATGAGCTTTCTATTGATCTTGCTAGCCATGTCCTTTGCCATGCAGAAGCTCTGCAACTTCATGCATTCACATTTGTCCAACCTTTCTTTGATTTGTTGTGTTTCTGGGTCTCTATTAAGAAAATTTCGGCCTGTGTTAAGGAACCCTAGGGTTTCTCCTCCTCCGTCCTGTAATGTTTTCAGGGTGTTTGCTTTGACTCCAAGGTTTTTTACCCATTTGGAGTTGATTCTGCTGCAGGGTGATATATAAGGATCTAGCTTTAGTGTTCTAGAAGTGATTAACCAATTTTGCCAGCACCATTTACTGAAAAGGCTGTCTTTATTCCATTCTATTTTTTTTAGCTCCCTTATCAAAGATAAGGTGGCTATAGGTTGGTTGGTTTATTTCTGGATATTCAATTCTATTCCATTGGTCCTGAGGTCTCTTCTGTGACAGTACTAAGCTGTTTTGATGACTATGGCTTTGTAGTAGAGTTTGAAATTTGGCATTGATATTCCTCCAGCACGGTTCTTTCTGTTAAAGGATTGTTTTTGCTATTTGGAGTCTTTTATTGTTCCATATGAATTTTTGGATTACTTCTTCTATTTCATTGAAGAATGAGGTTGGACTATTGATAGGTATCACATTGAATTTGTAGATAGCCTTAGGAAGTATTACCATTTTCATGATGTTGATCCTTCCAATCCAGGAGCATGGGAGGTTTTTCCACTTTCTAAGTTGTTTTGATTTCCTTTTTCAGGTTTTTAAAGTTTTCATAATAGAGGTCTTTCACTTCTTTGGTTAATTCCTAGATAGTTTATTTTTTGTGGGGCTATTACGAATGGAGTTGCTTTCCTGATTTCAGCTGCTCTCTTCTCATTGTGGGCATACAGAAAAGCCATTGATTTTTGAGGGTTAATTTTATACCCTGCTACTTTGCCAAACTTTCGAATCAGCTCGAGTAACTTGGCAGTGGAGTCTGTGGGATTCTTTAAATACAAGATCATGTCATCTGCAAAAAGGGAGAGGTTTACTTCATCTTTCCCTATTTGGATCCCCTTTATATTTGCGATTTGTTCTTATTGCTGTAGCTAGGCATTCTAATACTAAATTGAAGAGAGAGTGGGCATCCTTGTCTCGTTCCTGAGTTTAGAGGAAATGACTTTAGTTTTTCACCATTAAGTATAATGCTGGCTGTAGGATTCTCATATACAGCCTTTATTGTATTGAGGAATGTTCCATAGATTCCTAGTTTATCCAGAGCCTTCATCATAAAGGGGTGTTGAATCTTGTCAAATGCCTTTTCTGCATCTATTGAGATAACCAGGTGGTTCTTATCTTTGCTCTTGTTGATTTGCGTATATTGAACCAGCTTTGCCTCCCTGAAATGAATCCTGTTTGATCATGGTGTATGATCTTCTGGATGAATTGTTAAAGTCGATTGGCCAAACTTATGTTGAGAAGTTTTGCATCGATGTTCATCAAAGAAATGGGTCTATAGTTCTCCTTCTTTGATGAGTCTTTGCCTGGTTTTGGGATGAGGGTTATGATGGCTTCATAGAAAGAGTTCGGTAGTAAACTTTCTCTTTCAATTTAGTTGAGGAGTTGACGGAGTATTGGTGTGAGTTCTGCTTTGAAGGCCTTGTAGAATTCAGCTGTAAATCCATCCGGTCCTGGGCTTTTCTTAGATGGGAGATCTCTTATTGATGTTTCTATTTCAATGCTTGATATGGGCTGTTAAATTGATTTACCTCATCTTGGTTTAGTTTTGTCATATCTATAATTGCTAGGAAATCGTCCCTTTCTTTCAGGTTCTCAAACTTATTAGCATAAAGGTTTGGGATGTATTCCCTTATAATGTTCTGAATCTTGGTTGTTTCTGTGGTGATGTTTCCATTCTCATCTCTGAGTTTGCTTATTTGGGTGTGTTCTCTACTTTTTCTGATAAGATTTGCTAAGGGTCTGTCAATTTTGTTAATTTTTTCAAAGAACCAACTCTTTGTTTTGTTGATTCTTTCTATGTTTTTTAATTCTAATTCATTTAATTCTGATTTAATTTTAATTATTTCTTTCCATCTACTGGATAGGGGTTTAGCTTGCTGCTCTTTTTCAAGGAGGTTCAGATGTCTCATTAAATTGTTGGTTTCAGATTTCTCTAGTTTGTTGATGGAGGAACTCAGAGCTATAAAATTGCCTCCGAGTATTGCCTTTGTTGTGTCCCAGAGGAGGTGGTAATTTGTCTGTTCATTTTTGCTGAATATCATGAACATTTGAATTTCCTTTCTAATCTCTTCCATGACTCATTGGTGATTCAACATTGTGCTGTTCAGTCTCCACGTGGTACAGGACTTTCTTTGGTGGCTTTTGGTGTTGAGTTCTAATTTTATTCCCTTGTGGTCTGAGAGAATGCAGGTCATAACTTCAATATTTCTGAAGTTGGACGTTTGCTTTGTGACCTGGAATGTGGTCTATTTTGGAAAATGTTCCCAGTGCTGCTGAGAAAAATGTGTATTCTGATGCTGCTGGGTGAAATATTTGGTAGATGTCTGTTAAATCTAGTTGATCTATGCAGTTGTTTAGATCTGCAGTTTCTCTGTTGCGTTTTTGTAGAGTTGATCTCTCTAATGGGGATAGTGGTATGTTAAAGTCCCTGACAATTAGTGTCTTTGGATCTATGTGAGATTTGAGGGAAAGTAATGTTTCTTGGATGAATTTGGGTGTTCTGTTGTTTGGTGAATAGATATTTAGAATTGTAATATCTTCCTGAAGGATTGATCCCTTAATTAGTATGCAGCAACCTTCTTTTTTTTTTTTTTTTTTTTACCAGCACAACTATGTTCACTGCAGCACCATCCACCATAGCCAAGATACGGAACCAACCCAGATGCCCCCCAGCAGACGAATGGATCAAGAAAATGTGGCACACACACACAATGGAACTCTATGCCTCCATCAGAAAGAATGACACTGCCCCACCTGCTAGGAAATGGAAAGGCCCGGAAAAAACCACACTAAGTGAAGTAAGCCAGGCCCAAAGAAACATAGGTCCCATGGTTTCCCCCATTTGCAATATCTAGTATAGGTATGAGTCAAGCGGAAAAAGTCAGAGAACGTGATGTTAGGAAAACGAACCCTCAAATATGTATCCTAATGTTTTTGTTTCTTTCATGCATGTGTTTCCAACGCATCCACAAGACCATTTCTTGGTTGCTTTGCATGTCCCTCCCCCACAGTGCAACCCCCGCTCTCACCACATTTGACGCCAGCACAACATGTGGAGGAGATGGGGACAAAGAAGTCGTTCAAGGACCCAGGTGGACCCGCTGCAACAACGAGAAGCACAAAAATGTCATGTCAAAACCAGCCCCACAACGTCGGAGGGGGGGGAGGGGGGGCACGACCGGGTGGGGGGGAGGGAGGAGGCCAGGAAGGGAGGCGAAGGGCAAACAAAGGAGGAGGCTGCAACGCCCGGCAAGAAATGCACGCACCATCCCGCCCATGCAATTGCAACCCCTCTGCACAGCATGCTCTCAAACAAAACAAAACAAAATTCAAAAAAAAAAAATTACGACACACTTTTTTTTTTTTGGTTGGTCATGGGGCTTGAACTCTGGGCCTGGCCACTTGTCGCTGAGCTCTTCAATTCAAGGCGCACATGCTCTCACTTGAGCCACAGCACCACTTCCGGTTTTCTGGTAGTTTATTGGAGCTAAGAGTCTCAGATTTTCCTCCCCCGGCTGGTTTTGAACCTAGATCCTCAGATCTCAGCCTCTGGAGTAGCTGTTTCTGTGGATAGTCTTGTTCGAGTGCTTCTTTTCTCAAAAATCATGCCTAAGGACTTTCCTTGCAACAAAGGCAAATATTCTCCTTTCTGTTTTATCCTAAATTTCAGATCAGCAGATAGCCATAGCAGATATTTAATTTCTTCTCCTGTGAAGTCCTTTAGAGTGAGGAGGTCACGACCCTTCAATTGGACTTCATTTTGTAGTGCCTTCCCACACCAACAAAGCCAATTCAGCTCTGATGGAGAGCTGACTTGGGACGCCATGATGTCCAGAGATGAGCCAGAAGACAGGAGGCCATGCAGCAACCTTCTTTATCTCTTCTTACAAGTTGTAATTTGAGGTCTATTTTATCTGATATTAGGATTTGCAACTCCAGCCTGTTTATGGGGGCCATTTGCTTGGTAGATTTTCTTTCAGCCTTTCACTTTCAGAATGTTTGTTTTTATGGGCAAGGTGTGACTCTTGAAGGCAGCAGTTAGAAGGATTTTGCTTTTTAATCCAACTAGAGGGTCTATGTCACTTAATTAGAGAGTTAAGTCCATTAATATTGAGCATTAGGACTGAGAGGTGTTTGGCAGTTCCTGCCATGTTATCCACCTTCTTGGGGGCTGCAACAACTGGGTTCTTCCTGTGGTTCTTGGATTCTCAGTTTGGATGCAGTTTCTTGGTCTTTATTGTGGTCTTGTTGGTTTTCTATGTATAGGACATCTTTAAGTATCTTTTGTAGTGCTGGTTTGGTGGGGATATATTGTTTCAGTTTTTCTTTGCTATGGAAGGTTTTTATTTGACCTTTGGTTATGAAGGAGAGTTTAGCTGGGTACAGTATTCTTGGTTGATTGTTGTTTGTCTTTAGGGCATGGCATACATCATTCCAGGCTCCTCTTGCTTTAAATTGTCTCTGCTGAGAAATCTGAGGTTATCTAATTGGTTTCTCTCTATAGGTAATTGATCTTTTCTCCTTGACAGCTTGATCTTAATTGAGCCTGTGTGGATTATAATGTGACGGTGGGATGTCCTGTTCTGGTCTGGTCTATTTGGGGTTCTAAAAGCTTCTTGTATCTGAATAGGCCTATCTTTTTGCATGTTTAGGAAGTTCTCTGCTAGGATCCTGTTAATTAAATTTCCTAGAACATTAACTTCTGTCTCTAGGTGCTCCTCTACACTCATTATCCTCAGATTAGGCCTTCTGATGATGTCTTCCAAATTTTGAATAGATCTATCATATTTCTTGGATTTGTCTTGGATAATTGTATGTTCTTTTTTTTTTGGGGGGTCCGGTCATGAGGCCTGAACTCTGGGCCTGGGCACTGTCCCTCAGCTCTTCAGCTCAAGGCTAGTGCTCTACCACTTGAGCTACAGCGCCACTTCCAGCTTTTTTCTTTTTGCTTATGTGGGGCTGAGGAATCAAACCCAGGGCCTTGAGCATGCAAGGCAAGCGCTCTACCACTGAGCTACCTTCCCAGCCCTGTATGTTCTTTCTCTATCATATCTAGGCTGTCTTCAATCCAAGATTCCATCTTCTGCATGGTCTAACCTACTTTCAAGACTTTCTACTTTGTTTTTTATTTCCTTTCCTTCTAATTGGTCAGTTTGATGGCTTCAAATTCTCAAAACCAGCCTGGACAGGAAAGTCCGTGAGACTCTTACCTACAATAAACCACTAGAAAACCGGAAGTGGCTCTGTGTTCAAGCGGTAGAGTGCTCGCCTTGAGCAGAAGAGCACAGAGACAGCGCCCAAGCCCAGAGTTCAAGCCCCACAACCAACAAAAAAAAAAAAATTAAAAAGAAAGATGCTGTCTATTTCTCTTTGGTGGTTTGTCTGTCCTTTGGGAAAGGAGTAGAGCACTCAGAACTTGTGCTTTATCTTGTCATTTGCATCCTGAGCTCCCAAACACTCATCAGCTCTCCCAAAATTGGCTGAAAAAAATATTACAGCTGTGGCTGTGTACAGGGAGAGGGGCTTTTGTCGGTGCTAGGATGCAAACAAGACATGTTTTTGTCAGAAAGATGGTGTTTGTTTCACTTTGGTGTTGTGTCTGTCCCTTGGGGAAGGAGCAGAACACTCAGAACTTGAGAGCTTAAAACAAAATTATTGTAAGGCCCCCAAGTTCCAAGAGGTGCTAGGATGCACACAGGAGCTCTTTGTGTCAGAAAGATGCATCTATTTCCCTTTGGAGGCTTTTCTGTCCTATGGGGAAGGAGTAGTACACTCAGAATTCTGGCCTTAATGAAATCTTTTAAGGCCCCCAACTTCTGAATGCTCTTTCTAGTCTTTTGCATCCTTATCTCCCAACACTGGTGATCGCTCCCAGAATTGGGTGGGAAAAAATTCCACCTCTGGCTGTGTATTTAGAAGCTGATATTTCTGGTTGGCATCATTCCACATGTATGAACATAGGTCAGGTCAAAGAAAATGAAAGTCTTACTCTCAAATCTTCAACACAGCACAATAATGTGAGGTTGAACTTACTCTCCTCACCAATATCCATGTGGTAGGAAGGAGAAGCAGGTATTCCCAATAAGCATGTATCATCCTATGGGGAGAAGCAAACATGGATGCCTCTTCTGAATGCTTCCAACTGCTGCAGAGCTCTGCAACTCCAATTGTTCAGCAACTCAAATGGAATTGGTTACCAAACTCCAACCGTGTAGGATTCAGAAGCAGATATTACCATGGAGCACCTGTGGGGTTACCGGGTGCAAGGATCTGGAATTTTTCCTAAGAAGCATTTAAAGCAGTGAAATTCTGTTATGTTGTGATGGCTCAGAAATTCGTTCTCAGTGTGTCCGGCAGAAGTCATTTGGCTAACAACAACAGTGGAGTATTTAGAGGGTGATATTTCCAGTCAGTGTACATAGACATTAATTGACATAGGTCACATCATAGAAAACAGAAGTCTTGTTCTCAAATCTTCAACACAGGGCAATAAGGCAAGGTTCAATTTACTCCACAGGTGGAACTAAGTAAATGTGTAAAAACTCTATGCAAAGATACCCACGTTGTAGGAATGAGAAACGGATATTCCCAATAAGCATGCATTGTCCTATTGGGGAAAGCAAATTTGAACTCTTCATCTGAATGCTTGCAACCACTACAAAGCTCTGCAACTCCATTTGTTCAGCAACTCAAACTGAATTGCTTTGCCAAACTTCAAGCATGTAGAAGAAACCATGTAGGATTCAGAAGCAGATATTTCCATGGAACACCTGTGGGCCTACTGGGTCCAAGAATCTGGAATTCTTCCTAAGAAGCATTTAAAGCAGTGAAATGCTGTTATGTTGCTATGGCTCAGAAACTCATTCTCAGTTTGCCCAGCAGAGGTCATTTGGCTAACAAAACCAGTGGAGTATTTAGAGGCTATTTCCAGTAGAGGTCATTACACATGTATGGAGGTAGGTCACGTCAAAGGAAATGGAAGACTTGTTCTCAAATCTTCAACACAGTCAATAAGGCGAGGTTCAACTTATTCCCCAGGTTGAACTGAGTGGACGTGCAAAAGCTCTACTTATCAATACCCACGTTGTCTGAAGGAGAAGAGGTTCCCAATAACCATGTATCGTTGTATTGCAAAAAGCAAACCTGAATTGAATGCTTTGTCTGAATGCTTGCAACTGCTGCAGAACTCTGCAACTCCTATTGTTCAGCAACTCAAACTGAATTGCTTTGCCAAACTTCAAATGTGTAGAAGAAACCATGTAGGATTCGGAAGGAGATCCAAGAATCTGCAATTCTCCCTAAGAAGCATTGAAAGCAGAGCAATGCTGTCATGTTGCAATGGCTCACAAACTCATTCTCAGTGTGAATGACTGGCAGAGGTCATTCGTCCAACAATGGTGGGGTATTTAGAAGCTGATATTTCCAGGCAGCCTCATTACACATGTATGGACATAGGTCATGTCAAACAAAATGAAAGTCTTGTTCTCAAATCTTTAACACAGTGAAATATGGTGAGGTTCAACTTAATCCATAGGTGGAACTGAATAAATGTGTAAAAGCTCTCCTCACCATTAAGAATGTTGTAGGAATGAAAAGCAGATATTCCCAATAAGCATGTATCACCTTATGGGGGAAAGCAAACATGAATGTTTCATCTGAATGCTTGCAAATGCTGCAGAGCTCTGCAACTCCAATTGTTCAGTAATTGAAACTGAGTTGCTTTGCCATAGTTCAAGCGTGTAGAAGAAACATGTAGGATTCAGAAGCAGACATTAACCAAGAGCAGCTGTGGGCATACTGGGTCCAAAAATCTGGAATTCTTCCTCAGAAGCATTGAAAGCAGTGAAATGCTGTTATGTTTTGATCACTAAGAAACCCATTCTCAGTGTGCCTGCAGAGGTCATTAAGCTTACAACAACGGTGGAGTATTTAGAAACTGATATTTCCAGTCACTGTCCGTACACTTGTATGGACATAGGTCACCTCCACGAAAATGTAAGTCTTCCTCTCAAATCTTCAACACAGTGCAATAAGGCGAGGTTCAACTTACTATGCAGGTTGGACTGAATGAATGGTACAAGCTTGACTCACCAGTACCCACATTGTAGGAATGAGAAGCTGATATTCCCAAGAAGCATGTGTCACCCTAAGGGGAAGAGCAAACCTGAATGCCTCATCTGAATGCTTGCAACCACTGCAGAGCTCTGCAGTCAAATTGCTCAGCAATTCAAATTGAGTTGCTTTGAAAAACTTCAAGCATGTAGAAGAAACCATGTAGGATACAGAAGCAGATATTAACTGTGAGCACCTGTGGGCCTACCGGGTCCAAGAATCTGGAATTCTACCTAAGAAGCATTGAAAGCAGTGAAATACTGTTGTGTTGTGATGGCTCAGAAACTCATTCTCAGTGTGCCCGGCAGAGGTCATTCGGCTAACAAGCACAGTAGAGTATTTAGACGGTGATATTTCCAGTCGCCATCAATACACACATATGGACATAGGTCGCATCAAAGAAAATGGAAGTCTTGTTCTCAAATCTTCAACACAGTGCAATAAGGTGAGGTTCAACTTACTCCGCAGGTTGAACTGAGTGAGTGAGTAAAAGCTCTCCTCACCAATACCCACACTGTTGGAACAAGAAGCAGATAATCCCAATAAACATGTATTGTCCTATTGGGAAAAGCAAACCCAAATGCCACCACAGAGCTCTGCAAATTCTATTGTTCAGCAACTCATACTGAGTTGCTTTGCCAAACTACAAACGTGTAGAAGAATCCATGTAGGATTCAGAAGCAGATTATTTCCATGGAGCACCTGTGGGCCTACTGGGTCCAAGAACCTGGAATTCTACCTAAGAAGCATTGAAAGCAGTGAAATGCTGTTAAGTTGCAATCGCTCAGAAACTCATTCTCAGTGTGCCTGGTAGAGGTCATTCAGCTAACAACAATGGTGGAGTATTTAGAAGCTGATATTCCCAGTCAGGGTCATGTACGGACATATGTCGCATCATATAAAACAGAAGTCTTGTTCTCAAATCTTCAACACAGTGCAAGAAGGCGAGGTTCAAGTTATTCCCCAGATTGAACTGAATGAATGCGTAAAAGCTCTACTCACCAATATCCACATTTTAGGAACAAGAAGCAATATTCACAATAAGCATGTATCTCCCTATAGGGAAAAGCAAACCTGAATGCCTCATCTGAAGCTGCAACTCCAATTGTTCAGCAATTCAAACTGCGTTCCTTTGCCAAACTTCAAGCGTGTAGAAGAAACCATGTAGAATTTAGAAGCAGATATTAACCGGTAGCACCTGTGGGCCTACCAGGTCCAAGAATCTTGAATTCTTCCTAAGAAGCATTGAAATCAGTGAAATGCTGTTATGGTGTGATAGCTCTGAAACTCATTCTCAGTTTGCCAGGCAGAGGTCATTCAGCTAACAACAAGGGTAGAGTATGTAGAAGCTGATATTTCCAGTCGGTGTCCCTACACTTGTATGGATGTAGGTCGCCTCAAACAAAACACAAAGCTTGTCCTCAAATCTTCAACACAGTGAAATAAGGCAAGGTTCAACTTACTCCACAGGTTGAACTGAGTGAATGTGTAAAAGCTCTACTCAATAATACAGACGTTGTAGGAACAAGCAGCAATATTCCCAGTTAGCATATATTGCTCTATGGGGAAAAGCAAACTTGAATGCCTCGTCTGAATGCTTGTAACCAGTGAAGAGCTCTGCAACTCCAATTGTTCAGCAATTCATCTTCAAGCATGTGGAAGAAATCATGTAGGATTCAGAAGCAGATATTAACTGGGAGCACCTGTGAGCATACCGTGTCAAAGAATCTGGAATTCTTCCTAAGTAGCATTGAAAGCAGTGAAATGCTGTTCTGTTGTGATGGCTCAGAAACTCCTTCACAGTGTGCCTGGCAGAGGTCATTCAGCTAACAACAATGATGGAGTATTTGGAGGCTGATATTTCCTGTCAGTGTCCATACACTTGTATGGCCATAGGTTACCTCAAAAACAAAAACAAAAACAAAAAACACCGCAAGGCTTGTTCTCAAATCTTCAACACAGTGCAATAAGGGGAGGTTCAACTTACTCTGCTGGTTGAACTGAGTGAATGCATAAATGATTCTCACCAATTCTCACGATGTAGGAACAATAAGTGTATATCGCCCTATGGGGAAAAGCAAACCTGAATGCCTATTCTGAACACTTGAACCAGTGCAGAGCTCTTCAACTCCACTTGTTCAGCAAATCAAACTGATTTGAATTGCCAAACTTGAGGCATGTAGAAAACATGTAGGATTCAAAAGCAGATATTAACCAGGAGCACCTGTTGGCCTACCGGGTCCAAGAATGAGTGCTGAGTGTCCCAGTGGTGGCTGAGTACTGAGTGTCCCCACAGCAGGCCTGCGGTACTGAGTGTATCTGCAGTGGCTGAGTACTGAGTGTCCCCCTGGTGGCTGAGTGTCCCCAGGGTGGCTGAGTACTGAGTGTCCCTGTGGTGGCTGAATGACACCATTGAGTTTGCAGTGTTCCCATGGTGGCTGAAGGCTGCTTCCCACAAGCCCCACCCCTGGACCACTCACTTCCAGCCCTGGCCCCTCCCTTCTCATGCTGTGCCACCCCACAAGTCCCGCCCTTGGACTGCTCACTTCCATGCTCTTGCCCTGCCCCTCCTGGCTCTGCTCATCCACAAGTCCAATCACTTCTGTACTCTTGCCCCACCTCTCTCTTGTTCTGATCCTCCCACAAAACCAGAAGGTGCAGTGAGCACTGATTCCCACCAGAGGGAGCACTGGGCTTGTGCTCGGTCATCCTCAGGACCAGGGATACAGTGAGCTGTTTCCCACCAGCTGGTGCTCTAGGTGTGCACACTGTCCTCCTCAGGATCCCGGGTCCTCCCACAAGCCCTATCCCTGGACCACTCACTTCTCCTGTTGCCACACCCGTCCTGTGCTCTGCTCTTCCACAAGCCCCGCCCCTGCAGTGCTTACTTCCTAGCTCTTGCCCTATCCCTCTGGTGCTGTGCCCCCCACAAGCAGCGCCCCTGAACCATAAACTTCCATGCCCTGGCCCCTCCCTTCTCATGCTCTGCCACCCCACAGGCTCTGCCCCTGGGCCACTCACTTCCAAGCTCTTGCCCCTTCCTTGTCCTACTCTGCTACCCCACAAGTCCTGCCCTTCAACCACTCACTTCAGTGTTCTGGTCTCCCACAAACCAAAGTGTGCAGTGAGCACTGATTCCCACTAGAGGGAACTCTAGGCTTGCACATTGTCCTCTCCTCAGGACATGGGGTGCATTGAGGGCTGATTCCTACAGAGGGCGCACTAGGGCAGGGGAGAACCTTGCTCCTCTCCTCAGGACCCAGGGTGCAGTGAGCACTGATTCCCACCAGAGGGCACTCTAGGCTTGTGAACTGTCTTCCTTTCCTCAGGACCCAGGGTGCAGTGAGCACTGCTTCCCACCAGAGGCTGCACCAGGCAGCTGAGCTCCTTGCTTCTCTCCTCAAGACCTGGTGTAGTGAGTGCTGATTCCCACCAGAAGGTGCTGTAGGCAGGTACACTGTCCTCAGCAGGATCTGAGGTGCAATGAAGGCTGTTTCCCACAAAAGGGCACGCTAGGCATGCTCACTGTCCACCTCTCAAGGCCAGAGGGTGCAGTGACTACTGCTTTCCACCAGATGGTGCTGTAAGTGTGCACACCATCCTCCTTAGGTCCAGGGGATTCAGTGACCACTGATTCCCACCAGATGGTGCTCTAGGTGTATGCATCGTCCTCAGTGTGTGTGTGGGGGGGGGGGGGGGAAGGGGAGGGGTGCAGTGACCACTGCTTCCTACCAGATGGTGTTCTATGTAGGCACACCATCCTCTTCTTCTCAGGACTAGGGGGTGCAGTGACCACTGATTCCCACTAGATGGTGCTCTAGGTGCACACCATCCTCAGGACTAGGGAGGGTGCAGTCACCACTGGTGCTCTAGGTGTGCACACCATCCTCCTCAGGACCCCCGGACCTCCCACAGGCTCCAGCCCTGGACCACTCACTTCTCCCTGGCCACATCCCTTCTCATGCTCTGTCTTCCAACAAGCCCTGCCACCAAATTGCTCTCTCTTGCCCCATCCCTCTCAAGTATTTTTTTGTCGGTCGTGGGGCCTGAACTCTGGGCCTAGGCACTGACCCGCAGCTCTTCAGTTCAAGGCTAGTGTCCTACCACTTGAGCCACAGCGCCACGTACGGCCTTTTCTGCTTATGTGGTGCTGAGGAATCAAACCAAGGGCCTCGTGCATGAGAGGCAAGCACTCTACCACTGAGCCACCTTCCCAGCCCCCTCTCAAGCTTTGCGCCCCCCCCCCCCCAAACCCCACCCCTGGGCCATTCACTTCCTCACTCTTGCTGCATCCCTCTCACGTTCTGCTTCCCCACAAACCCGTCCCTGGGCTGCTCACTTCCATGCTCTTGCTCCACTCCTGTAGTGTTCCACTCCTCCTACTAGCCTGTAGCTGCAACTACTTCCTTCTGCCCAGGACACAGGAAAACTTGAAGCCCTGAGGAAGTGTCCCAATTCTTCAGTGCCCAGAGACAGATTAGCCTCTGTTAGGTCCTGCTCCAAACTTTAGTGCCCCAAATCCCAGAGTAGTCTTTGTGCTCACTGAATTCTCACAGTGTCAGCTCAAGCCAGCAGTCAGGGCCCCCAGTGATCTGCTGGGTGCCCAGGAAGGAGATGGGGCCCCAGAGGAGCCACGAGGTCAATAGATAGGTAGACGCTGCCGGCAGAGGCAGGAACATTGTAATGGGTTGTGTTCCCGAAGTTCACATATGGACACTCTCATCACCTGGTACCTATGAATGTGACCTTATATGGAATGCAGGTAAACACCCTGCCCTGGCCAGCACAATCCAGGACCGCACATAATGGACTCATAAATTGTGTTAATTTTGTAACCATCAATGTGTTCTAAACTGTATTAAGTCTACATATTATGGTTGTGGCATTTCTAATAAGCATCTTAATTTTCCAGACTCATATCCTTCACCTCTGCTACCCTCATGAATAATCTTGAATACATTTTACTCTCAAATTTCAATTTTTTTTTTGTCAGTTTGGGGCTTGAACTCGGGGCCTGGGCGCTGTCCCGAAGCTCTTCAGCTCAAGGCTAGTGCTCTACCACTTGCACCACACCACCACTTCTGGTTTTCTGGTGGTTAATTGGAGGTAAGACTCTCATGGACTTTCCTGCCTGGGCTGGCTTTGAACTATGATCCTCATATCTCAGCCTCCTGAAAAGCTAGGATTACAGGCATGAGCCACTGGTGCTTGGCTTCAAATTGCAATTACTATTCTTATATTGACAGGCTGTGAAGCTGTAGATTTGGCAATGTTATTATTATTATTATTATTACTATTTTGCCACTTCTGGGGCTTGAACTCAGGGTCCAGACTCTGTCCTTGAGCCTCTCTGTGCTCAAGGCTAGCACTCTACCACTTGACCCACAGCTCCACTTCCAGCTTTTTTTGTGTATGTGGTACTGAGGAATCAAATGCAGGGCTTCATGCAAGCTAGGCAAGTGCTCTACCACTAAACCACATTCCTAGCCCTGGCATTATTCTTATAATGTCAAATAACTTCAGCAGTCATTATCTGCAAAGCCTTAATCTCTGACAATGCTAAAAATTATTCTCCTCATAAACATACAAATCTTTACAACTTGATATTCCAAAAGTCGTATGATCTGAAATTATTCTTCACCTACTAATTAGTATGGAATGACTATTCATCCTTACTCAGTATCATGAAAATTACTTAAAAAATATATATTTCAATACTAATTCTATTTCAGTTATTATTATATAATTCTATAATATATAATTATAATCTATACAATATAATGTATGTAATATAGTTACACATAATATATATAACATGTTATATATTATATAACTATATATAATTATATAATTCTACATAATTATTCAGTTATTATTATATAATTCTATTCCTAGTTATTATTATAATACAACCATGGTATTCATTTCATTTTGTTGTATTTGAAGACACCCTAAATCTTACTCTGATAACCATTTCCTGAGAATGGAGTCAGACAGAACAACTTAACCTGTGCATGTCCTCAGCTTCAGGATGCTGTGACTCCATGTAGCTCATAGGACATGGTCTCCACATGTCTTCTGAAGCGAGGAGGGCGGTGCACACATCCCTAGCATGCCCTCTGGTGGGAATCAGCCAGCGCCCACTGCATCCCAAGTCCTGAGGAGCGGATGGTGTGCATGTGCCTAGTGTGCCCTCTGGTTGGAAGCAGCACTCACCGCACCCTAGCTCCGGAGGGTAGAGCCTATGCCTAGAGCACTGCCTGGCAGGAATCAGGTCAAACTGCACCCAGGTCCTGAGGAGGACCGTGCACACACCTAGTTCACCCTCTGGTGGGAATCAGGACTTCCTGCACCCTGGGCCCTGAGGAAAGGAAGCCAGTGGCCACGCCTACAGTACCTTCTGGCAGGAATCAGCACTCTGCACCCTGGGTCCTGAGGAGAGGCAGTGTGTGCCTAGAGCGCCCTCTGGCAGGAATCAGTACTCACTGCAACCTGGGGGCTGTGGAGAGGAGCATGGTGTGCATGTGCCTAGCACACCCTCTGGTGGGAAGCAGTACTCACTGCACCCCGAGTCCTGAGGAGGGCGATGTGTCAGAGCTACCCTAGGAAAATAACACATAAATGTGCTGCTCTTTCCGCATGCTCTCCAGACCATGGGCACCTCCCCCAACGTCACCCAACAAGTTTTTATGGAAAGCAGGGCCATTCACAGGACATAGCTACTACCAGGTGGTCACTTGAGTCTGTCTGGCATCCCTGGCCTCAGCTCTCCACCTCCTGGGACCAATGGGGAAATTAGGACAAGAAACAGAGGTATAACTTTCTGAAGCTGGTGAGACTCTACCCTGCTGATGCTGGATCACAGGATCCCAGTGCTTGGGTCATCTGTACTTTGGAACAGCCAAGACATCCCTTGTAAACTCAGTGGGGAAAGTGACTCAGGAAGGTACGTGAAGAGGCTGTTCCAGCTGGTCATGGCATCTCATCTGTATCCACTGAGCCCAGGCTGGCCATTTAAAGGGGGAAGGGTAGAACAGGCAATGTATTCACACCCTTCTCAGAGAGGCCTAGGACAAAACCACAGGGGAAAAGAGAAGAAAGAGGCTGGGTGTCAGGATGCTAAGGGTAGGAACTCCTCCCCATGGGTCTGAGGGCTGACGAAGGGCCTCCTGCTCCATCAACATGAGGCCTCTGAACAGTGTGAAGTGACTCTTTGCAGGATGCTCAGGCCCAGCAACAGTCACAACTGGTGCATTCATCCACTTTTCTCAATGTGCACATGAAGCAGCTGCCAAGTCAGAGTTCTAGAACTTTCAGAACAGCCTGCTTCCTGCCCAGAATGGGAGAGAGCCAAATGCCCTTTGAGTCCTCAAGCAGTCCTCGCCTGCTGGGCCTCCAGGACAGGCTGGCCTCACAGCCTCCTTGTAGGCTGTCCAAGTCAAGAAGGAGACGCTGCCGAGATGTGGCAGACAGTGCCTTATGCCATCCTTCTGAGCACTTTCTTTGAGGGAGAAGGAAGGGCTACTGCAGCCAACATTCATTATCTGTCCAACATGTCTATGTAGACCATTGCTAAGCCCACTGAGTAAACCACAGCTCTCTTGCATTTTCAGTGATAATACACTTGGAATAGAGACCATAGGAGCTGTTGTGGCATTGCATTGTTGTATTCCCAGTACCACCTCCTGCGGAGGCAAGAGGACTGCAAGTTCCAGTCCTCTCTGGGCTACGTAGTGAGTTAGAAGTCTGACCAGTCAACTTGACAAGACGGCTTCAGTTATGTGAAAAATGTTTGTAGCCCGGTGGCTGAGTACTTTGTCTAGCATGTGTGATGCCATGAATACCACTACAGACAGACAGGCAGGCAGGCAGGCAGATAGATGATACACACGTACATTCCCTCTGATGGGAATCAGCATTCACTGCACCCCCAGTCTTGAGGAGAGGAGGACCACTGAGCCCACCTAGAGCGCCCTCTGGCAGCAAACAGCACTCACTGCACCCCAGATCCTGAGGTCGGTGTACACACCTGGAGCACCATCTGGTGGCAATCAGCAGTCACTGCACCCCTGGTCCTACAGAGAGGAGGATGGTGTGCACATGCCTAGCATGCCCTCTGGTGGATTCATGGGTCCTCAGGAAGACAGTGTGAAGTGCCTAGAGCACCCTCTGGCGGGAACCAGTACTGCACCCCCTGGTTTTGAGAGGACAGGTGAGCACGCCTAAAGTGTCCTCTGATGGAAAGCAGCCCTCACTGAACCCCAGGTCCTGAGGAGGACGGTGTGCACACCTAGAGTGCTCTCTGGTGGGAATCACTGCTCACTGCACCCTGGGTCCTGAGGAGAGGAGGATGGTGCCCATATCTGGAGCACCCTCTGCTGGGAAGAGGCACTCACTGCACCCTGGGTCCTGAGGAGAAGAGCACGGTGCATGGTGCACTCTACAATAACTATTTTAAGAGCTGAAATGATATCTAAAACTGTAACACAACTTGCATCGCATACTTGTACCATCTTCAAGATTCTGACATTGAAGCAAGTTTTGTTTTCCTCATTTTAACAGATACAGAAAGTGAAGTTTTGAGAGACTACACAATTAAGATCAAAAAGAGAAAGGAGACACTAAGAACTGCATGCTGCTCTTCTGACATCCCAGTGTCTTGACAAAGATAAGCAGGGTAAGACGAGGTTGTAACAAAGAGAAGACACTGGCATCAGAAAATGATTTCACTACTTATCTCAGGAGTTTTCTTTACCTCTTGACAGCTACCAGCAAATGCCCCAGTATGAGAAGTGACAGGCACAGCGCCTTGCGGTATCTACTGACAGACTTCATCCTTCTGGGTATTTCTGACTGACCATGGCTGGAGCTCCCTCTTTGTGGTCCTCCTGGTGTCCTACGTTCTGGCTATGTTGGGAAACATTTCCATCATCCTGCTTTCCTGCCTGGATCCCCAACTCCACAGCCCTATGTACATCTTCCTCAGCCACCTGTCCTTCCTGGACCTCTGCTATACCACCACCATGGTACCCCCAGATACTGTTCAACATTGGCAGCTCCAAGAAGACCATCAGCTATGGAGGCTGCACAGTGCAGTATGCAATTTTCCAATGATTGGGGTGTACTGAATGCATTGTCTTGGCCACCATGGCTCTGGATCACTATGTGGCCATCTGTGAACCCCTCCAGTATGCCATTATCATGTACCACTTTCTCTGCCAGCATCTGATGGCTGTGGCCTGGTCCAGTGTTTTTGGCAGCTCTCTTATTCAAGTGGTTCTGACTGTACAAATGCCTTTCTGTGGGCATCATGTGATAAACAACTTTTGTTGTTGGCTGTTGGGCTTGAACTCTGGGCCTAGGCGCTGTCTCTGCACTTTTCAGCTCAAGGAGAGTGCTCTACTACTTGAGCCACAGCCCCACTTCCGGTTTTCTAGTGGTTTTTATTGGAGATAAGAATCTCATGGCCTTTCCTGCCGGGGCTGGTTTGAACCATGATCCTTAGACCTCAGCCTCCTGAGTAGCTAGGATTACAGCGTGAGCCACCGGTGCCTGACTAATAAACAATATTTTCTGTGAGGTTGGTGGCCTTCTTTTCACTTGTCCCCCTAGTTCTCATCATAGGCCATGCTGTGTTCAGGATCCAGTGCTCCAAGGGAAGGCATAAGGCCTTTGGGACTTGTTCTTCCCACCTGGTGGTGGTCTCTCTCTTCTATGTATCTACTAATCAGCCCCCCTCCGGTTACTCCCAGGAGCAGGGCAAGTTTATTTCTCTCTTCTATTCCATAGTCACTCCACCCTGAATCCCTTCATACACCCTGAGCAATAAGGCTGTGAAAGGAGCTCTCAGAAGACTTCTGGTAAGGATCTGGAGGTTCTGCAGATCCTGAAGATCTGAGGATGTGGCAATCACCATCTATTCAAGTGTATTATTTACTTAGAGAAACTTACACTTACAGAATTAGTAGCTAAGCAGAAAGTATTTTGAGAGGCTTGAGAACCTCAAAAATCCTCTATCCCAACCATCTGACCCCCTCACATAATCACAGTGCCTGAGATTTGCAAGTTAAGGTGATTCAGAAACTGTAATTCCAATATGCCATATATTTTTATATATTTAAGTCACTCTGTTTATTGAGTTAATTCATTTCTAATTTTCTGGCTCTTTTTTCTTTTTCCTATTTTTTTCTTCTACCCCCCCCCAAATTTGTCTCTTTTTAAGCTGCTTTCTTCCTTTTCAATTACTCCTACAGTTGAGTTATATGAAACTGAAACACATTTTACACTTTTACACATTTTAGCCATAGATTTAAACTCTCCCTGAGTTTAATATGATGTTTTCAAAATATTATAAAAAATGTATTTTTTGGGCTGGGAGGGTGCTCAGTGGTAGAGCGCTTGCCTTGCATGCATGAGGCCCTGGGTTCAATTCCTCAGCACCACATAAGCAAAAAGAAAAAAGCCGGAAGTGGCACTGTGGCTCAAGTGGTAGAGCATTAGCCTTGAGCTGAAGAGCTGAGGGACAGCGCCCAGGCCCAGAGTTCAGGCCCCATGACCGGACCCCCCCAAAAAATGTATTTTTTTCCTCTTTTGTGATCAGAGATGACTTTTTTTCTCCTGAAATTCAAGTTTCCTCTTCCAGAAGTTTTTCTTTCCATTGACTGGGGACTATTTAGTGTAAATGTACCTATCTACATTCTCTTCTAAACAAATATACCTATTACAGAATTGAACATAGAAATTAAGTACAGTAGGGTAATAGCAACAGCCACCAATAATTTTTTAAAGATAACCATAATAGCATGCCATAAGTTGTTTAAAATTTATGAATTGTATATTTCTTGAATATTCCATGTACTATATATACACTGCAGTAGACAGCAGAGAAAAGAAACTGTGAAAAATAAAACTATTGGTAAGGGGAAAGTTACACATGAGTAAATTCTAAATATCAGTAAAGAGACAAAACATAAAAACAAATGAAAATTGTAGAAATAAAAAGGAAAATAACTGAAATACATACAAGCAAACTGCAGAAATTCAAAGGCACATTTCAGCAAACTATAGAAACAATCAGTAAACAAACATGGACCAATAGAAACCAAAAAGTTGAAGAACAGACAAAAGCATTTCAGAAAAGTGATCAGTTGTAATGCCCTGTGGACACCATCAACCAGGGCAACATAGCAATGCAGGAATACTAGGAGAGGAGAGGAAAGAGGGCAAGAAAACACTAAAGGAAATAATGGCATGAAATTTTCTGAGTTAATGAAGGACAATAAAAGAAGTACCCAAGAAACTCAACCTATAAACAGAAAAGATAAAGGAAACCTACACCAAACACATGAAAATCACACCAAAACAAACAAAAGATTTGACAAGCAAGAGCAAAGGGACCACCTGCAAGCAATCTTGAGTAAGGCTATGAGAAGACTTCATATCACAAACTTTCTTTGCTATCATGAAATAAGAAGTGTTGGCACATTGCAGGGTGCCAGAGCCTCATGCCTGTAATCCTAGCAACTCAGGAAATCTGAGGATCATAGTTCAAAGCCAACCCAGACACAAAGGTTCCTGAGAATCTTATCATCAGTTGACCTCCAAGCCAGAAGTACATATGTGGCTCAACTGCTACAGCACTAGCCTTGGACAAAAAAAAGCTCAGGGATGACCAGGTGCCGTTGGTTCATGCCCGTAATCCTGGCTACTCAGAAGGCTGAGATCTGAGTATCACAGTTCAAAGCCAGCTGAGGTAGGAAAGTCTGTGAGACTGTTATCTCCAATTAACCTCCAGAAAACCAGAAGTAGAGCTGAGGGTCAAAGTGGTAGTGCTAGCCTTGAGCAAAAAAGCTCAAGGACATGCCCAGGCACTGAGTTCAAGCCCCATGACCTATCAAAAAAATTCTCACTGCTGCACCCAGGCCCTGGGCAGCATCTTCCTTGCAGACAAGGAACTTAAATGCCATAGTGCAACCACTTATTAAAGGACTCAGAATATACGGTTTTACATATTGACATGGAAAGAGGATTGCTCTCTCTTGCCCACTTGGCTCTTTCTCACTCCCTGCCTCCCGCCCCCCCCCCCACTCCTCTCCCCTCGCCCCCATCTCTCTCCCTCCCTCCTTCATTTTTTGTGGTACAAAGTTTGAACCAATGTGCTACCACCTGAGCCAAGCCCCCCAACCCTTTTTGGTTTATTGTCTCAGATAAGTTCTTGACTCATTTGCCCCAACAGCCCTCAAATCTCAATCTTCCTGAAGTACACCTGTGGAATACCTGGGATTATAGCCTTTCACTACCATGCCAGGACTTTATACTTTCTGCTTTTTTTTCTTTCCAGTAACAGAGTTTGAACTTAGGGCTTTAAGCCATCTGACAGCTCTCTTGCTCTTACATGGTACTCTGCCACTATGGGCACACCTACAGCCCAGCTTTTTACAGGTTAATTGGAGATGGAGTCTCTCAGACTTTTCTGCCCAGGCTCACTTCCAAACACCATCCCTTTCAAATATCAACCTCCTGAGTTGATATTTGAAGGACTAAAGACATGAGCCACAGGCACTTGGCTTAAACACACATATCAACATATACTTTTAAAGCAAACATAAACACAAAGCCTAACTTCAAAGTGGCTACCTTTGGCAGTTGGGTTAATTGAAATGGGAAGAGGGCTTCCATTTTCTCTGTATTCAAAATTTTTAGTACTACCATATATAGACCAGAATGCCAAAGACAGGGCTATAGATCAAATGGTAGAGCCTAACCTTGAGCAAAAAACAATAAAAACAAAAACAAAACAAAACAAACACCTCAGGGATAGCACCCAAGCCCTGAGTTCAAGCCCAAAGAGCAACACAAGAAGAAAAAAAAAAGAACATTGAGATATACCTTCCTGTCTCAATTATTGAGATATATCCAATCAAATTTGAGCTTAAATACCTTTTTATATTATTTCTAGCTACCTTACTAATAATAGCAAAAGGAACTGTATCGTAATTCAACTAGGTATGTATTATGGGAAGAAAATGAATCCCTGTCTTTATCTCTTAACAAATACAACAGTATGGGGTTCACTGACCTAAATGTAAAATTAAAACTATTAACACTTTGATTAAAAAATGGAAATGGAGCTTTTCACAACCTTAAAGCTGTCAAAGTGTAAGACTAGAAAGTATTATTGAAAATATGATAAGCTGGGCACTGGTGGCTCACACCTGTAATCCTAGCTACTCAGGAGGCTAAGATCTGAGGATGGCAGTTTAAAACCAGACCAGGCAGTATAGTCCCTATGAGACTTTTATCTCCAATTAACCACTCAAAAAACAGAAATGGAACTGTGGCTCAAAGTGATAGAGCACTAGTCTTGAGCAAAAGAGTTCAGGGACAGTGCTCAGACCTTGAGTTTAAACCCCACAACTGACAAAAAAATTTTTAAGAACTTTTTAGAAAAGCTCAAACTGGGAAAATAAATAAGTTGTATTTTTACATCATAATGCATGTAGAAAGCATACTTAAAAATATTCTTCTATTATAGTATGAATGATATATACTATTACTTGAATTTCTAGGAATAAATTCCCAATCATCAGAAAGTAACTGGAAAATTATACCATATACTGACTCTAAGAGAAAATGATAAATATGACAATACTTTTTCATTTAGTAAAGGTAGTTTAATGTAAGACCAATTTTTTGAGCATATTTTTTAAAATAAGTAGAAGGATTTCTGAGTCATGGAAACATGTCTTAAAGGTTAACAATTCTCTTTTAAATTTTTCTTTTTTATTATACATTGTGTGTTTATTCTTTTTATCAGTGTATATCAATTGTACAGAGTAACGGTTTTCATTGAGAACTTTTCACACGTTTATGATGTATCCTCCATTACCTTCTTTTAAAAAATTTTTAATTGATATTATAAAGGTGATGTACAGAGGGGTTACAATTACATAATCCATTACCTTTTTACTCCACCCTTCTCCTTCCCATTCTCATCAGTCTCCTTTCTCTTCCCCAGTAGTCCCTCTTATACTTGCATGTCTCTTTTTTTCTGTTCCTCACAGTGCTCTCCCCTTTTTGTTAAACCAGACTGAATCAAGCAATAAACAATTCAATAACTGGTCTTTGATTTATTGATGGACATGTTAAACAAATTATCAAAAAAAGGTTAAGAATACTGGAATAAAAATTAAACCATGAGCAGCTCCAAATAGCATAACAAGAAACATAATCTTAAAGAATGTCCTGAAGATGTACGCTTTAGCTGCAGCTAAAACGCATACTCCTATTATTGTTGAAATGGCACTTTGTAGCACTGGATAACCTAACATATACAATGCATCAGTAGCTTTTCCATTTACTGTGGTCTTGGAACTGGAAACAAATGCATAGGAGATGTGTGCAGAAAAATCAAAAGAAAATCCTATACAAATAACAAGATTAATCATGGATATGGAATCAAGATTGACTTTCCAGAATGCCATGAAACCTGTTACTCCCACAATCACAGAAGCAATGGCAAAAGTTACCCATATGGAGCACACCGGATGAGGAATTAACAGTAGGGAAACTATGAACATAGCCACTGATGCAACTATGACATTTCTAACAGTGTTTTCTAGTATGGCAGCAAACTGATCAAAGTATATGAAGGCCTGGTTGTACACCATTAGGGGAACTTCACACTTGTCAGCTATGTCTCGTAATTGGAGTAACATTAGCTTCTTACTTTTGGAGGAAGAAACACTCATAACTTGAATGAAACCCCGGGAAGAAGTGATTTCATTTGATGAAGAAACATTAACATCATATGTAAAAATTGGAAATGTACTTAAAAAAACAGAAAGGTTGTCCATAAAAGTTTTCTTATTATTAATATCCTGACTGCTATTTTTCATGTATTTTACATATTGCCGCAACCAAAACTCTGTGAGATTTTTATCTACATAGCTATTTTCTTCAAACTTTATCAGACATTTTTCTAATTCTTGCCTTACATCTTCATCCCAATAGTTAATACTTTCAGTAACAATAACCATAACCCTGGGACCATACTCTGAAAAATAATCTTGCTCTATGTTAAAATACGGTATGATATAGGAATCATCGCTTGCCAGATTTCGAAGGTCTAAGCCCTCTTGCACATGGAAACACCCATATATGCTGCTTATGATGTACAAAATATATGTCAACACTACAAAAAGCTTGCACTTGGTGGTTGTGAGAAAAGGACCAAAATAGTCTCTAAAAAACAAATTCATTGGATGGTTATCAGCTCCATATTCATCAGGGACAGACCCAAGTGGAAAACAGCAGGTCTTTTTGAGTGAGGCATATTTGGGGTCTGGCTTTTTCACCCAGTGCAAGCATCCTACTTCTCTTCTACCATCTAGAGCCATAACTGCCCCAAAACAGGTGATTTTGTAACAATAACAAAATACTAGGGTTGTTCCTGTATAGATGCAAAAGTACTGTACGGACCTGAAGGAGCTCATTATACCAGTATAGAAGGCGAGTACATTGGTGATGCTGGTAATTGTAATGGACACGGCCACTTTTGAATACACACTGGAAAGCCGTTCTCTTACGGTAACCAGGAGGCTGGTCTTCTGCCAGGCAGAAATCATGATAAACATGTCATCAACCCCAACTCCTGGGAAAATAAGAAACAAACTCATCATACATATTAATGTACATCAAGTGAATACATTGACCATTTTATTTTTCTATGTTTAGCCCTTACTTGTCTTCCCCAGTCTCTGCTTGAACACTGTCTTCCCTGTAACGTTCTCTCTGGTTGCTTCTAGATTCACAACAGAATTTGTCATTCCTTCCTCTGTTGTCAGTCTTTGCTCTGTACATGCTCCTATAATTTTATACATACCAAGACATACTCTAGTCCTCAGATGTTTTAGTAATTAGATCTGAAAACCAGGCTGATGGTTAGTTGAAACAGTATTAGCAGTATGTATCATTGATTCCATTAAATTCCATGAAAGATCACTTTTGTTCATAAGTTCTTTCATGCTAATGTACAAACACATCCAGCCAAAATTCTCTTGCTTAAAATAAGCTGGATATATATGCTTACAGTTTGCATCTGGCTATCTATGTGGTAAGATTTGAATGGTATCACATAGTTTATAGCATACACAGAGCTCATACATGTTCACAAACATGGTTTTCTTACTAGCCTGTTTCTGAAACTTAGAATGTGATTATTCAAACTTCAATCTAGCAGATAAGGTATCAGCTCACTGCTCCAGAAGCTAGTAAGTACTCTGCTTCTTACTTTTTGTAGTGGTAGGGGTCAAACCCAAGTCTTCATACATGCTAGGCCAGTACTCTGCAACTGAGCTGTGCTGCCAGCCCTGAGTGCCCCTGAATCAGAAGCACTACCAAAATAAATCTTAAGAATCCTTGCAACAAAGTAGAGGGACAAAGGGTAAACAAATGCAGCAGAGGTACTTACTCACTACACACTATGTTGAAAATAAACTATGCAACTCGTAGGTGAGGGTGGGAGGGAAAAACTAGGAGAGCAAGGCGAAGGGTGACATTGTCCAAAAAGAGATATACTCTACCTGATTTATGTCACTTTAACCCAGTGCATATCACCTTTATAATAACAATTTAAAAAAATTTTAAGAATCATATATTAAGAATCATATATGGTACCGATGGCTCACGCCTGTAATCCTAACTACTCAGGAGGCTGAGATCTGAGTATCATGGTTCAAAGCCAGCCCAGGCAGGAAAGTATGTGAGACTCATCTCCATTAACCACTCAGAAAACCAGAAGTGGTGCTGCGGCTCAAGCTATAGAGTTCTAGCCTTGAGCTGAAGAGCTGAGGGACAGCATTCAGGCCCAGAGTTCAAGCCTCACAACTGACAAAAAAAAATTATATACTTCTGGCTTTTTCTGATTATGTGGACTGAGGAATCGAACTCAGGGCCTCATGCATATAAGGCAAGCACTCTACCAGTGAGCCACCTTCCCAGCCCGATTTCTCCATTTTTAACTTGCATCCTTGATTGAGAAGTCAAACACTGTTCTCATATTTTCAGTAACTTATATTTTGGCTTTATTTATATGAACTGCTATCCATATTCCCTATTTATCTGCCCAAAAATGATGCTAGATTTTTTCCAACTCTAAAGATACATAATTCATCTTGATTTTTCCTATTTCCTATCTGAGATTCATGCTCCCTTTGGATCTAAGCAGCTACCTACATAAAATGTATTTCCTTATCTACTCAGCACCTCCCTCCCCCCACACTCACATACATCGTACAGCCTCACATTTTATTTACTCACCTAGAATAAGAAACGGGGAATTGGCAACTATGATCACAAATGGCACACCAATGTGCAACATCAGGCCAAAGCCACTCACCACTGCCATGGCAACATTAAACACTCCAAAAACTGCAACTCCCATTTTGGTTCGTATACAGTTCAACCTGTAAATTTGGAATGAAAATAATCACAAAATCTGTGGTGGTTGCTTACCTACTGAAATTCCACCAATTGATACCATTCTTTACTTGGATACCTACAGTCATAAGTCTTTGGACTAATAATGTATACGTGTGTCTGTTTGTCTGCTGGTGTCTTGAAGCCTGCAAGCACTATACCATACCAACTGTCTAAAAAGAAAGAGGAAGAGGTGGGCTGGGAAGTGGTAGAGTGCTTGCCTTGCATGCATGAGGCTCTGGGTTTGATTCCTCAGCACCACATAAGCAGAAAAAGCTGGAAGTGGCCCTGTGGCTCAAGCTGTAGAGTGCTATCCTTGAGCTGAAGAGCTGAGGGACAGCACTCAGGCCCAGAGTTCAGGTCCCAGGACCGACCAAAAAAAACAGAGGAGAAGGAGGAGGAAAAGAAGGAGGCGGCAGAAGAGGAGGAAGGGGAGACAGAAAAGTAGGCAATCTGCATATTTACTAAACTTTCTAGATGGTTCTTATGCAGCTAGCCAAGCACTATTCCACAGACTAACATTTCAGAATCATAAAGATTTACTGAAACTCTGCAGATGATTAATTTAATTAATTTTATATTGATAAGAGGAATGTGGGCTGGGAAGGTGGCTCAGTGGTAGAGCGCTTGCCTTGCATGCCTGAGGCCCTGGGTTTGATTTCTCAATACCACATAAGCAAAAAGAAAAAAGCCAGAAGTGGCGCTGTGGCTCAAGTGGTAGAGTCGCTAGCCTTGAGCTGAAGAGCTGAGGGACAGTGCCCAGACCCAGAGTTCAGGCCCCACGACCAGACCCCCCCTGCAAAAAAAAGAGGAATGTGAGTTGGAATGCAGCAGTAATGGAGGGTGTCTTGATCCATTTTCTGTTGCTTAGCAAAATCCCTGAGGCTGGGAATTTATAAAGAAACATAGTAGATGACATCATGGTAGGGGAGGAAGAGAGGAAAAGAGAGAGAGGAAGAAGAAAAAGGAGAAGGAGAAGGAGGAAGAGGAGGAGGAGGAGGAGGAAGAGGAGAAGGAGAAGGAAGGAGGAGGAGGAGGAGGAGAAGGAGGAGGAAGAAGAGGAGGAGAAGGAAGAGAAGGAGGAAGAAAGAGTGCTCAAGCAAGTCAGGAAAAGACTCAGAAGCCAAATTTCCTTAAAAAAAAAAACAAAAAACTTGTCACAGAACCTAACCAGTTCCCATGAGAACTATATTAATCCCTTCTGAAAGCCACAACCCCAAAACCTAACCATTTTACAAGCAGGCCCCATTTCATAGAATTTCATCACCTCTTAACACTATCACACCAGAGCCAACCTTGTTGCACACAAACGGTTGGGGACGCATTCTTATCCAGTTATCTTTCTACCCCACCTGTGATCCTTATTTTGCCATAATCACAGTATTATATAGCTCCTACAGTTCAAAGCTAGTATAATGTATACTGTGTTATATAAAGTTTTTGTCTGTTACTCTTGTTCAGATTTTCACTTCATTTTAAATCATGTGTATGTCTATAACAATTTATGCATTTCACCTAAGTTATTGTTTATTAGCATACAGTTGTTCATAGTATTATTATTGTTCATAGTATTATTATCATAATTATGTCTCCCCTTTCATATCTGTTTATTTCCATCTGACCTCCTCTTTGTTTCTCTATAACAAATGTTGGTTTGGTTAAATGTTGTTGTTTATCTAGTCTACTTTATTTATCTCTTCTTGTACATTTTATTAGCACACAGCATGCCAAGTTTCACTGTTGTCTTTCTGCACATGCTCAGAATATACCTCTTTATTACCCTACCTTTCTCGATCTCCCTTTAAGCATCTTTCTTACAATTTATTTTTAGTGGGCTTCATTAAGGCTTTTTCCCACATGCATTTAATGTCCTTTTCCCTCTCTTTCCCCCTCCTACATCCCAATGACTCTCCCTTACAACGGACCCCCTCATTTGTGTTTGTGTCATTTTTTAAATCTAGACTATGCGTATCAGAGAATTCATGCAATATTTGTCTTTTTGAGTCTAACTTATTTTGCTTAACATGATGATCTCTATTTTTATTCATCTTCCTGCAAATGTCATTATTTCATTCTTCTTTATGGCTAAATAATAATCTATACTGTATGTATATTACATTTTCTTCATACACTCAGCTATTGATAGGCACTCAGACTTATTTTAAACTTCACCATTGTCAATTATGTCACAATAAACACAAGTGTACAGAAAAATCTACTCTGCGCTGATACAACAGAGTACTATAATTTTAAATGTTTTAGTTTTGAGGAGCCTTCTATTGATTTACACAGTAGACAAACTGATTTACATTCCCAACAACAATGTAAACCCCCCCCCCCCTTGTCCTCACATCTTTTCAGCATTTGGTTTCTTTTTTCTTTTTCTTTTTTTGTATGCATGAGCATGTGTGTGTGTGTGTGTGTGTGTGTTTATGTGCGTATACTGGAGCTTGAATTCAGGGCCTGGGCAATGTCCTTTAGCTTTTTCATTCAGAGCTATTTTTCTTCCACTCAAACCACAGTTCAACTTCTAGTGATTTGGTGGTTAGTGGGAGATAAAGGGTCTTGTGGACTTTACTGCTCAGACTGGCTTTAAACCATGATCTAGGATCTCAGCTTTCTAAGTAGCAAGGGTTATAGGCACAAATATTAGTTGTATTTCTATACATGTGCTCAATCCAAAAGAGAAGAAATTTCATCTAAATAACTCTAAAAGAATAAAATATATAGGAATTCAACCAAGAAAGAAACTGAAGACCAAAATAAACATGAAACTCTTTTAGTTAAGAAGTTATTATTGCTTAAAAATGGGCAATCCTGCACAAAATAATCTACATTTTCAACTTGATCTCTGACCCCTCTCTCAAAATTCCAACTGCCTTTTTATTCAGAAATGAAAGTCATTGAAGCGAGTGAACTTCGGCCAAGTCCCAGTGGCTCAAGCTTGCATCCCTGCTCCATATACAGGCATCTCTTGAGATAACTGGCACAAGCACCACAAAACCGGGGGCAAAAGGAAGTCCTACCAAAGAAGTGGAAATATAAGCTGGGATGCCCTGCCACCAACACTAAGATGGTCCACATTACATATACACAGCCTGAGTTCCAGGTGACAACAAGAAATACTGTGCTCTGAGGCTGGATGTGAGCAACTTTCCCTGGGGCTCTGAGTATAAAACAAAGATCACTGATGTCCTCTGCAATGCATCCAATAATAAGCTGCTGGTGAAGAATTGCATTGTGCTCATGGACAGAACACTGTACTGGCTGTAGTATGAATGCTACTATACACGGCCCTTGGGCTGCAAGAAGGGGGCAAGCTAACTCCTGAAGAGGAAGAGATTTTAAACAAAAAGCAATCCAAGAAAATTCAGAAGAAATATGATGACAGGGAAAAGAATGCCAAAATCAAGCCAGTGTGGCCGATGCTAGAAGGCAAGAAGCTGTAATTCTATCTGACGAAGATCAAGGCCTGGAAAGGCAAATAAAGTCATCTACCACCGCCTCCCCCCCCCCCCCAAACAAAAAAAAAAAAGAAAAAAAGAAAAGAAATGAAAGAGTCAGCACTCAAAATCATATGGAGTTGCAAGAAGCCCTAACTGGACAAAAAATAATTTAGAAAAAAAACAAAATATGAGCACTCAATACTAGTCAGACATAAGAAGGAATGAAGCTCTGATACATGTTCCAACATGGATATTGAAAACATGCTGAGTGGATTAAGCCAGCTTAAAAGGACAAGTTTCTAGAATAGGTAAGTAAATATCTATGGAAATTGATTAAAGGGGCTGGAAGGGGGCTCAGGGGTAGAGTGCTTGCCTAGCATGCATGAAACCCTGGGTTTGATTCTTCAGTACCATATAAACAGAAAAAGCCAGAAGTGGCACTGTGGCTCAAGTGGTAGAGCACTAGTCTTGAGCAAAAGAAGCTCAGGGGCAGTGTCCAGGCCCTGAGTTCAAGCCCCAGAACTGGAAAAAAGTAAAAAGAAATTGATTAAAGCTTCACTAGGACTGAGGGAGAGGATTTTGAGGGTTAAAACAGTTGTATAGCTTCACAACAGTGTAGACATGAAAGCACTGAATTTATACTTAAAAAGTATAATGTGCTAGCCAAGCACCAGAGACTCACACCTGTCATCCTACTCAGGAGGCTGAGATCTGAGGATCGCAGTTCAAAGACAGGAATGTCCATGAGACTCTTTATCTCACCTTGACTTACTTTGAGCTGAAGAGGGCAGGGACAGCACCCAGGCCCAGAGTTCAAGCCCCATGACCAAAAAAAAAAAAGTATAATGTTAATTACATTATACTTATAATCTGTTTATTACATTATACTTGAGTTATGTATATGTATTATGTACATATATGCATATTAAACACAATTTGTACTCACCTATAGTCTATCACAATTTTTTGGCACCATAAGAAGTGAAAATGTGAAACTCTTACCTGAAACATGATATGATTGCAAACAGTATGATTAAAACATATGCCATGTGAAACAAGGGGATCACTGTCATAGAAGTTGCCTCAAATTCCAGCTGTCTGGAAAGTGATGTAAAGTAGACCACCTGCAACAAACAAAGTTAGGAAAATAGTTTTCAATTCCAGTATTTGATATGTTACACATTGTCTTGAACCACTTCAACTTATCGGCAGAAACATGTTAAAAAATGAAAATATCGGGGTTGGGAAGGTGGCTCAGTGGTAGAATGCTTGCCTTGCATGCATGAGGCCCTGGGTTCAATTCCTCAGCGCCATATAAACAGAAAAAGCCAGAAGTGGTGCTGTAGCTCAAACAGTAGAGCACTAGCCTTGATCTGAAAAGCTGAGGGACAGTGCCCAGGCCCAGAGTTCAGGCCCCAAAACTGACAAAAAAAAAAAAAGGAATATCAAGACTTGTGGAATTTTGGAACAGAGAAAATTATGTAGGTCTGCTTCTTCCCACAAAATCTGTGTTGTACTTTGAAAGTTCTTTCAAAACCAAAAGTTGAAAATTAATACACCAGAATTAGATTTTACATGAAACTGAAAATTAATAACTGTGGAACTGGTGGCTTTCCTAAATTTTTAACTGATTGACATTTTAGTATTTTAATTGCATAAATATCATTTCACGATGAGCTGGTCTCCTCCATGGGCTTTTTCCAGTAGCTCTCGCATTCGTCGGATTTATTTATGACTATTAATAGTGTTGCTAGCTCCAATTTTTTTTTTTGTCAGTCGTGGGGCCTGAACTCTGGGCCTGGGCACTGTCAGCTCTTCAGCTCAAGGAGAGCACTCTACCACTTGAGCCACGGCGCAACTTCCTGCTTATGTGGTGCTGAGGAATCGAACCAGGGCCTCCTGCGTGCGAGGCAATTTCTTAGCAGGTGTTGTGTCTCACACTACACAGGGCCTGCCTATAACTGGCCTGGCCCTGCTGCCTGGGGTCTGTGTCGGGTGGGCTGGTGGCAGGGCTCGGCCATTTCAGAGCCACTTGGTTAGAAATCAAATCCTGCTTAAGCAAGGAGCCGCTTTGCACAGATGTCTACGTCGCAGGTTTGGGTTTGCGCAGCGGCTTCGGGACACGGTCCCCGTCCTAGTAGAAAGGTGGGCCGAGGGCCAAGCACCACGCGAACGGCGGCTAGGTGCCAGGTGCCGTCAAGTAGTTAGGGTGCTCCGATCCCCTGCCCCGTGACACCCCGTCCTCGCGGCCCCCCCCCCCTCCAGTGCCCCGCGGTCGCCCCCGAGCCTGACCCCGCATGCACCTTAATAGTCCGCAAGGCCAGTCTGCTCTGGAGGTCCTCAAACTGATCGAGGAAGTGCACCAGCCAGGCCTTGCTGCGCCGGCTCTGCTCGGGCTCCTCCGTCTGCAGGAAGTACAGTAGGTGCATGGCCTTGGATGCCGCCAGCCGCCGGCTCGGGCCCAGCCACTCGCCCAGGGTGTTGCCTCCAAAGAAGCCGGCCAGGAAGATGGGGTGGCCTGAGAGGTTGAGGACAGGGAAGGTGACGTGGCCCAGGTCCAGCGCGGGGTTCCGCTGCCACAGGTACAGCAGCGGGTTGGGTGGCACGCAACCGGCCTTGAACTTGGCGCACACCTCGTGGTAGCGGACCTGGGAGCCGTTCTCCACTGCCGCCCGCAGGCCCCGCACAGCCTGGTCCAGCCGGCTCACCTCCGCGAAGACCTCGGCGTCCAGCAGCGAGTCCGCGTCGCTCACCACCAGCACCGAGGCGAAGTTGGTCTCAGTGCTCATGCGGGAGGCGGAGAAGCGCCGCGCGTCGTCGGTGGAGAAGTGGGCCTGCACGAAGCGCCGTTCGGCCTTGGCAGGGCCGCCCACCGGCGTGTACTGCTCCTCCAGATTCTCCTCCTCTTCGGGCAGGAAGGCGAAGCCCGAGCCCAGCGCGGCCGTCAGCGCCATGGGCGCCAGCAGGAAGGCCCAGGGGTGCGTGGCCACGGCGCGGCCCAGCCGGCCGAACGAGCGCGAGAGCGGCCGCTCCACGCAGCTCGTGTGGCAGCGGCGGCGGCGCGGCGCCTCGCGCTCGGCGGGTGCCTCCTGCCCCAGCGGCTGCGGCCGCTCCGACGGCGGCCCCAGGGCCTCCGGCGCCGGCGCTCGGCGCTCCCGCTCCTCCGCGGGCCTGCGCGCCGGGGTCGGCGGCGGCGACGTGGGCCGCCCGCCCTCCTCCGGCTCCGACCCCGCCTCCGACCCCGCCGCCGCCTCGTGTGGCTCCCGTGGCGCCACCTTGGACGACCTGCGGCTCATCTCCCGGCCCCGACGGCGCCCGCACGCGTGCCGCCAGTCGAGGGCGCCCGGCAAGGCACCGACGCTGGCTCCGCAACCGACGCCCGGCCGGCGCCGCTCGCGCCAGGAGCCCGGCGGCGGGGGCAACTGTCGGCGCGCGCGGGCAGGCGCCGGCCCAACGGCGCCGGCCTCGCCAGGCCCCGCCGGCCACCCGCGTCCCCAGCCCCGACGTCGCCTCTCCCCGGCGCTCCCACCCGTCCCGTCCCCGCGGGACGTGGGCTCCGCGGCTCACCTGCGTCTCTCGGGCCCCAGGTCAGCGCGTCCGCCCAGCTGCCGGCTGGGGCGCGGGCACCGCGTGCGGGAGGCGGGGAAGAAAGAAGACACCAAGCCCAGGCCCTCCTGCCCGGGCCCCGCGCCCCGGCGGCTCCGCTAGAAACCCACCGAGCGCGCCGAGCCTACGGAGCCGAGCCCAGGACGGGAGGAGCACGACGCCCGCGAGAGCGGCGAACTCGGAGGTCCGAGGCTGGAGGGATGGGGCCTGCCACCTCACACTCTCCCCAGCCCTAACCGGCCACTCGGTCCGAGAGGTCCCAGGGTCCCAGGACCGCCCACACCCCGGGTCCCGTCTTCCTCCCTCCCCCCCTCCCCCCCCAAGCGCCCAGCTCTCGGCGCTTCCCACACACTTGGTGCGGTGTGACCGCCCATCATCCAGGTCGGTGCGCCAGCCGCAGCAGGGTGGTCTCCGCTCTGCTCAAGTGGCCTCACTAGGGTGGTCTCCGCTCTGCTCACGTGGCCTCACGTCCACACTAGGGTCGCTGACTCCACAGGCCAGCCACACGGGCAGACACACACAGTCTTGATTTGGATCTTCTTTCTTTTTACCTGAGTGCTCCCGAGTCAACCTCCAAAGCTGTATTTAACAAATACGAAAAGCCGGGCGCTGGTGGCTCACGCCTGTAATCCTAGCTACTCAGGAGGCTGAGATCTGAGGATCGCGGTTCAAAGCCAGCTCGGGCAGGAAAGACTGTGAGACTCCTATCTCCAATAAACCACCAGAAAACTGGAAGTGGCGCTGTAGCTCAAGTGGTAGAGCGCTCGCCTTGAGCTGAAGAGCTGAGGGACAGCGCCCAGGCCCAGAGTTCAAGCCCCACGACCGACCAAAAAAAAAAAAACAAAACACGAAGAACGTCCACATCCTCCTTTCTTACAAGAAAAACTCAGTCTTTCACAATGCGTATCATGTTGACTGTGATTTTTCCCGTTTTCTATTGTTTCAAAGTGGTTTTCTTAGATTTATTGCTTGTAGTGTACTTTTATCATGAAAAGATGTTTGCTTTTGTCAAATGCTTTTTCTAATTGAAGTTATTGTACCCTTTTTTACTTCCTATTAATGGAATGTATTGTGTTGATAAATTTACATCGAACTATTCTTGCATTCCAGAAATAAATCCCACGTGGTCATGGTTTATCATTCTTTCAGCATATTGCTGATTCCATTGACTAGTATTCTGCTGACTTTTTTTCATCCTTGTTCAGAAGGGCAAGTTTCTGTAATTTTCTTGGGGGTTTTATCGGCTCTGGCATTAGGGTACAATCCCTAGATTACAGTAAGAAATTTTCCCTCTTCAGTATTTCAGAAGAGCTTGAGAAGGGTTGGTTCTTTTTCATATGTCATCGTCATCACAGGGCTTTTCTTGTTAGTAGATGGTATGGTTTGGTTCGATAGTACTGACGATTGAACTCCAAGCCTTGAACTTGTTAGGCAGGTGCTTTTGAGCCATGCCCCCAGCTTTTTTGCTTTGGCCATTTTTCAAGGTAGTATTTTGCTGTATGTTTGGTGGGACCCCCTAAGCTGTGATCTGCCTACTTGTGCTACTCTGTGTTGTTTGGGGATGGCAGCCATTATGCTTATGCCTACTTAACAGGTACATAGCACCATAGCCAGCCATTGGTTAAGAAGGAGCCTCTATTATGCCCAGGTTGGCCTTGAACCATGATCCCCTGATCTCCTAAGTAGCTAGGATTGCAGGATTGTTCACCCATCTTTTGGTAGGTTTCTGATTACAGGTTCAATCTCTTCACTGGTGATATATTTATTCAAATTTTGTATTTCCTTATGGTTTAGTGTTGGTAGATTTTGCATTTGTCTTTCCATTTTTCATAATTAGTGAATATTTGTTAATTTCGTTGATCTTTTTAAAGAAAAACTGTTCCATTGAGTTAACTTTTTTTCTATGCTTTATTGGACTGATTTATGTTCTGATCTTTATTATGCCTTCCCTTCTACTAGCTTTGAATTAATTTTCTAGTTCCATAAATTATAAAGTTAGGCTGTTTAATTTGAAAACTTTCTTTCATGGTGTGTGTGTGTGTGTGTGTGTGTGTGTGTGTGCGCGCGCGCGGTGTGCGTGTGCGCGCGTGTGCTGTAGAGCTTGTACTCAGGGTCTGTGGGCTGTCCCTGAGCTTTTTTCCTCAATGGTATAGCAATCTACTACTTAAGCCACAGCTCAACTTCTGCTTTTTTGTAGTTTAGTGGAGATGAGTCTCATAGACTTTCCTGTTTCCTGCCCAGGATAGCTCCAAGTAGCTAGGATCACAGGAATGAGCCACCACTGCCAAGCGCTTTTTTTTTTTTGTCAGCTGTAGGGCTTGAACTGTCCCTGAGCTCCTCAGCTCAAGGCGAGCACTCTACCATTTGAGCCACAGCACCACTTCCTGTTTTCTAGTGGTTAATTGGAGTTAAGAGTCTCACAGACTTTCCTGCCCGGGCTGGCTTTGAACCATGATCCTCAGATCTCAGCCTCCTGAGTAGCTAGGATTACAGGTGTGCACCATTGGTGCGTGGCACTTGGAACATCTTATACAATTGCATTATCTAATAATATTTATTCCAAGGCATATACAATTAAAAACAAAGTAAAAAAAGAAATGTTTAGCGAGTGAGAAAAAGGGTGACATTGCCCAAAAAGAAATGCACTCTTTACCTGAATTATGTAACTGTAATCGCTCTATACATCACCTTTATTTATTTATTTATTTTTTGTCTGTCATGGGGCTTGAACTCTGGGTCTAGCGCTCTACCACTTGAGCCACATCACCTCTTCCAGTTTTCTGAGTGGTTTATTGGCGATAAGTGTCTCACAGACTTTTCTGCCCAAACTGGCCTCCTGAGTAGCTAGGATTACCGGTATGAGCCACCAACACCTGGCTATATCACCTTTATAATAACAGTAAAAACAAAATTTTAAAACCTGTTCTGAGGCCAGGCACTAGTGGCTCATGCCTGTAATCCTAGCTACTCAGGAGGCTGAGATCTGAGGATCTCAGCTCAAAGTCAGCCCAGGCAGGAAAGTCGTGAGACTCTTATCTCCAGTAAACTGCATACTCAGAAAAAGCCAGAAATGGTGCTGTGGTTCAAGTCATAGAGCACTAGTCTTGAGTACAAAGACACGCAGGGACCGTGCTCAGAGACGAGTTCCAGCTACAGACTGGTAAAACAAAGACAAATGTTCTAAGAAAATTTAAAAAAAGAAAAATATGTATAGTACTCATTTTGTGCGGGAACAAAGGGAGGATGTGGGGATGTAGTTCAGGACTGGAAAAAAAGTTGTTACTGTGATCAGCAGGGAAGGAAGCACCTGGGTATCAGTGAATGTTTTTCTTTTAAGAAGATTAAGACAGTATACAGCTGGGCATCCAGTGGCTCATCTGTAATCCTAGCTACTCAGGAGGCTGAGATGGAAGTTCATGGTTCAAAGCCAGCCGGGGCAGGAAAGTACGAGACTCTTATCTCCAGTAAACCACTAGAAAACTGGAAGTGGTGCTGTGGCTCAAGCCACAGAGCTCGCCTTGGGCTGAACAGCTGAGGGATAGCACTCAAGCCCAGAGTTCAAGCCCCATGACCGACAAAAAAAAAAAAAGACAGTAAGGCTGGGAAGGTGGCTCAGTGGTAGAGCACTTGCCTTGAGCTGAAGAGCCGAGTGACAGCGTCTAGGCCCAGAGTTCAGGCCCCACGACCAACCAAAAAAATAATAATAATCACAATGTTTGGGCTAGGAAGGTGGCTCAGTGGTAGAGCGCTTGCCTTGCATGCCTGAGGCCCTGAGTTCGATTCCTCAGCACCACATAAGCAAAAAGAAAAAAGCCAGAAGTGGTGCTGTGGCTCAAGTGGTAGAGCGCTAGCCTTGAGGGACAGCGTCCAGGCCCAGAGTTCAGGCCCCACGACCGGACCCCCCGCCCAAAAAAAACAAAAACAAAAACAAAAAGGACGGTATAAAAATGTCAGTCTTGGGGCTGGGAAAGTGGCTCAGTGGTAGAGCGCTTGCCTTGCATGCACGAGGCCCTACGTTCGATTCCTCAGCACCACATAAGCAGGAAAACAAAGCCAGAAGTAGCGCTCTGGCTCAAGTGGTAGAGTGCTAGCCTTGAGCTGAAGAGCTGAGGGACAGCGCCCAGGTCCAGGGTTCAGGCCCCATGACCAGACCCCAAAAATAAATAAATAAATAAATGTCAGTCTTAAGGTCTGCACATTGTCAGGTCCAGCAACAACACAAGAACAGGATTGGTCAAAGCTGTGCAGTAGGGCCTTAGTGGGGAGGAAAGAATGGTGTACTGGAGCAAAGTCATTCTGGAAGCAGGAGAGAGTATTATTTGAAATATGTCCTTAACATTATGATGTCACTAGGAAAAGTTATCAGTGATTTTTTTTTACTTTTTTTTCTTTTGTAGGTCATGGGGCTTGAACTCTGGGCTTGGACACTGTCCTTGAGCTCTTCAGCTCAAGGTGAGCACTCTACCACTTGAGCCACAGCACCACTTCTGGTTTTCTAATGGTATATTGGTGACAAGAGTCTCACAGACTTTTCCGGGCTGGCTTTGAATGGTGATTCTCAGATCTCAGCCTCCTTAGTAGCTAGGATTACAGGCATGAGCCACCAGTGCCCAGCTCTGACTTTTTTACTTTTATAAATATATTTGCTGACATTAAAGTGTTAAAGCATAACGTTCTATCATAAAAATGAGTCATTAACTTAATGTACTCATACCCTATGGTTAGACCTTGTCATTTTTTAATTTTTCCTGTTTATACCAGGTATTTATGATTCTTGTCAATCTTTGGTCACATTCATGGCTAGTAGGAGACAGTATATTCACTGAGTCAAAGGATATGAAAGAGAATATTGATACATATTGCTGATTTGTTCCTTCTTCCAAGCTTTATAATGAAAGTGACAACACCTTTGCCTGCACTGTCATTTTTTATTTTAGCCATGTTAATAAGTAAAATAATATGTCATTAATCTTTTGCCTGTCTCTCATTTGTTGCAAATAATTTCAATCCCTGAATCTCTTTTGTGGTGTTTTTGATGTCCAGAGCATTTTTATGTGTTTGATGTCTGTTTAATGTGTTGTTGTTGTTGTCAGTCGTGGGGCTTTGAACACTGGGCCTGGGCGCTATCCCTCAGCTCTTCAGCTCAAGGTGAGTGCTCTTCCACTTGAGCCTCAGTGCCACTTCCAGTTTTCTGGTGGTTTATTGGAGATAAGAGTCTCATGGACTTTCCTTCTCAGGCTGGCTTTTAACCGAGATCCTCAGATCTCAGCCTTCTAAGTAGCTGACAGGTGTGAACCACTGACACCTGCTTAATGTGTGTTTTTTTTTAAGGCTTTCAAAATTCTTCCTTTTACCCAGGCCCTGAGTTCATGCCCCATGACAAAAATTTTTTTTAAAGCTCCCCCCCACCAAATTTTCCTGCCAGGCTCCACTGGCAGGCAGCAAAGTCCCTGAGACTTATCCCTAATTAACCACCAGCACTGTGGTTCAGGTGGTAGAGGGCTGGCCTTGAACTGAAGAGCCCAGGGATAGCTCCCAGGCCCAAAGTTGAAACCGCACGACACGCCAACAAAACAAACTTTTCCTCTTGTTGAAGATAACATTGTTCCCCCTGCCAAAGTTAACTAATTTTTCTAACCTTACTTGGCGAGTCCTTTTTGCCTATAAATTCAGTACTTTTTTGCCTACCATGTTCAGTGCCTATTGAATCCGATGCATAAAGTAAGAGGGAGATAGTTATTTTGTGCTTTTGGACTCTGAGTGTTGTTTGCTTCTCGTTCCTTGTAAGAGAATGTTGCCTGTTTCCTCACAAGCTGCTTAAGAGGTTCACTTTTCTAAATCTTACCTGGAATTCTTGTTTTAGCAAAGAGATGTGTTACCCACAGGGTAGGGAGAGGAGCGGAGGCCCCTTCGTGGCGACCCGTGCTGGTGGTCTCATCCTGTATCCGTTCCCAGTGCTGGTGATGAAAATGCACCTGACTGGCGCTGGCTTCTGAGGTGACAATTGCCGCGGCGTGTGGCACTTCACGTCTGAAGGAAAGCGGAGTCTCAGGCGGGCATTCCAGTCTCGGTGGGCGCGGCCACCGCACGCAGGACCGCACCAGCGGCAGACCGCGCCGGCAGCGCCTGGGGTCCGCGGAACCGAGTGGGCATCAACGGGTCGCGGTCCGCGGAGGGAAGACTCGCTGCCGGAGTGGGGCGCCACCCGATTCTCCACGGCCACCGGGAGGAGGTGAGGGCTGCGGCCGAGCAGGGAGCCAGGCTCTCCCGAGCTTCCGAGGCCTCGGCGGCCGTGCGGGATGGGCAGCGGTGACCCGAGCTCGGCTGGGGACGCGCAGGCCCTCCGCCCTCCGGGGGCCTCTGCCATCGGGCCGGCGCCGTCCCCGACCCCCGCCCCCGGCCCCGGCCTCCATCCACTGCATACTGGCTCTCACCCTCTGTCCCCGCTTCCAGCACGTTCCGGGAGGCGACGGGCCTGGTAGACTGTCAGTCCACTTGCACCTTCGTTCTCGGAAGCCCAGGGCAGGCGCAGGGCGACTGTGGTCGGAGCTTCCCTGGCTCTGACAGGTCCGGAGGGAGCCTGAGGAGCTGGAGCTGAGGCTCCGCCAGCCCGGCCGGGGGCGGGAAGGGGGCGGTGACGCCTGCCGTCTCACGCCAGGCTACGATCTGCGGGAGCTTCTCGGGTACCCAGGCCCGGCGGTCCTGAGGCAGGTGGGCGGGGTCCACCGCCCCCGGTCCCCTCAGGCCCCGCCCCTCCTGGCCCCGCCCCCATCCCGCCAGCGCCCCCGCTGATTGGCCCCTCCGTTTGTCCCCGTGAGCTGGCGGCCCGGCCCGCGCGTCACGTGGTCGAGCAGCGTCTGTGGCGCCGGGCGGTGGGAGCCCGGCATGGATCCTCTAGCGAGCGGGACCCTGGCGCCGAGAGTCGCGGGGCCGCCTCCGGGCGCCCCGCTGCCCAGCGCGAGGGCGTCTCTCCCCGGGCTGGAGGTGAGCGCCGCGGGGCCGGGTGCGGCCATCGCCGGAGGCCCGGCGCGGAAAGGGGCGGGGCGGGGGCCGCCGGAACGCGCAGCGCTGACGGGGCGCGTGCCCGGGCGGGTAACGGCTGCCGGCCCGGGGCGGGCGGGCAGGGAGGGCTGCAGTACCGGCGGCTCGGCGGACAGCAGGTGGGGCCGGGGAGGCGAGGACGGGCCTCGGAGGTCAACTGTGCTGGTAGTGGGAGCCCAAGGCCGCCTTTGACGTGGGGCTTCCAGAAACTTCTTTCCCGTCGCCTTGTCCGGCCGGCCGAGGCGCCTCAGGGAGGGCACTCGCCCGGAGCGGAGCGACGTCGCCGGGGGCTCGTGGGACAGTGGCCGTGCGGCGCAGGGCTGCGCCGGGTGCCCGCGCCCGGGTGACCGGTGACGAGGTTGGAGTGGCCCGGCCTGGCCCGCGTCCAGCCCGTGGACGGCACCTCGGGCCGGGCGGTGGCGGGACGGCTGCAGAGGCTTTGAGGCCCGCAGTGCTTCTTCCCTGTTAGGCCGGGCAAGGTGGGGCGGGGGGGGGGGGTGGTCGGGGCCCTCCGGCGGGCAGCTCAACACGGGGTGACGCGGTGACCGGTGTTAATTAGCGCAGTGAACTTGATGCTTTCTTCGCGCAGACTGTGAAAAGCAGTGGGTTCCATTCTATTCCATACACGATCGTACTCCCTCTTGACAGGTGAGCGCAAACCCAAGACATAGTACACTCCTGTTCCCCGCTGCCCGTCTTCCCTAAATGCTTGGTTACCAGCGCTCTGCAAGGCAGAGCCGGCACTCCCGGCCCCCAGAGAGGGTGGCAGACAAAGAACTGATGTGTAAATGGTGAACATTTCTCCATGCACTGGAGAGGGCTTGGAGGCCACAGGGCTTTAGGGTGTTTAAGTAATAGGCAGAGAAGTATATGGTTGACTATGGGGTATGCAAGTACTTCAGCATTTAGCTTTGCAGTGCAACTAAAGGCCCATCTCTCTCATATTTAGTGAGGAGACAGACTTTGTTCGTTGTGGACTAGATATAAAGATAAGCAACTTTAAAGTCAAAAATAAAATGATGAACTGGACGCTGGTGGCTCACACCTGTCACCTAGCTATTCAGGAGGCCGAGATCTGAGGATCGAGGTTCAAAGCCAGCCAGGCGGGAAAGTCCGTGAGACTCTGATCTCCAATAAACCACCAGAAAACCGGAAGTGGTGCTGTGGCTTATGTGGTAGAGCTATCCTTGAGCTGAAGAGCTGAGGGACAGCGCAGTGGCCAGGCCCAGAGTTCATGCCCCACAACTGACAAAAGGAAAAAAAAGGCCAGAAACTAACTGGAGAAACAGCACCAACTCTATAGCTGAGAAAAGAAATGGATGATGGTTGTTTTTTTGTTTTTGGTCCGATCGTGGGGCCTGAACTCTGGGCGTGGGCACTGTCCCTCAGCCCTTCAGCTCAAGGCTAGCACTCTACCACTTGAGTCACAGTGCCACTTCCTGCTTTTTTTTCCTGCTTATGTGGTGCTGAGGAATCGAACCCAGGGCCTCATGCATGCAAGGCAAGCACTCTACCACTGAGCCACCTTCCCAGCCTGGTTAAGTTTTATGAGCTTAGTCAAAAGGCTTCGCAGTGCAGAAATTCCAGGCTTTGAGGATAGGGTGCTACCCTAGCTGGCACTGGAATCTCTTAAGCTTGGAAAAGAGGTTCTGGAACTTAAATCTCTGAAAAGACCCAGTGACAAGGCTGTGCAAGTGTTGGTAAAGCTGGCTTCTGACTTACATTGGGCATTACAGGAAGGCACACTCTGCATTGATGGAGAACTGTTGCTGGCAAAGCAGAAATGTGGGGTGCAGGATCCCAGCTTTGCATCATCAAGGGCCATATAGAATAGTGGATATGGGGGCTGAGAAGGTGGCTCAGTGGTAGAGCGCTTGCCTTGCATGCCTAAGGCCCTGGGTTCGATTCCTCAGCACCACATAAGCAAAAAGAAAAAAGCCAGAAGTGGCACCATGGCTCAAGTGGTAGAGCGCTAGCCTTGAGCTGAAGAGCTGAGGGACAGTGCCCAGGCCCAGAGTTCAGACCCTACGACCGGACCCAAAAAAAAAAGAATAGTGGATATGGGGTCAATGGCTTTCTGTTATGTTCCAGATACCCAAGTTGCTGGTAATTATTTCTTCTTCCACAGGCTGGCTTTGCCACAGATTACCATTGTGGTCAGAAGAGAGAGAGTGAAACCACCACGGATCAACTAGGCAAGTAGATAGTGAGTTGGGTGGTTGGGAGAGATGGGAGAGGCAAAAAGAGAATCCTTATGTCTTTGGGCACCTTTTTTTCTCTGGACAGCCTCTTGGATGCTGAGTCCTCTCTGTCCAGTGCTTCAACAGATCCCTTGTTTAGAAGCTCTACTGGATTTTCCTCAAGGAAGTCCAAGACTTTTCTTAAATCTAGATCTACCCCTTCTATTGAGAGAAACAGCTTTTAACAGTGAAGAGGCTTTGAAGTTAGGCATAATTGTTTTTAGTCAGAGTCCAGACTTGAGTTTTGTCACTTTGCCTTTATCTTTTAAATTGGCTGATAATGCCTATTTCCTAGGGTTTTTCTGAGGATTGAATGAGAGGATCTTGACCAAAACTGTCTGATGCATTACTCTCTAAGCCACTGATGCTATGTAAATTTAAGCTCTGTACTCAAGAGAAATTAAGCTCTGTAGTTATGCTGGTCACTCTTTTTTTTTTGGTCGGTTGTGGGGCTTGAACTCTGGGCCTGGGCACTGTCCCTCAGCTCTTCAGCTCAAGGCTAGCGCTCTACCACTTGAGCCACAGTGCCACTTCCAGTTTTCTGGTGGTTTATTGGAGATAAAAGTCTCATGGACTTTCCTGCCCGGGCTGGTGCTGAACCACAATCCTCGGATCTCAGCCTCCTGAGTAGCTAGGATGACAGGCGTGAGCCACCACACCTGGCTGCTGGTCACATTTTGTGGGTGGCTAATAATGTTGAACAGCACAGACTATAGAATATTGTCCTTGTAGGAAGCTGTATTGGACAGTGTTAGTTTAGAATGGGTAATCAGTGCAGCTAACACTGCATACTCATTGTGTGTTAACCACAGCTCTTGCTAAGTGTTTCTTTTTCCTTTTCCTTTGATCTAAATTTCACTGCATCCATTTTGCAGATGAAGAAATGGAGACATAGAATAAAAAATATTTTTCAGTTGAGGTAAAGGACACATAAATTTGCCGCTTGGCTATTTTAAAGCTTGTCGTTTTATGGCACATTAGCACAATTACACTGTGTACCAAACTATCACCACTACCTAGTTTTAGAATGTTTTCATCACCCAAAGGAAATCCTGTACCTATTAAGTAGTCATCCCCTTCTTGAACCATAACCAGTAATCTACTTCTGTCTCTTAATTTACCTGTTCTGCCTAGTTAAGTGTAAATAGTTCAGCTTCTTTTGACTCAGCGTATTTTCAAGGTTCATTCATGTTGCAGGGTAAATCAGCATTTCATTCTTTTTGTGTCTGACAAATCCATTGGATGTAGCAAACTTCATCTATCATTCCTCCACTGATGGACATTCAGTATGGTCTGCCTTTTGGTGACTGAATAGTGTTTCCATGAACATCCTTGTTTTGCTTAATACTGCTTTTAGTTCTTTATTTAGGAGTGGAACTGCTGAATCATAAGGTAATTCTGTGTTTCAGTTATTGAGGAATAGGTTAAGTAAATTTCAGCTGAGTTACATATTTAGTAACTGACAGGCCAGAACCTAAGCAGAAACAGAATCTATCCCTATACTCTAAAACTGTTAGTTCATTGCTTATAGCTATTGTTAGTATAGTGTTAGATGCTTAACAACTGAATCCTTTCCTACCTCCCAATTGGTATCACATAGCACTCTGCTCGGATGTCCATTATCCTTCCTAGGCTTTCTTCCATTGAAAGACCTTTTGGCAGTGTGCCTTCTGGCTTTCCCAATGTTGGGATGGGGGGAACATGGAGGCTGTCCATTGTGATCGGATGGGGCCTGCCCTTTTCTCTGCAAAACCATTCCTCATTTCATCTGCACTTACCTCTCATGTTCTTAGAAGCCTTCAAAGGGAAGAACTGAAGAGCAAAATGCAGCACAGGCCTGGATTGTAAAAGTGTAACATCTGTCAGAGGCCCTTGGGCACAGTGATGTGTAAACCACCTAAAAATGTCAGCCATGCTTGGCTTGCTGTTGAACTATTAGGACCTGGCAATTTGTGGCCTTGTTTAAGACAAAGTATCTTACTGAAAAATTATCTACTTCTAAAAACATAAACCAAACATTTTCTTAAGTGCTCAGGTAACTCACACACTCTGTATACTTGTTTTAAACTATCTCCCTAGCAAGTCAACCAAATGTTTTCCAAGCACAGAGCAGGCCTTTACTGCTTTATCAGTTTTAAGACCTTCCTCCTGTTGATTTCTTAGCCAGTGGAGCCCAAAGCACCCATAGTGATATTTGTACCCATGGCAAGGGCACACACTGTGGAGAGGAAGGCTTTGCTGAGGAGGCTGATGGGGAACTGAAGGCCTGGGAGCTATCAGAAGAAACACGCTGTCCACCCAGGGAACAGACTGCTGATCTTTTTAATGAAGACTGGGACTTGGAGTTGAAAGCAGATCAAGGGAATCCTTATGGTAGGTATGGAATTCCTGGGGTCCTGAGCCAGAGCTTCTCAGACAAGTCCTGAAGGCAAATAATTTGGAAGAGGGAGCCAAGTGTATGAACTCACCCTCATACTCATCCCAGGTCTGAAGTATCTATGATAGCTTCTTTTTCATATTGAAGATTTTAAAAAATTGACTCCACAATATACTACATGAAAAACAATTTTACTCCTCTAAAAACCTTTGAACTGAGAGGCTGCAGATATAGGTGCTCTGACATCCACTTGCTTCCTCACTGCTGAGAACCACAAACAGGTGATTCAGAGTAATCATGTCTGCAATTTGTGTCTACAGCCATACATAGCACATGTCACTACACAAAAGTTTTGCCCCCTAGCTTTTTTTTTTTTTTTTTAGCAACCTGTTCATCTTCTATCCTTCCATCAACCTTTCTTTTGAAACTGCCTGCAGATGCTGATGATATCCAGGGGAGCATTTCTCAAGAGATCAAACCATGGGTGCGCTGTGCCCCACAAGGAGACATGGTCTATGATCCCAGTTGGCACCACCCACCTCCACTGATACCCCATTATTCAAAAATGGTCTTTGAAACGGGACAGTTTGATGATGCTGAAGACTGAAGGCAGCAATGCACTTTCTACTTTGTGTGGACTGGGGTCCTCCAGCTCAAGATCTCTTCCTGTCTTTGAAGTGTTTGTGAGTTGGCTACACAGACAAGGTCCATTGTTTTCCCCAGTTCTGTTGTTTTAATGCACTCCTTGGAATGTGTATTCACATCTTTGTTAGTTGTTGTCTTTATAAATAAAGGTAAAAAAGTCACTATGCTTTGTCTGCTTTTCTTCCATTTAATTATGTGCTTCTGAGCAGAGCCTTATTCCTCATTTAGAGCCCCACAACTATATTGTAAGGATTACCGTAATTAAAGATCCGAAAAGACTCTGAAAGAAGAAAAATCTTAGTTTTGTTCTTCTGTACATCTGGAATTCCTGTCCAGGAGATGGAATCCAAGAGATTTTGGTGAATTTATGGTTGTTTCTATTCCCATTGATGGAAAAACAACATATAGTTTACAAGGGCTTTATATAGGCTGGGAAAATAAAAAGCAAAGTAAGCCAACAATATAATCCTTAATTGGTATAAAATTGTTTTTCATCTTTTAACCCTCAAAATTACATGAAGTCACTTTTACCTTTTCTCTTTTTTGTGTGGTAGGGCTTGAACTCAGGGCCTACATGCTGTCCCTAGGCTCTCTTGTTCAAGGCCAGCATTACACCACTTTGAGCCTCAGCACCATTTCCAATTTTCCAGTGGTGAACTGGAGATAAGTGTCCCATGGACTTTCCTACCTGGACTGGCTTTAAAATGCGATCCTCAGATCTCAGCCTCCTGAATAGCTAGGATTACAGGTGTGAGCCATCAGCACCTGGCTGGTTTTTTTGTTTGTTTTAGTGCTGGTCCTCAGTGCTTGGGTACTGTCTCTGAGCTTTTTCATTCAAAGCTAGCACTATCAGTTGAGTCACAGCTCACTTCTAGCTTTTTTGGTGAAGAAAAATAAAACTTGGTTAGTATTTGGTTTTTGACCCAAGTAGTCCAGGCTAGCACTGAACTCATAATCCTTCCTCCACCTGTGTTGGGATTAAAAGCTATGTGGCTCAGAAATTTTTATTCTGATATTTCTTTCAAATAGTAAGTTTCCAAGAAAGGAACTACTGACCAAACCTTGGGAGGTTTTATCCAGTGTCTGGATAAAATTCCTATGTGCACTTGTTTTCTCTCACCCCTTTTTCCCACACAAGCAGGTAGTTGCTTCCTGTTCATCACCTAGGCATGGGCATGCCACAGGATTGAGGAGAGTAAGACATTTTTTTTTTCTGGCTTTTTCAATTGATTAACTGGTTAGAGGCATAGGAATTTTGTGCTTGCTGAAGAAATCTGAAGGAGAAGAGGGCTGAAGGGATGACTTAGCAGGAGCATCTGCCTAGCAAGTGTGGGGCCCTGAGTTCAAATCTAGGTACCACAATTTTAAAAAAAGTAAAAACAAAGCATTTTCTCTAGGCACCTTGAGAGAGATGGGGGATACTGAGAGCAGACCTAGAGGTCAGTCAGTACTAAATGTTGATGTCTCAGGCAGCTGGGACCATTTGCCAAAGAGGTTCATGCCTTGATGGTCAAGGGCCTGTAGGATGTAGATGGGCTGTAGGACAGATAATGTATGAACTGATTCCTATCCACTCTGCCTCACTGCATGAATCCCTGGGACAATTCTGAGGATACAAGAACTCCAGACAGTGAGATGAGAACTTGAGTTTGAAAACTTGAGTAGACTTCTCCAACTCTTGGGATGCAAGAGATACCCCTGGATGTGAACAAGTTACTGTGGGGGCTTGAAGATGGGTCATTACCTATGCACAGCTGATGTACTGGAGGGTTCCTCATCAATCCATCAGTACTAAGAGTACTGATAAGTGTTTCTATCTTCTATCTTGAATAAAACTTGCAATTATGTACTGATTTGTGCCATTTACAATTTGCGGGAAGGAGGACGGGAGACAGCTCATGGCCTTGCTCTAGCTATGCATGTACTCTATCAGCATGGGTTATTTTTGACAGCTCCCACGTTTCTATTGTCTTTAGGAAATTGTGTAGGGTAAACCCTTTCACCTCACCCCTTAGTTTGGTACCATGTTCACAGTGACAATCTGGTCATCATGAGACCCCAGCAAGCTAAGAGGGTTTTTAAGCTTTACTCCTAGACACACATGTACCTAAGCCAAGTGAAGCCTCTTGTGAGAGCTTTCTTCCCCATCTAGGAACTGAAATAGAGGCTATAGACCGCTCACTTTTCATACACAGAAGCAACTGACTAGACTCCCAAGTCCAGCTTCCCTGATAAATCTTAACTTGCCGTCCTAAGAGACAGAAGCAGTGTGTCAGCTTGGTAAACATTTTGGCATTGCATTGTCTGTCCTTAGTATGTCAAGCACTTGGATTCTGCTTCCTAGTTCTATGAGAAAATGGATCTAGAGGAATGTGATTTTGTGTGCATACTCATACATGAGTATGCAAGACCAAGGAAAACCACTAGGAAAAATGGTGAAATTGAAGGGTAGGACAAAGGCAAAAGGCAGCACTGGGCCCCACTTTGTTAACTAGGAAAGCCAAAGCTTTGGGAAACAATGGCTTCCCTGCTCTCAGCAGTTTCTATTAGCTGGTTCCTAGCCTAAGCACAGTTCAGTGGATTTCAGGGTACCAAAACTTATTGGACTGTTCTAGGATTTTACTTGCTGGTGGCCTTGGAGGAAAATATGGTCATGGTTTCTTTGAAGAAGATATTTCTATTTACCTCACAGTGTTCTCTGATCCTTCTCCCCATTGAGAGAAATTATCTCAGAAAGTATGCTTCCACTCTTGACAATTACTCTTATAGCTCTCCTTTTATTTATTTAGTTTTGCTGGTCCTGGGGTTTGAACTCTGGACCTGAGTGCTGTCCTGGGCTCCTTTTGCTTAAGGCTAACACTCTACCACTTGAGTCACAGCGCCACTTCCGGCTTTTTTCTTTTTGCTTATGCGGTGCTGAGGAATCGAATCCAGGGCCTCATGCATGCAAGGCAAGCGCTCTACCACTGAGCCACCTTCCCAGCCCCTTTTATTTTTTTCTTATAAGGAAGTTTTTTATTTCAAAATCAATCTCTGAAATGTTTTCATAACGGTTGAAGAAATGTGGCAGACAAAAGAGCCAGTAATTGGCACCTTGAATTTCTCCTGGCTGTGATCTGTGGCTACATTCCACTCACCTAATGGGTAGCAGTAAAACCCAGCATGATCCACAGGGAAAACAAAGAGGCCTTAAACAAGATGCAAAGATTGTTTAAGGGCTATTTTCCTGTTAGTTGGTCTCTTGTGGGGTTTGATAAACTCATCTGTGAATCTCAGGATTACTCCAGATTTTAGAGATGAGTTTTCTCAGAAAAAGTTATCATGAAACCCATCACTGGGGTCATCATTGTTACTCCAACACCCACCCACCTTCAAAGACTGGCACATTGTAAGAATTCAATATATGTGTGCTGACCTCACAGTGTGTGTATATGCAAAGAAAGGTAAAATGTGTTGTGCTGCGTTCCTCTGTAGATTTATATGCCCATATACTCAGGATGAACAAGGGGAAGGCCTGTTCTTGCTCTCAGGGAGGAAGTAACACACAAGTAGACTTGTGTCTGTCTTTTCTTAAGAGGTTACTTGTGATTGGATTTAGGGTCCACTAGAGTAGTTCAGGATGGTCTCAAGATCATTTCTAGAAAGATCCTTTTTCCAAATAAGGTCTCACTCAAAGGTCCTGGGATTAGGCAGTGCATACAATTTTAGGAGGGATACTATCCAGCACATTCCAGCCTCTATAGATGACAAAACAGAGCAACATTGTGATCATCTTGCCATTTACCACGCCCTACCAAGAACCCTCCCCACTCAGCCTCCCAAATGGGGTGGTGGGTTTTCAATGACACACTGAGCAGGTGGCCTTTTTTTTTTTTAAAGCCAGAAGACAAGGCCCTAGGAACCTCCTCCAGCCTATCTTACCCTGGGGCACTGTTAGGGCTCTTATATAGCAACCTGGATGGGGCAAATGGTGCAGTCCAATGAGATAGAATCCCTTTTCTTCCCCTAGTATGCTACTACACTGGTGCATCATAGATTCTAGTAGGAACTGCTTTCAGGAACTAAGAGCCCAGTTGCTAGTGATATAGCCCAGATGGCAGGTATTCTTACCCTCAACAAGAAAAATTGGCTGTTTTGTGTTCTAGTTTTGTACCATTACTGGGCTTTGAACTCAAGGTCTGGGCACTGTTCCTTAGCTTCTTTGCCCATCACTTAAGCCACAGCTCTTCTTCCAGCTTTTTGGTGATTAGCTGGAGATAGGAGTCTCACAGACTTTCCTGCTCCAGATGTCTTTGACCACAATACTTACATCTCAGCCTCTTAAGTAGCTGGGACTGCAGGTTACAGTCACTGCTGCCTAGTTTTTTCTCCTTTCTTTCACTGGTAACTTATTTTACCTACCACTTTCTCTCTATTATTATTCTGTTAGGTCTGTCTGGGAGAACAGCCCCTTTCCCCCTTCCTCTCCACTGGCCTGAAACCATTAATCACCTGTCAATCACCTGACTGTGAGACAGCAAAGGACCCCAGGCTCTGAGGTCACTTCCTGAGCCACCCTGGTCCCGCCTCCCCTATAGACTCTGGCTCCACACAAGGCCCTCAATGTGCTATCCTACGTTCCCACACACCCTCCCCAGCCCCCATCTCCACCTGTCTCCATCTCTTGCAGGCCCGCAGTTTGCTCTCCCCCCAATAAACTCCTTTTCTACCTGAAAAAGGGAGAAAAGAGAGTGAGGGCCTTGTGTCAAGTCAGTGTCTATAGGAGAGGGAGGGAGGCAGGGCCAGGGCAGCTCAGGAGTGACCTGAGCCCAGGGTTTCTGCTGACTGGCTGGCAGGCAGGCAGGTGGAGAAGAGGGGGGAGGGCCGTCCTCAGGGCAGATCTGACCTTCTTCGCTGCCTTTCTGCAGTCCCTGGCATCTTATTTCTTTTTTTTATTTTTTGGGTCCGGTTGTGGGGCCTGAACTCTGGGCCTGGGTGCTGTCCCTCAGCTCTTCAGCTCAAGGCTAGTACTCTACCACTTGAGCCACAGCGCCACTTCCAGCTTTTTTCTTTTTGCTTATGTGGTGCTGAGGAATCGAACCCAGGGCCTCTGGCATGCAAGGCATGCAGTCTACCACTGAGCCACCTTCTCAGCCCTGGCATCTTATTTCTAAGACTTTATTTATTTATTTTGGGGGGGTCCAGTCGTGGGCCTGAACTCTGGGCCTGGGCGCTGTCCCTCAGCTCTTCAGCTCAAGGCTAGCAATCTACCACTTGAGCCACAGCACCACTTCTGGCTTTTTTTTTTTTTCTGCTTATGTGGTGCTGAGGAACCGAACCCAGGGCCTCATGTATGCAAGGCAAGTGCTCTACCACCCCAGCCCTCCAAGACTTTTTTTTGCCAGTCCTAGGCTTCAACTCTAGGTCTGGGCGCTGTCCCTCAGCTCTTCAGATCAAGGCAAGCACTCTACCACTTGAGCCACAGCACTGGCTTTTTCTGCTTATGTGGTGCTGAGGAATTGAACCCAGGGCCTCATTCATGCAAGGCAAGCACTCAACCACTGAGCCACCTTCCCAGCCCCCCCCTCCAAGACTTTTAAAGGGTCACTTTATGTAAATACATCTTACCCTCTTCAAACTAGCCAATTATGAGCAGATTGTGGACTTGAACTCAACCAATCCAAGCAGAAGGGCAGGGCCTACTATGTTAGGGATAAATAGCGAGCAACCTGCCTGCTCTGTGTGCTTGCTTGTCAAACTTTTGGCTGATTACAAACCCTTCTGCAGAAGTGAATTCTGGTGGGAGGGACAAGATGGAAAAACTGGGAAAGAGTGAAGGGGTGATACTATTCAAAAAGAAATGTATTCGTTGTCTGACAAGAAACTGTAACCCCTCTGTACATCACAACAACAACAACAAAAACCTACCTCCCTATGACCCAGCCATATTACTACTGGGCATCTGCCCAGAACATCATAAGCCAGGAATACTTAAGAACACATGCATATCCACATACATTGCTGTACTACTCACAATAGCCAAGTTATGGAAACAGCCCAGATGCCCTGCAACAGATGAATTGATCCAAAATATGTGGTAACTATACATGGTGGAATATTGCACAGCTATTACATTAGGTCATTTGCAGGGAAATGGATGAACCTAGAACAAGCCATGTTAAGTGAGGCAAGCCAAGCTCAGACACAAACAGCACGTTTTCTTCTCTCATATGTGGAAATTAGATCTAAAGTACACCAGGACATAATGAATTATATAGGACTCTAGGCATTCACACACAGTGAGACCAAAGGGGAGGTACACAAAGGAGCAATGCCTATATGTCTCTCATAAAAAATACTGAAACAATGGGCTGGGAAGGTGGCTCAGTGGTAGAGCGCTTGCCTTGCATGCCTGAGGCCCTGGGTTCGATTCCTCAGCACCACATAAGTAAAAAGAAAAAAAAGCCGGAAGTGGCGCTGTGGCTCAAGTGGTAGAGCGCTAGCCTTGAGCTGAAGAGCTGAGGGACAGCGCCCAGGCCCAGAGTTCAGGCCCCACAACCGGACCCAAAAAAAAAAAAAAAAATACTGAAACAAGATCAAGGAAATAGAAGCAGGAGGTTTTGTTGTTTTTGTTTTCTTTTTTATCTTGTGTGTTATCTGTCTCTGAAAGGGCAAAAGAGGGAGGGCACAGAAATGGAGGAAAAAGGGTAAACAAATGCAGCAGACACTGTTGAATATGAACTGTAACATGGGTGGAAACAGGAGGGAAAAACTGGGAGACAGAAAGGGAAGGGGCAACATTGTCTAAAAAGAAATGTACGTTTTACCTATGTAACTTAACCCCTCTGTACATAACTTTTTTTTCAAAGTAAGAAAGAGAAACAACCACCAGAAGTAAACTTTGCCTTACTGAGACAATTGTTTTCACATCTATCCTGACTCAGGTGGTTCTTGGAGAGTAACACTTTCCAGTAGGAAAAATGGTTCAACTAAACAGGGTTTTAAGGTTCTGAGGTCAAATAGCTCATTGAGATCCACTGTCTCAATTCTGGCAAGGCATCAGAATCTCCATCACACCTGAAATGAAGCAAGCACCGGGCTCAACGAATCTTGTACAAACTAGTGTGTAGAGATATCCTACACACCATTTGATTACAGAGCTCAAAGAAAACACAGCTCAGAAATGATGTTCAATGCAAAATGGAAACAGAAAGGGTTGAGCCCAATGCTGTGGCTCACACCTGTAATCCTAGCTACTCAGGAGGCTGAGATTGAGGGTTGCAATTTGAAGACAGCCAAGGCAGGAAAGTCTGTGAGACTTTCTCTGATCTCCACTAAACTACAAGAACAGCTGGACATAAAGCTGTGTCTCAAGTGGTAGAATGGCTAGCCTTGAGCACAAAAGCTCAGAGACAGCACCCAGGACCATAATTCAAGTCCCAGGATTGGAGGGGGAAAAAAGTCAAGAACTACTGGAGGGGCTGGGAAGATGGCTCAGTGGTAGAGCGCTTGCCTTGCATGCCTGAGGCCCTGGGTTCGATTCCTCAGCACCACATAAGCAAAAAGAAAAAAGCCGGAAGTGGTGCTGTGGCTCAAGTGGTAGAGCGCTAGCCTTGAGCTGAAGAGCTGAGGGACAGCGCCCAGGCCCAGAGTTCAAGCCCCACGACCGACAAAAAAAAAAAAAAAAATGGAATTTGGATATTACACAATGAAAATTACTGTGATGGTTTATTTTGCTGGTCAACTTCGTTGAATGCTAATAGTAAAGCACACTGTGTCTGTGAGAGCATTTCCAGAAACCATTTGGATCACAATGGCTCTGATTTGGTCAATGGTTTTAATCTACTGACAGAGTCAAACTATGGATAGATTACTGGGAGGTGATGGAACTGTGGGAAGGTGGGGCCTGGCTGGAGGAAGTGGGTCTTTGGGAGTGTCCCTTTAAGGGGTGTATCTTGGCCCTGCCTCCTTCCTGTGATCTCTTTGGATGCCATGAGCTTTCCATCTCCTGGCACTTCCTTCATAGTGTTTCAGCCTTGTTACAGGGATAAACACAATAGTGCCAGCTGGCCATAGACAGAAACCTCTGAAACCATCAACCGTAATTAAACCTTTCATCCTTTCAATTGTTTCCCGTATGTATTTGCCATAGCAACAAGAGTCTGACTATTGCAATTACACATAAGAAATCACATGAAGACACTGCTGACATGAAAGCCTTTTTAATTTGGTTGGTAACACATTTGACTAAATAGTTTAGAATAAAATAATCCATGAACAGGTCTGAGGTATTTACAGTGACAAAACCATGGAAAACAAAATTGAAACAGTTCTCAAAACAGAAATGTCCACTTGTGTTGTTTTGAGATAGGGCTACACTACGCTACTCAGGATGGTCTTTTAACTACTGATCTCAAACAATCCTTGCACTCAGACTCCTGAGTAGCTGGATTACAGATATGCACCACCATGCCTGGTTCTGTTTATAAAACGTTTTACTATGGATCTGGAAGACTTTCAGCTCCTACCCATTGCCCTGGGCTTAAACCTTAATAGGGGCACGTAAGGTTCAGGATTAGGAAGTATAAACTCTTAACACATTTGACAACTTAAAGGTCATCTGTTAGGGTGAGCTGGCAGGAAAGTGAAGGGCAAGACACCACATGGAAGACTCTCCTGGAAATAATGAAGGACAAAAGCAAACTCCCAATACACTATCCTTCTCTTCACCTCCTATAGAGGACTGCAGACCACCTTCAAGACTTACTCAACTTTCCTAGTTGGCAGAAAATCAGTGACCCTGAGGACTGACTACACCTTTCCATGATATCAAAGCTAATAAACACCTAGAAACTGTTTTAAAAAATTTATAAACTAATTTGACATGATCAAACAAAATAACTCATATTTGAAAATACATTCAGTAAAGGGAAGAACTTTTTCTTTTCCAACTTTACTTTTCATGCCTAATACTTATGCATTTCACCTAATAATTTTTTTTTTTCTTTTTAGGTACAAGGGATTGAACCCAGGGTCTCACACAGGCTAGGGAAACTACTGAGCTCTCCACTTAATAATATCTATTATCTGAAATCAGTTTCACATACATTTTAACTGGGTGTTTATAACTTGTTCTTATTTACTAAATGGAATATCTACTCCTTTGCATTACTATTCAAATATACTTAAATAAGAAACGTTATCCATCTGGAATACCCAGTACAAATTTATTGACTTACAAGATAAGACACATAAACAGGTAACATGAAAAAAAAAAATAACCAAATGCTTCCTTTGCAACACTAGAGACATTCAACACAGTACACCATGAACATCACCATATACTGATCCAACTAGGCTAATGAACTATGTCAGTCAGCAAATGACACTGCCGAACAAATACTCACGCTGTCCTTAAAAATCAGATCTGCTGAGACTCCAATGGTGAATCAAGAGCTTCCATCAGCTTCTTATTTGCCTCTTCATTATGCCGGCTTTGACAATGAGTTAAATGTTTCTTAAAGCCTCTTGGGAAATTTGACTCAAAATTACAACGTGGACATTTAAGCAAACTCTGCCCATGGGCTGCTACGTGATTTTTAAGGAGAGATTCCAAAAGAAATGCCTTCCCACAAATTGTGCACTTGTATGGACTGTGGACATTATGCTTATTAACCAAGTGATGCAAAACAGCACCTTTTTTCATAGCACGACAGCAACAGATTTTGCAATAATACTTCCCTTTTCCACGCTTCATATACTTTGCAATCTCCTCCTCAGAGATGAATGCTTCTTTTTCTTCGGTGAACTGCAGCACATGTTTTGATTGCTCCGGACTAGTCATATCCATTTTGTGCTCTTTGCTAAAATCAATGGATTCTACATCCACCTGTTCTTGATCACTGCTTGATTCTTGGCCCTTAATGTCTGTAGTGTCCAAGTCTGTTCTGATGTATTCACTGCTGCTAAGTTCAGCATCTGAGTTCTCTTGGCTGTCTTTCTTGAGCTTCTTAGAGGAAGGAAATAAGGCATCTTCTAAGAGTTTCTTAGGTGTAGCCAGAAGTTCTTCCTGAACCAAAGCATCACATTTTTCCTCATCTCCAGCATCTAGCTGTAGCTCATCTCCAAGCTCTGCTGCCTTCTGAGACTCTAAGAACATGGCAGGTTTGGGGAGTTCAGGGAAAAGGGCATGCTTCCGGGTCTCAGGGAAAAGTGCACGTTTCCGTGGCTCAGGAGAAACAGGTGGCACTACTTTGGTGGACTCAGAAAATGGTGAAGACTTCCTAAGGTCAGCATCGATAGAGAGGACAGGCTTCCAGATATCTGATGTCACTTTGGGAGGCTCAGATGGCCCAGAAGGACCCAATTTCCTGGCATCAGGGAAGACAGATTTCTGAGGTTCTATGCTAAAGGAAGGCTTCCAGAGGTCTGGTGAGCCACCACGGGAACTTTTCTGGTCAGAAAAATCAAGAGAGGCAGCTTTCCGTTGGTCAGGTGAAAGCTTCCAAAGATCTGGTGACCCTGAGGGTTTCCTGAGCTCTGGAGACCCTGCTGGGCTGTGGATATCTGGGGAGAGTGGTGGGCCTGGCCTACGAAGCTCAGGAGACACAGAGGGAACTGCCTTCCAATGTTCAGGTGACAAGGTGGAGGCTGTCTTTCGGAGCTCTGGTGGGCCAGACTTCCATGACTCTGGAGATGTGGGAGGAGTTTTCCAGGAACCAGGTGAAACTGATGATGACTTCCAGGATGCAGGGGACACAGATGGAGTTGGTTTCCAAGGTCCAGGTGACACAGAAGGAATTGGCTTCCAAGGTCCAGGAGACATAGATGAAGCAGGCTTAGTTGGCTTCCAAGGTCCTGGTGATACAGAGGGACTGGATTTCCAAGGCCTTGGGGACCCAGGTGTCCCTGGCTTCCAGGAACCTGGGGACACAGCCGGGGCTGGTCTACGTGGCTCCGGGGAAATGGTAGAGAATGGCTTCCAAGGTTCAGGGGATTCTGAAGGTGATGGTTTCCTTGGTTCAGGAGAGGCAGACCTGGCTGGCTTCCGAGACTCTGGAGATGCAGTTGGGGATGGCCCCCAAGGTTCAGGTGAAACAGCCAGGACTGGTGACTCTGGAGAAGAGGCTGAAGGGGGAGGACCAATATCTGCAAAAGGAGAGTGCTTCTGAGCCTTGGGGCTCACATGAGCAGCCTTCACTGGCTCAGGAGACATGGGAGCAGGCTTCTGTGGCTCTGGAGAAGGGACAAGGCCAGGCTTCTGCACTTCAGAAACCACAGAGGCTGGTTTTGGAAGTTCAGAGGAAAGAGACGTTTTCAGTGGCTCAGGAGGAACAAGGCCAGGCTTCTGAGGCTCCAGAAGAATAGGAGGGGCAGGTTTTGGTGACTCTGGAGACAATCCAGGACTAAGTTTCTGTGCTTCCATGGAGAAAGCAGACACAGACTTTGGTTCTGTGGGGCTAGACGGTATGTTCTGATTCTCAGGAGGAGATGGGCTTTTCACAGGATCTGCTTCTTTGTTCAACTGGTTTTTTGGTTTATCAGTCCATGTCTCTGGGGCTGCATGTTTGGAGGTGATATGATAATACACGTTGGAGTACATCTTGCTGGTGAAGAAGCACTTATGGCAGTGAAAGAGCTTTGCACTCTTCTGGTAAAATATCATTTTACCTAACCCCCCAGTGTCCATGTCATCACAGAATTCAGGGTGGATAGTACCCATGTGGATCTGCACATTCTCATAATCAGTGCCTCGGAACCCACAGTGGTCACACTCCAGGCGTGCTGAAGGTCTACGCGGTTCCGGCAAAACTTCCATCTTCTTTCTTTACGACACAGACAAATGTGTACTCTACAGTCTTGCAACACTGCTGCAAAAAGTAGAAGTGAGTTGCTTTATGGAATGTGATTTTGAATGAAGCGTTCTTCTACTCCACGCTATGAAGGCGTCATTCCAAGAGTCTACAATGTTATATGCTTTATTAAACATCTCTAAAGGATTTATGAAGCTGGTGCTAGCAGCTCATGCCTGTAATCCTAACTACTCACAGGCAGCTGACATCTGGGAATCAAGGTTCAAAATCAATGGGAGAGGGGGTATGGCTCAGGTGGTAGAGTGCCAGACAATAAGCAAAAGTATCAGATACCCAGGGCAAGTCCAAGTCTGGGGTAGGTAAGCCAACAAGGGCAGAAAAGTCTGTGAGTCACATCTCCAATTAACCACCAAAATCCTGGAAGTAGAGTTTTGGCTCAAGTGGTAGAATGCTAGCCTTGAGCTGAAGAGCTGAGGGATAGTGTTCAGGCCTAGAGTTCAAGCCCCATGACCAAAAACAACAAAAAAAATTAAATCTTGCTTCCAAAAGGTATTTTTTTGTTAATCTGATGCTGATTTGGTTTAGTATCAACATTTCTTGTATTGTTTTATTTAATCCATTCATTTACTGTTTAGAATGCTTTAGGGCTTTTGGAAATGGCTAGATGAGTCCTCTACCAACAGAACTACACCCCTAGCCGGGAGCCAGTGGCTCACGCCTATAATCCTAGCTACTCAGGAAACTGAGATCTGAGGATCGCGGTTCAAAGCCAGCCTGGCCAGGAAAGTCTGTGAAACTCTTATCTCCAACAAACCACCAGAAAACCCCAAGTAGCACTGTAGCTCAAGTGGTAGAGCGCTAGCCTTGAGCTGAAGAGCTGAGGGACAGCGCTCAGGCCCAAAGTTCAAGCCCCAGACTGACAAAAAACAAACAACAACAACAAAAAAAAAACTACACTTCTATTTATTCTAGCGAGGTACTTATATTTAACATAGCACTTTGTAATGTAATGTGCTACCTGTGCTGGCTGGGGAGGTAAAAGGATATAGAGAAACGGACAGAAACTATCAGAAGGACCTCCCTGGTAAGAGATCTCTGCAGAGATGTAGAATTAACTTCACGTAGGTGGAACCACTATCTATGTCACCACAATTTTTTTTTGTCTGCAAAAAGCTTTATTTTCGTTTGGTCCAAGGCTTGAAAGGGCTCCAGGAAGGTTGGTTGGGAAGCTGCCCAGTGGCTGGCTGGAGGAGAGAGGCTCAAGCTGAAACCCTGATGTTAAGCTTTGCAGAGATGGCTCCACAAATGTTTAAACTGCTTTTCTCTTTAAAATATTAACCATTTCTCTTATTAACCCTACATCTTTTTTCTTAATGGTCGGTTTATATTGTTCATTTTTTCTAATCACTGCTACTTTTTTTTTTTAATGTAAGAAATAAGCAAGCTGGGCACTGGTGGCTCATACCTATAATCCTAGCTGCTTAGGAGGCTGAGATCTGAGTTTCACAGTTTGAAGTCAGCCTAGGCAGGAACATCCAAGAGACTCTTATCTCCAATTAGCTACCCAAAAAAGCCAGAAATGGAGCTGTGGTTCCCGTGGTAGAGTGCTAACCCTGAGCATGCAAGCTCAGGGACAGCACCCAGGCCCTGTGTTAGGTGCCAGAATTCTCTCTTTCCCCCTCTCCCCCTCTCTCCCTCTCTCTCTCACAAACACACAGAGCCTTTTTTTTTTTCTTTAGATCTGAGACCAGGATTCAAACTTGGTTTCTGCCATTTTCAGTCACTGGCTAGTGCTCTACAATTGAGCCATACCTCCAACCCCACGTCTTTTTATTGAAAGTATTTTCTCAGGTTCTTGTCTCTTAACTTTATAGTCCCCTACTCCCCCATTCCTCCTCCTTTTCTGCTCAGTCATGAGGCTTCAACTCAGGGCCTGGGCGCTGTGTCTGAGCTTTTTTTCTGCTCAAGGTTAGGGCTCTACCACTTTGAGCCACAGTTCCACTTTGTTTATTGGTGGTTAATTGTAGCTAAATTTCATGGCCTTTCCTGCCTGGATTGGCTTCAAACTACAATCTTCAGATCTCAACCTCCTCTAAATAGTTAGGATTACAGGCATGAGCCACCAGCACCTGGCTTATTATAGCATTGTTTTAAACCACATATGGTTTACATAAAAAATTTAACTTAAGACTGTTCTCATTACACTATAGGTTTTAAATTATGCTTTTTCTTTTTCTTGTTTTTTTGAGCCAGGGTCTTGCTAACTACATAGCACAGGCTAGCCTCAATTCACAATCCTCTAGTCTCAGACTCTCAAGTGCGGGGATAATAATTGTGCACCACTATGCCTGATCTAAATTATGCTTTATCACTGTTAATTTTTTAATCATCAATAAGTTGCCCCTAATCTAATTATGATGACTTCATTCTTTCTTATATCTGTAACCGCGCCCCCACCCCAACCTTTTCCTGCAGTGCTAGGAATGGAATCCAAGGCCCTGTGCAGGCTAGGCAAGCCCTCTCCTACTGGAGCTACATCTCCAGCCTATAAAGGACTTGCACCACCTCCAACCCACTTAGCATGAAGAGGTCCCAGTCCAACCTAGTTTTTCATCCCCAAATCAAGTATTAAATCACACTGATTACACAACTCTTTTCTTCACTTTATATGTAAATTCCATTTAGTATTTATGTAATTTCCAACTCCATTCTCAGGCTCTTCTGTTTTTTTTAACCATTTCACTCTTTACTTTTCATCACTTCCAACTTCCATTCTGGCATGCCATTCTCAGCATGAAATCCAGAAACTGATAAAATAAAATTTGAAACTAATACAAAGTGAGAAGAGCATAAAATCTTTGCTTATTAATAGTCAGGAAGAGTGGTATGAGCCCACAGACTCAGCTACTTGGAAAGCTGGGATAACAGATCACACAAACCTAGGAGTTCAAAACAGTCAGGGCAATGTAACAAAATCCTGTCTCTAAAAATGAAAAGAAATGCCTTCTCATTAAGTGACAACCCATTGCTCACCAAAAGTGTCAAGTGCTGATGAGAGCATGTGTCACGCTCTGTGTTATTGGTAATGCTGAAGAGACATTCTCCCCATGGGTTGCTCCTCAGAGAACAGCATACTTCATTAATCTCATAAACACCAATAGAAGACTTAATAACTCTTATAAGTTCCTTTTTTAAAAATGTTGCTGTTGACATTATTGGTTTCTATTACCTCTATCAGTGATGTTTTTGATTTTAGTCAAAAACTAAAAAGGAGATGGACCACGGAAAAAACAACTTTTTTAGAATACTTACCTCCTAGCCGGGCACCGGTGGCTCATGCCTATAATCCTAGCTACTCAGGAGGCTGAGATCTGAGGATCACGGTTCAAAGCCAGCCCAGGCAGAAGTCCATGAGACTCTGATCTCCAATAAATCACTAGAAAACTGGAAGTGGTGCTGTGGCTCAAGAGGTGGAGTGCTCACCTTGAGCTGAAGAGCACAGGGACAGCGCTTAGGCCCAGAGTTCAAGCCCCACGACCAACAAAAAAAAAAGAATACTTAACCCCTGGACAATTATACATCCTTTTAGAAAATTGCTTTTAGGATTAAAAAGAATATAAAATACAGTAACTTAGTTTAATACAGTAATTTAATATTAGAAAATTTTCTGAAAATATTAACTGACAAATATGAAAAATATCTAAAAATAATGGATCAATCATCTCACAGCCCAAAGTTCAATAAAACTAGAAGACTTTAGAGAAAAACAGATCTTCCTAATAGTCCCATCTGGCTCTAATTGGTAACAGTAAACAGCCAACGGTTGCTCAGAGTAAAGAGCCATCATACTGGGGCTGGGATGGTGGCTCAGTGGTAGAGCACTTGCCTTGCATGCCTGAGGCCCTGGGGTCGATTCCTCAGCACCACATAAGCAAAAAGAAAAAAGCCAGAAGTGGCGTTGTGGCTCAAGTGGTAGAGTGCTAGCCTTGAGCTGAAGAGCTGAGGGACAGTGCCCAGGCCCAGAGTTCAGGCCCCATGACCGGACCCAAGAAAAAAAAAAAAGAGCCATCATACTAAATACCATGTGGGCAAAAAACAGCTATATATAAAAGCATACACATCCTTTTTTCCTCTACCCATCACCAACTCTCCCAACCAGTTGTAAAGATCCACTCACATGTCTGCCTCCCACCAAGTTTCACCATCATACCCTCCAACTTAAAAAAGTTTTTCAAACCAATCAACAGTTGATCACACCTGAAATCCTAGTTACTCGGAGGCTAAGATCTGAGGATCCCAGTTCAAAGTGAGCAGGAAAGCCGGGCGCTGGTGGCTCACGCCTGTAATCCTAGCTACTCAGGAGGCTGAGATCTGAGGATCATGGTTCAAAGCCAGCCCAGGCAGGAGAGACCATGAGACTCCTATCTCCAATAAACCACCAGAAAACCGGAAGTGGCGCTGTAGCTCAAGTGCTAGAGCGCTCGCCTTGAGCTGAAGAGCTGAGGGCAGCGCCCAGGCCCAGAGTTCAAGCCCCACGACCGACCAAAAAAAAAAAAAAAGTGAGCAGGAAAGTCCATGAGACTCTTTTCTCCAATAAACTACCAAAAACAGTTGGAAGTAGAGCTATGACTCAAGTGGTAGAGCACTTTAGTACTTTAGCAAAAGCAGCTTAGGAGCAATGCCCATGCAATGCATTCAAACCAAAGGACTGGCATGCACACAAAAACAAGTTCTTCAAAGAATGCTATAGAACCTACTCTTCATATCCCACATTATACCACAGACATATATATCAAGCATATCTTCCTGCATGCACTATCTCTGTACTGTAACAGATAGTATACATTTTCTTTTGGTTGGTCATGGGGCTTGAACTCTGGGCCTGAGCGCTGTCCCTCAGCTCTTCAGCTCAAGGCTAGTGCTCTACCACTTGAGCTACAGTGCCACTTTGGGTCTTCTGGTGGTTTATTGGAGATAAGAGTTTCACAGACTTTCCTGCCTGGGCTGGCTTTGAACCTCGATCCTCAGATCTCAGCCTCCTAAGTATCTAGGATTACAGGCATGAACCACCAGTGCCCAGATTACATTGTTGTTTTTTTGTGGTGGGTCATGGGGCTTGAACTTGGGGCCTGGACCACTGTCCCTGAGCTCAAGGCTAGTGCTCTATCATTTTGAGCCACAGCTCCACGCTCAGTTTTCTAGTGGTTAACTGGAGATGAGTCTCACAGGTTTTCCTGCCTGGGTTGGCTTGGAACCGCGATCCTCAGATCTTGCCTCCTGAGTAGTTAGGACCACAGGTGCAAGCCTCCATTTCTGGCCAGTATATGTTTTTATAGAGTTCTTCCTCAACAACTCCAAGCACTTTCCAAAAATTCTCTCATGATAAAATCGTCTACTTAAAAAGTAGAAAACATTAAGGCAAATAAACAGCATATGCAAAGATGTTAGTAGAATACTGCTTTATAAATCCTAGAACAATACTTTCAGAGTTGCAAAGAAACAAAGCGCTGCATGCCTTCCCCTGATAGACTTACCAGCTGTCTTCCTAGACACTTTAAAAGTAGTCTTCAAAGGGCAAACAGCCTACATGGCTTTTTGATGAACCCACAAAAAACAGACGATAGTAGGACAAAAAGAAGTTGAATCTGAAAAAAAAAAAGGAAAGGTAATCAAAAGTATATGCCTGAAGTCAGAAAATGGTGGCTTATGCCTGTAATCCTAGCTTCTCAGAAGGCTGAAATCAGAGGACTGAGGTTCAAACCCAGCCCAGTCAGAGAAGTCCATGAGCTTCTTACTCTAATTAACTAGCAAAAAGCCAGAAGTGGACATGTGGCTCAAGTGGAAAAGTATCATCCTTGAGGGAAAAAGCCTAGTGAGAGATCAAGGCCCTGAGTTTAAGGCCCAGTACACACATATACACAAAAAGTGATACAGCTAAGTGCTGGTGGCTCACGCCTCAAATCCTATCTACTCAGGAGGCTGAGATCTGAGGGTCATGGTTCAAAGACAGCCCAGGCAGAAAAGTTGCCATGAGACTCCAATTAACTACTCAAAAAAAAACAGAAGTGGCACTGTGGCTCAAAGTGGGAGAACTAGACTTGAGCAAAAGAGCTCATACACAGTGCCCAGGCCCCAAGTTCAAGGCCCACAACCAACAGAGAGAAACAGACAGACAGAGAAAGAGAGAAAGAGAGAGAGTGAGAGAGAGAGAGACAGACAGACAGACAGAGACAGGAAGGAAAGAAAGGAGGGAGGAATGAATTACATGCCAATGATAACCCTGACCCTTACAGTAGTATCCTTATATCTTCTCTCATCATGTGGAACCCTCCAACAGTGGTCCCATCATTACTAGGTCAAACCCATTAAGCTTGGACCTTTATTAAAACAGCATCAGAGCAGTAGATGCTCCCCACTCCCTGGGACATTGTTCTGGTTTAATTTCACATGACAACCTACTACAGATTATGCCAGAACTTTCTCAAACTCACCATCTAACTTCAATTTATGTTGTCCCATGTCTTATATCATTTTTTTGTGCTGGCCTTGGGGTCTGAACTCAGGGCCTGGGCACTGTTCCTGAGCTTTCTTGGTCAAGGCTAGCACTCTACCATTTGAGCCACAGCTCCACTTCTGTTTTTGATAGTTAACTAGAATAAGCATCTCCCAAACTTTCCTGACAAACTGGCTTTGAATTGCAATCCTTAGATCTCAGTCTCGTGAGTACCTAGGATTACAGGTGTGAGCCACAGTTTTGACAAGCATTTAACAACTGTTGGTGTGACTACATACTGTAAAAACAGCTGACATTCTGTTGATTATCAATTACTAACAAGTAATTGTGGAAGGAACAACACAAAGGTGAAAAAGAAGAGGATTCTGGCAGGAGACAGATGGTAGAGTTCTGACCCAGAGAAGGTTCTTAAGGACCTGCTTCAGTGATTGCTTAGGACTGTTCTCTCTGTGTGTGCATTTCAAAAATCAAAGCATGATTTAGTTTATTTGTTGACAAACACAGGATAGGATAAACTAGTCAGGCATAACTACTGCCAGTATATATCTGAAATATCTATCAGCCCCTCCTTCATTCTTTTGTCATTGCTTTAATTCTAAACTCCTTCCCCAAAGCCCACTCATGGTGCTGCTAGCAGAGTCCTCTCTAAACCCAAAAGGCTGAGGTAACTTGTCTGAACATTCTTTAAAGTCTCCCAGACACCTGCAGAATAAAATCAGAGCATAACATATAAAGTTCTTCATAGACTGCATCTTCAAGTTGTTGACTCCTGTAATTCCCTGATTCTTCAAGCTTTAGGCCTTTCTAGAACACAATTCCTCTTCTTTACATTCATCTTGCAATCTAGCCATCGAGAAATTTCTTTCATCCTTCTGAGTTTTTTTTTTTTAATGCAGAGGCCGATTTCCCACTCCTTTCTACTCTGCCATATGCACACTTCCAGTATAACTGACATTACCCTGTAGGCATGAAGTCTGACTCCACACCAAATCATACCTCTCACCCCACAGATGATCCAACCATTTATTCATTCTTGTAACCCCTGTGCGTCTCTGGTACCCAAATGTGTGCTCAGAAAACATTTGCTCAGTCATACCCTTGTTTCCTAAAGACTAGAACCAGTCTCAGATTAAAAATTTTAAAACTAGAGAAGACCAGTGTGCACACTGCCTGTCAGTTAACTTTAAAACTCCAACTCATAGTTCAGCAAACTCAAGTCTGATGTTAAATGCCCTGCCAAAGATTAGGCAAATGACCAGCATCTGACAGAGGACAGGAAAAAGTTCTGCTCTCTACTCAGGTTCTTTTTACATATTATGATCAAACTGACACAGTAGAACTGATTAAGATCATGAAAATCCAGCACAAGAGGCCAAAACTAACAAAATGAGCCTTATCAAATATTTAGAATCCATGTATCAATTTAATACATATTTCTCCCATATTCTGCTCCAGACACTCTGTTTCCAGCTCTGGCGAGCACTTTAAAAACATCTCTAGCCAGGTGCTGGTGGCTCACACCTGTAATCCTAGCTACACAGGAGGCTGAGATCTGAGGATCATGATTCAAAGCTAGCCGAGGCAGGAAATTCCCCGTCAGACTCATGTCCAATTAACCACCCCAAAACCAGAAGTGGCACTGAGGCTCAAGTTGGTAGAGTGCTAGCTTTGCGCTAAAGGGACAGTTTGCAGGCCGAGTTCAATACCCACAACCTACCAAAAACTAAATAATCTCTAGTAAACTAGAAAATAGCAAAGCAGATTCCAGCTCAACACTTGTAGTGCCAGTAATAAGTAGAGGACTAAAAAGGTCTTCAGAGGAACGGAATCCGACCTCTTCATTTTACCACTGAGAAAACATGTTGAAGGAAAGAAGCAACTTGTCAAAGATAGCAGCAACTCAGTCTGGAAACTGGGGGTGGGAAATGTCCTGATTCTCAACCTCTGCTGTAACACAATGTTGTCTTTCCTACCCTGTCTAAACTACCCAGGCTGACATTACAGACTCCAGTCGAAAATCCAGCTTCCAGACAGGGGCTAGTGACTGTGGTTTTGTTTTAGCTTTAAGTTTTTAACAATTAAAAAAAAAATCAGCGTTCATACACATCTGTAAAAATAAATCAATAGCTCAAATCAGGGCTGGGAATGTTAGCTTAGTGGTAAAGTGCTTGCCTAGGGTTGGCATAAACAGAAAAGGCAGGAAGTGGCACGGTGGCTAAAGTGCTAGCCTTGAGTAAAAGCAGCTCAGGGACAGTGCCCAGGCCCCGAGTTCAAGAGCCAGGACTGGGGGAAAGCGAGTGGACTAGCAAAAGGTAACTCAACAGCTTAGATTAATAGAAACTCTTCTCATACTACTCTCTACCACAACAGACTGCATTTTGCCACCATCCAGTAAGTACTATGCTATGCTATGTGGCAAATCTCAAATTCATCTCATTCACTATCTTGAGGTTAACTACCACTAATGATCTTTTAAATCGCATTCTGATGTATATCCAAGATGTAGAGCATGTTTACATGCTAGTTGGACTCGTTGTCTGTATGCATAAAAGCACTGTTGTTCTTCCCCTCTATCAAGCTGTTTTTTTTTTTTTTGGGTCCGGTCGTAGGGCCTGAACTCTGGGTCTGGGCACTGTCCCTCGGCTCTTCAGCTCAAGGCTAGCACTCTACCACTAGAGCTACTGTGCCATTTCCAGCTTTTCTGCTTATGTGGTGCTGAGGAATCGAATCCAGGGCCTCAGCATGCAAGGCAAGCGCTCTACCACTGAGCTACCTTCCCAGCCCCCATCTAGCTTTTTTAAAGTTACTTTTGAAGTTTTATTTTAAAGTATGAGTTGCACAGGAAGAACACAGCGCTCCCAGTTGTTCCATACCCCTCCCTCTCGATCACTACCTCTTAACACTAGGTAGCGGCGGTGCCTTGGCGGTAAGGGATGAAGTGACTTTGTTTTCAGGCGCCACCCAAGCGCTCGAGCACGGAACTACAGTCTCGGTCGTCGTAGCGGTCCATCTGTGCTCGGGGCCGCGGTTCAGGCCTCACGCTTCCCCGGGACTCGCACTAAAGCGCAATTCCTGAGTCCCAGATCTCCGCCCTGAAATGCTGTGCTCTGGGCGGCGGTTCCTCTTCCTCCCCGGCTGGATGCGCGGGATCCCAGGGGGAGCCCGAGTGAGACGGGGCGGAGCTGGCGAGCGGCCCCCCCTAGGATCCCGCCCTCCCCGCTCTCCCAGCCCCGCGTTCGGCCCTCGGGCCGGGCGACCGCCCCGCGCTCCCCGGCGCCGCCCCGCGCCTCGCGGCCGAGCCCGGCGCGGCCCGACTCGAGCGACCCGAGGCCCGGCCCACCTGGGAGGGGCCGCTCCCTGTCCGCCGCAGGCTCCTAGGAAAGGGACAGCCAGCGCTCACGCCCGCCACCCGACGGACCTCGCCCGCGGAACGCCACAGCGGCGCGGCGGCGGCGCGAAGCGCGAGAAGCCGGTAGCAGGCGGCGAGAGCGGCCCGCGGTCCTGAATGGACGCCCGGCCGGGCGCACAAAAGGCACCGCGCCGCCCACCCCCGCCCGGCCGCCCACTCCTCACCGTCCGACGCCGCGTCCGGGGGCGGGGACGGCAGAAGCCAGGGTTGCAGCGACCGCCAGAATGGCGGCACGACGCCGGGCCTGCCGGAAGTGCTGCGCCCCCGCCCCGGAAGTGCTGCGCACGCTCTGTCCCGTCACAGCCTCCACGCGCGCAGCGGCTTCAACCCAAGGTTCCGCGGCTGCGGGCGGAGCCTGCGGCGGTGCGGCCGGGGCCGTTTCTCCCCACCGTCTGCCTGTTACCCCGTTTTGCTTTCACTGGAAGAGACTGCCATCTAGGTCGCGCACTGGTTTTCCTTCAGCCTCAGTCCTTGAACTGCGGGAGTGTGGTTCTTCTACGCTAGCGTCAACACGTCTACCGAAGCTCTGCGCTGTTTCTTGTGGTGTGACGGAATGAACTCCGGACGCCACGCACGCGGACGGACGATCAAACCTCACATTTAGGCATGTGATCCACTTTGAACCAGTTTTCACCTACGATACTGTGCTAAAGAGCTTTCCGTGTGGCGTCGTTTTCATGGTACAGTCTGTTGAAGAGACGATCCTTTCCCCCCTGAATGGTCTTGGAACCCTTGGGAAAATTGTTTAAGCATACACTCCGGGGCTGGGAAGGTGGCTCAGCGGTACAGTGCTTGCCTCCCATGCATGAGGTCCTGGGTTCTGTTCCTCAGCACCACATAAGCAAAAAGAAAAAAGCTGGAAGTGGTGCTTGGCTCAAGTGGTAGAGCGCTAGCCTTGAGCTGAAGAGACAGTGCCCAGGCCCAGAGTTCAAACCCCACGACCCACCAAAAAAAAGTTTATTTCTGAGCTGTCTATTCTATTCCATTGTTATTCATGTCTGTCCATGTGCCAGTACCATATTACTTATTACTTTAGTTTGCAGTTTCAGAATCAGAGCAAGCTTGCCCTTAAGCTTTAGTCTTTAAGACTATTTTGGCACTGGTGTCTGACACCTGTAATTCTAGTTAGTCAGGAGGCTGAGATCTGAGGATTAAGGTTCAAAGCCTACAAGTAAGAAACTCCATGAGACTCTTTTTTTTTTTTTGGGGGGGGGGGGTTCAGTCGTGGGGCCTGAACTCTGGGCCTTGGCGCTGTCCCTCAGCTGTTCAGCTCAAGGCTAGCGCTCTACCACTTGAGCCACAGCACCATTTCCAGCTTTTTTCTTTTTGCTTCTGTGGTGCTGAGGAATCAAACCCAGGGCCTCAAGCATGCAAGGCAAGCGCTCTACCACTGAACCACCTTCCCAGCCCTCCATGAGACTCTTATTGTAAGGTCCATTCCTGGACAGCGAACAGATCTCGCCCAGTATCTGCGTTACCTAGGCAACTGGGACACCTGGAAGAGTCACGTCTGCAACTGCTGAGGTCACATCTTAATCCGATGTGGCCACACCTTTCTCCCACCTGATCCTACTTCCCTTTACCTAGACACACCTTTCCCTGCCCCCTATCCTATATAAGGCCTAACCCAGGGCCAGATGCCCTCTTTTGCCAGTGGCGTGCAGTGCCAACCTTGCCTGGTCCCAGCAGGTCTACTGAATAAACCTACCCCTTACCTGAATACCACGTGTGTGGTGCTGTTCTTACTCCGCTACCTCTTTTTAAAAAACCTAACACTTATCTCCAAGTAACCACCTGAAAATCAGAAGTGGATCCCTGGCTCAAAGTGATAGGAACAATAGCCTTGAGCAGAAAAGCTCAGGGAAAGCACCCAGGCCCTAAGTTCAAGCCCCAGGACCTATAATACACACACATACACACACACACAATTTTATGACACTTTTAAGATACTTTGAGACATCTTTGTAGCTTTTAGGATAAATTTTTCCATTTGGGGGAAAAAAAATCACAATTTTGACAAGAAATTGTAATGAATCTGTTGATTGGTTTGGGAAGTTTTGATGGTTTGACAATATTATCTTCAAACTCATGAGCATAGGATGCATAGCCTATGTATACATGCATTAATTTTAATTAAATAAATTTAATAATTTAATAAAAGTAAATATTAAGTTGGTAATTTGATGGGGCTGGAAATATGATTTAGTGGTAGAGTGCTTGCCTTGCATGCATGAAGCCCTGGGTTCAATTCCTCAGTACCACATAAACAGAAAAAGCCATAAGGGGCGCTGTGGCTCAAGTGGTAGAGTGCTAGCCTTGAGCAAAAGAAGCTCAGGGACAGTACCCAGACCCTGAGTTCAAGTCACAGGACTGGCCAAAAATTTTTTAAAAATTTATTGAATTTATAAACTAAATTTAATTTAAAATTAATTTGTTTCAGCAGTGATTTATAGTTTTTCAGTTTTGTTTTTCTGGTCGGTAGTGGGGCTTGAACTCTAGGCCTGGGTACAGTCCTTGAGTTCTTCATCTCAAGGCTAGCGCTATACTACTTGAGCCACAGCGCCACTTCTGGTTTCCTGGTGGTTAGTTTCCTGCCCAGGCTGGCTTTGAACCATGATCTCAGATCTCAGCCTCCTGAGTAGCTAGGATTACAAGCGTGAGCCACCATCACCTGGCAATTTATAGTTATTTAGTTCATTGGAGGTAAGAGTTTTCTAGTAAATTGGAGGTACTTCCTGCCTGGGCTGGCTTTGAAGTGGGATCCTCAGAGGTGTCTACACAGAGCCTGCATGGCCCGGGACAGACCTTACAATCAGATTTGCTGGTATTTTGCTAGGAATTTCTGAATCAGTGTCCATTCCATGAGGACTTTAGATACTGGTCTGTACCTGAGCCACTTTCACTCATTGGCTAGCACACTACCAACTATGAGAAAAACTATCTTTTCTATCAAAGTGTGTTCTTAGAAGTCCCTGCTTTGGCTTGGTGGCATGGCTCTGGTTTAGAAAAAGAACTGCTTTGGTATATGGGAGGAATTTTGAAATGCAATGTTTTGTCTTTTAAACTAGTTTCTTTTCAAGATGGAATTAAGATGTGTATTTTGAGATTAACCTTATTTCAAAGATATTCAAACTAGACAATTGTGAGCAGATTGTGGACCAGAGCTCAACCAATCTGAGAAGAGGGGCAGGGCCTGCTGCACAAGGCATAAACAGGGCACAGACTGCCTTGGTCTGTGTGCTTGCTCCAGGCTTTTGTCTGGTGGTGCAACCTTCTGCAGAAGTAAACTTTACCTTACCAAATCAATTCTTTATTTTCATGTCTATTGTTGTGACTCGAGTGGTTCTTGGAGAGCATATTTATAACACAACTGAGTCATGCCTCCAACCCTAAAACAGACAGCAAAGATGGCTCTTCAAACAAAAAAAATTTGTTCTGCCAATCTCTGTATTTTTATTTTTTAATCTTTTTTTTTTTTTTGGTCATGGGACTTGAACTATGGGCCTGGGCACTGTCCCTGAGCTCTTCAGCTCAAGGGGAGTGTTCTAACACTTTAGCCACAGCGCCACTTCCAGTTTTCTGGTGGTAAATAGGGTATAAGAGTCTCACAGACTTTCCTGCCTGGGCTAGCCTCAGACTGTGATCCTCATATCTCAGCCTCTTGAGTAGCCAATTTCTGATAAAGCATCATTTTGTTGTCTGCATAGCTCTCCCCTTTGTTCCCAACAGTTCTGTTTCCATTTATGGTTTGTAGATGTTTTTGGACTAAAAAAAAAAATTGTAATGTTGCTCAGAATAAATACAACAATACAAGCTTTTATCTAACATTTTAAATGAAATTTTAGGTCTCTCTCATGTCTTTTTGTATATAATCTATAGGTAATATCTTTCTGGTTGTCATGAAAATTACCATTAACACCCTAAAGCTGTAACAGTGTAACTTGGATTTTTATCAGCTTACCTTAAAAAACACTGCTCATCAACTTGTGGGCAAGGATGGAAGGAGGAAAATGGGGGAAAGCAAAAGAAATTGTGCCTTTGTTAAAGAAGCATCATACTCACTTCCTGACTCAGGGAATTGTAACCCCTTTGTACAAGCCCTTAGTAATAACAATGAAAAAAAAACGTTGCTCAGCTCCATATCCCCTTTTGGTGTTGATCACAAAATTACATCTTTGTACATTGTGTGCTCCCAAACAAAAACTAACAATTCTTTGGACTACATAGTCTCTTAAGTTATATATAAAACCAAATGTTAGCTGGCAACCAGCTACTTGAGAGACCGAAAGCAGAGAATGTATGATTCTTCTCTTGAGACTCTGTGAAATGATAAACAGGGTGTGACTCAAGTTGTAGAGCATCAACAAAGAACAGGCAAGCCAAGCAGGGGAAAAATATGGACCAGAGTTAGACTACTACTACTTTTCAGAATTGTTGTTTTAAATGTATTAGCCTCTTAAGTAGTATAGGAAATATAGTTACAAATTGTTACAATAATTTTATAATTATATTAGCTCTTGTATCTCCCTTTACAAAGATAGTTAATTCTGTTTGGATTCAAGCATCTGGTAGGTGCTGAATAAGCACTGAACTGGCTGAATTAATGAGTGAAGAGCTCCCTGAAGATCAAGTGACCACAGGGACAGCTTCACTACCAGCTTATGGTCAAAGGCAGCCCTCCTTCCAATAGCACTCTTCTGAAGGGGCAGCAGAGGGCACTGTGCTTCTGCCACCCAGGGTCACAACAAAGTAAAAGCGGTGAGCCTGGAAACCAGCTGTCCCTGGATATGGGTGGTGGCCAGGAACTGGTGGGACTATGACTTCGTGCTGCCTGACATCCTGTATGAGGTCTGTAGCCAGGTGCCTACTCTCTGCAAGGACTTGCACCACTTGACCACTTGAACTGAGGTGAGCCAGACAAAGCTAAGAACCTACAGTCGTAAAGCTTAAGGGAAACACAGGTGCCTAAAGCTTGAGGTGAAGTCAGACTCATCTGTCACTCTCTGTTGTGTGCAGGTGTGTGTGCCAGTGAACTGGGGTGTATGAAGGGACCATCCTCGTGGCACCTCTGTCACAAGCACGGGACAGCATAAAGCATTCTAACACAGGGAACAGTCCCAGGGCATCGAACATCCATCTAACTAACCATGGATCAAGGATACCAATTGACTGCTAATAGAAAACATAAGCTAATTTTTAAAAAGTCAAGAATATTTGGCTTTTCTTCTCCTAGCTAAGACCATTGGGGATTTCATCAAACCCCTGTGTTATGAAGAGCAACTTATATCGCCCTGAAAATATTAGTGGTGGACCCTATGCTAGTGTCCCCTCCAGTGAACAGGAGTAGTGTGTGCCACAGGTCTGGTAATAGTTCCCCTTTGTGCTGCAACCACAGAAGTTAAGGCCTGGGTCCTAGGTAAACAGTGCAAGTGCTGCTCTTGTGCCCATGAAGCCTTCCTGTCCCCCAAGCTGGAACAAGGCAGCTTTCCTTGGTGCTGGCACATTTCATCTTGACTGACTTCTTTGGTGCATCAGGAACTCCTACTTTGTATGAATTCTGCAGTGTGGAATTTTTATTTTATGTTGTTGTTGTTGGTCATGAGACTTAAACTCAGGACCTAGGTGCTGTCCCTGAGTAATTTTTGCTAAAGGTTAGTAGTGCTCTACCACTTTGAGCCACAGCTCTACCTCTGTTTTTGTTTTTGCTTGTCCTGGGGCTTGAACTCAGGCCCTAGGCCTGAACTGGGGCAGGTAAGAAATTGGTGTAGCTTATAAAATGTACACAATAAATGCAGTGTTATTCTAGGGGCTGTAGTGGGGTCCAACAGCTTTTGCTGTCATTCAGCTCCCCAATGGGTGAAGAGGATCTTGCCCACCGGTCCAACTCAGAATGCCTCCGCAAGCTTCATCTCAAGACACTACCATACTGGTTCCACCCATCCAAAAGTTGAGTCAGATCCTGTCTTTATCCAAAATGTTGACATTTTGTCAGAAATTTTTGCATTCATTGAGAGTTTTGTCTGTGTGTGTGTACATGTACACACACACACGTGCAGGAGTACCAAGAGTTCAACTCAAGAGTCTTTTACTGTTGCTTGGCTTTTTCCACTTAAGGCTGACACTCTACCACTTGAGCTGGAAGTGGAGACTTTACCTTTTTGGTAGTTAAATGGAAATGAATCTAAGGATTTTTCTGCCTGGGCTGGCTTGAAGCTTCAATCCTCAGATTTCAGTCTCTTGTGTAGCTAGGATTACAGGCTTGAGCTACCAGTGCCCGGCTAATTTTGAATTTTTAAATGGTGTTAAATTATTATTTATCTATACTGGAGGATTTTGGCACCCCAGGGCAACAAGCTTTATCTCAACTTGTTTCCTGGGCTCTTTCTCCTTGGCCCTCTAGGTGGATCTACATCACAATTGACTGTGCACTGTTTGAACAGATCATCTGGAAGTCGTGGATGGTTTCTCTTCACTTGGAACAAGAAACAACTCTCCCAAGAGAATCGAGACGACACCACAGAGACTTGTTACTGGACAAGAAACAGCATAGCAAGTATTGGGTTGGCAACACAGACTGGCTGACCAAGCTCGAGGCACAGCTTCAAAGTCTCTCTGCACACAGGCAGCCCCGGCTGCTCCTTCCTCCCCTTTCTTCTGGTGCTAGATGCCTGAGGGTGGTGAGTAGATAAAGGAGCCCAGGCTATTCAGCTGTGGTTTGCATACCAGGGGATAGTGGCCCCCAGCGGTAGAGCCAACTGAACAATGAGAGCCTCTAGGCTCTTGCCCTGAGGTAGCTGGCATACTTGAGCACCTGCTAAGTGCAGGAGTGGCTTCAGGTCTTAGGACAAAACAAAACAAAACAAACAACTATTGCAGCCTGCAATAGTGCCCCAGCATGGCAGGGCAGAGGGACAGTGACCAGCACTGAAGGTGGCTGGCAAGGCAGACCAGTCTGGGTCTGAAACAGTTTTGCAGGTAGGCTGCCACCAAAGGGCAGACCAGGCCTGGCGAAGCCTCTTTGCTTGTGGCATGGTGGAGGGTGGGTGGTGAGGGAGCTGCCTGACTTCAGGAGATACACACCTCTGCATGGTCTACATCAGCATCAGGCTGGAGTTGTTCCTGCTGTTCCTGTTTGAGTCAAGGGCAATGTAGTGTATGAGGTGATAAAGCATGGCACTGCTAACAGGAGAAAGGTGGAGGGAGCCAGGGTGCATGGTGATGTCTAGGCCCAGCTTGCAGGTTGGTGGTTCTGCCATATGGCCTGGTTCCTCATGGCTTAAGATATAATTCCATGGTTCTATAAGCCACAGGCTTAAATCCTAGTTAGTAGAGCTATTAAGACAGGTTTGGACCCTAGGTCTTTGACCTAATTAATTGATCCTGTGATAAATTAATAATATGCCTAGTTGAAGGAAGTATATCACCTAAACTGCCTTGGAAAGACACACCCTGTCTCTGGCCTGCTAGCCTCTCAGCCTCTCCCAGTCCCTGGCCTTCCCACTTCTCAACTTCCAGCTACAAAGAGGTGAACAGCAGTACTTTCTCACATCCTCCTGCTGCCAAATGTGCCTCACCATAGGTCTGAGACAACAAAGCATGATTTCTCTAAAATTGTGAACCAAAATAAATCTTTCCTCCTTTAAGTAGATACACCAGGCCTTTGTCATTGGGAGGAAATGGCTGAGTGGTGCAGCTGTTCAGGTCTTCTCTGCTGAGATTCCGACCACATGCTCCCCAGCAGCTCGCCAACACCAGAGCCTTGCCAGCAGAGCAAGTTTTCACTTGTGCACTTTGCCAACATGAGGTTGTTGAAGAAGGAAAACTCACAGTGCACACCTACAGGTTCTTGGAGCATTCTTCCTCACATGTACCCCTTTTTCTGATCTTCAAAGGCTTAGGTCTGTGAACTTACTTTAATATAGAAATCAATTGAAAGGACGCCTCTTCTCGTTCAGTTGCTCATTCAAGGTTTTAGCTTTGCACAGCAAACAGGATCCTGGTGGGCAGTCCATCCATTTTGCCCCAGGTACTTGGAGATAATTCCAAAGATCCCAGAACCAGGCAATTCTAATGGCTATGTTAATCTGGGTAGATTTGAGTCAACTCTTAAATTTCCCTTCTCCATTTAAATCAGGGTGTCAGTGTCAGAAGCTGCTGCATCAATTCTCCACAGATTTAGCTACTTAAAAGAACAGAAATGGAGTCTGGTGCCAGTGGCTCATGCCTGTAATCCTAGCTACTCAGGAGGCTGAGATCTGAGAATCATGGTTCAAAGCTAGCCCAGGCAGAAAAGTGCATGAGATTCTTACCTCCAATTAACCACCAGAAAACCACAAGTGGTAGCTGATGCTCAAAGTGATAGAGTGCTAGTCTTAAGCAGAAAAAGCTCAGGGACAGCACCCAGCACTCAGACCGAGTTTATGCCCCATGACTGGCACCAAAAAAAAAAAGCAAAAACAAAGAAAGTACACAATTTATTCTAGTATGCCATCCCCAGAAGTCTCTAAAGACTGATGGGCAAGTTGCGATCTCAGCCCCATGTGCAAGGGCCCTCAGTTTAGACACATAATATCCTCTATTTTGCCAATAGCTTTTGTCTTTAAACAAAAGACTAACAATCTGTATAAGTTTTAACATTTTAAACATCACTACTTTGAAGGTCTGATGGAAGTTAATATAGACTGTTCCATAGAAAACAGTTAATATAGACTGTTCCATGATATCCTATTACAATATTGTGGATACTAATTTGTAGAACCCTTAGGTGACCACAGAATGTCACTACTCACCCCCAATATAGACTTGGGCTAAGACTCCAATTCAAAGAGTCCAGTGACCCTGACCATTTAGGGTTTAGAGTTCCTTAGAAGTGAAAGGAGACTAACTCTGTGGTAGGAGGGCCTTTCCAGTTCCCCACAGCTGTATGTTCCCTGCTAGGACAGGTACTTAGGTAAGAATAAAGGAGTGAGTTAAGGTGAGGACAAGAGCTATGTTTTCAAAGAATCACTGTCTTATTAGTGGGAATATGGCCTATTTATTTATTTTTGAAACACTAACTCAGGGCCTTATAGCTACTAGGCAAATGTTCTATTGCCTGAATTGTGCCTCCAGTTTGATTTTTTTTTCTTAGAGCAGGTGAGGGTGAGTTTACCTCATAATAGTGTCTGTCTGTCTCTCTGAAATTTAGGGGAAATACAGAAAATGTTTGGTAAAGAAGTATTATTCTTTGAATCTGTGCCAGGGAAAATTTGATTTGTTAGTTCGGATGCCTGACCACATAACCATACAGATATTCTCTCCTCTTGATTTGGATGATGTTGGACAGCTGTCAAAAACCTGCAAGAATTCCAAAAGGTAAGCCCTTAAAATGTTTTCTATTAGTGAGTATCACTTAGAATTTCAAGAAGGAAAAGAAAACTCTAACTTTAGGGAAGGAGTGCAGCTCGGTGGTAGTGTATGTTTAGCATGTATAACAGCCCTCAATTCAATGAAAAGAGTAAAAATAAGAGTAAAATAAGTTTTAAAAATTGGAGCTGGGCACCAGTGGCTCACACCTGTAATCCTACTTAGGAGGCTGAGATCTGATGATCGTGGTTTGAAGCTAGCCCAGGCAGGAACGTTCCTGAGACTCTTTTTTTTTTTTTTTTTGGTCGGCTGTGAGGCTTGCACTCTGGGCCTGGGCGCTGTCCCTCAGCTCTTCAGCTCAAGGCAAGTGCTCTACCACTTGGGCTACAGCGCCACTTCCGGTTTTCTGGTGGTGTATTGGAGATAGGAGTCTCACGGTCTCTCCTGCCCGGGCTGGCTTTGAACTGCGATCTTCAGTCTCAGCCTCCTGAGTAGCTAGGATTACAGGCGTGAGCTACCAGTGCCCGGCTCGTTCCTGAGACTCTTATCTCCAATTAACCACCAGAAAATCAGAAGTGGTGCTGTGGCTCAAGTGGTAGAGCACTAGACTTGAGTTGAAGAGCACAGGGACATGGCCTAGGCCCAGAGTTCAAGACCCATAACTGACCAAAAAAAAAAAAAAAAAAAGAGCAAAAAATTTAATTTCATATGACAAATTTTAAACACATAACCAAAAAGACTGATTTTTTTTTTCCCCTGTTGGTTGTGAGGCCTGAACTCTGGGCCTGGTCACTGTCCCTCAACTCTTCAGCTTAAGGCTAGTGCTCTACCACTTGAGCCACTGTGCCACTTCCGGCTTTTTCTGTTTATGTGGTGCATCAAACCCAGGGCACTCTACCACTGAGCCACCTTCCCAGGCCCCGATTAATTTTTCTTGTCAGTTATAGGACTTGAACTCTGGACCTGAACACTGTCCCTCAGCTCTTCAGCTCAAAGCTAGCCCTCTACCACTTGAGCCATAGCACCATTTCTGGTTTTCTGGTGGTTTATTGGAGACAAGAGTTTCTTGGCTTTTTCCTATCCAGGCTGGCTTTGAACCTCAACCCTTAGATCTCAGCCTTCTGAGTAGCTAGGTTTACAGGTGTGGGCCACCAGCACCCAGCTCCCTTATTAATTTTTATGAAGAAAAATTAGTAGAATGAAATAGCACTGTGGATTTATTTTTACTTAAAGAACAAATAAAAACCTGGCCATTTGTAAAACACAAAGTTAATATGAGAAGAAAAAAATATTACTTTTAGCAACAACAAGCCTATTATCCTGAATTTCAAAATAACCTGGATGTTGAAAATAAATAAAAACTGGGCCTGAGGTGGCTGGCTATTTAAGAGGTAGAGATCTTGAGGATAGTGGTGAGAGGGCCTTCTGGGCATAAGGTTCACAACCAATAAAATGTTCATCTTAGCCAAAATACATAGATAAATAATTACATGGTAGCATATGCTTGTCACTCCAGCTATGCACTTATGCATGTACACACACACACACACAAACACACACACACACACAGCCAAAAGGGCTAGGTATGGCTCAGGTGGTAGAATGTCAAATACAAGGCCATGAGTTCAAACCCCAATACCACCACCAAAAAAAGTAAAAGAGAAAAGCCACCAGGAATTCCAAATGCAGATTTCCCCCATCCTTCAACGGAGCTGTGGTAAGAGAGTATTAGGGAAGTCTGGGGGAAGAATAGCCTCTCGGGTTCCTTATAGTATACTTATTTCAGACATATGTCCTCATTTGGTACCTAGGTTGTGAATTCATTCGGAAATAGAATAGTTATCTTTTTATACCCAACTTGCTTCAGATTTGAAAGACAACACAATTAAAAGGCTAAAAATAATCATTCCTCATTTAGTGCTTTGGTATACTTTTCTTAAAAGCTTAAATATTAAACAAAAACTTCATTGAGTGTTAAGTGACTTAACTGCTAAATTACACAGCTAATATTCAACCGTTTGCCACAAAATACTTTATTTGTAAGATAAACAGTGGTTTATGGTAAGTTTTCTTGTTTAAGAACCGGTAAGTTTGCCGGGCGCTGGTGGCTCACGCCTGTAATCCTAGCTACTTAGGAGGCTGAGATCTGAGGATCTCGGTTCAAAGCCAGCCCAGGCAGGAAAGTCCATGAGATTCTTATCTCCAATAAACTACTTGAAAACTGGAAGTGGCGCTGTGGCTCAAGCGGTTAGAATGCTCGCTCAGGCCCAGAGTTCAAGCCCCACAACCGACCAAAAAAAAAAAAAAAAGAACCGGTAAATTGCAAGGTGCTTTCTCACTCCTTCCTCCGTCATTGGGCAAGAGTCCCTACCACAGGGCATATCTCGGGCATAACCAGTAATTGACAGACTCACTTCCCGGCTTCACGAAGTTTACCAGCGGGCAGACTAGCCCAAACTCCACATAAATGGGGAAAAGTGTTATGGAAGGGTGCCTGACCTAGCCAGGGACAGAAGCGGCCTTCTTGAGAGTGCTGTGATGGGAGCAGCTGGCCAGAGTGTAAATGGAGGCACTGGTAGTGAAAGGAGGCTGAAAACATGGTAGGCTCAGACCCTAGGAAAGACCCCAACCTGGACGATTCCTATGTGAGCTCTAAAGGGGAAAAGGGTACTACACAGAAAGAAGGATGGCAGGTACCACTGCTTTTGTTCCTGTGGCCTGAGCATCTGCAAGGAAAGTTGCCTCATTACCTTTAGACATATGTACAGCAACAGAGTGAAGAGATGCGTGGACAGATGCAGAGGTCAGAAGATAACATGGTTGCTGAGAACACAACTGGAGATGCTGGCTCAGGCCACTGGAAGATGTAGTGCCACCTGGGAAGGGATGTTAAGACAGGGAAGCTGTCACTGACTGCTGTTCGGTGTGAACAGGAACACTTATAAGAGGACTAAGACTACCCCCAGAGGACAAACTGTGGGGCAGAGGGAGACTGTGGGAAAACCAACTCCTAGGGTCCACATGAATGGAAAAGGAGAGGGCACATGCTGGAAGATTACACCGCAAGGAAGTCTGAGGCAACAAACTTGAAAACTGCAACAAAAGGAAAACTGCTACTCTCAGGATCCAGTATATGCAACCAGCTTGTGTGCTTGGGTCTACATCTTCCCATAGATTTTCTATAATACACATGCATGTATGTGTCTATACACCCTGAAAGTTCAGACTGCAAGCTTGCTCTGCACTTTGAACTTCCTCTTACATGTGGACACTTGAATGTCACAATTCCATGATGTGGAATTAGTACAGCTTAACCATTCCATTGATGGACAATTTAGGTTGTTTCTGCCCTTTCTTCTTTACAGCAAGACTGTGATGATTACTTTTCTGTCTGAGCAGGTCTATCTGTAGGATGTAGGGTTAGAGGTGAAGAACATCCCCATTTGCATTTGGGTAGACATGGACATTCATATCTCCTTTTAATGCCAGCAGAAATGGTCCAAGAGAAGAAAGGGTAAAGGCCAGGACCTTCCTACCCAGCTCCCTGAGACTGCCCACCTCTGCTCAGATCGACACAACCTGCCACACACAGGGCTTCAAGTACACAGTTGTGGGGCCTGGAAGTCTGGGTGCCAGACAATCTGGTTCCTAGCAAGAATCTCCTGGCCGGCAGATATCTTTTCACTGTGTCCTCACAGGGTAAAGAGGTGCTTTGATCTCTTCTAAGAACATGAGTCTGTGACACTAGGACCTACCATCCTGGCCACAGGTAACATGAATCAGTTTCCCAGATGAGCCCTCACTGAGGTAAGAGTGACATATATGCAGTTTGGAATGAGGGCATAATTCAATCTAAGACAGGCCCAACCTCTATACCTAGGTTGACACAACCTCCTGTGAAACCTGTCATTCCATGTTTTTGATTCTGGGAATTATGGACCTATGTGATGGCCATTCTTGACTGCGGACAATCACACTTAGCAGATTGTTCTTGACTGGTTCTAGATCCTTTGTTCTGGAAGTCTCTGGAGCAGACCTGGTAGACATGAGCACCTAACCTTCAAGGGTTCCACTCAGAGCCTACTAAACTCTACCCCTCAGGCTAAACAAGGCTTGTTCATAACTTTATTGGAACATAGCCCTACCTGTCTGTTTATAGCAACTTTTCTGCATGAGAATAATTAAAGATGACTAAAATGGCAGACACTGGTGGCTCATACCTGTAATCTTAGCTACTCAGAAGGCTGAGATCTGAGATTTGTGGTTTAAAGTCCGTAAGTCTCTTCTCTACAGTTAACTACCAAAAAGCCAGAATTGGAGCTGTAGCTCAAATAGAGTGCTACCCTTAAGCATAAAAGCTCAGAGACAGCACCCGGGCCCTGAGTTCAAGCCTCAAGACTGACGCGCGTGCACACGCGCGCGCGAACACACACACACACACACACATACACACATACACACACACACAAAAGGATTACTAAGATGTATCATGGCTATGCTATTTTTCTAAGGGTGGATTAGCTATGTTACAATTCACAGAGACCTCTGTCTCTTTTGTGATACAAGGCTTATTTACATGTGTGTCTTCCTTTTAGATATGTAATAGTGAAGAGTTCTGGGAGAAATTTAGAAACTTTACATGGGAAGCAAATTGTTGACACTAAGAAGATTGGGGTAGTTACATTCAAGAAGCTTCTAGCTTTCCACCAAAATGCAACCCAGCATAAACATGGCAAGAGAAGGCAATCAGCATTTTTCTGAGCTTAACTGAAGGGGCAAGATAAAAAGATGAAGATTGAAACTGAAATTTCACACAATAGTCACTACCATTTGACCTCACCTATATCTTAGAACTGTTTCTGAGGGGTACATTTAGTTAAGAGTGACAATGACCCAAAGATAGCCCCATATCCTGTACCTAGGTCATCTTGTCCGCCAGTAAACACCATGGTTACAGACCACAGCACATTTGTCCAAGGGAGTGGAACTATTTTCATCTAGGCAATGGCCACACTGTGCATGGAGGAGCAGCAGCAACTGTGGGTTCTACATCGAGTAAGGACTGTCAGAACGGCTAAGCATGCAGATGTGGCAGGCTCAGCTGCTGTGGCAATGGTCCAAAGACCATGAGGTAGAGGTAAGTAGAGTAAGGAGGGAGTAAGTAGAGGGAGGAGGGTGTCAGGGAGATGCAGCCCCACATACCATCTGCTTGTGGACACATAAATCCCAGAGTGGATGTTATTCTGACAATACACTAAAAAGGGCTTAGAATTCACGGACGCAGTATGAATTTTCTCATATTTGTATTTTCTACCTTCCAATGGATATCACTTTCTGTTTTGGCTAAATCATAAGTACCAGTGAGGGCAAATCTATAAAAATTCGGACTTGCAGTTGGCATGTCTCTCTAGCATTTATTGAAGTCACACGAGAAACATTCATTCCTATGGACTCCTGTCCCTGTGCCAGCCTACAGGCTGAGAGCAGTCACTGTGCCATTCCTTCTTTTCAAGGCCAGCCCCTGGTGATGGTTCACCTTCAAGCTGCTCAGGCTTCAGCCCCTTAGTGGGGCCTACCACAAGCAAGTTTGGAGGCCCATCAGTACTCCTGCAGGACAAAAAGGCAAGTCACACTCCCCAGGGATCGCAATACAAGTGAGCTAACATATACTGCTATAGCCTATGATATAGTCTGCCAAGGAGAATCAGTTCTGTGGCTAAACATCAATCCTTTTCTGTCAGAAAATCATCCCCTTTCACTGCTTTCTGAGGCAAAGGCCAGGAAGAGGAAGACTGCTGGTATTTTAAATAACTTGATGGGAAACAGAAGTTAGAATATGTGAAAATGCCACTACTCAAGCCATGAACTCTATGGACGAAGCATGAGGACATGAAATGGGACAGAACCTAGACCTCAGAAGTCTGAAGACAGATTATTTAGCACTTGAAAGGCACAACACCCAGACCTGAAGGGACTGAGTTTTAGATCTAAGAACAAAACCAGCTTCTGGTAATAAACAGCTGACCCTTGGTATCAGGAGGTTCCACATCTGCAGGTTCAACTAACTGCAGATTGAAACTATTTGGGGAAGAAAACTGCACCTGTACCAAAAACCTAGTTTTCATTTTTATTATTCCCTGAACAATACAAGGAGAGACTACTTACAGTGTTCGCATTGTGTAAGTAATCCAGAAATGTTAAAATTCTATACAGGAAGGTGTGTGGGAGTCCCATGCAGATTGTACATAATGCACTTAAGCACCAAACTTTGATACCTGTGGATCCTGGCATGGAGGAGCAATGATTCCTACCTTGAATCTGGCAGTGCCCCTTCATAAACACCACCTATAAATACTACCTATTACTTTACTATATTGGAAGTAGGACAAAAACAATGACTAAATTAAGGATATGAAGATCAACAGCCAGAACTGAGACTCAACTAGCAACAGTGGGACAGAGAAATCTCTGGACAGGACAGCCTGGAAATTTACAACCTAGGAGTAGGCTTCCTACTCATCCTTTCGGCCAGATACTTATAGGCAGCTTCTTTCCCTTGTGAGAAGTCCAGCTAATAATAAAAGTAGAGAAGGTTCAGGGGCCCTGGTTGGAATCCCTGAAGCAGAGACAGGAATGCAGGGCCAATGCACACCCTCCAGGGGACACACAGGTAAGCATCCTGAGCCACTCACTGAAGTGGTGCCACAAAAAAGGTCAGGTAGCCCAGAGGAGCTGACAAACAACCTCTCCAGTGTTCCAGAGGTCCAGAAGTCACTAAGGTCTCCAGATGCACCTGCACAGCCAGATGTAGCACCCAGCTAAAGCCCACGTTTTACAGTAAGCAAAATCCTTTTCCTGGTGAAAAGCAAGTTTGTTATCTGAGAGGAGGAGGGAGCAGATTTCATCCTGGGTTTACTTCCAGGTTTTGGTGTGCACTAGGGGAGTAAGAATGCTTTAGAAAAGCTGGGCACCAGTGACTCATGCCTGTAATCCTAGCTACTCAGGAGGCTGAGAGCTGAGAATCAGAGTTCAAAACCAGCACAGGTAGGAAAGTCTCTGAGACTTTTATCTCCAATAAACAACCAAAAAGATGTAAGTGGAGCTGTGTCTCAAATGGTAGAATACTAGCCTTGAGTAAACAAAAGCTCAAGGACAGTGCCCAGGTCCCAAATTCAAGCCCCAGGATGGCACCCTTCCACCCCTCCCTCCCCCACAAAAAAAGCTGTAGAAGACTCTGACCTTCAAAAAGTAAGGGGAGGAATGGGACCCAGATGACATCATGGTTAGATTGCTAATGTCATTGTATCAGCTGGGTGGTTTTCATCACAAAAGCTAACTCAAAGGGTGATGGAGGGGAGTCATGTGTGACAGGTAGAAATGAAAACATAGTGGCTGGGGCAGGTCTATTTCCTGGAGTTGTTCATCTTATAAAAGCCAAGCAGGACCTTGCCTTCACATCAGACCCGAGCAACCAGGCAGACTGTTCTTCTCTGTGTACTAGAACCAGCCATTGTTGAGCTCCCAGCAGCAGAAACAGCCCTGCACTGAACCTCCTCAGCTGCAGCAGCAACAGGTGAAACAGCCTTGCCAGCCTCCACCCCAGGAGCCATGCAACCCTGTTGTTCCTGAGCCCTGCCACTGCAAGGTACCTGAGCCCTGCCACTCCAAGGTGCCTGAGCCTTGCCCCTCAACAGTCACTCCAGCACCAGCTCAGCAGAAGACAAAGCAGAAGTAATGCCTGCAGCCACGCCCTTGAAGAGCCGATTGCCAGATGCGGAGCTTTCTCCTCCATAAATCCCATGTGGCCACTTGACCTTGAAATTAGCATGCTGTCAGAGTTATAATCCTTCTCCCTTTCATCCCTCCAAAAGATATCCCTTATACTCATTCTGGTGTTTTCCTGAGCCTCTAAATATGGATGAAAGTCTCACTGAGTGAGTTAGTCTTCCCATGGCTCAGGGTTCATCTGAAGAGGGATCAAGTGAATCTTCCCTGTCCTGCTCTCATTAAATCACTGTTAACTTAAAAAAAAAAAAAAAAGTAAGGGGAGGGCTGGGAATGTGGCTTAGTGGTAGAATGCTTGCCTAGCATGTATGAAGCCCTGAGTTCAATTCCTTAGTACCACATACACAGAAAAAGCCAGAAGGAGTGCTGTGGCTCAAGTGGTAGAGTGCTAGCCTTGAGCAAAAGAAACTCAGGGACAGTTCCCAGGCCCTGAGTTCAAGCCCCAGAACTGGCAAAGAATAAAAAATAATAAGACAAAAAGTGAGGCTATGTCACATGAGACCTACAAAGGCAGAGTACAACCCTGGACCTCTACAAACTCAGGCAGGCTATTCTTGATTTAATAAAATATTTCAGATTGGTAAAAGCAGCTGTGCAACTTTAAAGCACAGATGTACACTCCTGGTGCAGACTGATGGTGAGGCCGGGCCCAGGTGAACTCTGAGTGCCAAGCTGTCACCCCGTCTGCATCTGTTGTTCTTGTCCTCTCTGCTATCTCCGCAGAAGAATGTGCTCACTGGTTCCCCTTCTTCCCTCTTGTATTAAGTGAATCCTTTCCCCTGTGCTGGTTCATCTTCATTCCTGGAGAACCTGGTGGGCTTGGTGTGAGTGTTGTGCTTCCAACCATCCAGAGGGCATCTCAGTGTTTCAGGTTCTTTCTCTGACAATTCCCCAAGTCCCTCTTTATCACTGCCATCCAATGACCAGTGACCTGGCAGGAATATCCACGTGAGAGAGTTACTCATTGTCAGTCTTCTTCTACGCTCCACATAGGGGCTGTAGGAGCTGAGTTCACCACCACACTGCTGCGTCTGGCAGCAGTGGTCACATAACAAATACACTACAAACCACTGAAAAGATGAACAAACTGCAATACTGATTTATGTCATTATGCTTGAGTGACAGACAAGGAGTAAGTAAGACTCTAAGGTACTATACACAGTCTTCTAAATAGCCCTCCAAAATAAGTGCAGATGAACTTAATGAGACATTCCTTGGAGCCCAGATACATGTGTACTAAGATGGAGTCCTGTCTGCTCCAAATATAGCCAAGTTCACTGAAGTTTAATAATGTCAGATAGCTTTAAACACATACCTAAATATTAATTAACAGTAAATAATTAGCTGTTTGGTTCTTGAAGTCTTTGCCTACTTGACCTACAAGTCCATACACTCCATCTGGGGCTTGTCATCAAGCGTGGGCATCAGGCGAGACCACGAGGACGCCATGCCAGAGATGGCATCAAGTGCTGCTGTACTGTAAACAATGACACAAAAACACTGTGTACAAACCTCAGGGTACAAGATCATGGAAGTGGTAATGGAGTGAGGGGCAAGAGCCCTGGGTTGGGCAAGCTTGGCTGTGAGTTGCAGATGGAATGTTGTGGCAAGGGGCCTTATCTGCTCTTTGCACCAATAAGTTCACCCCATGGAGTCACCTATGAGCAGGGAAAGAGACAAGACCAGGAGGAAGCAGGTCCACAGAGAAAAATCATAGCACTTAAGAACTGGATATCCCTGAAAGAGATTGAAATATACAATTCTAGATAACTGAATTTTTAAATAACAGATAACTGTAGGTGACTGGAAGAACAAATAGGTACAAAAATTTCAAAACAGGGGAAAACAACAGACCTGTAAAAACCTATGCAGGAAGAGAGACTGGGAGAGCAGATAAAGACCTCAGTGCAGATGAGGAGCTAGGAGAGGAAAAGCTAATGGGTGAAAGAAGAGTTCACACAGGCAACAGTTGAAGAATAGAGAAACTTCTTGATTTAAAGGTAGATGTGATTGTACAGTCAACATTTACAAAGATCTTGGCATGACTAATGGGAAACAACTGCTATCATATCCTGACAATGCTTCCAGATCCCAAGTCTAAAGTGAGGTCTATACACTCACTGATGATGTGACTTCATGATGAAGGTCGTAGAAATGAGGCATGCTCACTTCTCCCTGGGCACTTCTGGTGGGTTCTCCAGGGGCTTGACTTTCAAGGTTGTACAGGGGGTATATGTCTCCTGTTTTTCATCTCCAGTACACATTTCTTCACCTTTTTGTTTTGGTTTCTCTGTGGTTGGTTCCTCTCCCTTTTCTGGTTTCTTAAGAAGCTGAGAAATTTTAACATTGGTAAAATATTAGTCAAGAGCATGTTACAAAAATAACTTGCCTAAATGGTTAAAAATATGAGCCTAAATGTTTGAATAACAACATAATTTAATTTGTAAGTTCAAAATATTTTTTAAATTATTTATTATTGTTTTTAGAGGTGATGTACAGAGGGTTGACCTTTATATACATAGGTGATAACTACATTTCTTTTCTTTTGCCTAGTGTCACCTGTACCCTCAGTGTCTCATTCTCTCCCTTCCACCTCCACCCATGAGTTGCTTGAGAAACCAAGTTTTTTGATATGCAGTTAATCAAGGACATATTTATAGTTATGAAAAGTATGTAGGTCTATTAATGTTATGGTATTTATAGCAATAATAGAGGATTACAAAATAAAATGTGCACTATCATTTGATTTTGATTTACATGTCAGTCTCCACATATACAATGCTAAATGGGGCTATACTCTGAAAAACACAATTAGGTGATTTCATCCTTGTGCCAAGGTGAGTGCCTTTACACAAAGTTATTAGAGGAGGTAATCTCACATCCCTGTTGATAGTTCACAGGTTCGTGTGTTGGGCACTTGTTCCTGCTGGTACTGTTTGTGGAGGAAATAGACCACTGGGGTGGGTCCTTGGAGGCTGAATCTTGACCTGGCTCTTCCTGAATTCTGTTCTGTTTGCCATGAGATGAGTAGTTTTGTAGGCTTTATTACATACTCTTACCACCAGGATTTTTAAAAACATATGATACCTTTAATTCAGGAATTTAATATGCTATCCAAGGGTCAGAGTTTCCAAGGAAGTGCTCATGTGTGAATGTATTTTACATTTTAGAATAAATAAAAAGCAGTATGCTGGTGACACTATGATGTCTTGCCTCATGACAGACAGGCCCAGAATCAACAGTCAAAGACTGAACTGAAATCTCTGAAACTGTAAGGCAGATAAATCCTTCTATCATTTGTTTTCTCAGATATTTTGTTTACAGTGCTGCAAAAGTAATTAATACAGTTGGATATCTGTGGCTCACACCTGTAATCCTAGCTACTTAGGAGGCTGAAATCTAAGGATCACAGTTTGAAGCCAGTCAAGGTAGCAAAGTCCGTGAGACTCTTATCTCCACTAAACTACCAAAAAAAGACAGAAGTGGAGCTGTAGCTCAAGTGGTAGGGTGCTAGTCTTGAGCATAAAAGCTCAGGGAATGAGCCCAGCCTCAAAGTTCAAGCCCCAGGACTGGCAAAAAATAACAACAACATGGCTCGGAAGGTGGCTCAGTAGTAGAGTGCTTGCCTTGCATGCATGAAGACCTGGGTTCGATTCCTCAGCACCATATTAGCAGAAAAAGCTGGAAGTGGCATTGTAGCTCAAGTGGTAGAGCGCTAGCCTTGAGCTAAAGATCTCAGGGACAGCGCCCAGAGTTCAGGCCCCACGACTGACCAAAAAAGAAAAACCAACAACAATAAAAGTAACAAATATAGTCATCATACGGCAGTCAAAGTACCCACACAAGCACAAGCACACTGAATCCATCTGAGGACACTACAACACATGGACTAGTTCATCTTTAAGAGGCAGAACTGACTTTCATCTGTGGATTCCAGTTCCTCCAGAATAAGTATTTTGTAACAAGAAAAAAAAATTAAAGGTTTACACTGATAATTTTTACAACAGTTTATAGGCCTTTAAAATATTTTAGCTGACATTATAGAGGTTTTAATGGCTTTTCTAAATAACTTGCAGAAGAACACTTTTGACAAAAATGACTTTGAGAATGTAAAACAGACAATGAGTTAGCTAGTATTTGCAAACCTATGGCCATAAGATTTACAAAATGTATTCCGATTTTTCCCTGTTTATGAAGTAAGAGTTGAAATCCTCTGTTCCTCTGCCTCCCAAGTGCTGGGATTATAGGCATGCACCATTATGCTTGGCTCAGAGTCATATTTCTATAATGACAAGAACTTCCATAACATTAAGGTCCCATTTCACTAGCTTTCATCCAGGAGACTGTTACAGGAAATAAAAGCTGTGCTATGGAGAGTGATGCTTATTTACCTCTCAAACGAGCAAACACACTGATCTGAGCAGTTTCCCAAGGAAGACCTGTTTCCCTCTTACCTCTGTGTTCTTACAGACTTGGTTGGGTTTCTCAACTTCATCAATGCTATCAAAGTTTAAAATAATCAATGTAGCTGAGTGCTGGTGGTTCATGCCTGTAATCCTAGTTACTCAGGAGGCTGAGATCTGATCATGGTTCAAAGCCAGCCTGGGCAGGAAAGCCCATGAGACTCTTATCCCCAATTAACCATGAGAAAACTGGAAGTGGTGCTGTGACTCAAGCCCTATGAGACACACACACATTAATGTACACCTGCACCTAAATTCTGATTCGAGTCAGTGAAAAAGAACTACTGTGGGTGGTGTTTGGGGTCTCATGGCTATACTGGTCACCTTGTGACCTACTTTTATCTTTGAAATAGGTAGGACTGAGCCCCACTGTGGGACTTGTATCTCACAGGCTCCAAGAAATATACTTTTGCACAAATGCCCCTTCAGGAGCTACGCTGTGGTCATTGGTGCTGTTCATCAGATGTTTGCGCTTTCCTTCTGAGAAGGTAGCTATAGAACTTGTTCTGGCCAGAGATGTGTGCAGGGTAAAATTCATCACTCCATGTGTAAACCTGAAGAACTTATATGTAATTTACCTCATTGTACATTATTTCCCCACCCTAAAGATGGTGTAGGTTCGTCAAGATAGGACCTCTGTCAGCTGAGGTCTCTGAAAATCCATCATGAGCAACAGGCCACTTGTCAAGGGAAAGACTACACATGACAAGCAATGTACTTTGGTCAGGCTGAGCCAATGAGATTTTTGGACCACTAGTTACTGCAGCATACACTGCCAGTCTTAGTATCTGACCAGCTTCCAGTCTGGTCCTGTGATTCTGTGGGATATTATATAGAAACTGTACTCTCCATCAGTGGCCCTATGGGAAAGAATATTTCAGAACAAAGTCTCAGAGGAAGCTTTGTTTCCTCAAGAAGCCATTATATTTTCTCCTCACAGAAACAAAGAAGTATGTTTCTAATCAGGTCTCCCATTCTGGACATACATGTGGCACAAGTTTCTCTTTCCTAGTGTCTTAACATTTTACTTCTTTTCCTAACACAGTATAATCTTATTGAACTCCTGTATTAGATTGATTGTGTTGTGAGGTGAAACTGTACTAGGCTGAAGTCTTAATAAGGTAGTAAGAAGACAAGGACTCATTCCAATTCTGGCCAATATGTGTTATGCAGAATAAAATTCCTTCAACCTGTGTGAATGAATGGTCGGCCACAGGAGAAGCTTGTCAAGAGAATAAAACCTAAGGCTTCTGCAGCCAAAGAATGCTGAGTCCCAGGACTGAAACCATACATAAAAAGGCTGAGCTGGTGGCTACAGTCAGGAAATTTTGGAAGTGATACACCCATTACCCGTGCCTTCTACTCACATTGGTCCACATAGCTTGTCCATATAGCATAGCAGAACTACTGTTGAGAAAGGAAAAGTGAAGGGCTTCATCAAAATTACCTTAATCCTTACTTCTTTCTCAGTTTTCTTTTGCTTATCTGCTTCTTTTCTTTTATATCTTTCTTCTTCCCTTCTTTTTCTTTTTTCTTCCTCCCGCAAGCGTTTTTTTTCTAATTCCCTCCTCCTCCGTTCTTCTCTCTTTTCTTCTCGAATTCTCTAAATGTATAGGCAAATACATGGATAAATATTCTGGTTGGAAATTCAGACACAGAAGGTCAGTCACCATGTAAAATGTCATACCTACCTGCTTTTCTAATTTTCTATTCTTAATATATTCCAAAAGAGGTGTGGTTCTTCTAGCTAAAACACACACAAAAAATATAATGTATCACATGTAACTTCTAAAATGAGGTATTTTGTTTATTTACTTATTTATTGTCAGTTGTGGGGCTTGAACTCAGCCTGGGCACCGTCCCTGAGCTCTTTTACTCAAGACTAGTGCTCTACTACTTTGAGCCACAGCACCACTTCGTTTTTGAGTGGTTAATTGGAGATAAGAGTCTCATGGGGACTTTTCAGCTCAGGCTGGCTTTGAACCATGATCTCAGCCTCTTGAGTAGCTAGGATTACAGGTGTGAGCCACCAGTGCCCAGCGAGATTTATTTTCAATACTTGCTTTCAAGTTAATCTTTAGAATAATTAGGGGAAGACTTTATTTGTATTTATGCAAATCTATCCAGCACCTATATGGGGAGCTGTTATCCCATTACTTTAATTCAAGTAGTTTTTGGAGGCATCAAAAATTTTGTATCTTATGAAGGGTAGATGAGAACCTTGTACACAGAATATGAACAACCATATAACTAACACTAACTCAACAAACATAATAAGCATTATCACCTAGAGCATACTGCTACATACAGGCACTATACTGAGTGTTTTTACACTTGGTATCTCATGAAAACCTATGAAGTTCCAGAAGGCAGTTCATACCAAGTTTTACAGCTGTTCTCCGATCTGTCTACTCCAAAGACCCTGAATACATCAGCTTCTGTCAATATAAGCTTGTTACAATTCCATTTAACTCTTACTCATTAGACTTGTTCTTGAGACTTCACTGAAGGCCAGAAGCTAAGTGAAAAACAAACAAAAAATGGGCAACTGCTATGAACTGCTTGATAAAAATTCTAATGCAATGGGAAGAAACAGGAACCACAGAAACGGGCTCCATAGCCTAGCCTGTAATAAAGTAAATGCTAACCTAACAACTAGTGAACTTGAGTCCCTGGCACTTCATTTAACTAGTATTACCTGTGCAACATATACTAAGCAAGATGCTGAAGCTGACAGAAGAGGGCAAAGGCCCTCCACAGGAATGCAGCAAATGGTTTGTCTCAAAACCACCCCATAGTGACAGACCCCATCCAAAAGAATACTTAAATGGAGTAAAACACAGAAGAGCACAGGAGGTGAGTTCTAAAAACAATATCTAAATTGCTTTTGCTAACTCTTCTTAATTGCCATGATCCTCAGCTGGGTGCTGGTGGCTCACGCCTGTAATCAGGAGGCTGAGATCTGAGGATTGCGGTTCAAAGCCAGCCAGAGCAGGAAAATCCGTGAGACTCTTATTTCCAATAAACCACCAGAAAACTGGAAGTGGTGCTGTGGCTCAAGTGGTAGAGCACTCGCCTTGAGCTAAAGAGCTGAGGGACAGCGCCCAGGCCCAGAATTCAAGCCCCATGACCAACCAAAAAAAAAAAAAAATTTGCCATGCTCCTAACACTATTTCTCTCCACCTTCCCCAAGTCCACCATTAGCTAATCTGTTCAAACCAAATCACTAGCATCTTTAGTGCTTTCTCTCCCCTATCTCCTACAACCAATCCATCCATCATCTACTGGAAGTCTATTTAACTTCCAAAACAAATGCTACATCTGTCAGTCTAGTATGAGCAACTCATCCTGGGGAGCAAGAACCTCCCAGCGTTGCTCTTGGCAGAATGAATAAATCAGCCCATGCCACTCCCCAAAAGGAATCCCAACCCCTCTGCCCAGACACCAGGCCAATACTAGTGTTCCCCATCCTGCTCCAACCATGTAAGCTTACTTGCTACTCCTACAAAGCTCCAGCTTCAGGCCTGCTTGTTTATTTAACAAATACTTGGTTCCTAAGCTTCTCAATCCTGTGACTATGAAGATGAAAACGTGGTTCTGCTGGGCAAAGTGGGGAGATGCATGGAGCAGCGAGATCGAATGCTGTCAACAGTGTGACTGTTGAAGGGTGAGCAGGATCTAGCTGTGAGGCAGGAGGTAGAGCCTTGTGGTGGAACACACAATCAATAGAGAAGGCAGACCCCATGTGGGATGAAGGCATCAAGCCTGGTGATGAATGAAAATGCTCTACATCTACGCAGGGGAGTTCTGGCGACTGTAATAGGACATAAAAATTTCTAAAACACACGACTTTTGGGAGAAGAGCAAAAGGTTGGATTCAGACGCGATCTAGTACATTCACAGTGGTATAGCTGGAGACCAAAGATTGAATTCAAACCAGATTCTATGGTCCTGCTAGGTTGTAATGTTGGTTTGTTTTGCAACTGATGGGGTTGATATTCTTTTGAATGGCAGGAAGGTAGCTCCTTCTTCTTTTCTTTTTCTTTTTGTCTGTCATGGGGCTTGAACTCTGGGGCTGGCACTGTCCCTCAGCTCTTCAGCTCAAGACAAGCACTCTACCACTTGAGCCACAGCGCTACTTCTGGTTTTCTGGTGGTTTACTGGAGATAAGAGTCTCATGCACTTTCCTACCTGGGCTGGCTTTGAGCTGCAGTCCTCAGATCTAAGCCTCCTGAGTAGCTAGGATTACAGGCGTGGGCCAACAGCGCCTAGCTGAAGGTGGCTTCTTATGTGAAGAAAGCATTTCATCTCTATGGGATCCTAATACTTAACCACAACTGCTCTTTCCAAAAACCCCTGACTCAGCTCTGTGACACAAACCCCTCCTGATACCAGAAAGCACATATACGTGTTCATCAGAAGTACTGTTGCCTAAAACAAAGTGATCACTGGAAACTCAAGACATTCCATCAACAAAGACTCAGAAGTAGTGTCCTAAGCTGACATCCTTTTGTTAAAATTAGAAAATACATTTCTGCCAAGCCTGCAACAAACTGAGATTTTACTATTGTCATAAAAAGGAAAATTAGGCACCAGTGGCTCACACCTGTAATCCTACCTACTCAGAATGCTGAGGCCTGAGGCTCTTGGTTTAAAGTCAGCTCATGAGACTCTTATCTCCAATTAACCACTCAAAAACCAAAGTAGTGCTGTGGCTCAAATGGTAGAGTGCTAGCCTTGAGCACAAAGAGGCAGGGGGACAATGCTCAGGCCCTGAGTTCAAGCCCTACAACCAGCAACAAAAATAAATTTAAAAATTTTTTTAAAATAAAAGAAAAATTAAGTTCATTCTCCATAACCAAGCATCTCAGTAAATAAAGAAAAAAGTATGAGAAAAACAGACCAAAGAGTTCTCTTGTCTTTGCCTCTATCTCCCCTAGAAGTGTCTCAGGATTGGCACTGGTTTTCTCTTCCTCCACACTGTACATTTCCAAAAACTGTTTATAATCTGGATCTGTAAGTATGAAAAAGAAAAAAATGAAAAAAAACAAACATTTTTTTTTGGTCGGTTGTGGGACTTGAACTCTGGGCTTAGGAGCTATCCCTCAGCTCTTCAGCTCAAGGCAAGCGCTCTACCGCTTGAGCCAAAGCGCCACTTCCAGTTTTCTAGTGGTTTATTGGAGACAAGAGTCTCACGACTTTCCTTGCCCGGGCTGGCTTTGAACCTTGATCCTCAGATCTCAGCCTCTTGAGTAGCTAGGATTACAGGCGTGAGCCACCGGTGCCCAGCTATAAACATATTTCTCCCCAACTACATGAGTGGAATATTTGATCAAGGCATTAAACGTGGTGGCTCTCAATCCAGCATGGAAAAAGGCTCACCGTCTTCGATACTTCCAGTCTTGGTATCCTTCTTCTTCAGCTTCTTTTTGGCTATCTTCTGGAAGGGAGCAAACTCCACCACTGCAGGATACTCCAGGCCTTGAACCAAGACACATTCCAAACACTCATTAATCTGAAACTCTACTATGTTCACTTGGAAAATGACATCTAACTTATTAAAGGATGGTGATAAGACAAACTATAGGAGGAGTAATGTTTATTAAATCAAATGACTTATCATGAAGTTATGACATGCCTGGACACATTGAAAACATCAAACTTCTCATTTTTATAGGGGTATGTCTTACACCTCAATAGGCCCAAACAACTTATCAAAGGAATACTTGAAGTTATTCTTAAATATTCTTTATTTTAAAAGGTTAATTCTAGTATCAATCTGTTATATACGCTCAAGGAAATGACTGCACTTACAAGCATGAGAAAAACTGAGAAGAGTATATATCTCATGCTTTTTACAATATCTATTTTAATTTAAAAAATGAAAAAGGTCTTTGTTGTTATGATGGTGGGGAGGACACACAGAGAATGTTCACTGTGACAATCTATTATACTCTTCATCAATGTGTGGAATATTTCCACCTCAGTGACAAACCCACTGAGCAGTCATTTTCAATCATGTCAGTAATATTCAGAAGATTCTGACAATTCTCATATAGAATACATTTTGTAGTTAATTTCAACTATCCAGAATAATGAGAATGAGAAAGATAAAGGCATTCTATTGGCAGGGACAAAGCCAATTCCTTTCTAGATGCCCACAGTGTCAGTACATGATAAATAGGTAAATACCAATGACATGGCAGTTGACAGTCCCTCATTTCAAAACCTGATTACAAAGTACAAAAATTCAAATAATACAGACACAGAAACACACACAAAGGAAATACAACAGAGGGTCCAGAAAACTCCTTTAATAAATGGTTAAATGATTTTCAGCAAAATGCCAGGGCCATCAATAGGGAACGATATTTCAAACGAATTGTGCTGAGAAAACGACATCTACAATACAAGAGGAGGAAGTTGGATCCTTATCTATTAACACAAAAATCAATTAAAAGAACAATAAACTCTTAGGGAAAAAAAAAGAGCACGGAAAAAAAAGAACAAGGAAAAGCCCTATAACTTTACATTTGCCAAACTTTTCACAAATGTAACAACAAACTTTACTATGTCAAGATAACTCCCATGCATCAAAAGACACAACTACATTGAGTGTAGTGACACATGCCCATTAATCTCAGCTACTTAGGAGACACAGGCAGGAGGATTTAAAGATGCAGGCCAGGGGCTGGGAAGATGGCTCAGTGGTAGAGTGCGTGCCTTGCATGCATGAGGCCCTGGGTTTGATTCCTCAGCACCACATAAGCAGAAAAAGCTGGAAGTGGCGCTTTGGCTCAAGTGGTAGGGCGCTAGCCTTGAGCTGAAGAACTGAGGGACAGTGCTCAGGCCCAGAGTTCAGGCCCCATAACTGACAAAAAAAATTAAAAAAAATAAAAAAATAAAGATGCAGGCCAGCCTAGGCAAATTTAGCAAGACCCTATCTCAAAAACAAATAAAAATAAAAGGTCTGAGGATATATCTAAAGTGGTATGGAATTTTCATAGTGAGCAAAAGTCCCTGACTTCAATCTCTAATGCTGAAAAAAATAAAGATATAATCAATAGAATAAAAAGGTAACCTATGGGAGAAGGTATTTGCAAAAAATACATCCGTTAAGAGTTCAATATCCAGGATATGAGGAATCCCTGTAATTCAACAATAAGAAAATAAGCAATTCTATTAAGAAATGGACAAGCTGGGCACTGGTAGCTTATGCCTGTAATCCTAGCTACTCAGGAGGCTGAGATCTGAGGATCGTGATTCAAAGCCAGCCCAGGCAGAAAAGTCCCTGTGAGACTCTTATCTCCAAATAACCACTCAAAAACCAGAAGTGGCAGTAGCTCAAACTGGTAGCAAAGAGCTGAGGGACAGTGCCCAGGCCCTGAGTTCAAGTCTCACAAACAAAAAGGAAAGAAAGAAAGAACGAAAGAAAGAAAGGAAGGAAGGAAGGAAGGAAGGAAGGAAGGAAGGAAGAAGGAAGGAAGGAAGGAAGGAAGGAAGGGACAAAGATGTGTAAGCACACAAAAAATGAGTTTCCATCATACAACAGAATACTAGTCAGCACTGAAAAGGAAGGAAATGCTATAATATGCTATGACACAGATGAACCTGGAAGACATTATGCTAAATGCAATGAGCCAGTCCCAAAGACAAACATGTGTGATTCCATTAACATAAGGTATATAGAACAATCAATTTCAAGCTGGGCGATGGTGGTTCATGCCTGTAATCTCAGCTACTCAGGAGGTTGAGATCTGTGAGGATCATGGTTCAAAGCCAGTCCAGGCAGAAAAGTCCTCCAGACTCTTATCTCCAATTCACCACCAGAAAACTGGAAGTGGTACTGTGGCTCAAGTGGTAGAGCTCTCGTCTTGAGCTAAAGGCCCAGAGTTCAAGCCCCATGACCAAAAAAAATAAAAAATAAAAAAAAAATTCAACTTCATACAATAGAACTAAAAAGTACAATGGAATTACAGGGAGCTGGAAGAAGAGAATGGGGAATTAGTGTTAAATTGGTACTGGGTTAGCTTTGCAAGATGCAAGTAAGTCTTGGTTATTGGTTGTAGGAGATATATATATATATATATATAGTCAACATAAGTAGTGTCAAGTACAGTTAACTATTCATTAACACAAAGAAAAAACGGGGTTGTGAGCACAGGCCAAGTAACAGAGCACTTAGTTAACAAGCATGAGTCCATAGTACCACCACACACACACACACACACACACAAAAGAGAAATTTTTAAAAAGGAAAAGATAACATATTTTGCTATGAGTATTTTACCAATACTTTAAAAAAGATAAAGGAAAGGTAGGTACTGAGCAATTAACAGGAAAATCAAATCGTTTCCGCATTAAACTTGCTACTCTTCACTATTCTCAAACTCTATTTCTTAGCTTTTAGTTAATCACTCTAACAATCTTTTCAAGTTTGTAACCCCTTCGTGGAAGAAGGAGAAACACTGCTAGGTTATGGAGGTGGTAATGGGAAGAGGTTGGCTGGGCATCAGAGACAGAAAATAGCTTGTTGTAAAAGGTCTACAAACTTGACAGCAGAGACTACATCATAGGACAGTCCGAAAATCATCAAAGCAGACCCAGAATATATAGGGAAGTGTACCTGTTTCCCTATAGGGAAGACTGCTTAATGCTCATGATGACTAATGTTCATGACCTCAACCATTTCCAAAACATTATTAAAAAGTGTACAACCTTGAAGAGTACTCTTTACATTACAAGGGTAGATTAAGTATTGAGCACACTTCAGAATATTTTTATCAATCATGAGTAAAATAGTTCAGATTTAGAATACAAAAGGTTCATTTATTCAGAAAACTCACTTAAAAAATTCACATTCCACAATGATGCAACACAATATTTATGGAAATTTTATAACTTTATTTCTAATGTAAATATATGGCACAGTAAGAATAAAAATTTATGATACTTAAATGTGTCTAAGAACTTTTTTCTTTTTTGTTGGTTATGGGCTTGAACTCTGGGCTTCAGTGCTGTCCCTGAGCTCTTCAGCTCAAAGCGAGCATTCTACCACTAGAGCCACAGTGCCACTTCCAGTTTTCTGGTGGTTGATTGGAGATAAGAGTCTCATGGATTTTGCTGCCTAGGCTAGATTTGAACCTGGGTCCTCAGATCTCAGCCTCCTTAGTAGGTAGGATTACAGGTGTGAGCCACCAGAAACAGACTAGAGCTTCTTAGTTAAAATCCACAAATATTCTAGCCTAACTTCAATAGATACAGATTATGATAAAGAAATTAATAACCAATAATCTAACCTTTATTGCCAATGAAGATATATCCATCAAAACGGTCTCTGAACAGAAGAATGTCATCAGGATTTCTAAAATTAATGTATGCTCTTGAGTAGAGATGAGGATAAAGACTGAAATTTGAGATAGCAGTAAAAAATGATTAGAAAAATGTAGGGCTTTAATTTTACCAGTCTTGCCTTTTCTGGCTACAGCAAACTCTTCAGACAAAACATTATTGCTAAACAATCATCTCTCAGTTAATTATAACAATTTCCATATTCTTCAGCAAAAACAAAAGTGAAAATAAACATAAGCAAACCATTAACTAGTATTTTTGTTTATTCAAAAGAGACAATTTAGGTCAGGTTCCTCACTGTACAGAGCCAGACTTCACATCTGGACAAAGGCCAGATAATTCAGAGGTCATTCCTGGTGCATCAGGACTAGAATGATATGTGATTGAACTTACTCATCATAAGAATGTTCCCTGTGGGAGATTCTGATTTAGATCACTATCAGGTGCTTCACGGGTAGTGTGGGACTACAGGAAAAATGAATCCTCCTCTACATCAGAAGAGCCATTCCTTTCACAGGCAGCAACATTCAGTAGATTTCACAGAAAAGCTCAGAAAATGGGTATTTACTGAGGGTGTAGTAAAAGTCCTCTTCTGTTTCTGAACTTCAGTCATCTCAAAGTTATCTGTATCTTTTTAAAACGGCATCTATGTTTAACAATTACTTTTCTTTTCTTTTTTTTTTTTGTCAGTCATGGGGCTTGAACTCTGGGCTTGGGTGCTGTCCCAGCACTCTTCAGCTCAAGGCAAGCGCTCTACCACTTGAGCCACAGCGCCACTTCCGGTTCTCTAGTGATTTATTGGGGATAAGAGTCTCACAGACTTTTCTGCCTGGGCTGGCTTTGAACTGAGATCCTCAGACCTCAGCCTCCTGAGTAGCTAGGATTACAGGCGTGAGCCACTGGCACCAGTCAACAATTACTTTTCTTTGAATAGACATTATTGCTACAGTCCAAAGGAAAATCTAGGATTGCCATGAGTGAAAATCGAAATCAGTATACTCTGGCTGTGTTACCACCTTCCACATCGTGCTTTACAACTACCCTAACTAGAGGGATCGGGAAGAGCTGAAAGCAGGGCCCTGGGGTCTGTCATCTGCTCGGCCAGAGCCTTGGGGTCTATCACCTGCTCAGCCAGGGCTTTGCGGTCTCTCACCTACTCGTGCAGGGCCCTAGGGTCTGTTACTTGCTCATCTTGGGCCTTGGGGTCTGTCACCCACTTTTCCAGGGCCTTGGGGTCTGTCATCTGCTCCTCCAAGACCTTGGGTCTGTCACCTGCTCATCCTGGGACTTGGGTCTGTCACCCGCTCATGCAGGGCCCTGGGGTCTGTCACTTGCTCATCCAGGGCCTTGGGGTCTGTCACCCGCTCGTCCCAGGGCTTTGGGGTCTGTCACCTGCTCCTGCAGGGCCCTGGGGTCTGTCACCCACTCAGCCAGGTCCTTGGGGTCTGTCACCCGCTTGGCCAGGGCCTGGGGTCTGTCACCTGCTCCTCCCAGGGCCTTGGGGTCTATCACCTGCTCGATCAGGGCCTTGGGTCTGTCACCCACTCCTGCAGGGTCCTGGGGCCTGTCACCTGCTCATCCAGGACCTTGGGGTCTATCACCCATTTGGCCAGGGCTTTGGGGTCTGTCACCCACTTGTCCAGGGCCTTGGGCTGTCACCTGCTCATCCTGGGCCTTGGGTCTGTCACCTGCTCTTGCAGGACCTGGGGTCTGTCACCTGCTCATGCAGGGTCTCGGGGTCTGTCACCCACTCAGCCAGGGCCTTGGGATCTATCACCCGCTTGTTCAGGGCCTTGGGGGTCTGTCACCCACTCGGCCAGGGCCTGGGGTCTGCCACCTGCTCTTCCCAGGGCCTTGGGGACTGTTACCTGCTTGTCCAAGGCCTTGGGTCTGTCACCCACTTGGCCAGGGCCTTGGGTCTATCACCCGCTCATCCAGGGCCTTGAGGCCCTGCTCGTCCAAGGCCTTGGGTCTGTCACCCGTTCATGCAGGTTCTGGGGTCTGTCACCTACTTGTCCAGGGCCTTAGGTCTGTTATCTGCTCGTGCAAGGCCTTGGGGTATGTCACCCACTCGTCCAGGGCCCTGGAGTCTGTCACCTGCTCTTCTAGGACCTTGGGGTCAGTCACCTGCTCGGCCAGGGTCTTGGGGTCTGTCACCTGCTCGTCCAGAGCCTTCCCTCTGTGCAGTGTTAAGACAGGTGTTGGGTATGACGCTTGAACACTTTTGCCAAGAATGGAAGGAAAGGCCGGGTGGAGGGGCTGGTGACAAGCACTCCACACTCCATGCAGCTCGGGACGAAGCCACCCACGGAAAGGGGCGCACGGCCCCAGGAGCGGCGGGGCCAGGGCTGGGGGCCGGTTCGGCCCGTCCCTCTCTACCGCCACTGTCTTCCAGCCCTCACCTGACGTCCGCGGCGACCACCTCGAAGTAATCGTGTGCCGGCAGCGGCCGCAGCAGCTCCTCCAGTCGCTCCTTGGTGAGGCCGGGGGGCAGCCGACGGAGGACAACCTGGGGCGGCGCGGGCCAGTCACGCGCGCCCTATGCGGAGGGGCCTAGAGAACCGCCAGGCCCGGGGCTCCAGAGCGCCCACACCGGGCAGCGTACTCCGCGCCCGCGGGTGGGCGTCACCGCCGCGGCCCCGCCCCGGAGCCGACCCCGCCCTGGGATTGCCCCGCCCCGTCCCTGGGCCCCGCCCGCTCCTCCCTAGGTGAGCCCGTTTCCCCCCAACTCCCCAAGTTGCCCAAGGCCGGCCTCCACGCCTTCCAGCCCCGCCCCGAGCCGGCCCAACCCCGGGATAGCCCCGAGCCAGCCCCGCCCCCACCCTGGGCCCCGCCCTCCTCCCGAGGTGGGCCTGTTTTCCCCACTCCCCAAGTCGCTCCAGGCCGGCCTCCCGCCCCACCCCGTTTGTTTTGGGTCACCCTCCCCGCACCAAGTGTTCCCGCCCGGTCCCCCACCTTGCTCAAAGTCGTCCTCTTCTCCTCGCGAGGTTTGCCGGCTCCGCTCCCACAGCCAGACGACGAGGGCGGAGGTGTTTCAGGCTCCCGCCGCGGCGACTCACGGGGCAACTGAGCCTCCGCGGCCAGCAACTTCTCTCTTCCACTTGGACCCCGCGCGGTAGCTGTCGCGGCCAAGCCACCAGTCCGCTCCTTCTCCGAGCGCATCTCGCAGCTCCGCGGCGCACCAGCAGCAGCCGCGCGGGAACGAAACCTCGCGAGAACTCGGCCTCCACGCCACGCCCCTCCCAGCACCGCCCCTTCCGCCGCGGCGACCACCTCGGAGTAATCGTGTGCCAGCAGCGGTCCAGTCCTCCCTGCTCTCGGTGCTGGAGGGGGTGCTCTCGTCGGTCCAGGCTGGGCGGGGGGACGGGGTGCCTAGGCCGGCCCGCGCTGGCCTGGCCTCAGACTAGACGTCCAGGAGGGTCCTGAGGAAGAGCGGACCCGGTGGACTGGGAACATGGTGGGCAGCGGTGCTGTCAGTCCGCGGTGGAGGCGCGGCCTCGCCCGTTACCATTGGAGCTGTGCAGAGGGGCCGCTCCGGAGGTCGGGCTTCACTCGCCGTCCCACCCAGCGCGATGTCGGATACGACGGCCCTTCCTTTCCTCACTTGCCCCCACTCCATATCCCGGCATGGGCTTTGATACCGAGGAGTTACGCCCTTGTGTTGCTCCCTATCTGCAGCCTCCTCCAGTCAGTCCGTGTGTCCGTGAGTTGTCTGTGTCCAAGCCCAGTCGAGAAGACCCGCGCCCTCATAGGAGTCTGACTTAACATTCTCGGTTGTTAGTCCATCCATTTTCCCAATGGATAAAACGCATAAGGATATGTTCCATGTTTTCTCGATCCACTCATCTACTGTAGGACATCTAGGCTGTTTTCATAGCTCAGCTGTTGTGAATACTGCAGCAATGAACATGGACATGCAAGTGTCTTTGCCATATCCTAACTTGTAATGCCCGAGAGTATGGTATGACTGGATCATAGGGTAGTTTTTGGTTTTCTCTCGGTCATGGGGCTTGAACTCTGGGCCTGGGCGCTGTCCCTCAGCTCTTCAGCTCAAGGGGAGTGCTCTACCACTTGAGCCATAGTGCCACTTCCAGTTCTCAGGTGGGTAATTGGAGATGAAAGTCACCGGGACTTTCCTGCCCAAGCTGGCTTTGAACCATGATCCTCAGATCTCAGCCTCCTTAGTGGCTAGGGTTATAGGCGTGAGCTACCAGTGCCCCACCATAGGGTAGTTTTTTTTTTTTTTATTACTTTTCTGATCAATCTCCAAACCACCTTCCAGAGTGGTTGTACTGTTATATTTTCACCAAGAGTACAATAGGGTTCCTTTTAGCCCACATCCTGACTTGTAATATTCTAGGTAAATGCCTAAGAATGGTATGGCTGGATCATAGGGTAATTCCGTTTGTTTTTTGAGGAGTCTCCAAACTGCCTTCCAGAGTGGTTGTAGAAGTTCACATTCTCACCAACAATGCGGTAGCCCCAGCCCCCCTCCGCATCCCTCCCACATCCCTGCAAGTATTTGTGATCCAATTCTTGATGCTGGCAAATCTTACTAGAGCAAGATGATGATGTTTCCTTTATGGCTATGGATTGTTGACCATTTCCTCATGTGTTTTATTGGCTGTTCTTTTTCTTCTGAGTTTTTATTTAGTTTCTTTGCCCATTTATCAGTTGTGTTATTAATTCTGGAGAGGGTTAATTTCCTGAGTTCCTTGTATAATTTGGATATAATGCTCTTGTTGGATATGTAGTTGGTAAAGATCTTCCCCCAGTCTGTTGGCTATCTTTTTAGATTAGTAACTACATCCTTTGCTATGCAGAAACTTTTTAGCTTGAAGTAATTCCATTTGCCGAGTCTCTCCTATTTGCTGTGCCCCTGGAACTCTTTTCAAAAACAGTTTCTGCTTATGCTTTTAAGTTCTGTTTTTCCTACTCCATCTCGTAGTACTTTCAAAGTTTTAGGTCTAATGTTGAAGTCTCTAATCCACTTTTGAGTTTTCTGTACATGGTAACAGAGACCCAATTTTAGTTTTCTACAAATGGACATCCAGTTTTCCCAACAATTACTCAAGAGGCTCTTTTCTCAAATATGTTTTTTGCTCCCTTATCAAGTAGCAGATGACTATTTCTGCGTCTTCTAGTCTATTCCATTGGCCTTCAGACCTGTTTTTGTGCAATGTTTGTCTATAATGCCCCCTTTCCTATTTTCCTCACTTTATCCACATTCTCCCAGGATTCTTTTCATGCCAGTATTGGCACAAAATTTCTCCTGCTGGTCCTGGAGCCTGAACTCAGGTCCCGGGCTCTGGCCTTGAGCTTTTGTACCCACTTCAGCCACAGCTCCACTTCTGTCATTAAATGGAGATAGTATCTCCCACTTTCCTGCCCTAGCTAGCTTCAAACCACCATCCTCAGATCTCAGCCTCCTGAGTAGCTAAAATTATAGGAAATGAGCCATCGGTGACCATCTCAGCCTGTTTTTTTTTTTTTGTTAACTGGAAAATAGTAGTGTCTTGGATTTCCTGCCTGTACTGGCTTCAAACTGCAGTCCTCATATCTCAGCCTTCTAAGTGGCTAAGTTTACAGGCTTGAGCCACCAACACTCAGCTCCTATGAGCTCTTAAGCACAAAAGAAACTAGAAATAACTGAGGCCTTAAGAGACTCATAATCTGGAAATCCAGGCTTGATAGCTCCATCAGTGTTCATCCTTGCAGTTGAAATGTGACATTTTAAATGAGCTGAAAGAATCAAAGCCAATTCTCAAATGACCCAACAGCAGATTCTCTAAAATCTCAGAAAGGTGTCCAGTTATTGTTAGGAAGCTAGTAGAAATATCCAGTTTATATGAGCTCACTACTTCAGAGTGATCAGTTATGTACAAAAGCTCTGATTGCTTATTATCTATTTGAAAAGAAAATGGAGTTGCCAGATAAAATCTAATACATGATCGAGGACAGAGATAAGGGCAGTTGAGCCTGATAAAAACAAAACATATGTACAAAAGCTCTGATTGCTTATTATCTATTTGAAAAGAAAATGGAGTTGCCAGATAAAATCTAATACATGATCGAGGACAGAGATAAGGGCAGTTGAGCCTGATAAAAACATAAGCTAGATTTAATGGAATGTTTTAGCAGTGTTTAGACATGGGACACGTACACACCTTTTGTACATACGGTGCATACCTTCTCTTTCCAGTTTCCAACCATTACTTAAGTTGAACAATCTGAAGCAGGATTTTTTTAGTTCCAATGTTTCTAGATTGGGAAGTGGAATTCTGATACCTTTATCTCACATCCACTGAAACATTTTTGCAACAAAAGATTCCTTTATTAAATAATCAGCCAAGATATTCCCAAATTACCAAATGGAGAGAAGAATAGCGTCCCCAGTCTTTATTAGCCACACCACTGTGAAGGTATGTCACCTAGTATCTCCTGCTCTCCTTTTGGAAACCAAGTTGTTCTGTCTCTCGTTTGGGACCACCTCCACCCTCAGCTCAAGGGCATGATAGGATGCATATTTCTTGTTGAGGTAAACCAGAAAAATGCCTAGTTAGCTACCCCAATAGGCAATGTTTTAAGATATTTGTAGTTCTTCAGATTACTGCAAGGAACAGTTCTGAAAAGTGATTTCATACAAATGAATTTTAGGGGACTGGGAATGTGGCTTTAGTGGTAGCGTGGCATGAAGCCCCAGGTTCAATTCCTCACATAAACAGAAAAACCTGCAAGTGGTGCTGTGACTCAACTGGTAGGTAGTGCTAACCTTAAGCAAAAGAAACTCAGGGACAGTGCCAGGCCCTGAGTTCAAGCCCCAGGACTGGCTGGCAAACACACACACATACACACCATTAAACATAAAATTTTAGAATTCAGATGATAATTCCTTAAAACTTTAATTTCAAGATTCAGCAAATGCTCCTAATAATGCTTATGACTTCACATAAAAACTGTTAACATAGGACTGGGAAGGTGGCTCAGTGGTAGAGTGCTTGCCTTACGTGCATGAGGCCCTTGGTTTGATTCCTCAGCACCACATAAACAGAAAAAGCCGAAGTGGCACTGTGGCTCAAGTGATAGAACACTAGCCTTGAGCTAAAGAGCTGAGGGACAGTGCCTAGGCCCAGAGTTCACACCCTACAACCGGCACACAAAAAAAAGAAAAAAATCCTGTGTAATATAGATGACCTACTTTCCCACTTACTACCCAGCCTGTTCCAAATGGTTTGTATTACGTAAGCACAGAATTTTAACCTAAAGCAGTAAAGCACACAAAATGTTAGGGTGAAAACAGCACCTAAGTGGTTCTACCCTTGAGCTAGATTAGATAGCTAAAAACATGCTTGTGATAAAGCCTGTAATAACAGGTGCTCAATGAAGAAAATTGCTCAGGCAGACAATATAGAATAAGTTCATCTTAACTATTAACATTTTTTTTAGTGTAATTATTTGATTACTCTAAATAAAAGCATGTATGATGTCTGTGATCCAAAAAAGCCACTAAAATAAATAAAAGACAATCTTCAACAATGATGGCAGAAAATGAAATAAAGTGAAGAAATTGAAGCACTCTGTGTTTGATAAAGCAGTAGCAATAGTACTATTAGTGGCTCTGCACTTCATCACGTGTTAATAGTTCACAAGAAGAGGTGAGAATGATCAATGAAGCAGCTACTGATAATGGTCCAGTACACTATGAAGAGTTGTACAAATAACAGCACAGTGAAAAACACTACAAAAAAAACCTTGTTTGAAGCTGAGTGCCAGCGGCCCACGCCTATAATCCTAGCTATTCAGGAGGCTGAGATCTAAGGATCACGGTTCAAAGCCAGCCTGAGCAGAAAAGTCGGTGAGAGACTCATTTCCAATTAACCATCTGAAAACCAGAAGTGGTGCTGTGGCTCAAGTGGTAGAGTGCTTGCCTTGAGCTGAAGAGGTGAGGGACCCTCCTGCATAACAGATGTGGTTGGTTAAACTCAAAAGTATTCTTTTAAGGAACTGTCAGTATGTGGTTGGTTTGTAGACCTGCAATTGTATGTGGACTACAGACAGTAAAGAACATGTACTTTAAAGTTACACTACTACAACTATATTATCCAAGTACTTATACAGTATTTTCTGGTACTTCTGGACTTGTACTAGAAATATTTTGGTTTAAACTTTGTTTTAGCCACTTGAAATCTGCTTATTGCTCAATAATGCCTCAGATTGATTCCAAATGGCATTTTCTAACTTAAAAATTAAACACCCTTCCTTTCCCCCCCAAAACCACCTGCTTTTGTAATTTTGTTGGACAGATGTGGTTCTACAGCTCTAGTGATGGTGCAGCTGTGGTGAGCACGATACCTGCCCAACTGGTACCGACCATGCATGTTATGGTCTGACTATGAAATGTAGGTCTACCCAATGACCTTCATTGGGGGAGATAGGTAATTTAGGAGATGAAAAGTAGGTCACTAGAAATATACCTTTGAAGGTTGTGCCTGGTCCCAAGACCCTTATTCTCTGCATCCTGGCATTGCATCATATGCTCCACCAAGCCCTCCTTGCCATAATGGACTGAAACCATTAAAACAGCCAAAAGAAGTAATTTCTCAGCCAGGCACTAGTGGCTCACATCTGTAATCCTAGCTGCTCAGGAGGCTAGAGCTGAGGTCACAGTTCAAAGCCAGACCAGGCAGAAAATTCCCTATGAAACTCTTATCTCCAATTAAACCACTCTAAAACCGGAAGTGGAGCTGTGGCTCAAAGTGGCAGAGTACCAGCCTTGAGCAAAAGAGCTCAGGGACAGTATACAGGCCCTGAGTTCAAGCCCCATGACTGACCAAAACAAAATTTCTCCCTCAAGTTTTCTCTGGTAATTTGTCACAGCAACAAGAAAGCAAACTGAAACCATGTCCTGCCCTACTGGTTCCAAGGGACCATCGCACATGCAGGACTTAATTGTAACCCCCCAAGCAATGGTGGTTTTTCCAGCAATAGCTGTGAGGATATTGAGTCACACACACACACATTTTTTTTTAAGATACAGACATTTAAGGTAAGCTGGCAGGTCATAGGCTGGTCAGAGATAATATAACAGCAATTCAGTAAATACATAAAGAATATGGATTTTGCAAAAACAATCTGGAAATTAATTGGGTGACTGTAGCTCTTCACAAATAACAAAAGCAGAAATCCCTAAGGAGGGGATTTGGTATCCAGTTATTACAATAAAATATTCAAAATGACTATCTCAAAACTACAAAGCTTACAAACTGAGAAATATGGCTGGCACATACACATACACACACACACACACACACACACACACACACACACACACAATTGACACAAAATATTACTGAGGAAAGCCAGAAATTGTAATTACAAGTTTAGGTATACTTATAAGGATATGAAGCCCCGAGTCTGTGGCTCTTGCCTGTAATCCTAGCTACTAAGATGGCAGAGATCTGAAGATTGTGGTTCAAAGCCATCCCAGGCTAGAAAAGTCAGTGAGACTCTTATCTCCAATTAACCACCCCAAAAAGCCAAATGTAGAGCTGTGGCTCAAATGTAAGAGTGATACCCTTGAGCACAAAAGCTCAGAAACAGTGACCAGGCCCTAAGTTCAAGCCCAGAACTGGCATATACACATGGAAACTATGGAAACCATGGAAACCATAGACAATTCAGGGCACCAGAAGAGTGGGATATAAATAGAAATTGCTTTTCATTTTCAGTTCCTATGTTCTCTTCATCCATCACAAGTTCTGGAACTAAAAAGCATAAAAACCACAGGAGGAGTTCAGCAGCAGAATGAGAAGACAAAACAGAACCCACAAACATGAAGACAACTGAAGTTACTCAGTGTGAGAAGTAGAAATGAGGAAAAATAAAACAGATCCATGTGACACCCTTAAACTTACCAACATATACAATGCACTGATCTCAAGAGAAAGATAAGGCAGAAAAAAATATGTAAAGAAATAATGGCTGAAAACTACCCAAATATAATAAAGACATTCAAGAATCCCAACTGCAAGCAGGGTAAACAAGACGAAGAGTTCCACACTGATTTCCAGGTGTGATGGCTTACACCTGTGGTAAGGAGGCAGCTATCAAGAAGTCTGAAGGCAGCTCAAAAAAAAAAAGTGGGATACCATCTCAGCTAGATGTGGTAGTTTGTGCCTGTGTTCCCAAGTATGCAGAAACCCTAGGTCTAGGTCTAAAGCTGGTCCCAAGCAAATACGTGAGAACTTATCTGAAAAATTAAGACAAAAAAATTGATCAGGGGCATAGGATCAAGAGGTAGAGGTGCTTGCCTACTAGTATGAGGCTCTGCAAAAAAAAAAGGTCCACACTGAATAATGTTACTTAAATTTTCAAAAGACAAATCAGGAACCTTAAAATAAGAGAAGCAACAGCTCACGTGTGAAAGGATCCTCAGTAATTTGGCGCTGACTTTTCAGATGCCATGGAGGCCAGGCCAGAGCTGGCTGTCATTTAAGCGGCTGATAAAAAGAAAAAAAAAAAAATCAGGTGAGAATTCTATATTCAGTGAAATTAACCATGAATGAAAACAAAATTAGCCATTCTCAGATAAAGAGAAGAAGGTGTCCTATTCTGCAAGAATAAGAAATACTACTGGGGTGGTGGTAAGAGGTCAGCTCATTTGCAGTGCCTGCCCCATGTGGGAGATCCTGGGCTCCATTTCCAGCACTGAAAAGGGGAGGGAAAGAAATAATGCGAAAGCAACTCCTTCACATAAAACACAAGGTTACTAGGCAGAAATTCAGAGTCATATGAGGACAATGGTAAAGGTAACTGTGCAGGTAAATTTGAAAACAAGTATGCTTTTGGTTTGTACTCTTTTTTGGGGGAGGGGGAGTGAGGGTGGACGGTGAACCCTGCAGCTCAAACTCTAGGCTTGGATGCGGTCCCTTAGCTCATTTTTGCTCAAGGCCAGCATTCTACCCCTTGATCCACAGTGCCACTTCCAGCTTTTTCTGTGATGAATTGGAGATAGGCTGGCTTCAAACCTCGATCCTCAGATCTCTCTGCCTCCTGGGTAGGTAGGATTATAGGCATGAGCCACTGGTGCCCGGCTGTACTATTTTCCTGTAAGACTTAAAAGGCAAGTGATAAGACAGCAATTATAATTGTTAAGGGCAAACAATGTACACACAGGAAGTCCTCTTTGATCATGACATGTTAAAGGTAGAGGCAGGGATCTGAATAGCAGGGATCTGAATAGCAGCAGAAAGTTTTTACAATACTGAAACTAAATTGACTTAGGTTAAGGTGTTATACCCTACAAGGTAACCATCAAGAAAAACCTAAAAATGTGCAAGGAAGCATAAGAAAAAGTACCAAAAAAAGTATAATAAAAAAATCAAGTGAGACAAAAAAAAAAAGGATCTGGGGGAAAAATGGAGTTTTGTTAGCAACATACCAATGTCAATCTCTTAGCCATAACAACTTATCACTATAACAAAAGATATTAATGGAGAAACAAGGCATGTTTTCTATAAATCCAAAATTATTCCAAAATAGATACAGGTTAGGAGAGAAAAAGACATAATGGACAGTTTACCTCTTTATTCAGCTACATATAACCAAAAATCAGAACACACCTGCTGTAGATCCTGTCTCTTAAGGCAAGGCCCCTGGTCCTAAATGTGGAGATATAGTTTGGATTCACGTTAAAAAGCAGGAAATCCTTGGGATGTGGCAAGGACATGAGGAAAAACTGACACAGCACGTGAAAGCCCGGGACTAGTACCTGGGTCACGTGCTATGATCTGACATAGATGTCTCTAACATCATGTCACTTTCATTCATTTCAATTTCAAAGGTTTCTTCCAAGGAAGGTCTGGAATCTGGAGTTTTCCTGGAGTTTTCCAGTGGTGCAAGTCCTGTTTCTTCTGTAGTCTGTTTTTCTACTTCAAATTCTCTGAAATCCCACGGAGGTGAAATAATGTTTTTCAGTGTCTTCATTGTATGTACATCAAAGTCATAACACTTTAATTTGTCTTTAATGTCTGCTCCTAAAAAGAATTGAAGTAAGAAATTCCATCATTGAACTAACATTTCCATCATTATACCATTTAAATCAAACTACTTTTTTTTCTTTTTTGGTCAGTCATGGGGCTTGAACTCTGGGCCTAGGCACTGTCCCTGAGGTCCTTCAGCTCAAGTGAGTAGTCTACCACTTGAGCCACAGTGCCACTTCCAGTTTTCTAGTGGTTTATTGGAGCTAAGAGTCTCTCGGACTTTCCTGCCTTGGCTGGCTTTGAACTGCAATCCTTAGATCTCAGCCACCTGAGTAGCTAGGATTACAGACGCGAGCCACCGGCGCCTGGCCTTAAACTACTTTTAAGGTAGATAAAAGGACTCTCTACAAGAGAGAAGGAAAAGAATGCCCATTTCTTTCATTTGCTACTATTTTTGTCATTCTCCCAACCCCGTCATGGGGCTTAAACTCAGGGCCTGATGCTATCCCTGAGCATTTCTGCTTAAGGCTAGTACTCTACCACTTCAGCCACAACTCCACTTCTGGTTTTCTGGTGGTGAACGGGAGGTAAGTGTCTCATGGACTTTACTGCCTGGGCTGGCTCTGAACCACAATCCTCAGATCTCATTCTCCTGAATAGCTAGGATCACAGTGTGAGCCACCACCACCCAGCTATTTGCTACTATTTTAAAGGAAGCACATGCAGGTGTGGTTCTCAAGTGGCTTCACAGCTACCTGTTTACAAAGCCCCCTGAATACTGGATGAAGCATGTAGGCAACTTTTCCTCCCTGTCCCAAGCAAGAACCATCTGTGGAGCTGGATTCTAGTAGTTCATGCCTGTAATCCTCAGGAGGCTGAGACCTCTTACCAGCTCAAGTGGTAGAGTATGTATGAGCCATCAGCAAGGAAGACATGAGCAAGTACAAGACTCTCTATGTCTGTTTGGAATGGTACTGTTCTACTGCTCATGGAAGCCACAATACATTTCCCACATGCCAACCTTCTGGACAGGTCAGAACCAATACATTGCATCCAATGATTTCTGACATTACCTGAGAATTTCATGCAATACACCTTAGTAGGTTTGAGGTACTTATCCTTTCAGGATGAGGTACTTTTGACAGATAATGACTACAAACCTCCTGAAGGCAAAACACGCAGTGAACAATAACCTGGCAATCTGGGACCACTTCCTCAAGGACAGAGAAAAACTATTCCGCTCCAGGAGGCATTTCCAGCCCTGGCTTAGCTTCACATTTGAGCCCAACAGGTCTCCCAGAACAAATGAGGAACTTGTGATAGCTGATCTTGACAGATAATTTGGACTGGGAAGTGCCTGGCTGATTAGTAAAGCACACCTCTGGAAGTGTTTGTGAGGGGATTTAGAGAGGATTAACTAGGTAAGAACCAACTTAAGTTAGTAACACTATAGGCTGGGGGCCTAGATGGAATAAAAGGGAGAAGAAAAAAAGCCAGGAGTTCAGACATCCACTCTACTTCCTGGCCAGCACATGTAACTGCTCTGGCCCTGAGAGCCCCATGGATAATCAAAACAAATTCCAAAGAGACCAGCAGAGCACTCCCAATGACCCAAACACTACACATTGTTGTTTGAAGCCACATTTTTAGAGTTGTTATGTAAGAAGCAACTGTAATGGATAACTTTAGTAGTATGCTAAACAGTGTTTGTGAAATTGTACCCATTTATAGCCCCTTAAATCACACAGAATCTCCAGTTGTTCTACGTTAACCCAATGCTAAGTATTGTCACAAAGTATGATTCAGGCATTCTGAAGGATGTGTGGCAATTTGTCACTAGAATGCCAACTCCATTCCCAAACAAGTAAATGCTGCTGCTGAGTGCCTTTATGCTCTATAATCAGATGCCCTCTTTGTAAAGCTCCTCTTCAAGCACACGCATGCTTGCATGTACATGTGCACACATGCACTATTCCTGCGCTTAGGACCTGGGTGTTGTCTCTGAGCTCTTTTACTCAATGCTAGCACCCTACCACTTGAGCCACAGCTCCATTTCCAGCTGTTTTGGTGGTTAATTAGAGGTAAGTCTCAAGGATTTTCCTGCAAACCACAATCCTCAGAATTTAGCCTTCTGAGCTACAGAGCCAGTTGTTTTTTTGGTGCCAGTCTTGGGGTTTGAACTCTGGGCATGGGCACTATCACTGAGCTTTTTCTCAAGGCAATTGCTCTATCACTGGAGCCACAGTCCCACTTTTGTTTTGGGGGGCAGTCAATTCAAAGTAAGAATCATGGACTTTCCTGCCTGGGTTGGCTTTGAACCATGATGAGAGGATTACAAGGGTAAGCCACTGGCACCTGGCCTGGCTGAGGTACTTTGTTCCATCTTTTCTAAGCAACCTCTATGATTCGGTGTCCCAGACATGAATCCCCTGTGTCCTGAGCCACGTCTCCCTGTCAATGCCATGTCTTATAACAGAATTTTTAGTTAACGAAAGTTCTTAGTGATATTAAATATCAATTGGTCATTTTTCCCACTGAACATATTTTACATTCTTAAATCTTTGCCTACACTAGATCTCAAGATTTCATCTCAATGTGCCCTTTTGAATCTTAAGAAACTCCACAAATACATCAAATCTATTCAAACCTACCCTATTATTGTTACAAAAATAAGGGTTATATGCCACTGAAAGTAAATTCAAGGCACCTAATGTCAAGATTACTATTATTTTGTGCCACATATTACAAAATAGGAAGGCCAGAACCCTTCACTTACTAGAAAGTATCTATTTTTTGTTGGTTGTGGGGCTTGAACTCTGGGCCTGGGCGCTGTCCCTGAGCTCTTCAGCTCAAGGCAAGTGCTCTACCACTTGAGCCACAGTGCCACTTCCAGGTTTCAGGTGGTTAATTGGAGATTAGAGTCTTACAGATGTTCCTACCTGGGCTGGCTTTGAATCACAATCCTCAGATCTAAGTCTCCTGAGTAGCCAGGATGACCAATATGAGCCACTGGCGCCTGGCTTAGAAAATATCTTCAAGATTGGTTTACTATTTAAGTAGACTAACTCCTCTGTATCACAATGAGTCACACACACTCTGTTAACAGCGTTCTGTGTGCACCAAGTTCTCAACATGAAATGAGTCACTAGCTTCCATTAACACTTCCCCAACAAAGAATGCAACCTGATTCCAGGAAGGTTCTAGAAGCGTTGGCTCTTGTCCTCTATGATCCTGAGTATACCAGAATATGAAGAAGGCAGGGTTGAAAGCCCTACAATGGGAGGATCTGCCATCCTAGCACAAGTGAGTCTATAACAGATCATCAACCCAAATGAGCATCTGCCAATGACAGCTATCTGAGAAAACCCAGAACCTCTTGACATCACTGTTAGAATGTTGGAATGATAAATCTAGAATCTTGGATTAAAACTTAAGAATCTCAAACAGATATACAGTAATTGAAAATGAAGAATACAATGCCAGTAAGAGTGATTATTATCTTACCAATATAAGCTTCAGAATCACCAATGTACATTTCAATGCAATGACCAAGCATTGTAACAGAAAAGGTATCATCTCGCCTAAGACCAAGGGCCTGCCAAGAGAGATTGAGCATGATTATCAAAAACGTAGTACATTCTCTCCTCTTTAAAAATACTCCCACGCAGATTCATTTCAAAGTATTTCAGGGGATCCAGGGTGGGATGATGACAGTATTGATGGGGATACAGCTGTAAGACTGAGATTGATGAGAGGGGGTGATGGTCAAAGAGGTTCATCATACTATTCCATTGGCAAACTTGAATTCTATTCAAGAGCTTAAAATGCTGTGTTTCCACCAAGTGTATACTCTGACACTTAGTAAATTATATGATACTCAAAATATACATAGTTGAAAGATATAAGACAAGAAAACTTGCATTGTCATAGCTCAAGATACTCACAGGGACACCTTTAAGACTCTATGTACAGAGGGAAAAAGAGTGAGCAAATACAGTCATTATATTCAATGTACATTATGTAAAAACAGAAGTATGTAACGAGGTTAGGGATGGAATGAAGATGGGGAGAACAATGGAAGAAGTAATACTGATCAAGATGCACTGTACTTATCATGTGACCTGTGGAATTGAAACCTTGTTTGTACAACCACTTAAGTTTTTTAAAAGATTCCATGTAGCCTGAAAATCTCTAATTAGTCCTTGAAAATGATTTATGAGCATATCACTGATGATTTACTTTGGAACTATTATAGTACCATATTTTTTATCTTCGCAACTACATGAGTTAATTGATTCTCTGGCCCATATTTTCCCTCAAATTCTTGTATTTCTGAACCTGGAATACCTTACAACTAATCGCTTTTTATTGCTGCTGTCACCAGCCACAGCTGTGAAACAGGGTCTTCCTCCTGCATGGTTGGCCTGGTGGTCAGATGACACAAGTAGAGATATGTGAATTATGGTAATTGTCCAAAACCCTCCCTTAATAGGCTGAGAGGGGTTTCAGAGCAATGTGCAAAGCAGGAATCTACTGTTGAGAAGAGACCCAAACTCAATAATGGACATGTGACACTAAGACACTCTCTTGGGAAGACAGGAACACTGACTGTGGCTTGAAAACTGAAACCATTTATTCACTTATATTTTCTTCTGATATATTACAGTGATCCCCAGTTTAAAAAAAAAAATCTATGTCTATATAAGAGTATTTTCTCTAAGTGCAAAAAAAATTAAATGACAGAAAAGTAATTATGTTGGATTTATTTTATTTTTTTGTCAGTCATGGGGCTTGAACTCCTGGCCTGGGTGCTGTCCCTCAGCTCTTTAGCTCAAGGCCAGCGCTCTACCACTTGAGCCACAGCACCACTTCCGATTTTCTGGTGGTTTATTGGAGGTAAGAATCTATTTATAGACTTTCCTGCCCAGACTGGGTTTGAACCATGATCCTCAGGATCTCAGCCTCCTGAGTAGCTAGAATTACAGGCGTGAGCCACCAGCACCGAGCTAATTATGTTGGATTTTAACTGGTGGTATCTTTTTCTTTATGGTCCCGGTACTGGTACTGATTTGTGGTGTCTTGGCTTTGATGAAATATGTTTCAGGACTAAGGAAAGATTCTTTCCTCGTAATGAATGAAAAGATTATTCTATAAAAGTGATTTAGTAAGTTAATTCTAAGAGTCTTGAGTACAAAGACAGTTCCCAAAGGCCATCACTGGGAATGGTGGGTGTTTGTTTTATTCTGTCCGTCCTGGGGCTTTAACTCCAGGCCTGGGCGCTGTCCTTGTCCTCGTTTTGCTGGAGGCCAGTGTTCTACTACTTGAGCTACAGCACTACTTCTGGTTTTCTGGTGGTTAAATGGAGATAAGAGTCTCATAAACTTCCTGCATGGACTGGCTTTGAACTGTAATTCTCAGATCTCAGCCACCAGAGTAGTTAGGATTACAGGCATGAGCTACCAGCGCCCAGCTGGGAATGCATTTTTCTGTGCTCCCTGCCTGGACAAGATACCCAATAGAGTTGAATGACAAGTACCACTGGGTACTTGCTCATCTCACTGCATACTGACCAGTTTCATCACATTTCTTTCTAAATTGACAAATACTACATAACATGTATATACTTTTCTCTGCAAATAAAAGAATGATGTTGCCTGAAGAAGTTTAATGCTATAAAAAAAGAAAATCTTGCTTAGAAAATATCTTTTCAAAAGAAGGGCGAATATTAATCACATTCAAAACTGAGTATAAATAGAAGACATACTGTGTGGAAATAGTCCACAGCATTTTCAAAGTTGCCCATTAGGCTATGGATATATCCTATGGCAGAATAGGTGGATGCATTTTGAGGAATTAATACCAATGCTTGCCGGTGGTAATCCAACGCCTCTGCATATTTTCTGTTGAGAGAAGACAGGGTGGGGAAGGGAAATGAAGGATAGAGACAAGGGTAAGGAAAGGGGTAGAGAAAATCATTATTGGACACAATAAAAGTACTACATTTCTAGGTTTAGGGTGCATATCATCTATATAAACATGGAGGAAACTTTCTGTTAGAGTAGCAGTCTAGACTGGTAACTATTTCCATACTTATTTTATGGATGTACAACACTAAGAAATGTATTTTTCTGGTATGTACCTTCAGCCAGCTGTGGGCACTCTCACTCAGATCTGCTATATTCTTTTTTTTGAGAAGACCCAACCAGAAGCTTGTTCCCAGCTCCCTGCCTGAGCTTCATCACTTGCCACCTTCTCCTATGACATAATTCTCCTACATCAGGACAGGTGAAAGCAGCCAAGAAGTTTTGTTTTAAGATCCCAAAATAACTTAGACCAGCATTCCCCAAAGTTCTGTAGAGTACTTGTTCTGTGAAATCTTCTATGGGGGAAAAAAATTATATTCAAAGTCTAGCAATTACTATAGTTCATAACACATAGTAAAGATCAAAGAAATCCTACAACAAAAATTGTTTTCCTTTTGAAAATACAATTCAATGATTTTAAAACTATTCCCTTCTTGTACTATATACAAAGGCTTTCTCTGCCCCTAAACATGTTAAATCTTGATTAACCTAGTTTCCAAGACACACAGGACGATCTTCAGATGTTATCTGCTTACCGTACAATGGAATCTCTGGGGGGAAAATAGCTAAATAGGAACATAGCTTTAATTAGATCCTATTATCCAAGATTTTCTAAATCACCTTTCAACACTGAATTTTTTAACTTAAAAAGGGAGCCACTGTTACAATTCTCAAAGTTTCTAAAAGTACCCAGAGATAAACAATAAAACAATGAATTTGATGCTGCTTCTCTCTAAGCAATCAAGTACAAGAAGGCTGAAGAATGTGATGAAATAAAAATACAAAAAGACCACTCATGTAAACTATGTTGGAGACATGCTCAAGTGGTTAAGAATACTTGCTTAACAAGTACAAAGCCCTGAGTTCAAACCCTGGTATTTTTTTTTTCAGTTCAAGTTAACTTTTAGTCAAAGTTATTTCTGAAAATGCTCCATTGCACTTACTTAAGTTTTCTGCAGACATGTCCCAAATTGTTCAACAAAGGTTCCCATTTGTCAACTGTTACCTAAAACATAGCAACATCAAACCCATGAGTTACACACATAATTGTTCACTTTGTTTGCCTGAGTCTTTTCATGTCCTGAAAACAGCAAGCTGGGCTCTCTGCTGGTAATGTGCTTCTGCACAGCAGAAGCAGGGAATCTGCTGGCTTACCCTCATTTCCTCCCCACTAGATGACACCTGCTAAATATTCTATGTACTTATTTAGCACAATGTGTCAAGAGTCCATGCAATGCTAAAGGAGTAATTGTGTGCCTGCAGCCCAGAACCCTTTCTGAAACAGCGCATCTTCCTTATCAGCCAGCCTACTAAAAATATTTCTACTTGGAAATGTTATAGCACTTTAATTCAATATAGCTCTTTTTAGTCATTCCAACTCCCTAAACTCATCATCTGAGTGCCCTACCAGCCAGTCAACAGGAACAAGTCATCCTAACCCCACTAAAACTCTAGGGTTTGCTCATTCTACCTCTTAGACATAAGTCTAACAGTGTAACCCTCCACTTCCAATTAACAGAAGTATGTTCTGGACCTCCACCTTAGAAGCCATATGACTACATACAATCCCTCTCTTCCCTCTCCAGGATAAGTTCAAATTCCCTAATATGGTTTTCAGAGTCCTTAATGACCCACACTTAACTTTCCCTCCTCATTTTTTGCCATTTTTTCATGAAGTTAAAACCGAAAGCATATCAAATCAGTTTCCACCTTTGCACAAGTGATTTTCTACATCTTAAATATTTAGTTCTTCCTTGCTTTTGCCTTGGTGATACGTAATCACTCAGGAATGAAGTGTTCAGTGTACCCCAAGCCCTTCTTGATGACCCTCATGTCTGAGTAAACTAACCTAAATGGTACCTGCATTTTCTTAATAATATAACATCACTGTAGCCAACATTAACTTGTATTCCCCAATAGAGCTGAGAGCAGAAAATATCAAACTAGTTCCTGCTATATCCAATGCCTAGCTTAGACCCTAGAATGGCTGGCACTCAGTAAGCATGTGTCACCTAAAAAAAGGGTTTCTATTGCTGTGAACAAATGTCTTACATGAGCACTTCTTAACCCACTTAACATTTGGTATGGTTTATAACTAAAGGCAAACAGTATTTTCTCACTCCCCCCCCCCTTTTTTTTTTTTTTTGCCAGTCCTGGGGCTTAAATTCTGGGCCTCAGTGCTGTCCCAAGCTTCTTTTGCTCAAGGCTAGTGCTCTACAACTTGAGCCACAGCACCACTTCTGGCTTTTTCTGAGTAATTTATTAGAGGTAAGAGTCTCATAGACTTTCCTGTTTGGACTGGCTTCAGTCCATAATCCTCAGACTTAGCCTGAGTAGCTAGGAGTACAGGTGTGAGCCACCAGCACCTGGTGGTCCTTTATGTAACTTTTTTTTTTTGTCAGTCCTGGGGCTTGAACTCAGGGCCTGGGCAGTCTCTAAGCTTCTTTTGCTCAAGGCTAGCACACTACCAAGTGAGCCACAGCACCATTTCTGGCTTTTTCTGTGTATATAGTACTGAGGAATTGAACCCAGGGCTTCATGCATGCTAGACAATCACTCTACCAGTAAGTCACATTACCAGTCCTCCTTTATGTAACTTTTTTTGTTTTTGTTTTGCCAGTCTTGGGTCTTGTGAACTCAGGGCCTGGGTGTTGTCCCTGAGTTGCTTTTGCTCAAGGCTAGCATGGTACCATTTGAGCCACAGCACCACTTCCAGCTTTTTCTATGTATGTGGTATTGAGGAATCGGACCCAGGGCTTCATTCATGCTAGGCAAGCACTCTACCACTGAGCCATATTCCCAGCCCTCCTTTATATAACTTTTAATGGGCACTCTGATACGTTAATTGTGCTTTTACACAGAAAGCATGATGTTTAAGACTGTGAAGTATCTCTGAAATAAAAATAGTTGCAACTTTATGTGTTGCTCTGGAACACACTTTTCAAACCTTTTTGTGAATGAAAATCATATGGGGATATTGCTAAATTGCAATTTTGAGTCAGTAAACATGAAATTCTGTACTTGTGGCTGCCGGCTTCCAGGCAGGCCAGTCTGAATAGCAAGATGTTCAATTCTTTGAAAATTTCACTGTGTTGAATGACAACCCTATTTAAACACAGTAGGATTTCCAGAACCACCCAAAACTCAGCTGAAGAAAAGCCTGCTTATATGTAGACATAAATATACATACATGCTATACACAGATAACAAACAGAAATACAATATAAATTTGTAAATTCAGATGGCAATATAAGACCAAAATAAGTAAAACTGAGTCTATGGGGATAGGCAGACTGCTACTGTAGTCCTGTGGGCTGTGTATGTCACAGGAGACAGGAGCAAATATAAGGGAGAGAGGACCCTTGATACATACATATAAGCACAAACAGAATAAAACTGAGATGGAAGACTCAGAACAAAGTAAGATAGGTATGATTAAAACAACTAGAAATCAGTAGGTGTCTTAACATCTAGAACTGTTACTACTTTTATTTATTTTTGTTGGTTCAATTCAGAGTCTAGGTGCTGTCCCTGATTTCCTTTTCCTCAAGACTAGCACTTTAACACTTGATCCAAAGCACCATTTCTAGCTTTTTCTGTGTCTAATTGGAGAGAAGAGTCTCATGGACTTTCCTGCCTGGGCTGGCTTTGAACCACAATCCTCAGATCTCAGCCTCCCGAGTAGCTAGGATTACAGGTGGGAGCCACCAGCACCTGGCTATTGTTACTACTTTTAATTATCACAGTATCCTTGCTAGTTGGGAGCATTCGTTGACTAATACCAATTCATGATATATATCTTTCACACACTAGAACTTAGTCAAATATTTCAAATATTCAAAGGTCTAAATAAAAAGAAACATTACAAAGATCTGAATTTCAATGGTACCTAATCCTATAGAAATGGATCTGCTGCTAACCTATGTTCCTACAGTTAAAGGCCAGCCTCTCTCACACTCTAGAGGAGCACTGTCTGCTAGATGTTACAATGCTTCACAGTTGTTCTTTTTTCTTTTTTGGCCAGTCTTGGGGCTTGAACTCAGGGCCTGGGCAATGTTCCTGAGCTTCTTTTGCTCAAGCCTAGGACTCTACCACTTGAGCCACAGCACCACTTCTGGCCTTTTCTGTTTATGTGGCACTGAGGAATCGAACCCAGGGCTTCATGCATGCTAGGCAAGCACTCTACCACTATGCCACATTCCCAGCCCTCACAGTGTCTTTAATCATCAAAAATCCCATTTCAGCCAGTGCCAGTGGCTTACACTTGTAATCCTAGCTACTCAGAAGGCTAAGATCTGAGGACCACAGTTGAAAGCCAGCCTGGACAGGAAAGTCCATGAGACTCTTATCTCCAATAAGCCACCAGAAAACTGGAAGTGGCACTGTGGCTCAAGTGGTTGAATGCTACCCTCAAGCTGAAGAGCTAAGGGACAGAGCCCAGGCCCAGAGTTCAAGCTCCACAACCGAAAAAGAAAAAACCCTGTTTCAGAACTAGGTGCTGGTGGCTCATACCTGTAATCCCAGCTATTCAGGAAGCTGAGATCTGAGGACTGCAGGCACTCCAAGCCAGCACAGAGCAGGGAATTAACTCCAAAAAGCCTAAAGTGAAGTTGTGCCTCAAGTGTTAGGTAGACTGCTAGCCTTGAGCATTAAAAAACAAACAAACAAAACAAAAAGAAGCAGCAGCTCAGTGGCTGGGAATTTGGCTTAGTGGTAAAGTGCTTGCCTAGCATATATGAAGTCCTGGGTTCAATTTCTCAGAACCACATAAGTAGAAAAAGTCAGAAGTGCGCTGTAGCTCAAGTGGTAGAATGCTAGCCTTGAACAAAGCAGCTCAGGGATAGTGTACAGGCTCTCAATTCAAGCCCCAGCACTGGCAAAAAAAAAAAGCTCAAAGAGGTGCTGGGAAGGTGGCTCAGTGGTAGAGTGCTTGCCTTGCATGCCTGAGGCCATGGGTTCGATTCCTCAGCACCACATAAGCAAAAAGAAAAAAGCCGGAAGTGGCACTGTGGCTCAAGTGGTAGAGCGCTAGCTTTGAGCTGAAGAGCTGAGGGACAGCGCCCAGGCCTAGAGTTCAGGCCCCACGACCGGACCCAAAAAAAAAAAAAAAAAAGCTCAAAGAGAGAGAGAGTGCGCAAGGTCTTAAATTCAAGCCCCCAAACCAGCACACATACACACAATCCTGTTCCAAACAGTCATCTCATATATTCTGGTTGCTATCTCCTGTCACAGATAGGAGGCAAATATTCAACTTCTTCCCTTGAAACACTCAACTGACAACCCTAACATTACCAAATTATTTGTTATAACATGTTGGGCTACTTTCTCTTCTAGGAAGAGGACTGGTGTCTGTATTTTCTTCATTCCATAGTAAATTGTGCTCAGGACTGTGTATGTTTGTGTGTGCATGGGCAGATGTTAAAAAGAATACCTCATTCCCAATTGCTTTTATTTTTTCCAAGGCATCAAGAAACCATTTTTCTGCAGTTTTCCATCTAAAATAGAGAGGAAAAAGTTGGAGGTTAAAATTAGAAAGTATAAAATAAGTATATTTGAGTACCCCTAAAATGAAATGGGGTAAACTGCTGGAAATAAACATTTCAAATTAAAATTTAAGTCAACGGTTAATCTTTCAGCATTATTATCATAAACTCAAGTTTGGGAGACACATTCAATTCTCATGATTTGTCATCTTTAGGCTCCTGAAAACCACTGGTAACAACATTTTATCAACAGATCAAAATGGCTAACCTTGCCCAACTCACACTGGCCTACAACCCAGAATTCATGGCTAATAGTACTATCATTCAGGCATGAATTCTCCTGTGAGGCACACCATGGCTTCTTTTGCTTCAACCACAGGCAGCACCAAGTTTGGGGATTATTTTAAACAGAAAATCACAAAAAAAGGCAAAAAAATGTGAAAACCCTGGCATTAAACAGACCACAGAAGAGGATCACTTTTTTAGAGTATGAACTCAACATGGTCTTTCGCAAGACCAGCTGAGTACTGAGTTTTAGCATGTCAGTCTTTCCCCACATTGTGTGTTTCAGAAGACTGAAAGTAGTTCACTTACTAGTTTGGGGTTATATGTAAATTTTCATAAATTCTGGGAATGGATTGTACTAAATTAAAATGTGTATGCATTTTAAAAGCTTCAAATATTCTTTTAAATATATAGGTAATTCAACTTTTTTTTTTTTTTGTTGGGGGGGGGGGGGTCCGGTCATGGGGCCTGAACTCTGGGCTTGGGCACTGTCCTTCAGCTCTTCAGCTCAAGACTAGCGCTCTACCACTTGAGCCACAGAGCCACTTCCGGCTTTTTTCTTTTTGCTTATGTGTTGCTGAGGAATCGAACCCAGGGCCTCGAGCATGCAAGTCAAGCTCTCTACCACTGAGCCACCTTCCCAGCCCGGTAATTCAACTTTTAAAAGAGAAACATCACCAACAACTCTGAAGCTCTACTGCTTTAAAATTTATATATAATCTTATGCAGATTATGACATAAATTCATTTATTCTACAAATAGCCAACGCTACAGAAAAGCCTCAATTAACCAGGAAACTAGAGATTGAGCCGTTCTAAACATTTTAAATTTGTTAGTAACAACAGAAAACATTTGTGTTTCAAACATTATGGAAAGACTGTCTCAAATGTGTGAAACCAAACTCTGACACAGATGACTAAGAATCCTGTAGAGATCCTTCAGAATATACTGTGGACACCAGAATTTATGGCAGTTCAGATCAAAGGAGAATCAAAATATGGATGTGGTATTACACAGAAACCCAAGCTTTTCCATAGAAAGTTTCTACTTTCTTTCCTTAACTGTCAACCACTGTCTCCTAAGAAAGTACATCTAGAAGCAAAAATACATTGATCACTTAGTCCGGCCAGTTGAACTCCCAAGACTAAGGCCTTCCAATACTTACTCGCCGTTCTGAAATGCAACTACCCCAACCTCATGTATGACAAAGGGGTCTTCTGGTGCGATGCTCAGAGCTTGGCCAAAGAATCTTTCAGCAAGTTTGGAGTTATTGGTCAAACCATATTCTAATCCAATATACAGCATTGGCAAATGACACCTAAAAACATTGGAAATTTTTATGTATTAGACACCAAAACCCTTTTTTATGGGTCACGGGCTTGAACTCACGGACTAGGTGCTGTCCCTGAGCTCTTTTGCTCAAGGCTAGCACTCTACCACTTTGAGCCACAGCTCTACTTCTGGTTTTCTGGTGGTTGATTGGAGACAAAAGTCAGACATTGCTATCCAGGCTGGCTTCGAACCATGATCTTCAGATCTCAGCCTCCTAAGTAGCTAGGATTACAAGCATGAGCCATAAGCATCTAAGTCTTTTTTTGCTGGTTCTGGGGCTTGAATTTAGGGCCTGGGCACTGTTCCTGAGCTTCTTTGTACTCAAGGACAGTGCTCTACCACTTGAGCCACAGTGCCACTTACAGCATTTTCTTGAGTACTTTATTGGAGATAAAAGTCTCAGGGACTTTCCTGCCCAGGCTGGCTTCAAATAATGATCCTCAGGGGGTTGAGATCTGAGCCCCCTGAGTAGTTAGGATTATAGGCATGACCATTAGCACCTTGCCATTTCAATACTTATTTTACAATCACATGCTAGTAGCTAAGAAAACATGTTTCTGTTTAGTGGCAAAATGGTATCAATCGCTATAACAGAAGTTTCATCTCATTCTGTTTGCAAAAGTCTCCATTCCAGAGTTTTACCGGTTTGTTCTGCTATCGTACCCTTTCATCAGCTGTGCTGCTGTGAAGTAAGCAGCCATTGCTTGGTCATGCTCGCTCTCAACAGCAAATGAATGTCCATAGGCTATCCAGGCAGGCCCATAGGTCTTCTCAAGTGTAGTAGCTTTGCTGAAATAAAACATTCATTCAAGTGATATATTTAAACTATTCATTTTAAATTAGTAGATGACCTCAAAGACATTAATAGATAAATGAATTACCAATATTGAACACTAATGTGACATTTACATTTATGCATCTGAATTAAAACAGTAACTAATTTTAACAAATTTTACTGGTAAAGCTCAGTGGTATCACACCAGCCTACTAAGCATGAGAAGGCCCTGAATTTAAACCCTCAAATGCTGAAAAATAATCAATGAGTAAATTTTAAGAAAAAGGATTGTAATTCCTAGGTAAAAACAGGTCTTAACTCTTAGGCCAAACCCATCAGCATTTTACATAAAACTTACAAATACTATTAGCCCAGGAATCCACAGAGTGACCCCAGAAGTAACAGTAGTACCAGCAGTGGCCATCTGATGAAAGCTTATTCTATGCTAGGAACCATGCTGGACAATTTAGGTTTATTATCTCATCCTAACTTGCAAGACAACCTAAAAATCAACATCTCTGTACAGAAAATGAATCGGTCTGTCACAAACTCTGTTTAACAGACATACCAAGTGACTTAAGTCTGGTGTAACTTAATAGCTATTAGTAAAAGTCCTCAAGGTAAAGGTTAATAATAATAGCTCTGTAAATGGACCTTTCAAAAACAATATTCTACTTACTACTTGTTTTCATTTATAGTCAGGTACATAGATAATGCACCTTTAACTGAATCTGTTAAAAGTATTTATTCTTTCACACTTTCAAACTATTTACTACTTACTGCATTTACTACTTACAAGCAACAAATCTCTTTCCATAGAGTTTCACCACAGAAGCAGAAAAGTAAATTCATACCTGAGATATCTTCTGGCATGTTCATTTTTATGACCAACCATGAGATAGTAACATCCCACTGCAAACCAAGACACCTAAAAAATTGAGTATTTTATCAGCACTAGAGATATTTAACCTTGAATGGAATCTCTAACAATCTAGGCTTAGACTACGTGGACCAGGTGTTCCCAGGTATAGATTTTAGTTCAGATTAGAGAATTTTCTCTGAGAAAGTCTACCTAGTAAGGTCCAAAATAAAAATAAATCTTTCTTGGCTCTTTCTCAAGGTGGTTTCCACAGAAGGTAAGATTCCTAAGTATACCTTGCCTGTGATCTCAGCTTGACCCTCTCTGTACCCAGTTTCTGATTCTCAGCTAGCTCTCTTAAACTAGTTTCTAGTTGAGATAGGGTCAGACTTTTGTCTTGTCTGCGATGTAGATCCCATTTCATAGCTTCTGTCTTTGAAAACATAGTCCTCAATCTTCCTGTCCATTCTGAGTTGTCCATTCTTATCTAGCAGTTTGGAAAATCCATTGGTCCAGTCAATGTACAATTTCATAGGGTCTTACACAGGCCACCCAAGAGCCTACTCAATAATTACATTCTTTAGGAGAGATTGGCATGTGACTGTCATAGTGAGAATTTTATTCAGAATTTTGTATTTCTATACATTAAGTATTTTAAAATAAAAAGCATGAATAATATCTGTAATCATAAAAAGATTTTGTCTGTGTTATTACTTTGGCACAATAAAAAACTATCATAATGTAATGAAAAAAAAATGCTGTTTTCTATAATCTTAAGCACTAGGAAATTTTTGCCCCAATACTTTCAAATAAAATCTTCTTTTTTTTTTTTGCCAGTTGTGGGGGCTGAACTCTGGGCCTGGGCGCTGTCCCTCAGCTCTTCGGCTCAAGGCTAGTGCTCTACCACTTGAGCCACAGCACCACTTCTGGCTTTTTTCTGCTTATGTGGTGCTGAGGAATCGAACCCAGGGCCTCATGCATACAAGGCAAGCACTCTACCACTGAGCCACCTTCCCAGCCCCTCAAATAAAATCTTATTTGCTTGAACTTAAACATAAACTGTCTAAACACTAAGGCTTTTCTTAAAGTTTACCTAAGAAAAAAGATTTTATTACTTACAGGATTACTAGGATATAAATCCACCAGTTTGTGAGAAAGATAGAAAAGTTCTGTATTAGGGAAAAAAGAAAAAATATTCTTATCAAATGCAATTTAAAGTCTGAGCTAGTTATAACTCTATTCAATCAAGCAAAATTTTTCTCATGGCAATAATCCAATACATTCTTTCCCTTCTAGGTACAAAACTCATTTACTTCATGAAATAAAGAAATCTTACCTGGCAGACACTTCTCCCTAGACTAATAGTGGCTCTAAGCATTTTGTGAGTAACTAGAAAACTGAATGAAGGGCATGTGGTAGGCCACATGGGAAGAAATGACCCCAACGGAGTACTTAAGGTGCAACAAATATTCTCGCTAAGTACCAATCTATAAATTTCATGTCTCTTATGCCACAGGCAAGGACTAAAGCATTTTAGTCACTCACTACCAAACTAGCCAAAGTACTTCCAGTTTATCAAGAAGATTTATTTCTTCTTAAGCAATATGTAAAGGGCTAGGAATGTAGCTTTTTAGTTACTCACTACCAAACTAGCCAAAGTACTTCCAGTTAATCAAGTGAGTGAGATTATTTCTTCTTAAGCAATATGTAAAGGAGGAATGTGGCTTAGTGGTAGAGTGCTTGCCTAGCATGCATGAGGCCTTGGGTTCAATTCCTCAGTACCACATAAAAAATAAAATAAAAAATAAAAAGGAACTATGTAAGCTCTAGCATTTCATGAGCACATGTCCTACATATAGACACTGGATTCAGTGGAGAGTCTACATTTCCACCAATCTTCTAAGAGTCCCAATGCTGATGATTCAGACCAGGGAGAAGCAGGAATCTGGAGTTGGGGTATTTGGATTTTCTCCCCTCCATGACAGAACTTACTGTTCGGGTTTTTAAAGATTGAAGGGTACAACTAAATGTTATGAAATGTTAAGATGTGGAGCAGTAGTTCTTTAAAAAATCTGTTCCTAACTAGGCACCAGTGGCTCATGTATGTAATCCTAGCTTCTCAGAAGGCTAAAATATGAGAATCATGGTTCAAAGCCAATCCAGAAAGCTGACGGTGGCTCAGATCGGTAATCCTACTCAGAAGGCTAATATGTGAGGATCACGGTTCAAAGCCAGCTCAGGCAGGAAAGTCCAAGAGACTCTTATCTCCAATAAACCACTCAGAAAACAGGAAGGGGAACTGTGGCTCAAGTGGTAGAGCACTTGCCTTTAGCTGAAGAGCTGAGGGACAGGGCCCAGCCCCAGAGTTCAAGCCCTACAACTGACCAACAACAACAAAAAGCCAATCCAGGCAGGAAACTCGGTGAGACCCTTACTCCAATTAACTACCAAATAGCTGGAAATGCAATTGTTGTTCCAAGTGGCAGTGTGCTAGCTTTGAACAAAAAAGCTCAGGGACAGTGCCCAGGCCTTGAGTTCAAGCCCGAAAGCTGGCACAAAACAACAAGATCATCAAACTGTTTCCTTAAAAATCTTCAAATAGTGTGACACCTGATATATCCACTTTCCTAAGGGATTTACAAATGGGTAGAGGGATAGGTTAAAAACTGACAGTCACTAAAGTTCACATCCTTTTTCTATTTTCTTTTTTTTTTTTATAGGTCATGGGGCTTGAACTTGGCCTCAGCTCTTCAACTCAAGGCTAGTGCTCTACCACTTGAACCACAGTGCCACTTCCAGTTTTCTGGTGTTTTACTGGAGATAAGAGTCTCATGGACTTCCTTGCCTGGTCTGGTTTTGAACAGTGATCCTCAGATCTCAGCTTCCTGAGTAACTAGGATCATAGGTGTGCGCCACCGGCACCCAGCTAAAGCTCACACATTTGATCTACAAATTACACTTAAGAAAAGGAAACAGGAAGCAGGGCTACAGAAATATGCTATCTGTCGGGATATAGGTTGCTGGTTCTTTGATGAAACTTTCCTTCCCTAGCTGTTACTTGCAATACAGAGCTCTATCATGCTGTTAACTGCAATTTCAAGTCCTATCTAGGACTTAGGGAACAAAGTTTCAGAATTACTATAACAAAGTTATGGAATTTTCTTTTTGTCTTATAAATTGTTTTATAAGAAATTCTTACCATTTGCCTTATTCAATTCCACAAGGGTCCCTATATGTACAGGCAAACAATTTGCATGGAAAGGATCTTTTTCCATTACACTGAAAATGAAAGCAACATATTACCACCTAAAAGCAACAGAAGATAACACACATGACAGCCAGCTATACACACAATATAACTACTTTCAGTTAAAAAGCAACAAAATAAAGGATGAGGAAATTTGCTTATTTGGAAGGAATAAAAAGTAAGCACTAGGTTTTTTTTGTAACTTAACTTTAAATCAAAACAATTTTAATACATAAAATAGCCTATTTAAAAGGATAAAATATTAAATAGGTCATTAAGTACTTGCCTGTTAAATTTTTGTGATTTCAAACATTTTTAATGACCAAGACTCTCTTCCACCCCCTATCCTCCCGACCCCGGCACCATACTTTGATGAAGTATCCAGAAGATACTAATGGGTATGCCAGACCAAGCATCCAGAGTCCCCAGGACTATATTATTTTCCACATTAAAAAATGATAAATTATGGGGCTGGGAAGGTGGCTCAGTGGTAGAGCGCTTGCCTTGCATGCATGAGGCCCTGGGTTCGATTCCTTAGCACCACATACACAAAAAGAAAAAAGCCGGAAGTGGTGCTGTGGCTCAAGTGGTAGAGCGCTAGCCTTGAGCTGAAGAGCTGAGGGACAGTGCCCAGGCCCAGAATTTAGGCCCCACGACCGGACCTCAAAAAAAAAAAAAAGATAAATTTTGGCAGGTGCCAGTGACTTACATCTATAGTCCTGACTACTCGGGAGGCTGAGATCTGAGAAGTGTGGTCTGAAGCCAGGCTAGGTAAACAAATGCAAGATATTTGTAGCTTCAATTGATCAGAAAAAACTGGAAGTGACAGATGTGGTTCAGATGGTAAAGTACCAGCCATAAGCAAAAAAGCTGAACAAGAACATAAGGCCTTGAGTTCAAAGCCCAATATCGACACATACACACAAATGGATCAATCAATAAAATAAATGCTGAATTTTATAAAATAGTGCCAAAACAGTATTTTCAAATTCTCAAAATTATCTCGACTGGGAAGAGGGATATATATCCCTCTCAAATCAGTAACCCTATATATGTGAGTACATGTGCCTGTAAACTGCCTAATATAGCTGACTAGTCTGATGATCTGTCAATGGTAAAAGTAACTTAAACTATCACCAGCTAAAGATTACTCAGAGAATATATCCGTGAATCTCACAGGTTTGACCTGACTACAGAAAAAACAATGATTATACTTACGCAGAAGTAAGTTTGTAGCACATCTTAAAATCACAATTATAATAGTGTCTTTCAGCTAAAGACACTACCATATCCAGATTTTCTTGCAAGCCATTTACAGACTCAGGGATGACAGTTTCACTAGGCTTATTATACTGAAACAGAAAAATTTAAACATAAACTCAATGGGCAAATCAAAAGGTAGACTCAATGTATACCAAGTCTCAGGAGCTCATAGGGCATATGTAAGTCCCTGAAAACTTGCTTTACTTCCAATTCCATCAATACTCTTTTCAAATTTAACTGTCATTTCAATTTCATCACAAAATTCCAAAGCAGGAAGTTCTTTCACAAGAAGGATGTATATAAAAAACAAAGTAAAACCCTCATTTTCATGCAATGTCAACCTGCTTATCTAAGAATAAACTTTTTACCATTAGGAGTTCTTGGGAACCTTTTTAGGAATCTTACCATAAATTTTAAGTAATATATTCTTGCAAACATACTAAATTATTTTGTTTTTAACTTAGTAAGCTGGGCTCAGTGAATCAAACTGTTATCCTAGTTACTCAGGAGGCAGATTGTGTTCAAGGCCAGCCCAACCATAAATGTTTATAAGACCTCATCAATAGCAGGGCCTGCTGGCAAATATCTGGTATTCCAGCTATAGAGGAAGCACAATAACTGGCACATTAGTGTGTACTTGTTATCCTCAGAGCCACAGGAAATACCCTAAGTAGGATTATAGCTCTGACCAAGCCGACATATGGTGAGACTCTACCTTGAAAATAACCAAGGTACCTCTAGGACATAATCTACCAGCCTGGGTAGGTAAATTAAAGATCTACTGTTTCAGAACTATTTGTTGACCCACCTTAGGCCGAAATCCTTAGGTATGTAGAGTAAAAAGTCTAATGTCTAAAACAAAAAACAGAAAATAAGAAAACAAAGGTAAAAGGGGGCTGGAGCCATGGCTCAAGTGGTAGAAAGCCTGTCTAACAAGAAAAAAGCCACTGAGTTCGATCTTCATTAAGTTAAAAAAATAAAAACCCCAAACCCAATCTAATAAACAAATAAGGACCAAATTTAATGGAAGAAATATTTACATAAAGAAAAAAGTTTCTCCTTACCTTTTTAAGCTTGTTCTCAAATAGAAATCGTAGTAATTCCTGTTCTTCAGTACAAAGCTTGCTAAGAGGAAGTGACTCAAGAAGTTCTTTTTCTTAAAAATGGTGAGAAAAGAAAGTCTTATTTATGAGAAAAACCAGCAACTGAAAATACTTCTTTAATAGTTCTTGGTCAAAACAAATCTATTCAAAAGGAAATAAGACATGAAAATGTACTAGGAAAAGCTGATACTGTGGCTACCAGTGGGAGGATTGAGTCAAGAAAAACTTCCAGGTCCCTGTCATCAGCCATACTGAAAACCATGGTCCTCAACACTGATGATGTATGCACCAATGCTGTATAGGCTGGAGTGTCCTGGGCACATAGCAGTATTTAGGAGTACCTTCTACCTCTACCTGCTATATGAAAGCAGCAAATTCCCATCCTTCTTTTCCACCCTAAAGTTACGACAACCAAAGTCTCCAGATACTGACAATAACCACGTGGTCCAGAACTACTACAGGAGGTTAAAATAGTTTTGAGTATCATTCAACAAGCCCAGTTCCTGCTATTCTCTTGATAACTCACTTCACCTTGCTACTACCATACCTAGTAGTCAGTGACACTTAGTTCTTATTGTATATGAGAATCATTTGGGGGCTTTCAATCATTTGTTATTAGAGTCCTGCTTCCTGAGATTCTGACAGAACCAATCTCAAGTTGGGTTCTAGACTTTAAGACCTTGGTGACTTAAAGTATAGTTAGACTGAACCCTAACTCAGATGTTTAAATCATAGCTCAGAGATAATTTCATGAAATCACAAATCCTAAAGATTATGAGAGCAAAAGGCACAACACAATTTGTATTTTGCAACATTGTTTCACATTTGAAAACACTGAGGTTAGTTGTAATCCTAGGTACTCAGGAGACTGAGATCTCAGGACTGCAGTTACAAGACAGCCTGGGCAGGAAAGCCTTATGAGACTCTTTATCTGCAATTAATCACAGAAAAAGCCAGAAGTATCACTGAAGCTCAAGTGATAAAGCACTAGCCTGTGCAAAACAGAACTCAGAGACAGTAAGCTAGGCCCAGCGTTTGAGCCCCAAGACTGGCCAAAAAAAAAAGAAAAGAAATAGAAAGTAAATTCTATTTAAATCTCTAGATAGCCTGCTTTTGATTATACATACATATTCCACAGGAAAACAAATAATATTAATTATGCTAATGTAAAAATACCTTCTTGTGCTGTTAACATGTGGTGTGATGTTAAAAGATCAAATGCTTCAAAACAGTAGACATCAAGCTTCAAAGCTTCTTTATAACTGTAGGTAGCTAGGGTTCGGTTATCTAGAGCATCATATATCTTCCCTCGCAGAAGACAAATGGAACTCTTTATCTGTTGGAAAAATGAGAACCATATATAATGTCAAAACAAATTTTTGATTAAAAGCTATATATTGGGCTGGGAAGGTGGCTCAGTGATAGAGTGCTTGCCTTGCAAGCCTGAGGCCCTGGGTTCAAATCCTCAGCACCACATAAGAAAAAAGCCGGAAGTGGCGCTGTGGCTCAAGTGGTAGAGGGCTAGCCTTGAGCTGAAGAGCTGAGGGACAGCACCCAGGCCCAGAGTTCAGGCCCCACGACCGGACCCCCCCCCCCCCCAAAAAAGCTATATATTATTAAAATGAGTTTTTACTGCTATTAAACTATTTTAGTATACATAAAACTATTATTAAACTAAGCTTAGTATAAATTAGCAGAGACACTAAAGTAAAGCAGAAGTTCCCTTTTTTTTTTTTTGGTCAGTTATGGGGCTTGAACTCTGGGCCTGGGTGCTGTCCCTCAGCTCTTCAAGGCGAGTGCTTTACCACTTGAGCCACAGCGCCATTTCTAGTTTTCTGGTGGTTAATTAGAGATAAGAGTATCAAGGACTTTCCTGCCCAGGGTGGCTTTGAACCTCAACCTCAGATCTCAGCCTCCTGAGTAGCTAGGATTACAGGCATGAGCCACCAGCACCCACTAAGCAGAAGTTTCTTAATGAACTCTGACCACTCTTTTCCAGAAAGTATACAAGTCAATGGCACCTAGGTACACTAATTATTTTGCCCACAATAGGGTAATGCCTTATGAGACAAGAGGCCACGTTATGTAAAATCAAATGTAAGAGAGTGTATAACAGGAAACACAATGACAGAGACTGACAGTGAGTCTGAGTCAGCCTTAAGTCACAGGTCAGGGTCAAGGTCTGCTAGTACTCAACACCCGAAATTTAATTCCAGCCCTGAGGCTTATGTGTGACTCTGGATGATTTAATCTGTTTTAGCTTCAGTCTCCTTTTCTCACTTGGAAAATGGGAATTAAATCTTGCTTATAGGACAGGAACTTGAGTACCTCTTACTGGCCAACTATCACCACTAACAGGACATAGAGTCCAACACACATTCCAGCCCCCAAACCTCAGGAAACCAGAACGAAGTTCAAAGATGATTCAAGAGTGGGCAGCTAAAACTAAGACAGAAACAAGGAAAATTCATAAATTGAAAATTGCAAACTTGGCAAGACTTGGTGGGGCACACCTAAAATCCCAGCTACTAGGAAGCAAAACCAATAAAACAGAGAAAAATTATGTGAGAGCCTATCTCAAAAATGAGCTAAATGTGTGGCAAATGCCTGTAGTCCCATGTATTCAAGACAAAGGAGGAGGATTGCAGTTGGGATGCCAGTCTGGGAAAAAGAAATCTTACCTGAAAATCAGGATGACAGGTGATGGTTCAAGTAATGGAGAATTTATAATAAGTACAAGGCCCTGACTTCAATTCTCCATCTGTCTCTGTCTCTCTCTCCCTCTCTCTCTTACACACACACACAGAATAAAATATATTAATGGACATTATGAGAATCTTAGTAATTTACAAACAAGGCAAAATAAGTAAATTATGTCATTTCATAGCATGGAGTTAATGGATAAAAGGTCCAAAAAAATAATACCAAAACTCCCCACAGATGCATTTTTGTTTTTCTTTTTTGACTAGCACTGGGGTTTAAACTCAGGGCCATGTTTGCTTGCTCAGCTTATACTCTCACTTCAGCCATGTGTCCAGTCCAGGTTTTTCTGATTATTTTGGAAATGGAGTCTCAAGAATTTTCCTGCTATCTTTCCAATCTCAAGTCTCCTGAGTAGCTAGGACTACTGATGTGAACCATCAACTCAATATGCATTTAATAGAAAAATTAATGTGTATCTTAGGTATGTAAGTTAATTGGTAATAAGAAGGAAAAGGAGGAAAGGAACACTTAGAATCCATAAAGTTACATACACATACACACACACACACACACACACACACACACACACACACACACACACACACACACACACAATGCAGCTTCATGGAGATATGAAGTATATTCATTTAAATAACACAACAATGCACTATCTAGTAAACAGTAACACCAGACCATTTCCCAGAAACAATTTAAGCTAACCAAAGTTTCTTTGGGTAGGGCTGAATACTACAGGAACACAGAAAAAAAGAAAGATGGTTCCATCTGTGGGACATGGAACCTGGGAAACAAGGTCATGGATCAGTCTATTGTGATGCAGTTTCAGAGGTTAGCTTTAGAGGTTACAACTTATGCATACTTAGAAATGTCTCAGTTTGGGGGAGGGGGGGGGGAGGGGAGGATTGGGTGGTAGGGGGGAGGTAGGGAAGGGATGTGAAGGGTAAACAAAGGAGGAGGCTGCAATGCTTGATAAGAAATGTACGCATTATCCTGCCCTTGTAATTGTAACCCCTCTGTACAGTATGTTCACAAAAAAAATAATAATAAAATTAAATTAAAAAAAAAAAAAAAGAAATGTCTCAGTTTGGTTCTTGGAGAGAAAGATGAATAAGATGGCAACCATAACTGTTTTAATGAACATACACACAAAAGGTAATTTGTCTTTGCTATGTATTTTGGCATTTCCCACTGCTGAATTACTGAGGCAAACTAACATCACTCACTGAGGATGGTGACATTTCCCAGTCATTGGAGGGGTCTTTCAAGCCACTTTCATCCTTCAAGTATTTCTCAAAAAGTCTTTTGTTAATTGGTTCCTCCATATCAAGAATATCAAGAGCCTGCTGGTGTTCTTTTGCAGCATACTACGTAGAAGAAAATAGAGAAATAGCATCCATTACCTGTGACTTATAGATTTTAAAAAGGTAACAATTAGCCAGGCGTCAGTGGCTCATGCCTATAATCCTAGCTACTTAGGAGGCTGAGAGCTAAAGATCTCAGTTCAAAGCCAGCCCAGGACGGAAAGTCCATGAGACTCTTATCTCCAATAAATCACTCAGATAACCAGAAGTGGTGCTGTGGCTCAAGAGGTAGAGTGCTAGCCTTGAAGAGCTGAGGGACAGCGCCCAGGCCCAGAGTTCAGGCCCCAGGACCTGACCAAAAAATAGAGTGACAATAACAATTACAGCCAATTCTTAAATTTACGTATCTAAGGTACAAATTTCTGCACGTCAGAAGAATTGATTTTTTTTTTGTCGATCCTGTGGCTTAAACTATGGGCCTGTGCGCTGTCCCCTCAGCTCTTCAGCTCAAGGCTGGCACTCTATCACTTGAGCCACAGAGCCACTTCTGGTTTTCAAAGCCCAGGCTGGCTTTGAACTGTGATCCTCAGATCTCAGCCTCCTGAGTAGCTAGGATTACAGTCATGAGCTGCCAGCGCCTGGCAAGAATTGATTTTTTTTAGAGCAAAATGATACTAAAGAACCTGTCATAGACATGAGGGATTCACAAGATTTAGTTAATCTAACATAAGCCAAATAAAAAGAAAAGTGAGTATTATACTTACATGGCATCTAGCTGCAAGGTAACGACAAGCTTCATACAACTAAGAAAGAGGTTATTTAAAAAGTAGTTAGTATAATATGTACTTTTACTTTAAAAGAAAACTATAAAATCCTACTCTTTTTAGTCCATATTCTCATGAACTTACTGTTTACCAAACATCAAGGACTCAAAAAGGAGTAAGAACCTGCCTCAAGTCACAGCAAGGGGAGACACAAACAGCACAACACATCATGAAAGAAGAGCATCAGCAGTAGTATACTAGCCAGCTAAAGGAAGCATCTGCAGATCAGTGCAGAGCTGGACAGACATTGCAGTGAAAATACTTGCTGCATGTCCAGGAATTAGAGTACAACATGACTAGAAACGTGTGCTGTATCTATCAATGGCAGTATGGGTCTCAGGTGTCTATTACCCTGTAGGGAGAATTAAATCACTGAATAATTTTGTAGATATAATCAAAACTCTGTTTTAGGAAACTAGTCCTTTGATAGTTAATAAGATGGAACTGGGTATAAGTTAGTAAGAAAAAATTACTGGAGAAGAGGAAACAAGGAGATAGGCTCTAACAGAAAAGACAGATTGAAGGCCTGGCTTGCATTAGTCGTAAGGAATGTAAAAGAATGCCCAAAATTTTGGAGCTACACAGAATTTTCAAGTCAGGTATGGTTGTGGGCACCTGTAATCCCAGCTATTCAGGAAGCTGAGGCAGACCGGATCTCTTAAGCCCCAGAAGTCATGACTATCCTATGCAAGGTAGTGAGATCTGATCTCGAAACAAGTAAACAAATACTAACAACAGAAAAAAAATTACCACAACTTAGTAACAAGATGGGATGGAGAAAGTGAAGGAAAACAAATGACTAAGATTAGGAATAAGAAAGAAATTTTCCCAGCTGGGCACCAGTGGCTCCTGCCTATAATCCTGATCTAAGGATTGAGGTTTAAAGCCAGCTTAGGTAGGAAAATCTGTGGAACTCTTATCTACAATAAACTACCCAGAAAAAAGCCAGAAGTGGCGCTGTGGATCAAGTGGTAGAATGCTAGCCTTGAGCAAAAAAAAAAGAGCTCAGGGAGAGCGTCCAGGCCCTGAGTTCAACCCCCAGACCCAGCCAAAAAAAAAAAAAAAAGAAATTTCTCTTCACATTCAAGAAAAATTGAATTTTTTTTTGTTGGTTGTGGTACCTGAACTCTTAGCCTAGATATGTCCCTCAGCTCTTCAGCTCAAGGCTAGTCTTCTACCATTTGAGCTCCAGCACCACTTGAGGCTTTTTTCTGTTTATGTGGTACTAAGGACTCAAACCCAGGGCCTCATGCATGGAAGGCAAGCACTCTATCACTGAACCACCTTTCCAGCCCCCCAAAATTGAATTATTTAAAACCTGACATAAATAGGACACACACCTAAAATACCAACCTAATGACTTTTTTTCTTCACACAACATTGAATACCCTTAAGTTTACACAATTACCGTACTTACTTTGTCTAATTTTCGAGACCGAAGTGCATGGGCTGCTCTGTGATATTGCGCTGTTAGGTAGAGACACTGAGCCAACCAATAAACATCCTGGGGCTCCTCTAAAGGATAAAATTATACAAGTGGTCAAAGGTGTAAATTGAAATAAAGATTTTTAAAGATTAGGAAAAAAATTGACATTTATCACTTACCATGAGAGAGCGAAGCTACTTTGTCTGCCCAAAAAAGAGCACTTTGATACTGTTGCTGTATCAAAAAAAAAAAGAAGGGGTAATTGCCTTTGTTTCACATTTCCTTATAAGTCCTCTTTGTGTAATAGGGGGTCTATTAATCATCTCTTATCTTACAGCTCAGCTGGATAAGTTTTAGCACAAGGATAAAAAATTACTAAGATCTTTATATGTACCACTCTTGAAGACAGCTTTTTTAGGGGTTAGTTGTGGGGTTTGAACAATAGATAATTTAAATTATTTTGCAGTATTTTGCAATTCTAATCATTAACACTTCCTGTGCTGGCATTTATATGACACCTTCAATAAGTTGTTAATACATGCCAATGTAGATCTGCTTAATAGGAGAACAAATACCTTCCTTGTAACTTCCATAACACTCAAAAATGTACACAACTATTAACTGTCACTGACCAGGGGAAAGCTACCTACTCTAGCCACTTCAACAAAAAGGCAGAGGACAATGAAAGTCATTCTTAAGTTGGTCTCAGACAGTGTCAGTCTGGGGTTCATACATTGGGTTCTTTCTATGAGTTCTGTCTCGTTTCCCAGAACAGGGCTGACACACAGATGAACCGGAGGAATGCTTATAGGCACATAAATCCGTTCAGAGCAAGTAAGTGCCAGGATGGTGGCAAACAAGCTCATGATGTCTCTCCACAGCTTAGTGTCAAAGAAAGACTCAGAACTAACAGTGAAGCGCCTTCTGGTGAGTACCCTCAAATCAGAGTGCTGCAAACACCTGGTCACGTCACCTGGCATTGATTCCAATATCTGTCATTTTGTTTTGTGTGTTCCCCTCCCTACTCTAACTCTCAATGATTGGAGAAAATGGGATCACACTGGACCGTGGTGACTGTCTGAAGTCCTCCTTGCTGTCCTCCCAGAGTACCGACAAGTTCATTCTCTGCATTTGGCTAATAAAAGCCACAGCCTCATCTCTTGGAAGCGTTCGTCCAGGCAGATTCCAAGGCTGCAGCCAGCGCTGCTCCCCAACGTGGCCTCCGTGGGGCCCACCAGAGGGAGCAGTTCGGGCTCGCCTGTGCGCCTGGACCTGCCACCCCCCCTCCCGCACATCCCTGAGTCCCCAGTGAGGCCCCGGTCCCCCGCCCATCCCCTTCCCGCCTCCCTGTGAGGCCCCAGCCCCCTGTCCATCCCCGGGTCCCCAGTGAGGCCCCGGCCCCCGCGGTCCCCGCCCCCCGCACATCCCCGAGTCCCCCGTGAGGCCCCGCAGTCCCCGGCTTCCCCCCACCCCCCGCAGTCCCAGGTCCCCTGTGAGGCCCCGGCCCCCCTGCACATTCCCGGATCCTCCGCGAGGCCCCAGCCCCCGCGGTCCCCGGCCCCGCCCCCCTCCTCCGCAGTCCCCAGGTCCCCCGTGAGGCCCCGGCCCCCAGCTCTCTCCGGCGTTCCTGAACATGCCACCCCCTCCCGTACACTCCGGGCTGCCCACCCCCCCGTCCCCCCCCCCGTCCTCCCTGACCCGTCCCATAGTCTCCGGGGCCCACACCCGGCCCCGTCCAGCAAATCCCCGGGCCCCCACACTGACCCTCACCCCATGTCCTCGAACCCCACGCTGACCTGCACCCCGCGTCCCAGACCCCCAAGTCCCTGGCCCCCCACACTGACCCGCACCCGACGTCCCAGGACCCCCAAGTCCCTGGCCCCCTTCACTGACCCGCACCCCACATCTCCGGATCCCCAAGCCCCTGGTCCCCCACGCTGACCCGCACCCCACGTCCCCGGAACCCCAAGTCCCTGGCCCCCCACGCTGACTCGCACCCCACGTCCCCGGACCTCCACGTCCCCGGGCCCCCACGCTAACCCGCATCCCACGTCTCCGGATCCCCACCTGGGGGCCTCCCTTCAGGGACTCGCAGCTGCTCGCTGGACGTGACCACCCCGCGCCAGGTCTGCCACGCACCTGATCCAGATACTGCCGGACGCGCTTCCGCAGAGGCTCCAGGTTCATGGCCGCGAGACGAACCGAACGCCCGCGTACGCTAAACTCCACGGCCAGCCCGCGCTCCTCCGGCGGCCGAAGATCCGCGCCCGCCGCGGCCGCCTCCCGCCCCCGCCGCGCCGCCACACGGCACTTCCGCTCCCTAGAGCTCCGCCCCGGAAGTGCCCGAAAACGCGTCGGCGGGGGGGGCGGGGGGGGAGGAGGAGGCGCAGGCCTGTGCGCGCAGGCGCCGCCGCGTGCGAGCCGGGTACCTGGGCCGCGAGCCGGCAGGAGCCCGTGTCAGGCACGCTTCCTTCTGCGCTGTCTTCGTTGCACGCACGTTTTCTCTTTTAAAGTAAATGTGACCGCTGCCAGTATAAAGGCCTGGCCCGCAGGGGCGGCGGCTCCGCGAAGGGCGCCCCTCGCGCTCCGCGGGCCGCGGCCGCCCTGGGCTGCGCGCTCAGGTCTGACTGGGCAAGCCTCTGGGGGCGTGTCTTACACGACCCCCCCCCCCCACTCTTCTTATGGATCAGGTGCAGATCAAAGTGTGCATTTTTCTTGGGACAGACAAAGCATGCTTTAAGCCAAGTTTTCGACTGCTTCTCTTCATTTGATATACCTGTAAAATCATTCACATAGTGTAGATCTAAATCCTGGGCTTCCCCACGAACACCCGCTACTCCAACAACGGAGGAGGCGGGCAAGTTCCCCGCCTCGTCTTCTCAACACGACGTATGTGCAGCGGTGCATCTCGTGCTTCCTCTCTGAACTTCGCATGGGTGCATAATTACAAATACATGTAATTCCAACATAAGGTGCAGGCAGACTGGGAAGGTGGCTCCGCGGTGGAGTGCTTGCCTCGTATGCACAAAGCCCTGGGTTCGATTCCTCAGCACCACATAAACAGAAAAAGCTGGAAGTGGTGCTTGGCTCAAGTGGTAGAGCGCCAGCCTTGAGCTGAAGAGCCGAGGGACAGCGCCCAGGCCCATAATTCAGGCCCCACAACCAACAACAGGTGGCGTGGTATCCCACATAATTATTCTGAGACTTGCTTTGCTCACTGAAGTATCTTAAAAGAATTTTCTCCCTCAGCACTCACTTTGTTCTTTTTAATGAATAACAAAAGTTTCCCCCTACATCCATCAGAGTAGGTTTGGTTCTCAGATACTGCACACCAGTCCTTTGTACTGTGCCTAAAGGGTCTGTAGTCATCAAGGAACCAATCATTGAGTGACCAGATACTTAACCAAGCATCACTTTTTTTGTTTTGTTTTTGGGTCCAGTGGTGGGGCCTGAACTCTGGGCCTGGGTGCTGTCCCTCAGCTCTTCAGCTCAAGGCTAGCACTCTACCACTTGAGCTACAGCGCCACTTCCAGCTTTTTTTCTTTTTGCTTATATGGTGCCGAGGAATCAAACCCAGTGCCTCATGCATGCAAGGCAAGCACTCTACTACTGAGCCACCTTCCCAGCCCCCAAACATCACTTTTGAACCAGTAGATTGGGTAAAACAATAGGACCCTCAAAGTGGTTGGGCCTCATCCAGTCATTCAAGGAAGTCAGAGAAAAGGGAGCTCACTCTGCCTGACTGAGATGGGACATCATTCCTTTTCTGCCTTATATTTAGACTTCAGCAGAAAGTAGAACTTAACACCATCCCATCTCCTGGTTCTCCAGCTGGCTGGCTACAGATCCTGAGAATTCTTAGCCTCCATAAACATGTGAACCAGTTTCTAGCTCCTAATATAACCAGCCTCTTCTCTCCTCGCCTGTTTTCTTCTCTTTATAATCCTTGCGTTTATCTGGAGATTGGTACAGTGAATAAAGTGATACTTATCACAATGAACTCCAAGAAATGGAAACAGGAGGGTTTTTTTTTTTTAAATCATACTATTTGCAGTCCTCCCCCATTTTTTTCTTTTTTTGCCTTCAGTTTATTTCCTTTTGTCACTGGTTTTGATTTCTGTACCCTTTGTCTTGTATTTAAGTTTATCTGATTTGGGGAAGGGAGTACAGAAACAGTAGGGCAAAGGATGAACTAATTCAGCAGTGATACTCACTAGACACTATGTTGGAAATGAACTATACAACTTGGAGTGAAGGAAAAAAAAAACTGGGAGAAAATGAGGGAGGGGTGATACTGTTAAAAAAAGAAATGTACTCACTACTTGACTTATGTAACTGTAACCCCTCAGTACATCACCTTTACAATAATTTTGTTTTAAATTTTAGTTAGGCTTATTTGTCACTCCCTTCCTTCTAGTAAAACTCTTTACCACCTTCACAGAAACATCTTTTGTTGCTTGTTTACTTGTCCTTATATGCTCTTCGAGGGAAAATGCTGGTGAATAATATGAGAAGAGGAAAATAAATAGAATTTTCTCCCTTAAAGCACCCTTGAGCATGTAAACACTTGGCAGATCCTGTTTTGTTTCCACTACTTCAAATGGGTGTCAGGACAGCTGAGGTGTGGGTAGGACAGTCTTCCTTCTGGAGACTGTGGAGGAGTACAGGCCCTTGCCTTTTGCAGTTTCTGGAGGTACTCTATCCTTTTGTTTCTTTGCCCCTTCTGCCATCTTCAAAGCAACAGAGTTACATCTTCAAATTTCTTTAACTCTGATCTCTTACCTCCCTCTTTCACTTATAAGGATCCTTGTGGTTATGTGGTACTCACCCAAATGCCCAGGATGGTTTCCCTGTTTAAAAATCCTTAAAGTCACTTTTACCTCCTGAGATCAGCTTTAGGGATAAGATATGGGAGCTGTTACCAGTAGATGTGGTATTCCAGATGCTCCTCGATTCTTGAGGACAACAGTTAGGATGTTGCCCCAGCTATAGCAAAAGAACTCTAGAAAGTAGATGGATAGCAATGAGTAATCTATTAGCAAAATGGAAATAGACCTTGAGGCAGGCAGTTCTAAAAAGAACCCTGTGAGCCAGGTGCTGATGGCTCATACTTGTAATCCTAGCTCCTAAGGAAGCTGAGGCCTAAGAATCATGGTTCAAAGCTAACCTAGGCAGGAAAGTCCATGAGACTTTTTTATTTTGGGGGGGGGGGGGTCCAGTCGTGGGGCCTGAACTAAGGGCCTGGGCACTGTCCCTCAGCTCTTTAGCTCAAGGCTAGCGCTCTACCACTTGAGCCACAGCACCACTTCTGACTTTTTTTTCCTGCTTATGTGGTGCTGAGGAATCGAACACAGGGCCTCATGCATGCAAGGCAAGTACTCTACCACTGATCCACCTTCCTAGCCCCTCCATGAGACTTTTATTTCCAATAAACCACTAAGAAAAAGCTGGATATAGCACTGTGGCTCAAGTAGTAGAGTGCTAGACTTCAGCAAAGGAAGCTCGGGGACAGGGCCCATGCCCAGATTTCAAGACCCAGAACTGGCACACACACACACACACACACACACACACACACACACACACACACACAAATCCTGTGCCCTGACCATCTTGAAACTGCCAATTTCATTAGTCTTGTTTCTTTTGTCAAATTAAGGAACATACTTTGTATAGTCAAAACCTGACATAAGTCATATCTATAGCTATAAGTTTTTGACAATGTGGAGAAAAGCTAATTCTTTAGCAGTAGAGTCTCCTCCACCTCAACCTTTCACTTCTTAGATTCTCTAATTTTGTTGGGTAAATATTTGATTACTACTCTGAGCAGGGTAGAATATTGTGAGGGGCCTGTTTAGGAAAACCAATTGCTGGCCTGTTGATAAGGTTATAGGTCCAGCTTGTGGTAAGATTTTGGTTTTGCTGAGTATGAGTGCAAAGTAGGACAAGAAGGGAACTTCCTGGGGAAGGAGAAGAAAACTTTAAATGGGATGGAAAAAGAGAGAAAGAGCAGCAGGAACTCAGTGAGAGAAGCTGGGGAAGGGTGGAGACATCTCCAGGCATGAAGGACTCTTCCTGGGTATGGTTCAGCATACGCTGTCCCTCCTCTCCTGCAGGATAGCTGTGAAAGAGGATGATTTCCTTTGTGGAAAGTATGGCTTGAAGCACAGATGGAATGCCAGGTGAAGTCTGTTCTGTTGGGAAATAAGGGAGTTAGATCTCTGAGCAATGGAGTGTTGCTGAGGTCAACAGTCTCCGTGCTCCAGAGTAGGAGAGAAGACTGTGATCCATCTGTGTCAGCTAGAGGCCACGGACTGTGGGCAGCCTCTGTGCAGTCAGCTGAGCCCTGCTCTCCATTAAGTAGAAAATGCACATTGTGTCAATAGTGCCATATACCCCAGGGACAAAGAAAGACACCAGGAGACAATGCTTTAGCTAGCACCCTGTTGTATAGTCCTCTTCTAACTAACGACATTGCCTCTAAGCTGTGATTGGAAATATTATTTTGTATGGGTTTTAGGTATTGCCTTACCATACTGGTTCTTTTTTTAATTTATGATCTGTGAAAGACATGAAAAAGAGTACTAATTAGGAGACAAGTAATTGTACCTTCCTTAAAGCTTACATTCAGAGTAGCAGAAGGGGAAAGGCTTCTTCTCCATGGCATCTTCTTAATGAGGGAACCAGAAGCTGCAGCTCTACAGAGCTCAGGCCCCATGTCACCAGGCTTTTGTGGGCACTAAGGATTAGATCGGCCTACAGCTTTTCATCTTTGTAGAATTCCTAGGCCAGACACTCACTTGGTCCGGCTAGAAATACCAGAAGGTTGATGCAAAGCCCAGATCACAGATCTGGGAACCAAAAAGGACTTTGAAGATGAATTTCTTGAGTCCCCTACCCCCCAGCACTACAGTTCTTTCTCTATAGTCATGTTCAGAGGTGTGGTGTGATTTGTGGGTTACCATATGTGGGTTATATGTAAACTAAGTTGGTTCTTAAAATGTTTATCAAATGTTGGCAGATTTTAGGACATCATAGTTAATGATGAGAGAAGTCAAATGCCCCTGAGAGAAACCTCTTGAGGAATCACAAGATGTCTGAGCAGCAGAACCCACACGGTCGATGTGGGAAGACACACTTGCGTGCCACATACTTCTCAGTTATAATTACTGCAGCATGTCCTTTTTGTGCAGTACAACTTTAGCTCATGAGGCTGTTTTCTTCATTCAGCAAGTCGAACCTCCAGGCTCAACAGCCACATCTGGAAAGGAAGAGATGTAGAGACTTAGCACTGGGAAGCCCTGCATGAACATTTGGCCCAGTGTGCTTGGCCCAGCTGAATCTGTTGAATTTCTAGAATACTCCCTCACATTTAGAACTTCATCTATTTTGCAAACAGTGGGACCCATGTGCACAGTACAGCCAAGAGAAGCTGTACTGACAGTGACCTTGTTCTTCTGCTGCAGACAGAGGGAGGTCCCCGAGAACTGGCAGTGGCCTTCGCCATTCTTTTAGGCACTTTTGGCTGATTAAACAGCAAGTGAGGGGTGAAATAAGCAAGGTCAAACATGACAAAATTAGTCCAAAAGAGATCTCAAAGGGGTAAAGAGCAGAAGTTATTCTGTAATGGGAGTACTTTATCTACTTATTGATGATTTGGAATGGCTTGTTTATAAACCGTTGGAGAGTTGGACTTTGGACACCAGCTAGTGTAAGATTCAGAACAATGTTCTTATTACCAAGCAGCTCTTCTGCTTTTGTGACCAGCCCTTCGAAGGTCACAGTTGAGGCCGACAAGAATACGGCTGGCAGAAAACAGTGCCACCACGTGTTCTTGGGTGTCTTAATGTCACCAGGATTTGGAAGCCACAGGGTAACAGACCAGTAACATAATCAGGAACCAGGCGCAGAGGTGACACAATTGCTACAGAGGGGGAATTTTTTCTCTCAAATTCAGCACAGATCTGGACAGTTGATAAAGGGTCTCGACCAACGTGGACAGCAGTTAAGGACATGGACAAGGGCTGAAGTATATGGAGGCTAAGCACATGCCTGCCCTGAAGCCAGCTCCAGCCATGAAGACAGTTAGGATTTCTGCACGGGTAAAAGACCACCAGAAGGGTGAAAGTTCACATCTAGGTGTGCCTGACCCCAATGCTCATGATGAAAGCATCACAGGTTAAAAGGCTTCCATGTGGAGCACTGAAGGGCCTACTCCATTCTGGAATGGAGGCATTGGAGGTAAATTCACTGTTCATTTCCAAGTGTGTTTTAAAGGGTTTGAGCTTAAAGGAATGAAATGAGCTCTCCTCACCCTTCCTAAAAGTATAGCTTTCATTATTTATAATGAAAAGTAATCAGACACTATAGTATCACTGAGGGGTAGTGCTAAGTACCCAGCTCACAGAGAACACGTGTCCAGTGATCTCTGACACCAGATGCACATGCAGCGTTTGCAGAATGAATGAATGAAGGTGTATACGAACATTTCATTAATTTTTCTTGAGGCACATTATAGGCTAGAGGCTCAATATTATAGAATGATTCAAATGTGCTTTTACCTGAGAACAGAGGAAATAGATCAGGTGTAAGATTGATCTTACATTGACTGCTTCCATGACTCAAAGGGCTGTTATTATTTCTCTTATATTCTGAACTTAGGTGAAATTCTCAGTCCAATTTATCTTTTATTCTTGCTGCCTCCAGCAAGATAAATTAGACAGTCACAGTCACAGGACTTCCAAAGAAATTATACATATCTACCAGAGCTCATGGGAACCACGTACATATTAATAACTAGAGAAGAAAATCTAATTCAAAATCCGGTGACTCTCATATTACTCTGCACAACTTGTTTTCAGTTATCAGTTTAAGAAGCACAATAAATAGTTTTGCTGCATCATTTGGCAAAAGTTATTGCTTGATTGTAGGGCTTTGAAGTGCTGGCTCACAGTCCTCATAGCTGTCCTTTGAATGATGGGGGGAAGACAGGAAGGACTCTGCTCTCAGATGCAAGGCTTCTGGTTTATGACTAGCACTTTCACCCTGGGGAGCCCAACGGGCTCCACCATCTTCCAATCTTCTCTGTCACACGTTCATCAATGCTGTCCTCTTTACATACTTGGTGTTTAGAATCCTTTTCACCTCCCACTTCACTTAGTACCCAGTCTTGGATGCGCTCTTGCTGAGCTTGAGTTTCATTCCCTGAAGGACCAGAAGTGCTCTTTGAAACTATTGCTTTCCTTAGCCAAGAACAGAAAAATACCATCTTACAAAACTGCATGAGGGTAGTATGTTTCAATTCATTGACAATTCTTTATTTAGAATGATCCAGATAACTCCTCCTTTATAAAGTTTGAGATACAGTAATTCTGTGCCATACAGTTCATCCTTACCTCCAATCTAATTGTAGAACATTTTCACCATCTATCTTCCCAAACCTGTACTTTTTATCTATTATTATGCAGTTCCCCTCACCCAGTCCCTGATACCATGAATCTTATTTTTTGTCTCTGTAGATTTGCATTTCTGGACACTTTATACAAAAGGAACCAGGCAATAGGGGACTTTCAGTATCTGGCTCTTTCACTGGTTAAAATACATGTACATGAGTACATATATAATGTGCATGAGTCAAGGCTCCATTCCTCTTTATGGTAAAATAGTATTCTTTTGTACAGATTGATAGGAATTGTACAGTTGATAGAAATTTGTGTCATTTACAACTTTAATTGTTGTGAAAAATGTCATAAACATAGATGTGTAAATCTGTTTGTGAATGTATGTTTTGCTCAATTTGGTTTTGCCAATACCAGGAGTTTGAACATCAGGCATTGTGCTTGCTTGACTTGCTTGCTCAGCTGGCATTCTGCCACTCAAACTATACCTCTAGGCTTGAATGTGTTTTTCAATTCTCTTCTATATCTAGGATGGAATTGCTGAGTTATATGGTAGCTGAATACTTACCTTCTTCAGAAAGCTCAAACTATTTTCCAAAGGGGCTGTACCGCCTGCCTCCTGCCCACAGAAGGTTCCAAATGTCTCACAAGTGTGTGTTATAATCGACATTTGAGTCCAGTCTTGATTACATTCACTAAACAACACTGAGAATCATTTCATGTGCTTATTGGCCATTTGTATGTCTTCTTTGGATAAAGGTATATTGAAAGATTAGATAACTTTTTCCAATTTTTTTGTTTTGAATCGTTTTCTAAAATGTATTTAGTACTTTTTTTTTTTTTTTGGGTCCGGTCGTGGGGCCTGAACTCAGGGCCTGGGCGCTGTCCCTCAGCTCTTCAGCTCAAGGCTAGCGCTCTACCACTTGAGCCACAGCGCCACTTCTGGCTTTTTTCTTTTTGCTTATGTGGTACTGAGGAATTGAACCCAGGGCCTCATGCATGCTAGACAAACACTCTACCACTGAGCCACCTTCCCAGCCTGTATTTAGTACTTTTGAGGCAGTCTACCATAGGAACAAGGGACATGAGAATCAAAGCAAGCCAAACTTAGAAGTTAAACATTACACTGGATAACTTTTTAAGAAAAATAGTTTCCCTTACAACCTAACATATTCAATTACAATGTATAGTCAGATATTTTCTCTAACCTTTCTCCAGATGAGTAATGTACCCAAGAACTAAGACTGTCTGGCATAGCAATTCTTCTGATTAGGAGAATGCTCATAAAAATAACAAGAAATTGCCAGGTGCCAGTGGCTCATGCCTGTAATCCTAGCAACTCAGGAGGCTGAAATCTAAGGATTGTGGTTCAAAGCCAGCCTGGGAAGCAAAATCCGTGAGACTCATCTCCAATAAACCTGCCAGAAAACTGGTAGGGGTGCTGTGGCTCAAGTGATAGAATGCTAGCCTTGAGCTGAAGAGCTCAGGGGCAGCACCCAGGTCCAGACTAAAAACAAATAAACAAAAACACAAACAAAAAAACAAAAAAAAAAAAACCTGACAAGAAATAGCCCCACATAGGACCCTTTAACTGGTAAGAATAATAATGATAGAGAAATTATGCATGGAGTTCATGAGCCTAATGGCTGAAATGATGACTTGGATGTTGATTAATACACACACACACACACACACACACACACACACACACACACACACACACACACACACACACGCCAGGCGCTAGTGGCTCAGGCTTGTAATCTTAGCTACTCAAGAAGCTGAGATCTGAGGATCATGGTTTGAAGCCTTCCTAAGTAGGAAAGCCTATGAGACTCTTATCTCCAATTAATCACAGAAAAAAACTGAAGTAGAAATGTGGTTCAAGTGGTAGAATGCTAGCCTTGAACAAAATATTGCTCAGGGATAGCGCTCCAAGCCCAGAGTTCAAGCCCCAGGACTGGTGAAAAAAAAAAACAAAAATCAAAAAACCACCATCCTGTAAACAAATACAACAGCGATAGTTACCAGACATTATGTAGCAAAGGAACTGGATATCTTATATGTGGGGACAGGAGGGAAAGATTGGGAGACAGTGACAGAAGGGGGAAAATGGTACAAAAAGAATTATACTGAGTGTGCCTAATTCATGTAATCCCTCTGTATATCAATTACACAAAAACAATTTTTTAAAAACCACATTCCGACCTGCTCACTTAAAGGAATGATTCAGTGGAGTCTTGTGGACCTACAGTCCCCACAGTCTGAAAAAAAAAGAGAGAGAGAGAGAAAAAATTCTCAATCTGCCCATTTACGAGCTCCCTCACTTGATATGTGGGCAGAATGTATGACCATAGTCATGTCTTTGGAAGCCAATGACACATTAACCCAGTTTTCCAGAATCCATCATCTCCATGTCCACAGATCCCAGTAAAATCTTGTGGTCTTGAAACTGCTAGTACAGCTCCTTCTTGAGCCTGCTTTGCTTTTCCTTAATTAACTTTGCTTTGCTTTTCCTTAATTAACTTGCTCCTGAATAAGTCTCCTCTGTGTCCATCCTTTTTTGTTTGTGCTGGTACTGTGTCTTGAACTCAGGGCCTGGGTGCTGTTCCTTAGCTTTTATGTTCAAGGCTGGTGCTCTATCTCTTAAGCCACATCTTTATTTCTGACATTTGCTGACAGTTACTTGGAGATACATCTTATAGACTTTCCTGCCCAGGTTGGCTTCCAACTGAGATCCTTAGATCTCAAGCTTCTGAGTAGCTAGGATTACAGATATGAATCACTGGCTCCTAGCTCCATCTTTAAATTCTTTCTCTGGCAAAATCAGGAGTGTCTAGGGTAGTATTAGGAACACTTTCATACAGAATTAGCAAACAGACCATGTTGTATGTTGAAGCCTTAAGAATATCACCTGAGCTGCAGAGTTTTGATTTCATGGGTTAGAAGTATAGTAGTGAAAAAGGAAGGAAACTCAAATCTATTGTTGGCCACCATTGGCTCATGCCTGTGATTCTAGCCATGCAGGAGGCAGAGAAAAATGATGGAGGCTGACCTGGACAAACAACAACAAGAAAACTTTGACTGGGTGATGGTGGCTCATTCCTGTAATCTTAGCTCATCAGGAGGCTGAGATTTAAGGATCACAGATTGAAACCATCTTGGGAAGGAAAGTCTGTAAGACTCATCTCCAGTTAACTTCCAAAGAGCTGGAAGTGGAGTTGTGGCCCAAGTGATAGAGCACTGGCCTTGAGCAAAAAAGCCCAGGGACAGTGCCTGACCTGAGTTCAAGCCCTAGTACTCTTGTACTGTCATTCTCTCTCTCTCTCTCATGACACACACACACACACACACACACACACACACACACACACACGTTTGCAAAACTCCCTTCTCCACCATTAGTTGACCACAGTGACACATGCCTGTCATTCTAACTTTGTGAGAGGTATAAATAGGTGGATCATGGTCCAGGGTCACACCCTGGCAGGAAGTGAGGCCATATTTTAAAAATGACTAGTGCAAGAAATGACTGGAGGCTTAATAGCAGAGTGTCTGCCTAGCAAGTGTGAGGTATTGCCAGACAGACAAACAAAAATACTGTTGTCAATTAAGTCTAAGGAACTCCACAGATATTTTTACAAAGGTTGCTCACTTAAATCTGACATGAATTCTGGTGGATAGTTTCTATCCTATCTTTGCAAATGAAAAAAATGGGTGCTTGAGAAGTAAGCTTTTGTCCAAGATAACAAGAGGTCCTGAGAATGTATGAAGTAGGTTCATGTCTGCTGCTCCACCAATTCAGAAAGGGTAACTAGCTTGTCCATGTTTTTTTCTTCTTGTATTCATTTGTATGAGTAGATATCTGTGGGGTGGTAGTGAAAGTAGGATACTGAATTAAATGACATGTTCCAGTTAACCAAAGCTTGGGTAAGTTCTAGGATAGCTAAAGGGGTTGACTGTCAATCTTATGAAATCTTAGCTTTCAAACTGTTCTGTATTTCTTCACCTTGGAGTTGGGAATAAATGAAGGATGAATTGAAGAGAGTGTAGAGAGTGGAAAATGTTCCTTTTTAAAGGAGGGAACTTATTTTGAGGTTTTTGGGGGTTTTTTTTGGGGGGGGGTCCGGTCGTGGGACCTGGACTCTGGGTCTGGGCGCTGTCCCTCAGCTCTTCAGCTCAAGGCTAGCGCTCTACTACTTGAGCCACAGAGCCTTTTCTGGTTCTTTTTCTTTTTGCTTTTGTGGTGTTGAGGAATCGAACCCAGGGCCTCAGGCATGCAAGGCAAGTGCTCTACCACTGAGCCACCTTCCCAGCCCTATTTTGAGTTATTTTGCCAAGTAATATTTAAACCAGACATAGATGTGTGGGGTGCTGGCCATCCCTGGACATAGGCAGAGCAGGCAGCTCCGTGGAAGCTGGCTCACACAGGCGCTGGTCTCCGGCGAGTACAGGGTTCTCTGCTAAGTCCTCGAAAGATCTACCTCTGTAACTTCAAGGTAGTCCCTATCTGAACAGGAAAGGTCCCAGCCCCAACTGGCCAGCCAGCTGGGTAAGCAACTAACCTTCAAGATTTCTTAGACATTTCTAACTTCTAATCCTATAAAACAATGCTTTCCTTTCCTTTACCTGTAGTTTTCAGATAACTTGATTTTGCTTTTCTTTCTTGTAACCCTGAAGATACTAAGCCAAGGTTTTGTCTCTTAAGCTGAAGAACCAGATAGCAAGGCACTGAAAACCCTCCTACCTGGGGCTGAGGTGTCCACATGCATGGCCTTCACCTCCTCTTCTTCACACGCACAAGGGTAAAGGCCCTAGCAACGAACCTAAGAAGTCTGGAAGTCTGTTTATGAAGAGGTCATCTTCTGACAGCTAGAGCCAGTTGACAGTGTGTCATGTGAGGGGAAAAGCCAGAGCCGGCAACAACTGCCAGGCCTAGCACCAGAGGAGCCTGTCTCCAAAGACTGTTCTCAGGGCATGGCCACAGGGCCACGGTTGCACCATGCTTTCTCTGAGTGAAGCTGGCACTCCATGGAGTGTCCACATTTAAACAGAAGGGCCTTCACTCTTGTTCGCTGCTTCTCAGCAGCTCCCCCCTCTGAGGCCAGGCCCTTCCTCTTATGTAAAAGGTAAGAGTTGGTGGAAAGGAGGTCTTTTTCCTTTGTTGCTGTTTTCATTTTCTTTTCTTTTTGTCATGCTTGTTCCTTCATGTGTTTTTGGGAGTCTAAGGGGAGGCACAGATATGGAGGCACAAAGGGCAAACAAATGCAGTGGTGGTGCTCACTAGACACCATGTTGACAATGAATTATACAGTTTGTGGGTGGGGTGGGGGAACCACGAGAGAGCGAGGCCAGGGGTAACACTGTCCTGACTTATGTAACTGTTACCCTTCTGTACATCACCTTTATAATAACAATTACAAAGTATTTTTTAAACAAAGATAAGAGTTTAAACATCAATTCTAGCATTCTCTTGGTATTTGCTAGGTAAACTATGCCAAATAAATATGAGTAGCTCAAGCTCAGAGAAAAGCCTCTGTACTCATTTAAAAACAAAATTAACTTTTTAACCTAAAATAAAAATAATTTTTTTCTTTCCTGTCAGTTATGGGGCCTGAACTCTGGGCCTGGGCGCTGTCCCTCAGCAATTCAGCTCAAGGCTAGTGCTCTACCACTTGAGCCACAGCACCACTTCTGGCTTTCTCTGTTTATGTGGTGCTGAGGAACAGAACCCAGGGCCTTCATGCATGCAAGGCAAGCACTCTACCACTGAATCACCTTCATAGCCCCTAAAAAAATAAAATTTTAAAGTAAGATAAAAACATTAAGATGGCAGAAGTAACACCACTAGCAAAAAAAAAAATTGATGTTTTAAATTTGCAATACATTTTCCAAATATCTGCTTTATGCAAAATACAAAATTCTACATTTATTGACTTCTATATTTATTAAACATAGGTAATCAAGAAAACTGTAAAAGTATAAAGAAAAATACAGAACCACAATCTTACAATGCTCATAGAGATGAAGAGAAAGTGTTTAGAATATAACTTGTCTGGCAAATTCTTTCAGATGATGAATTTTCTTTGCTGTTCTGATTCTCTGTGGGACAGCTAATTCAGGATGACCTCTTTATTTCTTTCTCTCTTTTTTTCTTCTTCTGTACTGGGGCTTGAACTCAGAGCTTTGGACTCTTGCTTGGCTTTTTTGCTTATGGCTTTTATTTTTTCAGGTGAATTGGAGATAATTCAATTTCTCTTACCAGGCTTGTTCCAAATTACATTTCTCAAAAATATTAGCATTTGGAGTAGCTAGCATTATAGGCATAAGTAGCCAGTGCTTAGATCACATCCTTCCTTCTTTCCTTCCTCCCTCCCTCCCTCTCTTTCTTTGTTTCTCTCTCTTTCCCTTCCTCCCTCTCTTCCTCCTTCCCTCTCTTCCTCCCTCCCTCTCTTCCTCCCTCCCTCCCTCCCTCTCTCCCTCTCCTTCTTTCCTTCTTTCCTCCTTCCTTCCTTCTTTCCTCCTTCCTTCCTTCCTTCTTTCCTTCTTTCTTTCTTTCTTTCTTTCTTTCTTTCTTTCTTTCTTTCTTTCTTTCTTTCTTTCTTTCTTTCTTTCTTTCTTTCTTTTTCTTTCTTTCTTTTTGTCCTGGGGCTTGAAGTCTGGGCCTGGGCCCTGTCCTTGAGCTTCTTTTGCTCAAGGCTAGCACTGTACCACTTGAGACACAGTGCCATTTCCATCTTTTTCTGGGTGGTTTATTGGAGATTAGAATCTTATAGACTTTTGTACCCAAGCTGGCCTCAAATCCTGATCCTCAAATCTTAGCCTCCTGAGTAGCTAGGATTGTAGGCATGAGTCACTAATGCCTGGCCACATGATTCTTAATGAAGTTTGGTGAGTGCTATCTGGTCAAGCTACTGATTTAGTCAATTTTTCCCAGAATGTGTCATCAATCAACTGAGCTTATTTTTTTTTCTACTTGTAGGTTTGTAAGGAAAAGATGAATGAACTCTGGCAGGCCACACCATGGCTTCTGTGACCGCGTGGCATCTTCTCACTGACAAGAGAAGAACATGCTTCAGAAACTGGTAAATCTGACAGAGAGAAATGGAATTTCAGACAGCTATGAATCTATATCACCGGAGAAATCACATGTACCTTCTCACCAGATTTGCCTGAAGTTTCTGAGGGTGTTTTGTGACTGTGTCCCCAAGCTTCTCATTTGGAGTCCAAGTCCTCCACCATCTCTGTGCTCTGTACCGTGGCTGTGCATTTGTGATTCTCTCTAATATGACTTTGTTTTCTTTTTGCATTCTGTGAAGTTCTTGTTTTCTTTTCTCCCTGGGAAGACTTCAGAAGAGAACTCATGCCTTTCGTGACAGGCTGAAAGTTACAATAGCAGCTCTGCACTCACAGGGCAAGTAGTGGCTGCCATGTGTGTGGCTGCTGTTCGCTAACCCAGGAAACAAACCTCAAACAAACCTGTTCAACCCAGTCTCAGGAGGCAGGAAGGCTCATAAGGTGAGGTGAAGGTGCTTGTCCTCCCACGGATGTGGGTGGAGGTAGCTCCAGGAAGAGATGCCGGGCAGAGTCTCAAAAGGAGAATGAGGCCACCAGCAAGGAAGGGAGGACAGACCCAGGGATATGAGCAGAAAACAAGACCCTATCTGAAACCTGAGGAAGCCAGAAAGGGCTGGGGTTGTGGCTCAAGTGGTAGAGATTTTGCTTAGAAAAAGCAAGGCCCTAAATTCAAACCTCAGAACCATGTACACCGGCACACACACACACACACACACACACACACACACACACACACACATACACACACCACTGGAAAATACAAATATAGGTAATTTAAAATTTCTTTCTACTTTCTGTGTATGATCAGGAAAAACAAGAAAATTATTTTTATGCTTTAAAAAGGAAAACGGTTTGATGGATTTGGGAACTGTGAGTCCTTGGTGACCTCATTCGATTATTCAGCCACTCAGCAAACATTTACTGAGTACTCACAGTAAGCTTTTGTGCAGAACATAGGTGTGCATGATGAACAGAACAGTGATGAACAGAATAGAGAAAGTTCCTACAGGTACCAGTCTCATGCTTGGTGTGAAAACAGATGGTAAATAGGCAAACACACACACATACACACACACACACACACACACACACACACACACACACACACAACTACAAGTATGTGTGATATGCAGGGAGCCTTATTTTGAGTGGGGTCAAGTCTCCTGGAGCACAACACTGAGCTGAGATTGAAGTTGAATAAGAGGTAACCAGCCTGGAAGAACATTCTGGATCTTTCTCTACTAAGAAGGGCACTGGGGCACAAAGAGAGGGATAGTTGTACTTAAACAATGTGTGTCTTCCAGTGGCTCAGTCAGCAGCAAATAGACTGGACACAGAGGAGCCAGCAGATGGAGCATGAGCCTGGCTCTTACAGAAGAGAAACTCTCACTCTCTAGGCTTGTCATGGCAACATACGGTGAATATAAGCAGAAGTGGCACTGTGGCTCAAGTGGTAGAGTGCTAGCCTTAAGCTGAAGAGCTGAGGGACAACGCCCAGGCCCAGAGTTCAGGCCCCACAACAGACAAAAAAAAATGCAAGTGTTTCTGAAGGAAAGCCTCCCTTACCACCACCCTTGTCTCTGGGCCCCACCCTTAAAGGGAAGGACAACTAGTAAGCTGGGTTAGGGCTGAGGCCACAAGAACAGGGGACATGTGCTAGTGTTCATAGGGTGGTGTGGAGGGACAGGAAGCAGGAAGGTCCACTTCTCTCCTCTGCCAAAGGGCCAAAGTCAACACCAGGGAAAGCAGGGGTTGCTAGAGAACAGGATCAGCACCACAGTCTGGCTGATGTGAAGTGGCCCAGGCCCTTTCGGGATTTGTGCACGTCTTTACTCTCCTTGACAGACAAGGAAGAACGTAGACCTGCTGGTTGTGGAAAATGATGGCTTGGCGTTGGAGGTATGTCTCAGTTATAGATGCCACACAATGAGCAAAATGATGGCTTGTGGACTGCTGAATGAGCAAGGTTGGGAACACCTTGCACTCACCAAGGTCTGACTGCAGTCTTGGCTAAATTCTGCAGGCACCCTATGCCTCAGTTCCCCCATGTGCGAAGGAAGGAACACAACCACTCTACCTCACTAGGTCCTGGTAAGAATGAAGAGTCCAGCAGTTCATTGAATGGTATGTGCAACAGGTACAAGGTCAGGGTAATTGTCACCTTGGGTTCCCATCTTCTAGGGGCCTTGAAGCCCAGGGTTTTGAAGATGGCTTGCACTCGGGGGCCGCTGCCGGAGCACTCCCTGCTTTCATCCTGGGGTGGAGGGGACAGTACACCTTGCCTCGCTCCACCCTCATAGCTGGCCTCTCAGTTACCTCTGATTTCTGGAGATGATTCTGCTGTCAGTTTGTCTCTTGTTCCGCATAGCAGAGGCCACCTTCTGCAGAAGCAGGCGATTGTCCCTGTCGATGACAGACAGCCGTTCCTCCTCCAGCTGCAGACATGGAGATCCCTGAGGAGCCCAGGCTTCGGAGCACAGTTCTCCTGACTGTCCTCTGCAGGTCCCCTAGCCTCACCGGCGGCCGGCATGCCACAACCAGGGGCTGGTGCTACTGTGCTGTGGATTTGCAGCAGTGAGGAGCTACAGCATCTTCCAAAATGATGCCACTTTCCCAAACTGATAACTAGGTAGTCACATTAATATTGAAATGATTTTATATTTTAAAAGAGATATATTTAGCATTGTTCTGAAGAGAAGGGTCTTTGGGCCCAGAGAAAATAATGTGTCACTTTTAAATACATTGACCTTTGGGTTTGCTCAAAATGGGCTGTACTTGTGTTCAGGCCATTCCCCATTGTTCCTAGCCATGTAAGAAGGATGTCTCAGTGTGCCGTGGAGGCTTTGCCGGAATATGCCACCCAGGTCTCACTCTTGCTGAACAGCCTAAAGCTCAAGAATAAGCATTCTGAGCAGCCAAATGTTTTAGTTCAAAGGAAGTGTGTTTTCTGAAGCTTCCCTGTAGAAATAGCACTGCCCGAAGGTGAGGCATGATGATTCAGCTTGAGGATCTAGAAGGTTCCAGTGTAATTACCCAATATTTCAACTGGGGTAGGACTGTATCAGCTGACCACCAAGCCTACAGTTGTCTTTAACTAGAGACTCTGTCTCCCTACCCGCATCCCTGGGTCTTGGGGGGCGCTAAGACCTTGGGCAGCATGATTAATCATGTACCTTCAGCCTCTTGAGCTTCAGGTGCAGGTGGCTGAAAGTTGGTGGTGCACGGGTGTCCACCAGTGGCTGGGCATTCTGCACCTGTGGCACAAAGTGAGAAGTGAGATTCCAGGGGCGGTTTCAGCAGGTAAACAAACTTAGGTGTGCAGCTTCTGAGCTATTAGCACTGGGACATAATTGCTCATGGTGTCAAAGATTCCATATCAGCCCATGGTTGAAAGCTCCAACTGAGGTTCATGATTTAACTCAGAATAGAATGTCCCCCTGAGGGGAGCAGGAAGCCCTCAGACAGGGTCCCACACTGTGCCGTTAGATAAAAGAATCAAGTGGGTGTAGAGAAAGGACTCTTTAAGTACTAAAAACAGGGCCTGCCTCCCTGCCTGCCTGGTTGGAACCCTTCCTGCAGGAGGCCATGTCTTTTCCCCTGCCTTGCTGTGCTGTCTGAGCCTAGTGATGTCTTCAGGGCGATAATTTCAGCACTGGTTACAAAGCCGCACCTGCTGAGTTTCCTGTTAGGAGATGTACCACAGGATTGGAGGCGTGGCCCAGGTAGTAGACCATCAGCCAATGAGTGAAAACATTAGATCAAGAGTTCGACTCCCAGTCTCGGTTAAAAACAAAAAAGATGTACCATTACTAGAAAACGTTGATTTTAAACTAGGATTTTCCATGCAGGAGAGTATATATTATAATATATTATGAATCTCTCATGTTCTAGGACATTACTACCAGAGTGTATTAGCTGATGTGATGATCTGAAGATGACAACATTAGGAACCGTGGCCACCCAAAGCCCATCTAAAATGACCGTGTGGGATTTGGGGTAAAAATGAGCAGGAGAGCACTTGCCTGGTATGAACAAGGCCCTGGATCCCACCCCTGGTACTGTAATAAATACACAATACAGGCTGAACACAAACCCCTGTGTGTAGCACAGTAGACTGGGGACTGTGAAGACAGAGAGGCTAGGATCCCACTCCTGTGGTGTGGAGCACACCCAGGAGCTGAAACCTTTGAGGGACCAAGGCAGACCAGCAGTATGGTCATAAACACTATCTCTGTGTGTGGAAGAAGGCAAGATGGGAGACAGGAGGTGGTTCCAAGGCACGGTGGTCTAGCTGGGCCATAGAGAAGGAGTTGGCAGGCATGGAGCCTGTCTGAGAGACTAGGATGAGGGAGAGAGGAAGACCTGCCCCTACACAGCTTTTGGACAGTGGTAACACCAAGGTAAGGGAAATGTGGTGAGCAGGGTTGGGGCAGAATCAGAAGATTATATATGTGACATTTTAAATATGAGATGACCATGTGGTGCTTTCTAGAAGAACATCTGTACAAGATTCAGGTGAAATTTTAAAATCCAGTACTGTTATGTATAGCTTGCTTCATGATAGAAGCTGTATTGACCTAGCTCTTTGAACACATGGTCTTATCCAACGTCATCTCTTACAGATACTGAACACCAGGCTTCCTGATGGAAACGTGCAGTCAATGAATGTCAGGTTGCTGAGGAGGAAGGCCTTCCAGTGCCTGAGGAGGTACTTCTCAAGTGGGCAGCAGAAAACTGGACGAACCCTGGTCCAAGGTCAATCTCAACTCCCCAGCTAGAGGTACTCTATAGATATCTTTGGGCCCCAAGTTCAGCTGACTGACACCATTTTATGCTTTCATCTGGAGCTGCAAGATCTGCATTTACTTATGAGGAAAACCAAACTCAGGACAGTTCTGTGAAAGAAGTATCTTGTATTCTTAAAATATGCCCATGCAATGTCAGACAAGAGGTTTGGGGCACTGCAGATTGAAGTCCTACGGAAATGTGAAGGTATGTGACACTGAACTCTGTGCTGGAGAAGAGCCACAAAGTGAGCTCATTAAGAAAGTGGGAAGTAAACTGAAAGTATCAGTGGTCACATAGCCTTAATCTGAAGATTGTGCTGTGGTTACATGTGAAAATGGGTTTGTTCTTGGAAAATATACAGTGAATTGTTGAGATAACATGTATTATATTCAACCTGTCCTCAAGTTGTTCAGAGAAAGTGAATGTATGTGTGTTTGTGTGTGTGCATGTGTGTATGTGTGTGTGAAACAGAGAGAGAGGGAAATGAGAGTCAGAGAGACACAGAGACATAGACACACAGGCAGAAGACCCGGGTAACAGTATTTGGGAGGTGAAATTGTTTGTATGATACTTAAAATAGTTCTCTAATCCTGAAGATATTTTGAAATAAAAAGAGCCATTTTTTGTAATCCCACTCAATCCTCTGTCCTCCCTGCCCCTTTCAGACAGCCCTTTTCTGAAGCCAGCTTGAATTTCCTCAGTCCCTTTTCATAGTTTCACTCACTTTCAGTGAACCTATAATCAACTCATTGTACTATTTTGTGCTATTAAGTTTATGAAAATTATGTCTAATTGTAATTACCATTCTGTCTTTTTTCCCCACTCAAAATTGTGTCTTAAACTATTGTATAAAAAATTTTAAATACAGCCGGGTGCTGGTGGATCATGCCAGTAATCCTAGCTACTCAGGAGGCTGACATCTGAGGACCACGGTTCAAAGCAAGCCTGGGGAGGAAATTCTGTGAGACTCTTATCTCCAATTAATCACCAGAAAACCGGAAGTGGTGCTGTGGCTCCAGTGGTAGAGAGCTGGCCTTGCACTGAAGTATGCAGGGACAGTGCCCAGGCCCAGAGTTCAAGCCCCACGATTGACAAAAAAAAAAAAAAATTCAAATACAGATAAAAATAGAGACTGTAACAAACCAACCACAGTCACTTTTGGTGAGGCTGTGCCCACCTCTGCCCACTATCTTCCCTCGGCTGAGGCCATAGCAGAGTGATCTCAAGGTCTCGTAAACTCTCACCCTCAGGTCTTCAATGTATGTTTCCAAGAGATAGGAAATTTTGTTTTTGTTGTTGGTCATGGAGCTTGAACTCTGGGCCTGCATGTTGTCCCTCAGCATTTCAGCTCAAGGTTAGCACTCTACTACTTGAGCCACAGCGCCACTTCCAACTTTTTCTGATTATGTGGTACTAAAGAATCGAACCCAGGGCCTCATGCATGCGAGGCAAACGCTCTACCACTGAGTCACCTTCCCAGCCCAGATAGGAAATCTTTTTAAAAACTATGATCATACCCCAAATGGTGATAGTTCCTTGAACAACATCCAGGCACTGGTCACATCCCTGACCTTACTCCCTCTTCCTTCCCTTTCTTCTCTTGTTCATTCCTTGATTTAGAGTACAAATGGAAAAATCTATACGGTGTGTTTGGTGGGTATTTCTTTTAGGTTTCTTTGAATATGTAGTTTCTCCTATTTTTATTTATTTTTCTAGGAAAGCAGACCATTTGTCTGTAGTTCCTCACTTAGGATTTTACCGAGAGCATGATCGATGCTTCCTATAAACTGACATCTAGAATTTCAGGTACATTTTTTTTCCCTTGGCAAGACTAAAGCATAGGCCAGGCTCTCGTGTCTCACATCTGTAGTCCTAGCTATAAGATTGAGATCTGAGGATCACAGTTTGAAGCCAACCTGGGCAGAAAAGTCCCTGTGAGACTCTTATCTCCAATTAACCACCAGAAAATTGTAAGTGAAGCTGTGGCTCAAAGTAGTAGAGCACTAGCCTTAAGCCAAAGAGCTCAGGAACAATGCCAGGCCCTGAGTTCAAGCCCCACGACCACTACCAACAACAACAAAATACTTTTTTATGTGTGAACTGGTCCTAGGGATTGAATTCTGGGACTGGGTACTGTCATTTCTTGAGCTTTTGTGCTCAAGGCTAGTGCTCTACTACTTGAGCTACAGCTCTACTTCTGGCTTTTTGGTGGTTAATTGGGGATCAGAGTCTCACTGACTTTCCTTCCTAAATTGGCTTTGAACTACAATCCTCATAAAGCCTTCTGAGTAGCAAGTATTATGGATGTAAGCCACAAAAGCCTGGCTTAATAGCATACTTTTACTAGAGAAATTTCATCTAGGTTCTCTTTATTCACTTTTTTTTGGTTTTTGAAACAGGGTCTTGTTATATAGCCTAGAGTGGCCTGTAATTTGCAATTCTCTAAAATAACAATGTTTGATGTGTTCCAATAGCTACAGTCTCTTTAGTGAATTCAACTCCTGCTACCTCTGCCCAGAGAGAGTCTCCTCATTGGCTCCAGGGCTAGTGGCCTTCCAGAAGGGAGGCAGAGCAGGCTACATGTAGATCTCTATCCCTTCTTGGAGCCAGCCATGCCCATCCATGAGTGAGTCTAGAGAGAGAGGGCATTCATAGATCACACCTGCATGCCAGGGGTGTGAACTAGCATTGTTAGAAGCTTGGCATTTCCAGTCATTGTATGGACACTGTCCGTCAGTCCTTCCAATTCAGGGCTATGTTCCTTCCTGAAAGCCAACTTGAAAGCCAACTTATGGCTGCACTTCCCTTCTCCCTGGCTGAAACTCTCAGTTCAACTGCACTAATGGGACCACTCATTTCCTTTTCCCATCTAAAAACCACAACAGACTGACCGGAGCAGTACCAACACAACATCACTGGCATGGCCACTGAGGACAGTTCCATGTCTTCATTGCATTGTCTTTGGGGAATCTCACTATAAGTGTATGAATTTCTGGTTTTAAAGGCAACTGGAAAGTTTTCTAAGTATGGTTAGGGCATCAGTTGTATCTTCCGTGAGGTTCATTTCATTATCACTATTTCTGAATTTTTAAATTTAATTTTGCCTATACCATATAGAATATTTACATGGTTCCAAAGTCAAGTTTGCTAAAGCTTCTCTTTTTGAGTTCTAGGTCCTCCCACCTTCACCTGGTTTCCCTTGACAATACTCCCAATTTTCACTACTTCACACACACCCCACACACATATTGTTGGTCTTGGGGCTCGCTCTTCAGCTCAAGACGAGCGCTCTACTGCTTGAGCCACAACACCACTTCTGGTTTTCTAGTAGTTTATTGGAGATGAGTCTCATGGACTTTTCTGCCAGGGCTGGCTTTGAACCGTGATCCTCAGATCTTAGCCTCCTGAGTAGCTAGGATTACAAGCATGAGCCACTAGTGCCCAGCTACTTTCATATTTTTATATGTAGGTGCATACAATGTATATAAACATATTCCTTTCCACCCCTTTACTTAGGACAAATAAAGCATATAACGGTATGTTATGTATCTTTCTTTACTTTTTTCATTAAATAATATATATTGTCAGGTTTTCATCACTCTAATTAAATACCTGAGGCAGTCTACTTTATACAGAAAGAGATTTACTTTGGCTTTGAGTTTGGTCCAAGGCCCAGGGGCCATATTCAGTGGTAGCCTTCTTGCTGGTAGAGACAAGAGATAACACAAGGTATCATGTGACAGGAGACCAGGAAAGCATATATGGTGTGTGTGTGTGTGTGTGTGTGTGTGCCTGGGTGCATGCATGTGTGTGTGTGGCGCCTCTTCTTTCCTTTTTCCCTTGCGAGCAAGGTCCAGGACATGTTGTTATATAAAGGTTCTGGCTTTGAGCTACATGCTGGTCCACCCCTCTCTTCTTACTGAATCACCAGTACTCTGTTACGAGGCTTTTCCCTGGTAGTACTATCTGATCACTACCAAAGCACCACCGTCAGATCAAGTTGCTCTTCTTTTGGTGCCTCGTGGTAAAAGTGTTGTTTCAGCACTTGCAACTTGGAGGAGGCTTCATCCTAACCACAGCATGGTACATTCTAGAAATGCCTGGGTAGCAGTAGATAGATAGATATGCTCCTTATTACTTTATAGCATATGGTATTTCATCATGTGAATTACACTGATTTATTTACCCAGCTCCCATTGAGGGACATTTGGATCGGCTTCAATTTTGCTATTACAAAAACCACTGCAATTAATATCTCTTTTGCAACTTGTGTTTGTGTCTTTGCCAATGTATTTTTGGAATTGAGATGGCTAGGGCAAAGGATAATTTGTATGTAATTTTACTAGGTGTTGCTCAATTTTGCCACTTGCCAATGCATTTTACATGCTGACCAGCACAGTGTAACAGAAACCCTTACCTAGTACATGACCAACAACATTGACGCTTTTGCCTATCTCATAGTTGAGAAACAGTATTAGAGCATAAGTTTAATTTGCACTTCTCTATTAATGATTAAGTTGGAAATCTTTTTATAGATTAATAGCCATTTGAAATTTCTCTGTGAACTTTTTTAAATTTTGTGTATTTTCAGTTGGGATGGTTTGCAGATGTATTTTTTTGTTTGTTTAGAATCTGTGTGTGTGTGTGGTACTAAGGATTGAATTTGGGGCAGTTAAGCCATATCTTTGCCTACACTATCTTCCCTTTTGAGGTCTCAGTAACTGTGTCCAGGCTAGTCTTAACTCCCAATTCTGCCTCTGTCTCATGAGGAGCTGGAATAACAGGCATGTACCACCACACCTGGCTTTATATTTAGAAAACCTTTATACATAAAGATAGTAAGCCGGGCGCTGGTGGCTCACACCTGCAATCCTAGCTGCTCAGGAGGCTGAGATCTGAGAATCACGATTCAAAGCCTGGGCAGGAAACTCTGTGAGACTCTTATCTCCAATAAAACACAAGAAAACTAGAAGTGGCGCTATGGCTCAAGCAGTCGAGCACTTGCCTTGAGCTAAACAGTACAGGGACAGCCCAGAGTTCAAGCCCCTGAACGAAAAACAAAATAAACAAAAAGACAGTAAGTCTTTGTGATATATTATTTTCCCTAATTTATACTGGGTTTTTCTTTACTTGCTTTTTTGTGCCATGCAATTTTTTTTGTTAGTCAAATCTATCAATTTTCCCTCACTATGGGTTTTGAATTATAGTTAGTAAAAGCTTTCCACTCCTATTTTATATGTTTTCCCATCTGGTCTCTACCCTCTAGACTCATCTGCTTCTTGGAAGTTTTTGCATTTTGTAATTTGACCTACTATAATATGTCTTTTTTGGAATGATACAATGCTTTTTTTTTTTCCTGATAATTTTCCTGGCTTTGAAATTTCTGCCTAAAATTAATAGCTACTTTTTGTGGTTGTTGGTGGTTGTGGGGCTTGAACTCGGGGCCTAGGTGCTGTCCCTGCGCCTCTTTTTGCTCCAGGTTTGTGCTCAAGGCTAGTACCCTACTACTTTGAGCCACAGGGCTACTTCTGGTTTTTGAGTGGTTAATTGGAGGTAAGAGTCTCACAGGGGCTTTTCTGCCCTGGCTGGCTCCAAACCACAATCCTCAGATCTCAACCTCCTAAGTAGCTAGGATGACAGGTACTTTTGTTTTCTTTTGATGGTGTTCACATATTTTATTTTTCTCCATCTATTTACTTGAAATCTATATATCTTTATATTTGAGTGAGTTTCTTGTGGGCAACAGTTAGTTGAATCTTGGTTTTTGATTCAATTCAACAATTCTTAACATTTTAATTGGTGCATTTAAAACCACTGACATCCAAAGTGATTGCTGGTTTAGTTTTTTTTTTTTATTATTTACCATATTTTCATTTTTGCTTTACTTGGTTCCTAGTTTTGTCTTTCACTGATTTGCTCTCTGTGGATTCTATTGAACATTTTATTCCATTTCTTTTTTGTTGGTGGTGGTCATGGAGCTTGAACTCTGGGCCTGGGCACTGTCCCTCAGCTTTTCAGCTCAAGGCAAACACTCTACCATGTGAGCCACAGCGCCACTTCCAGTTTCCTGGTTTATTGGAGATAAGAGTCTCAAGGACTTTCCTGCCTGGGCTGGCTCTGAACTGTGATCCTCAAATCTCAGCCTCCTGAGTAGCTAGGATTACAGGCGTGAGCCACTGGCACCCGACTGTATTTGATTTTTTTTTTCTTTTTTTGTTGGTTGTGGGGCTTGAACTCCGGGCCTGGGTAGGGTGGCACCTGGTTGTGGGGTCTTCAATGTGGAAGAGAGGAAAGGGCCAGGCAGCCTTCTGGGAGGGGGGACATGGAGTAGGGACTGAGGGTGAAGTGGGTGCTGCTGCATCTGAAAGGCTGGGCCGACCCCTCACTCCTTACCCAAGGCGCCGTCCCCCTAGAAAGGCCCTGTGCTGATCAATAACGTCTACAACTGCCACACCCTTTCCGGCATGCCTCCCCAAGGAGCCCAGGCCACCGGCCAGCCTGCACGTAAGGCCTGAATACCATGTGGGAGTGTAGAGTGAGAGGGGATTTTTTTTCTTTTAATCTTTGATTTTTCTGAGTTTGTCCTCTGAGGCTCCTGAAGCTGTGCTGTAGTGTCTAAGGTGAATCTGCAGGAAATTCTCACTTGTTACTGCCTTCAGCATTGCTTTTCCTCCTGTTACAGCTCCTGATACTGTCGCTGTGCGTGTCATACCTTTTGTACCCCTCTCACAGTCTCTGCATGCTCTGCTTTCTTGTTTTCAGCTTCACTCCCTTTGCTTTTCAGTTTGAGATGCTGCAGTAGTTGTGTTCCTCCCTAATTCATGCTGAAACCTCATCCCTCTTCTGATTAGACTAAGAGTTGGACCTCTGGGGAAGTGATGAAATCATGAAGCTTTCTTCCCCATGAGCATGACTAAAGCCCTTACTGAAGAGGTGTCAGAGGGCTGCCTGGACCTTTCCTCTCCTCCACATTGAGGACCCCACAACCAGATGCCATCTTAGAAGCCATCTTACCAGATGATCATGTGCCTTGGCCTTGGTCATCTTTTCACATCTACAGCTGTAAGACAGGAGTGCCTACTGCTTATAAACCACCTGGTCTGAGGTGTACATAAACTGCCTGGTTTCAGTGTCTTGTTATGGCAGAATGGACTGTATTGGGCTTTACTGATATAGCCTTAAGTTTGAAGGGTTTGCCCTGAGTAGCGTCTTGACTGCTATTAAAACATTGGAGCGGGAATGCTAGGAAGGTAAAGAAGGCATTACTGAAAGAGGCAATGAGCAGGACAGAGGGGCTCGTGAGAGTCACAGCCAGCCCAACATGAGGTACCTTCTGGAAAGTGAGGGGCAGGATAAGAAAGAGGGGCTAAACCCTAAGGCACCATCTGCTGAGGTACCAGGGCAAAAACGAGGCACTACACTCTAGTGATGTCACTGGGAACTGGGGTACAGTTCTGTCTTTGTTACATCAAAGTCCCTTGCATTTTCAGGGGTTCTCAGACAAGCAGAAGATACTAGACCACTTAAAAAACTGACAACCCTTGAGCTTTTCATGTGGGGGAAATTAATTTTTATCCAAAGTAGTTGAATTTTCTGGTTAACTGGAGATAGGAGTATCACAGACTTGCTTGTCTAAGTTGGCTTTGAACTGTGATCTTTGGATCACAGCTCCTGAGTATCTAGGATCATAGGCACAAGGCCCAGCACCCAGGTTCTAGGGGCCGCTTCTGACGTTTTGACTGTGGCTTCTTGTGCCTAGGCTTCCTGACTGGCTCTGGTCCCCTTCATTCCCCCACGACGAGACACACCATCCTCCCTGGTGGCAGCCTTGGGTTGGGGTGGTGGACTCTCGTGCCTGGACTCTGCTGCTAGTCATAGCCATATTGAATGCTCCAGCAACTCAACTTGGTTCCAGAAACTAGGTTACCAGAGCAGACGGGGCTGCCCGAGTCCCGGCTACAAGTTGTTCTTCTTAAGCTTGTGACTCTTCATTTCACAAGCCTCGCTGTCCCCTCAGCCCTCACCTCCCACACTGGGCATCTAAAAGCATCTTTGTTTTATAATGCCGTAGGTAAAGAGCTTTGTATCTGACAAAGGCTAGGGTGAAATGGACTGCTTCTCTCAAACCGAGTCTATACCAGTCCCAGATCCAAAAGAACAGACAGCTAGAATTGAAATCTTCAATAATGAAGATGGTTCAGGGAAGCAGTGCTTACGGGTAGTTATGGCCATGTCCAACCTTTTCACTGTCTACCTAGTAACAGCCCCTGAGCAGGTGGTCACCCTGGGCTCAGAACATCGCAGTGGCAGAGATGGCCAGCACTTGCAGACATGGCAAAACAGCTCATGAACCATGAACCTGTGCGTCTGACTCAGTGGTGTGAGATAGCAGAGAAAAGAGCCCGAGAATGTGGGGCATGCTTCTTAGAGGAGGGGTTGAGAAGAGTCTCTGGGGAGGCGGCTGGAATGGAGCCTTGGGAAAGCAAGGGAGAAGTGCTCAGTGTGGGCCTTGCAGGGAGGGTGCAGGAGGACGGAGATATTAAGGAGCAAGTGAGGCTGGGGCCCTGCGTGGGCAGCAGTGAAGACTCTCCATTGTGTCACCTGCAGTCTGGCCACAGGGTGTCATCTGAAGCGAAGGGCCTGACTTGTTCAGCCCCTAGGCTGTCCCTGCAGGCATACACTGTAGATGCCCTTTCTCAAGAGTGCTTCCAGCCTTGATCAGCTCAGACATGGCATAGCAGAGACAGACTTGGTTAGCAGATGACCAATGGAGGGTCCAGACCGAAAGTCAGGTAGCCAAACCACATAGCAACAATCCCAGTCAGTGTCCATATGTGCAATGAATGAATGGGCCAATAATATTCTATCTCTTTAAAGTGCAGGTTGGCTTTTAGTCCCCCTTGGTATATGCAATTCTGACGTAAGTGAGCTAACATGTCTTTCTTGCTATGATTTCAATTATTGTGTGGGAAAAGTAGGTCCTTTAGAAACATGTTGCAGCTGCAGATGGCACACAAAAACTGTGTTTAGTGAGATCTTGTTGCATGACAACCCACGTGACGGGCCCTGTTGGAAAATGTCTTCCCAACCCTCCATCTCCATGCCTGCCTCCACGGCTCACCTGAGGCATACTGTGAGTGTGAGGCGATGGCGCCCTCTCACCTTATGCCTGTGGTCCTGGTATGCCTTTTCCCAGGCTCGCTGCAGATCTGCACTGGCAGGGGCTCTGTACATCTCAGGTTGTAGGCTTCTGTCTGAGAAGAGCAGACTCCTGTGCAGAAGCAAGTCTGTTTGTATGGCCACATGACCGTTGCCACGGAGCCGGGCAGGAGGAGCCCAAGCCCGCCAGTGGAACTTCCAAGCAGTGGGTTGGGATGGAGAGAAAAATGAACTCATAGTCCACTCTAGCAGGTGATAGTTCAGTGTTGCTGTTTTGAGGAATCCTACTAAGATCCTAGCCTCAAGGGAAGAAAACATGATGAACAAGGCTTGAAGAACTTGTCCTCTGTCCACAGGAACAGCTCTCTTCTACTAGCATGCCTAGCCCTCACTTCTTGTTCCCCCTTTACTCTGCCTTTTCTCCCTTCCAGTCCTTTCCTTTTTGAATTTTTGCCTTTCTTTAGGCCTCCTCATCACTTTACTGCCCTACCCTGAGCTTCTTTTTGCTCAAAGCTATTGCTCTACCACTTGAGCCACAGCCCCACTTCCAGAGTAGTTTATTGGAGATAAGAGTCTCACTGACTTTCTTGCCCCTGCTGGCTTTGAACTATGATCTTCAGATCTCAGCCCCCCGAGTAGCTAGGATGACAGGCATGAGCAACCAGTGCTCAGCTCTGCTCTACCTTTAAACTAGTTATAATAACTTAATGTTTCAGCTTAAGCAATTCTCATTTTAAAACACTGTGTGGATCAGTTATAGACAGTGTTTTTTTTTAAATAATTTAAGCCATTTCCCTCTCCATAGCTTTTATTTGGCTGTAATAAGGTTTCCTGTGATAAACTTAATTTGCAGTCTACAAAAAAAATCAGCCTATGAAGTCCTCTGGTTGTTTCTATTTGGTCATGATACAATCAGAGGAATTGGTTAGGATCAAAGTGACAATGTTTTATTTCAGAATTCTATCCCCTTTATAATATTACAATTTCAAAAACTTTGGATTGCAGAATTAATGATGGAGACTCATTGTTCAGCTTTGTGTAAATGAAGAATAAATGGGACATTTTGTGTGGAGTTATATTCCACATAATAGAATAATTCAGCAGCTGTAAATCTGAAAAAGTACACAAGTTTAGATTGACTCAGATTTAAGGTTAATAAGGTGTGAATGAAACCAAGCTGTGACCATTTCTGAACACACTTAGCCATCAGAAGAACCATCGCTTTTGGATGGTTCTCATGATTACCAAATGTTTGCAGAAGACTTCATGGACTGATTTTTTTTTTTGTCAGTCGTGGGGCTTGAACTCTGGGCTTAGGTGCTGGTCCCTGTGCTCTTCAGCTCAAGGCGAGTGCCCTACTGCTTGAGCCATAGCGCCACTTCCAGTTTTCTAGTGGTTCTTATTGGAGATAAGAGTCTCACGGACTTTCCTGCCTGGGCTGGCTTTATAACTGCGATCCTCTGATCTCAGCCTCTTGAGTAGTTAGGATTACAAGCGTGAGCCACCGGCGCCCGGCTTGGACTTATTATTTTTTGGTGTATTGCAAATTTAAAAATTGCTTGACATGTTACTAAAAATGAGGTTTTTAATTTTTTTTTACAAGTATTAGCTCTTAGAAAATCATGGCTATCCAGTAGAATATAGATGTAATAATCACTACCTAAAAAACACAACCAGTACTCTTAGGACATAAGGTTCAATTAAGGGACCTTAGCCTATAAAATCTATATCTCATATTCCCAAAATTCTATTAAATAGTTGATTTCTCTTATCCTGTTAGTGTCATTATTCTAGAGCAAGGGCTAGGAATGTAACTTAGTGTTAGAGTTCTTGCCTAGCATGCATGAGGCCTTGGATTTGAGTCCTCAGTACCACATACACAGAAAAAGCCAGAAGTGGTGCTGTGACTCAAGTGGTAGAATGCTAGCCTTGAGCAAAAAGAGCTCAGGACAGCACCCAGGCCCTGAGTTTAAGCCTGAGGGCTGGCAAAAAAAAGCAAAAAAACGAAAAATACAAACAAAAAAATCTACAACAAATCCACTATTCAGGACATACCTAGTGAACACTTGCTAGCAAGTGATAGAAATAACAATGTTGGTATTGTGTGATTCCTTTGAGGAGACATTGTATAATTCTGGGTTCTTGTATTTCTCCCAAGTTTCCAACAATACTCAATATAACACCATCTACAGAGTAGCGGATGCTTTGTTCAGCTTAGCGTGCTCACTCGTACGGACAACACATGAGTTAGGAGCAAGCTGGATGAAACATGTGATATGGCATTTGCAGGCACTGTCCTGGGCATACCGGCCAACATAGTGAACTCAGGGAAGCCACCCTGACCCCAGTCACCTAGATCCCAGTCTGTACTAGCTTTTTAGGGAACAATCTCCTAGTTCATATGGCTGTTTTATGTGTGTCGTGGCAGGACCTGGGAAAGTTAGGCACACCTCCAGAGAACTTAGACAACCATCCTAAGCCATGCAGCCAGCCTTTCAGACATTTGCCAGATGTAAATAAAGTCTGATTCTAGACACGGCCAACAGCTCCTAAAGCTCATGTCTGTCTTGAAGACAAGGCTAGAAACACTGAGCTGAACATATCAGAGAATCACTCATATAGGCAGAAAGAGGGAAAGTCTGGAGTTGAATTAATAGTAGCAATGCTGGTTTCCACAAATATACTAAGGTGCCAGGACCCAATTGTAGTTCACATCACATTTTGTGGTTTTTATTTTTATTTTATTATTATTTTTTGGGGGGGGGGTCTGGTCGTGGAGCCTGAACTCTGGGCCTGGGCGCTGTCCCTCAGCTCTTCAGCTCAAGGCTAGCGCTCTACCACTTGAGCCACAGCGCCACTTCCGGCTTTTTTTTCTTTTTGCTTATGTGGTGCTGAGGAATCGAACCCAGGGCCTCATGCATGCAAGGTAAGCGCTCTACCACTGAGCCACCTTCCCAGCTCCTTGTGGTTTTTATATTAGATAGAGAATCTTCTCCATTTTGAGCTAGGTTTGGGTGTTTTTTTTTTTTTTTTTTTTGTCGGTCGTGGGGCTTGAACTCTGAGCCTGGGCGCTGTCCCTCAGCTCTTCAGCTCAAGACGAGCGCTCTACCACTTGAGCTACAGGGCCACTTCTGGTTTTCTGGTGGTTTATTGGAGATAGGAGTCTCACGGTCTTTCTTGCCCGGGCTGGCTTTGAACCTCGATCCTCAGATCTCAGCCTCCTGAGTAGCTAGGATTACAGGCGTGAGCCACCAGCACCCGGCTGGTTTGGGTGTTTTATGTTGAAAAATTTCTATGAATAGCCTACAGAAAATAAAAATTTATTTTTTGCTTTACTATCCAGATAATACCTGTGTGTTTGGCCTCAGCCTTAATGTTTTGGCCCAATATTAGCTTTTTCTTTTCCTGGGCTGAGGCATGAACTCTGGGCCTGGGCACTGTCCCTGAGCTTCTTTTTGCTCAAAGCTAGTGCTCTACCACAACTCCACTTCCGGCCTTTTCTGTGATTAATTGGAGATAAGAATCTCATAGGCTTTCCTGCCCAACCTGGCTTTGAACAGTGATCCTTAGATCTCAGCTTACTAAGTAGGTAGGATTACACCAGTGACCTGCACCAATATTAATTTATTGCTTATTATGTGTCCTTAATTATAAAACACAAGTTTTGGCCAGGCATAGTGGCTCATGGCTGCAATGTTATATTTCAGAGGACTGGAATCCAACAGAGGATGTTTGACTCAGAAGAGAGCCAGAATTAATGACAGGAAACCTGAGGCTGTAGCTCTATGGGAGAACATATGTGTACCTGACAGGAGGCTGTGCAGAAAGCCTCTCCTCTGACTCGCAAGGTGGTAAGCCCAACAGAGAAGGTTAGAAGTTGTCTCTTAACCTATGTTAGCATCTTGGGGAAAAACTTCATTTGTTATAGGTAAGAGTAAGTGATATTGTTATCAAAGCAGTGACTATCCAGGCTCTAAGGAATTAGTTGGCAGTTGGTTTGCAACAGAGAGGAGGCCTCTGTCCGGCCCTTGGCTACTGAGTTCTTCATGTTGCCCCCAAACAGAATTTGAGGATGCACTGAGGTATAGCTCAAGGAAATTTATCACAAAGTGAAGATAGAAAGACAGTGCCCAGCCCAGATACAAGTGCAGACACATCTGAAAGCAGATGTAGTGTATACTGGTGAAAACAAGGTTGGAAGTTTGACAGACTCATGTAAGGTAAGTGCTCTCTTTTGGTCTGAAACCTGCTACATTTAGTCATTTGGACTGTTGCACTGTTTTTTAATCAATTAAGCCAGAGTATTGAATAATGTTGTCCTGTTTGCTAAATTTGGGTCATTCATATGTGGGCATCTCTTGAAATAAAGGATTTTGCACATACTCCCCTCAAGACAGCGCACACACCAAACAAACTATAACCGAACAAAGTTTGAGACCAACCAAGAAGAGTAAAACTTTAATCATCTACAAGAGAGAAAAAAAAGTCACTCAGCAGTGACTTTTCCAACATGGCACTGGCTGAGGGCTTTCCCAGTTTTTCCTTCTTTTGTCTTCCTTTTTTTTTCAGCTACCCTCGGCAGCTCAGCCTCCAGCAGACAGCAATGCACGTGGAATGAGAAAATACAGCCACAGCAGCCGGTGCTAGGCCACCACTGAGACAAAGGACCTCCAAAGATTGCTACGGGACTTGGTAAGACTTCCTAGTGTGTGAACATCAGCACCAGGCTGAGGCTGGTTAGCATCGGCTGTACTGGTCTGTAAAGATTGAGACTTATCACTTCTCAAAGTTTCTTACTTCATTAGTGTGGAACACAAGGTCTCTCTTTCCTTCTTTTTACTATTCTAGTCTTATACCCTCATCCCTTATCATCTTCTCTTTCTTTTTCCTCTTCTCCTATCATCTTGGATTTCCTGTCCCCACTGATCTCTCTCACAAACTATTATTCCCTTTCCACCTTCCCTTGCCCTAGAACCCTAACCTTCCCAACGGATAGTTGAGCTCTAGCATCACTGTGTTGCACCACAGTGGAACTTAATACCTAAGCTGAACAACAGTCTCTACAAACCCAGAACCCAGATGCATACATCACAGTGAAATATCACAAAATTCATGAACAATCGAGACCACATGCCACTCTCAAAAACTGACAAAAAGCCGGGTGCTGGTGGCTCATGCCTGTAATCCTAGCTACTCAGGAGGCTGAGATCTGAGGATCGTGGTTCAAAGCCAGCCCGGGCAAGGAAAGTCCGTGAGACTCTTATCTCCAATAAACCACTAGAAAACAGGAAGTGGCGCTGTGGCTCAAGTGGTATTGCGCTCGGCTTGAGCTGAAGAGTTGAGGGACAGCGCCTAGGCCCAAAGTTCAAGCCCCACTTCCGACAAAAAAAAAAACAAAACAACCAAAAACAAAAACAAAAAACTGACAAAAACTCAGGGGAGGACTTTAGTGAGAGTGAAGAAGAGGAAAAACAAAATAATCATTAAAGCAATGAAGTTGGTCAACAAAATAAAAGAGCAGGTCCATGAGCAACTAGAAGAATACAGAGAGAAAATAGACAAAGGACAAATGAAATGATGAAGAAAATACATTCAAGATGATATCAAGTAGAAGACACAAACTATAAATACTTCAATGAAGGAAACAGGAGATAGAAACCATAAAAGCCTTTTGACTGACACTGCAGCTTATGAGGGTATATTAGACTTAGAGCAAAGAAAAGTTTCTTATGTGTTTCTAATGAGCTATTTCATTAATTCAGTGTTTGAATTTCTGGCTGCTGTTTCCTGTGCCTCATTTCCTCTATTCTTCTCTGCCTCAACATAACCTTCCAAGGTGGGTTTTTAAAAAATCACATTATATGGCTAGTTGTAGAAACTATTTAATGTGCACTTAGAACCCAACCATACTATTCACAAATGGTGCACCCTTCTCCTGGTACCTTTTCTCTACCACTGAGCTCAGAAAACCTCAGTGACTCACATGCCACCTCATCTCCTTCACAAAACAAAAATTCTCAAAAGTAGACAAATTCTCATCAGCATCTGGGCATCTGCTATTGACTTGTTTTCCACAGTTTCTAATCATGTGGCCAAGGGATGCCTCAGTGATTTATCACCTCACCTTTCCTGGTACCAGATGCCCCAGGGCCTCTGCAGAGCAGAACAAGAGCTGAGCCAGCACTGGATGGTAAGCATCTCAGCTCCCAAGGTTTCCAGAAATGATGGCTGGAAGGGAGCTGCTGCCCTGCCCCTGTTCTTGTGGTGTGGAAACATGGGTGTGAACATTCACTCTACTTTTGCTGGGGAGCTGTGACATGCTGTCACACCAGCAGCTCACAGCCCAGGGTTCAGGGAAAGCAAAGCTCTGATGTGCCTAGTTCTGGGTTGTTGGCAAAGGCTCCGGCCTGACCCAAGGCCCCGACCCCAATTTCTTTTTTTATCTGGCTATAGAATGTGTAAGACTTTCAGATCTGAACAACAACAGCTTTTGTGCTATTTTAAAGCAGCTATTTTTATTTCTAGTTACTAGTCTTTAAGGCTGTCATCTGCAGGGAGGCCCCTTGCGGGGTGTGGAATAGGGTGTCAGGCAGCAGCCGGTGCTTGGATCAAAAGCCAGGACTCAGCTGCAGAAGCCAGGGGGAGGCAGGGTCTGTGGAGGAGGGCCTTGGACAAGCTGGATGCAGCTCAGGACTGGCGTGGCTGTGCATGAGTGTCTCAGTGGCTTCTTCAGGGGCCACAATGAGACAAGAATAACTGCATTTCTGAGCCCGGGGCTGTGTCTGGGAGAACTTCCAGATGCCCAATGGGCTTCTAAGCACCCCTGGCAAAGCACAGGCCATAGGTCTTTAGCAGCACTCTTCCTTGTTTCCACCTCAATATGGAACATAAATAAACTGTTCTCTCTATTGTAAAAACAAAGAAGCAGTTCATGAGGACTTTTTTTGTTTTTTGTTTTGTTTTGTTTTGCAGCAAATGTTCCTTCAAGAAAATGCAACTAGCCGGGCGCTGGTGGCTCACGCCTGTAATCCTAGCTACTCAGGAGGCTGAGATCTGAGGATCGCGGTTCAAAGCCTGCCCGGGCAGGAGAGACCGTGAGACTCCTATCTCCAATAAACCACCAGAAAACCGGAAGTGGCGCTGTAGCTCAAGTGGTAGAGTGCTCGCCTTGAGCTGAAGAGCTGAGGGACAGCGCCCAGGCCCAGAGTTCAAGCCCCACGACCGACCAAAAAAAAAAAAAAAAAACGAAAATGCAACTAGCCGGGCACTAGTGGCTCCCACCTGTCATCCTAGCTACTCAGGAGGCTGAGATCTGAAGACTGTGGTTCAAAGCCAGCCTGGGCAGGAAAGTCAATGAAACTCTCATTTCCAGTTAACCACCAGAAAACTGGAAGTGGTGCTATAGCTCAAAGTGGTAGAGTGCTAGCTTTGAGCAAAAAGTCTAAGAGACAGCACCTAGGCCCTGAGTTCAATTCCTACTACCGCCAAAACAATGAAGATGCAACTGAATTATACAGGACACCCCCTTCTCTAACTAACAAGGACAATGAAGCTTGAAAAGGAAAGTTGCTCCTCTGAGAGATAATGAAGGGCTGGAAACATCTGCAGGAGAGAGCACCAGGGGGGCTGCTGCTAAGGTTCTGTGTCAGGTGGGAGTTCACAGGCCTGGGTCTCTGTGTCAGGCAGGAGTTCACAGGCATGGGCCTCTGTGTCAGGTGTGAGTTCACAGAGATGGGCCTCTGTGTCAGGTGTGAGTTCACAGGCATGGCTCTCTGTGTCAGGTGTGAGTTCACAGGCATGGCTCTCTGTGTCAGGTGTGAGTTCACAGGCATGGCTCTCTGTGTCAGGTAGGAGTTCACAGGCATGGGCCTCTGTGTCAGGTGGAGTTCACAGGCATGGGTCTCTGTGTCAGGTGGAGTTCACAGGCATGGGCCTCTGTGTCAGGTGGAGTTCACAGGCATGGGTCTCTGTGTCAGGTGGAGTTCACAGGCATGGGTCTCTGTGTCAGGTGGAGTTCACAGGCATGGGCCTCTGTGTCAGGTAGGAATTCATAAACATGGGTCTCTGTGTCAGGTAGGAGTTCACAGGCATGGGTCTCTGTGTCAGGTGGAGTTCACAGGCATGGGTCTCTGTGTCAGGTGGAGTTCACAGGCATGGGTCTCTGTGTCAGGTGTGAGTTCACAGGCATGGGCCTCTGTGTCAGGTAGGAATTCACAGGCATGGGCCTCTGTGTCAGGTAGGAGTTCACAGGCATGGGTCTCTGTGTCAGGTAGGAATTCATAGACATGGGTCTCTGTGTCAGGTGTGAGTTCACAGGCATGGGTCTCTGTGTCAGGTAGGAGTTCACAGGCATGGATCTCTGTCAGGTAGGAGTTCACAGGCATGGGTCTCTGTGTCAGGTAGGAGTTCACAGGCATGGATCTCTGTGTCAGGTAGGAGTTCACAGGCATGGGCCTCTGTGTCAGGTAGGAGTTCACAGGCATGGCTGTCTGTGTCAGGTAGGAATTCACAGGCATGGGCCTCTGTGTCAGGTAGGAGTTCACAGGCATGGGTCTCTGTGTCAGGTAGGAGTTCACAGGCATGGATCTCTGTCAGGTAGGAGTTCACAGGCATGGGTCTCTGTGTCAGGTAGGAGTTCACAGGCATGGATCTCTGTGTCAGGTAGGAGTTCACAGGCATGGGCCTCTGTGTCAGGTAGGAGTTCACAGGCATGGCTGTCTGTGTCAGGTAGGAATTCACAGGCATGGGTCTCTGTGTCAGGTAGGAGTTCACAGGCATGGGCCTCTGTGTCAGGTGGAGTTCACAAGCATGGGCCTCTGTGTCAGGTGGGATTTGTCATAGCAGCGGTTCCAGGTCTCAGGTGAGAATTGTCACACTGGTCATCTATAGCTCAGTGAGAATTGTCAATGCAATCATTTTATGTCTTGTCATGAAATGTCAGTGCTAAGTTGTTGTACTTCACATTTTCAAGAGCTCGGGAAGAAGCTCTGAGTCGAGGGCTTTCTTCCAATCTAGCCAGTTGACTGGTGACTCCCTCTGACTGGGCTTGTGGTCACTGTGATGCCTTAGTCTGTCCTATCTTACATAGCTTCTCTCTCCTCCCTTGAGCCGCCTATCAGACTCCCTAGTTCAGAGAGACAGTCTCCACTGTGTTCCAGGTGGGAAGCAATCGGAGGGAAGCTGCTTGCCCTGCTCCCTACAGTCTATGCTTTGGGAGACTGCTCTTATCCAGCTGGCACTGTTTCAAGCAAAGCAGATACATGGCCCAACATGGGGTCTCTTCATTTGAGTATTGCTGACAAACAGATGTTTGTTCTGGAGGCTGTTCTATGACTGCAGGATGAGCATCAAAGCCCATGATCTCTACCAACTCAATGCCAGCGTTGACTCCTCCTGCCTAGTGTGAGACCTAAAGGTTCACCAACCTGAAGTGACCGTTCTCCCGGGAGGGGAGCCAGGGCTCCCCAGCAAGGACCACTAGTAGGTCTCACAGGTGAGACTGCAGGCATGAACACCAGATAATGGTCACAGTGGTTAAGTGTTGGGTACACTGTCCAGTCCTTAGCAAAGTCTCTTGGCTCCCAACACAATACCACAGTAGAGGCAACAGTGGAATAGTAAGGGAACTTAGAAAGATCATCAAGAAGCTAAGAACATGCATGGACTGCACTTTTAGAAGTTTAGGTCACATTTACCCAACAGATGAGGACTGAAGTCCATTATTTCTTACTAGGGTTAGGAAATCTCTGTCTGTAGGAATGTTTGGGGCCAGATGTGCCAGCACAGCTCTGATCAGCAGGTGTGTGTGTGTGTGTGTGTGTGTGTGTGTGTGTGTGTGCATGCTAGTCTTGGAACTTAAACTCAGGGCAATGTCCCTGAGCTTGTTTTGCACAGGCCAGTACCCTACTACTTGAGCAACAGCTCTACTTCCAGTTGTTTTGGTACTTTAGTGAAGATAAGTCTCACAGATTTTCCTGCCCATGATGGCTTCAAACTGTGATCCTCAAATCTCAACCTCTTTGAGTAGCTAGGTTTACAGGTGTAAATCACCAATGCCGATCTTAATTTAGTTTTTTTTTTTCTTTTGTGGGGCTTGAACTCTGGCCCTGGGTGCTGTCTCTGAGCTCTTCTGCTTAAGGCGAGTGCTCTACCACTTGAACCACAGTACCACTTCCAGTTTTCTAGTGGTTTATTGGAGATAAGAGTCTCATAGACTTTCCTTCCCTGGGCTGGCTTTGAACCACCATCCTCAGATCTCAGCCTCCTGAGCAGCTAGTATGACAGGAATGAGCTGTTGGCACCTGGCTAGATTTTAAAAAAAATATATAAGTAGTCATAGAGCTGTGAAACTTGGACTTCCGGAGAAGCATATTCAATTTTGGGGCAACTTGAACTTAAAGAGCACAACAGGAATTAGAGGAGACCAGACTTCTGTAACCAGTATCTGTGTCTCTAATTCTGCCTATTTATTTATTTATTATTGTGAAAATACCGTACAGAGGGGTTACAAGGGCAAGGTAATAAGTATATTTCTTATCAAGCATTGTTGCATCCTCCTTTGTTTCCCCTTCCCATCCCTTCCCCCTCCACTCTCCCCTCCCCCCCCCCCGCCCACCAAAGTTGTAAAGTTCGTTTTTCAACATAACGACTTGTACATCTCATTGTTGCAATGGGTCTACCTGTATCCCTATTTAAACAGTTTGTTTTTGCCCTTCCCCTCCACAAATTATCCCAACATCAAATACAGTGAAAGCAGGGGTTATACCGTGGGGGAGGGACATACAAAGCAACAAAGAAATCATCTTATAAATATGTTAGAAACAATCGCAAGAAAGAAAAAAAACATTTGAATACTTATCTTGGTATTCATTTCACCTAACATCAACTTATCTGACCTTTTCTGCTTGTCTCAGACATATACTAGTTATTGCAAATAAGGGAAACCATGGGACCTATGTTTCTTTGGGCGTGGCTTATTTATAAACAAGCTGTTCCTCTAGCCAGGACAGCTCAGGAATATTTGGAGGCAGCTGTGCACCTCTCTTTGGACCCTTCCTCAGGCTAAGCCGCTCAATCCTCTTTAATAATTCCTGTGGGACAATCACAGCATCACTTAGAGCAGATTCTTCAGTGGGAATGAAGGCAAGAAGGACATAGATCAGAGTTTGTTGGGGTCCCAAGCAGTGTATTAGACCTTCTAGAGGCGAGGCCCTCGTGTCCTCAAAGGGCCCTCTAGGTATCTCTTAGAACTCACCTTGTCATCTCTGCAATGAGCATTTTTTATTTTTAATTTATTTATTTTTATTATAAAGGCAATATACAAAGGGATTCCAGTTACATGAGTCAGGTAAAGGGTACATTTCTTTCTGGACAATGTTACCCCTTCCCTTGTGCAATGAGCATTTCATTGCTGTGAGGAACAGAAAATAGGACAGAGAGCCACCGATAGATGATCCTTCCAGCCCAGCCTTATCCACAGGAAACACTTCCAGCATTTGGCTTCTGACTTGGTATTTTCTCAATTCTGTAGAAAACTTGTCCTCTCTGTTCCCCTCCAATCACATTTGGGGGGGGGTTGGAGGGTCCTGGGACGTGAACCCAGGGCTCAGATGCTGTCTCTGAGCTTTATTTGCTTAAGGATAGTGCTCTACCACTTGAGCCATAGCTTTTATTCCAGCCTTTTGTTGGTTAATTAGGGATAAAAGTCTTACTGGCTTTTCTGCTGGAGCAGGCTTCAAACTATGTTTCTCAGATCTCAGCCTCTTAAGTAGCTAGGATTACAGGCGTGAGCCACAAGCAATCAGCTTCAATCATATTCTTGTAAGTAGGTTCTGAAGGCTTTTTTTTTATTACTAGACCTGTCAAAGTCTTTCATAGGACTCCACCCTTGACCCTAGCCTAAGCCCCTGTCAGTCCAGTGAATGAAATTATCTCTTTGGAAACGGAAACTGGCATCTGGCTGCAGCTAGTCAGACTTGCACAGAGCTGGTCCTGAGTCACTCATAAACCCAGGGCTGTTTCCTGCAGGGCTTCAGATCTGCAAGAAGCCATATCCCTTTGAGTTCATGGCAGACTCCAGAACTGCCCAGTTAGTTCTGTTCTTGAGCTGTATGAAATGGTCAGAGACATGTGAGTAGCCCTAGTCAGATGAGAAGACAGCACTGATGCTGTCTCTACCTGTAGTCACTCCCAAGTGACAAATGCTGCATATTTTACATTGTTTACACAAAAATTAAAATTTCTAGCAAGAGCTTTCCAACACACCAGAGAAGCTCAGACAGATTTGCAAGATATTGAAGCCCATTTCCTGTTATGAAGTTTCTGGAACTACTGAGGACAATATACTGTGTGCCTCCATAATGGAGCCAGAGCCGGGAGAGAAACCCAGCTATACTGGCTTATTGTGGTGATACAGGAGTTAGGCAGGGAGATAGGAAACTTGATGGCTGAAAATGACAGCCTGGATGCTGATAAGGAATCACGTCCTGAATTGCCGACATCAAAAGAATGATGTGTGTCATACAGCAGGGTCTAGCCAACCTCAGTCCCTACCCCAGCCAGCAAAAAATGGACAGCTTTGGTCTAACAATCCAAGGCCACGAATTCCCCCTCCCCCATCTGTGGGCGTTGATGACACACAGGCAGGTCTCCGGAGATGGATGACACACTCACCCAGCTTTCCGGGATGGACTGTGTCTGTAGGCTCCAATACAAGCTTGGGGTTCTCGGGACTCTCAGCTCAACTCTTCTGGAGCTTGCCTACTTCCCTCTGGAGGGTACACTTGTTTTGTTCCCACTTTGATTTACTTTAATATAACTGAGTCTGCTTGCATCTCCTTAATTCTCCTCTACATCCATCTTTGCATTCTTTCTCTAACAAGGTCCTCAGAGCCTGGATCTACGAACAGTCATTTGTTGGCCTACACAGTAGTACTGATTTGTAAACATGACCTTCATGTTTCCTGTGGATTCTTTGCTTTCCTGCTGCCCCCTGCTCTTCTTAAAGCTTGCACTCCAAGACAAAACGGAGCCTGTGTTCAGGAGTGTGCTCTGTAGCTATCCTTGGACCCAAAGTATTCTTGGGTCACATGACTTATTTTTTATTTTTTTTTGTGTGCCAATTCTGGAACTTAAATGAAGGGCCTAGGCATTGTCCCTGAGCTTATTGCTTAGCGTTAGTGCTCTACCACTTGAGCCACAGCTCCACTTCCAGCTTCTTAGTTGTTATTGGAGTCTCATGGACTTTACTTCCCAGGCTGGCTTCAAACTGTGATCCTCAGATCTCAGCCTCCTGAGTAGTTAGGATAATAGGCGTGAGCTACTGGTACCTGGTGATTTTATTTTTCATTGCTATTATGAAGGTGATGTACAGAGAGGTTAGAATTACACAAATCAGGTAATGAATACATTTCTTTTGGACAATATCACTTGCCACCTTATTTACTTATTTTTTGTGTGTGTATGAAATGGCCTTCAAGCTCAGGAGCGAATCCTGGTATGTGGATATGGTACAGACCAGGTTCTGATGACTGGTCCAGTGGCATGTCCCTCCAGTCACTTAGGCCCTTATGGCTATGATGTGTGCTCACTGAGGCATCCCAGAGTAATAATCAAGTTTTTCCAATGGACATTACAGTGGAGGTCCTGGCGTCAAAGACACACCTAGTAGAGGTTCACCAGGCATTTAGCTAAAGGCAAGAGGCAGCTGCTTTCCTAAGGGGGTGAGGCACAAGGGTGGATTTCATCCTGAAGATGTGGGTACTGGGCCCGAGGGGGAGCGGGAGAGGAGTAGGGAGGCTGTGGGTCTGAAGTTCATTGACCTTGTTTGAAGACTGCCAGAGCTTCCTGACAACTAGCAACAGCAGGTCTCTGACCTCTAAACTTCATAAGAACCCACACTGACAAGAACTTGTGAACATTTCCTCTTCACTGCCAGATCCAAGAATTCCATTCTCTCCCCAGTGCTGCCCCTCCTTGCATATGCCCAACTCAGCTTGCTCCTGGACCAGGTCCCACCACGTTGCTCCCTCCGGCATGAACGCACGAAGCTGGGGAAGTCCAAACTCTGCAGACCCCAAAGCCCCCTTTCTCTCCCATAGTGTCCCCTGAGACTGGCCCAAGCCACTGGGGAATGGATGGAAAGCTAAGTGAGCATCTGATTACTTTGCATCCTCCATCAGAGCAGCTCTTCTTGAAATATATATATATATATATATAATACATATATATACATATGTATAGCTTGTTTTTTTAAAGAAAATGTTCCAGAGTTCATAAATCCTAAAAACCTACAGTTGCAAATATTCCATGGATGGTATTTTAAATAGTAGAGTTTAAAACACACTTAATGTACATGACGTTTTGCCCATAAACATGGGATACTAATTTACTTGTAGACCTGCCTTTGAATGATGCTGGTCAACTTGAGAATACATTGGCATAGCTCTTCTCAGTTGAAAGGACTAGAGAAACATGCAGATCATATTGTGGGTGAGATGCTGTGTTTTCTCTTTACATGTGAGTGTAGAGGAGCAGTGTGTTATTGAATCTGTCAGGCTTTAACTCACACCATGAAGTGTTCTTCTAATTGGAATGAGATGGCAAAACAGGAAGACAGTGCACAATGAGTAGAGGTCAGGGTGCCTGTGACCTCAGGAAGCCTGCGGCATCCTGTGCGGCAGTATGTGAGGATAAGGTGAGTGGTCACAGGGGGTCTGGTAGCTCTGACACAGGATTCCTGAACTGTGCTGTGCAGACTCTTCACAAGTCCCCTGTGTGTGTCACTCTGAGATGTATCTTTACCCAGAAAATTAATTCATCCAAAAATGTGATCATCAACAGCACCAAGGAGGCATGTTCAGACAAAATACCTATGGAGACTCACCACTAGATCAGATGGGACAGTGGTAGCAGCTTCCATAGAGCATGTATGGAGAAACCAGTAGGCCAGGCCCCACATGAGCTGTTGGTATTCTAAGCACAGCAGGCTAAAGGGCATGACTAAGCATGGTGAGAACCCTCCACACTTAGGGTTCTCATAGATATCGCTTCGTTTTCGTATTTTAAGGATGTTGGGAATACTATGAAGTTGTGGAATGTCCCATGTGTTTGTGGACTTTTGGAACATATCCTGAGCTCCAGCCACAAGTAGGGAGCAGGTGTGGGACTCGGCATGAGCACACCCTCCCTCCTCGGCCCCTGGATCGGAAAAATCAAGTATAGAATGTGCCCATGATGGGGGCACTGGAAGAGGGCTGCAGTGGGGCTACATGACATCTTGCTTTCTGGAAGTGTATGGGGGAGAAGGAGCAGTGGCCAGGGCAGTGGGCACAAACAGGGAGGATAGAAGTCAGCCACCTGCTGAAAGGGCTTGACGGGGTGGGGGTGTCTGGGCATGGGCTCAGAGTTCAGAAGTCAGCCTCCTGCTCAAGGGGCCTAGTGGGGAGGGGGAAGGGGAGGTAGGGTGTGTGGGTATGAGCTGAAAGCAGTTGTCAGCATACACTGCCACAGTGCTCCACAGCTCCTCTGTCTTAGTCTCCTTCATCAGGCAAGTTCCAGTGAGCAGACAGAAGAGGGCTCTCACTCAAAGAGCCTGGCTCAATGCTCAGATTAGGCTACTTTGAGCATGGTTTTGGAACAGAATGGGATACGTATTCCGGTTTGGATAGAGTTCATTGAATGTAGGAAGGAGGGCTGCCTGCTGATGTCCCAGCATTATTCATCCTAAACAAAGCACAGTCAACAGCGCTTTTCTAGACACAAATCCTCAGGTCTCTCTGTAGAAGGCTACAGAAAACTCGTGGCAGTGTCTCAGAACTGATCCTTTTACAAAGGAAACAGTAGCATAGGAAACGATGAGGAGCCATACTCTAAAGGAAACAGCTGAGTTGGAAAACAAAAGAAAATTAAAAGTGAGTATTGTCCTCAGAATGATTTTTTTAAATTGTATATCCATAATAACAGGATAGTATTTAAGAACAGATAGTAACAATTTGTGTGTCTATATCTGTGTGTCTGTGTTTGTGTATTCCATGACAACCTGTCTTGTTTTTTAAAAATAGACAAGGTTAAAAAAAAAAAATCAAAATCAGGGGGAAAAGAGCCAGTACTGGTGTTTGAACTCAGGATCTTCTTGTATTCTCATTTGGCTTTTTTACTCAAGACTGGTGCTCTGCCACTTGAGCCATAGCTCCACTTCTGAAGAATACTTGAAATAAGACCGATTAACTTCAAATCCCACATTAAAGATGAAATCTAGGGTCAAATAAGTCTTTCAGAACATAGCACACAAAAAAATAAACATGGAGAAGTACGGAAGGAGAGATAAGAGTTACAGATAATTAGCAGTGGAATGAGACATCTGACTAATGGGAGTTTCAGAGAGAAAAACGGAAGAGTGAGTGATTATTTAAAAATAACTGAGGCAACATTCCCGGGACAGAAAGAAGATGTGACTCATCAGACTCCAGCCCACGGAGGCCGAGGAAGAGCGTGGCAGTGATCAGAGGTGACCTCAGCGAATGGAGACCAAGAATCCCCACCTCCCCCGACAGGAGGCTGGGGCCTGCCACGTCCCAGAGCAGCTGCTGGAAGACACCACCTCCTTACAAGGCCATAATGTGAAACTGCTGTGTGAAAAGGAGGAAAAAAGAGGAGTTCATTCCAGTTGAAAACAAACCAAAACAAAACAGGCCACACCTGTGGATCTGCCGTGGCCCAGGGGGAGGAGCAGTCAAGGCAGAGCAGGTGGAGGGGCCACAGCCCTGGGGAGGAGCAGAGTGTGGGTTGCACCATGCATTTCCTAGGACCTCTTTGGCACACAAAATAGTAGTAAAGCTAGGCTGGGGATATTTGTCAGGGGTGAAGTTCTAGTCCAGCACGTAGGAGGCGCTATGTTCTAGCCCCAGCACAATAAGATGTGGCGCCAGTGTCCCCGATGAAACACACGTTCAGGAAGCTGCATAAAGGAAGCAGGCCATGGAGTTGGACATGGACTGTGAACAGCCCACAGCCTGTCTGTCTGGGTCACCTTAATTGTCACAGGGGCTCTGACTAGTCAAATCTAGCCTATGCACTCCCTAGAACCTCCATCAACGTGTCTATGGAGGGATTGCCTACTCATAGATGAGTCACTGTAAGGAGGAAGCTAGTGCAAGATCTTTTTTTTTTTTTTTGGCCAGTCCTGGGCCTTGAACACAGGGCCTGAGCACTCTCCCCAGGATCCTTTTGCTCAAGGCAGTCACTCTACCTCTTGAGCCACAGTGCGGCTTTTTCTGCTGGTATGGTACTGAGGAATCCAACCCAGGGCTTCGGGTACCCTAAGCAATCACTCTACCACTGAGCCACACTTGCAGCCAGTGAATAACCTAAACAAGGATAGGGTAAGAGTAAAGAAAGGGCAAGAATACCAAGTGCAGAAGCATAGAATCGTGGAGGGAAATGAAGCCAGCCACACCATAGGAGCCTTGCATGGAGGCTCTGTTAACAACAGTACCCAGACAGACTGTAGATTTCTTCACGTGGAGTTCAAAAGCCAGAAAACATAACAAATTGTGTTGGCAAAGCACCCTTCCTACAACATGTGCCAATCAGTGAGCTTGACTCTTCTGTCAGAGTGAAAAGACTCACATTGAGTTCTGAAGCAAGGAAAGCACTGGAAGGAGTTGTAACAGAAGGGCAGCACAGTCAAGCAAGCAGGTGACCCTGGAGAAGGACAACCTGTCATGTATTTTTGGTTCAACTGGAGAAAGTAAAAAACCAAAATCAGAAAAAAGAAAAGGTCTAGCAGTGGTAAAGGTGGTATAGGAACATAGACTGATGGACCAGAGAGCAAATTATGAAGCTCAGGACTCTACTAGCAAAAGAGTATTTCTACCCATTAGAGAAAATAGTTTATGCAAGGTCTTGAGACAATGCAGTGTTTAGTTTTATACCCTATATCATATACCCAAATAAATTCTTTTTTTATTGTAAAAATACTGTGCAGAGGGGTTACAATTACATGGGCAAGATAATGAGTACATTTCTTATCAAGCATTGTAGCCTCCTCCTTTGTTTCCCCTTCCAATCCCTTCCTATCCTCCCCTGAATCCCCACCCAATCCTCCCCTCTTCCCCTCCCCTCCCTCCCCCCGCACCAAAGTTGTAAAGTTCGTTTCCAAATAAATTCTTAGTAAAGTAAAAACCTGAATGGAGAAAGTAATAGCAGTGAATGAAAGATTTAATGAAAGATTTAAAAAGCAATTTGAGGAAGCTCTTTCCACATGTGATCCAAGAATGAGAAATAAAAATAATCAGAAACCATAGGATTATTACATTTGATAAATTATAAGCCATAAGATTTAAAAGATAGAATATATCAGAGAAAAAACAAATAATAAAAACCAAAAACGTGAAAGGAAGTATCTCCAACTTGTAATCATAGACAAAGGCTACTTAATAGACAAGAACACTAGCACACTAAGAAGAATGGGAGCAAAGATGAGGAGACATTTTGCAAGGAGAATGTGATTCACTAGCCATGGTCTCCATGTGGTTTGTCCTCTCCAAAGCTCAGGTTGAAATGTAATTGCCAGTGCAGTGCTGGGAGGTGAGTCCTTGAAGAGGTGACAGGAAGCTGGGCTTGGTGATACTGGCCTGCCATCCAGCACTTGGGAGGCTGGACCAAACATCTGAGGGCTGGGCTGGATATCAAGACTGTATGAGAGGGAGGGAGTGGAGGAAGGAAGACACAGAGAGGGAGACAGATAAAGGAGGGGATGAGGTCAAGAGGAAGAAGTAGTGGGCAGTCTGTGGGGCTGGGTGTCATCTCTCCACTGGTGCTTACTCATCCTTGTCGACAACAGGAGGTTCTCAGGAGAGATGGCCATTGATCACAGACTTACAGCCTCCAGAGCTATGAGTTAAATGAACTTCTATTCTTTATCAATGACACGTGGAGACTATTCTGTTAAGGACCAAGACAGTCCTTAAAATTGGAAAAGGATTCACGACAAGAAGAAACACAAATCTGAATTATGTCTGGAGCTGTCATCCCATTGCTTCTCCCGTGTCGGGGTCAGCTGTATTTCCATGTCCCCACCCTGCTAGCAGTCATTTGGTCAGCTTGCTGCTAATGAGTATGAGTGGGAACAGTGTGTGCTTCTCCCGGCAAGGCCTCAGCCAGGCCTCTGTCCCCAATCCTTCCCTTCAGCCGAGCGGGGAGGTGACAGTACAATCAGACATGCTGCAGATGCGCTGAGCCCCATCCCAGGCTGTCCATGTGTGTGAGAGACAGACAGACAGACAGACAGACAGACAGACAGACAGACAGACAGACACCTGCAGCCCTGCTGAACCTCATCCCAAGCTGTCCGCGTGGGTGAGATAGGCATACCACCTTGCTGCTTCCCTTGAAGAGAAAGGAACGAAGTGAGTATGTTTGGGAAGTTCTGCCTGTAAAAGGAGAAGTAGGTGTCCACCCTTAGAAAAGTGGTCAATTTAGGGGCAGCCACGGAAGGAACTGCAGCTGTTTGATTTCAGTATGGTAGCTCTGTATGCAATGGTTTAAATCATGAGAAGGGAGGAAAGCCAGGTAGAGAATGGGGTGTGGTATGCACTGGCATTTGTATAAACACTTAGAACAGGTATGGCCATTCAGGTCAGATGGGTTTTGCACCGGTACTAAGGGCAGTCTTGAACTGGGACACAGACCCTCCTGTGGCTGGTATTTGTGAGACTTGAATGAAAATATCTGTAACAGGATAAAACAAAATGAGACTATGACAGCTCAGTTTTCTGGTTCTTTTCTCACTAAAATGGTATAAAGAAATTAAACTATGTAAAAGCCAGAGCTAGGAGATGGGCATAAGGAAGGCTTATAACAGATAAGAAGCAGAGATATTTTTCTTGAGCATGGAACAAATGCAAAAGTTTAAGGAAAGGAGGCTCAGATCCTCAAAGACTCTGAAGGAAAAAACGGACACAAGCAAACTCGAACAATCAGTGTCTTCATATATTGGCTGGTTTTTTTTTCCTTGGGGGCAGGTGTTAATTCTGGGGCTTGAACTCAGGGTCTGGGTACTATCCCTGAGCTTTTGTGCTCAAGGCTAGCACTCTACCACTTGAGCCACAGCTCCATTTCTGGCTTTCTGGTGTTAGGTGGAGGTAAGAGTCTCATGGACTTTCCTGCCCAGACTAGTTTTGAACTGCTTTCCTCAGATATCAGCCTCCTCAGTGGTGAGAATTATAGCCATGAACCACTGGTGCCTGGCTTAACATTTTTTTTCTAAATTCATCAATTTCCCTGATTACATAATATTGTTCATTCTACTAGATGAGTAAAATTCCATTGTATAGTACCGTGTTTTCTTCATCCACCCAGCCACTGTGGGACATTTGGGATGTTTTCATAGCTTGGCTATTGTGACTACACCACCAATAAACATGTGCAAGAGTCTTTACTGTATGCTGACTTATAGTATTCTGGGTATGTGTCCAAGAGTGGTATGGCTGGATCATAGGGTAGTTCCATGTTTAGTTTTTTGTTTATTTTTTGCTAGTCCTGGGACTTGAACTCAGGGCCTGGGCACTGTTCTGTCCCTGGCCTCTTTGTACTCAAGGCTAGTGCTGTACCACTTGAGCCACAGCACCACTTCCAGTTTCTGAGTCTCAGGGAGACTGTTCTGCCCAGGCTGGCTTTGAACTGCAATCCTCAGATCTCAGCATCCTGAGTAAGTAGGATTACAGGCATGAGCCACCAGCGTCCAGCCCGTCTCTTTTCTTTTGCTAACTCCACTTTGGTAGTTGGAGTCTGGGATTTGCCTGCTTGTTTGAGGAAGCTTCAGCTACGAGGTGAATGGGTGAGCAAGCTGAGTTGCTCTTCTAAGGTAGGTAGGTGAAAGCAGTTGACTGGCTACTCCTATCCTGTGAAGCCTCATACCAGCTACCCAACCTCGAGACCGTAAGAAATGATGCTTTGTACTTTGTGACACTAGGTTGGTGGTGATTTGTGATGTCATCAGTAGAATAATTTTACTTCAAAGTTGGTGAATAAAGCCAACATTGTGCAGTGCACAAAGCCAGGCAGTGGGCAGAGCACATCACCGCACACACTGGGCCCAGGTGGCAGCCTCCAGGCCTGGTCTGGCAGGAAAGTCCATTGCAAGGGCGCTGTAAAAATGCCTGGGAGCTTGTCTGTCAGCAAGTGAATCTTCTTTGGAGCTGGGCAGCCCCCTCTACTTTCTTGTCTCCTCAGCTCTGTGCCTGAACCCTCCTGAAGTTTTAGAGAATAATCCTGAACATGTACTACATTAGGTCTCTAGATTGTCCTTATGGTTCTGTACCAAGGACCACAGGGGATTCTCTACAGGCAAGGCTGCTCCCTCCAGAGCCAGCAGGGAGGAGACTGTGTGCTGGCCTGGCCCTCAGCATGGAGACCCTCTCCCACTGCTACCTTCCATGGTCTTAATTCACTATATAGATTGGGTCCTGGCCACTTGGTCTTGCAACTGAGCTGCAAATACCCTCAATTGTGACTCTATACCAAAGACCTTAAGCCTTCTTTCTTTGCTTGACTTGTGTCCTCCTCCCCCTGTTTTCTTCTTTCCTTTCTTTTTCTTTCTCCTTTCCTCCTCTCCTTCCTCCCTCTTTCCTTTCTTTTTCTTTCTATCCTTCCCTCCCTCCCTCTTCATTTCTTTCTTCTTCCCTCTCTCCATCCCTCCTTCTTTCTTTTCTTTCTTCCTTTGGTCCTTCTTTTTTCTTTCTTTCCCCTTCCCTATCCCTCCCTCCCTCCCTCCCTTCCTTCCTTCCTTCCTTCCTTGTGGTACTGGGACTTGAATTCAGGAACTCACACTTGCTATGCAGGTGTTATACTGCTAAGCCAAGCATCTAGTTCCTTTTTGCACTTTTTTTGAGATAGCGTTTTGCTTCCACTCAAGCATACCTGGACTGCAATCTGCCTATTTGTGTTTTCCAGAAAGCTGGGATGGCAGTGTGTACCACCCTGTCTGGCCACTGGCTGAGAAGGGGTCTCTCATGCTGCCTAGGGCCAGCACTCCATCTCTCAGTACTGTCACTGTTACTGTTAGGCATTACCTATGGAACAGTTCCCAAGTATTTGAGAAGAAAACTAAGAAGGATCAACAGTCTGAATGGATGACTCTTTACTAATCTAACTAGAACTGAGATACAGCTAAAAGACAGCACTGTCTTTACTCCTTGAAGCTCGGAAAGTGGACACAAGTAATCAAATAACTGTGAAATAGAGCAGAAATTGACAAATGTTACCAAGAAGTACAGAGAAGAGGAACAGCAAGGAGGCCAGAGAAACAGGGCAAGAGGAGGCATAAAAACAGTCTCAAAAAAAAAAAAGCCTAGCATCCCTGCATGGAGGACAGTTAGAACAGAGTCAGGGCCCCCAGACCCTCAGAGGGCCAGTATGATGTCACCAAGCCCAGTTACCTCACCACTTCACGTTTATACCTTGATCCCTTCCTTCACAATGAGCCAGAACTTACCTAGCTATGATGATCCAGCTGAGGGTCTCATGGCCACAGGCTGGCCCAGAGCCCAGACATGGCTCAGCCCGTTGGCCCTCCAGTTGGGTGCGCTTCCACCTTCTCTCTGAGCTATGCCATCTGCTTGTATCTGTAGCTGACCATTGGCCAAGTAAGCCCTGCAGCCAGCCGGGGCAGGGAAAGCAGGCACATGCCAAGCAATCAGGCTAGGAGCTCGTGAGAGGCACTATTTGCTTTGATTCAAACTGAGAAAACACATGTAGAGAGCTGTGTTGGCGGTGGAATCAAGGCTTCAGTTACCTCCCCACTTCTGCCACAGGAAGGAAGTCAGCAGAGCCCAGGCCAGTGCTCCCCAGCTTTGGTGGGTGGCCTCTGGATTCCTGTGCCTACTGCAGAATGGCAAGCGGTAGTTCTCCCAAGGAGAGCACCGAGCTCCCGAGGCCGGGACTGGCTGCAATCCTGAGCAAGGGGAGCAGGAGGATGAGGTCGTGTAAGTGGGCCTGAATGTGGGAGCAACTGTTGTGGAGAGCTAGGCTCAGAGCCCCATGTTGCTTTTATAGTGATTGGAATTGGTGAAGAGAGAAAAATTCTAATCCCGCTGTGAAACACATTTTTCAAGGGGTGAGGACTCTGCAGGTGAGCAACATGTTCTTCCCCAGTGGACAAGTCTGAAGGGAGACCATCAAGGACAGGGTACTCCTCTTCCTCGTCTGTCCTTACTCTCATCTCTTCCCTCTCCTCAAATTTTTATGGGTGAATTATAACGGAGTGAACAAAAAGTATTTTATATACATATATGAAAACATTAAAATCGATTACAATTACTCTTTAAAAGGGGGGAAGGGGCTGGGTGTCGGTGGCTCATGCCTGTCATCCTAGCTACTCAGGAGGCTGAGATCTGAGGATCATGGTTTAAAGCCAGCCTGGGCAGAAAACTCTGTGAGACTCTTAGCTCCAATAAACCACTAGAACAACGGAAGTGGCACTGTGGTTCAAGTGGTAGAGCACTTGCCTTGAGCTGAAGAGCTCAGGGACAGCGCCCAGGCCCAGAGTTCAAGCCTCATGACTGACCAAAAAAAAAAAAAGAGTAATAGAGGTAAATTTGATCAAAGTATATCATATACATATTTGGAAATAAGAATGAAACCTGTTTGCACAACTAATATATGCGAATAAATGTTTAAAAAGCCCCGAAAGCACAAGTACAAAGTTATATCAACTATTTGGGACAGAGAGCAAGCTGCTGGCCCTGATCTCTGAGGGCTGGCTGGCTATGCTTCCACCTAGCTCTCCAGGGGAGCCTGGCCTGGTCTCCGCAGGGCAAACCAGCTCCAGGGAAGCCCACAGGACCTGCCCTCCTCACATCCAGCCTCAAGATGGAACGAGAGGGCCTGTTCCTGCTCTAGAGCCCCAAGAGGCCCAACCCGTACACCCAGGGTGCTCCCCAGCCTGCCCCCAGCCGCTCCTTGGTGGGGTAAAGTGGGGGCTAACGTCAATGCGTCTTGACCATCTGCACTGCAGCATGCTTAGCCATGGGACTCCAAGGCCAGTGGGGCTCGAGGAGGTGGGGAGCAGAGAGATGACCACAGCCATTCCATGTGTCACCTTCACACACCAAAGAAGCGGTACCCTCGAGGGTAAGTCAAATAATGTTATGACTTCTGAAAACATACACCATTTAATTTAAATAACTGACCTTTGGGCAATCACGATCCAGGCTCGTGAGCCAGCACCTCTGGCATACCACTGGCTCCCAGTTGAACTGAAGGTCCTGAAATAAAGTTTTTAACATTTCATAAACCAGATTCATGTGAGTCTAGAATAAAATTAAAATATTAGGTTGTGTCGTGGTTACTAAGGATACAATAGTTGAATGTAACACTGTGTGTGTGTGTGTGTGTGTGTGTTGTGTTGTGTGGCTATGATCTAAATGCATTTAGCTTGTGATCTTTCCTCAAATCAATGCTGTCAGCTATTTTCTACCCAGGGCAGGAGGCCTAGTGTCCAAAGTCTCAGAAAGAAGAGTATGACTTGATGTTAAAGGCAGAGAGGAAGAGAAAGAGAATGGAGAGGAAAAGGGAGAGAAGAAGGGTAGAACAGAGAGAGACAAAAGAGGAGGAAAAGGGAGAGGGGAGAGAAAGATAGATAGATAGATAGATAGATAGATAGATAGATAGAGAGAGAGAGAGAGAGAGAGAGAGAGAGGCAACATGGGGCCTGGCTAGGAGGAGCCCCTGGCCCAGAACTGTTTCCATGGGGGTCCCCATTTTTCTGGTCAGACCCTCAGGGCTGGGGCAGCAGGTGCCCACAGACCTGGTGGTTTCTCCTGACCTCAGCCTTCCTCCCTGACATAGAGGTGCAGCTCTCACCTTGGGCTCTGCCCTGTAAGGTGAGTAAACACGAGACCCACCCTTCCTGTTGGGAGTTTTGGTTTCCTCCTGAGAGGCCTTGGTCTTTGGGCCATCAGTGAGCATCTCCACATGTCCTTGGCTCTTGAACATTTTGTTTTGACACAAGCATGGGTACATATGCAGTTTTAACCAGTGAAACAGACCCCAGTCCCTCTTCTCTCAAGGGTAACACCATGCAAAACACTGCCAGAATTCACCAGGCCTTTGAGATGTGAGTGTGTATGAGCATGTGTGCACTAGACCTGAGCCGTTTCACCACATATATAGATCAGGTGGAGATGCAGGGTATTTCCATCCCTCCAGGTCCCACCTGCCCCTTTTTGCAGCCGCAGCTCCATTCCCTGCCCCTGTCAGTCACTCCTGCTTCAGTCAGGGTCATTGTGAGTTGTCCCCATACTGTGAGTGTCCTGCTAAGCAGTGTTTTTCTCTGTCTGCTCAAACATCCACCTGCTGCAGGAGCCATCCAAGGTCATTTCCAGTTGAGCCATTTTTGCAATGGTGCGATGACCTCACTGTGTGTACATATGTCTTTGAAGGGCATCTCCTCTCTGCAGAGGGAGGAACAGACTGTGGGAAGGGCTTGGGCATGAGGGTGTAAGGGCTTCTCCAGTCAACGTTCCTCTGTCTCAGGAGCACAGGGAGGCTGAGGAGAGGCAGCCAGACTCTCTTAGAACAGAACCTTCACCGTGCTTGGAGGAGGTTGAACCTGGAAAAGATGCCAGCTTCCTGGGCATGGTACAGCTCTGGAGACAGGATGGCTGTGGGTGTTTCACCATCTTCTCCCATGACCAGGTATGAGATCTACAAACCTACCTGTGCTCAGCACAATGGGCACCATCAGGAGGATGAGAGGGGAGAGATACCCTGGCTCTCAGGAAAGGAAATGGTATTGTTACTTTGCTAAAGCTCCAGCAAGTGTCCGCTTCTCATTAGCCACAACTGGTCCAGGGACTCAGCACACACTAAGGACCAGCATCAGCCACAACCAGAAGACCTACCTTAGGACAGATTCAGGGTAGTCTCGGAGGGGAGTGGTATTTACTCCACATTATTGCAAAGAAGAAAAGATAATTTATGTGTTGTGCACAGATTGAATGAACTGAAGGCAATGTCTATCATCCATTCTTCACACCCACAAGTTGTTCCTTTGTCAGTGCAGTGGAATTTATTAACGCCCACACAGTGCCAGCTTTAGGCAAGGCACACACCTGGAAACTTTTGTCCATTCTGTTGCTTAACACTGAGGACACCAAAGGTGGAAAATGTCCTCCACACTCCATCCTCCAATGATCCTGAAGCCAGGAGGAGTGGCTGAGGAGGAGGCGGTGGCGCCCAGGCCTGGATGTGATACAACCGATGATGATGTCCTCATCTCCTCAAAGCCAGTGTCTTTGAGAACACATGCCTTTGGTTCCTCACAGCGAGTGGCTGCTGGGGCTACATCTGAAGTTTTCCCTTTGTGCACTGTGGTGCTCCACTGTAGTCCACTCAGTTACCCTGGAGAGGAGCTCTGCAGCCCAGGGCCACTGTGTCAGAGAGCAGGTATGAGGACATACCATGCTGGGCCACTCCCAGCTGGCAGGTTATAGATATAACTACATGCCTAGTAGAGGCTTTCTAAATGAGATGAGTTGTCAAAAAGGAAAATAGTACAAACCTATTGAACCTTGAAAGAAACAGAAGAAATAAAAATATTAGTACTGCAGTGGTGGGCACACGATTTTGCCTCCTTAAAGTAGTTTATACTGTATGGTGGGTCCCTGAATCTAAGGTTTTACCAAACGAGATGCTTGTACTGGCCTTTACAATATCCAACTGTATTTAGAAGTAGTTTGAGACTTGTTGCATTTTTCATTGTGTTTCCAGCACCTGGTTCCTTGGACTGGATGTGTTTGCAGTCAGCCCAGAGCTTCCTACAGCTCAAGGGTTCTCATGTTCCTTTGAGCAATGCGGAATTCTGTCAGTAAATTCCTGTCCCCTGGTCTTTTTAAAACTCAGAAATAATTTCATGACGAGTTTAGATGAAAAAAGGCATACCTCCCTGACATTGTTGAGGAGGCAAAGCCTCAGGATCGAATTAATTGTTCCACTCAGCAATTTTGAGGTTTCAAAAACATTTGGACAATTGACTGATCCTCATCATTTAAGAAATTAACTTCAAAAACCAAAAATGAAACCTCCATTTGGTAAAAAACCAAATGATGATCCTGTGAGAACCTGCTCACATCCTCATAATCAGCAAGATGGCCCTGCTGTCCATACGCACAGCCCTCCAAACAGCTGGGTCTCTTCCGTCGGCTTGCCTGCTGGGGGCTGGGGTGCTCAGAGGTTCTCTGGTTAAGCTGTGGGGGACTCTGTTAGCAAGGACAAGCCTGGCCACACTGGTGACAGGCAGGTTTCATTGATTTACACAAAGAAGCTCATTTCTCACTTGCAGAGACACCTGTAGTTTCAGCGCCCTTGGGGAGCTGGTGGCCATGTGGTGACCAGGAATCTAGGCTGCCACTTTCTTTGCATTTCAGAATGAGGTTCCTCCATGTGTACATCTTGGTATAGCTGTGAGGAAGTGGGAAATATGCCTTTGTATTCCCCCGAGGACAAGGGCAAACTGCTTATAGCACCTCCAGGTGCTGCAGTAGACAGTCATAAGGTCTCCTTTCTACTGGATGCCCAGCCTCTGGGCAAGGTGTCTGTGATGTAGACCTCTCACCCTCATCTTCCAGCTGGCCCAACAGCTGTCAGCTGGGAAGGAATGTCCAGTGGCACACTGCTTATGTATGTCTCTATTCTCTGTCTACGTCCCTGAGCCTCTCAAGCTACTAGGAAACAGGCTTCCTTGTCTTGTTTCTACCCTTTCATGAAATAATGTAACAAACCAAGACATTTATTTAGCAAGAAGCCACTGAGCATTATTTTCCAATGCTCTAATGTCATTACAGATTGAAAGTACTTTGTAATGAACATACCTTTAAAAATAATTCTCTAAAACATGGTGTTGCTGTTAGCCAAAAACTCTTTAAAAAACTGACTTACTTCCTTTTATTCGACAAAGTGGCTTGTATAAGGTACCTTATCTCTACATTTCCTTTTCAACTTCAACTTGAGTATTAGAAAGCTTATCACTGAGCTTTATGATCATTACTATAGCCATTCTCAACTGAGATGGTTCTCCCCACAAGTTCTTTAATTTTTTATTTTATAAAAAGTATATTTTTTGTAAAACTTATTCTTTCATATACTGGTTATTTATTTTATGTTTCCTCAAATCCTTGAAAGCAGGCCAATCATATATTAATAACAAATGATCTAGTAATGTTGTTTGGGCAAGAAATATCTACTTGATAGATTAATACCTCTCAAGAAACATTTTTGGGGGGCTGGGAAGGTGGCTCAGTGGTAGAGCACTTGCCTTGCATGCTCAAGGCCCTGGGTTCGATTCCTCAGCACCATATAAGCAAAAAGAAAAAAGCCGGAAGTGGCACTGTGGCTCAAGTGGTAGAGCACTAGCCTTGAGCTGAAGAGCTGAGGGACAGCGCCCAGGCACAGAGTTCAGGCCCCACGACCGGACCCAAAAAAAAAAAGAAACATTTTTGGGAGGGTGTAGGAGATTATATCAAAGAGCAAAAAGTAACTGAGCTATGAATAAAGAAATTATAGGATTTCTGTACTGAGTCATCACCATTTCCTCTAGCTCTTTGCTATTTTCCTAGTGTTCACATCACATCTCTAAAAGAAGTCATCAGTAGAGGTCCCTGTGGGACCCTGGGCTTGTGCTTCTTGGGCATTGATGCTTCAAAAGAAAAAGGAGGTTTATGACAGAACAATCACCCCAAACCCTGTTTAGTAAAGCACAGAAGACCGAGAGCAGGAGCACATGGAGAGACATGCTGCCTGGTGTTCTGGCCACCTGCTCGCTCTTCTCAGTACTGGAATGCAGATAGCCCCAGGTCTGGGGGCAAGCACGCACCAGCTTAACAAGTGTATGATGAGCACAGAATAGTCCTTCAGGTGCAAGTGCTCTGCTGCTGGGGAGATTGTAGGCCTTAGCTATTGGCAAGGCCAGACAGAGATGCTCTGGTCCAAAGTGGCAGAAATCCTGGGGCTCAGACGGTGTGGTACATCATGTCCCAATCCTGCTCACATCAGATCCTGCCAGTACCATCTACAGCCTAGGATAGGTAGCAGCTGGGCCTGCCAACATTCTCAGTGGCTATCTCAGAACCAAGTTCATAATGGCTATGGAATAGCCTGAAGGCTGGGAGTCCTCTGCCAGGGCCAGACTATGCAGAGGTTGTTGGCTGAATGGTGTGCATCTGCCCACATCAAGTAGCTGAACATTTCATGATTCCCGGGGGTCAGCCTGCATTTCTGATACAGTGCCACACATGTCCATCCATCCAGAGATCACTCACTCCACGCATCAGGCTATGTGTATTGGAATGGCTCACTCTATAAGTGGGACAGGGATCATAACTTTTGGGGAACAATTGTCTTTAATCTCCTGATGTCTACATATGATTTCCTTTGATTTTATACATTCAACTCAAGTAAGTCTTATTGGCTGTCTCCCTACCTTGTTCCTGGAAGCACCTCATTCAAGAATCCATTTCTGTGACTCATTTTAGTTAGGATCTTTCTGGCTGCTCTGTCTTCAGCCTAGCTGCTGACGGTTTACCATCACCTGGCCTCTCTCAGTGCATGGTCTGACTGTCCTTGCTGCTCTCAGAGGGCCCAGTTCTGTAACAGTATCTCTCCTTCAGCTCAGTCCTACCATGGACAGCCACCCTGAGCATATCCCTGTCACCTTGTTATAGGAATGTCTTGTCGGACCTGGGTTATAATCTCACAAGCCTATTCCTCCTCTTGCATGCCACTACTCTGAGTAATGTGACACCTTTTGTTGTCCTCCATGGTAATTTGGTTCTATTACTTCTGATTTGGGGAGACTACTTTTCAAAAGCCTCACAAGTTCATCTTAGCAGCTAGGTGCTACGTCTTGTGCATGTCAAGGACTACTTGCCTGGTGGACTCTGCCTGACACCATTCAGATGTAGTTTAGATCTAGCCTTGTCCCCAGCTTCTGCTGCCTGTGCTCCCTGCCCTAAAGCTCTGTTGGCTCTTCCCTAACCTGCCCTGCTCCAGCTGGATGCTGCTGGTCCAGTACAGTGGGGACTGCTGATGGACTACTGGAATGTCCATGTTGTTTTGCAGAGGTGTGGGTGCTTTCAACACAGATCATACGCCTGTACAGGAGCAGTAGGACCTCTGACACCCAGCTGATCTGGAGGAATCTGGCATGTAGGAATTTTGAGTGCATGAATCCAGTGTCTCCTCTTCTTGAAATCAGAGTCTACCTGGGATGACACAGCTCTGCTACTTTCCTGGTGGATCATGTCCAGTTTGGTGTGTGTGTGTGTGTGTGTAGCTCTGCTACTTTCCTGGCGGATCATGTCCAGTGTGTGTGTGTGTGTGTGTGTGTGTGTTCCCTGTCTGCAGAATGTGGCAATGTCTTCATATGGTATGAAGGTTTCTTCATTATCTTTCCCTCCATAAGGCAAGGCCACTGGTCATGCAGTCCCTATTTTCCCAATCTTCCTAATGCCAGTTTGTTTCCTTCCTGGCTCATAGCTGTGGTACAACAGACGTGCCCATGCCCCTTGGCAGGGATGGGTCCTCAAGGCCAAGCAAGGCTGAGAGGAGCCCCACTTACCGCCTGGGGCCCACCAGGGCTCCACTTTCCTGAAGATGGTTTCCCAGAAGCAGGCTGACAGAGATCTGTGTGAGGAATTGGTATGGAAATGCCCCATAAGAGAAGGGAAGGAGCAGACAGGAGCAGCCCCTCTTTGGAAGCTCGGGGACCAGCCCTGCATTCTAGGGATTTAATACTTAAAAAAATTTTTTTTTCCTCTTGACCCCATTTGTTAGAAAGTCTCTCAATAGAGAGGTTCTGGATGACACACCACATGTCACTCCAGAGGGTGCAGGGACTTCCAGCAAACACTGTACAGGCAGGCCCTGCAGCAATCAGGTCGGGAGGCCAGGACGGCCGGGGCAGCCAGGGAGGCCAGGGCATCCAGGGCGGCCAAGAGGCTGGGGGGAGAGGGAGTGCTGGGGCGGCCAGGGTGGCCAAGAGGCCAGGTCGGCCGGCCTGAAAGGAGGCTAGGGAGGCCAGGTCGGCCGGCCTGAAAGGAGGCCAGGGCGGCCAGGGAGGCCAGGGTGGCCGGGAGGCCAGGGCGGCCAGCAGGCCAGGGCGGCCGGCCTGAAAGGAGGCCAGGGTGGCCGGAGGCCCGCGACGGAAAGCCGAGGACGGGTTGGTAGACCTGCGGCGCGGGGTCCAAACAGACCCGGCTTCCCGGTGGCTGGCTGTGTCACGTCCGGACTCCCGGGCGGCCGCAGGTAGATTACCTCCGGGGCTCTGGGGTCTCCACGCTGGGTTCTCCCAGTCTAGGGTTTCAACGTTAATTAACCTCTCACTCCCAGCGTCGGAAGCCTGCGGCGTGGGCACCTTATCGGCAGCAACCGCTCTGGTGAGGGAACAGACCCCTAAGGGCTCCAGCTCGGCGGGAGGCAGCTCCCGTGTCCCCGCACCTCGCGCGCAAGGGACTCCCGCGCGTACCGGAGGTGCCGCTCTCCAGCTCGCCGCGGTCCGTCCTTCCGATCCCGCCTCCGGGCCAGACTCCGCCCCCTCGAAGGATCGGCCAATGGAAAGCTGGGCCTGGGCTGTGGGCGGAACTATCGCGCTCACGTCCCTTTCTGCATCTCAACCAATGGGAAGCGGGATCCTGGAAGAGGGCGGAGCCTCTGGCTTCCCAGACCAATAAGAGGGCGCGAGGGCGGTGCCGGCGGGCGGGGTCGGCCGGCGGGCGGGCGCGGCTGTCGGAGCGCGGGGACTCACGACGCCGCTCCTCGGCTGCGCCGTCTGGACCTGCGGCTCGGTCTCGGTCGGCTCCGCCTCGCTGGCTTCCCCTGAGCGCCCCAGCCGCGGCCGCCCCTGCCCGCCGCGGCCGCGCTGTCCCGGGGCCCGGCGCGCTTCGGCGAGGGTCGGCGTGCTCCCTCGGGCAGCATGGCGGTGGAGGAAGAGGGGCTCCGGGTCTTCCAGAGCGTGCGGATCAAGATCGGTGAGCGCGGCGGGCGGCGGGTAGCGGGCGGCGGGCTGCCGGCGGCCCTCCAGGGTCTCCCCGCCCGCGGCTCGGGTCCTGCGCGGCCAGCGCGGCCCGAGGCCGGCGTCTCGAAGGCGCCCTCGTCCCGGGGACCGGCGGCTCCGCGGGACCGGCTCCGCGTCCTCCCGGGCCCACCGGAGCGGGCCCGGGTCGGGGCGCGGCGGCGGAGGTGGGCCCGCAGCTGGGCGCCTGGGCCGCGGCGTGCATGAGCGCGCGACGCGGGCCTGCCCGCGGGTGGTCGCGTGGCGGGACGCTGGGCGCGCGCTGGGCACCGGTGTCATGCATGTGCGCGCGCCCGAGGGTCTGGGCGTCCCGTGTGGGGGCCCGATCTGCCCTCGCCCTGTCTTCCCTCGTCGCGCTTAGTATCCCTCCTACCCCCGGAAACTTCATCCGGGGGTGGGGATCCCCTTCCCGGGGCCGGTCCCCCCTCCCTGGGGTCGGTCACCCCTCCACCCCGGGCCCGGTCCCCCCTCCTTAGGGTCGGTCTCCCCCCCTCCAGACCGGCCCCTCCCTTCCCCCCGGCCGGTCTCCCTTCCTCCCCGGAGCCGGTCCCCCCCTCCCCGGGGCCGGTCTCCCGTGGAGCCTCCGCACCCCTCCATGGAGAGCCGGCCGCGGGAGCCTGGACCGCAGGCCGCCGTTGGCCGTGGCCGGGCTCGGGCCTGGCAGCTTGGCCCGGCTGGGCGGGGAGGCGGGCAGGGAGGACGTCTCGGCTCTGTGGGGAGGGCTGGCCTGGCCTCGCGCGGATCCTGCGGCCGGCATCCCCGGCCATCCCCCGAGGGCGCTCCGCAGCCCGCGGTCCTCGGAAGGAGCCGGTTGCTGGTGACCTTCGAGGCTGCGGAGCGCTCCGCTCCACCGTGCTGCTTCCTGTCTGCTTTATTTGAGGAGACGGCTGGGCCTGAGGCAAAGGAGCACTGCAGGTGGATGTGATATTCGGCTCCAGCAGTGCGTTTTGGTAGCAGAACCCATTGCCATGTCAAACCGGGCACGTCAGCCAGCACCCTTCCTCCAGTGAAGGTCCTTCATCCTCTTCTCTGCCCGGAGGAGTGACCCCACGGGGCGCCAGGCCATCCGAGGGAGCAGCTGAGGCTTCCTGGGCGAGGAGTGGCTGGAGGGAGAAGCTAGCTTCCAGGTCACAAAGCCTGGCAAAGGCCCAGAGATCTGGCTCCTCAGCCTGCCTGTGAAGTCCTTTTTTGTGTGTTTGTGGAATCAAACACGATTTCCTTATCTCTAAAAGAGTGTAGAGAGACAGAGGGTGAGAAAAGGCCTTGGTGCTCAGTATAGAAGCACTGGTGGGCCACAGAAGAATCTGTGCCCATAGGCAGTGGCAGCTTGGGAGGCAGCAGGTTTAGGAGTCTGTCCTCCGCTCTGTGCTGAAACACTGACTGTAGCATCCACCATGTCTTCATTCCAATAAGATGAGGGCTGGGTAACATTTTAGCATTTGAAATTTTGGGGCAGTGGCAGTGAGGATGGGTAGAAGGGCCTGAGCTGGGGCTGCTCGAATCCCCCTTGTATTCTTTGGCTCCAAGGCCCCTGTTTTCCTCTCAAGTACTCTCACCTGCAGAGCTGGTCAGGCCTGACACCTATGTCTTCTGTGGCTAGGGTGTAGAGGCCACCACAGCTCTGTGCACACCGGAGGCCAGGGTTCCAGGTTTCTTCTTTCTTTTTTTTTTTTCCCTTCTTGGGTCTTGGGGCTTGAACTCAGGGCCTGGGTGCTGTCCCTGAGCCTCTTTGTGCTCAAGGCTAGTGCTCTACCACTTGAGCCACAGTGCCATGTCCAGCTTTTTTTTAGTTTATTGGTTTATTGGGGATAAGAAGCTCATGGAGACTTTTCTGCCGGGGCTGGCTTTGAACCTTGATCCTCAGATCCCAGCCTACTAAGTAGCTAGGATTAGAGGTGTGAGCCATGGTGCCCTGCTGGGCTTACTTTCTGTATGCTTCTCTGTACTGTTCTGGGATTGCCGTAGGTGAGAGCTCCTGATTTTAGGTGGTGTAGGAGTTAAGGAGAGCAGAAGTACCTTACTCTCTCCACCCCCACAGTTGCCCCCGGTGCCATTCAGCTCTCACATTTGCCTGGGAGCCTTGTCTCCAGGCTGCTGACTTTTGGCCAAGTCTGCTAGTGACTTGTTGAACAATGTAGGCAAATCTCTTCCCCTTCACCTCCTCCTTTTCTCATCTGCACATGGCAGGCTGTCCTTGCCTGCTTCATCTGATGGGTGTTTACAAGGCAGTGTTGTTGAGGCTTAGTCAATAGCCTTCCCCAAGAAAATGTGTATGTGTGTGTGTGTGTGGGGGGGTGGCGGGCAGCCGAAAATTGTCCCTAAAATCTTACAGATAACTGCATCGCTACACTGTTGCTAGGAAAGTAGTAGGCAGGCTATTTTTCAGGGGGAGTTTCAGTTATGGGGCTTGGCTGCTTTTGGTTTTGATTTCAGAGTATGGGATTTGGTCTCCTCAGAGTCTAGCTGAAGAAAATAGAGGAATCTTCCTCTTTCTTCTTTCTGAACTCTTGTTCCTTCAACATTTTGCAAATAGGATAATAGAGGGGAAAAAGAAGTACGGTGTTTCTATTGTGACCATTTTGAGTACTTGTGTTGAAGAATCTATTACTTCCCCATTTAAATTTTGCAGGGTTATTTTGGATGTGTTCTCCTGTACCCTTAGAATCTTAAGCATTGTATCTCTGGTAACAATTACTTCTTTGTTACAGCAATGCCTCAGCAGTCCTATGTGACTGATCCTTGCTTCCTGAAGGCTGCTGTGTTGAGGAAGTGTGTGGTCTGACTCCACCACCAGCACTGACCCATGATTTGGGGAACAGCCACTGTGAAAGCCCTTCTGCTCAGCAGCATTATTTTGGGTCTGGCACTTCTGAGGCCTTCAGTATAGCTTTATTTTCCACTCATACTTTTCCTTTTGTGTAATATTTACTACTTTTTTTTTTTTTTTTACAAAAGTGCTGTGTTATCTTGATAAACACATTCAGTAAAAGGTGTGCTGCTATGAATAAAACTTAAACCTCATAACCTTTCATTCCTAGAGCAGAAAAGACCTCTTGAACAGCTGTGACTGGTTTCCTTTTTTTTTTTTTTTTTTTTGAGGTGCTATCAGAAGTCAGGCCTGCTGAGAGCCTGTGGATCTCTGGAAAGCCAGGCTTTATCTCCTTTGCCCTCAGACCCTAAGCCACTCCTGTAAGCTTTTCTTGGCTGTTGGTATCTGCTGCTCCATTCCTTTATTGAGAGGTTAGAACTTGGTGGTGAGGAAGGGCATTGGCGGTTAGAGCTATTCCTTCCATTCAGGAGGACTTGGGGAGCTGCAGGCCAGGACTGGTGGCTTCTTGCCTAGTGGCTGCTTGCCTGATGGCAAACAAAATCTCACCAGAAGAGGACAGGTCTGGTGGTGACAGACACAAGTACAAGATAGGGTCATTGAGCGGTACCTTGGCCAGTCACCTGGTGAACAGGTGGCTAGTGACAGCTCTAGGTATGGTCTAGAAGCACGGAATTCTGGTTCAGCTCTACCTGGCAGTTGGGTGCCAGGGCTGAGATGGGGATCACAGCAGGCAGGAGGGCGGGCAGTAGACCTGAAGAAGCCAGGTCTACTTTGTCTTAACATTTGGACAGGTTGTCAGAGTCGTGTCTTCCGGGCCAGGCTAGAGTCGTAGAGGAGAGCTGTTCTGTTACTCCATGGAGTTACCTCAGGTATGTGACAGTGTCTAGAGTGTCTGGGGGTGGGAGTGTGCCGTGCTAGCCATGTGTGCTCCTTGGCGTCAGAAACTTTAAATTCTCCTGCACTCTTTGATGCTAAAATTAGCTTGGGTATTCCATTAACCGAGCTCAGCTAAGCTGTCTGCACTATTTTTAGCTGCTCAGGACTAAAGTGCAGAACTTGGCACCTGTGGAGGCTGAAGCTTTGGCAAGGGTGGCGTCAGCCTGAGATCTCAGGTGCAGTCTCGGAGGTGGTTGGGTTTGCTGTATGTCAGGGGTGGTGAGAAGTGCAAGTTTTAAGTGAGAGATTTATGTCTATCATCTCACTTTGTTTAAATCCTCAACTTCAGGAGATTGAGATGGAGGAAGGGAAGCCCATAGAATGCAGTCTGCCTAAAGACTGCAGGAACTGTCCAGTTTTGTGTGGCCTGAAATTTCTGCCTTCCTTCCCTCTGAATGATGCCTGTCAGGTCACAGCATGGCTTCCTCCTCTGGTTTGCTAGGGATCAGGAGGGTAGGAAGGGACCATGAATTGATAGATGCAGACAGTAGGTTGAACATTGGTTGAGGAGATCTGGGACTGAGCCTCATTCCCCAGCAAGTGCAGGGCTAGGACAGGAGTCAGGGATAGTTGGGCCTGACCACTAACCATCTCAGCTGGGATCTGGATATCAGGGTAGAGGCCCTGAGAGCTACTCATTTTCAAAGCTCAATGACCAAATAGAAAAAAGTAGGAACAAAATAATGCAAATGCAGGCTATAGGAGTGATTTTACCACCACATGTGGTCTGCTTTTTGAAGAATGAGTGAAGCCGAGGCCAGACACGAGAAGTAGGCATGGATTGGACCTGGACCAGTTGTTTGCTGGTCTGCCGGTCTGCTGTTGTTGGAAGATTGCTGTTAAGACAGCTGAATCCCTCTTGTAGTTGAGGACGTTACTATGCCTCAGAATCTTCTCTCTGGCTTCATTAAAAAAAATCCTTCTGAGGAAAAAATGTTCACTTTCCTGTTTAAAAGTTCTTGAGGCTTCTCTTTCTAGTTCCAAATCTACTTGTGGAAGATTTGCTTTGGTTTTATGTCCTCCACCTTTCCCTTGCCTCAGCATTGGCCCCGGTTTCTAGGCCGGCACACCAGCCAGGGACACGCAGACACCTGTGGTGTGGTGCGGTAGTTGGCACTAGTCCAGACTGTGGCGTATAGAGCAGGTATTTTTAATTCCTCTTGTCCTAGGCTTGGAGAAGCCAGGTGGCTTTCCCAGTGTCATGCTCCCAGCAGAAGATTTGCTGTCAGGGTGAGACACCCAGGGCCATGCCACTCAGTGGTCCTCTGATGAGTTTTTGGAGCCTGACATTAGACATCTTGTGGTCAGCAAGCCACATCCCTGCCTCTGACAGCAGTGGATGCTCTTCCCACAGATGGCCAATCCTTTGCCTTTTTTTTTTTTTTTTTAAACATACATTAATAATACTAGGGGATTTCATTGTGGTAATTCCATACATGTGTATGGTGAACTTTGAACATACACACCCTTTTAATCTTCATTTCCTTCTCTACTTTTCAAGCATGTGTATAGTGAACTTCCAGCCCCTTCACTCTTCAGTGTCCTTCCACTCCCCCCAGACTATGGCCCATTATCATTATATTTTTTGGTATGTCTTGAAGGCAACCTTCTTGGGGCCTCGTCAGCAGAGCTCAGCCTTTAAGGTGACCAGCTCTTGTAGCTACAGAGCTGAGGAGTCGATTTCAGGAGTTACTGCTTGTGAGCACTGCTCTGGGTGAGGGCCTGGTCTGATCACTGTCTGGTAGACAGTGCTTCCTGGGGCGGTCTGTGTTGACAGCCTTCAGACCAGGGTCACAGGGTGGGGCTCCTCTGGAAGTGGCTGTCACCCTCTATCCTGACTTCCTTCTCTGGGTAGATCATGGCCAACTCTCAGCTCCAGCTCCCCAGGATGGCTCTGACAGGTGGGAGGGGTAACTCAACTGGCATACTGAAGGGTGATTTAGCCCCAAGTCCACAGGCCCCCTGGGGTCAGACTGAGGCACAGGGTTATTAGCAGAGATCCAAGAACATGAACTACTTCTGCAGAACTGATCTGTGTGTAGTCCCAGGGGCCCCGGCCGGGATGGACTTCTATTCCTAGTCTGGGGTGGGTGCTAGGACAAGGCTGGTTTTCCCATGATCTTTGGGATGAGGGCTGAGCTGGGGAATTCCAGACCCTCAGTACTGCAGCTGGCAAGCTCAGCCCTCTCCGGAAGTCCTTCTGGGCTGGCCTGGAGCTGATGGCTGATGGCTGGCTGCTGTGGGACTGGAATCCTGGGAAAGTTCTGTTGCCAGGGCCCTTGGAGAGAGTTGTATCTCTCATTCCCCTGGCTGACCTCTCAGATTCCTACTTCTGGATTTGAGGGTTTGTGCTGGTTCTGTTTGCTGGAGGTAGAGCACAGGCATGTGCCTTCTGCTGGCTTCTTGCAGGGAGGATGTGCTTCTGGTGCCTAGCCTGCAGGTGTGGACATGGGCTGAGTGCACAGCAGAGGCAAGTAGATTCCCAGCTTTAAGTCAGGAAGGACTCCAAAGACATCTGTTCCCGAGTTTCCAGGACCCCCAGGAATGACATTGACAGCTGTGAATAGGCTTTAACCTAGGACCACATAACAGGGTACTTTATCTACTGTTTTGGGCTGAGTTCTAAGGATGGGAACTGTGTTCTCTGCTCACAGGGAGAGCTCTCATTGCTTTGTGCACACCTGGCATTGCCTGATGACTGGTACCCATAGGGCTTGTGAAGAAGTGGGGTAGGGAGAGAGAACTGGACTGCACCCCTGAGGCAGGCATCGAGGTGAAGGCAAGTGCCAGTCTTTCTTTTCTCCCTTTTTACCAATATCTACTTGTGATATGATTACAAAGACACAGTACCGCATATGCAGGTGCTCATGTACACAGCCTTCACCGGTGTACATGTACACAGGTACTCTACACAATATGCACATACACCCATAAAGAATGTGGACACACCATCTGCAACCTTCATAGGCTCTGCTCATGCACAGCACACATGTACATCTTAGGACACCTTCAGGATAGAGGTGCACGCCCTGGTGTGTACTGTTACAGTTGGGTGACTCCCGCTGGGTCCCTTTTTGCTGAGATCCACACCAGTAGGAATAGGTCAGTCCTGGCCCTGTGAGCCACGTGGAGTAAAAAATGGCCCTTGATTCTAGCATAACCCTTAATCTTTTTTTTCTTTCCAACATGGCTGGGCCACCTAACACTTCCGGTCATGTGATCTGACTCCACAGTGTGTGTGTTTAGGATCACTCTAGGTGTATGTTTAGGGATTTGAGAGCCTGCTTAAGATATCTTGGTCTCTGCTTCTATGGCTTTGAGCTGGGTGTACCTGCCCTTCTCCTGTCTGCACTTGACACCTTTTCCCACTTTTTTGTTTGTTTGTTTGTTTATGTGGTACCAGGGCCTCAGGGCCTCATGCATGCTAGACAAGCACTCTACCATTAAGTACCTCCTTCCTTCCCACCTCACCAATTGTTTTTGAATTTTAAATATTTTGTGTTTGCGTAGTACTTTATACCCTAAGGACCCTCCTTCCCCCCCCCCCCCCCCCCCACCTTGCCTTTAGGGTCTTTCTCATGACTTTTTTCTCATGACTTTGTTTTCCACCTGTGTGTTAGTAGGATCTAAGGCCAGTCCCATGCCCAGGCTGTACCCAGGAAGTGGTACTGGAATTCAGGTGGATGTACCCGCATCAGTAACTTTGGCTCAGGCTTGTGGGTAACTTCTCTTTAGGGCTTGTTTCAGGCCAGAATTCACTGATGTAGACTCCTGGAAGATGACCTTGCTGGCACAGAATATGTAGGGCCTTGCTGAAGTGCTCAGTCCTCTCTGAGCATGCTGCTGCATATGCTTTTGGTGTCCCTGGGCTCCAGGAAGGCTGTGATGACTCTCTCGAGGGTCTGCAGAGGCGGAGGCAGAGCCCTCAGTGTGGCTCTCCGGCTCCCCCGCTGTCCCCATCCGTTGTTGGTGATCTGCGGCATTCCTTTTGCCATTCATCATTTCCTGCTCCTAGCCGGCAGTGTGTTCAGTGTTTGGAGAGCTTTTCTCAGCACCAGGACCCAAGAATGTGTTTATGCATGATCTGAGTGGAAATAAAGGATCACGTGGAAAGAAAAAATATTCTTTACTGTGCCTTTGCTGAATGACTTGATTTACAATTATTTTGTGTAATGAAGTATACTTCCATATTTTATCTAGGGTATCCTCTCTCTTCCTTGTCTTCTTTCTGGGTCCTCTAGACAGCAGGAGGAGGGAGGGTTTGGAGGAATGAGTAGGCTGGAGGGATATGCAGAGTTATTATTCCTGAGTCAAATTTGGCGTTGCCTCCTCCTTGCTGTTCCCATTCACCACCACCAAGAACAGTGTGATTGTGTTCGCCACGGCTCTACGTGGCACTGCTTGGCCAGGGGCCAGATGTCCGCCCCAAGCCACAGTCACACCTGCTGCCTAGCTCCCCTTGAACCAGTGATGTGGGAAGGGTCTGCCTGTGCTGTGTAGGAAAACATGGACATGGAGGCCGTCTGTAGACATAGGGAGTGATGATGCAGATGCAGTTCTCTATGTTCAGATTCTGGATGTGTTTCAGTTGTTGGTCTCCCAGGGGAAACAGGCAGAGGTGGCTCATGTTCTGGCCTTTGTCTTCTCTCTCTTAAGGTGCTCACTTATTTGTAGGGTCCTTGTCACAAGGGCAATTAAAGGGCAATATAGGACAATGTTATGCTGATCATGAGCACCTGCAGTTGCTTGTAGGGTCCTGTCACCCTTGGTTGGCTTACTGTCTCCTTTGACAAGAAGAAGGAATGTGATGTGGTTGGGATGTTGAATGTCCTCAGAGGCCTCTGTGTTAGAGGGTCAGCGCCCAAGTTGGTGCTGTTGGGAGGTGGAAAAGCACCTTTAGTAGGTGGCCAAGTTACCTGCCACTCTTGCTTGGCTTGATAGCTTTGTGAGCCCTATCATCCCGGCTTGTTGGCTTTGGTACACATGGCTCAGAAGTCATTCCTAATGTCAAGAACTGAAGATGACCAAGAAGGGAGAGAGAGACCATCTAGTGTCTCCTGAGTTCTTGTCCTCAGGAGACTAGCTCCCTATCCCAGCTCTTGAGAGCTGGTTGGCCTTGTGGATGCAGAATAAGCATGGCCATCTGCCTTGGTCTTCTAGACCTTTTAGCCAGGGAAGGAGCTTTTCCAGAGCAGCAACTTTTTAACGTTTTTTTTAAATTTTATTTTTATGCACAGGTTCTCTCCAGGCAGGTCCCTTCTTTCCCCAGAGGACATCTGCATTGGTTGGGACATCACTGTATGGGAGGGTATACCATGGACATCCACTGGTGGAGGGCGGGGCACTTTTTCATTACCCCATACTCCTCACAGTAGTCCCCAGAGAGCCCCAGAGTATGTAGTGCTGAGGGTGAGAAGCCCTTGTTGAGTGACATTCTTGGATGTTGTTGAATCAACAGCATTGGACTCTAGGAGTATTGAGGGTGTGTCTTTCAACTTCTCTTTAGGAAATGGGATCTCTGGAGCTGTCAGTCACATTTTGGGGGTAGAGAACAAACAGGTTCTGTGCATATCTGCTGGAGAAAGTAGTCTGATGGTAGACTGCACAGTTGCTACTAACCATTCCAGTGGGACTGGACTGTCCTGATCTTAGGGCTGAGTGGCAGAGACATTGGGAGCCAGTCTGCTTGGTGTAAACTCTAACCCTGTAGCTTACTAGCTGTGTGTGACCTTTGCCAGAGTTATTTAAGTTCTCTAGGTTTTAGCGTCATTATTGAGGTTGATAAAAATTGCTCCTTTGTAGGCTGGTTAAAAGATTGGGTGTTAATTCCATGCCCATTTCTGAGAATATTACTCTTATTACAGGAGCAGTATGGAGCTTGTCCACAGCCTCATCTTCTGTGGGTGAGCTGAAGGTTACTCAGGACATAATTAACAGAAAAGATTTCTCTTGAGCACATGTTATTTTCTTCATGAGCTCTAGGAGTGCATCTCAGCTGGGACAGGAGGGCACAGGCTGTGGGGCCACTGTGGCCCCATATGTGCCCCACCTGTTGTGTGCTGGCTGCCTGGACTTTGGGTTTCCACTCGTTCTACCGGGCTGATGACAGTCTCCAAGTAGACCTGGAATGTAGTGGGCCTTGGCCTTGGAGGGAGCTTCTGTGTCACTTCCTCCTGGAGGATGTACAAGTTACTGCTGCAAAAATGCTGATTATGACAGTAAGTAAAATATTAATTGAGTGGAGAATCCTGGGCATAATGTCTTCTAATGGATGCACTGCAGCATCATGGGGGAGTAAGCATGGGTGTGCAGGCATCATTGGCCACTTTCCCCAGATCTTGACTGGGAACTTGGCATTGGTTCTTGCTGCAGCTGGTGATGGCCACTTGGTATAGGCGTAGTAAATCAGAGCACAGGGCACAAGATGTGACTAAAGACAGGCTTCTACAGTACCACTGGGCAGGATGCATTCCAGGTGGCCCCTAAGGTACTCAGCTTGGTTCTCAGCTCTGTGCCCTTTGCTAGACCATCCAGTGGCTCTCTTCTGTGGCTTTTGTGACAGGAAGAGGGTATGTGCTGTGGTAGGGAGTTTGAATGACCCCCAAGGGTTCATGGGCTAGATGCTTACTTCCTATCTTAGCACAACTGGGGAGTCTCAGAGCCATTAGGAGGTGGCTGAGTTGGAGGCCTTGGAGTCATTGGAGATTTCTTTTTTTTTTTTTTTAAATTTTATTTTATTTTATTTGAGAACATACTGTACAGAGGGGTTACAATTACATTGTCAGGATAATGCATACATTTCTTACCAAGCATTGCAGCCTCCTCCTTTGTTTACCCTTCACCTCCCTTCCCAGCCTCCCCCCTCCCCCCCACCCAATCATACCCCCCTCCCCCCGCCTCCGACATTGTAAAGCTGGTTTTGACATGACATTTTGTACTTCTCATTGTTGCAACAGGTCCACCTGAATCCTTAAACGACTTGTTTGTCCCCATCTCCTCCACATGTTATACTGACATCAAATATAGTGAAAGCAGGGGTTACACTGTGGGGGAGGGACATACAAAGCAACAAAGAAATAATCTTATAAATGCGTTAGAAACACATGCATGAAAGAAACAAAAACATTAAAATACATATTTGAGTGTTCGTTTTCCTAACATCACATCTCTGACTTTTTCCGCTTGACTCATACCTATACTAGATATTGCAAATAAGGGAAACCATGGGACCTATGTTTCTTTGGGCCTGGCTTACTTCACTTAATATAATTTTTTCCAAGCCTTTCCATTTCCTAACAAACAGACCTATAGCCATCTAATCTTCGATAAGGGAGCTAAAACAATAGAATGGAAGACAGACAGCCTCTTCAGTAAATGGTGCTGGCAAAACTGGTTAACTACATGTAGAAAACTAAAGCTAGATCCTTATATATCACCCTGCACCAGAATCAACTCCAAATGGATCAAAGACCTTGAACTCAAAGCAGACACTCTGAAAACATTACAGGATGGAATAGGAGAAACCCTGGGTCTCCTTGGCTCAGGCCGAAATTTTCTGAATAGAGACCCGGAAACACAACAAATCAAAGAAAGGTTGGACAAATGGGATTGTATAAGGTTGCAGAGCTTCTGCAGGGCAAATGACATAGCTAGCAAGATCAATAGAAAGCCCACGGACTGGGAGAAGATCTTTACTAGCCATACAACGGACAAGGGTCTCATATCTAAAATATACTTGGAACTCAAAAAATTAAACCACCCAACAACAAATCCTCAAAGAAACAACTGCCCAATAAGTAAGTGGGTGAAAGACTTAAAGAGAAGCTTCTCTGAAGAAGAAAGAAGGATGGCCAATAGACACATGAAGAAATGTTCAACATCCCTAGCCATAAAAGAAATGCAAATCAAAACAACATTGAGATATCACCTCACTCCAGTTAGAACAGCAAAAATCAAGAACTCTAACAACAACAGATGCTGGAGGGGATGTGGACAGAAAGGAACCTTACTTCATTGTTGGTGGGAATGTAAACTTGTTCAACCACTTTGGAAAGCAGTATGGAGGTTCCTCAAAAGACTTCACATAGAACTCCCCTATGACCCAGCAATTCCACTTTTGGGCATTTACCCTAATGTTTACAAAAAAGACCACACTAAAGCTACCAGCACACTATGTTTATTGCAGCATTATTTACCATAGCTAAGATATGGAACCAACCCAGATGCCCCTCAATAGATGAATGGATCAAGAAAATGTGGTATATATACACAATGGAATTCTATGCCTCCATCAGAAAGAATGTCATTGGAGATTTCCCTCAAAGGAGACAGACTCCAGCCTTGTCCTGCTCATTCATTCCCAGCCTCACACCTCCCACACTTCTACCATGAGGTGCAGCAACAGGCTGCAAGCCGTGGGCCAACTGACTATGGGCTGGAGTTTCCAAAATGGAACCAGTACGAACACATCCTGGATGATCTGACAGACTATAGGAAACGATCTTGCAGCTAGCCTCCCTGAGAGAACACTGGGTATTATGTAGTCAGGTCAGATGAGGGTTCAGCTGCATGCTTCCAGCATCATACCCTGGGAAGCTGGTTTGCCTTCCATCGAGGCGTTGTGTTCATCTGCTGGATGACTGGTTTGTCCCAGCTGGAGAATGCCAGGGACACTCTCCTTGCACAGGGGCAAAGATGATGCTACTCCTCTGCTGCGAATGAATGCAGATGTTTTCAGGCTGCCAGATTTCTCTCCAGGCCTCATTCTGTAGCCTGTCTGTGGAGGTCTCCTTTCTTGCTCAGGCCTACTGACTGCTTATAGCCAGGGTTGAGTAGTAGTACTTGGCATCCCCTGGGCTTGTTCCCTCCTCTCCAAGACTAGTTGGATCATTTCATTGATGCTTTGTAAGTAGGGATACCGATGGCCAAATCTTATTAAAGTGACCAAAGTGAACCAAAGTTGCCTTGATAAGTAAATTACTAATTAGGTTTAATTAATTTTCACCACTGTGGCTTACGGTGTTATCTATAAATTTAAGGGTAAAATGAGGTCTGGGACTCATTGTGTACCATTTGGCAAGTGGGCAGCTACTTTTTATGGCTAGAGCTCATGCTGGCTGTCAGAGCTGGGAAATGCTGATTAATTCATCTGTCTGTTCCAGGCCTCCTTCTCTTCACTCAGGAGACATGTGAGGCCCGGATGTACTAGAGCTCTTTCCAAGATAGGTTTGGACTTGGGTCTAATAAAGGAAACCTCAGGAAATCCAGAATAGAAAGCTAGCACATGGCAGAGGAAATTCATTTTAAGGTCCACAGATAAATTTGTGGTTTGACTTACTAATAGCACAGAAACCAGTCAGCTCACCGAGGATGAGGAATGTCTCACTAAGCACCTCGCTTAGTGTCTGCTTAGAACTTAGAAATGCAGGGCAAGCATTTGAGGGATAGGTGAGTTAAGTTTGCCTGATCTCTCACATCTACTGTTCCCGGGTCTGGAATTCGGGTGGCGAATGCTGCCAGTGTGTTTTTCTTGTTAGAAGGTTGCTGTCATTACCCAGGTTTGTTAGAAGTAGCTTGGTCCTCTCAGATGAACTGACCAGTACCTGTCTTGAGTAAATACATCTCGATGCTCCTTTTGTTCAGTGTAAATGGTTGTACAGTCATAGGCAGCTCCCAGTGCTCAGGTGGAGCCACCTCCCAGTGCTCAGGTGGTGTTCCCTCCCAGTGCTCAGGTGGAGCTCCCTCCCAGTGCTCAGGTGGAGCTCCCTCCCAGGGCTCAGGTGGAGCTCCCTCCCAGAGATCAGGTGGTATTCCCTCCCAGTGCTCAGGTGGTGTTCCCTCCCAGAGCTCAGGTGGAGCTCCCTCCCAGGGCTCAGGTGGTGCTTCCTCCCAGGGCTCAGGTGGAGCTCCCTCCCAGAGATCAGGTGGTGCTCCCTCCCAGAGATCAGGTGGTGCTCCCTCCCAGAGATCAGGTGGTGCTCCCTCCCAGAGCTCAGGTGGAGCTCCCTCCCAGTGCTCAGGTTGAGCTCCCTCCCAGGGCTCAGGTGGAGCTCCCTCCCAGTGCTCAGGTGGAGCTCCCTCCCAGTGCTCAGGTGGAGCTCCCTCCCAGTGCTCAGGTGGAGCTCCCTCCCAGGGCTCAGGTAGAGCTCCCTCCCAGGGCTCTGGTGGAGCTTCCTCCCAGAGATCAAGTGGAGCTCCCTCCCAGTGCTCAGGTGGTGTTCCCTCCCAGTGCTCTGTTGGAGCTCCCTCCCAGAGCTCAGGTGGAGCTCCCTCCCAGAGCCCAGGTGGAGCTCCCTCCCTGTGCTCAGGTGGTGTTCCCTCCCAGAGCTCAGGTGGAGCTCCCTTCCTGTGTGCTCAGGTGGTGTTTCCTCCCAGAGCTCAGGTGGTGCTTCTTCCAGCTGTGGCTGTGGTCTACTGAGGAGGATTTCTCCCATTCCCGCATTTCTACAATGGGCACAGGTGTGTGAAACTTCATGTGGCCCCTGGCACAGGGCTCCAGGCTGGTTCATGGCTCTGGAGGTGTGGGTTGAAAACCAAGCCAGGAGGGTCTTCTTCTAATGGTAGGTGCTAGGGCTGAGAGAGGCTCGTGTCTGCTTGTCGGTGGTGGCTCAGCAGCAAGAATACTGGGCCGAGTACCTTGCAGTGGCTGCAGACCTTTGCTTCTGAGTTGCTGGTTTCTTGTGGCTCCCTCTGGAAAGGGCAGCTGTAACATGAGCTCCTCCCCTGTGGTGACTGATTCACCCTGCCTTGCTAAAGCTGGCTGCTGCTTCTTTGGATTCATCCCTTCAAACTCTTGACAGGATTGAAGGCTGAGGGTGGGGCGGTGGGGAAGGAAGCAGATGCCCTTTAATCTGAGGTGTTAAAAAGGTGTGCTATACCTACACACGATCTAGCAGTTAAGGGTGGGAAGATGGAAGTTGGCCCCCCTCACCTGTCTACCAGGATGATTTAGAGGGACCCATGGCCGTATGGGAGCTATGCTGGGCTCTAGGGAATTGGTCCCAAGCTTAGATGTAGTATCTCCTTTCTGATTTTCTCTTTTCATACATACTGTGCTTCCTGTCCTCCGCTGCAGCTTGGGCTCCTTTGTCAGGCTCCAGAGAGGAGCCAGAGAAGGTTCTGTTGCTCTGTATACTTTGCAGTTTTTAGATATGGTGGTGGAAGTGGAGACTGGGATTTCCTGTGAGAGCAATTTATTTTAATCCATGGAAGATCAACAATTGGCCCTTGGTTGGATAGTGAGCAGTCAACCACCAGCTAAAGGCTCAGATTCTTGGAGTTAAAAATAGAAGTGGAGGGAAAAAAGAGTAGCTTAGTGGAGGATTAAACTGGAGAGGAAACTCTAAGGAGCAAAAACGTAAGGTGAAGAAATGGACATGTGGGCACAAAGCTTCGGGGAAGGTGGGTGCCAGTGCACCAGAGACTCCTGTGAATGTCACTGCTTTTTTCTTTTTCTTTTTTCCTTTCTTCTTTTTTTTAAATTTAGGGGCAGTAAATACTTGTTTATTTTTTGTTAAAGTGATTTTTCACACACATACAGATAGGTTGTACAAAGGGGTTTTATTGTGATATTTTCATATATACTTAACAGGGTAATTTGATCACATTCACTCCTTTACTTTTTTTTTTTTTTTTTGCTGTTATTGGAGCTTGAATTTAGGGCCTTGGGCTATTGCTTGGCTTGCTCATAGCTGGCATTTTACCACTTGAGCCACACCTCCAGCTTGGATTTTTGCTGATAAAATTGGAGATGGATCTTGCAGACTTTCGGGCCAGACTGGCTTCAAATCATGATCTTCTGATTTCAGCCTGTGAGCATCTAGGGTTACAGGCATGAGCTACCAACATCTGTTTTCCCTGGTTTCCCATTCATGCATGCTTATGAAGTACTTCAATCATATGTACTTCCTCTTCGCCTTTTCTGTTACCCTCCCTGTTCTTGTTGGCTCTCACTTCCAAACAGTTCCTATTTATACTTTTGTCATTCTTTTTTCGTTTTGTATTCTGTGTATGACATGTGACATTTGTTTTTCTCTCTCTGCCTTATTTAACTTAACATGCTAATTTATAGATCCATCCAGTTTTCTGCAAATGAATAATTTCATTTTTTATTATGGCTGAATAGTATACCCATTGTATATATTTACCACATTTTCTTTATCTTTTATCAGTTGATGGACACCTGGATCAAATGCATAGCCTGGCTACTGTAAACAGTGTTATCAACATGGGTATACAGATGGATCTATTATATGTTGAGTTTCTTTGTATATATGCTCCAGTGGTATAGCAGGATCATATGGTAATCCTATTTTTAGTTTTTTTGAGAATCCTCAGAATCTTTATTTATTTTTGTCGGTCATGGAGCTTGAACTCTGGGCCTGAGAGCTGTCCCTCAGCTCCTCAGCTCAAGGTGAGGGCCCTACTACTTGATCCACAGAGCCACTTCTGGTTTTCTGGTGGTTTATTGGAGATGAGTCTCATGGCCTTTCCTGCCCAGGCTGGCTTTAAACTGAGATCCTCAGATCTCAGCCTCCTGAGTAGCTAGTATTACAGGCGTGAGCCAGCAGCACCTGGCTTTCAGTGTTGATTTTTTTTTTTTTTTGGTCTGTCATGGGGCTTGAGCTCTGAGCTTGGGTGCTGTCCCTGTGCTTTTCAGCTCAAGGAGAGTGCTCTACTGCTTGAGCCACAGTGCCAGTTCCGGCTTTCTAGTGGTTTTTATTGGAAATAAGAGTCTCATGGACTTTCCTGCCTGGGCTGGCTTTGAACCTCGATCCTCAGATCTCAGCCTCCTGAGTAGCTAGGATTACAGGCGTGAGCCACCAGCTCCCAGCTTTCAGTATTGATTTCTATAATGGCCAGACCAACTTTCATTCCCAGAAAGAGTATATAAGAGTCCTTTTTCCCTTGACATTTTTGCCAGAATTTGTTGTGTTTTATCGATGATGGCCATTCTGAATGTTGTGAGATGGAATCTCAGTGGTATTTTTTTTTTTTTTTTTGGGTCCGGTTGTGGGGCCTGAACTCTGGGCCTAGGCGCTGTCCCTCAGCTCTTCAGCTCAAGGCTAGTGCTCTACCACTTGAGCCCAGCACCACTTCTGGCTTTTTTCTTTTTGCTTATGTGGTGCTGAGGAATTGAACCCAGGGCCTCAGGCATGCAAGGCAAGCGCTCTACCACTGAGCCACCTTCCCAGCCCCTCAGTGGTATTTTGATTCACATTTTCTTTTTGGCTAAGGTGGTTAAACATTCTTTATGAAATTATTAGCCATTTTATAGTTCTTCTTTTGTCTGTTCATTTGCCATATATAGATTGTTCTTTTGGCTACTTTAAATTTCAGTAATTTAAGAACAAATGTGACATTTTAAAGTTTGGTTATTAACTATAGCTAAATTTAAATAAGAAAAATATTCAGAAGATGAAGGACTGTGTACCTTAATGTGTAGACACAAGGTTATTATAAGGAAAAGCAAACATGGTTATTCTTGGGAAACTTAAAGGGGGGTAAGTGGTAAACAGGTGGCGTGCAGTGTGTGTACCATCAAGGATGCCCACCTGTGGTGGCCAGCAAGTACCCTAGACGTGCAGAAGCAGGTCACATGCACATGGAGCCTGATTGATGCTGAAGATTACATCTGAGCTCACTGAGGAAAGGAGTGAATTTTATAAACAGAGGTGACTTCATGGCCTCCCTGTAATCCTTAGCAGGCATTACACTTAGTTCACACTATGTAAAACTTTGTATAAAACACATAAAAACTATATAAAAGGTGGCCTGAAATCCTAGTCACTCAGGAGCTGAGATCTGAGGATTGCACTTTGAAGCCAGCCCAGGCAGGAAAGTCCGTGAGACTCTTCTCTCCAATTAACCCTCCCTAAAGCTGAAAGTGGACCTATAGCTTAAGTGGTAGACTCCAGTGCCCAGGCACTGAGTTCAAGCCCCAAGTTAGGTACACACACACACACACACACACACACACACACACACACACACACACACACACACACACACACACACACACATGCCTCCCTACCCCCCCAACAACAAAAAACCTATATAAAACACAAATTCCATTGGATTAAAGGTGACAATCTAAAAGTACAAAACAAATACCAGCAAAAAAACATTGGAGAATGTTGTGTAGAGCCTCTGAACATAGAGAAATTTCTTCAAGTAAGAGAAAACTAGAAAACAGAGGAAGGAAATGTGGCAGATCTGGTCTCCACTATACCTGACCATGGGTTTCACACACTAAACAAAAAGAACTAACTTTATTGAACATGTATACCCTATTCCATAAATTATACGGTGTAACAGCTACTTACATAGCATTTGCACTGCGTAGACTCTTAAGTCTTTTAGAGATGATTTAAAGTATACAGGAAAATGAGGTAGGTTACCGGTAAATACTATACCCTTTATAGAAGGAACTTGACCATCTGTAGATTTTGGTTTCTGGAGGGACATTGTACCGGGCCCCAAATACAGTGTCCCAAGTGGACTCTGAAGGAGTATTATGTATAACTATTTAAAGTGCATACACAGTGGGGGTGTTGGTAGCTCACCCCTGTAATACTAGTTACTTAGGAGGCTGAGATCTTAGGATCACAGTTGAAGCCATCCTGGGCAGGAAAGTTTGTGAAATTCTTACCTTCAATTAACCAGCAAAAAGCTGAAGGGAGGTCTGGCTCAAATTGTAGAGTGCCAGCCTTGAGCAGGGAAAAAAAAAAAAAAAAAACCCACGAAGGGACAATACCATGGTCCTTAGTTCAAGTCTTAGTACTGGTATGCGTGTACACAGACACAGATACAAAAATTAAAAATATATGTATTACAAGACATTAAATGACAGTTGTAGTCTATAGTAGCTGTAGTCCCACGAACTGGTGACATATACCTCCCTAAGGCAAGCCCTATGGAGGCTTGTACCCTGTATGATATAGACCTTAATCTACTCATCTGATCCCACCACATATTCTAGAAACACACAGGGAAATGTAGGGAGCCCTGCGATATTTTTGCACAGATCCCACAGTATTTGGGGCATATAGCCTATGACCCAGAACCCTGTCACACTGGGTACAAGCATGCACCACACATGTGATGAGATGTTTATGGGGGTTCCAATGGCACAGTTGGCACAATTCTACAGTATTGGCAGGTGTGTGGCTGCTGTAGTTCCCAGAACAGCCTTTGAGACAGGACCTGTTGAAGAGATGGGACTGCTGGAAGTGAGGGCAGATATACTGTGATCTCGATACTGTTTGTAGAGAAGTCATATGAATACTATGACTACTATGGGTTGATACTGTCATCCTATAGAACATAGTGCTTCTTTTTTTAATTGTAAAGTTGACGTATAGAGGGGTTACAGTTACATAAGTCAGGTAGTGAAGTGTCACCTCTTCCCTTGTTTTCTCACAGTTTTCTCCTCCTGACTCTTCAACCCCCACAAGTTGTATAGTTCATTTTCAAGATAATGTCTAGTATCACTGCTGAATTGGTTCACTCTTTGTCCCACAACTTCTGTGCTTCCTCTTCCCCTCCCCAAAGCAGATAAATGTACGTATAAGACAAAAGGTACAGAAATCAAAAACAGCTACAAAAGGGGAAAAACAAAAAAAGAACAAAAACAAAACCACAAAGAGTAAACTAAAAAAACTCTCATTTTCATACCTTAGAGTTTATTTTGATAATTACCATTTTATATGAGCACACGCACATAGCTATTGAGTCCCTGGGGGGATTCTCTCCTAAGAATATCCTCCTTTGGTCTCACTGTGTGAATGTTTAAAGCCCTGTTTAATTCGTCATATCCAAGTGTAATTTTTTGTCTTTTACTGTCCATCAAGTTTACTTGTAGATTTAGAGACATTATTTCAAGTGAGGGAAACCATGCAACCTATGTTTCTTTAGATTGGGCTTACTTCATTTAATGTAAGTTTTTCTAAGTCTTTCCATTTCTTACAAATGGGGCAATGTCATTCATTCTGATAGAAGTATAGAATTCTGTTTTGTCTATATGCCACATTTTCTTGACCTGTTTGTCCACTTAGAGGCATATCTTGGCTGTGGTAAACAATGCTGCAATGAACATGGTTGTCCTGGTGGCTTTAGTGTTGCATAGTTTGTGGTCAATTGGATAGATAGATGCCCAGGAGTGAGATTGCTGGGTCACAGGAAAGCTCTATGTTCAGTCTTTTGAGGCACCTCCATACTGCTTTCCAGAATGATTGAACAAGTTTACATTTCTACCAACAGTGTAGGCCACATCCCTGCCAGTGTCTGTTATTGTTAGTTTTCTTGATAATGGGGTGAGGTGAAATTGCAGTGTTGTTTTGATTTGCATTTATATTATGGCCAGAGATGTTGAACCATGTCTTCATGTGTCTGTTGGCCCTTCTTACTTCTTCTGAGAAGTCTCTCTTTCAGCCCATTTAATTAATTGGGTTGTTATTTCTTTAAGGCTTTGTTTTTTTTGGAGAGTTGTTAATTTTTTGACCTCTAAGTATTATTTTAGCTATGAGACCCTTGTCTGATGCATAGCTAATAGCCTCATTCTGTGGGCTCTCCATTTATCTTGTCTTTTGCTGTGCAGAAACTCTTCAGTTTGATGCAGTACCATTTATTCAGTTTTTCTTTGATTTGTTGTGATTCTGGATCTTTACTTAGGAAGTTTCAACCCATGCCAAGGAGTGCTAGTGTTTCCTCTATCCCTTCCTGTAGTATTTTCAGGGTATCTGGGGTCTTTGACATAGTGCTTCTTAAGAAGTATTCAGAGCAAGTTATAGTTAGGAACACAGAGTACTTTTTTTCCCCTATAATCTAGAGAACAAAGAGCTAGCTCAATAGATCAGGATGATACAAAGTTAGTAAAAAGTTCTGAACTCCCCTTCTCATTTGTAAATGAAGTCCTTCTTTGTATAGTTGTGTGCTTAAAGAGAAAGGGACACAGTTTTAAGCCAGCTGGTCAGCTTCGTTGTTCTGTGTGTGGAACTGGTTGAAAGGAGGGGACTAGTATTCATTATATATGCTTTTAGGAAGTCAGACAAAATCAGTGAATATATATTGCTATTATAATTAAATTAAAATAGATTTTTCAATGCTTTATTTTAAAAAATATACAGAATAGGCTCTGGGATGTGGTAGGAGCAGGCTCTAGAATGTGGAGGGAACAGGTTCTGGGATAGGGTGGGAACAGGCTCTGGATTGTGGTGGGAGTGGGCTCTGAGATGCGGTGGGAACAGACACTGGGATGTGGTGGGAACATAAACTGGGATGTGGTAGGAACCGGCTCTGGGATGCGGTGGGAGCAGGCTCTGGGATGTGGTGGGAGCAGTTTCTGGGATGTGTTGGGAGCAGGCGCTGGGATGTGGTGGGAGGAGGCTCTGGGATGCGGTGGGAGCAGGCTGTGGGATATGATGGGGACAGGCTGTGGGATGTGGTAGGAACAGGCACTGGGATGTGGTAGGAACAGGCTCTGGGATGTGGTGAGAACAGACTCTGGAATGTGGTGGGAACAGGCTCTGGGAAGTTTTGGTAACAGGCTCTGGGATGTGGGAACAGACTCTGGGATGTGGTGGGAACAGGCTGTGTGGGATGTTGTGGGAACAGGCTGTGGGATGCGGTGGGAGCAGGCCCTGGGATATGGTGGATGCAGGCTTTGGGATGTGGTAGGAAGAGGTTCTGGGATGGGGTAGGAAGAGGCTGTGGGATATGGTGGGAGCAGGTGCTGGGATGGTGAAGACCAGGTCATTCCAGGTGGGAATCCTCTGCCTCATGGGTTCATGGTAGTGATGTCTAAGAGGCAGGAGTCTACCCAAAACTCCATCAAGTGGTGGGTCAGAAGCAGATGGTGTCAGATGCAGTTTTTTCCCATGTCTCTTCTCTGTGGCTTGGTGCCATGGGGATTGTGGGTGTTGGCTGGGTGAATGTCGGTGTCATTCAGCCAGAAAAAGTGGGGTGTGAATCAGGCGGTGACACCAAAGAGCTCTGAAGCGTAGCTCTGTAACAGAAACTATATAGAACAGCCACATGTCTGATCCATGATTTTGAAATGTCCAAATGGGAAAATCTGTAGAGACAGTATGGAAGTTGGGTTTTCTAGATGTGGTCTGACTTTTGTGGTATGGAGTTTCTTTCTTAGCTGACAAATGGTCTTTGGAATTGTGATGATGGTTCATAGTTCCATGACATATTGAAAATAAATGAGCTGGATGCCATTGGTTCACGCTGTAATCCTAGCTACTCAGGAGTCTGAGCTCTGAGGATCACAGTTCAAAGCCATCCTGGGCAAGAAAGTCTATGAGATTCATTCCTCTTCAATTAACCACTGAAGAGCCAGAAGTGGAGCTCTTACTCAATGGTAGAGCACAGAAGCTCAGGGAAGCACCCAGGCCCTGACTTCAAGTCCTAGAATTGGTGCTCACACACACATGTGCACTCACAGAGAAAACACTAGGGAGGGGACAGGGAATGTGATAGTATGGGTGAAGTTAATTGTAATACAGTGTAAGCATATGTGGAGACATAACAATGAAAGTCCCCCCTGTATAACTAATATAATCCAATGAAAAAGAAAAGACCACTCTCCCCCCCCCTCACTCAGTTGTATTTTTTTTAAAGGGTGAATTGTATAGATAACATCTCATTAAAAAACTAAAAATTAGGATGTGGCGCTGTGGCTCAAGTGGTAGAGCACTTGCCTTGAGCTAAAGAGTGCAGGGACAGCGCCTAAGTCCAGAGTTCAAGGCCCATGACCGACCAAAAAAAACAAAACAAAACTAAAAATTAGTTGGGTACTGATGGCTCACCTATAATGGTAGCTACGTAGGAGGCTGATATCTGAGGATCTTGTTTCATAGCCAGCCTGGGCAGGAATGTCTATGAGACTCTTTATCTCCAATTAAATCACAGAAAAAGCCAGAAGTGGAGCTGTAGCTCAAGTGGTAGAGTGCTAGCCTTGAGCAAAGGCATTTAGGGACAGTTCCTAGATTCAGAATTCAAGCTTCAAGACTTGGAAAAAGAAAAAGAAAAAGGACAAATCTCCAGATCATTCACCTTCTGAGAGTGACAGGGAGTCATGTCTTCATTAGCAAACCCAGTAAATAAAGGGGTGATCAATCATTTATCCTAACTCTTTTTGTGAGCCACACTGTGGGTTACTAATGTACAGGAAGGGCTCCTCATACTACCTCAACTTAAAATGAAAGGTAGCATTAATGTCCCATTTGACATGCTGTTTGGATGTATGAAGAGCAAAGTATAGCTACCTCTACGATTCTGCAGTATGTTGAGCTAGAGAAAGAGCACACTGGTGCTGTCAGCATCTTGGTTGCTGTTCTGAATATACTGCTGAGTTTACCAAATGCATGTCATGTCCCAACAAAAAGTATGTTACTGAACAATAATAAAATTAAGTATAAACTCTAAAAGAAGTGTTTGTGCCCTTTCTTGTTCCTTAGAAGGATGTAGTGGACTGTAATGGAATCATATTTTCCAGTGATCATCTCTGTCAACATGTAGGTGATTACCTCTGTTTTTTAAAAAAAATTGCTGCAAAATACACAATATGAAATTAGCATTGTGGTCATTTTTGAGATATTTCATCGATATTTAAAGAACTTACAATGTTGTATAGCTATACATTTCTCTATTTTTAAAACTTTTTTTTGATGCCAGTCCTAGTGTTTGAATTCAGGGCACTGTCTCTGAGGGGTTTTTTGTTTGTTTGTTTGTTTGTTTGTTTTTTGTATTTGTTTTTGTTTCCCCTCAAAGATGGTACTCTACCTCTTGAGCCACAGCTCCACTTTTGGCTTTTTGGGGATTAATTGGAGATAAGAGTCTTAGGAATTTTTCTGCCTGAGCTGGCTTTGAACCTAGGTCCTCAGATCTCAGCTTCCTTGGGAGCTAGAATTACAGGCGTGAGCCACCAACACCTGGCTTCTAGTTTTAAAACATATTAAGCACTGTAGAACACCCTGTGCCCTTAAAGTGACCACATCCGTCTCCACCCTGATGACAAGCCACATTTTGTCGGTTTGTGTGTCAGTGAGTGCTTGGGTTGTTCCCATCTGCAAGTGGTGAAGACTAGCTCTGATGTGAACGTTTCGTGCGTGTTTTTTGTTTGAACACTTGTTTTCAGTTCTTCTGAGCGGACACCTGCGTAGCCTGCTGGAGTCTGTGGTCGGTCCCGTGTGACGTCTTGAGGAGTCACTGCAGCAACCTTGGAGCATCCCAGCTACTCCACAGCCTCCTCAGCACATGCTACTTTCTTTTTTAAGTTTTAGCTAGCCTTGTGGGTGGGAAGTGGTATCTTGTGGTTTTGATTTGCATTTTCATAATGACTACTGATGTTGACAATGTGTGTGTCTTCTTTGGAAGGATCTTCAGGTTCTTTTAGCTGGTTTTTGTTGTTGTTATTCAGTGTAAAAGTTAAAAAAAAATGTATTGTAGATACTACTACACCCTATCAGACATGTGAGTGAAAGTGCTTTCTTCTCTTCTCTTTTTTAACCACTTTATGTAGTCCTTACAGTATTGCCTGAGATACTGTCCTCAGGATCCCAGATCCCTGTCTTCCCCTCCACACTGATCTACCCGTTGTGAGAAGGCAGAGCGGAGGCAGCCAGGTTGGCTCTTGTCATCTGGGAGGAGGTCACAGGGAGTTGGGTTGTGTGGGGAGGCACATCAGGCTGCTCCCTTCAGACAGAGTTTTTTGTTGTTTTTTTTTTTGGGATCCGGCCGTGGGGCCTGAACTCTGGGCCTGGGTGCTGTCCCTCAGCTCTTCAGCTCAAGGCTAGCGCTCTACCACTTGAGCCACAGCGCCACTTCCGGCTTTTTTCTTTTTTGCTTATGTAGTGCTGAGGAATCGAACCCAGGGCCTCATGCATGCAAGGCAAGCACTCTACCACTGAGCCACCTTCCCAGCCCCCAGACAGAGTTTTTATGTGCCTCGTCTTTTGCCAGAAATACAGGTTTCTTCACAAAGCTGTTGATACCCTCATCCTCTATTGTGTCAACATAAAACAGAAAGTCTAAAGACAAGTGTTTCTGACTTAAAGAAAATGTATAATCGAAAGACAGATTAATGAGTGTTGTTGAGGACTTGGGGGAAATTGTAACACTGTGTGCTGCTGTTGGACATGTAGAACCATGAAGCCATGAACAGCAACGCAGCAGTTACTATGAGCAAACATCAACTTACCCCATGAGCCAGCAGACTAGGCAAGTTCTCAAGAGAATAAAAAACCTGCATCCACACAAAAATGTTTAGGTGATTATTCACAGCTGCACTGCTTGCAGCAGCTGAAAGCAAGTGTCCTCCAGGTGTGGAGTCAGTGAAGATGAGGCCCATCCAGGCAGTGGAGTACTATGGAGCCGTGAAAAGGCGTGCAGCCCGACAAAGGCCATAATGTGAGTAAGCCCTGAGAATATGAGTAAGCAGAGAAAACTGATAAAAGGACTACATGGCACAGGGTTCCATCTGTGGTACCTAAATGTCCAGAACAAGCAAATCTGCAGAGGCAGAAAGTTGGCCTATAGTTGCCAGGGTGGGGAAGAGGAAGCAGTGGCCTGCAGGGTTGGTTTCTTTTCAGGAGATGAGAATGTTCTTAACGTTGGCTGTGTTAGAGTTACACAACCCTTTGAGTGTTTTGGGAACCATTGGACTGAGCTGTGCAGTGTTGACATGCTTTCTCAGTAGAGCTGCTTAAGAAGAAACACACACACACTCACACACTGACATCCAAACACCATAATCATGGAGAGCAGAAGTCTTGGGTACCTGTGGGGCTAGCCTTTGTCTCCCCCTGCTCTGCTTCCTCTGGTGGGGTGATGGCAGGCATCTCCCCTCTGAATTTCCTGTCCAACTGTGAGGACACACACGGTTCCTATTCTTGTCTGGCATTCTTACCTTTGTTAGAGCCTGTGCTTTTAGGGCATTTCCTATCCCTTCTTTACCCTTCAGGTGTTTTAGGGGAAGGCAGACTTCCATGGCAGAGCAGATTTTATTCAAATCACTGTTCTTTTCACATTTTCAGGGGTGCCTATAATATCTTGACTTTAGTTTGTAAGGGTTTTTCTCTTTAATCTTGTAATAACTCCTGATATCTGTTTCCTTTCTTCTGTTCACCCTTCTTAGCTACCCTGGGCTTCTCATCCCACCCCTTTAATGATAAACCTACTAGAACTGTGCCATTACTGAAAACCAAAGCTTGAAGGAGCGAGAGAAGCACGAAGGCACAAGGAGCACAGTTGCTCTGGGTGTTACTGTTTCTGAGTGAGGAGGGAGTTGCTGTTTTCCAACCTCTGTTTATTTCTTAAACATTTCTCTATTTTCTCTCAGATGCTTCTCTGTTGCTTTTAGGAAGTAGTTTGGAAATCCCAGCCTTCTGCCTGTGATGATTGTGGCTCTCTGGGGGGCGTGGAGGCCGCTGCTCACTTGATCCTTTCAAGGGTTAGGCTTTAAGAGGGAAGGAGGCAGTTTAGGGCAATGTAATTGCAGAAGCAAGTACATCTGGTAGTTGGGAAGCCACTGTAGCAAGAGGTGAGTGTAGGCATGTATTAGGCTGGGGCTAGGCATGGGCGGGGATGCCAGTGGACCGCAAAGGCATCCCAGTCTGGAAAGCAAAGCCCATCATACAATAGCTGTTTCTAACTCAAGGGCATGTTAATGCTTTGTTTTTCCAAAACATTACTTTTTTCATTTTGATTATTATCTTTAAGTAGTTGTGCAAAGGAGCTACCATGAACACAGCAGTTTATGGATACACTATATCTTGTTGATCAGTGTTACTCCTTTCAGCATTCTTACCCGTTCCTCCCCTGCCCACCACTTCCCTCACTCTTCTTCATTTTATAGACTATGCGTTGGATTCTTCTTTTTTAAGTTATGATTTATTTAATGACTTTTAGTTGTTGTTTATGTGGTAGTGAGAATTGAACCCAGAGCCTTATACATGCTAGGCAAGCGTTCTACCACTAAGCCACAATCTCAGTCTTAGACTGGATTCTTGTCTGCATTCTACCCCTCTTCTCCTTTTCATTCATCTACCCTTTTCCCTTCGCCCCATCCAACTACTTTTGAGTATCTACTTCCTGGTGTTTTATTTTGCTGAACTTTGATTTTGCCTTTCTAAGGAATTACACTATTTGAGATCTTCCTTGAATCTACTGTATTTCAGTTAATACATTTGTATACACTTGCATACCACCAAACATATTCAATTACTGGTTTTTAAGTTAAACCTGGCTTCCACATATAAGGGGAAACATGCATCCTTTGTCTCTCTGGGCCTGACTTACTTCACTTGACAATTCTTATTGTTGGTGTACAGAAAAGCTACTGATTTTTGTGGGTTGATTTTAATAACCTGTTACTTTAACAAAGTTTTAAATCAGGTGTAGTAGTCTGGGGGAGGAGTCTATAGGGTCCTTTAAGTATAGGGTCATGCCATCTGCAAAAAGGGATAGTTTCACTTCTTCCTCCTCTCCTCTCCTCTCCCCTTCTCTCCCCTCCCCTCCCCTCTTCTCCCCTCCTCTCCTCCTTCTCCTCTCCTCTCTTCTCCTTTCCTTCCCTTCCCTCCTTCCTTCCCTCCCTCCCTCCTTCCCTCCTTTCCTCTGTCCCTCCCTCTCTCTTTCTCAGTTTCTCTTTCTCTTTCTTTCTTTCTCTGGTCCTGGGGATTGAACTCAGGTCTTGGGCACTGTCTCTGAGCTTTTTTGCTTAATGCAGATACTCTACTCCTTGAACCACAGCTCCACTTCTGACTTTTTGATGACTAACTAAAGGTAAGAGTCTCATGTACTTTCCTGCCCAGTATGGCTTCAAATCTCAGATTCCAGCCTCCTGAGTAGTTGGGATTACAGGTGTGAACCCCAGCATCCAGCATTATGAGCACCCTACTTATGAGAAGTGATGAGTTATGTGGACCTTTGCAGACTGGCTTGGATTTCCCAACACATGGCTTCCCTGTGTGTCACTGCCAATAGCAAATGCTTGAAGAGGATATAAAAGGAACCAGGGTATGTCTTGAAGGCTTCAAACATACTTACTGGGCTAACTTCAGATCCTGGCACTAACTACTCTCCCCTGTGGGAGAGAAAATTGAGGCCCAAGGAGGTCAGGCAGCAGACCTGGCTCTCAGTGCTACAGTCTGGTGGCTAGGCAGCTGGCTTGGATCCCAACACAGTGAGCATTCAAGGACCACTGCTAACAACTTCACCTTCCTGGCTGCAGGTCCTGGAGGCCTGTAACTTTCCTGTAGGGTGTTGTAACAGTAGATACACAGGGTAACCAGACCAGAAACAAATAAACATCTAGTTTTCTATCCTTTATTTTTTTGTTTTGCAGATACAGGGACCAGAGTAAAACAGAGTTCTCAAGACAGTTCTGTGAGGGGTTCAGGGTCAGGACGCTTCCTGTGTGTGTAGGTGGAAGCCTTTGGGTCAGTGCCCTTCACTCAGGTTTGTGCCTTGTGGAGCTGAGGAAGAAATGAGTAGATGAGATATGAGGACCAGAAGGATTGGTTGTGCTAACACACCTGTTGGACCACCTGTTCCGACAGCTTGGCAGAGCCCTCTCCTTGCACCTCCATCCGGGGTCACAGGTCGGGATATATATGGTCCCCACTGCCTGCCCAGCAAGCCTGTTGGGGTAGTCAGCTGACAGTGGAAGTCAGAAAGGAAGGTTACCATCCTCTCCTTCTAGGTAGCTGGTGATAGATGTGGTGGTATTGGTTCTTCAGTAGGACATGCTCTTCTTTGGTCTATCAGCTGGTTAGTAATGACAGAACCTTGGCTTTTCCAATGCAGCTGTCCATAAGAGGCATCACCTCTGCCTTCTACAGGTGCCTGCATAATTCTCAGCATGCTGGTCTTTGTTATACACCATGTATACCTAACTTCTCACTTAAATGCTCTTCTTGTACTTAGGGGCATGATGAGGCCCCTGGATCATCTGGTCACAAGTGGTTTCCACCAGTCAGTATCTGCAGGAATTTTTTGTGTTCAGGAGCACACCATATAGCCTTGATTATACACACTGTATTGAGGGAAGTGTACTTGAGTGATTTTACTTCTGCACATCATTGCTCATCTCAAGGATTTGTATGTGCATTACACCATGAGGTCGCAGACAGCATAGTCTGCTCTCTTTGGGCTATAGTGACACTTGAAGCCCATCAAGAACATCTGCACCACATAGTCCAGCAGGTGCTGGAGTAGGGCAAATCAGGCTCTTAGGCAGATTGCTTGCTTATGGCTTAAGCTTAAGAAGACAATGGAGAAAACTGTTAATAAAGTGAATTAAATATCATGCCTGAAACTGTCACGTAGTATATAGCACAGAAAATTGAGAAAATCTTCCACTTTTAAAACTTAAGACTCGAGTCACTTAGAGAGCTGGGTGCCCATGACTCACTATCTCAGCTATCTCAGGAGCCTGAGATTGGAGTGTGGCAGCTCAAAGTCAGTCCAGGCAAGAAAGTCTGCGAGACTCTCGTCTCTGAACTATGGGGGGAAAAAAACAAAAAAGGAAATGAAGGTGTGGCTTAGGCTTGAGTGAAAAGCTAAGGGACAGCTCCCCGAGTTCAAGCCCTAGTAGTAGCACAAAAAAAAAAAAAAAAGGCACGTAGGACCCTGACAAATGAGTGAAGTCCCAACACTGTTAGGGTGAGGCTGGAAGAGGTTTATGGGCAACCATTTTAGGCCAGCACAGGTTCAGGATACCTGTTCTTGGAAAGAGTGAGCAGATGGGCACGTTTGCTCCAAGTACAAGTTCCATTACACGCAGCCCAGGTTGGCCATGGAGAAAAGGAGTAAAGCCATCCTGAGAACCAGTTAGCCTTGTGAATTTAAATAGTGGGATTTCATGAGTACTTGTGAACTGTGTGTTATAATCTCCCCCCCACCCCTTTTCAATGTATGATAAACTGTGGAAACCCACGTATGCCTGTCTTTCCTACTGCCAGCTGCTCTGCTGGTAGAGATGTAGCCTAGCAAAGTAGTTCCCTTTCCAGCAGGCATTGGCTCCGTTAGGCCTCAACATAGATTGGGGAAATACTCTCTTCGCTGCCTCTCAGCATAGGCTGAGGGCATGCTCTCTTCACTGCCTCCTGAGGCTTGATGCAGCCATACAGCTGTTTTTCTTTCAACTCTGGGGGGCTTGGGAACAGACCCTGTTCCCTTTGTCCTCTGCACTCTGTCTAAGAAGGGACTTCTAGCTGTGGCTTCTAGCTACTTCCCTGTATGCTGGTGCTGGGAACAGGCACAGGCTGAACCTCAGCCTCCACAACAAAATCCTCTGTTCTCAGATCTAGAATCTGGTGTCTCTAGCCTGTATTCATGAGCTCCTAAATTAGGACATTTTGAGAACTTCCCCAGGTGTTTGGCCTGCAGCAGAGTTGTGCTTGAAGATGTTCAGGTTGTGTTTGAGTCTCCTGATAGGCACTGTCTGTGAAGAAGTGCTTGGTTCTGTGATTTTTGTCTCTTTCCGTTATTTCAGCTGCTCATCTGTCGCCGTGGATGGATACACTTCGTGTACTATCATTTGTGCTTGTGCATAAGAGCCGGAACAGTTAGAAGTGGCCACATGCTTGTCATGCCACATTCCTGATGGATTCCCAGAGTGGTGCTCTTTCCACATCTAAAGAGTTCAGTATTCCCCACAGGCAGGAAGCCCTTCATTGGTCACATGCTACTTGGGTGCTGGAATGCAAAGAAGAGCTGAGGCCCAGTCGTGTCCCCAGGATGCTCAATCAGGAGGAAGATCTGTGAGAGGTGGGGAGGGAGAGGACTTTGCTGTAGCTGGGTAGGTGGGGGGGAGGGAGGGGGAGGGGAAGGTCTGCTGATAGCATTTTCACCTTAACAGAGCACTAACTACTGATGTCCTTAGGAGCCCAGCCAAGAGACAAAGTGTTAGTGGGAAGATGCATCAGAATTTCTTGAAAACATTGCAATTCTGATTAGTGCCAGCTCTTATGTAGCAAAATCTTTTCTGGGAGTTTGTAGGAGAGTGGAGAGTGGGGCCTCCTAGAACACACTGTGAATCTGCCAGTGATCATGGAAGATAGTTTGGTTCATCACTCATTAGTTCTTGCTTATGCCATCTGGCAATAAAGTTGTTTTTTTTTCTTCCTGGAGAGCTGGTGTGTGTTCTATTTTACAACAAATTGTGAAAGTTTTGTTCCCACCATATTTCCATTGTTAGCTGCTGGGAAACTTGCTTCATTTGAGTGCTGAGTCACACATGTTGGGGCTGGATAGATATAATTGTTCTTCCTTTTGTCATGTTTTGATCTTGTTTCCACTCTCACAGTCTTATTCTGAACTTGTCTTTTATACTCCAATGTGCTTCGAGTCCTTTATGGAGATCAGGAGTCTGAGGTGTAGGCAGTGACCATTCTATGCAGGTTCTTCCAGGAGGAGGATGATTCCGAAGGGTTCTCTAGTCTAGTGTGGATGGAGGTTGTGCAAAATGTGACTTAGAAATTCATTCTAATCTAGCTTTATAAATGTTTCAATTTAATACTAAACACTAAATGGTAAGGCAGAGAAGCCGCCTATTCAAGGAGGTGGGATATTTTAATCACAAAACTGTTCTTTTCTGGAAAATAATGATATTAATAGGCATTCTGCAAAGACCAGTATCTTCTGGGACTCTGAAGATGTTGGTCCTTGTGCCTGGGAGATTTTTTGGATGGGCCATATTAGCACTAGAGCCTTCTGCCCATCAAGGAGGCCTGGTCACCAAGGACTGTCTTCTAGAACCTCTCAGACCTGAGCAACTGAGAACTGTTTCCTGTAGTGCCCCGAGGATGGGCCTGGCTTTCAGTTCAAAACCTGTTTCCTAGGCTGGGCACTATGGTACACACTCTTATATATGTTACCTCTCGCCATGTGAGGGGCATAGGTAGGGAGATGCTGGTCTGAGTGAGCCTCAGGCAAAAATGCGTGACACTACATGAAAAATAAAGCAAAACAGGCTGAGGGTATGATTCAAATGAGATAGCGCCTGCCTAGCAAGTGCAAGGCAGAGTGCAAACTTTAGTGCTATTACTAAAAAGGAAAGACAAAAGAAAAGACAAAAAAATCTGTTTCTTACTAGGTAATACAGGATAGTGAGAACCATGTGTTTTTGAAATATGGTTAATAGCATTGTAGTTTTGAAATTGGATCGTGAAATGAAACCCGCCAAGTGTAGTCAGGAGGGAGTAGAGGAGACACCATGATGTGTGGTGATGTATGACAGGGAGGAACTCAGACATCTGCAGCCAAAATGGTTTTGGCCCTCTAGGAAGCTGTTAGGCCTGCAGCCTGTCTAGCTGGATCCAGTCATCCAAGTCTTTACTTAAGGTAACACTGTTCTTGGCTCTTTCCAGATGGAGCCCCCAGTGATAGGGATGTGGCAAGGGGAAGACCTCAGGCACATGTGGCAGCTGTTTGGTCCTCCTGGTCTGAGAGGCCTATTTAATCCTGGTTCAGACTAAGCAGCTACATTTCTGTATTGCTGTTGTCATAGCAACCAAGATACTTGCACTCTCATGCAGGTAGGGCAGTCCTGGTGGGATGCAAAGCTGTGTGGGGACTAGATATCACAGTACCAGTAGGCGTCACAACTGTTTCTTTGACCTCACCCTTCAACAAAGTGTCAGCTGCTGCTGCTCATGTTTTGAGGTTTTCTGGATAATAAAGAGGAACAAAATCTGTTTTGTTTTATCAAAGACCATCTGCCTCCCATAGGACTTTCAAGAGTCACCTCAGGCTTATGTCTTGACTGTCCACTGTCTTTCCCTCTGTTCCCCAAAGGGAAGTGGGAACAAAGGCCTTCCAGTAATCCAGTATTTCAGGGGGAGCTGGCAGACTTTCACTCCCTTCTCCCAGCCAAGCTACCCGAACTCTCCCCTTCCTACTTCTTTCAGGTACTGTACTCATGTGGGACTCAGCAGCTGGAAGGCCAGCAGATGGATGTGGCTGGAGCCACTGGAAAGTTGTGTATTGTGTATAGAGTTCTGGTACATGCCTCTTCCTCCCACGTAGGGGCTCCTGCTTCCTAATGTAGCTGTGCTGACGTTACTTGTGCAGGAACCTGTCAGCTCCTCTTCTGGGCATCTTTGCTTCTGAATCTGTCTTCAGCTTGGCCCTGAACTTTCTCTCCGTAACTGGGATATCTGCAGTCTCACCGGGATTAGTCAGGGCTTTCCTCAGTGGTAGAGTATTTGTTGAACACCTGCAAGGCCCAGAGTTGGATCACCAACATTTATCAGGGCTCCAACAAAATAGAGCTGACATGTTCAAAATAATGAAGGGCTACTTTTTTTTTTTTTTAAGTTTTAGCAAGGATTTACTTAGGTATAATACAGTTAAAGTAGAGAGGTCTAGAAAAAGAGAGAACTATTTCCTGCATGAGGAGCAGGCAATTAAAGACTCCTTGACATTTTTTCTTTCAAGATATAGGCACCAAAAGGTGAACAAATGCACCAGTAGTACTCCCTAGATACTATGTTGAAATATAACCTGTGGGTGAGGATGGGAGGAAAAAGTGGGGAGAGAGCAAGAAGAGAAGGGATAACATTGTCTAAAAAGAAATATACTCTTTACCTGACTTGTGTAATGGTAACCCCTTTGTACATCACCTTAATAATAATTTTTCTTAAATGGATAGGGATGTCTAGCCCTCTGGAAGGACTGGTACTGTTGCTGCTATTTTCAAACTAGCCTGTGGATGTGGTAACATCTTCAAATGAGCACTTTTGTTAATGTTATTATGAACGAACATTTTCAGGACAAAAGACAAAAGGCATAAATAAAACATCTAAAATGAAAGAAAGAAAGTAACAGGTACTTGGAGCTAATTATTGGCATTCTACACTCATTTGTTTAAAAGGCAAAAAAAAAGCAGAAGCAATAACAAATCCTCACAAAAACCCAAAATGGGAAATCAGTTAAAATTCAAAGGTTAGGGTCAGCCCTAATGCTTGTGGTAAAGGTGTAGGCCTGATCGGACTGGTTTGGAGGCTTAGGGTTTGTGAATGCTGTGAGAGATGCCAGTCCCCAACCAGAACTGGGTTGAAAGAGTGCTTCCCAACATGGCCAGGGGCTGCTGTGTCTCTCAGACCAACTATGGGAGCAGATGTGTGTGGGTGCCACCTCAGCACCTTCTCCCCATGAGGCCAGCTTGTCCCTTCTCCCTGTGGGGCCCTCAAGCCTCGTTGCCTGCTTGTGTGCCTGAGAATTCATCCTAAGCTCTACAGGTTGCCCTGTCTTCCGAAGCTCTGAGGCGCGCCTCAGCTCCACCACCTCTCAGGAGGTTGGTGGTGTGGTCTACACAGATAGAGATGGGTTTTCTGCAGTGTCTCTGATGTGGAGTGTTTCCAGGGTAATGGCTAAACTGCCTTCACCACGGATAGTCGGGTAGTCATTGATTCCAGGGCCTTTAAACTTGACACGTCCAGAGCAGAGGCCCCAGATAGCTACTTTCTGTTGTCTGATCTTGTGCTGCCTCTGGGCGGGAAATGGTCATGAGACATTTGCAGATAGTTCTGGTAGATTATGCTGGTGCTGCTATATACCAGCACTTTGGCAATCAGAAATTTACTGACATAGAAGACATCACCCAGTTATTGAAAAGGATTTCTATTAATTTGCTCATATGCTCAGTGACTTTCTTATGTTAACAACATTAACAAAAAGTTAAAAAAAAAGATCAAGTTGAGTTCACCCTGCGGTTTGGGATTTCTGGCCATCTAGTCTCCTTCTGTGTGTTGTCTTATGTATAGATCCTGCAGAGCAACACAAATGGCCAGAATTGGGGCTGGACCAATCACAGCTACATGCCTGCTAGGCACATCCAATAGGGTACAGAAAACAACTCATCCAAAAAGATGCTGGTTTGCAAACTAGATGGCCAGAAATGCCAAACAGCATCTTTTTGGATGGGTTGTTTTCTGTACCATATTGGATGTGCCTAGCAGGCATGTAGCTGTGATTGGTCCAGCCCCAATTCTGGCCATTTGTGTTGCTCTGCAGGATCTATACATAAGACAACATACCCAAGGAGTGTGGACAGGCATCAGCATGTCTTATGTTTTGGGTTCCCCGTGTCTCTACACTTTTCCTTCGTGTCTATCTGTGTGTGTGTGTGTATTATCATTTATTGCTAGATGTCTTGCCTTGAAAGTCAGAATAGCTCAGAGACAAATGAGACATCTTGACATTGATTCCCTTGACCTCACTGCCATGGAAGTACGTGTCAGTGTCAGATCTGGAAGCCACCACCAGTGCCAACCTGACCACCAGGGCCAAGCAGCACTGTCCACTATAGGTTGTGCTGTTGGCTGCTCTACAGTGACCACTGGACAGAATCATGTCAGGTGTCTCTGCAGAGTCCATCTGAAACTGGCTACACCAGGAGCTCCCACTTATTCCAAATGTGGTCAGAATCTTTCTGAGGCTCCACAAAGTGGGGCCTATAGGAGAAAAGACTGAGATCCATCCTAGGTCTCTCCTAGATTTTTTTCCCAACTTGCAAATCACATTGTGCTCTCAGCAGCCAGAGTTTATAGTTTAATTTTGCCAATGAAAAAGAGTCCTTCTCCTTGATATCATTCTTGGACCTGATACTGTTAAATTCAAAATAAAAAGGCACTTGACAGACGAATAAAGAAAATGTATTCTATATAAACGTGGAATAGTATTCACTCTTAAGAGGAAGGAAATTCTGATATCTGCTGTGTGTTAGCTTTTTGTGACAATAAGTAATACCTGAAATAATTACCTTATAAATAGAAAAAGGGTTATCCTGGCTTACGGATTTGGAGGTTGCAGTCCACAGTCCAAGACTGGGTGGACCCAGGCTTTGGGCATCTGGTGGGCTTGCTAGTGGCAGTGGTAGCAGCATATGTGGAACAGTCCATTTAGCACTCACAGCCTAGAAGCAAAAGAGGGAGAAAGGCTGGAGTCTCATGGACTCTTTAAAGGGCCTGGCCACAATGACCTGACCCTGCCTCCAGGCTCCACCTCCCCGAGAAGGCCAGCCCCTATGCAGAGCACCGTGCCTTGCTGTGAGTGAGGCGAACCAGTGCAGAAGAGCAAGTGGTCCCTAGACTCACCAGTGTCCTGGAGACAGAAGACAGATTGGGGTACTAGGGTAGGGCATGCAAATTAGTATTGCATTGGGCATGGGTCTCCAGAGGGAAGATGAAGTCAGTGGATGGAGATAACAGTGTGCACCTGTGGGAAGGTACTTACCACTATCTTTAGAGGTAGCAATGGAGGTACAGTTTATTTATGTGTATTTATTTTATCACAATTAAAATTTTGAGAACTAAAGGGACTAATGTGGGTAGTAAAACAAAAATCAAATAAATTCCAAGGCTGGTTGAACTCTGCTCTCATCACTTTGTTCCAGAAGTTGATGTTGCATGTGACTTTGTGAGTCAGCAGTACAGATGGCGTTTTGTCAGTATTTTCACTGGTAGAAGAAAACCAAGGCTGTGAAGTGTAAGTGACTGTACAGATGTAAGAGCAGGTACCTGGTCACGAAGCAAATGCATTGTCTGGACATGTACCAGGTCTGGCAGGCTGCTGAGTTGATGATATGTGTCACCTCTGCTTTTTAGGTGAAGCCAAGAATCTTCCCTCCTATCCGGGGCCAAACAAGATGAGAGATTGCTATTGTACTGTGAACCTGGACCAGGAGGAGGTTTTCCGGACCAAGATTGTGGAAAAGTCACTCTGGTAACTTCTGCTAATGTTCTCCCTAGTTCTGAATCAGTATCCAGATGTCTTTCAAGCCCTATGTGGCCATTGCCCTTTTCCATGTCTTGGTTAAGAGGTAGTACCCATGGGGCTTGGCTGTGGGTGGTGATGTGTCTTGGCAGGGATGCTGACGTTTGCTGGTGCTCCAGATGTCCAGGACCCTTGAGCACTGAGGCACCCAGAGCCACTTTCTTCCCCAAAAGGCAGGAGGAACTCTTTTAGAGATGACTGCAACAAGAGTTCAAGTTAAAGTTTTGGGAGGGGAAGTATATTTTAAAACTTAAATTTTTAAACCATCTTTTTTTTTTCCTTTGGTGGTTCTGAGGTTTTGGATTCAGGGCCTTGTGCTTGCTAGACAGGTATTTTAGTCCTTTTCCTTTTGTTGCTTTTAAGACAAGATCTCACTTTTTATTTTTTTTGTCCAGAGCAAGTCTTGAACCACGATTCTTCTACCTATGCCTCCCATGTAGCTGGGATCATATGCACACAGTATCATCTCCCATGAGCTGGGATCACCTCCCATGTAGCTGGGATCATATGTGCACATTATTACCTCCCATGTAGCTGGAATCATATGCACACAGTATCACCTCTTAGCTTATTTGTTGGATGACGTTTTTGCATGGGCTTGTCTTGAGCTGCAGTCCTCCCAAGTAGCTGGGATTAAAGGTGTGGGCCACTACACTGGGCTCTAAAGTTTCTTAAGAGACTCAATGTATATGGGCACCAAGGTAACTGAGCTGACTTCTTACTGAAGAGAGAGACTTAGAAACATTTATAGGTACAGTTTGAGGACTGGAGGGGTCACCGGGTGTCTAAGGGACTTTGCCTTCCAAATTGATTCCTGATCTGAAGAGAGCCAAAGTTGCTGCTGGCAACTGTTGGAATAGGAGGTGGCAATGCCTCAGGTGTCAGAGAAGAGGAAAACAAGAGAGGAGGTAGGGAGCCAGCGGATGTGTTGCTAGATGCTTGTTGGGTACTCGGTGTTGGGAGCACACCAGCTTCCTCAGTGGTTTTGGGTGGTGAGCCAACTGGTGGATCAAAGGAGACAACTCTGAGCCAGGGACTCCACCGTTGGGTCTGCAATTATGGTGCATGTGGCTTCAGAACAGCTATTCTGATTTTGAAGACATTTTTAGCAGTTGAATTATATCCTTGCCTATTGCTATTTCTACATGGGAACCAACAATTTGTTCTGCTGACCTAGTAAGTTTAATTTTTAGAAAACCATTAGGCCTGCCCCTAATGAGGAAAGAGACTTGGCCCACTGAGGCTGAGTAATAATTTGGTTGTATTACTTGACATACTCTTAGATTCCTTGAAGTAAACTGTTGAGAGTGAGTAGATTGAGACGTATTGTCAGGAATTGTTTGTTTTCGAAGAACGTCTATGGAATAAGAAAATAACAGTAGGGTGATAATTTCTACTTTGCAAAAGAGGAACAAAATGTTACTTAGCAAGTTTGCTGATGTCACCTAAGCAAGGCCTTCTGGGTTTGAGTGGGCCTGGAGAAGGGAAGCTGTTTTCTAGGCTTGGCTCTTGCAGACTTCTCCTTGGAGGCCATGGGAGCGCACCCATTGGCACCCCATCCAGTGAGGTGAGAAAGGGCCCTTGTGTTTCAGACATATCAGCAGGTTTAGAGATAGGAGTTATGGCTTCTTGTGTGGGTCCCTGGGCACTGTGCCTCTGGAGCAGAAAAGAAGGCTGAAGGCAAACGAGGATGGGAGCAATGATCTTGGTCTCCAGGAGTTAACAGACAAAGGGAGCCCTGAACCTGGGTGCACCACACAGCCGACTCCTCATAGTCTTACTAGGCTTTGATTGTTGTTTGCTCATGTATTGACTGGTTCAGAGATTCTCACAGAGTGCTTATGGGGGTGTGTGCCAGGTCCAAGGAGAGGCTGTACAGGCAGAACACTGACAGCAAAGGAGCAGATGCACACAGACAAAACTGTTGTCAAATTTTGCTTAAAAAAGGGCATGTATGTTTGGCTATGGTAGGTGGCCATTTGCCCTCCCCATATTGGGGGTTGGAAAGCTGGCACCCCAAACTCCATTGTGATGCAAGCACCAACAGCAAGTGACCTACCACTCAGGAAAGAAGTGGGCAGGATAGCTTGTTGTCCAGCCTAGTGCAGAGCGTTCCACACAGGTGTGGTCCAGAGCCTCATCTTATGAATCTTGGTGTGCCTTGGGTCAGTAGTGAGTGGTATCTACTGAGGCCATGAGGTACAGTCAGGGCAAATCCAGTCATCTCTCAGTTCAGGACTCAAAGAATTTTCCTACATGAAGTTATGAATACCGTGAGCTCAGAGGAGAGAGTGCACAAAGAAGTTAAGCATGTGTGTGTGTGTGTGTGTGTGTGTGTGTGTGTGTGTGTGTGTGTGTGTGTATTTGAAAGAGAGAATTAGAATTATTGTTTCTGAGCTTTTATCTTTCTCAGAAATGAAGTTGATTGTGTGTGTGTATGTGTGTGTGTGTTTGTGAGAGAGAGAGAGAAAGAGTCCTGAGGCTGAACTCAGGGTCTGAGTACTATCCCTGTGCTTTTGTGCTTAAGGCTAGTGCACTATCACTTGATTCCCAGCTCCACTTCTGGCTTTTTGGTGATTAATTGGAGATAAGAATCTCATGGATTTTCCTGTCTGGGCTGGCTTTGAACCGTGGTCCTCAGATCTCAGCCTCCTGAGTAGCTAGGATTATAGGCGTGAGCTACTAGTGCCTAGCTTAAGTTGATCATGTTTAAAGTAATGAGACACAAGATTAAAAACATGAGTGGGATAAAAAGTCATAAAGCATCACCAAGCCAATGTGAAACAAAAGAGAAATTTCTTTTTCTTAATTTAATTTTTTTATTATCTTAAAGTAGTTGTACAAAGAAGTTGCCATTCTACAAAACAGTATACGAGTACAAAGTATCTGACAACATTGTCACTCATCTCTCTAAACACATCCCTTCTCTCACTTTTTTTCTTAAAAATTGAGATTAGGTGATTACATAAATTTCACATATTTCACAGTATTGTGGAATAGTGATACTTAGAGTCACATTTTAATTTTCACATGGCAAATTGTCATTATCGTGGTCTGTACAGTTTGTGAATTGTATGAGCTTTGACATTACAAGTTATTTTTTCCACATCAGGTGATGTTTACATTTCTTTCCTTTTGCTTAGTGTGGGCTGTTCCCACCTATTCTGTTCCTCCTCCTGGCTTCCTTCTGTTGTGTGCATATATCTACCATATATATGATCCAGAACATGGAGTCATTTAGCAATGATATGGCAAAATGGGTGGCTGTCCTTTGTTTCTTGAGTCCTGTTTGCCATATCTTCTTGTATTTTGGCTTTAGCATTCACAAGTCAGGGAGACCATGTGCCGTTTGTCACTTTGTTCTTGGCTTACTTTGCTCAAAATAATCTGCTTTAGTTCCATCCATTTCCCTGCAAATGCCATTATTTTGTCCTTTCTAATGGTTGCATAATATTCCATTGTATATAGGTACCACAAATTTTGGATCACTCATCAGTAGTGGGGCATCTGGGTTGTTTCCAAATCTTGGCTATTGTGAACAGTGCTACATAAACATGGAGGTACATGTGTCTTGGTATACTGGTCCCTGTTACTCAGGGTAGATGCCTAGGAGTGGTATGGCTGGGTCATATTTATCTTTCTAAGGTATCTCTAGACTGTTTTCCAAAGTGGTTGTATTAGTATACATTCCCACCAGCAATGCAGTAGGGTTCCTCTTTCTCCGCATCCCCTCCAGCATTTGTCATTGGCTGACTTTAGGACGAGAGCCGTTATGACTGGGGTAAGGTGGTATCTCAGTGTTGTTTTTATTTGCATTTCCTTTACAGCCAGGGATGATGAACATTTCTTCATGTGTTTCTTTGCCATTTTTATCTAAAAGGGAAATTTCTAAAGCTGAACACTACAAGGGCCTAAAGATTTAAAAGAGTTAAGCTGATAGCCATAGCCAAATGGGAAACTGAAGGTAAACCTGAAATATAAAGATCAAGAGAGAGAGTTAGAAAGGTTGAAGAAGCAAACATGGCACAGCTTGCCTGGTGGGGAGTGTAGGAAGCGGAGCAAGGTGTGAAGAGGGATAGGGGTACACAGGTACTGGGTCCTCTCAGGAGGCCTGTGTGGGCTTTGTAGAAGCAGAGGCAATTTGAGTATCTGCTGTAGTAAAGGCAAAGGGCGGGAGAATCAGTCCTAAAGACTTGTGAGGATGAAGAATGAGCTGAGGGACAACAGGGAGAGCAATTGGCCCAGGCCAGGACACCAAACTGCAGCTTAACTACAGCCGTTGCTCTGTGCAGGTGGCTGTGGCCCTTGCAGTGTGTCCCCCTGGCAGCCTCCCGAAACTGCTTTTCCAGCTTTGGTCCTGCCCTTAAAGCTTGGTTTATTTGGCAAAGTCACTGTGTAAGGTGTAAATGGCTGGAAAGGACATTAGGTGTTCCCTAGTAGACTAGTAGGAGCCTTCAGAGGAAGGGGAGTTGCAGGGGTCCACCCACTCTTGCTGTCCTGTCTGCCCTCAGCATGGAGCTACAGAAATGATGCCAGAGATAGGCTTCCCCAGCTTTCTTTCTCATTCACAGAAGGGGGTCTCAGGGTTTGCACGTGTGCTGTGTGGTCACTGTACAGGCCAGGCCTGGTAGTCTCAGGGTTTGCATGTGTGCTGTGTGGTCGCCATATGGGCCAGGCCTGGTGGCCTCAGGGTTCACGCATGTGCTGTGTGGTTGCTGTACGGGCCAGGCCTGGTGGTCCCAGGGTCCATGCGTATGCTGTGTGCTCACTGTACAGGCCAGGCCTGGTAGTCTCAGAGTTCATGTGTGTGCTGTGTGATCACTGTACAGGCCAGGCCTGGTGGTCTCAGGGTTCGCATGTGTGCTGTGTGATTGCTGTACGTGCCAGGCCTGATGGTCTCAGGGTTCGCGTGTGTGCTGTGTGGTCGGCTATATGGGCCAGGCCTGGTGGGGTCCCTGATACACACTACCAGGCTCATGGGCACCAGTTGTGGCTGACCCTGCATCAAGGAGCCCTTTGCCTCTACTTTCAGTGTGGTCCAGGCTCACAGTTACAGTAGCGGTCTCTCATCTTGTTTGGCCCCAGATAGGAGGGATATGTGTCACCATCAGCCTGCCAGTCCTGGTACACTTTCAGACAATGTATTTGCTTCTGGTGTCTCACACTTGACAGTGAGCAGCTACCGTCAGACTCGCAGGGAAGCCAGTGGAGCATCTTGATCCAACCCTCACTCACCAGAGCATCCTGAGGATTTTTCCCCAACCCAGAACACACATCAGAGCATGGATTTTATGTTTCATTTATTTTTTACTTCTGCACTCAGTGAGTCACTGCAGACTAGGCTGGAGCTGATCAGCATGTGCTACCTACAGGTGTGGCCGGGACACTGTAGAGTGGGATAGCAGGTCTACTCCCACACAAAACACAAGGAAGCCTGGCCCGCTATGTCACCTTCCTCTGTCCTGGGATTCTTGCTGCTCCTCTTGGGGGTTGTGGAACACCTCTTCCCAGACTGCAGTCCTTTCCTGACTGTGGGCAGCTCCTCATGTCCCCTGGCAGGGCCTTTTGGTTGCATGATTAACTAGCATCTGACTTGGTATTTCTCCCAGGAATCCCTCTTCCTGTCCTCTTGAGCATCGTAGCTAGGCCTCAATTTTAGTATGTTTCTAGGGACTTGGGATTTCTCTCTGGGATATGGAATAGGGTAGAGGAAAGAGGCTGTGGAAATAAAAGGAAAAATTGAGATTTAAGCACTCTAGGCACCACAGGGAGTGGTCAGTGCTATACTTAGCACTCACAAGTCTCTGCGCCAAGTGGGCTCTTGCTGCCATTATACAGAAGGGGAAACAGAGTCTCAGAGGGAAGAGGTCATGGCTGCATGACCTTGTGGATCTAGACCAGGAAGCACCTTGTATCTAGATGTCGATGAGTGCTTCTGATCCCAGCCATGGTGTGCCCATTCTGTCCTGAAACCGGCTTGATACCAGGCTCCCAAGGGCAGTGGCACAGGGGTCAGGGGCCTCCTGGGCCCGGGAACAGGTTGGCACAGCAGCCTGGTCGGTATTCCTTGTTCTGCTGGACCTTGGGCTGAGGATGCTTTCAGTGCGGGCCACACTGAATCCTGTTCCACTCAGCACTTCTGCTCTTCTCATCAGGTCTCTGGGTTTGGTTTGAAAATGTGCAGCTCTGTGTGCCCACATTTCAAAATAAACAACCCCACCCTGTGTCTTAAACCACACAGAGGTACCCTGCAGCCCAGCAAGTGCTGCAGGCTTCCTGCCCCAACCCTGCGGCCCCAGGGCAGGAAACCTGCCCTGGTAGAAGCAACTGTGACCTGACCTCAGGTCCCCACTGCCTCAGGAGAGTGCAGAGGTCCTCACCGGTCTCCCTAGCAGGTTTGTTAGGGACCCGAGGGTAATAGTGTCGTTTTGGGGTGTCAGAGCATGTTCCCCATAGGGGAGCATGCAGGCAGTGATTCCACGGCCGAGCAGGAGACAGCTGTCTCCTAGCAGCCTGTTGTGGAAGCTCACAGTGTGGAGTTGTGCAGACAGCGTTAGGGTCCCAGTGAGAGGAAGGAGGAGAAGTCTCCAGACATCCCCAGCCCGGAGCTGCTCTGGGGAATGTGGCAACTCACAGTGAGCGGCCTGACATCCCAGAGCAGCCCGCTCCTGTGGACATTTGATACAGTGTTTGCTTTAATGCAAATTCAATCCAGCTTTTAGTTAATGACTTTATCATGTGCACATTTCATTAGCTGAAAATTCATCCATTGAGAAACACAGTGACCTTTCTTGAGCCATTCCTCACCTGTAGGGCCACCGGCTACCTTGGAAGCCACCAGGAACCACATGTGTTCTCTCCCCAAAATGGTCCTTGAACCTGACCGTGTGTCTGTCTGGCTCCTCAGTCTTTGGAACACAAAGACCAGGCCTATGGAAATATCCCTGGGGTTTCACCCTTCTCACACAGCCCTTGCCCTCTCCCCAAATCCACCCACCCTACACCTCAGATATGGGAGCTTGCAGGAGGGCGCTGGGGACCCAGCCATGTCACTTTCTCATGACCAGTGCCGCTTGTCACGGGACTCAGCAGCTGGGGTAGGGTGGGGCCGCCGCAGCCTCCAGCAGATGTCGGGAAATGACTCAAGGGTGGGTTGGTGGTTTCTCTGCAAGACCCAAGTGGGGCCTGAACTCTGTGGGCAATGGGTGGGGAAAGAGGAGGGAGGGGTTCAAAGGCTCTCATGGGAAAAGCAGGAGGGGGGGGAGATTCAGAAGGCTCTAGAGGAGGAAAAAGAGGGAGGAGGAGGAGGAAGGATTCAGAGGGCTATAGGAGGGGCCGAGGATGAGAGGCAGGAAGAGAAAACTAGGGGTACCGAAAGTATCACTTAAAGAAGATGACTGTTTTCTAAGAGGATTCCTTTTTTCTTTATGAAGGTTTTGATTGATTCTGTGAAGCTTTATTTGAGCCTCCACTGGCTTCTTTATACAAAGTGAAAAGAGCTCATCTGCCACCCTGGCAACCTTGGGCAGAGGCTGCATTCATTTCCTCTTGTGAAACAGCAGTATTTGAGAGGAGCCAAGCCCTTCCCTGCAGACTTTCTTGTTTTGGAAGAGGGTTCTGGAGCCCTCTGGCTGCTGGTGGGGGCCGCCTGTCCACCCCATTACTCATGCATCTACTGCCCTTGGCTGCAGTCTGGACAAAGCCTGCCTGTGCTGGACACACCCGGGGCTGTGCTGCTCTGGGAAGGAGAGTGTGGTTCTGTATGTCCCTTGGAGCTCTGCAAAAAGGGGTCATTGTTTGCAGGGCAGCCTGCAGTGAGAGGGGAGGACAAGGGGGAGAAATGTCTTCATGTTGAGCTGGTCTCCATTTTTGTGTGCGAAAATACTTTCCCTCTGCTGCCTAGTAAGAGACACTTGCAGAGTTTCTGTGATGAGAGGACACAAGGACACAAGGTGTGGAGCTGGGGCTGGCTGTGTGCCTGCACCCTCCCGCTCTGGACCTGCCCCAGTCCTTGCTGAAGAGAAGACCTGGTGTCCTGTCCTCCTTAGCCTGGAAGGGTTCTTCCCAACTTCCACTGTTGTGCTGCGGCCACACCCTGCTGTTTCCTTGCCATGTGCACGATGTTTGGCTGGTCCCAGTGGCCACCTTGCCCAGAGGGGCAGCACTAAGGTCAGTTTGGCCATCCTGGCCTATCAGGTGCAGGGGCTCTCGTCCAACTCAGGGAGCTATTTCAGAATCTGGGGATCCCTTGTATAGACTTGCCTGCTGGTGAGGGTAACTGAACAAACGTGTGGAGTTTATGGTGTGAAAAGGTTCCTTAAGCCATGTGAATTGTCCTCTCTCCAATTATATCACACAATTCCCAGGGGATTAATATCCTGAGTGTGAGAAGAGTGGTCGTGCTAATAGAAGACAGCCCAGGCATTTCAATAGAATGCAAAGCTTTAACAAGCTTGTAGACACATAATACTGGTAGTACTAGGACTCAACTTAAACATGGCAAGCTAAGAACATTTTCCTCCCTGTCTCCCTCCCTTCCTCCCTCCCTTCTTCTCTCTTTCCCTCCCTTTCTTCCTCCCTTTCTTCTTTCTTCCTTTCATCCTTCCCTGATGTCCATATAGCAAAGTCTATTTATTTAGCTGTGGTGCTGGTGGTGGTGGGGGTAGAACACAGGTACTCTTGCACTTTAGGCAAATGGTCCACCATTGAGCCACTCCCAGCCAAGTACATTTATCATATTGGTGAGGCTCATTGGGGTGAGATGTGAATCCGTTCAGATTTCTGGAGGGTTCTATGGCATTTCCCCAAAGCTTAGAACAGTGACTCTTCTTCCACCTGCAACCCCATTGTTAGGGCTTTGTTGGCAGCTTTTCCTGGTGTTCACGGCTTCTGATGGTGAAGGCCTGAAAAGATCCCAAGGCACCAGTGTGGGTGTTTCTCATAGCAGTTTCCTGGCTGCAAGGATGATTCGTTCCCTAGCAGTGAGGGCCTATCTTAAATGTTAGTTCTGGTTTCTGGTTTTCTGATCTCTAATTTCTGACATGAATTTCAGCTAAGAAAAAACAGTTTTATTGAGATGTAATTCACAGACCATATAATTGAGTCATTTAAAAGTACAGTTCACTGGTTTTCAGTATATTTAGAGTTGTGCAGCCACCACAGCAATTTTAGAACATTTCATTTTACACCTGAAAAGCCAGCCCCTGTGACTGTCACCATGTCCTCCCACCACCCCCATTCCTACCTCCGCAACCACAGCTGCTCTCTGTTCCCATGGATTTGCCCACTGTGAGCAGCTCCTGGTAGTAAAGTTATATGCTGCGTGGCCTCTTGACTCAGGTGTGGTGAAGCTTACCTGTGTCAATGGCTCAAGCGTCATTTCTTCTGATGGCTGTTGTCATTGCAGTTACGCACTTCAGCCACCTGTCATCCAGTAAGAAGTTGAGTATTTCCACTTTGGGGCCATTATGAATACTACCCTGGATGCCTGCAAGTGTGTCCCATGTACCTGTTTTCATTTTGCTTGAGTGTGTGCTTCAGTGGAATTGCAACTCTGCTTGAGCAGCTACCAGACTTGTCTCCAGAGCTGCTGCACATTTGCCCTCCTAGAAAAGTGGATTTGTACTCCTGCCTCCTCACCTCATCTGTTTTGGTCAAAGCTATCCCAGTAGGTCCACATTAGTTTTCATTCTTAAAAAGTAGCATTTTCTTATTTTTAGTTAAAATGGAAGGAAGTATTCTTTGCCATGAGTGCATCCTCTTTTTTTTTTTTTTTGTCAGTCGTGGGGCTTGAACTCTTGGCCTAGGCACTGTCCCTCAGCAATTCAGGTCAAAGCTAGCATTCTACCACTTGAACTACAGCACCACTTCCAGTTTTCTGGTGGTTTATTGGAGATAAGCGTCTCACGATCTTTCCTGCCCAGGCTGTCTTTGAAGCGAGATCCTCAGATCTCAGCCTCCTGAGTATCTAGCAGTACAGGTGTGAGCCACCAGTGTCCAGCCTGAGTGCATCCTTTTTAAGAAAGCAAACTAAATTCAGAATACAAAAGAGTAATACCAGACAAATTTTAAATTTTGTATTAAAATATAATTATGGGTCACCTTGTCATGAAAATGATGTCTTCTGGGATACTGCTGAGTCTCTGGAAAGGTCCAGGCACAGCCTGGTGGGAATGGAAGACTGCTGCTAGCATGTGAGGCATATGTGCCTGGCCCGATCTGCCCTTGGTATCTACTTCACTGTGGAATCCTTCCTGACCAGTGAACCACTACTCCACACAGAGCTGGCTGTGTAGAGTTGGTGTGGCTGGCCTATCTTCCCTGTGCCTTGGTGCTAGGTGCCTGTCCCACCCTGTAAGGAACACTGTGGACAGAGGCCTCTATGTTAACTGTGGCACATCTCATATACACGGGTGGGGTGCTGGAATGGAGGACCCACAGTTACAGAGGTCAGGTGTCATGTGGGACTCACGCCCAGCTTCAACGAAGTCTAGGGAATCCTGGGCTACTCTATATGCCCTCTTCCTTGGTATAGGATAGCTGGCAAGCATTGCTGGATGTTGGTATCTTCAACAGTCCTCATTCCCTGTGGACTCTGAGGGATGGCTGTGTGGATATCAGTTTCTATTGTGTGACCCTCATCTTGCCCAAGGAGCCCCCTCCAGGGTGAAACCTCAGCACAGCCTTTTCATGCTGCTTTTATTTGCATGCTAAAGGTAAACGCAGTTCTATGCAAGACCTAAAGCAGCCAGAGCCCCTCATACTAAGCAGGCCACATGACAGGGTGAAGAGAGAGGGAGCTACAGGGACTGATGATGCCTGTCTGTCTTCTTGTGTTCCTGGGAATGCTTGGTGGAGAGATGGAAGAATGGAAGTACTATGAGGTAGAGTCTCAAGTGGTGACATTTGTTCTTTCTGTTCTGTATTCCCAAGGGCATAAAGTGCCATTATCCTCTCTGTGACCAGGTTTCAGGACAGCTCGGAGTCTCTGTCTTCCATTGCTCCTCTAAGTCAGTAAGGGGGCATGGCCTTGGCGGTTTCCTCTTACATGAGGTTCTAAGCCCAAGTCCCACTCTGAGCATGCCTGTGTACACATGCTGTCCATATTTCCAGTTGTCCTTTGTCTGGTATATTATCTCGGCGCCACAGAGGTGGTAGGAGGCATTCTTACTCCCAGTCTGCTTTCCTGCCATGTTACCTCCAGCCCCCTCATCCTTTGAACGAGCCTCTGTGCTTCTGTCATGATCCTGCTGGGAGCTGGGGCAGGACTGCACCACAGTGTCATCCCATTAATGGTCCAGGAGACTCTGGGTATCCTGCCCTACATGTCTAGCTCGCTACTGCTCTCGCCATGACCCTCGTGTTTGGGCTAGAGGGCTCTGTCTCACACTGCCTTGATACCTGTCCTCCTCATTGCACTTTTTTCTTGCCAGTCGTGAGCCCTGGTGGCCCAAGGGTCTTTGCATCTTCCTCCTTAGTTCTCTTCATGGTCCACACTGACCGGTCAGCTTGCCACTCACCACAGGAAGCAGCCCTGTAATGTCCTGATTCATAGTGCTCATCATTTTGCAGTGCCCAGATGTCATTGTCTTTTGCTCATCTTTCCCCATAGGGAGAGCCTTGGAAAGCCTTGACTTGTCGCCTTTCCCCCTTGCTGCAGAGTCTGCACAGGGATTGGCAACGCGAATGTCCACTGAAGCAAGCATGAGCTTGGTTAATGCAGGTCCAGGTGTCATGAAACAATTCTGAGCAGTGGTAGTATTTCCGTTCTCAGTCAAAGCTCCCAGAGCTGCGCCACACTTCAGTGCTCAGGGACCCTGTGTACTCCCCAGAAGCAGCTGCCAGGCTCCATCCCCCTTTCCTAATGACATGGACATGAGGACTCCTCCAGGTTTGCACCTGGCTGGCTGTGAGGGCCGCATTTTTTGACAGTGCCAGTGCTTACGTTTCAGGAATTGTCATCTTTCCTGCATGTCGGGGGAGGGCCTAGTGGTTTGTGTGGGTCTTGGGTTGAATTGGGGACAGAAGCAGCCTGTGTATGGGCACCACAGTTGCTTCTGGTACCACGGTTGTGTGGTTGACATGCAGATGATTGATAGGACTAGAAAGAGTGGCCAGATAGGTCTGGGCCTCCCTGCCACTCCCTGGCAGGGCCTGCAGAAGGAGAATATTGTTTTCACAGTAAGGCAAGGGTTCGAATCACCCTGAGAGAGAAGGAGCCACTCTTCTCCTGAGGGTGGAATTGGATCTGTACCTCAAATAAACACACAGCCCCTTTGCTCTAGGGCCAGCAGATTCTACAGAACTTCACACAAATCTGGACACAGCTTCTACCTGTTCCGTATACTCTGCTAGCCCCTGGTCACATGTGGCTGGGGGAAACTGAGGAACTGAATTTTGAATAGAATTAATTTTAATCACTTTAGACTGAAGTAGCTACACTGTGTTTTATGAAATACTTAAGGCAGACTGTCATTCTGGTCCAAGGACGAGAGCCACATCTGCTGATAGCTATCTTGTGGTACATGTATCATGTTAGGGATAGAATGGGAGCAGTGTACATGTGTATAAGGATGTATAGGTGTGTGACGTCACATTTATGACTGTAGTAAGCATGTGTGTATGCATCCATGTGTGTGAGCACATGTGTATGTTTACTGGCTGTTGTGCCTGTACCCAAGCCTCGGCCATGGATGTCTATCCTGAGAACCTGAACTAAATTTTGGGAGGTATAGGGTCTGTCTGTAGCCCAGGATATCCTTAGTTCTCAGTCTGCCCATCTCAGCCTCTCAAGTAACAGAGATTACAGACATGAGCCATGGAGCCTAGTTCACTTTATCTAACCCTTGTCACCGTCCAAAGGCACCCTTCCAAACATGAGAGTTGAATTAAATTTCTGCCCTCCTAATTTCTCACAATGAGGATTAAACTCCAACACAGGGAGCTCAACCCAGATCCCAGCCATGGCCAAGCGTGGCTGGTAGATGTGTATTGGTGCCCAGGCAGGGGTGGGAAGTCTAGTTTGTGAGCTGTTTGGCAGGCGGAGCGGGAAGACAGTAAGCAGTGAGCAACCTCTTCGAGCCCAGTTTTCTATAGGTGTGTGGATAATAATGATGCCTCCAGAGCCAGGGTCACAACTAAGGTCTTGTGGTATTTTGGTGATGCTCACCCTAGTCCTGTAGGCAGATATCAGAATGGCTGTCTGTTTGAAGGTACAAACAGGTAATTCTAAGAATTAATTAATTAAGGGGTCTCGCCCATTTCATCTCATCATGCCTGAGTGACCAGGAGCAGCTCACCAACCTACATTTGAATCACAGTTCTGGCTCCAAATATTCATACACACTCACATATAAATGTGTCTATGGCATTTACACACTAGCTGGTTTGTGTACACGTTCAAGATACCTGCAAACCCACACACATGTTCTTATGCACATGTGTATATGTTTGTGTACACATGGAACCACAGCTGTGTCCACAGTATATGTTCATGCACTGTGTGTGTGTGTGTATGTGTGTACATGCTGGTACTAGGGCTTGGGTCTTACGCTCTTGTTTAACTCTTTCACTCAGATGCTGCTGTTCAGCTTCTTCACTAATGACTAGAGCTCTACCACTTAAACCATAGTTCCGGCTCCAGTTTTTTGGTAATTGAAGATCAGAGTCTTCTGGGTTATCTGCCTAGGCTAGCTTTAAACCATAGTTCTCAGATCCTAGTCTACTTTGTCACTAGGATTATAGGCATGAGCCAAAGGCATCCAACACTCATACACTTTTTATATGCTTGCCCGTTTATCCTCTTAGGTAATGCATCTGTTCAAATCTTTTGCCCATTTTAAAATTATGTGCTCTCACTGAGTTGTTAAGGTCCTTTGTATACTCTGGACAGATTATTGACTAGCAAATATATTTCCCAAGTCTGTCTTTACTTTCTTATTGGTGTTGTTTAAAATATAGAAGTGTTTTATATTGGGCTGGGAAGGTGGCTCAGTGGTAGAGCGCTTGCCTTGCATGCATGAGGCCCTGGGCTCGATTCCTCAGCACCACATAAGCAAAAAGAAAAAAACCAGAAGTGGCGCTGTGGCTCAAGTGGTAGAGCCCTAGCCTTGAGCTGAAGAGCTGAGGGATAGTGCCCAGGCCCAGAGTTCAGGCCCCATGACTAGACCCCCCCCCCCCCCAAAAAAAAGTGTTTTATAAGACTCCAGGTTACAGATTTATCCATCTTCTGAGAGCATTATGATTCCAGCCTTCACATGTGGTGTGTGATCTGTTTTGAGTTAGTTCTGTTTATGACAGTGGCCAGCTTCTGGCTATCTCACACAGACACCCGACAAGGCCCAGTGCTGGGTGCCTTCCTGCTTCTGCCTCAGAACATGACACGTTGCTTTACTTCCTCCTTGAATAATCAAGCTTCCTGTTTTGGAATTTAGCCAGAAATGTACATGAAGCATCTAATGGCAACTTAGATCAGTGTCTGTACTGAAGTGGTCGTTTGGTTTCCTAAGCAGCTCACCAGGTCCACTGGTGTCTTTGTGATGTCAAGAGCTGATATTTCCAAGTACCCCTCCAAGACAATAGGGAGGTTTGTTTAGTGACAGCCCACTGGCTTTCTGCCCCTTGATTAGAGCTTTCATTTATTTTTAAGTGTAAGGCTGCCACAGCTGTGGAATGACTCACACATAGGCTGTGAGCCACAAGAGCAGTAGGGACCTTTCCCCATCAGAATCAAAGACAGTGCTTTGGGTAGATTTTGCACTAGATCTTGGTGGGAGGAGGGGAAAGAGAAGTGTGCCTGAGACTGGAATTGTATGTTTTTTTTCCTTTAAATGTGTAATTGAGTACTGCTACCCTTTACCTAAATCATTTGCCTTTAAAACATCATAGCTGTCTTGAGGATCTGCACTGAACATGGGCACTTTGTTAAAGGCCAAGATCCACACTGAGCTCTTGATTCCTGAACTCGATTATTTAAACCAAGTACAGAGGTTCGTTCTTTGAGAGGAATGCTCAGCCACTCCACCAGGGTTTGGGGCAGTCTGTTTTCTGAGCCAGTTTCATATCTCACAAGTGGAACTCAGAATGGTTGTTCCCATGGCACATGTGAAAATAAGACCGCTGATGTGCTCCTGAGAGCAGGGCTGACCAGGAGGGAGGCCGGGCTGCTGCTCAGCCAACACAAGCTGACTGCAGCATGGGTTCTAACAATGCTTGTTTTGTTTGTTTGTCTAGTCCCTTTTATGGAGAAGACTTTTACTGTGAAATTCCTCGGAGTTTTCGTCACCTCTCGTTTTACATTTTCGATAGAGACGTTTTCCGGAGGGATTCCATCATAGGTAGGTACTTAAGTGGCTGTTTCCTTCATTGTTTTTCTCCTCTCGTTCTTCTATACTCTCTCAAGTACCCTCTACTCTTATGCCTAGAGGGAATGTCAGTATTAGTCTGGAGCCTTTAGGGTGAGCATGTGGAGTCGAGTAGCCCCTGACAGGAGTATGGTGGTGCCTGTCATCTTGTCTTAGTGTGTGTGGCCTCCCATGTCTTCCTGAATCTTGGCTCCTACCAAGATTTCATATCAGAGAGTTCAGAACAATTTCTAAGCAGCATTTCAAGGCTGGAGCATAGCATGTCCCACACCTTCTCCAGACAACCTTTGAGATGGATTCCTCCCAGGGTCCCTCAAGGAGAAGCTTCTCTTTGCCTCCAAGCTGCTCTTGTCCCTGACTCCAGCCAGTGATTGTAAAGACAGAAGAGCTATGAGAGGTGTTGGGGCCCAGCAGACTTGCACCCAGATCAGTGGATCCCCTTAGGTCCCTGAGCCTCCATTTCCCTCCAGCTTCAAGGAGATTCTTGTGATAATTGAGTGAAAAGTCCAGGTGACTCTTCCACTGGGCACATGGTCTAGACCCAAGTCTAGTGGGCAGCAAAGGAAGCCACCCTCCTGAGTATGGGCATCAGCACTTGGATGACCAGTTCCTTCCAGCTGTTCTTGGTGATGTACAAAGCTTGGACTACTATTGTCAGGCCTAGCCCCTAATCAAATGGAGTGCTGTTGTAGGATTTAGGGGATATCTCTGAGGTCTAGAGGTCCTAAGGTACTGGGGCTCCCCACCTCAGGATTTAGTGGTACTTGGAATATTCAAGGTGCTGTCTAAGGTTCTAGGGTGCTCTCACAGTGGTGCCAGCATTAAGGAGAGAGTCCTGGGGAGAAGGAGGCCCATCTTGGATGTTGGTTCTGTCACTAGCTGCTGCACAGTGTCAGTTCATGCCACTTAAGTGTATAATGTGGTTGACTGCTATCTGAGCAGGCTGCCCCTGGATCTGGTTTGACTTCCCTTGGCTGTGAGGACTGAACATGTCTCACTTGCACAGACTATGTCTATTCATCTGTTAGAGAGCTTAGTGGGAAGAGCCTGTGGAGCCTAGTCTGGTCACAGTAGAGGCTCCGTGTATGTTCAGTTGCATTCTAGAAGTGATATGCAAGATCTAGCAGAAGCTTCAGAGGAAGAGGAAGAAAGGACATATCTGATAAAGGAAGAGGAAAAAAAAGGGCATACCTGCAGGATGCCAGTGGCTGGTTCATGCCTGTTATACTGCTCAGGAGACTGAAATCTGAGGATCATAGTTTGAAGCCAGCCCAGGCAGGAAAGTCTGTGAAACTCTTATCTCCAATTATTCACCAAAAAGCTGGATGTGGAGATGTAGCTCAAGTAGTAGAGTGTTATCCTTGAGCTAAAAATCTCAGGGACAGTGTCCAGGGCTTGAAGGTAGCTCTAGGACCAGTGTGTGCACATGCACACACATACATCTCTACATCTGACAGAGTAAGAGTATAAACAAGCCACACCTTACAAAGGAATAGTATAAAAGAACATACCTGACAAAATAAAACCTCTAATACCACAGGAACACATGTCAGGAATGCCAGAACTGCTGAAGCCTAAAAATGAAATTGTAGGCCAGGTGCAGTGGCTCACACCTGTAATTGCAGCTACTTTGGAGAAGAGAGATCAGGAGTATTGTATTTCAAGTCCCACCCAGGAAAAAAGTTAGAGAGATCCCATCTCAACCAATAAGGTTGTCATGCTGGCACAAGCTGAGCATTTCAGCTCTATGGAAGACTGCAGGACGGCAGTCCAGGCCAGCTGGGCAAAAGTGTGAGACCTTCCACATGAATCTAACAAGTCAAGCAAATATCCTCTGAAGCTGACAAGAGAGAACACAAACCAAAAAATGCCAGAGCTTTGGCTGGTCCTGCCATCTGTGGAGCTTCAGTTAGATGTTTAATTAGCTGCATTTGGTATTGTAGAGTTATTTGTTCCCAAATCACTGCATTGCCTCTGCTGCCCAGATCATCAGTGCTGGTGTCATGCTGTGGCCCATTTTTGGTTCTATAACCAAACACCTGTGATAGGAACATATAAGTGAAGAGGTGGAGAGTCCAAGCTGCAAGGTGCTGGCTTTGCTGAAGCCCTGGCTGCCTTACAGCCTGGCAGGGAGCTGAGTGAGTTATGTGTAGATGGGGCACATGAGCCCAGTCACATGGGCACTTCGCCATACAGCCATCCCACGTTGGGGGGGGGGCTCTGCTCCCTTCAGAGGCACCCTCCAAGAGACCTCGAGGCAGACAAGCTGGAGCTGGGCAACAGCTGGGAACCAGGCCAGGAGGAAAGGCTCATGCTCAGCTGTGTTTTACACTTCTGAATGTTTTGAATTTTGCTCAGTGTTTCTGTATGGCCTGTCTAAAAGTTAAATGAAGAACTTCTGAAACTAAAGATGGCCGAGGTGTGTAAGGTGCTAGATTCACATGAATACTCACTGTATGTCTGCTCTGTGCCACTAAAACACAAACAACAGCATTGCAAATAGCTTTTCCATTAGAAAAGGCAACCCTCCAGTTCAGCAAATGAATCCCAGCACTCAGAGGTTTCCTTATCCCTTTTCACAGAAGTATATTACCCCGCTCAGTCTTAAGAAACTTGTTTCAAGTCATCTTGTTCCTGAGAGGCTCAAAAGTTGTGTCCCACTGGGGGTAAGGTCTGTTTTGCAAAAGCCATGTGGCCGTTTGTGGGGAGGAGGGATTGCTCTGTGCCTTCTGGAATAGCTTGGATGGTGGTGAAAGGTCATGGAGCCCAATGATGGAGAAATACAAGGAATACCCAGTAGGGAAAGTAGGGTGGGAGGAGAGGAGAGGAGAGGAGCCATGGGGGAGTTTGGCCCTTGTATGATTCCGTTTGGAAGAAACGAGGTACGGTGGGTGAGTGGGCTTGTATGGGTGTGATGGTGTCTTTCTCCTACCTGCATCTTGCTTTTGCATCACACTCAGCTCTCCCACAAGTTGTGACAGCTCTCAGGATTCATTAATAGCTGTGATTGTCAGAGTTCCATGCCCCAGAATCTGCATGTGACAGACAGCAGCTGAGCCACAGGCTTACCATGGCCGATTGTGATGCCCCTTGTGTTGAACCAAGTAGAATAGGCATGTGAAATGGCTAACCTTGCCTAAGCCATGAATCTTAGAATCTCTGAGACAAGAGGTTGTTCTAGAGTTTTTCCCAGTGAAGACATATGGGGCCCAGCTGCCTCTCTACACTATACCAGAATAAACCAGAATGGGAATGAGGTGGTGAACAGTGGCACAAATGTCAGTACACAAAGCCTGAAGGCAGGTGCTTCATCTGGGCCACCCTCAGGTATTTGGGAGCTTATTACTTGCCCTTTGTTTCACCCTCCAGACCTCCCCCATGCCACATAGGCATGAGGTCCCTCCTAATAGGGAAACCGCTAACAGGGAAACCTCTGGCATGAGGCTCCTCCTAACAGGGAAACCTCTGGGGTCTGAAGCCGGAACAGAGGGCTGTCACAAGACCAGTCAAGTCCTCAGACACAGTGGAAGCTGACTGTGGAGGGACAGACAGCGAGCCTCTCTGCAGCTCACACCTGTCAGCCTTTGGGGCAGAGGGGTCTGTGCCCCGTGCTGCCCTCCAGGAACCAGAGGGTCATCACTGTAAGATAATGTGTGGAAAGAGGCAGCGGAGACCTCTCCACACTCAGCCACCATTTCTTCACTGGGGTGTTTGTATAATAACCTCTGCCCATCCAGGACCACTGCAGGATGATAGGAGATGGCAGGTAGAATGTTCTAGAAACTACAGAACAGGCTGGAGAGACAGGCCACCCTGGGGCTGCTGGGATTGGGCAGATGGGCCTGTGAAGGCTTGAGACTTCTGAAGCATTAATAAAAACCTTCTTTTGAAAAGAGAACTCTTGGCATGCTGGAGTTACAGGGTGGCTGCTGGTGTAAGAGCCAGGGCCACACTCAGAGGGATGCAGGCTGGAAGGACGCAGGGTTTCTTGCTGTGGATGTGATCCTGCAGAAGGCGGAAGTCGTTGGGTGCAGATAGAAAGTGCCAGAACTGCAAACATATTTTCTTCATTCTGTTTTGAGGTATAAGAAATCCTGTGATATGTGTTCATTTTCAGGTGTGCCCGCCCACATCCTGGGTGTGCAGCTGGTCTATTCGAGGCCACAGCACATGTTCCCCTCAGTGGACATCAGCCCTTGCTGCTGTCTTTCCTTGCACAGTGGGCACACTGGCCTACTATCCCAAGAACCCTTGGGCCAAGCACTTGGTGAGGCATGGATCCAAACACAACCATGGTGAGAAGGCAGTTCACTCCAGCTGACCTTCACTGCCTGTCTCTGAATAAACTGGATGCCCACATGAGCCTTTAAAACCACTGCACCCGCACAGACACATGTATCATGTGAACTGAAGCTGAACATGTGCTCCTTACTAAATCTCCTAGCTAAATTCACATGTCACCAAAACCCCTGAATCTACAAAGTGAGTTCTGACACCATCTGTTATAGTTTGTGGAGAGGAGAGAGCAGCAAAGAGGAGTTGACTGCTGTGCCACTCAGATCCTGAGCCTCTGGCCTCAGAAGACAAGGCTGACCCCTTCCGTTTGACCTCCACAGCAGCCTCAGATAACCTGTGAGGCAGGAAAGGGCATGTTTGTGAACGTGGGGTCTTGTGTGCATCCACCATGCTAGGCAGCCCCTCCTGTGCAGGCAGGCTGGTCCTGACCTCAATCAGCCCTGGAGTGTGGAGCATGACATCTTTACCTCGTTGAGTGGTGTCTGCTGGGTCTGTGAACCTGTCTGTGAACCTGGGTCTTGTCTCCATGATGCGTGTACCTGCTTTGCCTTTGTCTCAGGGAAGGTGGCCATCCAGAAGGAGGACCTGCAGAAGTACCACAACAGGGACACGTGGTTCCAGCTGCAGCACGTAGATGCGGACTCAGAGGTGCAGGTGAGGCTCGGGCACCAGGCAGGTCTGGTCCTGGACAAGGCACAATCACGGTGTCCTGGGGCCTCAGAAGGGAAGGAGGCCTAGCAAACGTGCTTACTTACTCTTGCCCAAATTACAATTATAGTCCATTCTTTTGGTTATTGCTATACTTTTTCAAGCATATGGAAGCAGCTTTAAAAATGCAAAAGATAGGGAAGGGCCTTGAGGTAATGACTGTTAGATGTGTGAGCCCAGCAGTGAGCTGGGCAGTAGAGAGGTGAGCACAGCAGTGAGTTCTGGAGTAGAGAGGTGAGTGAGCACAGCAGTGAGGTCTAGAGTAGAGAGGTGAGCGCAGCAGTGACGTCTGGAGTAGAGAGGTGAGCACAGCAGTGATGTCTAGAGTAGAGAGGTAAGCACAGCTGTGAGCTGGGCCGTAGAGAGGTGAGCGAGGACAGTGGTGAGCTGGACAGCAGTGAGGCTCTCCTCCCATGCCTGATTGCTCCTCTGTTATGTGAGCCTCCAGCAGGCTGGGAGAGGTATGCATAGGAAGGAGCAAGGTGTACCTGATGGGGTGGGGGGAATAGCTCTGTGTGTTAATCCCATCTGGGGCATGCTCCTCACAATAGGCACCCCAGGAGCACAGGACCTGAGATCAGAAAAGCTCTTCCACAGCTGGGCCCCTGATGGAGCTCCATGCCTTATATCCAGGCACTTTTAGGCATTAGGCTGTTAGGCCTGCCTACCTCATTCCCTTAAGCCCCTCCTCATCAGGGTGGACACAGGTCGGGGCTTCAGAATTTCCCCCTGCTGGGGTATGCCTGGCTCTGGAGACCTGTGGAGCCTGAGCCAGGATGGGGCCTCCCTGGGCCTAGAGGGAGGCATCTAACTGCACTCCCTACCGATTACCTCAGCCTCCTGGAGCCCCTGGTGCTGCGAGAATTAAGGAGATGCTGTAACCACTGGCAGAAGAAGTACAAGCAACCAGCTAGGAGAGCAGAGTGTGCGCCAGAGGTCACCTTAGCACAGCAGCACGACACACCCTCCCTCCCCTGGCTCCTCTGAGAAGAGGCAGCGGTGGGTGTGCGGCATTGATTGCAGACCTATAATCTGTTCCTCCCAGCTCCCTGAGAGAGACCACCTAGATCTCTTCTGGTTTTATTCTATGGGTTTGTTTGATTTTATTGGGATTTTATTCATTTCATTGCCTGGCCTTTGCATTTTCATTTATATTTTTACTTGATTTTTATTTCTTGGGAAATAGTGATCAGAAAGTTTGTATGTTCTCTTTGTACCTGGCAGACTCCAATCTCACCAGCTTACATGCACACAGGCTCGTGTTTTTTGTGTGTACATTTCCTAAGAATGTCATCTTAACCACTGGCAAGTACAGTCCAGAGGCCCTCCACGCCTCCACCCTGCTGTGAGGCAGCTCTAGAGCTCTTTCATCTTCTCCAACTGGAGCTCCATCCCCATTACATGCTGCTGTCTCAGAGTGCTACTCTCAGAACCTCAGGAGCACACCCTGAGACCTATGTCTTCCCATGTCTGATGGAAGCGGAAAAAGTACCAGAGGGTACTCATTTCACTGAGCGCGGTGTTTGGCATGTGTCAGGCTTCTCCACCTTCATAAAGCTGAGTAACAGTCACTGCCGTTTGGCTGTTGGATATTCTTTACAACTTGATCCCATGTTTAAATTTGTGTAACTGCCACCACCATTATCAAGATTCAAAACTTCTGTCACCACAAAGCTATAAGTAAGAATGCACATGTGAATCTCACAGCTGGAGGGGAATTTCCTAACTAATGCCGGAAAGCAGCTAGTGTAGGGGTGAGTCCCTCCCTGGAGCAGTGTGACTTTCATATCTGTGAGTGTAGATTCTGACCCCAGATTCTGTCCGGCACAATGTAGATTGTGAAAGAATGAAGTTGCTGTTAAGAGGCTGAGGAAGTTTACGATGCCTGTGGCCCCAGTGGGCACTGTACTTAACCTCCGTTCTGGTGTGTATAGCTCTGGAAATTTCTCATCTACAAAGTGGCTGAGACAGGGAGGCAGTGTCCCCCTCCAGTCTGACCCTCTTCTTTCAACCACCATCTTTGCTCCATAGCTGCTGTACATTTTGAAATGTCATATTTACAGTTTTTAGAAGGGCAGAGGGCAGCATGTGGCTTCCGAGATCTACCTGTTCTGTAATTGGCTCTGAAATTGACATATATCAGGAAAGAGCATTGCAATCAGGGCCCACTTGAGAAAATTTGTATTATAGAAGTGGAGAAAAAACAGTTTAGAAGCATTTAGCTTTCTTCTGTAACTGATGTGTTTTTTGTTTTATTTTATTTTGCTTTTATGCCTGTCTGGGGTCTTGAACTCAGGGCCTAGGTGCTGTCCCTGGGCTTTTTTTTCTCAAGGGCCTCTTCCACTTGAGCCTCACCTCCACTTCCAGAGTTTTTTGGTAGTTAATTGGAGATAAGAGTCTTATGGACTTTCTTGCCCAGGCTGGCTTTGAACCATCATCCTCAAATCTTAGCCTTCTGAGTAGCTATAATTGTAAGTGTAAGCCACTGTTGACCCCTGGGACTGATGATTTTTTTTTTTTTGTCAGTCCTGGGGCTTGAACTCTGGGCCTGGGCACTGTCCCTGAGCTCTTCAGCTCAAGGCAAGTGCTCTACCAATTGAGCCACAGCACCACTTCCAGTTTTCTGGAGGTTAATTGGAGATAAGAGTCTTACAGATTTTCCTGCCCCTGCTGGCTTTGAACTGTGATCCTCAGATCTCAGCCTCCTGCGTAGCTAGGATTACAGGCGTGAGCCACCGGTGCCCAGCTTAGAATGGATGATTTTAAAGGGCTCTGGTGAGCCCGTTTATTATGTACAGTCAGTTGCCTCTGCACTTTACTTGGCACAATGATTGGATACAAGGAGGGCCCACCCAGGAGGTAGGGGCTGGGGTTGCCCAGTCTCTGAAGTCTTCAGGGTCTTATGGCTCTGAATGTGGAGGGGATCTGGATCCTGGCTTCTCTCCCCTCCAGGAAGCTGTTTGTAAGCTGGTTGTGAAATGCATGCTGTATTCAGGGCAGAGGACAGACCCATTTGTGACACAGCTCCCAGGGTGTGTGTGTGGGGTGTGTGTGTGTGTGTGTGTGTGTATTCTGTGACCAAGGGCCTGGCATTCATATTTCGGAAGGTTTACAGTGTCTCAGAAGCCGAATTATAGGTGGGTTTCTTCCCTCCTTGCCTGCCTGTCTACCTGCCATTCTTGTCTTCAGTTTTCCTCTACTTGTCTTCTTTTTCCTCTACTTTGTCTCCTCTGCTACTGGATCCAGACTCCTCTCTGGCCTACCCTGACCATGTGGCTTCTCAGATGTGTTGATACTTCAGTCGGGGCCGGTCAGGGATGCTGCTTATTCTCACCTGCACTCTTGGAGGCATGTTCTCGGTTCTGCAGGTAGTATTGGTGGAACGACCTTCTGAGAAATAGATAGGGACCACCTGGGGTTTTTGTTTTAATTAATAAGCTATACTTTTTGAGGGTTTTACATTTTTAGGGAAATTGAGCAGAGCCAAGTTTGCAACTCCTGGGATCCTATCCAGTTGCCTCAAATTTGCCCTCAGTGTTGTGTGGGACCTGGCTGTTGACTCACCAGGCCCAGCCTCAGGGCCAGGGCTGTAGAAAGCTGAGTCTTTTCTGTTTTGCTCTTGATCGGCCTGGCTAAGGGGCCAATCGTTTTCATGATCTTATCAGACAATCTGATTTGGGTTTTGATTTTTCTCTGATTTCCTGTTTGCGGTTTCACTGACTTCTGGTCTCAATTTACTCGTTCTTTTCCTCTGCTTTCTAGGGCTTTAATTTGCATGGGGCAGAGAAGGAGATGCTGAAAGGCACAGTGGCCTTAGGGTAACACTGAAAGAGGAGGGGCATTTAGATCAGAACTGGACAGGCCTTGCTCTAGTACCACATACCAGGTTCAGCACCAAACCTGAAGTGGCATCTACTTTCTGAAGAGGCTGAGGGCTTCAGTTTTCTCTCTCCTAAGGTCAGGTTGATGTAGCCCAGGTCTGCCGCCCTTCAGTCTTAACATATTTCTGAAGGCAGCCTCCTTCCCTGAAGTGCCAGCATTGCTGCAGTGTCATTATGGGTTTGGAGTCTCTAGATGGTGGGCCATTTGCCCAGCCTTTCTTTGTAGTCATTGCTCGACCTGGTCGTAATTTACTATAAACAGGCCTGTGTCTCTTCCCTGGTGGTTCCCTCAGGTCCTTGATTCTCCTAGCAGGCTGTGTTTGAAGGCCTGCAGTGGGAGGGTCTAGGGTTTTTAGTTGGAAGGGAACTCAAGAGATTTTTCCAGTTCAGTCTCCCCTTTCTAGTAACAGATATCTTACTATGTTCGTGTACCCAGTCCCTCATGGACTCTAAGGCCCCTCTGTGTCCTACCTATAGGCTGAGCCCTTCATTGTCTGCTGCCCTTCTGAACTCAGTTGCTATCTGAACTCAGCAGGACTTTGGAGGCTGTGTTCATCTGTTGCTCATCTAGATGCATCTATGGTAGTCAACTTCCTGGCTGAGGAACAGAACCCAGGCCTCTGACCTCCCAAGCAGGACATGAATTCAGGTTATAGGAAACCTTGCAGAAGACTTTTCCCTGCTGAGGCTATAGGTGAACACACCTGGCCATGGTGTTGTGAGTAGACACTAGTGTATCCAGTATCATTCACTAACACGTTGGTACCTATCTCTGAAGCGGGCCAGGCCGGTGGGGCATGGCAGGTCTCCTGAAGGAGGCCTTCGTGGTGCTTGAGGCCAGTTTGGAGCCTAGTGCTCTGGACATGCTGAACACCTTTAAGACCAGGTAAGTCTTCCAAGTTCCGTATCTCATGAGACTGTCATTGTGCCTTGCAGGGCAAGGTCCATCTGGAGCTGAGGCTGAGTGAGGTCATCACTGACACAGGCATTGTCTGCCATAAGCTTGCAGCACGGTAAGTCCTACCCCGGGTGGCGTGTGACTCTCACAGATGCCCAGTTAGTCATGCCACACTTCCGCAGAGGTCGGTACTACTTCAGGTGTTAGAGAAGAGGGACCCGGAGGCTGGAACTTAGGCCTTCCACGCAGGTGGAAATGCCTGGTCATGTGCTACACCTGGCTAAAGTTAGTTCCGCGAGTTCACTTCAGGTCTCTGGCTCCCTTGTGTGCAGGCCCCTGTAATAATCTGGTGGGAGCTGTGGGCCCCAGGATAGTGCTGATGCCTCTACTCTATTTTGCACATGATGTGGGTTGGCCCTGACCTCTGGGCTGTGACCCCAAATGTGCCGGGCAGGTTGTTTGTACCATTCGGAGCTTCTGCCTTGTCATCTTTCAGTTCTCAATGGCTCTGTCCCTCCACATGGTCCATGTGTGTGTGTATGTGCACACATGTACATGCTGATATGACAGGATGCCATCTTTAGGAGGTGATCAGCAATGACCGCATGTTCCAGAGGTCAGGCATCTCATGTATTCATTAATAAATACCTGCTGAGCACCCCAACCATGGCACTTCACATTGGTAACTCTCAGGATTCCTCCAGGAGCACACGGTCAGTGTGAGTGCTAGTCCCTGGACTTGGCTGGGGTCCTTATAGAACAAGAGCCTGGCTGATGCAGATATGAGCTAAGCTGAGAGCTCTAGCCTGTGGCCTTTGCAGCAGGCACACTGTGTAAGTGTGAGCAACTGGGGCATTATCTCAGGAGTGAGTTAACTTTTTTTTTTTTTTTTGGTTGGTCCTAAGACTTGAACTCAGGGCATAGGTGCTGTTCCTGTTCCTGTTCCAGCTTTTCTTCTTGAGGCTAGTGCTCTACCACTTTGAGCCACAGCTCTACTTCTGGTTTTCTGGTGATTAATTGGAGATAAGGGTCTCCTAGATTTTACTGCCCAGGCTGGCTTTGAACCACAATCCTGCCTCTTGAGTAGCTAAGATTATAGGCATGAGCCACCAGTGCCCAGCTGCAGGCAACTTTTATAACATTAAAACATATAGTGAAGAGAGGGCAGAGTCTATGCTGTAAGATGAGGTTACTCAAGGGGAAGGGACTAAGGGATAGACTCAGGAGGATCATTGTTGCTTTCCTGGCTGAGCAAACCCAGCCCCTTAATGGACCTTACCACATGCTAACCCTGCTGGAGCTAATGTTCATACTGGGCCTGCACATAGATGTATCACTCTGGATGTTAGTTGAGGAAATTATCAGGAAAGTCTGCAGGGTGGTGGCTTCCAGACACAGAGAAGCCAGTGGCTTGGGTTTGAATGAGGTAGCCATTTGCAGGTGACAATCACTTTTTGGCTCAATGCACATATCTGTCTTTGGCCACTTGCCTGAATAAAGGTATAAGAAGAGGACATAGAAAGGGTCATTTCTCAATTATGTTTCTGTCTTTATATTAAAAAAAGGTAGGTTATCTATCCTAGGATGACCTTGTTTATTTACTTACTTTTAATTTTGTTGTCAAGATGATATTCAGAGGGGTTACAATTACATATGTAAGGTGTGAGTACATTTCTTGTCAAACTTGTTACCCCCTCCATCATTTTCCCTCCCCCCAATCCCCTGTTTATTTAACCTGTTTCCTTCAACATGAAGAATGTCCAGCTCTTGACTATTCTTGGTGGTGACAGTGAACACCTGAGACTACACAGCTTTCTTCTTTGCCTGACTGAGAACTGTCTCCTGTGCTGTCTCTCTATGTACAAGTATAAACCCCAGTAAAGCCCCATCCAGGTTATATTTGCCTATTTCTGATATCTATTTCCAACTTAACAAAAGAACCTTAGGCTAATGATAACAGGGATTTTATTTATAAACACTGCTACAAGCCTAGGGGTCCATTATCAAGTGATTCTGTGTGTGAGAAACAGATAGCAGTGTACATGCCACCCGCCTGGACCAGGACTTGGAGAACGAGCTTCTATTATCACCTTTGGCTTGGTCTTTCTCCTGACATCCTGATCCACTTTGTTGTGGACCAAGCTCTGCTGTCTTTTCAGTGCAAGCTTGACCTGTAGGCTAGAGAGTCTTGGGGGCAATCCTGAGTCATAGAGCTAACCCCTGACCATCACCAGGCTCTCCTCCCAGGCCCAGAGAAAGCAGTCTTAGGGTTTGAGCTAGAGAACAGAGTGCTTCTGAGAGCACTGGAGTTGAGTACAAGTGAAGAGGAGACAAAATAAGAAGTCCCTTTTCAGACTTGCAACCAAATAATGCTTGTTTCCTGCTATTAGCAGTTCTGAAGAGAATGAGTGCTGAGGCTTTGTGACTGCCCTTCTGAACCCTCTGGAGACTCTCACAGGACAAGGGGAGGGGCAGTGATGGGAGAGGTATCAGGTGGTATCATTGTTTCACACAGCATGTGCTCACTGGCCCTGAGCTCCAGATCCCGGTTCAGGAGGCTCCAGCACGTTGTCCTGGTGGCAGGCAGGGAAAGACCAGCACAGACTCGTGGAAGAGGAAAGGAAGGAAATTTACTCAGGACTCCCTAACCACACAGCAGCCGCAGCTCTTGACCTGGCCAGGAAACAAAACCTTGTCTTGGGGTGTAGGCTGAATATCAAAACTTTTAAATACAAAATGTTATATTTGTACTTCAGAGTCCAGATTCAGTGACTTGATGTGTTCCAGAGTTCCTGGGCATCAGCTGCTGCTTGAGAAGAAACGTAGTATAGACCTTTTACTCCCTTGTTTGTGCATTTGTCAGCCTTTCTGCTCATGGAACTTATCTCATGTAGTGTTTTAAGTAACTATCCCTGTTTTCAAGTGATTAAACTTGGCTCTCTGTGATCTCAAGTGACCCCAGTGCTCATCTTCGAGGGCTGCACAGCTACAAGGCAGAGGCTATTGCCTGGCATCATGCAACCAAAGTGCAGGAGGCCAGCACAATGCTATTCAGTTGCACTCTGCCAGAGGTTCTCTGTTTGCTCTGAGATGTCTCATGTCTGTGCAGCCATTGCAGAAGAATCTACTGGACTAGAGAAGAGATCAGTGCCTGGGGCTCTTTGTAGCAACCACACACACCTGGATGCTAGCATTGCACAGGTCACATGAGAGCTGAGTGGTGCTGTCCATGCCGAGGGGTGTGAGGCCACTCCCTCCCAGGACATCAAATTCACACATGCCTACTGCCCAAGACTTGCCCCCAGCTGAGTCTCAGATTGACCTACTGGGAGGGACTCACCCTGGACCTCCTCTCCTTCAGAGGTCTCAGCCACCTTGAGAGGTTGGCCACCATGTTCCTGTTGAGTTTGTTTCCTTCCTTGTGCTTATTACACACAGTTCTGTGTGGCAACGTGGATAACCTTGTGATGTTTACAACTGTCTCACATTTAGCATGGTAGCCAAGCAGACATGAACTTTACAGAGCTGGCTTTGACCAGCTCTGCTATGTTTTCTTCCCAGTGTAGCCTAGAGGTGAAAGAGCTGGACAGATACGTCTCCAATGAGTATGTTAGGGGACAAGTGAAATTGTCTAGTAAATAAACTAATGTAGGGATAGAAGGTTATCAAGGATACTTAGGCAGTGTGGAAGATAAGCAGACTTGCTCCAGAGATCAGAGGAAACAGTTGAATAGTACAAGATGAAGCTGATAGGAATGATGGTAAGCTCAGAACACCAGTTTCAGGGTTGAAGTTCCTGCTTCCAAGTGATGGAGTCACCGCACTAGACCCTTACTAGCAAGAGCATTCCATGTGCACACACCATTTCAGATGTAGGCTCCCTGGGCAGGGCTCTGGCCCCTCTGGGAAGTGACGTCGCTCCTCTTAGGTCTTCTTCTTCCTGCCAGGAAGAGGTTTAGCAGGCTGGCCAGGGTTCAGGGGGTCTGCAGCATTGGGGTAAGTTCTAGAGGAGAAAGCTCAAGTGGATGTGGAACACCAAAGGGCCCCTTGGATCCCCCTATACAGCGAGAGCCTTGTTATCAGCCAGGGCATGCAGGGCACAGGGCACAGCTTTGTAATAGGGCTAGACTATCCCTGTATGAGAAAATCCTTTAAAACAAGAATTGATATGCTTAGCTGAAACCTTTCCTGTGGTCCAGCCGACAGGCTTCTCCTGTCATCTTTATTGTTTACTAGAGAGCAACAAATGGCAGTGGGAGACAAAGTTCACAGTATCCAGTATTTGCCCATACCTCATGCCAACAAGTGGGAAGTGTGACCTAAAACCAGCAGTCAGCTGGGACATGATCTGAACTGGAAAGCATGGCGGGTAGCAGGAGGGACTGTTCCAGAATGTAGGGCAGCTATGAGCCTCAACATGGGTTCTGACTGCAGCAGTTAGGGAATCAGCAGGAGATGTGTATATGAGGGGCTGTAGATAGTGAGGCATCACTGCAGTCAGCCAGGGTGTTGTGGGGAGTCGTGCCTGTGGTGGCCCATCCCTCTCCAGCGCTTCTAGTTGTTCATCTCCTCAGGCTTGTGCTGGGTTACCTTAGCCCATGTGTTCTGCACCTCACGATGCTCCTTTATCCCTCAGCATCTTCGAGTGCCAAGGACTGCCCATTGTGAATGGGCAGTGTGACCCCTATGCCACAGTGACCCTGGCCGGACCCTTCAGGCAAGTTACCCTCCCGTCCTGTCCTGTGGGGTTTCGCATCTGTTCTGAGGCACAGGATTCTCCAGGCCAAGCTCAGAGCCCTGTGAGCCGAGAGGCCCGCAGCCCTTTGGGGTGTGGACAATGTGGGCTGGGCTGGGATGCGCTTTGTAGCTCCTGTTTGTTTCCTTTATTGCTCTAAAATTGCTTTGTGAAACAAAGCATTTTGGTCTTCACTGGGTTGTCTGGACCTCCATAACATTTCCTCATTTGCATACCGTCTGGAGGAGGAGACAAGCAGGAATACTTACAAGATAAATAAGGCAATAAACCACTGTGCTGAGATAGCTCCATTTTCCAACAGCTCTGGAGCTGATGGTTGTTTTTAACCCTAACCTTTCCTCTCTTGACTAAAGGTCGGAAGCCAAGAAGACAAAAGTGAAGAAGAAGACCAACAACCCCCAGTTTGATGAGGTGTTTTATTTTGAGGTTGGTGCTGTTGGGTGGTGATGCTGGAACACAGCACCAAGGCTTGGGCAGAGTCTCCATCTGAACCAACTCATGCTCCCCCTCCAACCCCCGTTGTGGGGGTCTATGGGAAGCCAGTTCCCCAGGGTTTTCCTCCTTGGAGAGAAAGGATACTTCTCCAACTGCATGGGGAGATGGGGAGCCAGGATCATCCAAACCACTAGACAGGGGCTCTGTGCTAGAGGTTTTCGGATTGTTTTTCTGGCTATTCACCCCAGCGTCCCTGAGCAGGGAGAGGCTCCTTTCACTGGAAATGAAGGTTTGAGCACAGGGGGAAATGATTCAGAAGTCCCCTGGCTGCCTGGTATAACGTGGAGCTGGCATTAGTCAGGTGGGTGAGGCTGGAGACAGTGGGGTAGACTGTGGTTACACAGCCATGAGCTTGTGATACAGGCAGCCAGGTTCCTTCTGGGCCTTAGCTCTTCCTAATGACCATGTGCACTGGGAGGGAATGTGAGCAAGACCTCAGCTCCCCTCTTCAGAACATGCCCTTTACAGGGAGAGAAAGCCAGAAGCACCAGTGGCTTAAGGCCTCATCTCATGCTGACATGTTGAGGAGGGAAGGATGCAGGACAGTTGTGTGTCCGCTGTAAAGGCCCTGTGGTTAGCCTGTGGGTGACCACAGGCACTATGGAAGGGAGAGATCATGGGTCAGGTCAAGGGAGAGGCAGCTGATAGGTCTGGAGGCAGGTCTTCAGAGAAGGCTCACCAATACTACAGGAAGGAGCTGTGCCCTGGGCAGCTGTGAAAGTCCTTAATAGCCAAGCAGAGATGAAGGTTTCATAGATGAGAAACAGGCAGGAAGCATCTGGGCTTCACTCTAACCTCAAGTATCTCCAAAACAGGAAAGTCCCCATGGTCAGAAAATGTGAGAATGCTTGAGTAGGAAAGGTAAATCAAACCAGCAACATCTTCCTGCGTGGGCTACGGAGTGCTTCAGGCCAGAGGATCCCTGTTTTTAACTTTTATTTGTATTTTTATCATCTTTAAGTAGTTGCACAAAGGGGTTTAATTCAGCACATCAGTTTATCTTGACCAGCGTCAGTGCGTCTTGATCAGTGTTACCTCTTGCATTGATCTCCCTCCCATGCTGTTTGAACACAGCAAGCAATGAGACACAGGCCTCTCCTTGGCTGGGTGCCTCCATCTGTTTTTGCCTATGTTCGTTTCACAAGGGAGGCTGTGTTTCTGTATGGTACACGTCTATTCATTTGCTAAGGAAGTGGTCCCAACTCCCTTGATTAAGGCCCTAGATAATTACTAGAGCCATGATGTGGTGTACTTGTCAGACCCCCATGGGCCTGTAGCCCACCCTCTCCCTGTGGCCCTTTGACTCAGCTTTTGTCTCACTCCAGGTCACCAGACCCTGCAGCTACAGCAAGAAGTCCCATTTTGACTTTGAAGAGGAAGATGTAGACAAACTTGAAATTCGGTGAGTGAGCAGTCAGGACCCATGCTTCCCACTGGATAGTTTGAATCTGAACTCAAGCTTTTGTTATCTGTTTTTTTTTGTCTTGTTCTCAAAGTAGAGCTACAGATAGAGATGAATGTCCTTTTCTTGACTAGTACAGCACCAGAACTGGTAGCAATTAGAATAGAATGTTCTGTGTTATGAACTCCTGCACACTTAAATGTTGGGGCCAGTGTAGCATCATGGTTCACTTTGCACCATCTAAGAAGTGAGCATTAGGGGATTATAATTTGGCATCTGTGAGACTCCATCCTTATCAACCCAAATTGTCAAAGTGGTAGCCTTAGCACATTATAGCCATGGGTGGTTTGGGGTCTCCTGAAACCCTTGGTGTGTACCCTGGGTTTGCCATTATCAAAGATCCAGGATTAGTTTTGAAACCATCAAGTCATTTTACCACTAGTACTGTCCCTGGGGGCTCCTACTGAGAGCTGGCAGGTCTGTTCCTCACAGCTCCTCTGTGTAGAAGGCCTCCTATGTCCATGAAGCCAGGCTTCCAGGGGGCTGGACGTCTCAACACAGCTCCTGTCCTGTCCCGTGCTGCAGTTTCTGTGTGGGTCTTTCCTATCTTATCCTCCTAAGCCTTCCCCTGCACTCTGCCCTGCTATGTGACATCCTAGATCCCAGAAGCTGGATCTGTAGGACAATGACATGGGGTAGGCTCAGGTCTAAGCCTCCCACTCATCATGAAGAGGATGTGAAAGAGGAAAGGAATAGGACTGGAGAAAGGAGAAAGGACAGGATGGACGCATCAGCGAGCATGTTGGACGTCTATGTCTTGGCCTCTCTCCATGCCTGGTTTGTGGCCTGTCCCTAGTCTGTTGTTAGAGAATGTGCTCCTCAGTATGGAAATGATCAGGAGAAGATGCAGCAGCCCTCTCTATCCCCAGATAGGCCTCTCTTCCTAGTGGAGTGTTACACTCTGATGAGGAAGGACAGCCTCAGGAGGGCCATCGGAGGCTTCTAGACTGACTGATGCTTTGACAGTCAGAGTGGTAGAACCTGCACAGCACTTCCTACCATTGACAGACAGCATCTGTCACTGCCAGATGCAGATAATTCTATGTCCCCACATATGAGAGTACTAGACATTCCCCTTGGGAAAAGCATCAAATGCATGGCCCTATCCTGCTGGCAAGGGCTGGACTGTGTAGATGCCACCAACTAGGTGTGTCTGGCTCCTTGGAACTCAGCTGCAGTTGGCCTACCCATGGGCAATGCCCGAGGATTGCGATCACCCCAGCAGGTCAATCCCAGAGCCAGGGGAAGCAGGGCTCAGTGTCCCGGCAGGAGCATCACAGTAACCCACTGGTCCTCTTACGTGTGTCAAACATAGCGAGTGTGGCAGCCATCCCTGCCACACAGCAGCTTCATGCAAGGGAGCTGCTGGGGTTCTGAGATTTTTTTTTTTCCCCATCCACCATGCTGAGCCCACACTAAAGAGCCAGGCTTGTGTGCTACAGCAGAGCTGAGGCACCCAGAGCCCCCTGACCCCTGTCCACGTGGGGGCCGTTGACTTCTTTTGGGTAAAGGAACCCAAGCCACCATAGCCAAGAGTGGAGGCAGCCTTGTCTCCTTTGTGCATGGCATGCTAAGTAGTTTTCTCCACTGCCAGGCCATTTGTGTCCCTGTTGTTGTTCCCCAGACCCAGATGCAGAGCCCTGTCTCTTACCACCTATCCAATGACCAGACATGGCCTGACCTACCCTTTCTCGGGGCAGATCCTCACAGACACTGACTTCTGGAAGTGGAGGCCTCTGCTGCACCCCTCTTGCCCCACCCCCCCAGCCTGGAGGCTGGCACAGTCCAAGTCCTTCCTTCATCAGGCTGACTGGAGTACACTCATCTTTTTCAGAGTTGACCTCTGGAATGCCAGCAACCTGAAGTTTGGAGACGAATTTTTAGGGGAGCTAAGGATCCCGCTCAAAGTGCTGCGACAGTCTAGTTCCTATGAAGCATGGTAGGTGCACATGATGGGGACAGAGTATCCACAGGTGGTCTTGAGCCACAGGACGACACTTCTACACTGGCCGAGGCCCCACCTGGCTCCACCTGCTTCTACTTGGTTGGTAGTTTGGGCTTATTTGAGCTTGTTGATCAAGTCTCTGCTCTCGCAGCACATGAGAAACAGCAGATGAGGGAAGGTGACAGGCAAGCACATTGGGAGCAAGGGATATGACACTCAGAGCCTTAAGAGAAACACAGGAGAGTGATAAACGCCAGACTGAGATTGGACAGAGCTGGGTCTCCCCAGCCAGTGGGTGGCTATCATCAGGGTAGGCCCTGTGGATGGTCTTCACCTTAGTTCTTGAGTCCCTGGCAGGATGAATTGTCCATTCTTGCATCCTAGGCTTGCCTCGTGTGCAGCCTCTCTCTGCCTTGGGGCCCACTGGAGTGCAGGAGAAACTTGCACCTTAATTTTTCTCCATATTTTGCATCTGGCAGAGGAAATGTGATTGTACTTTGTGGTTAGTCCATACATTTTCTTCACAGCACAGGTGCATGGTGCTGAGTGTCTGGTCAATGGCCCAGTGTGCTGTTGTGTCACTCTTGTGTCACTCATTTCCCCATTTACAAGGGTGGTACCCTCTCAGGCTTTCCTCTAGATCCATCTTCCGGCAGTGCTTACAAGCCGTGATACTTGTCAGAGGCAGTCTCTGAAAATCATCAGAGAGCACCATGTCCAGGGCCTCGGAGGAGGCTCTGCCCCAGCCTTCTGGATAGGAATATCTGGTGGAGAGGGATGACCAGACTGGGCGGGAGGAGGGAAGAATTCCACTCAGAATACAGTGACCACTGGGCATCTGTACAAGCCAACCTGCCCCACACTTGTCAGAGCTGCTCAGATATTGAGCTGATGGGTGCTGTGGTCCAGAACTAATCACATCGACAGCAGAGGTTCCCTAGCCTTTTACTCATCTTTCTTCCTAGCAGGTTCCAGGTTCATTTTGCTCTTTTTTTTTTTTTAAACCTATTTCTTATCCCTCTGTCATCAACTGGCTTCCTAGTCTGTGGCTCTGTAAATGCCAAGGTGGTCACACCTTGGAGTGTCTTGTGGAATGGCCCTGCTGTCCCGGCCTCTTTCCACATGACAGTAATGAGGCAGGGTAACTGTGCACAGGTGCTCCACTGCTCTGAAGATGCCCTGAAATGCCTGTGGAGGGTGCTGTTCTCAGTTCTCCCTGTGTTCCCTCCATGCCAGGTATTTCCTCCAGCCACGGGACAACGGCAGCAAGAGCCTAAAGCCTGATGACCTGGGCTCCTTGAGGCTGAATGTAGTTTACACCGAGGACCACGTCTTCTCTTCCGACTACTACAGCCCCCTGCGGGACCTGCTGTTAAAGTCTGCAGATGTGGAGGTGTCTGTGGGAATCACACTCACCATTTACAGTGGGGGGAGGTGTCGTGGGGGTCCAGGCCCACCTGCTCTGCTCACTTAGCTTCTGAGACACCTATCAGGCCCACTTACCTGTCAGACCACACCCAGTCATCCACCCTAGTACCACTCATTCTCCTGATACCTGTCCAGGCCTTGTCTACCTGCTAGTGGCCCCTGAATGCCTTGGTGATATTCCCTGGAGCCTTTCCTGCCCAGCTTACTGCCCTTTGCTGGGCAAGGACACCTTGCCCCATGCAGTTTAGGGCCATGGGAACCTGGCCTTCTCAACCTCTCATTGTGATTGGCTGTGGCTCAGCATCATGGGACTGTCTGCCAGGTGCCTCAGAACTGCTGGATTTTGACAGGAGGAAGCAAAAGCCCCACCCTAAGGCATGGATGGACAGGGCACACATTGGAGGTCTTGGTGTAGGCATTCATAAAGTCGTATTTCCCTGTCTGGGCTGGGAAGGTGGCTTGGTGGTAGAATGTTTGCCTTTCACACATGAGGCCCTGGGTTTGATTCCTCAGCACCACATAAACAGAAAAAGCCGGAAGTGGTGCTGCGGCTCAAGTGGTAAAGCACTAGCCTTGACCTGAAGAGCTGAAGGACAGCACCCAGGCCCAGAGTTCAAGCCCCATGACCAAAAAAAAAAAAAAAGCAGAGAACTGTGCAGTGTTTAGCATAGTTGGCAGGTAACCCTGCTGTGCCCCACTTACACTGGACACCCTCCCCCCGAGTAGAGTAGTGCCCAGGGTGCTGGCCCTCACAGTGGACACCCCTGCCCCAAACCCCCCTACCCCGGGAGTGGAGCAGTGCCCAGGGTGCTGGCCCTCACAGTGGACACCCCTGCCCCAAACCCCCCTACCCCGGGAGTGGAGCAGTGCCCAGGGTGCTGACCCTCACCCCGTCCTTCCCCAGCCTGTCTCAGCCTCAGCCGCTCACATCCTGGGTGAGGTGTGCAGAGAGAAGCAGGAGGCAGCCATCCCCCTGGTGCGGCTGCTGCTGCATTATGGCAAGGTGGTGCCCTTCATCAGCGCCATTGCCAGTGCAGAGGTGAAGAGGACCCAGTGAGTATGCCTCAACCCTCCCCTGCTGGGCCCACGCCCACCTGCGGTGCCCTTCCCACTGAGTCTGTCTCTCATGACTACACCCCACCCTGCCTGCTGTCTCCCCTCCCTCTGTGCCTGTCTCCGCTGCACATCCTTCACAGCCCTGCCCCCTGTGTCTCTGTTCCTGTTCTGCCCCCCCACCCCATTCCCCACCCCCATGCTGCTCCCTTTTCCTCCTGCCGTTCCCCTACCACAATGGGAAGCTGGACCTCAGGAGCAGGGCTGTCAGGGTAGCAAGTTTCCCTCCAAAACCACATCCAAGTATAGAGTCCATGAAAACGATGGGGCTCTCTGGGGGCTCTGTAGATTCGTGCTGTCTTTGCACAGATACAGATATGGGTTCTTTCAGAAAGTACTATTTCTCCAGAGATCAAAGGAGAAATAGGGAAAGGGAACAGGCTCTGGGGCTTAGGGACTGACCCTGCCAGCTCTAGAGAACTCCAGATGTCCAGAGCCCACATCTCTACAGCACAAATGGATTGTGGGTGCTGCTTCCTCCACATTAATGCCTGATGGTCAGGAATAGTCAGGAGTGAGAGCTCCTACAGTGACCAGCACAAGGGGACACTGTTCCTTCTGCTTAAGGCTGGGGTGTGAAGAAGCCACCCTGCAGAGGGCAGAGACAGCTTGGGGGTGACCCATGGCACAGTAGTACACTGTTGGGACAGGGTTATTTTCACAGCACAGTCCTGCACCTTGGGTTCTGTTTAAGATACACTGGAGACTCGAGTCCTCATCAGATGAGTGGATGCTCAAGGAAATAGACACACTGGGAACTCGAGTCCTCATCTGATGAGTAGACACTCGGGAAATAGACACACTGGGAACTCGAGTCCTCATCTGATGAGTGGACACTCGGGAAATAGACACTGGGGACTCGAGTCTCCATCTGATGAGTGGACGCTCGGGGGAGGCTCTGCTCCCTCAGTGCCTCTAGGAGATAAATACTTTCCCTGATGGTATTTTCCAGAGACCCCAACACAATCTTCCGAGGAAACTCACTGACATCCAAGTGCATAGATGAGACAATGAAGCTGGCAGGCATGCACTACCTACATGTCACCTTGAAGTCCACCATAGAAGAGGTGAGACAGTCTGTCATCGCCGTGTGGTGGCTGGTGTTTCTGTGCAAGACAAATAAGGGAAGTGGGCAAAGGTCCCTCTATGGGGACTCCCTTTATTAGATTTGTAGAGGGAATATTCTACATGAGCGCCAAAATCTTAACTTTCTCAAATGGAAAAAATACTCAAGAAAATCCCTTACTCTGCCAAAGATGAAAGGACATTCAAGAGAACCCAGGTCTTCCCAGGGACCCTTTTCTATACTCTGTGTGTCCAAAGGGCCTAAGCTCACTGGCTGTGATACAGTGCTGCACTCCCTGGCTTTTGTCCACATTTTTGGGTTCCTCTCAGCCGTCTGGAAAGAGGTGACCAGCTGTCTCTTGCTGTGTTGCTGTGTTGTGTTGCGTGAGGCAGGGCCTTCCTTAGACTGCTGGATTCTCAGCTGGGACACACACACACACACACACACACACACACTGGATTCTCAGCTGGGACACACACACACACACACACACACACACACACACACATACACACATACAGAGTGCCCTTGGCTGGACAGTCTGCTGGCAGACACTTCTAAACAAGCCTCCTCTCTCAAGAACCCTGGGGCTCTGCTTTGTGCTGTGTGCAATGTATGCAATGCCATCTCCATCACACCTTCCAGATTTGCCAGAGCCACAGGTCCTGTGAAATCGACCCAGTCAAGTTGCGAGATGGCGAAAACCTTGAGAACAACATGGTGAGGCCCCTTCTCAAAGCTAATTTCCAGCTGGCTTCCACCAGCAGCCCCTCCGACACTGTTCTAAGATCTGGGGGGGGGGCGGGGGGAAGGGGAGGACTACTGGGCACCAAGTTGCTTTCCTGACCCTTGGCCTTGCGCACAGCCCTGAACACACTTGTCACGCTTGCCTGTATCCTCGCTCCCCTCCTAGTTCCATCAGTTCCTGCTGCCCTCCCAAAATTTGATCTGGCCAGTGTGCCCAGCAGCTTCCTTCTCAGGAAAAGCACAGGCACTCGGGCTGCTCGGAACTGGGATCACAAAGCTAGCATTTTCATCTCTTCCTGTGGTACCCTCATGCAGCTCGGACTCCATTTGGGTCATGCTTGTAAACAGGCAGATTCTAACCCTCAGAGGTGCACCCTCGTGGACTTCAGTCCACTCTGTGCTGTCCAAGGAGAGGGGCCCATGCCTCTAGACAAGGCAATGATTATTTCACTATGAGTTGTTCAATGCATTTGTTATTTTTTTTTGCCAGTCCTGAGGCTTGAACTCAGGGCCTGCACACTGACCCTGAGCTAGCACTCTACCACTTGAGCCACAGCACCACTTCTGGCTTTTTCTGTGTATGTGGTACTGAGGAATCAAACCCAGAGCCTTGTGCATGCAAAGCGAGCATCCTACCACTGAGCCACCTTCCAGGCCCTGTACAGGGCATTTTTAAAGGGAGGTTGTTTATAAATGTCACGGAGGAGCCATGCGCCAGTGGCTCACGCCTGTAATCCTAGCTACTCAGGAGGATGAGATCTGAGGATCGCGGTTCAAAGCCAGCCCCGGACAGGAAAGTCCGTGAAACTCTTTTTTATTATTTATTTATTTATTTTTTATTGTGAGACTACCATACAGAGGAGTTACAATTACATGGGCCGTGAAACTCTTATCTCCAATAAACCACCAGAAAACCGAAGTGGCCCCGTAGCTCAAGTGGTAGAGCGCTTGCCTTGAGCTGAAGAGCTGAGGGACAGTGCTTAGGCCCAGAGTTCAAGCCCCACGACCAACAAAAAAAAACAAATGTCACGGAGGGTTATCTGCTCGCTGGCACTGCTGTGGCCTTCAGGAGACTCCAGACCAACCATACACCCATTACAGGAGAGCCTTCGGCAGTATGTGGACCGCATCTTCACCGTCATCACCAAGTCAGGGGTGAGCTGCCCCACTGTCATGTGTGACATCTTCTTCTCCTTGAGGGAGGCAGCTGCCAAGCGCTTCCAAGGTGAGCCCCTTGCCAGGGCCCAAGTTGGCACGCAGCCGCCAGGCCACAGAGGGCATCCAGAGTTGCCAGCTTCGTGGGAGGAACATCAGTCCCCTGGTGTGGGCCTGTTCCCCTAAAGCTCCTTTTTCAGGGTTATGAACGCTGTGCCATGTTTGTCAAAATGAGCCATTTTAACAGACCTTTCCTTCTAAGGGAAGCTTTCCCTCACCAAGTGACTCGAACCTTAGAGGGCTAGGAAAAGAGGGCTTCCTGTGGTTCCTAGGGGTGCAAGGGTCCAACCTCATGGGATTTCCTGACTTCCAGGACCTCACTACACACAGACCTCCCAGCCCTGGATCCCCTAACCCGTAGAGACATCCCACTGAGCAGACATCCCACCCCGTACAGACATCCTGCTGAGCAGGGCACAAGTTTGATGAACTCAGGCTAGAGTCACTTCTCAGGCAGAGCAGGCTCCTTGCTCCCAGGCTTAGCAGTCTGGGTTGATGTGAACCTGCCAGCCCCAGGACTGCCCTGTCCCCAGAGCCTTGGATCAGCAAGTACAGAGGGTCAAGAATGCAGTTCCCAAAGGAAACACTGGAAGGAAACAAATGATAAAACTGTCATCTTAACCCAGCTGAGACCAGGCCACTCCATAATGAGTCCCTAGACAGACCCAGAGTTCTGTGACCCAAGCCACCAGAGAGTGTGCCCTGCGGTGACAATAAAGTGAGGGTCAGCAGCTAACAGCTCATACCTATCATTCTAGGTCCTCTGGAGACTGAGGTAGAAAAGGTGGTCTAAGTCCAGCCAGGACAAAAAGTTCTTGAGATCCTAATCTCAGCATAGAACCCAGGCATGGTAATCTGTGCCTGTCATCCCAGTTATGGAGGAAAGCTTAAAATAGGACGATTGTGGACCAAGAAAGCCTAGGTAAGAAGAGACGCTTTCTTAAAACTAACCAGAGCAAGCTGGGTGCCGATGGCTCATGCTAGTAATCATACCTACTTGGGAGGCTGAGATCGGAGGATTACAGTTGGAAGCCAGTCCAGGCAGGAAAATCTGAGAGACTCTACATTTCCAGTTAATCACCAAACAATTGGATTAAAAAAAAAAAAAAAAAAGCTCAGGGACAGTGCTCAGACACCAGTGTCTCAGTGTTGGACCAAAACAACAGCAGCAACAACAAAGAAACAGCATAAAACAGTATAGCACCCGGCTAGCAAGAAAAAGCCCAACTTTAAACTTCAGTACCTCCAAAGAATAAAATTTTTAAAAAAATTGAGGACAGAGAGATGGAGAAATACTGTCATAGAAATAGAAGAAAATATACAGAGAGAGAGACATAAGAAGACATATAGGCATGCATAGAGAAACAGAACCAGGGAAAAGCAGATGGGAGGGGAGGAAGGGAGAGGGAGGCAGGCAAAACCAGAACCCCACTTCTCTATGAGGTCCCAAGGAGCAGCAGGGTAAGGTTGGGAGCTCCCATACATTAGCACTGAAATTCCTAGTGGAAATTAATCCTCCATCTACCTGCAGATGACCTGGATGTGAGGTACACTGCTGTGAGTAGCTTCATCTTCCTGAGATTCTTTGCTCCTGCTATTTTGTCCCCAAACCTCTTCCAGCTGACACCTCACCATACGGTAAGTGACCTGGCCAGCCAGTCCTGAACATGCCAGCACGGCCCTTCTCTGTTCAGTTTGGTTCATCAGCCTTTCTGTTCTTGCAGCTAGGTTATTTTTTTTGGGGGGGGGGGGCTCCGGTCATGGGGCCTGAACTCTGGGCCTGGGTGCTGTCCCTCAGCTCTTCAGCTCAAGGCTAGCGCTATACCACTTGAGCCACAGCGCCACTTCTGGCTTTTTTTTTCTTTTTGCTTATGTGTGCTGAGGAATCAAACCCAGGGCCTCATGCATGCAAGGCAAGCGCTCTACCACTGAGCCACCTTCCCAGCCCCTCAGCTAAGTTATTGTACTAATCCATACTAAACTATACTTTGTGTGTATATGTGTCCTGGGGCTTGAACTCAGGGCCTAGATACCATGCCTATGCCTTTTTGCCCTCAATGCTAGCACTGTACTCCCTTGAGCCACAGTGTCACTTCTGGCTTTTTCCAAGCAGCTTATTGGAGATAAGAGTCTACTGGATTTTCCTGCTCAGGCTGGCTTTGAATTGTGATCCTCAGATCTCAGCCTCCTGAGTAGCTAGGATTATAGGCGTGAGCCACCAGTACCCAGCATACTATTTTTAAAGGCTATATGAATGGCTTGACCAGGGCCTAAATGGCTGATTACATGAGAAAAGCAATGTGCTCATCCTGTTTTGGTTATTTGTCTATTCATGGAACAATATTGTCTAGCACCTGCCACAGGCCAGGCCTGTGAGGCTAGAGCTCTGCTAGGCTAACAGAGTACCTTATCCCAGATAGACGTGCCAGCTAGAGCCCCCTTGGAGAGAAATCGCCCTTGGTAAGGGTGTCTGCATATGCATGCAGGATGGCACACTTGTGTTTTCCTTGGTTCTAGTTTAAATTTCCCGGCTCTCTAATAGCCTGGGTAGGGTTTCCGCTGTGGCCCTGCAAGATGCCTCTCATTTTGAGCTGTGCCTTTGTGTGTCAGCTGGAAGGCTGAGCTGGGCAGCAATTTGCTCACTTTGAGCAGAGCCTGGAGTCTCTCTGTGACGGGCCAGTCGGGTAGGATCTGGCCCCAAGGACCTTCCAGAATCCTCCTTGCTCTTAGTCCGAGTGTTCACGCTGTGGCAGCTTTGATGATGTTGTCTGTCTTGTCACCTGTGGCCCTGGAATTGGTTACGGCACCCTGTAGGACTGAATCAAGTCCAGTATTGCCCTTTTCTCATCTTCTAGGATCCACAAACATCCAGAACCCTGACACTTATCTCAAAAACAATCCAGACTCTCGGAAGCTTGTCCAAGTCCAAGTCAGTAAGTCTGTTCTCATTGTCTTTTTTAGCAACACTGATTTTTATAGACCTCTTCAGAAACTATGAAGTGTGTATTCAACACATGTCTAACGATAAACCAATCGGCTACAGACACAGGTCATTTGAGCATCTCCCAGCTGCTTCTGCTCTGGGAAGAGCACAGATCATGCTGTTCCCTGTGGTGGGGTACCGGCCAACCTGACTTTCTTTCAGTGGATGAAGAGGGTGGCCATGTCTCCTCAGGAGTGTCCTAAGCTGCCTTTGCTCCAGGAACCCCTAACCACAGACAGCCAGGGGGGCACTTGATTGTCCCAGGGTATGTCCATAGTGCCAGAAGGCAACCAGCAGTTCATCTGTGTGCAGCCTCCAGTGTCTGTGCTGGGACGCTGAGGAAGGGATCTTCATTTCCTCTTCATTATCGTCCAACTCTGTTGGAGTTGTATGTAGGCCAGGCATCCCTTGGGGCACCACCCTCCCAGCCACTCCCAGGGCTCTGTGTCAGCCCTGGCCGGGCTCATGGCCCCAGACCCTAGTCAACATCTGTAGGCTGTATGTGGTTCTGTAAACCTGGAGCTCAGATGTTGGTGACATACAGGGACATGTTGGGTCCTTTGTACCAAAGGAAATGTCCATTCTGAACCTCTAATGGCATCCTTTAGTGTGCAGTGTTCAGAGGCTCAGGCTAAGCCCTGGGATGGGCCTGCATCTTCTAGCTTATCCACAAGAACTAGGGTCTCCTCATTTGCTGTGAACTGGGTCTGTCTTCCCCCATATACACTAGCACTTTCAGGCCCAGTTGTCCATCATCAGTGACTTGTTTCGTTTTAGGCAAGTTTTAAGGAGTCATATATGGCAACATTTTACGAATTCTTCAATGAGCAGAAGTATGCTGATGCTGTAAAAAATGTAAGTATGAGACTGTCAGTGCACTTTTCCCAGGACATTATCACCTAGTTTGTATTGTTAGACAGCTTCTCTGATCCCAGATGCCTGCTTCAAACCCAGCCCTGTTTGTGCCCCTAGGATGTGGCTCCTTTTGGAGTCGGTGTCTGGATGCTTTCTCCTCCTCAGTCCTCTGTGGCCACAGCCTTAGGCCCACGTGTGCTGCTCCAGTCCTAGCAGCCCTGCTGTGTGTTGGGTACCCAGCGGTTGTCCCAAACACCCTCTCTGTGCCCTACATTAGGGTTGTGCATGGGGAGAGTGACCCCAAGCTTCATTTTTCTCTACTGATCAGAAGCAGTCCCCACTATTTCTCTCAGAAACTGGAAAAGCACTGAAAGGAAGAGAAGGAAGGGACTGGGGTTCAAGGTAGCCCTTCACGACGGGAGAATCCAAAGAAGTCTCAAGACAGTCGGTTAGAGTGGGAGAGTCCTGGGCCAAAACAGAGAGCCCAAGAAAGGAACAGCTGTGACCCTGGAGAGCTGGCGGGATCAGTCCACTCCCCTCCTGACCTTGGCTGTGCCAGCAGAGGCCAACCTGGGTTCCCTATGAAGTCCTGTCTGGCACTGCCAGCACCTCAGGAGGTCCTGGGCGATAGAGATTTGGTAGGACTGGACTTGGGTGGGCTGTTGGGTAGAGATGAGGACTTCAGATTATAGTTTTTACAGGACTCAGGTCCCTACATCCCCACATTCTCTCCACTATGTCAGAGAGAGGGGCATTAGCATCTTGTTTCTATCAGAACAAAGGGACCTATATGCTTCCCACCTGAGTCTGGCCTTTTTCCATTTCAGTTCTTGGATTTGATTTCATCTTCGGGAAGAAGGGACCCCAAGAGCATAGAGCAGCCAATCCTGCTTAAAGAAGGGTAAGCAGTGAGTCCTGCTGGATGGGGAGAGAGTGGGGATGGTGAGTCATACTGGTGGCCAGCCAGGGTCAGAGACTTGCTGGGCAATGGGAACCACGCCTAGGTTCCTGCACCCTGAGGTCTTCCACTGAACCTTGGTGGCCTTGTTGGTGAGCAGTCCATGCTCTGTGACCAATCCGTGTCCTGCCTCTAAGCACTGGGGTTTCCTTCCAGAACATCAGAATAATCTGCCCCTTGTCTGAATATCAATGACTGCCAGTCCTGTCCCTGGCCCTGTTCCCATCTTCCAGCAGGGCTCTGCTCACTCAGCTTGGCCAGCGTTCCTGTAGGGTCCCAGTAGACCTTCCTGGCTCAGCACTAGATTGCCCTAACCATCTGCTTTTTTTTTTTGGGGGGGGGTGCCAGTCCTGGGGCTTGAACTTGGGGTCTGGGTGCTATCCCTGAGCTGCTGTGCTCAACGCTAGCACTCTTCCACTTAAGCTATAGCTTCACATCCAGCTTTTTTTGGTAATTAGTTGGAGGTAAGAGATTCACAGACTTTCCTGAATGGGTTGACTTCAGACTGCGATCCTCAGATCTCAGTAGCTAGGAACACAGGCATGAGTCATTGGACCTGGCTCAGATCACCTATGAGTATAGGGAATTATGGACATGCATGCAGCGATACATGGCAGACGACTGGCCAGCATGGAACTGTGGTTTCTCCTGGGCCCTTGCCAACAAAGCTGAGATCCTACTGGTTTTCCAAGTAGTGGCACCACATGCCATTCCTGCTGGCGTCCTGGGCATTTATACTTTTGAGCCTCTACCTCACATTGAGCTGCTGATTCTTCCTCTGCCTCCCATCTGTGTCCCTAGCTATGATCAGCCCAGCGGGGGGAACCTAAATGGCATCTTGAAACAGATCTGTCATCTTGGCTCTGAGGGATCACCATATCCTACCTGATCATCCAGGTTTACTCAGGGTGCTGAAGATGTTTGTAGAGGTGCTTGTGTCCCAAGATACACACACACTTGGCAAGACACAGAGCCACAGAGTTTAGCATGTGTGTCAGGTTCAGCCATCCTATGAACATGGGATCAGAATGCCTTATTTGCAGCCAGAGGTGCTCTGCCCCAGCCCTGCACTCCTACCTCCTCTTTCCCATTGGGGAAGGGTGATGATAGAAACAAGTCATTAATGAGTGAGTTACTGGGCCTGAGCCAGGTCTTGAGCAAATGAATTCTCATAAATCCCTTTTCTAGAGAGCTCCAAATCCTCTATATGTAACTACACTCAGCAGTTCCTCCCTGTGCACCGGACTAGAATTCCTAGTAATGCAGAGTTTGCAGTGTGTACAGTTCACAATTTACAAAGCCTAATGTATGTACAGCTGTAAAAAAAATTGTTTTTCCAAGAAATCTTACAGTCAAAACATTTAGGACTCTCCACCTACTAACTCAGCTGTTGCATGATCCAGAATCTCCATAAGTGTTTCCTGGCTTTTGAAGGTAACGCCTCCAGGCTGGGCTTTCAGCTGCCAGCCTTACCACGACCAGGTTGCCCATGTGTGTGGGGACATGCAGCTTTCCATCTGTGCTGAGTCCCCAACAGTGGCTGGGAGTGCCACTCCTGGCTTGCTCTGTGGCCCTTGGGAGTATAGGGAAAAGATGCTCTACAACCTGTATTGTGAGGCCCGGTTGCTTCCTTCTAGAACTTTGCTTTCAGTCCCTTAGCATGGTTTTCCACATCCACATTCCTCCCAGCAGAACATTCATCTGCAGCCTTGCTTTTCTGTTCCCTTCTACCTGTCCCCTGCTCTCTGTTGCTTTTGCTTTTCTTTTTTATTCCTCTTTTCTTCTCTTTCTGCTCAACATACTAGATCAATTAAAGATCCTACACTAACGATGATGAACTGGAGTTTCATTCTCCATGGATCTTAAGGAGTAGTTTTGATCTCCTGAGTAGGGGGGACCAGGTCTGGTAGTAGCAGCCCAGGTGGGTTGGACAAAGGGGCGCACCAGCTTCTTAGCATGTGACAAGCCTGTGAGCTGACACCCCCTTCCCCACCCCCAGCTGGGCTGCATTCATGTTTCCTATCCCCCTGCCTCCCAAGCCGTGCCATGTCTTCCCTGTTCTCGGCCGGCCCACCTTTCTAGTTCCCAGTACAAGCCCTCATGCTCTGTGAGTTGCGGTACCACATCCTCCTGAGTGTGTCTGCTGGTGTTTTCTACATTGCTCTGTTGGCACCCAGGGCAAGGGAGACATGTCTGCCGAAGCCCATGTCAGTCCTCTGGTAGTGTAAGGTGGGCACCTATAGGAGGTCATACTTCTCCAAGCAGAGCATGTGTCCTTCAAGTTTTCTCTTGTCATTAGAAAATAAAACAAGGGGGGCTGGGAATGTGGCCTAGTGGTAGAGTGCTTGCCTAGCATGTATGAAACCCTGGGTTCATTTCCTCAGTACTACATATACAGAAAAAGCCAGAAGTGGCGTTGTGGCTCAAGTGGTAGTGCTAGCCTTGAGCAGAGAGGCTTAGGGACAGTGCCCAGGCCCAGAGTTCAAGCCCCAGGATTGACAAAAGGAAAAAACAAGAAGAGGTTGAGCACCCCCACCCACCCTAGGATTATGCGCACAAAAGAGAAGCATGTGATCTTGCCTCTGGGGCAGGAGGAGAGGGTTTTGTCCCCTGAGCTGAGGACACTCACTGGTCCATGTGCCCTTCATGGCAGGTTTATGATTAAGAGGGCACAAGGAAGAAAACGCTTTGGGATGAAGAATTTCAAGAAGAGATGGTTTCGCCTGACAAACCATGAGTTCACCTACCAGAAAAGCAAAGGTAATGGGCCTCCCATTCTGCCTCACTCAGAGGTTCAAGAGCCCCGTCCAGCTCTGGGGGGAGTTCCACTTTCTGAGGAATGCCAGAAAAGGTGTTTGCCTCCAAGTGCTAGCTCAGGCCAGCTGCAGCCCCAGGGGCAGGGGACAGGCAGGCCCTGTGAGCTGGGCCGCCCAGGGACCTTATTCTCTTCCCTCTACCTTTCCTGAGTGAGGAAGACTGTCTTAGGAAATCAGTTTCCCCATGCACCCAGGAGGCACACGTCCTGGGCCAGTGGTAGTGATGGGGCCCGTGCTGTGGAGAGCCCAGCACACAGGACAGCTTGCGGCCAAGTGCAGCTTCATACCCTCTCTGCGGCAGGAGACCAGCCCCTCTGCAGCATCCCCATTGAGAACATCCTGGCTGTGGAGCGGCTGGAGGAGGAGTCCTTCAGAATGAAAAACGTGAGTATGGCCCTGCTTGTTCTGGGCAACCGTCCTCACACTCCATTCTGCATGGGCTGCGAGCATAGCCCTCCAGCCACCCTGCGTCTCCAAATTTGAATCTCCTTGGTGTCTAGGTGCTGTCCATCCAAGCCTCATACCCTGCCCAGGCCCTAAGCCAGGCCCAAGCACTTGGGGCCTCCCTGGCAGCTTTCTGCAGTCAAGACCCTTCCTTTCTGTCCCCTTGGCTTGAGCTAGCAGGCCCCTCCATGCCCCCAGTATGTGATCTCTGTGTCCTTTCAGGCACATTCCTAAAACAAAGGCATTCTTTTTAGAACCACAGTGCCGTTGCATCGTCCACACCTTCTGACCAGGTGAATGTCCACCCACCCTGCGCAGCTCCCTGCCTTGCAGTCACATGAGCAGGCACAGGCTGCATGGTACTTCTCTGTTCCCAGCTTTTAACTGCCCTGCACCACTCTCTGGGCCTTGTGGCCTCCTGGGCTGTTCAGGGAGGCACCTGGGGCCTGTAGGTGAGGCCCCAGCTATTTCCCGGGGGAGTTGGAGTCTGAGCCCCTCAGCCCCTCAAATCAACTGTAGAAGTCCTCACTCCTGGCTACTCCCTGATTCCTGGGCAGTGTGATCTGTGTCTTTCCCAGGCTCTGGCTTCCACTAGGCCTGCTCTGCTGTGTGCAGCCCAGCCTGCTCCTCCCAATTACTTTACCTCTCTGGCCCCAGGACCTTTGCCTACTCACTCTCTTCTGCCTGGACACCTTCCATCACCTACTTCCCATGTTCTACACACTTAATTTTTAGTTCCCCATATGAGCTTGGCTACAGGACTGTCTTTTTTTTCCCCCTAACCCCATTAGGCTTTTACCCCTACACAGCCACTTGTGCTTTCTGTTCACTTTTGTCTTCCTGCTGTCTGGAAGTTCAAAGGACAAAGGTTCTGATCCACACTGTCCTCAAGACCTAGGACAGTACCTGGCCCTCAGCAACGTTTGTTGCATGAACAACAAATGGCAAAGGCAGTGCATTCCCTAAGAGGCCTTATGAGGAAGTTACACCTGGTATGAGGAAGACTCTGGCTAATCTGGGGGGAAGAAGAGCTGCTGTATGGTGAGAGTATCATGTGCCCGGGCTCTGAGGCTGTGGAGGTGGGCGCTCAGGCCCCAGTGCCTCCTGATGGCTTACACAAGAAGACTCAGACATACGCTATGTTACTAACACCTGTCGCTATCTGTAAGAGCTCAGATGGTGTGATGTCCTCTGGAACATGTTGATGGAGACCTGTGAGGTGTAGGATAGGAAGTTCCCTGGCCATCCTAACCCTGAGACTGCTTTTTACCTCCTCCGTCCCTCTCAGCCCTCAGTTTAAGGGTGCATAAACCCTCGGCACCCATGGCTGCCTCTCCTGTGCTCAGAGCTGCAGAACATCAAGCCAGTGCCAGGCTGTGACCCAGGCCAACCTGGCCTGCATCAGCTTCAGAATTCTGGGAGGCCCCTCTGACGGCATCTGTGATGGCCTGGCACCTGCTGGACTCTAGTCCAGCCGGAGGTCCCTGTGGTCCCCTGAGCCCATCCTGTGTATTCAGATGTTCCAGGTGATCCAGCCCGAGCGTGCATTGTACATTCAGGCCAACAACTGTGTGGAGGCCAAGGACTGGATCGACACCCTTACCAAAGTGAGCCAGTGTAACCAGAAGCGCCTCACTGTCTTCCACCCATCTGCCTACCTGAATGGTCACTGGCTGTGCTGCCGGGCTTCCTCCGACACAGCCCCTGGCTGCACACCCTGCACTGGGTAAGTGTCTCTGCAGTCCCTGTTCACCAGCCACGGTCACCTGAACTGTACACTGAAAGGGAGGTTCAGCCAAGAGCTATATGCATTCTGAATGTAGCCCAGACTCCTGCTATTTGGTAAGTAGTCCCACCTAGGAAACCTTAGGTCAGGCTCTCTCCAAAGCTTTTGCTAGGTTAGCAGGTTCTCCTGGAGCATGGCTGTCCTTGGTGATGGGAGGGAGGAAGGGGCTTGGTGCCAAGTGGGATCCAGGGCAGAGGCCGTTCTTCCAAGGAGAGCCTGGACACATAGCACCGATACCTGGGAGTCCCATCTGCTTACAGACACCTGGTTTCCTCCCTTGCACTGCTTCGATCCTACCCCCCTCAGAGACTGAGGCAGCTCCTATCTCCTGGCCCTGTTGCCAGCTGACATGTTGCAGTCACTGAGATTCTGTCGTTTCTACCAGTCCCAGAAGGTCACCAAGTACCCAAGCCTCACTGGATACCCTGGGGTTTGGGGTGCCCTTGTTAGACCTCATGTGACTGTGTACATGACAGCAGTGGTAACGCCCTCGTGTGTGTCAACAGTCATCCATCTCTCAGGCTCTGTCACAAGCCTGAGGAGGAGCCACTTTTGTACCCAGCTTCTTTGGCACAGAAGCCAAAGCTTAAGAGAAGCTGCCTGTCAAGCTAAGAGAGGATCAAGGGCTCCTCTATCAAACTGGCACAGAAGCTGGAGCCCATGGCCTCCTGTCCCCTGGGACAGCCAGCCTGTCAGTGACCTATGCCTGAGGATGATTCCAGTCATGGCTGATGCTGTCACTTGAGTCACTCCTCCTTTTCTGGCTTTTTGCTAGTTAATTACAGATTACTCTGCCTGGGCTGGCTTGGAACCATGAATAGCTAAGATTGTAGGAATGAGCCCACTGGCATTCAACTTGGGGTGAGGTCTTAATTAAGGTCTCTCTACTTTCTCTCTTCAGTGATTCTCTTTTAAACAACATAATTAAAAGCTTAAGCAACTGTTTTTATCTTTCTGTTCCTGCTGTATTTGGACAGTGGCCTCCCTGCAAACATCCAGCTGGACATTGACGGGGACCGAGAGACAGAACGTATCTATTCCCTCTTCAACCTGTACATGAGCAAGCTGGAAAAGATGCAGGGTGAGTGCAGGCCAGACCCTGCACCCGGGAGCTGCAGCCATGGCTTCTGAAAAGGTCCTGGGATGTAGAATAGTAGAGACACTGCCCAGAGCCTTGGGGCCCTGTAGCCCCTGCCCGAGTCTGGTATACCACTGAAGGGAAGTTTCACACAGGCCATCAACTGGGAAAAAAGCAGTTTGACAACATGTTATTATATTGATGTTTTAGGTGGAATGTAACTTTCATTCTCTGAGCTGCCAAATTCTTTCGAAGACTCTTTCTTAATAACTTTTATACTACAGGCAGGATTTTCTTGTTTCATAGAGAGATGTGTGAGTGTACATGTGTAGATATGTGTGGGTATGGCTATGCGTGGGGGGTTGTCCACACATGTATATACATGTATGTGGGCATCTTGTGGATGCGTGTATGTGGGAGGGGTACACAAATGAGTAAGGTGGACATGTATGTATTTCATGTGCATACTTGCAGGTATATGTATATGTTTAAGCACATGCCTGGGGTACTTATGTGTGGATGTACACATGATTCGTAATGTTCTATTGTTCGTGAATGTGCATTTTGTTGGAGTAGATATGAGTGAGCAGGTGTGTAACTATATATGTATATGTATATGTCATTGAGCATGCTTTGTATGGTGCATGTGTGAGTATATGTATGTATACGCATGGACATGTGTGTGTGTGGACACTTGTGTGGTTGTAGGCCTGTGTTGAACATGAATTATGTGAGTGGTCATTGTGTGAGTATAAGTGTGGAAATTTGTGTACATATATAGGAGGCACATGGGTGCATGGGGCACTTTTATGAATGTATGTCATGTGTGTGTATATATATATATATATACATGCATATATGTACATATACATACATATATGCATGTATATATATACACCTGTGTGAGTGGGCGTGTGTGAGTGTGTTCTGTGAGTATATGTGAGCATGTAGGCAAATGTGAGTATGCACAGGGATAGACACATGAGCATTATGTGGGCACATATGTTCATGTATGGCCACGGGTAAGTATAAACAGGTACACATGTGTATCATGTCACTGTGTGTCTACATTGTGAGAATGCATGTGAACATGTGATGGTGAGTGTGTTGTGTCTGCGTGTGCATATGGACAAATGCATTCGTGTGTGCCGCCTAACTACAATACCTGGGGAGTTAAGATTTCAGTATGTGTATTTGGGGTGAAATGTTCCATTTACAGCATGTTCAGAATTGCAAGGCCTGGGTTCTGGAGCCTAGGTGCATGATGGGCCCCATGAGCAGCTCCTGGCAGTGTTTGGGAGCAGGTGGCAGCTGCTGAGATGCCTGGGGACTGGCAGGGGGACGGGGGGGGGGGGGGGAGCTTTGGTCAGGTGTTGAGGGACAGGTTGTGGGAGCTCCTGGCATGCTGAATGGGCTGCGTGAGGGGCAAGAGACCACAGCACAGCCTTCCCCAGCAGTGATGTCCTCCAGAGTTGGCTGGGGTAAGGATATAGGTGTGAAACTACTAGGTTATCTGTCTGACCTTCTGTCCCCAGAGCCAGTGTGTCCTGGCCATGAACATACCCAAGGGTAGGTGGGTAAGAGTGCCAATTTTGCCCTTTGTAGGATAGATGATTGTCCCACTTGGGCTCCCATTTGGACTGGGGCCTTCGAGCTAGCCCAGCCTAACATGTAAGTGTAGAGTCCTCTCTCCTGGTTCTAGACAGATGCATGAGGCACCTTTGAGACGTGTAGCTGGGGGAAGGGCTGCGGCTTGGGCCATTAGGCCCTCAGGAGGTTGGTTGGCAGGGCCCTGGCTGCCCGCCTCCCTGAGGCACTCCCAGGGTCCGTTAGGGCAGAACTTGCCCATGGAGTGGCTTCTGTTTCTGTCTGCAGCCGTTTCAGGAAAGGGCCGATGTGGAGAGTGCTGCGGGTGAGCTGGACAGATGACCAAAGTCAGGGCTGAGGCACTGGAGCCTGGGCCACTCCCCACACTGACCCTTACCTTGTGCTGCAGAGGCCTGTGGGAGCAAGTCTGTGTATGACGGCCCAGAGCAGGAGGAGTACTCCACCTTCATCATCGATGACCCCCAGGAGACCTACAAGACGCTGAAGCAGGTCATTGCCGGGGTGGGAACCCTGGAACAGGAGCATGCCCAGTACCGGAGGGATAAGTTCAAGAAGACGAGATATGGCAGCCAGTGAGTGCTGTGAAGCCAAGGGCTGTGGGAGCAGGGTGTGATGTGGGCAATTCCCCCAGGGCCAGGCCCCCCCAGGCCTCCCTCCCTGTGTGGCCACCGTCCTGCAGAGGAGGGTGCCAGTGGAGCCCAGCTGGAGGCCTGATCGTGCTGTGTGACCACCAAGGTTAGGCCTCACTCTCCCCTTTAGGACAAGCGGCTCACTGGCCAGGTCCAGGGAAGTGGTCCCTCTCCAATGTTTCTGGACTTCCAGCATCCGTGGTGGCTCAGAGCCATGCCCTGCCTGCTTTGGTGTCACATGCTCCTTGCTGTTTTCCTCAGGCTACCCAAGGTGCCAACAGCAAGGCCAGCTCTGGACTGGCGGCACACTTCCTATGAGAAAGAAATGCGGGGTGTGCAAAGATTGAGGCTCGAGCCAGGTGGGGCCTTCCCAGCCACTACCACCTCTAGACTGTGGCCTCAGGCAGGCCAGCCTACACAGGGGGAAGAATGCGGGAAAATTAAGGTGGATTTCTACAAAGAAACTAGAACAGCCTTGGTACCAAGTTAGAGGGTGGCGGGGCCTTGGCCTCATCTAGCAGGTGCCCAGGACCACCATGACAGAGCTGTGGCACAGCCTGAGAAAGATGAAGGCTCACATGTCCACTACATCTGCCCACGGAAGGGTGTGGAGAGGCCTTCATCCCAACTGTACCAGGTCACTCCTAGGACCGACCCTAGACCCACCTGTCCCTGCTCCTGACCACCACAGCAGCACAGCAGGTCCCTTTGGACTGCCTCTAACTGGGGAACCTAGATTCCTTGTAAAAACCTTGCATTGTGATATTAAACACTTGTCAGCTTTATAGTCCCAAACCAGCAGTTGGGTGCTGTGACTCACCAGCTGCTGCCCTCAGTGCAGAGCCTCAGCAGCACACAGGAGGACAGAACCATGCCCTCTGGGAGTGTGCACACTGTCAATGTTGTATGGTCCCTGTAGCACACAGGCACAACCCATATACATGTGTACATAGCCTACACATTTGCATGTGTAAGTATTTCAATATATGCACACACTATGCATGGCTGCAACACATGGGTTGCAGTTTATATACATTTATATGTGTGTGCATTACGTGCATGTATGTGCACACACAGTGCAACATGCCATGTGTAATTGTGTGCATGAGAGATTACAGTTGTAGCAGATACTTCCATAGAAGGCTTTGTGCTTAGTTCTTTTGTAAAAAATTACCTGTTTTCCATAGTTATCACACACTTACAAGTAAGTAAGAATGCCCTTTGAAGCACAAGTGGACACTTCAGGTGTTGCGTGACACTTGCACTCCCTTGCTTTTCCAGGGAGCACCCCATTGGAGACAAGAGCTTCCAGAACTACATCAGGCAACAGTCCGAGGTCTCCACCCATTCCATTTAAAGTCTCTGGTGCCACCAGATGCTTCAGGAAACCCACGGCACTGGGAGCAGGCCCCAGCGGGCCATCTGTGAGCCGGGCAAACCCTTCCCCCACAAGAGCCCTTGCTGAGGCCTACACCTTACTTACTTCACCCATCTGCCAGAGGCAGGCCATATGAGCCATTTGGGAACATGCGGTCATTTATCTTCTTACTCACTTTGGCTTCATGGGGATCCGGAGATCCATGGACTGATGGGGCGGCGTGGGCTTTCGAGTAACCCCGCCTTGCCCTTCCTTGGGTAACAGAGCCGGCCCAGTCACAGCCCTGTGCGTTCTGCAGTGTGTGCACTTCTGTTCCCTGCTGTTGCCCTTTGGCCTGGCCTGCACCTATGTGGCCTTCCGTCCCTCACCCTGTTTCACTGTATTTGGAACCTCAAGAGCAGTATTTTTCAAGCCTGCTGTCTCAACTGCCCTGAGCAGGTAGCCTCTCCATTCGGCTTGTGTTGGTTTTGTTCTTGGCTGAAGGGTCAGTTTTATGGCATGGATACACAGAATGGCAGAGAAATTCAAATTTGGTCTTCAGGGAAATGAAGCCCTTTCTGCAGAGTCCCTAGCTGGGAGAGCAGGTCTAGTTATCTCTAGGTGACCATTAACCCCCCAGCTGGAGCACACGGTGTCTTTAAAACTAGAATCTAGATGTTAAGCTACTAGGATGGAAATTTGGGGAGGACTTTTTAACTAGAAATGTTCATTTTTCAGGCTGTTTTTTGTAATGTTTTTAAAGGACCGTTTTTAACTAGCTCTTTAATGTACTCATGAAAGGAGATGCTGCAGAGAACAAATACAAAGGGAATGGTGTGTCTCACCAGCAGACCGGCTGCAGTCCTCAGAAGGAGGGACCTGGGTTTGAGGCTGTGTCCACCTACACCTCAGCCCCAGGAGGCCGGGCAGGGCGACGGCTGGGTCACTTTTTGTTGGGGGGAGGAGGGTCCTAAAAGGGGCAAGCAGACCACTTCAGCTGAGTCACACACTGCTTCTGGAACCTCATCCTACACGGTCTCCCCGCGGGGCAGAGCCTGAAGGCACTCGGAAGACACTCCACTGGTCCTGGTACCCGTGTCTCTGCTCCTATTTGGACTACAGTCCAGACTTATAGTCTGGAGATGGCATATAGTAACAGTACTTGTCATCACTGCGGAAGTGGAAGTGCGAAAAACACACTTTTGGATACACAGCTATTTGCTGCACTGAGCTGCAATTTTTAACATGGATTTGTAACTTAATGTCTCTGTTTATAAAATACTAATGATTTGCGATGTATTTTACTGGCCAATTAAAACAGATGTTTTATTCTTTGTGAGGGCTGGATTGTTTTCTAGAGGGGTGTGCTTGGAATTACACAGGAGGGGCTGGGGGTGTCCCAGTACAGGAGGGCACACGTAGGAATATGGGTGGCTGTATTTTGATAACTAATGACCTCTTACAGGTGACATTATCTCTGGTGACAGCATCTCTCTGATGTGGGTGATGTCACTCTGACGTTTCTTTAGTGTTTTTCATAGTGTCTTCCATTTGGTTTACACTTTTTTTTTCTTTTTTAAATCCATCTAGAGCTACCCTCAGTAGGAGGAAAGCCTGGGGTTTGATTTTAACACCAAAGTAAGCATTTCTAGGAGCATACCAAGGGAAAGTCTCAGGCACACAAACTGTACCCAATAAGATGAATCTGGAGTGGGCCCCTCACTAGCCTCCATCACAGAAGGGCAGGGAGCAGGTCAGGGAAGGTTATACCCACCTGGTCTATGGTTCAAATGAAGAGGTGAGTAGCAGATGGCTGCTCTGCCCACGGATACCTGTCCTGAGCCGCTCAAGGCACTTAGACCCAAGCAGCCGTGAAAGCTCTGGCAGCCCCAGGGCCAGAGGATTCATTGGAGCAAAAGAAGTTGGCACTGAGCAGAGGGGAGCAGGCCTAGTTAACGTTCGACTCACTGTCTCAGGCCTAGTTAACACTCAAGTCACACTGAAGCATGCATAGACAGCATTGAGATCACACCACAGAGGGTAAGTTCACCAGGATACATTGTAGCATGCCGATTTAATACCTAGCTCACAATGAAGCATAACAAGTTAATACTCAACTTAGACTGCAGCATACAGGGGAGTGGGCCTAGTTACACTGAAATCTCACTGGAGCATGCCTGGTTAACTCCGCTCACATTTTAGCAGGCCTAGTTAACACTGAGTTCACAAGGGAGCAGGGCACATGGGAAGGAACTGGGAGCCTGGTGAGCCCAGCCCATGGAGGTAGGAGGCACACAGGCAAAAAGGGCAACACTAGGGAATGCAGACCTCCAGTGAGCAGTCAGTGGTGAGTGATGCATCCTCTTGTTCTACACACAGCCTGTTTGTCTTCGAACCGAGGAAGCTGTCTCCACACACCACCTCTGGCTTTCGTTCTGGGCTCCCACCTTCAGTACGTCTGGATGTGGGTCGGGGTTGCCACCCAACACTGCTGGCTGGGTACTTTAGCCAGCCCCTGCCTAGATGCTAGAGCCACTCCAAGGAAACAACCAGAAAGGAGAGAAGGCTATGTCTGGGGCCATCCTGCCTCTCTGTGAGTGTTCTTGAGTCCACTCAGGACAAACTGCTGTCAGGAAATGAGACACACACACACACACACCAGTAGGTACCCTGAAGGGACAGAACAGCCCTCTGCACTCTGAAATAAACCTCTTTGGTAAAAAGGCTTTTTTTAGCAAAGGCACTGGAAAAACCAGCAGGCATCTGGAGAGTTCTCACCTGCCTCTGTCCTTTCCAGCAGAGGAATTTCACACGCACACACACACACACACCGACCACACACACACACACACACACCGACCACCACCCTGCCTGTTCAGGAGAAGAATGGCCTTGTCACTGAGGATGGACATACACTACCCCAGCCCCATACACACACCTGTTGTGCAACCATCCAAAGCTTTCCTCCACCTGGTAGACAAGCATTTATTTTGTCACTTTGAGCCACATTCCTTATGAGGCTTCTGTGCCTAAGAAAAACTAAATTTGTATCAACTTTCGCCTGCTGTTTAGGTCAGTTTAGCTCTCTCCCCAACCAAAACCCTAGAGGGTAAAGGTAGAATTCAGAGCAGTAGATGGGAATATTCTGTTAGGAGTTAAATTGTACCCCAGATCATACGCTGTAGTCCTTCCATCACAGAAGGTAACTGCTGGGGGTAAGGGAGAGGCTTTAAGGTGGTATGAAGCAAACGAGATCGTTAGGGGGGCCTGACTCCCTGTGGCCAGTGTCCACAAGATTAGGCCCAGATGCCAGGGTGACCATGCAAGGACATAGGGAAGATGTTTTCTACATGCTGAGCGGCCAAGAGAGGAGCTGACCCCCGAGACACCCCGGGTGTAGACCAGCCAGCTGTGGTCTTCCATGGACTGGTTCTCATGGCTGGACAACGCACATCTTCCCAAAAGGCTTCCTCCAGAACCGCCCCCCCCCCCCCCGGGTTTGTTTTGTCCCTGCACAGTGCTAGATTAGGTTCAGAGTCTGATGGCTGCCTCCCTCATTTGTTTTTTCTGAGTTTTATCCCTAGCACTAATTCCTTCAAGAATGAAGGTACAGTGCAGAGCTTCTGGGTAGGAACACAGTCGTGAGGCTGTTTCTGATGGAAAGCCCCAGCGTGGACTTGGCCTGGGAACCTTTGTCTAGTGGAGAAACCAGTAAGTGTGGGGAAGTAGAAGAGAAACTCCCAAGTAGAAGAGACTCCAACCCTTGAGCTGCAGGGGCCTCGGGGCTGCCAGCCTTTGACCCTCAAGCCTGAGGTGACATCATAGCTGTGCCGTGGCAACGGAGGCCTGGAGCACATTCTAGAAGAGACAAGGTGAGGAGAGGCTGGCCGCGATGCCCTTGGTCTGAGGTGGTACCCTGGCAGTGCCTTCCTCCACGTGGGGTCAGGATGGAGAAGGATACCACCACGCACAGGAGGCACCGGCCTGGCCCCGGGGCCCTGCCCCCAGGAATGGTCCCCGGACATCTCAAGGCAGCCAGCGATGGGGCAGAGCTCCACAGAAGCAGGAGCATGGGTGGCCTGCACCAGAAGGGGGACCCTCCAAGCCACGTCAGGAAGCTGCGCAGAGAGCCAGGTAGGGGACTGATACTTGGAGAGCCGGGAGGGCAGGCAGAAGGCCCAGCCCTGCCTCAGGGAGGGACAGAGCCCGTGGGCACTGCATCCCAGTGGAGAGTAGGTGGGTAGCTACTGATTCCAGGAATGCTTGAGCCGTAGCCCTGCCTGCAGTCCTTACAACCCCACTCCTTACCAGATGTACTTATGAAGGGGCAGACCTGGAAGATCAGCCTGGGGACCGCTCAGGAGTTTTAGGACACATCCACATGTGTGCACACACAAGCTGGTTGCTTCTTGCTGCTTGGAAGGGGCTTACATAAGGCTGAGACTGAACTGCAACTTGCCTTTTCTTTTTGGAGCTCTCCTTTGAGAGCTACCAAGGTCTAAAGCTACTTTGTAGAGTAGTGAAAGTCCCCTAACGGCCCCAGCAAACAACTTGGGCCTCCTGTGTTCTCTGTGGGCTAGAAGGTACCACCCGCCAGGGGTCCACAAGCGAGTCCAACACTACAGTCAGCAGATAGATCAGCAGCGGGTCACGTGGGAAAGGGGACAAATGCACAGCCCAGGTGAAGTGTGGAGTGTGAGATGTGCTTCTCCACAAGCGGTAGACTGGAGAGCAGGCGAGTGCTGACCATGTCCCAGGCTGACAGAAGGTCTGGCCAGTTCTCACAGGAAGGCTCCTTTCCTGCTCAGGCTCCTCCATTTAAACCATGAAAGCCTCGTTGAAAGCTCTGGAACCCCCAGGTTCGATTTGAATGCCAGGGCTGCCACAGGTAGCAGGTGATACCAGTAGTTCTAGACTCAGATCTGGCCCAGGCAGCAGCAGGGGCACAGGAGAGGCTCTGAGTTCTGGCCTGGGAGAACCCCCAGAGATCCCCACAGATCCTGGAGTCACCTGTCTCTTCAGAGCTCTTGGGCTGAATCACAGCTGCTGTGCTCTGAGCAGGCAGAAGCAGCACCCTGAGGAGCCACGGGACTAGAGAGCCCGCTGTCTCCCAGGATTACCTTTACCTTCGTGTCCTGTGCTGCTTGCTGGGCATGCAGGATGCCCTCACCCTTGGGCAGTTGGTTCAGGTTTCCTCCTGCCCCCTAGGACAAGAGGACTGTGAGATGCTCCTCAGGGAGCCATCCCCTCTGTCTGTGTATGGAGAAGGATCGGGAAGGTGTCCCTTTTCCCCACACCCTGCTCTGCTTCTGGGTCAGCTGTGATGGACCGAGGGCATTTGTTACCTTGGGGTCTTGGACACACTATTAGATGCAGTGGATAGCTCATCTGAATTCTACAGAGAGAATGAAGAGCTAGGGGTGGGTCTGTGCTGCTGGCTGCGTGGCTCTAGCCTGCGTGTGAAAGGTGATGGACCTGCAAAAACAAAGGTGCATGGGCTAAGGGTACCAAGTGGCTGAGGGAAGAAACCCCTCTGCTGCTCCCACCTCCTTGAGGCCTGCTGTAGGCCACCTGGGTGGCTGCAGGGCCCTGCAGTGCACTAGGGAGTGGTGAGTGGTATAGCTCAGAGTAAGTGTGGGGGCTGAACTGGCACGGCCTGGGGTGCCGATGGGACTGACCAGCTGTGTTTGCCTCTCAGAGTCTGAAGACCTGGGGAAGGACCCAAGAAGTGGAGTAGAGGACATCATCTGGTAAGCAGGAGCGGTGGCTCAACACAGACAGACAAGGGAGCAGAGCCCCTGAGGAAGGTGCCTGAGGACCCTGGGGGAGACTTGTTAGAGAAACAGAGGCCCCCTGGCTGCATCTCAGGACACGCCCTCTCTCAGGCAACCCCATCCGTCCAGTGTAGGCCTCATCCCTAGCTAGACCAGGCCGAGTTGCCATGCTGATATAACCAGTGACAGGTTAGAAGGAAGAGCAGCCCCAGATGGGAGCCACCTACTTACCCTGCCACCAAGAAGCTAGAAACCAGATACTAGAATCCCATTCACCCCAATCACAGATAAGACAGGGCCACAGCCCTCACAAGTGGTCCTTCTTGAGTGTCTGAGCCATGAAGCACCACCAGAGATGCTGTTGGCTGCTGTACTAGGTGCCCGCACATCATGTGAGCATCCTCCCTGGCTGGCCAAGGGAAGAGGTATCTCTCCACCTCCACCAAGTCAGAAGTCACACCCCTGTTGCTGGGTGGGGAAGTCCCGCCTTTCCCACCCCCCACGTTCCTCTGGTCTTGGCCTTACCAATGAAGCATGTGTGCATGCGCGCAAGCGCTCGCGCAGAGAATAATCACTCAGACACAGGCCTGCTCCAGTCTGCTCCCTCCAGGGCCAGGAGTCTCCATGTGGAGAGCTACACAGCTGCTGGTGAGCCGCCTGTCTTTGCTTACCATATAGGCAGTTGAGCAATAAGCCCCAGTGAACCATTATGTTGTTGGCAGTACAAAAATGGGGAGCTCAGGATGTCTGTGGCCAAGATGGGTCATCAGAGGGAGCTAGGAAGACCAGGCTATTCTATTCCCAGAGGGTCCTTCTCTATCTCCACAACAGCCTCAGGTTCATCCACTCCCCAAAACACTAAGGAAGGAGCCCAAGATGGAGATGGAGAGCAGTTGTTAGCCTGAAGCTGTCTGTCATCTGCTCCAAGTCTCTCCTCTGTCTGTGTCATCTGCTCCAGCCCATTCCTCTGTCTGTGTCATCTGCTCCAAGTCTCTCCTCTGTCTGTGCCATCTGCTCCAAACCACTCCTTCTATATTTCCCCCACAGCCAGGCAAGCCTAGAGGAAGACAAGAAAGAAAAAAGTCTAGATACACGGGGAAAGCTGGAGCCGGACCATAAGAGTGGGAAAATAGAGCCAGAGAGTGAGAAGAGTGATTCTGAAGTCAGCGCCAAGGAGGAGCAGGATGGAGAGTTCAAGGGAAGACGCACCCCAGAGGCTGAGGTCAGGCCCACCCTCAGCTCTGAATTCTGTCCTCCTGCACGGGTCCCCTCTGCTCACCTGTGGGTATCTTCTTTGACTTAAAGGAGCAAGATTCAGAGTCTGGGAGGCAGAGCAGCCTTCTGGAAAAGGAAGCAAGAGCTGCTTTCTCTAGTAGCAGGAGGAAGATGCATAGGACTGCTAAGCAGGCCTCTCTCAGACAGTCAGGGTGTCATCTGAGCAGGCACCATCCTATGAAGCTGGATACCCCAGAGCAGCTCACCTGTGTGCTGGCCACAGATGCCTCACACCAGCACCATGATAGGAGTTCCCACAGCATCTCACAAGGGAATGTGGCTCTGACTCTTCCTCTCAGACAGTATACCGGGTGGAGACAGCTGGGCATACTGTTCACCAGTGCTTACAACATGGGGCCCTTGTGGTTCTGGGTCAGTGATGATGCCCAGATGGAAACCACAGGGAAGCCCACAACATGCTGCCAAGCCTGTCCCAAGCCAGCATGGGTCTCCACCACCTTGGTGCCAAGTGGCTTCAGGAAGGTGTGTAGAGACAGAATCTTAAGTGCTTTCCTGTGGAGCAGGCCCGAGGAGATGAGGCTCCTTCTGGTCTCAGCATTGCCTTGTCTCCTGGAGGCCTTGCACTCAGAAGTTGATGGTGAAGACTGGTCTCAGGGATACTCTGCTTCCAGTGAATAGGAATAGGGAGGAATGGGAAGGCTGTGTTTTTCTCTTGCTCTTCTCCAGAGTGGACCCCATGGATACCTCCTGCATGGACTTTTCACCAGTCTTCCTGTTCCCCACTCCTCCTTCCTGCCCCCCTACTAGCACTAGCACCTGGTGGGCCCCTTGGTAGCTGCTAGAACCTGGCTTTCCACAGGCCACGGGTCGACAGGCCCTCCCGAGACATCTTTTCCTCCTTCTCACTCACATGTCTTTGTTTCCACCCACAGAAACCATCAGTGTTTGTGGAGATTGATCTGGAAGACCATGTCGAGGAGGTACGGACAAAACCCCAGAGAAAAAAGTCAGATCACCGCACTGTCTGGGCTGGGCCAGAGGCGGAGCTGGGACCCGGGCCCAGAAGCTCCAGGGTAACCAAGGGGTCGAGGGCTGGCCTCAGGGCCTCACCTCCCTTTACACAGGCAGGTGCATCCTGGCAGAGACGTCATGCCAGCCTGGGTCTCTGTGGGATCGTGCTGGGATGGAGGACAAAGTACACTGGGTTACTGGAGAGCAGACTTTGACAGAGGTGGAGCTGTCAGCGCCATCAGTAACTGCTTACAAACTTGTGTACTGCCCCTGCCTGGCTGTTTCCCTGCAGAATGGAGCTCACAGTACCCATAGCCCAGGGTTATTGCATAGACTTCTCAGAACACTGCTCTGTGCCCAGAAAGCCTTAGTGTTACGTATCACCATCATCACTATCATCACTACCATCAGCATCACCATTACCATAATCTCCACCATGACCAGAACTGCCATCACATCACATCATCACCACGCCATTGATATCACCATCCTCGCTGCCCTCATTGCTACTTCTAGCAGCAGCAGCACAAGCACAGTACCACAACCATCCCCATCACAATGGCTATCCTCACAGCACTACCACCATCACTACCATCATGACTATCTAAAAATAAGGCTGACTGTGCATCTGTCTGGACCCGTCCAGCATAGTTAGCTGTGAGCTTCCTCTGTGAACAACCACAGCCCTGCAAACCTCTTGACCTGATCTATGGGTGATTTTAAGCTCTCACCCAAGGGCTGGTTATTTTTCAGATTATACCTTTTATTCAAGTTTGCCCTCAGACCAGACCCTTGAAAAGACATACTAAGTTTCCCTAGGCCTTACTCAGGATGGCTCTGAGTTCTTAGGACCCCAGGACATCAGCCAGTGGCAGAGTTGGAGGCCTACACAAATGTTAGTTCCTCTCAGAGTACCCAGTGAGGGTACCCTCATGCTCAGCAGAGCCTATGTGGTGGGGGATGCCCGGGACCAAATGAAGTCCATACCTCATCTGTGTCTCCACCTGTTACCTGGGCAGATCGCACAGATTGGCACCTTCATCCCCCTGAACCTCTCCTGCCCCTCCCAACAGGAGCTCATCTGTGGCGTAGCAGAAGAGAAGCGGCCTGAAGTGGACACAGGGGACTTGTCGGAGGATGAGTAAGTGATGCTGAGCTTCCACTGGTCCCTGGGTGTGGGCAGAGACCAAGCTTGGATGGGGGCTGAAGGGCTGGGGGCAGAGGGGAAGCAGAGCTTCTGTGGGTTCCAGGGACATTCTCCAGGGGCCCCATACCATTCCATCTCCCCACATCCTCAGCCAGCAAATGACCAGACGGGGAAGGAGACAGAGAATGAGCCAAGGGGACTGTGTGTGTGGTACTTGCATCTTTAGTTTGGGATTTTAGCTGCAGCCCAGAGGCTGTGGAAGGCAGGCCTGGTGCCCAGGCCCTCTGGAGCAGGCCTCAGATTTGAAGGTAGGAGAATATGTTGGTGCTGAACACCCACACCCCTTTGAAGCAAACCCTGATGTACTAGCAATACCCCAAGACTTCCTGAGGACAAGGGCCTTGGCCACAAAGAAAGGCCCATGGATAGGGTTTGTTTCATTTCAAACAATATACATACAAAGGAGTAAATTGCAATTATCCAAATGAGTAGCTGAGAGCTAATAGCTATATTAGTAGTTTGTCTTATACATTTTTGCAGAAGAAAACTTGCCCTATTGGGTTTGCAAAACTGATACATAATCTTGAGGGAACTCAAACTGTAGGAAGTACCACAACAAAGGGAGTGTTTGAGAATCACCCCCAAATCCACTTATTAGAAACAAATGGGGTGCATTCTCCTCCATGTCTGAAATGCCTTCTAGGTGTCGGGATGCCCCGGGTGCTGGTGCCCCGGGAGGGTTGGCATTCTGCTCACTATTGAGACATTATTACTGTTTTTATTACCTTGCTTCAGACTTTTGTATGATCATTGAGCAAGTCAGTGGGGAAACTCAGTTCCATCTTCACTCAGAAGGCCTCTGTCTCTGTGGCCTCCTGCACATGACCAGGTCACATCAGCTTTTACCGGATATTAAGACTGTCTCCAGATCAAGACCTGATTGGCAGGCCTCTTGCAAATAAGCATGTTTCACATTGTTTCTTGGCTGTATTTGGCCACAGGGCGTACAGCTTGGGCAGCTTGCCTTCTACTGCAGAGGCTAGACAAGCAGATATTCGGTATTGGCCTGGAATTTGCTCAGGGCTTGCTCCTGCAAGGAGCTGTCCGGTGTGGTGGGGCAGGAGATGTCCTTGACCCCTGAAGGCACCTGGATGGTCTGTGCCTGGACAGACGGGACTGGTTCATTGCTCTACCCTGACCACCATGTGCTCTGTTGTCTTCAACTTTACCAGCTAGGCCTGCTCAGATGGTAGGCACTGCAGCTATGTGCCAATGGTCCGTTGCTGCCCGCTCAGGCGGGTTCTGCCCCGAGCTAGGGTGAGCACTGTGAAGACAACCATGAGCCACCACTCAGAGTGGTCTAGCATGGGCCTACCATGTTTCCAGTGGTTCACCACCTGCACTTGAGGCTCTAGGGCTTCAGGAATGGGCTTGCTTCGTTGGTTGCTAGTGTTTCCAGGGTTTCTCCTGGCCAGAGAACAAGGACAAAGGACAAGAGAAGTCTGGTTGACTCTGGAGAAATCTACAACCCCTAGGCTCTCTGTGGGCAAGCCTCACGCTCTGGGGCTGGAGTAGGTTTGGCAGAAGTAGGAGAAGCCCTGGTGGAGGGTGCCCTGGGGTGCTGGTGAGATCCCTGGAATGACGCCCAGGCAGCCTTACTCACCCCTGCACTCTTGGCCTCCAGAACAAGGACCAGCTGGGTGTGCTGCATCCCATACCCCATGAGGAGGAGGGCGCGAGACAGCACAGCAGCCCCGGAGAAGGTACTCAGCATCTAGAGGGGGGCCAGAGAAGGCAGGGGTGGGGCATAGGGGCAGGGCACAGGGTTGGCCAGGCCCTGTTCTTTCCTAAAAGCCCTCTGCCTGGGATCCCAGGTTCCCATGTCCCATGGAAAAGGCCCAGAGGTAGAGGGAACAGGGCAGATGGTGGTGTGACACACACACACACACACACACACAGAGCCACACACACAGCCACACAACTCACATAGAACCCACACAACTGTACTTACGGGTATGCATACATGATCTCATGTATGTCCACAATTATGTGTGGACACATGAGTACAGCAATATGTGTGTGCATGTGTGAACATGTACATGTTGGCATGTGCATAGCGACAGGTTCAAATACACAGCTCTCATGCATTGCCACAATTATACAGTCCATACACACATGCATGCAGGTGATGAGACCCTCGGGACTTAGAAGCCACAGAGGCCTTGCATGTCTGCATGTCACTGTTCCCCTGGGTGCTCATGGAGTGAGGACACATGCTCTGAGTTAGTCTTTCCTGCAGCTTTGGGAGGGAGCACTTCTGCACATTCAGTGCACACTCCCAGCAGGTCCCAGCTGGTCCAACAATGCCACCTGGTGGTCAGGATTACCCAAAGCTCTCTTCAGTCCTAGGAATAGACCATCCAGGACGTCGGTGGCTGGAGCTTCGTGGTCACCATCACAGAACTTCAACTCTTCAGCGAATTATTCACTAGAGGACAAGCTAGAATGTGACACGTGTTTGCTGAGCCATCAATGACCATGCCCCGGGCTGCAGCTGGGGCTCAGGGCAGCCAACGACTCCACTGTGCATCCCTCCGAGCCCTGAGGGATGCAGACTCTCATCTGGGCACCCCTGTCCTCAGACGGTGCTTGGTGGTGAGGGGCCCCCAAAGCACTTTCCCGCATGAACCCCACAGAACAAAAAGCAAAAAAAACCACAAAAAACACTTTACATGTGGATACCTGAGGTTCCAGGGTGGGTGTGGGTTGGAGGGCCCAGAGCCAAAGACAGCCCTGGAGCTGAAGGCCTTGAGATGTACGTGGTTGTTAGGAGGCATGTTGGGCACAAGGACAGTCTATGGCTCTTGTGGGATGACAGAATGGGACCAATGCCTGTATAGGGAAAGACCTTGGCCTCAACTGGGGAGGACAACAGGAAGAGATGACCCCAAGATGACCTGCAGGGACATTTCAGGGTCTGTCTGCTGTGCAAGCTTTGTGACCCATCTTTGGGATTCAGTGAATGTCACAGCTACATGGAGTTCTGACAAAAAGGACCTGGAATGTGGTGCTTGGTGGGGTGAGCAGTCATGTGCAGGGGGTGGGAGGCTGGCCTACAGTGAACCCCTAGGTTCAGCCAAACTGTTTGGTTCTAGCAAAGTTTGAGGTGTCAGTTGGGCTCCCTACTTCACAGAAGAGGAAACTGAAGTGCCCAGGCAGGAAGCAGGGACTATTAGACCCAAGCAGATATTTTCTTTCTCCTGGGAGTGGAAGGGTATCTCTGAGATCTGGTGGCCTCCACTAGACTGAGACCACTGAGTCTTGAGGCCAGACATAGCACCAGGCTGTGTGAGATCGGAAAGGCCTCTCCTGCCTCACCTCTGAGCAAGCACTTGGGATGTTGGGTTGTTAGCCCAAGCCAGGTGTACATGAGGCCTTGACAGAGACAGAGCTTAGGCTCTGAGTTCAAGTTCCAGGACTGGCAAAAAAAGAAAACAAAAAAGGTGTTCAGGGACTAGGGAAGTTCTGGAGGTCAGCAGAAACTTGCAGGACAGGCCCTGGCATGCCCAGGATTTGCCTAGAATCTTCCAGGCCACCTCCTTCTGAATCTGAGGACTGAGGGGTAGGGAACCCACATGCGGCTATCTGAGTTTGCTGCCTGAGATGGAAACCCTCGGACTCCAGGGAGCTGCTTGGGCCTCAGCCTTGGAAGGACAGGTGGAATGCACTGGGGCATCCTAGAACCTGGATCCTGCCAGGCTGGAGTCAGCTGCTGTGGGGCTGGGCTCTTGTCTGTCAGACAGAGCTCTGCAGAGTATGAGTCTTGAGGCTCTGCTCTACTTGTCAGCATGGTTTCCTAAGGAGAATGTGGTCCTCCCAGTTCCCGGGCTGGGGACAGGAGAGGACCTTTTCATCATAAAATGCAAACCAGTAACCAGCACAGACCCATGAATGTAGCCAGGAACAGCCCCAACCTTGCCTAAACCCCAGAGACCCCTGGAAAGGCTAGTCAGAGCGTGTACAGCCAAGGACACAGGCTGATGCTGGACCTGCTGAGGAGAATGAACAATGGGACTGCCAGCTCTTGACACCCGGGGCCTCCACCAGAGCCTCACCAGCCTTAGCCGAGCTGGTGGAGAGCCGACCAGGTTTCCACACAGCCTGCTGTCACCACAGACCCAGAAGCTTGGGACTCTGTCCCGCTCACACCGAACATGCAGAAACAGCCCCATAAACCCATGCTGCTTTCCAGTGACTTCAAAGTTTGTGAGCTCAATCCCTTAGGTTCACTAAACTCGCAGCACTCAGGGAAGTATCTGCTACAGACAGCAGTAGCTGTCAGAGCCACAGGGGCCTCAGGCTGGGTCCTCTGGAAGCCATCCTGAGCATCCCCAGCATCACCTCATTGGGTAGACTAATATGGCCTTCATGTTGGCTGTGACAGCACCTGTCATGCAGGAAATACACGTTCCCAGAGCCCCAGATTCATTCATTGTACCATCAGCTGACCTATCTCTTCAGTGCTCCTGATGGTGCAGTTAAGAAACTTCTTTTCTACTACATACATATCCCATCTCCTACCAGCTTTATCCCTGGTGAGCACCCCCCATCCAGCCCTGTGAGCTGTGAGTGACTTTGAGTTCCAGTGACCTGGCAGCTCAGCCCTGCTCACCTCTGAACTCTCAGACAACACTCAGCTCAGCACTGCCCAGGTCACACACCACCAGGCTTGTCTGTGACAGTGGCTTAGAGTTGCCTTTTCAGGGTTGGTTGGTTGGTTAAGACCTCTCCATGTAGTCCCTGCTGGCCTTGAATTTATGATGCTCCTGCAGCCTCTGGAGGGGTAGGATGACAAGTGTCCCCTGCCCCCAAAACTTCAGAGTTGTTGTCTCAGGCTTTTGACACTAGGTGGCAGGTAGGAGATGTGACCATTTCAAAGCCATACAGCAGCTCCCACAGGCTGGGGGTCAGAGCAGAGGGAGGAAGGGCAAGACCACATGACCCGCTCCAGCTGGACGCTGTCGCCAGCCCCAGGGCTTGGACACAGTTTACCCAAACAGTGGTTTCCAAGGGTAACAGGAAGCCTGAGGTGCTGCTAGCTGCTACTGCCACCCTGCAGTGAGACAGGAGGAGGCAGATGCCCTGCCTCTATCGTGGGGAAAGAGCCTGGGGTCTGGGGAAGGGGGAGGACACTGGTGGGGTGGGAAGGGAGGGGAAACTGGTGGGGGGGGGAGGGACACCAGTAAGGACCTTTGAAGCGCAGCAGGACTTGGGGCTGGCGGAGTCGGGTGGCTGCCCCGTGGGAGGCCAGTCCGTGGCTGTCTGCCCTGGATCTCCAGCCCAGCCTTTCACAGCAGGGGGTGAAGAGGCCAAACATTTTTGGTTTAATAGTGTCTGCCAAGTTTGCTCACACAAAAATAACAGCCAGGACCAGAGGCCTGTTCCTGAAAGTGGCTTTTCAGAGTGACTCCCTGGAATCCAGGAGGACCGTGTGGAAAGCCTGCTTTCCTCAAAGGCATGCTGCATGTCGACTCTGTGGTGCCCTGTCCTACACGGAGTGCAATGCCCCTCTGGGGACACAGGTCCCCTTTCTATGACGCCTTTCCTGTCTCCCAGAGACCCCCAGCCACTGTGGCCTGGAGTGGGACCCCACTGCAGTGCTGTGGCCTGTCAGGACTGTGGTGGCTTTTGTCTGTGGCAGGTGTCTCCTAGATGTCTCTGTCGGGTGTTGGGGAAGATAAGGCGTCGCTGACCCTGTCCAGGACAGGGACGAGGTGCTCTGCAGGGAGGACAGCATGGGGAGCCAGCTGGCTGCTGGGCGGGAGGGTCTCCTGCAGAGCCGTCCAACTCCTGGGTAGAACCCGGAGGCTGCCAGACTGCACAGGCCTTGGGTGCCCAGTGAAAACAATGAACTCTGACCTCGTCAATGGCCCAGGAGAAGATGGGGGATAGGCTGTGTTGCCCGACACTCAGGACTGGGGGGTGTTGGCCTCCACCGCTGACATTACTGGAGATTGAACTCGGGGCCTTGCACTTTCTACACTGGTGCTCTACCACTTGGGTCACGCCTCAGCCCTATTTTTCAGATGGGATCTCATATTTTTGCTGAGTGATCTCAGGCCAAAGTTGTCCTACCTACACTTCTTTTTAGCTGATATTATAGGCATGTACTCTATACTGTCCAGCCTTGTGCCACAGCTCCAGGAACCCACACACAAAGTACAGTGTCAGAGACTCTCTATAAACACAGTGAGCATACATAGTCCTGGTGAGATAGGAGTGTGCCGTCCAGTCTGTGTTCCGGGAAGACCTCTCGCCAGTTGTGCTAGTGAGGCCCTGTCAGGAAGCTGCATGGGACAGGGTGCAGGGGTACTGCACCTGTCTGGAATATCCTACCACTTCCATGAGGTCACTAGTGCAAAATACAGAGTTGAAAACACTTGGAGCCAGGCACCAGTGGCTCACACCTGTAACCCTAGCTACCCTGGAGGTTGAGGTCTGCAGATCACAATTTGAAACCAGCTCAGGCAGGAAAAATCCATGAGACTCTTACATCCAACTAATCACCAAAAAAGCCAGAAGTGGAGCTGTGGCTCAAGTGGTAGAACAGTAGCCTCAAAAAAAAGATCTCAAGGACACTGCCCAAGCCCTGAGTTCAAGCTCCAATACCAGCACCATAAAGAAGAAAGAAAAAAAAAAAACACTTGGAAGTATATTTGAGAGAAGATTCACAAAATCCACACACTAAGAACTGAAAAGCTGGCTGAGAAGTAAGAAGAAAGCCATACCATGTTCAAGATGAAAACTTGAGTTATGAAGGCACCAAATCTTTCCAAGTTGATCTCTGAACAACACAATTCCAACCCAGATCCCAGCAGGCCTTGTGGAAAGTGATGGGCTATTTCCAAGATTTATCTAAAACTGGGAAGGGCTTAGGGTGACTCAGCAAGCATGAAGAACAGAGCTGAAGAACAGACACGAGTACAACTTATTCACAGACTTCATATGGTTCTGACCAAGCATGGCAAAAATAGGTAAAAAGGAATTTCCAAACAAATCTCCCCACACGCGTGCTGGGCAGTCTCAGTCGATCAGGTGCTATCAGCTGTGTGCATGTTGTTGGGGAAGCCACTAAGTGCTTCCCTGCCCTTCATTTTGTGAAAATCTGCCAACAAAAGCGATGGTAATGCTCCCAGTGAGCAAAGGGCACCCGTTTAAATGCTGAAGTGAACATTTTAGGTTTGTTGATGGGTGGCATATCTTTAGCAGAAGTTGGGACTATTTGGAAAAATGAATCAATCACCAAAATACAGAATGAACTCTGTGTCCTGAGCATGTTTTTTTTTTTCCTCGGTGGCAGACTCCTGGAACTATGTACATACTATGGATAGCAAGAGTCTACTGTCCTTGATTTTAAAGCTTATCAGAGACAGAGCTGGGATTGGGATGTGACTCATAGGAAGTGCTGGCCTAGCACGTGTGAGGTCTTGGATTCCATCCACAGAACTGCAACAGAAACAAAGGAAGAAAGCCCAGGAACAGAACCGTCTGTGCATAGCCGGGGGACTTGGCAGTTTGAAAGGAAGAGCAGTTGATTAATCAGGAGAGGCTGGACCACTGAGACATCCCCATTCTCAATGTGAAGATCAACTTGAAGTGAGCGTAATCTGAGCATATGGCTCACATAACTCCTAAAATGAATATAAGCTAAAATCATAGTGACTTTCAGCTTGTAAAACATGGAAAAACCCAGTAAGCTGAATTTCATTAACTTAAGCCTTCGTTTTTGTTTTTGTCGGTCATGGGTCTTGAAGTCTGGGCTTGGGCACTATCTCTCAGCTCTTCAGCTCAAGGTGAGTGCTCTACCGCTTGAGCTAGAGCACCACTTCCGGCTTTCTAGTGGTTTATTGGAGATAAGAGTCTCACGGATTTTCCTGCCCAGGCTGGCTTTGAACCGTGATCCTCAGATCTCAGCCTCCTGAGTAGCTAGGATTACAGGCGTGAGCCACCAGCGCCCGGCTAACTTAAGTCTTTGGTCTTTCAAGAGACTCTTTAAAAAAAAGAAAAAAAGAAAAGCCAGCAGTTGCGTGGGGACATATTTGCAGAATGTCCCTAACAAGGACTTTGATCTAAAATATGAAGTCTTACAACCCAATAATAAGGTAGGTTGTTCTGTGAAGAAGCAGGAAACAGGGAGGATGTGTGGATAGCAGTGAAACACAAACAATGCCGAATGTCATTTAGTCATTAGGGAAATGCAAAGGAAAACTATTACGACAATTGCAAATTGACCAAAGGACTGAAGTTGCAAACAAGACCATTTAAGTGTTGACCAGGATGTTGGCCGGTGGTGAAGCAACAACCACTTGGAAAATCACTTGGCAGTTTTTTTTTAACAAGGTGAACACGAGCTTTCCTCTTACACATTCCTTTTCTGGGTTTGCCCACACAGAGACTGGAACACAAATATTCCCAGAAGCTTTACTGTGCCAAAATCTGGAAGCAACCAGAATGTCCAGTGTTGGGCTAGTGGTTAAAGTTGCAAGGGGCCCATCCAGCAGCATTTTAACAGGAATACATTACTAGATGAATCTCAAAATGATAGTGCATGGACAAGGTCAGGAAGTGAAAGTACTCTGCCATTCTTAGCGAATTCCACAGCCTGTGAATTGCTCTGAAGTGACAGAAAGGAAATAGGGACAGGAAAGGAGCCAGGGAGAGGAAGTTCTGTGGATGGCAGACACGTCATGATCTTGACCATGATGGTCACCATACCTCATGGGCATTTCATTATGTGCCGAATATGGAAACAGGTGCAAAGCACAGCCAGTGGTATCAGCTGAACTGAGACAGACTTGGGTTGGCAGAGTGACAGGCTGGGTCCGTGGCATTGCTTGGGAAAATATGCTGAACTAGAGTCTGCTTGTCATAGTGCTAACCCCTCGCTGCTCACGTCCCCTGAGGAGGTCAGTGGTAATTAGTGGACATACCCTTCACACAGTGGACTGTGGTTCACAGAGACACATGTGCACGCGCGCACGCGCACACACACACACATACACACACACACCCCTGAGTGAATTCTTCCACTAAACAGTTGATTCATCTCACCCCTCCATGCATCGTGGAGGTCAAGGCTACATTGCCTTACCTGGAGTATTTAGAGTGCACGACTAAGGAAAGGTGTTTCGAATCTTGCTACATTATCCAGTGGGAACTGTGGCAGGGACCTCCTCACTGCAGTTCCATTTATCCCAGGGTCTGGAATGGGTAAGGGAGTCCACGAGAGCCTGGCATTTAGGTCACCCCTCAGAAGGCCAGGGAGCTGGGGTCCATCTCAGTCCAGATCTTCATTAATGGAGCTGGTCAGCAGTGCCTATGCGACATATCAGTACCGACCCCAGGTAATACACACAAGGGAACAAGTGTAGTCTCCACCTCTCTCAGATGACTTGAAGACAGGCCCTGAGGTACAATAACCACCATGCCTCCTCACGGGTGGATAGCACATGCAGGATTCCAGCCCCTGCCTAGATCCCATGGTCAGTGCACCCAGGACTCCACCCCTGCCTAGAACCTGTGATCAGTGCACCCAGGACTCCACCCCTGCCTAGAACCTGTGATCAGCGCACCCAGGACTCTACTCCTGCCTAGAACCCATGATCAGTGCACACAGGGCTCCACCTCTGCCTACAACCCATACTCAGTACACACAGGGCTCCACCCCTGCCTAGAATTCATGGTCAGTGCACATAGGACTCCAGCCCCTGCCTAAAACCCGTGATCAGTGCACATAGGACTCCAGCCCTGCCTAGAACCCATGACAGCATACACAGGACTCCAACCCTTGCCTAGAACCCATGATCAGTGCACACAGGACTCCAGCCCCTGCCTAGAACCCATCAGTGCACATAGGACTCCAGCCCTGCCTAGAACCCATGATCAGTGCACACAGGACTCCACCCCTGCCTAGAACCCATGATCAGCATACACAGGACTCCAGCCCCTGCCTAGAACCCATGATCAGTGCACACAGGACTCCAGCCCCTGCCTAGAGCCCAACCCTTCTGTCCAGAACACAGTCCAGTCACCAGTCTCATACCCCAGCTGCTGAAGGAAAACCCCGGGATCACCATGTCCAATCCTGGCTCCCTGAGCCTGCTTTGCAGGTCCTCAGCACTGAGCAGGTCCTGGAGACATGAGTGGAATACAGGTTCCCAGGCCGCTCTGGCCAGGCCTGGGCTTTCCAGGGACTCAGCCCTGGGACATGGGCATCCTGACTCAGAGGCAAAGACTCATCAAGACCCATCTCACATGGATGTCACACAGAGAACCACCTGGGTTGTTCTATGTAGACATCTGGCAGCCAACAGATGGAGCACACAGACCTCTGCCCTGGAGCAGGGCTGAGCTCAGCCTTCCTGGCAGGTTCCTGCCCTCCTGGATACCCACGGGCACCTGGTGAGGAAGAGGCAGCCCCGCACAGTGGCCATAGCCCAAGGGCAGGCGGCAGGAGCCCCTGCACAAGGTGGGTGGTTGTATGCGATACCAGGGGCTGTGTAGATAGAATTGGGATGTGGATAGCCAGCCAGTTCCCGAGCCACATGGCTCGGGAGTGAGTGCCGTTCCCGGTGTTTTGCTGGGTGCTAAGCAGCCTGGGAATGCAATGCAGGAAGGTTTACCTCCCTCGAGGCCTGCTTACCACTGCCCAGACACTCAGGGTCAGGTGCCCTCAGTGCACCCTGTTTGACAGCCCCATGAGAGACGGCTGCGGGGCCTGGCTGCAGGATGGGCACCCCGTGCGGGGTCAGGCTTCCCCCAGATCTGCAGCCCTGCTGCAGGTACCTGATGTCCGAAGCCCGTGGATCCAGCTAGAACAGCCAAGGACCAGTCCCATCCTTCAAAGCTGCCGCTCTGAGCAAGAGCATGGCCTGCCCCATGCTGGGCTGCGCAAAGGGGGCAGAGAGCGTGGTGTCAGAGTTGGCAACGGGCCTTCCCGGGTACTGAAGATGTGTAAAGGCTTAAAAGGAAACAGACTGATTAGCATGAAAACAGCTTGCCAGAGAGGGTGGTGCTCCTTCTGTGCCAGGAGTACTTCAGAGTGTGCCGGACAGCACAGCTTCATGGGACACCTCAGGTGGTTGGCTTCACGGGTGGTTGGCATGCCGGGCAGTGTGGCTCTGCCTTCTTTGGGGCACGCCGGGCGGTAGGCTCTGCCTTCCCCGGGCGCCCCGGGTGGCGTAGCTCTGCTTTCCACTCCACATCACAGAGGGGACACAAAGGAGCACTGCGGCTGCGGTGATGTGAAATCACCTGGGGGGGCACAGATGCACCCTGAAGATGCGGTGCAGCCCCCCCTTGGGGGCATCCAGGATCTTCCTGTCTCATCTTGGGCTTCAATCCTTTCCCCCTGACTCCACCCTGTCCATCGTGAGTGGGACAGGCTCGTGCCTCGGTGTCCCGTGAGCAGTACAGGCTCGTGCCTTGGTGTCCCGTGAGGCTCCAGCTCGCCTGAGGCCTCTGTGGAGGCCGGAGGCCACCGTGAAGCCTCTCCACAGGACGGTGGGCCACGGTCCCAGTATGAGTCGGCCCCACCCACGCCTCTGGCACTTCAGTTTAAATCCACGAAAAGAGTTCTTGGCTTCTACAGAGCCCACAGAACAAACGTCCAGCCTCACACCTCTGGAGTGCAATCGCCTCCCCAGATGGCTGAGTCTGTGCCCCGAGCCTGGGGCAGGACCCCTGCCCTACTCGTTCTGGAACTGGCACAGCGAATAACTGTTGCCTGAAAGGAAAAACAAAAACTCCCTCTCCTTCCAAAATACTTTGGCTACTTTTAGAGTTAATGTTTCAACACATCTGGAGGAACACAATGTTTTCTCTTCCAAGAATCTAGCGGGGTTTTGTGGGTCACTGCCTGCACACCACATTCTTTTATCAACAGAGGGAAAGGGACCGCTCACTCCGCAAGGCTCTCCTCGCTCCAGGCTGTGAGTGTGCATGAGGAGACGTGTTGAAAGATGGCCTGGGGTACTGACAGTTGAAAGTCCGGAGTGGCTCTGTCTATCCAAGGCCCACGGACAGCCGGCCCCTGGGAGACAGACGTGAGCCAGGCAGCTCATCTCACACTTGGCCAGTGAGCTGGAAAGTCTGGCAGATCCAGACATGACTGAGCCTTCTAACTGAGTCACAGTCATTAACTATTCTGCTTTTGCTGACGTGCACGGATGCCTGCATGAGCACTCCACCCACTGAGGGCTGGGGACAGGTGGGTCCTAGTAGGGAAGCCTGGCTTCTGGCACGGGTAACAAGCATTTCCTGTGAGCGGCTCCCAAAGACAAAGGCAGAAGAGAGAAGCAAGGGCTGCCCTCTGGGTCTGGAGAGGGAAGGAGGATGGGTGAAGTGGCCTGCAGACTGGGAGATAGAATAAGTGGAGCAGACGCAGCTCTGCAGACCCCATTTGCTGCCTGGTGGCCTGACGGGTCTACTTTCAGGTACTGATTGGCCTACCACAGAGAGGTCTGATGAGGAGCTCTGGTGGGAACTCTCCATTGCCATCCTTGGCACCCAGAGCCACAAGCCACAAGCCAAGTGATTCTCTCTGGATGTCCTATTGAATAGGCCCCTGGGGTCACATGCTCCTCCAGGGCAGGTAGAGCTGTACTTTGTCAGTCAGGACCTTGCAAGCACCAAAAGCCAATGGTGTACAGGCCTGCAGGGTGAAGGCTAGAGGAGATGCAGAGAGGGGGGTGCTGACGAGTCTCAGGTGGGATCAGGAAGGTAAGTTTGTCCGAGGCCCTGTCTGCAAGCTCCCAGGCAAGGCAGCAGAGCAAGAGTGCAGGCAGTGCAGAGGGGAGGCTGGCAGCTTGCTTTGCAGTCAGAAGCAATGCTGGGCACCCAGGGCGGACGGGGCTGGCTCACCCAGAGATGCCGCTTCTTACTCATTTCCCAGGGTGACGTGCACACCACCAAGTAAACACCTCCAGACATGGTTGTGTGCTCCCGGGGCCTCTCTCCAGTCTCTAGACATTCTCATCCCCTTAGGAGAACACCGTTCAGCCACCGCTTTCCACTCCTTCTCTAGCCACCAGCCACCACCGTTGTGCATCTCTGGGGGTTTGGCTGTTTCGTACATTTCCTATAAAAAGGATTGTACAACATGTGAACTTTGGTGTCTAGTGTCTTCCTTCAGTGAGCATAGTGTAGTGTTCCCAAAGTTCATCAGAGTTGTAACTAGTAGCAGGAATTTATTCCTTTTTTTGATAGAGAAATGATATTCCATCACGCAATGTGTTTACACAGCTATTGGTTGGTAGAGTTTGAATTGAGCAATTTGTTTATTCAGCTACTTGCTGGTAGCTTGGTTTTTTGTTTGTTTGTTTGTTTATGTGGTACTGAGGAATCGAACCTAGGGCCTCACACATGTTGGGCAAGCACTCTGCCACTAGGCCACATTCCCAGCCCTGCAGGTAGAGTTGGATTGAGCAATTTGTTTATTGAGGCTTCTGCTGTAGTCAGGGAGTGAGCTCTGCAGCTCTGCAGCCCCACCAAGGACTGAGGCGGACACTGCAAAGGATTCATCTGTCTCCCAAAGGTTAATAATCACCTTCAGGGAAATCCCAGAGCTGACCATGAAAGCAAGTCTGATAACACATTCTGAACTGGCTACAGAATGAAAGCTGTTTTACACACTCACTCTGTGATGATCCTTAAGAAAAATCTCTGAGCTCTTACAGGACCACTGTCATATTGGACAGGCTGGGGATGACAGGCTTCCCTACAGTCTGGGTGCTATGGGGCATACCTACATCAGGAAAATCCTGCATGGCCACAGTCCCCCCATGCCCTGTGAGGCCTGGGTTGGGCAGGGGCCAGACCACACTCTGCGAATGCTTGTCACCTGAGTGGGGACAAGTGGGGGCTCACTGACAGCCTGTGGCCTTTAAGCAGTGGACTTGAGTGAGCCTCACAGCCCTGCAGCCAGCGCCGAGGCAAAGTTGAGGCAGGAAGAAGGAGCCGTGGGAACCCAAGCACTGTTCTGCATGCTCGCTGCTGTGACGGAATGACGCCCTTCCCAGCTTCACGTTCTGAAATCCCTGTGGAGGTGCGCATACTCTCCTCTGAAGAGAAGTATTGATGAGATCATCAGAGTGGGGCCCAAGAGACACCAAAGACCTCCTCTCTTGTTTTTCAAATCCCTCCTTCCTCCATTCTCTTACCACCCACCCTCTCTTTCTGCCGTTCTATTTCTCCACTTACAACCTTTATGACACTATCCATAGAGGGCTTTTTCTTTCTCCCACGACAACCAGTTTTCTGACTCTCCTTTGTTTAGTACGATTTGGCACTAAATCCCTGGAGTTGTGTCTGCTGGGAGTGTAAGTGCAGGGTCTCACCGAGGCCTTGTTTCTAGTGCCTGGGTCTCTGTCCCTGCACCTGTGTCTGCAATCCACCAGTCGTTCACTAGAACGGCTCACAGATTCAGAAGCATCACTCACGTTTCCTGGTTCACACGGAAGACACAGAAAGGCCACCCAGGAGGTCATGGGATGAGGCTGGGCCTGTCCCATAGGGCCAGCGTAGAGCAGGAGGACTGCCTTCCTGACAGGTGGCACACCCACCTGGAAGGTTCTGGGTCTTGGGTGACTCCAAGGCAGCTCTCTGGCCATTGGTGATTAACTTGGTCCTCAACTTTCTATCTGTGTCCTGTGTCCTCTCAAGATGGGGTCCTGACCACCCTGACTGTTGGTCCTGCTATGGTCTTTCGGGGCCCAGAACCTTCCCGGGGCTTCTTGGGTGGGCCCCAGCTCTCCATCACTTCCTTGGCCTACAAAAGACAGAGTCTGGGGGGGGGTGGGGATGGGGGAGGAGGGGTTGGAATCTCTCTTGTCAGAAACTGGGGATTAAGGAGGGCTATACCAAGACAGTCCCTGGCTAGAGACGGTTTGAGGTAGGGTTTTCTGTTTCAGATGTAGGACAATGCACCTTTACAATGTTCCACTTTTCACCTCCAGTGCATCATCCAATCAGTTGCACACTGGCTGTGTAAGATGGCTAGTCAGCTGTGATCTAACATTTAAAGTGGGCTAGTACATGTTCTTTATGATTTACAATATTTTCATCCCAGGATGACCAGCATACACCATCACCAGCACACACTGTCACCAGCACACACACTCACTAGCACGCACCATCACCAGAATACACCATCACCAGCACACACCGTCACTAGCACACACCGCCACCAGCATACATCCACACCAGCACACACCGTCACTGGCATATACTATCACCGGCACACACCATCACCAGCACACACCATCAGCAGCACACATTGTCACCAGCACATGCCATCTCCAGCACATGCCATCACCAGAACCTACAGTCATCAGCACATAGTCATCAGCACACACCATGGACAGCACATGCAGTGGCCACTGCTTAGCAGTTGTTATACCTATGTGTGATTTCAGGGCTTGGGGCGCCAGGATTTTGACACTAGAGTTCACAGGTGTGTACAGAGAGGTGCAAGAGGGGCTATCTGAGCCTCCTGGGCAAGGTGAGAAATTCACATCCCATTTTCAAAATTATGAGTGCTTTTTTAAAAGCAGGAACAGCCAAAGTTTCTCAGGCCCACATTCTGAAGTTTGCTTTACATCACCTTGTTTAACTGTAATTCTGCCTCTTAGGAGCATGAGGCACTGTGCCCAAATCTCCACACAGTCCCAGGCCTGGCCTGCAGCACAGCTCTGGGCATGAGGAGCTCTGTGGCTGCAGAGGGATGGGTCCTGCCACATCCAGACAGACAGCCCATCAGTATGGCAGCCGGCCCTATGGAGACGTCTTCTTCCCAACTAAGAGTTCCATGAACCCAGCCTGACTTCTTCCATCAAACACAATCAGCACACTTTGCACAGACCTGGTAAAAAGGGATTAAGAAAAATCTACAGTGTTGGTTTTATGGTCCTCAAAGCTGATCTCTTTAGATTTTTGATATGTCAAGACTCTACAGTGACAGAATGGAAGGATAAAGCCAGCTCTGTTCCTTGTAATCTGCCCAGCAGATGAACAGTAGCTCCAAAGTCCTCATCAGACTCAGACCTCCTTGGGGTGTGGCTGCTTGGAGGAAGGTCCATTAGACCTGCTTTCCAGACCTGTGCAGGGCACCAGGGTCAGGGGTCCAAGCCTGAGGTGGACAGGCTCAGAAAGAACGTTGCCATCGCTGTCTGAAGTCTCCTATGCAGAGGCTGTGATCCCATGCGCTCTGGAACAGAAGACACGACATTCATATGAGATAGAGAAGTGTGCTCTAGACTTGTCCAGAGAGGATTATCCCCAACTCAGAACAACTTAGAGGGAAAGCATTCTTTTATGCCATATGATATGTCCACCACCAAAATGCCAGAGGTTAGCAGCACTAAGCAACTCGGGCCAGATGGCCTGTCTTTATTTTGGGAAGAGAGACGCCATGGTTCATCACTGCTGGGAGGGTGCCCTGCACAGTGGGCTTGAATCCAAGGATACGAGGAAATCTGGCCAGGAACTGACAGGGCCATGGAGAAGACTCAGCAAGGGACAGGAAGAACCATTCAAGAGAGGACTTGGGACAAAGGGGGTGAGACCTAGAAAATGACCACTAAGTAACATCTGTCTCCCAGCCACTTCCCACTGCCACACCTTTCCCTCAAATTCTTCTTCCATGATCCTTAGCAAGTTTTACATGAAACCCTCCTGCTGGGCCATGGTAAGTCAAGGCTAACTATGCCTATAGCAATCACCAAGAAAGCCATAAGGACACACACACACACACACACACACACACCTCTATAGACAACACAAAAACAGAATTCTAAAAATTGCCTACAAAGGCAGAAAATCAGAGAGAAGAAACAAAATAAAAATAAGATAGAAACCTATAAAAAGTCAGATGGAAGACATAAGTCCTAATATATCAGCAACTACATTACATGTAAGCAACCTAAATAGGATTAGAATATGACCATTGTAGGAGTGGACTAAAAACAATGCCCCAACTATGTGGTACCTATAAGAAACTCACTCTGTTGTACAATATGAGCAAGGTGAAAGTTAAAGAATGCCATAGGACCTATCACAGAAACGTTAACCAAAAGAAACCAGAAGTGCTTATATTACATCAGATAATAGCGATTCTAGACCAGAAAAAATTGCCAGAGACAGAAGGACTTCACATAGCGATGCAAATGTCAACTGACCACTGTGACACAGAAACCCCTAATGTCTACACATCTGACAACAGAGCTAACAAATGCATGAGTTAAAAATGGACAGAGCTGGAAGAAATGTAGTCAGCTCCACAGTTATAGCTGAAGGCTTAAAACCCCTCTCTCACAAGTTGATAAAATAACAAGCCAGGGGATCAAAGACACTCTCAACAAACAGAATCCAATGGACACTTGCAGGACACCCACCAAACCCACTCGAATGATACTACCCAAATGGCACACACCCCAGGCTGTGACGCAAGTCTCAGCAGGCCTGTGAGAACCAAAAAAAACACAGACTACAATAGAACCATGCCAGAAATCTGTAATGGAAAGTGAACCTCTAAACAGTTGTTCTACCAGAACACCAACACATTCAAAGATTATACTGAGGAAAAGAAAGCTGCAAAGTCGAACCCTTCATACAAAGGTGTGGCTCCGTGGTAGTGCTCACCTATCAGTGTGAGGTTTTAGGTACAGTCCTTGCCAGCACAAAAAATAAAGCATTATAACTTGACATGTATATTAAAAAGATTACATGCTATTACCAATTGGAATTCATTATGAAAACAAGGCTGCTTCAATACTGACATATCAATTAAGGTTATTCCATAATATTAATGAGCCAAACAAGACAAAATAGCATAAATCATAAAAGGAAAGCCTAATAAATGTAAAACTTTTGCTTTGGGAAAAACACCATCAAGTGAACAAAAAACAACATACTAGAGAAATTATAGGTCTGGAGAAAACACTTGTAGGTAGCTCTGCACCTGTGTCTAGGTGAAGAATGCTCATAGATCAATAACAAGATGGCCATGAACACGGTAAAGAAGGGGGCAAATGATTTGAATAGTCATAAAAGAGAAATGCTAAATAAACACATAAAAATGGTCAGTCACACTTGTGATGAAAAACTGCAAGTCAAATATCAGTAGGTAGCTCACACCTGTAATCTCAGTAGGCCAGATACAGTGGCTCACACCTGTAATCTCAGAGCCTGGGGTAGGAGGACCACTAGTCTGAGTCCAGCCTGAGCAGTGCAGGGAAACGTTTTCACAGTGCAGCCAGAACCCCACTGGGATATGCCACTGCATGCCACAGAAGCGCCCATGACTGGAAATACTGGTTCCCAGGAGCTAGGATTACAGGTGAGAGCCACCAGCCCTTGTCTTGGTCCATCATTCAGCCTTTGCAAGTCAACCTCGTCCAACCTTGGCTTCTGGATCTACATGCTTGGTGTCCAGACATCTGTAGCTCTGGGTGCTGTGAGAAAGTGAGGGTAGAAGACGCCGCAGTGGGGTGCTCTGGCCGTCCGCCTGCTCATGGGCAGTGGGTCCTTGTTGCATCTGCCCTTTGCAATTCCACTGCAGCCCTCCTACCACACCCCCCAGCGTCTTGCATGCCCGGGGGCCTCTGTGCCTGGTCTCTGCATGCCCGGGGGCTCCGTATGTGGTCTCTGCTCACTGAGAGCACTGGCCGGCAGGGCCCCTGTGCCTGGTCCTTGAACATGTCTTTATGTGGCTGGCATCCTGGATGCATCTGCCTGTCCCATCCGTGGGCGAGCAGGTACTTTCGCTCTCAGTATAGACCAGAGGGTAGCGGGATAGCGCCTGTTGCTGCCGTGAGACACTGGGGTCCAGCGCAGGCCTCACCCCTCCCTGTAGTCCTGTTCGTGGATGTACTAAGTCCGGGGTTCCTGGCTGGGTTCCTCCCTCATGTGTCCTTTGACTCCTGGGCTCTGTCCCTGCCACTCCCTGCCACCCACCATGGGTGCATGGGTGTGTCACGCTCTCCTGGGCTGGAGGTTGAAGCCATGGTGGATGACTGTCACAGGAAGTGCTCACATGGAGGGAAAGGCATCCATGTTGTAAAGGTCTGATTTTGGCCAGGGCCAAAGCTGCTCAGCACCAAGGCTCAGAGATTCCTGATGCTGTGCTTACAGCAAGTGGCCCCACAGCCATCTCCAGGGGTGACCAGATGTGTGGACACTGCTCCTAGGAAGTGCACGATGGTCAGAAAGAACAGAGATTTTACCCAGTGGAATCACGAGGAGGGGCCACAGCTAGACCGGTGCTCGGCACGGAGACCCTCCTGTCTCTCTTGTCTGTGTGAGACTCGTGCAGTAATTCGGTCTTGCTGCATGGAACAACACATGGGATGATGGAATTCAACAGGATAAAGCAGAAGGCAATGAGCACAAGGAAGCCAGTACCTCAGAAGAGTTGTCATTATAATATGCTCATTATAGGATTTGGAAAAAGGAAGGCGAAGAGGGAACAAGGCAAGAAGGGCTAGAAAAGAGGGGAGGGGAGAAAAGGAGAGGCAAGGGGAGGAAGGAGGAGGGGAGGGACAAAAGAAGGCGGAAAAAGGCAAGGGGAAGAGGGAGAACAGGAGGGGAGGGGAGAGAAGGGGAGGTAAGGCGAGGGGAGTGGAGAGTCATTAGAATTACGTGGCTCAAAGAAACCATGAGATTTTTTGCCATATTTTTGAGTATCTTGTAGGTCAAACAATAATCATTCTCATGTATGTATACACAATTTTATATCTTTTGGAGTTACCTCACAGACCACACTACCATACACATGGATAGATACATGTACACTGATGCTTGATAATCATTGCTTTTCACTTTTTTATGGTTACCCACAGGGAATTTCCCACAGTCTTAACCTCCTGCTGGCCACTGGCTTGTTTACATTCTTCCCCAAGACCAGCAATACTGAACTGCAGTGGATATTTGGAGTCAGCAGGGCTTCTTTCCACACTTCAGATTCTTTCCTTGGATCAATTCCCAGAGCAGAAGGTTGGGGAGACAGCCCTCGGGACTCCTGGCAAGCACATCACCGGTTGCACAGGGGTGCGGTGCTTTCCCTAAGGAGGACACATTCACCACCAACGACAGTTCTGTCGTGTTGTCATTGGGGAAGTTTGTTTACCTTCTCGGAAAATTAAAATCCCCTGGAAGTTGAAGGCATGGCGTTTCAGCACAGGCCAGGGCCATGTCCTGTTCTGAGTCCTTGGTTCCCACTACCTGGGACTGGAGGAGAGGGAAGAAGGGTTCAAGCGCCCCATCGCATCTCGTCTGCTCCCGAGGTCCTGCCCAGGGCAAGGAAAAGCCCAGGAAAGACTCAGGCACTCCGGCCAGTGGAACATCTAGGAGGCAGTAAGGGGTCCTGCCTTCCTGATGGAAGAGCCCAGAGCGCAGCCATTCTGGTGCAGCTCAGCCCTGGGACCTGCTGCGAGTCCATTCACACAGAATAGACAATCAGCCATGAAAGATGCATGATCATATTGTGCCTTTCTTTCTGGAAGCTTGGGGTTGATTTTCAGGATTTACTAGGTAGACTGTGAGCTTGGTACACTCTTTTTCCTGAAATAACCCTAAGGTTCTGCAAAGACATGGGTGGTGAGAAGGGCCGGGGTGTGGAGGGCTGGGCGAAGGGCTTCCTGTGGGTGAGGTCAGATTCTGATCTTCAGTGCTAGCTTTGAGACAGGCTGGGAGTGGAGCTGGGTTCCGCCCGCGCTTCTTGTCTCAGCAGAGCGGTTTTCATCTTCCTCCGGTGAGAGCCTGGGTGGTTTTGAGAAAGCAGTCTTGCCTTGCTGGGGCCTGGGGACCAATTAACAACGATGCATCTGTGCTCTGGGATCTGGAAGCTTTGGAACCGGAGTTCAGGCCTCCCGGATGAGCCGTACCTCAGAGCACTTCTGCTTCACATCTAGGAAAAAGGGAATCTCAGCAAGAGTCTGACTGGGCTGACCACAAGAAGGCTGAGCCTCCTGCAACTCATGTCTGGAGTTGTCTCCATGACATAGCCAGCTTCCAGGCCTGCCTGGAGCTCTGGTTGGACTCCTGTCCAGCCCATCCACCACAGAGGCAAAGCGCTGGTCCAGATGCCTGCTCGAGTTTTTAGGCCTCTTCCTCTTAGTTCATCTCTCCCATTCAGAAATAAACCCCATTCATTGCTTGGAGTTGTTGGAACCGCTCTTGGGAGCTGCTTGTTTTTGCTTTATCCACTCACCATTTTGTTTTCCTAGAGTCACCCCAGAGCGGGCAGCTGCTGAGCTGTGGGTTGTTCGTAGGACTCAGTCCTAGGACCACCACGGGCTCAGGCCATCACAGCTGTAAATACCTCGCCTGCAGTGTGAAACAAGCTATAAAGTCTTTATGGCTTTTTGTGGAAACTGCCCTGCTTTCCTCCGCTGCGCCCAGCAGTGTGACAGTCGTCACGTGTCCTGGCAGCGGTCACACGTCCTTGGACTAAGGTCCTCTGACAGCTTATCCCAGACTCAGTACAGAAGCAGGAAGCATCGGGCCCGAGACTGGTCAGGATGCAGCTCTGGTTTCTGCATCTCCTGCCGACGGACACGACCTCACTCACACTCCCGCAATGTGTCCAGAGCCACCCTTGCTGCATCATGGCAGTGCGGGGTGGAGGCTGGAGGAGCACAGACCCAGGCTGAAATGCTCTCCTGAGCCAGCCAGCTGGCAGGACAGGCCCAGCAGCTTGCTGCAGGAGCAAGCTGGGGTGTCCAGTGCCCCGTGGTCTACCAGTAGCAGCTCAGAGCCTCTGGACTCCTTCCTCTGCCCTGTCACCAAACTGGTCAGGGGCAGTAGGAAAGGTCCCAAACACAGTCCTCTGGGAGAAAGAATGTTTCTTGTTTGTGTTTTTTGTGTTGGTTCTGGAGCTTGAACTCGGGGCCGGGGGTTCTGTACCTTAGCTTTATTTTGCTCACAGCTTTATTTTGCTCGACCACTTGAGCTATAGATCTACTTCTGGTTTTTTGGTGGTTAATTGGAAATAGGAATCTCACAGACTTTTCTGCCTGGGCTGGCTTTGAACTGTGGTCCTCTGATCTCAGCCTCTTGTGTAGCTAGGATTACAGGTGTGAGCCACCGGCACCCAGCTGAATTTGTTTCTGATGATGGTCAGAGATGCAGGTTTCTGGAGTAGCCGCCCCATGTGGTCACACGTCTGATCCCCTAGCCTGCTGCTCTTTCAGCCCTCAGGCCGCCCCTCTTTGGTAGTGTGGCAGAGGCTGTGGATGCCTCTTAGAAGGGAGGAAAGCCCGTGGCCCGGTTCTGCCCACCAGTGCCTGTCATCCCCTCCCATGAAGACTCAGATCATCAAGAATGATCACTGTAGGCGCCCAGGCAAGGAGGACACGTCCTGGCTCCTGCCAGGATGCACAGCCTACGGTCTCCCTGTTCACTGGTGCTGGCTGCTCAAGCCAGGACAGACTGCAGCACCAAAATGGACAGGAAGTTCAGCATCCCAGCCATACCTGCTCTGCATTTTCAAGTGTTCAGGGCAGCTCCATCCGCACACTGGAAGTGCTGCTCCCTGGGTTCCATGAACTTTGGGGCCCCAGGGTGCAGGGAGGAGGAGCTCTCCCCAAGAGAACGCTCTGCCTCTGAAGTCCACATGGACTCGGCCTGGACCACAGGTCCATTTAACTTCCAGCTGCAAAACCTTGGAAGGAAAGATCCCAGCAGGGAACCAGACTCAAGGGGTGAGGTGCTCACAGCAAGGCAGAAGGTGGAGTGAACGGAAGCTGCTCGCTCCTCCTCACTCTCTCATTCTCCACAAACACAAGAAAACGGCATGGACACATCATAGCGGTGTGCCCACCTAAAGGCTCTCTGTCCAGGGACCTGAGATCTTGACCCAGTCAACTTGTCCTTGACATCCTACCAAAGTGTTCTGTTTTAAAGGTGTTATTTGTGTCTGCCTTGGTCTCCAACAGAGCTATCAGCAGGATTATTATTTTTTTTAACTAGGAAGTTCATAGTAAGTGGAGGGGCCCCAAGGGGCCTGTCCAAACTCACCATGCTTGAACCTACCAAATGGATTACTGAGCTCTAAGGCTTGTAAATCAGGAGTTCTGTTGTGAGGAGATTGTTCTGTAAACAGTCTTGTCTAGAATTGTTGGTTCGACCCTTCGTTCAGAATATAGATCAGTCTCTTGTAAACCACCACGTGTCCAAAATGTAGTTTGTGATGGGCATGAGGGCTGTCAAGAAAGCCTCCCCTAGGCCAAGAGGCAGGTGTGTCCCTCCTAACCTGCCGCTCCCCGCCTCCCACCCCTGGGACTTTGCCATTGGCCAGTGCACGTTCATTGGCTTTTTTGCCATGAATTTTAACCCTGAGTCTACCAGCTAATGTCAATCCACAGATATTTCCCAATAAAGGGGCAAATCACGTTTGTTCATAGGAAAGATAGCTACTAAAAGGTCTGTCCAGGCCATTCAATGTCCTTGAAGAACAGGGCTGTGGAGTCCAGCCACGTGCCATGACCCTGCCACCCTCTTTACCTGTGCCAGAGGACACTGCCCGCTAGAATATTCCAGGAACTGGCTCTACCTGCTTTCTGCTTCCTCCATTAACTAGAGCTGGGAAGTGCTCAGCCCTTCACATTGTCACGAACCTGGACTTGAAGATGAAAAGGCCACATTTGTTCTTCCCCGATGTAAGGACAGATGGTTGCTGTGGGCCTCTCCCGGCTCTGCCAAGCGTCACCAGAATACATACTGGACATGTGGCACCCGAGGCTACAGCCCCATTGAGAACTGGGAGGGGCCTGGGCAGGTAATCAGTAAAGGCAAGCTCGTAATGGGCAGTTGACACTAATCAATAGGAGTGAGTCTTTACAGAAGGGGAAGGAGACACAGACGCTGAAGCCAAGGCAGGGTCCAAGGGGCATCCTCATCAGCCCAGACCCCAGAAGCTGCAAGGACAGAGAGCATCCTCCCTGGAACACACCTGGCTCCAGGCTTCTGGACTCCAGGCCTGAGAAAGACCAAAGTTCTTTTTAATCCCTCAGCCCGTGGCTTTGCCCAGATTCCTGGGCATTGCCTTGCTCATGCCCATGACCTTCCCGAGGGCACAAGGCCTGGCTGGCAGAGCCAAGCCACCCTTGGCGTCACACTTCCTGTCCTGAAGATGAAAAACACTTTGTTACATGGAAGTGGCTGTGTCTGTTGGAAAGAACTGTACAGTTGCTATAAACGCCTTGGATGCTTTCCAAAATAATATTTATAGGCCTTTTCCTACCCTGTGTTGAACCAGGTTCCTTTAGTAGAAAGTGTAATTCAAGCAAAGCTCATCAGTTTGTTTAAAACGGGCTCAGCAAACCACAGCAAACCGCAGCACCTGACAAGGGACACCCGACTTCCCTTTCACAATTCTGCTTACAGTCACCATTGTGTACAAGCGAGGCTTTGTTCCTGTGATACCGACTTGTACCATAAGCAGTTCTGAGTCCCTGCCTGGTAAGTGGCCAGGGCAGCCTCCAGCTGGCCGTGAAGGGCAGGTCAGAGGGAGGCTCTGCAGCACACTGCAATCCTGCTCTGGGTCCTTGCAGAGGAGGGCGGCTGGCATGCACCTGCTCTATCACTGAGCCACCTTCCCAGCCCTATCTGTTACATATTTCTATCCTGCAAACTTTAAATAAAAAGTCACCTTTGGAGCTAAGCATGGTGGCACACACCTGAGATTCCAGCTACCTGGGAAGAGTAAGGAGGATCCAGTCCCAGTCAACCAGGGCTCAGTGGTAGAGTGCTTGTCTCAAATGCATGAGACCCTGGGGTTCAATTCCTCAGCACCACATAAACAGAAAAAGCTGGAAATAGCTCTGTGACTCAAGTGCTAGAGCGCTCACCTTGAGCTGAAGAGCTGGGGGACAGCGTCCAGGCCCAGAGTTCAGGCTCCACGACCGACAAAACAAAAAACAAAACTACCAAAACGCAAGACCTGATTTGAAGAATAACTAATTTAAAAATGGCTGGAGGCATGGCTTAAATGGTAGAGTACCTGCCTCAAGCAAGTGTAGGCTCTGACTGCAAACCTCAGTATCACAGGGAGGAGAGAGCCAGCCTGAGCCAACCATAGAAATAAGGAAAGGGATATGGAAAGCAGCTTGGATGCCGCCTCAGCCACCCATCTGATGGCCCAGATGACACTACCCGCCCCAGGCTGCCAGCCCAGAGATCCTCAGGAGGAGCCCCAGCTCTGAATTCCCAGTCAGTACTTTCTCCAGAACCATACGAATCACCTTCCAAGGCCTTTGTGGGAACTGAGTGAGCCCCAGTGTTGCTTCTCCACAGGCAGTTTGCCAGAAAAGACAGTTCCAGCAAGATTGCTGAGTGACCTTGCAAAAGCCCTGGTGGTATTTCGGTAGAGAACGGGGGCAGGCCAGCTGCAGGGCCACTTCGCCTCTGCCAATCGCCAGTGGCTAGGTCTGTTCAGCCTTCCCAGCCGTGGAGGAAGCCAGCGTGGCCTGGCCGAGCCTGCGTGGGGGCTGAGACACAGGCCCTCCAAGCCTGACTTAAGACCTGTCCCTTACACAGCGGAGAATCCCATTCTCAAAGGGAAACAGGCCACTGTAAGAGCAATAGGCTGTGATAAAAGTCCCCTTAGGTACAGAAATGTAAAGACACAGTAAAAAGTGAGCCTCCCTTCCTACACCACCCTGTCTAGGAGGCAGTGTTTGCCGCTCTGCTTTTGAGGGACACCAACTTTGAGAGAAACTTGGCTCCCCAGGGATGGGGTGATATGCCTCCAGGGCCCCATCTTCAGGGCCATCCATTACTCCAGATACCCTTAGAAGCCATTTGCCGGCCTGGCCTAGAGTGTCCCCATTCTGTGGAATCCAAGTTCCCAAAGCCCAGGGTTCTGGGGTTTTACACACTCCCTCTTGTGGCCACCTTTCCAGAGCTCTGGAGTCAGCACAGGCCTCCGGGGCCCTGTGTGCCCAAGGCCGGTGAGCTCCCCCCACTCTCCCCCCCCCCCAGCCTCATGGTCCCCGAGCGAGCCAGTTTCTTTCTCTCAGGCACCTCTGAGGCTTAGGAGCTGACCTCAGGATGGGGTGGCAGTGGGGGGAGGGGAAGAGGAGGCTCAGGAGCCCCTTCAGGCACCAGTGCACTTCTCTTGGTTTGCCACTGCATGGGAGGCACCAGTGGCCAGTGTGGTGGGCAGGGCCTCAGGACAGGCCTGGGGCTATTCCATCTCTCCCTGAGGGCAGGCAAAGGGGCCGCCTGCATGGCCACACTTGTCCAAGGGCAGCTAACAGGAAGGCTGCACAGAGGCGCTGAAAGGCTATGGAAGCCCAGAAAGGGGAGACAAGTAGAGCTGGACTCTGTGGTGCTACATGGCACAGTGTGTGTGGTATTAGGTGAGCAGCAGAAGGGCTGGACACTCCAGGGCTGTTGGTTTCCAATGTCCTGACATCTCATGCAGAAAGTCCAGCAAGTCAGTGGCCCAGCGTATGCAGAGACCAAGTCAGTACCACTCGGGGTTCTGTGAGCCAGAGACAGATAGGGGAAGTGCAGAAGGCTGGAGGCCCCCCCCCCTCCCCGCAGGAGGCTCTGGAGCAGCACCGGGTGCTGCTACCTCAGCTCCTGTAGCCGGGCCTCCTGCACATGCATCCCGGGGCATCCACACAGCCTGCCCTGGCTGTGTGGCCCTCCTCTCTTCTCTCTTCCTGCTTGTGTCTTGGTTTTGAACAGATCTGCCATGGAAGACAACCCCAGCTCAGGCAAGCACATGACCCATCCTCCAGGCTGCTGGTCCCTGGCCAGAGCCCATGCTGACAAAGGACACCCAGGAAAGGGGCAGAGGGGCAGCTCCTCCCTAGAAGGTGTACTAAATAGGTTGGTTTCATCAGGTAGGGGATGACAAGAACACCACATGGTATTCAGGCAGGAAAAGAAGTGTAATTACCTAACTGCTGTGCCTGCTATGCATGGTGGAGAGGCTTGGCAGAAAGGGGTGACTTCCCCCGCCCCCCCAGCCAGGACTTATCTAGGCCAGGGACAGGAGGAGGTGTGGCCAGGTGGGGGAAAGGTGGATCTGGATGTGACCTCAGGGCCTGGGGACCTTCCTATGGTCCGATGGGAGGCATGACCAGGGGTGGCCAGGATATGACCTAGCAGGAGGGGCAGGTGACTGCTTCCAGGTGTGCAGTTACCTAGTTAACACAGACACTGGGCAGAGACTTAGCCAAGAGGTAGGGAAGGGTCTGCACAGGACCTGCGTGGCCTGGGCAGACCTGACACTCACCACCATTTAGTAATCACCTTGCTTCTACTTAAAACCCCATTCATGTGTATTCTGAGTTAGTTAACACACTGTATTTAGGGTACTAAATAAATACAAAAAGAGAGAAAGGGAAATGCACACTCTCTATTACGCCTTTGTGCAAAACAAAATTAAAGACCCATTCACAGTTTTGTGGAGCACGGGTGAGGGCACTGGGTATCACTTAGCTGGGGATGACCGCGTGCTGCCACCACAGAGGAAAGCCAACCCCCAAAGTAACACCAGCACCCGGAACACCAACCTATGAATTCTAATAATTCTAGCTTATCTGCTAGCAAGCAAGAAGAGTTCTGGGTATAATTAGTTTTTTGGATCTTCTAAAACTGTAAACTTCAGTGTGGTAGACAGTGAGTGTGGCCTGTAACGTGAAAGTGGTTCTTCTGTCTGGGCCTCTGCTTCCTCCTGTCACCCAGCAGACGGCCTTGGTCTCCCCGGCGGGCTTCCACCTGCCTGGTGATTCCACTGCCCAGACCTGCGGGCCAGAGTGACAGTGCACGTGGCCAGCCCTTGGGGACGGGGTGCAGCCACACGAGGACAGCCTAACTGTGGCTGCTGATGTGCTGTGCGGGGAGTGCCTGGGCCACGTTGGCTCCCAGAAACAGAAGCTAAAGAGGGTACTACTCCAGGCAGTGCAGGCCAGCCCTAGAAGGTGGCCAGGCTCAGTCTCCTGACATCTTAGCCACACAAGCCAGCCCACTCAATCCACAGAGCTGAACTGGCTCTTTGAACCAGGGGCTGGTCTGAGGGATGCTTCGGGGGCAGTAGACAAGGGAGGGCTGGCTGCTGGAGGAATCCTGGTATTTTCTGCATTTTCCATGTCCTTGTAGTCAAGGACAGTGATTTTTTTTGGGGGGGGGTCTGATCGTGGGGCCTGAACTCTGGGCCCGGGCGCTGACACTCAGCTCTTCAGCTCAAGGCTAACGCTCTACACTTGAACCACAGCGCCACTTCCGGCTTTTTTCTTTTTGCTTATGTGGTGCTGAGGAATCGAACCCAGGGCCTCAGAGGCATGCAAGGCAAGCGCTCTACCACTGAGCCATCTTCCCAGCCCAAGGACAGTGATTTTTAAATCAAAGAAATGTATGCCATTTAAGACTTTTTCTTTTAGTCCTGGGGTTTGAACTCCAGACTTTATACTGCTAGACAGGTGTTATGCCACTGAACCACATCTCCAGATTTTTTTGGTCAGTCATGGGACTTGAACTCTGGACCTGGGCACTGTCCCTCAGCTCTTCAGCTCAAGGTGAGTGCTCTACCACTTGAGCCACTTCTTGTTTTCTAGTGGTTTATTGGAGATAAGAGTCTCATGGACTTTCTTGCCAGGCTGGCTTTGAACCATGTCCTCAGATCTCAGCCTCCTGAGTAGCTAGGGTAACAGGCATGAGCCACCAGTGCCTGGCTCTCCAGATCTTTTTGTGCTGGTTATTTTTGAGATGGAGTCTTGTTTCCTGCCCACATGTGTTCCTGGACTGCCGCTGGCTGGTGACAGGCCCGTGTCCCTGTGCTGGTGTAAGACATTGTGACATTTGTCATCATGGTCCTCAACGTCTCGAGACCTTGGACCACAGATGTTGTCTGCTCCCTGTGCAGCTAAGTCCTAGGGCTAGGGGAGGCACCCACTGGACACAGCAGCCTCCCCACAGGGCTGCTAGGCTTTGGGCAAGAGATGGCACTGCCACTATGTCTTAGTTTCCCTCACCACAAACCCAGAAGAGTTGACGGTGGCACGGAAGCACTACAGACTGTAAGGCCATGAGAACAGGGGGCAGCCTGTAAAGGGTAGCTGTTGCTGGCAAAAGCCTCACTGAGGGACTGCAAAATGTCTGCTTGCTCTCTCCTACATGAATGGCTCAGAGCAGAGGAGTCACAGGCACCCAGCTATATTCAATCTTGAGTCTCAAAGTCTTGACAAATAAGAAAATAGTCCCAAAGAAAACAGCTTTTGAAGATAAAAAATTGTAGTGACTTTTCACTTAAAGTCTCACAGATCTCAGTCATCACACTCGGCCTTGGGTTTCCTTTATAAAATGTTAACTCTTTTTGGCAGTTATTTTAAAAAAAAAAAAGATAAGCCTGGCCTACAACGTTTAATTCAATAAAACAGTGAGTTGGCTTTTTTACTATGCAGAAACTTTACTTTGCATTAAATCCTGTTTCCTTGTTTTCTTTTTTAAAAATTCCTCTAAATGTCACATTTTGCTTAGCTTAGTGGTCAGAAACAGGAACTTCTGAGGACGAAGCAAACCTCTAATGCACATGGCTACAGACTGCAGGACCACCTCAATCTGACTATGAGACTGACCAAGAGCCTATCCAAGAACACATTTAACTGCCAAAGAAGTTGGAAATCTAGACACTGTCTCAAAATGCTGATCATCTGACAGTGAAGATTCCAGATCCTCAGGATAAAAATCATCACTCTGAAAGAACAAATAATAATTTCTGAAGCTCCTACCTCATCATTAGTAGTGAGCCACATGTCCTGAACTGATTGCTTAGTCATGAGAAAGTTTTATAGGCTTTATATTTAGACCTCTTTGACATTATTTCTATCTCTGAGTTTGTGCAAGCTACATAGAAGTATAAGGAGTGCATGTCTTAGCTTTCAGTAAAGCAGAGCTCTCCTCCTAGAGCCACATAACACTAGCAAATAATCCACTCAAATTACTATCAGAATTACATCTGAGGTCAGAGTGGCTATCATAAGGATTCTTTTTGGTTGGTTGGTTGGTTTTTGCGGGTTTGGGGGCTTGAATTCAGGGCCTGTGTGCTGTCTCTGATCTCTTTTGCTCAAGACTAGAGCTCTACCACTTGAACCACACCTCCACTTTTTGGATTAATTTTTGGTTAATCAGAGATAAGAATCTCATAGATTTTCCTGCCTCAGCTGGCTTTGAACCTTGATCTTTAGATCTCAGCCTCCTGAGTAGCTACAGGCATGAGCCACCGGCACTCCACTTATAGGAAGGATTCTTAACAAAATTCTGCCATGATTAATCAGACTATCCCAGGGATGCCAGTATGATTTAACATCTGAAAATCAATTATGGTATTTACATATTAATAGATAAAAAAGAAAAAAACTCTGATCATTATGCAGAAGAAGCATATGACAAATTCCATTGTCCATTCCTACTTTATGGAAAAAAACTCTCAAAACAATAGAAAGAAAAGGACACTTTCCAACCTGAGAAGCAGGTTGAAATATCCAGCTAATACCACATAAATGATGAAGGGATTCCATCAAGGATAAGAGACAATGCTGACCAACAATTCAGAATTAAGACAAGGATATCCCCAGCAGGATGCAAATGCTAGCATCACAACAAAACAAAACAAAAAACAAAAAGAGTATTACTTCAAAAGAGGAAATTTTAGATACTAGGATTGCTTATATAAAACATACTACTGAATACCAAAAACAGCATCAAAACAAATCATTGAGTTCAGCAAAGTTGGATGATACATGATAAATATACACAACTAAGAAATTTAATTAGATATTGAAATTAAAAGAATACCATTTACAACAGGGCAAAAAGTGAAACATTTATCAACAAATGTGCTAGGCCTACATATTGAATACAAAACATGCTGGAAGGATTTCAGAAGTCTATGTCAGTTGGGTACGGTGGCTCATGCCTGTCATCCTAGCTGCTCAGGAAGCTGAGATCTGAGAATCATGGTTCAAAGCCAGGCTGGAAAGAAAATTAACCACCAGAAAACTGAATGTGGCATTGTACCTCAAAGTGAAAGTAGAGTTAGCCTTGAGCAAAAGAGCTCAAGAATAGTGCCTAGACCCAGAGTTCAAGACCCATGGCCAACAGAAAACAAAAACACAAACACAAACAAAACAAAAAGAAGGCTATGTCAGTGAAAGATACATGTTATATTCACAGATGAGAAGATGCCCTATTATCAAAATGTTTATTTTGTGAAAATCAATCTATAGGTTCAATACAATCGAAGTTAAAAATCACAGCAGGTCTTTGAAGGAAATTAGCTGATTTTGAAATTCATATGTAAGTAAAATAATCAAACAACTTTGAGAAAAATAATGATGTTTGGATATTTATGTCACCTGACTTCAATTCTTACTGAAATCTATTACCATAAAGACAGACTGGTATTAACTTTAAGGAGAGATAAATCGAACAGAATAGTGTATAACAGAACAACACATATGAGGTCAGCTGGTTACTGACAATGATTAAAAAGTAAGACACTGGAGAAGGTAGTCTTTTTCAGTAAATAGTGGTAAAATATTGCTTTTCAGTAGTACATACACACATAAACACCACCTATACCTCAACCCCATTTATTCAAAGTGGCAAGTAAAGGATCAACATTACTGATCACCAAATGGTGAGCAAATTATTGCTAATTGAAAATAGATTATGCTCCTATCTGTGAAACTTAAATTTATAGAATTTATAGAAGAAAATGTTCATCACTTTATGACACCAAAATCCGTTATGATAAAATAATAAATTGTACTTCAGAATTAAGAATTCTATCCTTTGAGACACCTCATGTGATTCTACCCTACCATCGACCTCAACACCCACTGCACCCCACTCCACCACTCCCAGAACCCCACTGCACCCCCACTGTACCCCATTTCTACTACTCACCCCATTTCTACCTGGTCTGACTCCTGCCTGGTGGGCTGGTCTGTCTATTCTCGGCTCTCTTGGGGCATGTAATTATCCAGGCAACAGCATCCACATTGTTCCTAATCCACTCTTCATTTCTGTCTTGAGTACAGCTTTTACTGGTAACTAGATTGAAAATTCTGAAGTTATCTTGTGTTACAAACCCTTCCCTACGCTCCGTATTTGCATCCTATATTGCTCAGTTTTCTAAATCAAAGTGAGAAAGTGAATGCATTCCTTAAATCAAATGTCTACCTGGTGAAAGGCATTATTCAGTAGACAGGACTTGTTAGGCATGTGGGAAAGGAGACCTGTTCAGCCCCAGGCTTCACCTCCTGGTTTCATGAGCCAAGTCCAGCCAGAGACCAGAGCAGAAGGGAGGTTTGGGGGGCATGGGCAGGAAGAGGCAAGGCAAGCATTTCAACCTATCTCCCCAATCTCTGTTCCTTCCCCCAGGAAGGAGGAGGAACTAGGGGTTAAATAAGGTGGAGGAAGTGGGTCCTTGCTGCCTGGCAGGGGTCTTTATCCTGTTCCTCCTGGATTCTAAGACCCTGCAAGGAAACCTCAGGAGCGAACGGCTCACAGAGGGGCCAGAAGCCAAGGCCGGCCCTGCGCTCTCATCCTCCCTGTTAACCCAGGAGCCAAGGCCGGCCCTGCACTCTCATCCTTTCTGTTAATCAGGACTCAGGAGCCAAGGCTGGGCTCAAGCGCTCGTCCTGTCTGTTAACTCAGGAGCCCAAGCCATGAGGACTCCTCACAGAAGCAGTTCTCAGTGCTCGCACAAGCGAGGGACCGGGCAGATCAAGGCCCAGCAAGGCTCCCCAGCCAGGAGCACCCAAGCAGGCCGCGCAGAGAGGCGAGGCCGAGGCGGCAGGCCCTGGGTGACAGAGACGAGCGCTCAGCTTGCCCAAGACCCAAGGGTCCTTTCTAGGCATGTGCACGTGCGGAGGCCTTGTGCACACGCGGAGGTCGAGGCCCGGCCGCGGGCAGGCACCCATACGGCCTAATAGGCCGCAGGAGGAAATCACGAGCCCACTCGGGTCTCTGAGACAGCGAGAGACCCGCGGGAGACCTGGACGCGGGACCCCGGGGGCGTGGCCTGGTGCCCACCGCGGGGGTCAGACCTGGGCTGGGCTCTTCAGATTGTTATTCGGGATCTTCAGGAACATTCAGGTTGTGAGCTCGGCCCCGCGAGCCAATGGCCTCGGGAATCCCACCGCGTGGGGCAGGCGGCTTGGCTCAACGTTCTGATTAAAGAGACAGAAAGCACCGTGTGCTCCGTGCTCCGCCATCCGCTGCGGGGAGAGGGCGCGGGGCGCCGGCCTCCGCGGAAAGGTCCCGTCGCGCGCGCCGGGCACCCGAGCCCCGCTGCCACCGCTGCCGCCGCGCCTGTCCGGGCCGCGCCCCGGCCCCGCTCCCTGCACCCTCCGCAGCCTCGGCCCGGGGCGCTCCGCCCGCCTGCCGTGCGCTCCGAGGCCGCGGCCCCGCGCCGGCCCCGCCCCCGGCCGCCTCCCGTCGCCGCCGCCGCCGCCGCCGCCGCCGCCGCCGCCGCCCAGACCGGCCGCGAGCGCCCGGGGAGCCGCACCGCCGCCGCCGGGATGTGACCTTCAGTGCCGGCTGCACGCGGGGAGCGGAGCCTCCGCCCCGCGGCGCCCGCGGCTCTGACCCGCGCCCGGCCGCCCGCCGGCCCCTCCACCCGGCCCGCCATGCCTCCCCCGGCCGGGGCCGCCGCCCGGGCCGCCGCGCTGCCGCCGCTGCTGCTGCTGCTGCTGCTGGCCTCGGCGTCCGCGCACGGTGAGTGCCGCGGGGCCCGGCTCCAGATCCCGACCTCACCCCCGCCCCCCACACCCGCACGGCCCGGCCCGCAGTCAGTCCTGAGTCCCACACGGCCCGGCCCCAGATCCTGACCTCATCCCGCTCCCGCTCCACCCGGCCCGCAGTCCTTGACCAACGCACTCCCGGCCCAGCCTTAGATGCCAACCTCACTATTCCCTCCCCCCCTTCCTGCACGGCCAAGGTACCCGCACGTCCCGACCGGGCACGTCCCAGCCCCGCACGGCCCGGCCCGCAGTCCAGAGCTCCGCACGGTCAAGGTTCCCGCACGGCCCGGCCCCGCAGTCAGTCCTTGACCTCCGCACTCCCAGCGCGCAATCCTGAGCCCCGCGCACCCCGGCCCCATGCGCGGGGCCCGCATGCCCCGGCCCTGCCCCGTGCGCGCTCCCCGTACGCCCCAGCCCCATGCGCGGGCCAGCATGCCCCCGCCTGGCCCCGTGCGCGGTACCCGGCCCCGGCCCCGGCCCCGGCCCCGGCCCCGTGCGCGGACCCCGTGCGCGGGCCCGGGTCCCGGTCTGGTGCGCTGGCCTCGCCGGCTGACGTGCCCTCTCCCGCAGCCGCGCTGCTGCGCGCGCGCGAGGCCGCCCAGTTCCTGCGGGCCCGGCCGCGCCGCGCCTACCAAGTCTTCGAGGAGGCCAAGCAGGGCCACCTAGAGCGCGAGTGCGTGGAGGAGCTGTGCAGCCGGGAGGAGGCGCGGGAGGTGTTCGAGAACAACCTGGAGACGGTGAGCGCCCAGCCCTGACCCCAGACCCCAGGCCACAGCCCCGCTCCAGCCCCGGCCCTCCCCGACCCCAGCTCGGCCCCGGCCCCGCAGCGTGGGTCTCGCGGCGGCCCCGCAGGACGAACGGAGCCCTTCCAAGTGCTAAGGAAAGGCCGTGGTTAGCAGATCGCGCGAACCCACGGCGGGGTCTTCAACCCCAGGGCTGCGGGAGCCGCAGGCTCCCAGATACCGAGGTGGGGCTGCGCGGGGGAGGGGAGGGAAGGGGGCAGGGGGGAGGACAAGGAAGGAGAGAGGGTGGGGGGCGGGCTGGCCTCTGCAGGAGGCCCTGGGACGGACGTCTATTAATAATGTCCTTGGGGAGTAGGACACCGGGCCTGCCGCCAACTGCAGAGCAGAGCCCTGCAGGCGTGGGTGCGGGAGGTGGGGGGAAGGGGAACGGGGAGGGAGGACGGGCTGGGAGGGAGGAACAGGAGGAGGGCCGAGGGGGCATCCGAGGCAGCCCCCACGCTCAGGCGAGGCCAGCTTCAGGGCTATGGGGAGCCGCAGCTCTGCCAGCGGCCATGCTCACGGTGAGCTCCCGGTCACCCGGTGGCCTTTCCAGCACAGTTCACACCGAGGTTCACACTGAGGTTGTGATGCGGCTGGAATTTTTCTTTGCTCCCTGTAGACCCTGGCCTGTGGACAGCCCTCCCCTTGCTAGCTCCGTGTGTGTTGTGTAGGGATCCTGGCCATGACCTGACAGTTAGTTTGTGTGTTGTGTAGGATCCTGGCCATGACTGGACGGTCGCTCTGTGTGTGTTGTGCAGGGATCCTGGCTATGACTGGACAGTCCCTCTCTGTGTGCTGTGTAGGGGCCTGGCTGTGACTGGACAGTGGCTCTGTGTGTTGTGTAGGATCTTGGCTGTGGACAGCCCCCACTCTGGGCCTGCTTTCCTGAAGCAAGCCTTAGGCCTGTTGGGTGCCTGGTGGGTACTTTGTTGCATCTGCATGGTGCCACAGCTAGAACCCCTCCTCATCTTTCTTTGCTCTCCTGGGATGGCTGACTGTGCTGTCCTGCTCAGCAGTGAGCAGGCTGTGCTCCTGGTAGAGATCAAGGCTTGTTGCTTTTCTTGTTTCTTTGGTGCTGAATCCTGACTGCTCAGCGAATCTTGTCCCTGGCAGGTCTCAACGCCATAAAGGAGTCCCCCACCCCCATATCCTACATCTGGGCCCTTACACCCCTGTACCTTGTCATGTGAGCCCACATGCCCCTGCACCCGTCATGTACCCGTCATCTGGGCACCCTCTGGCACCCTCCTCGCCAGGAGCATTCTGCTGGACAGAGTGTGGGGCCGGGCCTGTGGCGACAAGCGTTGAGAGGAACATGGCCATGGCCCAGCCCAGGGAGCCCTGCCCGCTACAACCTGCCTGCCAGAACTACAGGCTGGAGCCGGCCTTTCCTGGCTGCCCTGACACAGGGCTGCTCTTCCCCGAAGCAGGCTCCTCTGGTTTTAGTTGATTTCTTGTTTTAAGTTTATTTGCAAAGATGTAAAATGAAGGTCCTCTTTGACACAGTGCTCTGCATTTCCCACCTGCTATGGCTACCATGCTGGAGTAGCCGATCCCTTCCTGTCTTGTCACAGTCTGGTCCTATGTCCTTTCACATCCGAGTTGTCTACCAATCCCCTCCCTCGCTGCAGTGCCCAGAACCAAGTAATAACCCTTGGATCGGTTTGCAGTTGGACACATTCCTGGGCCTCTTCCCTGCGGCCTGGGACTTACTGGCCCTGGCCTCCAAGCCTGCCACCAGCCTCCTGCAGCGCTCTGGCCTGGATTTCTGGATTTGGCCTCTGGCTTGCTTTCTTTTAGTTCCTGGAAGCCAGGTGGCCTGTGGGACATGGCTCTGGGAATCCAGGGTGGGGCTCCACAGTCCTAGGGCCTGCCACTCTGGGCTGTCCCAGTCCCTCCTCCTCCACACCCTTAGAGACCTGAGCATGGAAGTTCTGCACATCCTTCTCACCACCTGCATTCCTAGCAAAAAATGGCCTCTCTTCTCCTCCCCTCTCCTCTCTCCCAGACTGGGCTGGGGTGGGGACTGTGGCCCTGCCCTCCAGCTAGGCAGCCCGGGCAGCTCAGCTCCAGCCAGCCTCTGGACTCCGGGGCCCCTCAAGCCATACAGGGGGCAGTTTTTGCTCACTGTGCTGGCTAATCCCAGGTCCTTCCGATCAGCCTGGGTTCCAAGTTAGGGGTTCTTCCTATTGGGAGAAAGTGTCTAACCTCCCAGGCCTGGGCCAGCGGCCTGCTGGTTCTCACACACCTTCCGTGGGGAGGAAGGAGGTCCTCCCTCCACCCACATTCCGGATGTGTCCTGGGCAGCTGGCCTGGCCACTTTAATCACATTGCCCCTCCTTTGACCCAGGCTTCTCTTATCTCCTTTTCCTTTTTATTGTTACTCTCCTAGTGAGAAGGGAGGGGTTCACCAGAGGCACAGGGTGGGAGGGTGTGTCCTGCTGGTCAGAGGCACAGGGTGGAGGGAGCATCCTGCCCGTCAGAGGCACATCAGCCTCTTTTGTAAACCAGACACATGCATGCATATTGCTGTTACACCTCTCAGGGAGCTGGGGAGTACACACATTTAGGTCAGGACCTTCTGTGCTTTTATGTTTTCAGGGCTCTGTTCAGGTCTTTTCTTAGGGAGGCACAGATGACACCTGGCCCCAAGTCCACTGTCCCATATTCACTGAGGTGATTCGGGCTTTCCAAGGCTCAAGCTCAAGGCTGGTGCTCCACCATTTGAGCCACACACAGCTCCACTTCCAGCTTTTGGGAGATAAAGGTCTCAGGAATTTTTCTGCCCCTGCTGTCTTCAACCAAGATTCTCAAATATCAGCCTCTGACTGAATTCTTTTCTTTTACTATTAATGAACCTAAAGCCTTATTTATCAGTGGCTTTGTGGTTGATATCTCCTCAAACATTCTTGCTGAGTCTTGGAATTTCTCTTCTTGTCAGGTCCGTAATTTCAGTCTGAAGGTGATTACAGTTCTACTTACACTGTTTTGTCAAATTCAGCTAGTGTGGTATTTCAGGAGCCTAAACAGCAAACTGGTAGTTTAAGTGATTTTGAAGTTTGTCTCTTTTTCATGAAGAAGGTAAGCAGCCGGCAGGTGGCTGCTCACCAGAGACCAGGAACATACTCTGTCTACCTGAGCTGGACATGGGAGCATCCCCAGCCTCCTCACGTGGTACAGGATACGGAAGTGCCAATCTGCGTACCTGCATTCCAGCAGAATGAGGAGGTTATCCTCACCCACCCCACCAGCTCTGCTTAGTTAGGTTCCATGCTCTTCCCTCCTTGGCTGGAATTCAGTCAGAGATCTGAAACTGAGCAAGAAGCAGGAGCAGAGGTGTGAAGAGGTAGGATTCCCACTCTCTTGTGTAAGAGGCAATGGAGAGCAGAGGTGGTGTGACTCACTCCTGGGAACTGTTATCAGGGATAGGGATCCAGATGTTCATTCCTCTGTTCCTGGGCACAACATCTGAGATGACGGTGCTGCCCAGAGTGCTGGGAAAGAACCTGAAGTGTAGGGTGGTAGTAAGCAGCAGTAGCTGAGGAGGTGCACCTCAGGGAATGAGCTGGACCATCAGGTCGGGACTGGCTGTGAAGAAGCTGTGGAGCCCATGGTTGTTACTGTCCAGTGAGGTTACTCAGAGGCACAAGCCAGGGCACTTCTTGTGAGGCCTGGACCCTGTCCGTGACTACCCAGATTTGATCTTTATTGTTGATGGTTTGTCTTGAAGGGTTTTTTGTTTACTTTTCCAAATGCCTGTGCTTAGCCTTGATTGGAGAGAGTGGGCTCCATAGGATGTAGGGCCATTGTCTTGTCATGAGCTCAGGATACAGGCTATCTGGGATTTTAGAATGGAGTCTATTGCTGGGTATTTTCTACTTTTGGCTCCTGCCTCCCTATCCCCATTGTCCCTATCAGCTCAGGACCCTGCCATTGCCAATTCTCTCACCATCCATCCACCCACCCATCTATCCATCTATTAATCCATCCTTCCATCCCTTCATCATCCATCCACCCACCCATCCATCTATCCATCTTTCCATCCTGTCATCACCCATCCATCCACCCATCCAGTCATTCCCTCATCATCTACCCATCCACCCACCCATTATCTACCAACTCATCCATCCATCTACCTATCCATCTACCCATCCATCCCACCCATCTATCCCACCCATCCATCCACCCATCCATCCATCCACCCACCCACCCATCCATCCATCCATCCATCTATCCATCCATCCATCCATCCATCCACCCATCCACCCATCATTTCTTCCTCAACTTCCCCATCTGCCATCTCTGTATTCATTGCTGCCCTGGGCCTTGGGAGATGGTCAGCACCAGGGCTGGTGCTTCCAGGTAACTGTAGCTCTCAGCTCTTGCAGTTAACCGTGCAACTGCCTTGTGTTTTATCACTTTTCTCCTTAGCTGTTTAGGCAAAATAGAGGCAAATCCTGGGGAATGACCTGGTGGAAAAGGCCCCTAACCCAGCTCCATCCTCACCTACCCTGTTCCCATGGGTCTCGTACCTCCCAGTTCTAGAAGAGTGAGAGTGTGTGTCGGGGAGTCCCTGATTCCAGTCTTGGCCCCTGGCCTGTCCTCCTCCCCCAGGGGACTCCTGGGTCTAAGATGAGCAGGCCTCTGTAGGGTACAGGTGGGGTTCAGGTACCTGGCAACTTGCATTATAATGGAGTGGGTTCTGCTAAAGCAGTGTGCTCTGCTAATACCTGTGGTGTTGGGCAGTTTGTTTTCTCACAGTGCTCCTGAAGGACAGCACTGGTTTGTCAGGAAGATGTGTGACAATTTTCAGTTATGTTGGTTTTAGCGTTGTTTTTATTTGAGACTTATCTGTCTTGTCCCTGGATTATAAGGCAAAGTTGCTTCTGTTTCCTGAAGGTTTGAGAGGGCATTGGTTCCTCTAGGTGAGGTTGGCCGAGGGGAGCTCAACATGTCACTTTTTATTCAAAACGCCTCTTTGCATCAACAGAGCTACTGCATACCACTGTTAACCGGCATGACTAGTGAGAGTTTGGAAACTTGAATAGTGCAAACACTGTGTGTAGTTGGATGTTTTTGCTAGTTCTTCATTGTTTCCTATTCTTACTAGTGCAATTCCTGGTTTTCTCAACCTAGGGGACACTTTTGCCCCCATCCTAAACCATTTGTTTAGAACCAAAGCCTTCCCCCAGAGATGATCTGCTGGCAACTGCGTGTTCCCCAAGAGCGAGGCTACAAGCCACTCTCTCTTGTTCTAGGGTTTATGTAATCATTTCACCTTGCTCTTCTCTCCTGTTCTTGCAGTTTGCCATCATGGCTAAGTGGATGAGCGGCTGCAGGCAGGCTTGCCAGTCCTGAGGCCCTGGCTTTTCAGACCTGGCTGCTTCTGGTGCATTCTGCCAACAGCCACTCAGGCAGAAATGTCCCCTTGTCTCAATCTTGCTTCACAAGAGTTCAAAACTTCTCATCTCTACTAGAGCCTTGGTTTCTAGATGCACGTCTGGGTGCACCTTACAAACTGTGTAGTGCCCCAGCTTGTCCTTTCGAGTCCTCCACCAGCTCTGTCCCCAAAGCAGAGGTGTGTGGGCAGACTCTAAGCATAGGTGTGTGTGTGGAGCCCCCTTGGGAAGCGGAAGCTGTGAGTACCTGGGAGGTGCCCCTCTGCTGTCCTCTGCACTTCCCCGAGAGCCCAAGGGGAGCCACTGGTCTTCAGCCTTCAGTCCTGCCTATTTGGTGACCTGGGGCAAACTCCACAGCCATCTTAATGCTGAAAAGACCTTCACAGTGGTGGCTGTGCAGGCATAGCAGAAGGAGGTAATCATGCCTCCAGTACCACGGCTTCCAGAGTCTGCTGCTCTACAGTCCAGCTGGAGAGGGTTCGGGCCAAAGTGCTGAGGTGATTGGCCCTAAGCTGTACACCGGAACCTGATTTGACCAGGCACAGGCCAGGAGCAAAGGACCTGCCATTGGTCAGCATGGGCAGGTGGCCCTGGTATACACAGTCCGCTTGTGTGCAGTGTGACACTCTTACATGAGCACTCAGGGATGAACAAGACCTCTCATGGCTTGGCCAGCGCATATGTTTTGTATGACGAAGGAAGGCCAGTGTTGTGGGTGCTGGACATGGGGAGTCCATAGCTAAGGCAACTCCGCGTCTTTGGGAATATGACTGGGCCTCTTCCTGGAACATTTTTTCCCCAGAGTGTCCTCTGCAGAGGCACTCTGAATGCTGCAAGCAACAGTGACTTGCTTGTATCACAAGTAAGGATGCTTCAGAGCCGTTCTGCAGAGGCCAGTCAGCAGAGGCCTCTGGGGCTTCTGCTCCTCACAGCACCTTCCTCCCTGGAAGCAGCTTTCGGTCAGGAGCTGTGGTAGAGGAGTCTCATCTCCATCACCTGTCCCCAGAGGGTTTTGTGTCCTACGTTTGATAACCGGCTGCTGTGGTATTTGAGGAACCTTTGACTGTGCCAGTAAACAGCTGTCTTTCTCTCTCTGTCCACAGGACTATTTTTACCCAAGATATCTAGGTAAGTTGAAAGACTACACGACTTCTTTGTCATGCAGCCATATTTGGAGGAATTCCTTGGGAGAGAGGAGAGGACTGTAGGTTTGTTACGATCCAAAGCATAAAGGTAAAAAGTAAGAGTGTGATGTCTTGTGCCATAGGTTTTAGTTCCTGCCATACCAAGGTTTGGCCTCAGGGTCTTGCTTGCTCAGCTGGTGCTCTATTACTTGAGCCAGGCCTCCCGCTCTAGCCCATTATGATGGAGTTTTATTTCATGTTGGTGGAACCTCAGTGCCAGTCTCTTCTCAGCTATCACTCTAGCCTCCCCCACTAGATGGAAAGGGTTAACATGGGGTCCCCAGACTTACTGGTCTCAGTGCTCTATCTTTCCAAAGTTATAAGATCCCCCAAGAGTTTGCTGACATAAACCATCTTTATTGACATCTACCACGTTATGTGACTTTGAAATTATGTAATCATTTAATCACAATCAAAAAAAAAAAGAACCTCGGGGAAGGGAGGGAGGGAGGGGATGGTAGGGGGAAAACAATGGAGGGGGTAACAATGTTCAAGAGGAAGTGTACTCATTACCTCACTCATGTAACTGTAACCCTCTGTATAGTAGCTTTACAATAAAATAAAATTAAAAAAAAAAAAATAAAAAAAAAAAATAAAACTCAGAACGTGGAAAGCTCTTGGTTTGGTTTGAAGACCAGGATCGCACAAACGCACGTTCTTTCAGCCATTGGAGGGAGGTGTGTGGGTGGACTGTCCCTCAGGAGAGGAAATGATGGCCTCTTGGAGGACAGTTCTGTCCCCTGCACACTCGCTAGCAGAGACCCTCAGAATGGCTCCTTTCATGAACTAGCACCATTTAAAAGTGCTTGGGATGCCTATGGCTTGTAAGGAGAGAAATGTGGAGAAATGTGTCTCTAGATCTTTTTATTTTGGGGGTCCGGTCATGGGGCCTGAACTCTGGGCCTGGGCGTTATCCCTCAGCTCTTCAGCGCAAGGCTAGCACTCTATCACTTGAGTCACAGCACCACTTCCAACTTTTTTCTTTTTGCTTATGTGGTGCTGAGGAATCGAACCCAGGGCCTCATGCATGCAAGGCAAGCGCTCTACCACTCAGCCACCTTCCCAGCCCCATCTTTTTAACTTTGTAAAGTGCCCTCAAGTAAGTTTTTTGGCCTTCCATTTTCTCCAAGGCCTCTGCTCTGCCACCAGCAGAGGGGCTTGTGACTGTCTCTGAGAAGCCCGGAGTCACCTCGTGCACTGGATGTGCTGGTGCTTTGAGTGCTGAGACAGAAGGTGACAGTTAGCTGTGGCATGTAGCACTATACCCTGCCTTGCCTGTGCTGTCTTCCCATGTGAGGACGAGCAACAGTGCCCACTGAGGGCCTGGGTGGAGACTAAATACTCCACCAGCATCTCCAGTGTAAATAAGAGGATTATGGTCAGGTATCTTGGGCAGAAGAGGGCTTCAGTGCAGACCACCTGCCTGGCAAATACAAGGCCCCAATTGCAGCCCCTGGACAGCACCTCAGACCAAGGAAGACTCAGGATTAAGAAGTGTCTTCAATGGGGACTGGGGAAGGAAGGATGGCACAGAGTAAATATTTTGAAATACATTTTGAAAGCAGATTACTACAATTGGAATAGATTGTTTAAAATGATGAAAGTGGAACTAAGAAAACCCTTGAAATTGTCTTAGAAAGGAGGAGGGGAAGAAGTAAGAATGACGAAGGGGGTGAGATTGATTGGGACATGTTGTAAGCATGTGGAAATGTAACAATGAGACCCCCTATGTATTACTAATGTAAGCTAATTATAGTAATAGAATAATGTCTCCTTACAGCAGCTACCTTGACAGAAGGTCACCCTTGTCACCACTGAGTGTTTTGTTCTCGTGACAGCCAGGCCAGAACGTTGTCATGGGAGGATGCCAGCCCCAGGTGGGGCAGACAGCAAGCACCCCAGAGCTGCTCAGTCGCTGTTGGCACAGGCTCTGATGCTGGGCCCACTCTAGGGTGGATGAGTGACGTTGCCATTTCTTTTTCTTTTGTAGAGTGCATCAATAAATATGGATCTCCTTACACCAAAAACCCGGATTTTGCCACATGTGTTCAGAGTAAGTATCTCCTTTCTCACTGCAAGTTTGTGGGCCAGGCAGCTGTCTTCCTGGTTGTGATTGGCAGGCAGCTGTCCTCCTGGTTGTGATTGGCAGGCAATTGTCCTCTTGTTGTGATTGGCAGGCAGCTGTCCTCCTGGTTGATTGGCAGGCAGCTGTCCTCTTGGCTGTGATTGGCAGGCAGCTGTCCTCTTGGTTGTGATTGGCAGGCAGCTGTCCTGGTTGTGATTGGCAGGCAGCTGTCCTCCTGGCTGTGATTGGCAGGCAGCTGTCCTGATTGTGATTGGCAGGCAGCTGTCCTCCTGGCTGTGATTGGCAGGCAGCTGTCCTCCTGGCTGTGATTGGCAAGCAGCTGTCCTCTTAGTTGTGATTGGCAGGCAGCTGTCCTCTTGGTTGTGATTGGCAGGCAGCTGTTCTCCGGTTGTGATTGGCAGGCAGCTGTCCTGGTTGTGATTGGCAGGCAGCTGTTCTCCTGGCTGTGATTGGCAGGCAGCTGTCCTCCTGATTGTGATTGGCAGGCAGTTGTCCTCCTGGCTGTGATTGGCAGGCAGCTGTCCTGGTTGTGATTGGCAGGCAGCTGTCCTCTTGGTTGTGATTGGCAGGCAGCTGTCCACCTGGCTGTGATTGGCAGGCAGCTGTCCTTCGGTTGTGATTGGCAGGCAGCTATCCTGGTTGTGATTGGCAGGCAGCTGTTCTCCTGGCTGTGATTGGCAGGCAGCTGTTCTCCTGGCTGTGATTGGCAGGCAGCTGTCCTCCTGGTTGTGATTGGCAGGCAGCTGTCCTCTTGGTTGTGATTGGCAGAAGCATGTGAATATTTCTGTAACCACAAGGAATTGGGGGACCTCCCACCTCTGCTCCCTTTCTACTGACTGAACTTTCTTTTTCTTTTTTTTTTCTTTTATGTCGGTTCTGGGGCTTGAACTCAGGACTTGGGGTCTGTCCCTGAGCCTCTCGTTGTTCAAGGCTAGTGCTCTATCACTTGAGCCACAGCACCACTTCCAGCTTTTCCTGAGTAGTTTATTGGAGATAAGAGTCTCATGGAAGGGCAAAACCAAACCGTTTAAATAGGGACACAGGTGGACCCATTGCAGCAATGAGATGTACAAGTCGTTATGTCGAAAAACGAACTTTACAACTTTGGCTGGGGGTGGGGGGAATGGGAAGAGATGAGAAGGGGAAACAAAGGAGGAGGCAACAATGCTTGATAAGAAATGTACTCATTATCTTGCCCATGTAATTGTAACCCCTCTGTACGGCATTTTCACAATAAAAATTTTTTTTAAAAAAGTCTCATGGACTTTCCTGCCTGGGCTGGCTTTAAACTGCGATCTCAGCCTCCTGAGTAGCTAGGACAAATGTATGAGCCACTGGAGCCCAACTGAACTTTGTTTTTAAGAAAGTAAATTGTTTCTTTCTCAATGAGCAATGGATGTGCATGTTGCCAAGTTTAAACCTTTCAGAAGGCTGTGAAAAGAAAGTACATTTCTACCTTGACCATCCATCCATCACTGTGGTGAACAGCTCTGAGCTGTCTGTTTGCATGTAGAACTATGGAGGTATGTGTGGAAAACTTTGTTTCTCACTGGGCCATACCCTTACCATGTCACTGCATACGTTGGAGACCCCACTCACCAGGGCACGTGCATTCTGTGTGAGATCTTAGTCATTCCTAACACTTGGCTTAGCCTCTGTGTGTGTGTGTGTGTGTGTGTGTGTGTGTGTGTGTGTGTGTGTGTGTGTGTGGTGTGCCTATGTATGTGTGGTATGTGTAAGGCGTATGTGTTATGTGTATACATGTGGGAGGTGTATGTGTGTTATGTGGTGTATGTGTGGTATATATGGTATGTGTGTATAGTGTTTGTGGTATGTGTGTATGTGTGTGTGGCATGTGTGTGTATGGTATGGTGTGTGTGGTATGTGTGTGCCTGTATGTGTGGTATGTGTATGTGTGGTGTATGCATGGTATGTATGTACATGTGGGGGGGTGTATGTATAGTATGTGGTGTGTGTATATGTGTGGTATATGTGGTATGTGTGTATGGTGTATATGTATGGTGTGTGTGTGTGATGTGTGTGTGTGGTGTATGGTGCGTGTGATATGTGTGTGTTGATAGACTTTGAGGTTATTTCTAGTGTATTGACAGACTTTGAGGTTACTTCTAGTTTCTGTTGTAGCAAACAGGATTAGAGTGGTACCTTGTGTGTCTCTGGCCCCCATGCCTCTGTAGAGCGGGTGGGCCTGTGCCACCTAGAAGATGGGTGTGGGCAGGGATGCCCAGGGGAGCCCACTGCAAGGGCTTTGGTCAGGTCTGGCCTGCAGTGCTGCTCTTGTCTGGACTTGCCTGGCTGTTGTCCACCATAGGGACCACAGGCACATGCTGGGTGCCACCACCTGGTGTGGAGCAGATGCCCTGGCCACTCGCTCGCTGCCTCTAAGGGTTCTTCCTGCTGAGCCTTAGGAGACACCGTCACAGCCCACCAGGCCACCCGCTCTCACTCCTTGCTCCTTCACAGATTGTCTTATTTTATGTCCACAGACACACATCATAGCTTGAGCCTTTTGGTTGTCTATTATTGTTGCAATAGCATAGCGCACAGGTCCCACTTCCAAGTTGCCAGAGCCCAGTCCAGCCCCATACAAGTGCTGGCCCTCGCAGGTCTGCTAGGAGCCAGTGGCTAGTGCTGGTGCCAATGTGGAGGTGATGGCCATGTCCTGACTGACCTGTCTCCGGACATGATCAGGAGACATGGCCACATCCTGACTGACCTGCCCCCTCCCCCCCCCGCATGGTCAGGAGATGTGGTCGCGTCCTGACTGACCTGCCCCCCGCCCCCATGGTTAGGAGACATGGCCATGTCCTGACTGATCTGCCCCCCCACATGGTCAGGAGACATGGCCGTGTCCTGACTGACCTGTCCCCGGTATGGTCAGGAGACGTGGCCATGTCCTGACTGACCTGTCCCCCCATGGTCAGGGGGTATGGCTGGGTCCTGGTAAATAGTTCCTCTAGAGAGCAAGGAAGAGGCATGCCATTGACGTGGTGTGTGAGATCTCAGGAGCAGCTCTACCCTAGTGGAAGGTGTTAGCCCCTGGTCTTGGGACAGACTTTCTAAGAGGTGACTGACAGTGCAGGCCAAAGTCAAGCCCTGCGTGCTTGAACAACGTGACCCCTTCCACTGTGTGCATGGTTCAGTGGGCTCTTCCTGCGGCGGGCACGGCGTGGACTGTGAGGGGGGTTGTGGGTGGCCAGGCCCTTCAGTTACCCCCAGCCCTGCCTCCCCGTGGTGAGGCGATGTGGGGTGTCCTGAGCTTGGCTTCACCCTGTCCCAAATGTCACATGACCACCACAGCAGTGTGAGAGAGGCCAAGCCAGCGTCCGGGATGGAATCAGCTGGCCAAAATGGCTGTGGATGGTGAGAAACGCTGACCCTGGTCTTCGTGCCCTGGCACTCTACCAGCCAACCCAGTGCTCACGGGTAAACTCGCTCACAGTGACCAGCCAAAAACCATGGAGCAAGCGTCTCAAAAGAGCGTCGAGACAAGCGTTTTGTAGTCAGGCTGAGGCACGCTGTGAGGAGCAACAAGAACTGCAGCAAAGCAAGAGCACCCAGGAGTTCCCAGGAGCCCTGACTGGCTGGCCGGCCTGCTGGTAAGCCTGGCGCCTGCTTAGTTTCCTGGCTGAGCACAGGTAGAGTCTGCCAACAGCGCTGCTTCCCTCACAGACCCTGGATGAGCTCAGAGAATGCAGCCTCCAGCCTCCTGACTGGCTTCCCCCATATGTGATGGGAGCCAGCTCTGTCCAGAGTGGAGGTGCAGGAGCCTGGAACCCACCTGGGACAGGTCTGGCTGAGAGCTTGCCACAGGCACCTGTCCTCCTCAGAGCGGAGCACATGTTGGTGTGAGTGCCCAGTAGACCCTCGGGGTCTTGCTAGGGTCTCTCCCAGGAGTGTGCCTGCTGGTTCCCAAGCCCCATTTGCACTGTGGTTCTATTCTGTTCCCTGTGACTCTGATGGAAGGAGTGGTAGCAGGCGAAGAGAAGATACCAAGAGTCATCCACTCAGAGAGCCACAGAAAACTCATGCAGTGTTTACGGTGGCTGCTCACCATTGAAAATACGCCAGTGCCAGTCTTCACTTCCTCCTGAAGGAGCAGCAGTGCCATCCATCACATCCTCAGTGTGCCCATGTGGTCTCACACAGGAGGAGAGGCCTTCCCTGTCCTTGGCAAACTGGTGTGGCTGCTTGTACCCAGAGGAGATGCTCTTCAGGGCCCTGGTGCCAGGCTGAGGACACTGTGAGCTGAGCTAGTGTTGAAGGACGTAAATGTCCGGGTCTGCGACTGGCCTGGTCCCAGCATGGCGGCTGTCTGGTTGCAGGTGGCCATGGACCTTGAGCACAATGGGAAAATGAAACTGGTCATTCTCTCCTATTCCAAGCCCCATAACAGCCCTCAGCTGGTACCCGAGAGGGGATAGAGTCATACCCTGAGAGGACAGGACGCAGAGCATCAAGGAATGAAATATTCGGTATCCACGTGTGACAGAACAGCATGCTCAGTCAAAGCCAGGAAATGGTTCCACGCAGGAATCTGTGGAACCTCTGCCCTGTGTTCTGCATCTCCCATGTGTTGTGACTTCCCTGTGTGTTCCGTGTCTCCCTGTGTATTCCATATCTTCCTCCATGGGTTCTGCATCTCCCCCGTGTGTCCCGCATTCCCCTGTGGGTTCTGTGTCTCCCCTGTATGTTCCGCGTCTCCCCAGGTTCCCTGTTTTCCCTTCCACCCAGGCTGGCTGCTGGCAAACAGGAGCCCTCCTAGCCAGGCCACAGACCCCACACCCCGCGCCAGCACAGCCACAGTCCTGGACCGTCAACACTCCGGGCCATGCCTACATGGGCTCAGCCAGCTGCCATAAAAGGATTCTTGGAACCCTGACCATAAAAATAGCTTTTTCTGCAATTCGCCCAATCTTAGTACTTTGTAACTCATATGCAGTGTTTTCCTGCCCCTACCAGAAGCATGGGTTGTGGGTCTTGAACTCTTGGCTGTGTTGAGACTCTCTAGAGGAGGGCAGCTATGTTGGACATTTAAATATAGGTCCTAAACTTTAGGCAGAAGTTGTACGGCCCAGCCAGCTCCCTGCCCCTACTTTGCCAGCTGGTGTGCACTGACCTAAGGCCTTCATACTGAGATGCTGGGGGATATTGGGGGGGGGGGGTAGGCATGGCTGCTGAATGACCTTCCTTGTCCATCGGTGAACCTGGGGTCTCGGGCTGTGTGGACTCCACCAAGGCTGTGCTTGGGGTGGGGGACGTCCGAGGCTGTCGACCCTGTGGGTGGGCAGCACAGGCCTGCTGGGGAGGCGGGGTGTGCCCGTGGGCCTGTGGTTAGTCAGGACCCTCGTGCGCCTGTCCTCGGGAGCCTGGGGCCTATGGGCCTCCCCACCGCGTGGCTGAGTGGGAGGCCAGCTGCTCTTGGGCTCTTGGAACTGGAGCTGGCCCCGGCTGACTCCTTGCCTGAGGTGGACAGACGTCTGTCTCAAACCACTCGCTCACTGGGACCCCACTAGAGGTCTGACAGGCATCTCGGGAGCAGCTCTGATGCCCTTTGTGTCTTCCATCTCAGACTTGCCTGACCAGTGCACTCCAAACCCCTGTGATGAGGAAGGGACGGAAGTCTGCCAGGATCTCATGGGCAACTTCTTCTGCAAGTGCAGGAGCGGCTGGGAGGGCCGGCTCTGCGACAGAGGTGAGGCCCCTGAAGTCTCAGGACAGGGTGGCAGTGGCTGTGTATGACGTGCGCTCTAAACCCGCCCCTGTCCTTTCCTGACCCTCATACGCTGGGTCCGGTCCCAGTTGGCTCAGCAGCCTGCCCCACTGCCTCCTGCTGTGGGCCTGGTTCTGTTCACTCCCCCGGGGTACCGAAGCCAGGAGGCTTTCCAGAAGCTCCCAGAGAGAGTTGCAGAGCAAAGGCTGAGCTGGGAATAGGTATAAAGTGAAGAAAATGCCCCACAGGCCTTGTCACCCTAAGGGGTCTCTGCCCTGGTTCACTAGACATGCAGCACAGGAGAGAGCTCTGCAGAAGAGAGGCTGCAGGGCCGTGCAGGCAGTCTGTGGCGGGCCTGCTCAGGGCCCGGACGCTAGCCAGACTCTGTGGAGGTTGTGGCTCCTGGGCAGTGTGTGTAGTTGGGCTGGCCAGGGGGCCCCGCTTAACTTCCATCCACACCTGTGTGCGTATGGGGACGCTTGGGACTAAGCCTGCATCTGTCCCTGGCAGCAGGGACTCAGGCCTCCCTGGCCCTCTGCTGTCCCCTTTGTCCACTGCAAGGCCAGCAGGTGGGCCTTGGAGGGAGGCTACAGTAGAAGTGTGCACAAGCCTCAGAACCCTCCCCTGTTGTGTGTCCAGACATCGATGAGTGCGGCCAGGAGAATGGCGGCTGCAGCCAGGCCTGCCACAACAAGCCAGGCAGCTTCTACTGCACCTGCCACAGTGGCTTCGCACTGGCCCCTGATGGCAGGACCTGCCAAGGTAAGGCCCGGCTGGCCCTGTCCATGCTTCTCACACTCTCTTCCTTTCCTCTTCCGTGGGAGGGGATGGGTGTCCTTTGGAGACAGCCTAGCCTAATGATGCAGCTGTAGGTAGTGCCTCCTTCCACAACACATTGCCTGCTCTGAAGGTGACACTTCCTTGTGGCCTGCCGAGCATGCAAAGCTCTTCAAGTCACGCAGGGAAGTCAGGCAAAGATGCGGGCCCGGGCTCCATGTCTGCACCAGTTCATTCACACCTTCATGATCGGTTCCCTCCACCCTGCCTGAGAATGCAGGGGCAGCTCTGCCCACCTCTGCCCACCACCTCTTTCCACTTCTGCTCAGTCGGGGCTCCTTGATGATAGAGCCAGACTGGGTCCCTGAGGAAACCTCAGAAAACCACTTCCAAGGTGTAACCTCCACCCAGACCCTGACATGGCTGTGGGCTGCACAGGAGTGGCACCCACAGGCAGGAGGGGGCATCTGGCCTGCCCAAGGGTGTCCCTGAGGCCCTGCAGCCAGAGCACCACGTACAGCAGCTATGTGAATGGCACAGACAGGCATGGGGCAGGAGAGGCACCAGGGACTGGAAGGGACTCTATCACGTGGGGACAGCATCCCATCACCCACCTCGAAGTTTCCATTCCTGATGACCAAGAGCCAGTTCCTGGATGCTGTGCAGGCCTACCTTCCTCTCCTCATCCTCTCTGTGCCCGGAGTGGAGCTTCCTCCAGCTGTTGCTTTGCCCTCGGCCTTCACTGGGTACTCTACTTGGCCTGCTCTTCCAGAGCGCAGCAAGGACACCTCGCTGGACTGACCCCGCGTGACGTCACTCACTGTCTAGCACTGCACCAAGCTGAGCTCACAAGGCCCTTGGTGCACACAACAGGGGTGTCAGGGCTCCTCTCTTCTCCTTTTCTTCTTCCTCCTCCTTTTGTTCTTCCTCCTCTCTACCCCCCTCTGTCTGGGCCTAGTGGCCAGCCGCAGCCATCCTGGTCCAGTCTGTACCCTGCTCTCTATGGCCGCCGTCTGTACAGCTGGCTTGTCTTGCAGATATTGATGAGTGTGCAGAGTCAGACGCCTGTGGTGAGGCACGCTGCAAGAACCTGCCAGGCTCATACTCCTGCCTCTGCGACAAGGGCTACGCGTACAGTGCCCAGGAGAAGGCCTGCCAAGGTACCGCAGGCCACAGCCACCCCATGTCCAGAAACGTCATCCCTGCCTCCACATGGGCTGTGCTGGTGACCGTAAGCAGGCCAGTGCTATAGGAAGCCACGACCACGCACGGGGCAGGGGAAGGCCAGCACGTTTCCTGGGGGTCTCTCTGCACTGTCAGAGGACTCTGAAACGGCCCTCCTCTCAACACCCCCATAGTGGGGTTACCTACCTCTTCCCACACATCTGCAGGTACATGCAGTCCTGAGTGTGCACACACAAACATGACCCATGCAGCCGTGTACATCGTGTGCATGCTCCATCAGTTCTGGCTTCTCAACCCTGTGCCCACATGTAAAACTGCCTTGTGCAATGCAAGTCTGCACCACGTCCTGAGGGTACAGACGATGGCCCCTCTGTCATTACTCCTGGAAGCTGGCCCCAGTGGGCAGCAGTATAGCCCTTGAGAGGGGCTGAGCTCCCGGTGCTTCCTGGGGTGCTGAACAGTCAGGAGAAGTTAGGGTGGTGTGGGCCCACACCATTACCCCTACATACAGTAACCAGGGTCAGAGAAAGAGGGAAAGGACCTCCATTCCCTCTCTGACCTAGTGCTCAGCCTGAGCTCCATGCCCTAGCCATCTTCAGCATGGCTGCAGTGGGTGGGCCCCGGGGGAGGGGCAGAGCTGCGGTGGGCGGGGCAGACCTGTGGTGAGTGGGGCCGAGAGGAGGGGCAGAGCTGTGGTGGGCGAGGCCCAGAGGAGGGGCAGAGCTGTAGTAGGCGGGGCCAGGGGAGGGGCAGAGCTGCGGTGGGAGGGCCCTGGGAGATGCTTTCAAGCCGCGTTCCCACGGTGGACGGTGGACGTTGACTTTCCCTCCATGGATGGTGCGTGGTGCCCACTGTGTCCCCCTCTGCCTGGCAGATGTGGATGAGTGCCAGCAAGGACGCTGCGAGCAGACCTGTGTCAACTCCCCGGGCAGCTACACCTGCCACTGCGACGGGCGCGGGGGCCTCAAGCTGTCCCCAGACATGGACACGTGCGAGGTGGGTGGACTGCCTGCGCCTTACAGGGACCGTTCTCAGCCTCTACACAAGACCCCTCACCACTGCAGGGTTTGTGGGAGACACCCTTCCAGACATGAGGTTTTGGGATTCTGAGGTCATTGTTTGTGTTCATGAAATCTCCTCAGGGGCCAGACTCCCCCATCAGCTGGCCATGGCACAGCCCCACGTGTGAGGCCCATGCGTGAGACCCATGTGGAGGTGCACAGTGGGTGTAGCTGTAGTGTTCCCGGTGTTCCCAGCCTGGCCTGCCGGGCACTGGCTGCTCGGGGGTGTTGTCATGCCAGGGCTGCAGGGTGGGAGGGACACCAGAGCAGCCCTTGCTTCAGTGCCCACCCGGTTGGTGTGGGCGCAGAAGAACTCCTCTACCATTTGCTGTCCCGGAAGGTCAGCTACACCTGCTTTGGTCCCCTTCTACCTCAGGGCAACCGGAGAGAGCAGGGAACCTTCTCGGACCTTGGTGATCAAGACAGTTGGTTTTTAGGATTTTCTCTACTCTGTAGCATTTCCTAATTTAGAAAACAAACACTGGTGGGCATTGGTAAGAAGAGGTAAGGGAAGGCCACAGGACAGCTCTTCAGGTGTGCTGACCATGACCTTGAAATCTTGGTCCTCTGCCCAGAGGCCCAACGCCTGACACCTGCCTTGGTTGTACCAGACTCGGATTTCAGGGCAAGCAGGTGGGGTGGGCACCCATACCACCCAGAACACCAGCTGGTCAGATGACCTCCCCTAAGCAGCCAGGGTCTTAAGATTAAATGAGAGGGGCCACAGGACACCCCTCCTAACCCTCTATCTTGTCTGGCAGGACATTTTGCCTTGCGTGCCCTTCAGCATGGCCAAGAGTATGAAGTCCTTGTACCTTGGCCGCATGTTCAGCGCAACTCCTGTGATCAGACTTCGTTTCAAGAGGCTGCAGCCCACCAGGTGAGCAGATGCCAGAGAGCCAGAGGAGTGCTGGATCCTGTGGTCAGAGCCACAGCAGCCTGGGCATGGATGCAGCCTGCAGTAGTCTCCAGCACCCCCAGATAGGCACCCGTGTTCTGGAAAGAGTCCTAGGTGCTGAGGTCTAGTACTGGGCAGCCCCGCACCATGGACTCGTGCCCAGCTCTGGCTGCCTGTGCTGGTTTATTTCTTGGTTCTGTTCTCAGGCTGGTGGCTGAATTTGACTTCCGGACCTTTGACCCTGAAGGGATCCTCCTTTTTGCTGGAGGCCATTTGGACAGCAACTGGGTGGTCCTGGGTCTGAGGGCTGGGCGGCTGGAGCTGCAGCTACGTTACAACGGTGTCAGCCGCATCACCAGTAGCGGGCCAGTCATCAATCACGGCATGTGGCAGACGGTGAGTGCCGCGCTCAGGGCTCTCCCTGACTTGGGCATTTGGGACACATCTCCAGACTTGATGGCAGCCACTCCTAGGGAAGACACCACATGCTGGGTACTTGATGCCCTCAAGGCCAGTGCTGAGCTTCAGGATGCTGCCTTATACCCTTGGCAGCCTTTCCTCCCAAAGACCTTGTTTGGGAACTGTGGGTCATCAGCCCCGAGAAGACCCATGGGCTGCAGAACACAAAGAAGGAAGCTCGGTAGAAGCTCTACCAAGCTTTTCTCTGTCATCTTCAGATTTTAGCAGGGGTGCTGCCCTGGGCTTTGGCTTCTGGCCCTGTAGAGTCAGGATGAGGCCACACCAGGGTCCCAGAGGACACAGCCACAGCCTGTCCAGATGGCAGTTGCTTGGTCTTGGATATACACCTTGCTCTTTCTTGGTCTTGGATGTATACCTTGCTCTTGGTCTTGGATGTACATCTTGCTCTTTCTTGGTCTTGGATGTACACCTTACTCTTGGTCTTGACATGCACCTTGCTCTTGGTCTTGGACGTACACCTTGCTCCTGGTCTTGGATGTACACCTTGCTCTTGGACATACACCTTGCTCTTGGTCTTGGACATACACCTTGCTCTTGGTCTGGAACATGCACCTTGCTCTTGGTCTTGGACATACACCTTGCTTTTGGTCTTGGACGTACACTTTGCTCTTGGTCTTGGATGTACACCTTGATTTTAGTCTTGGACATGCACCTTGCTCCTGGTGTTGGTCGTACACCTTGCTCTTGGTCTTGGACATACACCTTGCTCCTGGTCTTGGGTGTACACCTTGCTCCCCAGTCTCTAAGCAAGGTAATCTGTCTTGAGAGAGACATGAGGAACTCAACACTGGGAAATGAGGGGGAGGGCTAGAGTCCAGTCAAGAGAAGGTGAGAGAATGCTAGGCACTGTAGAAAAAGTGCTAGTAAAATCCAGGGGCAGGAAGAAGCATTCAGGCCATGTGGCTGAGGGCAAGCAAGGCTTGGCACTACTGCCCCTGAGCATGCCTGTGTGAGGGGAACATGCCTGTATGAGTGGAGCAGGCCCATGTGAGGGGAGCACGTCTGTGTGAGGGGAGCAGGTCTGTGTGAGGGGAGCAGGCCTGTGTGAGGGGAGCAGGCCCATGTGAGGGGAGCACGTCTGTGTGAGGGGAGCACACCTGTGTGAGGGGAGCACGCCTGTGTGAGGGGAGCACATCTGTGTGAGGGGAGCAGGCCCGTGTGAGGGGAGCAGGTCTGTGTGAGGGGAGCAGGTCTGTGTGAGGGGAGCACATCTGTGTGAGGGGAGCACGCCTGTGTGAGGGGAGCACGCCTGTGTGAGGGGAGCAGGCCTGTGTGAGGGGAGCAGGTCTGTGTGAGGGGAGCACACCTGTGTGAGGGGAGCAGGCCCGTGTGAGGGGAGCACATCTGTGTGAGGGGAGCACGCCTGTGTGAGGGGAGCAGGCCTGTGTGAGGGGAGCAGGTCTGTGTGAGGGGAGCACACCTGTGTGAGGGGAGCAGGCCCGTGTGAGGGGAGCACATCTGTGTGAGGGGAGCACGCCTGTGTGAGGGGAGCAGGTCTGTGTGAGGGGAGCAGGTCTGTGTGAGGGGAGCAGGTCTGTGTGAGGGGAGCACGTCTGTATGAGGGGAGCACGTCTGTGTGAGGGGAGCACGCCTGTGTGAGGGGAGCAGGCCTGTGTGAGGGGAGCAGGTCTGTGTGAGGGGAGCACACCTGTGTGAGGGGAGCAGGCCCGTGTGAGGGGAGCACATCTGTGTGAGGGGAGCACGCCTGTGTGAGGGGAGCAGGCCTGTGTGAGGGGAGCAGGTCTGTGTGAGGGGAGCACACCTGTGTGAGGGGAGCACGCCTGTGTGAGGGGAGCACACCTGTGTGAGGGGAGCACACCTGTGTGAGGGGAGCAGGTCTGTGTGAGGGGAGCACGTCTGTGTGAGGGGAGCACGTCTGTGTGAGGGGAGCACGCCTGTGTGAGGGGAGCAGGCCTGTGTGAGGGGAGCACGCCTGTGTGAGGGGAGCAGGCCTGTGTGAGGGGAGCACGCCTGTGTGAGGGGAGCACACCTGTGTGAGGGGAGCACGCCTGTGTGAGGGAAGCAGGTCTGTGTGAGGGGAGCACGTCTGTGTGAGGGGAGCACGCCTGTGTGAGGGGAGCAGGCCCGTGTGAGGGGAGCACATCTGTGTGAGGGGAGCACGCCTGTGTGAGGGGAGCAGGCCTGTGTGAGGGGAGCAGGCCCGTGTGAGGGGAGCAGGCCTGTGTAAGGGGAGCACGCCTGTGTGAGGGGAGCAGGTCTGTGTGAGGGGAGCACGTCTGTATGAGGGGAGCACGTCTGTGTGAGGGGAGCACGCCTGTGTGAGGGGAGCAGGCCCGTGTGAGGGGAGCACATCTGTGTGAGGGGAGCACGCCTGTGTGAGGGGAGCAGGCCTGTGTGAGGGGAGCAGGTCTGTGTGAGGGGAGCACACCTGTGTGAGGGGAGCACGCCTGTGTGAGGGGAGCACACCTGTGTGAGGGGAGCACACCTGTGTGAGGGGAGCAGGTCTGTGTGAGGGGAGCACGTCTGTGTGAGGGGAGCACGTCTGTGTGAGGGGAGCACGTCTGTGTGAGGGGAGCAGGCCTGTGTGAGGGGAGCACACCTGTGTGAGGGGAGCACACCTGTGTGAGGGGAGCAGGCCCATGTGAGGGGAGCAGGCCCGTGTGAGGGGAGCACGCCCGTGTGAGGGGAGCACACCTGTGTGAGGGGAGCAGGCCTGTGTGAGGGGAGCAGGCCTGTGTGAGGGGAGCAGGCCTGTGTGAGGGGAGCAGGTCTGTGTGAGGGGAGCAGGCCCATGTGAGGGGAGCAGGTCTGTGTGAGGGGAGCAGGTCCATGTGAGGGGAGCAGGCCCGTGTGAGGGGAGCAGGCCCGTGTGAGGGGAGCACTCCTGTGTGAGGGGAGCACGCCCATGTGAGGGGAGCAGGCCCGTGTGAGGGGAGCACTCCTGTGTGAGGGGAGCAGGCCCGTGTGAGGGGAGCAGGTCTGTGTGAGGGGAGCAGGTCTGTGTGAGGGGAGCAGGCCCGTGTGAGGGGAGCACGTCTGTGTGAGGGAAGCACGTCTGTGTGAGGGGAGCACGTCTGTGTGAGGGGAGCAGGCCCGTGTGAGGGGAGCACTCCTGTGTGAGGAGAGCAGGCCCGTGTGAGGGGAGCACTCCTGTGTGAGGGGAGCAGGCCCGTGTGAGGGGAGCAGGCCCGTGTGAGGGGAGCACTTCTGTGTGAGGAGAGCAGGCCCGTGTGAGGAGAGCACTCCTGTGTGAGGAGAGCAGGTCTATGTGAGGGGAGCAGGCCCGTGTGAGGGGAGCACGTCTGTGTGAGGGAAGCAGGTCTGTGTGAGGGGAGCACTCCTGTGTGAGGGGAGCAGGCCCGTGTGAGGGGAGCAGGTCTGTGTGAGGGGAGCAGGTCTGTGTGAGGGGAGCAGGTCTGTGTGAGGGGAGCAGGCCCGTGTGAGGGGAGCAGGCCCGTGTGAGGGGAGCACGTCTGTGTGAGGGAAGCAGGTCTGTGTGAGGGGAGCAGGTCTGTGTGAGGGGAGCACGTCCGTGTGAGGGGAGCAGGCCCGTGTGAGGGGAGCAGGCCCGTGTGAGGGGAGCAGGCCCGTGTGAGGGGAGCAGGCCCGTGTGAGGGGAGCAGGCCCGTGTGAGGGGAGCACGTCTGTGTGAGGGGAGCACGTCTGTGTGAGGGGAGCACGTCTGTGTGAGGGGAGCAGGTCTGTGTGAGGGGAGCACGTCTGTGTGAGGGGAGCAGGTCTGTGTGAGGGGAGCAGGCCCGTGTGAGGGGAGCACGTCTGTGTGAGGGAAGCACGTCTGTGTGAGGGGAGCAGGCCCGTGTGAGGGGAGCACTCCTGTGTGAGGAGAGCACGTCTGTGTGAGGGGAGCAGGCCCGTGTGAGGGGAACATGCCCATGTGAGGGGAACATGCCCATGGCAGGGGAGCAGAGCCCTGTGCTTGTCACCTCCTGAGGGTCTGGTCCAGCCTCATTCTGTCTACAGGGTCACAAAAGAGCCTGAGCTGGATGGTGGTGGCCGGGTGCTACCCCCTCAGTAGCCATAGAGCAGATAAAGTAAGTCTGTAAAGGAAGAGTAGAATTCTGGACCTGCCATTATGTCTACAAACGTCTTTGAGCACAGTGTTTAGCGAGTGGTGGGAAGTTAGCGCTGTAGAAGACAGGACACCCATGGCCACAGTGCCTGTCTAGACAGCGACATCCTCACCCGAGGTGTGATTGGACGTGGCTGCTCATGACAGCACCTCCGGGAAGTGGTTGGAGCGAGGCCTGCACTGATAGCTGAGTACAGGGCTGTGCTTGCCGTGGTGAGAACTGGAGGGAAAAAGCCTGTTTGTTCAGGGAGTCTTAGCTTGGTGAGCGATCTCTAAAGGAGAGCAGGGGCCAAGGGGTCTTGGGAAGAACCCTGGGGGATTGCGGTATGACTGCTAGCTGCGTAAAGGTCCCGGGAACAATGTGTGCTTGTGAACATCTCTGCATTTGTGCTACATTGTACAGTAAGAAGGGCTCCAACACCAGGCTTGCTTGGGGGCACAGCATGACTTCCAGCTTTGAGGTCAGTGCTATTTCACCCTGTGGTCTGAGTAGTTCCTGCGTAGCTGCATTGGCCACTGCAGGAATGTGCTCCCAGCCACAGTCCAGAACCATAGACTGAGAACAGTCCCCTCAGAAAGGGACAGTGAGCAAGTCCCGTGGGCTGCTTTACTGAAGATGTATGGAGTAGAGGAGATAGGCCAGGGCTAGATTTTGGGCTGAAGCCTGACTGTATGCAGCCTTAATGGATGGTCTACTTCAGTTTCTCCTCAAAGAACATGTGGTCATCACATACACTGGTAGAAGTGACAGTAAACCTTTCCATGGAAGCCTTCTGTGATGTGTTAATTATCTCACATGTGCTGGGAAGACAGCATTTAAACTGGAGAGAGAGGTCTTCATGTTCACAGCCCTGACTGACCTCAGAAGAACTGCAGTGGTGGTCAGCACAGCCTCCTGCACCTAACACTAGGGTGCAGACACCCATTGCAGACGAGGCTGAGCACAGCCTGTGAGTTCAGGGCCCTCATGGTCGCGGGTGGCCATGGCTGTGGTCTCATGGGGTTGGAGTGTTGTGGACGTGAGTGGCAGTATCTGTGGTCTCATGGGGTTGGGGCCTCTTGGTCATGGGTGGCCGTGGCTGTGGTCTAATGGGGTTGGAACATTGTGGACATGAGTGGCAGTAGCTGTGATCTCATGACATTGGGCACCTCCTAGACAGTGGTGATGACACCTGGTCTCTCCTTCGGTCAGTGCCTCTGGCCCAGGTGACATGGACCCAGCCTTCACCAGTTGGAGGAGAGGGCGCCTCTGCCACCTGTACTCACAAACAGGTCTCTTTCAGATCTCTGTTGAGGAGCTGGAGCGGAATCTGGTGATCAAAGTGAACAAGGATGCGGTCATGAAGATTGCTGTGGCTGGGGAGCTGTTCCAGCAGGATCGAGGCCTCTATCACCTGAACCTCACGGTGGGCGGCGTGCCCTTCAAGGAGAAGGACCTCATCCAGCCTGTAAGTACTGTACCTGCCTGGAGGGGACAGGAGGGGCTCAAGACCATGGGAGTGGCTGGTGGAGAGCTCTCGCTCACCAGCCCTGTGATGGACCTTGGAAGGACAGGGGTTCCCAGGCTGGTAATGGACCAGGAGAGGACAGAGGTTCCCCGGCTGGTGATGGACCAGGGAAGGACAGAGGTTCCCAGGCTGATGATAGAGCAGAGGAGGACAGAGGTTCCCAGGCTGGTGATGAACCAGGGGAGGACAGAGGTTCCCAGGCAGGTGAACAGTGATTAGCTCTGCTGCTAACTATCTCCTCTTTTGAACCCAGTGTGTGTTTTCATTTGAGAAATGTCTGTTTTGCAGTATAAATAAAACACAACACAGCCTTTTAAAAAATATGTTTAAATATAAGTGATTATATATCTAAAAAAAAACCTACATTTTTGTTATCTGTAAGTAGCTGCACAAAAGGGTTGCCATTCAACAAAGCAGGTGGTGCATACAGCACATCTTGACCAATGTCACCCCTCCCATCCTTTCTTTCCCCGTCCCTTCTCTACCCACCCCTTCCATCAGTTTTCTTAGTTTGGTAGCATAGTCATAGAGTTTTATGACTGCCTTCTTCCACCCTTTCTGTCTTCCTTGCTGTCCTCCTTCCCTTAACCCCACCTCAACCTTTTTGAGTGCCCATTTCCTGATATTTATTTTGTTGGACTGTGAGTTAGCCTTTCTAAGGAATTACTCCACTTGAGTTTTCCCCTGAATCTACCATATTTCCATTGATACATTTATGTATATTTGCATACCCCCTTGAAGTGTTTATTTACATTTTATGTTATTCTAGCTTCTACATATGAGAGAAAACATGCATCCTGTGTCTCTCTGGGCTGGACTTACTTCACTTAACATGATTACAAAATTCCATTGTGTGTGTGTGTGTATGTGTGTGTATATATATATATATATATATATATATATATATATATATATACACACACACACACATATATATGTATATATCGTATCTTCTTGGTTCATTCATTCATTGAGTGGCATCAGGGCTGATTCCATGCCTTGGCTATGCTGAATAGTGCTGCAGTGAACATGGTTGTGCTGATGGCTTTACTGTATTGTCATTTGTAAACTTTTGGATAAATATTCAAGAGAACAATTGCTGGATTAGTTCTGTTTAGTTTTTTGAGGAACCACCTCACTGCTTTCCAGAGTGGTTAACAATTTTACGTTCCCACCAACAATGTACTAGGGTTCCTCTCTGCCCACACTTGCACTGGCATCTGTTACTGTTTGTATTCTTGATGGCCATTCTAACTGGGACAAGACTGAATCCCAGTGTTGTTCTGGTTTGCATTTCCTTTATGGCCAGTGGTATGTCTGACAATGCAGTCATTTTTTTAACAAAAAAAAAAATCCAACTTGTTAGACAATTCCTAAGAACATTTTGACTAACTGCCAGGATTTCCAGAGGAAAGAAGCTGCTGAGAAAAGGACAGTATTGGTCATTTCTCAAGGTCTTGCCTTTTCCTGTTCTCCCCACAGCTCAGGTTTTATACCTTGTCTCTGACTCCCAGTTGGCTAAGGCTAGTGGCCAGACCCCTTGGTTTTGGGGTATCTGTGTGAGATAGAAAAGCAGACTTGGGGTGGAGTGACTCTGAGGGACATTTCTCAAGAAAACCTAAGGGGCTGTCCTGTGCCAGCGCACAGAGCCAGTGCCATCCCCCTGTGACGAGGTACAGGCAGTGTACCTTGCTCACAACCATACTGTGAGTGAGACTGGAATTGAGCTGCAGCTGGCAACCCAACCCGGAGCTGTTTTCCAGCCATGCTTCACAGGCAGCAGGCAAGAGGGGGGCATAGTCACAGCGAGTGCCCTTCCCACACCCATCTAGGCAGGTGGCAGAGGCCCTTCATCTCCTAAGTGAGCCTGGATTCAGATGATGCAGAAGGGCTGCCCTGTGCAGTGCACACAAACCTTCTCGTGCATGAATGGAAGGTATACTGAGCCACCAGAAAGATGAAGAGTCCTTTTAGGAACAATGATCACAACGGAATTTTACCTGCTTTGCTGCCAGTGTCCACACACACAGGCCAGGAAGGGACCGGCCAACGGCTCAGCCGGTGCCAAGTACGGGGCCGCCTCCCCCAGCAGTCTGGGACTCGCCTGTCTTTCTAGATGAACCCTCGTCTGGACGGCTGCATGCGGAGCTGGAACTGGCTCAATGGGGAAGACAACACGATCCAAGAAACCGTGAAGGCAAACACGAAGATGCAATGCTTCTCGGTGACTGAGAAGGGGTCTTTCTTCCCTGGAAATGGGTTTGCATTCTACAGCCTTGGCTACAGTAAGTGAGCCTGGCCTCCCACTGTTGGGGGCTGTGATGGGTCCTCTAGCTGGTACACGCTAAGATGTGAACTGTTAGAACTGTCCCGGGACAATGGGAGGATGGCTGTGGTAGGGATCCGTGCTGACCAGTGTAGGTGAGCAAGGATCCATGCTGACCAGCTATAGACGAACAGGGATTCATGCTGACTGGTGTAGATGAGCAGGGTTCCGTGCTGACCGGTGTAGGTGAGCAAGGATTTGTGCTGACCAGTGTAGGCAAGCAGGATTCTGTGCTGACCAGTTATAGATGAGCAGGGATTCGTGCTGATCAGTATAGGTGAGCAGGGATCCATGCTGACCAGCTATAGATGAGTGTGGGTGAGCAGGGATCTGTGCTCACCAGTTGTATGTGAGTGCCCACCAGGGGGATGTACAAGGTACACACAACTCACCCTTCACAATGAATGGTCTGTCTACATCTCCATTCCTTTCTAATGAGCGGCCTGTTTATAGCTTTGAAGTTTTCCATCCATATGCATTCATCTCAGTGAAATGTTGAGAATTGTCTGCTACAGATGCTGTCTGGGATAGGACAGGAGACTGGTTTGAGGAGATGGTGGTGAAAGAGCATGAGTGGAGCAGGCTGGCTTCCCCCACAGACTGGCCAGTGGAGATCAAGGGTGGTGCAGGCCCATGCCCATGGCCTTTTAAGTGCTTGGCGAACTTCCACCTTGCAGAGTGACCCGTGACAGTTGGTAGGAATGGAGAGGCTAGTGGACAGCGCAGGGCATGGGATGCATGGACTCTTATGGAGGGAGCGGGGGCCCTGGGAGTTGGGGGCACAGTGGCCCTCAGGCTCACCCCCTGGGTCAGGTCTGAACAGTTTGGGAGTCACTTGAGTGCATTTGAAAGCAGGGTGCTGTTGGGGGGGAGGGGACAGTGCTCACTGTCCTCAAGTGTCCCTGGACCCTGGTGTTGACATCGGGGCCCAGTGCAGGCGGTCCCTTCCCGTCCCACTGCAGTTGTCTGTTAAGACCCTGGGCCCTATGGGCTCAGGCCGCCATGGTGCTCTCCGCCTGCCTTCTCGCCAGGCAGTAACCTCCACTGCCAAGGGCAGGCATGTGGACTGTCCATGTGGCCTCCCTGCCCTTGTGCCGCCGCTCACTCTGCCCCCTGCGCCATGCGTATCGCCTGCTGATGGGCTGCTTTCATCGCAGCACGGACCTCCTCGGATGTCGGGACAGAGACGACCTGGGGAATAGAAGTTGTGGCTCGGATCCGCCCTGCCACCGACACGGGGGTGCTGCTCGCGCTCGTGGCTGACGACCACGCTGTGCCCCTCTCTGTGGCCCTGGTGGACTACCACTCCACAAAAAAGCTCAAGAAACAGGTGAGCCCCACCCCTCACCTGCCCCTGGACCTTGCCCTCTGCAGTCCTTTTGCCTGACCACCATACCCAAGGGCTCATCCCAGCCCAGCACCTCCACCAGACCAGGGCCTGCACCCAGCAGGTGCCCTCTGCTTTGTTTAGAGTTGTCATGTGATCATGGAGCACAGCTGCAGTGTAAGCCATGGAGGTCAGGGTGGCAGAACGAGGGCGTGAAACCAGGGAGAGTGAGAGCCGCTGTGGCTGGGGTATCCAGGTATCCCCCAGAGCCCACAGCATGGTGCACAGTGAGCCCGCAGCACAGTACTCACAGCCCACAGCACAGTACAGCCCACAGCACAGTACTCACAGCCCACAGCACAGTACATACAGCCATAACCCGCAGTACAGTACTCATAGCCTGCAGTACGGAACTTAGCCCACAGCATGGTGCACAGTGAGCCCGCAGCACAGTACTCACAGCCTGCAGCACAGTGCATACAGCCCATAGCGCAGTACTAACAGCCCGTAGCACAGTATTCACAGCCCACAGCACAGTACTTATCCCGCAGCACAGTACTCAGCCCGCAGCACAGTACTCACAGTCCACAAACACAATACTCACAGCCTACAGTACAGTATTCACAGCCCACAGCACAATACTCAGTAAGCCGGCAGCACAGTACACACAACCTATAGTGCAGTACTTAGTAAGCCTGCAGCACAGTGTTCACAGCCCACAGCACAGTACTCAGCCTGCAACACAGTACTCACAGCCTGTAACACAGTACTCAGCTGGCAGAAGGAGAAGACATGGCCCTCTGTTACCTCCCAGCTGCCTACCACACACAAATCCCAGTGCAGGAGTGGACCCCAGCCCACCCTGGCCCACGACCAGCAGGGAAGCGTGGAACATCTGGCGTCCTGACCCTGACCCTGTCTTCCCCTCTCCCCCTGTAGTTGGTGGTCTTAGCAGTGGAGGACATTGCCCTAGCTCTGATGGAGATCAAGGTGTGTGATGGTCAGGAACACGTGGTCACGGTCTCCCTGAAGGCGAATGAGGCCACTCTGGAAGTGGATGGCACCAAAGGCCAGAGTGAAGTCACTGCCTCCCAGCTGCAAGAGCGGCTGGCCATCCTGGAGACACACCTGCAGGGCTCTGTGCTCACCTTCGTGGGGGGCCTGCCAGGTAGGTCCTCCCTGTACTGGGTGCCTGCACTGGGCCAGTGGGTCAGCTTCCTCCTCATATCAGCTCTTATGCATGGCAGCTTCAGTTAGAGACAGGGAAAGCGTATAAAGGTTCACGCACCAACCTCAATGCTGTCCAGGCCATTGCTGACCCTGGATAAACATCTGTTATCCGGGCTGAGGACAGGGCATGGGTAGGCCCTGGTCCATCAGCCCTATGCTCCCTTGTCCCTCGAAGAGCATCATCTGAGAGTCAGTTAGACCAAGGCCTGGAAGGAAGCTGGATGGACCCTGGGCTGTGCTGGTCACCCGGCACTGTTAGCCAACAGAGTGGCCAAAGGCCCCTCCTGGGTCCCACATGGGCTACCAGCAGTGTCCTGCTCAATCTTACAGACCCAGAACAGAATGAGGGTGTCATCAAACTACAAATTCCTTACTGGTTATCCCAAGCCAAAGTGCAGTAGAGGACCAGCTCCTCCCATCGTGAGCTAGTCTCTACGCCAAACAGCAGGATTTCTGTCCTGATGACCTGACACAGACATCTCAGATTTAACCCCAAAGCTTAGGAGAGAGAGGAGAGCAGGAGACTGACAGCAGCATGACAACTGGCTCAAGGACGGGCAGGGAGGAGCCTAAATTGACACCTGGGGGAGGCATCTGCAAGAACTAGAGGGGCACACGGTGAGCACCTGGGGTGGGTTCGCATCCAGACAGGGATAATGATGTAGATAGATCCAATGCCCCACTGGGAACTCAGCCGGTGCCCGGGGTGCTGAGGGCGGGTTCTGACCAGCCTGGCTCTGCCAGCTCACGGTGTTCATTCCCATGGCCAGGGGTGCCAGTGACATCCGCGCCCGTCATAGCATTCTATCGTGGCTGCATGACACTGGAGGTAAACCAGAAGCTCCTGGACCTGGATGAGGCCGCGTACAAGCACAGTGACATCACTTCGCACTCCTGTCCCCCAGTGGAGCACTCCACACCCTAGACTAGCTGCCTCAGGACCCAAGAGCACGAGACCACCGGTGCCACACTCCAAGCAGAAAGGAGTGAGCTTTGAGTGCAGCCCTTGAACACTGGAGCGGGCAGGGCCGCCCCGCCTCACCAGCTGCTTTCCTTTGAGACCTTTCTTTGCCTGTACCATATCTGTACATAGTGGACTGGTGTTGGAGGCCCGAGGGCCACGCCCTGCCCATCAGCCTGAGGGAACCTGGCTACACAGGGGAGGACGTGGGAAGGCCAGGATTGCAGCAACGCAGACTTGAAGAAAATAATTCTTTTTATTTTTATTACCACATGCTTCTTTCTGACTCCAAAATATGAAAAAATAAAATATTTACGGAAACCTTTTTAACCCTGTGTTGACCGCTGTCTACTCTTTGGGGTTTATCAGCCCTTAGCAGCTCTTGAGATAAATGGACTTAGAGGGCCAGGGCACGGGGACCACATCTGGAGGTGGTCATGGAGGTCAGGACACTGTGGATCACAGCTGGAGCTGGTCATAGAGGTCAGGGCACTATGGATCACAGCTGGAGGTGGTCATGGAGGCCAGGGCACTGTGGATCACAGCTGGAGCTGGTCATAGAGGTCAGGGTACTGTGGATGACATCTGGAGGTGGTCATGGAGGTCAGGGCACTGTGGATGACATCTAGAGGTGGTCATGGAGGGTCAGGGCACTGTGGATCACAGCTGGAGGTGGTCATGGAGGCCAGGGCACTGTGGATTACAGCTAGAGGTGGTCATGGAGGCCAGGGCACTGTGGATGTCATCTGGAGGTGGTCATGGAGGCCAGGGCACTGTGGATCATATCTGGAGGTGGTCATGGAGGGTCAGAGCACTGTGGATTACAGCTGGAGGTGGTCATGGAGGCCAGGGCACTGTGGATCACAGCTGGAGGTGGTCATGGAGGCCAGGGCACTGTGGATCACAGCTGGAGGTGGTCATGGAGGCCAGGGCACTGTGGACCACAGCTGGAGGTGGTCATGGAGGTCAGGGCACTGTGGATCACATCTGGAGGTGGTCATGGAGTCCAGAGCACTGTGGATCACATCTGGAGGTGGTCATGGAGGCCAGGACATGTGGATCACAGCTGGAGGTGGTCATGGGAGACCAGGGCACTGTGTATCACAGCTAGAGGTGTTCATGATGGTCAGGGCACTGTGGATGTCATCTGGAGGTGGTTATGGAGGCCAGGGCACTGTGGATCACAGCTGGAGGTGGTCATGGAGGGTCAGAGCACTGTGGATTACAGCTGGAGGTGGTCATGGAGGCCAGGGCACTGTGGATCACAGCTGGAGGTGGTCATGGAGGCCAGGGCACTGTGGATCACAGCTAGAGGTGGTCATGGAGGCCAGGACACTGTGGATCACATCTGGAGGTGGTCATGGAGGTCAGGGCACTGTGGATCACATCTGGAGGTGGTCATGGAGTCCAGAGCACTGTGGATCACATCTGGAGGTGGTCATGGAGGCCAGGACATGTGGATCACAGCTGGAGGTGGTCATGGGAGACCAGGGCACTGTGGATCACAGCTAGAGGTGTTCATGATGGTCAGGGCACTGTGGATGTCATCTGGAGGTGGTTATGGAGGTCAGGGCACTGTGGATCACAGCTGGAGGTGGTCATGGAGGTCAGGACACTGTGGGTTGCAGCTAGAGGCTATGCTAGGCTTTCCCTGACACTGCCCTGAGTCCAGGCTGGGTACCCCTGGGTTACCAGGAACCTCCTCATGTGGGTGATGACAGAGGCTCAGACTACATCACCAGAGGCCACAGAGCCTGTGTGTACTCACTCTGAGAGTGAAGTGAGTTGAGGAGGGGCACCCAGCTGTGCAGTTTAACCCAATGGGACCTGCAGGGCAGCAGTATGTGAGGTGACATGTGCAGGGTGACTGTGTACAGGGTGACTTTCAGGATGACTGTACAGGGTGACTGTGTGCAGGATACTGTGTGAGGTGACTGTGCAGGGTGACTATGTTTGGGGTGATTGTGCAGGGTGACTGTGTTCAGGGTGGCTGTGTGCAGGGTCTGTGTGCAGGATGACTGTGCACAGGGTGACTGCAGGGTGACTGTATGCAGGGTGACTGTGGGGTGTCTGTGGAGTGACTGTGCAGGATGCCTGTGTGCAGGGTGACTATTCTGGGTGGCTGTGTGCAGCGTGACTGTGCTAGGTGACTGTGCAAGGTGACTATGTACAAGGTGACTGTGTGAAGGTGACTGTGCCGGGTGACTATGTATAAGGTGACTATGCAGGGTTACTATGCTGGGTGACTGTGTAGGGGAACTGTGCTAGGTGACTATGCAGGGTGACTGTGCACAGGGTGATTTGTGCAAGGTGACTGTGTTCAGGGTGACTGGGGGGTGACTGTGCACAGGGTGACTGTGCTGGGTAACTGTGTGGGGTGACTGTGCAGGACGACTGTGTGCAGCGTGACTATGCTGGGTGACTGTGTAGGGTGACTATGCTGGGTGACTATGCAGGGTGACTGTGTCCAAGGTGACTTGTGCACGGTGACTGTGTTCAGGGTGACTGGGGGGTGACTGTGCACAGGGTGACTGTGCTGGGTAACTGTGTGGGGTGACTGTGCAGGATGACTGTGTGCAGCGTGACTATGCTGGGTGACTGTGTACAAGGTGACTTGTGCAAGGTGACTGTGTTCAGGGTGACTGTGCAGGGTAACTGTGTGCAGGGTTACTGTGCGTGGGGTAACTGCAGGATGCTTGTGTACAGGGTGACTGTGTGCAGGGTGACCTGCAGGGTGACTGTGCAGAGTGACTGTGTGCAGGGTGACTGTACAAGGTGACTGTGTGCAGGATGACTGTACAGGGTGACTGTGTACAGGATGATTTTTGGGGGGTACCTATATGTAGGTGGCTATGTCAGGGCTGACTGTGTTCAGGATGACTGTGTGCAGAATGCCTGTGGGTGGTGACTGTGCAGGGTTACTGTGTGCAGGATCACTGTGTGCAGGGTGGCTGTGTGAAGGCTGACTGCAGGATGCCTTGTGAGGGCTGTGTACAGGATGACTGTGTGGGGGTACCTGTGTGTAGGTGGCTGTGTACAGGCTGTGTGAGGGCTGTGTGCGGGGTGCCTGTGTATGGACTTGGCAGCTGCAGAGGACTCCTGTCTTCTTGCAGACCTCTTGCTTCTGGGCCTGGCCTCTGCAGTTCAAAGGGAAAATCCACTTCCTCTGCCTCAGGACTGTGAGCAGAGTGAGGACAGTGGCTGCTTCACAATAGGTGGTCCTGCATCCCAAGTGAAGAGGAGAGGGTTGTGGTGGACTTGGACCCTAGGCCTGGAAGCGCCATGGATGGTCTAGAAGTCACAGAACTGCTGAGCACAGACCCAGCAGGCGTGGGAAGCTGGACGCCCCGCTCTGCCGGGCCCGGAGCCCCATGCCACCCCCGCTGGGCCTCCCAGAGCTCCGGCTGTGAACCTCATGGGGCTCAGATCTGCGCCAGCCCTGTCAGCACAGCAACCCTCTTGGCCCTCTGTGGTTTTCTTCCTGGTTGGAGGCGGCTCTGGAATGTTCTCATGGAATGTTCTCAAGGAGAGCTCTCTAGCCAGTCCCACTTCTCCAAAAAGTCAGGAGACCAAGAGAAGAGAATCAGATGCTGGTGTTAGGGCTAGACCGCAGGATTCACACAGACACAGGTGGTACCTGTGACACCTGCTCCGGGGTGACCACACTCTGTCTGGGAGAGCCCAGGCTCCAGAGTCTCAGACTTGGTGGGCGCCAGGGCCTTATTCTATCTCCTGCCAAACAAAGCAAAAACCTGCCCTGGGCCAAACCATGAAGCACATTCTGCCAGCCACGGTCACGCAGCGTCTCCCTGTGTTCTGGGATGAGGAGGCTGTGGACAGACAGGGGTCTCAGGATGGACTGTGCTGGTCATGCTGGGAAGATAGGGAAGACAAGGAGGAAGGAGGCCCATGGTCTGGGATGGAGGCTAGGATGGATTGCATTGTTGATGTTTAGGTTTGAGCTGAGTTCAAAGTTTTCTTTTTAAGGAAGAAAATAGTTATTTTCAATTTATGTTGTTTTGTGCTGAGCATTTCCCTGATGGGTATTTTTTTTGAGGCTTGCTTTGTGCATGACTTTTAGCATTTCCCTGATGGCTATTTTTTGAGGCTTGCTTTGTGCATGACCTTTAGCAGCACCCCGTTTTCCCCACAGGCACGTGACCCCCTCGCCAACACACACACATTGTCAGGAAAATGTCTCAGGGCCAGATGTGCTGAAGAGCAAAGCATTTTCAAACCACTGACTTAAAGCAAAACATAATGTAATTCTGTCTCCCATTACACCACGGTATGGAGTGAGCCTGTACGTGTAAAGGTAGGCTGTAATCCCCAACTAAAAGGAATACAGAGTCCCTATCCAGATGGGCTCTCCCATGTCTCTGCAAATTCATGGTGCACAGTGGTCACCCAACAAAGAAGCAGACAGGACCCAAGCAGACCCTGCAGAGATGAAAGGCTGTGTCCACTGGGCCTGGGCCTGGTTTGCGAGTGGAAGTAGAGACTGCAGCATGTAAGATGTACACACACACTAGAGGGGTCAGGGGCTGAGACTGAGAATGCCGTGTTCAGTAAATCAGAGCTACAGTGGCAGAAGTCAGTCACCTTTATAAGAAGCAACTAATGAGTCTACTGAGGCTGAAGAGCACAACCTCAGAAACTGCATCTCCTGAGCAGTCCACAGCACAACACGGCCATGCACAGCCATGTGTGCAATGAGCTACTCAAGAGCACACAGGCAGAAACAACCTGCCACACACAATAGTCAGTCTAACGGAGAAAGCTGACATATTCAGAAATGGAGCAACACATAGTGAGAGAAGGGTTGGCCACCATTGGAGAAAATCACTAGCACCCAACCTAGCATGGGAAGCCAGGAAGAGAACAGGCCCTTCAAGTCAGCATCAGGGGCAAAGTGACTTCTTCCAAGTGGGACATTGAGCCTGAGAGTAAGCACTGACAGCACATGTGCACTGACAGCACATGTGCACTGACAGCACGTGTGCACTGACAGACAGGATGTGTGAAGTGACGGGATGTGTGCAGTGATAGCACGTGTGCACTGACAGCACGTGTGTACCAACAGGACGTGTTCATTGAAAGCGCATGTGTACTGACAGGATGTGCGCACTGTCAAGACATGTGCACTGCACCGACAGGACATGCTCAGTGACAGCATGTATGCAGTGACAGCACATGTACAATGACAGGACATGTGCACTGACAGGCATGTGCAGTGACAGGACGTGTAATGTGACAGGACATGAGCAGTGACAGCACGTGTGCACTGACAGGATGTATATACCGACAGGACGTGTGAACTAACAGGATATGTGCACTGACAGGACTTGCACAGTGAAGGACGTGTACACTGACAGGACCTGCGCAGTGTCAGGATGAGTACACTGATCAAATGAGTACACTGACCAGATGTGTGCACTGACAGGATGTGTACAGTGTCCAGGCCATGTGCACTGACAGCACGTGTGCACCAACAGCACATGTGCACTGACAGGACGTGTGCAGTGAGGTGAGGAATGGACTTAGGACTCTTATGCCACCACCTTGACAAGCCTGCGACTTGAGCCACCTGAGGTGCGTGTGTGGCCTAGGCCTCCGTCATCGAGGTTGGGCCAGGTCAGCCCAAAGCTGCACTGGAAACTGTCATCATCTGAGCAGGGCTAACTGGACCCAAGCTTGCAGCTCAGCAGCCTCCTCTGACCACAGCCTCTACTGACTTCTGTCACCCAGCAGCCTCTACCTGACCAGAGCCTCCCTCTGACCAGAGCCTCCCTCTAACCAGAGCCTCCACCTGGCCAGAGCCTCCCTCTGACCAGAGCCTCCCTCTGACAGCTAACCAGAGCCTCGTCTGACAGCCTTGACCACCACATTATCACTGCCTACAGCACCCTGGCCTGTGCAGCCCGCCCCTCCCCAGCAGGTGGAGTCTGTCCTCTTGGCCATCCTGTCCCTGCCACACAGGAGGCACTAGTGGGATATGACACCTTCAGAATGGAGTGGAGGGAGCCGGGCCTTCTGTTCCTCAGCTCCCCGGCACCCACCTGGCAGGATGGTGCTGAGGGGTGTCAAGCTAGACACCGGCCTGCACTGGGGTACCTGACCTCAGGCTGTCCCCGAGAACCCCCTAAAGGTCTGGAGCTGGGAATCTGCTCCTGTGAGGAGTGGGGTCCAGGCCCCCCCCCGACCTCACATAGGCACCCTATGAGAGCCACAGGCCAGGCCATGAAGGCCACCAATACTCCAGTCACATGGCTGTACACGCGAAGGGACAGTCTACCTCCGGGGACGGGACGCTGGGGCCACCACCAGGCCATGGCGGAGCTGCCTGCATTCCTGGTGGCTGTGGTGAGATGAAGACATTCTTGGGGGTATGAACGTAACCGTTGACCTTGGAATGTAAGATTTCCTAATGGCTCTTGGCTCCAGGCAAGGGGCCCATGCCAGGGGGACACGCATTGAGTAGAGTGTGGTGACAGGACATCTCGGGGGAGCTGGGACTCCCACTCCCCCTGCACATGCCTCCAACCCCCATCAGCACCAGGAGTGTGAAGCTGCTCCCTGAGGACTGGGAGACCATGGCTCCCCGAGGCAGAGGCTTTGCACCCTGGGCCTACAATTAGCTTCGTTGCTTGAAGAGACCCTGGGGCCTAGAAGACCAAGTGCAGGCCACAGCACCAAGACCTGAAAGCCAGCCAGGAGGCAGCATGGGGGCCCTGCCTACAGCAGTGGTGGCGGCTCTGGAAATCCTGTATCCTGCCACCACCACCAGAATCCTTGCTTTTTGCTGCTTCCTTCACACTCACTGGTCTTTATGCTCACAGAGACACCATATGCTCCATCCTGGGGGAAGCTGGCCTGTGCCAGCTCTACCAGTGCCTACATTCCCACCTGACAAGGTGAAGACCAGGAGGCTTCTGCTCATGGTGAGTTGACTGCCATGTGTGGCCTAGTCCATGCGGTGTCTTCTGCAAGAGCCCCCTGGTGGTACTGGTGGGGACACAAGCCCCTCTCTCTGGGGCTAGCTCTGAATGACCTCTGACCAGCAGATCCTAAGCCCTTGAGTCCAGACAGAATCCTGGGGTCAGCTTTGCCCTGACTATTGCCAAGGTGGCCTCTGAAGGGGCTGAGGACACGGCCTTGCTGAAAGGGGATGGGGAGGCTGGCCTCCCTTTCCCAGAGCCTCCGGGAGGCCCAGTCATTCACATACACATACACACTGCGGACACAGCGTGCTTTGTCTGGGGAAACACAGTCAGGACTCGGACTGTTTGGATACATTGCTGCATCATATGAAGTCAAACCAGGTCTCCATTATGAAAAACTTTCGCATGATGGAACCTTGGTGGGTGACCCACAGAAGCCCCAGCCAGTGCCCCAGCTCACCCCAAGCTCACCCCAAGCTCACCCCCAGGTCCCTGTGATCACCAGGGGCCAGGGTTCAAAGACCCACAGAGGCTTCAGCCAGTGCCCCAGCCCATCCTCAGCTCACCCCCAGCTCCCCATGATCACTGGAGGCTGGGTTGCAAGGATCAGATGTGGGCAGGGAGTGGGCACTTAGCACTAGGAAGGGGCGCATGGGTCCTTATCCTGAGGATGAGAATGAGGATTGGGGAGCTCTGGGGTGGCAGGCCCCCAGGACCACGCTGTGGCAGATCAGAGAGACAGCCTTTCCCAAGTGCCACTGATTCAGTGTCCACGACCATGGTGGATAAAAGAGTTGGCCAGGGTCAGTTCCCCAAGGTCGTGGGAGGCCGGGCCAGTTCCCCAAGGTCATATGGAAGGCGAGATCCCTCCTATCATGGGGAAGGCAGGCTTCCAGAGGTCATGGGGGGCAGGACTAGGCTTCCAGGGACCGAAAGGGACCAGGCTTCACGGGGCTAAGGAGAAGCAAAGATCCTCTCTCAGGAAAGAGGCTCAAGAGGCTTATGATAGAAATGGCAACAGTTCACAGCCCTCCAGTACCAGCAGACAGCCAGGGGATGCCGCACAAACCTCTCTTGTGCCGGCCTGCTGTCATCCAGCACAGGTGTGCTCTATGGGCCTTTGTGGGAAACCTGCTGTACTCAGAGCTGGGGGCTACTCTGGGGCAGCCATAGCCAGAGGGGCATAGGCTGGCTGCCCAATGGCCCAGGGCTTCTTTCAGACCCGAGCCATAGCTGGGCCAAGGAAGAGGCTTACCACAGGAAGGTCATCAGGAAAGCGGACACCTTTATTATAGAAAGACACCAAAATGAGAGCTGTGAGGGCCAGAGCTGCTCTGCAGTTCTCAATGACAGTGAAGGTAGAGGAGGCGAGCTGGGCTGAGGGGTAGGGACACTGTGGACTGCCTGTGGCTCTCCTCTCCTCCTCTCCTCCCAGCCACAGAGCTGGGGAGGGCCCTGGGTCTCTGGGATCTGTCCTTGGCAGTTGGGGGGCCTCCCATGCCCTTCTCTGGCCCCCTGCCAGGCTCTGAGCGATTGCTTCCCGCCTATCTCTCCAGGTGTGTGCAGAGGTGGGGCATGGGGAGCTCTCAGTGTGCAACCCAGCAGGTCGCCCCCACAGTGCTCAGAGCAGAATTGGATGCCCAGGAAAGCTCCTTGTCGGGAGGAAGCTTCCAGGCCACAGGGCCACCGGTGAGCATCAGGAAGAACAACAGAAAAGCAGACTTAATAGGCACATCACAACTCAGGCACGAGGCCTCTGGCCAGCTAGGTATAGCCTGTCCCACAAGTAGCCATCACTAGTCAGAGCTCGTGTGTCTTTAGAAGAGACTTTAACCAAAGCTTGCTTTCATTCAGATAAATATCAGGAAGACTGGGCATCAAGAGAGAGGCTCTGCCTCTTCTTGGAGACATATGAATATGTACCCTTGCAACTTTCTTCCTTAAAGAATGATCCTCGTGCTGGGAGATGCTGAGCTGCATTTCCTCCAGACCCTAATGACTGCTCACCGGTAGGGGACAGTAGGAATGAAGTGGGTTTGGTGACTGCGAGGCAGGACTGTCACACTGGGACATGCAGAGGAGAGCAGGGCCTGGCTGGGCTCAGGGATGGCTGGCCCTGCCAGGTGCCCACGAGGGACAGAAGGAGGGTTCTGCAGAGGGCTCTCTGGCTTCTCTAGGAGGCTGACTGCAGAAGCAGGACTGCTGGAGGTGACTTCTTTCTTTTTGTTCATTAGTATTAATTAATGTTGGCAAACCAAGTGACTTCCCTCTCCCACTGCTGTCAGGGTGCGTAGGGGGGTGGCTTCTCCCCTGGGAGGAAGCAGGCTGGTGTGCAGAGCGGCGTGGCGTGGGGAGGCTGCCCTTGGCCGGGAGGCCACACATCCTCCGGCAAGGAGAGGCCGGCAGAGGCTGAGGCAGGCAGGGCGCCGGAGGGCTGCAATTAAACAGAGGCGTCCTTAGCAGGGGCGCTGTCTGCACACCGGCCAGACCACAGGCTGGCCTCAGCCTGATGCCCTCCCTGAGTCCCAGGAGCCCATCTGCCCAGGCCAAGCTCGCCCCGCTGACCCCATGGGGGCCTCGCTGGCATGCTCATCCAGTGAGCGGGAGATCCTGGAGGAGGAACATCACAGCTCCTCCAGAGAGCTCCTCAGGCTGCTCACTCCCTGTCCATGCAGCCTTGGAACACTGCCCACCTTCTGTCAGGGAAGGTCAGAGATCGCCAGAAGCCAGGTCTTTTGTGCTCACCCAATCCTTCAAGTTTCAAGGGAAAACACTTCCAGACAAGTGTGATGGTTAATTCTGTGATGGCTGACCAGCCATTTGCCCATTTAAAACTGGCCACTGTCTCTTCCATGAGTGGACCTTATCCAGTCAATTACAGGCCTGGGGAGAGTCTGAGGCCCCCCAGGCGGGGAGGAGTTTGCCTGGAGACATCTCAAATTTGAGCCAAACATCATCTTTTCCCTGGTCTTTAGCCTACCCTGCCTCACAGGGAAGATAAACTGCCTCTGTAGTTAAGAGTCAATCATTTAAAATCAATCTAAAATAATAAAATAAATAGGTGATGAATAACTAGCTAACTAAATAAGGCCTCCTATAACATAACACCGAATTCAGCTTCTAAACAGAACTCCCAGGTATGCTGTCAAATGTGGTGCCATCTGGACTTGGGGTTCTAGAGCAGCCCCCTAAGTGTTCACACCTTTCTGGAGACCTCTCCCTGCAGGAAGCAGGGACCTCCATCCTGAAAGCAATTTGCTCACGAGGGCAGCTGGAGCCGAGGACATCACCCTTGCTCAGGATGATTGCCAATCGGCAGCTGGACTCTGCCTCTTCTCTCTCTCTCAACCTGTTTGTTTCTGCTTCTCTCCCCACAAAACCCATGCACCTTCCTGACTATGGTGGACATATGAGTCTTTCAAGAACATTCTCTGAGCTTTGCTAGGAACCCTGCCCTCCCCTCACCATCCACTCTGTTCTTCACTGAAAATGAGTAAACACGCAGCCTCAGAGTAAACTCTCCCAAACCCCAGGAACCACAGAGCAAATCACCATGTGCCACAGAGTTAATGATCATAACCATGGAGTTAACCACCATGAAGTAGAGTAAACTATCACCCATGAGCTGTAGAGCAAACCACACGAGTCACGGATAGCCCTTCATGAGCTATGGAATTAACCACCATAAACCATAGGATTAAATCACCAGGAACCACAGAATAAACCACCAAAAACCTTAGAGCAGACCTTTCTGTAAACACCATAAGCCACCAAGAAACCACCATGAGCCATGGAATTAACCCTATAAACCACATCGCAGGTCCCCAATCATCAAGGCAACCTACCATGTGCCAGTTAACCACCATGTACCATGGAGCAAACCCTCATGAACCATCAGGATAAACACTAAGAATCTTGGAGTAGGCCACTTGGGGCCACAGGTGAACCCTCCAGAACCACATGGTAAACCACTACCCAGAATCCTGGAGAAAGCCATGAGGAGCCACACAATAAACCCTGACAATCACCAGTGGACAAGACTGAATGGGAGGCAGGCCCTGCCCACAGAGCACGCTGGCAGGGGAATGGACAGGAATCCTCCAGCAGCAAGACTCACTGACATTTACAGCATTACGTCAGGCAGGCTACTGGAGACAGGACGGGCCCTTTAAGCTTTTCCTTCTAACTGCTCAAAGCAATTCCCATGGCCACCCACGTCCTGCCATCAGGGAGCATTTAAGGCTGCTAATGGCTTCAACAAATCACTGAAAAGACTTCCTTTCCGTCTCTGGGTTAGTGGAAGCAGGCATCTCTGCTGATGTTCTTATTAACAATTACACGAAGCCTAATCCAATGTGCCTGGTACCCCAGATCTAATTGTCCATGCATCTACACCCCACACACACTGGGGTGGAGTGCCAGTCCCCTGAAGGGTGCACCCGACTGCTCCTTAGGAGGGAGCTTCCACTGCCAGACACGTGGTCCCGAAGGCAGCGAGGAGGGAGCACATGGGAGGGAGTATCGCAGAGCAGGGCAGGCCCCAGACCCCAAAGGCCTGCAACCCACAGGACATGCACCCTGTGTCGGGTGGGAATGGATGTGTGGAGGCATGTGCTTGGTGAGTGAGCTCTGCCCAGCACGAGTAGAAGATGTGGGCTCCTGTTCTTGGTATCTGTGCAGTACACCCCGGTGTGGGTGTGGAGCTACAGTGCTCACATAGCTCTTGGGCATGGCCCTCAACTACTCTGTGTCAGACCCTCAGACGGTCTGTGAGGCCCCTCCCCCCTGGACAGCCAGGGCTCATTGCTCCCCTCTTCTCCCAATAGTCACGCTCCCTTCCTGAGACCTCCCTCCTGTTGGCATAGCTCATGGGGCTTCCCACAGTGCCCCTTGTGTGCTCACGGTGTCCAGCACCTGGCAGCTGGTGGCACCCTCAGTACCATGGGCCAGAACTGTGGGCCAGTTCGTGGCTGGAAGCGCAGTCCTGGGACAGCGGGTCCCTGAGCGGTGGGTAGTCTCAGCATGGCAGGATGCCCATGGCCCCAACCCTCCCCACCCACATACCTGGCCCAGCCAGAAGAGCTGTGTGCATAGCCCTCCCCACTCCACTGCATCCCCACCCCTGCCCCGCTGCTGACGCCGTGGCCACTGCCTTCTCAGCCTCTGACACGCCTACCTGCAGAGGCAGAGGGTAGGAAGAGCAGGTTGGCACAGTGGAAGGTGGCGGGCAGAAGCCGGTATAGGTCAGGATCTGCTGGGCAGGGTTGTAGAGGATCTGAGGTGGGGGGGACGGACCGTATGCCAGCTGGGACAGAGGGACCTGCAGGGCAGCAGGGGAGCACGAGTCAGAGCTTAGGCCTAAAACTCACCCGTGGTGGTGCCCTAGCCTGTGCCCCACCCCTGGGGAGTCCTGTGTCTTCATCATGAAGGCTGGGCCAGGCCCCCGCCTTTACTGAGCTCCTGCCTGGTGCAGAGAGCAGCCTCAACTGGCAGCCTGCAGCTGTAGACATCCCAAGGCCAAAGCCCTTGGGACAGCGGGCAGGCAAGGGAGAACTCTCCTTGGCCAGCCCAGCTGGGGCCTGCCTGCAGGGGGGGGAGGCAGGAAGGGGAGCTGCCTTGGCCTCTGCTTATCATCCAACTGATCTTTTCTTTTTTTACCTGAACTGGGGTTTAAACTCAGTGCTTTTTACTTCCTGGGCCGGTGCCCCTTGGGCCATATCCCCAGCCCAGCTTTTTGCTGGTTAAATGGCCAGGAGGCTGGGAACTCTGGGGAAGGCCACTCACCATGTCCTTGAATGCCCCCAGGACAGCAGCGGTGAGGATTCCTGTGCACAGGCCCAAAATGTTCAGCGCAGTGGAGACCCAGAGCAGCCGGTACAGGTGGACCACATCCTGGCAGCCACGCACTCCCACAAACTCATAGTAGGCAGGTGAGTGCTCAGAGCTGCAGGGGGGAGGGGAAGTCGTGACATCACAGTGGCAGGGGTCCACTGATCCCACCCAGAACGGCAGGGCCTTGGTCAGATGACTGCCTTGTGTATTTGAGTCGTGGTCAGGTGACCACCTATGTGTGAGGGCACTGTACCTGCCCAGTCACAGGTATCAGAGCCTGGTCAGAAGGCTGCTGGGTGTATAGGACTAACTGCATGCCAGCTGGCAAGACCACGACGACAGTGGACAGGAAGGGGAAGAGGTTAGTGTCACAAGCAAACAAATCTCCACCCACTGAGGGCCACTGATCGGGAGGGTCCCCTGGGTCTTGTTTCCAAGGGAGCTGATGAGCCGCACACTGGGAGCCAGACGGCGGCCCCTGGGCCCCGGAGGGCAGGCAGGACAGATGGCTGAGTTGCCTCTGTTGTATTTACGCCCCTGGACCAGCCAGTCTTTTGCACTCATGTCTGCATGCCATGATGGTCTGGGTTAAATACTGGGAGTGCCTCATGCCCTGGGAGGGAGCCAGGACCCCCAGTGACCATCTGACGCCTGCCAGCCAAGCCCCCCCCCAATAGTAGTGGCACGTGCTTCTGGGTGGTGACTGAGCTTTTCTCACTTACAGAGAGTTCCTGGACAGGCATCCGATGGTAACCATCGGGGTTCAGGCTTGGAGGGGAGGGTCTTTGCTAAGGGCAGGTGCTGTGTTTGGGTCTCACTCTGTGGATGCCTGGTGTGCCTGTGTGTGCCTGTGTGTGTGTGTGTGAGAGAGAGAGAGCATGTGTATGTGAGTGAGTGTGTGTGTGTGCAGACCCTGCAAGCACCCTTGAGCATTCCCTGGGGTGGACTCACTTCCCTCAGGCATAGAGGTGTGTGTGAGTGTGTGTGTGCAAATCCTGCGAGCACCCTTGAGCATCCCCTGGGGTGGGCTCACCTCTCACAGGTGTGAGTGTACGTGTGTTTGAGCATACTGTGAATGTGTGTGTGAGTGTGCAGACCCTGTGAGCACCCTTGAACATCCCCTGGGGTGGACTCACTTCCCGCAGGCTTAGAGGTGTGTATATGTGAGTGTGTGTGTGTGTGTGTGTGTGTGTGAGTGTGTGTGTGCAAACCCTGCGAGCACCCTTGAGCATCCCCTGGGGTGGGCTCACCTCCCACAGACGTAGAGGCATAAGTGTGTGTGTGTGAGTGTGTGTGCATGAGTGTGCATGAGTGTGTGTACAGACTCTGTGAGCACCCTCCAGCATCCCCTGGGGTGGGCTCACCTCCCACAGGCGTAGAGGTCACAGCAGTAGCATGTGTTGCTCCTCACCTTCAGCTGGCACCTGCCATTCAAGGAGTAGCAGGTGACCTAGGGCAGAAGTACAGGCAAGCATGTGACAGCCTGGTCCCCATTCTTCAGGAGTGTGTGAGGCCCTCCACACCTGGGCCTGCTGCCCCCCAAAGCAGTGAGTGGGGTGCTGGGGCTGCCCCCCACCAGGGGTAGGCAAGAGTCAGAACTCTCCTGAGCCCAGGACACATGGAGGTCTTTTCTCTGGAATATACAAAGTACTAACAACTCGGTAGGTCTGGTGACCCCAAAGCAAGCTGTCAGGGAATCAGAAATGGGTACCTCCGAGCCCTAGCCCTCCATCATTGGGACTCTATTTGAGAGCCTGGCTTTAGTTAAATGGACAAATCCAACCATGGTGGTGTGGGAGGCCCCAGCCCCTGCACCTAGTCAGCTTCCATGGTGCACTTATCATGCCTGATCTCACCCAGGGAGAGGTGAAATCCCTCTGCAGCTGGGCCCAAGGAAAGCTTGTATATATGTACATTGTCCAAGAGACAGTATACATGTATCATCCCAGTGTTCCATTGCAGTAATTAAGTCAGTAAAAATGTTAATTGGAGAGACCACACAAACTAGATAGATGAATTCCTACATTGTGTAGCAAAGAAGCAAGTCTGCAGCTGTGATTCTGGAGATAGGAGTGCATTGAAATGTCACAGCCAGCTCAGAAGACCATGGGGAGCGATGCATGTCCCCCATCTGCAGTGAAGATCTGCTAACACTGAAACACACACTGATTGGAATAGAAAACCCAGGGGACCACACTGGGCAAAGGCTCACCTCTGTCTCATAGACATCATACAGGTACCCCGTCCCACTGGAATAGAACTGGCACCTTCCTGTGCTGAGAGGTCTTGGCTCCTAGAGAAAGAAAGAAACACAGATGGAACAAAATGGTCATTCTCAATCTGGAGAGACCAGAGGCTATTTCAGACACATTTGCCATCGACTTAAAGCAAGACAGAGGCAAATATCTATCAGTTTGACAGGCAGAATAGTTGTACCCTCACATAGAGAATAGGGAACCAAAGAGAAGCCACCAGAGAGGGGCCACTCATCCATTTATCATCCATCGATAACATATCCATCCATCATCCATCATCATCCACCATCATCCATCCAGCCCTCCATTCACCCACCCATCCATCTGCCCATCCATCCGTCCATTCATCCATCCACCCATTCATTCATCTATCCATCATCTATCAACATCCATCATCCACCCATCCATCCATCTATCATCATCCATCCAACCATCATCATCCATCCATCATTATCCATCCATTCATCTACATATCCATTCATCCATCCTTCCACCCACCTATTCATCCACCATCATCCATCCATCCATCCATCATCATCCATCTATCATCCATCCATCCATCTACCCATTCATTCATCCATCCACCTACCCACCCATCCATCCATCATTATCCATCTATAATCTATCCATCCATCATCTGTCATCATCCATCATCAACCATCCATCCATCCCTCAACTCACCCACCCACCCATCTACCCATCTATCCATCCATCCATTCATCCATCCACCCATCCATACATACATCCATCATCTATCATCATCCACCATCCACCTATGCATTCATCTATCCATCCATAGAGCCCAAACCCACCATTTGACCACACATGCCTAAACTCCACTATCCATCCACCTGTCTCCAACACTCAGTAAATAGTGCCAACCGTCAGGCAGCCACATGTCCAATGGACACATGAAGCCAATAAACTGACAAGGTGTTCATACGTACTGCGGCAAAGACAGCAAGAGGCATGGAAGGTAAGAAATGCCAGAAAACTGTGTGATCTGCAAATGTGTTGGGGCCCCAGTATCTGTTAGTGTTAGCTTCATCATCTTCCGTTCTCAAAGCGCTGTTACTTCTGACCTAACATGAGTCCAAAACCACAAGTGATGCTGGCAGTGGTGAGAGCAGTCTCTCATGGCTCACTCTGGCACCGGCTGGGGTGTGGTAGTTGGTTGGGGTGGGTCAGCAACAGGTAGGCAACCAGCCTACCAGCAGTGTTTCTTCTGCAGCCACGGGTGGTGGGAGGAGACGCAGGCAGGCATGCAGTGATGGGAGAGCAATATGCAAGGATGGAGGAAGCTAGGGCCAGCACCTGCAGCATGGGGACTTGAGAGATGGCTTCCAACTTTCCAGCATGCTGCCTGGAGACACTGGGATGGGCAGCCATTGTCACCCAGAGAGAGGACTACCTTGGTTCTTGGAGACCAGCCATGTGGTGAGGCTTTGCCATGAAAGTCTGCATGGGCCCACAGCCCGCAAAGGTGAGCTGCTTCTGTGGCCACCTGTGGCCTGGCCACAAACCTGTGGGGCTGCTGCCTGCCAGAGGATGCCAGGATCCATCGAGGCCCTCTTCTCTGGTCACACAGTCCTGGGCAGGTGTGGTGGCCACATATTCTGTCCCCAAAGGTCTATTGTTCCGGTAGGAGCTTGGTAAGTGACAATGATGGACAGACGGACAAGGACACCATGCCTCTGACTTTGGCAACTGCTGCTGCTGGCCCTCGGTCACACTAGGTCCAAACCCTGGGCATTCCCCTGACAGGGGAGAGCCAACCCAACAGGAGTGGAAGGCTGGTCCACGTGACCACTTCTGAAACAAGCCCCAGAGCTGGGCTGAGCCCCACAGGTAAGTGCAAGCAGCTAGTGCCGAGCTACCAATCCCAAGGCCAGCATTCTTCTCCCAGGGTAAGGCTGGGATCTGGGGCTCCAAGACACAACTTCCACCCTGCTCCCAAATGAGCATGACAGCACCACTTGCTACTGCTTGGGCCACACAGGGTAAAGGCTTTCTGCTGGGTTGGATGGCATTGGGCACAGGATACAAATAGCCTGTGCCCTTCAGGGCAGGTTGTCAGCAAGGAGCGGCCTTTATCCTCTGGCCACCAAGGTCTGTATGCCTGTCCAGGGAGGGCAGGCATCCCAGCACTTGCAAGTCTAGGAGAGGTACACACATGTGCTTGCTCTCTCTGTCTCTCTGTCTCTCTGTCTCTCTCTCTCCACCCACCCACCCACACCCACACTCACACACACCCCCACACCCCCCACACACACACATACCGGCACAGCATCCCTGCACCCCATCAGTCCCATATCATGTTAGGTCACATAGGGGAGGATGTGGCTGTGTGCAGGTGTTTGTGCCCGGTGTGTGTGGTAGCAGACGAGTTGGATTACAGGAACAAGACAGTGAGAGAAAGAACAGCGTTGGCAAACACACGTGGCAGAGCAGCTCCATGCATTGGAGCGTTAGAGTGCAGTGCTATTTTTCATGTTGATGTTGAACCCCAAGTACTCACAATGTGGCGTGCAGCAAATACTCCGTCCACTATCGCGCAGCAGAATGCAGCCACCACGCCAAAGCTGATGAACACGATGGCTGCCACCAACTAGAAGCAGAATGCAAAGGGGTATGGACCCTCAGCCTTACCTGAAGACCTTTCCAGAAGTCCCAGCTTGGTGCTAGGATCCCCCCCCACACTGCCCCCGACCCTGCCACCATTCCATCTCTGTCCCTGCGACTCAGCCCTTAACAAGCCTGGCCCTCCAGACTCTAGGAGAAAGGGACAGAGGGAAAGAGAGAAGGAAGGAACAGGAAAAGGAATTCCTGTATAAACATCATGGATTCTCCCATGTGTTAGCACCTTTGAAACCACACACATGCCCCTCTCCTTCTCTGTAACTGTTCTCTCCATTCCAGGCTGTGTGAGTTCGGTGCTCAGTCCTAGAAGACATGTGGCAGTGCCTGGAGAAACGTGCCATCCTGTGCCATCCAGTCTCCATGTGGGGTAGAGGTAGGGAGGGACTGACAGCAGCACAGAAGAACCTGGGGACAGGTGCAGCCCCAGATCAGGGCCATGGCACCCAGCGCCCCTTGTCCTGGGAAATCTGTTGACCACGTTCAAACTGTTGCTTGGAATCATGGCCAGGGGTGGCTGCAACAACCCCAACCAGGACTTCCCCAACTCCCAGGCCAGACAGATCCCTCGCTCCGTCTCCATGTTCCTCACTGCAGCTTCACATGAATCTTCCCCCAAATCTCCACATTGGTGCTGAACATACCTTATGAGATAAACCACTTCCATTCCTCATGCTTGGATATACAGGTATTCTTGGATATATACAGAAAAGGAGAAAGAGAATAAGAAAGGGAGATGGAGAGGGAGAGAGAGACAGAGACACAGAGACAGAGACAGAGAGTGGAGACAGAGAGACAGAGAGAGAGATGGAGATGAACAGACAGGCAGACAGGGAGATACAGATACCAGGAGACACTGAAAAGGAGAAAGGGCTACTGGGAAGGAGGAGCTTGCAGCCCCTTCTAACAGGTAAGTGTGTCTACAGTTCCAGAGAGAACAGCGATGAAGGTAGCCTGCCCACCCCCACCCCTGTATCAGGACAGACGCCGGGCACAGGCCTGCCTTGAACAGGGAAGCAGGGTTCTCATCCACAGAGAAGATTCAGCACACAGTGCCCTGAGGCACATGGCCATGAGAATTCATTTTCCAAAGCAACCACTCAGATCAGATACAGAGGCAGTCACCTGTGACACTGTCTACCACACAGGGAGGGTAGAAAGAGGACAAGGTGACACGCCAAGGAGAGAGCCTGGTGGGGGCAGCCTGGTGTGAAGCCCAGCCTGCTGTGGTCTTCCAAATGTCATGCCGCACGGGACCCCTGGACTGCAGCTCAGCTGCTTATCTGCCTGGTATCCCTGTGGAGTGCACCTGCCTCACTGTCCAACAAGACCCTCACTCCTGTGCTCAGCTCCCCCGGGAACTGGGGTCTCCTGGGAACAGAGTTGCTACGCACTTTTCTTCTCTCCAGGCCTCACATGGGGGATGGTCAGGTGCTGGAGAAGTGGACGGGAGATGAAGCCTGAGAGGCTGATGCACCTCTGGTGCCCCCACTCCTGCTGGGACGGCTGGTCTTCGGAGGGGCTGTGGACAGTGCGAGTGGGCGATCACCTCCTGTCCCTCCCCTCAGGAGCGTGGGACTGGCCTGCAGCGCCTCAAGTGCCAGCCTTCTCTTGGACATGACAAGTGTCCTCGCTGGTGACATGCAGGTGCTCTCAGCACTGAGCCCCTGAGATCCCAGGAGACACCCCCCCCCCGCTTGAACACCAGTCTCGCCGGGCCAAGACCTTTGGGTGGCACCAGCTTTATAGGAGGTTGAGGGCCCACCTTGCTCATGAGGTTGGGAAATCACCTGGTGTGGAGACATTGGGTAGAAGGGGAAAAGACAAGCCAGACCCCTCTGCTCCCAGCACTAAAAGGAAGAGGAGAAGCAGCCTCTCAGCCTCCACATCCAATGCCTGGTCCCTTGCAGGAAGTGATCCTCATCTGTAAGCTATTTCTGACAGTCTCGGTAGTCCTACATCAGTGGATTTTACTTTTGTGGGGGAGGGGGCAGAAGGGAAGTACTGGAGCTTGAACTTAGGGACCAGGTGTTGTCTCTGAGCTTCTTTTTGCTCAATGATAGTGCTCAACCACTTGGACCACAGCTCCACTTTCAGCTTTTTGGTGGTTAATAGGAGATTAGAATCTCACAGACTTTCCTGCCCAGGCTCACTTTGAACCATAACCCGTAGATCTCAATCTCCTTGGTAGCTGGGGTTACAGGCCTGAGCCTCTGTCAGTCAGCATCAGTGAATTTTACGGCACATTCCAGCAGGGTTCTGGGAGACATGTCTGTGTGTGAGCATGAGTCGGTGTAAGTGGGCAGGGAAATCAGGACTTCACAATCTATTTTTCCATCCCTGGCCTTGTGCGACCAGCTAGATTTGTAAGCTATTAGTAAAAATGGAAGACTCATGTTTCTGTTTGGGTGGGGAGTGCAATAATGCATTCATCAGTAGAGAAATGCCGGTACTTCCATCAGAGACTAACACAATAACAGCAGAGATAATGGTGAGGCCTTTTCCAATGATTAGATTCCACCCCTCAGAGTGGACAGAGCAAAACATGCACACAGGAGATGGTGCTGAGTCTGGATTTACCTCAGCAGCTCCTGGAAGGGAAGGGGGTGGGGGATGAAAAACCAGCCTCACCCTGACCTGGACCCCACTCCTGGACCCTGCTTGGTGATGGGCAGCTCTATGCTGATCTGGACCCCACTCCTGGACCCTGCTTGGTGACAGGCAGCTCTGCGCTGACCTGGACCCCTCTCCTGGACCCTGCTTGGTGACGGGCAGCTCTGTGCTGATCTGGACCCCACTCCTGGACCTGCTCAGTGACAGGCAGCCTGGTGCTGACCTGGACCCCACTGGTCAATGGGCCTGGGGTCCATTTCACTGGTGCAATTTTAAAGCAAAAACAAATTAAGAAGAGTGTCCATCTGTGCCTGGAGCCATCTGAGATGACATTACTCTCTATAGCTACATTTCTCAGCTGCTCAGTAACTCCAAAACAACTTGAACAGTCTACCAAATCCACATGCTCAGAGACACCTGCTCCCCGGCACTACACTGAACTGGGGCCCAGATGCCCAGCTCTCTCCTGCCACGCCCGACACACTGCAAAGTCCAGAGCAGCACCTTTCCCCAGGTCTCAGGCAGTGCAGCCAGCCTAGGTTTCAGCTGCTGATATCAGAGTTGTGCTATACTGAGACCTTTGCTTGGAGCTCAGGCTAGAAGACACGTACCTAGGGAGATACTGGGGGGGGGGGGTCACACAGGGGCCACACGCACAGCCCACCAGGGGACCCGAGGACCCGGTGGCCACCCTGTGTCCATCCTGAACTGGCCTGCTGTCCTGGCCACTCCTATCACCTCTGCCCCTGTGCTCCCCCCTGCAAGGCAAGCACGAGAGCTCTGTCTCCAGACTCGACAGGAAGGGGTGAAACTGTGAGTACCCTGTAGACAGAATCCCAAGAACACCACAGGAAACCACAAACGAGGCCGCAGGGCAGCATGACACAGGCTGAATTTACAGTCCATGAATAAAACTAAGTAACTACGAAGCCAGGAGCCGGCTGGCTCATGCCCGGAGTCCTAGCTACTCAGGAGGCTGGGACTGAGGATCACCTGTCGAAGCCAGCTGGATCAGAAAAGCCTGGAGATTCCTATCTCCAATTAGCCACCAAAACACAAAACTAAAGCTGTGGCTCAAGTGGTAGAGCACTAGCTTTGAGTAGAAAAGCTTAGGGGCAGTGCCTAGGCTCTGTGTCAAGCTCCAGGACTGGCACAATCAACCAATCAATTATCAATCAATCAATCGATCAATAAAAACAAAAAACACCCAAGTAAACAATGCCTTCCACAACAGCTTCAAAAAGAATAAAACAATGAAGGATACATTTAACAAAAGCACAAAACCTGCCCTCCAAAACAAAAAATCGTAAGTCCAAGTTAACAGGAAAGTTCCTGAGAAACTGCTCTGTGAGTGTCTGGCTCCTGGTGGCTGCTCCAGTCCCCGGCAGCCATCTCTGAACTGCTAGGGTCTAAGGCCAGTGCCCATGGTAGCATCTGCTGTCTGCCATCTGCTGTGGGAGCCAAGATCTCCCAGCTCTTTCCATCCTACCTTTTCTCTTTTGTCAGCCGGATGGGCTGTTAACTCAGCCACCTGGGTCCAGGACTGGGCACTCTGGGGCCTAGGGTGCTGGCCACAGCGGGGACCCTAACTGTGGTCACAGTGCCCTGGGTCAAGGAACCACCACTTCACCCTCCCTCCCCCGGAAGAGACGCTCATGTTCTCACCATTTGTCTTCTGTTCTCCACTAGGTTGACGCCAGTGAGTCCCAGGAAAGCCCCGAAGCCCAGCTGAGACAAAAGAAAAGTGAGAAGTGCTTAGTGATGCCACTAAAGCACTATTCCAGGGCGCAGTGCTCCCACTTCAGGAAGGGATGCCTCCTCCACACATGGAGCCCTGCACACAGCCCACACACGGAGCCTCACACACAGAGCCCTGAACACGGAGCCCACACACGGAACCTCACACACAGAGCCCTGAACACGGAGCCCACACACGGAGCCTCACACACAGAGCCCTGAACACGGAGCCCACACACGGAGCCCACACACAGAGAGTCCTGCACACGGAGCCCACACATGGAACCTCACATACACACACAGCCCTGCATACAGAGCCCACACATGGAACTTCACACACAGAGTTCTGCACATAGAGACCACACATGGAACCTCTCACACACACGTCCACACATGGAATCCCACACACAGAGCCCCACACGGAGCCCATATACACAGAGTCCTGCACACAGAGCCCACACATGAAACCTCTCTCACACACACAGCCCTACATACAGATCCCACACATGGAACTTCACACACAGAGTCCTGCACACAGAGCCCACACATGGAACCTCACACACAGACAGTCCTGCACACGGAGCCCACACATGGAACCTCTCACACACACGTCCACACATGGAATCCCACACACAGAGCCCCACATGGAGCCCATATACACAGAGTCCTGCACACAGAGCCCACACATGAAACCTCACACACAGAATCCTGTACATGGAGTCCACACATGGAACCTCATGCACAGAGTCCCACACAGAGTCCACACATGGAACCACACACACAGAGCCCCACACGGAGCCCACACATGGAACCTCACACAGAGTCCCACACACGGAATCCACACATGACACCTCATGCACAGAGTTCCACATGGGGCCCACACATGACACCTCATGCATGGAGCCCCACACAGAGTCCACACATGGCACCACACACACAGAGTCCTGCACATGGAGCCCACACATGACACCTCATGCACAGAGTCCCACATGGGGCCCACACATGGAACCTTACTCACTGAGTCCCACATGGGGCCCACACATGGAACCTTACACACACAGTCCTGCATACGGAGTCCAAACATGGAACCTCACTCACTGAGTCCCACACGGAGTCCACACATGGAATCTCACACACAGAGTCCCATAGCAGTGCTGCGTGCCTGGACCCCTTGCCCTGCTGACCGGGAAGTGGGATGGAGGATGGACAGGATAGCCCAGTCTGCTCTACAGATGCCCTAAGAGCACCTTGGTGGAGTCTCTGGCCCTCTCCTTGCTCCACTTCTGGGAGCCTGAATGACATGGCTGCCTGAACCCTGTGTTAGGGTTCCTTCACCTTTGTCTCCCAGCTGACCATATTCTCCAGTTCCAGGAATCTGGATGTAAACCCCTTTGGGAACATTACCCCGGTAATTCCAATGGGGACTTGCAGCATGGGGTATGAGGCCTGTGGCTCATCACCTCCGTGGAGATGTGGAGCAGCACGAGGTGCGAGGCGTGAGGCTCATCACCCCGTGTGGAGCCCCCACCCGCCCTCCCTGGCCCAGGACTTACAATGATCCCTGGGTAGTAGCCCCCCACAGTCACGTTCTCTGTCCTGGTGTTGGCGGCCAGGCCGACGGTCAGAATGAGGGCAGACACCAGCAGCAAAGACCCCAGGAACCACAGGGAGATCTTCTTCCTCCTGGCGAAACCTTCTGCGAGGAGGACCAAAGGAGGACTGACAGCCAGGCATTCCCCATTGGGTAGCTTTTCCCGGTACCAGCAGATTAGAAAGCCTTTCCCTCTGCTCAGGTCCCAGGAGCCACAGCCCCCACATCCTTCTTCCAACCCTCAGGTGCCAATGCCTACCAAGCCCCTCGGACAGCCCCTTCCCATGCTTCCCTCTCCCTGCTCTGGGAGCAGCCTGTGGCTGCCTCTTGTGCCCCCGGGGGTCACTGCCCAGGACTAGACTCTACCTCCAAGAGGTCCCTGTCTGCTCCTCAGCTCCAGGCCACTCCTCCCTCCCTCTGCCCAGGGATTTTCCACTGGGCATTTGTCCTGCCCACCTGCTGCCCACAGCAAAGGTGTGGCAGAGGTATGGCTGGCTGGCCAGAGGATCAGCAGAGCTCCTGTCCTGTCTGCCCTGTCCCACCCCACAACTCTGATTCTCCTGGGGCTTCATCCTCGTGACTTGCAGCGTTCACCAGAACACTGTGAACACAGAAACTGCTCTGGTCACTCTGAAGTCTGCAACCTCAGCACAGAGCCCTGCTCCACCCCAAAGAGAAGACCCAGGCCCAGCCAGGCTGGGCACCCACTGCCCAAGCCACCCTCCTTCCCGACCAACCCCTGGGCACATCCAACCATCAGCATCCAAGGAGTCTCCTGTCTGGACTGGCCTGCCCTGCAAGAGGAGGCTGTGACTGGGAAGGAGCTGTTCCTTGCTCTTCCCCGGGACCACCCTGTGGGCCCCTCGCTCTTCTCCAGTCAGCTGGGGGAGGTGGGGCTGCTGGGTATGACCCGACCCAGCTATATATATGGGGAGAATGAGTTCTGCACAGGAGCAGCTCGGCCACCGGCGCCTGTGGGATCTCCCAGGAATATCCTTAGGCAGAGAGGCTCCTTGGCTTTTCTCCCTTTATCCTGCTCCTGCCTGGGATGCACATGCTGAGAGCCTAGCAGCCATGTTGGACCATGAGAAACATGAGCATGGGAACTTCATGTGAGGCTAGCAGAGCAGAGAGACTGCTGAGGACCCAGCTCCACACTTCATCAGCTGACAGAATGAAGTCCCTGGACCCTCAGCCCTGCCTCTGCACAGCCTGGACCTCAGCCTCTGGACAGCCTGCATCTCAGCCTCTGGACACCCTGGACCTCAGCCATGCCTCTGGATAGGCTGGTACCTGCAGCAAAGTAAACTCAACTTACGTAAAAAACAAGAAAAGAGACTTGCCCATCCCTACGCCCCTCAGCCTGTCTTCCGGGGTGGGCTGGGGAAGAAGGAAGCTCCCAGGACTCTTCACTGCAGCCCTTTGCTCCAGACATACCTGCCCTCCCAATCAGAGCTGCAGCACTGCAGGGGACTCAGCTCCCAGGCAGCTGGGCTGTCGGATCTCACAGAGAGGAGGAAGAAGCAGAGTGGCTCCCTCCTCCAGAGCTCTGACCATTAACATTTTGTGCATTAGCCTGTGTGTGCACGCATGTATGTGAGCCTGTGTGTGTGCATGCATATGAACATGTACATGTGTGTGCACGTGTCCACGTTTGAGGGCAGCCTGCATGCTTGAGCGCACCTCACTAAAATCCCCATTGTGTCAGCACCTTGAGACCTCTCCACGGTCTAGAAGGTTTGTGGCTAGAGTCACACTTCTGTGATCCTATCAGCAAAGCCCAATGGGCAAGTCAAGGTTACAACACCAAGGAGAAGCAACAACTCAGACACAAATTCCATGGAGCTGCGGGTCATTGCTTAGCACCACTCAGCCAACCTGAAAGCCTTTTTATACAGCCTGCCCAGCAAGAGTGACTCTCCCAGGAGCAGTAGGTTGGGCCAGCCTCTCCAAGCACAGCCTCTTCCCTCCTGCAGATCCTTGGGAGAGAGCTAACCACTCTCTCCGTCTGCTCACCAACAAGTAAACTACCAGCTCCCACTCTCAAGCCAGGGCTTCTGTTGGTCTCAGGCCACCTGGACCCTGGTCCCAGGACCTGTGTGGTGTCAGGAAAGTTCCCACAGACCAGACCACACTGTCTGTGATGTGGTCTGCGAGGCTCTGTATATGGATGTGGCCATCAGCTTCCAATTTGCAGTGCAAAGCGGGTCTTTCCCCTAGAGATTAGGTTTATTTCCAACATCCACAGGGTCCTTGCGCCCACCAAGCCCAGCCATAGGATCTTCCTCAAATATCACTCATAAATGTCACTCATGAACACACGCAAAGATCTCACTCATCACACACACACAAACCTCCACACCCCACACTCATGCCACACATGCACTACACACACAACACCACACACACACAACACACACACATGCACACGCCTACATCCCAGTGCTTTTCTTAGTTATTCCTTCTTTCACTCCACACACACTTAACTGAGCATCTACCACACACAGGCGGCCTTCTTGAGCCAGATCAGTAGTACCCTGTGGAGTTTGCGTTTGTGAGAGAGGAGTCCCGCATACACAGACAGGCGCTTGGTGTAGGGCCTAGGAGATGCCATATTCAATGGAGAAAGATTAAGAAGGCCAGAGGCCAGGGAGAATTCTGGAAGAAAGGACCTGTGAGGAGGCAACGGGGAGCCATCCTGTGAGCCTGGGAGGTGGCAGCCAAGCGGCTGGTGAACTGTCCTGGGGCAGGAGGAATGGGCAGAAGAGATAGAGGCAGACCTTGAGCCTGGATGAACTCTGACTCCCGCACTCTCTCATTCCCTTCGCTCACTTGGAAATCAGAGGGGTGCAAGCTGAGAGGAAGGAGGAGAGACAGAGGCTGTCGACTGTGGGGTGGAGATGAGGAGCCAGCAGGGAGGCAGGGGCATAGTGTCCTGGGGGACCCTGACCCTGGCAGGAAGCCCCTCAGCCATCGCAAACCCTCACCGCCCCCTGGGACCCGCAGAGCCCCAAAGCCAGCCCGCACTTGCCCTTCCTCTGTCTGGGCACCCTTCAGGGCAGGCCACCTGCAGGGCAGTGGCTCCTGAGAACGAGTGAGATCCCCAGCAGCGTCTGCAGAGATGGGTAGAGAGTTGTTAGCAAGGAGGGAGGAGCAAGTGGAAACGCTCAGATCCCAGGAGTCTGGGAGAATTGGGTGCCTGACATCCCCTGACACCCCCCCGCCCCACAGCCACCGTCTGTCCAGGCTGTTTGTCTGACCCTGTGCCCAATGACCAGGCCGCTGCCTGACCCTGGGCAAGGCCTACCCCACTGTGAGTCACAGGTCAGCCGCATCACACCTACCCTGACAGTGCAGACAGTCCCCACCAGGTGAGGGAGGCCTGCTTGCCTCTGAGCAGTGTGGACATCAGCTGGTGGTGTCTTCCCAGGGCATGGAAGGCACCGCATGCACATGCTATGCACCTGCCAGCCCTGAATAGATGATTTCCAGACCTCCTCCAACTCCCTGGCCCTGCCTGCTCATCCTCCCCCACGGCCTGACACTTCCTGCCTCCTTTCCACATTGGATCCTCAGTCACCTCAGAACTTCTCCCCAGTATCTCACGGGTCTGCAAACAAAAACCCAGCCCTAACTGGGGCTAGAAAAGACTATGTAGGTAATAATGACATTGTTATAAAGAAAAGGAAAATGTGCATTTTATGCTAACAATTCTTTTTTTTTTCTTTTCATAAAAGCAATAGCCACTTTTGTAGAATATTTTAAGGCACAGAAAAATACAAAGGAAACAATGATGCTTATAGTAATTCCACTACTAAAATAATAGACATATATATACATATACATATACATATATATGCTCATAGTGCTTTTTTTTTTGGGGGGGGGTCCGGTCGTGAGGCCTGAACTATGGGCCTGGGCGCTGTCCCTCAACTCTTCAGCTCAAGGCTAGCGCTCTACCACTTGAGCCACAGCGACACTTCCGGCTTTTTTTTCTTTTTGCTTATGTGGTGCTGGGGAATCAAACCCAGGGCCTCATGCATGCAAGGCAAGCGCTCTACCACTGAGCCACCTTCCCAGCCCCTCATAGTGCTTTTTTAAAGCATTTTTTCCTTAAATTGAGACTTATATTTTATAATCTTTTCCCCTTATCAGTTAATTTTTGCTGTTTGTTTGAAGCCAAGACTCAGCTCTGTGATAAGAAGAGAGGAGAGAGGGAAGGAAAGAGAGAGCCCTTGTTAGGTGGAGTCCTACTCAGTGCCAGTTTTAGAAGGTAGCGACTCAGAAAGAAGGGTTGATATGAAGTTACAATGCATCGCTTCTATATTTTGGAGGCTGGTGAATGGTGGCTCCAGACATTCGCAGGGTTATCACATAGGCCAGGGCCCTGAGGCACAGGAGCGTTCCCAGAGTGCTTGGGGCTCCCTCACAAAGGCCCCCCTCTCCAGCTCTCTGGCACCCTGCGGACACCATTGAAGCCCTGCTCATGCCTGCAAGAGCTGCCATTCCTCTCTTCCTCCGTTCCTCTCTCCCACCATTCCTCTGCAGCGGCTTTTCCCCTCAGCTTTCTACTTTCGTATTTTCAACTATTTAGATGTTTTAAGAGCAAGAACGTCTATAACTGAATTTGAACAAAGTTATCAGACAGATGTTCTTGTCCTCAGAAGAGTTTGTCTCTCTCATCTTCCTAATTAAGTGCTCTGCACATCAGTTATGCCCAAAATAACTAATCGAAGTCTGCCTGGTAGACTGTCCTCAGGCCTGGGAGGCGTAGACTCTATGCTGCTCCTTGCTGGCCCGTTCTTGTGATGCTAAGTAGATCTGGTGAGATCCAGACACATCACAAATGGTCCAACTCATTTCTCAAGAGCAGGTTCATTGTCCCAATGAGCCATAATCAACCATGATTAACCATCCATTCCTATGCCCTCTCACCCCTCTTTCCCAAGTCTGACTTCCCCCCAAACTGCTACCTAATCAGAACCAGGAGGCTGCTTCCGCAGCCTGTACTGAGCTCCAAGGTCGAGCAGGCCTGGAAGCCAGGAGTCTTGGTGGGAGCAGGGAGGAGCAGCTAAGAGAGGCAAAGGACACAAGAGCATCATGACTGGGAGACCAAAGAGAGGGCCCCAGCCATAGTACCTGCAGTGAACACAGCACCTGGTGCCGGCAGGAAGAGAGGAAGACAGCCCAAGACAAGAAAGCGGGGCATCCTTGGAACTGCTGCTGGGTGTCAGAGGTGTGCTCAGGTTAGGTTTTAGAAGGAGAAAGGGTTTCCCTGAGAGAGACATGATGGAACTGAACCCTGTGCTTGCTCCTGCCACCCTTGATTCTGCTACCAGTGATGGGAGGAAGCATGCTCTGGGCTTCACTTTCATTGTTTGAGTCAGGCCTGCGGTAAGTCTCACTGTAGGCACTGTGAGAGTGAGCAGATGCTAAGCTCCCAGTGGAGAAATGGAACAGAACTTGGCCTCAGAGACTGCTCAGAATCCAGTCCCAGCTCCCATGCACATTTTATAAACGGGCAACCTCCACTCCCGGGGCTGGTACTAGCTTCGGAATGACCAGGCAACCACCAACCAGGGGTTCTCCAAGAGAGCACTAGAAAGTTCTGCCGCCCAAGCAGTGACAGCCACGGCTCAGCTCTCTGCGCAGGGCTCCCTGAGTCTCATCTGGCTCAGGTGCACCAGAAAACCTCAGCACACCACCTGGTTGCCCTCCACTGCCCCGCTCTCCAGGTCCCTCTCCCAGCCCTCCTCCAGCCCGGGCACTGGCGCGCCTGCCCATCCACTGGGAGGAGCAAGGACCCCATTCTCCACTGGATAGAGCCAGGAGGAAAAGGCGGAGGGCTGGGCAGGGCTCCACATCAGCAGCTCCCTCGGCAGCCCAGACCTCTGGGTGTGCGTCATCTCCCAGGAGCAAGGACAGTAGGGGAGAGTCCTGGTGACTTGGGCAGATCGCTTGAGACTAGAGGGTCAAGATCGGACTCCCACTGCCACAAAACACACCATGTGGGTCCACCCGCTGCAGAGGCAGAGTGACACCCAGATAACGTATGACAGGGCAAGAAAAACCTTCAGGGTTTCACCTATAGCCCTGCCTGGGTACTAAGCAAAGAAGCATGAGGTATAAAATACTCACAGCTCCATTTAGCCATGCTAATCCAGTCTCTTGAATACAAGCCCTACTCCCAGCATTGTGTTTAGGCTTGAAGTTTCTTATTTTCAAACCATCAAGTCTTTCTTGTATAATAACAATAACCAGCTAATATTAATCATCGGTTATAATTAGACACTTATTAAGTAATGAAAACACTTGTGAATCAGTTTGGCCCCGGAGCATTTAGAAGGAGAGCCGGGATGGTTTCTTTTAGGAAGGAAGCCAGATTCCTTAATTATTTAACCACAATAGCCAATCTGGATTATAAAGATACGTTTCAAAAGTCCATAAAGATTGTCATAGCATCACCTCTGAAGGAAAATGGCTGCACCTTTATCTTTTCTTTTCTGAAGGGTCCCCTGTCCTCTGCTGTTTAAGAAAAATCTGGCCACCTCTTGGTAGAGCACCAAAGCCAACTGGAAGCTGGGCCTGCAGCAGGTTTCCTGTTTCCTGTTTTCTCCCAGGCCTGATTTGGGAAATCAAATAATGAGAGTTTCCGTGAGTGCCGATGGGAACGGGGTGTTCTGGAATCAACCGTCCTGGAACTGCATTAAGCACCTCTTCACCTTCTAGAAGGAAGGAGCTACCTGGTTCTTTGAGACAAACATGTCCCAGAAAATGTTGGAGATTGGAAAGGTAAGGTAACAGAGCTGGACAAGTTATGCTGTTTGGGCTGGCCCATTTACAAGCATCAGTCTGCTCTTCATAATAAAAGTATGAGAGGAGAAATAGGGAAGACAGACAACACAATCGGAGACAGACAGAGACTGAGGGACAGACAGACAGGAGAGAATGAATGGAGGGGGGTAGATAGTAGATGGATAATGGACAGACAGGTGAGTAGTCTGTGCCAGAACAAAATAACACAAAGACAAGCTCAAGAAAGTTGGGAAGAACCCCACCTCAGTGTCTCTGGCACCCCCTTCCTGAGCCCACATTCAGCCTGCAGGGGCCTGAGAAGACGCCAGAGCCCCACTCACCTGTGGTATCCAGCAGCGCCAGGGGTCCAGGCACCGGTGGCGGGAGCGGCTGCATCCCTGGGGCAGAGCTGCCCGGGCAGAGCCCACGGCAGCTTCTCTTCCTCCTCCACCCTTGTGACCTTGACTGCCCAGTTCCCCGCAGCAGCTCCAGGAGCAGCAGCCAGTGGCACCACCCTATTCTACCTCCAGTTCCTCCACTCCCTATCCCCTACCCCAGCCCTCGGCTCCCTTGCTCCCTTCTCCCTCTCCCTCCTCCTCTCTCTACTGTCTGTCCCCTCTCCCTTCCTCCTCTCTCTGCTGTTTGTCTGTCCCCTCTCTCTTCCCCACCTCCCTGGTTCCCAAGCCACTGCCCCGCCTTCTCTCCTTTGTCCCTCCTCCCCTCCACCCTGCCCTCCCCTTGCCCCTCTCTTCCCTGCTCCAAAGCCTCTGGCCACCTTCAGTCCTGTAACTGAGTCCTGAGAAAGGAACTGGAGCCCCAGCGCTTGCCTCCGCTGAGGTGGAAGACACACCCAAGGCGGGGTACAGCTGGGGCAGTGCTATTTGTCTGACCTGCGTCCTCCCAAGCTGCCCACAGCCAGCAACGGCTGCTCTGGTGGAAGCAGGGAGGCCCCCAGGCTGCAGACAGGGTGTGCCTACTGCCACCCGCCTGGCTCCTGGCTGCTACTGAGTTGGTTGGGTGGGTTCACCCCCTGCAACAGCACGGGGACTCTGGGTCTGCGGCTGCACACAGCGCTGAAGCCCGTGCGTCGCACACACGCAGTCCACGCAACTTTGCACCTGGAGGTGTGGGTCTGCCTCTGTCAGCACTCTCCTGATGTTCACATCTGCAGCACCAATGCTGTCCTTGGGGAAATCTGCTCTGGGAGCAGGGGAGGTCTGGAGGAGAGAGTTCACTTGGAGTGAATGTTGGTTTGGGGGCATCCCTTTATTTTGTATTTTACTTTTTTGTTATCTTCAAATAGTTACAAAAAGGTCTCCTTCAGCATGCCAATTTATGAGCACCCCTTCTACGGTCATCCTGCCCCCACGGGTCCCCTCAGGTTACAAGTCACGAGCACAGGCATCTGGATCAATGCCGCCCTTCCATGGTTATCCCCGTCTCTCCGACCTCAAGTTACATTCATTTATTTTTAAAAGTTGTGTGCAGTGGGGAGTGTAGCTCGGTGGTAGGGCACTGCCTAGTTCAAGGTGTTAGAACATGGGTTTGATTTCTAGCACCACAAAAGTGAGAGGAAGGGAGAGAGATGGAGAGCAACAGCCATCCTACCAAAAAGAAAAAAAGAAAAACATACGTGATTGACCAACAGCCCAGGGGCAAGGCGAGCGTCTCCCCTTCATTCTGGTGGCAAACGTGAACGCCCGGTGAGGATGATGCTGATGGGAACTTAGGGATCTGTGCTCCCCGCTGGTGGCTGTACCTGCTGCAGCCTCCTGCAAGTCCCTCTTTAGCAGGTGGCCAGGAGTTCCACCAGCCAGGCCTCTGGGACACGCCCAGAGCAGATGGTTAGCTTAGCCTTGAGAAGAGGAGATGAGGATCTGAACCTTGACCCTCACTAGAACTATCTGCAGATTTTTTGGTATGATTTCCTCTGTCCTGAGCCCAGACCAGACCATTTCAACCAGCATGTCCAGGAATAGAGTGGCTGAGGGAGTCCTGCCTTTCTCCAGGCTGCCCCTCAGTGGAGAAGCCTGCACATGGGGAAGGGATACAGAGAATGCTCTCCACTGTGCATCACAGCTGAACCCAGCTGCCTCCCATGTCCAGGAGACCTAAGCTCTCCAGGATGCCGAGTGCAACTGGTACACCCTGGGGGAGCAGAGGCAACCCCCCACCCCAGACCGGTAGGGGGTCCTGATCTGAGTCTGCCAGGCACTGGTGGCCCTGGGCAGAGGGACGTCACTCAAGGGGACCTGAGAAAGTATAGAGACAGATGACTCTGCAGGGGCCATGGAGGGACAGAGGCAAGGATGGTGGGCAAGGCTGTCCTGAGAGGCTGCGGGGAGCAGGGGGGCTTTGCCGGAAAGGATGGTAGCAGGGACTCAGGCCTTCTGTGGGCAGCAGATGCCCAGTTGCCTGAGCTTGGAGTTCCAGGGAGAAGAACCGCACCAGGTGTTTTGCAGAATCCGCAGCAATTTGACTCCTCCAGGTCTACAGGGTGGAATGGCACCCAGGCAACACCACACGCCTCATGGGAAAGCAAATTCTCCTGGCCCAGGTGTGCTTCTGAGCTTCCCTGTAATCTGCACAACACCAGCCCCATGTGGAGCCCACAGACATGGACAAGACAGTCAGATCTGGAACTTCCAGATAGGGTCTCCACTGCTGAGCTCTGCCCCATGACCAAGAAGTGACACCCAAGCAAGCTTCCTGGAGGGAAGTATGTGAGCTCCCTGTGTCTGAATGTGGGCTAACCCACCCTAACTGGTGGCTGGTTTCCTTCTTCATCTGCTCATGGGCTCTGGTGAGGTGTTCGTGCTTTGCACAGTGCTCCTGAGAACTTCCTCCAGAGACCCTGGCCCAACTACGAGCATCAGATCACCCAGATCCTTCAATGGTGCATCTCCTGAAGCCAGACATCTCTGAAGATGATCCTCACAGTATCCAGCCTCAGCCTGGCACCAGCATGCCAGGAAGCCGAAAGCAGCATGTCTGAAAAGTGCAATCTACATAACAGCGAGCATGCAGTCTCTCCTGCACTGGACAAAGTCCAGGGATGGCAGCAGCACCCCAGCCACATCCAGGGGCACAGCACAGAGACGAAGCTAGAGTCCTGTGACACCTCTGGTGTGCAGCCTCCACCCCCAAAGCCCTTCTGAGGGCTGGGAGAGAGCACAGTCCCAGGGGATGAGGGCCCAGCACACAAACAGGGCTTCTGCAGGTACAGAGCTGGACCTGGCAGCGGCACAGACCTCAGACCCCTGCAGTCCAGCTAGCCCGAACCGAGGGCCTGCTTATGCCCCACAACTGTGACCACACTTTCAACATATTACTTTATTGAATCCTCACGATGTGATACCATTTTCTCTCATAGAGAAATTGAAGCACGCAGATTTGTGGGGTTTCCAAAGACCAATGGTTGGTCAGGAACAAAAACAGGATATAAAACCAGGCAGGTCTGATCTAACGTCTTGTATCTATGTGAATGCTGCCATTTAATTTCATCTTTAATTTCAGTTCATTGGCTGACAAGTATTTATTGAATGGCCTTTATAGGGAAGATACTAGAGAGTGGCAATGTGAAGTCATTCAGACCTGTCTGTAAGAACGTCACCTAGATCACGACACATCGCAGAGGGCAATTAGAACAGCAGGTGACAGAGACCCTGAGGTGACAGTGACCCTGAGGTGAAAGTAACCCTGAGGTGACAGAGACCCTGAGGTGACAGAGACCCTGAGGTGACAGAGACCCTGAGGTGACAGTGACCCTGAGGTGACAGAGACCCTGAGGTGACAGAGATCCTGAGGTGAGAGAGACCCTGAGGTGACAGAGATCCTGAGGTGACAGAGACCCTGAGGTGACAGAGATCCTGAGGTGACAGAGACCCTGAGGTGACAGAGATCCTGAGGTGACAGAGACCCTGAGGTGACAGAGATCCTGAGGTGACAGTGACCTGAGGTGACAGAGATCCTGAGGTGACAGTGACCTGAGGTGACAGAGACCCTGAGGTGACAGAGATCCTGAGGTGACAGAGATCCTGAGGTGACAGAGACCCTGAGGTGACAGAGACCCTGAGGTGACAGTGACCTGAGGTGACAGAGACCCTGAGGTGACAGAGATCTGAGGTGACAGTGACCTGAGGTGACAGAGATCCTGAGGTGACAGAGATCCTGAGGTGACAGAGACCTGAGGTGACAGAGACCCTGAGGTGACAGAGATCCTGAGGGGACAGAGATCCTGAGGTGACAGAGACCCTGAGGTGACAGAGATCTGAGGTGACAGAGACCCTGAGGTGACAGAGATCCTGAGGTGACAGAGACCTTGAAGAGACAGTGACCCTGAGGTGACAGAGACCCTGAGGTGACAGTGACCCTGAGGTGACAGTGACCTGAGGTGACAGAGACCCTGAGGTGACAGAGACCCTGAGGTGACAGAGATCCTGAGGTGACAGTGACCTGAGGTGACAGAGACCCTGAGGTGACAGAGATCCTGAGGTGACAGAGACCCTGAGGTGACAGAGACCTGAGGTGACAGATACCCTGAGGTGACAGAGACCCTGAGGTGACAGTGACCCTGAGGTGACAGAGACCTGAGGTGACAGAGATCCTGAGGTGACAGAGATCCTGAGGTGACAGAGACCCTGAGGTGACAGAGACCTGAGGTGACAGAGACCTGAGGTGACAGAGACCCTGAGGTGACAGAGATCTGAGGTGACAGAGACCCTGAGGTGACAGAGATCTGAGGTGACAGAGATCCTGAGGTGACAGAGATCCTGAGGTGACAGAGACCCTGAGGTGACAGAGACCCTGAGGTGACAGTGACCTGAGGTGACAGAGACCCTGAGGTGACAGAGATCTGAGGTGACAGAGATCCTGAGGTGACAGAGATCCTGAGGTGACAGAGACCCTGAGGTGACAGAGACCCTGAGGTGACAGTGACCTGAGGTGACAGAGACCCTGAGGTGACAGATACCCTGAGGTGACAGAGATCCTGAGGTGACAGAGACCCTGAGGTGACAGAGATCCTGAGGTGACAGAGATCCTGAGGGGACAGAGATCCTGAGGTGACAGAGACCCTGAGGTGACAGAGACCCTGAGGTGACAGAGACCTGAGGTGACAGTGACCCTGAGGTGACAGAGACCCTGAGGTGACAGTGACCCTGAGGTGACAGAGACCCTGAGGTGACAGTGACCCTGAGGTGACAGAGACCCTGAGGTGACAGTGACCTGAGGTGACAGAGACCTGAGGTGACAGAGAGCCTGAGGTGACAGAGACCCTGAGGTGACAGTGACCCTGAGGTGACAGTGACCTGAGGTGACAGAGACCCTGAGGTGACAGAGACCCTGAGGTGACAGAGACCTGAGGTGACAGAGATCCTGAGGTGACAGTGACCTGAGGTGACAGTGACCTGAGGTGACAGAGACCCTGAGGTGACAGAGACCCTGAGGTGACAGAGATCCTGAGGTGACAGAGACCCTGAGGTGACAGTGACCTGAGGTGACAGAGATCCTGAGGTGACAGAGACCCTGAGGTGACAGTGACCCTGAGGTGACAGTGACCTACAGGGAGACTGTGGGTGCCACAGCCCCTTGGGGTGATCAGGACCTTGATGGGGACTCTGCTCCCAGAGGTCACATGTGCACACATCTCACACACACATGCACACACATGTTCACACTCACACCCACCCAGGCACACAGACTGGCTCAGATTCAGACCTGGACAGATCTGTCCTGGTGGTTGGGGTGAGAAGGTCCACGCATGGCTTCCTGATGTCTCCCTGTGGTCCCTGCAGTCCCAGCAGGCTGGACAACAGGCCGGCCCCTGCTCCAGGCACTGGTCGAGCCTCTCTGTCCTCCAGCTTAGGGGAGTCATTTTGGTTTTCATCATACTGCATTGCTGCCTGTGAAGCCTGTCTTCCCTCTTCTCATTGCTGTTCAGGCTTTAGGCTCTGGAGAAACCAGTGGCGGGAAGACTTGCTGGAAGTCTCTGCCGTCCCTAGCCACAGGCCACCAGCCTGAGCCATGAGTGTCACATCTCCCACCTCCCAGGGCAGGAAATGAGAGGAACTGGGTGTGTGGTACGAGGGGATGGCTGACGGGGAAAGGAGCAGGTCAGACTCAGAACGGTAGGTGCAGCCTGGCCTCAGCCAGGGAGGACTACCTTGTCCTTGCGGAGGAACTGGCAGGGGGCAAGAGCAGCTCTGCCTGGCGGGGTGGAGGCAGGGTGGCCGGGGTCAAGGTAGTGCTCTGCACCCCTCTGAATAGAACAGATTTGCTGAAGCACTCTCCTCGTGTCCCTCTCCATAGATGGAGTCACACCGGAGACAGGGAATGTGCTAAAGGAAGAAGATCCAGAAAGCTTTCTTCCTGCTACCTGCCAGTTGGGGATGTTGGAGACACAGCCCTGAGCCTGGCCTTGCTACTCAGCCTGTGAGGACTTGTGGGGCTCACAGCCATCTGACAGAGGGGACACAGGCTGGTGGGAGCAGATTGGTGTTCACAAGACTAAAACATGAATCTGCACCCCATGCTCTAAACAAACAGCAGCATCACCTTGCCAGTGCCTGTGTGGCGAGCATCCAGGCCCTGTGCGGTGGGAGCAGCCTGGGATGTGGTGAGAATGGCCCTGCAGGGGTGGGAATGGCCTGTGTGTGGTGAGAACAGCCAGGTGTGTGGTGGGAATAGCCCGAGGTGCGGTGAGAATGGCCCAGTGTGAGATGGGAATGGCCCGGTGTGAAGTAGGAATGGCCTGGCGTGCGGTGGGAACAGCCCTGTGTGTGGTGGGAACGGCCTGAGGTGCAGTGGGAACGGTCCTGCATGGGGTGGGAATAGCCTGGTGTGCGGTGGGAAGGAACAGCCGGTGTACCAGCCTGGCCCTGAGAGGCTTACCAGCTGTCAACTCTCTCAACTTCTCCTGAAACCCAATCCTGGGGACATGATGCTGGGAGATGAATAATTCAAAGTGAGGCAGGAGAGAGCCGGTGGGCCGCCCCCCGGCTCAGGCCATGGGAGGTGAGTGTGGAGACGAGGCGAGGGAGGGCCTCACAGTCATGAATGTTTAAACCCAGCGACACTCAGCCTTTGCCCAGCCTTTGCAGACACCATCCATGCGAGCCATCTGCTGCTGAGGTGAACAGCAAAGGCTCAGCACCCCCTTCCTCGGGGGCCTCAGGTCTCCATGAGAAGTGTGACACCCCTACTCCACCCACCCCATACCCTGGAGCAAGGAGGACTGCCCTAGCCTTGAATCTGGCAGCCACCAGCTTGCCAAACATGTCCTGTTTCAGCCAAAAACTCTAGGAAGCACAGGGCTCGGCTGCCCCCGCCATGCTGCTGAAAGGAGAGACGCAGAGGCCTGGCAGGCCCTGAAACCAGACCTACCCGGAGGCGCCAGGATGCAGCCCGCAGCAACTCCTGACCAGAGACCAGATGGTGGAGGCACGCGCCAGGTCTGACCCTGCACACGCCGGCCACGTTGCTCCCAGCTGCCTCACCCACAGCTACCAGAGGCTTTGGCCTCAGCCTCTGCCTTCAGCCATCCGGCTTAGAAATGGGCAAAGCCGGAAAGATGTGGGCACTACCCTAGATGGAAATGGGGGCTGGTTGTTTAGTTCTATCAAGCATCCATTTTTGCTTATAAGATCAGGGATGATGTCTTTCTCTTTTGGATTGTCATTGCAGGCTATAACGATCAGCAATTAAATTAGAGAGGCAGACCCCAGCCTCCTGGCTCCCTTCCCTGCAAAACATGTTTGTCACAAACAGAGCCTGTTAGTGTGTTTGAAAGATTGAACGCTGGAACCCAACGTTTTCACACAGGGTTTATCTTCCACAGAAGGCATTTTGTTTCCTCAGCAGCTAGTAGTATTTCTTGAAGCGTCACGAACAGTGAACGTCGTAACTTAAAAAGGTGGACCCATTGCAACAATGAGATGTACAAGACGTTATGTTGAAAAACGAACTTTTTAACTTTGGAGGGAGCGGGGGGAGAGGGGGAAGTGGGGGGTGGAGATGGGAAGGGATGGGAAGGGGAAACAAAGGAGGGGGCAACAATGCTTGATAAGAAATGTACTCATTACCTTGCCCATGTAATTGTAACCCCTCTGTACGGTATTTTCACAATTAAAAAAAAAAAAAAGGAAAAGCAGTCACTCGCCCCAGCCTGGGAAGGTGAGGCTGGAGCTGGTTATTGGCTGGGCCTGCTGAGGTCAGAGGTCATTGACTGGGCAGAGCCTCCTGGTGTAGTTTTGGCTTCCCATTCAAGGTGAGCAAGGCAGGGCTGAGCCTCTCCACCCCGAAGAGGAAGAGGAAGATCAGAACTGAGCACTGAAGTGACTTTTCACCGAATCAAGACCGGACTCCGCATCACATCTTCAGATTTCCAGACCTGTGTGCCCTGTGTTGTGACCATGCAACTGTTCAGGAAGCCTGAGGTCTCTAGCTCCCCAGAGAGCCAGGGCAGTGTGATGCGTCCATCCCGGAGGGGAAGCACGGCGTCTGGTGAAAGTCGTTTACCTGAGGTTTGTTTTCAAAGCATCAGTTCAAATGTCCTCACCTTCGTTTTGAGTGGTTGGCTCATTCTGGATCACATCTGTCTCGTGCTGTTCTAATTTCACGTTTTCAGATGGAGATTTTCCTCACTGAGCTATCCATGAGCTTCATTTCAGTAGAGACCTATCTTGGTATCTGAGTGGCCAGGACCACAGCCTTGTTCCTGGTTCTGTCTGTGGGCTCTGGACCCTGCCCAGAGCCCCCACCCATTCCCAGACCCTGCCCTGGGAGACACCAAGCTCCCTGCCAGCTGCAGATAGGGGCTGTCAGCTCTGCGGGGCATTTTGACCACAGAACTCTGGCAGTGGGCTCTGGACAGATGGATGGACATCACTCCCAGCACCCTCAGGGCCTTCTGCGCAAGATGTTCCAAGATGGCTGCTTTGGGGTGGTGGAGAAAGCAAGGCCCTGCATTGCCTAGGACCTGGTTACGGCCAACCGAGGATGCCCAGCGCCGAGGGAGGGGCACATTTCCACCCTGGGGCAAAGCCAAAAGAAAACCGAAAGGCCCACAGGGCTGGACGTGGTCCTGAGGTACTGCAGGTCCTCATGGCTCCTATTCTTGCTCTCCAGTATTGTCCACCAAACAGAAGCTTCTGGAAAAATGGCCCCGCAGTCATATCCACCAGCTGCTGGGCACAGTGGCATGGACGTCTGCGCGCTCACAGTCCAAGCCCATCCTGATCCAGATGATGAGGATGTAGGTTAGAACACCTGCGGGGCTTTGCAGATCTCCTCACACCCAGACTAGCTAATGTAGGGGGAGAGGGGGCGGGGGGGGGGGAGGAGAAGCTCTTTGGCAATGCGGACACGCATTCCCGGGGACCCTCCAACAAGCACTGGGGTTGCTGCCCCCGAGTGGAAGGGGGCTTTCCAATGTGCGTACCCCATGAGACCCAGCTCAAAACCTCCCTCCTTGCTCTCCATTCTCCGTAGCACAATTCACATTTGACATGCTAGAGAAGAATTTATCTCCTAGCTAGACACCCCCATTCCTGAGGAACATCAGCCATGCTGTGCAAGGTATATGAACAGCTTCTGGCTGAAGGGTGGAGATGGGCTAGTGACTGTCCCAGGCCGCATTCAGGCACACGTCTCCCTCAGAGCTCTTTCCCACAGGTCCCAGGATACCCCTTCCTCCTCCAGGCCTCTCCAGCCTTTGGTTAGCAGCCAGTTCTGCTCAGTCAAGTGCCTCGTTAACTGGTGTTTCTATACTTTGAGAGCCAGTGGAGTGCACATACGTGCTGGCAACACCAGGCTGTACACAGATCTGGACCTTGTGGGAAGGCCCCAGGAGCCACACAGACTGAGAAACAGAAGTGATGCAGATTTGGGGAAGAGAACAGGACCTGTCCCCAGCACTTCCTGCCCGAGGCCCTGCAGAATGGCCTCCATTTCCAAGCCAGGGCACTTGCGTGCCCAGAGATGGAGGACGCCCTGCCTGGGCTGCTTTGCTCCTCTGTGAACGTTTTCATCTCCTGCCATGGTTTTCTCTACTTTGGTTTCAAGCATTTTGTACGTAGTTGCTTCCCGAAGCACTGTCATGAGGAATGCTTCAAAGCCCTGGTCAGGTGCCGTTTTGGTGTTTGCCGTGTTCATCCTTTTTTCACATTCAAATTGCTACTTTTCTGGTGCTCAGGACAATGTGGCATCATGCCATATCCTGGCAAGGCTAGGTATTATGTGAGACTCCAGAGCTTGCTGTGAGCATCGATCCAGGTTGTCCTGCTCTGACGCAGGCCACAGGGAGGGAGGCCACGGGAAAGGAGGCCCTGAGGGGAGGGCTGCACAGACACCTACAGGTCAGCGGAGACCCTTTGTTCACAGTGGGGTTACGTGGGGTTCCACTCACTGGCAAGGGTACAGGGAGGGCCTGCTCCTCCTCACACCTCTCCTGCCACTACAGGGCAGTGGTGTGCCCCACGTCTGCCCCCCGCTGTTCCCCACATCTGCTCTCCAGTGTCCCCCATGTCTGTCCCCCACTGTCCCCCATGTCTGTCCCCCACTGTCCCTCATGTCTGTCCCCCACTGTGCGCCACGTCTGCTCCCACTGTGCCCCACTTCTGCCCCCCCCCCCGCCGTGCTCCTGTAGCACACTGTTCTACAACAGGGGTGGTGGCCATCTTTGTGTCCCACTGGGCCCTCCCCTGTCCTTCAGCTCTTCTGGAGACCTGTGTACCTGTGCCTCTCGTGCTTCTCCTGCAGCCATTCAGGACACAGACACTCAGCCGTTACATTCCTCGGGACCCTGGCCCTCTGCCCATCCCTCCCCACCTTCTCATCTCCACCTCGTGTCATCCTCCAAGGTCCTCATCCGTACTTGGCAGGCAATACAGAAAGGACAGGTGGGCCATCTTGTCAGTAACTAGACATCTACTTCATAGGAACTTAAAATAAAATAGGTGATGGTGGACCCACTTTCCATGGTTATAACAAAAAATACAACCAAGTAATTCGTAAAGAAAAGAGGTTTATTGCCTCACAGTTTTGGAGGCTGAACATCCAAGACCAGTGGCCCCATTTGTTTGGGCTCTGGTGAGAGCTACATAGGGCAGTGGCTTCCAGGAAACACACAAGCAGGAGGGAAGACCCACAGGGAGACAGAAAGCCCAGGAACGAGGGGTCAGCCCACCCTGCACACAACTCATCCTGAGAACCACAGAATGACCTAGACCTAACAAAGGCAGCACCCGCTCCCCAACAATCACCTCCTGCCAGGCCCTATGTTACCACACTGGGGACCAAACTCCCAACATGAGAACCTTTAGGAGACACGCCAAAGCCACAGCCAAGCCACAGCCAAGGACGGAGCCCGTCGCCTGCCAGGCAGCATGCGGTACAACTCAGGCTGAGCTCCCTTATCGCAGTGTTACTGGGTTGGGAAGCATGACAAGGCCCATCAGAGAATTCCATTTCAGAGAACTACTTTGATAAGGACAGGAATAAAAAACAAAAACAACTTGAACACAGGACTGGAGAGTGAACATGATGGCCACAGCTCCTCGTGCATTCATGCACCCTTCCCTGGAGAGTCTGGTCTTATCTTCCCAGGCCCTGTGCACGAAGAAACACGGAGCAGGGGAAGAATGCAAGCATTTTGAATCTTGTCTATGATACACACTGGTTCTCTAAGCCTGAGCCTTTGAGGATCCATCTGCTCCTGAGTTGGCACTGCGGGGGGGGGGGGGGAGGGAAGGAGGGGTGCGGGAAGTCCTGGGTTCAGGGAGTCCCAGGTGCCAGAGAGTTGCAGGATACAAGGAGTCCATTCACTTGAGGTACCCTGGTCTAGCTGAGGACCAAGAGGCAAATGGGGCCGGTGTAACACTGTTTTTATTTGGGGATGGGGTCTCACAGTGCTGCCCAGGCTGACCTCAAGTGACCCTCCTCCTCAGCCTCTAAGCAGCTGGGGTCACATCTACTTGGTCTGCCATAGTGCCCAGCACCACCACCTGCCTCCATTTCTCCTTTGTGTTTCTCCACAGCAAAAGCTTTGACCTCCAGGACTTCCTGCAACTGTGAACTGACAGACTGAACAGTTTCCTGTTCACTGTTGTGCTGACTGGAATGCCCACATGTCTGCCCTACTCACTTCAGCCAATTGCAGGGCAGCGGAGGCAGCCTCCTGAGAGACAGAGAGCTCCGGTCTCTGCAGAAGAGCACTATGGCCATCAGCAGGCCTTTGTGATGAGTGTGAGGTGGTTTGGCAGGAAAGAATATTCCACATACAAACCACGGGCCTATTTGGCTAACGTGAGCTACAGGAGAATCTCTACAAGACGTGCTACAGCACACAGCAGAAGTGCAGGTGCAGGTGGCTCAGAGCCCACAATTGAGAACACACAAGGCCCACGGAAGCATGAAACCTGCTGGGGAACAAGCAAGGGATGAGTGTGTGCAGGTTCACAGAGTGCATGTACATATGTATACAAATATGCGAGGCAATGTATTATGGGGTGTGTATGTGTGTACGCATGTGCATGTGTATGAATGTGTGTTGCAGCATGGGTAGAGTCAGGGCTGTAGCGAGCTCCTGGCATTGAGGATATAAAGAAAGGTCTGGAATGGAGGGTTTCTCTGCAGAGGACTCCTGCTGGCTTTAGCACAGGCCAGTGTGTGCTGCCCAGTGCGTGAACGTCCATCGTGGAGGCTTTGCTGTCCATGCACTGAAGGGGCCAGTGTCCGCCAGGAGCGGAGAGGCAAGCTGAGGCTGCATGCACAGTGTCAGACAGAACCACAGGTGCTGAGGCCAAGGAAGGACAGCAGAGACAGAACACCTGTGGGTCTGGTCGAGCACTTTTCCTGAGAGACCTCATAGTGGAGGGTCCCAGGATCGTTGGAGAAGCCTCCTGGGTGAGGAGTTGGTGGAGGCCTCCAGCAGAACACAGGACCACAACCCATCCCCTTCCATTCAACACCAGTTTCTCCCATCAGACATTGATGCCCAGCCCCGCCCCACCCAACCCTGCCTAGTCCTGCCCAGCCTAGCCCTGCCCAGCCCAGCCCTGCTCAGCTCTGCCCAGCCCCACCCCGCCCCACCCAGCTGGCAGGAGGCACTGATGCCCAGCCCGTGTGAAGCTGTGATCACTCTGAAGGCTGGACACAGGTCAGTGCTCTGAGGGTGGATATTGACAGGGCAGAAGGCAGGTGCAAGGTGTCCCTGGAACCAGGGACAAAGCCAGCTTGTACTGCATTCAGAATGAGAGCCAGGACCACTGGGTCCCTGTGTGCCTGCTGACCAAGCTTTAGGATGTGTCTCCTGTGTGACACCCAGCTTGCACGTGTGTGTGTGTGTGTGTGTGTGTGTGTGTGTGTGTGTGTGTGTGTGTGGTGTGTAAGCATCCCCGATCAGGCCTTAGGAGACAGCACAGAGAAAACAGAGTTGCTGGGTGGCTTCTTCCCATGCCCCAGAGGATCCCGACAGCCACGTTCCGCACAGGTGGGTGGTTAGCCACAGTACACTTGCCAGGTTTACAGAAAAAGGAATGGCCAGAGCATCCAATTGTACCTGAATTTGAAACAAACAACGTGTCCCAAGCGTTCCAGAGGACACACAGTGTACCCACTATTTGCCTGAGGTTCAGGTTGACTGCAGGACTTGTGTTGGCTACTGCCCAAGCACAGGTGAGGCAGAAAGCCTGTCAGCAAACCCCCATGCCACGGGGACTTTACCTTCAACACCCTGAGCACCAGTCAGTCCAGATGGCAACAGTGGCCAGCGTGATCAGGGCTCCGCCAACACCGCCGTGGCTGCCTAGCCCCTTTTCCAAGAGACCCCCGCGATGCCCACTGTCCTGCCCAGGGCCCTAAACCACAGCACACTGAAACTGGCCCAGAAATCTCCAAAAGTTGATCTCTTTCATCTCCCTGAGCATCATGGAGTAAAAGGTATCACCATCACCTGTTCCATGTGGAGCACTCTAGAAAGTGTCGTGGAAAAGGAAGACACGACGGGCTGTTTGTCCTGTGGGCACCATGTGTTCAGCAGCTGCAGGCCTGCCCAGCGCTATCCAGGGCTCTGGCCACGGTCCGGGAGGCTCGGATGCCTCCCCAGACGCCATAGCACCAGATGCACAGAAAGACCAGGTTCCCAGAAGACTGCTTCGGCGTCTAGCATCACTCCACACAGTCCTCCATCACAGGTTCCTCTGCAGAAACCTCCAGAATCCTCCACAACACAGGTGGGCTGGGGGTTATTAGCAACATGCTCCTATAGGCATTTGTGCCCGACATGGTTCTCTGCCCAGGAGCTAACCAGATGGAGCCAGTGGGCCCCAGCGGTCTTCCAAATGTGCTAGCTTCAGTCCACTTTCTCTCACAGGTAAGGAGGAGCAGCAGCTCAAGGACAGTGTGAAGACCTGGCATCCACCACACATGGTGCTGACTGAGGACCAGGTATCTATCTATCACATGCAGTGATGACTGAGGAACAGGTATCTATCACATGCTGTGCTGACTGAGGTCTGGGCACCTATCACATGCAGTACTGTGGACCAGGCACCTGTCACATGTAGTACTGACTGAGGACTGAGGACCAGGCATCTATCATACACAGTGCTGACTGAGATCTGGGTAATCTATCACATGCAGTGCCGAATGAGGTCAGGGCACCTATCACATGCAGTACTGACTGTGGACCAGGCATCTATCACATGTAGTACTGACTGAGGACTGAGGACTGGGTATCTATCACACGCAGTGCTGACTGAGGTCTGGGTACCTATCACATGCAGTGCTGACTGAGGAGAGGACACCAATCAAACATATCACACACAGTACTGACTAAGGACCAAGCCTTGGCCATCTGAGGCTACTGTCTCCTACTTCTTGGGGAATGCTATGGCTCCAAGCTAAGACCAGGGCAGCCCCATCTTTGCTGTGCCCCGCAGGACTCAACATCCTGCAGGAGAGTCTGGAGTGGTGGCAGCAGCCAGTTCCGGGGCAGAGCCAGGGCCAGGCAGGGCAGGCTCAGGGTGGGCGCCAAGCCCAGGTGGCTGAGATTTGAAGCTTCTGAGCTGACAGGGATCAGGCCTCTTCTGGAGGGGTCTGTGTGGGTATTATGGGACATGGTGCGGAGTCACGGTACTGCATGGTGGAGAAGGTACACACTGAGCTCACGTTCCTACTCACACCAGCGCCCACACCTTCCAAAGCCGTGGTCTGGCCACACATCTGCACATTTGAGCATTTATACATTATTGGCGTATTCCATCTGGAATTATCTGTGTCTCGAGTGAAATGGGCAGGCAGAAGTAGACTAACACGTTTGAACACCCCTAGCCTGGAGCAGGCAGCTGAGCTCTTCTGCACCCACAGAGCGATTCCAGCTCCATCCCTGGGCATGCAGCTGCACAAAGGGTGTGGAGGTAACCCACTCAGGCTGATGGGAACTGCATTGTCTCCACAAGTTCCACATGGCTTCCTTTCCTCCCATGAGCTCCACGCGGCTTCCTTTCCTCCCATGAGTGCCACAATACTCCCTTTCCTTGCCCATGAGCTCCACATGGCTTCATTTCCTCCCATGAGCTCCACATGGCTTCCTTTCCTCCAACGAGCTCCATGTGGCTCCCTTTCCTGCCAAGCATGGTCCCCTACCTCCCTGGGGACCACAGCTAGCAGACCAGACACATTCCTGACTTGGAAGCAGGGACCGCCGCCTCCGCAGTGACCCCTTTCATGTCATCCGGCATCTGCCCATCAGCACGCCACACATTCAGTTCCCCAAAGATCCCTGTCTCAATCATCTCCTCCTGCCAGGGAATGGGACAGTTGCCAGAGGCAAATTCTTGGAAGAATTCCGTGTCCGTTTTGTCAAAGACCACACCTTTGACTGTGGAAAAGGCACCAACGTCCTGGATGTCCTTGGCATAGACGGTCCTGGAGTCTGGGATGAACGGGGGGATCAGCATCCCTACAAAGAGATGGGAGATGGGGGCTCAGAAGAGAGGGCAGTAGCCAGCCCAGGGCCCATGAGCTCCATGAACACACAAAGGCCCAGGCTGCCATTCCCAGTGCCCCCAAAAGAGCCAGCCATGAGCTCACTGCACCCTGCCCCACAGCACCCACCCACAAGTGACCCTGGAGCCCGTGTGGGAAGCCTTCTGGATAAACCTCCGCCCTCACACCCGTGCGCTCTGCAAACTCCCCAAAGCCTTCTCAGGGATAGAGCTCTGGCCCAACTTCCTGCTGGGGCGCCGCCTTCACACGCCTCCCCAGCCTCTCCGCAGCCTCAGGTGGGCAGAGCTGCTGCCCACGGTTGGGCCAGCTTCCTTCATGATGTGCCCACGGCTACCAGAGGCCTCCAGGAGCTGGGGTCCCAAGGAAGCCCCAGTGTGCAGCTGCACCCCGGCCTGCGTCCTCAGTGCACACCACCTGTCCTGCGAGCACAAAGGTCACACAGGGCCATGCGGAGACATGGGGTACATGTGCATACACACACATGTGCAAATACATGGACCCGTACACATATGCACACACATTCTCACCTGGGCAAGCACACAGCACAGAACAGACACACAGACACACAGACATCCCATGCTTCTGTCTTGATGACACACAACAACAGCACGAGCGAAAGCTTTTCCCAAGCAAACAGCCCTGGCCGTGCTTGGGCTCTGGGCCCCTTTACAGGGCAGGCTGTGGAAGAAAAATACAGCAGTCCCCAAACTTTGGGTCCAAGGGACACACATATCCCCCACCTGACTCAGTGCCCCATTCTGGGCGTGCAGCAGCAGGAGGGCAGCTGGGGTGCCCGAGCACCCCTGCTCTCCCGGCCTCGTGGCTGCTGGCCGGGGCAGGCCCCACAGGTCACGTACCAGCCTCCAGCTGCCTCCAGCTGATGTCCTTGAACAGGGCATGGGCCCGAAGTGCATCGCATGACCCGTCCCGGAAGCCCAGGCGCTTCGCCGGGTCCTTCTCCAGCAGCGCCTCACAGAAGTCCCTGCTGGCCTGGCTGAACTTGTCGGGGTACTTGACAGGCTCGGACAGGATCCTCTGCTTCAGCTCCTTGTTCTCCACCTGCAGGGTGGACACACATCAAGCAATGCCTGGGACAGGCCTGGCGGCCTCTGACCTGAGACCCCCAGGTGGTGGGTATTAGAAGGGATCAATCGACCTCAAGACAAACAAATAACCACCACCACCACCCCGCTCTGCTGCCACAGTTGAGTACCAGAGGAGGAGGGAGAGGAGGAAAAGGAGAAGGGAGAAGGGGGAGAAGAAGAGGAAGGAAATGAAGAGGCTACAGAGCCGGGCCAGTGCCTGTCCAGGCACACCAGGAGGCCCAGGCTAGGGCACCCACTGGTGGCCTCACAGCAGTGTCTTGTACTAGAATAGGGCTGTGTCTAAGGGCAGCACACTAAGCGGAAGCCCAGACTTGGACACCTGGCCTCTGGTCCCCTCAGGCCCACGTCCTGGGGCTCTGGTCTGCTTGTAGTTGAGGAAGAAGTCAGTTTTGCTCCCTTGAGTAACGGACTGACACCTTTCTGGGTTCAGGTGGCCAGAGGGCTGGGGGTGGCGTGGGGTGCTTGGGAGATGACGAGAGTACGGGAGCCCAGCGGCAGAGCCACCCGAGGCCCCCCTCCCCCCTAGGGTCTCAGGACCGCCCATGCCCAATGTGGCAGTGGCTCTGGGGGTCTGGAGAGGCGGACACGCGTACATCAAGGAGCACTGACTGAGGCTGTCCCGCGAGCCAGGGATCCCCGCAGCTGAGGGCGTGTCAGGGGCTGTGTCCAGCGCTAGGATGGACAGGGCCCTGGCCCTCGTTGTCCCCCTTGAAGGACCCTGGGAAAAGCGGCTTGCCCTCGTGGAGGGGGCGCATGCTCACCCCAGTTGTGCTGATGCCTATCCCGTGCGTACTCCTGGATGGAGCAGTGTAAACATCCCTCCCTGGCTCCACCCACACCTCCCAGAACCTGCACACCTCTCCCGTGGGCCAGGACACTGCCCAGGAGCAAGACCCCAGATGAGACACCATGCCCCACAGGCCCTTACATCCCGGCACCCAGGTCTGCCCCGAGGGGGAGTCACTATGGGGACCAACTGTGCCAATTGCGCCCCTGCGGGGCCCCCACAAAGGACACCCACCTTCTCCCCTCTGGCTCGGAAAGGCCCCCTGGCTGCCATCATCTCGTACAGCGTGACCCCCAGGGCAAAGTAATCCACAGAGAAGTCATACTCTTCGCTCCGCAGGAGCTCAGGCGCCATGAAACCTGCGGATTTGACACATGGCAGTCAGAGGCCCAGCTGCCTCGTGTGAACGTCACCCTGCCGCAGCTTCCGGCTGGAGACCTGCCGTGACCACCCTGAGCCTCGGCACCACCGCTACTAGAGACAGGAATCCCCTGATATCGAAGGACACGGAGCAGCACCCCATCCTCTAACTAAATGCCAACAGCACCCCTGCAGTGACAACCAAAAGTGTCCCCCATGGGCAAAGTCCCCCTTCCACACACTTGATGAGAGGCCCGCTTTCCCCCCAGCACCCCAAACTGAGGGACAGTGTGAAACACACAACAACCAGCACCATGGCTTCTGTGTGGCGTGTGTGCCAGGACACGCTCAACATCCATGTGATGCACGCACAGAGAAGCATGTTGGTGTGCGTGCAACATGAGTGCAAGGACAAATATGGGAGCAGTGTGTGGCGAGGGCTGGGAGATGCAGACAGGTGCTGTGCCCTCCAGGCCCCCTCCCATGAAGGCTCCCATGTGCTCCAGGCAATCCGGAGGGACCAGGTGCAGGGCAGAGCCTGCGCCCAGGACACTGGTGAGGCCAGATCCTGTCTCCAGGAACAAACATCCCTCAACACTTTATGAGGCTTTGCTACAGCTGAGTCTTGGTGCAAAAGTCACCGCAGGTGACACTCAGCACATGAGACCCTCAGCAGGGACAAGGAGGCAACCACAGGGCGAGGAGGCCTGTGGTGACATGACCAGCTTAAGGTAACAGAGGCTGGGGGCTCAGCTCCTGTTGCCCACACGCCCACCCCAGCAGCACCTGGACTCTCAGCCACTGCACAGCCTTCTGGCCCTGGGAAAACGCTCACAGCTCTGTTCACAACTTGGCTGTCTACATCGAAGTCACCCATATAGAGACAAACCTATAGCATGACTGTGAATGGCTGCATCTCAGTCACCACACACAGGCAGCTCTACACAGGAGAACGTGGGATGTCAACATCACAGCCACCACATGCAGACGGCTCTCTACAAGAGTGTCAACCATCTGCATCACAGTCACTACGCACAGACAGCTCAACACAAGAGTGTCAACCATCTGCATCACAGTCACCACGTGCACACAGCTCTCTACAAGAGTGTCAACCACCCGCATCCAGTCACCATGCGCAGACAGCTCTACACAGGAGGGTGTCAGCTGAGAAGACTTGGGCGGCATCAGCTGCTTTGGAGTCAGGCTGAGGGGAGCAGGAGGCTCCTTCCCAACCTCCCTATCCTGACCCTGTCCTGCCCTGCCCTGCCCTTTCCTGACCTGTCCTGTGCTGTCCCTCCCCTGCCCTATCCTGCCCTATCCTGGCTGTGGATATGATCAGGTCCCTTCCCACCCTCCCAGCCCTGCCCCAGTTGGTCCTTCTGCTCCCAAGAGAGCTGCACCTCCACTCTGAGGGACACCACCACTTTCCTGGCCCCAAACAAACCTCCATAAGTTCTGCCTACTCAGGAACTGAATTGTTCAGATCTCTGCTTAGACTGAGAAAGAACTGTTCAGAGCTTCTAGATTGGACTTTCTAGAACTGGAATTTTCTAGAATCTCATCCAAGAGAAAGGCCCCCCCCCGCAGGCTGCAGGGGATACAGGGGACCCTTCTAGGCGTTCCACACAGCACAGCCTAGAGGGCACCCCCGCCTCTGCACCCCGTGACTCGCAGAGCCTGCTATGGATGTAATGCCTCAGCGTTCCTGGGAGAGGAAGTAGAATCCCGTGTCTTTTGCTAACACCTGTCCTCTGCTGGCTAGACACCAGGGGTGGAAGAAAGGCTGTCTCCTCCATGCCAGCCACTGGCAGCAGCACCAGCAAAGGGGGCGCAAATGCCTGCTTGCAGGTGGCTGTGAGGATGGACTGCAGCCTCTGCTGGAAGCTGAGCAGGGAGGCTGCTGAGGGGAGGAGCTCTGGGCTGGAAGAATGAGCTTTCTAGCTTGCTGGCTGTGCCTGGACTCCAACTGTGCTGCTGGTTCCTGCTAGCTGCAGAGGGCAGAGATCATGTAGGCCCCACTGCCATCCACCTGCAGCTCAGAGCCAGATGCCCGGGAGGCCACAGGGACGGGGCGCCCCCTGGTGGCCAGCAGGCCTCAGGACAGGGCACCACAGGACACTGTCCTCTAGTGAAGCAATCATGTCTTGGGTGGATCCAGGGTGGGGTGAGGACTGTGGAGACTCAGAGCCCCCTCATCCACCTCTGCAGACAGTGAGGCCTAGACAGCCCGGGAAAAAGCAGATATGGCCAGGATTTTTCTGGCTGTGGGACAGCTCTCAACCAAGCTGCTTCTAGAACCTTCTTCTCTGGCTCCCAGCACTGTGCTTTTGCACAGGGTCCTCAGCACCAATCAACTGCTAAACTCCAGAGCCAGACCAGAGCCACATGCATAGGAGGAGATGTGTGTGATCTTCCCCCAACAGAGGGAACACCTCACACTCCTCAGCCAAAGAGGTCCTTCTCCTAAACCAGGTGGCAGATGGGTGGGTCAGTCACAGGCTGCACCTGAGCACAAAAGCATACACACGGAGACACACACACTCACATGTATGTATACACAAGTCAAATGTGCATGCACATACATGCGTGAATGAATACATAAATACACAGAGATGCACACAGGCATATGTGTGCACAGAGATCAAGCACACAGAGAGACACATACACTCACGTGTGTGTATACACAAGTCATGTGTGCATACACATATACCCATGCACGTACACACAAATACACAGAGAGGTAGAAGGCATGTGTGTACACATACATCAACATGTATGTGTGCGTAAGTCATGTTTACATGTATGTGCACGCGTATGTGTGCATGCAAATACACAGATTCACGCTGGCATATGTGTGCACACAGAGCATTGCACAGAGACACATACACACTTGCATACACATATGCGCAAGTCATATGTGCATGCACATACTCGTGTGTGCAAATGTACACAGAGACACAAATATTCCTATACACAGTTACTATTGTAAAGGAACATGCAAGCTGATTCAAGCACACTCACAGGAAACACAGATGCACAAAAACACATGTATTCATACACACAAATACAGAGATGTGTGCACAGGTGTGTGCAGATGCATTCATGCACAGACTTGGGCTCACGTATACATTAAACACTCATGTGCATATATACCACATACGAATGCAAATGTGCGTGCATGCACATGTTTCTACGTTCATGCACATAAGTGTGTGTACATACATGTGCCCGTGTGTTTGCATGTATAAATGTGTGTGTGCAAACTGATGTTAGCTGATGCCATACAGGTTCTATTAGAGTCACATGTACCTGTCTAAAGTGCATCTCTCTCCCTGAGGCCCAGGATGTGATGGAGGCAGAGCTCCTTGGGGGTCCAGCCCTATCTCTCAGGCTCTCTGGACAGACGCACTCCACTGAAGCCCAGAGACTGTGACAGTCTTTGGACTCAAGGCCCACAGGAGCAGTTTTTGCCCCAGAGGGTATAGTAGTAAACACACAGGGTCGTTGGGCTGGGGAGTTGTCCTTGTAGGAAGCACGCGGCCCTAAGTTGTGCAGTGATTGTGGCCATTTGCCCTGGGAGCTTGGGAAACGCCCCCTTCAACCACTGTGTCCTGGCCACGGAGCCGTGCCACCTCTGGTCCCCAGAGAGAGGGGGACCTAGGCTTCCAGGAATCCTCTCGAGGCACAGAGTCTCCTGTCCCTGGTTGTCTGGCCTTACCTGGGGTTCCTGCATAGCCTTTGGTCTTGTTCTCCCCGTCCTTCAGCTCCACAGCCAGCCCAAGGTCGGAAATTCGAACATTTCCTGAAAACAAACACAGGCTAAGGTTGCAAGTCGCCCCACAGGAGGACGTGTCTGGCAAGCCCAGCCCTGTGCCGCTCGGAGGTCCTATCTGCACGAGCCCAGCCCCGTGCTGTGCCGAGCGAGGGGCTGGGACAGCGTTTGCCCCACGGCTGCAGCCCCCTCCGACCTCACCATCGTTGTCCAGCAGCACGTTCTCCGGTTTGAGGTCTCGGTAGACGATGCGCCGCTGGTGCAGGTGCTCCAGGCCACTGATGATCTGGGCCGTGTAGAAGACAGCGCGCGGCTCAAGGAAGCCGGGGTTCTCCTCATCCACGTTGTAGATGTGGTACCTGAGGACAGCGCATTGTGGGAGGTGTGTGCTAGAGAGCGTGGGGTGCATGGGGTGTGTGTGTGTCAGAGCATGTGGGGTACATGAGTTGTGTGTGCCGGAGCATGCAGGGCATGCATGGGTGCATGTGTCAGAGCACGGGGCGTGGGGGGGGTCAGAGCATGCAGGGCGCATGCGGTGCGGGTGTCAGAGCGTGTGGGGTGTGTCAGAGCACGTGGAGCACGTGGGGTACACGTCAGAGCACGTGGGGTGCGTGTGTCAGAGTGCATGGAGCATGTGGGATGCGTGTGTCAGAGAGCATGGGGTGTGTGTCAGAGCGCGTGGAGCATGTGGGGTGCATGTGTCAGAGCAGGTAGGGTGTGTCAGAGCGTGTGAGGTACGTGTGCCAGAGTGTGTGGGTGCGTGTGTCAGAGCGCATGGGGCACGTGGGATGCGTGTGTCAGAGTGCCGGAGTGTGTGGGGCATGTGCATCAGTGCACGGAGTATGGGCATTGCTGCACAGCCATTGGTCATCTCAAGCCACGGTCTCCACGTCCTTCTGGATAGGTAGCTGCCGGCTGCCTGACACCCTAACAATAGTGTTAGAGGGGAAGAGGCACGTCCTATGAACACCTATGGGACCCCAAGGCAGGTCATAGGACAGCAGCAGGGAGGGCGGAGTCACAGCCAGTCCTTTAAAGCACAGGGCGCTCACAGGTCGGTGGGCACAAAGGCCTTGCCTTGCCCGACCCTGAGCCCTGGGTGGGTTTGATAGTGTGGTGTGTGTGAGTGTGTGTGTGTGTGTGTGTGTGTGTGTGTGTGCCAGTCCTGAGGCTTGAACTCGGGGACTGGGCACTGTCCCTGAGCTTTTTTGCTCAAGGCTTGTGCTCTACCACTTGAACCACGGCTCCACGTCTGGCTTTTTTGGTTCTTAGAGATAGAAGTCTTGTGGACTCTTCTGCCAGGCTGGCTTTGAATCACGACCCCTGGACCTCAGTCTCAGATGACGGGCATGAGCCACCAGAGCCAGCAGCAGCAGTAACTTCTCCTTTAGCTCTCCCCCCCCACCCCACCCCCACCCGGCTCAGTCTAGAATCTCACTTGGCACGCAGCCTTCACAGAGAAGAAAAGTCCCACAATGAAGACATGTAAGTGACCCCTGAACGGAGGATGGACATGGGCAGGAGCTGGAAGCAGGAGGTGGACTCACAAGCTGCTTCCCTGGCCCATCTGAAATCTCACTCAGGGAGTGATGATGGAAATGTCCCAGATGGCCAGCCCCGGTCCTGGGTCCCTGCGGAGTGGGCACTGGTGGCATTCGACTTTGGTCCCTCTCCATGCAGGACCCTCGCCCTCAGCTGCACCCCGCCCCACCCACCCACGATGTGTGTGGCCCCCACAGCAGACGGCTGCTGGGTCGGAAGGGCCCCCACCTTATGTCGCCTCCATTCATGATGGTCATCACCAGGCAGAGGTCCATCTTGGTCTCGAATGCGTAGGCCAGAGAGACAATGAACCTGCTATGTACCTTGGCCAGGATCCTCTTCTCCACCATGGCACCCTGGAAGAAAAAGGGTGAGTCTCATGGAGACAGGCCTGCAGCCTATGTGTGACGATGCAGGAAGCAGAGGCGTGAGCATCATGGAGCGGGGGACTTCAGCCTATGTGTGAAAATGCTGGAAGCAGAGGTGTGAGAGTCATGGAGGGGGCCTGCAGCCTCTGTGTGAAGATGCAGGAAGCAGAGGCATGAGCATCATGGAGAGGGGCCTGCAGCCTTTGCGTGAAGACAGGACATGCTTGCAGCACGTTTCAATCCAGCCTTCAAAAGCAGTTGAAGAAACTTCAAAGCATGTTTCGTGTGCCCACTCACAGAGGAAACTAGACAGGCAAAGTCACCTGGAGCTGGGGCTGGGGACCTGCTGGGTCAGCTCCGGCAGGGAGGCCACAACCAGCTGTCTCCCTGCTCCCTGATCTGCCTTCCGGTCCCCCCACAGTGTCCAGCCCCCCTTCCCCCCCCCCCGCACGCTGTGGCTCTGCCTCCGTGCTGCCCCTGCCCCCGATGCCCACGCCTTGCAGAGCTTGGCCTGCACGCCAGGCTGACCTCCCTCCGCTGCACTCTGTTGAGGCACTTTTGTAAGGATATTGCACGAGTTGCATGAACACTTGGGTTTTAGGACTCAACGAAGCTGACGTGGGCCACCACCAGGTGTGGGCGCCCTGCCACCCTCAGCACGGACACCTGGGTCTGCCTGGCACCTCTGCTCAGCCACTGTCACTGGGGCCTGGTGCCTGGTCTTTCATTGAAGGTCAAGGGCTGGCAGGGGGGAGGCGAGCAGGGGGCTGCATGGGGCTGCTGCTGCCCGGCCCTAAAAGCTACCCTCATCTGCCCTCAGCACCAGCATCGCTCGGGCCCCGGGCACCAAGCGGTTGTTGTTTCTCTGCCCTGGCTGCACTCCTCTGCCAGCAGGAGGGAGCTGGTGACTGTGGGTAGCCTGCGTGTACCGCTCCCTCCTGCCTGGTGTTCAAGAGACACTCCCTGTGCCTGTCTTGATGCATGGTGCCTTCTACAGTTGTGCCTCGCTTCCTCCTGAGTCTGATCGCGGTGTGAGCCAAGCTGTGGGAGAGGCTTCCAGACAGCTGGGTGCAGACTCAAGAGCCCGAGCAAAGCATGGAACAGATGGGCTAGGACTCTGCCAGGAGCTGCACCAGCCTGGAGGGGCAAACGGCAGCGGGCACGCAGAGCCAGGGGCAGAGCAGGGGCAGAGCCTTGGTGGGCACCTTGCATCCTGCCAGCCTCCTGGCTTGAGTCCATTTGCCAGACCGCCGAGCCGCCTACCTGGTAGCCTTTCCTCTTCTTCAGCCGCTTCTTGTTCAGCTTCTTGCAAGCATACATCTTGCCGGTTGCCTTCATCTGGCAGGCTGACACCTCCCCGAAACCTCCTTTTCCCAGGATCCTGAAGTCCAAGAACCAGTCCTCGCCAATGGGCTGCGCCTCCAGCCACTTCCACTGCAGGAATCTCAGGAAGTAGAGGCTGTCCAGGTATTCCTGGAACGGGGCCTGGCTCAGGTGCGCCAGTGCGGCCTGCAGCAGGGGCTGGAAGCGCCCGTCCTGGCTCCCAGCTGGGGCCTCCTTTGCCTGCACCACAGTGCCCTCGTCCAGGAAGCTGCAGAAGAGCGTGGCCTGGGGGTCCAGGTACTCGGCCAGGATGGCCTGCGCCTTCTGCGGCCGCAGGTCATCATCAGCGGTGTCGTAGTCCTCGATGTCCTTCCAGAGCTCCAGGGCCGGCACGTGCTTCTCCTCTGCCTTTAAGAACTGCTGGAAGAGCCGCTTGCCGATGGGCTGCTCCGAGCACAGGCTCTCAAATTCCAGGCTCAGGCTCTCACGGAGACCCTCGCACTTGGACAGTGGGGGCAGCCGGAGCTTGGCCAGGTACTTCTTGTCCCGGGAGGATGGGGTGCTGCTCCCGTCGAAACTCCCCCGGGCGGCAATAAAGGCAGAGTTGGCCACCACCGTCTCCAAGGACCCGAAATCCATCCTGCTGCACCCTCTTGTCCCCTTCAGTCACTAAGCCATCGGCTGTGGCCAGAGCAGGCCTGACCCAATGCCCTTGGCCCGTGGCCTGTTCCTGCCCTTTTGAGGTGAGGGAGGCGTCCCCGCCAAGTCCTGGATGCCAGTGACCCACTGGGGAGCCTCAGAGAGCTGGGGCTGGTGCCACATCCAGTTAAATCCCACCCCAGGTCACGGACGCTGCGGGGTGACCAACAGGTGCCAGAAAAAGACAATCCCTTAAGCTGCTCCAAATCAGATTAGACACCACACTGGGCACTGGGCACTTGGTGTGGCCTCCCCCTTTCCCCCTTCCCCCCCACCCCCCGCCTCTGCACTCCCACAGGAAGGGCAAGGCCCAGGCCAGAGACCCTGTCCATTTTCTCATGGGGTTTGGGACTGGAGAAACCTTGTTAGTAAAGATGGCTGACTGCCTTTCCTTACTGTATTTCATTTCTACATTTAAGAAAAGAGCAGCTGAAGCTGTGAAAGTGGCTCAGTGGTCGAGTGCTTGCCTTGTATGCATGAGACCCTGGGTTCGATTCCTCAGCACCATATAAACAGAAAAAGCCGGAAGTGGCGCTATGGCTCAAGTGGTAGAGCTCTAGCCTTGAGCTGAAGAACTGAGTGACAGTGCCCAGGCCAGAGTTCAGGCCCCATGACCACCACCACCACGAACAACAACAACAACAAAAAAAGGCAGCTGATTATTGCAAATAAGAGAAACCATGGGATCTATGTTTCTTTGGGCCTGGAAAAGGTCAAAAACTATGTACATATGACCATATAAGATGATGTTAAGCAAAATGAACCCCAAGATAGGGACACAAGAGGTTTTATCTTTCTTGCTGTTGTTTTTAATGTACTTATAATGTACTGTGTGATTTTTTTTCTTTTTTTTGTATGTTCTTCCCATACAATATAACCCCTGTTTTCACTGCATTTGCTTCTGGTGCCCTGCATCTTGTATATATGCTTTTCTAATTTGGGGAGGAGAAGGAAAACAACAAAATGCTGAAATAAGGATACAGGTTGACCCATTATAACAATGAGATGTACAAGACACTATGTTAAAAATGAACTTTACAACTTGTGGGGGTGGGGGTGGGGGGAGGAGTTTGGGGAGGTGGGGAGGGAAGGGATGGAGGGGGAAAACAAACAAAGGAGGAGGTAACAATGCTCCATAGGAAATGGACTCATTACCTTGCTCATGTAACTGTAACACCTCTGTACAATATCTTTACAATAAAAAATGTATACTTAAAAAAAAAGAGCAGCTGAGAAGCAAACCTCTTGGAAAGAGAACTTTAGAGAGGAGAACCCATATAACCAACAACTTCCTGGTGTCCCCAGACCACAAGGTGTGGGTCCAAGCCATTTTTCTTCTCAAAACAGAATCAGGCCTGGAGCAAGAGATCCACAGGCAGCATCCTCAGGCAGAAGCCCACCCAGAGCATAGCACACGGGGATGCAACGGGACAGGGCAGACACCTGGGCCGGTCCAGACACACCTGAGACAGGACAGGGCTGACACCTGGGTGGGCCCAGAGACCCTCAGGACATCACAGAGACACACCTGGGGTACACCTCAAGTTCAGGGGGTTCAGCCAGGTGTTCTACCTGGCTCCCGCTTGAGACGTAGATGGGGTACACCTGGAGCACCTCTGAGGCAAACTCATGACAGAGGAAAGGCATCTTGGCTCAGCTGGGTGGAGTCGGTAGGAGTGCCAGCTCTATCGGGTACGCCATACTGGTCTTGCTCCAGCACACAGCAGGCAGACAGGCAGAAATGGCTTGGGTCTGCCCTGCTGCCGTGGGGCAGGGGGGAGGGGCTATGGGGAAGAAGGACGCCTGAGCCAGGAGGGGCAGAGGACTGCGCCTCCCTTGGCTGTGACCCTGCACGGATAGGGGCCGGTCCTCTGCCGCTGCCACCGCAGTGCAGAAACAAGGACTTGCCACAGCCTCCCAGCTGGGCTGGCAGCAGGTCGACTGGAGGATAAATATTTGAGGTGAACAAGATTCCATTGTCCCCAGGAGACCTGCACTAATCCCCACCCTGTGCTTAGCACGCTGTGACCTTGAGCCAGCCACAGTAACTCCTCCTCTGGCTGGCACTGGAGAGGCAGGTTCCCGGGCCCCGGGGGACCAAGGCCCTCTCTGCAACATTTCTCAGTGCACCCCTGGCCACCATGAGTGGGGCTGGACGGCTGATAGGGCCCAGAGATGTAAAAGCCACAGGGGGGCGAGGGTGACAGGAGGCCAAGCCTGGTTCAGAGCCACTCTGGGCACAGCTACATTGAGAAATGCTCCACTACTGAAGGTGGAGACATTGCCTCCTTGGATCCTAAGAGTGGCCTGGAGCTGGATGCCTGGAGCTCACACCTGTAATCCCAGCTACTCGGGAGGCTGAGGCCTAAAGATTGCAATGCAGAGCCATCCTGGGCGGGGAAGTTCATAAGACTCTTTTCTCCAACTAACCATCAAAAAGCTGGGAGTAGGGGCTGGGTAGGTGGCCCAGTGGTAGAGCGTTTGCCTTGCATGCCTGAAGCCCTGGGTTCGATTCCTCAGCACCACATAAGCAAAAAGAAAAAAGCCGGAAGTGGCGCTGTGGCTTAAGTGGTAGAGTGCTAGCCTTGAGCTGAAGAGCTGAGGGACAGCGCCCAGGCCCAGAGTTCAGGCCCCACGACCCCCCCCCAAAAAAAAAAAAAAGCTGGGAGTAGAGCTGTGGTTCAAGTGGTAGAACATCAGCCTTGAGTGAAAAAAGCCAAGTGAGAGTTAGGAGGTGCTGATTTCAAGACCCAGCACTGGTGGGCACACACACACACACACACACACACACACACACACACACACACAGAGGAGTGGCACAGTACATAGTATTTCCCAAATACACCTTGCTCCCTCTGTCCTTTCTCCCTCCTACCTCTCCCTCCCATCCCCCCGCCCAGTACTAAGGTTTGAATTCAGTGTTCATGCTTACTAGGGAACCATTCTACCCCTTGAGCTCCGCCTTCATTCCTGGGAATCCTTTAAGCTTTTACCTCATGACAATGGTGGATTCACAAATGCTTTCAAGAGTCCCTGGATGGCATCAACTCCCCAACCACAGCACAAGACCCCAGGTCAACGCAGAGCCACGAAGCACCATCTGACCCGTACTGTCGGGGCTTTGGCCCTGGGAGCTGGCTGTGTGTTCATCTATAAAAAATAATATATGCATAAAAATGACATTGATAACTTTCAAATTACTCAAAAGACTCAACAAGAGAATGACATTCTGAAGTTTTTCTTACTACTGCTTCTGTCTTCCCATGCCTTGTCTTTCTTTCTGTTTCGAGAACCTCCCTCAGTCATGCTAGGAAAGCAAATCTGCTGGTGATAATTCATCCTGAGAGTGCTTGGGCTCTTCATTCCTGAGGATTGTGCCTCCATGCAGGAGTCTGTCTTGACAGGTTTTTTTTCTTTCTACTCTAAAATTATTGTAAAATTTCTTTCCCTCTCTGTGGTGTCTAATGAGAAACATAATTCAGATACTTTGTTTTTTTGTCTACAGTTCTCAGAAGTCTGATGATAGAGGACGTTATTAAGGACTGTAGGGGTTTTTGTTTCAATTTATTGAATCTATAGGATTTGACTTTTTTTGAGTTTTTTTGAGCACTCTTTTAGCCCTCTTGTCTGTTTGCTCTCTGCAGGATTCTGGTGAGACTACCAGTGGATCTTCTCTTACAGAGCTCTGTGGATTCTCTGCCGGCTCTGTGGATTTATCTCTGGAGAATTTTTTTTCTTTTTTATAATCCATGGGAGTTATTCTTCCTCAGTCCCCTCCAATCAGCTACTAATACCCCCTTTAAGCTATTTCTTTTAATTATCAAAAATCTTTCAAATCAAAATTCATTTTTCATAGCTTCTATGTTCTTCCTTAAGCTTTCCATTTCTTTGCCAAGGTTTTCTGGGGTTTTTTTTTCCGCTCATATTATGCATATTTCCAATTGCTTATGAAAGTAGTTTAATCATTGTTGCCTTAAAACCTTGGTGAGAGAATCTAACGCATCTGTCATTTTGATGTTGGCATCTATTGATGGACTCAATTCATCTTGAAAGCTCTCTGATTCTTTGCGTGATGACTAATCATCATCAGAAGCAGAGATGTTGTCATATTACTTATGAAATAAGCAATGTGTGTGTTTTTCTCCACCTCTCCTTGGGCACCAAAAGGGCTTCACTGTAAGGTACCGAGATGGGGTTTCAGTCTTCACTGGGGAGCCCAGGCAGGTCCCAATCCCACCAGTGGTGAGAGTCCTGGGCTCCAGTTGGTCTCCATAGACCCCTCTGGGTAGGCAGCCTTCTTACCTGGCCGTGGTAAAAGTCCTGACCATGCACAAGGCCAAGGCTGACGCCACCTAGGTGAGGAGCAGAAGGGGGCCCTCGCAGCTGCCAGCAGGGTGTCAGTGTGGGGTGCTCGTAGTGGGCATTCCATGGGCCACGTCCTGGCAGCAGGCTGTGGAGACACAGCCTCTACCAAGGTCTCAGCCCCTCTGCCCACAGGCTGCGTCCAGGCCGTAGTGACAGCGTGGAAGCTGCCCAGCCCACATCTCTGCTTCCCGACACTCAGAGACAGTTGGAAAGACAGAACTCAAAGAAGCTCAGAGATAATTCACCCTTCATTCATTTTAAGAGCATCTCCATGATCATGGAGACAATGGTTGAGACACACAGCTGTCTTCTGATCTCTGTACACCAGGCCCAGGCCAGCTGGCTATGAACAAAGAGACTCAGCACAGCACCACATCCTGCTCATCCTCCACACTCCAAAGCCATGGGGTATGCTAAAGGTCACAGGTAGGAAGGGTCTACTGCAACATCACAAGTGTCCAGGCCAACTAGGTTCCATCTCATTGGAATTCAGAGATGCTTACTTGCACACAGGTTCTAAATTATACTAAAATGGACAGGGGGAGGCAGTGATAAAGCCAATCATCAATAATTCTAATAACACAAGAGGCCAAGACCTGGATGATTGCTGTTTGAAGCCATCTCAGGTAGAAAAGTCTACAAGACTTCCTCTCCAAAATTAGCAAAAAAACAGGCTGGTATGACTCAAGTGACAGAGTACCAAGCATGAACAAGTGAACTTGGTGTGAGGTGCGTGAGTTCAAGCCCTATACCAGCCAAACAAATGTACAAACAGAGGGTTTCATTGTGCTTTCCCCCAAAACTCAGTGTGACTTCCTGTAGGTTCCTGAGAGACAAAACCTGGATATCACAGCAAGTGAAATTCTAGATGTGGTTCTGAGTAGACTCTAGATGTGGTTCTGTGTAGACTCTAGATGTGGTTCTGTGTAGATTCCAGGTGTAGTTCTGTTTGCAGACTCTACATGTGGTTCTGTGTAGACTCTAGATGTGGTTCTGTTTGCAGACTCTAGATGTGGCTCTGCATAGACTGTAGCTGTGGTTCTGTTAGCAGACTCTAGATGTGGTTCTGCGTAGACTGTAGATGTGGTTCTGTGTAGACTCTAGATGTGGTTCTGTTTGCAGACTCTAGATGTGGTTCTGTTAGCAGACTCTAGATGTGGTTCTGTGCAGACTCTAGATGTGGTTCTGCGTGGACTCTAGAGGTGGTTCTGTGCAGACTCTAGATGTGGTTCTGCGTGGACTCTAGATGTGGTTCTGTTTGCAGACTCTAGATTGGTTCTGCGTAGACGCTAGATGTGGTAATGTGTAGACTCTTGATGTAGTTCTGCATAGACTATAGATGTGGTTTTGTGTAGACTCTATATGTGTTTCTGCACAGACTCTAGATATGGTTCTGTGTGAAGACTCTAGATGTGGTTCTGCATAGACTCTAGATGTGGTTCTGTGTAGACTCTAGATGTGGTTCTGTTTGCAGACTCTAGATGTGGTTCTGTTTGCAGACTCCAGACGTGGTTCTGTGTAAACTCTAGATGTGGTTCTGTGTAGACTCTAGATGTGGTTCTGTGTAGACTCTACGTGTGGTTCTCTTTGCAGACACTAGATATGGTTCTGTTTGCAGATTCTAAATGTGATTCTATGTAGACTCTAGATGTGGTTCTGTTTGCAGACTAGATGTACAGACCCATTATCTCAACTGGGCTTCAAAAAGGAGGTTAGCACATTCCCTGTGCCTGGCCCCCTCTCTCCCTCCCTGCAGAGGCCAGCAAGGTGCCACTGCATGGAACCTGTTTCCATTGTGTTTTTTTTTTTGTTTTTTTTATTGTAAAGCTACTATACAGAGGGTTACAGTTACATGAGTGAGGTTATGAGTACACTTCCTCTTGAACATTGTTACCCCTTCCATTGTTTTCCCCCTACCATCCCCTCCCTCCCTCCCTTCCCCGAGGTTCTTTTTTTTTTTTTTTTGATTGTGATTAAATGATTACATAATTTCAAAGTCACAAGTTCATTCTAACTTCCCTGGAGCAAATTGTCTACCACAGTCTGTAATATATAACAGTGTTCACATGTTATATACCATATTTGTGATCAGCAGCATGAGGATATTTAGTAGTGGTTCAACCAGATGAGCGGGAGTTCTTTGTTTCTTAAGTCCTGTTAGTTTTGTCGTATCACCTAACCTTTTGGATTTAGCATCCACTTATGAGGGAGACCATGTACCGTTTGTCTCTTCGTTCTTGGCTTACCTCGCTCAACATGATTCCTTCTAGCTCCATCCATTTCCCTGCAAATGCCATTATTTTGTCATTTCTAATGGCTGCATAATATTCCATTGTGTATAGATACCACAATTTTTGGATCCATTCATCTGTGGTGGGGCACCTAGGTTGTTTCCATATCCTAGCTATTGCGAACAGTGCTGCAATAAACATGGAGGTGCACGTGTCCTTGTATATTGGTTCCTGTTGTTCAGGGTAGATGCCTAGAAGTGGTATGACTGGGTCGTAAGGGAGGTCAATCTTTAGCTTTCTAAGGACCCTCCAGACTGCTTTCCAAAGTGGTTGTATAAGTGTACATTCCCACCAGCAGTGTAATAGGGTTCCTCTTTCTCCACATCCCCTCCAGCATTTGTCGTTGGCTGATTTGTGGATGTGGGACATTCTGACTGGGGTAAGGTGGTATCTCAGGGTTGTCTTTATTTGCATTTCCTTCACCACCAGGGATGATGAACATTTCCTCATGTGTTTCTTTGCCATTTTTATTTCTTCATTTGAGAAGTCCCTCTTTAGTTCCCTTGCCCATTTAGTAATTGGTTTGTTAGGTTTGGGAGGGATTAGTTTCTTGAGTTCCCTGTATATACAGGATGTTAACCCCTTGTCTGATATATTGCTGGTAAATATTTTTTCCCAATTAGTTGGTTGTCTTTCTAGCTTAGTTGCGATAGATTTAGCTGTGCAGAAGCTTTTTATTTTAAGGTAGTCCCATTTGTCGAGTCTCTCTCCAACTTGTTGTGACCCTGGGACTCTGTTCAGGAAGTTCCTTCCTGTGCCTATTAGTTCAAGTGTCTCTCCTACTCTGTCCTGCAGTAGTTTCAGAGATTCAGGTTTAATGTTAAGGTCTTTAATCCATTTTGAGTTGATGTTGGTGCATGGTGATAGGCTGGGGTCCACTTTTAGTTTTCTGCATGTGGCTGCCCAGTTTTCCCAGCACCAGCGGTTGAAGAGGCTGTGTTTCTTCCATTGTACGTCTTTGGCTCCTTTGTCGAATATCAGCTGGCTGTAGGCCTGTGGATTTATATCTGGATCTTCTATTCTGTTCCATTGGTCTTCGGGTCTGTTTTTGTGCCAGTACCAAGCTGTCTTTGTGATTATAGCTCTGTAGTAGAGTTTGAAGTTTGGCATGGATAGCCCTCCCATATTGTCTTTATCCCCTAGAATTGTTTTGGCTATTCTAGGTCTTTTGTTGTTCCATATAAATTTTTGGACTGCTTTCTGTATTTCAGTGATGTACGTCATTGGGATTTTAATAGGAATTGCATTGAATTTGTATATTAGTTTTGGAAGTATCACCATCTTTACTATATTAAGTCGGCCTATCCAGGAGCATGGGAGGTCTTTCCATTTCCTAGTGTCTTCTGCAATTTCTTTCTTTAACTTTTTATAGTTCTCATTAAATAGTTCTTTTACATCTTTGGTTAGGTTAATTCCTAAATATTTTATTTTTTGGGAGGTTATTGTGAATGGGGTTGCTCCCTTTATTTCCCTCTCTTCCTGTGCGTTATCAGTGTATAGGAAGGCAACTGATTTTTGTGGGTTTATTTTGTATCCTGCTATTTTGCCGAAGTGACTTATGATTTCTAAAAGTTTGGGGATGGAGTTTTTGGGATCGTGGAGGTATAGTATCATGTCGTCTGCAAAAAGGGATAGTTTCACTTCTTCTTTCCCTATGCGGATCCCTTTAATGTCTTTTTCTTGCCTTATTGCCCTGGCTAAGGGTTCTAGGACTATGTTGAAGAGGAGTGGAGACAGTGGACATCCTTGCCTTGTTCCTGTTTTTAGGAGGATTGGTTGTAGCTTTTCCCCATTAAGTATAATATTGGCTATTGGTCTGTCATAAATGGCTTTTATTGTTTTTAGAAATGTTCCTTCTATTCCTATTTTCTCCAGAGCTTTTAGCATGAATGAATGTTGAATTTTATCAAAGGCCTTTTCTGCATCTGTGGCGATAATCATGTGATTCTTGACCTTGGCTCTGTTGATATGCTGGATTACATTTATTGACTTACGTATGTTAAACCATCCCTGTGTCTCTGGGATGAAGCCTACCTGATCATAGTGTATTTTTTTTTTATGTGTTTCTGAATTCTGTTAGCTAGAATCTTGTTAAGGATCTTTGCATCTGTGTTCATCAAGGAGATTGGCCTGTAATTCTCCTTTTTGGTTGGGTCTTTGCCTGGTTTGGGGATGAGTGTGATATTGGCTTCGTAGAATGAGTTTGGGATAGCTCCCTCCTTCTCTGTTTCTCTGAAGAGCTTGAGGAGTATGGGTATTAGTTCTTCTTTAAAGGTCTTATAGAATTCTGCTGTGAATCCATCTGGTCCTGGGCTTTTTTTTGTTGGAAGACTTTTGATAGCTTCCTGTATCTCATTATAGGATATTGGCTTATTTAATTGGTTAACTTCTTCTTTGCTCAGTTTGGGTAACTTGTATTTCTCTAAAAATGCATCCATTTCCGCCTGATTTTCTTCCTTTAGAGAGTATAGCTTTTGAAAGTAGTCTGTTAGAATTGTTTGGATATCTTGGGTACGTGTTGTGATGTTTCCCGTGGCATCCCTAATCCTATTAATATGGGTTTCCTCTCTTCTTTTTTTAATTAATCTTGCCAACGGGCCATCAATTTTGTTTATTTTTTCAAAGAACCAGCTTTTTGTTTGGTTTATTTTGGTTATGGTTTTCTGATTTTCTAATTGGTTAATCTCTGCTCTCAATTTGGTTATCTGGCTTCGTCTAGTAGCTTTAGGTCCCATTTTTTCTTGTTTTTCTAGCTGTTTTAGTTGCAACATGAGATTATTTACTTGGTCTGTCTCCATTCTCTTGATGTGGGCACTGAGGGCAATAAATTTGCCCCTCAGGACTGCTTTTTGCTATGTCCCACAAGTTTCTTTGTGAGGTGTTTTCATTTTCATTGAGTTCTAGGAAATGCTTTATTTCTTCTCTGATCTCTTCTGTTACCCAGGCCTTGTTAAGGAGTGTGCTGTTCAATTTCCATGTATTAGAGAAATTTCTGCGGTATGCTTTGTTATTGAGAGCTAGCTTGATTCCACTGTGGTCAGATAGGATACAGGGGATTATGTCGATCCCTTTGTATTTGCTTAAGTTCCTTGAATGAACTATGATATGGTCTATTTTGGAGAAAGTTCCATGAGCTGCTGAGAAGAATGTGTACTGTGTTGTTTTAGGGTGAAATACTCGGTAGATGTCAGTTAATTCCGCTTGAAGTATGGCCTCACTTAATTCGGTAGCTTCTTTGCCAATCCTCTGGTTGGTAGACCTGTCCTTTGGTGAGAGTGGCGTGTTAAAGTCTCCTAGTATTATCGTATTGGGATCTATTTTATTCTGTAAGTTTGAGAGCATTTGTTTAACATATCTGGGTGCACCAATATTTGGGGCATATAAGTTGATGATGGTTATATCCTCCTCTTGGATTGTTCCCTTTATTAATATGTAGTGTCCGTCCTTGTCTTTCTGTACTGATTTTAATGAAAAGTTTATTTTGTCAGATATCAGGATAGCTACACCTGCTTTCTTATTGGGGGAATTTGATTGGTAGATCCTTTTCCACCCCTTCACTCTGAGTTTGTTTGTATGTTTGGCTGAGAGGTGGGTCTCCTGAAGGCAACAGATGGATGGGTCTTGTTTTCTGATCCAGTCCTCAGTTCGTTTTCTTTTAATTGGCGAATTCAGCCCATTTATATTAAGAGAAAGTATAGAGAGATGCATTGTTGTCCCTGCCATTCCGTTTTCCTAAGTTTTTCTTCTTTCCTTTCCTCCTGTGCTTGCTCAGTTAGACTTTGAGTAATGCCTGTTTGGGGCAGGTCCCAGTTCCTGGTTGCTTTCTTCAGGTTGTGTCCCCCCTCTTAGAATTCTTTGTAATGCTGGCTTAATGTTTATGTATTCATTTAGTTTTTCTTTGCTATTAAAAGTTTTCAGTTCTCCATCGAATGTGAATGCTAGCTTTGCCGGGTATATCAGTCTGGGTTGGCAGTTATTGGCTCTCAGGGCTCGTATGGTGCTTTCCCAGGCTTTTCTTGCATTCATTGTTTGTGTGGAGAGATCTGCAGTGATTCTAATTTTTTTCCCGTTGTAGTATAGCTCCTTCTTCATTTTTGCTGCATGCAGGATTGTTTCCTTATTATTCAGATCCATCATTGTTACTATTATGTGCCTAGAAGTGTTTCTCCTGGGATCTTGCTTGTTGGGTGTTCGATAAGCTTTTGTGATGTAGTTAAGATGGTCGTTTTTGAGGTGGGGAAAATTTTCATTGACTATCTTGTTAAATAGGTGTTGCATTCCCTTGCTCTGGAATTCCTCACCTTCGTCCACTCCGATTATGCGAAGGTTAAATTTTTTAGCATTATCTGCTTGCTCTTGAATTTCCCTTTGGTTTAATTTGAGTGATTTTTCCATATCTGTCACTTTTTGGTCCAGTTGGTGTATTCTGTCTTCTGTATCTGACACTCTACCTTCCATTTCATTCACTCTGTTGACCGTGGCTTCTATTGTGGTTTGCATGGTGGAAATGGATCCCTTTATGGATTCAATGTTGGTTCTCAGAGTACTGATCTCACCTCTCAATGAGGTGAGATCAGTATGCATTACCTCTAATTTGGCGTTTATCTCACTTCTTACTGAGGTTTGTGCAGCTTCTATTTTTGCATCCAATTTTTGTTTGATATCCTGTATATCTTTTGATAGTTCATCCTTGTGCTCTTTCAATTTCTGATCCATTTCTCGCTTTATTTCTTGAGTCATTGCCTCCAGCAACCCTTGGATGTAGTTTTTGTCTTCCATTCCTGCTTTGCTCCCACTGGGGCTCTCCCCTGCGTGGCTGCTGGCTTTTGAGGTGAGCTTGCTGTCCTGGGTAGTGGTAAACCTTGTGATTTTTCTCTGTGATTTTCGCATGGGGGTTCAGGAGACTGCTCTTCAATCTTGTTTTGGTGTGTCTGTCTTTGCTTGGTTGCTGATTCTGTATTGGTAGAGAGAGTCTGTGCCTGATCTGGATTCTGTTGGGAGCCTATTTCCAGCTGCTATTCACTTAGGATTCTCAGCTCTCTGCTGTAGCAATTCCCGCCTTTGGAAGGGTTGAGCAGCCTAGACTGCTTGTGTTTGCTCCTGCGGGTGCTCTTGGGAAGATCAGATGCTCTGGATGCACTCTCCCAAATACTGGAGTCTGCTATGGGCTCCTGATGTGTTTTTGTTTGTTTGTTTTGGGCTGGTTGTGGGCTTGAACTCTAGGTTTGGGTGCTGTCCCTCAGCTCTTCAGCTCAGGGCTGGCACCCTACCATTTGAGCCACAGCCCCACTTCTGACCCTTTTTGCTTTGTTCAGGCGCCGGTCCCCTGGCCTGGTTCTGGCCCCAGCCTGGAGCGCGCTCGTTAGGCCTGTGCTAATGTGTATACCACCTTGGTTATGCAGCCTTGAGGACACAGTTCAAATTTCTTCTACTGTTGGTAGTCTTAACCCAGGGGCACTGTTCCTGGCTTGAGCATTTAAGCTCCCTTCCAGGGGCGCTCTTGCTCTGGCCTGGCCAGCAGAGTGTGCTCCACCGGCTGGTGGAGCTCTCGAACAGTTCCCAGTTTTAGTGGGTCCTGTGGTCCGGGTGTTGGGGTAGGGAGTCTAGGTCAGGGTCTGGGGATTCCCTCCAGCTCTGGTCTCCCTTGATGGATTCCCTGTCCCCTGATGGGTATTCACCCTGTAGGTCGTCAGTTGTTGTTGCAGTCCGAGTTCAGTTGGGGTGGTTGCGGGCTGGGTTGGGCGGCCCCCCGCCGGGTCGTTGCGATCGCGATTGGGCGGGTGGTCTGCGGACAGGTCCCTTTGTGGCGCTGCTGGTGCCGGGCGGCTTTGGCGGGATGGAGCCTCTCCGCTCCGGTGGAGAGTGATGGGTGGGGTGGGATCCTCCTGGAGACTCCCGGCTGGTAGGTTTCTCTGTTCCTGGTGATCCGCTGTTCTGCAATCCGGTACCTGGTGATCTGCAAGCAGCCCCCTGTGTCTCTGTGGCTCCGGCAGCCCCCGCCGGGCCGGCTGGCCGGCGGCTTGGCGCACTGCCGCGCGGCCAGTAAAGGTTGGGGGAGGGGTCTTCGCTCTTCTCTGTTCTGAAATTCTTCTTTTCCTCTCTTTCTTTTTTTTGTTATTTTCCACCTCTGGTTTTTCTCTGAGTGTTCGTCTTTTTGTTGTTGTCGGTCTCTTGGGGAGATTAAAGGTTGGAACTCGAACTCTCTTTTTGGCTGGAGAGAGCTGTGGCGTTTCCCTACTGCCCCGTCGCCATCTTGGTCCCCCCTCTCCATTGTGTTTTATGCACAGGCCCTGGAGCAGAGAGACCACTGGACTCACCCTCAGCAGACACTTGCCTCGGCCCCCAGCTGTCAGCACATCCCACCAGGATGAACGCTTGGGTTCTAGGGGCCCTGGCCTCAGAGCTGTAGCAACAAGATATGGGGACTTGGCACACCATACCAAGAGGCCCCTCTGAGTCCAGTAGCTGAGGACTCCTCCACAGCTGAAAAGCCTCTTAAAGTAGACCCAAGCCCACCCCAGGGAGGGTGGGAGGACGTTACCCCATGGTGAAGCTGGAAGGTAGCACTCCCGCCTGACTTAGCCCCTTCAGCCTCAGCCTGGTTCCACTGTGACTGCCTTGCCTGCTATCAGAGAGAGAGGCAAGGGTGCTCTGGGCTGCAACAGACTGCCACAGGCACTGTCTATCTGTGGCCATCCTGAGGAGGAGAGACTCCGGACCCATCAGGTGCTGTCTGTCTACAGCCATCCTGAGGAGGAGGAGGAGAGACCCCCAGGCCCATCAGCTACTATCTATCTGCAGTCATCCTGAGGAGGAAAGACCTCAGACTCATCAGGTGCTGTCTATCTACAGCCATCCTGAGGAGGAGAAACCTCCAGACCCCTCAGGTGCTGTCTGTCTGCAGCCATCCTAAGAAGGAGGAGACATCATTGCAGGTCAAGGTCACAGCCCAGGCACGGCCAGTCAGTGCCAGCCCAGGCCTGAGACACCTGACTTGGGTCCTGTGCTGCTTGGTGTCTCACTGGTGAAGGAAGTGAGGGCCCTGGTGGGGTGGGGGGGACTTTTCCCCAGTCACTATCAGGGCTAATCCAGTCACCAGCCAAGGGCATCCCAGGCCCTGGCTGGCCTGGGACAGGTGGAGGGCAGATAGCAGGAGAACCTGGAGCCGTGGCTACCGTAGATTGTGTTTGGAGAGTGATAGCTGAGGGCTGATAACCACGCTCCACGCCCTTGACATCCCACAGAGGGGACTATAAACCCAGAGGAGGCTTGGAGAGGAGCTGAGAGGAGACTTCAGACCCCAGCATGGCGGCTCTGCAGGAGAAGAAGTCATGCAGCCAGCGGATGGCTGAATTCCAGCACTACTGCTGGAACCCAGACACCGGCCAGATGCTGGGCCGAACGCCTGCCCGGTGGTGTATGTGTGGGTCTCGGGGTGGGGTATGGGGAGGGACTCTGCCAGGAGGTGTAGAGGAGCTGAATGGCTGGGCCTCAGCCCTCGGAGGGAAGCCAGGGTCCCCAGAAGGCCTCTGTGCCCAAGCTTCGGAATCCCCGAGGGCAGGGACCACTGAGATCTGCCCCTAGATGTTCATTTGTATGCTTGGGAAGAGCATTTTAAAGTGATGTTTCCCAAACAAAATGTTCTTAAACTTAGTCAGATGATTGGGGGAATGTGGGTTTACTGAGTCAAGTGGAATGGTGCTCCATTGTGAGACTGGCTATGAAGCCTCAATCCTGGGGCTCTGGGGGCCCCTAACCTCCAGGCAGCTCTCCCTTTAAATGTGAGGCACAGCTGGCACAGCTGGCCATGCCATTTTCTGTCCTCAGGGCTGCTCCCGGTCACCTGGGCTGTTCTTTGCAGGGAAGAGCAAAGGGAACACCTGGGTGGCCCGGGCCACCGTGGTGGTGGTGGCGTTAATGCATTGGCGGATAGTGAGGCTGTTCTAGCACACTCAGGACACACCTTGTACACTCAGGGCACACCTCACACACTGCCGCCATGCAGTGAGAAGTGAGGTATAGTACCGGGTGCAGTGAGCGGTGTGGTCACACATCCACAGTACCTTCTAAGGTGCCAACACAAAGAATGTCCCTGGTGCCACCCCCACAGCTCTGCTGCTGTGGATTTGTGCACAGTACCTAGAGCAGGCCAGGACAGGGGCAGTAGCCCCAGGAGAGGGCACACAGGAGAAGGACTTCCACAGGGGTGAGAACATGCTGACATGAGCAGAGGGGCTGGCAGCAGCACACACTGCAGTGCACTGAGGTCTGTGCCGTGTGCACCGGCAGCTGCATCTCACCAAGAGTGTCCTCACAGTGTGGATCAGCCTCTACTACCTGGCCTTCTACGTGGTGATGACTGGGCTGTTCGCCCTGTGCATTTATTCGCTAATGCAGACCATAGACCCCTACACGCCGGACTATCAGGACCAGTTAAAGTCGCCCGGTAAGCGTTGGGAGGGCGGGGGTAGGGACAGCACAAGCCCCACCCTCTGACAGACCCAGGGTCGGAGAGCCACACGGACACCTCTCATCACACGTGTGTGCACACATGTGTGCACGTGTGCTCACACGCTGGTACTGGGGCTTGAACTTGGGGTCTCCTGGCACTCTAGCCACACCTGCACACACACAGACTCTTCCCACGAGGAAGATGACCCCATCCATAAAGTCTGATTTTGCCTTTAGTGACTGAAACAGGTTTGTATCGGATGCATGGGTCTCTGCAGTCTGACGCAGGCACAGGGACATTTCTGGGAGGCAGCACAGGGACATTTCTGGGAGGTGGCACAGAGCTTGGTGGCAGCTTCAGGCCTGGGAGGCTGGGAGGAAGGACCGGAGAGGAACATACGGAGGTCCTGGGGCTGCCTTAAGACCAGGAACATGCACCACAGCCTTTCCCTGAGCACAGCGGTTACTCTCCTGCTAATGCCCCGAACACCACAACTCTGGCTTGAACATCCGTGAACCAGCCACCCGGTGGGACAGGACAAGCCGAGACAAGATGGGCTCAGTGACACATGGCAAAATTCTAGGTGGTACTGTGGCCAGCATGGCGGTTGATGTGGGGGACCGTGAAGGCCTCGCAGCTGCCTGGAGAATGGCCAGATCTGTGCTGGCAGACACAGGATGGCACTGGCCACACCTGCAGAGCGGCAGCACTGACAGACACGGGACGGCACTGGCTGTACCTGGACAGCACTGGCCACACCTGCACAGTGGCAGCACTGACAGACATAAGACGGCACTCCCTGCACCTGCACGGCGGTGGCTTCGCCTCGGCTTCCTGCTCTCCCACACTTGGAGTTTAGGGGTGTTTCTATAGATGTGAAGATGTGTGTGTGCACACGCATGTGCATGCATGCAGTGAAGGTTTTCACTGCTCAGATCCCATTTTACTAGAGAGCACTGCTCAGATCCCATTTTACTAGAGAGCCTGCTGCAGAGCCATGGGGTCCTCACCTGGGGCAGTGACGGAGCCATAGTGGTCAGCACCCATCCGCCGCCCTCCCCAGGGTCCTCTACACAGTGTGTGCCACTGCCACCGGGCCTGGGCACCCAGAATCTGAGGGACAGGCCCAGGCTTCATGCCCACCATGCTGTGAAAGACCTGCACTCTGCTGTGTTCTGGCTGGTGGATGGAGTCCTGGACATGTCCTTAGGGTCCTTGGCCTTTGTTCACAGTGCTGCCCTGGGCTTCCTTATCCACAGGGAGCCCGGCTTGCCACTCTCCTCCTAAGCACAGCTCCCACACTAGGACCCTACACCTCAGGGCAGAGGGTTGATGTGCGTGAGCATCGGGTGAAGCCATCCATTGAGCATTCTCTCCCCAGGAGTGACACTGAGGCCTGACGTTTATGGAGAAAGAGGTCTAGAGATTTCCTACAATGTCTCTGACAACAGCTCCTGGGCCGGTCTCACACACGCCCTCCACAGCTTCCTGGAAGGTAGGCCAACCTGGCCCACCACTCTGCTTCTGAAAGCCTCTCGGACCTCCCTGCCCACCAGGCAGCCCAGATGCCTGGCTTCCCGGGCAGACAGTGCTGGGCATCTCCCTCCGCAGGTTACACGCCAGCATCCCAGCAGGAGAGCATCAACTGCACCTCCCAGAGGTACTTCTTCCAGAACAGCTTCCAGGCCCCAAACCACACCAAGTTCTCCTGCAAGTTTACTGCAGACATGTTGCAAAACTGCTCAGGCCTGGAGGACCCCAGCTTTGGTTTTGAAGAAGGACAGCCATGCTTCATTATCAAGATGAACAGGGTGAGTCCACTTTGGAGACGGCCCTGGAGGGGCAAGAAGACCCCTCCCCACTCACAGAGACCCTGCGCTCTGCCCCGCGAGCCCCGGCCCAGCACACACCCCGTCTGGGATGATCCACTCAGACCTGAGTGCCTGGCCAGCCCTCCACAGCTGGGGTCATGTGCATTGAGTCTACACAGGCTGTTAGAGGAGCCAGGACCAGACTGAAGGCCCGGATGGGGCAGCAGGGACAGGAGGGGACAGGCCCCACCACTGTCAGGGACTCAGGGTTGCCACACAGAGAGGTACCAGGGCTTCAATGCTCCCTCTTGTGCCACGGAAGTACAGCCACAGTAAGCAAAGGGCAAAAAGGACACAATGCCATGTGGGGGCACAGAGGAGAAAGCCCCACTGCAGAAAGGGCCTGGGCGAGGAGCAGTAGAACCACTGCCGCAGAGACAAAGCCGGTTCAAGTCCTGTGGCTGCGCCGTGGGTTCCTGTGTTACAAAGCCTGGGAGGAGCCACACGCTGTGGCTCCCAACAGTCTCACAAAGCCAGCTAGGTCCCCAGAACTGCCCAGCCAGAGCGCCATGGACATGGACACATCTGGGCTGTACAGCTGAGATGTCTACCCAATGAGGGTCTTATGCAGAGCTCAGGAGCAGACAGCTGGGCCTGGAAAGGCACGCAGGGAGGCGGGCACACAGAGCCCAGGTCGGGACAGGGAGACAAAGGGCTGGAAGGTTCCAAAGGCAGAGAAAGACCCCCAGAGGGTGGCCAATGGGACCTGCAGGAGCAGCAGGCAGCCTGGGTGCTGCCCTCCAGTCTCAGCCAGGATACAAGGCTACTGCCGACCAGGGTCATGCTGGCAGCTCTGCCACCACACAGCAGCCCCCTTCAAACACCCCGGGGAGGGGGCCTCGGGGTGTGTGAGGGACGGCATGGGTTCCTCAGGACAGGAAGGGCTGGGCTGATCTCTGGGCTGACACATGACAGCACACAGCCACCTTTCTTCCAGATTGTCAAGTTTCTCCCAAGCAACGACACGGCGCCCCGTGTGGACTGTGCCTTCCAGGTGAGTGGTGCTTTGTGTGGGCTGGGCCTGATGGGGGAGTGGCACACGCGTGGTCTGTGGCACTCATGAAGCCACGCATGTTCTGTGGCACACACAGAGCACATCCTGGGCCATGTGGATGGCTATGGCAATGCAGGTGTCCTCTGTTCAGCTGTTGCTGGACACATGTGTAGGTTGGCCCAAGCAGCCCTCTTCTACTCTGTGACACCTTAAGCTATATGGAGCAATGGTGCTTATGTTACCCCAGAGGTCCCTGCACTCTGAACTGAGTGGTGGCACAGAGCACTAGCAGCCCATGCAGACAGCAAGCATCTGCCACCCCAGCACCATCACCCACAGCTCCAAGATGGGATGATTGTGGGCAGCAGGGGAAGGGTGCACTCTGACAGATGACCTACTGGGCTTTAGGAGCTGATTATGAAGAGCGGATCTAGTGCGAAGGGCGGTGTACTTGCCTGTGCAGCAGTACTCTCTCTCTCTCTCTCTCACACACACACAGACATGCACACGTGTGTACAAGTGTCTCCACATCTGCTGCCCTCAGCCATGATCTCTCCTCCTAGGATGAGCCCAGAGAGCACAGGTCTGGGATGGACACCAGGCCCCTACAAGTGGAATACTACCCCACCAACGGCACCTTCAGTCTCCACTACTTCCCCTACTACGGGAAGAAAGCGCAGGTAGGGACTGCCTCACCGCCCTGTCTGGGGCCGAGGGCCTCAGATTCAGCCACCGGGAAGCAGAGACTATTAATCAAGGACATGGTGGGCCAGTCCTGAGCAGGCAAGGATCCCCATGTCTCCCAAACGATGCTCGTACAACTACCCAGAATCATTCCCAAAACACCAAACCGAATCCCTGTGCATGCCCAAGCCCTCCTCCTTACCACAGACTTCACTCCTGCTGTCTTCACCCATGGCCCCTGGCTGCAGGGAGTTGGCCTGCGGCCAGCTCCTGGAGGGCGGTGGAGGGGGGGAGCAGGAGCAGGTCCTGAGGCAGGATGAGAAGAACCCCGGTGCTTTCCTTGTTCAGTTTTCTTCACGCTGGGGTCTACCAACCTCTCACCCGCCACATCCTTCCCCGATTCCTCCTTAGCCCCATTACAGCAACCCTCTGGTGGCAGCCAAGCTGCTCAACGTCCCCAAGAACCAACAAGTCATCGTTGTGTGCAAGATCCTCGCAGACCACGTGAGCTTCGACAACCCCCATGACCCGTATGAGGGGAAAGTGGAGTTCAAACTGACGATCCAGAAGTAGGGCTGGGAGCCCATGTGCAGGCCACTGGGCCAGCCAGAGCCTCGTGGCACCTCGCCTCTCATGCCGCCAGCTATGCGGCCCCACGGCAGCCCCAGGAAGCACTGTCCACCGACCACCCCGGGCGCCAGCTGCCTCCGATCAGATCCTTCCTGTGTCGTAAATGGAATTTGTAGCCATGGCTAAAATGTGGGGCTTGCAATGCTAACCCTAAGGCAGTGATCACCTCACTAGCCGGGCCCTACACGTCATCTTCCCCGATGGAGACGCCACTTTCTTACTGTAATTTATTTTTCGATATCTCATCATTCACTGTTCCTTGTGTTACCACAGCACCGTACATGCACTGGCACAAAGGAGGCACATTTGGAATCTCTACTTCTAAAAATGCGATTCCCACATTGTAAAAGCAATATCTATTAAAGTTATTCTTATTCCATAAAAAACATCATGTCTTTCCTGATCTGGGAGAAAAAGAACTAAAGCTCAAATACTTCCTGGAGGGGGGTGGGGTTGAGAGGGATGATGTACTTTTTGCCTCTCTTATCTTTTCAGAGTTTCAGGCCCAGGCCCAGCCTTGGACCTTGATCCTCCCGAGTCTGCCTCCAAAGCAGCTAAGATTACAGGCATGAGCCACCCTGCTCAGCCCAAATGCTCCCTTTTATTTACAGTTTAAGTGCAACAGGGGAAACTTACCAAAGAACACTGATGATTCTAGGAGGAAGGCCAGAGAGGGGTGAGGGATAGCCCTGGGACAGAACCTACACCTGACCACTTCCCCCTCCCTCTTGGGACGACTGTGCCCCTGAGACACAGTTTGTATGTTCAGCACCGTCTGCAGTATGTAGGCCGATCCTCGGCCTGGCGGTGCTGCCCGGGATCGGCTAGCACCAGGAATGGGATGTGAAAATCTGATCCCACCACACACACCCAGCCAGATTAACTGCACAAAGGAAGTCATCTCCATTTCTTATTCCATCCCTGGGCCAAGCACACACCATACAGATAGGGTCACACAGACATGCCAGGCTCTGCAAACACTGAATCCCCTCTGAGACCTCAGCACAACCCGTACCATAGTGGGGCCCCTTGCACACAGAACTAGATCCTCATACTCACAGAAATGGAGGGTGAAGAGGGAGAGTGAATGGGTATACATGTGCAACAGGTCTTTGAGACGCTCTCCAGGACTTGAACATATATCCTGCGGCAAAATTGCTGGACCACATGGTAATCCTGCTTTTAATTTTTTGAAGACTAGCACTACTTGCTTCCATGGCAGCACCACAGTGCAGCTGAGTTGGGGTTCAAACCCCACCCGTGGGCCCGCGGGGTACCCCAGATCCAAAATACAGAAGTTTGCTATTTTCTAGTTTGTCAGTAGTCATCCTGGCGATGTGTCTTTAACTTACATTTCCCCAAGGATTGTTGATGTTGCACACCTTTTCAAATTCTTGTTACCATGATCTTTACAGGAAGTCTGATTTTCCCTGAGTCTGGCTGATGCGTGGAATGACCCAGTGTTTTCTGATTGGGTTATTTCACTGAAGATGGCATCCAGGTCCATCTGTGGGGCATGTATGCAGTGTTATTCCTTTCATTTTTTTTTTTAAAACGTTTTCATTTTCTTTAGGTACTTATACAAAGGTGTTGCCACTCAACAGTGCAGCTATAAATACAGTGTCTCTTGATTGATGTCATGCACCCCACACTCCCTCCTTTTCTTAATTTTTAGGATATGTAGTATTTTTGCCATCAAACAAAGCAATTTATGTATACAATGCATCTTGATCTGTCTTTCCTTCAACATCTCCACCCCTCCTTCCCTTGTTTTTCTCAGTTCTGTGGCATGTACAATGCATTCCACTCATTTGCCCACCCCATTCATTCTTCAACTCCTCCTCTTGACACCCCCCCCCCCCACACACACACCAAGTACCCATTTCCTGGTACTCATTTCATTGAGCTTTGATTTAGTCTTTCTAAAGAATTATCCTATTTATGTTTTCCATATATCCTATTATAATTCAGTTTATTTACTTATAACTGCTTGGGTGCCACTCAGTGTGTTACATCTAGATTTATAGGCACATTCTAGTTCACACTAATAAGGGAAACCATGCAAACTGTTTCTCTAGGTGTGGCTTACTTCACTTAAAATAACCCTCTCCAAGAATTTATTTCCATTTCCTTACCAATAGTCATTTTTTCTCCATGCCCTGGGGCTTGGCCTCAGGGCCTGGGTGCTGTCCTTGAGCCTCTTTGTGCTCAAGGCTAGCGCTCTACACTTGAGCCACTGACCCACTTCCTTTTTTTTTCCTCAGTAGTTTATTGGAGATAAGAATCTCATGGACTTTCCTGCCTGGGCTGGCTTTGAACTGCAATCTCAGCTCTCAGCCTCCTGGGTAGCTAGGATTACAAGTGTGAGCCACTGCACCTGGCTTCAATGTCATTCTTCTGATAGATGAGAATTTCATTGTGAATATACACATTTTCTTGACCCATTATCCAGAGGGGCATCTGGGCTGATTCCCTGTCTCGGCTATGGCAAATAATGCTCTAATAAACCTGGTTGTGGTAGCAGCTCTAATGTGTCCTTGCTTGTGTTCAGTTAAACGCCCGGCAGTGGGATTGCTGGGTCACAGCGCAGTTCTGTTTAGTTTTTTGAGGACCCTCCATACTACCTTTCAGAATGGCTGAACAAGTGTACATTTCCTCCAACAGTGCAGTAGTATTCCCTTTTGGCCACATGCATGCCAGAATTGGTTACTGTTAGTTTTCCTGATAATGGTCATTCTAACGGGGTAAGGTAGAATCAAGGTATTATTTAGATTTGCTTTTCCTTTATGGCCAGAGATGTTGAACATTTCTCATATCTATTGGTCATATTGACTTCTGAGAAGTCTGTTTAAATCATTAGTCCATTTTTTAATTGGGTTATTGTTAAAGGCTAAGTAAACACCTAGTTTTTAATCAGATACTTTTTTTTCATTTAGTCTTAAACTTTTTAACTTTCAGTATCTACTTAGTATATTTTTTCATTTGCTTCCTGTGCCTTTGGTATTATATCCAAGAAATCATTGACAAATCCAGAAACATAAGCACTTCATCCTGTTTTCTTCTAAGAACTTTATAGGTTTTGTCTTACTTAAAAATGGTCTTGGCTGGGTGCCAGTGGCTCGCACCTGTAATCACTCAGGAGGCTGAGATCTGAGGAGCAAGTTTCGAAGCCAGCCTGGGCAGGAGAGTCCATTATACTATCTCCAGTGGGCATCGGGCATCATCGCTTCCCATCTAAAATGAAAAGTTCAGCATTTCACCACCAAGCAACATGTTCAGGGAGTTTGTCTTCACGTTTCCTCCTCGTCAGCTGAGCTCACCACAATAAGGTGCAGAATTGTATAAAATGCATTCTTATATTCTCAGATGATTTTCACCTTCGTCCTGTTCATGTATCCTATAACACTAGTCATATTCTGTGTGTTGAAGCAGACTTGCTAATCCCTTGGTTGCCTTGAGGGCCTTTGTGTAATGTGCACACATCTTTAGTGCCTTGGCATGGCTTTAAGATGACAATTGTGCTAGCTGCATAGAACTGAGTTAGGACATGATCTTCTTGTTCCTTTGATAGAGTGGTAGAACGCCACTAGGTCAAGTTTTTCTCTGCTGGGAGGTTTTCTAGGACAAACTCTACCTCTTACTAGTTCTAGGTTTAGACTAATCTTTGGATTAAGCCTTGGTGGGTTGTTTCTACCAATTATCCTCTTCATCTAAGCTTTAAAATTTATTGACATACAACAAATGCAATCAGTAGAAATGTAATTTTCATTTCTGATTTTAGCCCTTTTATACCTCTAAAAGATTTTTTTTTTCCTGTAGGTCATGGGGCCTGAACTCTGGGCCTGGGCACTGTCCCTCAGCTCTTCAGCTCAAGGACAGCACTCTACCACTTGAGCCACAGCACCACTTCCAGCTTTTTCTGCTTACGTGGTACTGAGGAATCAAACCCAGGGCCTCATGCATGCAAGGCAAGCAAGCACTCTACCACTGAGCCACCTTCCCAGCCCCAAGATTTATCAATTTTACTGAACTTCTCAAATCATGATTTTGGTTTTGATTTGCTGTCCATTTCATTCTGCTTAAATTTTTATTACCTTCCTTTAATACAATTTTTTTCTCTACTTCCTGAGTTTGTAACATTGATTTGAACTGTTTCCCCATCTCTATTTATACATTTCTTTTTGCAATGCTTTGGCTACAAGCCTTAAGCTTTGCTGTTTTTGACTTGACTGATTTCTAAGTATTTTGTAGTTTCCCTGATTTCTTCCTTGATTTATTGGGTATGTTTGTTAGGGCTAGAGGAATAGCTTGAGTGGTAGCATGCCAGTCTAAGCAAGCAGCAAGGTCTTAAGATCAAAGCCCAATCAGAGAACATTTTTCAATTCCCCAAATTTTCTCTATCTTCTAGTTTCTATATCTCTACCTTCCTCTTACTGTAACCAAAATAGATTGTCTTTTTAAATACCTCATGACCCCTTGGGAAGAGCTTATTACTACTGGCTACAGTCATACATGTTTTGTGAGTTCTGGTTACTTCTCTGGGCTAGTTGCTCTTGATGTATGTACCTTGGCTGCCTGTTCTATCCATTGTGGAGTGGGGCCCAAAATCTTTTTGTCGGTCCTGGGCCTAGGTGCTGTCCCTCAGCTCTTCAGCTCAAGGCTAGTGCTCAACCACTTGAGCCACAGTGCCACCTCCAGATTTTTCTGTTTATGTGGTACTGAGGAATCAAACCCACGGCCTCATGCATGCAAGGCAAGTACTCTACCACTGATCCACCTTCCCAGCCCAAAATATCATTTTTGTAACCATTTCTCCCTTCAATTGATCTTCAGTTGATCTGCATAACTTTGAGTTCCTGTATTGAACTTATTGTCCTGCATAGTCCTTTGCTTCTTACGACCTTTATTTAAAATCTGCTTTCTCTGGTACTGGCATAGACAACACTGCTCTGTGCTGGTGTAGTAGTCATGTTTCTCATGCTTTCACTTAAAATCTTTGCATCTAAACCATCTGCTAGACAACATACACGGTAACTATGTTTTTATCCATCCTATCAGCTAGTCTCAACTGGAGAATTCAATCCATTTATATTTAAAGTGATTACTGATAAGAACTCCTACCAGTGTACTTTCTCTACTGGTTTTTCTATCCATTGTTTCCTGAATGACCATCTTCTTGTGCTTAATTTCTGTAGTGAATGCTTAAGTTCATTTTGTTTCCTTCTATGTATATTCTAGAGATTACTCTGCAGTTACCAAAGTAGTATCTGACATTCTAAAGCTGTAACGTTTTAATGTGAATCTACACTTTAACATCCCACTGGGTATTGAAACTCTAATACATGGTATACACAAGAACTAGTCTTGTAAATACATATCTCTAAAATTATATAGAAAACAGCCACATTACAAACCAGTTGTGGTAACACTGAAAACGGTCCCATGTCCATATCCACCAGGGATCTGATTTCCAAATGCTTCATCCTTTGGTGGCCTTCACCCTGTTTGGATGGCCTTGTACACTGCCTGTAGGCAGCTCTACTAAAAAACTCCCTAGCTTTGATCAGAAAGTCTTAGGACAGCCAGTGAGACACAGACGTCTTTCAGGACAGCTTTTATTTTCCTTTTAGCAATTTTAATATATTGACCTGATGCATCATGGCTCCCTGGTTGGCAGATTTCTAGATCATGTTGTCAAGGACATTTACATGTAACAATTTTTCATTTCTTGATGCTTTTAACATTGTCTTTTAGAAGTTTGCTGTGGGTCTGAGTTCACTTTACTTGGAATTTCTTAAGCTTTTTAAACACTTTATTCATGTCCTCCACTTAAGTTGGTGTTTCTAGCCACTGAATCGGCAAATATTCAGTTCTTTCTCAAGATTCATTCAGGATATACTTGCTGGCCATCTGGATGAATTTCCATGTGTCTTCTTCAATCTGTCTATTCCTCAGACTCAGGACTTTCCATTGTCCCATCTCCAAATTTAACAATTCTGCCTGACTCTTCCTGTGAATCTTCTAATTATGCTTGCTTTGCAGCCCCAGAACTTTATTTCTTTTTAGGCTTTGTCTCTTTAACTGATGTTTCCATTTTGTTCCCAATCCAGTTTTTATACTTTCTCTTCTTCCTTACTTAGGTCCCCATGTATCTTTTGAGTACGTTTTCAAGTACTGTCCAAGATGTCTGCTATGACATCTTTTGCAGAGACAGTGTCTGATTTATTTTCCTTCTATACCTGCATGCTTTCTCCGTATACACTATAACTTTCTGTTGAACACTGGACATGCAAATATGATAATGTAGTGGCCAGAAGGTGATTTCCATCTCCCAGGGCTTGTTGAACTTATTACTTACTGCGTTCTGGGTTTGATTTTTGGAAACTGAAGACCATCCGTGCTGGAGTTCACCTTGAGATGCCTACTGAAGGTCTTCTCAGGTCTTTACTCTGAGGCACAACCACTCTCTAAATTCCCCTAAACAAAGTTGCTTTTTTAGTGTGCCAGTCTCTTCAGTCTTAGTGGAAAGAGAAAAATTAAGAGGCGTGGGCAGAGGTAGAAGGGGGTACAGTTCCCATGACCATACGCAGCACAGGGCGGAAAGGGCACCTCCGGGAAGCAGCAAACTTTTCTGCACCTCTGTGAAGAGAAGAGCAGTTAGCAATCCAAGGGCACACCTCCACACTCAGGAACAGAGCTCTCTGTCCACCATGGCTCCCACCAGCCACCAAGCAGGTGCTGTACTCCCACACATCCTTTGGAGGACCCAGGAGTTATAGACTCAGTTCCAGACCTTACACTTGGCAGATTCTTACAGGACAATTGTCAGGCAAGGGAACAGGTGCCCAGAATGGCTTCTTCCTCTCAGTCATCTTTCCAGAGTACTTTAACAATCCTGGTTTCTTAGTCAAATCTGTAAAATATACCTCATCTTTTACAATTGAGGAAAGAGTCAAGAAATAAACTTCCTCTGCACCACAGGCATCTAGAAAAATGGTGCTCGCTGCCTTACCTCACCTTGAATGTGCCACTGCTCACCTCCTACGCCACCCCAAGTAGCAGGAGGTATCCCCCGTCACTCCAGATGGCAGAAGGGACACATGGCCACAGGACATAGCTGGTACAACTGCCCATTTTTCCACTCACATGTGAAATGAAGCTAACAAGCTGTGCAATTTCTAGACAATAATCCTGAATTAGAGAAACACAGAGCTTGTTTAAAATGCCCATGCGCGTTTTATTAATAAAAACTAACAGTGCCAAGTTAAACAAGTCAAACAATTAAAGTCTCTTTATATTCCATAAAATATTACAGAAAAGTTTATTTGTGTTTCAATAAAAAGACTATCGTTTAGAACAGGCAGCTGACAGCAACTGTGCAGTTAACGGTTTTTTTGTGAATAAATTTTAAGAGACTACTGCCTGTCCTTAAATTCCTTTTTCTTTTTATAAAAAAAGAACTATTAAAAATGATTGACAAATTTTGAGTTAAAAAACTGTTAAAACATTCTCTATGTTTAATTTCAACTTTATAATAGATTACAGGAAGATGCTCGTGAAACAAATACAACATTTGTTTCAGTACATGTCTTTAAATGATAGACTTATAAGTATGTAAACAACTATATAATAAAAAGTTTCCAAACATTGCCTGTAATAAATCAGGCAAATTTTACCATAAGCAATAAACCTTCCAGACAGTTTCCATAACTGCGCCAGCATGGCAGTAAACCTTTACCAAACAAAGCGAAAACAAACAAAAAAAGTACTTTGCAATTTGTTGTTGAAATAGAGGAAAAAAGCCTTCAAACCTGATGGGACCACAACAGTCAATATAATTTAAGGAAAAATAGTCATAATAAAATTTATGGCGCTTACTGTTTAAAATGTAGAGCTTTGCTATCTGCTTGGTTCTTTGGACACTGCATGATTTAAAGAATGAAAAACTAACCCTGGAGCCTGATGCCGCCCACAAGGGGGCCACCCAGCACCCAGCGAGGCGTTAACGCGCGGCAGGGACCCCAGGAGGCAAGGGGCACACCACCCGTCCCTGGTGGGTGCAGGACGATTCCGCAGCAAACCCAGTAAGAATTGATGAGGGGCAAAAATGACTCTGAATTTAAAAACAAAGTGAAAACACAGAATCCTAGAGTAAGCAGAGGCCCTGCACCGGCACACTGGCATGGAAGGCGCACAGCGGCACACCCCACACATGCCCCACACCCACCAACGACTCCTGCTTATTGGAAGTGTGCATCTCAACTCCACGGCTTACAATGTCTTCTTGGGAGTAAGCCAAAAACAAACAGAAAACCCACAATAATAAAAAACAAGTTTGTCTTCTCTAAGCACATTTTCCTGAAGCTGAATTTGGAGGGGAAAGTATCTGCAAGTCGGGAACTCAGTCTTCTTCATCATTCTCGTTGAAGTCATCGTCATCATCATCATCCTCCCCAACATAGGACACAGGGGTTTCCACCCTGGAGCCGCTGTACTGGGACCCATTGGAGCTTGTGGCTAGCATTCCATCGGCACCATTGCTCAAGTCACTGTGGGGACAGGAGGCCAGGTGAGGTCAGCGGTGTGTCCTACTCTGACAGCACAAGGATGGGCTGCACAAACTCCCCAATGGAACTGCATGACTGCGACCCGCCCCACCCGTCAGGGTGCTCACTGGTGTGCCGCTGGTGCCCCTGTGCTTACTCTCAGTGTGAACAGCTAACTGCACAGAGCCGGATCGGGCCTTTTCCCCACAACTGAGTACAGTGCACTGTGTAGAAGGTGAGGATTGGCTCTGTATGGTGGCCAGGTCCAGAAATGCAGCACAGGGAGTGCTACCTGACATACATGAGACACTGAGTTCCAGCCCCAGCACACCACCCCGCCCCCCCCCCCCCACACACACACACAATTGAGTAACATGGATCAGAACCCAAGAGAGGGCAGCACCACTACTCTCCACAGGCTAGAGCTGAGATGCCACTCAACAAACAATCAACCTCACGCACACATTCCAATGCCATTTACTAGTGTTTATCAACACATGTATACTTCTGGCCAAGTAACTCCACATATGGGATGTTCAGCCATAAACATGTGTTATTCCTTTTAGCAAAGTAACCAAATCTGGATTTTTAGCCTAGCAAAACAAGTCAGAAGTTGTTACAAACTCTGGAGCCACCTAAATATGCTTTCATGCAGTCTTCTATCACATTGCTACTGAAGCCAGCTTTCCCTACACCCAACTGCTTTTCCATGGGAAGCCCAATTGATGTGGATAGGGCCACGCAGGGCGGGGCACAGTGTGGAAAGGGCCACCCAAGCCAGGAGCTAAGGACTCACACCATAATCCTAGCCACTCAGGAGTCTGAACTCTAAGGATCACAGTTCAAAGTCAACCTGGGCAGGAAAATCCATGAGACTCTTTATCCCAATTAATCACTAGAAAAGTGGTTAATTGGCAGAAGTGACATTGTGGCTCAAAGTGGCAGAATGCTAGCTTTGGGCAAAAGAGCTCATGGACAGTGCCCAGGCCATGAATTCAGCTCAGTAGTAGAGCCCTTGCCAAGAATGCCTAAGACCTTTCTGGTGTGGGTAATTTCCAAGATAGGATTTCATTTAGGTACAACAGAAACCAGAACAGAAACCTTCTACTGTGCCCTCCTGTCCTTGGAGACAACAGGCACTCACCCGTTATGCTTCTTCTGTAGCTGGGTAAGACACACATCACCACGTGCAGCCACCCGTAAAGATGAATTCTCTCAGGTCTGGCTTCCAGGACAGAGATCCCCTTATTCCCACCACACAAGTAGCTAACGTTAAAGTTTGAGCCATTGTGCCAGGCCATATAATTAATCTTATTTTTATGCTGGTACCAAGCTTATACTCTCTCTCAGCTTTCTTGCTCTTGACTACTAGTAGCATGCCTCTAATCTTGCATTTTGCTTGTTAATTGGAAATAAGAGTCTCAAGACTTGTCCAGTCTGGCCTTGAACGAGATCCTCCAGGTTCAGCTTCCTCAGTACATACATAATAGATACAAGCCACTGGTACCTGACCACAATTAAATTTTTAAAAAATACTCAAACTTAAACCAGATCCTAGTGGCTCATGCCAATGATCCTAGCTACTCAGGAGGCTGAGATCTGAAGATTGAAGTTCAAAGCCAGCCCAGGCAAGAAAGTCCATGAGACTCTTATCTCATGAGGCTCTTTTCCAATTAACCACCAAAAACTAGAAGTGGTGCTATGGCTCAAAGTGGTAAAGACATAGTATTGAGTAAAAAACAGCTCTGGGATAGCACCAGGTCCTCAGTTCAAGCCTCATAGCTGATAAAGCAAACAAACAACAACAAAAAAAACCTCCTCAAACTTAAATTTTTCTTAAATATTCTGCAGACTGACATCACCACACACACACACACACACACACACACACACACACACACACACACACACACACACACACACACACACACACACACACACACACACACACACACACACACACACACACACACACCTAGAAATCAGGACAAATGAGAAAAACTGCACTTTAGGAGAGCTAATCACACTGTGACAAACAGATGCTCACAATGTCCCCTCACTAATCCTCACACAAAGTCCTGTTCAGGATAGGTGAGGTGGCCAGGCTCACAGGGCCTGCACAGAGCCCAAACAGCTGCTCCTGGCCTGGCCCTCATGCACAGGGCCTGCAAAGCACACCTGCCCTGGTCAGCCCAGCTCTATCTCATCAATCCCTGTTGGACCTGCATGAATGCTACGAATGCACCTCAATACACAGCTAAATTTAACATCTTACATATGTTTAAGTTTAGAACTCCTGCAATAAAATATACAAAATAAACTATAAAAAATAAACTCCTGCAATAAAAAAGGCAGTAAATCCACTGCTACATTGTGCTAATATTTACCATAAAAGCCATCTTCACAGCTGGGCATCCGTGGCTCACGCCTGTAATCCTAGCTACTCAGGAGGCTGAGATCTGAAGGTCACGGTTCAAAGCCAGCCTGGGCATAAAAGTCTGTGACTCTTATCTCCAATAAAGCACTAGAAAACCAGAAGTGGCACTGCGGCTCAAGCAGTAGAGCGCTCTGAAGAGCTGAGGGATAGCCCCCAAGTCCCATGGCCAAAAAAAAAGCCATCTCACAGTTACCATGGGAGCATTCATGTAAATATCAGGGGCATCATTCTGCTCTCTGGAACTGCTAAGCCAAAGGTTAATACAAATACATATGCATTTAAGTACGGTCTTCAGTAACCAAAAATAAATTATAGTGAAAAAGCAGAAGGCAAAATTATGCATATGCTATGATGCTAGGTGGGTTCTGAGAGAAGAAAAACAGCTCTGAGAAGACCGCTTGTCACTTGGGCTGTCAGGGACAGTGAACTGTGGCCATTTTTCTCCTCCCATTTTATTGCGTGTCTTTCCACAGGGGCGGCATGGAGTGGCTCCTGAGCTGCACCTTTGTGGCAGGGGCAGACACCATGAAGAGTCCAGCTCTGGGTACGGCAAACAGCAAGCAAGAGGCTGCCACACCAAAGGCCAGAGGATGCCCACCCACAACCCTGTTACCTGGCAGAAAGCCGTGTCCCATTGGAGGCAGGGCCTGATGTCGTGATGAACACCCCACCAATGGATCCCTGAGCCATTTCTGCAGAGAAAGAAAAAGGGAGCAAATAACAACAAAGCCAAGGGAGACTCCAAAAGGCGTAAGCAAAGAAGTACACACACTGGGCCTGGCCAGCTCAAAGAGACCTGGTGTTTTCTATCCAACGCATGGAGCAGGCAGGGCCCCAGGTGCATGTCCAAGCCAGCAGGACCTTGCGGCACATGTGCACACTCCTTAGGGAAGGCTGTTGGCATCACCTCAACAAGGGGTACCAGAGAGTAGGAAATGCTGAACACCTTGGCATCTGGTTCTGTGACATCTGAGACTCCAGCAGGTCTCCACGGCATTACAAGCTCAGGATGAGTTGGAGCCCTTGAGTTGCAAAGCAGAATTATGGACTCTCCTCAGAGAATAAATAATTCCACACCACAAATTTGGAACAATAGGAAAACAAGCACTTTCATGAGCTTTACCATGAAGCCACATCCCTCATGTCTTCGTCCAGGACCCAACGCCTCAGAAAAAAAGTCACCAGGGTACGGGCCACACGGCCAGAGCCAGAGTCCAGTCAGTACATCCCCCTGTCCTCACAGAGCAGCACAGTGGGCTGGGAGGACTACAGACAGCCAGCACCATGCCCCCTGTCCTCACAGAGCAGCACAGTGGGTTGGGAGGACTGCAGGGACAGCCAGCACCATGTCCCCTGTCCTCACAGAGTGGTACAGTGGGCTGGGAGGACTGCAGGGACAGTCAGCACACCTCTGTCCTCACAGAGCAATGTAGTGGGCTGGGAGGACTGCAGACAGCCAGCACCATGCCCCCTGTCCTCACAGTGCAGCGCAGTGGGCTGGGAGGACTGCAGGGACAGCCAGCACCATGTCCTCTGTCCTCACAGAGCGGCACAGTGGGCTGGGAGGACTGCAGTTACAGTCAGCACACCTCTGTCCTCACAGAGCAGCACAGTGGGCTGGGAGGACTACAGACAGCCAGCACCATGTCCTCTGTCCTCACAGAGCAGCACAGTGGGCTGGGAGGACTGCAGGGACAGTCAGCACCATGTCCCCTGTCCTCACAGAGCGGCACAGTGGGCTGGGAGGACTGCAAGGGACAGCCAGCACCATGTCCTCTGTCCTCACAGAGCGGCACAGTGGGCTGGGAGGACTGCAGGGACAGCCAGCACTATGTCCCCTGTCCTCAAAGAGCAGCGCAGTGGGCTGGGAGGACTGCAGACAGCCAGCACCATGTCCTCTGTCCTCACAGAGCGGCGCAGTGGGCTGGGAGGACTGCAGGGACAGCCAGCACCATGTCCCCTGTCCTCACAGAGCAGCGCAGTGGGCTGGGAGGACTGCAGGGACAGCCAGCACCATGTCCCCTGTCCTCACAGAACAGCGCAGTGGGCTGGGAGGACTGCAGGGACAGCCAGCACTATGTCCCCTGTCCTCAAAGAGCAGCGCAGTGGGCTGGGAGGACTGCAGACAGCCAGCACCATGTCCTCTGTCCTCACAGAGCGGCGCAGTGGGCTGGGAGGGACTGCAGGGACAGCCAGCACCATGTCCCCTGTCCTCACAGAGCAGCGCAGTGGGCTGGGAGGACTGCAGACAGCCAGCACCATGTCCTCTGTCCTCACAGAGCAGCGCAGTGGGCTGGGAGGGACTGCAGGGACAGCCAGCACCATGTACCCTGTCCTCACAGAGAAGCGCAGTGGGCTGGGAGGACTGCAGGGACAGCCAGCACCATGTCCCCTGTCCTCACAGAGCAGCGCAGTGGGCTGGGAGGACTACAGACAGCCAGCACCATGTCCCCTGTCCTCACAGAGCAGCGCAGTGGGCTGGGAGGGACTGCAGGGACAGCCAGCACCATGTCCCCTGTCCTCACAGAGCAGCGCAGTGGGCTGGGAGGACTACAGACAGCCAGCACCATGTCCTCTGTCCTCACAGAGCAGCGCAGTGGGCTGGGAGGACTGCAGGGACAGCCAGCACCATGTCCTCTGTCCTCACAGAGCAGCGCAGTGGGCTGGGAGGGACTGCAGGGACAGCCAGCACCATGTCCCCTGTCCTCACAGAGCAGCGCAGTGGGCTGGGAGGACTACAGACAGCCAGCACCATGTCCTCTGTCCTCACAGAGCAGCGCAGTGGGCTGGGAGGACTGCAGGGACAGCCAGCACCATGTCTCCTGTCCTCACAGAGCGGCACAGTGGGCTGGGAGGGACTGCAGGGACAGCCAGCACCATGTCCCCTGTCCTCACAGAGCGGCACAGTGGGCTGGGAGGGACTGCAGGGACAGCCAGCACCATGTCCCCTGTCCTCACAGAGCGGCACAGTGGGCTGGGAGGGACTGCAGGGACAGCCAGCACCATGTCCCCTGTCCTCACAGAGCGGCACAGTGGGCTGGGAGGGACTGCAGGGACAGACATTTTCTGCACCAGCTGGCTTCAAACCACAAACTTCCACTCCACAAGGGCCACTTGAGGGCTCCAACAGCAGACTGGGTAACAGCGGGTCCATGTCCATCCCAGCCTACAGACAGAGGCCCAGTGCTGGGGCAGGAGCTCAGCTACACTGTGGTCACAGAGCAGGACTGACCTGTCACATATGGTTCCAGAGCTTTTGGTACCAAGCTTCTTGCCATTTTGAGGTCTTCGGCAGAGCAGCTCCCTGACTCCAGCCCACATGCCATGCCCATTCGCTTGAGCACTTCAATGTCGTCGTGGATTTCAAACGTGTTATCAAAGTTGAACAGGTACTCAAATCTGTGGGGAGGGAGGGGCACTGTCAGGGGACGGGGCCTTCCGAGTTGGGGAAGACACGTGGGTTAGGCTATTATCCCCACACCCAGCACTGCATAGCACAAAGCATGAACTCAGGACCAAAGCAGCATGGGTATTGCTACAGCATGGGTAATCGCCGTATTGCTACAGGGCCTGGTGGTGGCTGTATTGCTGCTTTGCAGTATTCAAGAGGAAGTCCTCACTATGCACCCAAAAAAAGAGTTGCCAAGAGGGGCACAGTGACTCATCTGTGACCACAGGCAGAAATCAGGAGAACCACAGTTCAAGACCAGCCCAGGCAAAAAGTTAGTGACATCCTTAGCCAGCCACTGATGGCTCATATCCATAATCCTAGCTACTTCTGGAGGCTGAAATCTGGAGGTTCAGGTTCAAAGCCAACAGAGGTAGAAAAGCAGCCTGTCAGAGTCTACTTCCAAAATAACCAGCAAAAAAAAAACAGGGCTAAAGTGGGACACCAGTGGCTCACGCCTGTAATCCTAGCTATCTCAGGAGACTGAGATCTGAGGATTATGGTTCAATGCTAGCCCAGGCAGGAAAGTCCATGAGACTCTTATCTCCAATAAACCACTCAGAAAACTAGTAGTGGAGCAGTGGCTCAAGCACTAGAGTGCTAGCCTTGACCTGTAGAGCTGAGGGACAGTGTTCAGACCCAGAGTTCAAGCCCCATGACCGACAAAAAAACAAAACAACAACAAAAATAGGGCTAGAGGTATGGTATGTCTCAAGTGGAACACCAGCAGAGCAAGCAATGTAAACAAGTACAAAGCCCTGAGTTCAATTCTCAATAACACACACACACACACACACACACACACACACACACACACCTAGCTAGAAACTACTTCTCCCTGCTCTCCTCCCCCCTCCCACCCTGCCAACAAACAAGCCAGGAGTAATGACATATACCTGTCACTCCAACTATGTGGGAAGCCCTAGTAGGAAGTTCCCAACATGAGGTCAGCCCTGCAAAAAACTCTTGAGAAATCACTTAAGAAAGAAGGGATAGGGGCATGGTTCAAGTGGTAGAGGGCCTAGTGCACACTCTAGTACCACACACACACACACACACACACACACACACAGAGAGATTTGTGCCACATGTGAGCCCCACACCAACATACTTGTCATTGGAAATGCTGCAGTCAATGACTGTCTTCCTGCTGGTGTTGACAATGATGAAGGGCAGGTGGATGACCGAGTTAGGTGGGGGTGGTCGGTGGGCCTGCTGCTCTGCCTGGCGGTTTCTCTGCACCAAGTTCTTGAAGGCAATTTGCTGGAAAAGAGGAAGAGACACCCTGGTAGCAGTCATTGCCAACTTAACCCTTCTGCTTCTTCCCGGTGGACAGCAGGGACCCAGACTGTGAGGGAACAACCCTCACTGGGTCTTGGGGTGTGCTGCCAAGGGAAGGGTACACGTGGGGAGCTGGGGCCTCAGATGATCAACATGGGAGACACAACACAGACAATTCAGCCACAATGAAAGCGAGTCCCTGCGGCCACCTGGTTACACCACAGGGAGGGGACACCCTGTCCTAGACTAAGGGTGTTAGGGTGAAGGACCTCTCCTTCCAGCAGGACCAAATCCAGAGGCAGTGTTTATTCCTGCCATGGCTGTGTACCCACAACTTTCTGCGGTGCAAAGACAGCTGATCCACCCTCACGGCCTCCCCACAGAAGCAAGTGCACCCACTGATCTCCAACAAGCAGGCACTTATGCTACAGCACAGGCATGCAATACACACATTGTACAGGCAACCACAGACTGGAACAGAGGCTATCCCTGCTTCTCTCTTGGGTCCAGTTCCCAAGATCTACTTGGTGCCCTGGCTGATGCCAAAGGAAAAGGTGAGCTCCCCAGCTGGTGGATTCCAAACCCTGCCCTTCAGTGGGTGGGATCAAGTTTCAGGCAGCCTTGTGAGGGGCTGGGGACTGTGACAGGACTCCCAGGTGTCACTAGATGCTACAGGGCTCCATTGGTGGCCCCTTACCCCACCACCGACCACACCCAGGGGAGGAGCCCAGCAAGCATTTGCAAAACTCGTTGAGTCTCAGGAGGAGGGGCCATCTACCTACCTGCAGGATAAGCTCCTGAAGCTGGGACTGCTTCTGCTTGATTCTCTCCAGCCTCCGCTGCCGCTCCACCTGTGGAGATAGACCCATGAGCAGGTGGCTGCTGGGCTGGACGAACCCAGTCTGCATGGCACCACAGCTATCTGCTCTCCGCACCACACCTCCACAACTCTCAGCAAGGCAACTGGGGCAAGTGTGGACATGGCAGAAGGTACAGATGAAGACCAACATCCCTGAAACTTCACACACTACTCCTGACCCCACCATTTCCTTTCGTGAATACAGCTGTAATGAAAGACAAAAACAAAATAAAGCCCTGAAAACAAGGGCCAAGAACTAAGCTCTGTTGGGGTTTAGACATGTAGTCGGAGGCAAAACTTCCTAGTGACAAAGCTTGAGCAGCTCATGAGGCCCACCGTGAGGATAAGCACTCAGAGCCTGCCAGTAACCCAGGACATCTGTCTGAGACAGGGTGTTCTGGGGTAAATCTAAAGAACACTATGGAAAAGAAAGCTGTGAACACCTCTAAGTTCTGGCACTCCTGAGCAGAGTTGGTGGGCAGGCCGATCCACTTGATCTCCTTTTTCTCCTTGGAGATGATGTTCATGGCCATCAGCACATTTAAGGCATCATAGACACGCCGCCGGATGTTCTTCTGGTCATAAGCCTGGGAAACACAGAGCAGCACCCTTCCCAGTATGCACAGGGCTGACAGACCAGCGCACTTCAGGTGTTAGGCCCTGAGCACAGCCTTGGGTGGTATGTCACGTTGGCTCAGGGAGCATTCCTCCTGACCTGTCCTCTGCAGATGACTAGGCCCACCTCAGACTGGTACAGAAATGTCCCCATCTGTCTGCAACTTGCTACATAAAACAAGTGCCGCTCTAGTGAGGAGTCCTGAGCCCCCGAGTGTGCCCCAGTGAGGGGTCCTGAGGCCCTGGCCCCGAGTGCGCCCTTGTAAGGGGTCCTGAGGCCCTGGCCTGGAGCATGCCCCGTGAGGGGTCCTGAGGCCCAGAGTGTGCCCAGTGAGGGGTCCTGAGGCCCTGGCCCCAAGTGTGCTCTAGTGAGGGGTGGTCCTAAGGCCCTGGCCTCGAGCGAGCTCTAGTGAGAGGTCCTGAGATCCCAAGTGTGCTCTATTGAGAGGTCCTGAGGCCCTGGTCCTGAGAGCGCCCCAGTGAGGGGTCCTGAGGCCCTGGCCCCAAGGGTGCTCTAGTGAGGGGTCCTGAGGCCCTGGCCCCAGCCTTACCCAGCACTTACTGACTCATTTGGTAGGATGTGGTTATCAGCAGCACTGAACTCTGCCACCAGCTCATCAGCCACCTCGTTGTAGGAGGTGGTCCCCTTTCTCTGCACCTTCTCACACACCTTCATAGAGAAATGCCGCAGGCCCTTGCCATTCTTTTCACCTTTCCTGTTACGCTTCCTAAAAACACACAGAAAAGGAGACACTATCAGCATTCTTGGAAACAGCCTAGAATTCAGATACGAGAAAGACTACCAACTACACGAGGCCCTATGTGCAGACGCCACACACCCCCAGGCACTGAGGACATGGGCAGGTGTCCACGTGTCTAAGGTCAGAAAGAAAACGCTTACGAGACCAGATCACACACCTGAGCCTTCAGATGTCGGGAAAGGTGGGCAGACATCCAAAGGGCAGGAACCAGTGTGTGTCTGATCCATAAAACACGCTAGCACCACTGTTCTAAAGATGTTGACTGGTATCAGATATGCATGTTAGTGGAAATCTAGAGATTTTCAGGGCCAACTTCACAGGCTACCACAACTGTGGACACATGTCAGCACAGGCTGTAGACTGGGAGGAGATACCAAACGTGACTATAGTTAAGTCACCATCCGGGGAACAAGGTCACCAAGCTCCTTCTGGCTAAGTTCTGGGTGATGATGACTTTTGCCGTAGCAAACCACAACAGATGTGGTTGTAGAGTAGTGTGAACGTGTGATCTCTGTGGGTCTGGGATCACCCTTGCACATGCAAGCAAGCACTCTACTACTTGAGCTACATCACTAGCATCTTTTTTGTTTTATTTTGAATTTTTCAGAGGAAAAAAAATCTCAATAACTTTGGACTGGTCTTGAATTCATGATCCTCCTGCCTCTACCTTCTGAGTAGCTGGGACTGCAGGTATGCATCATCACACCTAGGAGCGCATGTGGTTGTAAGGGAAGACACATAACTGGTCTTCAAGGAAAACCATGCACATGGGGACACACTGCACGGTAGTGCAGACCTGGCAGGACATTTACCCCAGCTCAACAGTGAAAGTTTCAGAGTAGCAGCAACAAGATGGAGATCAGCATCTTCCTCTTCTTGAGCTAGAGCTCTTACCCTGGAAAGAACAGCTGCCAGACTAGGGGGCTCACACCTCAGTATCCCACAGACAGTGATGGGTTTGGAGCTTAATCTCAGCATGCATGGACACCCCACCACAGACTATATGACACATGGTCCCTTGGGGAAGAGGACATTCTAGACATTGCCACCATTGGGCAGGGGGTGCTCACCCAGCAGACCAAGGTGAGGAGTCAGACGGCTGGTTCTGGGACACAAAGTGAGTGCTGGGGGTGTGTGGGCTTCCTACCACAATAGTGTTTGATGCTGCTGGTCTCTGAGGCGTACCAATCACCTAGTCAGAAAAGAATTCAGAACAATCAGATATCTGCATGTCATGATGCTGCCATCAGTGTCATCCACTCACATCTGTGGCTGCTACTGTGCCTCACCAGCACAGTGAGAAAGGAAGGACAGAGACAAAGCAGATGCCCACACAACTGCTTGGGCACGGTGCTGCTTCACCTCTAGCTTGGGTATCTTCTTCACTTGGCAAAAGCATCAAGAAGCCGCAGCCAGCCCAGAACAGACATGGCCGGCTCTTGTGCGGAGAACACAGTGGTGTCCACATTGCAGAGGCACCTCCATGGCCGCCAGCGTTACCATCCCATGTCTGGACTGACTTCATTTAATGAGACAGACAAGGAAAAACTGTATCCTTCCATGGCACTAAAGAGAGACCAAAAAACAAACGAAAAATAGCTTTCAAAACAAATGCACAACCTGCACCGATAGCTAGCTAGTGCTGCCTGGGCTGTTGGCTTGTTTTAAAAACAAATGCCCAGGTATTTTGCCCAAGGATCCTTCTCTGGGGAGGACCTGACAGCCAGATAGCAAAGCACAGTGGTGTGATTAGCCTGGGAGCCAGAGCTGGTGTTCTCAGGGAGAACTCTCATGAGCCGATGTAAGCAGCTACCCTGCCAGGCAGGGTGTGCAGCACTGTTCTCATTAGAGAAGGGAACACACAGTTTGCCTTTTTGACAACAGGTGTCATTTTAGTTCCCTCAGCTAAGTGAAATGATGGTCTCTGAACACAGATACTGCCTCAAATAGCTAATGAAAGCCTCAACCATTCAGTCCTTGTCCCATAGCTCTAAGTCAGAAACAATTAGGTAAATGTTAAGCCATTCAACTTGAAACCAAATGCCACTAGGAACACCAAGTTTCCAGTGAAGGGATGGAGTGGGATGGCTGAGTGCTAAGGAACCATGGGGCTGCTGTCCCAAAGACACCTGTATGGCCCTGATATTGGTAGTGCATCCATCCTCACGGTTACAGCCTCATCTGCACCACACTCATCAGCAAGACATGCACCAGACCAGAGAAGCTTGTGAAAAATAAAACAGAAGAGAGAACAAGTCTCCTTTACAAAGCAATGTTTCATAAGGCTTCTCCTTGTTCAGAAGACGTGGGTGCATTCAAGGAGCGCTGACCACACGAGGGTGCACTATTCACAAGGCCCACTACTTGGAAAGGCAGAAGCTGCACAGGCTATGGCTCAGCTGGGCAAGCCCACTCACCTAAGACGGGAACGCCATCTCCCCCTTGCCCTCAACAGAGTTAAGAGACAGGAGCTTGCCACCACCCTTGAACACCCCATATGGACAGAGGACACCCAGAGGCAAATGGCAACAAGACTAACTGGCCTCACAAGCCCCACAAACAACTAGGACTGCAAAGCCTAGTCTGGGATCCTTGCAGTGCCTCTCCAATACAACCCACCCAGTGAGTGGCAAGAACAAAGCACAGAACAGGTGCTAAGGCGAACCACCTTTTCCTGATGATTAGGATCAGTCTAGAATCAGTTGCATCTGACAGGCTTTGTGGGCCTGCTCAAAGGTGCACTTCCCAGCTTTGGCTACTCCATGAGGCAGTCTTGTGGACTGCCAAGAGAGTTCAGGAGGCCCCACTCCTCACCCTGTGAGCTATGCTTCAGCATATGGGCACAAAGGCGTAAGACCCCTATCCGTATCCCAGGAACTGTCCAAACACCCACTGTTCTGGTCTTGTTGAAAAGCAAGGAGGAGATACAGGGTCATGGGGTAGAGTCTCTGTCCCACTATCACTGCTGGGGACTGGGACTGGTATGAAGTCACTGAGCAATGTGGCTTCAGATCAGGTCTTCTCCACCCCAAGATTTCCATAGCCCACACACTGAGTGACTGCTGAAGGACACAGATGAAGAGCACATGAGAGGAAGACACCACACACTAACTGGCCGTTGAAGGACACAGATGAAGATGAAGAGCACATGGGAGGAAGGCAGACATAAGGCCCAGTAGTGTTCACAGAGGGCGGAGAAGGACCCCACCCAGGGCCTCTTTCCCAAGTTGGACCCTAAGCCCATCCTTTGCACCCTAATTTCAAACACTCTAAAAAGTGAAATGAGAGTAACCTCTGGCTATGATGTGTGACTCAACTTACATGAAAAATATCCAAGAATATATCCCTATGTAAAGCTACACTGTTTTAGAGGTCTAAGTAGATGGTAAAACTAGGAAGTTACCACAAAACTTTCCTGAGGCACCCCACAATCTCACCCACAAGGGCTCACACGGGAGTGCCACCAGGGCAGAGACCTTGTGCTCTGTGTACTCTGCTGCACAAGCAGGCAACACAACAGCCATCCAGCCGCTGGCAGGGGACTGCTGGAGACCCAGCAGACACGAGCAAGTCAGGTTTCACATACAAAGGGCTCATTCTCTATCTCAGAACCAGAAGTCCTTTTTTCTAAAACCTTTGATTCATGAAGGTTTAAGAATCATTTGCAACATGCAAGCTAATACACTTCAATATATTACAAAGCATAAAACAGAAATTACTAAGTCCTCCCAACACAGCTCAAATTAAATCACTAATTTGGTTTTCAGACCAACAGTTTAAAATGCCCCACTAGGAATGTTTATATTATCTTTCCATCAACCCATTTACAGGACAATAAAAATAGCATTGGTGCACCAGGTGCTGGTATGTCACTCCTATAAACTCAGCTACTCAGAAGGCTAAGACCTAAGAATTGCTATTCAAAGGCAGCCTGGGCAGGAAGATCCACAAGACTCTTATCTCCAATTAAAAAGCTAAACACTGGAATTGGAGGTGTGGCTCAAGTGGTAGAGTCAGCTGTGAACAGATAAAGCCCCAGCACTAGCATGTGAAAAAAAGAAAAAAATTGTTGCTTCAATTAAAGCTTATTCACCAAGCTAAACGCTGCTATAAAATACAGTATTAAAATAAAAACTACAGAAATTATAAAGCAGAAAGGAAACTGAAATGTCTAGCTTTTAGCAAAATGGCGTTAGTTAGCAGCAAGCACAACTGAGCACTACAGAATGACTTATGCTGCTTTTAATGACCCACAGCCCTGTGAAGCAAGCTTCAGTCACATCTAACTGGCAGGACCAGCCTAGCAGAGACCCCTTCTCACTTGAGGGAAATCTTGCTCTGTCCACAGGACTGGTGTTTTCCTGAGTGTAACTCTGCCCATAGGCACTCCTGTTTAAACCTCAGACACTTGGATATGATGAAGTTGGTGCATGTTGATAAAAGGAAACACAGGATGTCAATCGTAAGACTAAGATGGATAAACAATCGAGTTCCTCTGAAGAAAGTGTGGTTATGATGAAGGTGCCCAGACAGCATCAACTACCATCAGCCCTGACCAGGCCTCTCCTTGAGGTGGGGATCCTGTGGAGACCTGTGGGAACCTGGAGAGGCCTGTAGATACTTGAGAGACAGCACCACACTGGTCTCTTCACTCAGGCTGTGAGCCCTTCCTAAGGGGCGGAGGACAAGGGGAGGTCCACGGAGGGTGCAGCAGAAGGAAGCATTGTGTGGTCTGGAACGAGGCACGAGTGTAACCATGGTCTGGGACTCAGAAGAAACCCCCAGAATGCAGGCCAGAGCCAAGGTAGGACCCAAGGTAGGATCTGGACAAGCTACAACCGTGGCGAAGGTGGTCCCAGGAGGAGGGCTAAGGGACTGGCCCAAAAGCGTCTGTGCTCTAGATGCCAAACACACTGCTCCAAGGCCCAGGCCTGCCCTGGGAAGGGAGACACAGGCCTGCTCTGTGGGGCGCCTTGCTGGTAACAGAGAGTGAAGGAAATGGTAGTTCCCTATCCTCCCCCCCACCCTAACATTGGACATATCCGTGTCCTTTCCTTTTCCCTTTCCCAAGTCCTTTCCTTCCCCTCCCCCCTGCATCCCTCACTCCCATCCAGATCCTTCCCTCCCGGCCTCCCAGCTCTCAAGGCAATGGATATGGAGGAACGCCAGGGTGGCTGCATGACCTGGGCACTGCAGTGCCCATTTGAACACAAAATAACTCCCTGGGCTCAGAACTGTGACCACACAGGCCACTGGAGGCCACCAGGGAGAAGATGGCTCACCCTACCCACACCCGCTCCTGTCACTCTCCGGGGGTAAGGGCCTCACTCACCAGTGTGGGACACTACACCCCATGTGTCCGGTTCACTTACTACTATGAATATACCCCCAGAGGAAGAAGTCATGGTCCCCCAGCACCCCCGCCAAGGTCTAGCCTTCCAGGGACACCAGGGCAGCACAGTGGAGCATCCACCCACTCCAGTGCCCCATCCACATGTTTACCACTTACCACTTGCTGTGTGATGTTGACATTGGACTGTCCGAAGGTTTTTGGCAAGAGCTGCTTTCCAAGTGTGTTCACCGTGGATGGGTGCACAGCCACCAGAGACACCACACCTGCAACACAAGGCACAGGTCAGAGGCCGCAGTACTTCTTTCAGAAAAGTGGTGCTTCAGCAAAAACGCTGAATTCCTGCAGCTTCAACATGCAGTAGACATCCCTCTGCTCTCCTCTCTCCACCTGCCCCCAGGCTCATCCCCTTAAGAACTCTTCCTGTCACAAGGCAAAATAGGATTTTACATAGGGCACCGTTGGCTCACACCTATCATCTTAGGTACTCAGAAAGCTGAGATCTGAGAGTAGAAGTTTAAAGCCAGCTTTGGTGGACCAAACTGAGACTTTATCTCCAATTAATTAGCAAAAAAACAGAACTCAAAGTATGACTCAAGTATAGAGTGCTAGATATGCATGTGAAAATTCCCAGTGTAGCCACAAAGCCTTACCTAAGCCCCCAGTACCAACATACACACAAACGAAAAAAAGTCTGTGCGTGTGTATGTATGGAGAGAGAGGTAAGTGCATTTTCACTTTTGCTTTAATCTGGCAACATAAAGAGAACACTGAACATGTTTCCTAACATCAAAAGTACCACACAATCTTTATGAAGGACCTGACATTTGAGTTATAAAAGGCGCCCAGCTGTACACTTGTACCAAGGAGCCAATTTACTAGAAATAACATTGTGTAGACCCTAAAAGAAAGTCTTCCCAGAGGAACTCTGTAACAAAATGTTTTCAAATATTATGAATGCTCAGAATTGCTGCAGCCCATTAATAAAAGAAGAATCCTAAATTATTACATTCATATATTTATAATTGCTAATCACAGTCCATAGCTATGTTTTTGTGGAATTTTTCTGATTGTTTTTGTGGTACTTGTATTTTAATTCAGGACCTGGAACTTGTGATATAGGCACTCTTGCCACGAAGACCCAAAGACTAATACAATGAATAAATAGGCAAATGAACAACTTTAATGACATATATATATATATATATATATATATATATAAAATGCTTTTAGTCATAAAGGAAATGCAAATCAAACAACACTACTTTAGTCCAGTTGAAATGGAGATCATAAAAAAAATTGGCAAATACTGACACATGGAGGCAGGGGAAAAGGAACATTATTACAGGTATGTGGACCTGCTATGGAAATCAATGGCTCACCTATAATCTTAGCTACTGAGAAGGCTGAAACTGGAGAATCACAGTTCAATGCTAGCATAGGCAGACAAATTCAAGAGACTCTTACCTCCAAATAACCCACAAAAAGTCAGAACTAGAAGCTTGGTTCAAGTGGTAGAGGACCAGCTGTGAACCAAAAAGCAGAGCACTAAACCCTGAGGTCAATTTCCAGTACTAGCACTAGGCAAGATAGATAGATAAATTAGATAGATAGGTAGATAAGACCATGATAGATAGATAGATAGATAGATAGGACCACTATATGCTTCTGTTGTGCTATTCTACTCCTCTTGACTACATACTGGAAAGAATCAAAGTCAGTACACAATAAATACCTACATACCTGTTTATCATGTCACTATTCACAATAACCAAATTATAGAACTGGTCCTAGATGCCCATTAAGTGGAATAATGAATAGAGAAAAATGTGTATATAACATGGTAGAGTATTATTCAACCATAAGGAATAAAATCACGCCACTTATAGAAAAATGGATAAAGTTAAGAGATCTTTGTGTTAAGTAAAGTAAGAATGAGAAGATAAACATAGCAAACTTTTGCTAGTATGTGGAATGGGGGGAAAGGAGGAGAGAGAACAGGAACATGGGAGGCAGACTTAGGAGAGAAGGGGACCAAGAAGGGGCTAAAGGGGATAAGATCAATTAATGAGGGGACAGCACAATCAACATATGCTACCCGTGTATATGAACATGTCACATGAAACCTATTACTGGTACAATCAATATATGCTAGTAAGTCATTTACTGTATCTATTTAAGGCATAACATACTATGGGGCACAGCAGATACTAAAAGGTTATTATTTAAAGTAGGCTCACATACCTGTCACCACTCAGTTCCCGATTCTGTGTCTGTGGCAGGACCAGCTGAACACACTAATTCACAGAAACCTGTGTATAGCCATGTTGCCACACTGTTGTACCTGTGCACCTGTGCCTACTTCCTATCCTGCTACCCAGCTTTGAGAACATAGTTCTGTGGTATAAACACACCTTGGATTCCCCACAAAAGTGGGATCACACAGCACATTTCTTTGTCTGGACTACTCTGCTTAGTACAACATCCTCCAAGCTCATCCACATTGAAGCAAATGGCAAGATTCACTATGCTTTTAAGACTAACATTGGGTTGCTTCCAGTCAGATGCCTTTGACCTCGGTCACTGTGGGACCTCCTAAGTGTCTCCTCATCAGCAGTGTGCCAGGGCCACTAAGCCATGTTCTCACAGACATTTCCCCAAAGCTTCTCTAGCTGATGTGTGGTAGCATTACTACATGGCAGCTTTGACTTATGCTCCCTGATTAGTGAGAGAACCTTCTTGTGTACCTGCTGGCCATGTGTATTCCTCCTTCAGTGCATTATTTCAGGGGTTATTATTTTGTCCAGTATGTTAGAGACATTGGGTTTACTAACAGGGCCAGAAGGACCAGAGATAGCCATAGACAGACAGCCTCTGTCCGAGGGTCCACTGTGCACAGCACAGCACTGATCTTGTACTGTGGGGCATGACCGAGCTGCACTAACTACCGGTAAGACCCCACAAGGGACACTTCCCAGCTCCTCTGGCGTCTCACTGAGGCACGCAGGGCAGAGATCTTACTACTTGGCTAAAGCAGTTTAACCTGTTCCCACTTCACTGCCGCAGAAAGGCCAGGCAGCGTAGTCTGACCACATGTGTAGGCCCGGTTCATCAGAAGAAACTAGTACCATATCACTGTTAAACTTTCCTCTTTCTTCCCTTGAGTCCTATTCTAAAACCAAAAAGCAAGGACAACGCAGACACCTGGGCAGGAGGTGGGGTGAGGAAAACACCTTGCTTTAGTGCTAAGTGAGGACAATAGGCACCAGCCACATCTGGGGCATTTGGACAGAGCCAACCAAACACAGAAGTAAAACAGCTGAGAAGAGGAAGAGAACCAGGCCATTCTCACCTGGCCAACCTAAAACAAACAGAAGTCAGGTTGCTCTAAAACAAGCAAGAAGCCAGGTCACTCCGTAATAGCCTAGAACAGGCAGGAAGCCAGGCTGCTCTAACTACAGCAGCCCAGGACTAACAGAAAACTGAGTTTGCTCCCACTGTAACAGCCTAGAGAACAAGCAGGAAAACAGACCATTCTATGACAGCCTAGAATAGACAGGAAGCCAGGCTGTTCTATGGCAGCTGAACAAGAAGCCAGGATGCTCTGACTTCACAGTCCAAGACTATCAGAAAACAGTTTGCCCTGCTACAACTGCCTAAAACTAAGCAGGAAGGCAGATAGCCTATAACAAGCAGAACACCAAGCCACTCTTACAGCCTAGAATAGCAGGAAGCCATGATCATTCCATGATAGCCTAGAACAGGCAAGAAGCCAGGTTGCTCTTACTACAACAGTCCAAGACTAGCAGAAAACAGTTTGTCCCCCCCTCCAGAATGCCAGGCCACTCTCAGTGACAGCCTAGAACAAGCAGGAAGCCAGGAAGCGCCAACTGTAACAGCTTAGAACTAGCAGGGAGTTGGGAGCTAGGTCATTTACAGTACAACAGCCCCAGGTCTGGAAGACTGAGTTTTCTAGGAAAGACAGTTTACATTAATATACAAATAAGACATAAGAGTTTTAGAAAAGGGTAAAGATTAAAAAGGAAAGGCAAGGGCCATTATACAGCCTTCAAAACCCACGGGAGATGGGCCAAACTGAGATCATTGAGCAGATGAATGAGCACCACAAACACACGTTTGCAGGAAGGGCACCAAAGCAGTGTGCACGAGCTAAATACACACAGAAAGGACACCAAAGTGGCATGCACACCAAGTACATGCAGATATGCCCAGTTACTCCCAGGCACAGTCTGATGGCTGGTCAGAGATAACACACCATTGGAGCACAAAGCTGCAGGCACAGGTCACTATAGCCAGAAAAAGACAAAGAGGCAGAATCCTGTCAGTACCACAGGACACAACGATGTAAGAGGAGTGAGCTAGCTGTGTGAGGAACAGACAGAATCATTGGGAGGAAGATCAGCAGAGAGCTAAGTAAGTGGGAGCTTTGATGAAGCAAGATCATCATGCAGAATTCAGTTAGCACTACAGGCCACAGGATGAGACAGGAGGACAGGCCACAGGTAAGAGAAAGTCTAAATACCTGATAGCTGCTAGCAGGGATGTGAGCAACTAGAATCTCACATCCTGCAGCAACAGTGGCTCCAGGACCCTTAAACTCCACAATTAACTAGAATGAGAGTAACAAGTTCACACGGCAGTGTGTACTGTGCAGGCCAGAGCTGGTGCAGCACTGTACCACTAGCAGAATGCCACAGGCTATAAAACTGCACCAGCGGCTCTTCACCTCATGGGTCTGTGGATGCAGAATGCTGTGCACTTACTGCTTTTTTTTGGGGGGGGGGGAATCTTTGAGCCTCAAAGACTGGGGTGATCAATTTCCCCCAGCAATCTGAAGAGGTTGTAGCCTCAGCAACTCATCTGCATGCCAGTCCAGAGTAAGGAGACTACTCTTCTTCCCACTGCCCATGGGCTTCTAGCAAAGCCTGAGGTTTCGTGGAGAAAGTTGTGCCCAAGCTTTCAGCACCCACGTCTGCCTTGTAGTCCTGAGACATTCTACACCACACCAGGCCTCACTCACACATGCACACTGCAATGGCTAATTCTCTGGATGTGACGGGAAATGGGGGCTGAAAACTGCCCTCTGAAGCAGCAGGAGAGGTGGTGACACAAGCAGCTGCCAGCCTCTCAGGGCTGGAGGTGGGCTGGGATTTGGGGGACCTGCTGGGCCACAGCTGCCTAGTCTCACAGAGCAGCTCCAAGGTGAGAGGAATCATGCTCTGCACCGCTCTCAGGGAGGCAGCATGGACATCACGCAGGTTTCTCCAGAGCCCAACTTGTTCTGCTATTTCCCTGGTAAGTGAAGAATGCATCTGGTCCGAGGGTCTCAAAGTGAACTGACCACAGGTGCAGGGAAAGGGGACAAAGTGTAACAAAGTTCTTACCCCACTCCACGTTGTCAGTCCTCTCCCAGACTCTGCTCCTGGCCAGCGACTCTAGAGATGCCTCTGACATGAAATACTGTGTATACTCCCAGGGAGCCGCAAAGGTCAAGGCTCTATTCACTGTGTACCCAGGCTTTACTAAGCACTGCTGAGGGTACCAGGAACAACATTCAGAGGCTGTTCCAAGGCTGGGGTGTGGGCAAAGGGACATATAATTTTAACCTCCCCATCAACTCTATAACAGTGAGTTTCAATAATGAACTGCTTGTGAAGATAAGAACAGACACAGTCACTCCTGTTGGGCCTCAGTGGTCACCGGCTCAGGAACAGAGCTCATTTGCCGTAAGAGTCACTAAGAAGCAGAACTGGACCACCATGGCCAACGAAAGAAGTCAAGGACTAGAAACCCAGAGTACGCAGACAAGGGCAGGAAGTGGCCAGATGACCAAAACCTGGCCAGAACAACGGTCACAGAGCACTGTGACCACACGACAAATCAGCACCACACCATGTCCTCATCCTGCAGTCTACTCATCTACTTATTGTCAGACTCATACAAACCAAGCACAGAAAAGGAGGATGTTGGCATGTGACCCAGGTGAGACAACAGAGGCAGGAGAGCATCGCTTTTGTGGAAGGAAGTCATTCACCGTCTCACTGTAACTTCTGCTGCATCTCTCGAATGGGAAACACGCCTGAAGTTCATCTGAACATTACTTTTGGGTGAATAATACTGGATGTCCCAAGCAGATATGAATGCAGAATGGTCAGCAGATATAAAAGGCTCTCTTAGCTGACCCTGTTCTGGGAATAAGCAGGGAGGGGCAGGCCCTGGCAGCAGGGGGTATAGCACACCACACACACACACACACACACACACACACACACACACACGCACACGCACACACACACACACAGTGACCAGTAGGGCCAAAGTCTGAGTCAAGTCCTTTCCCAACTCTACCTACTCTAGTCTCTGGTGGACCAGGGAGGACACACAACAGCCCAGGATGCAGCAATGGCCCTCGTGGGGATTGGGAAGGATGCAGTGACAGTCACCATGGCATCTGGACCTGGTTGGTTTTGGGGGTGAAGGCACTGGACTCCCACATTCACACAGCATAAATCACAAATGGCACAGCAGAGCTTCTGTGACCGAGGGACAAAGGGGACCAGATTACCATGTTCAAGGCCCTCATGATTTGGGGGAAAACAGCTATTTTTATTTTTTGGTGCTGGTCCTGGGCTTGAACTCAGGAATTCACTGTCCCTGAGCTTATTTGCTCAAGGCTAGTGCTCTACCACTTGAGCTACAGCTCCACTTCTGGCTTTTTTTTGTAGTTAACTGGAGATAAGAGTCTCACAGGCATTCCTTCCCAGGCTGTCTTTGAACTGTGATCCTCAGATCTCAGTATCCTGAGTAGCTAAGCCAGGATTACAGGCCAGAAAGACAACAATCAGAAAAACTAGGAATAAGGAGCTCTTCAGAACCTGGCCTCTGAGCCTCTGCTCTGGCTGAGCGCCTATGAAGATCCGGACCAGGCAAGCAGATGCACCTCGGAACAACATGACCCCCCCACAAGTCTGTCCCATGAGGCACAGAAACAAGCTACACCTTGCAGAAGCGACCTGTGCCACGGGATGCAGGGAGATGCAGTGTGGACAAAGGCCAGGCCCCATGCAAGCAACTGCTCTCTCCAGGTGTTTGTTCATCTGAAGAAGGAAATCCCCAGGAGAGCCTAACAGTCACAGCTGTAATGGCTGCACTGTGGGGGCCAAGCCTGAAAGGCACTTGAGGATGGGCCTCAACCACTTACCTGCCTCGCCTCCTTGATGCCTCAAGACAGAAGACAGAGCTCTCGTTGGGTGCCGATGGCTCACACCTGTCATCCTAGCTACTCAGGAGGCTGAGATCTGAGGATCGTGGTTCGAAGCTACCTTCCTAGGCAGTAAAGTCTGCGAGACTCATCTCTACTAAACGATCAAAAAAGCCAGAAGTAGCGCTTCTGGCTCAAGTGGTAGAGTGCTAGCCTTGAGCAAAAGGCACTCAGGGACAATACCCAGACCCCAGGATCAGCAGAGGGACGCAAGTGGAAGCCTGGGAAGATGCCAGCCAGCTCTCAAGGGATTTATACCAAGTACAAGTTCCTCATTAGGTGCCCAACCACAGGGCCCTGGAGAACCATGGAATATGGCAACCCTCTTTTTGGGTGAAAATACAAGTGACTGACATTCTTCCCTTGATACTGTCCTCAGACCTCTGCCCCTGCACAAAGAACATACACCTTGGAAAGCAGAATCAGCAAAGCAACTGGAGACAGTGCAGGATTGGCAGCCCTAGGATGGCCTAACAGGCACATCATCCACACACCCAACTTCATACATTTATCTACAGACTTACATTTCCAAAACAGGCTCCCTTACCTTTCCCAGGACTAAGGTTCTGGTCTATAAAGACCTTTAGTTCTCCGTTGGCTTCAATTAGACTGGCCTGCAGAGAGTAACAATAACAACAGTAAATACAGTATCTAGAGAGCCACACAGCTAGTTGTTAACAAACCATCCGTGTGATCTTTAAACCACTGCCTAAAAGAATAGGTCACTCTAAAGCCAGTGGCCTGACTGACCCAAAAGGGTCAGTCTCAAAAGCAGCGATGCCATGTGTGGCTCCCATCCCAGGTCACTAAAAACAGAGGGAGATACTCCTGCACAGTGCCACAGAAAGGGAGCACATGACAACACAGATGACTCACACACCGGGAAGGCGTCTCACCCAATTGTCGTCTGCGGCCACCCTCCAGAAAAGCCATGCAAACTTTTCATTCTCTCCTTTGGCCAACAAAAGTCCAAGCCAGGCAGGGGCCGTGGCTGCCCTGTCCTTGAAAAAGATCCCTTACCCCAACATCAACCTATGCAGGTACTGGCCTGAGGCAGGGACAGGAGGCAGTGGTAGGTCTTACTATCCCACTAGCTGCAAAGTAAATAAGCCAGGGGTGGCCAAATATTCTTCCACAGAGAAAATAATGGTGACAGATGGGGAGTCAGAGAGGACATTTAGCTACATACCAACAAAGACTCAGAGTCTGGCCAGACCACTGGGCCATGCTCTGTACTTCTTACAGAACAGAAGAGCAAGTGCTACCAACCAAGGAAGATGACAGGATCACATGCAGCCTGGGCTCAAAGAGCATGTGGAAGGCACCAACATTACCACGAGGTTAAAATCACCCTGAACCAGGAAATGGCAGGTAAACTCAGATGGTTAATTCAGGTGTGCAAAGCCAAGAATTTAGACAGGTGGGAAAAGCCAGATGGGTGCACTAGGAAGTTAAGAATGGGTAAGGTGGGTACAAAGTCAGGTAGATAAGGCCAACAGAGGTTACAGCCAAGAATGACAGTGCAAGGTGAATAAAACAAGGATTAGAATTAGGTAGGCAAAGCCAGGACTTAAGGTAACACCAGGCAAAGTCAAGAGGAAGACCAGAAGCCAAAAATGGCATACACTTGCAAGCCAGCTACACAGAAAAGATAGGTTTAAGGACTGTAGTCCGAGGCCAACCCAGGCAGAACCAGGAGATCCTAACCAAAACAAGTTAAAGCAAGGAAGGGCAATGTGTGTTGCTCATGTAGGAAAGCACCTGCCTAGCAAGCACAAGGCCCTGAGTTCAAACTTAAGGACTGAAAAAGAAAAGGAGGTTAAGGCTATTTGGCCCAAGTCCTGGTATGTAGGCTGATGGGCAGGGTGCCAAACTGGTGACATTAGGAAGTGAAGGACTGAAGACACCAAGTCGGACTGGACAACTAAGAGACAATGGCTAGGTCCAGGTTTGTGAAGTTCTGTGTGGGACACCTAGTGAGAAAGGCTGGGAGTTTAAAGCTAAGCAGGCATGGTGCACTGGAGGTATGCCCACAGTGGAGCCATCGCTAAGCATGCTCCAAGGGTTCTATCCGTAACACCACAAAAGTAAAAATGAACAAAAATATATAGGTTGTCGGTTACATATGTTTGAGTCAGTAAGTCCAGCTTGCTAAGGCCAAGAGCTTAACAGCAGGTAGAAAGGTCAACAGGAGCCGGGCTCATGTCTATAATCCTAGCTACTCAGGAGGCTGAGATCTGAGGATCGAGGTTCAAAGCTAGCCCGGGCAGGAACATCCATGAGACTCTTATCTCCAATAAACCACTAGAAAACCCGAAGTGGCGCTGTAGCTCAAATGGTAGAGCACTAGCCTTGAGCTGAAGAGCTGAGGGACAGCGCTCAGGCCCAGAGTTCAAGCCCCATGACCAAAAAAAAAAAAAGAAAGGTCAACAGGAAGGCCACGGGGAAAAGAGGAAGACATTAAAGCCCATTGGTAATGCCAAGAAGTTAGGGCTAATGGGCAGGCCAGGGGCTATGGACAGATAAGGGCAAGTTGGTAAGACTAAGACATCAATAATGGCAGGAATAAGGTCACCTCTGTACATCCAAGGGGAAACAAAGGGCAAAGAGGTGAAGGCAATGGATTACAGTCCGTTGTAGAAGGCCGGGGGTGGGGGAGTTTAAAGCCAGTAGGTAAATAACACCCAGGAAATTAGGCCACACAATGAGGCTAGGCCAGGTGCTGGGGCCAGTGGAAGACCCATGAAGTTTTGTGGGGATTTAAGCTTTTTGGGCAAGGCCTTGAGGACAAGCCCAGGTGGACAAAGGGAGTGGATGAGGCCAGAGCAGAGAGTCAGGACACTGAGTGAAGAGAACCATGTCTCATAGGGAAACCGGGGGTGTGAAGCAAGGTCAAGCTAAAGCATTGACCCTAGTGGGATCAAGCTGTGAGCACAAGGCCATGAAATTATGCCTAGGAAAGCCTGCTGGGTACAGGGGGCTGGGAAGGCCAGTTAAGGCCTGGCAAGAAATGCAGGAGAGTAACAAATAGAAGTTTGAAGCAAGGCTGTGATGAGGTCAGATTGAGGCTGGAAGCAAGAACACACACACTAGGCTGGTCATCAAAGAGGCAGCTGGCAAGGCCAAAAATCCCAGTGGATAGGATAAAGCCATAGTCCAATGCATATGGCCAAGAGCCTCGGTCAGATGGCTTAGACAGGGTCTGGATAATGTTGGAAGACATAATGCTTTCCTTAGCTCCCTCCTGGGAGAAAAAGCCAATGGCCCTGGGCCATGAGTTTGGGAGGGAGTGAGGCTCCTATCACAGCATGTGGCATGCCTGGCCCACTGCTCCCTGCCTCCTACCCTCAGGTACCCTTGTTCTGAAGAGGGACACTCACACTGGATAGGCAGCTGCCCCTGGACAGCGCCTGCTGCATCCTCTGGTTTCTGCAGAGCATGACCACTCTGCTACCAACAATCCCATCATGCAACTCCACCAGAAGCTATTACTCTGTTCTGATTTAGTGCTTCCCTTGACCATTGCACTAACAGTGTTGCAGTGTAAGAACAGAGTGAAGAAGAGGCAGAGCCATTTACTGTTGTCACAATGTTTTTCTGTGGATTGGGGTGCAAAACAGCATCTGTTTCCTCAGGCCCAGCCAATGTGGAGACCATAGCCTGTATTCATGTTTAGGTCCCACTCTAGAGTCCTGCATAGATGGAACTCAGGCCCACCAGTAAGACAACCACAGCGCTGTACTCATGTTCACATCCCATTAAACTACCAACCACTAAGCCAGCTTCTGACATGCAGTTACACAGGTGCTCTAGCAGGAATGCAGGTGGCTTCCTAAAGGAGAAACTGTCTGGCCCTCAGAGACAGCTGCCAGGAAGTTCCTCTGCTTCTGTCCTGTCTTGAGGTCAGCCCAGCCACAACAGGAATAAATCCAGTATCTCAGCAGCAACCCAATGCCACAGATCCTAAGTCCAGAGTCCCTATGATCACAGGTACCATCCTACTAACGTGCGCATGTCCCCATTCTTCATCTCTGGTGCTTGCTTCTGGCACAGGTACCCAGAAGCTCACCAGCCAGGAGTAGACAGCAGGGCCCTTGTCAGAGTATGAGAGGGAAGGAGACATGCTAGAGAAATCCTCAACTTGGTGCCATAAAAAGTCCAGGGAGACTGGGAAACAAACCAAAATCAAGGGAAGAGAATAGGTAATAGCCAGACCCAACAGGACATTCTCATCTATAGCTCAAGACATATTTACAAACTGTCTGCCAGAAAGTAAGCTCCTTTTATTTGTGCTCCTTGAATGTCAATCACTTGCATTCCAAAAGAAGCTAACAGAGCAACTTATTGTCATCTTAAAACCTAAGATCCTGGGCCTGCTAAACCTGACCTCAGGTCCCAGAGTCTGGCTAGAGACTCGGTGTTCACTTGTATCTTACAGGGTCTCCCTCTTTTGCCACACAGACATTGAGCAGCTGGCACTAGGGTCTGGAATTTTTGTCCTGGACTACAGAACCTTTAGTAGTACCTCCAGTTCTGCTACCACATGCCAGTCCATCTTCTCCCAACCTGCCCAGCAGGGACAAACAAAATTATCTTCAGATGCTGCAAATTTGCCCCCAGCCGAGAAGCACTGGTTTCAAGGAGTAATTTTCAGGCTATACTGACTGTAAAACAGGTCTATTCTACCGAGCAAATTAGTAAAATAAACACCAGCTTTTATGTTTAGCCTGTTTACTCAGGCTACAACTCTACCACTTGTGCCACAGCTCCATTTCTGGCTTTTTTGTGCTTCATTGGAGATAAAATTCTTGTCGACTTTCCTGCCCAAGCTAGCTTTGAGCAGCAATCCTCAGCTCTCAACCTCCCGAATAGCTAGGATTACAGGCTTGAGCCACTGGCACCTGGCTCAGTCATTTACAAGATCTAGCAGATAGGAAGTCTGACCTGCCAGGAAGCCCAGTGGTGGGCTGAGGTGACTATCAGCACTACCATGCTTACCCCACAGTGTCAGGTCTTTCATAACACCACAAATGACAAAATCACAAAGGAAATGCAAGCCTTCCTTTCCATAAAGGAAATTAGAAAACAAAACCACCAGAGTTCTCTTGTTCACAAATAATATGAAGAAGAGCATGGGAGATTTTCAATAAGCTAATACTCTAGAGGCTAGTACTGGCCTGTAACCTTGATAGGCAACTGTTCCCCTGAACCACATCCAAGTGCCAAGACTCATTACATGAGGACACCGGGAAGAGCCCTTGTGATCGAGTAGTGTCCCTGGTAAAAGGAACCTCAAAGTGAAACATCCGCATCACACTTGCCTCGCTGACTAAAATGAGCTCCACAACACCAGAGTCTGGTGTGCGAGGGTGACATTAGTAGCTTGTACCCTCATGACCTTCCACGTCCCCTGGTTCTCTGAGAAGCCACACATTGATGTAAGGATGCTCAAGCAGTTCACAGGGAGAAAGAAGATCCACACCACAGCCAGTAGAAGCCAAGATCCAGACAGCCAGTCCCCAGTCAGCTCCTGCTATAGCCCTCATCCACAGAATCATAGGATAGTGGAGGTTTGCTGCAAAGGTGAGCCAGCGTTCCAACGGTGCCTCTACAATGAAACTCTGTGTTGGGGGCCATTGAGCGTGCTAAAGGAACCTGTCCCTGGCAAGGGACTGGCTTCACAGAAAGCCTTAGCAGAAGGTTTCTCTCCTGGGCAAGCTCACTTTCCTATCAACAGCTTTGAGGTGATCCCACAGGAGGGTAAGTGAAGAGGGAGATGGACATTCTAATGAAACTTCACTGTTGTGTGACAATGGTAAAGACAGCAAAAGCCAGGAAGAACAGGCAACTATGCTCAAGCTTCAACTCCAACATGTGATCAACTACAGGAATCCTATAACTGTACTACAGTGTGTAGCAGCCACTGCACAGGCCAAGCCTAATTTGTGCCAATCATCATCCACTCCTGAAAGTGGACCTACAGTCCTGCTATAGCTACTTTCCTTCCTAGAATGGGATACCAGCAGAGCCATCTAAGAAGTCCTGGCTTCTGTTCCTTGGGAAGAATGGCCGACAGCTCCACCTCAATAACACTGTCATCCATGAACTTCTCCAACTACATCCGAGTGCCAATCTGGTGTCCACAGTGATGGAGCAGTGCCTGGGATGCAGTGCTGACCTGGTGTCTACAGTGACAGAGCAATATCTGGGATGCAGTGCTGACCTGGTGTCTGCGGTGACAGAGCACATCCCATGGCTGAAAAGTGCTGGCAGGGCAGGGGGAATCCCTGAACGATGGCACATCTATCCCAAATGTCCAAGTCACTCAAGAGGGCACACACAGTCTGCTGGACCAGCCTTGCCCAAGGCCCACCTCTGTGCCCACCTGGTTGCAGTCAGGGCCTCTCTAGTAAGAAGTCTCTGCTACGTTGGAGATGGAGTATTTGGTGAACAGCAGGCAACCTTGACTTTCCTCAGAAAAACTGTATTCGAAAGTCTTTAACAGTTAGTTGATGTTCTTTCAACTCATGCACTAAAGCAGCTAAGCAGCAACACAGTAAAACCTTGTTCCCAGAGCACCTTACACCACAATGGCCAACCCTACCAAAAAATGAGAATCAGGGAACTTATTTTTCCAATCTCCAGAAGGGGTCTGGTCACCACCATCCTTTCATAAATAAATGATGACCATGGTCACAGCTCTGTAGCTGTGTCATTGATACACAGACAAGTGCAAACATCTAAGCAAATGGATGCAGTGGGACAAAGCACCACCCACGTCATGCCACAGCTCTCAGCTAACTCCCCCAAACTACTCAGCTTAGGTGCTATAGAGACTATGAGCAGCCCTTGCTAGTAGAGGAAGGCAGGTGAGTCTACATCAAGGGTTCAGAGTAGCAAGCAAACATCCTCTACCACTGCCCCTGCCCTGTCTATACAACTTTCCTTCTAGTTTCCAGTCCACAACTTCCACTGACTTCTATTGTCTGCTTCTCCACATGACAAGAGAACTCCTATCAGGGCAGGAATCACAGTTCCTGGTTCAAAAACAGCTGAGAAAGGACCTGCAATCAACTAAACAGGACAGGGCCAGGCCCAAGAGGGGCAGAGAAGACTGCTAGCCAGCACTCTAGGCTCAAGGAACACCTGTTACTGTCCTCTTAAATACCATCTGTGTCCCATAAAGCCACATTCCCAGCTACTACCAAAGGGAAAAAAACGTACAGCCAGTTGAGGTGGGACTCACCTGGAATATTAGCACTTAGGAGACAATTTCAAGCATCAAGGCTTGAGCTATATAGCAAAAATCTGCCTCAGGGATGGGAATGTGGCTTAGTGGTAGCGTGCTTGCCAAGTACTTATGAAACCCTGGGTTCTATTCCTCAGTACCACATAAACAGAAAAAGCCAAAAGTGGCACTGTGGCTCGGGCTGTAGGGTTGCGCCCAGGCCCTGAGTTGAAGCCCCAGAAATGGAAAAAAAAAAAAAAACCTGCCTCAAAAAAGTATTTTTAAGGGTTGGGAATGTGGCTGGCTTAGCAGCAGAGTGCTTGCCCAACATGCATGAAGCCCTTGGTTCAATTCCTCAGTATCACATAAACAGAAAAAGCTAGAAGTGGTGCTGTGGCTCAAGTGGTAGAGCTCTAGCCTGAGCACAGAGAGTCTCAAGGACAGTGCCCTGGCCCTGAGTTCAAAAATATATATTTTAAGTACACATATTCATATTTATTGATTTCGAATATGAGTTGATTTACATAAAACTGTAACATAAATTGGGGCATGGCATGCACATCTATAATCCCAACTACTTGGGAGGCTAAATTAGAAGGACTGAGAATTTAAGATCAGCCTGGGGAAAGTGAGACTATCTCCTTATCTCCAAATAAAATATACACAAAGAGGTTGGGAATGCAGCTCAAGTGGTAGAGCACTCATCTAGCATGTGGAAGGCCCTGGGTTCAATCCAAAGGCAAGGGAGGGGAGGGGATGAGAGAAAAGAGGAAGAAAGTGGAGAGGAGGGAGGAGAGAAAAGGGGAGAGAGGGGAGGGGAGAACTGTATAAAAACATGTGCATGTCTGAACACATATCAGAGGGTTACCCCCAAACTACAGCTGAGGAGTGGCTAAGACAGTGGATTAGAATACACCATTTTCACTCCTTGAATGAGAAGATTCTAATAACACAGAAGAGACTTAATTCTCAACAGAAAAAGAAAACCAGAAAACCACAAAGATGGCAGGAAGGCAGAAAACCAGAGAAACCAAGTCAACAGAAGAAAAGCACTGAGTTCCAAGCAAACCACCAGCTCCCTGGAGGAGAGGCATAGACAGCCATGGCAAGACTAATACAGGTGCAGAAAAAACCTGCCTCCCCCCAACCCAAGCCTTCATCTAAGCGCATGGGCAGAAAGCCAGCCTTGATAAAGAAAGGCATTCTGTCCTTCCCCTTAGTAGGAGAGTACTTATTATCAGACAGTTATTCTAGGGGCCGGAGAGTAAGAACTATCACTGCTTAAGGAGTCTCAGGATGCCTGGACATGAAGTTTGAGTAGAAGGTTGAGGAGTGGGAAACCATCTGACAGGGCACTTCAGAGAAGTTTAACCCCTGGGAAACCACAGATGGGTGGGCCTGCCCCCATAGCTCCACAGGCTGACTCCTTGGGTGAGAGCCTGATCATCAGTCTGTCCAAATCAGGTGATACTCATGGCCTATGGCTTCACAGAAGGGGGAGGCATGAGAGCGGCTGAAAACAGTTAATTTGTTTTTTATTTGTTTTGATGGTAAATACTGACTTTTTTTTTTTGGGGGGGGGGGGGGTGTCCGGTCGTGGGGCCTGAACTCTGGGCCTGGGCGCTGTCCCTCAGCTCTTCAGCTCAAGGCTAGTGCTCTACCACTTGAGCCACAGCGCCACTTCCGGCTTTTTTTCCTGCTTATGTGGTGCTGAGGAATCGAACCCAGGGCCTCATGCATGCAAGGCAAGTGCTCTACCACTGAGCCACCTTCCCAGCCCCAATACTGACTTTTTAAATAATGGATATGGCCAATGTTGTACTTACTTCCTTTTTGTATGTGCTGGTGAATATGAACTCAGGGTCTAGGCACTATCTTTTGCTCAAGGCTAGTACTCTGCCACTTGAGCCACAGGTGCACTTTCAGCTTTTTGGTGGTTAATTGGGAGATGAGAGTCATGGACTTTACTGCTCAGGCTAGCTTTGAACTGTAATTCCAGATCTTAGCTCCCAAGTAGCTAGGAGTATAAGCCACTGGTACCTGGCTTTATGTGCCTTTTAATTCTGCTTTTCCCTACAGTCAGTTCTCAGCCACACCTGGCTTTCAGTGTTTAATCCTATGTCAGGTTTCTTTTCTACCACCTTTCCCATTTGTACTTTGCTTGTATCTACAATTCAAATTGCCCTCTCATATTTTCCTCTATCTCTATTTCTCCACCACTAATAATCGTTTACTAATACTCCTTGCCTATAAGTAGGCTCCTATAGCATCCTTTATTGTGTGTGTTTATGTCTACATGTGTTTAATCTGTTAATTTTTTTTTTATTTCTCTTCCTCCTCCCACGCTCCCCAAACACATTAACCAGATCTTTTCTACTTGTCTAACTCCGTGTTCTCATTAACCTCTACTAAAATTAGCTGTCCCCTTTGATTCCCTCTATACCATATACCTGGTTAACTAGAATACTTTGCTTCTACACTAGCAGATGCTGGAGCAAGTGGTGACTGGTCTTGATTAGAGACTACATGCAAAACAAGTGTGGGTTATCAAGTGTGACAGCCCACGGAGAAGAGATACGCAGTGTGTTGAGCACCAAAATGGAATTTTTGACTCCTGGGTCATCTGTCTGCAGTTGAGCACAGTGATTCCTCACCTATGGCAAGCAGAGACCCCTGTGATAGGCAAAAATCAGAGTAGTAGTAGTAGTAGTAATAATAATAATGGTGAGGGACAACTATATAATGCTACTTCACGAATGTTCACCTATGGGGGGGCTCTCTCTAGAACGTAGCACCTACCATAGTCGAGGGATCACTATTTGTGCTTTTTTTTTTTTTGGTTGGTCATGGGGCTTGAACTCTGGGCTTGGGCACTGTCCCTGCATTCTTCAGCTCAAGGCGAGCACTCTACCGTTTGAACCACAGCATCACTTCCAGTTTTCTAGTGGTTTATTGGAGATAAGAGTCTCATGGACTTTCCTGCCTGGGCTGGCTTTGAACCGTGATCCTCACACCTCAGCCTCCTGAGTAGCTAGGATTACAGGCTAGGCGTGAGCCACCGGTGCCCGGCTTATTTGCATATTTTTTAAAAAACCTGCAATATAGTGAAGCCACAATACGTGAACCACAATATAGCGAGGGACGGCTATAACAGGAAAACTATACTACAACACAGCTACTACCCAATTTTAAATGATTTCTGAGAAACCACCAACTAAGAAGACACAGAAGACTAAAACCTCCACTTAAAAGTTCACAACGGAAAAAACGAATCACAAAGTACATAAACACAACTTGTCTCCCTCAAAAAAAACAACTACATGATAAAGGAATTAACAGTGAAGAGGAAGAAATTTCAAACAAGGAATTCAAAAACAAAGACGGTGATTAATAAAATTGAGGGTGCATATAATACACATATACATACACATATAGTGCATGTGCACACACACACACACAACATAAATTGAAAGTAGAGACAAACACCTGACTGAGCTCAAAATTCAAACAAATAGCTGAATGAAATAAAACAATGGAAGATATGAAAGAGAAATTCAAGCCAGGCACTGGTGTATAATCTTAGCTACTCAAGAGGCTGAGATCTGAGGATCTCGGTTCAAAGCCAGGCAGGAAAGATCATGAGACTCTTATCTCCAATTACTATCAGAACAGCCAGAAGTGGAACTGTGACTCAAGTGGTAGAGTGCTTGCCTTCAGCTAAAAAAAAAAAGCTTAGGGGCAGCACCTAGGCCCTGAGTTCAAGTCCCAGGACCAGCACAAAAAAGAAAAAAAATTCAATAGACAGAAATCTTGTTGAAAAAAATAATATTAGGATCCTGGAAATGAACTCAATAGCCCAAATAAATCAATCAAAAGCCTGCCTAGGGTCTAGGAATGTGGCTTAGTAGTAGAGTGCTTCAATTCCTTAGTACCACACACAGAAAAAGCCGGAAGTGGTGCTGTGCCAAGTGGTAGAGTGCTAGCCTTGAGCAAATGCAGCTCAGGAACAATGCCCAGGCCCTGTATTCAAGCACTAGAACTTGCCTCCCTTACCCCCCACCCCCAAAAAAAGCCTGGCTGACAAAGCTATGGAAACAGCTCACATGCCCACAATGGATGAGTGGATCCAAAAAATGTGGTACCTGGGCTGAGAATGTGTATTAGTGGTAGAGTGCTTGCCTAGCATGCATGAAGTTTGATTCCTCAGTACCACATAAACAGGAAAAGCCAAAAGTGGTGCTCTGCCTCAAGTGGTAGAGTGCTAGCCTTGAGCAAAAGAAGCTGAGCAAAAGAAGCTCAGGGACCATGCCCAGGCCCCGAGTTCACATTGTAGGACTAGCATCAAAAAAAAAAAAAAAAAGGTGGTATCTACCCATAATAATATTATGTCATTTGCAGGGAAATGGATGGACCTAAAGAAATCATGTTAAGTGAGGTAAGCCAAGCTCAGAGACACAAACGGCACATGTTTTCTCTCATATGTGGAAGCTAGATATAAAATATGTGCTAAAGTCTACAGGACTCCAGGTAATTCACACATAGTAAGAATAAAGGAGGACATTCTTTTGAGGAGGAACACAAATTCACAACGCCTATGTACCTCTGATCATATAAAATAATAATTATCAAAATGAACTCCAAAATGGAAAGAGGGCTTTTTTTTTTTTGGTTCAGTAGTGGGCCTAAACTCTGGGCCTGGGTGCTGTCCCTCAGCTCTTCAGCTCAAGGCTAGCGCTCTACCAACCACTTGAGCCACAGTGCCACTTCCGGCTTTTTTTTTCTGGTTATGTGGTGCTGAGGAATCGAACCCAGGGCCTCATGCATTCAAGGCAAGTGCTCTACCACTGAGCCACCTTCCCAGCCCCAAGAGGGCTTTTTCTTATTTGCTGCTTTTGTTTTCTTTTCTTATTGTCTTGTTCATTTTTCTGTCTTTGGGAGGGTAAGGGGAGGCATAGAAATGAAGGGACAAAGGATGAACAAATACAGCAGTGGTAATCACTAGACACAATGTTAAAAATGAACTATACAACTTGTGGGTGGAGATGGAGGGAAAAACTAGGAGAGAACAAAGAAAGTGACTCTGTCCAACAAGAAATGTACTCTTTATCTGACGTACGTAACTGCAACACCCCTGCATATCACCCTTATAATAATAATTTTAAAAAAAATTTAAAGCCTGGCTAAAAGATCATAAATTGAACATTGCCCCATGTTAGGAAATGGAAAAACTTGGAAAAAATTATATTAAGTGAAGTAAGCCAGGCTCAAAGAAACATAGGTCCCATGGTTTCCCTTATTTGCAATATCTAGTATATGTATGAGTCAAGCAGAAAAGGTCAGATAATGTGATGTCAGGAAAATGAACCCTTAGATATGTATTTTAATGTTTTTTTCTTTCACGCATGTGTTTCTAACGCATTTATAAGATTATCTCTTTGTTGCTTTGTATATCCCTCCCCCACAGTATAACCCCTGCTTTCACTATATTTGATGTCAGTATAACTTGTGGAGGAGATGGGGAAAAACCAGTTGTTTAAGGATACAGGTGGACCTGTTGCAACAATGAGAAGTACAAGTTGACATGTCCAAAACGAGCTTTACAACGTCGGGGGGGGGGGGGGGGGGGGGGAAGGATTGGGATTGGGGGGAGGGGGGAGGCTGGGAAGGGATGTGAAGGGTAAACCAAAGGAGGCTGCAATGCTTGGTAAGAAATGTACGCATTATCCTGCCCATGTAATTGTAACCCCTCTGTACAGTATGTTCACAAATAAAATTAAATTAAAAAAAAAAGATCATAAATTGACAACAGAGCATCAGGGATTAAAGATAGAGAAGTTGCATCAATCTATCAAAGACATTTAAAAGTCACTAAGAAAATGAGTTGATTGTGCAAGACTAACTGAGAAACCATCAAATGAGAAGAGAAGGAACAAATTGAAGGCATAACCTACTCAATAAAATAATACAAACAAACTGAAATAACTTCTATTAACTTTAAAACATATAGAAACTGAACAATGTATTGTTGAGAAACAAGACCATGGCTCAAATAGAACACCTATTAGCAAGCACAGGGCCCTGAGTTCAGACCCCAGGATCACCAAGCAAACAAGCAAGCAAGCAAAGATATTCCTAAACTAATGAAAAAGAAAGCATAACCTATCAGAACATGTGGGACACAGCCATGCCATTCCTATTCAATACAGTACTGAAGTCCTAGCCAGTGCAATAAGGTAAGAAAAATAAAAGGAAAATAGGGAAAGAAGTCAAACTATACCTATTTGCAGACAATATAATCCTATACTTGAAGGACTCCCACAAACAACCTACAGATCTATACTTTCAGCAATGTAGGAGGACATAATAGTAAAAGATGAACAGACTGAATCAGGAAAACAACTCCACTCATAATAGCCTGGAAAACAATCAAAATACCTGAGTATAAACTCCACCAAGGTTAAAAAAAAATCTCTAAGCTGGGAGCCAATGGCTCACACCTGTAATCGTAGCTACTCAAGAGGCTGAGATCTGAGGATCATGGTTCAAAGCCAGCTTGGGCAGGAAAAGCCGTAAAACTCTTATCTCCAATAAAACCAGAAAACCGGAAGTGGCACTGTGGCTCAACGCTAGCTAGCCTTGAGCTGAAGAGCTGGACAGAGCTCAGGCCCAGAGTTCAAGCCCCATGACTGACAAAAAAAAAGTGAGTTTCCACCAGCCTGGAACTTGGCATTCTTGACAGTGATAAGACTGACCCAGAACATGATGGCTGACTGCCATGACTCATCACTTTCCTAAAGCAAATGCTGAGTTTATCTACCGAAAACACTGCCCGAAGAGTACAACGCTAGCTTCAAAGCCCCCTGAAGGTACTACACCCTGTCTGCTTAGGGGATACCTCTCCTGCTCAGGATGCAGAATGAAGGGTCTACCAAGAATCACATTACCCAGGACCAACAGGCAGGAATGGGGGTAAGCAAAGGTTTGTTTTTAATGCTGTGTGCTGTCACAAACAAGGTGATAAACACCAAGCTGAAGAATGAGTGCCAGATTTCTAACTTCAGTAATAATCATCTTCATGAACAACTGGATTAGTCAAAGAGCTAGCAGATTAGTGAACGACAGGTGCATGTTTGTAGATTAGCCCCAAACAGCCTTGAAGACACATGCAGAGGCTCAACTATAACTGAGGATCTCTTGCTTCACCTTCTTCCTTGCAAAGTGTGACCTGGGTGGACTCAACAGTGGCATAGCCATATTAATTCAAACCCTAAGGGCCAGGGGAATTGCTCAGAGGTAGATCACAGGTATAGTGAGCACAAGGCCCTGGGGTCAACACCAGGGTTAAAAAGGAAGATATATCTTCTAAGAGGCAAATAAATGGACCTACATGAATACTCCAAATCATGAAGTTTTAAGCACAGGAAGTAACTCTTGCACAACAGCTAAGAAGGTCTTCAACTATGCTGTAATTTTTACCAGAGTCCAAGAACAGAACAACTTGGGTCACTGAATTAAAAAAAAAAAAAGAAAAAAGAAAGGAACCTATACTAATTAGCCAATTGAGGGAGGAAAAAAAAACCATCACCTTATTGAAAACATCTCTTTAATGATAAAATTCAAAACATATTCTCCTTAGGCAATTAGAAAAACAAGTATATACAAATTAGCAAGAAATAAAGAAAAATGATAAGTTCAATCCACAAAGAAATACCTTCAAAGGAGAATATTCCCCAAATCTTAAAAACACAAACTAGCCGGGTGCCGGTGGCCTGTAATCCTAGCTACTCAGGAGGCTGAGATCTAAGGATTGTGGTTCAAAGCCAGCCTGGGCAGGAAAAGCCATGAAACTTTTTTTTTTTTTTTGGGTCTGGTCGTGGGGCCTGAACTCTGGGCTAGGCGCTGTCCCTCAGCTCTTCAGCTCAAGGCTAGCGCTCTACCACTTGAGCCACAGCGCCACTTCCAGCTTTTGTCTTTTTGCTTATGTGGTGCTGAGGAATCGAACTCAGGGCCTCATGCATGCAAGGCAAGCGCTCTACCACTGAGCCACCTTCCCAGCCCAGCCATGAAACTCTTATCTCCAATAAACTAACAGAAAACAGGAAGTGGCACTGTGGCTCAAGTGGTAGAGCACTAGCCTTGAGATGAAGAGCTGAGGGACAGTGCACAGGCCCAGAGTTCAAGCTCCATGACTGACCAAAAAAAAAAAAAAAAAACACTAAAACAAGAAGTTTAACCTTTCAAACTGAAAAAGTTTTATAGGTTTTAAATAGTTACCATGAGCAGGTTGGGAATGAAAAGTTACAGGGGACACTCTTCTATAATCAGATGGATGTAAGGACAAGCTGGCACAATCCTTCTAGAAAGAATCTGACAATGAATCTCAAAGACACAGCATGTGGATGTACACACATGCAAACATGTACATACTGCGAACACACATTAATGAGCACACCTCCAAGGATTCAGCCTAAAAGCGGTCATAGATTTGTGCAAACTTAAGACTGATCAGGAAACCACTGGAATCCTCAGCACAGGGACCCATGTGTACATTCAGGCCCCAGGGGAACCCACCCCTCTCACACTAGTGCTGATGGCCTCTCCTGACAACCTGCATCCCGTATTCTGACCAGCCCTATTTGCTGTCCACACCATTTTGTGCCAGCTCTAGTCGTTAGTAAGAGGCTAGGAATACAATCTAGATGGTTACATGCATGGTTTCTATACATCTTTCATTCTTCATCCATTCTCCCAAAGTCAGAACTCGATATTCTGGGATAGTTCATGTAAAAAACTGGAATGGATGGACCCATTTCCCAAGAATCAGCTTTCATTCCATATTCAAGGGTGTACTGCTGGTCTGGATCTAAAATAAAGGGTCTAGCTCTGTGTCATGTTTATTTCCTACCTCCTCAGCAAGTCCAAGTCTACAATTTCCAAGCATGTTGACTAAACCTACAGTTGTTAAAACCATGTCCAGGAAAAAATGGCTGACAGGAAAATCCTGGCGGTGCATGGTGGCACAGATCAGACAGGGCACATCTTTGCAAAGTACTAACTGAACAGGAACAGATCAAATCCCAATTGCTCACAGAGAACTCAACTAGGGACAATTTTATATTCTTCCTTTAAAAAAAAAAATCCAACAACTAAGAATAACAATGAGAAGAAATGTTACCTGGACCTAAATTCCTCCTGTGGAACTTCTACTAAATGGATCACAGAGAGGGATTATGACAGAGAAGCCTGGTGGTGTAGCAAGCCACCACAGAGGATAGCATGGAGTGACTGGACTTCGCCACAGAATGACACAGTAGGGGCCTAAGTGGAACACCCCAGCAGATGCCCCAGAAGGGAAGGGGAAAAAGCCAAGTCCAGCCTGCCCAGGCATCTGCCCATCTCCTAGCATCACCTCACAGTATTTAATCTAATTTCCTAGACTCCAAGTGCCACAATGTGGCAGGAGACCAAAGTAGCCAGAGCACAAGCATCACTGTCACCAGGGTCATCAGACCCCAGGAGAGACACCGGTGTCAACCACACTGCATGTGAAACTGAAGCATGCAAACACAGAGTTCGCACAAATGGCAACCACAGTTCAAGCACCATGGAGGAAAAGGTCAGCATGGCTCTTCATTCAGGTCCCACATCACCTTGGCCTGACAGAAGAGTGTTAGACCAGACCCCACACAACTTACAAACATGCAGTACAGAAGCCCTCCGGGCTCACAGGAGTCTATCTGGCTAGCCAGCAATCTGACTGCAGACAGCATGGTCCAGGCCCCATGCAGGGTCAGGAGTCACGATAGGCAGCATCAAATAGCCACTGCTATGTGGAAGAGAAGGTGCCTGGAGTGAAGGGACATCTAGCTGAACCTTGAATCCAGGACTACTTTGCTATCTCCAGCCTGGCCCCCGAGACATGCAGACATGCCTCCTTGCAGCCTGTTTCAAGGCCGGCACTTCTGATTAAACTGAAAGTTTCTGGCTTTTAACAGTGCCTCAACTTTCTCTACCTTCATTCCCTGTGGACAGATATGCTGGCCCACAAAGCTGGTAGACAGACAGTGCTCCATTCAAGGGCTGAGCCCACCATCCTGTCCTTCAATCAACCTCAAGGTAAAGAAGCATTCATTTCCACCACACAACAACTTCTGTAAGGAGGGACTGTCATGATGGGTTTTCTCTAGCCCTGAATGCCACATCTAGGTCTGGGAAGCATTGTTTGGTGCTTCATCACTAATCTGAGCTGGTAATGAACTGGGCCTTAGGCAGTGCCACTGAACAGCTGAGTGGTACTTAGTCTTCAGCTCTCAAATATAGCTTAGGGAGATGTTTTCATAACCACCAGGAAACAAACTGACAGCACTGAGCAGCTCTCAAAGCCATGGGTCATGCCGGGCGCTTGTGGCTCACACCTGTAATCCTAGCTACTCAGGAGGCTGAGATCTGAGGATCTCGGTTCAAAGCCAGCCCAGGCAGGAAAGTCCATAAGACTATCTCCAATAAACCACTAGAAACTTGGAAGTGGCGCTGTGGCTCAAGCAGTAGAGCACTCGCCTTGAGCTGAAGAGAGCAGGGACAGGGCCCAAGCCCAGAGTTAAAGCCCAATGACGGTCCAAAAACAATAAAAACAACAAAAAAAAGCCAAGGGTGATGGATGTTGGGCACTAACTCACTAGCCACAGTACACTAACCAGTCAGATAGCCGACCTAAGGACAAGACTCTTGCACTCAGAGCATGCATTTGATCCCAGTTAACTGAGGGGTTTAGGTTTGAGAGCCTCTACTAGATGTCAAAATCCAGATGTCTAATTATACTGAGCCTAATCTTGTTCCCTATGGGAATAAAGCTATGGGCTATGTACTCTCAGTTCTCCTATCCAAACTTCCAAGTCCTAGGATTACAGGTATATGCCACCACACCCAGCCACTCAGTTTCTCCACAGATCTGAGGCATGTCTGGATGACTTAGAATACCTAATTCAACACAAATGCTCCATAAGTAGCTGTTACCCTGCACTATCCAGGAGTCATGGCAGGCAACAGCCTGTGCATGCTCAGTGAAAACAGAATTTTTTTTATCAGAAGTTGGCTGAATCTGAAGGTGCAGTACTTGTAGGTAAGGAGGACTGGCCACATTCTGATTCACATAACCTGCACATGGAACTTGGGGGGGAGTGATACAGGACCCTAGTCAGTGTTTTCCACGGTCCAGCACAAGTTTTCCAAGGACTGCTCCATGCTGGCCAAATCTAAGAATATGGGGCTTCTCAGCTGGAGCAACCAGGATCACAACTTCATGGGCAATATATACGCTGGCACTGAACTTGACAGAGGAACTTCATATCCTGTTTCCCAAGGTTTCTCCACTCCCTATAGCATGTAACCGTTACCAAGGCCTCATCTGCTCACACACTATGAACAAGGACTGCCCTGCCTATCCACACTTACAGGTCTGCCTGGACCACCACTGAGAAAACAAGCATCTCAGCCATTCCCCTCAATGTCTCATCATGATCTTCAAGGCATTTCATCATCTCCATGCTTGTTCTCTTCCACGTGGCCCCAAACTTAACTCCTCCCACATGCTCAGTGTCCTACGGAACCCCAGCCGATGGCACCCCACTCAACCAGCTAGATATTTTTTTTGGTCCGTCATGGGACCTGAACTCTGGGCCTGGGCGCTGTCCCTCAGCTCTTTACCTCAAGGCTAGTACTCTACCACTTGAGCCACAGTGCCACTTCTGGCTTTTTCTGCTTATGTGGTGCTGAGGAATCGAACCCATGCATGCAAGACAAGCACTCTACCACTGAGCCACCTTCCCAGCCCCAACCAGTTAGATTTTATCTGATGAACTACTGCTAAGAAACACTCCATAGCTCCTTCATGTCCTCCTGCAGCACTAGTTGTGAATCCTCTAAACCTCAAATGTCACACCTGTGATCCTAGCTACTCCTAGATCTGAGGATCACGGTTCAAAGCCAACCAGGGCAACAGACGTCTGAGAGACTTTTGTCTCCAATTAACCTCAAAATGCCAGAAGTGAAGCTGTAGATCAAGTGGTAAAGCACTAGCTTTGAAGCTTTGAGCACAAAAACTCAGGGACAGGGCCCTGAGGTCAAGCCCAAGGACCAACACCAAAACAAAAACAAAAAAACCCTAAATGTCACACCCCACATGTTACCACCTGGTCAGCTACAAAATGGCCAATACTTGACTGTCTACAACCTCAGCTTCCAGTCCATGCAAACACTCTGACTTCTTCCAGCCTGAAAAGCCTGGCTGATTATCAGCCTGCAGACCCTGTTCCCCCCACAATCCGTTCCCCTCTCACACCATAATGGATGACCTGAAGTCAGCACCAGGGGCATCAGCTGGCCTCATGGTGATTGTACTGGAGGGGTGTTCAGTCCTCCTCTGGTCAGACAACAGAGCCTGACCCCGTGCCAGTCATGTCCATGGGTCTCTCTCCATAGAACACCAAGAGAACAAAACAGAAGAACCACATCAGTAAGGGACCTAAGTGTTTAGTCACTAAAAGTACAATATGTCCTGGAACTACCTACCCTACAGAGGCATGGCATGAGCAACCCCGGTGAAAGACTGTCCCAAACCTAGCAGCCTATTGGGAATGTTGCCACATAGCTTTCATCTTTAAGGCACATACACAAGAGGCAGCATGGTTACATCAACACAACTGAAGATGACAAGTCAACTTACCATTCACACACAGACTAAGACTATAGCTTAAAGACACTAAGTTCCCCTACAAGCTACGTGTCTTCCAAATGCAGGTCCAGAGCTGAACAAGAGGAAGGCACTGAATGTGTATGGGCCATTCAGCATGGCTCCCCTGAAAGCCTACAGCCTTTGAGGCTGTAGAAAAGCTTCCACACTTGTTACTCCTCAACCTGAACACAGGCTTACCAAGCCTCACTGCACCTTTGGCTGATGGCAGTCTTATATAGTAAATAAATGAGCAAAAAAGCTTCTTTTTTGCCATGTCTGTGACAGAACACATCCTAAGAAATGCTAAAGGACACAGGTGATGTTTACAGGATCTAAAGGGATACTATGAAGAATTGCCCAAGCAACAACAACAGAGATACATAAAAGCCAGTCTCTTCATACCACTTTAAAAAATCATTCAGAATATTAAATAGCCTCATGACAAATACAAAGCTATGCTAACTAACATTTATGGCTCATGAATCACCAAATGTCACCTTTCTGAAAAAACGTGCTGAAGATGAAGTGGGTATTTGATCCATGGAAGCTGAATGATTATTCCACAGACGACCCAAGACAAGTGCAGTGTTTACTCTGGGCCAGCCATGCCAAGCAGCTTCCTGTGCAGAAGCCCCCTAGAAAATGCTAAGCTCTGCCCCCATTCCCTTAGCCAGAGAATGTCTCCAAACTATAATGTTAGTATAGACTCGAAAGAATTTAGGAGTCAAAGTAGCACTACCCAAGCGCACAACCTGCTGTCAAGGTCTCGGTTACAAAGAACATTGGTACAGAGGTGAGGCACTGTATCCTGCCGCCTTCCTTTAAAAATTCTCAAAATAAACACCCTGTAGTTCACACGTTTGTCATCCTGAAAGGCAGAAAGCTATTAAGAGTGATGTTCAAGCCGGTGTGCAGCTTGAGGCAAACATACTTACATCTTTTGCCATGTTATCAGGTCCAGGAACCCAAGGCAATACTGTGCACCCTCCTCAGAAGAAAATGGATTTTTCTGTTAAAAAGGGAAAGACAACTAATGAGTAAATATGACAAAGAAGTTGGACCTTCATTGCATCTCAAAGGAAATGTCTGAGGAGCTGGAGCAGCCTCCAGGCAGCCGCCGCCCCCTCCCCCCCAGCCCGACCCTGACAGCGCAGCTGGCCAGGAAGATCCCCCTTCCCCTGTCCACATGGAAACGCAGCCCCGCACGCAGCGGGGACGCGGGGGTCAAGGTTCACCCCCACTGAAAACAGGGCCCCAGTGAGGGCCCGGAGTCCCTACTGGGGCAGGGCGCCCACCACGCATGGGGCGCCCACCGGGCAACAGGGCCCTCACCAGGGCGCCCACCGCGCACGGAGCGCCCACTGGGCAACGGGGCCCTCACAGGGGCACGAGGCCCCCACCGGGGCGCCCACCGTGCACGGGACGCCCACTGGGCAACGGGACCCTCAACGGGGCGCGCGGCCCTCACAGGAGAATGGAGCCCCCACAGCGCACGAGGCCCTCACCGGGCGCGCGCGGCCCTCACCGGGGCACGGGGCCCCCACCGCGCACGAGGCCCTCACGGGACGCCTGGCCCTCACCGGGCACGGGGCCCTCACCGGGTGTGGGGCCCTCACCGGGCGCGCGCGGCCCTCTCCGGGGCGCGGGGCCCCCACCGCACACGAGGCCCTCACGGGACGCGCGGCCCTCACCGGGGCTCGGGGCGCCCACCGGCACCAGGCCCTCACCGGGCCCCAGGGCCCCCGCCGGGCTCCGCCCGAGCCCCGCGCAGCCGCGCAGGCTCCCGCGCAGGCGTCCGCGGGGACCCGGGGCCTCGGCCGGCGCCCGCGCCGCCCCCACCTGTCACTAGGCCCGACCGGCCGACCCCGCGCGGGCGCCGCGAAGGCCAGGAGACCCTCCGAGCCCCCCCCGCGCCCGGGTGGAGGAGGCCGGGGCCCAGACTCGCCGCGCGGCGGGGGTGGGGGTGGGGGGGAAAGGGCCGGACGCGGGAACGGGGCCGAGGCGGGAACGGGGCCGGGGCGCCCCGCGTGCCCAGCCCGCGCCCTCCCGCCCGGCCCCGCCGCACCTGGCTGCCGGGCGGCCGTGCTGGGCGCGCGGGGCGCTGGCGGCCAGGCGTGGGGCTTGGGGCCCAGCCCGGAGGTCTGGCCCTGGCGGTCCCTGCCCTGGGCCAGCGGCGCCGGGACGCGGGCTCACCCTGGGCCGAGCGTCGGGCCGGCGTGACGTGTACGCGGCGCGGTGACGTGGGCGGCGGCGGGCCCGCTCTGCTCAGCGCGCCTGCGCTCCTTTTCGCGCCTTTGCGGCCCTCCTCCTCCCCTCTCCCCCACCCCCTCCCCCTCCCCCTCCCCCTGGACCCGGCTCTTTCCTCCCGCTTGGGCTGCCCGCCCTGGGGCAGGGGAGGGGCCTGCGCCTGCGCGTCTGCTCCAGGCGCGGTGTCCAGGCTTCAGCACCCGCGTTCTGTGCCTGCTGGTGCGTGCTCGCGCGCTTGTACAAGCACCGGTGTGTGTGTTCCTCTGCGTGCATGTGCATGCTTCTGTTTGCACACTCCACGTGTGCACACGTGTCGTCCTGCTATGTGTTCACTTCTATGAGCGTGTGCACACCTCCACGTGTGCACGTGTATGTGCACTGAGAGCTTGCTCTCTGCACACCTGTGTGTGCATGCATTTAGAGTGCAAGCCACATGTGTTCCTGCCTGTGTGTACATGTGAGAGGAAATCATGTTTGTGCATATTGCTGTGTGAAGAGTATACGCACACCCATATGTGCTCACATATGTCCCTGACATACACATGTGTTGGTGCATAGAGGAGTTCCAAAGTGCACACACAAGAGAAAGGGGCCCAGGTATAGATGTGCCCTTGAGAGCCTGTATGCACGCCGGAGTTGGGAGCCTTACACTACAGAGGGCAGGGAAAGCAGGTGGTATGTGTGCAAAAAATGTACTGGACACCCAAGGAGGGATGGAGACTCCTGCTACTTCTCTACCAGTGGTCTCTATGCCTGGATTCCCAGTGTTTCCCCAGGGAAAGCAGTGGCTTCCTCACCTGATGTCCAACCTAGGAGCCAGGCCAGAGGACCCTGGCAGGAGACAGGCTGGACATGAGTCTATCCAAATGAGAGAGATAAAACGACACTTATGCTAGGAATTTTCAAAGTAGAGCACTTACAGCAATGTTCATAATGGTGATAGGCTTTCATTATAAACATCATTTTGGGGGGGGGTCCTAATAAGCTAAGACGTTGGGGGCCAGGACAATTCAACTCATGAATTGGTAGCTGTTTAGACCCTTTCCTGGTGCCTAGGAAGGAACAACTATCCACCAAGCAACCACTCTGGCAGCTGGCTGGGCCACCTCAGTCAGCACTGGCTGATACGAACACTTTGTGGACACCTTGAGGAGGCTACACTGCAACTTGCAGAAACATAACTCCAAGATCCAGGATACAAGATCCTGGCAATGACTTTCACATGGCTTATTCTGCATGGTTTGCTATCGCAAGCTGTAGGGAACCCTACCTGCCATGTTCACTCAGACCAGAGGGGTCTGGTAGTCCAGCAGGAGGCTTGTGATTAGTACAAAGTCCTTACTTGAATGAAGGACTGTGTTGTGGTTGATGCAAACACCCTTGCCACGGGCTGGGAATATGGCTTAGTGGTAGAGTGCTTGCCTCACATGCATGAAGCCCTGGGTTTGATTCCTTAGTACCACATACACGGAAAGAGCCGGAAGTGGTGCTGTGGCTCAAGTGGTACAGTATAATCTTGAGCACAAGAAGCTTAAGACAGTGCTCAGGCCCAGAGTTCAAGCAGAAGAAGAAGGAAGAAGGAAGAAGGAAGAAGAAGAAGAAGAAGAAGAAGAAGAAGAAGAAGAAGAAGAAGAAGAAGAAGAAGGAAGAAGGAAGAAGGAAGAAGGAAGAAGGAAGAAGAAGAAGAAGGAAGAAGGAAGAAGGAAGAAGAAGAAGAAGAAGAAGAAGAAGAAGAAGAAGAAGAAAGAAGAAGAAGGAGGAGAAGAAATAATGAATATTAGCTGGGCACCGGTAGCTCACACCTGTAATCCTAGCTACCCAGGAGGCTGAGATCTGAGGATCATGGTTCAAACCCAGCCCAGGCAGGAAAATCCATGAAACTCTTATCTCCAATAAATCACCAGAAAAACTGGAAGTGGTGCTGTGTAGCTCAAGTGGTAGAGAACTAGCTTTGAGCTGAAGAGCTGAGGGACAGTGCTCAGGCCCAGAGTTCAAGCCCCACGACCTCAAAAAAAAAAAAAAAAAAAAAAGACATGCCAGGTGTCAGGCAAGTAGGTGACTTTCTATTGTGAAAGGGTCATCAGAAAGGCAACAATATTCAGGTGTCAGTGGCTCTCACCTGTAATCCTAGTCAGCAGGCCCAAATCTAAGGATCACAGCTGGTAGCCAGCTCAGGCAGGAAAGTCTGTTAGGCTCTTATCTCTAATTAACCACTAGATAACCAGAAGTGGTGCTGTGGCTCAAAGTAGTAGAGAGCTAGGATTGAGCAAAAAAACTCAATGTCAGCACCCAAGCCCTGAGTTCTAGCTCCATGACTGACAAAAGGAAAAGGCAACAGTGCATACAACAGATCATGAATGTTACTGGCTCTGATCGTTCTGGAGATGTGAAGACCTCATCTGGCAGTGAAGCCTTCCTGGCAGTCCTGAGATGGCTTAAAAGGTCACAATGTAGGGCTGGGAAGGTGGCTCAGTGGGAGAGTGCTTGCTCTGCACACATGAAGCCCTGGATTTGATTCCTCAGCACCACATGCACAGAAAAGGCCAGAAGTGGGCATTGTGCTCAAGTGGTAGGGCACTAATCTTGAGCTGAAGAGCTGAGGGACAGCACCCAGGCCCAGAGTTCAAGCCCCACAACTGACAAAATAAACAAAAAAACAAAAATCACATGGTAAGATGCAAGCCCTGTCCTGGGGCTTCAACTCAGGGCCTAGGCACTGTCTCTAAGCTTTTGTCATCAATGCTAATGCTCTACACTTGAGCCACAGCTCTACTCACAATTTTTTTGTGTTTAATTGGAGATAAAGAGTCTCATGTACTTTCCTGCCCAGCTGGCTTCAAACTATGATCCTCAGATCTCAGCCTCCTGAGTAGCTAGGATTACCCATATAAGCTACCGGTGCCCAGCTCTTGCCTCCTTTTGATCTACTTTCCTTTTTCCTTTGCTTTGCTCTTTTTCTTGAAGCACCAAATATTGAACCTAGGACCTTACACATGCTAAACAAGCACTTTATCACTTGGACTTTGCCCCCAGCCCAACTTTTCCTTATAATTAGTAGGGCAGTGTGAACTGGTAACTAAGACAAAGTGGAAGTAGAACACAAACAGCAGTGAGGAGGCTAATGGAGGTTGGGCCAGGAACAACTGAGAACAGAGGCAGCAAAGACAAGGGACAGAAGAAAGGTGAGAGACACTAAAGAGCTGAGCTTGAAAACAAGGTAGAAGGCTGTGGAATAGCTGGAGACGGAAAATTGTGGACCCCATTTAACAAAGAGTTCCCGGAAGCTGCCAAATCTTAGAAATCCAGTGTCCTAGCCATTGTAGACCTAGGGGCTATAGAACACCAGCTGCTTATTAGGGGCAAGGAGCCTAGCAGCTGTAACATGAATGGGTGTAGGAGTTGGGAGTCTCAGCATCTAACACCCATCCTGGAGTTTCAACATTCGCAGATGCTGTTGCTGCTGCTGTCACTTCTCACAGCTGCTGGGAGCATAGGGTCACAACAGCTCCCAAGTGCCAGCCAGGGTCACTGATGGCTAAAGGTGGGAGCAGTATGTCTCCTATATGAGTATATAGATCCAGAAGTCTCTAGTGGCCTGCCAGTCCACCCAGGCTCTGGTACTCCAAAACTTGGGACTCTGCACACCAGAAGAGCTCCTCCACAACTACTCACAATTCTGTCCAGGAAGAGAGCGACAATTGGTAACGCAAATATCATGGCTTCATGAAGCACTAGGTTAATTAACATCCATGGAGGACTTTGAGCACAGACTAAAGGACTCACTCCGAATATGCAACATATTATTATAGGATACCCTACTTCATATGCATTACAATTAGCCACTTTCATGCTGATTATGCGTGCTCCTACCTCTCAAGTAAAGTTCCAACTTCTTAAACTACCAACTAATTAGCAATGGTTGTTTCCGAGTCAAAATTCGTGTATAGAGCCTTAAAATGGCTGCTGCCCTTCAATCTCCACCCTCAGTGGAGCAGGAATGTAAAGATCACATGCTGACCCTCCCACCTATAGTTAACAAGGTCAGATTTCCTGACCAGGTGGAGTGGCTTCAGGTGCCAGCCATCTTTAACATGCAAGTGTTTTGTTTAGAGCACACTACTCACTTCATTGGGAGATTCAGGGTCAACAAGGCATTCTAGAGGCCCAATGGACAGGAAACTGATGATGGTGAGTGAAGAAACCAAGACAGGCATTGGGGCCAGAAAACACGGAAAAGTTTGGGGGATGGATTAGTTACAGGTTTAAGCTTACAGTTTTTCTGTGGACTGACCTGCTCCTGGGATAATGGTAACTAGGAAGCACTGCAGTTAACTACAACTTTTTTTTTTTGTCGGTTGTAGGGCTTAAACTAAGGGCCTGGGCACTGTCCCCAAGGTTTTCCCCACAATGCTAGTTCTCACAGCACCACTTCTGGTGGCTAATTGGAAATAAAGGTCTTGAACTTTCCTGCCCAGCTAGCTTTGAATCACGACCCTCAGATCTCAGCCTCCTGAGTATCATAGTCATGAGACACCGGCACCCAGCTCAAGTAAGTTTCTTTAGTATGTCTTCTCACAGAGTATAGGACGGCTCTAGTGACTCTGTTCTGTAACTTCAGAATGTGTCTTCTGCTGCCATTATGAGAACCGTTCTATACCAGCTTGTTAGGTCCAGGGCTCTGATCTGCTGCCTGGTTCTATCCAATATCTAAAATAGGCACTGAAAATTCTTATTACTGTGGAGATATTTCTCTCCCTCTTCATGGCTATATTTAGAAGCTCTGATGTTTGTGCACACACACACACATATGTTCTTGGTTAACTGGACTTTTTTTTTTCTTTTTGGTTGGTAGTGGGTCTTGAACTCTGAGCCTGGGTGCTGTCCCTGAGCTCTTCAGCTCAAGGCAAGTACTCTACCCTTGAGCCACAGTGCCACTCCCGGTTTTCTAGTGGTTAATTGGAGGTAAGAGTCTCATGGACGTTCCTGCCCCAGCTGGCTTTGAACTGCCATCCTCAGATCTCAGCCTCCTGAGTAGCTAAAGATTACAAGCATGAGCCACAAGAGCCTGGTTAACTGGATCGTTTAACAATCTTTTTTTTTCTTTTCTTGTCAGTCAGGAGCTTGAACTCTGGGCCTGGGCGCTGTTCCTGAGTTCTTCAGCTCAAGACTAGCACTCTATCACTTGAGCCACAGCACCACTACTGGCTTTTTCTGTGTATGTGGTACTGAGGAATCAAACCTGGAGCTTCATGCATGCTAGGCAAGCACTCTACCACTGAGCCACATTCCCAGCCCCACAATCAACCTTTTTTTTTATAATGTCCTTGTCTTTTATGACACTCTTACTTAAGATCTGTTCTGCTGGATATGAGTAGAACCACTTCTGCTCTTTTTCATTGACTATTTGCATGCTTTCCCATCCTTTCCCTTTTAGCTGATATGCCCACAGATCTAAAGTGTCTTTTGTAGGTAGCATATACATGAAACCTACTTATCATTCTGACAATATATATATATATATATATTTTTTTTTTTTTTTTGTCGGTCGTGGGGCTTGAACTCTGGGCCTGGGCGCTGTCCCTCAGCTCTTCAGCTCAAGGCGAGCGCTCTACCACTTGAGCTACAGCGCCACTTCCGGTTTTCTGGTGGTTTTTATTGGAGATAGGAGTCTCACGGTCTCTCCTGCCTGGGCTGGCTTTGAACCGCGATCCTCAGATCTCAGCCTCCTGAGTAGCTAGGATTACAGGCGTGAGCCACCAGCGCCCGGCCCATTCTGACAATATATATTTTTGATTGAGTTTAGTCCATTTCATTTTTATATATTTTTGCCAATTACAACATTCATTTATGCATTTTTTCATATAAAAATTAGTTATAAACCAGAAACAATACACTTGGCCTTTTTATTTGTTCATATACTTGACATGTTGATTTCTTGGGAATGGCTATTTGTTTTTTCTGGGTCCGGTTGTGGGGCCTGAACTCTGGGCCTAGGCGCGGTGCTGTCCCTCTGCTCTTCAGCTCAAGGCTAGCGCTCTACCACTTGAGCCACAGCGCCACTTCCAGCTTTTTTCTTTTTGCTTATGTGGTGCCTCAGGCATGCAAGGCAAGTGCTCTACCACTGAGCCACCTTCCCAGCCTGGGAATGGCTATTTCTTTATGCGACTATTATCTACTGTCCTATCTTAACATGAAGGACTGCCTTGAACATTTCTTCTAGGGCAGATCTAGTGGAAACAAACTACTACAATTTGTTTAATTTGAAATGTCCTACCATCTTATTGATTGTATAGGGGTTTTAACCCAAGGCTTCATGATTGCCCTCTATAGTCTGGCAGAGAGAAAAAATAAAATAAAAAAGACCCCACCTCTTTTCTGTTTTAGTTTGCTTTTCAGATAGGGTCTTGCCTTTATCTGGAGCTGACCTTAAACCATGATCCTCTTTTGTCTGCCTCCTGTGTAGCTGGGAATCCAGCATTTGCCACCACTCTCAGCCTTTTTATTTTGTTGTTGGTTGTGGGGCTTTAACTCAGGGCCTGGACTCTGTCCCTGAGTTCTTTTGCTCAAGGTTAGCACTCTACCACTTTAAGCCACAGCTCCATTTCCAGCTCCATTTCCAGAGTGTCACAGACTTTCATGCGTGGGTTGGCCTTGAACCATGATCCTCAGATCTCAAGTCTCCTGAGAAGCTAGGATAACAGACAAGCCACCAGTGCCAGGCTTGTCTTTTTTTTTTTTTTTTGGTTGGTAGTGGGGCTTGAACTCTGGGCTTGGGCACTATCCTCAGCTCTTCAGCTCAAAGTGAGCACTCTACGCTTGAGCTACAGCGCCAATTCCAGTTTTCTAGTGGTTTATTGGAGATAAGAGTCTCACGGACTTTCCTTGACCGGGCTGATTTTGAACTGTGATCCTCAGATCTCAGCCTCCTGAGTAGCTAGGATTACAGGTGTGAGCCAGTGGCGCCTGGCTATGTCTGTCTTATTTTTGAAGAGTAGTTTTATCAGACATAAAATTTGTAATCAAGGGGCTGGGAAGGTGGCTCAGTGGTAGAGTGCTTGCCTTGCATGCCTGAGGCCCTGGGTTCAATTCCTCAGCACCACATAAGCAAAAAGAAAAAAGCCGGAAGTGGCACTGTGGCTCAAGTGGTAGAGCGCTAGCCTTGAGCTGAAAAGCTGAGGGACAGCACCCAGGCCCAGAGTTCAGTCCCCACGACCGGACCCAAAAAAAAAAAAAAAAAATTTGTAATCAACTTGAGTACTGGTGGCTCACACCTATAATTCTAGTTACTTAGGACGCTGAGATTGAGGATCATGACTTAAAGCCAACAGGGCAGGAGAGTTGTGAAATTCTCATCTCCAATTAACTACCATAAAAGCCAGAAGTGGGTAGAGTGCTAGTGTTAAGCACAAAAGTTCAGGAACAGAACCCAGACCCTAAGTTCAAGCCCCAGGACTAGTACACATACAAAAAAACAAAAATTGTGATCAAGTTGGCTGCCATCCTAGCTACCAAGAAGCTGAGATCTGAGGATCACTTTAAAAATAGTCTAGACAAACTGGTCACCAGTGGCTCACACCTGTAATCCTAGCTATTCAGGTGACAGATCTAAGGACTGCAGTTCAAAGCCAGCCTAGGCAGGAGAGTGTATGAGACTCTATAATCTCCACTAAACTAGCAAAAAAAAAAAAAAAGTGGACCTGTGGTTCAAGTGGTAATAGCCTTGAGTAAAGGAAACTCAGAGACAGAATCAAGGCCCAGATTTCAAGCCCTAGGACCAATGTATGTATACATGCGTGCACGTGAGTGCACGCGCGCGCGCCCACACACACACACACACACACATACACCAGGCTAGGCAAATCTGAAAGACTCTGACCTCCAATTAACCTTAAAAAAGCCAGAACTGGAGGCATGGTGCAAGTGGTAGGGCATAAAAGTGGTAGGGAGTAAAACAAAGCTGAGTGAGTACAAGAGCTTGAGTTGGAGCACCAGAACTGGCGCATGCATGCGCACACACGTACACATTCTTGATCAGCAAGGTCTTGTTGCTTTGTTTTCCCTACAACTTCAAGTCTGCCATCCCATTGTTTTCTGCCACTGGTAAGAAACTAGCTGTCCGTATCAGGTGTTGCTGGAAAGAGACAAATCACCTCTGTGACTTCAAGATTCCATTTTTGCTTTTGTCTTTTGAATTTTATTTGTGTCTTGGTATAGACCTCTGAGTTTATGCTGTATGTTGTTCATTGGATTTCAGGATTTGTAGATTCATACCCTTCATTAGACAATGACTATTTGGGATTTACTCCAGGAATACAATATAGACAATGTAACATATTCACATACATATATTTATATGTTTGGTATTTTATGCCAATTTTCACTGCAGCATTAGTTACAATAGCCATTTTTTCAAACCAAATCAGATTCTCATAAATTTCAAATAAATATACCGACTGTAGTCTTTATTAAAGATTGTATTTTCTTGTCATTCAAAAATCAAATATTTTGAGTAATATAAATGATAGAAATAGACATGAAAGTGCTTTATTTAAAATAGCTATAGGAAACAAACATCGTAAGATAGTTTTCTGACCTAAAAAACATGGACTTTGAGCATCCAAAGTAAGCTTCCAACTCATTGCCAAAATTAAAATCTCCTATTGCAGGTATGTTTAATAACAAATATTAGATGAACAGATTATAATTCTAAGTTGTACAATAAATAAAAAAGGCCTTTTACCAAAAACTATGAACTGATGAATTAACAATAGAAAGTTAATAATTTCAGAAAAAAAGGCACATCCAGGCAAAATAGTCAAGGCGATTTGTAAAATGCAGTGTTACAATTCTACTGCATATAATCAATTGACTGCAAATAAATTACTCTGGAATATTCTAAAACATGACAAAAGTATTCTATAAAAGCAGGCAAACACAAGGACACAGCCTCGTTGTGTTCCTCCATCTCAGAGGCAAGGCTCCTGGGAGGCGAGGTGAGGCTGTCAGGACTCATTTGGGAGGCAGCCGTCACCCTGTCCTGTCAGAGGCTTGACCGTCTTTCTGGTCTTGGCACACATCTTGTGATTGCAGCTCTCCACAACACAGGTGCAAGTAGGAGGCTAAGTGTGGTCACACTCAGTATAAGGAGGTATACCTGCGACATGTAAACAGCGCCTGGTCACAGTGAGCAGGAAGAGGAGGCTAAGTGTGGTCACACCTAGTGTAAGGAGTACACCTGAGACACAAGACTGGAGCTTTGTCACAGTGAGCAGGAGGAGGTACACCTGCTCAGGCAGAGGTGCAGCAGTCCTCACTGGGTGGGAGGAAGTAGGCCTACCTAGGACAGGCTGAGCATTAAGGGCATGTGTGCCCAGGTGTGAGGGTCATCCATGGTCTCATTGGGTATTAGGAGGTATGCCTGTAAACTAGAATCCCTCTTTTTTTTTTTTGGTCAGTCGTGGAGCTTGAACTCTGGGCTTGGGCGCTGTCCCTGCGCTCTTCAGCTCAAGGCAAGCGCCTCTACCACTTAAGCCACAGCGCCACTTGCGGTTTTCTAGTGGTTTATTGGAAATAAGAGTCTCACGGACTTTCCTGCCCGGGCTGGCTTTGAGCCACGATCCTCAGATCTCAGCCTTCTGAGTATCTAGGATTACAGGCATGAGCCACAGGTGCCCGGCCCTAGAACCCCTCTTTTGAAGGCATGTCAAAAGTACACTCATAGGAAAGCAAACAAGTAGAGTAGGATAAACCAAAGTCTGACAGCAAATGGAAAGCTGTGGTCAGCTTTAATGAACCACAGAGCAAAAGCCTAGAGACTACTCACTAGATGGTAGCTCTATAGGGCTCACTGTAATGCTGACTACAACACAGCTTTGCACATATCTCTTTCACAAGCCTTCTCCTGAACTCTGACAGCAAAATGCCCATACTCACAAGACAAGAGAGACAGTGATTTGAGTTCTGAGTGCTTTCAAGTGCTTCCCAGTGCTTTGATGGCAGTTTTAGGGAGGCATGGTTTAGATTTCTTAGATGTCATTACTGCGCAAGCTAAAAGTTGACTTTTCTTCCTTTCACAGGAAATATTCAATTATCACTATTGTACAAGGTATTAACAGTATTAACTAGTAACTCTCACCTGAAAAATTATCTTTTAAGGTACCGGCTTCCAGCCTAGACCAGCAAGGCGCTGCCTAGGAACACAAACCAAGAGCACAAAAGAGCTGCTACCTCACAGCTGAGGTGAGGAATGTTCAGTCTTTGCTCTGGATGCTCCCCAGAGCCAGTGCCTCTGTCAGAGGGCGGATACTCACCTCCCGGGAGATGATGCCTGCTCTTCGGGCTCGGCTCCCCAGGACAAAAGAGAACTCACTGACCTGGGCCAGCCCTGCAGAGACGATCCACTTGATGTACTGGCTGCTCTTTGGCAGGATCAGTGACAAGACCAGAACTGCCAAAACAAACTGCAAGAGTGGTCTATCACATTAAGTGGTCAAGAATAAAACCCAGATAAGACTAAATTAAACATAGCAGAACAGAGAATCTACACAGAAAATGTGTTATCTGGAAAAAAAAATAGTCAATACAGAGCTACTTCAGATACCCAGAAAGCAGGAAGTAAATCCAGGCTAGGTTAAATCTACATAGAAGGCAAAATAAAAGGCCTGGATTCACTGACAGAAAACCAACTTTCTCTAAATAGCATTAAATATTAAGTAACGTTCAAGATGGAAATTCTTTTGATAAGAGAAAGATGTACTTGTCTTGCTGGTGGGGTTATGCAGCAATTATCAGATCTGGGATCCAGAAAGCTAGCTGGTGATGCTGACAAGAAGGAGATTCAGTAGTCTGTGGTCAGGGAGAACCAGACACTGAAAATGCTCACTCAGTTTCCATGCTCATTAACACTCATCTGTCAGAGGAAGGCGTGGGCTATTCCAGAAACCCAGAGGACTCATGTCAGAATCCAGAATGTGCCCTCCTCCAGGTGCTGGCAATTCCCAACCTCAACACACTCCAATCCTGAGACAGGGATAATGCATCCTGACACCCATTCCAGGCTGAGGTCTGCCCCCTGGTCCGTCCAGGCAGCTGGCAGAGGGCTTCCCTGGGAGGCAGACCAGTGTGCAGGGTGAATCCCAGGCTCTTAAAGACACTTAGCAGCACTGCTAGATATAAGGTCCAGTGGGAAGTGGCCTGTGTAACGTGTAAAACTTGAACATGGCATCGGTTTTACCAGACATAAGTGAAAGGGAGAAAATATCATACCTTCATGATCACCACCGAGAGAGTGAGGAACACCAGTACAGTCAGCTCATATATCACAAAGGTAGGGAACACGTGAAGCCCTGCAGGAGACAGAGGGGCAAGTCAGCTGGCTCCAGCCACGACACAACAATTGCAATGCATAGTTTTAGTGTGCTCATTAAACCTTCTGTACAAGAATCAAACTAAAACACAGGCAAAGCTATCTCTCTATCCCAGTGAGAGGAAAGTTCAAGCCAGCAGCCCACCTCCTCCAACAAGTTACAAGAGTCCGGTGCACAGCAGCTGTGGCGGAGGGGCAGCAGTGGCTCTACATTAGACCAGTCCTGTGTACAGCAGCCATGGTGGAGGGGCAGGACCAGCTCTACATCTAGGCCAGTCCCACCCCCTTCTCATGCAGCTCACATTCCAGGAACGAATGTCTTCCCCCGACATTTTTCTGCTGTGTTCCTCCTAGGCTGCTGTGTTACCAGGACAAAGACACAGACACCTGCTGGTTGGCAAACTAGGCTCTCCTAGGCCTTAATTTTAAGGGAAGTACTGAGGACCGGGAGACCTCCCACTATCAAAAATGCCTGACTTTAGGATTGAAAACTTCACAGAACAGATGTGCTAACTTTCAGCCATTCACAGACCACCTGCCTCTGTTTCACTCAAACACAAATGTGAAAGTGCTCTTTTTCTTCCTAGACACATCTGCATCCTCCCTGGGATTCCACACATGTGTACCTGCATGGCCGGCGCTCCTCAGGCAGCCGTGTGGGTCTTCAAGTAGTGTGGCCCAGGCCTCTCTCAAGCTCCTACCTCAGACCTCTTCACTGCCACCACGGCCCTCCTAGGTACATGTTCTTGGGGTTTTATGCCACCAGACTGTCACCCCACAATCTCCACAGATCTACTGTCTCCCTTGCCATACTGCGGTAAGCTCCTTTGGAATACTCCAGCCCTGTGATAGAGCTCCTAGAGCATTCTGTGGACTAATCAGCCCTAGTATTCTCCAGTCCCTTATTTCCTTACTGATGTATTTAGAAGTTTCTGTGCTATCCCTGTCCATGCAGGCATAACTGAACCCAGTTCATAAGGAACTGGGTTCCTTTGACACATGGTGACATCAATCCTATCCTACAACAACCAGAGTCCTCAGGTGGGACACATGGGTCTTGCCCTGTGGGTATCTGGGGACTCTGCTTCCTTAGTTTCTAGCCCATAGTCTGGCCAGGCACAGCGATTTTCTCCACAGCATGGGAGGCGCTGAGGGAATCCAAGAAGTATGTCTGAAAGCTTCCAGCCTGGCTGCTCCTCCAGGCAAGTCTGCCCCCTTATCTCCTTTGGGATGCCCTGGAGCAGGCATCTGGTCTAGATGTTCCCATCTCCAGATGTTCCTAGAAGCCCTTCCTTCTCCCATAATACCCCATGCCTCTTGGCTCCTTGGCCCTTGCTGGGCTGAGACGGCTTACCTACAAAATGTGAGGTTAAGCAGCCATGCCACAACTCTATGCAACTACTGACAAGCGTTCCTACTCACTCTGCAGTGGCAGGCACCTGCCCCTTACCTACTCCAAAATCTGATGCATCCTACTGCCTTTGCTGCCTGCACAACCTTGGGTCCACTATTGGCCTGTGGAGGTCAAGGTCCACGTCACCGAGTGACAACAGGATCGAGGACAACTCCCAGTGGACCCTCAATGCCCATGGTGCATCTGTCCAGTCTAACCGCCTGGCCTCAGCACTGTGGGACCGCTTTCTCTTCCCAGGAGCCTCCTGGGGATGCCTTTGGCATAAAAACCTTCCGCATGAGGGCCTAAAAATGGTTCCATGCATCTCATCCTGTTGAAGTCAATTACTTCTCAGAAACACCCAAGCCCACCCATATGTGAGCAGTTTTTGGTGCTGGACCATCCTCTGACTCCCCAATCCCAACGTAGTTTTCAGCAGGTATAGGGATTGCTGTAGGATGGGCCAGTGAATGACCTGTTAAAATAGGATACTCTGCAAGAAGCCAGTGGCGAGGCCTGTAATCCAAGCTACTCAGAAGACTGAGATCTGAGAATCATGGTTCAAAGCCAGCTGGGGCAAGAACATCCATGAAACTGTTCACTGCCAGAGTTCAAACCCAGACTGGCAAAAACAAAAACAAATGCAAAAAACAAAACACCAAACAAAAAAACAACCAAAGAACTGTGTCCATCCACTTCCTCCTCACCTTATACACAATTGTGTCTTGAGCCAAATGTACATCATTTCATGCCACTTCAAGCTCAAGACAAAAAGACTGTCCTGGAATATATGGGAGAATGCCCATGCAGTTTCTCAGAGGAATTAACTTTAGTTCCCTTAAACTACTTAATATAAAGAACCAAAGCATGCCAGGTGCCAGTGGCTCATGCCTGTAATCCTAGCTACTCAGTAGGCTGAGATCTGACAATCACAGTTCAAAGCCAGCCTGTGCAGTAAAGTCCATGAGACTCTTATCTCCAATTAACCACCAGGAAACCAGAAGTGCTGCTGTGACTCAAAGGGTAGAGCACTCACCTTGAGCTGAAGAGCTGAGGGATAGTGCCCAGGCCCAGATTCAAACCCCAAGACTGACCAAAAAAAAAAGAGAGACAGAGAGAGAGAACCAAATCAAGCTGAGCACTGGTGGCTCATGCCTGTAATCCTAGCTACTTGGAGAATAAGATCTGAGGATTGTATTTTGAAGCCAGCCCAGGCAGAAAAGTCTCTGTGAGACTCTTTTTTTTGGCCAGTCCTGGGGCTTGAACTCAGGGCCTGAGTACTGTCCCTGAGCTTCTTTTACTCAAGGGTAGCACTCTACCACTTGAGCCACAGAGCCACAGAGCCACTTCTGGCTTTTCTGTGTATGTGGCACTGAGGAATCAAACCCGGGGCTTCATGCATGCTAGGCAAGTACTCTACCACTAAGCCACATTCCCAGCCCCCTCTGTGAGACTCTTATCTCTAGTTGATGGCTCAAAAACTGGAAGTGTAGCTGTGGCTCAAAATGGTAGAGTGCTAGCCTTGAGCAAAAGAGCTCAGAGACAGAATGTAGGCCCTGAGTTCACGCCCCAGACCACCACTACCACCACCACCAACAATAAAAAAAAACCCAAAAACACCAAAAAACCCCACAAAGCAAGTGTTAGGTAAACTAAATTGGCAGCAAAGGAAAGAGAGCAGCACGTGGTATTCAGGCAAAGGAAAAGGTTTATTTGCAGACTGCCTCTGGTCAAGTTGGAAGCTTACGCAGCAGGAATAAAAGGGTTGAATGACAGCTGGGCCACGACTTATCAAGGCTGGGGGCAGAAGAAGGTGTGGATATGACCTCATGGAGGGGGGGGGGGGGTGAGTGTGTCCGTTACCTAGTTACCTAGGTGACACAGGTACTGGGCAGAGATTTAACCAAGAGGAGGGTAGAGTCTGCTCTGCCTTCCTAGGGTGGACCTTACAAAAGGTATATACAATTATTTTGCTAACAGAGAGCAAGCACCTTAATTTGAAAATAATGAAGCAAGTACTCCTGTTTAAAGCCCATGTTGAGGTATTCAGTGACACCCAGTTGGCCAGAGGGTGACTTGTTGGGCAGGGATCTAGAAGAATGTGGTAGACATGGATGAGCCTAACCTAATCAAATCACTTTCATAAGACCCTGCCAAAAGAGGGTAGGTTACCCAGTGGGAGGAGGAGGTCAAGGAGTTACAGCTGGCAGGCTTGCCCAGGCCACTGGCTGATAGTTATGGGGCAAAGCTACAGTACAGAGAGAAGTTCAAAGGGATCTCGGAGGATAAAGACAGCCAGCCAAGTGTCAGAGGCTCTGTCCACAGGCCACCCAGTGCTTGGCTGACTCCCTGTGCAAGATCAACCCAGATTACTGAACTGACTGGTAAAACATTTTGTTTCACCTCTAAGAAGATGCTGGGCCTCCCAATCATGTGACTTTCCCTCAGGAACAACATGCAGTGTAGGACCCTTCACATTCTTACGCAAATCTCAGAACCAGTTTTCAGTGTCCTCGTCTTCCCAAGAGTGCATGAACATTTCAGACAACAAGGTTCCACAAGAGAGGTCACCTTCATGAGAGGGTGTCAGAAGCCCACCTAGCTCCCAAGCTCAGGTCACTGCACCACACCAGCCACAGGAAGCTTCAGACTGTGACATGACTGAGGACCCACTGAGCCTGTAATGGGTGGGGTGGCGCTGGCATGCGAGGATGCAGCTGGGCCCCCTGAAGGTCACGCAGTCATCTTTAATCTTACATATATGCACAGAGGGAGCATGAGTAGCTATTAGCCAATTCATGCCACCTTCTGTTCACTTTTCCTTCATTATAAATAACATTTCTCCAAATGTAGAAAAAACTACATTTACAAACACAACAGAACTATTCTGCAAATACTTAACAGATACTGTTAAATCGTGAGAGCCATACCTATGGACGTGAAGAAGATGATGGCCAGGAAGTCTCGGATGGGTTCAATGTAAGCTATGACCTCCTCAGTGACCATGTGGCCTTGAGAGGAGACAAGTGCTCCAGCCAGGAAGCAGCCCAGCTCCATGGAGACATCCAACAGCTCCGTGACCTGGGGACAAGAAAGAATTTCACATAGGAACACAGAGCCACTGGGAAATGCACCCCCCTCTCAGGAAGCTTCACACCCAGACACCCCTGAGCCCCGTGCAAACACCACAGTGGATGAAGAGAATGCAGCAGAGATGCCTTGGCTCACTGGAGAGGCCCAGGGGTGGCCCACTGGCAAGCTGGGACAACATGCGGAGGGCAGCACTGGCTGAATTAACCACCCTGGGAAAGGAAGCAGCCTTTCATGTAGACTGCTGCAATAGCTTTGAATAAATGTATTTTCCAAAATTCATTGTAAATCTTTGTGCTACATTTCTTTTATTTATTTTTTTTTGGGTGGGGGGGTCGGCCTGGGAGCTGTCCCTCAGCTCTTCAGCTCAAGGCTAGTGCTCTACCACTTGAGCCACAACACCACCTCTGGCTTTTTTCATTTTGCTTATGTGGTGCTGACAAATCGAACCCAGGGCCTCATGCATGCAAGGCAAGCACTCTACCGCTGAGATCCCTTCCCAGCCCCTGTTCTACATTTCTTTACCTGAATCAGTGAACAGACTGTAGTAGGAAAAGAATGTATCCCTAACACTAACCTGAAACTACACAGAGAATGCAGACACCACTACTAAGCAACTGTGTTGATAGGCACCAGAGTAAAGCACTGACATCTTGCAAAGGCAGGCCAGACAGAACAGGTCACATCAGTGTACTGGGTCGTTAACTCCACCCAACATTAAGCTCAAGATTGACTTTTTGGCAAAATATCATTGACAAAATAAAGAAAGCATGCTTAAAATTATGAAAAATAGCAACAATAGACAAGTATAAAATGAACTTCTGAATAAATACCATTTACAAGAACATTCAAAAAAATTGAACATCCAGGTACAGTTGCCATGGAAGTGTGTGATCTCCACACACAATGTGAAAGGATGGCATCATCAAGACATCAGAAAGAGGAAGAACTCTGTACTAGGAAGGCCTCACCTGTCCCTCACCTGGTCACAGACCCAACAGAATGCACTGAGATTCAATGTGAAAACTGCTCAGCTGAATTCTGAAAACTTAAGTGAAGCACGGAAAGATCACAAATATCACCACAACAATCCTGACAAAGAACCGCACTGGTTCCAGAACACTACCAGATGTCAGAAGCAATCAGAAACGCACATCACACGTGCAAAGCACCCCCATGAGAAGACACACATGTACACACAAGCACATGATGGATACACATGTTAGCATCCACCTACGTGAGACAAGCACAGTACACATACCTCACATATGCATGTACAGAAGCACATAAAAGAACACATACATGCACATAAGGCACATGTGCACACAGCAGACACACATGCCAGACCACACATGTATGCAAGAGTAATGCATATGCCTGTGCATACAAATGCATGCACATCACACATATACATATATAAAGTACCCCTCACACGCACACATGCCATATATACACATAAGGAAACACACACAAAAAACCACTCATACGTTTCTGAGTATACATGCACTGTTACCATACACACATGCACAAACACACTCAAATATATGCACAAACACAGACACACATGCACATCACACACATAGACACTTTTTGAACTTTGATAAGGTAACACTACTGAGAAATAGGTGCAGCCTCCTTCTACATTAGGCATTCCTGTCCACCCTGATACTGAACACTGAGCTCATCTTTAGTTGGCCATAGATCTAACTAAGAGCAGCATTGGAACTTGTAGACAGTAACATGGAGCATTTTCATGACCCAGGGTTAAACTAAGACCTTTTACACAGAACATGAAATGTGCTATCACAAAGGAGGCATGTAATCACTGGATTATATACTCTGATATCAAGAACTTGGGTTTTTTTGTTTGTTTTTTTTTAAAGAAAACACCATTAAGAGAATGAACCATTAAGAAAATGAAAGGCCAGCCTCTAGCCAGGAAGATAGGAAATAGACTCACCAATGCTGGCTAAAATGCTGACAGACATTACAACATGTGCAAACCTGAAGACACCAAAGCTGCATGAAAGAAGCCAGAAACTACAGCCAGGTGGTACATGATCTCCTTCCCAGGAGATACCTAGGAGAAGGCAATAGAGACAGAGCCCAGGAGAGGTAAATCTACAGGGACAGAGCCCAGGAGAGGTAAATCTACAGGAACAGAACCCAGGAGAGGTAAATCCATAGAGAGAGAGAGCCCAGGAGAAGTAAGCCCATAGGAACAGAGCCCAGGAGAAGTAAATCCATAGAGAGGAGAAGGAAGCCCAAAGGGACAGAACCCAGGAGAGATAAGCCCATAGGGACAGAAAGAAGACCAGGGTCCCCAGGGATAAAGGTAACCCCAGGTTCTTTTAGTGGAAACAGATGTTCTATAATTGGACAGTGCTGATAGCCACCAAATTGCAACTTAAACACTTTAAAATGGCAGATTTTACTTTAAATACATTACAAATGACTGAGAACATTCCCAATCTTGCAGTGAAATAGTGTGAAGACTTCAATACACACTGTAGAGCAATCTCCAGATGGCTCCTAGAGCTTGATAGGGCATACCACCACAAAGCCCCAGCAAGTCAGCACTATCTTCCAACTAAGGGCTAAGGTTACAGACACACAACAACAAGGGACAGTAAGAACGCATGTCTGGGGATGACACACATTGGCAGCAATATTAAAGGTGAGCTGCATGTGCTCATCCACAACAACCCTAACTGGGAACAAATGCTACTTTCTACCATGCAATTCCACATCTGGTTTGTACCCTGTTCCACATTTTTTTTTTATCAGCAATTAAAAATGAATTTTAGCTGGGCACCGGTGGCTCACACCTGTAATCCTAGCTACTTAGGAGGCTGAGATCTGAGGACCACCATTCAAAGCCAGCCTGGGCAGGAAAGTCCATGAGACTCTTGTCTGCAATAAACCAGTAGAAAACTGGAAGTGGCACTGTGGCTCAAGTGGTAGAGCGCTGGCCTTGAGATGAAGAGCACAGGGATAGCGCCCAAGACCAACCAAAAAAAAAAATCTTTTGGGGCTGGGAAGGTGGCTCAGTGGTAGAATGCTTGCCTTGCATGCATGAGGCCCTGGGTTGGATTCCTCAGCACCACATAAGCAGAAAAAAGCTGGAAGGGGTGCTATGGCTCAAGTGGTAGAGCACTAGCCTTGAGCTGGAGTTGAGGGACAGTGCCCAAGCCAGAGTTCAGGCCCCTTGACCGACCAAAAAAAAAAAAAAAAAAAACTTTCCTATTATGGCAATAGAAGTTACACTGTTTCCTAGATAATCATTTCCAAATCTAACTAAAAATTGCTCTTAGATTTTATCTACTCTTTCGGAATCAAAGCCATATAAACGTTCAGGACAGAGTAACATGGCATGATACTAGTGTTTATATGGCTTTTTAGGACCACAAGTTTCTAAGACACAGCTTAATCATATTTCACAAAGTATTTAGAAGAATAAATGATATACTATTGTACAATACAATATATAAAATAAAAAATATCAATGTTTCAAAATCTTTACCATTGCTAAAATAAAAAGATAAAAAGCTGATCACAAGGGCTAGGAAGGTGGCTCAGTGGTAGAGCGCTTACCTTGCATGCTTGAGGCCCTGGGTTCGATTCCTCAGCACCACATAAGCAGAAAAAAAAAGCCGGAAGTGGTGCTATGGCTCAAGTGGTAGAGTGCTAGCCTTGAGCTGAAGAGCTGAGGGACAGCGCCCAGGCCCAGAGTTCAGGCCCCATGACTGGACCCCCCCACCAAATAAAAAAAAAAAAAAAAAAAGCTGATCACAAGCTCTTTATAAAAGGCTGTAAACATGATCATGTAAATTATTTGAGAATTACCATCAACATTAAGAAGATGAAGGCTGATATTCCTAGGATAAGGATTTCTTTGTTTCCTTTGCTTTCCAAATGCAGCTTTCGATAATAAGGTCCTATGAGGTATGTCTTTATAACAAGACATAAGAGAAAAACAGCAGCTAGTGAAAATACAATCTGACCCATCAGAAGCACTATCCGCAGTACTTCCATGAGAATTCTAGGGGAGAAAAGAAAGATATATTACTTCACTTTTCAAACAAGCTTCTCTAAAACCTAATAAAAACCTGTCAATCTTTTTTCTTTAACATATAACAAAATACACTACTCAAATCATACACATTTTTATTTTTAAAAAGTAAACTTTAAAACCTAGAAATCACATTAATGTCAAAAAATCACGCTATGTGAATCTAGATCCATCTACCCTCATGCCTGTCACGGAGTAGGTGCTATTTCTCCACACCAGACAGGTGGCACTGCAGAGCAGTGAGGCTGGAGCCCACTATGTGAGAGAGCCAATGTGTGCCCATCAGCCAGCAGGGGCCCAGCAGTAGTGGTGGAATGTTGCACACTGGGAACCATGTGTGCCCTTGGATTCTGGGTACTACTCTAGGTAAGGTACTAGATAATAGAGGGTTTGTTGTTTTTTTTTGGTGGTACTGGGGTTTGAACTCTGGGCCTAATGCTTGCTAGGCAGGTGCTGTCACACTAGTGCTATACCTCTAACCCCTTTTTTGTGTTGGTTATTTTCAAGGTAGGGTCTTGCTTTACTTTATGCTTGGGCTGGCCTGGGCTTCAATCCTTCTCCTTGAACTTCCCCTATTGTTGGGATAACAGATGTGCACCACTATGCCCAGCCACTGGTTGAGATGGGAGTCTCACAAACTCCTTTTGCCCAGGTTGGCCTTGAACCATGATATCTCTCCCTCCCTCCCTCCCTCCCTTCCTCCCTCTCTCTCTCTTTCTCTCTCTCTCTCCTCCCCCCTTCCCTCCCACCTCCTCTCCCAGTCTTGGGGCTTGAACTCAGGGCACTGTCCCTGAGCTTCTCTTGCTCAAGGCTAGCACTCTACCACTTGAGCCACAGTACCACTTCCAGCTTTTGCTGTGTATCTGGTACTGAGGAATCGAACCCAGGGCTTCATGCATGCAAGGCAAGCACTCTACCACTAAGCCACCTTCCCAGCCCCTAATCTCTTGATATCTGCCTCCCAAGTAGTAAGATTGTAGGCTTGAGCCACTGTATTACCTTCATAAACAAATGACTTCATGCTAGAAGAGCAGACAATGAAGAAGACACTTACCCAGAAGAGGTGCTTGCTCCGGCCTGTATGAGTGTGGGCATGACTGCAATGAACAACCCCAGCTGTACATCCTGCATCACTAGCATGCCAAGAAGCACTGTGCTGTAGTCAATGTCACCTGCTGGAGAAATGGCAACACTTCAGCGGGACTAGAGACACAACATGGCACAAAGATATTTCCAGAATAATTCAAATAACCATGACAATTTAAATCAGAACAGGTTTTTATATCTTTTTTGGAACTGGCACAATGGGACACACCTATGGCCCTAGCTACTCAAGAGGCTGAGGTGAAAGGATCATTTGAGCAAGGAGTTTAGGGCCAACCGGGGCAGAATAATGAGACCATTTGAAAACAAAAAAGGTTTTAATTTTCAAAAAAACATTTCAGCTGCTGGGCACTGATGGCCCATGCCCACTAGAATCCTCGCTTCTCAAGAGGCTAAAATCTGAGGATGGCAGTGTGAGGCCAGCCTAGGAAGTTAAGTATGAGATTCTTATCTCTAATTAACCAACCAAATGCTGGAAGGGGAGCTATGGCACAAGAGGGAGAGCACTAATCTTGAGCAAAAAATGCCCAGAGACTGTGCCAAGGCCCTGAATTCAAGCCCAGGACTAACACAAAAAAAAAAAAAAGCAAAAACTTCAACTTCTGCTCTCAGAGATTTTAAATTTTTTTGAGACAGGATCTCACAATGTTGCCCAGGCAACTCCAAAATCCTGGACCTTAATTGATCACCCTCCTCAGCCTATTGAGCAGCTGGGACAGACACCAGGTGTGTGCCACCATGTCCTGAAAACAAAGCCACCCAAATAACTTATTTCCATGATTCACCTGCAATTTATACAGTTACAGGAAGATGCCATTACAGAAGCTGGACAAGCAAGAGGTGACAGGCTCAGATAATGATGCCTGTGGTAAAGTGGCCTCTACCCTGTCATGTGTCACAGGTCCTGCACTCCACATAAGCAGGCCACCTCTCCTCTTCCCTGGCGATGTCTTTTAACAAGAAAGCACTTTTGCTAATCAAGACAACAGGAAATATAAAGTGCATTTCCATTTTTGGATGGTTATCTTTTGTTCTCAAAAGAAATAAACACATGGGATGGAGAAAAAAATGCACAAAATTTAACATGATGTGCAATGGTAGATACCTGTTTTTGTTTTGTTTTTTGTCAGTTGTGGGCTTGAGCTCTGGGCCTGAGTGCTGTCCCTCAGTTCTTCAGCTCAAGCCAAGTGCTCTACCACTCAAGCCACAGTGCCACTTCCAGTTTTCAGATGGTTAATTAGAGGTAAGAGTCTCACAGACGGGGGCTAAAGCACGGCTTAAGTGATAGAGTGCCTGCCTAGCAACCACAAGGACCTGAGTTCAATCCCCAGGCTCGCTATAAATAAATACTAAAAAAAAAAAAAAAAAAAAGAGTCTCACAGACTTTCCTGCCAAGGCTGGATTTGAACCCGAGGTCCTTAGATCTCAGCCTCCTGGGTAGCTAGGATTACAGATGTGAGCCACCAGTACGCACCTACTAGCTTTTAAATAGAGATGTTGTGTCCCCCTTTGAGCCAATCCTGCTACACCTGGACATTTTTAGTTTAAAGTTTGCATGTTTTCAAACTTAACACATGTGGTACCATCCCGAACATCATGTTCTGTATCTCAAAATTTCCCTCCAACACCCTGAGACTCATCCTCCCTTCTGTAGTAATCCAATAAATATGTGATAATTATCCAGTGCATTCCTGAATAGTCAGATCACAAAATCTTGTTCTCTAAAAGTAATACTACCTTTAATATCATGTACATTTGCAATATTCTGATACATTTCTTAAAGTATGTAACTAAAAAAAATAATTTTCTATTGTGAGATCATTCTCCAAAGTGGCTGGACCCCATTATAGATCCACTGGGAAGACATAGCAGGAACAGCAATGGGGCATCTGCTGTTTTAAAATGCTTGCCTCCACCAGGCACAGCGCATGCCTACAATCCTAGCACTAAGGAGGCTGCAGCAGGAGGACTGCAAGTTTAGAGTCAGCTTGGACTAAATAAACACTGTCTCAAAAAAATCCAAACAAAACAAAATCCCACACCCAACAGTGTGGTGGCAGTCACCTGTCTTTCCAGAATGATCCTGAGGAGGGGCATTTTTTTCTGTTAATAATTTGCTCAAGTGCCTTCTGTAAGATTAAGCTTTGCTGATTTTTCCACTTTTTATATTAACTTATTGGTTTTTTAGGAATGAGTACAGAGGAGTTACAATTACATGAGGTAGGTAATGAGTACATTTCCTTCCTTACTATGTCTTCTGTTCCCTCGCTCACTCCCAGTCCCTCCCTCCTGTCTCTACTCACGAGTTGTACCATTCACTTTCATCAGTGTCCAGTGAGCTGCACTCTTGCACGCTTTCACCCTTTTCCCCCCCAGTTCTGCCTTCTCCCCACACCCTCCCAAAGATGTACACTTGATTACACCATACCTAAGGTAAAGAAGACAGTCAGCAGAAACTAAAAACTAAAAAAGAGAAAAGAAAAAAATGGTCTCTTGTTTCTATATCTTGGGAGTTTGTTTCAGTATTTATTTTATATAAATTGAAGAGGCACTTAGGCATTGTGCCTTTGTGTTCCTCTCCTAAGAGTATCCTCTTTTAGTCTCACCGTGTTCATCTAGAATCTTGTATAATTTATCATATCCCAGTGTATTTTAGATCTAATTTCTACACATCAGCAAGAACATGGGCCATTAGTCTCTCTGAGTGTGGCTTACCTCACTTAACATGATTTATTCTAGTTCCATCCATTTCCCAGCAAATGACATTGTTATTCTAATGACTGTGTAAAATTCCACTGTGTATAGGTACCACTGGATTATTTTTTTGTATGTGGACTTAACAGACTTTGATAAATTTTGAATTATTAATCCTTTGTTCATTATAAAGTGCAAATGTCACCCTCTAGCCAATGGTGTATTAAAAATATCTTTTAAGTTACATTGCAATCTCTGCTACCCAGAACACAGAGACAGAGGATCATGGTTAGAAGCCATCCCAGTAAGTTAGTAAGATCCTGACTCGGGCTGAGAAGGTGGCTCAGTGATAGAGCGCTTGCTTTGCATGCATGAGGCCCTGGGTTCGATTCCTCAGCACCACATAAGCAGGGGAAAAAAAAGCCGGAAGTGGTACTATGGCTTAAGTGGTAGAGCGCTAGCTTTGAGCTGAAAAGCTGAGGGACAGTGCCCAGGCCCAGAGTTCAGGCCCCACAACCAGACCCCCCCAAAAAAAAAAAGATCCTGACTCAATAAACAAGTTGAGATGGTGATACGGGTCTGCTAAACCAGCTACTAGGGAGGCATAGGTGTAAGGATAGCAGTCCAAGGCTGACACAAACCCAACTTCCTACTGTCTTTCAGTGTGTTGACCTCCCTCCAAATATAGTCCATTAGCAGTGACTCTTCCTGTCTTCTCATTGTCCAGAGCAGGCAGAGCCTTTTATCAAAGCCTCCTTTCCTAGCATCCCATGGTCTGTTCACCAACTCTGAGAATCCTTAGTGCTATTCACTGCTCATTGCTCCCTTTGCCCTGGCTCTCTGTCACCCTGTGGTGTGGGACTGGGGATACCTGCACTGCAACTCTTCCTGTGTCAGAAAACACCTTCATTTCATTCTTCAACGTTTCTGCTGGACATGTGAGACTAGTTCTTTCTAACAGGTGGAAGTACTTCTCCACTGCCATCCATGCCCTAGCTTCACAGAGGAAGAGGTGTTCAGGCAACTGGCTTGTCGATTTAGAATACCTGTCTTTTCTGACACATGTTAAGATTATGATGTATATTCAAGGCACTGATGCTGTAATTGGACATGCCTAAATTTATTTGTTTATTGTGTATAGTTCTGAAGATGTACTTTGAATCTAAGGACTCAATTTTTCCAGTTCCAAAAAATTACCATCCTTCTAGGAAATGGAAACATGCTTTTGCTAGGGGAGGCAGAAGAGGCACAGAAATGGAGGGAGGAAGGGTAAGATTCAGTCACTGTGCTCTATATACACTATGTAAAAATGAATTAGTAACTTGTAGGTGGGGATGAGAAGGGGAAAAGTGACACTGTTCAAGAGGCATTTTATTTACTACCTGACCCATGGAACTGTAACCCCTTTGTACACCTCCTTAATAATAACAATATAAACAAAGCCTACCAGTCTTTTTCCTCAGACATACAGACATGGAACATGCTATCTAGTCTGCATGTATCTTGAATGTTCTTTCCCATTCTTATCTGTTCTTTGTGTCTAATTAAACAGATGCAACTCCTCCATCTGTTTGCAGTGTCTCAAGCAATCTCATTCTGAAGTCTTCACTGGTTGCTTTTATGAGTAAGGGAACACACAGCTAACTGTGCAGCTGTCTTTGTGTGTGTGTGTGTGTGTGTGTGTGCGTGCGTGCGTGCGTGCGTGCGTGCGTGCGCACGCGCGCACGCAGCCTGGACAGTCCCTGAGCTTCTGTTTAAGGTTTGTGCTCTACCACTTGAGCCAGAGCAACATTTCCAGTTTTTTTAAAAAAGTAGTTTATTGGGGATAAAGAGTCTCACAGATTTTTCTGCCGGGGCTTGGCTTTGAACCACAATCCTCAGATTTCAGCCTCGAGTAGCTAGGATTACAGATGTCCAGCGTAGCTTTTTTTTTTAATTTTTTATTGTCAAGGGGATGTATAGAGGGGTTACAGAAGTGTAGCTATTTTTAACAACAGATTTTTCTCATAGTTGTAGGTTTTTCTGGATAAGGCCATTCCATAGGAGTTGCTGTACTTCATGCCTGGCTCCCTTTGTTCCTGCCTGTAACACTCAGCTCTTATCTTTATCTAGGTCCCCTGAGGTCCACACTAAATGCTAGCTCACAGGGCTACTTAGACCACTTCAGATGTGGCCATCAGGGCAGCAGATAGAAGAGTGGCATTTGCGTCCCAAAAGTCCTGAAGAGGGTGGCAATTTTTTCAACTCCTTTCACTGGGGAGCCCCACAACAGGCCGTACTGCCTTGAGTGCACAGTGCACCCTTGTGGGGCTCTGTCCTAGATCTCAGAAGGTCCAGAATCAACACCACTCTCAGCCCTTTTGACAGGCAAAGCAACACTAATATCACTAGAGATGTTGGCTACAACTCTTTGGTTCTCTTTCCATATTTTTTCTTTTATTACTATGTGTTCGGGGTTTCTATTCCTGTGTGTTACTATGACAATTTGGTCTTGTATTTGACTGACTTTTACAAAGTAAGAACAAAATAGTAACACATTTGCAAAGAAATAAAATATGCAATGAGACCAAAGACATAGAGCAGAGCAGCTCAGCAATGGGCCTCCTCCATGATACATGGTCCCACCACACATGGCAGGGACTCAGAAATGCCAATGCCTCACGCATACACGGATGAGCCAAGCCCAACACAAGAGCTGAAGTTCCCTTGTTGCCAAAGCTCCCCAGTGTTACAGAAAAGTGCAAATATGTGTCATTCTTCTTCTACCCGCACAAAAACAGCAAGAGAGCACATGGTGTATGGAAGACTGCTTTCTTCTGATCCCAGTCCAGTTTCTCTCAGGCACTCAGACTGTCCTAATTTGAAAGGCATGTAATAAGCACTTTTCTGAATCAAACAAACAAGGGCTGGTTTAAGGAAGCTGAGTTCACAGGCAGATCAGTCTGCCATGGAGCATGAACCTGAGAGCCCATAGCAGCCCACAGAGACCTAAGCAGGAGGTAGAGGCTTTGCAATTTCTTGGGACAAGCCCGAATGAGTGTTAGCTGCACACGTACTTAGAATCCCCTGCCACCTACCTTCTTTTTCACCTCTGGCACTGCCCACAAGGAACCTGGACACCAGGGGTGTGCTCGATAAGGACAGACAAGTAGAAATGAAGACGCTCTGAGTAGGTCTGATCTGCAGAAGGTGTCCCCACAGCAAGCCGAAAGCAATCATTAGTAGTGTCATGTGACAGGGTCCTTGTAAGGATATCTTCCACACCTTGAAGAGAACACATGTAGTCAGGCAAGCTTGTAGTAGCAGCAGACCAGGGCCACAGAGCCACATCTACTAAAACCAGAGCTTCATGAAAGCAACTCAGTTTTCTACTTGTTGCCAGTTCTGACACAGTGAATACTCTCCCCAGGACCCCCCCCAGGACCCCCCTTCTCTCCTAAAGGAATGGTTACAAGTCCCTACCAGATACTAAAACCCTCTAATGCTCAAGCCCTACTTTAAAATGTGTAGTATTGACATAGGACCTATGCATACTCTCTGCACACACTCTTGTAAATCTTATGTCATCTCTAGATGATTTGTAATATTCTACACAAGTAGTTTTATATTATTCTAGAAATAATGACAAGAAAAATGTATGTACATTTTTAGTAAAGACATTATATATAAAATCAGGTGCCAATGACATCTATAAGCCTAGCTACTCAGGAGACTAAGATCTGAGGATCAGTGTTAGAAGCCAGCCCAAGAAACCCTTATCTCCAATAACTAGCAAAAAGCCAGACATGGAGACATGGCTTAAGTGGCAGAGTGCCAAAACAAACTGAGCAAGAGCAAAAGGTCCTGAGTTCAAGCCACAGTACAGTACATATACACATTCTCTCTCTCTCTCTCTCTCTCTCTCTCTCTCTCTCTCTCACACACACACACACACACACACACACACACACGTATATCTTGGTACTAGCATCTGAATTTAGCCCCTTATGATTCCTAAAAGCAGGCACTTTAACCACACCCCATTTCTTTTTGCTTTTAGTTATTTTCCTGATTAGGCCTCATAGTTCTGACGAAGGCCAGCCTGGGACTGAAATCCCCTATTTATGCTCTCCACATACCCAGCTTAGATATTTTTTTCCAAAAATTTTTTTTATATATAATTGGCATATGGATGACCTGTGACTCGTGTGTGTGTGTGTGTGTGTGTGTGTGTGTGTGTGTGTGTGTGTGTGTGTGTGTAAAACCTAATCCTCAGAATAAATCTCAAGAGGTAGGGATCACCTCTTCCTATTTAGGTGCTCAATATGTACTCAGCACTGTGCTTAACATGAAGGTGACCATGGAAGGGGCTTGAAGCCAAGGCCTCACACTCTCATCTGGTTTTTCTCTCAGGGTTGGCACTCTACCACTCAACAGTGGATCCTCACCTCCACTTATAGCTTTTTTTTTTTTTTTCTGGGGCCTGAACTCTGGGCCTGGGCACTGTCCTTCAGCTCTTCAGCTCAAGGCTAGTGCTCTACCACTTGAGCCACAGCTCCACTTTCAGCTTTTTCTGCTTATGTGGTGCTGAGGAATCGAACCCAGGGCCTCATGCATGCAAGGCAAGCACTCTACCACAGAGCCACCTTCCCAGCCCCACTTAGAGCTTTTATGTGTGTGTATATATATGTGTCAGTCCTGGGGCTTGAACTCAAGGCCCTATGTGCTATACCTGAGCTTTTTCACTCAAAGTTAGTACACTACTACTTGAGCCACAGTTCCACTTTTGGCTTTTTGGTAAGAGTGACATAGACTTTCTTGCCTAGGCTGGCTTTGAACAGAGATCCTCAGACCTCAACCTCCGGAGTAGCTAAGATTACAGGCGTGAGCCACCAGCACACTGCATTCCACTTTCAGCTTTTTGCTGGCTAACTGGACAAAAAAGAGTTTGAAGCCTAAGCTGGCTTCAAACAGGGATCCTCAGATCTCAGACTCTTGAGTAGCGAGGGTGATAAGCATGAGCCATCCTTCCTTAGCTTAACCTGGGTGTTTTTTTTTTTTTGGGGGGGGGGGAGGTTGTTGTTTTGTTGTCACTCATGGGGCTGGAACTCAGGGGCTGTCCCTGAGCTCCTCTTGCTTAAGGCTAGTGATCTACTACTTTGAGCCACAGTGCAACTTCCAGTTTTCTGGTGGTTAATCAGAGATAAGAGTCCTACAGACTTTCCTGCCCGGGCTGGCTTTGAATTGTGATCCCCAAATCTCGGCCTCCTGAGTAGCCAGAATTACAGGTGTGAGCCACGGGTACCGGGCTCTATAAATGTAATTTCTATTATCCCATTTCTTCAATTAACTTGGAAGACTTCTAAAGTTAGTCAAACCCAGGGTGCTGGTGGCTCAGGGATAGCACCCAGTCCCTGAGTTCAAGCCCCATGACCAAAAAAAGAAAAAGAAATTATATTTACATAAACTTGGGTATTATATATTAATACACTGGGAACTCAATCTATTTGAAGTACCTGTTCCTTTCTCTTCTTCCCATCACATACTTCCAATCAATGCCAGTTTCATGAGTACCAATTTCCTCATTCCAGGACATCTTTCAAACATGAAATTGGAGGCACCATGCACTATACAATGTTGAGCAATGAGGTTATGGATACAGGAGACTGTAGAGTCCCTTACAGCTGAGCAGCCTGGGAGCTCCCTCACCCATTCTGGACTCCCTCACACTCTTTAGGAATCAAGTAGTTGGTGAAGTTCTTCCAAAACTGGTTGTTGGGATTTTCAATTGCAGCAAAGTGAGCATCTGCCTGGCCTCCCACTGAGAGACCAAAAACAAGTTCAGCAGTAACAAAACTATAAGGAAAACATCTGTCATCTGTTTACTGGAGGAGAGCCTGCTCCAAGACAAGGTAACAGTATCAGCACAGTCCATGAGGCCAGACAATGTAACAGTAACAGCATAGTCCAAGAGGTCAGAATGCCCTGACTGGTTAACACCCCGCCCCCAACTCTAGGGGGAAGCAATTTAGTGCAGGATTCACCTGCAAATCGCCAACCAATCACATAACCCCACACAACCAATGCTGTAATGACCCCTCCCTCTGCTTCACGTTCCTTGCTGGACAAGGGGTCAAGGCTCACATTTTGGACCTGCTGCATCAGGAAAGATTTGTGAGTCCGGCTCAAGTTACATGGCCACTTGAGCTGTAATAAACGACTCTCATGCATTTACATCGGGGACAGCACCCTGGTGGTCTCTGGGGGAGGGGGAGGAGGGGGGTCTACACCCTGGTACTACACCACCTCATTCAATACATGACCATCCAGCCTGCGTGGCTGATTCAGGAGAAAAAGGAGTCACAGAGCTTTCTAACCACCAGAGATGAGAACTATCTTCTGAATATCCTACAGACCAATGATGTGGGACCAAGGGCAGAGTCGAATCTAGGTTCTACTAGTTTCCCTCTACCAGACTCAAACCTTGAACCTCTCAATTGCAGCCTCCCAAGTGGCTAGGATGACAGGCATGAGCCACCAGTGCCATGCTAAAAGAGTCTCTTAATAGCATAGTTTATTAAGTAAAAACTAGTCTTCTGAAAATAACAAGATGCCTATTTTTGGTACTTAAGAACCAGAATGCATGCTAAGATCTAGGGTTGCCACCAGGTGGCAGCAGCAGGGCTCCAGAATGAGGAGCAAGACCTTCCATCAGAGGTCTGAGAACCCAGTGCAGACAAGAATAGAAATGCGACCCAGACACAAAATCAGACACTAGCAAGCAGGTCAAATGGAAGCACAGATCCCAGCCCAGTATTCTCTCCATTCCTCAGATATAGCATCACCCCAACCAGCCAAACAAAACTTCCCCAACACAACAACCCTTCCTTTGAAATAACACGTGCAAAAAGCACCAGAGGCATCTTTGAATGACATCAACACCAATAAGTTATAGTGCTTTTTAGAGTTTAAAGCTATTGGGTTATATAGCACCATTTCACTGTCTAATTTTGAATACTTTAGTAGAAAAAAAGAAAATTATTAAAATTGAAGCCAGAAAAACTAATGTCCCCCAAATCCTACTGTATAGGTTAGGCACCTGACACCCTGTACTAGCAAATGGAGGCCCCTTACTCTACAAACACAGGCCAAGATGGCACCTGTGCAGGCAGATACAGGCCAGTCAGTGACACACAACACCCTAGAGATTCCTTCCCATCCACAGAACCAAGTTTGCCAAGGAATTCACAGGAAGAACAGTGCTCTTTCTCTTTAGAGACAACCAATAGTGCTCATTTTATCCCCCCTCCTTTTTCCAGGGTAACACAATGAATATTCAGTTTCTAAGGTACTTCTCAAACATGTTTAGTCCTTCTTTAAGGATGTCATCCGGAATCAGTCATCTGAAAGTTAATTAAGGATGACATCTGGCATTAGTCATCTGAAAGTTAATTAAATCTATTAATTGTAAGTTTTTCAAACCTAGTACTATCAAACTGAAATATACCATTTTATTTGTAAAGCATCTGATAGCTATGTTGCCAACAAATATTAGAAGCAAATAAATCAAGCTTCTAATGTTAAGCTACAAGAGGGATTCGATACTCACCTTCCTCAGCTTTTCAGGGGAAAACTCTAGGCCAACAAGAAAAAGAGTAAAGAAGACTCCAAATTCTCCCAATGTCTCCACCTGTACAATAGACTGAAAAACAAGAAAATGTAAACCCCTATAATCCCATCTGACATATATTCAAATGAACCATCATGTACTAGAAACTAGTTTTGAGTTTCTCCTGTATCTCAGGTTATTTTGACCTTGACTCTTTTTCTCCTTAATTAGCCAGAGGAATATTTACTGTCATTTTATTTCTTAAAAAGTAGCTGGGGGGGGGGGGGGGGAGGTACCAATTTTCAAACACATGGCCACATCTGTCTTTATTAGAAATTTTCTTCAGCCTTTCAGGGGACAAAGAGGCATTAAACCCAAGCTTAACCTTGACCAGTTCATGAGAGTGCCTTACATTCTGGGTGTGAGTGTGTCTAGAATTCTAGTAGGCAGAATTCTCTCATGAGCACCACAGTTGACCACCATATCACACAGGGCTTTATGTACAGAACTCTGTATTTGTTTGGATTAGTTATCTATTGTTAATATTGTTATAGATAAACAAGTAGCACATAATATTTGAAGTTCATTAGGGCTACTAATTGTTCAGGTTTTTATTGTTGTTGTTTTGTTTTGTTTTGGTCAGTCATGGGGCCTGAACTCTGGGCATAGGCACTGTCTCAGGTTAAGGTAAGGAATATAATTATACTAAAATGCCAATTTTTTTGCCTCATAAAGACTTTTATTCACCTCATTGAGAAATATAGACTTAGGCATGCTACTTTGGAGCCAAAAGCCACTACCTGAAAAAGGAAAAGGAAGAAAACTAAAAGAAAAATGGAAGTACAAAAGTAAGGTGAAAGCACAAAAGTAAGGTGATGTCAAGGCTCTTCAGCTCAAGGCTAGCACTCTACCACTTGAGCCACAGCATCACTTCTGGCTTTTTTTTTCTTTCTGAATACTAATGTGGCACAAGGGTTACTAAGTTCACAGGCTTCTTGATCCCACTGTAAGCCAGCTGGCTTGTCAGAATTCCTGTTTCATTTGCATCTTTCACTTTCAGTATTTATTTTTGTGGCATCTCATTATCTGTGCTCTTTGGGGGTACCATCTGTTAGCATATTCACCCCTATTTTGGCTTGATAGCCTCCATCCTAGGTCCTCTGCCCTTTCCCCAAAATCAGGTAACCAGGCCAGGCTGGCCATAATTGCCCACCCCCACCTGAACTGCACTATCTCTAGCCCCCAGCTGCATCATCAAAATGCTGCTATTGCTGCAAGTCAGGAGATTTTGCCCTGGCCACTCACTATTTCTAGTGTCTAGCTGCAAGATTTCCTGCTTTTGGTCTCCCTGTCCTGCCTTCAGCTTTCCTGGCACTATCTAACCACAACCACTGCATATAGACAGGCTCTACTCTCTATCCTGAGAAAGCTAGCCTGTCAGCTTGCTGACAATAAACGTTGTCACACGTGACTTGGTGTCTGTGTGGTTTTCTGGGATAGTGCTTTCACCATCTGTAAGTCCCAGTCTCTTCTTTTTGTTGTTGCTGTTGTCAGGCTTGAACTCAGAGCCTAGGTACTATCCCTGAGTTTTTGTGCTCAAGGCTAACACTCTACCACTTTGAGCCACAGCTCCATTTATGGGTTGCTTTTTGTTTTTTGCAGGATAAGTTAATTGAAAATAAGTCTCACAGACTTTCCTGCCTGGGCTGGCTTTGCACTGTGATCCTCAGATCTTTGCTGCTTGAATAGCTAGGATTACAGGTATGAACCACCAGTGCCCATGTCCCAGTCTCTTAACAGAGGAGTTAACTTACATTTACTATTGTGCAGATTTCTACTCTTACTTTCTTGACATCACCTTGCTTTTGTGCTTTCTTACCATTACTTCCATTTTTCTTTTAGTTCTCTTCCTTTTCCTTTTCAGGTAGTGGCTTTTGGCTCCAAAGTAGCATGCCTAAGTCTATATTTCTCAATGAGGTGAATAAAAGCCTTTATGAGGCAAAAAATTTGGCATTTTAGTATAATTATATTCCTTACCTTAACCACTCCTCATTTTTTGCAAGGATGCTCTTGGTTCTTTATTGGCAAAGACATAGTACAGGGGATGTAATAGGATCAGAATATTCAACGTATCCAGTGGTACATGAAGACCAGGTATTTTGTCCTAACTGCTTGCTCTTCACTTGTGGTATACTGTTCTAAGTCATGTTGGACACAGTCACAGGGCCTGGGACTCTCAACTTCAAGTTCTTGATTGTCTCCCTGAAGGCCCAAGTCTTACAGCTTCAAGCAGGATGTGGGATGGCTTTCTACCTGGCCAAAGATTATTTGCTGTTAAAATCAGTCTTGTATGAATACTTCTTTTGATTGACTCTGCTAAATTTCAGTGCAGGGAAATCACTCAAGTTCTTTTGACCTGATTGAAGGTCCACTGGTTGGGTCGCAGGTCTGCTGATTAGCATTTACTAAGAACAAAGGTTCAAGGAAAACCTCCCTAAAGTGTTCCTGTCTGTTGTTTGCTTCTATATGTAAGGAAAGTTATCTTTTCCACCAAAGTAGTTTGCTTCCTTTCTGTTAATCTTGTGAGAATTGTTTTTCTGAAAAGTTCCTGCTTTGGCCAGGTGGCTTGGCTCTATGGTTTCCTGTTGCACATTCCTTTAAGGATGTCTTAACTAAGAAACTTCTTAAATTTTAGTTACATCCTGTTAATTAAGTATATCTTTCTGTAGATTGTGAACTTGAGCTCAGCCAAAGTGTGTGTGTGGGGGGGGGGGGGGGGGGAGGAGTGGCCTGCTGGGTTAAGGATAAAATGGGAGCAGCCTGCCTGTTCTCCATGCTTGTGCACCAAATTTTTGGCTAATGGCACACACTTTTGCAGAAGAAAACCTTGACTTGCGAAGTTCCTTTTGAGTTGATGTCCTTATTCCCATTACACACCAACATTCCAAACCATTTCTAACATTCTCACCTGGGGAGTTTTAGTAAAGTTAGGATGACCCAATGGCTTATCCTTCACCTTCCAAATAGCAACTCCTGTGCTAAGGCTCACAGCATCACCTGTCTGTAGGTGAAACATTCAGAAGTCCTATAAAGCTCAGGAGACTTTCTTGTCGTAAGTGTGTCTGCCTGTGTGTCATAATCAATCTGCTCTGTAAATGGCCTTAGCAAGAACAGCCTTAAGCTTCCTTGCAAGACAAGGCCTTCAAGCAGCTTTCCCCACACGAGAAACTGCTTATAAACACACTGAACCCAGCATTTTTAGTTGCTTTCAGTGTCTGAAGGGTGATCTGTATAATGCTGTCCATCCTATCGCCAGAAATAGCATCTAAAATGAACTCAGCTTAAAGAGATAAACTGGGCTGTTTTCTCTAGGCAGGATGTCTCACATCAAGTCATGAAATGTTCCTGTAGCTTAAAGGTTCTTCAAAGGCATCTTCTCTACATGGTCTATAAGATATGCACTCCTATCTTAAGGTTACCCAAGCTCAGAACTGTTTTTTTTGTTTTTTTTTTTTTTGGTCGGTCGTGGGGCTTGAACTCTGGGCTTGGGCGCTGTCCCTCAGCTCTTCAGCTCAAGGCGAGCGCTCTACCACTTGAGCTACAGCGCCACTTCCGGTTTTCTGGTGGTTTATTGGAGATAGGAGTCTCACGGTCTCTCTTGCCCGGGCTGGCTTTGAACCGCGATCCTCAGATCTCAGCCTCCTGAGTAGCTAGGATTACAGGCGTGAGCCACCAGCGCCCGGCTTGTTTTTTTTGTTTTTGTTGGTCGTGGGGGTTGAACTCTGGACCTGGGAACTGTCCCTAAGCTCTTCCGCTCAAGGCTAGCACTCTCCCACTTGAGCCACAGCGCCAGTTCTGGTTTTCTGAGGGGTTTATTCCTGCCTGGGCTAGCTTTGAACTGGGATCCTCAGATATCAGTCTCCTGAGTAGCTAGAATTACAGGCGTGACTGGTGCCCAGCCAGCTCAGAACTGTTAAGTCTTTGAGCATACTGCCAGACAGAAAAATGTTCAACATTGTTCTTACCTTAATACTGTTTAGTCCTGAAGGCCCCAGAAGCACACCACAAATGATATACCCAAACATTGTAGGCAAGCCAATCGTTGTACACAGCCAGCCACAAGGTAAGGACAACATTCCTATAGTAACAATATCCTAATGCAGAATAAACAAGAAATGGTTGATTAACCAAGAGACAATGATGGGACCAAGTCCCTAATTTCATCTCACAGGCATGGGATACAGATGACAAACCTAAGGATACTTCTGTGTCACACAAAGAAGCTGAAAACATTAAGATGCATTCTAAAAGTTTATGAAGTTAGTTCCTAATGGCCTAACAATTATAGCAAAATCTGCCTGTTCACTTAGGCCCTCTATTGGCATTCTACATAGACTAAGCAGTACTTGAATTCCATTGAGTTTTCTAGCTGTAGTGCTATCAGAGCCTGAATCTAACTATGATGTGCCATTGCCATCAGTTTCCCCATTGCTTATAACTAATGCAGCAGAAATCAACAATAACACAGAGAGGGAGGGAGGAAGGGTGAACAAATGTAATCATGCTATTCAGTATACATACACACACACAACCAACAATAGTGCTGAAACCACTGTTGGATTAGGAATAGGATATGAATATAGACAGTCTCAAAGTTTTCCCCAAATTACTTATTCATTACAAGGGGGGAAAAGACTAACTCTCCAGAGACCTCCACGAGGGATGTGAATGCTGTCAGTCTGCAGAGGTGGCCTGAAGGCTGTTGTGATCATAACCACAGGGGCTACCTGTGGGCTGACCATAGACTTGGGCTACTGTAAGGCTCCATACTTGGAGGAGCTCTTGGGTACTCCTCATCTTAGAGCCTAGGTTTTCTGTTTTATTTCTGTTCCTATGCAAAGTTCCAGTTAAAGGAGTTTTGCTGGAAACCTGACGATTTATTGGACTCTCCCAGGCTTCCTAGGGACTATAGTAGAACTCCCATTTCACTCCCAGAAGAGCGGTCACTTTGAACTAGACCAGTTTTCTGGGAAGAAATGGATTTGCATTACCTATGACTGGCAGACCAGGTACTCAGCACTGGCAGATTCAGGTACCTTGTACCCAATGTGTGAGTGAAACCAAGAAGGACCTCTCAGCTACAACTCCTCTGCCTTATAAAATGATTTTCATTTTTTTTGTTTATTGAGATGAGGTCTTATTATGTTGTTCTGGCTGTTCTCCAACTCTTGGGCTCAAGATATCCTCAAACCTCAGCTTCCTCTGTAAACAGCTTTAGATAACTGGAACTATAGTCCCACTAATAATTCCCAATTTCAGAAAGTCTTTCAAGACTTCAAAAACATAACTAAATTTTATTTTAAATACTAAAATGTCCCTTTATTTTAGAAAATAAAATATCAAGAAAGGTTTTCTCAAAGCACAGAGGTGGTATGTTTTAGCACACTCTCCGACAAACAGAACACCAGCATGAGGTTCAAGGAAAGAAAGCTGACTGCCACAGGAAGGAAGGTTGGTCCTTAGTGAACACACACACAGTAGGGTCAATCCTCAATGACCACCCACAGGAAGGACAGGCAGACGCTCACTAACCACCCACAGGAAGGGCAGGTGGACACTCACTGACCACCCACAAGAAGGGCAGGTAGACCCTCACTAGCCACCCATAGGAAGGACAATCCTCACTGACCACCCCCAAAAGGGCAGATGGATGCTCACTGACAACCCAGATCACCTTAATGAAGTGGTGGTCTGCACGTGGGATGGTGGAGTCTCTAGGCTTGGTCAGGATGTACTGGTTGTTCTGGGAGTCAATCAGCATGCTGAGACCCAGACCTTCCTCCACTTCTCGCTGTGTGATATTCTTCTTGGAGTTAGCCTCCTCCTCTTCCACCCTGAGAACTGCCTCAAAATTGACCCCTTTGACCTGTAAGAATAACCAATCATTATGCAAAAAAATCAAATAAACACTTTCAAATTCAGTGTTCAGAGTAAAGGCTGAAAAGAGTGACAAAATACCAATAGTGTCCATAAGCACAAATTAGGGCATTTTTTTTCACATCTACTTTACCTGATTTAGGGCATATTTTTTCAAAAGTTTATATCTCAGAAAACAATTACTTTACCTCTAATACTCTACTTTTTTCTCTATTGGTGTGTGTGCATGCGTATATTCACGCATACACACGCACACACGCACGTACGCACACACATATACTGGTATTATGGCTTAAATGTTTAGGGACGTGCACTTTTGCTTTTTCACTCAAGGCTAGTGCTCTTCCACTTAAACCACACCTCCACTTCCAGCATTTTGCTGATTAATTGGATTTGGATTTGTTTGCCTGGGCTGGCTTTGAATTAATATCCTCAGATCTCAGCCTCCTGAGTAGCTAAGATTACAAATGTGAGCTAATGGCACCTGGCTTTTTTCTGTTCTTATTCTGATTTATTTCTATTTAATTATTTATGGGTCCTTGCCAAAATGCAGTTTTTGGCATCAGTATAAATTTTCCCTTAGGATCTCAACATATGGTAAGTGAGAAGTCTCAATCTTGCTTTCCATATAAGACCATCTTCTACAGAGTTTTACAGAATCCCCAGTAATCAGCTTAAACCTGGCCATTCAAACTTGCTTGATACCAGAGTCCTAACATCATGTACGGCAAAACTAGGAAATGGAGACAAGCCCTAACAAAGGACAGACTATAATTATCAAAAGAAAAAAGGAAAAAAGAGGAAATTTGATCAAGTCAAATTACTTTCCGTATGACACAGAAGTGTTTTAGTAAGACACACATTCAAACACCTTCCAAGGCTCAGTCTCATCAAAACAGTTCAGCGGTGGAGGGAGTTGCTCTAGAGTGTTGCTTACAGATTTATTGTCATCGAAAGCATGCTCTTCTATTTCCTCCTCTAAACGATCAGCTGCTTTCCTCACATCTTCCAGGATCTCATCCAGCATGGAGAGGCTCTTGTTTTGATGCTGCACGTTTTTGAGTGCTTCCACTTGATGTTTTTCTGCAGCAAGAAGTTCCACATATTCTGACTCCTCCTAATCATTTGTAAGAAATGAAGAGTGGTATTTATTCAGGAATAAAATAGGATATGACTTCCTTGTGCCCATAGAGGATCGCTGCCAAACTAGACACTATAACTCTATGTCAATAACCCTGTCCATGAATGGCAACTACTAACTATAACCAGCTCAGGCATGGTGAGCTAGTGAAATGTGCAGGGTATGCCACTGTGCATGTGCACACACACACTGCCATACTTACATACACAGCATTTTACTCCAAATATATTTACTCATATCCAAACTTGTTGGCTGGTGGCTCATGCCTGTAATCCTAGCTACTGAGGATGCACAGATCTAAAGATCAAGACTTTTTTTCCCTAAGTTACTTCATTGTTGTTTTAAAGGTGATACACAGCGGCGTTACCTTTACATACATAAGGTAACTGGTACACTTCCTATTGCATAGTATCATTTGTTCCCTCAGATATCATACTCCCCCACCTGCAGATACCATAGTTCACTTTCCTGGATGGATTGTGCAGCCAGTGTGCTCCACTGCTGCACTTCTTCACCGTTTTCCTCTCATTCTGTGCCCTCCTCTGACCCTGAAGATCAAGATTTAAAGCTAACCCAGGAGGCAGAAGAGTCTTTGAGATTCTTTTTTATATATATTTTTTGCCAGTTCTGGGGCTTAAACTCAGCACCTGGGCACTGTCCCTGAGCTTCTCTGTGCTCAAGGCTAGCACTCTACCACTTGAGCCACAGTGCTACTTCTGGCTTTTTCTGTTTATGTGGTACTAAAGAATCAATCAGGGCTTCATGCATGTTAGGCAAGTACTCTACCACTAAGCCACAGACAGACCCAGCCCCTGCGAGACTCTTATCTCCAATTAACCACCAAAAAAGCCAGAAGTATAGCCGTGGCTAAAGTGGTAAAATGCTAGCCTTGAACTCAGGAACAGTGCCCGGGCCTTGAGTTCAAACCCCAGGACCAGCACACACACCAAAAAAGAAAAAAACAAAAAAACCTTGATTTAAAGGCTCATATGATATTTCTACCAGAACCAGTATATTTTCATAAAGTTTAAAACATCTATATTCTCTTTACTTTTTAAGCAGTACCATCAGTCTTTGTATGACAACGAATAACATTTATATACTTAAAGGCTGGGCATGGTGCCTAGCTTAAAAAAAAATACAATACCATATCTGATACAGTAAGAGTTACATCTCACTAAGAGCACACATGATTGGGTTGAGAGTGTGGCTCAAGTCGTAGAGTGCCTGCATCCCAAGCACAAGGCTCTGAGTACTAATTCTAGTACTGCCAAAATAAAACAAAGAAGTACACTTGGTCAAAGTTCTGAATTTAAATGTTACATGGTCATGCCTTACTTAGGGATGGCCAGCAGTTAGTTCTGAGAAACAGGTCATCAGGCAGCTGTGTCACATGAGAACATCAGTGCTTTTTCCACAGACTGAGATGGTTGGGAACTCTTGGGTAAGACAGCCTAACAGACCCACATCTGCCTGTGCTGCCCACACGGGCTGACATGCCGTAACATAGCACATGGTGAATGTGTACACATCTATCCATTAGTGAAAGTTGAGAACCAGGATTCCACAATAGAGACTCTTCAGAAGCCTAGTCACGGCCATACTACCGTCACAGGAAAGTTCACCCTCCTGTCACAGAATTCTTGGCCTATGTATCTGTCCCCCCACCTCTGGGAGACCCCTTCCTCCCACTGGGGCCACCGACCTTTATGGCGGCCTCTCGCAAGGCCTCCAGCCGCTGCTTGCTGCTTTCCTTCATGTTCACCACATCCCTGTAATCCCCCTGCAGGGCCCTTTGCAGTCCATAGATAGCCTGGAAGACGGAATTTTCACTTTCATTTAGCTCTTTCTGGAAAATTTCAAATGTGTGCACCTGAAACAGCTTCTCTTCATCTGACAGGCTAGTGTCTTTCTCCACTGCTCTGATGGCATTTTTCAGTTTGTTCAGCACCACGTTCTTCTGCCGAAGAAGCCCAGTGAGCCTCCTGCAGCTGTCCAGGACCCACTGCCTCTTCTGGTTAGCAGCCGCTCCCTTCCCTCGGTGTAACTTGATAGCATGCTTTGCCACCTCTGCATGCTCTGCAGCACTGACTATCAGGTGAAAGAATGGAAGTAGCATCCAGAAGAGACGCTCTTCCAGTATCTTCATGGTCCAAGGACAGGGACCAGGACAAGGTGGTCCAAAGAGTTCTGCTATGGTCAGCTTGCATTTTAGACTCACATTTCCAGCTGAAAAACAGACTATCGTCACATACAGCTAAGGAATGATTCATTGCTATTGGGATCAAAGTTAAAATATTATTTCCAGAAAACTGTTAACTTTCTGAAAAAAATATGCTTCTTCTCATATTAATAAAAATACTTGAACTCAGATAATAATCAAATACTAAATGTTAGAGTACCTTAAATGAGATAAAAGGAGTTCCATCTGATTTTAAAAGCTTTTTTTTTCTTTCTGTACTGGGGTTTGAACTCAGGGCTTTGCACACATTAGGCTGGTGCTCTACCTCCTAAGTCATATCTATGGCCCCAAAAGGAATTTTTCTGAAAAGTTTAATCAAGGATTTATTTTAATATATCAAGGTTAGAGCAGGGAGAAATAGACAAAGAGAACTATTTCCTGTTCCCCATGCAGAAAATGAGAACTAAAGACTTGAAAGCCTCAGAAATCAGCCTCAGAAATCTACCAAATCCACCATCTGCATAATGACAAAAGACCCTTAAGAGGATCCACATATCAAAGGCCAACATCAACGTACCTCCTGCAGGTCTGCAAGCCACTGTGGACTATGCTCAGAGCATTCCAGAAATAAAACCTTCTGAGATGCCAAGAGCTGGTTCAGCCACTCTGCTTGCTTTCCAACATCACTAAGAATGTTGCCAAATTTTCTAAGTCAGCCACTGGTAAGTAATATAGTAAGACATCAGGATAAAAATGTTCACAAAAACAAATAACCATAGCTGGAACTCCAGGACTTTTATCAAATGTTCAAATTTTCTCTATCACTGAAATTCAGGTTCATTCTCTTTCCCTGTGTGAAGAAGACCTAAAATGAAACCTATGAATATCTAGAAAGAGTGGCACAGGTAGGAACGTGAAGTCGTATTTTGGTGATTGAGTGGAGGATTGCTGGAAGGCAGCAATGAAGCCAAGGTATCCAGGAGATGCAGTCCCCAGCAGAGCTGACAAGAGCACTGTCTGAAAAGCAGGTGGACTTCCTGACACACAAGTTATGCCCAAAAGGAAATAAGAAATGCCATCTGTGGGATTTAAAGGAAACACCAGCACCTGTACCATCTACTCACTCCCAGGAACATGCAGAATTCCTACACCCAGTACTTCCTCTCCCTGATGACTGCTTCCTAAAATACAGACCTGTACTTTAATTTCACTGCTAACCACAACTCTAATAAATTTAACCAAGAAAAGCAGACAGAAAAAATAATATGGCATTTCTAGAGATCTGAACCAACCAGGAAGTAGAAGCAACCCTTAAAATACAAAACATAAAAACTCAAAAAGCAGAAATGGAGCTGTGGCTCCAACGGTGCTAGCCTTGAGCACAAAAAGACCTCAGGGACAGCACTCAGTCCTGAATTCCAGCCCCAAGACTAGCACAAAAAACAAGAAGCAAACACTCAAAAAGCCTTCAGACCAAGTCGGGTACTGGTAGTTCATGCCTATAATCCTAGCTACTCAGGAGGCTGAGATCTGAGGATCATGGTTCAAAGCCAACCCGAGCAGGAAAGTCCGTGAGACTCTTACTTTCAATAAACCACTAGAAAACTGGAAATGGTGCTGTGGCTCAAGCGGTAGAATGCTCACCTTGAGCTGAAGAGCACAGGGACAGCGCCCAAACCCAGAGTTCAAGCCCCGTGACTGACCAAAAAAAAACAAAAACAAAAACAAAAGCCTTCAGACCAGCCTATTAAGGGAGGGATAACTTGTCCAGTGCTCAACAGATCCTAAAAATAATAAGTACTCTGCTATACAACGGAACAGTCACTGTTGGAAAAATGACAGCCAATCATCAAGAAACTAAGATACTCTTTTTAAAAAGTGTTGGAATTTCAATGTGTTTTAGAGGTGTAGCTCCTGAGTGCAAAGCTAATGGACACCTAGGGACTGTACTCAGCTCACATTCTAGTCAGGTAAAGGAAGAATGTGCTGTGCCAGTGAGTTGGCTCAAGTTAGGGTCAATTCAACTCCAAGTACGAGTTACCACCTCGAAAACAAACTGACCATTTCCTACAGAGCACAGCAGAGCAGAGCAGAGCAGAGCAGAGCAGTATACCTGATCTGTTATCTTAAAGCCTTGTTCTGTGGCCAGCGTTCTCCTGTTGTAAGGGAGATTCATGCCATATTCGGAAGTGCAAGTTTAGGCTTTCCCAGAACCAAAATGGAAACTTGACGTTCATTTTTTTTTTTTTTTTTGGGTCCGGTCGTGGGGTCTGAACTCTGGACCTGGGTGCTGTCCCTCAGCTCTTCAGCTCAAGGCTAGCACTCTACCACTTGAGCCACAGCGCCATTTCTGGCTTTTTTCTTTTTGCTTATGTGGTGCTGAGGAGTCGAACCCAGGGCCTCAGGCATGCAAGGCAAGCGCTCTACCACTGAGCCACCTTCCCAGCCCCAAAATGGAAACTTGAGATGCTTTGTTTGTGCCTCAGAAAAAAACTTGCAATACACAGTCTGTGTGTGAATGGCACATTCCCTATACTTAATTCCTTCATCACCCAGACTCCAAAAGCTAACAAGCCATTCTGTAGTTAATGTTTATGAGAACCCTGAGGATTTCAGTTGTGGTTATACTAATATTTTCCACTGATACATAACATAAATATGAGGTTGAACGTACAAACCAACACCATAATTGAAATTATTTATTGTTGTGTTTGGTAGATCCAGTCAGGAGAACAGAGAAGCCACCACTTCAAAGGCCAAATTTGGAGTCTTTATTGGAGCACTAACGGGCAGCAGGGGACTTCTATCACAAAGCCCTACTGCCATGAATACAACTAAACACCACTTTTATGGCCAAAAACCATACAAGGTGCATGAAATTAATCTTTTTTGGGGGGGTCAGTTGTGGGGCCTGAACTCTGGGCCTGGGCGCTGTCCCTCAGCTCTTCAGCTCAAGGCTAGCGTTCTACCATTTGAGCCATAGCACCGCTTCTGGCTTGGATTCCTCAGCTCCACATAAGCAGAAAAAGCTGGAAGTGGCGCTGTGGCTCAAGTGGTAGAGTGCTAGACTTGAGCTGAATAGTTGAGGGACAGAGGCTAAATCCAGAGTTCAGGCCCCATGACTGGCAAAAAAAAAAAAAAAAAGTACTTATGATCCCACAAATACAAGTGGTAGCTGCTTAAAAAAATAACATTTCCCATGAATATTATCTTGAATGAAAGAATTGGAGAACAAGAAAAGGAAAGAAAAACACCATTCAAAAGCTTTCAAGAACTTGTTGGGTCAAACTCTTAGGAAAAGAATTTCATGAGTTAATCCTGTCATGACACTGCTTTTGGCAAGCAGGTACAACACATCAGTGAAATGTCCCAATCCATCAGCCTAACATACAGATGCTGAGCAAAGAGTAAACCACAACAACGTCTTGATGAAATCCAAAGACATGTTCAGATACCTACTGCATTTGTTCAGGTGACAACATTATGAGCAAGGCAGAAACTACAGAAGAGCTGCATGCCAGCTGTTCGTTTAATCTTTAGATCCAGACGGGCCAACAAGGAAGAAATAAAGGAGACTTATGAGTAAGAGCCCTTTTAAGGAGCAGTAAATATTCCCCAGCTGTGGCCACACATGTGACAGGGAATGAGCTGTAGGCAAAGAGCCAGTAGGATGTTTTGTTTTTTGTTTTTTTTCTCCAGTAGAAAAGGCTACAGGAGACTAGAAGCGGTGAGGCTGACAGAATGTTAAGACTTTTCTACCCCTCCCAACCTATGTGACTGGTTACATCTGTAAGAGTCTATACCTAAGGTAGGGATTAAGACTGCCCACCTTTCTGACACCTTTCTGGCTCTGTAAATTTAGACCAAGGGGTTGCAGGGCTCTCTACATGTTCCCCAGAACAATAATCTCAGGGTGTCCATTGCTGGCTAGGTATAGCTAAAAAAACAACAACCTGCCTCAACACACAGACAAGAGTGAATAAAATTCCGCAGAGGAGCATGAATCAAGTGGCTGGGCACTGAGTGAAGCCTGGGGAGGAGAGCCGCTAGGAAAGAAAGCCTGGGAGGGGGAGTCCCTGGGAAGGAGCAAGGTGGAAGGCCAAGGCCTGGGAAGGGGAGCCCCCGGGAAAGAGCGAGGTTCAAGGCGAGCCTTTGCCAGAGTCCCAGGAAGGAGCGCGCGAGGGGACCCTGAAAGAAGGAAGGCGGGCAAAGAACTTGAGGCCCCGTCCCCGCCCCCCACGTCCCGAGAAGACCCTCCCCACAAAGGGAACCCGGAGGAGCCAGGGAGAGAAGAGGTGCCCGGGAAAGAGCCCCCCGGAAGGAAGGTCCACGGGAAGGGGCCCCCACCGGAAGGAAGGTCCCCGGGAAGTAACGCCCCTCCTCCCCGACGAAGCCCCGCGCAGCTCAGGACCGGCGCGCTCACCAACACCGAGGAGGCCGCGACTTGGACGAGCCGCTCCAGCATCTGCATCCCGGACCCGGGACTCCGCGGCGCCGGGAGCCGACGGGCGGATGCGGGCATCGCGTTCTCGGGGGCGGGGCCCGGACGTCTCCGACCGGCCGCCCTCGTCTTCCCCGGGACTCCTCCCAGCGGGCGTGAGGACTGGGGAGGAGAACGCACCACTGGGCGGCGGCGGCCGAGGCGCGCCGACCGCAGGACCCGGTACCCAACCTTGGCGGGAGCGGCGGCCAGCGCCTGCGCGGAGGCCGGGCGCGGAGTCGCGTTGGGTGTGCGCCTGCGCAGACGGCCGCCAGCGCGCAGCGTGCGCCTGCGCGGACGGCTGCCAGTGACTGCGGCGGTGTCTGGGAGCATGGTAGGTGGCAGTTGTTGGGCTCCGTGGAGGGTGTGAAGGTGCCGGCGCCCGGCGTGGAGGTCACCGCGGCGTGGCGGGGTCGGGCTGGGGCGCGGACGGTCCCCGCACCGACTGGAGGAACCGCCTTTGTCTCCGCGTGAGGGCCGGGCGGGGCCGTGTGCGGTCGGAGGCGCCCGCCGGCGTGGGGACTGGGCGCCGGGCCCGGGGCGGCGGGCGCGGCCGGGGAGGGGGGGGGGGCGGCCCGCAGGCTTTCGGAAGCGGTCCGGCGGGTGGCGGGGCCCGACGTCCGAGAGGGCTCGGAGCCATAGCGGCCGAGACCCGGATGGCAGCTCGGGCGCCGGACGGGCCGCGGCGGGGAGGCGGAGGTCCAAGCCCCGGGACTCGGCCGAGTCTGAGGGACGCGCGTCAGGCCATGGAGTGTGCCCAGCCACGTGACCTGTTGTATCGGCCGTTGTACACTGACCCCGGCGGGAGCTCGAGCGTCCGCAAGAACATCTCAGAACCACAGGCTCACGTCCAAGTGCGACCCGTACGGTTCGGAGGTCCAGTCTGACGTTTCTACCGCGCTGTTCAGATGCTTGTTTAAGGAAAAGTAGTACGACCCGGGAAGTTCCTTCCCCCTTACCGCCTTGCCTGACCTTAGCTTCAGTGAAGATCACAGGCCCCCAACAGGGAAGCCTTGGTCCCACCGGTTCGAGGGCCCTGATGAAGTTCGTGTAGGTTTTTGCAGAGTCCTCTTCTGTACCTTGTAGTTTCTGTGAGTCAGTTTTCTAAGGAAGGTCGTGCCAGACTTGTTTTCTTAGTTGAATTTAAGTCCCTTGGGTTGGGTAGTGCTTTTAGAGTGCACTGATTACTGTCATTTTTAAATAAGAAAGTTTATTAGGAAAGGAATTCACTTTAAAAGCAAGTCATCTCTGGGGCAGAGTGACTGATTACTGCAGCTTCACGCAGAAAACTGCCAGTGGCAGTATCAAACTGAACTGCTGTGGATGCGCCCCCGGCCCTGCCTTTGCTGCTGCCTTGGCCCACTACCATATGAGTACCCTTCTGAAGTGTGAAGTGGGTGCGAGTGGCCTGAGCTGGTTATGTAATTTAGACTGGCCAGGGAATCTATTTTCATGTCTACTTCTGTCCACTCTGTAACTAGTCTAGAAATGATTTGTAATCACTTTGAGTGCCCTGAACCCACAGGTCTGTGTCAGGCATACGTCTTTTTTTTTTTTTTTGGGGGGGGGGGGGTCGGTCGTGGAGCTTGAACTCTGGGCCTGGGCTCTGTCCCTCAGATTGAGCTCTTCAGCTCAAGACCAAGCTCTCTACCACTTGAGCCACAGCGCCACTTCTGGTTTTCTAAGTGGTTAGTTGGAGCTAAAAGTCTTACGGATGTTCCTGCCTGGGCTGGCTTTGGAACCACCATCTCCAGATCTCAGCCTCCTGAGTAACTAGGATTACAGGTGTGAGCCACTGGCACCCAGCAGGCATGCTTTTTTTTTGGGGGGGGGGGGGGGTCCGGTCATGGGGCCTGAACTCTGGGCCTGGGCGCTGGTCCCTCAGCTCTTCAGCTGAAGGCTAATGCTCTGTCACTTGAGCCACAGCGCCACTTCCAGCTTTTTCTTTTTTCTTTATGTGGTGCTGAGGAATCGAACCCAGGGCCTCATGCATGCAAGGCAAGCGCTCTACCACTGAGCCACCTTCCCAGCCAGGCATGCTTTTTTTTTTTTTTTTTTTTTTTGGGTCCTGTCGTGGGGCCTGAACTCTGGGCCTGGGCACTGTCCTTCAGCTCTTCAGCTCAAGGCTAGCGCTCTAACACTTGAGCTGTAGCGCCACTTCTGGCTTTTTTTATTATGTGGTGCTGGGGAATTGAACCCAGGGCCTCATGCATGGAAGGCAAGCGCTTTACTACTGAGCCATCTTCCCAGCTCCTAGGCATGCTTTTTATACTGTGTTGAAAGAAGCTGTGTTGTCAAACATGGTGGAGGGGAACACCTCTGGAGGTGTCGTTGGTTGGGAGTTAGACTAGACATTATGTCTGCTTCTGGTTGTCCATATTTTCCTGATGTGGAGTTGTGTTTTAATACTGGTCCAGTACTCCAGCTGCTTCAGAGTGTGTCAACCTGCTCTTCAGCCTTGGAAGCTCTGGAGTGTTGTGCTGGGGTTATTTAGGGGAGGTGCTGGGGATGAACTCAGGACCTTGAGACTGCTAAGCTGGCACTCTTACCACTTGAGTCACACCTCTGTCTGCCTGTCTGCCTGCCTGCTTGAACTCAGGGCCTGGACACTGTCCCTTAACTTTTTTGTTTGAGGCTAGAGCTGTACCAATTGAACCATAGCTTCACTTGCAGCTTTTTGGTGATGAATTGGAGAGCTCATCAGATCTCAGCCTCTTGAGTACCTAGGAATACAGGCATAAGCCACTGGTGCCCAGATTTAGGTTATTTTTCAAATAGCTTGGTACTAGTCTTCTGTTTCTGCCTCCTGCATAGTTGATATTACAAGTATGATAACTGTACCTGGCTTGTTTGCTAAGATACTTTTAAGCCTTCAAACCTCAATTCTCCTGATCTCCACCTTCCAAGTAGTAGCTGGGTTGCAGGGGGAAAACATGGAGGTATATATAAGTCAGTGTATAATCACTATCTGATTTCAGCACATTTTCATCATCATAAGAGAAAAGCTTGACCATACAAACACTCACAGCTTTTTCCCACTTCCTAGCCTCTGGCATATTTGCCTGTTTTGGACATTTTCTCTAAATAGAATTGTGCAACATGTGACCTTTTTTTTTTTTTTTTTTTTTGTCGGTTGTGGGTCTGAACTCTGGGCCTGGGCACTGTCGCTCAGCTCTTCAGCTCAAGGTTAGCCCTCTACCACTTGAGCCACAGAGCCACTTACGGCTTTTTCTGCTTATGTGGTGCTGAAGAATCGAACCCAGGGCCTCATGCATGCAAGGCAAGCACTCTACCACTGAGCCACCTTCCCAGCCCAACATGTGACCTTTTATACCTGGCTCTTTCAGTAAGCATGTTTTTGATATTCAAAACCACATTAAGACACATGCTATTTCTTTTTATGCCTCAATAATATACTTTTAAAATCAATATACTAGATTTTGTTTTATAGCCATAACAAATTTTTTCCTAGTTGTGTTGCATTTTTTAAAAATAATTTTGTTATTCTCAAGGTATTATATAGAAGGGTTACCAGTTCATAAGTCAGGTAATGAGTACATTTCCCTTTTGGGCCGTGTTACTTCGTAATTTCCTTCTCTTTTTCCCAGTTCTATGACATAATTTTAAAATACTACATTGATAGCTATTCCATAGTAACTATAGGAAGGGTGCTCCTAATGGGACCATTGTGGGTGGTGGCATATTTGTCTTTTAAGGTTTTTGAGTGTCTCTTGCATTTGCCCCATCTTTGGTTGGCTGTTGGCCTCATAAGAAGGTGCTAATTTTATCCCCTGCCAGTTGACTGTGGTAGCACGAGATCTCTTAAGTTTTATTAAAATCTATATTGTCGGGCTGGGAAGGTAGCTCAGTGGTAGAGTTGCTTGCCTTGCATGTATAAGGTCCTGGGTTCGATTCCTCAGCACCACATAAGCAGAAAAAGCCAGAAGTGGTGCAGTGGCTCAAGTGGTAGAGTGTTAGCTTTGAGCAAAAGAAGCTTAGGGACAGTGCCCAGGCCTAGAGTTCAAGCACCAGGACTGGCAAAAAAATAAAAATCTATGTTGTCTGAAGAAAACTACAGCCAAGAGTTATCTGCCTGTTTTTGTAAATTGTCTTAATGGAACACAGCCAAACCCATCCCTGTATGTTGTCTGAACTGTTGCTTTCACCTACAGTGTTACTGTGAGTCATTGGAGGGTCTCAGGACCTCAGGTCCCCACAAACATACTCAAGTGTTGTGTGTAGATTGTATCCTCCTCCTATCAGATTGTACACTGTGCTTCATGTTGTCTTGGGAGAGAGATTGGAATGTGTTCACACTGCTTATTACTGACATTTTGGTGACAAATGGATACTGAGGGCACGTTGCACGTTTTTTTCATGCGCTATGGAAGCCATTTCCCTCAGGTTTCAGACCAGTACCACTTCTCAGCTATTGGTACAAAAGATTTTCCTAACTAATAACATTTTTTTTCTTTGTGGCAGCTGGGAAGCTTGAAGCCTGCTTTTAAAAGCCTACTTTCAGCCCTTGTACATGGTATGCATGTCTTTATTCTAATTCTAGCCCTGGCTTTGTTCTTTTCTTCCTTTTTCAATTTCTTCATCTATACCTTTCATCTACATTTGTGTATTTCTGTAAGTTACTTATTTTGTGTTTCTGTAAATTCTCATTTTTATTTGGACAAAATTGAGTATAATCCTTTATAGAAAAAAATATGTATATCCAGGGGGCTGGGAAGGTGGCTCAGTGGTAGAGTGCTTGCCTTGCACTCATGAGGCCCTGGGTTCGATTCCTCAGCACCACGTAAGCAGAAAAAGCCTGACGTGGCACTGTGGCCTAAGTGGTAGAGCACTAGCCTTGAGCTGAAGAGCTGAGGGACAGTGTCCAGGCCCAGAGTTCAGGCCCCATAACCGACAAAAAAAAAAAAAGTATATCCATCCTCGAAGCTGGGGATGTATACATATAGCTCAGTGATAGAGTGCTTGTGTAGCATGTATGAAGCCCTAGATTGATGCACTGAGGGATAAACAGCAATTTAAAAAAAAAAAAAAACTAGTGGATTTTGGAGGCTGTTTTGACTTTGAATTTGAAAGTCATTCACTCTCAATGACTTTCATCAAGTTGTCTTGGAGAAGTGGAAACTTAACCACTCTAATCTGGAAGTATGAAGATGCTATTCTGTTTCATTATACACTATATATAGTAAGGTTACTTGGCAGTTTTTGTTTGTTTATTCACCTACCCACAGCCTTTGCTCTGTTTTTCTTTCTGCTTCACATATGCAGACCTCTTGTTACTAGCATTATCACTTTCATTTTGTCATAAACAGACTTATGCCTGTTTGTGGCACTTTTGTAAATTTCCTCTAAAGAATCCTTGGTTGTATGTGGTTCTGGGAAAAACTTGAAACAATGACATTTCTAAATGGCACAGCCTCCTATGCATTAGATCATGAACTTAATACTGGAAGCCAAAGACCCTGCACATGCACTGGGTGATGACATCAGCTCTCTGCCTTGTCAAGAGCTAGATATATGTTAATAGAGACTGCTAAAATGTTCTCATAATTTTTTGAAGATTTACGTATTTGTTAGTATAGATATGTTTCAGTTTTCAGAAGACTACGTAGTCTTAACTGTTGAATAACAGGGTTGGCTTCCTATAATTCTGAAATGAATCTGAGTTGCCCAACAACTCAGAAATGTTGTCCAGTTAAATACAGGCCTTAAAAATAGAGACAGACACACCCTGGAGTGGCTTCACTGGGTTTTCTGCTTTTGCATCCCAAAGCATAGGCTCAAGTCGTCTCAGAAGGACAAGGTCCGCCAGTTTATGGCATGCACTCAAGCCGGGGAAAGAACTGCTATCTACTGCCTCACTCAGAATGATTGGAAACTAGATGAGGCCACAGACAGCTTCTTTCAAAACCCAGACACGCTCCTTCAGGAGTCCATGAGGAACACTGTGGACCAGAAGAAGCTGGAACAGTTGTATGGCAGGTACAAAGGTAAGAGGTGAAATGCAGTTCTGTGTGTAATGAGCAGGGACTGTTTTACTTCCAGTTTCTAGTGCTGCCTTGGGCAGAAGAGCTGCTAACTGCTCTCTTCCTGATATCCAACTCTAGAACTCCCTCTTCAGAAAGGACATGCGGATAGGGAGAAGAAGGTTGAATGTAGTAGGCAAATTCTTGCCCTCTACTTTCTTGGCTGTGTCACGGTGAAAACAGTCAGAGAGAAACTGAGGCTTTACTGGTTAATACTGTGGGTTGTTTATTATTTAGATTATAAGAATTTCAGGTCAGGCTTTGACCTTGCTAGGCTGGCATTTTCCCACTTGAGCCATACCCCCAGCTCTGCTTTTTACTAGTTATTTTGGAGTTGTATTCTAGGAAACTTTTCTCCTAGGCTTGTGCCCCACTGCAGTTCTTCAGATCTCAAGTACTTGAGTAGCTAGGATTACAGGCGTAAACCCAGCCAATACTGTGGGAGTTTTTTCCCCAAGTGCTTATGTTGGAGCTGAAATGTTTCTTTTTTTCTTTTTTTTGTCGGTCTTGGAGCCTGAACTCTGGGCCTGGGCACTGTCCCTCAGCTCTTCAGCTCAAGGCTAGCACTCTACCACTTGAGTCACAGTGCCACTTCCAGCTTTTTCTTCTTATGTAGTGCTGAGGAATTGAACCCAGGGCCTCATGCATGCAAGGCAAGCACTCCACCACTGAGCCATCTTCCCAGCCCATGGAGCTGAAATGTTTATAACATTACTGAATTGTAAGAACAATTCTGCAAAGTGCTCTACCTTATGGTGGTGTCATAGCATTAAGGCAACTTTAGCTGCCACATGAGGAAATTGTAGCAGAGAAGCCTCCATGTTGGAGATTGTAGACACTTTGTTCATTGCTTAGTATAAAGCTTTTCTTGTCCAGACACAGTCATACTGTAAAAATAAGTCTGCTTTGAAAAGTGACAGATCCACATTTCTTAGTAGGTTTTAATTTTCCTGTTGAATAAGGCAGCAAAGGATTTAGCAGTCAGTTTATTTTACATTTTCTTTTTAGCTGTTCCTAAGTTTCTCAAAACTGAAAAAAAAAATAAACAACTATTAGCCAAAATAGAATAATTTCCTTGACTTTACATTCTTTTTTTGTTCATTTTTTGTTTTTGAAAATATGTGTGTGTGCCTTTTTGGATTGAAAATTGCAGTCTTTTTTTTTTTTTGCTGGTCATGGCATGGGGTCTGAACTCTGGGCCTTGGCACTGTCCCTCAGCTCTTCAGCTCAAGGAGAGCACTCTACCACTTGAGCCACAGCGCCACTTCTGGCTCTTTTCTGTTTACGTGGTGCTGAGGAATTGAACCCAGGGCCTCATGCATGCAAGGCAAGCACCACCTTCCCAGCCCTGCGGTGTTTTTTAAACTAATTGTTGAGCTGATTTTAAGCTATATGCTATGTGAACTTTTAATGATATTCAAATATGTACAGCTGCCTTTGAAAAATACTTAAAAATCAAGTCTTTAAATTTTATTTTAAACTTTATTCATTTATCATTTGATTTTATTCATATAGTTCTAGTCATTTAAAGTAAAAACATGTTATATCATTTTGGGCTCTAAATGTCAGTTTTCAAGTCCTATAAACCATGGCTGAGGTATTTTTTTCCTATGTATATTTAGGTGAATATTTGTGGTTTTATTAACGTCATCAGTTTTTCTTTGTTAACAACATGCATAAAAATAATGTAGTTTGCTAGGCACTGGTGGCTCCCACCTATAGTCCTAGCTGAAATCAAATCTGAGAATCATGGTTCAAAACCCACATGAGCAGGAAAGTCTGTGAGAGTTCTATTTCCAATTAACCACCAAAAAGCTATAAGTGGATCTGTGGCTTACGTGGTAGAGCACTAGCCGTGAGCACAAAAAGCTCAGGGACAGCATCCAACCCCCAGAGTTCAAGTCCTAGTATTCGTACCAAAAAAGAAAAAAAAAATGTAATTTAGTGTATTAAAGTGACAAGAGTTGAATTTGACATGAAGGGAAGAAACGAAAGGATGATCGTACCTCATCTATACTGAGCAAAGGAGCATTTTATTTGCATCTCTGAACCAACAGATTTCACATTTGCATAATGATATATTGCAATGTATGTAATTGTCTGAAATGATATGGCTAATTGGTGAGGTCTTTCAGGGATGCTTTTAAAACACCTTACTGTTTAATGTTAACTCCTTTTTCTGGTGTCAGTATTTTATTATACAAAAAGGTTTCAATTCAGTGTGTCAGTTTATGAGTACAAATGCATCTTGATCAATGTCACCTCTTATATTAATAGCTGACAGATAGATACTAAACTTTATCTCTAAACTAAAAATGATGATGAGAAATCTGACTTTCTAGACTGTTAAATGAATACACGAGCTAGATTTTTTTTTAATAATCGGAAGTATGGATCAAGTGTCAAAGGGCCAACTGTGAGTGAAAAGGCTGAGAAGGCAGGATGCCTGAGGAAGTATACTTTACTATTCACCTGTACTCCCAGCTACTTAATTAAGTCTCCTAAAATATTTTTCAGTGTTTTTCTTTTCCCCTTTGGCTTAAAACTCAGAAACCAGCCAGGCACCTGTGACTCTTGCCTGTAATTATAGCCATTGCAGTTCAAAGCCAGTTGAGCAGAAAAGTCCATGAGAATATCTCCAATTAACCACCAAAAGCCAGAAGTGAAGCTGTGGCTCAATTGGTAGAGCACCAGCCTTGAGCAGAAAAGCTCAGGTCCTGACTTCAAGTCTCAGGACTAGTGCAAACACACAGCACAAACCACATGCACGCACACAACTCAGAAACCTATATTCTTAAAAGATAGGACTTTTCTAGACAAATTGTAATTGTTGCTCTGTATTTCTTTCATGTGTACTAGAGAAACTGCCTTTCATTGTTGCTAGAACTATGTAATATGAGTGGTATACTTCTTTTTTAGGACTGATTTTCAAACTACTATAACTTCTTTTTCTCTTGATTTTAATTACAGACCCACAAGATGAAAACAAAATTGGAATTGATGGAATCCAACAGTTTTGTGATGATTTAAATCTTGATCCTGCCAGTATCAGTGTTTTGGTCATAGCATGGAAGTTCAGGGCTGCTACTCAATGTGAATTTAGCAAAAAGGAATTTGTAGATGGCATGACAGAACTTGGGTAAGTAATTTAATCTCAGCTTAAACCAGAGAAGATATTTTCAACATTAATGGTTTTGTAGCAATCTCTCTACTAGTTTCATATCTATATTGTCTTTATCTTGTATGTCTACAGTAGTATGTCTTTGGTTTCATTTCAAGTTTGAATTTAGGTTTTATTTGCTGTTTTTTTTCATAGTAGTTCCTTTTATAACATTTCTTCCTTTTTATTCCCTTCCAATTTTGAGTAACAGTAAATACTAGTTTCTTTTTTACCACTCAATTTATTTCATTACCATTGTATATTATGTGTATAATTTACAATGCTGCTATATTAAACATTAATAAAGTATCATTTGGTTTTTTGCTTTTCTATTCTACCTGCAGGGGTGGGATTAATAATTTAAGATAATTCTTACCAGACGAGTCACAGAAGTAAATGAAAACACCTAACATAACTGACTTAATCTTTAAGCTTATGGAACTATTTTATGAGGTGGTGCAGCATGTTTGAATTGTTGATATTTATGTTTCTCTGATACTTCAACGATAGTATCTCAAAATAGCATATGAATGTTCCTAAAGCTAGCACTTGCAGCAAATAAGGGGGATAAATAGGGGCTTATTTCTTTCACTATACTAGTGATTCCATTATCATTTATCAGCCTTTTCTATTTAGACAGTAAACTCTAAAAGACCTCATTTGTTTCTAATACTTATCTACATTCCTGGCAATTGTATAAAACCAACCAAGAAAAAGACATCATTTGACATTGGTGACAGCAGTGTATTTATTTGTTCTTTGCACATTGGGAAACTGAGATGAACTGTGAAACCATACCTTACTTCAAGGTAGGAAACACTCATAACATGAAATTTTAAAAAAAAGTTGAAAAAGACACAAAAGGCATGAACTACAAAACTAGAGCTGGGATATAGTTAAGTGGCAAAATGCTTGGATTGTGAATGCAACATACTAGGTTCGATCCCCGCTACCAAAGGTAAAAAGACCAAAAAAAAACAAAAATGCCGTTTCACAAAATGAAGGCTGAAGGTGTGTTCAAGTGGCATAAGTAAGCATGAGCTCCTCAGTTCAAGCTCAGTGCTGCAACAATTTTTTTTTTTTACATAAAATAAAAAGTAATGTAAAGGAAGCTGGGCACTGGTGGCTCATATTTGTAATTCTAGCTATTCAAGAGGCTTGAGATCTCATAATTGTGATTCAAAGCCAGTCAGGGCAAGAAAGTCTATGAGACTCTTGATTAAACTACAAGAAAAGCCAGAAGTGTAGTTGTGGCTCAAGTGGTGGTCAAGCTCTAGCCTTAAGCACATTAGCTTAGGGACAGAGCCCAGACCCAGAGTTCAAGCCAGGACTGAACAGAATAAGGAAAAACAAGGGTACAAAGTTTACATTATTAGTTTTTTTAAAAAGAGGAGAACATATATATAAATATATAATTTCTGAAAAATACAGAGAACAATGAAATACTTTTAGAATCTCAATCCAGAATTCCAGAAGCTGCTAGTGGCTCATGCCTATAATCTTAGCTACTCAGGAGACGGATTTGAGGATCTGAGGATCGTGGTTTGAAGCTAGCCTGTCCTGAAAAGTCTATGAGACTTAATTCCAATAAACAACTCAGAAAAATCCAGAAGGAGATCTGTGGCTCAAGTGATAGAGCCTCGCCGTTAGAAAAAGGAGCTCAGGGCCAGTACCAGGCCCAGAGTTCAAGCCCCAAGACTGACCATAAAAAGAATTACAGAGAACTTAGCTTGAGCAGGACAGAGGGCAAGCACAGGACACAATTGGAAGATTTAAATAAACCCACAGATGTTCAGGAGCTACATTAAATGTAAACAATTTTTAAAATGTTTTAAAATTTTAAATAAATTAAAAAAAATAGCTACCATGACAAAAGTTATATAAATATGCAAGCCTTAATCCCAAAAAGCTTCTTTAGTACTACTAATGAAAATGAGCTTTAAGGGCTGGGAATGTGGCTTAGTGGTAGGGTGCTTGCCTAGCATGCATGAAGCCCACCCTGGGTTCTATTCCTCAGCACCACATACACAGAAAAGCTGAAGTGGCATTGTGGCTCAAGTGGTAGCGTGCTAGCCTTGAGCAAAAGAAGCTCAGAGACAGTGCCTTGGCCTCAATTTCAAGTCCCAGGACTGGCAAAAAAAGAAGAAGAAGAAGAAGAAAAAAATGAGCTTTAAGGGAGATAGCAGTTCTTTAGATAACAAAGTAGATTTGGACTACACAGGGAAGTGCCTGGCATATCTTGACATTGCTTATGATGTCAGGCATAGTATTTGTGAAGAAACAACATTCATAAAGTTAACTGTAAACAGGGCTATTAGTTGTGACAAATTGTGAAGGATTGAAGTGTTAAGTCCATTTTCTGAAAATTTAATATAAAGATAACTAGGTTAAAATATGTGTAGATAGTGTACACCTATGTATAAAAAGTATTTGAAAACATTACAGTAGAAATTAGAAAGCACTTTGAATGTTGAAAAAAAAAAAGTGATAACTTTGAATTCAAGCTGGGCACTGGTGCCTTATGCCTGTAATCCTAGCTATTCAGGAGACTGACATGTGAGGATTTCAATTCAAAGCCAGCCTGGGCAGGAAAGTCTGTGAGACTCTTACCTTTAATTAACTACCCAAAAAAGCCAGAAGTGGAGCTGTCACACAAGTGATGGAGCCCTAGCCTTGAACAAAAAGTTCAGGGATAGTGCCCAGGCCCAGAGTTCAAGCCCCAGGACTGGGAAAAAACAAAAACAAGAATACCATAGAAATCAGCCTAAATGCATAAAGTAGAAATGCCTAAAGTAGAAAAAGAGAACTGGAATATTGCTAGTGGTAGAGCTCCTGCAGGCATGTATAAGGTCCTGAATTTTGGGCTTAGTGGTAGAGTGCTTGCCTTGCATGCATGAGGCCCTGGGTTTGATTCCTCAGCACCACATAAGCAGAAAAATCCGGAAGTGGCACTATGGCTCAAGTGGTAGAGTATTAGCCTTGAGCTGAAGAGCTGAGGGACTGCCCAGGCCCAGAGTTTAGGCCCCATGACCAGCAAAAAAAAAAAAAAAAAAGGTCCAGAATTTAGTGTCTACAACCACAGGGAGAAAGGGATGGGGGAAGAGGGAGCAAGATGACCTGAGAAGAAGCAGTAGGGCGCCTGCCTAAAAGCCTGAAGCCTCCTAGTTTACATTTTGAATGCTTCAACTACCTCCCTCCCTGCCCCACTCCCTAAAAGGATATAGATGAAACTAATATTTATTAGTGTACATTATTTGTGTGACCTTTCCACACATGTATACAATGTACCCTCAGTTTAGTTTTTACAGTAACTTAATAGAAATAATAATAGTGAACTGGGTGCTGGTGGCTCATGCCTGAACTCAGGAGGCTGAGATCTGAAGATCATGGTTCAAAGCTACCTCGCACAGGAAGATCCTTGAGACTCATTTCTAATTAGCCACCCAAAAGGCACAAGTGGAACTGTGGCTCAAGGTAGAATGTTAGCTTTGGGCAAAAAGTCAGGGACAGTTGCCCAGGCTCTGAATTCAAGCTTCAAGAGCAGCAAAGAGAAAAAAAATGTAGTTTAAATAGCTTCTATCAGAAACTTAAATGAAGAATTATCCAGTTTGTTTGACATCAGAACAACCTTAATAACAAAATCAGGAATAACATTCTGAGAATGGGTAATTACAAGCTATTTTCAGTAATAAGACTGAGAAAGCCAGGTGCTGGTGGCTCATGCCTGTAGTAGCTAGGGCTATTCAAGATGCTGAGGTCTGAGGAGCGCGCAGTTCAAAGTCAGCCCAGGCAGAAAAGTCTGTGAGACTCTTATCTCCAATAAACTACTCAGAAAAAGCTGGAAATGGTTCTGTGGCTCAAGTGTGATAAGAGTCCTAGCCTTGAGCCAAAGATGCTCAGGGACAGCGCCCAGGACCATAGTTCAAGCCCCAGGACTGGAACACACACACACACACACACACACAAGACTTCAAAGGTTTTAAAGATGAATACAAGATACAAAATGCAAACTTTAGCAAACTAGATGCAGTAAAAGTCCTTAGTTTGACCAAAAAATAATATATATATATACCTCATGCATATTGGAACCGTAAGGTACTTTGCCTTTGAGATGGAGGAACAAAACAAGGTACATCTAAGGATGAGTGCTACCAAATAAAACAGTGCAACAAAACTGAATTTTTTAATGTTATTTTTTGTTTTATCAAAAATATGAAATACAGCCGGGCGCCAGTGGCTCACGCCTGTAATCCTAGCTACTCAGGAGGCTGAGATCTGAGGATCACGATTCAAAGCCAACCCAGGCAGGAAAGTCCATGAGACTCTTATCTCCAATAAACTACCAGAAAACTGGAAGTGGTGCTATATGGCTCAAGCAGTAGAGCACTCATCTTGAGCTGAAGAGCTGAGGGACAGTGTCCAAGTCCAGAGTTCAAACCCCACAACTGACAAAAAAAAAAAAGAAATACTTAGAATAAATAAAAGATGTATGATATTTTCATAGAGAAAGCAGCTCATTGGGATATAGGAAAGAAGACCTGACATGTCTTCAGTAAATAGTCCTAGGAGAACTGGTTAGCTATATGGAAGAAAAGTATTGTGATCCCTACCTCACACTATATATAAAAATCAGTTTCAAGTGGATTATAGATTTCAATTGTAAAGGCAAAAGATAGAATTAAATATGACTATAGGGGAGCTAAGTCATAAACATGTTACTAAAAAGTGATAAAAGTAGATTGTTTATACTAAAAAGAATTTCTTTGCCATTGACTCACACAGTGTAGGCTACTTAGAAGGCAGAAATTTGCAAAACCCCTTCTTAGCCCACAGCTCTGTATTGTGGGTGGTACTGCACACTGGCTGCATAACTAATGTGGGAGGCTGGGGTCCCAAGATTGTGAGGGTCAAGGTTGATGCCAAGCTGGGCAGAAAAGACCAAGACTCCTATCTTCATGGAGGGTAGCTGGACACATGGTACATGTTCATTACTCTAGCAACAATGTGAACCTCAAATAGGCAAGAAGTAAGATTCTATCCTAAAACTAACAAGCAGAAAATGATGAGAAATGTGACTCAAGTGGTAGAGCCTACCAATCATGAGGCCCTAAGTTCAACTTCAGTGCCACACACACATACACACACACAAATCTGGTCATACAAAATACCACTAAGGAAAGTAGGCAGTTTGCGTTCTGGATGAGTATCTTAAAAATAGCTGACAAAAGCCAAGTGTGGGCCTGTAATCCTAGCTACTTGGAGGTGGAGATTGGAATCCTAAAATTTGAGTCCCAGCCTGGGCAAAGAAAATTTTGCATGACTCCATCATGACCAGTCTCAGCATGGTGATACATGCCTGCCATCTCAACTAAATGGGAAGCAAAAGTATGTCTCTCATCTGGCCCACATGGAATAGCACAGGTAGAATTACAAAACTAAGTGACTCAGGCATAAAGCAAAAACCTGTCTCAAAAAATAGCTGACATATGGGCAGGTGGAGTAATTTCAGTGGTGCCCTCCCTTCCTAGCAAGTTTGAGGCCCTGAGTGTAATCCCTAGTAAAAATAAAACAGACAAAGCTTGTATCTCTAAAGCATTCCTACAAAACAAAAGGAAGCCTCTTGGGAAAATGACTTGAAGCACTTCATGAAAGGATATCCAAAGAGCTAGTGAAAATATACAGTGTCTGTCTCACTTATCAGGAAGCTGAAGTCTGCAGTGACAGAACACCCAGCAAATCCACCCTGTAGGTTGGGTAAAGAAGACACAGCAACATAGTGGGGGTGGGCACCACAGGTTCTCACAATATTAAATTGAAGGTGCATACACAGTGACAGGTCTGGGATATGTGCCTATGAGTATAGAAACACTATTACTTGTGATGAGAAAACTGGAAACAGCCGAAGCATTCACCTATATGTTACATTCATCTACAAATTACTGGAATTCACATGGCTCAGAAATGAACCAGCTGGAGCTGCACATCTACTGGAATGAGTCTTGTAGACACTACGTCCAAACAGCCAAACCAAACAATATGTCAAGTTTCCTTTATGTCATACCCAAGGGCACTGTGAAGGAGAGTGCTCTGAAGGCTATTGGAAGTAGACAAGAGCAGGAGAGTGAGCAGTATCTCACTGAGAGGGGGAGGAGCTGCAATGGGGAAGCTCTCAGCTTCTGGCCCTTGGGCCCAATGTCCTGGCACCATCCTTGACATGGGTAGTGCTGGTACTTAAGATCACCTTCAGGCTGGGTACCAGTGGCTCACCCCTATAATCCTAGCTACTCAGGAGGCTGAGATCTGAGGACATGGTTCAAAGCTATCCTGGGCAGGAAAGTCTGAGATTCTTATCTCCAATAAACGAACAGAAAACTGGAAGTAGACTGTGGCTCAAGTGGTAGAGTGCTAGCCTTAAGCTAAAGAACATAGGAACATTGCCCAGGCCCAGAGTTCAAGCCCTCTGACTGACAAAAAAAAAAATATCACTTTCAGGAGTCTGTTACACTGAGTGTCTGTCCCCTTCTCGTGTATTCATGGACTTTTCTGACTGTTGAGGGGTCTCCAGTTCATTTTTGGTTTTTCCTTAGCTCTGCTATACTCGTTAAGTGTAGCAGTTCTGGTCTTGTGCAGTTGAAAAGATTTTGCTTAATTGTTTTTAAACATTTTACCTTGAAGATCAATACATGCTTTTGCTGAGCTGTTGGGGGTTTTTGTTGTTTGTTTTTTCAGAGCTGGGGATGGAACCCAGGGCCTTCCACGTGCAAAGCAAGTGTTCTGCTACCATACTTAGTCATACCCTTAGCTCAGGCTGATTATTTTAAAGGTTTTTTTTTTCTTTTGAAAGGAAATCAGCAGTACTGATTTCATAACACTTGAATATTTTAAATCCAGCTTGCAAAAAAAAAGGGGGGGTGATGCTAGAAAGGTGGCTCAGTGGTAGAGTGCTTGCCTGGCATGCATGAAGCCCTGGGCTCAATTCCTCAGCACCATATAAACAGAAAAAGCCGGAAGTGTTGCTGTGGCTCAAGTGGTAGAGTGCTAGCCTTGAGCTGAAGAGCTGAGGAACAGTGCCCAGGCCCAGAGTTCAAACTCCACGACCTACTAAATAAACAAATCCAACTTGCCACAACAAAGAGATCCTCAAAGAGCCAAAGTAGCTTGAGCGATGGTAGCTCACGCCTGTAATCCTAGCTACTCAGAAGGCTGAGATCTGAGGATCGCGGTTCAAAGCCAGCCTGGGCAGGAAAGTCCATGAGACTCTTACCTCCATAAACCACTAGAAAACTGGAAGTGGCGCTGTGGCTCAAGCGGTAGAGTGCTTGCCATGAGCTGAAGAGCGCAGGGACAGCGCCCAAGTCCAGAGTTCAAGCCCCACGACTGACAAAAAAACCAAAAAACGCCAAAGTAGTAAGGCTTCCCGTGTGGCAGGGCCCAGCAGCAACAGCTCTGTCTGGGCGCTAAGGACATGCTGTCTTTGCTCCCATTTTGTTGCTGTGCCATCCTCAGGGTCTTGGCTTCACTGTGATCAAAGCTGCAGAACAGACCACATCCAGCCCACACAGGAAAAGACAAATGTTGGGATTGTTTTTTTCCCTTGAGACAGAGTCACATTATAGTTGAGGTTGCCTGGAACTTGCTATGTAGCCCAGACAGGCTTCTGAGCTGTGGTACCAAATGCTTTGATGCAGGCATGTATCACCATTCCCAGACTGGTTTTTCATGACAGCATTACTGAGATACAATTCACATAACTTGCTCTCATATAAAGTCGTGGTTCAGTGGCTTCAGTGCATTCACAATCCATCTTAACAAGAAGGTGCCCACTGTGATGCCACTCACACCTTCCCCCATCCCTTAGGATTGATTCGGCCACACCGAAGGGAAGCCAGGGAGTGGGATGCAGGAGAAGGGTTGCTTGAGAGTCAGGCCTGCGAGTAACAAGCCCTTCTCTGTTGTCTCAGGTGTGATAGCACAGAAAAGCTGAGAGCTCTTCTGCCCAGATTGGAACAAGAGCTTAAGGACTCAGCAAAGTTCAAAGATTTTTATCAGTTTACCTTTACCTTTGCTAAGAATCCTGGACAAAAAGGTTTAGGTGAGTATAACCTCCAGGTTTGTAAGGAGCCAGATCTGAATGAGGTTATAAGTAGATGTGATCAACATGGCTTCACTACCGCTGTCTGGTCGTGATACTTGGTTTCTTTTCTCTGCTATCCATCATAATGCCAATAGTATATCTTAACTTTTGGTTGAAATATTTAAACCTTAGAGTATGAAGTAATTTGTTTTCCAAGTTATTTGATATTATTGTCTTAATTGGTTGAAGTCAACAGTCTGACTCTTTGAGACTTGCCAGCCAGGCCTGTGTGTGGTTGAGGTTCTGTTGAGATTAGCTAATTGAGGCCACTCTTGACAGCTCTGCAGAGTTAACTAACTTGGAACCACGTCTGCTGTGCATTGAGTTGCATCACAGCCCTTCTTCAGCGTTGCACAGCTGTGCTTGTGCTTCAGGTTTTAGCATAGTTCAGGGTTTTATTTTGTACCTGAATACTATATGGCTTATTTCTGGTTATCCTCTTCCCAGAAATGTGTGTTGACTTGTGCTTGATTATCTGGTAAATGTATCTGGCTGTGTTAAGCTGCGTGAAATCTTTTACAAGCCTGCAGGTAGGAGTTACCTGGGCTTTTAAGTAAATATTAATGAACAAGCATATTAGAAAGTATGTTTTGGCTGGGCGCCGGTGGCTCACGCCAATCCTAGCTACACAGGAGGCTGAGATCTGAGGATCACGGTTCAAAGCCAGCCTGGGCAGGAAAGTCCATGAGACTCTTATCTCCAATAAACCACTCAGAAAATCGGAAGTGGCACTGTGGCTCATGTAGTAGAGCACTAGCCTTGAGCTAAAGAGCTGAGGGACAGTGCCCAGGCCCAGAGTTCAAAGCCCCACACTGGACAGAAAAAGTATGCTTTGGAGGAAAAACTCCAGTAAAAGCAATATTATGTGATGACTAAAGATTTCATGGGAAACTAGAAAAGAATAGATAGGAAAGCCTTCCACAACCTGTGGTTTTCCAGCCTGATTTCCTCATGCTTGTGCATAAGTGTGCCATCTGCACAAACATTTCTTCTTGCCATCACTCCCATTTCTCCTGCTGCTGTCATCACATCAGACCCAGGGCAAAGAGCCCTCTTCCAGTCCTGGGGCAGGCACTGCCTTCATTGTCATGTTTTCTCTCTCTAGTGTTGGTCTCTAGGGTGTCTGTTTTTGCAGTACTACAGATAGAATTCATGTCATGATACATGCTAAACAAGTGTTGTGTCCCTTGAGCCACATCCTCAGTTCTTTTGCCTTTTAGTTTGTTTTTCAGCTAGGGTCTTAGGCTCACTTTGTTGAGGGTGGCCTTGCTCCTTGATCCTCCGCAGGAGGAGGCCTTCCCAAAAGCTTGAATTAGAGGTTTATAAACTTGAATTACAGGTACATGCCACCATGCTGAGCTTTGTAAACTAATTTCAATGTGGGTTCATTGAGTCAACAAGTATCTTGTTGAAGCTCCCCTGTCCTCAAGGCTGGTCCACCTTTCTCCCTGCATGCCTGCCTCTCAGATCAGCATTGATGCCCCTAGAACCAAGGACAGCCTGGAGGATTGTGTCAGGAAGCTACCTGAACAGATCCAATGAAATGTCAGTGTGGAAGTGGTGTCATTTCCTGTGAAAAAGTGTATTTGTAATCTCCATTCAGGAGATGCCAGGGACCAAGGGGCATAGTGTGGTGGATCACATAGTGTGACCCAGGTTCAGTTCTGAGCCCAAAAATGAGATCCAGGTGAACAAATGAGAAGTGAATGCTATCACCTTTCCACATGTTAAGGGATGCCCAGCTGTGATCTAGTGAAGCATTTGTAAAGAGATGATTGAGGCAAGCTAGTTTGTGAAGCTAGAAGTTAGCTGGGAATGTCTTTGCAAGGTCTGATCCTCACTGCCACATACATAGACAAGAAAGAGAGGGAAATCCATTGTATATCCCAGGTCACAAAAAAGAGAAGACATGTTTCCCTTGTTCTTTCTCTCTTTTCAGAGACTGACCTTTGCCGAACTGAGATAAAGAAAGAAGAGAGCCAGCCACATGGTACAAGCCCCTGACCCAGACAACTTGTGGCTGGCTAGTCCCTGCTTCCTGGGGGGGTGGGGAGGTTGTATTCTGGAAAGATCTTGCAAGCCCTTCCCAAGGGACTGGAAAGACCAAGAATCCTCAAGCCAAGTGGAGAGAAGGCTTTGGCCTCGGGACCTAATGAGGTTAGATTTTCAGGTGATTTCAGTGGTGCTGGTCAGGCAGAGAGCTAGACCCAGGCCTAACTGTCGCTCTATCTGTGCCACTTAGCTGTGGTGGTGGCATGCAGGAGTGCAAGGGAAGCTCGTCCCAGCATTCCTCAACAGCCCAGATAGGTCTGAAACAAGATGGGAGCTGCTTGTTAGAGTGGTTCAGCTAACTCTGTTGGGAGACTTGTGTTTACCAAGCATCAAGGTGCTTCACTAGGGGTTCTCTCCTGATCCGCATGTGGTCTCATCCCCATCCCCCCAGGGAGACCCAGTGGTTGCCTCTATACCTGCTTGGCACCCACAGACATCACCCTACTACTGCTGGACAGCCTGGTGTCCAGTAGGTCCTCCAGAACTGGAGTATGAAAACTGCCTTGTCACCGTCAGTGTCACCCATATGGTGAGATCCTGAGCATGAGAGGAGCCACCTGTCTTCCCTGGCCTCATTCACACATCAGTTTCTCCTGACTTGCTTTCTATAGCCCCTGCTCTTTGTTCTAACTTTTTCTTGGGATACTCAGCACCCATCTTTTACTCTTGGCTAAGAGCCAGTTTGCCTGCCTCAATCCATTAACTTGTTCAGGCTGCGGTGGTGATGTTCTCGTGGTCTAATAGTTGCTAGGCAGATGCTTTACATTTCATCTATGCCCCAATCCATACCTTATCCTTTTCATTTGCTTACTGGAATTTTTTTTTGGTCAGTTCTGGGGCTTGAATTCAGGGCCTGGCCACCATCCCTGAGCCTCTTTGTGTTCAAGGCTAACACTCTACAACTTGAGCCACAGTTCCACTTCTGGCCTTTTCTGAGTAGTTTATTGGAGATAAGAGTTTCATGGACTTTACTGCTCCTGCTGGCTTTGGACCATGATCCTCAGATCTCAACCTCCTGAATAGCTAGGATTACAGGTGTGAGCCCCTGTATGCCCAGCTTGGAATATTTATTGAAGAATGTTTTTTTTTCTCTTTAATTAGCTTACATAGAAGGAGAATTCCACTGTTACCTTTCCACACATGTTTACAATGTAAAATTATATTTTCTTTGGAAAAACAGGTCTTGTTAGCTGCACATACTCTTTTCTTTGTTTTTTTTGTTGTTGTTGTTGGTCGTGGGGCTTGAACTCTGGGCCTGGGCTCTGTCCCTCAGCTCTTCAGCTCAAGGCTAGCACTCTACCACTTGAGCCACATCACCACTTCTGGTTTACTGAGTGGTTTATTGGAGATAAGAGTCTCATGGCCTTTCCTGCCTGGGATGGCTTTGAATGGTGATCCTCAGGTCTCAGCCTCCTGAGTAGCTAGGATTACAAGCGTGAGCCACCAGCGCCCGGCTAGCTGCACATACTCTTTACCAGAGATGCAATCCATTCAGAAAGGTAGTCAAGAGGCGAGTTGGTGAGGAATGGGAGAAAATGAGGGGGAGGGGGTAACACTATTCAAAAAGAAATGTAACCCCTTTGTGCATCACCTTTACAATAAAATGAGAAAAAATATATAAAAATAAGTAAGTGACTTTAAAAATCTAATGAAATATACAGTGAACAATATAGGGGAAGATAAGATTATGGAAAAAATGAGCCCAGATACTTAAGTTGATAATTTGTTAAGTAATTTGACATTCATATAGTCTCCTGGCTCAAAGATGAGAGTACAGCTATATTCCCAGTTTTACTGCGTATTTGAATTATGTGGGAAGATTTTTTTTAAAGTTAGTATGCCTAGGTAACACTACTATTTCAATGAAAATGTTCAAAGCTAGGATCCAGACATTTTTGGTATCAAACTTTCCATGCAAAACTCATTTGTATGCAAGTTTGGGAAATACTGGCTAAAGGCATGTTTTCTTCAGGGCATAAAGTATCTTTTAAATAAAACATTCAACAATAATTTTTTAGAAAGGGCACAAAAGTTACACTGGGTTTTGGGCCATTATGTTTTAGTCCTTAATGAAAGAAGTTGGCTCCCAGAGGTTTACCTCAAAGTTAATGTTTTTCACATTTGTTTTCAGTTTGAACAGAGGGAAAGGGTTCTAACTCATTGCAGTTACGATCCTTTTTGAAGGTGGAGTTGTCAGGTGTGGCCAGAAGATTGCTTTTCAGGTTCCTTCATTGACTAAAGGACAACTCTTAGGCTTATCAAGGGTGTTTTCCTGCCCCAAACCTGGACCCACTTGTTTCTCCAAGAAGCCTTTCTTTATTTTTGTCCATCATAGGGCTTGAATTGAGCTCCTGGGCACTATCCCTGAGCTTTTGTGCTCTTTGAGCCACAGCCCCACTTCTGATTTTGTGGTGGTTAATTGGAGATAAGAGTCTCATGGAGGGCTGGGAAGGTGGCTCAGTGGTAGAGTGCTTGCCTTGCATGAATGAGGTCCTGGGTTCGATTCCTCAGCACCACATAAGCAAACAGAAAAAAAGCCGGAAGTAACGCTGTGGCTCAAGTGGTAGAGCGCTAGCCTTGAGCTGAAGAGCTGAGGGACAGCGCCCAGGCCCAGAGTTCAGGCCCCATGACCGGACCCCCCTCCCCCCCCAAAAAAAAAAGAGTCTCATGGATTTTCCTGCCCAGGCTGGCTTGAAATGGCTGTCCAAAGATCTCAGCCTCCTGAGTTGTAGGATTACAAGAATGAGTCAGCAGCACCTGGCATTTTTTGCTTTAAATTTTTTAAATTGTTACTATAAAGGTGATGCACAGAGAAATTAGAGTTGCATAAGTCAGGTAATGAGTGCATTGCTTTTTGGACAGTCTTACCCCTTCCCTCACTTTCTCCCAGTTTTTCCTTCCCCTCCCCACTAATAAGTTATATAGTTCATTTTCTTTTTTTGAAAAAAGATTTTAATTATTATAAAAGTGATGTAAAGAGCGGTTATAGTAACGTAAGTCAGATAAAGAGTACATTTCTTTTTGGACAGTGTTACCCTGCCCTCATTCTCTCCCAAGTTTTTCCCTTCTTTCCCCATCCACAATTTGTACAGTTCATTTTCAACATAATGGCTAGTGCGTACCACTGCTGCATTTGTTCATCCTTGTGCCTCCATTTCTCTGCTTCCCCTTACTCTCCCAAAGACAGATAAAGAAAACAATAAAAAAAAAAAAAAAACAGCCGGGCGCTGGTGGCTCACGCCTGTAATCCTAGCTACTCAGGAGGCTGAGATCTGAGGATCACGGTTCAAAGCCAGCCCGGGCAGGTAAGACCGTGAGACTCCTATCTCCAATAAACCACCAGAAAACCGGACGTGGCGCTGTAGCTCAAGTGGTAGAGCGCTCGCCTTGAGCTGAAGAGCTGAGGGACAGCGCCCAGGCCCAGAGTTCAAGCCCCACGACCAACAAAAAAAAAAAAAAAAAAAACACTCTTATTTCCATTTCTTGGAGTTCATTTCGATAAAGGTTATTTTATATGATCAGAAGCACACAGGCATTGCACCTTTGCATTCTTCCCATCAGAGTAGCCTCCTTTGGTCTCACCGTGTGTGTGAATACCTAGAGACCTATATAATTTATCATGTCCCGGTGTATTTTAGCTTCTGCATATGAGAGAAAACATGTGCCGTCTGTGTCTCTGAACTGTGCTTTCCTCAGTTAACACAGTTTGTTCTAGATCCATCCATTCCCTGCAAATGACATAATATTCTTCTAATCACTGTGTAAAATTCCATTGTATATAGGTACCACATTTTTCAGATCCACTTACCTATTATAGGCATCTGGACTGTTTTCACATCTTGGCTATTGTGAACATGGATGTGCAAGTGTTGTTATGGTATCCTGGCTTGTGTTCTGCTAGATTCCCTGGAGTAGTATGGCTGGAAAATCATGTTTAGTTTTTTGAGGAACCTCCAGACTGCTGTCCAAAGTAGTTGTATCAGTTTACATTCCTACCAATAGGGTTTCTTTTTCCCCACATCCCTGCTAACACTTGTTTGAATTCACAATGTTGGCCAGTTTGACTGGGGTGAGATTATAACTCAGAGGTGTTTTGATTTACATTTCCTTTATGGCAAAGTATGGTGAACATTTCCTTAAATCAACATGCTTTTTAATTCCAAAATAATTTCCAAGAGAATGTAAATTAGGGTTTAAAATAACTGCCCAATTTTAAGATGCAAAGTTCAGACTGGGGATGTAGCTCCGAGATAGAGGATCTGCTTATCATGCACAAGACTCTGGGTTAGATCCCCAGTGCCTCACAATAATAATAATAATAATATAATACAAAGATGAAATTACATAGTTTATTTTCTTTTTCTGTGAGCATTTCAAAGAAGTTCAAGATAAGATTAAGAAGTGATTTTTTAACATTTTGAGATACAGATCTTGATAAATTCAGCCTCTTTCATATATTTCTTTAAACATCAGGGAGGAGAATAGGCCAATAAAAGCCCCAACAAATTCATTGTTCTTTTATTAACAACTATTTTATTCTTTATTTCTTTGGATACTGAGATGTTTACCTGAACCATACACCAGAAAGTTGGAATTACTGAGTACAATTAGTGAATGTTTCTTTGCTCTGTATAGGTGATTGAGATAAAATTAAATTATATTAAGGAAAACAATACAAGCCTTGGCAGGAAAATGATTATAAAGTATCTGTGACTGTATTATAGGTGCACATGATCTCAAAGTTTTTGGGGAAGCTTTTTCAAAGCTATAAAGGGAAAATAGTTTTATGAATATAAATTAAAAGCAGAGCAGTTGACCTACCCTCTCCAGAATATACTTGTTGCATATTCTGTCTTCCAAAGAAAAGGCAGGAGTTGAACAGATGAGCATGTGGACTGCCACAGTTTCTAGAAGAGGTGTGCTTAGCAGGTGGAAATACCATCGAGTGCTTTATCCCGTTCTGTGTGTGTGTGTGTGTGTGTGCGTGTGCGCGCACGCACGTGTGAATGCACCCTCCATACCAAGATCGCATGACATGTACAATATTAGTGGGTTTTGAGACAGTCTCCTGAAGTGCTAGTCTTAAGTGACTCTCCTGCCTCAGTCTCCCAAGTGCTAAGACTACAAAGCACATGCCTTCTAGCTACTGTGTTTTTTTATTTTTTTGGGGGGGGGGGGGGTCCGGTCGTGGGGCCTGAACTCTGGGCCTGGGCACTGTCCCTCAGCTCTTCAGCTCAAAACTAGCGCTCTACCACTTGAGCCATAGCGCCACTTCCGGCTTTTTTTTTTTTTTTTGGGTCCGGTCGTGGGGCCTGAACTCTGGGCCTGGGCGCTGTCCCTCAGCTTTTCAGCTCAAGGCTAGCACTCTACCACTTGAGCCACAGCGCCACTTCCGGCTTTTTTCTTTTTGCTTATGTGGGGCTGAGGAATCGAACTCAGGGCCTCGAGCATGCAAGGCAAGCGCTCTACCACTGAGCCACCTTCCCAGCCCCCTTTTTCTTTTTTCTTTGTGCTTATGTGGTGCTGAGGAATCGAATGCAGGGCCTCATGCATGCAAGGCAAGTACTCTACCACTGAGCCACCTTCCCAGCCCTACTGTGTTGTTTTTATGTGAGATCATTTAACCTGAACTTAACTGATGGTCAGCCTAATCAATGGGGTAAAATTATTTGACTCTTTGATGTTTGTTTGTTTGATTGATGGATTGATTGTGTGTGTGTGTGTGTGTGTGTGTGTGTGTGTGTGTGTGTGTAAGAGAAAGCAGTTTGAGATTGATTGATTTTAGTGTTGGGATTTAACCCAGAGCCTCATGCGTGCTAGACGAGTACTCTACCAGTTAACTGCATCCTCAGCTGTTTCTTTCTATTGACTATATTAGAACAGTATCTTCTAGAGTCTGGAATCTAGATTTTTAAAAAAATTTTATTGTTATAATAAAGGTGATTTACAGAGGGATTACAGTTAAGATAGGTCAGATAAATAATATATTTCTTTTTAGACAATGTCACCTCTTTATTCTCTCAAAAATCTAGATTTTTGAGGAAGTTTGGGAGTCTAGATATTTGAGGAGGTTTCATAATTATTTGCCAATTTTTATGTTTTCTCTAAGATCCTTTTTTTTTGACAGAGGACAAATCTTTATGTAATCCTAAATGGAGCACTACAAGCATAAATTTTAAGTAATAATACCTTCTAACATTTTCTTAATCAAAAAGTAAGATTTTAAAAGAATTTTATGGAAGGAAAATTTCTGCCAAAATGATGTAACACTAGAATAGCCACTGCCCTGATTTCAGTCTCAAGTTTTGCTGTTTTGGTTTTGTCATTGTTACTTTGCCATTGGTCTAGTAGGACAATGTGACATTGCTACATACATTATATTAAATGATAAAAATGTATACATTTACGTTTTAGTCATGTGATTCGCACACCTCCATATCTGGTACTTTGTAAGAAAGGTTTCTAGGATCAAAACTAACCCAGAAGTACTAGATTATAAATGTATGCCATAAAACTTTATTTTTCTTTCCTCCCCAGGTTCTCCTTCATTTCCCAGTGTGAGCGCTTTACATCATTAAGATGAGTTGAATATAGATCTCACTTAATGTTCTTCCTAAGGGATAAGGATGTAGACTTATAAGCAGGACAAGACTAATCATCTTAGTCTTACACTTCGGGTCCCATAGGTAAGGTTTAGAGAGTCTTCCACATGTACTTACTCAGAACTCTGACTCTGTCTTCTTTCTGCTTGAGACTTCAGGGTGCTTAAGTCAGAGTACGTCTGTAACAACAATTGTAAACCCATAGGGAATAAGTGTCTTACCAAGATTGGTGTTCATCACTCAAGGTTTGCGTATTCAGTATCATTAATGATCAACCCTGGAAATCTCAAGTTAGATTTCCAACTTCCATAATATCTCTAAGTGGGGATTTAGCCAGATCTAGTAGCCTTGAAAAAGTATTTTGTGGGATATTTTCCATTTAAACTAATCTGTTACTTCAGTATATTTATTCATTTGTGCTTAACGTTAGTTTCTCTGATATATATACATAAACACTGTTTAGGAAATTACTTCAGCATAACTGTCATGAGCAGTGATGAGCAGTAAGTATTCAACATGATGAAGATAGTTTCAAGAATGAAATTTCTAAGCCCCTTTGTGTACTTGATATGTCAAGCATATAAAAAGTAGTGTTTATTAAATCAGTACTCAAATGAATTGAGGATACTGTTCTTTTATAGCCCTAAAAGCTCAGCATCTGTTTCTGTCAGATATCTTTAAGACCAAAACCTTTAAGCATACATTTGTATAGCAGTTGTGAAAACTCTGCTTTCCAGTTAGGGAAGAAAATGGAGACATTGGCTTTGACTGTTCAGCAAGTTAGATTTTTAAATCTCCTATATCAGTGAAAACAGTTACCTTGTGTGGGTTCATTTGTCTTGACTATGCAATAAGAAATTCAAAGTTCTTAGAATGCCTGTCTGACTTGCTCTAACTGTAAAACATTAGACTGTCTTTGCTTTTATAGTGACAAGGCAGGCCAATTGAAGAGCATCTGGTCCCCTCCCTTGTTTAATTTTCAGCCTTATCATTTGGAAAGGGTAGTGACCTATTTTTCAGAATAAATAAAATACATTAATACTAGCCAGATTAGGGTAAACTTAAAGAAATCCTGGTACAAGTGTGAATCTCCAAAACTGCTTGATTGGGAGATAACTACTTGCAGGTTTAAATAACACACAAATCCCTTTTTCAAGAAGCTTCCTTAAAGTTTATAAAATTATGTTACATAGATTACATTTGCAGGAACACTTGTGTAGAGATTGGGTCTTACATGACTTGGGTAAGGTTCCCAAACATTATTCATCAAGTAAATATCATTTTTGTTCAGTGGAAAAGAGTTTAAATTTTATTAACTACTCTTTCTCTTGTTTTTTCTTCCAGACTTAGAAATGGCTGTTGCATATTGGAAATTAGTATTATCTGGAAGGTTTAAATTTTTAGATCTGTGGAATACATTTCTGCTGGTAAGTGTCCCATCTCTTGCCACATAGAGGAAGGGGAGGTCAGCAATCATAAGGTGGAATGTAATCTAACTAACTCCCATCCACGGGAGTTTTAAATAAAGGAATTCGTGCAGAGCCACCCCCCCTGGACATGTGCAAGTGCTGCACAGCCCATTCTGCTATTGTGGAACGCTGCAGTGGCTCAGCTGAGTGGGAGGCTACTTATAGCTGGAGTTTCTGGGAGGGGGGCTGCAGACCTCAGTATACATAGCTAAAGAATTCTCCATTTCAGCTGAGAAACTTCAGATTCTTAAAAGTACCAAGACCACTTTTATTGCAAGTTGATACAGCTTAGGGCTTTGGCTCTGATCTTGTTGTAGAGAGCTGTCCTGGCCATTGTGTGTGTCTGTAGCCTAAAGCCATATTGAAATGTATTTTACTATGCCCAAGGAGGAAAGGAGGCTTTTATGGGTTTTGTAAACAAACACTGCAGCTCTGCAGGGCCCTTTCTGGTAGGGCAGCAGGGGCAGCCACTGACTGAGCTGGTGTCCTGACTCCAGCAAGACAGTCCTTGTGGTGACAAGAGATGCCTAGCCCTGCTGTGCTGCCTGGATGGCATGGCCTGCAGCCTTGCTGAGGAGCTCTGCTCCTCTCCTCTGTTTAGGACCCCAGTCAGCACGCTCTGCTCTTCTTCTCTGTTGAGGACCCCAGTCAGCACACTCTACTTTTCTTTGCTTAGGACCCCAGTTAACATACTCTGCTCCTCTCCTCTGTTTAGGACCTCAGTCAGCACGCTCTGCTCCTCTCCTCTAAGACCCCAGTCAACACACTCTGCTTTCCTCTGTTTAGGACCCTAGTCAGCATGCTCTGCTCTGCCACTGGCAAATCTTGTGGCCTTGAGCATGTTACTTCTTGGTACCTTGGTTTCTTCATCTACTGATAGCACACACACACTGCATGGCCTGTGGAAAGCAAGAGACTCTCTGAGGGTGTGGTAAAATCCTGCAGATATGGAGGAGGCCTCCCAGCAAGGGTTTCCTTACATTGTGTGTCATGTTACTTTTCTTAAAATATTCAGTGGTTGGTAACACTATGCTTGAGAATCTATTACTCCTCACTGGGGTCGCACCTAAACTGGAGTTCCCCAGAGAACCTTACACTCATGGGCACAGAGATAGAAAGGTGCCACAGCATGGTAGAGACCCCAAAACTCTGGAACAAACCCAGTGATTATGGAATGGGAGTAGATGTGGAAGATGAGACTGTGAACAGACTAGAACACAATGACAGCACAGTGAGAGTGGATGAACTAGGTTTTTTTTTTTGGGTCCGGTCGTGGGGCCTGAACTCTGGGCCTGGGTGCTGTCCCTCAGCTCTTCAGCTCAAGGCTAGCACTCTACCACTTGAGCCACAGTGCCACTTCCGGCTTTTTTCTTTATGTGGTGCTGAGGAATCGAACCCAGGGCCTCAGGCATGCAAGGCAAGCGCTCTACCACTGAGCCACCTTCCCAGCCCCTGAACTAGGTTTTCATGTTAGTCTGGCTACTTCTCAAATATAGTACTGGGTGGGAGAAAACCAGGTTGTTGAAGGTTACCTAGAATTCTGTAGAAATTAGTGTTTTTAAATGTAAGACAAGGGCTTGGAATGTGGCTTAGTGGTAGAGTGCTTGCCTAGCATGTATGAAGTCCTGGGTTATATTCCTTAGTACCACATACCCAGAAAAAGCCAGAAGTACTGTGACTCAAGTGGTAGGATACTAGCCTTGAGCAAAGAGAGGCTCAGGGACAGAGTCCAGGCCCTGCTTGAGCTCAAGCCCCAGGACCTAAATAAATAAATAAATAAATAAATGACAAGTACTGGGCACCAGTGGCTCAGACTGTAATCCTAGCTAGTCAGGAGGCTGAGATCTGAGGATTGCAGTTCAAAGCCAGTTCAGGCAGGAATGTTTGTGAGATTCTTCTCTCCAATTAATCACCCAAAAGCTGGAAGTGGAGCTGTGGTTCAAGTGGTAGAATGCTAGCCTTGAACAAAAAACTTACAGAAAGTTCCCATACCCTGAGTTCAAGCCCCTAGGACTGATACAAAAGCAAACAGAAAAATATAAGACCAGCTTACCAGTAGTCTAGGACTATATTCACATACACAAATAGGCATGGTTTATCCTGGGGAATGACTCTCTCTGGGGAGACCGAGAAATGGGAAGAATCAGCCAAGCAGAGGGCCAGAGCCCCAGCTGCAAAGCACCACATCTTTAGGGCATAAGTGTAAGTTAGTCTCCCTCATGTTACTGATTTTGTTGTATCTGAAATATAAATCAGGAATTTATAATTTTAGTATTTAATTTTTTAGATAAATCAAAATTCTGTACTTGGATATTGGCATTGTTATAGCTTATCTGTAAGATACCATGATTACTTCTACCTGTGGAAGTTTTGTGATTATACTTAACCAAATTAAGAAGGACTACTTATTATAGAGGATAACTTGGCCATTAGGATGTTGGAATTAACTTAATCTGGTGGATTATTTTTTCTCTTACATATTAGGAGCACCACAAAAGATCCATTCCAAGAGACACTTGGAACCTTCTGCTAGATTTTGGAAACATGATTGCAGATGATATGTCTAACTACGATGAAGAAGGTATTAGTAGCTGTAGAACTTCAGCGGGTGGCCAGATGCTCATACCTGCTGTGGATGCTGACTGCCTACCTCCAGGGCGGCACACCTGAAGGTGGCCAGCTGAGGGCACCAGCTCTGTAGGCATAGGGCAGGGCACCACTTCCTTGTTGGCTTCTGTAAACCACAGAACCATGTGCCTTTAGGCTGAATTGGAGGTTCCAGCCTCTTCTGCTTACACAGATCCATGTCTACAGTATCACCTTCAGTGCCAGAGGCCCCTGCATCAGTGACATTGAATTATTCCTGAGAATGTTGTAGTTATAGGTGGATGGTCTCCCCTCTCCTTTCCAGACTTGGCTAGCCAGATCTGGACATAGTTGCTGATCACTTTTGTGTCTTGGGGCACTTTGCCCTGCCATTAGAGGCATTCATTTCCTGTCTGTGCCCCTGGCTAGTTCAGCTCATGTCTGTCCTCAAATCTAGACACAGTGTTTAGCTCACATCAGGTGGCTAATCAATGCTTCTGAAAGAAGAATATGAAAATGGAGACGGTTTAGTTTGCAGGATTTTTTCTATAGTTGGTAAGATTAGGCCTATATACACAGGACAGTTGTGGGCAGAAGGTAGGAAGGCCTAGTACAGCAGATGAGCTGCTGGAGTTGGCAGAAGCTGGTCAGATTTGAGCCTTTGTGGTGGAGACGGCAGAGAGGCAGCTTGTGATCACCTTCCTTCAACCGCCCCTGAGTAAGTGAGTCCTTTTCTGGAAACTGCAGTGTGCAAATGTGCAAGCCTTTCAGGCCATGTGCCAGCCATCTGCTGACCCTGGCTTCCTGGTGTAAAAAAATTGGGAAGCTAGGCGTAAGTAGCTCATGCCTGTAATCCTAGCTACTCAGGCTGAGATCTGAGGATCACAGTTCAAAGCTAGCCTGGGCAGGAAAGTCTGTGAAATTCTTATCTCCAATAAGCCATCAAAAAACCAGAAGTGACGCTGTAGCTCAAATGGTAGAGCACTTGTCTTGAACTGAAGAGCTTAGAGACAGCATCCAGGTCCAGAGTTTAGGCCCCATGACAAAAAAAAGGGTAACTAGCTGGGCACCGGTGGCTCACTCCTATAATCCTAGCTACTGAGGAGGCTGAGATTTGAGGATCGCGGTTCAAAGCCAGCCCGGGAAGGAAAGTCCATGAGACTCTTATCTCCAATAAACCACTAGAAAACCAGAAGTGGCGCTGTGGCTCAAGTGGTAGAGTGCTTGCCTTGAGCTGAAGAGTGCAGTGACAGAGCCCAAGCCCAGAGTTCAAGCACCACAACCGGCCAAAAAAAAAAAAAAGGGTAACTAGCCATTCATTTAATGAAACTTAAGCTGGAAGCTGGATAAGCTTCAAATCTGACCCTTTATGTATCAGATTTTGAAAAGAAGTACTTTGAATACAAAAATGTTGTTCTAACTGATACTTTAAATCTGTTTGTTTTCCTTTAGGAGCATGGCCTGTCCTTATAGATGATTTTGTAGAATATGCACGGCCAGTAGTCACAGGTGGGAAGCGCCGCCCTTTCTAAGAGGAAAAGTAAGGCTGAGATTGTAATGTGCATCACATCCTGCAAGGGGTCACTTGAGGGTCAGTTGCCTTGTGTGTCTGTCACCGACTTAAGAAGTCCCTCGCACAGTCGTGAAGCTGAAGCTGCTTGAAGGCTGTGGCTGTCGTGTGCACACTGAGGATGGCTGCCTCAGAGTTAGGGTTTGTCCTAGCTGCTGCTTTAGGAGACTCCTGCATGACCTCACACTTACATGAACTAGTAGAGAGCCTGTCTGCAGGCTGCAGAACATGTTTAATTTGTGATTAAGACAAACATACCATAACTATACTTAAAAACAGTATTTATGCCCTCAATAGGATGTATTTTTATAGAAATCAAGGCTGTTTCAAATTGTGCCCTAATGAAGATGACCTTATCAGAAGATGGTTGTTTTTAAATCTTGGTACCAGGAATTCATAATTTTATTTATTTTTTGAACTATCAAACATTGGATTTATCAGATCTGCATTGCTTTTGTTTTTTTCTGGTGTTTATATGAGTACTTTGATGGGTTTATGCACTATTTCAGGATGCGCAGTGACAGGTACAGGTAAGCTAATTCCAGTGACACTCATTTAGCTGTTTACCTGCCAGTGGGTGTGCTTTACTTCTAATGATGTTATTTGAACCTCCTAAAAAGTTTATTTTTTAATTATATATAAATGAAAGACATTTTTCCATGAAAAGCATTTCTTTTTGAGTGCATTAAGGTTTTAAAATCAAATGCACTAGTTCCCTTCACCTCTCTGTGATATCCACAATGCCCAGGGTCCAGCCCTTTGTATAGACACGTATGTTTGGAAGAAAGCCTACCCTCACCTCAAACCTTCATCTCATCTACGAGCCACAGTCTGTACCATATTACCATCTGACTTTGTGGTATTTGTCTGGCCAAGGACCACTTATGCACACAGCATGGAGGGCCTAGGTGTCGCCTGCTCTTCTAGTGTCAGGCTCTGAACATTACTGCGCTGACCCTACCTCACATTTGCCAAGACTTGGTATCACAGCGTGCCTTGCTGCCCTCCCTACAACATGGCCTGGAGATGAGTGGCTAGGGCCACTCCAGGATGGGTTCTCAACACCTGTGTACAGAACGTATGCTCCACTTGGGCCATCAAAGTGGTCTCTGAGAAGGAGATACACCCTAGCTTAAGGAAACAGCTCTGAAATGCGCATAGCCTGCAACAGAATCCATTGGTGACACTGAGAACTTCCAAGAGGGAAAGGGGTGGAGGGGTGGAGACAGACCGGACTCTGAAGAACTGGATCCTCCCTGTGAGAGGACATGACTAGTGGTATGGTGAGGACAAGCCACGTGACCTTTCTCAGCTCTGCTGTGTGTCCTTTAAGCTCTGACTCAACATTTATTTTAATATTTAAAATTCTATGAGGTTGTCAGATTCTAAATATTGGTAATTGGACAAAACCTCTTCAGAGTTGTGCTTTCTTATTTTCATTTGAATCATGCATGCAATAAAGATGCTGAGAACTTGAGAAGCACTAAAATAAATTATTTTCCCTTGTGATGTCCTTTATTCTTTGTTGCACAAGACACTCTTTGTCCTTACAGAAAGCTTCCTGGATAGCAACCAGGAAGCAAGCCACTCAGTCACATTGCATCTGACTTACCACCCAGGTAAACACGCATGTCCCATGCAGACAGTTCCAATCACTTTAGGTTTCTTTCTCAGTATCAGGTCACATGTTGAATAGAGTTGTTCCAAGTCAGAAATTATAGCACACTTACTTTATAGAGGAGTCTATAGGAGGTACATACTAGAATGTACACACAGATTGAAAACAAATTAACTAAACAAAATAGGTTTAAGAGATATATATTTCCTGTTCTAGTACTTGCCAAGAATTTCTGGTGTAGACATCATCCTTATATCTGAGTGATATAGTACAGGTTTTTGTTTATTTTTATCAGTCGTGGGTACTGAACTCTGGGCCTGGGCACTGTCTCTCAGCTCAAGGCTAGAACTCTTACCACTTGAGTCACAGCACCACTTCCAGCTTTTTCTGCTTATGTGGTGCTGAGGAATCGGACCCAGGGCCTCATGCATGCAAGGCAAGCATTCTACTGCTGAGCCACCTTCTCAGCCCCATAGTAACAGGTTTTGTTAAAAGTGTTCCACACATTTCTTTAGGCTTCATAAGTGGGGGTGAGGATCAACTTGTCTTCTGTTGTTGTTGCTGTATTTGCCATTCTAAACACAAAGTTGAGTCATAGTGAACAGGTTAGTGAGCCTTCTCTTGCTATTGGGAGTGTGGGCCGAGTAGTATGGATGTTCCTCAGCAGCCCGTGAGTCAAGAAGTCAGCCTTAGACTATCACTCCTTTGACTGCAGACACTGCTACCCAGTGTCCCCTGAGGCAGGTGGCCACAGATGCCCTGCCAGCTGCTTCTGTGTTTGCTGTCCTATTGGGGCAGGCACTGTGTACCACCCCGTTTGAAGGGCTGTTGGTTTCAGATCTGGAAATTGTGCTGGCTCACAGAACTCTACAGAATTGCAGTCCAGTGTGTTTGCTCAAGGGTATCTTGCTGTGTTTTCTGTATCCTGAGAGTCTTACTAGAGGCCTTTTTTACATCCAGGAGGGATGAAAGCCAGGAATGTGGTGTCTGCTAAGGTGAGGGAACAAAATGGAATAGCTTTCTTTCTAATTTATTTCATTTCAAGCCAGGCTCACAGTTTTACACTTCTGCCTATCTCACCTCATCTGATGACTGGTTTCCATAGCAGTGTGTGAAGTGGTGTTAAGCTGTTGGTGGCACTGACTCTGCACCTGCTAAGACTTCACCCCTCTGTAGTCTAGCACTGGAGCATCTTGTTGGACATTGAATGGTGAGAAAACACTGTACCTTTTTTCAAAGGAAGACACATTTCAAGTGTGGTACCAAAATGATTTATTGATTTCCCCCCCCCCCCCAAATAGCCCTGGAGGTTGAATGAACCAAGTGCCTCATTTATACTAGACAAATGCTCCACCACCAAACTCCACTCCCTGCCCTCAATTTTATAATCTGAAAAGTTTTCTAAAAGTTGAAACTCCAGTAGATGAATCTCAACATTATGCTGAAAGTGGCCAGACACAAAAGACCACACTTACTGTATTAGAAATTTCTTTTTTTTTTTTTTTGCCGGTCATGGGGCCTGAACTCTGGGCCTGGGCGCTGTCCCTCAGCTCTTCAGCTCAAGGCTAGCGTTCTACCACTGGAGCCACAGCGCCACTTCTGGCTTTTTCTGCTTATGTGGTGCTGAGGAATTGAACCCAGGGCCTCATGCTTGCAAGGCATGCACTCTACCGCTGAGCTACCTTCCCAGCCCTGTATTAGAAATTTCTAATAACTATTCATTAGAAATGGCAAGATGGTACGTTGCGTTGATTTGAAAATTCTAGGAAAAGCAAAGCCATGAAGACAGGGCAGCCTGGAGAATGCTCCATAGTGGCCCTGACCACCCACTACTACACCTTCACAGATTTCCACCGTACTGCACTGCTCTGCCCACACGGGGGCGCTCTCCTCCAGACCACAGAGCCAGGGCTTTAGTACTCCAAGCTTGCTCTGGATGGGGCATGCCAACGTGTTCCTTTGCTGGGAGCCAAGGCTGTCCAGACACCTCCCACGTGGTGAGCTCAGTCCTTCTCATTGGTGCCTGCTAAAGCAGGAAAGATAAGTCTGGCCATTTGGAGGGTGCTGGATAGTGATACAATGACCAGTGTCCGCAGGACGGACTGAGGGTGGCGGGGAAGGACAAAGGCAGCTGAGAAGAAGATGGAGAAGTTCAAGGCTGCAATGCTGCTGGGGAGTGTGGGCGATGCACTTGGCTATGGGAATGTCTGCAGGGAGAACAGTTCTCTAGGCTCCATCCAAGAAGAGCTGCAGAAGGTTGGGGGACTCAACCACCTTGTGCTGTCGCCTGGAAAGTGGCCAGTGAGTGACAACAGCATCATGCACATGGCCACGGCCGAGGCTCTCACCACAGGTAGGATCCACAAAGTGCTCTGCTTAGTTGTAAAGAGAATGGTGTGCGGCTGCTCATGTGCTCTCAGTAAGCACTGGAGCCTTGAAGGCGGTGTACCCAGGAGCCAGTGTTACCTGATGCCGCTGCTAAAAGTGGCAATTTAATATGCACTGGTGTCTCTCAGTACATCATACAGGCAGCAGGTCATGTTTCTTCTGTGATCTTGATGGATAAGGAAGATTCAGCTGCTGAACTGCAGCTTCCACTTGTTGAGCGTCAGCTCAGCCAGCACTCAGTTTCTGCTAGTGTATCCCAGGCAAACTTGGTGCATTTGGAGCCACGGAGGTGGGGGCAAGGGGCAAACACAGCTATGTACTGCAAGAGATTGACGCTTCTTGTTGAGTTGGTCTTATACTTTATATTCTCTTTAAGATAAGTAGGAATTCAAGCCATCTTGAAATTATACAATTATAGTTTCCATTACAATTTTCCCATTAGAGTATCATTGGGGATTGAGTCTGATTTCCAAAGAATTGTGGTTTAGCAGGGCACCAGTGGCTCACGCCTGTAATCCTAGCTACTCAGGATGCTGAGATCTGAGCATCATGACTCAAAGCCAGGTCGGGCCGAAAAGTCTATGAGACTCTTACCTTCAACTGACCACCAGAAAAGCCAGAAGTGGAGCTATGGCTCGAGTGATAGTGTGCCATCCTTGAGCAAAAAAGCTTGGAGACAGAGTTTAGGCCCTGAGTTCAAGCCCAGGTACTGGCATGTGTGTGTGTGTGCATATGTGTGCGCATACCAAACACACACATATCTCAAATGACAGCTTGACCTTGCTTTTACATAAATGTATTTAAGAAAATGCTGCAGTAAGGAGTAGATTAGTATTAGGATGACCAAAGTTGTATATGAATTTCAGAAAAACAGATACACATTATACACAACTTTCCTATACATGCTGTGCTCTTTGGGATCCTGTAGATATTATTAGTCTATCATTTCAGAGTAAAGGCTTGAGAGCAGCTATTAAAGCCAGTGGATTTCAGTTATGCATTTACTTGACCATTCCATTTGTCTGCCGTGTACATGCTCCATTTAGCGCTGCAGTCATTGTATAGGAATGCCATCCATGCCATGTCCCAAAATAGCAAGCTAAGGCACGACGATAAGATAAGGTGTCACAGCTTGTGGAGAATGGTGAAGTATCTTTCTGACTATTGTGAAATCCAAGTATTTCCTGATTCTGCCTTCACTGTATAAGAATGCCATCAACTGGTTCTGAAACTAGCAAGAGCTGACAAGAGGAGTCTGGTGGTGAAGCATCTTTATGCTACATAATTATGAGATCCAAATATCACTGCTTCTTGGGCAGATGGGCTCCTTTAGATTAAAATAATATTGCAGCAGTCCAAGCTGTAATGCATCCCCTTCCCCTTGATAACGGCCTGCCAGACACATGGCTTTTGAGACAAAGCTACAATGTGTTACAGCTACAAGCAGGTGACCCTTAGTCCTGAAGCTGGCCTCCTGTTTGATGCCACACAAAGGGCCTTGCAGTGTAGGGTTGGGAAGGTGGCTCAGTGGTAGAGCGCTTGCCTTGCATGCCTGAGGCCCTGGGTTTGATTCCTCAGCACCACATAAGCAAAAAGAAAAAAGCCAGAAGTGGCGCTGTGGCTCAAGTGGTAGAGTGCTAGCCTTGAGCTGAAGAGCTGAGGGACAGTGCCCAGGCCCAGAGTTCAGGCCCCACGACTGGACCCCCCCCCCCCCGCAAAAAAAAAAATTGCAGTGTACAGTGGCTCTTTGCTTGTTCTCCCAAGACAGGCGGAATTGGACAAGCTGCACTTAGCACATTTAAGGAAGCTTCGTCACTCACGAGGCTGTCGCCCTCTGAGCCCTGGCCATGTGGTCTGTAGCAGTGAGCACAATGCAGTCTGGCGAAGTCATGTAGCACCCAGGACACAGCTGTGTCTGGCAGCTACAAGACATGCTAGTCCTTCCTGCTTCAGTTATGCTTCACGTAAGGCCTCACACTTTGCCAGAGTGGTTTCATGGCCTTCTGTAGGTGAATGACAGGTTTCAGTTCCATGTCCAGCTTATTAGTTAACATAGGGTCTCACTAACTTGTTTTAGCTGGTCTTGATTCTCAATCTATACCTCTGTCTATTCCTCCCGTGGTGCTGTGGTTACAGTGATGAGCCACGTTGCTTGGCTCAATGTTGGTTGGGAACCATTGGGAAGTTTTCTAAACAGATTTATCTTTCCAATGCAAGACCAATAGGGAAAATGGGACTGGTAGCTGTACCATATAGCACAGCAGTCCCACAATTGGAAGCTTTTGAAACGCTTTTCAATTTTCTGGTTACATTCTACTTTCTAGTTTACATTCTAACCTGGAAACATAAGGATCTTTGCTTCCATTTTGTTTTGATAAAAATTTCCAATTATCAGTTAAGTATGAGATTTCATAGTATCTAATCCCAGAAAGAAAATCCCAGAAAGTGCCCATCTGGTTGGCCAGGATGGAGGGAAATAAGGGCTGTCATAGATAGTACTGGCAAGTGACTGCCAGACTCTGGGACTCCCAGAAGCCTGGCCAGACCCTCCAGCCTGCACAGCGGGGTCCTGTGCACAGCACAGGCTTGTTTTGTGCCTGCAGTGGTGTCTGTGGCACTCTCATAGGATGTGCAGAACTCATTTCTCCTGAGCAAGGTCCTACCTGCCCCTCCCTCCCCCAGCTCCCATCAGCTAGGTATACAGTGGTCCAGGAAAGAGTCCCAAGGCCGCCTCAGTGCTCAAGGTTCTGCGAGTTGACTGAGGACAAGCTCTTTCTTTCCCCATGGTTCACAGTAAGGGCGGGGGCTTCGACTGTTTAGAACTTCCCCTGACCTTCCTCTCAGGGCTGTGCACAGGGGAGCACGGGACCTGAGCCAGGCCCTGGACAAGTCACAACATGACCTCTGAATTTTCTTGTCCTACTTCTCTGACACAAGTGGCCCTCTGCCCTCGTCATCTCCTCCAGCAGCTCCCCAAATGGGCACCATGGCCAAGGAAAATGGAGGCAGTGGTATCTCCTGATGATAGTCTCCAGTCCATAAGAACAGCTTTTGCACATTACAATGATGTGTTGGTGGCTGTGAAAAAGAGTACGGTAAGACAGCCCCTCACTGCCCTCCCCTGGTACAGGGCCTCTACAGCCACAGCCAGATGTCTTGGATTCTAGTGTTGAGATGCACTACCTGTGTCCTCTAGGCAGTAGTCTAGCTTAGTGATCAGAAGACTCTGCCTTTGTGCAAAATCCGTCATCTCTGTCTGTAGGAAAAACACCACATTACTGAGCCTTATCTGGAACAGAATGACAAATTTTGCTGTGGAAAGATCTGCATCTAAGATGCACTTGGTCCAGACTCTGCTGGGCTGGGGTAGGTGTCAGATATGTCCGGCTCTTTATGCCCTCTTTGCTCCATGATCCATTTGGGACTTGATCCCATACTTGTTCCCAGACATGGTATGATAATAATGGCCTTGTACTGCATGAGGTTCCTGTGGGAAGAGACAAGAGCTGGTGCCAGTCCAGAATCAGCCTCTGTCACAGTAACCATGTCTGTTCTCTGAGCCCAGAAACAGACAAATTTTTGGCTCCATTCTCACATGGGAAATGAAGTTGGCAGGTTTTCCTTAGATTCTCAGATAATGTGAGAATAGGTAGACAAACAAACATCTGTGAGGTCTGGGTTGGAAGGAGACCTGTGCATTAAATACTTCTAGGTAGCAGATGTGAGATGGTCTACTTCCTTAACAACTGGCTGGAGTCCATCATTGCACCCAAGCCCTGTCCACCAGTGTCTGTGCTAATGTCTGCTCCTACCCTTCCTTCCCAGACTACTGGTGCCTGGACGACCTATATCGGGAGATGGTGAAGCGCTACGTGGAGACGGTGGAGAAGCTTCCAGAATATCGGCCAGACCCAGCTACTGTGGAGGGCTGTTCTCAGCTGAAGCCAGATAACTACCTCCTGGCCTGGCACACACCCTTTAGTGAAAAGGGTCAGGGAACCCATCTTTTCTTCAGAAGTATTACTAAGGGTCTCATGGGTTGTCCACCTGTTCTGCTACCACCACGGTGTCCGTAGGATGCCTGGAGGAGCGTCCCTTGCTGGCTATGCCTGCCCATATGGGTGGGGCTTGGAGGACTCTGTTCACACGGTGTCCCTTGCTGGCCATCCCTGCCCATATGGGTGGGGTTTGGAGGACTCTGTCCATGTGGAGCCCCTTGCTGGGTGTCCCTGCCCATGTGCCCATGTGTGTTTGAAGGAATCTGTCCTTGAGGCACCACCCAGGCTTCCCCAGTTGGATCCTGCCATCCATTTCTGTTTCTGTTAAGGACTAATTTTCACTGTGTTTCCTTGGAGTTTGCCTTTTGGTAAGAATTTGTGCCATCTGTCTGCACATCTCCATGATGCTGCTTTTGTGTTTGTGGGAGTGTCATGCAGGCATCCACAGCCTCTGCCACTTAGGAGCCTTCCATCCTGGCCCTGTATCCTGGGCCCTTTTCTAAGGGAGAACAAGGCCCCTAAGCTGAGCTTCTGGCCCAGAGTTCAGCCCCTCTGCTCCATGGTCCCCTCTCCCAAAGCTTTTGGGACACTGGGAACCTGGACTTAGCTTTAGTAGACAGAGGCGCCTCAGCTTGGGAGAATGCTTGAAACAAGGGAATATAGCAGAACACAAGTAGGACCAGGAGAGCTACTCCGGCAGCCCCTGGTAGGCCAAAGGGGCAGTTTGAGCAGGCACAGGCTTCTCACCACCAGGAGGGGATGTTTGAGCATGTGTAGACTGGCTACCAATTGGAGGGTCATAGGATCATTGCCTTTGTCATAGAGAGGAGTACACAGAGCTTCCTGTTAGAGTAAAGATAGCACAACCTCTTCACAGGAAAATAGGTTATTATCTGTCAAATTATTTAGTTTACACACCCACTATCTGGCAATTATAGAGGTTCTAAGTCCCTCTGATGAGGCCATACTAAAACAAGTGAACAGAGGTGTGTGCATCATCACGTGTATTGAAAACACTGGAGGACATCTTTGTGTCTCAGTAGAACTTGGAAGTTAATATGGTGCATCATTCACTGGCATACTTTAAAAATATTTTAAAATATTAAGTAGTTTTATATGTTGAGTTATGGAAAGCCCCTTACTAAAGTTTGGTAAATCATTATTCACCAAACTACTGCATTATTGCAAGATGCCAGCCAGTGCATCTGGATCCATTCCAGCTGTGTTTTTAGAAGCAATGTGCACAATGAGAGAGTTCATGTGTTGTTCATGGTCACTTGGCTCTTTTGTCTCCAGGTCTTGGGTAAAGTGGAGCATCATGGCAGGGAAAGTGTGGTAGAATAAACTGCTTACCTGGTGGTGGTCTGGAAGCAGAGAAAAGCAGAAAGCGGGGAAAAGGGCTGTGGACAGAACATAGCCTTTGAGAACATATCCCAGTGACATATTTCCTCTACTTAGGCCCCACCTCCTGCAAAATCAACAACTTCCTAGTAGCCCCTCAAGCTGTGAGTCCATCAGTGGGTCAATTCACTGATGAGGCCAACCCTCAGGATCCACTCACTTCTGCAAAGATCTCTTCTCCCCCTGAACACTACGCTTTGACTACAAGGCTTCAGTATGTGGATGCTAGGGGGACAAATCTGAACTGTAACAGCACAAGTTTGGAATCAGATCACATGGTTTCTAATTTAAATTATCATCCTGCTCTAGGAAAATGAACAGTTCACTGACTTTTTCTTTTAAAATAGATTAGTAACCACCTTTGTTCACCCTACACAGAAAGACTGACAGAAGCATGTCACAAGTCCGGGGGCTTTCTGTCATGCTGGACAGTTGCACCCATTACTCTAATTACAGTCTTAAGTATTTGCTCACAAAGGAGCATTAGCCTGGATATATAGAATAGTTTCTGATAAATGAATTTCTCAGTTACTCCAGTTTCCTACTGCAAGTATTTTTTTTTATCTGAATGTCTCCTATTGTGTAATTTAAATTTTTTGGAGCTTTCATTAAAAAAAAAACTCAGTCATGAAAACATCAATCCAGTGATCTGGCCCAGGCTTAATTACACATGCTACCCTCAGTCATTAAGCCAGTCACTTATGCCAAGTCCTGTGCAAGGGAAAAAACCTGGAGGTTCTCTCTGTCCTCATGATGCTGGTGCCCTTCCTGGGTATCCTCCCAGCACTCAGACCCTGTGCTGCCCTCCCCTTAGAGCACCTAGAGCAGCTGGTCACTGTCTCCATAGGTAGTGCTAGGAAATAAGAAGTCCCTTTAAAAAATATATGCATAATCTCATTATAATGTCTAAAACATGATGCAAAATTTTGGCATCATCTTTTTTGGCTTAACATTTTTCTTATATAATCTTACTCTCTTTTCTAAATAGTTGTTTTCATTTTCCTTTTTTTTTTTTTTTTTTTGTAGGTCATAGGGCTTGAACTCTGGGCCTGGGCGCTGTCCCTCAGTTCTTCAGCTCAAGGCGAATGCTCTACCACTTGAGCTACAGCACCACTTCCGGTTTTCTAGTGGCTTATTGGAGATAGGAGTCTCACGGTCTTTCCTGGCCAGGTTGGCTTTGAACCACAGTCCTCAGATCTCAGCCTCCTGAGTAGCTAGGATTACAGGCATAAGCCACCGGCACCCAGCCCTTGTTTTTTTTTTTTTTTTTTTTTGTCCATATGAAAATATTTTCTCAGGGCTTAGGCTGTAGCTCAGTGGCAGAGCACTTGCTTGCCTGATATGAATAATATTCAGGCCCTGGGTTCAGTCTTGAGCACTGCAAAAAAAAAACCCATAAAATGGCCATTAGTACATGACCCTATATTGATTACAATCATAAAATACATCAGTCTGTTACCCCCACAAATATTTCCAAAACAGTTGCCATTATATTCTTTGAATTAAGTATTCTGATTTTTTTTTTTTTTTTGCCAGTCCTGGAGCTTGAACTCTAGACCTAGGCACATTGATCTTTTGTGCTCAAAGCTAGCTTCTACTATGTAAGCCACAGATCCACTTCTTACTTTTTGTGGTTAGGTAGAGATAAGAGTCTCTTGGACTTTCTTGCCCAGGATGGCTTAGAGCCATGATAAGTCAGCCTCCTGAGTCACTAGGATTAGAGCTGTAAGGCACTGGTGCCTGGCAATTATTCTGATTTGAAATAATAAAAAACCCTTCTTTTTTCATTAGTCCACTATAGAGTTCACAGAAATTACAAGGAAAATAAAGAGCTAGAAACTGATTTTGCTTGTAACTCAGGCAGGAGGATTGCTAAAGTACATGAGTTCAAGACCAGCCTGGGCAACACAGCAAGACTCCATCTCAACACAAGAAAGAAGAAAGGAAGCTGAGCATAATGATTGAGTCCTGTAATTATACTACTTTCAGGAGGTAGCGATCAGGGGATCAGGGCCAGCTCAGGCATAAAAGTTCCTGAGACTACATCTCAACAGGTGGCTGGGATAGTTAAAATAATTAGACCCAGTATCAGAGCTAAGTTACATGAAAGTTGTTTGTGTAATCACACTTATGCAGAGTCCAGAAAATACAACCCCCTAGCCTTCAAATCACGTGTGCAGGAGCTGTGAGAGGCTGGGGATGCAGATGCCTTACTCTGCATCCCTCTTCCTTGTCCATGTGCTTGTGCGTTATCAAGTCCACACTTTAAACACATGCTGCATATTATATATCAATTATAATGTGAGTTATAAGTGTATCTCAAGTATAATACAATCATAACTTTAAAAAGAAAAGATATATAATTGAAAAACACCATATGTGCAATTTTGTCTTTTACATTTTCTTTTTTCTTTTTCTTTTTGCCAGTTATGGGGCCTGAACTCTGGGCTTAGGCACTGTCCCTCATCTCTTCAGCTCAAAGCTAGCGCCCTACCACTTAGGCTACAGCGCCACTTTCTGCTTTTTTTGCTTATGTGGAATCAAATCCAGGGCCTCATGCATGCAAGGCAAGCACTCTACCACTGAGCCACCTTTCCAGCCCTGTCTTTTACATTTTATTTTTCAATTAGGAGAATATTTTGAGCTTATCCCCAGGCCACCAAAAACTGCTTTTAATGGCTGAATAACTTTCAGTATTCTTACAGACATGACCTATTAAATTTCTTTTCCCTCATTAGGTATTTGATTGGCTTGTCTGTTGTTCATTTATTTAAGTAAAATTCTGATGAACATGTTACTATAAACTTAAAAAATTATTGTTCTTATAGAGGTGATGTACAGAGGGGTTGTGGTTATACTTCCCTCTCACTGTATAAGTTTTCACACTTAGAAATTATTATGAATGCCAGATGCTGGATGTGAGATGATAGGAGTCTAATTTCAGGTGTTTATCTCCCATGCAGGCTCAGGATTTGGAGCTGCCACTAAAGCAATGTGCATTGGCATGAGGTACTGGAAGCCAGAGCGGCTGGAGACCCTCATCGAAGTCAGCATCGAGTGTGGCAGAATGACCCACAACCATCCCACAGGTAAGATGGGCCAGGACAGGAATGATGTCGTGACATCTAAGCTTGCTTCTGCTTCTGTGTGACTCTGGCTCCCAGCACAGGACTAGAACTCTCAGGCAATCACATCCACTGTTTGCTCATCTGTTATCCTCAGCTTTACTTAATGTCTGTTTGATTTCCTCCTGACAATAAACTTGCATTAAGTGTGGTATGACATTGAAGAAATTGTGCAAGGGCAAGAATTTTCCTTGGTTTCTAGTATTGTTCGTGTCAGAAACAAAAGGTAGGACTCAGTCACCAGGGATTAGGCTGATACCATACTGTCTGGTGGAGGCAGAGCTGGTCCCACTCTGGCATATTTTCCAGGGACCACAGAGAGCCTAGCCATGCCTTGTCTCCTCCCGGACTAGGAGGAGATAGTGAGGATGGCCATCACACCCCGTTTCTGGGCTATGGTGAGCATAGTAAGTAGTCCCCACGTACAGGCTGCCACACGGTCTGCATAGAGTGGCCACCACCACATCATCCAGGGGTGGCGCCTTGACAGAGCACAGCCGGCCACATCCCAAGACAGGCCCCAGTGAGTAATGCAGGAATGTAGGAAGATCATGAGGCTGTGGCTCTGTCAGCTATGTTATAAAAAGAAAAAGAAAAAAACACTCAAAAAGCTACCAGTCGTGTTCAGGGATGTCAGGCAAGGCCGGCAGATTTACTGCCGCAGCCTCACACACAGCTTCCAGGGCTGCTCTTTTGCAGCCGCTTTCCCATGTTTGTTGTGACATTCCCCCCGGCAGGCAGAAGAGCCAATGGGCTTTTCTAGAAAGCATCTGAGTGCAAATGAGAACCTCAGTGAGCAGTGGAGCTCATGGGGAGAGCATCCTGCCGGACTCACAGGCCTCACTCCTGCTGTCCACTCTCCTCCCCGATGACAAGCAGTAGGTGCTGAAGCAGCACCTACTTCCTACTGCTACAACTACAAGTGAATTCAAAATGCAGACCTGAAAACACTGAGCAGGTGCTATCAGGGGTCGGCATGCAGGAATCTGGATTAAGAGTTTGTATCTCTAAAACATTTTAAAATTTGAGAAATATTAGTCATATGCTTAATGATTGAATGGTCCATACATTGCTAGGATGAGAACCGAAAGTGTTTAAAGGGCTTGATTTTATGTAGTTTATTGCCTCTGGTAGCATGTATTACAATTGTTATTATCTAATTAACGAGTTTATATTTCTTGCCTTTGAGGTGTTGTGTCCCAAGGAAGCAGGGCGCCAGTAGCTCATGCCTGTAATCCTAGCTACTCAGGAGGCTGAGATCTGAAGCTCGAGGTTCAAAGCCAGCCGGGGCAGGAAAGTCCATGAGAATCTTATCTCTAATAAGCTACTCAGAAAACCGGAAGTGGTGCTGTGGCTTAAGTGGTAGATCTCTAGCCTCGTGCTGAAGAGCTGAGGGACAGCATTCAGGCCCAGAGTTCAATCCCCATGATTGACTGGAAAAAAAAAAAAAAGTGTAGGAAGGAAGGCCCAGGCCCATGAAGGGAGGCCAAGGGTACATGTGGTCAGGATAAGTCCAGCCCCAGGCCCCAGATCTGGGCTTGCCAGTCAAGGCCTTTCCCCTTGTTCTGAGATGGCGCATTGTTGAGTTCTAGACAAGAGCCCTGAAGCCACTGGTGGGCATCAATTCTGTGAATAGCCACACTCTAAGCCATTTTTGAGTGTTCCTCCCCTGTGGCCTGGCCTATGGTGGATTCTGCCCTGCTTAGAGTCATTGACTCCCAACAGTGGCCCTGGAAAGGTGCGCCTCTCCCTCCAGTGTGTGCTGATCAAGGGCGGAGAAAGGCCAGGTGACAGAGCTGTTTCTTGCTGCCTTCCAGGGTTCCTTGGGTCCCTGTGCACGGCTCTGTTTGCCTCTTATGCCATACAAGGAAAACCACTTGTGCAATGGGGGAGAGACATGCTACGGGCAGTCCCACTGGCCGAGGAGTACTGTAAGAAGACCATCCGGCACATGGCAGGTGAGCCCAGCTTCCTCTTCAGCTCCCTCCAGATTCCCTCATGGGAAAGAGGCTGTTCTCAGCTCACACACAAGCACACTTGCTCAGACCGAAGCTCAGCTCTACCCCCTCACTACTGGCTACACCCAGAGGCACAAGATAGAGAATCCCCTTGGTTGGTTTAAGTGGAATTAACCCTGTGAAGTTGGAAGGTTCTCACCTCGCAGAGGGAAAACACCAGATTAGGGTGGTACTAGGTGCACAGAGGGGCAGAAACTTCTTCCCCAGAACCTCACGGCCTCTGCAGAGACTACCATACTCCTCCACTCTTTGTCTAACTACATATTCAGCTTGGGCTCATACTTGAATTTTCATGCTGACCTGGATGTCTAGTGCAGGAGAGAAGGGACCCGTTTCTACAGAGGAAGGAAGGGCCATACCTGCCTCCCACACTGGGGCGCCTCGCCTGTGCCATGAGTCCCCAGGCCCCAAATCCCTAGGGGTCTGTGCCCTGTGAGGGCACAGACCCCCAGGGTTTCCATCTGCCACAGTTAACCCAAAGCTTGTCACTCTGTGGATATGAGTGACATGCTAATGGCCTTGAATTTAGGACCAGGGCGCTGTTCCTTGGCTTTTTTTAAAATACAATTTTATTGCTGGGCACCAGTGGCTCACGCCTGTAATCCTAGCTACTCAGGAGGCTGAGATCTGAGGATCATGGTTCAAAGCCAGCCCAGGCTGGAGAGTCTATGAGACTCTTATTTCCAGTTAACCTCCAGAAAATCGGAAGTGGCTCTGTGGCTCAAGTGGTAGACTGCTAGCCTTGAACAAAAGAGCCCAGGCCCAGATCTCAAGCCCTACAACCGACCAAAAAATAAATAATATATAATTTTTTATTATTATTAAGGTGTTGTAAAGAAAGGTTACCATTTCACAATTTAGATAATGAGTGTATATATCTCTTTTGGACAATGTCATCCCTTCCTTCACATTCCCCACGGGTCCCTGCCCACAAGTTGCATAGTTCATTTTCCACATAGTGTATACTGAATATTATGATTGTGTTTGTCCATGCTTCCCCCCTCTCTTTCTAAGATTCCCCCTTTGCCTCTCTTAAAAAAGCAGAAAAATTTTAGAAAAGTACTGTCCCCTCTCCCCCACAAGGGTGGTGCTCTACACTTGAGCCACAGCTCCACTTCTGACCTTTTGCTTGCTCATGGGGTATAAGAGTCTCACAGACTTTCCTGCTCAGGCTGGCTTACAACCCGGAGCCTGAAGATCTCAGCCTCCTGAGTAGCTAGTGTTGCAGGTATGAGACACAGGTGCCTGGGTCTATTTGTTTGTGTTTTTCAGTGCTGAGAATTGAACTCAGGACCTCATGTCTACTAGGCAAACTTTCTACCACTGAGCTACATCCTCATTCCTAAATAATGAAATTCTTGGTTTAAAACATTCCAGAGAATACCCTTACAATATTGCAATCACTGCTTGGTTTTAGAATGCAGTTAAACAACTGTGGAGCTGCGTTGTGCTATCTCCACTTTCCTTGTCGTTTAAAGCAGCCACATGTTGCAAAGTTCCTATTTCCAGCACAGCATCCTTGGGCACAGGCGATCCGTCCTGCTCCCACCTCTGCTGGGCACCATCAGCCCGCCTTTCCTGTGCTTGTGTTTAGAGTACCAGGAGCATTGGTTTTACTTTGAAGCTAAATGGCAGTTTTATTTGGAGGAGAGAAAAATCAGTGACGACATGGAAGGCAAAGCCACCTTTCCTGACAACTATGATGCAGAGGAGAGAGAGAAGGTGAGTCTGGCCTGGCCCTGGGTGTGCCTGCACACCACAGTGCCCAGCCAGTGTGCAGGGCAGGTAGCCCAGAGCGGCCTCTGGGGATGGTTGGGATCTTGGGCTGGGAACCACGCTGACCCATGGCTCTCTTCAGACCTATAAGAAATGGAGCTCAGAAGGCCGAGGCGGACGACGAGGCCATGATGCCCCCATGATAGCCTATGACGCCCTCCTTGCAGCTGGGAGCAGCTGGGCTGAGCTGTGCAACAGGGCCATGTTCCACAGAGGTGAGGGTCCCCCTCTGTGATCGTGGCTCAAGTGCTTCCAACACCTCTCAACTCCGTGCGCACCACAACGGAGGTGCTGACACTGCTCAGGGCCCAGCCATGGGCTTTGGGGGAGGGGCAGCAGAGAGCAGGGGGACTGTGGATGGAAGGAAGCAGTGCAGCCTGCTGGGTCCCCTCTTCACTGCAAGTATGCAGGGTGGAGTGAGTGCAGAGCACTGGGGTAAAGACAGCTGAGGGGGAGGGAGGAGTAAACTGCTGGGAGCCAGGCATGGCCCAAGGAGCCAGGGTGTACCCCGAGTGGCTTAGGCAGACCCTGAAGCGTAGTCACTGCTCCTGAGCTCTTCGCTGCTGACTGCACTGGAGGCGAATGCATCTGTGTTTGACTGCAGGTTTGTGGCTAGAGCCCTCTGTTGATGACAGAAAATTATGTAAGGAATTGAGCTTCATTGTATGTCACAATGTATTAATGTGAAGAGACCCTCAGCTGGCTGGTGCCCTTCCCCCTGAGAGAGCAGCTGGTTTCAGAACCATCCTGCTCTCAGGATGGAGAGAGTAGCCTCAGGAGTTCATAGTCCTGGCTGCATGCAGCAGCCCTTCCTTCACCTTGTTCCCTGCTCTGGGTGTCTGGGAAAGGTTCAAGCCTCTCCCAGGAAAAACGCCAGTCTTCCTGGGTTTTCAGCCATGTCTGCTCCCAGGCTCCCGCCCTGATACTCCTCCCTCCCCACAGCAAGGTTCCGTTTGACCCTTCCAGACTCTCTCCCCACCAAACACACACACACACACACACACACACACACACACACACGTGCTCACACAGACATGTACACAGGGCTCGTGTACGCAAATGTGCCCGGGCATGAGACAGTGCATGTGAGTGCACATGTGCGTTTGTGCGTGTGTATACTTGTGGGTGTAAGCTTGAGTGTCCATGTATACATGCGTGCTTGGATATGAGTGAAACGAGATATTGCCAGGAATCAGTAGCAGCCTGTGAATGGAGGCTGAATGGCAGTGGTCATGTGGGAAAGAGCCCTGGTGGGGGCCTGTGAGGCAGAGGCATGGCTGGAAAGGCCTAGGTATCAGGGATGGTGGGGGCAGGAACCCACAGTTTCCAAGGTTTCCAGCTGCTGTCACTCCTAGAGATAGCAGGGCTCTTTGCGTTTGAATTTGGAAACAAACTCACGAAGGGTGTCCTAATTTTGTACTCAGACAAATTTCAAAAACCATTTGAGTCTGTGGGAAGTACATGATGGGCACATGCCCCTCAGTTCTGAGAAGCAGAGCCAGGCATGGATTGAGGGAGCTGTAGGTCAGGGAGGCAGGTGCACAGGCACAAGGAGGGAGGAGGGGACATGGGGGCCTCGCTCATGGAGTATGGTGGCTGCGGGGCCGTCAGCCCACGAGGCTCATGGAGCTGGGCCTGGAAGGAGCCGAGCCCTGTGCATGGAGCCCCCTGGGACGCTGTGCTTTCCATTCTAGGTGAGAGTGGGGCCACAGGCATGATCGCCGGCTGCCTGTTTGGCCTGCTGCATGGCCTGGATGCCGTCCCCCAGGGCCTGTACCAGAACCTGGAGCACAAGGGCAGACTGGAGGACTTGGGCTCAGCCCTCCACCGCTTGTCCACGGAGGAGAAGTAAAGCATTTCTACCATTCCCCTTCCAGAAGGCAGCTGTAGTTTCCACATGCAAGCTTGTAGCCTCTGTAGGGGAGGGTGTCCAGTCAGACAATTAAATGTTAACCACTCCCTCCCCAACTTCAGAATCCAATTTTCTCTATAAAATACTTTGTTTGTCCTATGAGAGTACCTTCCCATGCCTCCACTGCTACCTCATGCTACCAACCTTGCCTTGCGGTTGCCACACTCCTTCCAAATACAGTGGCTGTGAGTGTCTTTGGACAATGGTGCATTTTATTCTGTCACAAACCACTAGCACGTGGTTTTTTCTACCTCCTGGTAGACATGTGGTTTGACTGCTGGCATGCCTGCTGCCTAGTCACAGAGGAGAGAATGCAGCTCACCAGCTGGAAGATATGTTCCTGTCCCACAGTGGAGACACATCACTTCTGGGTCCCTTGAAAGGCACCTAAAATACTGTGTTTAGCCTCACCAGGCAAGGCTTAGTCACACTAGATGGTAAACCAGTCTCTCTTGGATCAACCTCCTGAGAAAGTAGGAAGTGGCCACTCTCCCATCGCTATGCTTGCCTCTTCCCGTGGTCCCCAGATTGCACTTCAGGGGGGTCAGGTTCAAGTGCAGAGGAGGCCTTCAGCCACAGTGGCCCTGCTCCTGCAGGCTCTGATCAGGACAGGGCTGAGACCTGGAGGACGCTTGCTCCTGTCCCTGGCAGTGGCTTTGTACACAGTTTTCTTTAGGTGGTGGCTGATGTGATTCAGCAGCAATTAGCTGAGCACTGGGCTTGGGGAGGGAGGCTGCTTCTGTGTTTTCATTAAGTTCTCCCTTCTAGGGAGAAGACCATGGGCTCCCTACAGATATGTGGAGGAATGGCTGGTGCGTGGACCTCCATGGCCCGCATCTGCTTTGGGGAGATGGTTTGGGTGAGATGTGACATGCCTCCCCACGCCCCTTGGGATGTGTGTGATAGACAGCTGAGCAAGCAGCACATAGCAGTACAGGGGGACTGCCAGCACAGGCTCAGGGCATGTTGGGGCTTCCGACAGTTACCCAGCCCCTCTTCCCGTTGGCTGGTAAGGAAGCAGGCGTGACCTGAGCCTATGGCTTCCATTTCGCAGGACAGCACAGAGCAGTGTGGAGTAGGAGTCTGTTGTTCTGCACTGAGCAGGTGTGGCCAAGTGTGTGCAGGTTGCATTTCTGGATAAGTGAACTCTTCAGTCAGAACCAGGCAGTGGGTGTGAGCTGAGGGGCTTCCTATTACATACTTCCCGAGGCAAGAGCAGCAGGTGTGGAGACTTTAGCAGACAGTCCACTTTCAGGAAGGAAACCCAATTAAGGTAAGTTGGAGCTTCGCCTAGATGTGCACCTCAGCACTGTTTGGTGGTTGAAGTATGTCATTCCATGTCACCGGTTTACCCCAAGAGTGGTCCTTCACTCAGTCCCCGGAGCAGGGGAGGAGCTGCCCCAGTGGAGAGAGGACGTGGGCTCCACCTCCTGGGCAGTTTGGGAGAATTTGATCTATTGGTGAGAATCAAAATGTGAGTCGATTCATAAACGGATTATAAACTAAAATTATAAGCCAAAGTGAAATTCTTAGGTGTCACAAAGTTCCCAAATTTTATTTTGCTATTGCAGAGAAATACAAAGTTGGAAAGAAAAATAAAACCATGCAAAGTAATGAGGGGAATACTGAATCTGTTAGAAATAATTATATTGCTGATTTAGATTTTATTACAAAAGTAATTCACACAGCGTTAGAGATGCAACGATACCATTGGTGTGACGTGAATCACGAGCTTTCCAGACCCTCACAGGACTCACACACAGAACACAGGCCACAGTTCCTTTCTTATACACCCTTCCAGAAGTTTCTTCCATACACAGGATCAGAGCTGTGTGTGGGAGGAGAGACATGTGTATTTGTGTGTTATATTCACACACAGATAGGCAATATAGTGGATAACAACTTGCTTTTTGGCATTTTTCACTATCCTGGATTTTAATATATTTTCCTGTATGCACACACACATACATACACACATGTCCATGCATACACATTTAAAATATTTTCCCGTATATACACATATATACACATGCCTGTGCACACACAAAATTTCCCAGTCTTTCTAGTACTCAATGGTATGAGTGTGCCATAATTTATATACTCTAGCCCTGATAGGGCTTTAAATTGTCCATTAGTGTTGTTGTGCCAGTACTAGGGCTTGAACCTAGGGCCTCACTGTTGATCAGCTTTGCAGCGCTTCAATCCAGCATTGGTTAAATGCAGATGGAGTCCCACAGAATTTTCTGCCTGGGCTGGCTTTCAACTGTGATCTTCCAGTTCTCAGCCCCCAGAGTAGCTAGGATTGCAAGCATGTACCATTAGTCCCCAGCTCTAATTTTTTTTTTTCTGAAACAGTCTTACTGTGTAGCCCAGACTTTCCTTGAACTTGCAGTCCTGCTTCTGCCTCCTTAATGCTGCGAATACAGGTGTGTTCTACTCTGCCAAACTCTAAACACCCATTCTTTTCACTCATTGTCAGGCTGGAGGAATAGCTCAAGTGGTAGAGTACCTGCTAGCAAGTGAGAAACCTTGCATTTAAACACCAGTATCATCAAAACAAAAAACAAATCATGTCACTTCCCATCTCTGAGAGAAGTCTCCTCTCCCCAAGACACAGGCATGCCATATTTCATTTAAAACACTTTTCTTTGCCTTCCCAGGTCTAAAATTACAGTGCGCCTTCTATTTTATTATTACTCAAGAACAAACCACAGGCACTGTTCCCTTTCCCCATAAGTATTTCAGTGAATTTCCTCAGCGCATGCTCCCTAGCCATTACATTCATTTAGTCAGGAGGTATAACCTTGAGGTACTGCTGTTATCCAACACAGTGGCAACCTATTGCAATTTAATGCTATTTATTATAGTTCATGTTATCCAACTGTCTCACCAGTCTCCTTTTTAATCTGTTTATACTGAAAATTTATAACAGAAGCTTAGCCGCCTGCTCTCCCAAACCCTCTCCCAGCTCTGAATCTGTCACGGGTATTGAGGAGCAGTGAGAAGCAGAGGCTGAAATTAGGCACCAGAAAAACCTCCTGGTCACTTATTTATAGCTCGGTGCTTTGGAGAAAGTCCAAGTCCCAGGCCTCAGTCATCCCAGTTGACCACACACCTCTGTTCATCACAGCCTGTTGACCAGATGCCCTCTGTCAGCCACAGCCTTGGACATACCCTGATGTTACTGACAGCATGATGGCAGGACACCCCTCTGCCTTTCACAGCCTGTCATTCACGGCTACAGCCACCCATGTGGGCATAGGGACAAGACCTTCAAGACTCTGAGCATCAAGGTTCAGGTGAATCTTTACCTAGAAAAATACAGACATTCAGATTATCTGAATGTTAGCTACTTAGTTACAAAATAACAGTAATAATAATGAATCATGTTATATGACTTTACTGGACTGAGTCACTCTCAGAATGAGTTGACAAGTTAGGGCTCACAGTCAACATTAAAATCCTGGCTACTCAGGAGGTTGAGATTACCATTCACAGCTGGCCAGGGCAGACAACTATGCAAGATTCTTAGCTAACATTCTTAACATTTAATTAGCAAAAAGATAGAAGTGGTGATGTGGCTCAAGTGGTAGAGTGCCAGCAGTAGGCAGAAAAGTTCAGCAACAGCATGTGTCCCAGAACATGTGTGTGCACACGCACATGTACATATGCATGTGAGTGCACGTATACACACATGCATATATGTGTATATGTGCACTCACATGCATATGTACACATGCAATCGCACACACATTGAATCATCAGTAACACTGATGGCTGCTCAGAGTCACTCTTGCTGGTTCCCAGTTGGCCCTTGGTCTTCTAGGTTATCAGAAAACATTTTTTGGGGGGTGGGTTCAGTCATGGGGCCTGAACTCTGGGCTTGGGCGCTGTCCCTCAGCTCTTCAGCTCAAGGCTAGCGCTCTACCTCTTGAGCCACAGCACCACTTCCTGCTTTTTTTTCTTTTTGCTTATGTGGTGCTGAGGAATCGAACCCAGGGCCTCATGCATGCAAGGCAAGCACTCTACCACTGAGCCATCTTCCCATCCCTATCAGAAAACATTTTATCTCTTAGTGTGTGATGTTTTGTTTTGTTTTTTCGTCTTTCTAAGCCTAATATAAAGCTTGTGTGTAAAATAATGGGAGCCTCACCTTAAAGATCCCCAGTCTACACTGAGTGTGTAGCTCAGTGTGAAGCATATCCAGAATGCACAAGGCCTGGGCCCACTCCTTCCCCAGCATTAGACGTGTGCACGGGGGCTCAGGCAGGTGGCAGAACTGCTTCGAGGCAGATGTTGTTGATTGACAGAGGATGGTCAGGTGATGGATGCCTGTCTCTTGTTAAAGGTAGTGTTAAAAGCTTCCTGAGCGACTCCCCACTTGAGCAGGTCACGATCAATGCCCCAGTTGGGCACTGAACCTGCCAACATGTGAACTTACTAGATGAGACTACCATAGAGGGGCACCCACCCAGAGGGCAGGGCTGTCTGAGAGAGCGTCTCCAGAGTGACCTTGAGGACCTGGTGGAGCCCAGGAGTCTCTCCGTGAGTGAGGGAAGGGCCACAGGATGGCCGCCCTGCAGAGCCCACCTGAGCTCATCCGATCTCCCGGGAGGAAACAGGCAGAGTGGTTTTCCCTATGGAAGATACTCAATGTGTGTGTGTGGGGGGGTACCCGCAGTGGGGGAGGGTCACCCACAGGCTCAGGCAACCTAGGCATGGCCTCTGAGAGCTGGACAAGGCCAGCAAGCCCAGCTGCAGGGTCTGTGGTGAGAGCCCAGGATAGGGCTGGGGGGTGGGGAGGGGGCAGCCTGGCAGAACTTGCCATCTGCTATTGTCTATAAACATCAATGGTGATGGCCAGCAAGGCTGAGCAGCCCGGTGTGTCCCTGGTCTCACATGACCCTCCTGCCAACTAGTCACTGATGCCTAAATTAGGAAGGCGCATGGAGCCTATGTTGACTTTGGCCTTGGAGCGGCAGATTCTGTCCTCTTCTAAGTGAGCTCTGCAGCTCGTCTGTATCTGAGGGACGTGAGGGCAGGCTGTCAGATGGCATGGGCCTCACCGGCCTCCCAGGCCTGCGTGTGGGGTGCAGTCGTTCAAATAGGGCAGGATGAGCAGGGGTGCCAAGGTCAGAGGGGAACGAGGCGAGTCACAAGTGGCAGTGCCATCCCCCCCCCCACACACTGATGCAGGGACTTTTATTTTTGGTCCTGGGGCTTGAACTCTGGGCCTGGGCACTGTCTCTCAGCTTTTCAGCTCAAGGCTAGTGCTCTACCACTTGAGCCACAGCACCACTAATGGTTTTCTGCTGGTTTTATTTGGAGACAAGACTCTCATGGACTTTCCTGCCCAGGCTGGCTTTGAACCTCCATCCTCAGATCTCAGCCTCCTAAGTGGCTAGGATTACAGGCATGAGCCACCGGTGCCAGGCTTCATTCAGGGACTTTGTGGGTCCTGAGGGCCCTGCTGCCCAAACCACAGGGAACTCCACAGAATGGTAGTGTGGGGTTCTTAAGCAAGACTCTGTGAAGGAAGGCATCTGAAGTAGGGTATGGAGGTTGTAGGAGTCTACTGAGAAGGGAGGGAAGCTATCCCAGGCAAGGGGGTGGGGGAAGTGGAGCTACAGAAGAGTGAGCAGCAGAGTGGGAAGGGGTAAGCCTGTGTGTTTGCTGCCGGGGCGAACCAGGTGTCCAGGCTCAAGCATCTGCCTACTTCCAGAGCATCGCATGGCTTGGCACTGTGGTAAAGAGACAAATGTGCAGCCTGCCTTCTAGTGCGGAGGGCATAGACATGGAAGTGGCTCTGGGGTCTCAGCGTGGTCAGTGCTGTGACCAGTACCCCTGCGGTGTGGGCTGTGAGCCTGAGCTGCTCTGGTGCGGCACACTAGCTCCTGCCTGCCTGGCCACAGCACTCCATGAGGTCATCAGATGAGGTAGAGTGATTGCTGCCACGGCCCCAGGAAGGGGTGAGCGAGGCTTCTAGGAACTGAGGACGGCCAGGCAGCTGGAGCTGACTGGCAGTGGGGGAGATTTTTCAGAGGTGACCCCTGGAAGGCAGGGAAGAGTCCTGCAAGGAAGAAGGACTTTGGGTTAATATGATTGTTGAGTGCTGTGAAGTATTCCTTCTCTCGTTACAGCCACACACCACCTGCATCTTTGTCAACACCCCTTCTCCGGCTGCGGAGTCATGGTTTTGGCCATGTGGCCAGGCCTGGCTCACCAGAAAAGAATGTAAGGCCCTGGTCTAATCCTTTAAGCCCGTGCCTATAAATCTCAAGAAAGCATCTGATGGCATTGTGAGCAAAAAGGTCTCTTACGTGATTGCAGGAGCCTTCCCAACGTTCTGGAGCTCTTCCTGGGCTGGTAGAGGAAGGGCACAGTCATGTCTACCGTAAGCATTGGTCTGACCCCTGACTGGTTCCCACCTGTTTGTCCTTGGTAGACTGCTGGCCTGTCATGGTGACATGGTGCCTTTTTAATGGGTCATAAGTTGAAGTGTGGTGCCGTATGACATGGCAAGAATGACCAAGCTGGGTTTAGGCCTCTGTGATTCCTCCATGCAAGAAGGACTCAGAGCGAGTCCACCCAAATTCCTCCTATTTATACATCCACGGAGTGGCGGCCTCCACCCCCACACAGAGCGGTCTGGGAGCCAGGGAACGGTGGCCTGAGGCAGTGCAGGGAGGTCACCTGAGTGGGAGAGTTGGAGAGTTCCACCCGAGTGGAACTTCTAGTTCATGACTTCTCTGGTTTCTCCCTGCTGAGGAAGGAGATGTGGGAGTTCAATGCCAGACCAGTTTCCCTCTCTCCCAGGCCGGGGGGTGGGGGGTGGGGGGTCAGGAGCAGTCAGGTGAGCCCCTGTGTGGCTGGCGTCATGGCCATTAGTCACCGGGCCAGAATGTCCCCACTGCCTGTCGTCAGTGTAGTTATTTCAGTCATCTTAATGACTCAACCTGAGAAGTCCTCAAGATGAGTGAAATAGTCCAGTAGCTGCACAGACAACATGACCACAGAGCTTCCTGAGGGACACAGACTCCCGGAGCCTCCCGAAGCCACCTGTGCCAGGTGAGCCTGTTTCTCTATCCCCCTGGCATGGGGAGCAAGGCCTTCTGCCACAGTTTCTGTCTCTGGCTCTGGGCATTTGCACACGAGGATGCCTGTGTCCATGGCTCTGGCTCTGGGCGCTTGCACACCAGGACATGTGAGGCCTGGTCCTTGTCACTCGGGTTGGTATTGGTCACTGCTGCTCAAAGTGAAGGGCACACAGGCTTTACTGACATCCTCTTGGAGGGCATGAGCTTTGGAATCCTAGAGGTAGTAACTCAGTCTGCCAGGCTCAGGAGCTGACTGGTATAAGGCAGTCCTGAGAGATCTCCCATGGAGGTGGGTGGCTGAATGGGAGAGACACTGTCGAAGGCCTGACCCTCTGGGTCAGCTGAGAGTCAGGCCCTCAGGGAGGTGCAAAGAGCAGCCTCAGGACAGCAGCTAGGTGGAGGCCCTGGGGAGGTGCGGCAGGCTGGTAGGGGCAGAGCTGGCAGGGACGAGTCTGCCACACCCCGAGCCTGTTGGGCAAGTGACTGTGGGCCTGAAGCCTATGGATGTGTCACCCATTGAGGAAGAGAAAGTGGGAAAGGCAGAATTGGGGAGTCTCTGCAGAGGGTGTGCCTGAGATATCCCAGGCCCAGTCAGAGACTTGGCCCTGGGCAGTAGCCAGCAGCCAGCCTCAAGGTGCAGCAGAGCCTATGTGGCCAACCACTAGAAGATGCCCATGTCCTGTGTCCCCTAGGGGTGAAGATACTGACCACCTGCTGCTGAGGTACTACAGGTTCGAGTCTCTCCTCATCCCAGAGGTGTGAACGCAGGGACCTTCAAACCCACCCAGTGTGCACAGCTTCCCCAGGAGCCTGCACCCCACACCCCGCTAAGACTCCCTGCATCCTCTGCCTTTGGAGGCAGACAGAGCACGGAGGTTAGGGAAATGTAGTTGAATCTCATCCCTGGACCAGAGACCCCGAGAATCCTTTGGCTGACGGCACCTGGGAAGTTGAGCACACTGTTGAGGCCAGCTCCCACTGAAGCCTGACCCCCAGTGGCTGGTGCTGGATGGGGTCAGGCAATTGGACCGAGCTGGCCAGATGCTGCTGACAGCACATGTGGGCTGGAGCCAGCCTCCACATGGAAGGGTGGCGCCAGGACCGGGCGTTCTGCTCTCTCCATCTGAGAAAAGCAGCCAAGGCCATATCAGCCATTCAGAACAGGGGCATAGGTGGCTGTGTCTGACAGTCTGGGGATGCATGGGTGTCTGTGGTCTGACAGCCCCGGGGACGTGTAGGTGGCTGTGTCTGACAGTTTAGGGATGCGTAGGTGGTTATGGTCTAACAGTCTGGGGATGCATAGGTGGCTGTGGCTTGACAGTCTGGGGATGCATAGGTGGCTGTGATCTGACAGTCTGGGGACGCGTAGGTGGCTGTGTCTGACAGTCTGGGGACGTGTAGGTGGCTACAGTCTGATGGTCTGGGGACACATAGGTGGCTGTGGCCTGACCGTCTGGGGACGTGTAGGTGGCTGTGGCCTGACAGTCTGGGCACGCATAGGTGGCTGTGGCCTGACAGTCTGGGGACGCTTAAGTGGCTGTGGTCTGATAGTCTGGGGACGCGTAGGTGGCTATGATCTGATAGTCTGGGGACGCGTAGGTGACTATGATCTGACAGCCCTGGGGATGCATAGGTGGCTGTGGCCTGACAGTCTGGGGATGGCCTTGGAACTGGTATACACCATGAGGACAGCATCCTGATTGCTCAGAGCCATGGTGTTTGGGTCTGAGACAGCACAGCTGCTGCTAGTTCTTAGAGGTTTTTATGCAGTCGTCATTTCCATGCGCCAGGTGGTCTGACAGCTGCCATGACTTTGGTGTCCTCAGGCCGTAGTTCTTTCTTAATCTTGTTGTTATCAAGGTGATGTACAGAGGTGTTACCATTACATGAGGCTGTAGCTCTTATGTGAGATTCTGACCCCGCCCCCCACATTGGTTTTGGAGCACACAGTTGTCTGAGGCTTGGAGAGGCCTCCACCTCCTTGGGATGCTTGGATGGGGTCTGCACAATGTCGTAGGCCTCCAGGGACGTGGCAGAAGGGCTCCTGCTCCCTAGATCCTCTGGCCACCAGTGCTCTGTGTGAGCCCACTGACGGGCAGGAAAGGAGGGGGTAGCCTGTGTTACAGGTGGACCCTCTGCTCCAATGCAGAACCCCATTGTAGGAACAAAGCACACAAACCACCTATAATCATCTGGGGGTTTGGAAGAGCTAGCAGTGACCAGGTGGTTGTCATGCTCCTCAACCAGGGATAGCTCTGTGACAGCTTTGAAGAAAGACATCTGTGTGCAGCTTCTGAAAACTCTCTGTCTCTCTGTCTCTCTCTCTGTGTCTCTGTCTCTGTCTCTCTCTCAAATGCAGAAGATTATGTGTTCACATTTCCTTCCAGGCTATTCACAATTGGGCTAGAGTTTCTGTGGCTTTGCAGCTTTTGTTTTTATTGCACAGATTGCTGTGCTGCAGCTCTCCACCATACAGATGAGCCTTATCTAAAGCCCCAGTGCTCCCAACTTTTGCCCCTTGTGCTGAGGTTTGAACTCAAGGTCTCATGCTTGCGAGGCAGATGCTCTATTATTGAACCATCCCTTCACCCCCCCCCCCCATCTTATTTTTGTTGGTTGTGGAGCTTGAACCCAGAGTCAGGGAACTGTCCCTGAGCTCTTTCATTCAAGACTAGTGCTCTACCACTTTGAGACACAGAGCCACTTCTGGTGTTCTGGTGATTAATTGGAGATAAGGGTCTCACAGACTTTTCCTGCCTGGGCTGGCTTAGAATCGTAATCCTCAGATCTTAGCCTCCTGAGCAGCTGGGATTACAGGAGTGAGCCATCAACACCCAGCTCTGTCTTTTTAATATTATAAATAGCACAGTAAGATCTTCGTTTTAGCCTATGAATCTCTATTCCATATCTGTGGTCATCGTCCCAGAATGAATAACTTCAGGTGCCTTGGCAGTGCCAAAATTCTGGTTCCAGTCCTATTTGTTGTCTAGTATGTTCCAAGAGCAGGACTTCTTAACCTGATGCTTTTCAGAGCAAAGCAAAGCCAAGGCTGTGGCAGAAAACCCTCTCCCGGGTATCTTCCCGCTGGGGGCTTCCTTGGGGCCCAGCTGGCACACAGCTTCCCTTCACACTGTAGCTGCTTCTGGAGGGCCAACCACTTTCTGCCCAGGAGCCAGATGGAGCTCACCCTGGTCCTTCAGCTATCCAGGGCCTGGGGGTTTTCAGCTGTCCTCAGATCTTTGTCCCTGGGCCTGTGACCCTGAGTCTTATGTTTGAAAATAGTGTAATGTTAATTTTACCTTTCCTACTTAGTGTTTATTTGATCTTCTTGATCTGACATACTCATAGGACACACAGAGAATATACATTTTTATGCTTGACTTTTTTGCCTATGATACCAACAAAATATATCCTTTTATGCAAAAAAAATTATTTTGCCAGTCTTGGGGCTTGAACTCAGGGCCTGGGTGCTGTCCCTGAGCTTCTTTTGCTCAAGGCTAGCATTCTACCACTTGAGCCACAGCACCACTTCTGGCTTTTTCTGCTTATGTGGTACTGAGGGATCAAAACCAGGGCTTCATGCATGTGAGGCAAGCACTTTATCGCAAAGCCACCTTCCCAGCCCCATATCCTTTTATTTGAAAAAGTCTTATATATGGTTCTCCAAGGCTTAGTCACACAACTAACAAGTGTAAACCTTTCAGAGCCTCTGGGAGCAGAGTGAGCCCAGAGTTTTTGCTGGACTGGGACATTTTGCACACCCAGGCATCCTGAGAAGGATGGCAGTGGCAGCCTCGCCCCGTCCTGTGCTCTTCCCGTGGGTTCTTGGGGCCCGGAGAACATGGGACCACGCCATCAGAGGTGTTCTAGAGAGGTATCTTGGAGAAATGATAAAATATATCACCACCATTCCCCTACCCCCACAGTGCAAAGAGCAGCAGGACTGGCAACAGTAAGATGCCCCTTGATGCTCCAACGCTGAGAAAGAAGCTGAGCCGGACGTGCGACGAGGGGGCCCGGGCGCTCCTCAGCAGCCTCCTCCTGTATGTGTCCGAGTGTGCAGATGGGCCCCCAAGGCCCGAGGACAGGGCACACAGCGCAGGCAGAACACCCCCGTCCCAAGAGGCCAGCCGACGGCCCACACGTTTCCAGCTTCTGCAGGCCAAGTTCATGGGCACTGGCCGAGAGCCCTACCTCAAGAGGACCCGGGAGGTGGGCCGGCTGATCTCCAAGGACAAACAGGGCCCTGGCAGGAGCCTCGTAAGTGCCACCATCAACAGACTCATGGAGAAGACCAAGGAGGGAGCCAGCAGCCCTGGCCACAGACCCCCACCTAGCGAGAAGCCCCGCTGGGGTCCCCCTGGTGGGAAGAGCATTGTGAAAAACATCGTAAAGAAGTTGTTGGCTGTGGATGAGAAGGAGAAAGACACAGGGGACAAGTCCTCTGCGCAGCAGCCTGGATCTACTAGAGGCCTCCTGCCAAGGATTGTGGGCAGGAGCTCCATCCTGTCCAAGCTGAAGGAGAAGTTTGAGCAGAGCAGCTGCCTGCACTCCGAGGCCAGTGTACTACCACTGCACAGGGGGGGCCGGAAAAGCAGGAGCCAGCAGAGGAAGAAGGTGCACAGGCCGCAGGTGCGAGTACTACACACAGCCACCATGGCCCCCAGCTTCACCAGGACACCCCCGCTCCGTTTTCTGGCCTGCACTGCCGAGCCCCTGCCCGCCCTCAGCATTGCCACCATCGTCTGTGGCCCCCAGAGTTGGCAGTCTCATTGTGCAAAAATCAGTCACTTAGATTCCAGGCGGCGTCCCCAGAGAGAGACCAGCATGTCCTCCACTTCGGGGGACAGGATGGCGCCCCTGAATGGGGAACCCATAGGACAACTAGAATCTGCGACCATCTCCAAGCCCCAGGCAGACATGCATAGCTTCGGCCTCATGGCTCCCAGCTCGGAGTGTGGCCCCCCGCCAGGCTCTTGCTGCATCTCCCTCCAGGGCAAAGCCCTTCCTGGCCCTGTGCCCGTGCTGTCTTCAGCCAGCCCTGGGGATGCTGCGGCGCCAGCTGCTGGGAACAAGACACAGGGGTTGGCAAGCCACGGCCAGGATGCAGGAGAGGCCCCTGAAATTACCATGACCATGTACAGTTCTGAAGATGAGGCAGACAAAGCACCCGCAGATGCGGAGAGCCAGCCCCTCTTTGCCATGCAGTGGCACCTTCCAGAACATGAGGCAACAGCATGGATTCCCCCACTGGACCCTGGAGCAGACCAGGCCGCGCAGCAAGCACAGCCTGCCATTGAGCCTGCACAGACAACCTCACAGCTTCCCGTTGTCCACAAGATGCCAGCCCCTCTCCTTCTACCGCCAAGGGCATCTGGTCACAAGTTCAAGGGCTCCTATGTCTCTGGAGGGGAGAATGTGATTGAAAGGATACCGGCAGCACTTGCTCCTGGAGCTGAGGACAAGGAGGGCCACCAGGACCAGGGGACATCTACACCAGAGATCCTTGGTGCTGCCAAAGAGCAAGGACCACAGGGGGACCCCAGAGGAGCAGCTCATGCCGACCGTGACATCCCGCAGACGGGCCTAGAGCTGGCACCTTCTGAAAGCCCTTGTGGGAAGGGTACCCCACTGGGCCTCAGGAATCGCCACAGTGTCTCAGGGCAGAGTGCGGAGTCCAGTTGGAAGACCCATCCATCGACTGAAACAAACGAAACACCAGCATCTCTCAGCGAGGCCTCACCCGCCCACCCTACCCCACCAAGAAGCCACTCGAGACCGGGAGCCGTCCAGCTAGGGCTGTCCTCCCTCATGCTGGCCCCAACACAGGGCTGTACAAGGCCTGAGGAGTCTACCACAACAAACAAGAGCATTCTGTGTGGGCAGGAAGAGGGCAGAAGGCCCGTGGTGGAGTCCATTTTGCCCCCAAGGATTGATGAGAAAAACATCAGTGGTGATTTGGACAAGGACAGACAGTCCCCATCAGATAAGATACCCAGTGCGGGCACTAATGCCTCTGGAGAAGCAATGGCCACAGGAAATGTCACCAGACCCACAGTGCTGCAGCCAGGTGGTACTCAGGGTCCTGGACACAAGGAAAGACCACAGCCGGGCAGTACCCAGGACCCTGGACACAAGGAAAGACCACAGCTGGGCAGTGCTCAGGGTCCTGGACACAGGGAAAGACCACAGCTGGTCAGTGCTCAGGATCTTGGACACAAGGAAAGACCACAGCCAGGCAGTGCTCAGGACCCTGGACACAGGGAAAGACCACAGCCGGGCAGTGCTCAGGATCCTGGACACAGGGAAAGACCACAGCCAGGCAGTACCCAGGACCCTGGACACAAGGAAAGACCACAGCTGGGCAGTGCTCAGGGTCCTGGACACAGGGAAAGACCACAGCTGGTCAGTGCTCAGGATCTCGGACACAAGGAAAGACCACAGCTGGGCAGTGCTCAGGGCCCTGGACACAGGGAAAGATCACAGCCGGGCAGTGCTCAGGATCCTGGACACAGGGAAAGACCACAGCCGGGCAGTGCTCAGGGTCCTGGACACAAGGAAAGACCAGAGCCAGGCAGTGCTCAGGACCCTGGACACAAGGAAAGACCACAGCGGGTCAGTGCTCAGGACCCTGGACACAGGGAAAGATCACAGCCGGGCAGTGCTCAGGGCCCTGGACACAGGGAAAGATCACAGCCGGGCAGTGCTCAGGATCCTGGACACAGGGAAAGACCACAGCCGGGCAGTACCCAGGACCCTGGACACAGGGAAAGATCACAGCTGGTCAGTGCTCAGGGTCCTGGACACAAGGAAAGACCAGAGCCAGGCAGTGCTCAGGACCCTGGACACAAGGAAAGACCACAGCGGGTCAGTGCTCAGGGCCCTGGACAAAAGGAAAGACCACAGTTAGGTGTCCAGGACCCAAAAGACAAGACGGCAGAAGAGATGGCTGCTTTGGATGAGAAAGACAGAGCAGCACAGAGACATCTCTTTGCTGCTGAAGGAAATTGTCTTGTTGAAGAGGGTTTCCCTCAAAACCTCTGCATCTCTCCAGGAGCCGCAGAAGGGCAGTTCTCAGGAGACACTGCAAGGCCTCTGCCACTGGCCAGGGAAGCCCCGACTGCTCGGCCCGGGGACACTGCCCACACCAGCCTGGTGCCTGCCAATCCCCAACTGTGTGCTCCAACTCAGCCAGCAGCCAGCAAATGCAGTGCAGGAGCAGACGGCAGGAACTCAGCGATGGCAGCAAATGCCCTGCGTGACAACACGGTGTCCCGAAGTCCGCAGAAGAGGTCTGAGGGGCTCCTGAGCTCCAACCGTGGCCAGCTGCCTTCTGTGGGTCCACCAGCACCAAGCCTGGGGCTGGAACCCCACCCTGGCCTTGGTGCCCCATCCCCCAGTGCTTATGCTCTGGTGCCTGTGCTGAGGGTGAAGCCTCTGGATCTGGGACAGCAGGCATTGCCCAGGGCTGTCCCCAAGGCAAAGAGCCTGGGACCTGGGGCCCAGGTGGACCAGGGGGTGCCAGATGGAAGCCAGCTCAGGCTGGAGGAAGCTGGTGCAGGGCACCAGGCTGGACAGCCAGAGGGGTCTGAAAAGTGGGGGGCAGCACCCTTGGACCAGAGGGCTGTGCTGTGCATGACAGAGCCTCAGGCACAGGCTGCTCAGGACCTGGCGGGGAGTGAGAAGACGCCAACGGTGGCAAAGCCCTGCCCACACAGGGCTCAGGGCCAGGAGCAAGCACTGGGGCCGTGTGGACGGCAGGCCAGCAGCCCAGCCCCAGGTGGCAGCCCCCAGGCTGGTGTGATTCCAGCCACTTCAAGGAAGCTCAAAAGTCCTGGCAGCCTGGCTGTGCAAGGTCAGGGCCAGGGTCAGGGGCTGGCCGGTGGGATGGCTACCCAGGCTCAGGCACAGCTGGCCTGCACAGGGGAAGGGGTGCCCACCACTGGTGTACCTGGAGAACCCCCGAGGCCAGCCCCCAGAGTCAGAGACCACGACAGCCCAGACGCTCAGGGCAGCCTGGGCTCCCAGGGCTCACCCAGAGGAAGCCAGCTCCAGGGGCACAGCCAGGCCCCAGCCTGCCCCCTGGAGCCAAGGGATGGCTCGGCCTGGCCCAGGTCAGATGCCAGGGGTCAGCCCTCCCAGGCCCCAGCTGTAGAGGGGCTCCCGAGCACCCCAGGGGTAGAGAGGGACTGGCCAGATGGAGAGCATCACAGGAGGCCCCTGCATTACGCCAAGTACAAAGCCCAAAGCTTCAGCGACCAGAGAGCCTTTGACCTGTCCTTTAGACCCACCATCCTCCGAGCCACCAACACCTTTGCACCCCCAAAATGAGGGCCTGCTGCAAGTGGCCAGCACTGCAACACCCAGCGTGTGTTCCCTGTGTGTGCTGCCCCCAAGCAAGCCATCTTCAGAGACCGTCTCATGCCTGGAGCCGGCGCCTCGCAGCTTCTCTGAGTGAGGAGTTGCTGGGTGAGTGCATGCTGTGTCTGATCTGCATCGTTGCTCCTGGGCCGTGGGTGGCCCTCGCTGGGCCCTCGGGCTCAGAGCTCCAGAGCTGCTCCTCCATGTCCCTGCCAAGCACCGCTTGGCATGATGACGGTGGTCTTGGCCTGCATGCCCGGAGAGGGCTCTATGTGCCTGACTGCAGGACCGCGGGCCAATGCCCATCTCGTGGTGGTCACAGGACTAGCAGGACCCTGGGGCATCTTGCTCATCTCCATGGCGATCCTGGGGAGATGCCTGGGGGAGCCAGGGTCCCCAGCACGGGATTTGGGATGGTGAGCATGCTATGGCCAGCACCAGCCCACTGCTGCCCACAGCCAGGGCTCAGATGTAGAGACAGAGGTGCTGGCTCCACAGCACGCGGCCAGTGGCCGAGCTGCCCAACCCAGTTACTGCAACAACCTGCCCCCACCAAGAGTTCATGTATTGTTGTTGTCATTGTTAATATTATTGTGAAGGAGTACAAGGAAAGAGGGATGTCCCGAGGGTCACACTGCCTTGGGATCTTTTTACTGCTGTTGTTGATGGTCATGGGGCTTGAACTCAGGGCCTGGGCGCTGTCCCTGAACTCTTTCCCTCAAGGTGAGTGCTCTACACCTTGAGCCACAGCACTCCTTCTAGTTTTCTGGTGGTTAATTGGAGATAAAGAGTTTCATGGGCTTTCCTGCTTGGCTGGCTTTGAACCGAGATCCTCAGATCTCAGCCTCTAGAGTAGCTAGGTAATTACAGGTGTGAGCCACGGGCGCCCGGCTTCAGGATCTTTTTTTTTTTTTTAACCACCCTGGCCTGTTTTCCAGGCTGTTGTCTTAGTGTGTCTACTGTAAGGGACCATGTATATTATATGGCCTGGGCTCACCCACGCAGCCTGGACGCCATGGCCACTCTGTCCCTCGTGTACACACAGCTATGCCTGCTGAGGCTGGGGCCTAAGGATCCTCCTACATCAGTGTGCATGTGCCAGCCGGGCCTTGTCCAGGAGCAGAGTTCTATCTCCTTCTACCCTCTGATCAGTATAAACAGAATAAATTCCAGCAAATTGGAAGCGTTCTCACCTGCAAGGACAGACCAGATGGTGCCTATTCGAGCAGCCAGGTGTTCAGAGCCTGTCTTCTCCTCTAGGAGGCACTGCTCCTGGCCCCTGGGGGCTCTGCTAGGCGCACAGGACTCTCCATGGCACAGTTGGTGTGTGTGGGTGGATGTACAACCCCCTCTCCTGCCCACCCCTCACAGCAACTTCTCCCCTGAGGGCCTCTGTGAGGCCTGCTCGTGGGGGTAGGGATGACTTTTGGGGCCTTCCATCCTGGAGCCACGGGCACACAGGGAGGGCCAGGAGGGCGGGTAGTCCCAGCAGAGGCCACCACCCAGCCTTTTGGTGCTGTCAGTTACCCTCACCAGGGCATATGCCTGGAGCCCTGGGTGGGGTAGGACTGTAACACACACACCACACACACACACATACACACACACACACACACACACACACACACCGCACATGTACACACACACTGATGCAAAACCTCTTCATGTATTCCCTCTTCTTATACCTATTCCATGAGGTGATGTTTGGCATAGGACATGGTGACAGGCCAGGAGATAAAAATATTATAATCACTCATGTTCCCTTTAGGAATAAAAATTAGCAGGACTTGCTGCTATTTTTAAATAAACAAGAAAGACAAGGAGATGGCTCCAAGTGGTGGAGATTAGTCAGCCTCCCCTCCTCCGTGGGAAGCAGCAGTCGTAGTTGCAGGACACGGAGTGGCTGGGCAGAGCAAACAGCCGTGAGTCTCCTTGGATTTAGGAGGGTCAATGCCAGTTCCTGCCCTGCAGGGACTAAATAGCAGCAGTCACAACTCCACGGATGGAGTTGTCATCCTCTGGAGAGGACACCCCCCCACATCCCTCGCTGTCATCCCAGCCCCCAGATTGGAATAACAAATATTGAGGGGTGGGGTGCACACGGTCCCGCAGGCATTCCACCTTGTCAGCTTATTCCAGTGAATGTGCTTGAGTCCTTCACTGGTCACCCTGCCTCAGGCTCTCCCGACCCCCGAGGTGTCCTGATACACCTGTGAGCACCGCAGAGCAGCCACAGCTCACACACATGTCCCTCGAGGAAGGACCTGGTCCACGTCTCCTCACCAGATCTCTCTTGATCGCATTCTCTTGCAGTTCAAGGCCTTGCACACGCTAGACAGGGCTTTCCTTCCTTACACTTGAACAACTCTAAAATGGATTATTTGGAAAAAGTAACAGTGAATTTTGTTGTGTTGTTACTTTTAAATCTTTTATTATCATATAGCTGAAAATAAATTCCCCCCCCCAAAATGGAAATAAAGCATATTTCCTATTACACGTTTGGTCCTTGTCTCTTGGTGGTACTGGGGTTCGATCTCAGAGCTTCAGGATTGCTAGGCAGACATTCCTGAGCCTTCTTTCATATAGAGAAATCTGGCAAAAAATTATCAAGAACCTTTAAAAAGCAGGGAATATTCTATTTTGTTTATAAAAAATACTTAAGAGTCTATTTGATGTGGCATTTTATTGTTCCATATAAGGACAGATGGCAGAAGTGTCCAAAATAAGAGACTGACTACTTTCTGACATGCTACTCACTGAAACACTATTCAGTCATTAAAAGTGGTGCTTAAAATTAATGTTGTGGAGTTGGGAGCAGATCTCAAGGTGTAGGGTGGCTCAACGCACATTGCCATAGACACACATGAGCATTTTTGTGAAATTTTGAGAAATGGGGCCTCTTAACATCTTATGTTCAAATCCCAGTATCAAATAGTGGATCTACAGGTGTAAATGAATGCAAAGGGGGAAACTGTGCACTTACACAAAGCTGCGAGCGGTGAGGATATAGAACACGTTTCTTGTCTTCGCATGTATCTCTTACCATGTGAATTTACATGGGACACTCAGAATGAGAAAGTGAACACTACATGAGACATCAGGGCTGCCTCGGGCTGCAGGTATGATGCCCCCGGCCACGATGTCCACGTTGCTGAGCCCTCCAGAACTCACTTCCCTGTAAGCCGGGATGGCCCACCAAGTCCCCTCGCTGAGGGCCCATAGGGATGTACTAAGGGGTATGTCACCTTGTGCCTGCCTGGCTCTTCAAATACTGCCTCTGGTACCTCCAGCAGGGGCCACCAGGGGGCAGTGTCTGTCTCCAAGCCTGACCATTGGCTGGAGTTCAGGGTTTGGCTAGAATTGCACAGTCAGGCAGGGCCTGTCCACCCACCACAGGTCCCTTGAGGAACACTAGAGCAGACGAGCTGGAGTCACCCACAGAATCACATGACGTCAGCAGCTGTTGCCTTTCAGCTGTACAGTCTTGACCTCAGAACCAGGCAGACGGCAGTCCGCCCCCGAGCACAGGGCTGGGTCCTCTGCCTGGGTCTGACTGCCCCTCTCAGGAGGGGCTGCAGCCTAGGGCCGAAGACTGGGAGTCCCATGGCGGATGTCAGGCTGATCATGTGTCCCTCCCAGAGTTCCTTCAGAGTGTACATGCCCATGTGTTTAGTGCGTGTGCCGTGTACACATCCATGTGTTTAGTGCACGTGCTGTGTACATGCACCTGTGTTTTCTAGAGCTCTTTGTGTGCACGTGTGTGTGTGTGTGTGTGTGTGTGTGTGTGTGTGTGTGTGTGTGTATACACGCTATTGTCTGGATGGTGGAGGCAGCGGTCCCTCCACAGACACAGAGGCCCTGAATGAGCATATGAGCGCTGGTGCCTATTCTAGCGGAGGGCCAAAGGTCACTCAGAGCAGAGGGGGCAGGGTGGAGGTGGATGTTGATAAATGTCAACAGCTTCTAAAAATAACCCCAGAGGGAGGCCCACGTGGTGAGGGTCAGCCTCTCCCCAGTGTGGGCTCCAGCAGGCTCCACAGCCGCTGGCCGCTGGTACAAACCAGCTCCTCTGGCTCACTGTGAACAATTTGCTTCAACTGGCCTTAAGGAACTGAGAATGTGCATCCAAATAGGCCAGGCAAAAAGTGCAGTGGTTTGTATCTGTAACTCAAGCTACATGTAAATAGAGGCTGGGAAGATGGACGTTTGAGGCCAGCCTAGACAAGGAATTCATGAAATCTTGTCACAACCAACTCTGCCACCCCTGGGCTCAGAGGGAGATAGGGTCTGGCCCTGCCTGCCAGGGAGAGCCAGGACACTGACCATGGTGCCCCATGGAACCTCTGCAGCCCTACTGGGCAGGCTCCTCTCCGCCCCTTCCGCCCTCCTGCCCTCCCACCCTTCAGACCCCCCCCCCCCCACACACACACACATACTCCCACCCCGGCTTGCCGAGCCACGGCAGTGTCTTGTTTTCACAGATCCAGAGCAGCACTGTCTCGGCTCACAGGCTCCCACTTGTCCTGCTGGGGCCATGGGAATGTGGGCTCATCCACAGCTAGCACCAGGACCTCCTGCTCCCTTGTGGTTTGTGTCTTCAGCTCATCCACTGAGGTCCATGTGATGGCGCTGCCCACTTGCTCATCCACTGAGGCCTGTGTGCTGGTACTGCTCCCTCAGCGTGGCCGCTGCTTCCCACCACATCCTCAACTTCGTGCCGTGTTGAAGCACAATGCCTAACTGCAGTGGCTCATCCACTCTTCTGGACCAGGCTGAGTAATGCTGATATGAACAGGGTAGCATGAGGTGATCAGAGTGGTGTGAAGTGATCAGGTGAGATGATCAGGTGAGGTGATCATGGTGGTGTGAGGTGATCAGGTGAGGTGATCAGGGTGGTGTGAGGTGATCATGTGAGGTGATCATGTGAGGTGATCAGGTAAGGTGAGCAGGGTGGTATGTGGTGATCAGGTGAGGTGATTGTATGAGGAGATTGGGTAAGGTGATCAGGTGAGGTGATCAGGGTGGTGTGAGGTGAGGTATGAGGTGATCAGGGTGGTGTGAGGTGAGGTATGAGGTGATCATGGTGGTGTGAGGTGATCAGGGTGGTGTGAGGTGAGGTATGAGGTGATCATGGTGGTGTGAGGTGATCAGGGTGGTGTGAGGTGATCAGGTGAGGTGATTGTGTGAGGAGATTGTGTGAGATGATCAGGTGAGGTGATCAGGGTGGTGTGAGGTGATCAGGTGAGGTGATTGTGTGAGGAGATTGTGTGAGGTGATCAGGTGAGGTGATCAGGGTGGTGTGAGGTGAGGTATGAGGTGATCATGGTGGTGTGAGGTGATCAGGGTGGTGTGAGGTGATCAGGTGAGGTGATTGTGTGAGGAGATTGTGTGAGGTGATCAGGTGAGGTGATCAGGGTGGTGTGAGGTGAGGTATGAGGTGATCATGGTGGTGTGAGGTGATCAGGGTGGTGTGAGGTGATCAGGTGAGGTGATCAGGGTGGTGTGAGGTGATCAGGTGAGGTGATCAGGGTGGTGTGAGGTGAGGTATGAGGTGATCAGGGTGGTGTGCGGTGATCAGGGAGGTGTGACATGGACAAAGTCTCACCTATGAAGTGAGACTTTTTCTTTTGCCAGTCCTGGGGCTTGAACTCAGGGCATGGGCACTGTCCCTGAGCTTATTTTGCTCAAGGCTAGCACTCTACCGCTTGAGCCACAGTGCTACTTCTGGCTTTTTGTTTACATGGCATTGAGGAATTGAATCCAAGGCTTCATGCATGCTAGCCAGACAGGCAATTCTACTTCTAAGCCACATTCCCAGCCCAGAGTCTCACCTATGAATGGAAGGATACCACAACCCATCTTCACATGTCCCTGTCCTTTGTTGCCTGAGGACCCACGGGTCGGATCCCGCTTGGCCTGCCTGGACCAGTGAGTGGGTGAGAAATGTGCAAAAGTCTCTCTCGAGCTTAGTGTGGCCTGGACTCTCCTACCTCTACAGTCACCACACACAGAAACAGCAGACAGAGAAAGGAGGGAAGACAGGACCTGGGTTCTCAAAAGTTCTCTGTCTGTTTCCAGAAGAGATGTGGCTGTTGCTGCCCCGTGTTATCTGTCTTCTTCCTTCATCCCTCCTGTCAGCCCTTCTGGAGCTGTGAGGCTGGTTTGTGACCGAAGCCCCTCTGCTCCCTTCTGTGTCCATGCTGGCCTCTCAGGCACCATGGGATGGGCTTCCAGATCTGGGCCTGGGCTCCTTATGTCTAGTCTTCCATTTTCATAGCTCTGCCACTGGCTGGAATTGCAACAGGACCTTCAAGACTACTTCTGCTAAAGAAATGACTCCTTGCTGGGCCTGAGCAAGCCTGGTGGGTAATGGAAAGCAGAATAAAAGCTTGGCACCTCTGCCTTTATTTTGTGTTAGTATGCATCATATGTAAGAGGTTATGTGGCCAGATTTCGCAGCATCCTGTTCTGAAACCCTGCCTGGCACCCAGCATTCTCCAACTGAACACCCTCAACCCAGAGGCTGCATGTGCCTTCCTGACACCTTTCCCTGTTCTGATTGGTTCTCTTCTGCCATTTCCTTGGCTCCCAGAAAGGACAGGCCTGGCTGATGAACATCTTATGCAAGAGTCGCAAACTCCTCCCACATAAAAACGTCCCTATTGCCTAAGCAGCAGGGTACCCTGCACCAGCAAAGCTTGAGTGGCTGGTGCTGAGACACTGTCAAGGTAATAAATAATGGCCCAAGATCATGACCAGGATATAGAGAAGGGACCCAGATGCCTCCACAGAACCCCAGTCCCTGCTTTGCTTGTCTTTCTCACAAACCTCGAGTCTGCTGTAAGTACTCTGAAGACAGCTCAGGCCACCACACCTGTTTCTCCCCAGTGCTCAGCCAAAAAAGCCTGACTCCTGGTCTCTCCAACCAGGCTTCCAGGGTGAGTGTACACTGCTGGGGTGCTGAGGCTCTCATCCCAACTCCACTCACGAAAACAGACAGAGTTGTGTTGGCTCATGTTAAATAAAAATTACAGGAGGCTGTTTTATGTAAGGTCAGCCCTGAAGGACCCAGAGGGACTTTCCATCTCAAGTCTCCATCCTAGGGGATGTCTTGGGTACGAGACAAGAGGTTCGGTGACCCAGCGGGCAGGAGCCCCTACCTAGGTGGGGTGTTTGTCACCCAGGCCCTGTCTTCTTCCCTCCGCTGACAGGAACAGCAGGAGCGTTGGTGCCATCAGCCTGGCCTCCTCAGGTGAACTGTACCATGCTGATTGGAGAAGTGGAAAGCCAAGGGGAAATGGAGGAGCAAGCAAAAGCTGCTGGAACCTTCATGGGCCAGGCTGAAAGCTGAATGCAAGCACTCACTCAACCAAAACTGAACTTTTTTGTTGTTGGTGGTGGTGGGGTTTGAACTCTGGGCTTGGGCGCTGTCAGCTCAAGGTGAGCATTCTACCACTTGAGCCATAGCACCACTTCTGGTTTTCTAGTGGCTTATTGGAGATAAGAGTCTCACTGACTTTCCTGCCTGGGCTGGCTTTGAACCATGATCTTCAGATCTCAGCCTCCTGAGTAGCTAGGATTACAGGCATAAGCCACCAGCACCTGGCTATCAAACTGAACTTTTATCTGACCTTAAGAAGCCTGGCCCAGAGGTAAGAGCCGTGTCATCCCACCAGACGGGACTGAGGACATTCGCAGCTTTAAGCCACATGTGGGAAAGGTGACCAGCTGTCCTGTCTCCCAGCACTGCCACAAGGAAAGTACTGTGTTCTGTGTCTGTTTTTTCCTGCCCTTGTCTGGCTATAGAACCAGCCTCAGGTTGGCTCGTTGGAGCGCTGCTCCACGTTATGGTGCTCGCATTTCTCAGGGACCTGCACTGGGCCGAGTGGCTCTCCTGGGCTCTTCCCTGTGTTATGACACGTATTTGCCACCAAGGCTATTCAGCGGAAGACAAAGTCCATTCTTTTTTGTTGTTGTTGTTGGTCATGGGGCCTGAACTCTGGGCCTGGGCACTCTCTCTCAGCTCTTCAGCTCAAGACTAGTGCTCTACTACTTGAACCATAGAGCCATTTCTGGCTTTTTCTGCTTATGTGGTGCTGAGGAATCAAACCAAGGGTCTCATGCATGCAAGGCAAGCACTCTACCACGATCCACCTTCCCAGCCCTTGTAAATTAATTTTTAATGAGGCTTTTTTTCAGTCATGGGGCCTGAACTCTGGGCTTGAGTGCTGTCCTCAGTTCTTCAGCTCAAGGCTAGTGCTCTACCATTTGAGCCACAGCACCACTTCCAGTTTTTTTCTGCTTATGTGGTGCTGAGGAATCAAACCCAGGGCCTCATGCATGCACTCTACTACCGAGCTACCTTCCCAGCCCCCAAAGTCCATTCTTTAAAAGATGTGTGGAGGGCCCAGCTTGCAGCTCTGACAGGAACGAAGCCATGCGTGCTGCTGGACAGCAGTTATGGACCTGCCGCATTTTCCCATCCTTTCTTCTTCCTGTGGAGGAGTGAGGAGCTGCTTACTTGTGCTGAGCTGGCACCCTGAGGTGCCTGGGGTGAGGAGTCCCCCAGATGGCGCTGAGCCCGTCCATGTCCATTCATTGTTGCCACAGGCCCTGCTTGGGCCTTGGGAACCAGCTGGGCTCTGGAGATGCGTATGGGGTTCTGGAGGCCTCCTCCCCTCTACTCCTTGGTAATGTCACTGCCATGATGCAACTGGCCCAGCTGGAGTCTTGGTGCAGTCATGAGATTAGGAAGGTAGCCTCTGTGAGGACCCCAAGCCCTCAGGCCCTGCCTGGCAGGGGAGGGAGAGGCAGTCAGCTCCAGGACACCATCCGGACAGATGGCAGAACCCCAGGGCCTTCATCATCTGCAGAGACTTTTTTCTTTTTTCTTTTATCATTGTGCCTTTCCCTTCTCTCCCTTCATGTTTTTCTCCTTGTTATAGTATTTTCAAAGCCAATTCCAAATGTTAGATTCTTTTTTTTTAATCTGCTAAGCACATAGAAACAGGATTGAACGTGATTGCTGGAGTAACAAATTACAAAGTTTAAAGAGCCTTAAGACCTGGGAGACCTCTGAATGTCTGGGCCAGCAAGTTCATAAGGAGGACAGCAAGAGAGAAAGGGTATTCCTGTCCATGGCAGTCCAGCGTGGGCCTAGGACAACACAAGGAGTCTGTGGGCTAAAGCTGGAGGATGGGCTGTCTGTTCATCACAGAACCTATTCCCCACAGAAGCCCTGCTCAGATTGGGGGCAAAGTTCAGGAGAACCCCATCAGGGATTAGCGAGGACACCAGTGCATACTTCATGAGGCAGAGCTGGGGCCGGAGCAGCTGGAGCTGACTCTCCAGCTGCCGTGGCCAGTCTCAGTGGTGCTGGGGGTGGTGGTGCAGGGGATAGTGGAACACGTGTGCTTTATTTGCTCCTCTTCTCTAGTCTCAGTAGTGTCAGTGTCCAGGAACAAAGTAATGATGCGCACACCTATCAAATAAGGCATTGGTGAGGTACCCTTTGCACACCCACAGCGTTCGCTCCTCAGCCAGCTGGATGTCCAGCCCGCTATGGCTGTCCCTGGTCATCCACATGCTGCAAGCTGGGCCCGTAGGTTCTTCTTAGTTCTTGGTGGTTGCCCCTCCCTCTCTGTCCCCTTGCTGAAGACTGTGTCAGATGCTTTCACAGCGCTGGCTAAGGAGGACCTCCAGGTTCCCTGTTGTCTTTCAGGGTTGATTTCCTGTAGGGAAGATGTGGTCTCTGGTACTCTGTAATGGCCAGTACAGGGAGGGGCTCGAGGGGCTCCAGGCTCAGCCAGGGTTGGAAGCCGCAAAGCATGCTGTCAGGTGTGAGGGTGGCAGAGGGACCTCTTTGTGGCTGGCCACCTGGGTGGTTGGGACCGGCCAGTGACCAAGAAGGCCAGCTGTTGCCGTCTTCAGCCTTTCACCGTCAGTCCTGTCTGTCTACTCATCTCCAGCCCTGACTGTCTTGGGTGCTGGCCTGGATTTTCAGACTGAGTGGATGTCCCCAGAACTGGCTCACTCCAGAAGCTCATCTGACCCTCTGTGCTGTGGTGATTTTTGCATCGCACCTCTTCTACCTGGGATCTGGCCCTCCTCACTGCAGGGGAAAGGGGGGAGGCCTGAGGCTGGGGGAGGGAAGGAGGGCGGTAGATAACCTGGCTGGCCACTCATGGGGGTCCTTGCGGTCATGGCACTTGGCTCAGGGACTTGAGGGGCACAGCCATTTCCTGCCCTCAGTGGGCATTGCGGAAAGGAGGGAGCCCCTAGCTCAGCGCTGGCTGTCCACACTCCGCCAGGCAGCACCTATCTTTCTTCTTCATGTGTCCTGGAGGGCAGCCACGCTCACCTAACTCTCAGCACCTGGGACCACATCCCGCTCCAACATTAGAGGCCCAGGCCTTCCTCGGCTCTCAGGCTGGGGATGCCCACCCCACACCCCAGTAGAAGGCAGGAATACCCCAGTAGAAGGCAGGAATCCCAGGAAGAAGAGGAAGGCAGCCAGAGCCCCCGCGCGGACAGCAACTGCCCCCGAGGGGGGGATGCCTGCGTCTGCCAGGGAAAAACCACGTGAGGCTGGAGCTCGGGGAGTGTTGGGCCCTCGGGGGCACGGGCCGTGGCAGGTGGCAACGTCCAAAACCAGAAGCCCCTGGGACGGGCTGTACCTAGGAACCTGGGCGGCCGGGTAGCTAGAGCTGGAGGGCGCAGGAGCTGGGGCTGGGGGAGGGGGGGCGGGGGCCGCAGCAGCGGGGATCCGGGTTCAGGTCGGGACAAGCGGGTCCGTGTCCGGGTCGGGTAGTGGCGTCCGGGTCCGGTCGGGGTGCGGATCCAGGCGCAGGCTCCGTTCCAGGCCCCCCGCGAATCTCTGGAAGGGGAGCTCGGAGGACCGTGAGCGTCCACGGGAGAGGCCGTGTCCCTGCCGCACGCTCAGCGCCTCCCTGGCGGACCGGGGCTGGGGTTTGGCCGGGACCCCGCGGCGGCCCCGTCTAAAGACCCGTCCTGGGCGGGGCTGAGGCCGGAGAGAAGCTCCTTCTCGCACCCCAAAACCTTCCAGTTTGGAAGGTCTCGGATAGGTGAGGTGGACGTGGGCCCGGGGGTGGGAGGAGGCCGGGAGGGCCCGGGAGGCCGGGGGGCACGCGGGAGGTCAGGGGGGGCCTGGGAGGCCGGGAGGGCCCGGGAGGCCGGGAGGCACGCGGGAGGTCAGGGGGGGCCTGGGAGGCCGGGAGGGCACGGGAGGCCGGGAGGCACGCGAGAGGTCAGGGGGTCACAGGAGGCGCCGCGCCTTTGCGGTGGAGACGGAGACCGGGTTGCAGAGCGCGGATACCGCACAGCACCTGTGGGGAGAACGGGAGCTTCTGTTTGCGGAGTCGCGGGGGCCGGCTACCCCGGGTCTGGCCGCACGGAGGGGGGACCCCAGGCCCCGCCTACACGGAGGGCACCGAGGCCGAGCCCCGCCCCCGCCGGCTCCACGTCCTGGGTCCCCGGAGTTTGTGTACGACGTGCTTGAGTCCGATTTCCAAACTGGGGACGGGAAACTGAGGAAGGTCAGGAAAACACAAACAACCAACGCAACGCCCTCGCTGAGCGGGGCCGCGGGGGCAGCGGCACCGAGCCCAGGACAGTCCCCCGCCGACCCCGCCGCACCCGGACTCTGGGTGTGCCTCGTCCCCACCCGCGTGCGTCCCGGGCCATGCCACCCCTCCCCGGCCCCCGGCCCCGCCCCCCGCCCGGCCCCGCCCGCCAGAGTCCTGCCCCGCCCACTCCCTCCGCTAGACCACGCCCACTATCATCCGCTCGTCCCCGCCCACTCCACCTCCTCGCCGGGCCCGCCCACAACTCCACCTGTGAGGCCCCGCCCACCACATCGGCCCCGCCCCCTCCCAGCCGGCAGGCCCCGCCCCCCGCCGGAAGGAGTCGCGCGCCCGGGACTCCCGGCATCCCAGGGTCCCGCCTTGCCCGCGGCTCGGAGGTGCGGTCCGGGGCCGCAGCACCTCCCCGCATGGAGTCCGCGGAGCGTGCGCCGGCGGCGCGGGACCCGGTGCCCAGGTGGGTGCGGAGCGCAGCGAGGCCTGCGCCGCGTGTCCCGGGGAGGAGAGGAGGGAAAGAAGAGGGGGGAAAGGTGCGGACGCGGGGGCTAGGGGGGCGCGGAGGGTGGCGCGTGGGGGCCGCGGGGCCGCTTGGGGCGATGCGGGGCGGGCTGGAGCAGGTTTCCCGCCGCAGGGTGGATGTGTACGGGTTCGAGCGGCCGGCGGACTTCGACTACGCGGCGTATGAGGCTTTCTCCTCCGCCTACCTGGGCGTCCTGGCGCACCGGGCCGGCCGCTGGGCCCGGCTCCTGCGGGGGAGCGGCGGCGTGCGGAGGAGCCGGACGGGTGAGTGGCGTGGAGCCTGCGGGGCGCGACCCTGCGAAAACGTGAGGGCCTGCGGCATGAGACCCTGCGGGGCAGGACCCTGCCGCCACGGCCTTGCCTCCTCCTCCCCCCCACTCCCCCAGGACCAGGTCCAGCCGCCCGTCCCTGCGGGGCCCATCCGGGGCCATCCCTGCCGGAACATCCCTGCTGGGCCCATCCCGGCACCGCCCACGGCCCATCTGGGGCCGCACCCTCTTCCTCTGGCTGGGCAAAGTCCGTGGTGCCTTGGCCTTCCAGGAGAAGGTGGTGGGGAGGGCAGGCTTGAAGCCTAGCCTGCGCTTAGCCTGCCAGCCCAACCCTTCTCCTCGGAGTCTCCCGGGCCTGCTCCTTCCACGCCAGCGTCACGCATATCCTGGGCTCACCTGACCCGGGCCTCGAGTCCACTCTTGAGGCAAACTCTCCCTTCCCACTGGCCCCTGGGCTCGCCCCGACTCCCCAGACCCTCACCAGGTGCCCACACGGGGCTTCCCCTTCCCACCGCCTTTCTCAAAGCAGCCCCAACCTGTTAGTCTTTTCTTTTGCCTTCTAGAAAGAAGCAGAGACCCCTTCCTGTCCGAGGGGAATGTCCTCTTCACGGCCAAGTCCCTACCTGGAGCCCTGGCTTGGCTGGCAGGGTCTTCGTGTTATTGAATGAGTGAATGAGCAACTTGCCTGCTGGCCCAGGGGGCGGAAGGGCAGGGCCACTCCAGCAGGCACAGAGGGCTCAGGCGCAGTGTGCTGGGGAGCTGCCTCCGAAGGCAGGAGTACCAGGGCTGGCTGCGCTAGAGAGGGTACAGAGTTGGGGGGACCCACGTGGTAGAGGTGTGCCTGGACACGTGGTCCACATCTGCTGGCCCTTTCCCCATGTCCACAAGCATTTCTGCTTGCTGTTTTGATTTTGTTGTCTCCTTTTGAGTGCTGGGGATGGAAGCCAGTTCCTCGCCTATGCCACACATGGTCTGCCACCATACCTCACCCAGGCTGGCTCTGCTGTCCATACTGTACCTGAGCAGGGCCTGAGGAGAGCCCGTCTACCAGGCCTTACCTTCTGGCATGTAGCTCGCAGGGCCGCTGGGCCTTCCTGCTTCCAGGCCACCCGTTAGGATATAGACCAGCTCTCCAGCCCCTGCCCACCCCTCATGGTGGCTGGCTGGTGAAGCCAAGCATCTGGCCTGACTTGCTTTTTGGAGCCTCTTTAGAGTATGCATCAGTTTTGGTGAAGACACAAGGTTTTAGATCCTTTCCATCATGACTTAGGAAGGTCAATAGCTGGGTTGGAGTCTGATATGAGGGTTCCCTGGCCATCTGGGTTCTGAGCTCACTGCGGTCCTCTTGTTTCAGTGAAGCGCTATGTCCGGAAGGGGATCCCACTGGAGCACAGGGCCCGAGTCTGGATGGCTGTAAGTGGAGCCCAGGCTCAGATGGACCAGCACCCCGGCTACTATCACCAGCTGCTCCAGGGAGAGAGAAATTCCAGCCTGGAAGAGGCCATCAGGACAGGTGGGCTCCTGGGCCCCTCTCAGGTCTGCGATGTAGGCATGATTTCTGGCCACCTGGGGGACAGTCAGAACTGAAACAGCCCATCACAGGGCTCTTCCAAGCCACGGAGGTCTTTCCCTACTTCACGAGGCTGCACGCTGCCCCATGTGTGGACCCATTTACCTGCCCATGTACCAGCGAGACTGGAGCTGTCTCTTGCCATTCCTGTTTTGGTCCCTCTGGGTGTGTGCGCTGCGCAGGAAGGTTGGGTTACAGGCTAGCTCTGTTTAGTGTGGATAAGCTTTTATTTTAAAAAAAAATTTTTTTATGGCAGTCCTGGGGATTGAACCCAGGGTCTGGGTGCTGCCCCTTCTGCTCAAGGCTAGTGCTTATCACTTGAGCCACAGCTACAGTTCAGGATTTTGGTGATTAATTGAAAACTTGCCAGACTGGCTTTGAATTCTGATCCTCAGATCTCACCCTCCTGGAATAGTTAGGGTTACAGGTGTGAGCTGCTGGCACTGGCTGTCAACTATTTTATAGAGACCATGTGGTGGACTTCTCAGCCCACAGAACCCCCTTCATGCAGAGAAAGTGTCGCTGCCAGCCATAGCCCACCCGGCTTTTCCTGTCCTGTAGAAAGATGTGAGCAGGAAGTGCTACTCCTGGCCAGGTCTGGTCTGTCTGGTCTGAATGAGCAAGGGCGCTGACATCCCACAGACAGTTCTACGTCATGCTCTGGAAGGGAAGGTGCAGGTCTCAGGAAGGGAGGGTGTGGTGGGAGTCTGGGCCTTGGGTAAGCAGGAAGAGGCAGAGCCGGGAGACTTTGATAAGGTCAGTTTGTTTAGTTCTTGGCATCTAGCTTTGTTTATTTCTGAAGAGAGGAGGCTCAGAATGTTTAGCCTGCAGTTTCTACCTGCCCTCCCCGGCCCTCAGGTTAGGAGCCCTGTCCAAGGGCCTGGTGAGGCAGGCCACGCTGGCCTGCCTTGGGTGGAAGTGGACAGTGAAGCAGCTCTGGGAAGGCCACTCTGCCATCCTGATTCTGGTGACAGTTGGGGCCTGGCTTAGCTGTCTGCCTTCGTGGCTGCATCGCACACTGTTGCCTGGGCTGCACTCCACAGCCAGGTGACCAGGGTTGTTCTGTCTGGTCCAACCAGGGTGGTGGAAGCTCTTCCAAGACCTGGACAGAACCAGCATCCCCGCCCTTGGGGGCTGCGCAGGGATTGAGGTGACCTTTGCTGAATTCCCCTGCAGACCTGAACCGAACCTTCCCAGACAATGTGAAGTTCCGGAAGACAGCCGAGCCCTGTCTACAGAGCGCTCTGCACAATGTGCTGCTGGCCTATGGGCTTCACAACCAAGGTGTGGGGTACTGTCAGGTGAGTCCGGAGGCATGGGTACTGTCAGCTGATTCTAGGTGGTGTGGGTACTGTCAGCTGAGTCCAGGAGCCCAGATACTGTCAGGTGATTCTAAGTGGTGTGGGTACTGTCAGCTGAGTCCAGGTGGTGTGGGTACTTTCAGCTGAGTCCAGGAGAAGTGGGTACTATCAGGTGATTCTAGGTGGTATGGGTACTGTCAGCTGAGTCCAGGAGGAGTAGGTACTATCAGGTGATTCTAGGTGGTATGGGTACTGTCAGCTGAGTCCAGGAGGCTGGGTACTGTCAGCTGAGTCCAGGAGGCTGGGTACTGTCAAGTGATTCTAGGTGGTATGGGTACTGTCAGCTGAGTCCAGGAGGCTGGGTACTGTCAAGTGATTCTAGGTGGTATGGGTACTGTCAGCTGAGTCCAGGAGGCATGAGTACTCTCAGCTGAGTCCAGGAGGCTGGGTACTGTCAAGTGATTCTAGGTGGTATGAGTACTGTCAGCTGAGTCCAGGAGGCTGGGTACTGTCGGTGATTCTGGGTTGTGTGGGTACTGTCAGCTGAGTCCAGAAGGCTGGGTACTGTCAGCTTATTCTAGATGGTGTGGTACTGTCAGCTGAGTCCAGGCCTATACCACAGTGTGCAGACATGGCCCAGCACAGAGGGACAGCCTCAGGTGCTGACTGTCCTGGAGTTGTGAGCAGAAGTTGATGCCATGCCAGGATCGGGCAGTGGCTCTCCTTGTGCTGAGCTGTGCACCTCACACACCTCGGGGGTCTGGGGCTAAGGTTATTTAATGGTGGCAGGACCTGAATGGCATTGGCAGGGACCCCGCCCTGGACAGTCCCCCTCCCCCGCCATGTAGTCCTCCAGGAGGGAACCTGCCCTGGTCAGTCCTCCCCCCATGCAGTCCTCCAGGAGGGAACCTGCCCTGGACTGTACCCCCTTCCCATGTAGTCCTCTAGGAGGGAACCTGCTCTGGACTGTCCTCCCCGCCTCCCCCTCCCCCCGCCATGCAGTCTTGCAGGAGGGAACTTGTCCTCCCCCACCCCCATGCAGTCTTGCAGGAGGGAACCTGCCCTGGACACCCCCTCTCCCCCCGTGCAGTCTTCCAGGAGGGAACTTGCCCTGGACAGTCCTCCGCCCCCCTTCTCCCCCCTCCCCCCTCCCCGCCATGCAGTCTTCCAGGAGGGAACTTGCGCTGGACAGTCCTCCTGCTCTCGGTGCAGTCCTCCAGGAGGAAACCTGCCCTCAACGGTCCTCCCGAACCCCCAATCAGTCCTTCAGGAGGGAACCCACCTTCAATAGTCCTCCTGTTCCCACCCCCCCTCCCCGTGCAGGCCTCCAGGAGGGAACCTGCCCTCGATGCCCCCCCCCCCCCCCAGTGCCATCCTCCATGGGGGAACCCACCTTTCCTCCTCCCCCGCCCCTCCCCCCCACCTTCCAAGAGGGAACCCGCCCTCAACGCCGCCCCCCTCCCGTGCAGTCTTCCGGGGGGGGGGGGGGTCCCACTTTCAGAACTAATGCAGCAAGATCAGGTTGCACAGACTGTGACCCTCCTGCAGTTGCCCTGGACTGTCCGCTACAGCAGAAGTAGATGTGGAGAGAGCTTTGACTTTGTCTTGGCACTGGTCTTAGTGTTTGCTAGGCAGCACTCTACTACTTGAGCCATGCACCCAGTCTTTTCCTTTGGAGACCAGAAGTGTCTATGTAGTTTGGGCTTGGGTGATCCTTGTCATTCTCCTCCCTCAGTGTTTTATTCTTTGCCAGTCCTGGGGCTTGAACTCAGAGCCTGGGCACTGTCCCTGAGCTTCATTTGCTCAAGGCTAGCACTCTACCACGAGTCACAGTGCCACTTCTGGTTTTTTCTGCTTATGTGGTACTGAGGAATCGAACCTAGGGCTTCATGCATGCTAGGCAAGCACTCTACCACTGAGCCACATTCCCAGTCCTAGAGGGTTCTTTTAACTATTTATTTTTTCTTCATTTTATGTAAGCTGCCTAAACACAAAACTAGATGGCAGGCCTGTAGTTCTAACAGAAGGTGTTCCAGAATCCTGCCAATTTCAGAGAGAAACAAGAGAACTGGATGGAACCCCAGCAGTTAGCAGCCAGGCGGTTACAGGGTCATAGTTGTTTAAGACTAAATTTTCTTTCACTTTTTTTGGTTTCAGGGAATGAATTTCATAGCAGGATATCTGATTCTTATAACAAAGAATGAGGAGGAATCCTTTTGGCTCTTGGATGCCCTTGTTGGAAGAATACTCCCTGGTATGTTGATGATTCTGCTGGGCAGTGTATTCCTGTTTTCACTATTACTGAATGGTCAGCTGAGGTGGGGCACCCATGTCTCATGCCTGTAGTCCTAGCTACTCCAGAAGCAGAGGTAAGAGAATCAAGGTTCTAAGCGATCCAGGCAGGAAACTCTTTGAGACTCTTATCTCCAAGTAACCAGGAAAAAGCTTTAAGCTCTAGTGTAGCTCAAGTAGTAGAGTGCTATCCTTGAGCAAAAGCAGCTCAGGAGTGCCCAGGCCCTAAGTTCAAGCCCCAGGACTGGGAAAACAAAAACACAAAAACACCCACAAAAACTCAGAGAGGGTTGCATGGCTTCAGCTGCCATCTCCCTGGCCTACAGTGTGTTCCTGGCTGCAGTCACACTGTGCACATGTCTCAGTTCTCAGACAGCTGAGCGATACACACTCGCTTCAAGCCTGTTGCACAGTGGGGAGGTGGCAGGCCCCAGGGAGTTCACCTGTTGGCCAGGGCACTGGTGCTAGGTGTAGGCTCTGATGAGTGGCTGCATACCTCTGCGTGCATCCTCACTGAAGCTGGGCTCGGGCCCTGGAGAGGATCACAGACATAGACATCCACACAAGGAAGAAGCAGCTGGAAGGTCCCAGGAGCTGGGGCATGTGGTTCACCGAGGCAGGCAGCAGCCTGAGAGCTCGGCAAGCAGGAAGGGTCTTCTGCCTCAGCCTGAAGCAGTACAGTGCTGCCCCAACAGGGCCCAGAGGTAGAGCCTGCCATGCTGAAGACTGAGTCCACTGGACCCATAGGAAGAGCTTGCCACGCTGAGGACTGAGTCCACGGGACCCAGAGGAGAGCCTGCCACACTGAGGACTGAGTCCATGGGACCCAGAGGAGAGCCTGCCATGCTGAGGACTGGGTCCACAGGACCGAGAGGAGAGCCTGCCACGCTGAAGACAGTCCACAGGACCCAGAGGGAGAGCCTGCTGTGCTGAGGACTGAGTCCACGGGACCCAGAGGAGAGCCTGCCACGCTGAAGACTAAGTCCACAGGACCCAGAGGAGAGCCTGCCACACTGAGGACTGAGTCCACGGGACCCAGAGGGAGAGCCTGCTGTGCTGAGGACTGAGTCCACGGGACCCAGAGGAGAGCCTGCCACGCTGAGGACTGGGTCCACAGGCCCGAGCAGAGAGCCTACCACACTGAAGACAGTCCACAGGACCCAGAGGGAGAGCCTGCCACACTGAGGACTGAGTCCACAGGATCTAGAGGAGAGCCTGCCACACTGAAGACTGAGTCCACGGGACCCACGAAGCCCAGAGAGAGAGCCTGCCACGCTGAAGACAGTCCACAGGACCCAGAGGGAGAGACTGCTGTGCTTAGGACTGAGTCCACGGGACCCAGAGGGAGGGCCTGCCATGCTGAAGACTGGATCCACAGGACTGGGGAAAGTCAAGTAGGAAGATTGCAGTCCAGGCCAGCTGGGGTATAAAGAGAAATAAGCTCTTCCTTCAGAACAGCTAAGGGCCTGGGACCACAGTTTAAGAGGTAGAGTGCCTGCCTAAGAAGCACAAGACTCCAAGTTCTGAGTTCAAGCCCCAGCACCACCAAAAAATAAAACAAAAAAATTCCTAAAAGTCTGACAAAGGGCTGCAGGTGAGAAGGTCAGGTAGAGCAGAGCACTAATGACAAAGGGATGCAGTTGACAAGGTCAGGCAGAGCAGAGCACTAACAACAGCATTCTCCAGTGCTGAGGACACAGATTCCCATGGCCAGGGCTGTCAGACCTCTAGGATGCCACTTCCATGTGGCATGGTCCCTGCGACGGCTGGAAGTGTCTGCCCCTTCCGTGGAGGAGGAACGTAGCCCGGGAGATGGGGAGCCATGGAACCTACTGACTAGTCCCGGGCTGAGTTCACCCCAGGGCAAGCCCAGATCGTCCGCCTGAAGCCTCTCCCCCTTCTCATCCTCGGCCTCCCCGTGTGGCCGGTCTGCCCCACCCTGCTCCTCCACATCTCGCCACCTGTGACAGGACTTCCCTTTACTCCCATGATGATCTTGCCCCAGTTCACAGAAGAGCAGGTGACTCCTGAGCAGGCTTGGGGTCCTGAAGTCTCGGCCTGCACCTCTGTGGTGCCTGACCCCCACTCCCGCAGTCGTGGGTCATTGTTCTAATGGAGACTTGGTGCCTTCAAGTGGAAGGGTGTGGATGGGCGCATCTCTAGGGACAGATTCCTGCACCTTCTGCAGCCGGGCCCTCCTGCCTCCCCCCTGCACCTGCCCTCCCTTCTTGCTGCTCCTCCTCCCAAAGGGCCTGCCCTCCCTGCCCTCTCTTCCCTCCCCACCAACTTCATTGGCTTCTCACTTGGCCTGTGGAACTTCCAGGAGACCATGTGAGCCTGACCTTTGAAAAACCAGTTGCATTTAAGTTTTCTCTCCTTGCAATTAGGGAACATTGCTAATTGCTGTTGCAGAAGTAGCCCAGCAGGGGCCAGCAGGCCTGCCCTGCAGTGGTCATGAAGGCCTGTCCTGTTGGGTTTGTTTTTGTGCCAGTTGTAGGCACAACTGGCTTGAACCCAAAGCCTAGATGCTGTCCCTGAGTCCTTTTGCTCAAGGTTATCCTCTACTACTTGAGCCACAGCACTATGTCCAGATTTTTTTTTATACTTAACTGGAGATAGGAGTTTTACAGACTTTCCTGTCCAGGCTGGCTTTGAACCTTGATCCTCAGATCTCAGCCTCCTGAGTAGCTAGGATGACAGGCATGAGCCATCGGCTCCTGGCAAGGCCCATTCAGTAGGCCATAGCTCCCTGTCCTGTTGGTCTCTACCAGGTGTGGGCTGCACTCTGCTGGCTGGGCCAGGGAGTGGGGCTTCTGGGTCCTGAGTGTGGTAGGTTTGGTCCTCCTGTTGGCCTTGATTCCCTTGTCCTGACCCAGATTACATGAGCTAAGCTGAGTCCCGGGAGCGGAACACTTAGAGCCACGCTCTGTGATACACCCCCGAGGACGTGGCCTCTTCTGGTGTGGCACCTGCCCTTGGAGGGGCTGAGGTCACAGAGGGAGCTGCTGTGAGCCTGGTGTCGCTGTTGCCCTCCCTGGGTTGGAGCTGAACACTGTTCTTGCTGGAAGGAGGAAGCTGTGTGTGTGGAGGGGCTCTGTTTCTTGAGCTCTTCCTGCACTTGCTGGTTCTCTGAGACCTTTGGTTCCCGTGGCCCAGGGCAGAGGAGGGACCTGGGGTGGACAAGTCACATCTTCCTTCGTCCTTACCTAGCTGGAGCAGTATCACATCTCCGAGTTGCTGGAGAATTCTGGGGATCACCTGTTCCATGGAAGGCACAGGAATGTCCTCCCCACATGCAGCCCCCAGAGAATTGGCCAGAGTTTGGGTCACCCCAAGGGGTGATCGGGTAGCAGAGACCTCAGGACTGCTCCCAAGGTCATGGAGAACTGCCCACAGGAGAACTCGGAGCTGGTGCTGACTGGGATCCATGTGCAGGCTGCAGAGTGGTGCCCAGACTGGGCAGGGAGTGCAGGCCTGGGTCTCCTGACTGGGGCTCTAGGCCTGTGTCCTCCCTGGTACCCGCACAGCAGACAGGACATTGGAGACCCACCTCCCTCATTCCCTCCCTCACTCCTTCCCTTTTTTTTTGTCCCTCTTCCCTTCCCACAGCAGGCCCCAGCACCCTGGATAAGGTGTCCTAAGGATGCTCGTTGGTGAAATGGTTTGGTCTTTGTCCCTTAGGAGCATGTGTCATGTAATCCATATGACCCCAGAACTTGGGGCTGGCGCACTTCTCCACCTGTCCTGGAACGGGTGGGGCTGTGTCTGAGCCTGGGTGAGGAGCTGATGGGGGCAGATGGCCCTTGGAGCTGAGTGGACAGGCATAGCCAGGACCAGGCCGAGCCAGTGGGAGCTGCTGGGCGTCTGCTCGCCTGGTTTTCCACCCGTAAGGAGTGTGTCCAGGAGTGGCGAGGTGGGTTTAATCCAATCCTCTCCTGGGAGACTGACTCAGCTGCGGAGTTCAGGGTGAGTTTAGTGAATATTTTTGGAAGCTGTTCTAAGCCTCTCTGTGCCGGGGCCAAGGTCACACAGAGCCACTCTGCAAATCCCTTGCGGCTCCTGCTCAGCCCTCCCTCCACACAGCCCAGAGGGTGGGGCGGCCTCAGGCCTCACCTCGCCCGCTGGATTGAGACTGGCTCAGTGAAGGAAGAAAGCCAGTGTGGAGGCCACAGCTGTTATCCTGCCGTCTGGAGGCCCAAGCAGAAGGATCACAGTTGAAAACCAGCCTGAGCCACATAAGGAAACCTTGTCTCAAAACTAAGAACAAAAGAATCCAGGGCTAGAGGAAGAAGGAAGACCAATGCTGAAGGTTCAGAGGCAGGTGCAGAATAGGATATGTATATATATATGACAGAATAGGATATGTATAGAAGACAGAATAGCATATGTATATAAGACAGGAAAGGGTATGTATATAGCATATGTATTTAAGACAGGATAGGGTATTTATATGACAGAATAGCATACATATATAACACAGAATAGGGTATGTATGTGACATGATAGGATATGTACACAAGGCAGGATAAGGTATGTATATAAAACAAGGTAGGAAGTGGCACTGTAGCTCAAGTGGTAGAGCGCTTGCCTTGAGCTGAAGAGCTGAGGGACAGCGCCCAGGCCCAGAGTTCAAGCCCCACGACCGACAAAAAAAATAAAAAATAAAACAAGGTAGGGTATGTGTGTAAGACAGATGTAAGACAGTTGCCGGGCGCCAGTGGCTCATGCCTGTAATCCTAGCTACTCAGGAGGCTGAGATCTGAGGATCATGGTTCAAAGCCAGCCTGGGCAGGAAAGTCTGTGAGACTCTTATCTCCAATAAACCACCAGAAAACCGGAAGTGGTGCTGTGGCTCAAGTGGTAGAGTGCTGGCCTTGAGCTGAAGAGCACAGGGGCAGTGCCCAAGCCCAGAGTTCAAGTCCCACGACCAACCAAAAAAAAAAAAATAGCATATGTATATAAGGCAGAATAGGGGATGTATATAAGAATAACATGTGTATAAGACAGAATAGGGTATGTATATAAGACAAGCCCTGCTCTACTTGAGCCAGTATTTTCAGTGATTCTTTTCCAGCCACGGCAGTCAACACCACCAACCCCACTGCCAGGTGGTTACATGTGAATAGAGCATATGGCTGGTGTGTAATGTGTGTATCATATGCTCTCCTTGGGTGAAAAGTTACCTGAATGACTTCCCAAGCATTACAATGTATAGCAACCTACCATATTTACAAGCCATCTATTTAGTAGGAAACCCAAATGTTTATTTATCTATTTTATAGTGGTTGCCTTTTTTCCCTAGCAGTATTGGGGTTTTGAACTCAGGGCCAGGCACTCTACTACTGGAGCCCCAGCACAAAGTCTTAATAAGATTAAAAAGTCTATGTTTTTCTTTTCTTTTTCATGGGGCTTGAACTCTGGCCTGGGCGCTGTCCCTCAGCTCTTTAGCTCAAGACAAGTCTCTATCACTTGAGCCACAGTGCCACTTCTAGCTTTTTCTGCTTATGTGGTGCTGAGGAATCGAGCCCAGGGCTTCATGCATGCAAGGCAAGCACTCTACCACTAAACCACCTTCCCAGCCCCTATTCTGTGTTTTTTTTTTCTTTTCTCTCCCTTTTTTTTTTTTTTTTTTGTCATGGGGCTTGAATTCTGGGCCTGGACACTGTCCCTCAGCTCTTCTGCTCAAGGCAAGTGCTCTACCACTTGAGCCACAGCACCACTTATGATTTTCTGGTGGTTTTTTGGAGATGAGTCTCACGGATTTTCCTGCCTGGGCTGGCTTTGAACCGTGATCTTCAGATCTCAGCCTCCTGAGTAGCTAAGATTACAGGCATGAGGTACTGGTGCCTGACTTTCTATGTTCTTTTTATTGTGGTAAAATACTCATATAGCAGAGTTTACCAGCAGAGCTGTTTGTAATTGGGCAGCCAGCAGCATTGAACGTTGCATTGTTACAGCTGCCTCTCCATGATCACAGAGCTCTCCCAAACCAGCATCTCCTGTGCACTCCTCCCTCCTCCCTTCCAGTCTGTCTCCATGACCCCCAGGCCTCCAGTGCGTGGAGACACACGGCATCAGTCTCTCTGAGGCGCCCTCCTGACATAGTATGTGTCAGCATCTCACCCTTCCCACAGGCTCACGTGTGGACCCATGATGTCGCTTTCTGCTCTTGTGTACAGCCCTGCTAAGAATGGGTCCGAGACAACTCCAGTGGCTGCTTCCTACCTTCAGCTTTCCGTCTACTGAACAGGGGCATCTGACCTGGGCCTCCGGCTCTGGCTCCTTCCCAGCCCCTCCCTCTGGGGTTTGGCCCTTCCTCTCCTGGGGCGGCCTGGTGCCCTGGAGGGAGTAAGAGTAGAGCCAGGAGTAGAGCCAGGTGCCAGTCCTCTCAGCTTCCTCTTCCTGCCACCACAGATTATTACAGTCCTGCCATGCTGGGCCTGAAGACAGACCAGGAGGTCCTCGCCGAGCTGGTGAGGACAAAACTGCCGGCGGTGGCAGCCCTAATGGATGGCCACGGTGTGCTGTGGACACTTGTGGTGTCTCGCTGGTTCGTCTGCCTGTTCGTGGACGTGCTGCCCGTAGAGGTGAGCGGGCACCATGCTCAGGCCCGAGGGCATGCGGGTGGCCTCTCAGGTGACATGGACCCATGTCTCCACAGACCGTGCTTCGAATCTGGGACTGCTTGTTCAACGAAGGCTCCAAAATCATCTTCCGTGTGGCCCTCACCTTAATTAAGCATCACCAAGCACTGATCCTGGAAGCAGACAGTGTTCCAGATATCTGCGACAAGTTCAAGCAGATCACCAAAGGGGACTTCGTAATGGAGTGCCACACGTTTATGCAGGTGAGGCCTGGGGCCTCCCACAGGGACCCCTGGCCCGGCCCCTGCCGGGATGCCCTCCTTCCCAGGGCCTCTGACCCTCTGCCAGGATGCCCTTCTTCCCAGGGCTTCTTCCTTCTTGAAGCCATGCTAGTCTGATGGAGTCTGGGGCTCACCATCTCTCCCTCCTCACGCATACTAAAACTGGGAGCCAAACCACAACAGCATAGTGCTCCACTTACCTCCACTTGGCCTAGTGGCCAGGCCTCTGCCGGCCACCCACAGGGCAGGCTGTGCTGCACCTGCGCTGTGGGTTTCTGCCAGGATTGTGGAGCCCCGCCAGTGTGGCCTGTTGTGGCCTCTTGGCCCCTCTGGAGCCTGTGCTTGGGTCTCCTGACCAGCCTGCCACCGAAGGTGTTGACATCACCCAGACGGTCATTGCCTCAGTCCCTGCTGACTGAGGCCCTGTGGGGAGGGTGAGAGGCTAGAGCACAGCTGGCTCTTAGGAATGATTCTCCTAATGATTCTGCAAGCCCTGATGGCTCGCAGCCTGCAGCTGGCTTCTCATTTTCACTTTTCTTCTTTTTTTTTTGGCCAGTCCTGGGACTTGAACTCAGGGCCTGGGCGCTGTCCCTGAGCTTTTGCTCAAGGCTAGCACTCTACCACTTGAGCCACAGCACCACTTTTGGCTTTTTCTGCTTATGTGGTACTGAGGAATCGAACCCAGGGCTTCATGTATGCTAGGTGAGCACTCTACCACTGAGCCACAGTCCCAGCCTCTATCACTTTTATTCTGAAGTAACAACAGGTTCCTGGCCAGCTGTCCATGGGACACTGGCTCAATGCCAGGAGGGTGGCTGGGTTTGCGTTGGGGCTGAGGGCTGGCATTCCAATGACCAGGAGCAAGCTCCCCACCTGGAAGGCTGTGACCGGCTCCCCGTCCCAGTGCAGCGTCAGACAAGGGGCCTCCATGAAGCCACAGAGGCCACCGCGCCTCTGGGTCATCAGTCCAGGTAGTGGGTCAGAGCGCTGACCTGCCAGGCCTACCAGTTGTGTCTCTGGAGAGGAGGGGCCCTGGCGATGATAACCCCAAGGAGCTGACTCTATGCTGTGTGAGGGGCGTGTTACCTGATAGAGTGCCTGACCCTGAGTGAGAAACCCAGTACTGTGGAGACAAAGCTTTTCTGAGGATGGGTGAGACACACTGGCAGCTGCAGTGACCATGTGGATCCCGGGATGGTCCAGGAGGAAACTGGGAAGGTGGCAGGCCCCTCCTGTGCCTGGTGGGCCAGGCTGGTTCTCCTGGAGCCTGCCTTGCCAAAACCCTGCAGGTGTCAGCCAGAGGCTTCACAAGTCCGGAGTGGACTTGAAAATAGAACCTGTTTCTCTGGCCTCTTGAAGGCCCCAGTGCCAGCCACTAACCAGAGGTGGCGTGGCCTCTACCCTGCTGCCCACAGGAGCTTTTGCGGCTGCTTGGTGTGTTCTCGGGCCTCTGGGTGCCACGTGCAGCTGTGTTGATTGCTGCCAAGGCAGGCCACTTGAGGGGTACATAGCCTCCCGAAGAGGCTGGGAGGGACCTTGGCCACCTGTTTGCCACCATTTACATGATACCAAAGCCTAGCCTACAAGTACTAGGTGTGTTGCAGAGGGCTTTCATTTTCTTTTTGTTGGTCATGGGGCCTGAACTCTGGGCCTGGGTTGCTGTCCCTCAGCTATTCAGCTCAAGGCTAACACTCTACCACTTGAGCCACAGCACCACTTCCGGCTTTTTCTGCTTATGTGGTGCTAAGGAATTGAACCCAGGGCCTCATGCATGCAAGGCAAGCACTCTACCACTAAGCTATCTTCCTAGCCCCAGAGCTTTCATTTTCCTAGAATTGTGCTTTGCTGGAAGTGAGAAGGCCAAGTCCAGCCTCAGTACAGTGTAGGATTATGACACTGGTGTCCAAGACCTGTTAGTAGCTCATGCTACCAGCTACTCAGTAGCTGAGATCCAAAGGACTGAGATATGAGGCCAGTCTGTGCAGAAAGTCCCTTAAACTCCCACTCCAAAATCACTAGCAAAAATGCCAGAGGCATGCTAGAGGCATGGCCCAAGTGGTAGACCACCAGTGGAGCAAGCAAGCTGAGAAAGCACCAGGCCCGAGTTCAAATCTTAGTACAACAAAAAGTGGTTGTGGTAACCCAGGACCCCAGCTTCCTTGGAACTGGAGGGATTATTGTAGGCTATTCTCACTGTAGACATTTGAATTTATATAATTGGTTCCAGGCACCATCTCCAGAGGGAACCAGTCTCCCTGAGTCAGACTCAGGGTAGGAAGGGCTCTCAGCACTTGGCCCTCTGTGGCCCTATGCCCAGTTCTTGCTCTGATAAGAGGGATTTGCTCTTTTGCTGCCTCTTACCCTTACCTGGCTTCCTTATCACCCAAACTGGAGAAGGTGCAGTGTGTATTAGGCCCGGCCAGGTGTGTGTCTCTGCAGAGACAGGCCCCTAGTAGGCTCTGCAGGAAAGGCTGGCTGCTCCATCTTGGCTTGATGGCTCTGCTGAGCCTCCAGGTGGACTTGTGGTGCTATTCTAACATTAAGAAAATTAGCTGGGCACTGGCAGCTCGCGCCTATCATCCTAGCTACTCTGGAGGCTGAGATCTGAGGATCGTGGCTCAAAGCCAGGCTGGGCAGGAAAGCCCTTGAGACTCTTATCTCCAATTAATCACGGAAATAGTCATGGCAGTGTGGCTCTTGGGGTAGAACACTAGCCTTGACCAAAAGGAGCTAAGAGATAGAACCCAGGCTCAGAGTTCAAGCCCTGACTGCCCTCCCCCCCCCAAAAAAAAATCTAAAGGAGGGAGACGGATGACTGGCTGCATCTTCTCACAAAGCCACAGCCCTAGGCTGACGTGGGATCCTGACCCCTCAGGACACCCAGAGCTCCAGGGCCAGGCAGCCCATCTGTCATGCTCCTGCGAGGAGACAGCTAAGGTAAAGCATCCTGCTGCCGCCTTTTTAGTTCTTAAGCTCCTCTGTCTCTTCCAGAAAATCTTTTCAGAACCGGGGAGCCTGTCCATGACCACCATCTCCAGACTCCGGGAGAGCTGCCGGGCAGCACTGCTGGCCCAGGGCTGAGGTATACCCCACGCTCCCCAACACACAACAGCTTCATGTCCAGACAACCCGTGACCAATTTCTACTGCTCTCCTGGTGTTGTAAATACTGAAGTCTCCGCACTTTAGTGGGGAAGTTTTTTAAATTTTTAAAGAATGATTTAAAATTATGCCATTCAACAGCTTTTGAATTATTAGCTATACCAAAAATTTCTTGGAATATATTTTGTCAGACATTAGTAATATATACAATGTACAGCATGCATTTGTATTTAATAAAACATGCCAGTACTGTAAGCCTGCATTCAGTCCTTCAAGGAGGCCAGCATGTGGTCTTTTTCAAGGTGTGTGGGAAGAGCAGGGGGTGTAAGAGTGAATGGGCCTTGAACATAGCCATGGCCAGGAAGGTCAAGGCTCTGGTATGAAAAGTGGTGCCATCTCCAGCTCTTTGTGCTGCCTGCCCTGTGGACAGGGCCAGGCCCAGCCCTAGGTAGACAGGCAGACCAGCAAGGTACAAGTCAAGCTGGGAAGACAGGGTGGAAGCTAGCTGGCCCATGTTACTCTTGAGCTTGCCTGCTTGCTTAGGACTATCATTTGTGACTCCATTTCTCAAAATTGACCTTTTGCTTACAGACCTGGTTTGTCAGGGCCTCCTCCTGGTCTAGGATGTCTCCTGGAGAGACCATAGGTGACTGTGTCTCCCAGGGGGCTGGCTTCCTGCCCTGCAGCTCAGACCTGCCCCCATCCCAGGGCCACTGGACAAAAGGGCTGAGGTATTAGCTACACCAGGGGCAGTCACCTTCCTGCCAAGGCTATTAGTTAGAACCTCATTTGCAGGACATGCGATGATGATTGGTATAAGTAGATGCCTGTAGAGAACGTCTCTGTCCTGTCATATACCAGATGGCCTCACAGGGCCCAGGCCCCAGAAGCTGCTGCCCCTTCAAGCACACAGCTTTCTTCAGTGCTTGACACCTGCTCTTTCAAAAGGCCATTCTTCACTCTTATCAAGTTCTGGTGTGTACCCATGGGCACCAGGCCTAGACAGCTGGGCAGCCAGCTCCCAAGTGCTGGCCAGGCATGCAGAACTGTTCCCTTGAAGGAGATGCCCAAGAGGCTGATCCACGGCGTTCAGGCTGCCGGCACCACCAATTCTGCCAGCCCTAGGTACTACAGCTCTCTGGACCAAGTATGACTATGAAGATCTTCAAGTCTGGGTCCCAGCAGTGCTGGGCAGAGGCCCTTGGCTTCACCTGCCATGGCTGTGAATCTGGAGTGCAGAGCTCTGCATTAGATCAGCCTCTGCTTGCACCTCGAGCACATGGGCGTCTGATGCATTTTCTGAGGTACGGAAGGGTGGGTGGGCCTAGGTGTGTGTGCGTGTGCAAATGTGTGTGCTCAAGGAGCTTTCCATTTTTTTTTTTTTCTCTCATTGCTGGGTATGGAACCCAGCCCTGGTCTACAGTGCTTCTTCACTGAATTCTATGTTAGATAGGAGACTCTCAAGCTTTTATACTTTATAAGCAAGTGAAGAAAGGTGGTCTGAACGGAGAGATTGGCCACCCAGCTTCAGCTACACCATACCACACACACTGACAGGAAGGAGGGGCAGGTAGAGCCGCAGGGAAGCTGTGAGAACCAAGCTTCTCCACCCCTTTTAGTGGATCTGTGGCTCTTGTGACACAGAGTGTCCCTGCAGAGACGACATCTGTACAGCTGTAAGCTGAGACCCACCAAGGGATACCACTGGTCAGACTGTAGCACAGGGCAGGCAGCCCTCATAGGCTGTACTCCACGCATAGAGACCCCAGGGGATACAGCCCATGCCACTGATGCACAGGGTGGCTGACAAACACAAGGTCCAGACGGAAAAAGGAGACTTTTTATTAGCATTGTTACAGGCAATGCGTTAGGTGTGAGCCGATCTTCAGTGTACAACCTCCAGCCACCACGGCTACATTGGCGGAGTGAATATTCTTGTACACAGTGCAGAAACAGGGTCGTCCTGAATGCCAACAGAAGACTGAAAACCACTTTACAAAAAGTAAATAAAAAAACGCCCCTTTTATACTAAAAAAGTACCAGCTCACAGCTGGCAGAATGTGGGAGACATCTGATGGTCCCCCACATCTAACAGTGCAATCTGGGCGTCCAGATGTTCACGCCGAGCGCTTCTGCTTTGTCTTCAGTTCTTAAATATGAAGGCTTAGTGATCAGCCACCCTCCATCAGTCCCCAGAGTTCAGACCAGAGATTCCCTTTGTAAGGCTTAAATCTGAGCAAAGAATGAAGAAACCAAACACCAAATCTTAAAACGTCGAATGAGAGTTGAGCCTGTGCCAATTCAGAAAAGCACTCTTGTCCTCCTTTAGAGTTCTACTTTGGTAATATTAACATTTAACCAGTTAGCAAAATATTTAACCCAGTTAGCAAAATTAACACCATCATTTCAATAGTTACTCCTCTGTGCATAGTAAATGTTGCAAGATGAACTTCACATTTGATAAAGCAGATTTGAAAACAGTTTGCCAGAAAGTGTCATCCCCTCCCATTCACCTAAGCACGGGGACCAGAGCACAGACCCTGCAGGTCCGCACAGCGCCTACCGGCCGGCTAGATGGTCTGATAGCCGGCATGACTCCTCTTCCTGCCAATGAGGTAGGCGATGAGGACGATGAGGACCAGCCCCGCCAGGGCGCCACCCACAGCGATGGGGATCAGCATGTTGTTCCCGTCCAGCAGACACTCTTCCACTGCAAGATAGATACCAAGTGGTGCTGTGCCATGCAGCCCCAGGGAGCAGGCAGTTTGGGATGGTGGTACAGGCCACTGTCCCTGGGAGGAGCTCACAGGTGAGCACTTTCTACAGGGCTGGGAACTCCAGACTAGCGGATAGTCCACTCCAGACAGTGTGGATGCCACACCCAGGCTCCAGACCCATTCAGAGCACTCCACACCTTAAGCACAACCTCCGAGGACATCCTGCACCCCATCCTAGCCCTTCAGGGGGTCCTCTCCAGAATCTTCTGGGGAGACAGGGCAGGAGTGAGCCTCCATGCCCTTATGCCCATGTAGAGGCCAGCCAGCCCCCATAGGAGGGCGTGGCCCTCTGCTACTTGGCTGCTGTGGACACGGTGCCCTCGCATTACTCACCAGACCCGAATCTGTCCCCGTCCACTCTGAATGCCTGCACCCACACACTGAAGATGTTGAGGGAGAAGGCTTGGGTGACGTATAGCCGCTCCTCAGCGTTGCACTTGTAGGAGTTCCCGACGGTGGCCTGCAAGGCTCGCAGTGTGTTGTTGGAAGCTTGGAACATGGGCACTGCAAGGCAAGACGTGTGAGCACCGCGGCCATTGGCACAGGGCCAACAAGGGTCGGGTGGCGAGGAGGGGGGCTCACCTTTGGCATCAGGAAGAGTAATGTTCAACCCGACTCCTTGCAGGAAAAACTGGCTAGCACTTGCATTCTGAAAAAGCAGGGGAAAGTCACTAGCCACGCAGGAGACCTCTACCCAACCACATACACAGGCAGACTCCCAGGGTCCAGTGTCAGAACAGAAGGCCCATCACTACACACACAGTGTGCCATGACGACAACGAACCCTTTTCTTAATGTATAGGGAAGTTCTATATGTGGTCCCAGTGCAGTCAGCTCACCTGCACAGTGAAGTCAAGTATTTAAACAGTCTGATGACCTCTGTCAACCTGTCTCGCATGTGTCAGGCCCTGGCCATATTTGTTGGCATCACAAAAATAAGTTAAAAAAATGTACCACTGGTGTTAAATCCTCTCTGTTGCTGACTACAGCTGGCTCATCGTTGGACACAGTTGAGGGTGATAAGACGCAGGCATTGGGTGGCGGGCAGCAGCATCAGACCCCAAGAAACCAAGAGCTCAGGTATCAGTGACTCACTGTGCTACCAAGCTAGGCCTGGCTACACTCACCTGCTACTCTCTGTAGCCACCCCAAGCTTCTGGCCCATAACAGGCCCTCCTACAGTGCCTGCTGAGGGGACTCAGGTCAGTCCTGCACAGGGCGGCAGCAAAGCTGGAGCAGCGCCATTGAAGGCAGTGTAAGGGCTGCTCTCTGCCAGTTACTCTCCTATCTGGACACGCATGGCAACTACAAGCTCATTAAGGAACAGGAATCGCAGTCCTGAAGGTGGCAGGAAGAAGCTGCCAGTGAATGTGCCCGGATAGAGCATAGAGCCTCACCATGCCAAACTGCAAGGTCAGGAAGAACCCCTCCTCGCTGTGCAAGTTCAGGACCACCATCTGGGCACCACAGCTCCCAAAAGCTCTGGTCTGGTTTGGGTTGATGTTGAACACTCGGATCACAGTCTAAAAAGAAAAGCAAACAAGTCAGCCTGCCAGGCTGCGGGGCTGTCCACCCCCACCTTCTTCCACACAGGGAGCAGTCCTGAGTGATGGCACTGAGACCAGCACTCTGCTCGGTTAGGACATGGCAGCCCACAACCCCCAGAGGTCCACACAGCCATGTGCTATAAAACTCATCCACTCACCTAATTTTCTCCCACCCCAAGGCAGTGTTACTATGAGGAGAGAAACAGTTTCTGAACAAGAGCACAGGAAAGTTTGGCTGTGGACCACAGCTGAGGGTCACTGCACTTTTCCTGTCAGGCATCAGGTCAGTACTGCAGCTCCTGGGTGGACGGCCCTGCCCACCCAAGCTCTGGGGCAGTGGATGCAGTCCCACACCAGTGCCAGCCCTTGCTGGCCTCTGCCCTGCCTGGCTGAGGCAGCTGGGCACCAGCCCAGTGTGGCACTCCTACCGTGTTGTCTTTCCGCCCGTAGGTGAGATTCAGCTGCAGCCCCATGCTGGCCAGCAGGCAGGTCCCATTGGTGCCGCTCACGTTGTACCTGGACACCGAGGGGCTTGTGGGCCCAGCTGTGGGTGCGGGACGTGGAGGTGTGGTAGGGGCGGGAGGTGCAGGAGCTGTGGTAGGTCCAGGAGGTGCTGGAGGTGTGGTAGGCGCATGAGGCGTGGTAGGCGCATGAGGCGTGGTAGGTGCAGGAGGCGCGGTGGTAGGAGAGGGCTTGTCCTGCCTGCAGCGTGTCTCTGTGGGGAGAGGAAGTGTGTGTGGATGGCGTTCCAATTCCTGCTTACTGCCAACCACCAGCTGCCTGCGCAGTTGTGAGTGAGCAGGCCCACTCATCCTTCTGAATTCCTGCTGCAATCCCTGCCGCCTGCCCCCATACCACTCTCTCCAGCTTTGGTAAGCGCTCATGCCTCCTTAGGGGCACTGGATGGAAGCTCTCAGCAGCAGGAATGAGAGACCCAAGGCACCTTCCATCCAACTCTTTGTAGCTCCTGAGCACCATTCTCCTTGGCTCAGATGCACACAGGGGCAGTGAGTGGTACTTTCTCTGCAGGACAACCCCTCCCCGCCCCCAGGGCTAGGGGAAGCACTACTTGCCACACTGGCCGGTGAGGACAGCAGGATGACCCTGAAGTCTGCCCTGCCACATACATCACCTAATGTGGTGATCCAAATAGTCATTCAGAGCGGTAGCCTGCCAGCACTATACAAGGAACTGCATAGACAGGATAGGACACAGCACTGATTCTATCCTAGTGCCAAAGCGTGCAGTGGAGTGGAACAAACAAAACCCCTTGGGGATAAACACAACTGAGGAGGTAAAGGACCTCTACAAGAAAACCCATACAACTTCCAAAAGCCAAGCATTGGTGGCTTGCGCCTGAAATCCTAGTGTGGGAAAATTGTACTGAGTGAATTAAGCCAGGCTCAGACAGACACAAGACATGTTTTCTCTTCTATGTGGAAATGAGACTTAAAACAACATAAAGGGCCATGAATGCACGTACATGACAAAACTGACTGAAGGACAGTACACGTAGCACTGTAACCTGTTGGAGCAGTCAACAGTTCAGTGAGTATAAAGAGCTGTTAACACAGGAAATTGAATGGGGGCAGATGAATGAAAATAGGGGTGGCAGGCAAATGCAGCCAGAGCACCCCACATACATGCACAAAAGTTGAGTGAGAAAACCTGAGACAGGTGGAACGTGACAGACAAGAGGGGAGGGGATGGAAGTGGCGCTGTGGCTCAAGTGGTAGAATGCTTGCTTGAACTGAGGAGCTGAGAGACAGCACCCAGGCCCAGAGTTCAATACCCAAGACCAACAAAAAAAAAAAATTAAAAATTAAAAAACAATAACAACAACAACAAAACTCCCCAAAACATGTCCCACTTGGAATCTTGCAAAAGGCTCTCAGAAGCAAAAGGTGGCATTTAGCATAGGAGGCAGTTAGCTATGAACTCAAAAGTGATCTGAAGACTAAAGTCCTTCTTAAAGACTTTGCCCTTAAAAATCAGTGAGCCTAACTCTGCTGCAAGAGTAAAGCCCTTCTTAGACTTTGCCCTTAAAAATTAGTGAGCCTAACTGCACATTTCAACTCAGGCTTCTCTTTAGCCATCAGCTATCTGCACGCAGCCCTGGTCTTTAGGTCCCTCTTCTTGGGAAATGGAAATACCCAGGACCCATGTCCAGGCTGATGGGACCATGCAACCAGGCATTTGTTCTTTTTTCAGAAGCAGGACAAAGTCAACAGGCCAGACAGACTCTCCAGATTCTTGCAGCATTTGTTGATGGCCCCAAGGCAGGCTGCTGGGCCAAGTCCAGTGGCCTGTGAACTTGTACCTGAACACAGCTCCTAGTACTGGTCACTGCCAAGTGCCTGAGAGGATGGCAGCTGTCTGGACTGCAGCCGTCTCCCCACCAAGCAGACCCAGCCTGGGCTGTCTGGGGGCAGTGGAAGGCTTGGGTCCCCTCTAGGCTGGGAAGGGGGGACTCTGATGATTGGATGTATGCAAGGACACTCAGTCTCTCACAGATCACACTTCCTCAATCCTTCCAAACAGGGACAATTTCCAATCTGACTCATGGGACTTGGGGAGAATTTTCTTAAGTAACTGTAAAACAAATTGGGGAGGGAGGCCCTAAGGGAAGAATGAGAACACACATGAGAAAACAGTAAGCTCCTTTTGCTACTCTTATCAGGCCCTAAGCACTTTGTACAAATTTTCTTCAAAGACAGGCTGTGACTACTTACAAATAATAATAATAATAACAATAATAAAAACTGCACTCGTCAATACCAGGCAGTGAGGAGGGCTAAGGCCTGGCCACTGATGGTCAGGAGGTGTAGACAGGTTAACTGTCCCGTCAATGCCAGGTAGCGAGGAGGACTAGGACCTGGCCACTGCTGGTCAAGAGGTGTAGGCCAGGGGCTGTCACTTCCTTACAAGGAGATGCAAATGCTGACTCTTCTGCACTTGCCCAGGATGGGCTGAGCTAGGCTGGACTGAATGGAAGACACCCAGGAGGCAGACACAGGTTCAACACAGGCCAGGATTCAACTGCCTTGCTTTTCTTCCACTCCCATCCTCCTGAATGAATGAGTCTGGGATGTGGCTCAGTAACACAGGACTTTCCCAGCATGTGTGAAGCCTAGGGCTCTATCTTGAATACTGGGAAAAAGTGTGTATTTATTGTACATGTAAAACATGTTCTTGTTGTAGAATGGTTAACATGACTTAATGAACATATATCCTGTATATCGCTTTACATATCTCCTCATGTTTTACAACAAGAGCTTCAGTATTGACTCTCTTGCCCAACTGCAACTTTGTTCTCTTTCCATTTCCACTCTGCCTCCCATTTCCAGAAGTAATGCTTCCAGATTCCATATGAGTATGTGCCCTGTCTTTGTGTGTGAGCCTCCACCCTTCCAGTGAACGTGTGCTCACCCCAGGTGTGGGAAAGTTAGCTCAGCATAAGAGTATTTGTCTGGCATGCACAAGGCCCTGGACTGCACACTTAGAACCAAGAGTAGAGGAGTGTACACCCATGTACACAGGGGGTCATCTTCTGCAAAGGGAAAGATTTCATAGTTTTGCAAACACACTCTATACACACACACACACACACATAGACACGCGCGCGCGCACGCCTAGAAGCAGGCTATCCACCAGGCCAGTACCTACCTCCCTGGCTGAAGTTGCTGTTGGACAGGTAGGCTTGGATGGTGGCATCCTTGAGTGTGACGACCACACCATGCATGTGGATCTGCATGGCACTGACACACCGGTACTTTTTGTCAATGTCTGCTTTGATGTCAGTGAAGGACTCCTCAGACTGACTTCCTGTACCCAAGAACAAACAAAAAAATTAAGACGAGAGAAGTAACTGTGAACAACCTGTATACTTAAGAGTGACCCAAGATGACCTTAGATCTCAACTCTGTATCTTCTCATAGTGAGTGGTCAGCTCTGGTTCTTACCCTTGGAGCTGGCGTTGGGGAAAGTTTTCGTGTCTGACATGTTATAAGTGAAGCGCATGGTCTGGACTTGGTAACGTGTTGCATTTCTTGTGAAATTGAGAGTCAGTGAGTATCCTCTTCCAAAAGCAATTGTGAGACTGGGGTCAGAAGATCTCCCTCCACAGGAGCTGCTATTCAGTACTTCAGCAGAGGGGGGCAGGCTGATGGACGCATTCTAGAACAAACACAAAGGGACACAAAAATACAAAAGCAAAGCCCGCACTAGTGGTACATGGTTATAATCCTAGTTACTCAGAATGCTGGGACACAGAAGGTGATGGTTACATGCCAGCCTACCCAGAAGAGTCAGAGAGACTCCATCTCCAAACTAACCAGCCAAAGCCGGGCTGGGAGTGGCTTAAGTGGTAGAGTGCTAGCTAGCTCAAGCAAGCATAAGGTCCTGAGTACATGAAAAAAAAAAAGAAAAAAGAAAAAAGAAATAAAAAGCTAGGTGCCAGTGGCTCACGCCTGTAATCCTAGCTACTTAGGAGGCTGAGATCTGAGAATCATGGTTCAAAGCCAGCCAGAGCAGGAAAGTCCATGCGACTCTTATCTCCAATTAACCACCAGAAAAACTGGAAGTGGCAGATGACTAGCCTTGAGCTGAAGAGCTGAGGGACAGCATGCAGGCCCAGAGTTCAAGATCCACCACTGACAAAAAATAAAAATTAAATAAAAAAAGTTAATATCAAAGAAAGAGATCTTCCTTAAGTTGGACTTAACTGAGGGTAACTCAATTCCATCTCAGATATTAATGTTAATATATTCATTAAAAAAAAGCCTGGCACTGGTGGTTCACACCTGTAATCCTAGCTACTCAGGAGTCTGAGATCTGAAGGTTGTAGTTTGAAGCCAGCCTGGGCAGGAAAGTCTTATCTGCAATTAATCATAGAAAAAGCTGGAAGTGGCTCTCTGGCTCAAGTGGTAGTCTTAAGCAAAAGGAGCTCAGGGACAGCACGCACACTCAAAGTTCAAGCCCCAGGACTGGCAAAAAAATAAAATAAAATAAATAAAATTACTTGATTCATTCTTTGCATATATGTAGGACACAGTACAATTTAATACAGCTATACAATTAGGATGATTTGAAACATCTTTTTTATGGGCTGGAAACCTCCAACTCTAAGTTCCTTTGAAATACATAATTAGAGCTGGGAATGTGGTTTAGTGGTAGAATGCTTGCTTAGCATGCATGAAGCCCTGGGTTTGATTCCTCAGTACCATATTAACAGAAAAAGCCAGAAGTGGCACTGTGGCTCAAGTGGTATTGTGCTAGCCTTGAGCAAAAGAAGCTCAGGGATAGTGCCTAGCCCTGAGTTCAAGCCCCAGGACTGGCAAAAAAAAAAAGAAAGAAAAAAGAAATACATAATAAATCATGGTAGGCTATAGGTCTATAAGGAATTCATTTTAATGTAGACAACAAAACCCACAAAGTATTAGATGTTAGTAACAGACTGGAAAGTAAATTAAGTCTAAGGGAAAGCTGATTTAATTATCTGTAATTTAAAATTCTGCTTCTATTCAAATAGAAAAAAGACAACCAAAAGTTGCCTTGAACATAATTTTTTTCTTTTTTCTTGGTGCTGGTACTGGGGCTTGAACTTAGGGTCTCATACTCTCGCTTGGCTCTAGGCTCTAAAATGTCTTGAAATTCAATCTATATCCTGGGCATCAACTCCGTCCACCATTCATCCCTCTCCCCGTTCCCCACAACATACTTTTTTCCTGCTCTTTTCCAGTCCTGGGGTTTGAATTCAGGGCCTGGGCACTGTCTCTGAGCCTTCTGCTAGTGCTCCGCCACTTAAGTCACAGTTCCACTAATGGCTTTTTGGTGGTTAGTTGGAGATAAACACCTCACAAACTTTACTGCCAGGGCTGGCTGCAAAATATGATCCTCATCTCTTAGCCTCCTGAGTAGCTAGGATTGCAGGTGTGAACCACTGGTCCCCAGCTTATATTTATTTGAAAAAAAGCTGTCACTACATTTTTGTACATAACTATTTGTTTAAAGATAATGATTCTAGCCTGGTATGGTAACATATGCCTGGAGCATCAAGGGTTCAAGGCCAACCCGGATTATGTAGTGAGTTCTAGGCCAGCATGGGTTATATCCAAAAAGTATCACAAAACAACAGAAACAAAAAAGAATAACTCTTTAAACAAAAAAAGATGTTTACTACTAAACTGCTGGAATTTACTAAGAAAAACAAAGAATTGTAAACCACTGATGCCTACTGTATGATCAAGGTTGTAAAGAACTAAAGTAAGGAATGGTATTAATGTCACCCTAAAAACAACATGGAATCAAAGAAGGTGAATATGTTGTGAAATTATAAACCACATGACTGCATATAGATGATTCCATTTGTCACATAATTTACATGTAACAACTATTTTTTTAAACCCATTCCCCAAAACCAAATACAGTGCGTGAATGGACATGATTTAATCTTGTAGCTGGATGACAGGCACATGCCAAGATGCCAGCTTCTTCCACTGAGTTGAAATCTCACCAACTTTTTTCCTCAGCTGGCTTGGAATAAAACCTTCCTGTCTTAGGCTCTGAGTGCCTGGGAGGGCAAGCCCTAGTCACAGTGCCTAGTATTAATTGAGGCAAGCCCAGCAAAATTTTTGCCCAAGCTGGTCTCAAATGCTGATCCTCCCAATCTCAGTCTACCCATAGCTAGAATTAACATACTATATTCAGAGAAAAAGAATTTAAAGGAAAATTAACCAACTACCTATAATCAGGGGAGTATACAGCAAATTGTGATCATGAACAGGATGAAGTACTGCCCTGTGATGAAACTGGAAAATTCGACAACAGTAAACGTCAGATAAAAAGGGTTTACAGTGGCTCGGTGGTAGAGTGCTTGCCTTGTATACATGAGGCCCCTGGGTTTGATTCCTCAGTACCACATAAGCAGAAAAAGTTGGAAGTGGCTCTATGGCTCAAGTGGTAGAGTGCTAGCCTTGAGCTGAAGAGCTGAGGGACAGCGCCCAAGCCCAGAGTTCAGGCCCTACGACCGACAAAAAAAACAAAACAAAACAAAAAACCAGGGTTTGCACTCTAACTGTAGTCGTGGGACTCCTGAAATGTGCTCATGTGAGCACCAACTTTAAAGAGTGTCAACACAGACAGCTGGTGTCTCTTACCTGAGAACCATGCTCAGTCTCGTAGCTCATCAAGAAGTTAGCAGAGAAATTGGCCATTATGCAAGTCGTTCCATTGCTGTCTTTCACGGTGAACACTGCAGAGGCACCATGTGCAAGTCCCGCTGATTCCAGTAAAGAAAGAAACATAGTTGTATGGAAGTTCAACTGGGGTTTGCTGTAACAGCAACAGACTTTATGAGAGGACGCCACTTTACCAACCACTGAAGAACTAGACTGGTGGATATGCAGGCTGGCTCTCACATGGGCATTCCACCTCCCCAGATGTTGTTCTGAAATCGGGATTTCTAAGCCTTCCCATCAGTTTGCTAGCCCAGCCTACAGTTACTTGGTACTTTAAAATTTTAGAAGCTGTACTATATTTCAAACCTCAATTTCTGGGCCAATCCTAGGTGTATGCAGTTCTATGCTCCTCAGAGGATCTATCTGTAAGATGTGGTGGGGGCTTGGACCATAGCTCAGTCTTAATATCAAACCTCTGCAGAAATTGATGGAAAGGAACACCTGTCACTGTGGTCCTAAACCTGGAATTTATGTTTGTCTTTTACTTCTCAGGCACCAGTGGTGTGCTAAGAAAAGCCATGGACTCAAAGGACCTCAAACACAGTGGTCCCATTTAACTCACATAAGGCTGAGAAATTTCACCACACCTTCAACCTGCCAGATGGGGTTGTGCTGTCCAAATGTCCAAGAATGCATACCAGTTCTACAGGTCTTTTTTGGCTACAGCTGTCACTGTTGAATATTTCCTTTCTGGCTTCTTTAACAAATCTCACTGCCATGATCAAGATGCCTTGCACCAAATATAATATGGTCACTAGTAGAAAAACAGTATTTTGATGAATCATTTTTTTAATATATATATATATATATAGTTCATTTACAGACTGGCAAACAATGTTTTGGCTAGCTTTGAAGCCAAACACACCTGTTGGCTTCTACTGTGTGAACTATCCAGAAGACAGCAGCCCTTCATTTGTCCTGCTGCTATAAGCCTGTGCATTTCCTTCCATGACTGGGGTCTGCACTATCAAATGTCCATCCCTCTAAAGAGCATTTACACTCCGGCTGCCCAACCAAGTCACTCCATCACTATGTATTTACACACATACACACACATGCAGAGCCTCATTTGTCACTCTAAGTGTAAACATGCCTCAAACATACTTGGGAGACAGAATCCTCAAAGAAAGGACACTCAAGACACTCAACTTCTCATTTAAAATTCTATTTCCCAGGAAAGTAAATGGACTCCAACTATTTCTACCCTAGGGTGGAATTAAACATTAGACTTGCTGTTATTTGAGCCTAGGGTCAAGAACTGAATTAGAAGTCTCACAACCTTCCCTTCCTATAGGCCTCTGGTACAGAGAATACAAAAATCTATATTCATGAGCAAAGTTGCTTGATGAGGATGAAGCAAACTGTGGTCCACTTCTGGAAGCCTATGTAATTGATCATGTTTTGCTTTTAAATCCATATCCTGAAATACTCAGGCAACATTACACTAAAAGCATTTCCAACAAATGAATTACACTCTGAAAAAGAGATGATTCCACAGCTTATTTTCAACACCGTGAAGGTTTTTAAAAATAGAATATCCTCACATCTGTTTGTGAGGGATAGCAGGAGAATAGCAGAGCCACAGAAGAGTCACAGCAGGGCCAGAGGAGGGCAGAAGTGGCAAACAACTATGGAGGAATGTGCACTGAAACTAGAGGAAAGACTGAAGCTGGTCCCTGTCCAACCCCACCTTGGCCTGAGCTATCCTTAGCAGGAAGATTCCAGAGACCATGGATGCCTACATGGGAACACATCCAGGCCAGCCCTTCCTAACTGTCCTTTCATGAATTATTAAAACAGGAGTTTTACCCCACCAGAAGGCAATTCTGGACAAGAGTAAAAAAATCACTGAAAGCATTAGAACATAGGATTATGAGAAAAATATATACTAATGGTCAGATATCTTAAAAAATGAACTCCAGGGCTGGGAAGGTGGCTCAGTGGTAGAGCGCTTGCCTTGCATGCATGAGGCCCTGGGTTCGATTCCTCAGCACCACATAAGCAAGAAGAAAAAAGCCAGAAGTGGTGCTGTGGCTCAAGTGATAGAGCGCTAGCCTTGAGCTGAAGAGCTGAGGAGCAGCGCCCAGACCCAGAATTCAGGCCCCATGACTGGACCTCCCCCCCCCCCCCAAAAAAGAACTCCATTAATAGAGGCAATTGGTTTTGGGAGAAACAAAAATACCCTTCAAATCAAAGCTGGATGCTAGCTAGTGGCTTACACCTGAAATCTTAGCTACTGAGGAGAGACAGAGATCTGAGGATTGTGGTTTGAAGCTAGCCTGGGCAGGAAAGTCTCTATGAAACTCAATGATAAACTACAAACTCAATGATAAACTACACAAAAAAGCCAGGAGTGGTGCTGTTGTTCAAGTGGTAGGATGCTAGCCTTAAACAAAAAGAGGCTCAAGGACAGTGCCTTGGCCCTGAGTTCAAGCCCCAGGACCAGGAAAAAATAAATAAAAAGTAAATAAATAAAAATCCTTCAAGTCAGTTAAGATTTGACAGGTGTCAAGGGCTCAACCTGCCTGATGACTACTAGTTCTGTTCTCAACTCAAAAACCAATGTAAGCTGGGCACCAGTCAGTGGCTCACGCCTGTACTCAGGAGGCTGAGATCTGAGGATATCATGGTTCAAAGCCAGCCCAGGCAGAAAAGTCCATGGAACTTTTTTTTTTTTGGTCAGTTGTGGGGCTTGAACTCAGGGCTTGGGCGCTGTCCCTCAGCTCTTCAGCTCAAGGTAAGCACTCTACCCCTTGAGCCACAGCACTACTTCCAGTTTTCTAGTGGTTTATTGGAGGTAAGAGTCTCATGGATTTTCCTGCCGGGGCTGGTTTTGAACCGTGATCCTCAGATCTCAGCCTCCTGAGTAGCTAGGATTACAGGTGTGAGCCACCGGCGCCCGGCTAGTCTGTGGAACTCAAACTGGAAATGGCACTGTGGCTCAAGTGGCAGGGCACTAGCCTTGAGATGAAGAGCTGAGGGACAGCGCCCAGGCCCAGAGTTCAGGCCCCACAACCAACAACAACAGCAGCAGCAGCAACAACCACAAAGCCAATGTACTCAGTTCTTCAAGGTGACAGAACAACTTCAGTAAATTCTTTCAAAATATTCCCACTTGTAGAAATCCTCTTCTCTGAAACAAGGGCATGCGACTGTGTTATAGACGCCAGTCTACCACTAGCTAGCTTCTACCACTTAAGTAGCCAGCAGCAACCCTAATCATCAGTTTATTACTCGAGGAAGGAAGGGTGCAAACACCACAGGAGTGTCGGAACATCTCACCAGGCAACATAGTTGAGCATCTGGTGGAGGGCAAGGGCACTGGTTCCAAGCTAGCCTTTTCTGCTTAAGCTCTCAGCTCCTACAGGAGCAATGTCTGTGCACTTTTCACTGCTGAGTACAGTCCTGGCAAAAAGTACATAAAAGTGTACTATTTAAAAAACACTTTGGGGCTGGGAAGGTGGCTCAGTGGCAGAGCGCTTGCCTTGCATGCTCAAGGCCCTGGGTTCGATTCCTCAGCACCACATAAGCAAAAAGAAAAAAGCCGGAAGTGGCGCTGTGGCTCAAGTGGTAGAGCACTAGCCTTGAGCTGAAGAGCTGAGGGACAGTGCCCAGGCCCAGAGTTCAGGCCCCACGACCGGATCCAAAAAAAAAAAAAAACAAAAACACTTTGTTTTTGAAGGGTGTCTTTGATTTTATTGACCTAGCTGGCCTGCCACTCTTGGACTAAAGCCTAAGCCACCCTATGGATGGCTTAAGCACCTGCAATATACTTACTTTCTGACAGCTGTTGTTCAAAGCACATGGCAACCCTAATAGGTGTATTTCCTCTGTAGAGGTAAAGAGATAGGCAGAGATGCTAGCCACTTATCAAGGTCACACAGAAGGAAGCAGTACAAACCTGCTTCCACATTTGGCCACAGGCTGGCTCAATGCATATCCCCGGCCTGATCTTGCAGCCATGCAGCACTGGGAAGAAAACATGCTTCCAATTATAAGACACTTGCACTGGTCATAAAGACCTGCCATCTAGGAAGTGGAGCTGGGCTCAAGTGGTAGAGTGCTAGCCTTGAGCTGAAGAGCTGAGGGACAGCAGCCAGGCCCAGAGTTCAAGCCCCATGACCAAAAAAAAAAAACCAAAAAACCTGCCATCTTGAGGACAGAACACACAACACCTTGATCAAGATGCACTATACTCATAAACTGACATGCTGAACTGAAATCCTCTGAAAAGTTTAATTAATTTTCATAAGAAATCATACCCTACTGGCATTTTTTAAATTTAGCACTTTTCTTTTTAACAGCAATTCACACTCACTTTCACTCCGACACTGAACCAAAACATCTAGAGGCAAGGGGCGTGCACACACGCATACACATATATGTATATTTGGTTAAGAAATATATGTTTGTGTGTATATCTGCATGCATATAAGTATTAAGAACTACATATACATACACACACATATATATACATACACATATTTACATAGTAACTAATTTTTTTTTGGTTAAGAACTGTATACACACATATATTTCTAAACAGTTGGTTTTGTCTATCTGGTTAAATTTGGACATTTGCTCATGCAGTTCTGAACAGGTGTTAGTATGTCAGGCATGGATCAGGTTCTAAGCTGAAGAATGATAACAGCCACATAAAAACACAGTACAGGTCGGGTGCGGTTGGCTCAACTCTGTAATTCTAGCTACTCAGGAGGCTGAGATCTGAAGATCTCGGTTCAAAGCCAGCCTGGGCAGAAAAGTCTGTGAGACTCTTATCTCCAATAACCCACTAGAAAACCGGAAGTGGCTCTGTGGCTCAAGTGGTAAAGCACTCGCCTTGAGCTGAAAAGCGCAGGGATAGCACCCAGGCCGAGTTCAAGCCCCACAAACGACAAAAAAACAAAAAACAAAAAAACACGGTACAAGTTACCTAGTGTCCCAGCCCAAGTTAAAAGTCCGGAAGGTAACTCTCTGGGGTGGATCTAACCTAACACAAATTCAAAATAATAGTACCACAAAAAGTTTGACCTGAAATCTAGTAAAGAATTTAGTCTGAATAACTAAGAAAGTCCATAGTTGAGGCAACTTTAATTAGCATAAAGTTAATTCAACTTCTGGAGTCAAGCGACAAGTCTTCACCTGGAAAGAGGAAGAAAGCCATCTACTGACCTCAATGAAATTACATATAACATCCTAATTTCGGTTCATGTATTTGTGCTTTCTATGAAGCAGACATAATGGCAGCTTTTGACAATTTTTCCAATTTGCTAGTTATTTTGGAGATGTTGTCTCTGGGGCTCTTCCACCCCTATCTCTGAGTAACTAGGAATTATAGACATCAGCCACAGAACTCAGCTAATTTCTAGTTATTAATGTAGAAGCTGTAATTTGAAAGTCATTTTAGTGGGGGTGGTAGGTGAGAACAGCGAGAGGGGTGACATGGATCAAGATGTGCTGTACCCATCGACTAGAAAATCCTTCACAACTAGAGATTATTTTAACAAAACGAACTCACGACGACACCTAACGTGGACCTAAACGCAAGCTGTAAAATGCCTTTTGTAAGAGTTGGATTATTAAATGTGAAGCCTGCTCCTTTTCTAGGTTACGACTATCAGAAGTGGTGGGTTTTCTCTCCGTTTTAAAATGAGTCTGAAAAAACAGCCAGCTAAATGTGATCGTTGCGAGGCAGGGGTTCCGTCCCCAGCGATAGCCAGATTCAGGGCCTTGGAACAGGCTGGCCGCGGCGGCACCGCTGCGTGCGTCCCCGGCCTTTACAAGCCCTTCGGAAAACAAGGCGGCAGTTCTGACCGACACGGCTCGGCTCCGCGACTCCTTTTCTACGACACCAGCCCGGGGTGACACTGGCCCCGGGGGGTGACATCGGCCCCGGGGATGACCCCGCCCCGGGGTGACGGCGCGGGGCTGGGCCTAAGGTCCGCAGTCGCCACCGCCAGCTCTTCTTTCTCAATGGCAAGCGTTTCACACACGGCTGCACGGAAACGGGAAACCAACACACGCGGTCGGGATAGGAGTCCAGCCGGCGTGGGGCGCGGGGTGTCCGGGAGCACTCCGGGCACGAGTCCCGTGAGCGCCGGCCCGGCTCACGTGACCCGCCCGCCCGCGGCCTCCACGGGGCTCGGGAGGAGCCGGGTCGGGGACGGGAGGCTCCCTTCTCGGCCCCCATGGGCGCCGAGCACAACGCTCGGGGACAGAAGTCGGCGCGCGCGCCTCCCGGCCGCGTAGGCCCCAACCCCCGGCGAGGCCGGCGGCGCGAGAGCGGCCCGAGGGGCGGCGGCCCGACTCCCGGCCGGCTGCCGTCGGGGCGCGCGCGCCGGCGGAGGGGCCCCCTTCGCCGGGCTCGGGGCGAGCCCCGGGCGGGGGTTGGGGCGGCCAGGGCAGCCGCCGGGCCCGCGAACCCCCGCCTCCCCCACCCCGCGGACCCCGACCCTCACCCAGCAGCAGCAGCAGCAGCGGCCGCCGAGCGCGGCCGGGGACCGCCATGACGCGAAGCGGCCGGGACCCCAGCGGGCGGCGACGGCGGTGGCGCGGGGTCGGGCGGGCGCGGGGCAGCGATGGCAGAAGGGCGGCGTCCACCGATCGCAGAGGCCGGCCCGCTGCGGCACCGGCGCCGAGGAGACCCTGCGGCCGGCGGCGCCTGTCACGTGAGCGGCGCCGCGCCCGTCACGTGACTTGCGGGTATCGCGAGAGCGTGCGTCGAGCGCAGCGGCTTGGCTCCCCGCGGTTCCTCACCACGTGAGGACGGCGGGGCACGTGACCGTGCCAGGCACGTGAGCCCCAGCCACGTGACCCACCCCTCCCGCGGCGGCTGGAGAAAGCGGGCCGCGGTTTTGGGAAAAGGAAGCGGAACCGCCAGGGCCAGAGAAAGTGAGGCCCGAAAATGGGAAGTGGCGCGGAGCTGTGCCGGCCGGCGGCACACCCGCAGGTCACAGGCCACCCCTCCCTCCCCCGGAGGCGCGCCGGCTCCGGGAAGCGCACACGGAGGCGCGGGTCTGGACACCCCCTGGCCCCGCCAGCCCTTCCACTTCAGAACCGGGCTGACCGCATTTTGAAGGCAGGATAGCAGCTTTAGCAGGCCACGGCCACCCACTCAGCGCCATTCATTACCAGGGATTTTACACATTTGTAATGCTGCTTTCTTGGTGACTGGTGAAAACCCTCTTCCATTTTAGCCTGTACTCGGAGAAAAGCTACCCTGAATGTCTCATCATGTGGGGTAACGGCTTTTCATTTGCTTATCTGAAAGGCAAGCAATTTCACTCTCTCCAATTTGATTTTCCCTGCCCTTTTCAATAATTTCTTCTAAGCCATTTTGCCACATTAATCTTTAAAACAGTTCAGAATGGCACTGACAAGAGAATGGACAGAAACGATGAGACAGAAGTAAGGTACACTGCCCTTCCTGAGCAGTGGTGGTGACCAGGGAGGCAAAGACGCATGAGGATGACAGGCGTTCCCTGCCTCTGGCTAGTTCATCTGTGGTACAAGTAATTAACAGTTAGTGACAGAAGGAATGTGTAGTTTGCATACCAAAATGTTTTATTAATGTAATTTTAGGGCCAATTAAACTAGTTTTATTCAAAGTACGTTAAATTACATACAGTATTAACAATCTCTAGACACAATGAACTTAAAATGTAAGGAAGAGAAATAGGAATCTTTCACAGGCCCAGTTGTAGAACTCAAATGAAAATTTACAAATATAGAAAAGATGATGCTTAATGAATAAGGATTTTAATATCAGAACCCAAAAGATATTTTAAACACGCATGTTTCAAAAGGGGAAAATTCTTTAATAATTTAGCATAAAATCAAATTATATAAACTTGGTATATTCCAGAAAATATTGCTTTAAACACTTATACCATGATCAAAAGTCCTTTGGTAGCTTTTAATCAAAATGAAACATGCTATTTTGTAAAATATAAAGTACTTTTTAAGTGTTATCACAAAAGCATTTTGTCAGTTACCATACTAACATCACTACTGAACCTTCCTGTCACTGCTCAACATTGTATGTGCACAATTGGCCAGGTGCCAACAAAATCCTTTTAGTCTCTCAACAAATGACCTCTGCATCACAACGTCAAGGCTTGGGTCTCCTGTGAAGCTCTCTACAGTGGGCAGAGAACAAGGACGCTCCCTGGACACAACTGTAAAACCAAACCACACTTTATTATGGTAATCACACAAATACTGCAACCTAAAAAAAAAAAAAAAAATCAAAAAGCAGTCACCCCAATGCAAAAACCAGGGACTGCTAGACTCAATCTCAGAATGAAAACAGCAACACGCTAATCCCAAGGCCTTAAAACAGAACTGCACAGGAAAATCAGCTGAACTGAACTGGTGGTGGCAATGGGCACTTAATCACGCACATCAGATACAATGTCCTCTTGGCAATCAAGGATATCACTTTGAAACCAGATTTCTGAGAAACCAGGCAACAGAATTTAAAACTTTCTGGAAGGACATGGAACACAGAGGTCAAGGCTCCCGGAAGGTGGTGAAGTGGCAGCATGGATACTGACTGTCCAGCGTCTACCAACTCAGGGCTTCAGTTTTCAGTGTGTATGGCTGCCAGGACTTGTAGTGGGGAATATGAAGCATGTTGGGTCTTTCCACTGTGCAACGCAATCCCACAACTACTCAAACCATGCCTGTGCTTTCTGCCCTAAGAATAAGACCTGTGAAGGAGGAACTAATATCTTCCTGTCCAGCCTCAAAAGTTACTTTCCACAGAGCAACAGAAACAATTTAAATGTCTAAAAGAACTAGAGGAGGAAATGGAGGGGAAAGAGATATGTATGTCATCTGGACAGCCTTGAGCCTTGGGAAGAAGGAACGAACAATCATCTCTCCTTGGTGTCCGAATGTCCACAGCCGGCTCAGTCTTGGGGGTCCTGAAAACGGCACGTGGACTTCATTGCTTTTTCACACATTCTAGTGTTTAAAATGTTTCATGGGAGACAGCAATACGCTGGTACATCACGCCACATAGTGGTACTGATTTGGACTGTCTTTATCTCGCTCCATATAGTCTCTGTCTATAAGTGATTCAATTCTCTTTTTCAAATCTCCAGGCTAGAAAAGAAAAACAAAATTCCTAATTATAACCACACTAGAAACAAAAGGGAATAATACATCATGCGTGAGGTACGTAATTATTGCAACAAAAACATATTTGTGCATGCTATTGATAATTACAAAATGAACAAAACTTCCTACTTCAAGGCAAGGTTGGGAGATGTAAACTACTCCTCCCCGCTGGCCATGCACTTAGAGCACTAGACTCTACTAAGTGACAGGCTCTCACCTGGAAGGGAAATCTTGTGCTGGAGAACCCGTACTTCATTGTGAGAACACTGTATATGCTACAGTGTCTCCCTAGATTCTAAGTGTTCCTGACCAGGACATCCACCCCCTAGCCAGCTCTACTCTATCAGGAGACAGGTCTATGTTAGCATGGTTGGTCAAGGAGTCACTACTTTCCAAATAGTAAGTCTATTTAGTGATGGGCCATAAATTTTGCAAAATATAGCTGAAAATCCTATTACTTCTAAAAGCAGGGGCTAGGGTTCTGGCCAGCCACACACTATACTACTCCCTGTTTAACTGCTGAGTCTCTTGTCTGCAGAGGGAAAAACAAGCTGCTGGCTTGAGGTGGGAAAGAACAACACCGGAGCTATGCATGCATCACTGTGGATCAGGCACTGCTCCTACCCATACTGGAAGTGTTGACTACTTAGTTCCTAGTGCAGAGAGAGGGTCAGAGCAGGCTTCAGAGAAGCAGGAGACTCCTCACCCAAAGCACACCGGTGAGATCAGCAACGAAGGCCAAAGCTTTGAAAACGGGGTACCTTCTGGCCTAATTGGTAAGCATTGATGACTTATTTCTGAATCCACCAGAACAGAGGGACAGGCCTGAAGCTGACTTTCACATGCCAGAGCAACAACCAAGTATCACCAAGGTTATCACTCACTTAGCTTAGTTAACTGAACTGATTGGGGCTGCAGTTGAAATGCTTTGCTCCTCCCAGATCCTGCTGAGTGACCTTAACTGCTACAACTATGGAGCAAAGTATCCGGGACTTACAAGCTGGTATAGTATCCTGGGGTTATGGGTCTGCCCTTCCTGCCAGGATGATGGGCACATGTGGACGCAGGCCTTTGCATCTTGCTTCCCACTCTGTTTTTGTGAGTGCACAACCCTGATCTGAGGAGGATGGCCAGGACAGTGAGTCCAACATGCTCTGTGTCTGTCAGTGAGAGTCTCAAATGATCTGTGGCCATCAACCTTGCTGTGGATACACTTACCTTTACTGGGAATTTCAGCTGATTATACAGTTCAGAGACCAGAAGGTTATGCCCAAGAGTCTTTCTCATTTTCATTATTCTGACAATTGCAGCATCGATCTGGTATTGTCTATCCTGAAACACTCTCTCTGTAGTGCTAACTTGTTCCTCAACCTGTATGGAAAAAAGAAAAGAACGGTGTAAAGCTACTTCCATTGTTGCTTCATGTTGTTGGGTTTGAGGAAAAACTTTGTTTTGATACAAACTAAGCCAGGATGCAGATGACTCCTGCTTTATTTATTTTCCCAGCCCTGGGGTTTGGACTCAGGGCCTGGGAGCTGCCCCTGAACTTTTGTGCTCAAGGCTAGCATTCTACCACTTACTTGAGCCACAGCTCCACTTCTGACTGGAAGTTCATTAGTGTTAAGAATCTCACAAATATATATAAGCTTTGCCAAGATGAGCAGCATCAAGAAAGCACTCCAAGGTCAGATTACAGATTACATGCTGACAGAGGCTGAAGAATGAAAACTGAAAACTTTTTTTTTTTAAACAAATATCTCAGGATATAAGGATTCTTTTCATAAGTGGAAGACCTGAACACCATGAAGAGCAGGTATTAGAACAAGTGAGAAGTGCCAGGGGACAACCTGAGCTAAACAGAGCCTAATGAGCTGCAGCTGCAACGGGGCGAGCATGACCTGTTACATCTGTGACAGAAGTAAGTTTCAGGAAGGGGATGATTGAGCCTTCAATATACTCCCTGTACTCAAGATAAAACAGGAAAAAGAGAAATTTCTACTGCTAGTTCTTAAATGTACCATTTAGGAAACACAAGCCATACAACTGACAACTGAAGAGATATGCTGAAATGAAACAACACTATTTGTAATCAAGAAAGAAAAGTCCAGAAAATTCAACTGAAAAAACACCTAAGCTGATGAAAAATTTGTCAAGTGGCTGGAAATAAGACAAACACAACAAAATAGAATTAAGTGACAGACTGTCAGCCTTGAGCAAAAGCTTAGGGGTGGTGCACATATAAAATGGCATTAATGTATACATACTGATAATAACCAGTCATAATATACAAAGGAAAAAAGGTCCCCTTTGTTTGTAGGTTATGGGCACCACACCCACCTCTACTTCTTACACTTTCCGTGGTTATGTGCAGGTCTGAGTAGTCTCTCTGTGATCTAGCTGGGTTCCGTGCTGTTAGGCCACACAGGGCTGTTTCCTCTTCTGTCTGCAAAGTTACCTTTCCTCAATTCCTGAATAATGCTAAGTCATTTCTTTAAAGAAGGCCTTCATACCACTCAGCCACCCAGACTTCCTGTACTTCCCACCCACATTCACGCCCATTTTAACAAGTCACGGCCCTGGGTAGGGCTGTGCACATGCGTTACAGGCCTTATTCTGGGCTGTGGGTGCTTCCCAATGCATCAGAGTGCTACTCAGGAGCCTGATATTTGAAGCCAGCCCAGGTAGAAAAATCTTCGACTCTTATCTCTAGTTAATGACCAAAAAGCCAGTAATGGAGTTCTGGATCCAGTGGTAGACTGCTAGCTTTAACAAAAATCAGAAGAATCAGCGCCTATTCCCGAGTTCAAGCCCCAGTGCTAGTACCAAAAAACCCCCCCCAAAAACAAAAAACAAAACAAAACAAAAAACCCTGCCAGGTGCCAGTGGCTCATGCCTATAATATAATCCCAGCTACTCAGGAGGCTGAGATCTGAGAATCACAGTTCAAAGCCAGCTCTGACAGTAAAGTCCACTGGACTCTTTAATTAGCCATAAAAAAGCCAGAAGTGTGCTATGGCTCGAATAAACAGGGTTAGCCTTGAGCACAAAAGCACAGAGAAAGCACAAAAACTCTAGGTCTGGCACCAAAAATTAAAAAATAAATAAGCAAATGTTATTGTTATATTATTTGTGGTGCTGAGGATCACATCTACAAACCAAGCTATGCAAGCTTCCCACCACCGAGCCACACCCTACCCTTTAATATATAAGGACTAGGGTGGGCACTGGTTGCCCATGCCTAATCTGAGACAGAAAGGGTGGTGGTTCAGGAAAACCAGTGTCAACAGTCCACTCAACTCCAATGCCAAAACCTGAGCTGGAGATGTGGCTCAAATGGTAGAGTGCCAGCTGAACAAACAAGCTGACCAAGTGCTTGGCCCTGGGATCAAACCCCAATACCAAAAAAAAAAAAGAAAAAGAAAAAGAAAAAAGTATTGGTAAGAATGAACATACTTTATATTGTATTTCTTTTTTGAGTGATCAGAATATATTTTCTGTCCACACACTGACTACCTCAGGGTAATAAAACCCTGTCTGGGCTGGCAGTGGGGGGAGTGATCCTCTGAACTGTCACCTCAACGCCCCTTCACAAAGGCCCTCTGACACACACGACAGACCTGACCTTTTCAGGGAAACAGGCAGCTGAGGAGACACAGGTGCTGGTTTTGGGGTGTGAGGACTGCACAAAACAAGGGGCCTTGTGGGGCTGGCTCCAGGTCTGTTTGCTGCTAGACCAGCTCCCATGCTGCTGTGGGTTTGTGACACCCGAGCCCAGACAAAGGCCCTCCCAAGATGAGGGCTCAGAGTGGCTAATGAAGGCTTTACAAAATTCAAAGACAAATGCTGGCTTTGTAAAGCCCACGCGCTGTCTGTGCAGCAGGCTCTGACATGGTAGACACCATCTCGCTCACCAACCTGTGAATATCTTCCTCATTTTCATTCCTACTGAGTATGGAATGAAAGAAAGACATGAAAGTGGTACCCTTATGAACACAGATATCCACATTATTTAGAAATTGTGCTAACCTCAGTCCAGAAATAACTATAAACACCAAGGATTCTCCTTGGCGAATGCCTGCCCCATAAAGAAAAAGGGAAAGCTTGTACATACGGTTTCCTTCATCTGAATTTGGTTGATCTTTATTCTGAATAACTTGTGCTTGAATTCTCCATTAAAAATGAATTTGTCTCCATCTTCTACCTCCTTTCCTTTAGGACTTTTAATCAGAACACGGGCTTTACCACAAGCCAGAGACTGCAGTGTTCTTCTCAATTCACTGTCCTCTGAATGGGGAGCAAACATAGGCAATGGTTGGGGTAAAGTGAGCAAGAGTTGGTCAATAATGACAAGGAATCAATTCAAGTGCAATTGAGTTTACTTGCTTCCCTTTAATATTATTTTCTCCTTTTGCTGTGGCACTGGGTATGGAATCCAGGGACTCACATAAGGTAGCCAAGTGCTCTACTACTTTGTTATACCCAATCTACTTCTACTTATCTTTAATGTTTACAGTAGGTTTACCTACCTATCCCAGTGGCCATTTTTATTTCTTCAAAGCTGAATCCATCACCTTCGTTGAACATAAGTAACACCAATGTCTGGAAGAGGGACACCTGGAATTCCTTCTTCCCCTGTAAGAAAAAGAGCTGTCACTGAGAGGCTGTGTTCAGACATGCTTGGCAAGTCAATAAGCTGCTGCTGTTCTTAAACTTTTGTGTGTATGTTTAACAATTTACCAATAAAGCCAGATGCTGGTGGCCAGACCTGTAATCCTGGCTACTCAGGAGGCTGACATCTGAGTACTTAGGTTCAAAGCCAGCCTGGGCATGGAAGTCAATGAGACTTATCTCCAATTAATCACCAAAAAGCTGGAAGTAGAAATGTGACTCAAAAAGCAGAGTGCTAGCCTTGAGAAAAAAAGGTCAGGCAAGGCATGGTATACGGTCCCTGAGTTCAAGCCCCCCCGGAGCCGCATATACAAAAAAGAATTTATCACTAGCCATCAAGTTAAGAAGAAATTATGTTTCTAAAATTCAGTTACAAAGGGACAGAATGACTTCTTTTAAGTTATTGCATTTAAAAATTCTTCTCTTGCCGGGTGCTGGTGGCTCATGCCTGTAATCCTAGCTACTCAGGAGGCTGAGATCTGAGGATCGCAGTTCAAAGCCAGCCTGGGCAGGAGAGACCATGAGACTCCTATCTCTAATAAACCACCAGAAAACCGGAAGTGGCGCTGTAGCTCAAGTGGTAGAGCGCTTGCCTTGAGCTGAATTGCTGAGGGACAGTGCCCAGGCCCAGAGTTCAAGTCCCACGACCGACCAAAAAAAATAAATAAAAATTCTTTTCTTGAAGCCTAGCATGGCTGTACATGCCATGTAATCTCAGCACTGAGAAGGCTACGGCAGAAACATAAATCAGAGGCCAGCCTGGGCTACATAACAAGATTGAATCAAAAACTAAGCTTGGTATGGAGGACATGGGGTGGAGGGTCAGAGGGCAGCTTCAGATGCAACCTCCGGGGTGTAGAGACCATCCCTGACTCATGTAGACAGTTACAGGTGTCCTAAATAAAGATACTGAGCAAGAAAATGATTGGGATGCAGGAAGTTAACTGTAAATAAAATATGTGGTGCTATGTAGACAATGATGTACAAAGACACACAAATTGTGCGTGTACAATTTACATAATGTGCAGATAAGTAGGATTTCCAGCTCTTTAAGGGGGGGTAGGGAGGGGCTTCAGCAAAGAGCATGCTGAAACTCTGAAGGGCCTCTTTGGTAATTATATAACCTGTTCACTGACACCTACAAACAAAAGAAAGATGAAACAGCAAACGTAAAAACCATGTGGTAAGATGCCTGGAACTAAGTCAGTAAGTGGCCCTCATGCTGCTCCAAGGGCCATCCTTCCCCAAGCTGCGGGAGATGGTCTCCCTTCAACCCTGTGGTCAAAAGCAGCACATTGTCCAGGTGCTGGTGGCTCACAACTGTCATCCCATCTTCTCAGGAGGCTGATATCTGAGGACTGCATTTTGAAGCCAGCCTGGGCAGGAAAGTCCATGGGACTCTTATCTCCAATTAACTACCAAAAGTCAAAAGTAGAGCTGTGGCTCAAGTGGTAGATGACCAGGCTTGAGTATAAAAGCTAAGGAGCAGTGGTGTCCTAGCAGAGTTCAAGCCCCAGTATTGGAAAAACATCAACAACAACAAAAAACCCAAATAACACCCCACTGTAGTTCAATTTGTAACTCTTTGGCTGGGAGAACACAGAAATGGAATGCATGTTCACAACACTGTTTTCTTCAATTGTGCTTTTATGAGGTGCCTCTTCACAATCAGTGCTTTTTTCCCACGGAAAAAAAAGGTAATTCCTGATTACTCTATTTTGTTAAGTGAAATAAATAGCACTTTAACTGCTACTCATTTTATTGACCTGGAAAACAAGCTAAATAATAATGCAATCTTTCCCTTCTTTCCTACCAAAGTTCAAAGATATTTTAAGCATCCCATCAACTCACAAAGCAAGATAAAATGAAGCCAAAAACTGACCTCTTTAAACTCTGCTTTCAACACCGCATGCCCTAGTGTCGTCTGCCACTGAAGCTTCCGGCCACTGTGCTTGCCCAGGTAGAATGTCTTGAATACCTCTTGAAGTCTGACCATCTGCCAAGAGTGGGAGACACAGGGACCAAGCTGAGCACATTCATGCAACAGCTACACGCTAGTTTTTACAGCAGAATTAAAGCACAGTCCTTAATTTTGTTGGTTACTTCTCTGGATTCTACTACCTATGAAAATGCCCACCATCCTCAGAGCTTGGAACTTCCCATTACAGTTCCCAAGTTGGTACTTAATATCAGACACATTGGGGCTGGGAAGGTGGCTCAGTGGTAGAGCGCTTGCCTTGCATGCCTGAGGCCCTGGGTTCGATTCCTCAGCAACACATAAGCAAAAAGAAAAAAGCCGGAAGTGGCGCTGTGGCTCAAGTGGTAGAGCTGAAGAGCTGAGGGACAGCGCCCAGGCCCAGAGTTCAGGCCCATGACTGGACCCAAAAAAAAAAAAAAAATCAGACACATTGTGTCCTACCTGCCAGCCAGAGCCAATAACACATATAGTCAAGTGCAGCCAGCACAGCACAGGCCACCCTGGGTCAAGGTGGTGTCTGCAACACCTGTCCTGCCTGCTGCTGGGCTTCCCACTCCCACTTCCGCAGCATTATAGACAGGCCTAGACAGTTCCTTCTCCACACTCTGGAATCTGACATCTGACTAGACAGGTACTTTAGGTGTTCTGGAGAGACACCCACTCAAATATTAAAGCCTAGGGCACTACGCAACCTACATTCACATGATGCAGGAAAAACATTATTGCGAGAGAATGCCACACATGTGGCTGAGGGTCATTCTTTGAACTATATTTTGTATACTTTCCATCTTGTATTTTTTTTCCATGCTGGTACTAAAGCTTAATGGTACAGGGCCTGGATATTGTCTGTTGGCTTCTTCATTCAAGGCTGATGCTCTACTAACTGAGCCATAGCTCTACATCTAAGCTCTTTGCTGGTTAATTGGAGGTAAGAGTCTCTCAGATTTGTCTGTCTGGGCTGACCTCAAACCTCAATCTTCAGGTGTCAGCTTCCCCAGTAGTAGAATTACAGGCTTGAGCACTGGTGTCTAGCTCTTGCACTTTCTTAAGTATGACTGTTTTAGGATGAGAAGCAGCAACACTGGCAGTGCCACAAAGACCCACCAGGAGCATAAGATGGAGAATTTCTGGCCAAGGTAAATTGAGTCTTAATGGGAGGAGAAAGAACAAGCTGCTGAGACAGGAGCCTAGAGTCTTCCTGAGGAACTGTCCATGTGAAGCACAGACACCTGCAGCTGTCAGAGCAGAGGGGACCTGGTAGACATGTGGGGAGTGGCAATGGACAAAGCTCATGTGTCAGGGGCTACAGGCTAGCCCAGCCCTGAGGGTAAAGTGGGGCAGGGGGAAGAGCAACGTAAAAGGGGGCCTTGTGCAGAGCTGAGAAACAAAGGGACACGCTAGCCAGCTGCTAAGAGGGCAGACATGGAGCGAAGACAGAGGTAGAAAAGAACAAAAATCAAAGAAAGGCTACTGAGCAGTGCTACCAACACAGAAGTTAAGAAATGATCCTGTCTTGCAAAGGAAATCTGTTTTATGAGGGACTGGATGTCAATGTCTCAGGAGAGACCTCAAGGGGTACAGACTTTGACTTTCCCTAACCTGGACTGGCATAATCCCAAGTCCTGCCTGCACTGTTGACTTTTACCCACTCCTCTGCTGAGGACAGAATCCCTTGTCCTTAGTCTACTAAAGGAAGCTCTCTCTATCCAACCGGGGAGCTGGCCCTTCTCCCTCATTTGCCATTATTACTGATGGTGTGAGCATGCTGTAACATGCTGGAGTTCTGCCTCCCTAACCCCAGGATTCCTCGCAACCCAAGGTCTTCCTCAGTACTCGGCGGATTGGCTGACACGTCAGGCCCCCTGACAGTATTCTCAGGACTTCAGTATTACTGAAAGCTGAAGGGAAGGATGTTGAGGCAAACATAGACCACAAGCAAGGCAGTCACTTTCAAACACAAATACCGCCTCCCAGAGACCACAGAAGACACCAGGCTTTGACTGCCATTGGGTGTCCTAGTGGCATCAGGTGGGTGGACACTCACCTCCGGAGGGAGATGCACTTCCGTGGGTGTATATGTGGGCCAGTAGCCCATGGTAAGGACGTTAACTGTAAGGTCTATAGGACCTGGAGAGCTCTGGTTCTGCATATGCTAAAAACAGATAAAACACACACACAATAAAACTCGAGGTAAAATATTTTGGATTATCATCAGAAATAGAGTCCAGAAAAGAAAATGGTATAATGTTAAAACAATGGTTCCCACATGTCAGCAACTACTTTGGATTCTAGAACATACTCTGCTCCAGCCAATACTATGCTTTCACCTCAACAGAAGTGACTTTTCAATTGCTGGCTATGCACCAGAAACAGACCCTTAGGCCCACTTAAGCCAATGGTTTAGTTAAAAAAATCGACTTACCTGCTTGAAGTGAACCATGATGTCCTTGGAAAGCTCCATATCTTTGAACATGCCCTCCAGCTTGCTGGTGAATGCTGCCCCGCACTCTGTATCAGGAGAGGTAGGAAGGATGGCTCTCAACCCGTTGGGCAGGGGCAGGATCATGAGGCCCACCCCCCCATCCCAGCGTCAGGCCCACCCATACACTCACCGTGCTTGAGCTTTGACAGCATGGACTTCTCAGCATCAACTGAAGCACTCTTTCCAACAAGCAGCCTCTTTGCCAAATCTTTTTTGTAAAATGCTTCAAAAACATCTTTACCTGTGAAACCACATAGAATAAAGCCAGGCTTTCGACAGCTGATGTGAATGACTTGCTAAGGTTATCCATTTGGAGAGGGCCTGATACTGATCTTGGGGCCACACAGCACCCGTTTCTCACCATGGATGAACCTGAACAGGATCATGATCTTGTCCAGGATCCTCTCCAGCTCTTCATCTGTGGCTTCCTTATTGCCTGCTCGTAACTTTGAATCCACATGCTTAGCTAAGAGAGTAACAATTAAAGTTAGAAAAGGACTAGTGGGAGGCAGCTCAGAGGTACAACATTTGCTTAGTGTACAAGCTACAAGCTAGGTTTCTACACCTAGCACTGGGAAAAAAACAAACAGCTTCTGAGTTCTACAAGCAACTGATGACAAAAGTAGAGGGTTTCCTATGAAACGTAAATCCAGAAATGGAATCTTCAAAGTAGTATGCTTTGAGAGGGAGGTAGATAAATGAAAAAGGGAACAGAGAACAAATACAGCAAGGATATGCAATGCACATATGAGAACAAGGAAGAAGGAAACGTGAGCCGAGTCTGGGGATAAGAGGACACGACATGGAAGAATGGTAGAAGAGGCAACTCCACAAGAAGCATTGGATAACTACATGGACACATTAAATTGTAACCCCCGTTCAGCCTTTTGAAGTTCAGCAAAGGAAAGAAAAACTCAAGCACATTTTTTCCCCCAAATGGTCCTTATATAGGTTAAAGTGTCTTTTTATTTTTATTTTGTGTGGATCAAGGGGCTTGAACTCAGGGCCTAGGTGCTGTCCTTGAGCATTTTTGCTCAAGACTAGTGCTCTACCACTTGAGCCATCACTCCCCTCCTGGCTTTTCTGGTGCTTAGAGACAAAGAGTCTCAAGGACTTTCCCATTTGGGCTGGCTTCAAACCATGCATGAGCTCTTATGTTTCTAACCCAAGATAAACAGCAACTGGGTTCCAGAATACATATTGAATGCCACAGAACTAGAAGGACCCTTCCCGAGGTGTGTCAATAAGCCAAAGGTTATGTTCAGAGCATTGTTCTCAGGTCTTTGAGTACTTAAAATGAAGGAATGAATGTGTTCCCTTTGGAGCTTCTTGCTTCTGACGCTGCACAAACCAGTCTCAGGTGTCTGGGACAGTGACATAAGCCCCCATGGCAGACCTCAAGACTTCCAAAGTCCAGGCGCCCAGGTTCCCAAAGGTTTCATGTCCATCCTCTGTAGGAAGCCAGAGTGGATCCCAAGGTAAAAAAGCCCAATTACACTGCTCTGACCATTTGTCATTTCACTTTTGGTCTAAGACTAGTATTTTCCCTCATCGCCTAGTACTCTACTCAGTTAGTACTCAGTACTAACTGAGCCACGCCTCCACCCCATGTTCATTTCCCTTATTGTTGCTTTTATTATTTACCTTGGAAAAAATGGCTATACACCAGTGGCTCACGCCTATAATCCTAACTCTTTAGGATGCTGAGATCTGAAGTTCATGGTTTGAAGTCAGCCCCAAGCAGGATTAAGAGTTAATGAGACTCGGGCTGGGAAGGTGGCTCAGTGGTAGAGTGCTTGCCTTGCATGCATGAGGCCTTGGGTTCGATTCCTCAGCACCACATAAGCAGAAAAAAAAAAAAGCTGGAAATGGCGCTGTGGTTCAAGTGGTAGAGCACTAGCCTTGAGCGGAAGAGCTGAGGGACAGCGCCCAGGCCCAGAGTTCAGGCCCATGACTGGACCCTCCCCCCCTGCCCTCCCCCCCCCCCACCCCCCCCCCCCCCCCCCCCGGCAAAAAAAAGCCAATGAGACTCTTATCTCCAATTAAGCACTAAAAAAAGCTAAAAGGAGAGTTATGGCTTAAGTGATGGGACCAGCCTAGAGCAAAATAGCTCAGGAACAGTGCCCAGGCCCCTGAGTTCAGGCCTTAGGAATGGCATAAGAACCAACAGAAAAAACCCTGCCCTTGTGAGTGCTGGTTCCTCACACCGACAATCCTAGCTAATATGGAGGCTGAAATCTGAGGAACCCAGTTTGAATTTAATCTGGAGAAGAAAGTCCACAAGTCTCACTGGCAATTTGCCAGCCGTGGCTAAAGTAGTTGAGCACTAGCCTTAAGCAAAAAAGTCAAGACAGAGTGTAATGCCTTGAGTTCAAGTCTCAGAACTAGCACAAACAAAAAAGCCAAACTGCCCCTTTGAGATCTTACCTAACTTCAATTTAATTCTGGGTGGAGGACATAAATATGACGATTAAGGATTATTTCACATTAAGTACCACCCAATACTGATAATGCTGTCCTCACAAAGCAAGGGCATTCACACACTTGAGCATGACTTGCTTACAGTCCAGACAGAGGCTTATGGCTCAAGTCTAGGATGTATACACTAAAATAGTCCTCTGCATGGGATGCCAGGCTCTTCTTATCTTTACTTAATCCCTACCATGTTTTCCCTGATGGGTGTACAGAGGTACATGTCAACATGCACTGCTGAGAACGTCCTGATAAGGCTTGATATGAATCCTGAACTACTTTCCCATAAGGAGCTGACCACTTGGGGAAAAAAATATACTCCAGTCCTTTTTTATTTTCTCCTACTAAAAGGCCAGGACTGTGTTGTGCTACCGATCAATTCTGCAGGCTTGTTCGGTCTCTTGTTGATGAACGTCTCGAAGGATTCCTTCATCAGGTTGATGAAGCGCTCATTCCTCTGGAAGCACACCTCTACAACATGGTCCACTTTGTCCTTGAAGTCCAGCAAATCTTGCACCATGTCTTTATCTTTTTCAGGATTGATAACAATCGTTGTCCCAAAAGTCTGCAGAAGCAAATAAACACCAAATCAGGATCTGTCCTTACAGTCTATGAGCCCAATTGCATTTCTTCAGGCAACCACACAACCTGCCGGCAGCCCTGGCCTTGCCTACTAGATGCCAGTGACATCTCCTCTGTGGTGGCAGACACTGTCCAGCATCCCTGTAGGAAGACTGGGTTCGGCATCCAAAGAGGTCCTAAATTAGCACTAGGCATCACTTCTGCTCAACACAACACCCAGAGAGATGCTGCATGGCACCGCACAAGTGATGTAGAAAAATGCTGGCAACATGGAAGCACAAATCTGGGCAATAAATCCTAAATTAGGATTGCTCAGAAATATAGCAACAGGCAGAACAAACAACCATACCAAAGCATATAGCAGCTCTAAGCAAAAGCACGTCTGGTGAGCAGATGCACCAACTGCTGTTTAATGGTAGGACTGTGCAACTCAGCTAGTACTTATGGTGAGGACGGATGCTGCATATGTCCTCTTGGACAGTGTCCAAGGTTGGTGTTATCTCAGATGCTAAGGAAACATATGAGCAGGTGACTTGGAGGGAAATGATAAAGCACCATCTTCCATGTCTCTATGATGGGAATCGATGGCCCCTGACAACAGTTCAATTCCCTGGTCAGGGACATTGTGTGCATCTTGGCAGGCACTGTCCTGGGGATCATAGGCCCCACCTTGATGTACTCGCTCCAGTGCTGTAGCAGTGCGTGCTGCCCGCCCTTCACCCGGCTGAACAGCTGGTACATCTGTGTGAGGTCTGGCACTCTATTCTCGTCCAGTAGGTGGTCCAACCCTGCAAGTGTGCACAAAGTGAGAGGTTACAGCAGAAAGCAAGTGTCCACAATATAGTGAACAACACACAAGTTAGTGTTTAAGCTGGAGATTCAAGGAGTATGTAAACCTCTGTTTCTATGCAGGTCAAATTGTTCCATTTAAATGTGGAATTGGACTGATGAGGAAAAGCTGAATTTCCTCAGTATGCTAGGGGAATGTATTCTTTGTTCACAAAAACTCTTCGTAAACTATAGCAATAATAGCCAAAAAACATTTAGACAACAATTTTCCCTGGGAGATGCATGATCCTAGTTATTTCTGCTTTAGTCCATCAGGCACGTTAGGTCACGATTGGTGGTTACACCTAGGATCTAGCTCCTCAAGATAATGTGCTTAAGGCCAGTGTTGGCAAAAAGTTAACTAGACCCCAGGAACTCTTTAAGGGACCTTATACAGGGGAGGATTGTGGTCTCAGGAAAGACCCTATGTGCAAATTAACAAGGCAAAAGGGAAAAAAAGGGGCAGGGGTGTGGCTCAAGTGACAGAATGAGTATCTAGCAAGTGTAACGCCCTGAGTTCAAACCCCAGTGCTTTAAAAAATGTGTTTATTAAGAGGTAAGCAATATGATCTAATGATTTATTTTTCAGACTTGTTTCCAGTTTTTACTATTTTCTTTTGGGGGGATCAAAATTATTATTATTTTGTCAATTGTGGGGCTTGAACTCTGGGCTTGGGCACTGTCCCTCAGCTCTTCAGCTCGAGGCAAGCGCTCTACCACTTGAGCCACAATACCAGTTCTGGTTTTCTGGTGGTTAATTGGAGGTAAGAGTCTTACCGACTCTCCTGCCCGGGCTGGCTTTGAACTGTGATCCTCAGATCTCAGCCTCCTGAGTAGCTAGCATTACAGGTATGAGTCACCAGTGCCTGGTTGGGGGATTAAATTTTTTAAACTGACTTTATTCACAAATAAATGGAGGAATATTTATTATTTACCACCTATTTTAAAGTTCTTAACAGCACTCAAAATATTTTTTAAAAACATAACTTTAATGGCTGGGAATGTGGCTTAGTGGTAGAGTGCTTGCCTAGCATACATGAAGCCTAGGGTTCAATTCCTCAGTACCACCTAAAAAGAAAAAGCCAAGGGTGGCACTGTGGATCAAGTGGTAGAGTGCTAGCCTTGAACAAAAGAAGCTCAAGGACAGTGCCCAGGTCCTGAGTTTAAGACTCAGTATTGGCAAGCCAGCAAACATACAACACACATAAAACACATTATTATTATGAAGGTGTTGTACAGAGGGGTTACCATTCCGTAAGTCAGGTAATGAGTACAATTCTTTTTGAGCAAGGGCACCCCTCTCTTTGCTTTCCCTGTTTCCCCCTCCCATCCCTGCCCACAAGCTGCACAGTTCATTTTTTTATACAGTATATGTTAAGTACCATGACTGCATTTGTTCACCCTTCCTCACTCCATTTCTCTAAGATGTTCTGATTTATTTCCTTGGGGTGTTAGCACCACGGCTTCAATTCAGGGTCTAGGTTCTGTCTTTAGGCTATTTTTTTTTTTTCCCCTCAAGGCTAGTACTCTACCACTTGATCCACAGTTCACTTTTGGCTTTTTAGTAGTTAATTGGAGATAAGATCTCATGGATTTTTCTGCTCTGGTTGGTTCTGAACTGCAATCCTCAGATCTCAACATTCTAAATAGCTAAGATTATAGGTATGACCCACCAGCGCCCACCAGATTTATTGTCTTAAATTTCAAAACAATTTTCCAATACTAAATCACAGTAGCAATCAGTTAAGATTTTCTCAGTATTACATTCTGGCCACTGGGGAAGCAGCTAGGCAGAGTGAAGGAGGTAAGCTCTACATACTGCCCAAGCTGCATGCCTCCAGTCTGAGTACCAGGTATACACCTGGCAGTTGGCACATGGAGATGTGTGGTGAGGGGTTGTAGTGTGGGGTGTAGATCCCACACTAAAGCTCCAAGTGCTTCTTATGACCCAAGATTACTTCTGATCTATTGGTGTAACTTTTTTTTTCTGTCAGTACTAGGGCTTCTGAACTCAAGAACCTCAAACTCTTGTTCAGCATTTTTCTACTCATGGCTGGTGCCACACTTCTACTTTTGGCTTTTTGCTGCTCAACTGGAGACAAGAGTCTCAGATTGTCTGCCCGACTGTGTTTGAATGGTGATTCTCAGATCTCAGCCTCAGCTAGGAATATAGGCATGCTTGGCTTTGGAGGGGTTGGAATTCAGGGCCTTACACTTACTTGATAGCTACACAGGTCACATCCCTAGCCACTAGATGCATTAATAAATAACTAAATATGTATTATATATATGTATATATAATATATACATATGAACTAAATAGTAGTATACAAGGGTTTCAATCCCAAAAATAAGGTTATGAGCACAATGTATCTTGGTCAATGAATGCATTTGTTCTTACAGGGCTTGGATATGAAGTACTCATTTATATGGAAATACACTGGCTGCGAAGGGTTTTTTGCTTTTATTTATTTTTGTCAGTCGTGTGGCTTGTATTCTGGGCCTGAGCGCTGTCCCTCAGCTCCTCAGCTCAAGGCTAGCGCTCTACCACTTGAGCTACAGCACTGCTTCCAGCTTTCTGGTGGTTTATTGGAGATAAGAGTTTCACGGACTTTCCTACCCAGGTTGGCTTTGAACCACGATCCTCAGATCCTCAGATCTCAGCCTCGTGAGTAGCTAGGATTACAGGTGCACCGGCACCGGCTGTGAAGGGTTTTGTGTAGTGTGAGTAGAAAATTTATCTAGAAGGGAGCTGTGGCTCTCAACTTTCAAGTCATGTGGTCAGGGGTATCAAGCTTCTGAGCTGTTTCCTGTTTGTTTGTAAACAAGGACAATGATTTCACAGGATCACTCTAACTCTGAAAGACATCTACCTGAGGAAGAGGCTTGGGCGAGCAGATGTTTGACAAGACCAGCTCTCCTTCCTATTGGGTTTTAAGTATCTCCTTGGGGAGAGCACGAGCATCTGGCAGAATACATGTGGGCATGTTACCAAGACTTCTAGAATTAAGCTTTTAGGATCCCAGGGCTTGAGAGAGAAGCTGCTCATTTCAAACATGTCTAGATGGCTTTCAGACAGCAACACTGCATACGTAAATGATTAAAAGGGACAGTATGTTGAGGGCTGGTGGCTCAAATCTGTGATCCTAGATACTTAGCAGGCTGAGCTCTGAGGATCAGAGTTCAAAGCAAACCCAGGCAGGACAGTCTGTGAGGCTCTAATCTCTACTAAACTACCAAAACGGAAGCAGAGCTGTGGCTCAAATGGTAAAATGCAAGCCTTGAGCAAAATCAGCTCAGGAACAGTGCCCAGGCCCTGAGTTTAAGCCCAAAGAGCTGAGTACTTATGTGTGTGGACGTACTCACGCGCGTGCAATCTCTCACTCTTAAGAACACTCTTAAGAGTCTCTGCCTAGACAATGTGGATGATTTGTTTGCTCTCTACACGGAGTAAGCAGGGAGAACCAGACACGTGCCAGTGCATGTCCACAAGTGTGAAGCTCATGGCCCATCAGGTGGGTCAGATGCACAGGATGATAAGACAGTAAAGAAGTAAGTCCATGCTGAGAGCTGCCGCTTGCCAGTGGGTAGCATGCAGCCCTGGGCACCTACCTCTCCTAGGACACTCTGGTCTGCAGGACACTCCTGTGCCTTAGCAGTAAACATTCTTTCTTGCTTTCAGAAGGTCTGGCTATCTTGTGGTCCTCCTGACTTAGCCTCCTTACTGAAGGGATTTCAAGCATGGTCCACCACACCTTGCTTCACCATTTTTCCATCAATGTTTAGAGTATTAGAAATCATTTTAGCAATTTGTTTTATGGAAATAACAAATATCCTTGCATTGCTAAGTGCAATGTTTCCCAAGTCTCATGAGTTACAGATTAGTGTTCAGTTTAATTCACCTGAGATTAGGAAAACATACCTTTCTGGAGAATTGCGGTTAGATGTTCTCCTAGTAGCTGTTTCTCCACACAAGCAATCAGTGGTTTCCTGTAAAGGCAGAACAGAACAAGTGTCAGCAAAACCAGAGTCTGGTTGGCTGGCAGAGGTGAGCAAGTTAAATCTGGTACAGTCAGCCTGCAACCAGGCAGAGCGCAGGCCAATGAGCAAGCTTTTCCTCACACAAACAGGCAGCAGCATCTTCCGCCAGCAGTTCTAAATCCATGAGTGATGAGCAACATGCACAGGTCCACAAGTGGGCCCAGGTCTGACAGGTGGGGTTCAAGAAGGCAGAAGCTGGGCTGGCTGGCAGGCATATTTGCTCTCTTCCTCAGACGGGGGCTTCTGGCTATGACCCCAATCATGTGGTACTTCCTGTCACTTGATGAGGCAAGTCTGGTGTCCTAAGGAATGCACAGGGGAATTTGGTCTGACCTCTGCACTAGTCATGATGCTGGCTTGGCAGCCTGGCTGTTCCTGGGAAGTGGCACCTTTGAGCCAGTGCTCAGGAGTTCGGGAGTTTGCCATGGTGACCATCTTCTTAGAGCTCAGATGCTGGCCTCACTTCCATCTTCCCACCTCAGTTTGCTTTCTTGTCTTGACATTGCTTCTGTTGTCACCTTCCACAACGTGGCAGGGAACGGCAGGTGAAGACTCTATAGACCCAACCCACCATCATCTTCTTGTGACTTCACCTGTCCTTAACTAACCCTCTGGTGACTTCTGCAGTCCTTCCCTCTGCCTGTTCATTTTTTCCCTTATCTTGCTGAGCAGGGTCCTACTTGTGGTGGACACTTGTCTGAGGTCTGAGGCATAAGCCTGTTAAACAACAGAGCACTTGCAAATCTGCCATGTTCACTAGGTGTAGAAATCTTCTTGGCTTGTTTATTGTCCACAATTCAATTTTTGTTTTCTGGTTCTTTTCAGAAGATTAGGGGCATCTCCTTATTCTCCCAAGAGCTACTAGTCCAGGGAATCGTCCTAATCTTTTATGTCAAAGCTTATGAGGAAATTTTTTTACGTTCCAACTTAAATATCACAGTAGCCTATAAAGACAGAGCTGTCGTTTCACATTCCACTCCACACATGGACAATGAGTTCAGAGAGGAGACTGACTTGTCCATGGCGATGGGTCATGAGTGGAACCGGGTCCTCTGGGGAGCAGTTGGGCACTTCCGCACTGTCTTCTAAGGGCTACGTCCCTTTTTTCTTCCACCACGAAAAGGAAGCGTGACAATGCACCTCACCCAAAGCAATCCTGTCCTCACCTAGCTTGGCTTTGGGCTGGACACCCAGGACCATAGTTCCTGCACATGGTATGTGTGAACACAACTTCACCTGTGAAACATGCTGTTTTTATATTCTTGGTGTTTCTTCCATGATCTGGTCCCTCTTCTTCCTCTTGCCTGTCCGCCATCAAGGGCTCAGCTCCACCCAGCCATCACATTGCTTCTGTCCCTTCTAGCCCATGACTGGGTCTCCATCCCTTCTTCTCATCATAGCAGGACACTGCTCTGGCAGAAATACATGACCTCTCCTGTTTTACTTCCCTAGTGACTCATCAACCTCAGGTCTTATTTCTAAAGCCAGAAATGGAGATGTGGCTCAAGTGGTAGAGAATAAGCCTTGAAAGAGCGAAGAGACAGGCCCTGAGTTCAGGCCCAAACACCAACTGCCTCATCAACATCCCACCTTGTCACTGTCAACACGCAATGCCTGCTGGAATCAGTTTCTGGAAAACTCATGCAGCACTTATGGGAGAAGTGTGATTTGTAAGCACAGAGCAAGGACAAATGGTAAGCAGGCAACTTTAAGAGCGAGAACACTGTGAAGGTAGTATTAGATAAATGAACAGAGACACCACTGACTTCAACAGCAAGCTGGGTAAACACAGGCAAAACGCACTTACTGTGTGCTGTGGTCCAAGTAAGTGATCACACGGTCTCCTTCCTCTTCCAGACGCTTACTCACATGGTTAAGGTATTCTGGAACCTTCCAAAGAAGAGATTTAACACATCAGTAGCAAGATTTCTGGACTGTGGACATGGCTCAAGTGGTAGAGTGACTGCCTAGAATGTATAAGGCTCTGAGTTCAAATCCCTGCTTTGCCAACAAATAGATTCTCTGAAATTCTTTTCTTCGTGAAATACCAATAACAGTAATTTTTAAAAAGCAGAGTGTATGAGAAACCTGAAAGACAAGTGGGGACAGGCGGATTGAGAGTATGTGAGAAAAGCATAGTGGGAGGCTGAGGCTCCACCTTGTTCCCTGCTTACCACAAAGCATAGGGGATGCCACAGGCAGCCTTTCACTAAGGCCCACAACAGGTTTAAGCCCCAGTGCCCACTGCCATGCCCAGACCAGGCTTAAGGCTGTCTGCAGAGGACACCTATCTATGTGGCTGCAGAGGCCTCCAAGTGCACCCTGCAGGTCCAGGAGTGAACGGATCCTTTGCCCCTGACAGTCATGATGTCCCTAGCAGATGTGAAACCTCTCTAACAGAGAATCCAGAGCCATGGTCAGGGTCTGCCCTGCTGTCCCTTGGCCTGCCTCTAGACTGGGTTTTCCTATGTAGCAGAGGCTATCAGATGACCACTGGCTATCAGTTTGCTATTCATACTGCGCAGGCTTTCTCACATGGATGAAAATGCAAAGAGACCACTCTGCTGTCTCACCTCTCTCTCTTGCATTAATCTTTGGCCTTCTGCAGCATACAAACAATTAGTCTCTTCCAAAAATTTCAGTTCAAACGAATCTTTATATACCTGAAAAACGAGCAGTTATTAATCAGTGTCAGCTGAGTGGGCAGGTGGCAACACATACTCCCCAGCTTCTTGTGCCTACCACACAGCCTTGGCTTTTATGTGTATTTCTCTTCAGCTTATCACCTGATTTTTACCTTCATTTTTGGTGTGTTTTCCATGACAAAGTTATCACTTCTAGGTTGTCATGTTTACCAATCTTTCCTTTTTGTGGCTCCTGACCACTCCCTCCTCAAAGGGTAATGAAAGTCCCATCTGTATAGCTAATACTTGTTAGTCCACCATTCCCACCTGCACCTCCCATGGGCACTGAATGTGGCCCCAAGGGGTGTCTCACTTGGAGATCCGAGAGCATGCTCAGCAGGCTCCGCAGCAGGCTCCGGTCCACAGCCTCACCACTCCTCTCCCGCTCGATTAGCAGCAGGATCCCATCGATGGTCTTACTCTGTACCATTCTGTCACTGATGATATGGTTCCTGAATAGCTCCAGCCCCATGTCCCTGTGCAGACAGCAATAGAGAATCGGGCTTTAGTTTTGCCTCTTCCCAAACCCAGCTGTGTTATGGCATTATCCAAAACAAATGCTACTAGCTGCTAATTCTCTACACCCAGATGTTGAAGAGTCTTCTTTAAATATTCTTATTTTGAGCCAGTCCAGGATGCTTCACACTGCCACCCTAAAGACTGTTTTTCTGGGAGGTCAGGCCAACTAGTGCCCAAGGAAATCGTAAGATATCCACATCACATAGGCACTTGAGAGACCACAACTGTACAGACCACGGGCTCCACACTGGGGGAACATGCTCCACACCCACTCTTGCACCTGTCATTACCAGAACTTCTCCTTGGACTCCTGAACTCTCTTGTAATTTGTCCTTTCTCAGAGCGATCTGAAATCTGCGAGTTCACCAAGCTTACTCAGCTCACAGTCTGAAAATTTTGGGAAGGTAATTCAGCAGCCAGAGCTACCTTCCACGAACCCTGTCTGATAAGGAGCTCTGTACTGTGCTGGCACCACTCTGCTGGGCCAAGGGCCATTCACCAGAGAGAAGGAATACAAGGCTCTACTGAGCCAGATGCTCACCAGAGAGAAGGGAGCATGGAGTTCTGCAGGACATATGTGCGGTCCAGAAACAGGAAAATACTTCTGATCATGATCTGAGGATCAGAAAGAAAAATTATTTATTCACTTATTTAACAAACTATTCAAGATTACTTTTGGACTACCTTTTGCTACCTGTCTTGAATTTGGCTTTTTTTTAATATGGAAAGAAACCATGCACCAAGACACTCATTTTTGTCTGAACTTTTCTTCCCTAGCATTTGATTTTCATTTCTTTAAAACAGCTCTGACTGTGGAGTTTAAAGCATTCAAGTCTAGAGGATCTCTTTGGAATTTTCTGATTGATGTTGAGTCTTTTAGACCTGGGAGTGGTGCCACCTTTCTAGAACTTATCTCAAGGCTTTTCGGCACCTGTATACACTTGACTCTGATGCCAGCTGAGCAAGGAGAATGTGGACAGTGAGCCGTTCTGTGTGGAACTGAGCAAAGGTCTACTGTGTGGTAAGATTTGTGGACATGTAAACACCTTCCCCAGCAGATGTTAACATTTCTTAGACCTAACAGGCATGTACCCCAGAAGAGAGACATTCAATGCCTCCTGCTAACCTCTTTTAGAAAACAAGAGTATGGTTTACTTGTAAAGCTCTGCATATTTTGGTTTCCCTCATTTAGGTCACTAAGAGCCAGGGCATACTAAAAATTTACATGAGTGAAATCCAGAGTCAACACATCTGTGCGGTCTAAGATTTGTCATGCAGCTGCAACAAAGAACTGGTTCTCAGAGCAATGTTTGAGAGCTTAGTTTATCATCCCTACATATCAAAACCAAACGCTGATCTGGAGCTGGCACTGGCCAACACCCCTGTCCTGAGCCTGTTACAAGAGCTCAACTTCCCATTCAGATCCACTGATCAACTCTGCTGTTCACTGCTCTGTGCTTTTACAGCACCAAGGAGAACCTCTACTTCTCAGGTTGGGACCTGCACATGCCTTCCTGAGGCTATGAGGGAGGCAGGAGGCAGCTTTGTGGGGCTGAAAGCAGGCAGGACCTCAGAGATTCTAAGTACTTTCCCTCTGGCCAGAGGAGAGGCTTGAGACTCCAAAAGGCAAAGTGCAAGTGTGCAAGAAGAGAGCAGGCGCCGCAGAGGCTCTGCCCTGGCTGAGTGCAGGGACACACGTCACATATAGTAAGCACTGACAGAAATCCTCAGACCTACCATTTGTCTGCAGTGATCTTGCCAGCACGTGTTAATCTTCTTTAGAAATAAAACACTGTCTAGTGAATCTGTGCAGACCTGCTAAGGAAACTTCAATAAAGCATAAGCTCATGCAATTGTGCAACAGTGGACTTAGCTCCTTCCTCCACCAAACATCAAATTCTAGCAATCAGAATACTAACGACCATGCATCTGAATGAAGTCCTATTTCTAAACAAATGGTATCTGGAGGTCTGAGAGGCACCAGGGAGTAGCCTCATCCCTTCACCATATGAAGACGCAATGAAACAATCTCATCTAAGAACAGATGCAGAATCTGCTAGTGCTGTGACTTGGACTTCCAGCCTACAGACTGTGGAAATAATGTCTGTGGTTTATAAGCCACCCAATGGCCTGTGACCAGCAGTTCTCATTCATGTAACTCATAGCCTGTATTACTTCTGTGCTGCCCGAGCTCTCTCTCCCTTCACTGGAACCTCCCCACCCACATTACCTTCAAGTCCCATTCAGACCCTGCCAGCTGAAACAAGGAGCCGGGAGAAATAGCACCAGGCGCCACTCCACAAATGGAATAGGATGAGCTAGCTCCTCGAGTTTGTGCCTGGCTGGGAAATCAGGAAGCAAGGTATTAATAGGAACGAGTAGCTGGCAGCTGAGGGATAGAATGACCAAGATTTACTTCTAGTGCAATGAAAACTTTCTGTAACACTAACATGAAGTTACTTCATGGCCAAACTATACATCTTCAGCTAGACTTATTTATCTGTCCTTAAAGGCCAAACAGAACAGATTCCCTAAAGCAAGGACCTCTCACAGGCCCTCTTATTTGATCTCACCAGGCTCACTACAGCTGTCTGGATGCAAAGAGCTGGATGTGCTGGGCTATAGCCTGTCTGCCACTTGCCAGCGTTGACACAGGTTGTGTCAAAGAGCTTATGTACAACAGGACTCCAACACCCAGAGCTCACGTGAAGAAACACAGAAACCCTCAAAGGGAGAAGAAACTGGATCAAGTGTGGTATGCTCAGGACAGACAGTTCTTACATCAACCAGAGGGGCCCAAGGGGGGCCAGGGGTGCTAGCTAGGCTCCTAGGAGGGAAGAAAGCTCAGGGAGACTGTAGGAGCCAAGGGTGCCTCTACTGCCAGTGATCTTTCCATTTTATTTCCTTCGTCAAGGAGCCCACAAAGAAATTCAGAAACGACCCTTCAGAGGAGTCTGTGAAAGTGTGAGGTTCCCATTTATACTACACAAACAATCTGAAAAAGGCAAACCAGAAGCCATCACAATCATTTAGCAAGGTGTGAGTGATACCTCATAAAAGGTCAGATGGCTTAAGAGTCATCTGACTCTAAGCATTGAACAACAGCCATAGTGGGAGATCTGGCAGGTTCCCAGAGTCCTCATGGAACACTTCTGCTGTGTGAAGAGTTACGGGTCCATGGTGAGACCTAGGAGGTTCCTAGAACCCACCGTGGCCTGCTTCAGCAGAGTGAAGAGTCACGGGCCTCAGGATGAAGACCTCGCAGTTGCCAAATCCTTGACAGGATTAACTGACACCAGTCAATCTAACACTACCTTGCATCTTGGGTGTTACAAATCCCCACACCAGAGCTGTACTTGGTGCATCACCTGCTTAGACGTAAAATGTGGAGTGCCTATTAAATAAGTGACACTCCCATAGCAGAATGCTGCAAAGTCCCAGGAAAAAGTACTGAACAGTGAACTAGTATCACACAGTGCAACCTTCCCTACATTCCACTCTTAGAGTTTAAATCAACCCAAGACTGGCAACAGTGAACCATTCTAGATGCCAAGACTCACAAGCAGTGGGAGACACTGTCAGTTTATCCTAAAACAGAACCCAGCAGCGACTCACCTCACCTCAGAGATGAGCCAGTCCTCTCAAAGGACTTACATGGCCTACAGGGGAGGTAGGCCTTCTAGAGCAGAAATAATGTTCATGTCAAGTGGCAAAAAACCCTAGCCATCCAGATAATGATTATTATTTTTTTCAGTTGTGGGGCTTGAACTCAAGAGCCTAGGCACTGTCTCTCAGCTTTTTTGCTCCAGGCTTGCACTCTACCACACCGAGCCACAGTTCCACTTCTAGTTTTCTGGTGGTTAATTAGAGACAAGAGGCTCATAGACTTTCCTACTTGGGCTGGTTCTGAAGCACGGTCCTCAGATCTCAGCCTCCTGAGTGGCTAGAATTGTAGGCATAAGCCATCAGTACCTGGTAAAATGGCTAATTTTCTTTTCTTTTTTTTTAAAGAAAGAAAGGCAAACCCACATGATGTACACTAGGCTGGAAGTGTGTCAGGCCAGTGCCCACATTCTGAACACACTGGCCAATCAATTCAGATGCTAGCCTGGCGTAGGCCTCCTTGTGAAAATCATCACACGACATAATATCCATCCACTTCTGGCTGTGTAATTAACATGCCTCTCACTAGTCACCGTAGTGCACAAAGACAAAAATCCACGATTTGCTGCGGCTGAGCCCCAGCACTTCCTGGGACTACTGGCCAGCTATGTGTCAAGGGTCATTTCTTCCCCAGGAAACAGCTTGGTATGGGTACAATGCTGCAAGATGTAGGACAAGTCACAAGACACAGGCCTGCTCATCCCAGCAAGTACTCTGGACATGCTGTTGTGCATCTGGTGAGATGAGCAGTATCTCTACCAGAAGTCCAGCCATGGCTAGGCATACAATGATGAGGACCCACCCAGTGGAACCTATGGGCAGAGGCTTCTGTGGGGTTCCATGTTCTCCCTCTTGCTGACTTCTAGGAATAGCAGGTGAAACTCAGCACTGCCTGGGGGGGTTAGGAGAAGGGCTGCTATGCTGTATAGTGCAAGTTTTGTCAGTTGTATTTATAGGTTTAGACTAGGCCAGCTGGTATGTCATCTATGAAGAACCCCCATCCTGTACCATCTTGAAAGGGGCAGGAGGTGCAGAATTTACCAGATGCAGGCATTGGCCCAAGAAGTGATAGTGCTGTCCATCTGAGTCCCAGAGTCCTTTCTGTCTTGATGGCTCCACCCCATCATCTCTGGCCTCAACACTGGCACACTCTTAACAGCAGGCAGCATGCTTGTGGGAGGCAAAGACCCATGACTGGGCTTCCTGTGGAGCTGTCCCTGCCAAGGGTTAAAATCTATCTTATTATTCTGCCAAAGTGATTTTCTCAGAAAAATTTAATTTTGTTGGATTCTCTTTTTTTTTTTTTTTGGGTCCGGTCGTGGAGCCTGAACTCTGGGCCTGGGCGCTGTCCCTCAGCTCTTCAGCTCAAGGCTACTGCTCTACCACTTGAGCCACAGGGCCACTTCCGGCTTTTTTCTTTTTGCTTATGTGGTGCTGAGGAATCGAACCCAGGGCCTCATGCATGCAAGGCAAGCGCTCTACCACTGAGCCACCTTCCCAGCCCTTTTGTTGGATTCTTGCTTAGAAAATCTGTAGTTAATATCAAATCTTCAGTCAAGGCCAACTCCTCAATGACACACATAAAGCCAAATCTTCAACTTGGATTCTACCAGTCTCCAAATTCTGGGCAAGACAAATTGCTCAAGGTTCTCTAAGATACGGATCTTGCCACAACACATTGCTGGCAAGCTAAGCTGTATGTTCTTCAAGGTGCAATTCAGTATTTCACTCTCTGGGAGACTTGCCTAATTTCTGCCTGCAGCTCACAGCCCAGTGTGTCTGAACTGATGCCTTGCCACTAAGGATATCTGATATGCTAGTCTTCTGTCATAGCATCATAGAGCTACTCCAACAGTCTGCTCTGCTTGAAAGGGTAGTAATCAGGCATGGCAGTCATTTTTCTATTACCTGGGCCAAGATCTTAAGACAGGAAAACAAGATCTCGCTGAGTAAGTTGGGTCAAGATTTCAGTCCATGAAGGGTGGGATTGCAGGAAGATAATTCAAGTGGGTCATTAAAAAGCGGTTTTCAAGCCAACTAGATTAGAGCAAAATAACACTTTGATGGAGGCTAGCATCCTGGAATGCTGTGGATGAACTCAAACACAGACCAGGCTTCTGCAGCTTCAAACTACAACAGGGTTCCCAAATGGGACAAAGGCCCAACACCTCATACATGTCTCCTATGTTAGGTGAAAACTTATAGGGTCCAGAAGGACTTATGGCTGTGTCTCTCTATTATGTCCTTGCTGTCTTTAGAGTGTAGCTTTGCCAAAAAACTTCAGAAGTAGGATGATGACAAGAAAAGCATACTCAGTCAGAAGAACACCAAAAAGGGGCAAGCTCCAGCCACCTCATTTTGCAAACAAAGAAGGTAGCCAAGAAAAGCAGTCACAGTACATTTTTTGCAAAGATGGAAGAAGCTCTTCTGATGCCCAATTGATAGGACTTGGCAGCCGTGGCAATGTGGAGGACAGGCACCAGGCTGAGGACGGATTAAAGTATGTCAGGAACAGGCCAGACAAGATTTAAAGTGCTCAAGGACTTCCCTATGGACATTAGCCCCAGATGGTGTGGTAGCAATCCTAAGATGCCCTCTGCCAGTCCTGAGAGGGCGCCTTGAATAAGTCTCTCTCCCCAGCTGTAAGGAACACCTAGACTGAGTGTCACTACTAGAGACTTGGTCACTGCAGATTGTGCGGGTGGAGTAGGTGCTGCAAGAAGCCCCATGACAGTGATATGGGAAGCTTCTTGGGCTAAGTGATCCCACTACAGCCAGAAAGAAAGTAGGCACCAGGCAGGCGCCGGTGGCTCATGCCTTTAATACTAGCTACTCAGGAGGCTGAGATCTGAGGATCATGGTTCAAAGCCAGCCTGGACAGGAAGTCCGTGAAACTCTTGTCTCCAATTAAACACCAGAAAACCAGAAGTGGTGCTGTGGCTCAAGCAGTAGAGTGCTCACCTTGAGCTAAAGAGCTGAGGGACAGAGCCCAGGCCCAGAGTTCAAGCCCCATAACTGACCAAAAAAAAGTAGGGACCTTGTACCTACAGTGCCATAGAAAAGAAATCTGCTACTCACCTGTGACCCACCCTCAGGGAAGGACCATGGACCATCAGACCCTAAGCAAAGAAGCAGCTGAACTGTGCCTGACTCCTGACAAGACACACCAGGAGTGGATGGAGATATGGGGTGGGGGAGGGGGACTCTAAGCTTTCACATTTGCAAAAATTTGTTACAGTTTAAAAACCTAATACAGGTTTTTTTCCCCCCCAAAACAAAGGACAATTCCAATCTTTACCAAATAGTCCAACAATTAAAGGAATGTTGACCTCCTATTCATATCAGCAAGTAATCTAAATGCTAAGGATTTCACTTAAAAAAAAAAAAATCAATGCTAAAAACAACAACAACAAAAAAAACCACACTTGGGCTGGGATACAGTTCAGCGGCAAAATGCTTGCCTATCAAATGCAACCTCCTGGGTTTAAGCCCCAGCAACAAAAAAAAGACAAAAACACAAATTTTTAAAAATGCTATCACATATGAAATTGAACCTTTTTGTTCTATAAATAAAAGCTGTGGTTTTAATGTTAAGGACACTGGCCCTTTTCCTTCTATAGTTTAGGTTTAAGAAACTTAGGTAGTGAACAGAAACTACATGAGCCACACAAAGGATATTCTCTGAACGGTAGGATTTGTGCTTGAACGTGGTCTTCGCAGACCTGGCGTAGCTGCTTGTAGAGTGTTGGGGAGACTTTGTGAGAGCAAAGATTTTCAACAGCCTAAAATGAAAGAAAAAAAATGAATTACACCCAACACAAACAAATGAGTTCCTTGAAGAATTCTGTACCCATCTCCCCAACCCCCCAAGTGCTGACCAGAGGGGCTTCAACTCTGGGTCTGAGAGCTGTTCCTGAAAAATTTTTTTTTTCTCAAGGTTAGTGCTCTACCACTTGAGCCACAACTCCACTTGTTTTTGTTGTTGTTTTTTTTTTTTGGGGGGGGGGGGATAATTGGAGAGAAGAGTCTCAAGGATTTCCTGCATGGGCTGGCTTTGAACCATGATCCTCAGTTTTCAGCCTCCTCAGTAGCTAGGATTAAAAGTGTGAGCCATGGGTACCTGTATAATATTTAATCTCCTCCACCTCCAGCACATTGGTCATCTGTGAACAAGCCCAGAACTCCAGGTACAATTAGGCATGTGCACTGACTGCTGGGTACAGTAAGTTTGGTAGGATGGCAGGAATGAATCAGTAAGGATCTCAGGCCTGATGGCATACCACCCTGGAGCCCAGAAAACAGGGGCAAAAGGACCTTTAAGTTCAACAGTCACAGGACATCACTACAGGTTTGGATCCTACAGATGTTTCTAGAAACTCCACTCCAATTCTCTATTCTGAGTAGGGAGTATAAGTTTATCCTGGTAATTACAATGGCAAACAGCAGTTCAAGTTTCTTTTCCCCAGGTGGGGATTGGGGAGGAAGGGACAGCTCTCTTCACTCTAATGGTCAGGGATTCTGCTGTGGTAAGAGGGAAAAGATATAGATTCCTGAGTGCATAGGCCAAGATGGATTTATTCTTGTTGATTTGCTGAAGGCTACATATGTAAATTCACTGAAATTTTGTCTCAATGAACCTTTCGAGGCAATTTTTTGTTCCTCAAAGTATTTGTCCATATGAAAAAAATAATGCATGTACATTCTAATAAAACTTTGTTTAAATCTCATTTACATGGCAAAAGTCTGAATTTAATGTAATATTATCATAAATAGAAATAAATTTTCTTCTGTCTAATATTTTTTTTTTTTGTCGGTCGTAGGGCCTGAACTCTGGGCTTGGGTGCTGTCCCTCAGCTCTTCAGCTCGACTTGAGCCTCAGTGCCAATTCTGGCATTTTCTGTTTATGTGGTGCTGCAGAATCCAACACAGTGCCTCATGCATGCAAGGCAAGCACTCTAACACTGAGCCACCTTCCCAGCCCTTATGACTAGTTTTGAACCACTTAAAAAGTATGCCAACAGACAAAATGGCAATAATTTAGAGAATTTATAGGATCTTTTCCTAGGAAAAAATGTAAGTTAAAGCTGTATCTATACTAATTCTATCAATTAACACGGCACGCACCTAAGTTACATAAGCACCGTGATTACTACACCAAGAAGAACATGTACACAGTTACAAGAATATAAAAAAAGTGTAAAACTATTTTCAACATTACCATGTATTTTCTAACGACTTTATGTTGTCAGTATAACAAAAAACACACTTTCCCTATACATTTTATCTTAGCAAGAAATAAAGGATTCCTTGTCTCCTCCTTAGTCTTCTATTTCCTTTCTCAAACTACTTTTTTTTTTTTTTTTGCTTACTGCTGGTACCTACCACTTGAGCCAAACCTCCAGTTCTTTTTGCTGAATAATTAGGGATAACAGTCTCATGGATGTGTCAGTTTATACTGGCACTGAACCTCAAATTTTCAGATCTCAGCTCCGCGTAGCTAGGATTACAGCTTCCTCTACCCAATTACTGAACCATGTCTCAGTTTTGAGTCCAAGAGGTGGTAACTCTTGTTCTCCTTAACATCTAGATACCTCACAACAAAGGCTTGCTCCAGCTCTTAGTCATTAGTGAATCCTAAAAACCTGGTTCTTAAAAAGTACATGAAACAGTGCTAGGAAGGTAGCTCAATGGTAGAGTGCTTACCTTGCATGCATGAGGCCTTGGGTTCAATTCCTCAGCACCACATAAGCATAAAAAGCCAGAAGTGGTGCTATGGCTCAAAAGGTAGATAGCTAGCCTTGAGCTGAAAAGCTGAGGGACAGTGCCCAGGCCCAGAATTCAGGCAGGCTCACAACCGACCAGAAAAAAGTAAATATAACATGAGGAAATGTATTTTCTTTGACTACTATCAAGGTAATCTTTGTGCTGCCTACCTTTCTTGATACAGCAGTTTGGGAGGACCATTTTCTGAGAGACTCAATTCCAGAGCCCAGTCAGGGTTCTAGTATGACGACACACTTTAGGAAATGTGCTGAGTCAGAAGACCCCCAAGGCAGGCAGCAGTTCTGAAGCATCTTGTACTATCCAGACACAGCCTTGCATGGAGTCTTCTTTCTGCAACCCACCTTTTTGAGATTTTTGCCTTACTCTAAGATCCCCCTAGGGACGGGATGTGCTGATCCAGCCAAGAGCATGCACTTCAGGCCATGTGCTGTCAATCATTCTACAGAAGTGGGATCTAGCTAATAACCAGAGGCGGGCAGGTGGACAGGGGTGGGGGTGGTGGTAGGGGGCTGTAACAGCTCTGGTTCTCCTTGTGCTATAGGAAAACTCTGCTCACAGGTTCTTGCAGCAGGACGCTCTCCGAGCAGGTCACACCACGATGATGCACCCATGTTTAAGTGCTCAAAATACATATGGTGGTATCCAATGTCACCTAAACATGCACACTGCTGCTGAAAACATTTCAAAACCTGAACAATCGCTCCCATCCAGAGTGATTTGAAACACCAAAAGTCAAAGCCCCTACTACATGAAGGCCCAGCTGACTACCAAAAAACACTCGGTGGGCAGAAATGGCAAGGCACAGCCACAGCAACGTGGGACTGAAAGCACCTCCTCCACAAACACAACCCTGTTCTGAGCAGGCCTGGCACACCATTTCCACCAGGACCCGTCTGCCCCATGGGGAAGAAATGAAAACAGAGCATGCTCCCTCCAGGTGCTTGCCTCGAAAAGTAAATGACAACACAGAAAGAAATCAGGATTCAAACAGGAACGACCGGAAACTAATGTCTCCTGGGAAGAGGGAGAGAGGTAGTAAATATGTCCACACCAAGCTCAGAAGTGGACTAGAACCTTAGTTCCTGTGTATCTGTCAGGGTACACAGTGTTAGTTTTGTTAAGTATTGAATTCAACAAATGTGTTTCTATTAATATGTTGCTTTCTCGGGGCTGGGAAGGTGGCTCAGTGGTAGGGCACTTGCCTTGCATGCATGAGGCCCTGGGTTTGACTCCTCAGTACAACATAAGAAAAAAGCCAGAAGTAGCCCTGTGGCTCAAGTGGTAGAGCGCTAGCCTTGAGCTGAAGAGCTGAGGGACAGCGCCCAGGCCCTGAGTTCAGGCCCCACAACTGGACCCCCCCCCCCAAAAGAAAGAAAAAAAAATATGTTGCTTTCTCAATTCACCTATCAATGGGTAAATTTGTCACCATTTTTCTGGGATTTTTCACAGCATTGTTTTTTGTCATTTCTTTTTTGGTGCTAGTCCTAGGGCTTGAACTCGGAGCCTAGGCACTGTGTCCTTGAGCTTTTTTGCTCAAGGCTAGCACTCTACCACTTGAGCTATAGCTCCACTTCCAGCTTTTTGCTGGTTAACTGGGGGTAAAAGTCTTGGACTTTCCTGCATAGGCTGGCTTTAAACCACAATCCTCAGATTTCAGCTTCCTGAGTAGCTAGGATGACAACTGTGAACCACTGGTGCCTGGCTTCACATCAGATTTAACTATTCCACCAATACAATGAATGCTTGACTGTACAACCTAGGTCCTTCGCTGAAGTGACCTCTTTGAGAGACAGTGCAGTCTGTACCCAGACAACAGCTTGGCTCTTCTCAGAAGCCAAGCCTCCCAGAGGGAATTTCCGGTCTGAAACTATGCACTGCATTTTCCTCTGGCAGACTCTGGAAGTACAGTCTTTAGCTTCCTGTTGGCCATTAGGCTGACAAGAGGCTGAGATGCACAGGTGTGCTTTCTCATTTGAGTAGTTATTACACTAAACTCGGTCTTCTTTACAACACTTTCCTGCATGGCAGGCTACTGTAAAGGGTGATGAGTGTGTGGAGACTTCCTCCCCACCTCACCATGACCACACAGAAATAAAGTAGCAAACAAGGTTCAGGAGACCTCTACGAGAAGGAAACTCAGGCAGCAGGCTCCAAGGCCTAGACAGGTAATGAAGAGTTCTGAAAACCTTTAAAACTTTCATAAGAACCAGTATTTCCACAAGGTCTCCAGCAAGGAATAGACACCATTCTTAAGCAAATGCTGGGACTTGGTTCTGGAGCAGCAGGTGGGATGCATGGCCCAGTGGGGGTCAGTATCACAAATCCACTTTCCTTTCTGTTTGGACCCACCTCTTCTAGAGACCAAAGCAGCTCTAGTGCAGTGCTCTCTGCAGAGCCTGGTGATGGTTGGGATAGAAGCACTCTCCTTGGGAAGAAAGCAGTGACTGTACCAGGGGCATGCCTATTCCTCAGGGGGACACCCAGGTGCTCCAGAGACATTATGATTTGTCACTGCATGGGAGGTAGGGCAAAGTATTTTCTCCATTTTGGGGGAAAATGATGAAGCACCTGATACCAAATGATGAAATCTACAGGCCAAAACAAACAATACTAAGCCTTAGCCAGGAGATATGCTTTACTAAACTAAAAACCTGACTGTTTAGGTACTGGGAGTGATTCTTCCTTTTCTGGTCAAAATGAAGTAAAAGGACTAAATGAATGCTTCTGCTTGGAAAAAAAAAAACAAACAAGCAAGCAAAAAAAAGGTATGAAGTAGTAGTTTTTAGGGACCAGACTCTGGGGCAAAAAACACAGTGATCTCTGGGAGATGGGGATGGAAAGGCCCCAGCTGCTCTGGCCTCATGAGTGCTTCATGCAGCCATGCACAGGGTTTCCAAGCTTTGTGCATTGCTGAGTAAACCAGTAAGGCAAGTGGTGAAAAGAGATGTGGCCAGAGGACCCTGGAAATAAAAGAGCTCTCCAGGGACCAAGCATTCAGTAGCACATGACCAACACGTGGCAAGCATGTGGTAAAGAAACTACAAACACCAGAGAATGAATCATCCAGGAGGTTGGACCTAACAGTATCCATGGCTCACATAGGGTATTTAGGATGGTCTGGCCCCAGTGGTGGGGATAATCAGCCTTGTACACAATACTGCTCTGGCCTGGTCTAACATAATCTAAAAGCAAAAGACCACACAGTCTCCAATTTAAATGTCTTCAAAACAGAAGTAAAAAATACTTTTAGGAATATAAACGTATCTAACACACGGGCTAAAGTTCAAGATGTCCATTATCTAATCAAAGATTACCAGACCCAAAAGAAATAGGAAAATAATACCTGTATGGGGAGAAGAAAAAAAAACCATGTCAGTCAAAACTAATACAGCACCACAGATGAATGGATCCAAAAATTGTGGTATCTATACACAATGGAGTATTATGCAGCCATTAGAAATGACAAAATAATGGCATTTGCAGGGAAATGGATGGAGCTAGAAGAAATCTTGTTGAGCGAGGTAAGCCAAGAGCAAAGAGACAAACGGTACATGATCTCCCTGATAAGTGGATGTTAAATCCAAAATGTTAGGTGATATGACAAAATTAACAGGACTTAAGAAACAAAACTTCCACTCATCTGGTCGAACCACTACTAAATATCCCCATGCTGCTGATCACATGTATGGTGTATATGTGTACACAGTTATATGTTATAGACCGCAATAGACAATTTGCTCCAGGAAAGTTAGAATGAGCTTGTGACTTTAAATGAGCATCATTATTCCACAATATTGTGAAATTTGGGAAATTATGTAATCACTTAATCACAATTAAAAAAAAAGAACCTCAGGGAAGGTAGGGAGAGAAGGGTTAGTAGGGGGAAAACAATGGAGAGGGTAACAATGCTCAATATGAAATGTACTCATTACCTTACTCATGTAACTGTAACCCTCTGTATAGTATCTGTACAATAAAAAATTAAAAAAAAACTAATACAGAATTAGCAAACCAGGACAACCAACAGTTATAACAAAGGAAGTCCATGTGTTTAAAAGTTGAACAGACACAAAGAACTTCAAGACTCAGATTGAGCAGTAAAGAGAAAGACTTCAGCAGGTAACAGTAACAGTGATTAGGATGTGGTAGAGGGCTCAAACCCTGAAGACAAGAGGGAGTTGTACACAAGGACAGAAACTGGAAGAAAGGAAGCTACTGGACATTCCATTTTTTGTGGGTTAAGAAAACTTACTGTGTGTTTTAAGCTTTCCCACAAGGAAACCAAGTGGCTTCAGAAATATCTGAGGTTGGCAAGAAAGCAGGACAAGGTCAATATGCTTAAAAAAAAAAAGTGGTATTCCTACATAAAAGAACCAGAAAACGTAACTCAAAATATTATTGTCAAGTATGTGAAATGATTAAGAAAAATTTCACAAAAGATGCATAAGCTCTTTACCCTGAAAAAAGAAAGAAATGAAGACCTAAGTAAACAGAGAGCTAACCCTAGAACTGATTAGCAGATTCAAGTATGCTAAAACCCAAATTCTCTACACCGCTAGAGATTCTTCCACATCAGTCCTCAAACCCCTAGCTGTCTTCCTGGTAAGTACTGGCAAACAAGTTTGAAGATTCATATAAACGTATGATGGAGCAACAGTGCCAACGAGCTTCAGAGAAGGATGGAGCTGAGGAGCAGACACACCCATTTTTACATGGACAGCTGATTTTTGACAAGGAATCAAAGGCAATTAGGATTCAGGCGGATGGGCTTTCAATCAATGGTGTGAACGCTGGACATTCACGGGGAAAAACACTGCACTTCACACATCACAGAATGTAAACCCCCTCTACATGCTTCACAAACCCACATGTAAAACTTACAGCTCCAAAATGTGTACAAGGAACACAGAACAAAACTTTTGTGAACTTAAGAGTTAGATTTTAAAGACCTCTTAGGCGTGCTTTTAGTATAACTCATAAAAGTTAATAGACTAGACTTCAGAATTTGAAACTTCTGCTCTTCAAGGACATAGTTAAAAGAATTAAGAGACAAGCCACACACTGGAAGAATTATTTGTAAGGCTGATAGAGGACTTGTATCCAGCATACTTAACTCACTACTCAATAATGAGAAGAACTTGATAAAACAAAAACAAAAACAAAAAAAAAGAACAGGCAGTGGTGATAGTGTAGTAATTGTGGTAGTGTAGCAGCTGCGATCATCTTGGCACTTGGGAAGTGGTGGCAGGAGGACTTGAGGCTAGCTAGCCTGAACTTCATGTGAGTTAAAGGATAGCCTGGGCTAGCTACAGAGTAACCCTGTCTTACTAGCAACTCAAAAAGTAAAAATATAATTAAAAACTGAAAAAAAGCACAAAAGATTTGAATGGATACCTCATTAAAGATGTATAAAAAAGCAAATACATGAAGAACTGCTTACTATCAGTAAGAAAATGCAAGTTAAAGCCACACTGAAAACCCACTAAACACCTACTAGAACAGCTAAAATTAAAAAGACAACACCAAATGTTGACAATAGAGAACGATTGAAGTCTCATACAATGCTGCTAGAGATGCAAAATGGTGTGAACACTTTAAAAAACACAATATTGTTATAATTAAGCATACAGTTTCTGTACAGACTAAGTAATGTGTAGATATTTTCCTGAGAGGACTGAGGATATATGTCCACTCAAAGATTTACCAATGCTCTTGGCACCTGTATTTATAACCTCAAGCCAGACACACAAATGTCTGTTAACCAATGAATAGATATATACTATCATGGTAAGTCACAAGAGATATATATCATCGTGGTAAGTCACAAGACCCTCAGTAGTAAAAAGAAACAAGTGACTATCTCAGTATGTATCTATTTCAAAAGCACTATCCTAAAAACCATATACAAAAAAAAAATTGGTAAAATGCAGTTCCACTTAGAAACTATAAAAGATCAAAATATCTACCCAAAGCCTATCAGTGGTGGCTGGGGCGGGACTTAGGAGAGGGGACTGACTGCAATGTGCTCAGACCCCTATGTGGGTGATGGAAATCCTCCAGACCGTGGTGCAGGGAACACACCTGAACTCACCTGTTAAAACCTACTGGAGCACATACTACAGGCAAATTATGCCTCGAATAATGCGGATGTTAAAGACAACTCACACACTCAGACAAAAAGTGGACGTGTACATACCAAACTGACCTTAGGTGAAACCTGTGGGACCACCTTGGGACAGAGCAAGTAAGCCATTCCCATTCTGGGAATGGGATCCAAGCGTAAACAGAAAATTTCAGTACGCCTCGTATACACCCCATTTACGTGGCTGGCAGGTAATTTTAGCACACCTGTTTTTGTCTGAGATCAGGCCAAAATTCGGGGGTGGAATTTTCCACGTGAGGTCTCGCGTTTGCGTTCACAAAGTTTTAACTCTTGGTTCATCTCGGCCTGTCGGATTAGGGATGGTGTACTCAGGGATACACAGTTCCACACCCTACAGCGCCACTGGGCGCCACTGGGAATCCTGAGGGCCGTTACCCAACACGCACAGAACGGGCTCCTTCCTGGATAAGCAAACGCCTGACACCACGAGAACTGCTCTCGGAAGCACTCCCGCAGCAAGATGTCCTCCTCGCCTCACCCCCCCCCCTCCGGCCCACTCCACCCGCCTTCCGCCGGACGGCTCGCTGCGGAGAAAACCCGTGCGCGTTCCTTCCCTCGGGGGGGAGGGGGGGCGGGAAGCCGCGAACCGCGACCGGGCGGCCGGGAGAGTTCGCGGCTGGCCCGCGGCGGGCCGTGCTATGCGGGGAGGCCGGCGCTGGGCGCGGGGCCTAGGCCCGAGGCCGTGGCCCGCCGCCACCCGCAGCCCGCCGCCCGTCGCCTCCCGCCGCCGCCCACCTGGTAGAGCTCCTCCAGGTTGTATTTGATGGACGTGCTGCCCTGGATGGCACGGACCGCCTCGTGCAGCTTCCGCCACGTGTCCTGAGTGTAGTTGTCCGGCAGCCGCGGCCTGTCTGTGGGGAGATGGGGTCAGCGGCGGGGCGGCCCGGCCCGGCACAGGGCGCGTGGCCGGCGCCCGGCAGGGGCAGCGGGGGACACGAGGCCCGGCCCGGGGAGGGGGGCGCGGACCCCGAGGCGCCGACACTAGGCGGCCCGGGCGGCCCCGTCTCAGCGCGCGCTCCGCCGGCCCCTGCCCGCCCGCCCGCCCGCCCGCCCGCCCGCCCGCCCGCGGCGGCGCGCACCCACCTCGGAAGTTCTTGATGACCAGCTTCCTGGAGCCGCCCGCGCCCCCCGGCTTGGCGGGGCCCCCCGCCAGCGCCGCGGGCTTGGTAAGGCCGTTGGTGCGGCCCACGAGTGCCGAGACGCTGCCCTTCCGCGGGCCCTCGTCCGCCATGGCTGGGCCGGACGCCGCCCCGCCCCGCGCCGCCCGGCTCCTCCTCCTCCGCCTCCCGCCCGGCGCCCGTCCGAGTGCGCCCGGCTCCTCCTCCGCCTCCCGCCCGGCGCCCGTCCGTGCGCGCCAAGCTCCTCCTCCGCTCGGGCGCCCCGTCCGTGCGCGCCGCCCCCCGCGCGCCCGACGCCCAACGGCCGCCGCGCGCACGGCGCCGCCCCCGTGCGTGCGCGCCGGTCTCCCCGGGGCGCACGCGCGGGAGCGCGCACGGCGACCCCGCCCCCAGGCCCGAGGCGCTCAGGCGCGCGGCGGGCCCCTCCCGCGGGGAAGCCAGGGACGAGGGCGTCTCGTCTGTTCTCCTGCCGCACGGCCGCCCGGGGGCGCCTCACGGGGCGGCCGCGGCGGCTGCTCCGGGGGGCGGGGTCCAGACGCGCGCGGGGGGGCGGGGCGCGGGCTGCTCGCGCCCGGAAGTCGGCCGTGGCCTCCGCGCGTCCCCGAGCGCGCTCCTCCGCGACTCTGCTCCCGTCGTCCCCCTCCGGAACCAACACGCGGGGGCCCCGGCGCCGGGGCCCGTGGCGGAGACGGACCCGCGCCGGAAGTGACGCGCTCGCCGGCCATGGCGCACATCACCATCAACCAGTACCTACAGCAGGTGAGTCCGCGGCTGGCCGGGCCCACGCTCGGCGCCCCAGAGCCTCGGCCTCCGGGGCGGCGGCCTCGGGGCGCGCCGTACGCTGCGCTCTCCGCCCTCGGGGAGGCCCGCAACGAAGGGGCGAGGCCGGGCGGGGGTCCGAGTGCCAAGCGGGCGCCGCGAGGGAGAGGGCAGCTGGTGCGGCCGAGGTCCGGGCCGGCCGAGCGGTCGCGCGGGACGGTCCTGGGCCCTGACTTCAGTCTGGCCGGGGCCACCGCCGGCAGGAGTCTCGGGCGAGCCTCGCTCGCGGGGCAGACAAATACTGGGGATTGAATCCAGAGGCTTCCCTTCGAGTCAGCTTGCGGCCGGCGAGGTAGTACCCATCCGTAATCCCCGCTCCACTGGAAGCATCGGCTAGGAGGGCCACATCTGACAAAGAAACAGGACCTCACCTCCAAAACAAGACAGCTCCAGCGAGCCCACCCCGCAGGCCGCGCCCGACGCCCTGTGACTGACACACCTCACCTGAGCAGGGGCGGGGGAGGGGGTTCTGTCTGTCTGGGGTCTTGGTTCCTTGTGCCCAGATGGCCCAAGGAGGCTGTGATTTCCAAAGGACTACACCTCAGTGGAGCTAAACAGACTTCAAGCTACGTTTCCCAGGGACCGCAGACAAAGATCTCGAGGGTGTGAGAAGAAAAGGGCCCCCTGTGCTTGCCCCAGCCCAGGAAGGAGGCCACCCTAGCTAAGTTCAGACCTTGTCATAGCCTTCTTCTCGGTGTTCCCCATCCCTGGTCAGATGACCACAGAAAAAAAAAATTTTTTTTTTCTGTCTGGGCCCCAGGCTTCTTCCTCAGATGGGTACGGATACAAATACTCTCCAGGGCTACCTTCTTATCTATCATAGAGATCTCCCTCATTGAAAAAGAAAAACAATGATGGGTATAGGGACATGCCTTTGAGCTGGTGCTTTGCTGTGTTCCAGCCACTGTCCTATAGACAGGTATTCCCAGTATTTTGTGATTGTATGTAATGCACCTTTGTTTCTAGCCATGAAGCAAACCTTGTCAGTATGATGCATATGAACTTCTGTTGATTAATTAAATGAGGAATTATTTGCTGCAGACTTGGTTTTCTAGGAAGGGATATTGGATTCCTGTATGTGTTCTGGTGGCATGTCTCCCCCTTCTTCTATGTGCAGACCCTGGGCCCCAGTACAGAGCCACAAAAGATGTTTTCTTGCTTTAGTAATGCCACTTTTCTGTAGAAGCTATTCCATCTTAACCCTAACACCAGTGCAAGCATTGCACATGCTTTATATAGTCTTCTAGCAATTAGTAATGTCGCTCCTCTTAACTAACCACAGATGGTCTCTCAGGAACTTTCAACTTTACTATGGTGGGGTGGGGTGCACATTCAAGTTTTGAATTTAGATTCTTTCCCAGGCTAGCAATATATGATTGCCATGTTGTACAGCAGCAGCAGGGCATGGCTTATCATGACAGAAACAACAGGCACTACAGTGTGCACTCCTGCCAGGCTGTGGGATCCCATAGGTTGTTGTGTTCAACACACTGGGTTTATTAAGACTTGGACCTATTGAATGTCAAGAAACATCTGTATTCTGGTGGCAATGTACAGGGTTCTGATTGCTTTTCATGGACAAGATGTAGTACTGAGGACCTTTCCCTAAGTGTTTCAGGTCATTTGAATATCCTGCTTATATGATGTCCCTGGACCAAGTCACATGGGCTATCTGGGAGATTGCTTGAACAACTCAGTGCTGTATCCACCCTGTCTTCAAAGAGGAAGGAAGGGAGGGAGGGAAGGAGATGTGCGCATGACTTTATGTATCTTTTATCATAAAATCATACTATACATTCAGCTTTATGCTGTTTTTCTTTTCACTTGTCTGATTAGAATTTTTTGTAGATCTAATTTAAGTACATTTGTTTTTCACTGATAGCTGACACCTGTAATCCTAGCTACTCAGGAAACTGAAACCAAAGGATCACAGTTTGAAGCCAGTCTAGGCAGAAAAGTTTGAGAGACTTCATCTCCAAATTACCAGCAAAATGTTGAACTAGAGGCATGGCTTAAGTGGTAGAGAGCCACTCCTAAGCAAGATAGGTGATTGAGTGACAGGCCCTGAGTTCAATCCCTTGCACATACACAAAACAATGTATTTGGTTTTCTAATTACAGATGTTTTTAGTAACCCAGGCCTCTCATGCCAAACAGAGGTATATAAAGTTACTCTTGCCAGCTGCTGGCCCTACCCTTACCCCAGGCAGTCAGCTTGCATGGTGTGTAACTCTTGCCTTCGTGCTATGTATAGTTTGTCCTTTTTTCTCCCAAACCAAGTTACACAGTTTTCCCACACATAAGCTTTTTTTTTTTTTTTTTTTTTGGTTGGTTGTTGGGCTTGAACTCTGTGCTTGGGCACTGTCCCTGTGCTCTTCAGCTCAAGATGAGTGCTCTACCGCTTGAGCCACAGCACCACTTCTGGTTTTCTGGTGGTTTATTGGAGATAAGAGTCTCACGGACTTTCCTGCCTGGGCTGGCTTTGAACCATGATCCTCAGATCTCAGCCTTCTGAGTAGGTAGGCTTATAGGCATGAGCCACCAGTGCCTGGCTACCCATAAGTTTTTTACCACTCAGCAGGAGTTTCACTGGTTTTAACATCTAATAAGTGTTTTAATATCAGAATGTGACATCATTTTCTCAGATATTCCATTCCCTTTTATATTTAGAGTAGAAGACATTTGTATTTGGTTTTTTAACTGATTTTTTTTTTAGCTATATAAACAACTCTTAAATATATTGTTAACTGTGACCAAGTCAAGTTACAGTAACCCAACCTTCATTAATAACCAAGTACAAAGCATTAGCTTTACTTGATTTCCACACGAAATGATTATTTACTGACCAAAGAATGTTAACTTTTTGGATTTTGATTTTTCCTTTCTGAAAAGGAGAAAATAGGTGTTAGTGATACGTAATATGTTGGTCAGGCCCTGTATGGGACATTCACCTGTTTACTTAGGTTGTTTTTTTTTTTTTTTCCCCACATTTCAGGTGTATGAAGCAATTGACACCAGAGATGGAGCATCTTGTGCAGAGTTGGTGTCTTTCAAGCATCCTCATGTTGCAAACCCACGGCTACAGGTAGATGAGAGTTGTGTATAAGGTCTCTAGGGAGAATTAGGGAGGCAGCCAGTTTTGCAGAGAAGTTAGTATTTGAATAGAAAACCAGTATTGCCACTTTAGTGAGAACTTTAAGTTCCCTTATGATTATGTAATTGCTTCATTGACTGAGCCTTGTATTCTGTATTCCTGCATAGTTGAGGATTGGAGTGAGCATCACATTAAGGTTATCCAGTGGGAAGGCTGGGCGTAGGCCCTGTCCACACCTTTCTGTCCCCAAAGCCCAATGGCCATCATTCACCACAGGTAAACACATGCAAATTCCCCCTCAGCAGTGGGGGCCTTGCAGGGTGTTAGTGAACAGCCCTGCCCTTCTCTCCTTCTTGTGCTGTTCCCACTACCTTCCTGCCACAGTGACACAGGTAGTCTTCAGAGATCCAGGACTGGGCACCCTGGAGTCTATCTGTCAACTCCTGCTTGGATGTAGACGCATCCTTGATTTGGCCTTTAAGTGGTACCCAAGCAGTACTTCTAGTTTGTAGTACTTTTTATTTCTCCATGGATTCCCATGGTAATGTTGGAGTATGTGCTTCTGGGGAAGTAGAGTCTTCTTTTGTTAGAGGTGGCTATCATCTACTGGTGGTCAGAGCTTGCTGCAGGTCCAGCCATGTATAAATACAGTTTACACCAAGCCTTCCAGGTCTTGTGGCAGCAGACATTTTTGTCAGCTCCTGGGGGTTTCTGGTGGGCAGATAGTTCTAAGTGGTGTGCTGCTAAGTAGAAGCCAGAGATTTCACATGGGTCAGGCCACCGGAGCACCCCACCATGCGTGCTGTGCAACTCCTGTTGTGTTGTTCATGTGGGGAGACCCATGCCTGCCTGTCAAGCATCCATCAACCTTCTGGTGTGGTTCCAACATTGTTGGCCACCATCAGAATCAGTCATTTCGCTAGGGACTGAAATGGTGATTTTCCCATGTTTGTATGTGTGAATGTGCATGTATCCTTATTAGTAAGTACTCATTGATACCCTTTTGCTTTTAATGCACTCAAAGAGACAGACCCACACTAGTGATCCTGGCTAGAAAGCCAGGGATGTGGTCAAGATCCCAAGGGCCAGAAAGTTGAAATGGTGTCCCAGTTTGGGCAACAGTGAGGAGCCCAGGGGTCAGCTCTCCCTCTCCCCTCTACTGTCTTCACAGCCCCGCTAGGCTGGGCAACCCCTCTCCAGTGCCAGTCTCCTCCAGATACACTGACCACCACATGCCAAAGACATTTCACTCTGTGACACAGAAGTTAGGGTTAAGCCCTTGTACACACAGTGCTCAAATAATAGCGATTTTGAATTGTGAGGAAGGGAAAGTTAACAAATCCATGTCAGCCATCAGCCCAGGACTTGTGCTCCTTCCATGTATGCTTACTCAGTAAACCATAACTGTTTCTTGGTAATGCTTTCTTGACCAACTGGATATTCAGTACTGAAGTTCATGTGAAAGTGCCCAGGATATTTATCCGCCTGTATCAGGTAAAAGTGAATTGTACTCAGCCGGGTGCTGGTGGCTCACGCCTGTAATCCTAGCTACTCAGGAGGCTGAGATCTGAGGCTGGCGGTTCAAAGCCAGCCTGGGCAAGAAAGGCCATGAAACTCTTATCTCCAATAAACCACCAGAAAACCGGAAGTGGCACTGTGGCTCAAGTGGTAGAGCGCTCACTTTGAGCTGAAGAGCTGAGGGACAGAACTCAGGCCCAGAGTTCAAGCCCCATGATTGACCCAAAAAAATAAAAGTGAATTGTACTCACAGACTTCTTGTTCTGTTGAAATATGACAAGTACTGTAGAGTAATGATTATGTTGTTTAGAAGTGCTATAATAAAGTATTATTGTCAGCTATGAAGTTTTGAATGAGTTTGTCCCTGTCTCTATATAGTGTTTTTCTGTGCTGGTAATTTTTCCCCCATTTTTCTCCTTATAAATTAGATGGCCTCTCCAGAAGAGAAATGTCAGCAAGTTTTGGAGCCCCCTTATGATGAAATGTTTGCAGCTCATTTAAGGTAATCTTTTGGCAAGGAGAAGAGACGAAGTGCTGAGTTCCCTGGAGGATGTCTATAAGTGCTGAGCTCAGCAGAGGTCTGGTCTTGCATCATCTTTTGCTTGAAGCAGTAACTGACTTGGGAGGGCAGAAGAGTGCATTTCTTACCTCACGGTTAAAGCCTGTGAAGGGGCATGTGACTGTGTGTGTTGCTCTGTAAAGGGTCACTTGTTAATGATCAGCCTTTCTTTTTGCAGGAAATGTGCCCGTTTTTAGCCTCTTTGTCTTGCTGGAAAAGAAACTGAGTTGAGCAAAACAAAGTAAAAAGTTTTTTTTTTTTGATAGTCTTATGGTTTGAACTCAGGGCTTGTTCAGCTGGTGCTCTGCCACTTGAACCATGCCTCCAGCCCAATATCTTTCTAGTTATTTTTGGAGATGGAATGTCATAGACTTTTCTGCCTGGGCTGGTTTTGAACCACAGTCCTCCAGATCTCAGCCTCCTGAGAATGTAGAATTATAAGTGTGAGGCACCTGAGCCCAGCAAAAATACTTCCTATTTTCATGTTGTGTCTATTACTCTCATCTCCCAGGTTAGGCAGAACTTTATGTCTTGAAGCCATACAGACTGGATTGCCTTCCGCCTGCTTGTCTTGCATTTCAGAACAGTCTGAATGTGAGGTCTTGGAGCAGGAAACGCTTAAAACTCAGCATTCTCTTTGGAAAAGTGGAAGTGCTTCTCTCTCTTGCAGCATGAGGCTCTCTTTGTAACATGTGGCAGGGCTTCAGATTTAATGATGAAATGAAGCCCGGCAGGATTCAGTTAGAGCATCCAGGTTGGCCCACTGGCAGAAGGGTGGGATCGTGCTCTACCTTCTACCCAGACCTGCTGGAACTGCCCCCTCTGGGACTTTACAGAGTGGGCTCAGACTTCATAGAGCTGGGTGTGATGGTTCACACCTGTCATTCCAGCTGCTTGGGAAGCAGAGATTCTGAGGACTGAGTTCCAAGATTGGCAATGAGGCAAAGAGCAAGACCCTACCACCTGAAAGATAAGCTGAGCAAAGAAGGGCTAGAGGCCTGATTCAAGTTCTAGAGCAACGCACTCTAGTTCAAGTAATCATAGATGTTTTCTCCTTTGAGCCTTCATCAGCTGCCAAGAAGGAGATCTAGTTTTCCCTCTGGAGCTAGAAGAGAATGGGGTTGGGGGAGGCGGAACTGAGCTCTGGCCCACATGACTGGCATCTGGGTTTCCATTGTACAAATGCCCTCTCTAATGCCTCTCTTCCAGGTGCACCTATGCAGTGGGGAACCATGACTTCATAGAGGCTTACAAGTGCCAGACGGTGATAGTCCAATATCTTTTGTCACATGTGTAGCTGCGTGGTATATGGTGGGTGCAGTGGTTTATTGGGGTTCTTGAAACCTTGAACCAGTTGTTCAAACTTGCAGTTAGGAAGAAACTAAAATATTTTGGAAGTGGCATTCATTCTAGATATTTTATTTTGGTACCTAAGTTTAGTATGGATCTTAAGACTTATCTAATTACTTATAGAGTCAGAGAGAGCGCCAATCAAGAGGAGGGGTCAGGGGATGAGGTGTTTAGCTCTGTGTTAGAGCACTTGCTTAGCAAATGCCACTGGGTGTCAAATTTGGCCCCTAGCACTGGGGTGGGGGTAGGGAAAGGATTTTATTTAATTCTGTTAAAAATAGTATTTTGTTGACTTTAACACATTGAGTATAGAAGAACTGCTAAGTCACTTGTTGCACTTTAAGAAGTTTGAACTTCAGGCCTAGCTGGATAAGAGTGGACTCAGACACATCATCATTGAATGTGGTCATAAAGACCTTATATAAGTCTTTGTAGATAATGGTTAAGGTCCTTATTGATGAACGTGCCAATACTTTGTGTATATCTCTAGATTAAAAAAGAAAAAGCAGAACTGCCTTATTTAAGTATACCCAGAAGACAGTGGACTACTGCCACGTCGCCTTAGAATTTAAGAACTCTGTTAAAACTAGCGTTGTACTGCAGATTCTGAAGCATTAAAAGTACTCACAACCATCTGTGGTTAAAGAGCCCAAACATAGCTGTACACGGCTGATTCATAGTGTAATCCTCGCTGCTCAGTAAAGTTGAAATCTGAGAGTTGCTGTTCAAAGCCAGCTGGACAGAAAAAGTCCATGAGACCAGCAAAAAAAAGCCTCAAGTAGAAGTGTGGCTCGAGTGGTAGAGCACTAGCCTTGAGCAAACAAAGCCAGTGATAGTACAAGGCCCTAAGTTCAAGCTCCAGAACTGTCACACAGAACCAGGCACAATTTTTGTTAAGACACAAATATTGTAATATTTTAAAATATTGTAATAAAAATTCTTATTTTGCTTTGGTGGAAGGTACATATTTAGAATAATTAGCTGTAATAAGATTTCAATTAATGTTTAGATATTTAGATTAATATGAGCACAAACTTTTTCTCCTAAGAGCAAACTATTGTGGCACTTTTTCTTTTTGCAGTGCTAGAGCAAGCACTTTACCACTGAGCCACACCCTCACATAATCTTTTAAAAGATGTGCTGTACTCCTTAAAGTTTAGAATCTCGGGGCTGGGAAGGTGGCTCAGTGGTAGAGCGCTTGCCTTGCATGCCTGAGGCCTGGGTTCGATTTCTCAGCACCACATAAGCAAAAAGAAAAAACAATGCTGGAAGTGGCGCTGTGGCTCAAGTGGTAGAACGCTAGCCTTGAGCTGAAGAGCTGAGGGACAGTGCCCAGGCCCAGAGTTCAGGCCCCAAGACCGGACCTAAAAAAAAAAAAAAAATTAGAATCTTCCATTTATTTATTTATTTATTTTAATTTATTTATTATTGTGTTTGTCCTGGGGCTTGAACGCAGGGCCTGGGCACTGTCCCTGAGCTTTTGTGCTCAAGGCAAGTGCTCTACCTCTTGAGCCATAGCTCCACATTCTGCTTTTTTGTTAGTTAATTGGATATAAGACTCACAGACTTTCCTGCTTAGACTGGCTTTGAACTGTGATTTTCAGATCTCTACCTCCGGAGTAGCTGGAATTATGGGCATTGGTTTCTTGTTCTTTATCATGTGTAGCTGGTTTGAGTTTTGTGTGTTTTACCTTCCTTAACGTAGTACATCATTCCTGAGAGCATTTCAGGCTCATAAAGAAGAAAATTGGTACGTATAAACAAAAAAAAAAAGCTAGAAATGAGTATGTGACAATTTTTAATTTAACTTTTTTACTGAAGTAGCTCTACAAAGGAGTGTCAGTTCAACAGAACATGGATACAGTACATCTTGACCAGTGTCACCTCTTCCATCATTCTTCCCCATCCTCCAACCCTACCCACCCCCCTCAAATTACCATTTTCACATTGTACATTGAATATTAAGACTGTATTTGGCCACCCTTCCTCTCTTCATTTGTGTCCTCCCTTCCCTCCTTAATCTTTCTCCCTCAGAAAAACACTTTTCAGCTTCCTGGTAATTTTTGCAAGGGTCTTCATTGTGTCTTGATTTATAGTCTTCTGGATAAATGCCCGAGTGATATTGGATTATACGGTTGAGTTTAGTTTTTTTTAGGGAAGTTAGTTGTATTTTTAAGATTTATGATCCATTAGCAAACCGTGGGTACTTAAGTTTTGTTTATACCAACATCTCACCCCTTTTCCTTTTTTTAGTATAGACTTAGCTTGTACCAGAAAGGAAGCCTAATTCAGCCAGCTGGGCTTGTACAAACTGTTCTTCAGCATGGTTTTTTGCAAACAAGTTCCTGCCAGGAAATGTTACTAAGACACACGTTCTGAAATGGAGGTGTTTGCCGGTGGTGGGGAGATGGGAAGCCCCAGTTATACCGGGCTGTGACTGGATGGGGACAGTGGTAGGAGCAGGCAGCGGGTGTGTGGTCTCCCATTTGTCCAGGAAGCCTGGACATGTGAGAGGGAAGGCAGTAGATAGAAGTCGTCAGGATGGGGAGAGGTGGGACCCATCGTAGACACTGGCTCTGGACACCAGTATCCTTTCCTCCTCCAGGATGAAATCTTAAACCTGTGGTTTTCAGGCCCATTTGCTTATTCCCACAGGGCCTTGCCTGTCATGTATGCGGTGGCTCTTGACCTTCGAGTATTTGCCAACAATGTAAGTGCAGTTTCCTACCACTGTTGTTTTTGAAATCAGCTTTTTTTTTTTTTTTTTTTGGTGGGTCATGGGCTTGAACTCTGGGCCTGGGCGCTGTCCCTCAGCTCTTCAGCTCAAGGCCAGTGCTCTACCACTTGAGCCACAGCACCATTTCCAGCTTTTTTGCTTATGTGGTGCTGAGGAATTGAACCCAGGGCCTCATGCATGCAAGGCAAGCAGTCTACCACTGAGCCACCTTCCCAGCCCCTACCACTGTTGTTTTTAAAGTAAAGCTTGGTGAAATCTGACACTTAATTTCATGTCTTTCCAAAAGCTTTGAGGAATGCAAAGGAGGTGGGCTGTGTCTTATGTAGGAAACGAAGTCTGGGGTGACTGGGATGTTTGTCTTTTCTTGGTGGCTGCAGGTGGACTTCTGCCCTGCTGTGCAGAGCAAGGTGTTTTGCACCTCGCTAGCCACTTAAGGAGTAGAACGATAAAAATAGGACATTCTGCACTGTCGTTTAACCCTGATGGGACTTGTACCCTGCCCTAATGAGCTCTAGTTTAATGTGCACCTAGGCATTGGCCAAGGGCTTCAATGGTGTCAGGCGAAGGCCCTGGGTTTATGGAACTGATCCCTGTGGATCAATATCAGTGGGCTAGTGGGACACAGTTGCCCTCTTTTCTTTATGGCTTTAACAATTGTGGCTAGTATCCAGACCTAGACCAGACAAAGACAGCCTCTCCTAATTCCTCCTACAAAGATTGTTCCAACCTTGGGATGATCAGCCTGGGCCTAGGCATCTCTGAGATGGGGGCAGGTGGAGAGGGAAGGCGAGATGAACAGTGTCAGGTGCAGTGGCTCCTGTTTGCCTCCAGAAATGTGGACATGCCATAGGCAGAGATGAAAGCACACATGGAGGCTAAGAGGGGTGGGCAGCCAAGGACAGTACTTTACATCCTGATGTCTGCTCTGCAGTGCGGAGCTCCATAGGCCAGTCCGAAGGTCCCTCCACCTGAGGGGGCCTGAGCCCCACCCCTCCCCTACTCAGTGACAAAGAGCAGTAGTAAATCCTTCACCTACTAATACAACTAGCCTTCTAAATGAAACGTCACTATATGCAAGACAGAATCCCCTAGGAGGGGCGTTTCTTTCACATCTCACACTTTTGGTAGACCCTGAAACTCGAATAGAAGCTTGCTCCTTCTGCTTCTCAGAAGTGTTGCTGCTTCTGTACTCCCTTGAAGATGTTGGTTCTGGTGAGGCCTTTGAAGATGGACGCTGGTGGAAAGGAGTCATGTTCTAGTAGCCTTTCAAACTGTTGCGATAATTTTTGTGACACTACCAAATCTCCGAGAAGCGTGTTTTCTATGGTTTTGGGTTTCAGTTTGTTTTTTTGGCTTTTTGGCCCAAGGCCTATCTTTGTAGCCCCAGCTGACCTCACATTTTTGCAGTCCTCAGCTTCCTGAGTGCTGGAGTTACAGATTTGGAGGGTTGGTTGTGGTTTTTGTTGTTTGCTGGTCCTACAGCTTGAATTCTGAGTCTGAGTTCTCACTCTTAGCCTTTGTGCTCAAGGCTGGCACTCTACTCTTGAGCCAGAGCTCCACATTGGGCTTTTTGATGGTTAATTGGAGATACAAGGCTCACAGACATTTCTGCCCAGGTTGGCTTTGAACTGTGATACTCAGATATCAGCCTCCTCAGTAGCTTGGATTATAGATGTGAGCCACCCATGCCAGCCTTGGGGAGTCTTTCACTCGTGTGTAATTATGGTATCATTGTTACTCTCTCTGGGCCCCTTCAGGCTATTCCACCAGCACACCCTGGGTTAGGAGGGCTGTAGAAGGCAGACAGTAATTCCTGGAGTTCTGGAAACCAGGACGTCAAGCGTGCGAGATGTCAGCAGTGTATGTTTAGTGAGGATCCACGTCTGGTTCATAGATGTGCCCTCTGTGCCCTATGTGGATGGGTCATGGTCTCATAAGCACACGGGCCCCACCCAATGATGTCACCTTGGGGTACAAAATCCAGACCCTCATTAGTTATTTGGAAAGTGTGACTTGCTGGGTTATACAGCAGTTCCAAGTGCTGAACTATCAGTGAGTAAATGAAAAGGTCACAAGCCCCAGACCCCTGTGTTTGTTAGTACCTCCAGCATCCTCATCAGAAAAGGCTCCAACTAATGGGAATAGCTGATTCCACAGTGGTCACTACTAGTTTTCCAAAATTGTAAGGTTTTTTTAAAATCACATCTTCAATTGGTTTCATCATGATGTTTTCATACATGCATATAATGTGCTTTGATCATAATTCACCCCCAGAATTTAGATGTGGGGTTTTTGTTTTGTTTTGGTATTGGGTATTAAATTCAGGGCCTTGTGCTAAGCTAGCACAATTCTACTTGAGACATACCCCATACTTTTAATTTGCGTTTCAGATAGGGTCTTAACACCTTTGCCTGAGCCAGCGTTGGACTATATAACTCCAGTTGCAGGCCCAGATTCTTTGCTTTGTTTTTATTAGAAGCATAGATGTTTTTGATAGCTAACCCAGTCATTTGTTTGCCTGAAAGTGACATACAGACTTGTTTCATTTGCCTTTGAGGGAATGGTGTGAGATACTCCAGCTTGTGTGGCTGTTTGTGAGTCGTTACAAGCAAAGCAGCGAGCCCAGTTTGCAGTGCCAGCCTTGCCTGGTGCCTTCCCTAGTGCCAGTGCCATCAGGCTATCATGTGAACATTGTTTGCTGCATCATCAGGGATATTGGTGCTAGGCCAATTGGGCAGGCAGTCTGGGGCCAGGTCCTCAGTCTGGGGCCAGGTCCTCAGTGCCGGGCATGCAGTGCTGCCGTCTGGTGCTGCAGAAGAGCTCCCTGATCTCTCCTGCCCTGACTCATTCCTCCAGTGAGAATCAGAACACTAAAAACTTCATGGAAAAGCCTTCAGCATGCCAGGAAGTGAGAGGAGCTTGTGCTTTTAGCATCCTAAAGATGAGGGAATTGCACATGTGGTCCCAGCTGACGTCGTGGACGTGCCTGTTCAGCCTGCAGGGGAAGGTGCTCAGGGAGTGAGCCTCAGACAGTGCTGTGTGACAGGCGGGTTAACACTGGTGTGAGTGTGCACCTGTTACATCTGCTACACTGGGAAGTGTTAAATAGGATTGTGGTCTAGGTTTTGGCTTGGGTAAAAAATCAGTGCAAACCAGGACTAGGGCATGACCTACCAGTAGAGCACCTGCCTAGCAAGTGGAGGCTCTCCGTTCAAACCCAGTACTGCCAGAAAAAGAAAAGTAAAAAAATTTTAAAAGTATGTTATGCACTTAAAACCTTTCAGGATTTGGACTCTTAATTCCCATTTTTGCTTTAAAAATAGACGTGTTTTTGTTTTATTAGGCCGATCAGCAGTTGGTAAAGAAGGGGAAGAGCAAAGTTGGGGACATGCTGGAAAAAGCTGCCGAGTTGTTGATGAGCTGCTTCCGGGTCTGTGCCAGTGACACGTGAGTGAGGATCTGAGAATTGTACTGCACGTAGCAGTGCACATGAGTGAGAATGTACTGTGCGTAGCGATGTACATGAGTGAGAATTGTCCTGTGCATAGTGGTGCACATGAGAGAGAATTGTACTGTGCACAGTGGTGCACTTGAGAATTGTACTGTGCATAGTAGTGCACGTGAGTGAGTGAGAATGTACTGTGGGTAGCCGTGCACGTGAGTGAGAATTGTACTGTAAATAGTGGTGCACCTGAGTGAGAATTGTACTGTGCATAGAGGTGCACATGAGTGAGTGAGAATGTACCGTGTGTAGCGGTACACCTGAGTGAGAATTGTACTGTGTGTAGTGGTGCGCCTGAGTGAGAATGGACTGTGCGTAACAGTGCACCTGAGTGAGTGAGAATGGACTGTGTATAGCGGTGCACTGTGCCTAGCACTGTGGCAGGATGGCCCCTCCCGCTCTTAGCTTACTGTGGACATGAACTGTAACCCTACAGTAGGTGTTGCTGTTGCCTACAGAAAGCAGTTCAGAGCCTGTAAAGTAGCTGGCGCTTATCTTGTCCCCACCCTGGCCTGCTCCCCCTCTGGTTCCCTCGGTACTGCGGGCTCTTCCCACTGACCGGTTTTCTGGAACCACTTTGATTTGTCTTTGTGTGTGTCAGCACTGGGGTTTGAACTCACGGCCTTGTACTCTCACTTGGCTTTTTCACTCACAGCTGGCACTCCAGCTCCTGAGCCACACCTCCAGCTCCTGTCTTCATTTTGACAACTCTGTGTAGATGGGCCACGTTTTCCCATCACCACTTTGTGGTGCCTGTGTAGTTCCTGGATTTCCCACCTGTCACTGCACTCTGCTCGCCCTGATCTCGCTAGGCTCTTCCCCTGCCATCATTCAGTAACTCGCAACTGACCAGTATACAGAGCTGCTTAGGTTTGAAGTTAGCTTCTGTTAGGTTTTTGTGATTTAGTTGTCAGTCTTTCTCCTCTCCTTCATCTCAGATAATTGTACTGACCTGCTTGCAAGGTTGCTGGTTCTGATTGTCTTTCTACATTTTTTAATTCCAGACCTTCCATCTGACTCTATTTCAGAATTTCTATCTCGCTTCATCTCCTTATTACTTATATCACATTTGAAGCCATTGTGTGTGTGATTTTTTTTTTTTTTAGTGGTTGTGGGGCCTGAACTCTGGGCCTGGGCACTGTCCTTCAGCTCTTCAGCTCAAGGCTAGCACTCTACCACTTGAGCTACAACACCACTTCCGGCTTTTTCTGCTTATGTGGTGCTGAGGAATTGAACCCAGGGCCTCCTGTGTGCAAGGCAAGCACTCTACCACTGAGCCACCTTTCCAGCCCGTGTGTGTGATTTTTTTTTCTGTAGAGTTCTTATTGTTTTGAATTGGGGTCCTGCTAGGCCATCCTTGCTGTCCCGTGTGGTCCAGGGTCCCCTGGGGATCCCAGCCTCTCCACAGCATCACCTATGACCCTCAGTGTTTCAGAAGATGGTGCGAAGTGTACAGACGGCAGTGTGCTGAGGACTTGGTCTCACGCCATGTCACTAGCACAGTAGCACTCAGTGAATGTTACCACAGGCTTGGAGTTGGGTATGAGCCTCTTTGTGTACAGCAGTGAGTTACCTCACCTTTGGTCAGGCAGTGTATTCTCAGGACCCGTGCCAAAGCACCGCTGTGAAGCACAGTGGGTGAGCTGTACTTCCTCAGGACCCAAAACTTATCGCAATGGGAAGATTGTTAAGCGGAGCTTGTCTGATAAGGGTTTAGTACCTGGACTGTGTAAAGCAGTGATAGAGCTGGTCAGAGATTTGAAACGTTTCCCAATGGAGCCATGCACAAGGTCACCAAGGACGTCAGTGGGGACCCTAGTAGGCCGCCATACATGAGGTCACCAAGGACAGCTAGGAGGATGGCCCAGTGGCCGCCATGCAGGTCTGCTTGTGGACCCTGGGGTCCTGTAGTTGTTCCCAGAGCCCTCTGCCCATTCCTCATCTCGTTAGGTCTTGGTTCCACATAGTCCAGCAGTTGCACTCCCTGGTGGACACTGCCTTTGTCTCATGTATCCTGGTTTATCATTAGCAAGATAGTACAGAAATGTAGTTTTTTTGGGTTGTTTAATTTTTCTTTTTTGTCAATACCAGGGTTTGAACTCAAAGCCCCTTGCTTGCTTGCTTGCTTGTTTGCTTGCTTAGCCCTCTACCACTTGAGTGATGCTTCCAGCCCAGCTTTGGGAAGATTATTTTAGAGATGGAGTCTCAAGGACTTTCCTTCCTGAATAGTCTTCTGGATCTCAACTTCCTGAGTAGCTAGGATTACAAGTGTGAGCCACTGGTGCCTGGCAGAGTGTAACATTTTTGTACTTGCCTATTTTGTCCTTTTATTCCTTTTTTCTTTTTGAGGGTGGTAGGGTGGTACTGGAGTTTGATCTCACTTGCACTTGTTTAGACAGGTACTGTACCCAGGTACTGTACCACTTGAGGTATGCCTCCGGCCCTCAATTTACCTATTTAAAAATAAATTCAGAATCAGGTGCAAATATTGAAATGCCTTCCTTCTCCACATGCTTGCTTCTCCTTTGTCTTGAGGAGAAATGCATATCCAAACCCCAGCCTGTTTTACTCTGCCCCCACTGTGGCCTTTGAGGCAGGGTCTGCCACCACTCTGGTGTCTCCCTGGAGAGTGGGCTCTGCCTTTGTGACCTTGTGCATGAAGAGGCCTGCAGCATGTCTAGAAGTAGTCAGCTTTTACCTAGCACTGGAGAAACCAGGCAGCTGTCATGTGCTGTGCTAGAGAGAGTAACCAGATGTTCAAGTGTTAGATTTCCTGGCTTAACTCTTTGTTTTTTTAAATGTCTTCTGTGAGGCAGGACATCTTTTTCACTGATTTGTGGGACTTTATCTCAAGATATAATTTTTGAGGTAGTTTATTTTGAGATTTATGAAATGTTTATTTCCTGTGTAACTTAAAACATTATTTTCCCATAGTCGTGCTGGCATAGAGGACTCCAAGAAGTGGGGGATGCTGTTTCTGGTGAATCAGTTGTTTAAAATCTACTTTAAGGTACGCTTTTGTGTGAGTCTGAATGATCTCTGTCTTCCCAGATAAACTGTCACTGTTGATGGTTACCGGACTGCCCTGGCGTGCCCCCGGAAATGATACTGACCCCATTCATAATCCTGATAGCTGACATGAACCGAGCACCTCCCAAATTCAAGGCTCTGTTCTGCATGGTGCATGGATATATGAAAGCTTGAGGTGGTTTGCAGGCCACGAGCAAGGCCCTGTACACTGGGTGGCCAGCCCTGTTGAAGAACTATCTCTGTGCAGTATTGGCTCTGAAAATCAGGGGGCATAGACTTATAAAGGGATGAGAGTCATGGGGCATGTAGATGGACGGATATTATTTTTGCCCTCCCCAAAGGGCAGCCTAGTAGCTGTCAGTGGCTAAAGCCTGCCTCCTGTTCAGTGGGACATTTGTCCTGTCCCCACCAGGCTGAGGTGCCCCTTCCTCCTCATTAGTCTCCAGCTCCCTGAAGAGCGGGCAGCACTGCTTGGAAAGCTTGGGATTTCCTGAGTGTGTGGTTTTTGCCACTAAAATTATTATTACTACTGTGTGTGTGTGCGTGTTCATACATGCACCGTGCCGGTACTGGGGCTTGAACTCAGAGCCATTCAATCTTGCTTAGCTTTTTCACTCCAAGCTGGCGCTCTACTATCTGAGCCACACACTCACTTGTGGTATTTTGGTGGTTAATTGGGGATAAGAGTCACAGAATTTTCTGTTTGGGCTGGCTTTGAACCACAGTCCTCAAATCTCAGCCTCCTGAGTAGCTAGAATTATAGGTACAAGCCACTATCAGCAGTTTTTATTATTAAATAACCTCAATGACATAGAAGGTTTTGTTATTCCCATTTTAAAGAGACACATACTTTTTTTGGGGGGAGGGGGGTCCGGTTTTGGGGCCTGAACTCTGGGCCTGAGCACTGTCCCTCAGCTCTTCAGCTCAAGGCTAGCGTTCTACCACTTGAGCCACAGCGCCACTTCCAGCTTTTTTTCTTTTTGCTTATGTGGTGCTGAGGACTCGAACCCAGGGCCTCAGGCATGCAAGGAAAGCGCTCTACCACTGAGCCAACTTCCCAGCCCCAAGAGACACATACTTAAAAGCATAAGTTTATGTCCTTCTGCCTCCCTGTTTTTATTTTTAAATACTTTAATGGACTGTTATTACAGATCAACAAACTCCATTTGTGTAAACCCCTAATCAGAGCCATTGACAGCTCCAACTTGAAAGAAGACTATAGCACTGCCCAGAAAGTCACGTACAAATACTATGTGGGACGCAAGGCCATGTTTGATAGTGACTTCAAGCAAGGTATGTTGTTCGTCTAAAACATGAGAACCAGCCATGTGTTCTGAGTGGTTTGAGTGGTGCAGATAGTCTCTGAACTGCAGAACTACAGTTCTGACAGGTGGACTGCGCAGGTCGACAGTCTAGGTTATGTGTCATTTCCACACTAAAGCTTGTTAAATAAAGGAAGGTTGTGCTTGGGGCCTTGAATGTATGCTTGGGGCCCTGCAGTGCAGATCAGAATGTTACTTCTGAGGTGGCAAAGCCACCTGGGAGTAGAGAAAAGGCTGTTTCTCTCTTGGCCTCTTACCTACAGCACAACCAGTGTGCTGGTGTGAGACCCAAGAGATGGAGCAAAGGACAGCGCTTGGCTCTGTTGCTGCGCCACCTCAGCCCCACCAGGACAGCCCTGAAAGTAGTGGGGAAGAGGGGTGGGGGTGGGGGTGGGGAGTCCTGAGGCCTCCGGCCATGGTTCCTGTTTGTGCTTTTTTTTCCTTCATTACATTTTTCTTCCTTGATAAAACTTGAACTCGGATTTTCAAGCTCTTATTCAGATTGCTTGCTTATGACTACTGCTCTACCACTTGAGCCATGCCTCTAGCCTGGCTTTGCTCTGGTTAATTGGAGATGAACTCTTGCAGACTTTGCTACCTGGACTGGTTTCAAACAATGATTCTCTAAATCTCAGCCTCCTGAGTAGCTGAGAGGCATGAGCCACTGACCCCTAGATGGTTTGTGCTTTTAAAATAGCCACATGGGATGTCTTTGGTCCACACCGGTGGAGGGTTCCCTGACGGCACACCAGTGCCCACAGTAGTAGCTTCCTGTGCTAACTCACGGGTATGAAGTTGTTCTGACACACTCAAAGCAGACTTTGGAACGTGCTCCTTCATTTGGTCTGAAGCATGCATGGCGGCATGACTTGGGGCTGTGCGGCAAACCGTGGCTTCCTTTGCCTGCAGTCAGCCAGGGCCTCTCTTGGCAGAAAGCCTCGTTGTTGCCAAGCTCCACTTGCTGCTTCAGAGCTTCTCAGACTCACCCATAAAATATTCTAATAGATGGCAGGTTTTTAAAGAAAAACTTTCCTTGGTTGTTCCCTTATTTCTTTTTCTTTTTTCCTTTCTTTCTCTAAAACAAAAAACCTAGGAGTAGGAGCTTTTAAATGATCTTCTTTGGGTCTCTTAGGTATTGATAGAATGTATACTGTGGGCTTATTGAGTGGAAGTTTTGAACACCATCAGATGATTGATTAATATGGTAGCTGGAGAGCCATGGTTTCTGAAACTTTCAGGGCTGAAGAGTTCCTTCAGGACCATCTCATTCAACCTTTCACTTTACTGTAAAAGAAACATGATGTCCTGCTAACCAGTTCAGGAACAGGGTAGCAGTTCCCAGGGAAGATTTCCTTGGCGTTGGACTCCGGCCCTGACCTAGGGCCTGCTGCTCTGGCCGCAGGGTCTGCAGACAATGTGCTGCTGAGTTGGAGCATCCTTTCCTTTGCAATTAGGTCCAAGAGTACTGTTCACTATGGACAGTGCCGCTGTGGCTTCTGCCCCAGGGGACAGAAACCTCCTGTTTCCCTCCAAGCTCTTGATCCAGGCGTGGGTCAATGGGGCTCCCTGTCCAGGGGACTGGGCTCTCTGTCCAGCACCAGCCTGCTCTTCATCTTCATGCCCCATCCTGACAGGTCCTAGGAGCATGCATTAAACTCCCATGCTGTGCAGCTGACGAGATTATGCTCGGCACCACATACATTTCTTGTGAGCTGTTCTGTGTGAAATGGGGCGCCTTTGAAAGCTGCTGCCAGATCGGAACTAATGTGTTACACATAAATAAGTGCACCGTCACTGGACTGGTGGCTCACACCTGTAATTCTAGCTATTTAGGAGGCTGAGATCTGAGGATTGAGATTCACACCCAGCCCTGGCAAGAAAATTCCATGAGATTCATCTCCAATTAACTACCAAAAAGTCACAAGTAGAGGTGTGGCTCAAGTTGTAGAGTACCATCTTTGAGCAGAAAAGCCAAGTGAGATCGAACAGCTCTGAGTTCAGTACGGGTACAAAACAACAAAACAGGAGAGTTCATTGTCATTGTAATGAGCATGTATGTGGTGATTGGATTGCATGTTGAACTGGGGGGTGGGGGCTCTCTGTTACTTTACTATGCTTATGTGGGGTTCAGATGGGTCTAGAGTTTCATCTGTAATTTGTTTTCCAATTTGATATGCTAGCCATAATGGCTTGGCAGATGAACTTTGGCAAATCAGAATCCCAACAGAAGTTAGTTTCTGCCGCTTTTGCTCTGTGGACCTCTTCAGATGGCTGTGGATTTTACTTCAGAAGCATCACTACTGACAGAAGCAAAATTGGGCTGCCTGTTTGGGGCCCATAAAAGGAAGCAGCATGTACCTTACTGTTTTTACAGTCCACCACAACATGCTTGCTCGTGGCTGGTGTTGAACCACTTGAGCTATACCTCCAGTCTGGCATTTTGCTGTTTAGTTGGAGACAGTCCCACAGACTGTCCTGTCTGGACTGGCTTTAACAGTTCTCAGCCTGCTGAGGAGTTAGGAGTGTTGGCTTGAGCCACTGGCACCTGGCTAGCTGTGGCCTTTTGTGGGAGCTCAGGGCAGAATGTGACCGGGTGGTGGAGGGCGTCAGGTGGGCCTGCCTGATGTGTGGTCTGTCCTGCAGCTGAGGAGTACCTGTCCTTTGCCTTCGAGCACTGCCACCGCTCCAGTCAGAAGAACAAGAGAATGATTCTGATATACCTGCTTCCTGTGAAGATGCTTCTGGTGAGTGGTGCGTCTGTCATTTCTGGAGCTCTGAGGACTCAGAGGGAGGAGGTGGTACGTGTGAGCTGCATGTGAGCAGTGCCTAAGAGGGGTGCACTGTGCCAGTTCCTGGGCAGCACTGCTGCATGGCCCGCCTTCCAGACCTTTCCACAGGAGCTGTGTTCACCTTGCTTTGAAAGTAAACCTGAATCCTTGCTTTCCCTAAATACCTAGTGAGTGAGTGAAACTGGTCTCCACACGGGGTTGAATTCCTCACAGGGCAGCCTAGCCTAGCCTATGATGGAGAGCAGCGGTGCCACCCCTCCCTCCCCTCCTCTGCATGAGCCCTTATGCCTGGGTCAGGTTCTCTGGAGGATTTCTCACTCCCTCTGGCCACCCTGCCTGTGTGCTGATGAGGGACACGAGGGTGTGACCAAGGTCACAGCCGCTGAACGAGTTGTGTGGCACCCGGGCACCCAAGTTACTTCTGGTGCACTAGGAAGTGTTCAGTCTTCTTTCAGCCACTGATTAAAAATTTGGCTTGCCCTTTTTTTTTTTTTTTAACATAATTCATTGATAAGGATTTTATTGGAGACAGTTGTGTTGAAATGAAAGCATTTCCTTCTGTCCCAGGGCCACATGCCAACAATTGAGCTCTTGAGAAAGTACCACCTCATGCAGTTCGCCGAGGTGACCAAGGCTGTGAGGTGGGTTTCCTCCTTCACGCTTGGTGTGTGCCGGTGTGTTGCACACGTGCGGTGTGCGAGCCACGTTAATGTGCTCTCCTCCCTGTGTCTCCCTGCTGGCCCAGCGAGGGCAACCTGCTGCTGCTCCATGAGGCCCTGGCAAAGCATGAGACCTTCTTCATTCGCTGCGGCATCTTTCTCATCCTGGAGAAGCTCAAGATCATCACTTATAGGAGCCTCTTCAAGAAAGTGTGAGTGCGGGCCTCCGTTCCATCTGGCTACGGGCACGGTGTTCCTTGCCCATGGCCACCGGTTTGGGTCATGTGAGCTGCCGACACTGGTTGATGAGCCAGGGTGCTGGACTCCTGGCATCTGCTCAAGCCAGGGCTCCCCCTGACCCTGAGTGTCAAGAATTTAAGCTGTGCAAGCTCCTGTTCTTATACAACCTTCGACCCTGAATAAGACAGGCCTGTTTACAGACATAAGTAGTTTATCATCAATATTAAGGACCAATTGAATCTATATATCCTCATTTCACAGCTCTTAACATGAAAGAGAGGCCCCTAAGGATGAATGAACTATCCAGTACATGTTTAGGAAGCTCTATTTGTACTATAGTATAGTGGCCTTTTAAAATAAAGAGGTAAGATGCATTTTCATAGTTCTCATTTTGGGAGTCTATCTTTGGTGTACGTAGTGAAAGCTTCTGCCTCTGGTGGCACAGGTTCGTCAGAAGTGCTCATTTCCCACCAAGCACGGCCCCCTGGCCCTTGAGCAGTGCACCCTGTCAGCTGGGCCTCCACCTCCCTCCAGGTATCTGCTGCTCAGAACGCACCAGCTGTCTCTGGACGCCTTTCTAGTGGCCCTGAAGTTCATGCGCGTGGAGGACGTGGACATTGATGAGGTGCAGTGCATCCTGGCCAACCTGATCTACATGGTACGTCCTCTCCCCAGCCGCCCAGGCTGTGGCCAACAGGACCAGGGCTTGGCCTGGGGGAAGGTCCTACACAGAGGTCACTGTGTAGTCTAGGCTGGCCTTAAACTCAGCTTTGTGGAGGTATTTCTGACAGAACCAATTCTGTCCCAGAAAATACCATGCAGAGACATGTCTCTGGGAAAGGTGGGGAGGAGATCATATGTGGAATACACATTTCCTTGTTCACTACATGTTTTTCTTCATTGTCCCCCAACACGTACGTAGAGGAGGAATGTTGTATGCCCAGGGATAAATAACTGAATCACCAGCTTCCGACGCAGGTCAGACATGGACTTGTCAATAGGCCACCTTCTCTTTCTGTCCAGGGTCACATCAAAGGTTACATATCGCATCAGCATCAGAAGCTGGTTGTCAGCAAGCAGAACCCATTCCCTCCTCTGTCCACTGTGTGCTGAGCCCACCTGGGCATTTCTCCACTGGAGGGCACTGGAGAGCCTTTCTGCAGCCTGGATCCAGAGGGCTTTCCTGAGGCCACTGGAGCTGAGGTCACCAGCATGCCAATACCTTGAAGTCTGCACCCTCATCTTGACCAGCCATCTGTGACCAGTGTGGGCCTGGCAGCATGCAGAAACCTCCGACCTCCACTACTGGCACCTGCAGTGCTAGTGGGCTCCTGGGATGGAGTTGCACCTTTGTGTGCTCTTGATGGACGGGCTTTTGTAACTGTTTGTAGTTTTTCCTTCTTAAAAGAAGTATTCTGAATTTATAATAATGACATTTATTATATCTTCCAGGATACGTTTATTTTCATACATTAAATTTGAATGTTTCATGTGACTAAAATGCTTTGTTAACTTAAGACTTTTTTCTTTCATGCCACTGGGATTTGAACTTGACCTTGTGTTTGTGGGGCAGAGGGTCTGCCACATCAACAGTGCCCCTGCCATTTACTTGAGCTGTTTAATAAGGGTCTCATGTTTGCCTGAGCAAGCCATGATCTTCACACCTCTGTCTCCCAATGTAACTGGAATCACAGGCACAACATTGAGATAGGTCTGAGACATAGGGGTCTCCTCAAATTTTGGTCTGGACTACCCATGAACCTTGATTCTCCTGTCTCACTTCCTAGGCAATTGAGATTACAGACAGGAGCCTGACTCAGTATATTTTAAAAAAAGAACTTTGTTCATGTGGACGTTCCAAATCTTAGTTTGCCTGTATTAGTCTGCTCAGGCTTTGTAACAGACTATCATAGGCTGAAATAACGGATTCCTCACAGTTCTGGAGGCTGGAAGCCTGAGGCCAGGCCTTGCATAGGGATGCTCCCTTCCAAGGCTCGGGTGGCTGTCACTCCCCTTGAACAAGGCCGCTGTCCTGTTGGGTCTGGACCTCACCATACAACTGTACCCTTTGAAGCCCTGAACTGGGGATAGTGCTGCTTGCAGTGCTTTTGTAGGAGTCGCCTGCGGCACCAGTGGCTTGAAGTGTGCGTGTTTTCTGCTGAGGAAATGTTAACTGGTTGTCCCTCCTGGTGGAGAAAGCAGACCCTGTCCTGAACAGTGGCAGAGTGCAGAGCTCGCCCTGTGGGAGATGAAGTCTCCCTGTGGGAGATGAAGTCTCGGTCAGCGTCCTCACCCTGCATGGGCCTCTGTCAGTGCCTGCGTCAGTGTCTTCCTGCTGTGGAAACGTCGCTGGCTTGCAGTGCTGTTCTTGCTTTGCTCACAAGTCTGTGCCCGGTGGGCATGTGGGGCGTGGGCCTGTGCCCCGTGTTACAGTGGGGGCTCTCTTGAAAGCCTAGGAAGGGTCGGGAGGCCACCTCCCCATATCCCTTTGCGGGCCCCTGGGAGAGCAGCAGCTCAGCTCAGAGGGCCGCAGAGAGCCCAGTGGATAGCTTCCAGCTGAGACACTGCTGGCCTGCAGTGCATTTATGAGCACGCAGCTTAGACTTGAAAAGCAAATTTCAGAAACTGGGCTGGCTTATGACCAACAGATTTGTTTATTGTATCTTATTTCTCCCCCTAAGAGCCATGTTTAGATAAACAGCTCCAGGTGACATAGGCGTGAGAGCCTGGACAAGCCCCAACTCCTGACAGCCACCCTGTCAGTCTCCTCATGGTTGCAGCTGAAGTTTGAACTCCCACCTCATGTTGGGTCCTTTCTGGCTGGTCGAGTCTCCATTACTTCATCGTCTGTGTAAACCACAATGAGTACCGGGGGATGGTAGTGAGCAGGAACCTGTGTGCCTGCCCGGCCGGTGGTGGTGCTGGGGATGAGCCCAGGATCCCAGTGAGAAACCAGGTGCCCTGGTGTTCTCTGGTGACGGTACTTCCCTCCAGCCACTGCCCCGGTGTCACCTCGCCCCGCTCGCAGCTGGTCCGCGTGGTGACAGTCACATTCAGGGCCTGCTCACACTCCTCCCCATCTACATATGTGACTGGCAGTCCAGCTGGCACAGTGCCTGGGTCAGTGCCATTGAGGATCCAGCCACTGAGAAGGCCCTGTGTCCCCGGGATGAGGACCCGCTCAGCAAAGTCTCTCTCAGGTATGCAGACAGGGCGCCCCAAGGCTGGGCATGGCACCGGCTGCTCAAGCTCCAGCAAGGAGACATCATTCTGCCCTGACTCCTCCTCATACCACAGGTGCACGTGAACACGCTTGATCCTGATCGCCTGTGGCTCCTTGCTCGGGACACAACCTACAATCGTGGGCAGACACTCGGCCTTCCGTGTTGGCGGGAGTTGAAGGCAGATCATGAGAAGAACCATCCCAGCACTTCCTGAGCCTCCCTTACCCTGTCTGGAAGTCAGAGTACATGATTTGGAACACTGGGTTTTGAGAAATGGCCAGGGAGACAGTAATCGTTGAGAACTGGTTGTCGGGAAGTGTTTTCAAGTTAGTTTGTTGACTCAAAAGTGAGAGTAGAAGGTGAAAATCTATGTATTTAAAGATTTTTCAGATTCATTATAGAACAGGTTAGCAAGCTACGAAATCTTGCAACCTCTGACAAGAAAAGTTTTGCAGGTACAGACAAGTCTGGAGATGAGGCCGGGGCCATGCTCTGAGTTCATGGTGGAATTTGGTCCCAAATCTCTCAGCCAAACATATGTCTTACCACTGCTATACCTCAGTGTCAGAGCTGAATCTCTGATTTATTTTTTTTATTCTTAAATAGGATCATTTAATAAAATATTTTGTTTCTGGTCACACATGGGGCTTGAGCTCAGGGCCTGGGTGCTGTTCCTGAGCTTCTTTTGTTCAAGGCTGGCACTTTATCACTTGAGCTACAGTGCCACTTATGGTTTTTTCTGTTTATGTGGTACTGAGGAATCAAACCCAGGGTTTTGTGCATGCTAGGCAAGCACTCTACCACTAAGCAAGGTTCCCAGCTCCTGAAATAATTTTTTAATGAAAATGAATTTAATAAAAATTGATGATGGGCTGGGAAGGTGGCTCAGTGGTAGAGCGCTTGCCTTGCTTGCCTGAGGCCCTGGGTTCGATTCCCCAGCACCACATAAGCAAAAAGAAAAAAGCCGGAAGTGGCGCTATGGCTCAAGTGGTAGAGCACTAGCCTTGAGCTGAAGAGCTGAGGGACAGAGCCCAGGCCCAGAGTTCAGGCTCCATGACCGGACCCCAAAAAAAAAAAAAAATTGATGAAAAAGTACTTACCCACTTTCACACTAATATTTCTGTGTTGCAGAGAACACTTAGCTGTTGTCAGCACAAAATCTTCCTGTATGAGAACACCACCACAGAAGTCTTGCCCTTTGGAATTTGTTAACTTGACCTTCAAAAACCAGACAGACAATTAATAGCAACCCAGCCAGGTGTTGGTGGTTCATGCCTGTAATCTCAGCTACCCAGCAGGGTAAAATGTGAGGATCATTGTTTGAAGCCAGCCCAGGTAGGAATAAGACTATGATCTCCAATAAACTTTAAAAAAAAAAAAAAGAAGTGGCACTGTGGCTCAAGTAGTAGAGCACTAGCTTTGAGCAAAAGAAGCTAAGAGACAGTGCCCAGGCCCTGAGTTCAAGCTCCAGGACTGGCCATTAGCAGCTATTTGCAGGATTCAGGGGCAGTAAAGCTAATGACTAGTGATCTGTTCCATAAGAACCAGAGCGTGCAGGCTAGGAAGGTGGCTCAGTGGTAGAGCGCTTGCCTTGCATGCCTGAGGCCCTGGGTTCGATTTCTCAGCACCACATAAGCAAAAAGAAAAAAGCCGGAAGTGGTGCTGTGGCTCAAGTGGTAGAGCGCTAGCCTTGAGCTGAAGAGCTGAGGGACAGCGCCCAGGCCCAGAGTTTAGGCCCCACGACCAGACCCCCCCCCCCAAAAAAAAAAAAACAGAGCGTGTACACTGTGCATGCCACAGCGATGGCCTCTGGCACTGACTGGCATGTGCCGACCCTCTGGGCCAGGCAGAGTTCTGGCAGATGCCCTCATGGAGGAGGGAGATAAGACAAATATTATGTATCTCTGGTTTCGGGACCACGAACATGGCCAGGCACCTCAGGAGCCACCTTGAGTCAGCACAAGTGTTTGGGCCACTACCTGGACTCCACGTGGCTCTGGGCAGGTGGGTGCCTTGCTACCTGCCCAGTGTCGAGGCGGCTTATGGCAGGACAGGTATCCTGGGCAGAGCCCAACAGGCTTTTTGAGATGGAGTAGTGGAGCGCCCCGATGCTGAGTCACAGAGTGGAACCCAGGGCTGATGGGACCTGGGGCTGCAGGTGTCAGCGGCTGTGACGGGTGTGTGTGTGTATGTATGGACAGGGGAGTATGTGTGATGGGCATGTATGTATGACGGGCATGTATGTATGACAGGCGTGTATATGTGGATGGGGGCTGCTGAAGGCCACGAAGAGCCATGGAGGACTGGAAAGGAGGAAGCGGGTGCTCCAGTGTGCTGCTAGTGGGCACAGATCTGACAGGGCTCTGGGCAGAGCGTGCGGCAGGCAGGAATGCTCAACCTCCGCCTGGGCACGGTTCCTGTCCTACCAACCAGGCCTAGAAACAGCATGCCCATAACATGCCGACAAACTGCGCTTGCCTGTGTGTGATTCACTATGTCCCACTGAACACAAAATTGTCATGAGATGCAGCGCACAGTGCACATGCTGGCTCACGCCTGGAATCCTAGCTACTCAGGAGGCTGAGACCTGGAGAATCTTGATTTGAAACCAGCGTGGGCAGAAAAGTCCACAGTACTCCACCACCAAGGAACCAGCACAAAGCCAACTGGAGGCATGGCTCAAGGTGATAGAGCGCCAGCTGTGTGCAAACAAGCTGAGGAGGATGGCAATGTGTAGGCCATGTGTGTTGGCACAGCTAGGCACCACCACCCTGCAGGCTCAGAGCTCCCCTTCACCTGCCCGCTTTACTGCAGGCGATCCCAGGCTCAGTCTGGCACACCAATGGGTAGACAGTGGCAGACAATGGGTCACGAATAAAGGTTCTTTGAAGCTTACAGAGGAACAGCAGAGACACAAGGTCATCAAGCTGACAACTAGCTGTCCAGCTTTGTCCTTCCCTTCCTATTCCTCCATCTAATTAATTTGCTCTTAAGTTGGCATTTCAGCTGTGCCAGGCCCAGGGCTCAGCTCTGTCCTCTCCTCTGCCCTCCCCCACCGCTGCAGTGATGTTGCCCAGCACACTGCCTTATCGGACTCAGGTCACACACACATACACACTGCCCAAGGGATGTACTACCACACTTACTGAAAGCCCTGGAGCCGCATTCCCTACTGCCCTTCCCTCAGGATGTCCTTCCACGCTTACTGAGGGCCCTGGAGCCACGTTCTGTAGATTTTTTTTTTTCCATTCCTGGGATTTGAATTCAGGGCCTGGACACTGTCCCTGAGCTTCTTTGGCTCAAGGCTAGCACTCTGCTTTTTGAGCCACAACACCACTTCCAGCTTTTTCTGTGTAGATAGTTCTGAGGAATTGAACCCAGGGCTTCATGAATGCTAGGCAAGCACTCTACCACCGAACCACCTTCTCAGCCCTGTTCTGTAGATTTTTGAAGATTCAGTATGAAGAAATGTAAATAGACAATTTCAAAAATAACATTTCAATGGATTATATTAAGATAGACTGTTAAAATTGACTTCACTTTTACTCATGTGAATGTGGCTACTGAGAGCTGAAATTGCTTCTGTGGTGAGTGTCCCATTGGTATCAGACCAGGCCGCTCTGAAGCAGAGGGAAGGCCCTGCCTTAGAAGCTCAAGAGGCAAGCAAGAGGGAAAATTCCAGAAACTCAGAAAGCGTGGCCTATTCCATGGAGTTCTAAATGAGGCAGGAAAACAATGAATTCCTGGCCCCAGTGGCACTTTGTGGGAGGGGAAGGAGAGGAAGCCCTGTGTGCTTCGTCAGGTTTTCTGCTTCTGTGTCAAGAACAACCATATGTGTCAGGAGCTGCAGCTCACAGAAGGCTGAGGTCTAGAGGATTGCCGGTTGAGGCCAGCCCAGGTTGAAGAGTCCACCAGACACCATCTCCAGTTAACCAGCAAGAGGCATGACTCAAGTGGTAGAGCACCAGCCAAGCAGGCAAGCCAAGCAAGTGCAAAGCCCTGATTTCAAACCCTGCTCTAGAAGGTGTGTGTGTGTGTGTGTGTGTGTGTGTGTGTGTGTGTGTGTGTGTGTGTGTGTGTGTGTGGTGTGTGTGTGTGTGTGTGTGTGTGTGTGTGTGTGTGTTAACCATTATGAAACAGTAAAACATTTAACTTCCTGAATCAGCCAAGGAGGAAAAAAAATAACAGAATGAATGCAAAATGAGAAATGTAGGGAGCAAAACCACAGCTCAATGGGACTGGGCAGGTTGAGGGGCAGTGGGAAGGGAAGTGGGGGAAATGGAGGGGGTAACTTCAGCCAAGAGGCACTGCACTCATAAACTGATTTGTTGAATGGGAACCCATTTGTACAACTACTTAAAAAATTTTTAAACCAAGAGCTGAGAGGGACTGTGCCTGGGGCAGGCTCCCTGTCCCCTACGGCAGAGGGGCCACAGCTTGGCCCATAAGCAGGCACCCAGATGCTCAGGTTTCCCAGGGAGGTGGCCTGCCAGCTGGAAACACCCAGCTCCTAGTGACGCGGATGCTGCAGACCCCGGGACTGCAGGCTCAGCATGGGGAAGGCAGGATGTGAGGCGCAGATGGGTAAGGAGCCTGCCACATCAGAATCGCTTGTCATCACCTCTTTTTACCTTCTTTGCAGTGCTGGGGACTGAATCTGGCTTATGCATCCTTTTGCTGTGCTACACCCAACCCTTAGACAGAGCCTTTGTGAAGAAGACAGGAATGACAGGTAAGAGGAGGTCACGTTTCTTACCTGCCAAGGGAAGCTGGGAGGACGGGGCCAGCTTCTGCCTGCCGAGGTGGCATGTCCAGGATATGGGACCCCACACGCACATGGGTCTTCATGTGTGGAGGCAAGAGGAAGGAAGTCAGTGTCTCCCAAGCACACACAGGTGATCCATGGGCACACAGGTGATCCACAAGCACACACTGCTTGCCCACAGGCACACACAGCTTGTCCATAGGCACACACAAGTTGTCCACAGGCACACATGGCTTGTCCACGGGTACACACGGCTTGTCCACGGGCACACACAGCTTGTCCACAGACACACACGGCTTGTCTGCAGGCACACACACGTCCATGTGCAGGACAGTCTCATCTGAATGAGAGGCCGTCGGCGTGTGTGCAGCATGAAGCCCGCCCCTCTCCCCTTGGCTCCCCTGTGGTGCGGGTGTTGGGGCGCAGGGCAGTGTCGCTCTGGCTGGGAGGACAGCGCTCTAGCCATTGCTGTGAGGGGAGGAGGGTGTGATGGCCTACGTGAGGACTCACTCATGGGGAGGCAGGCCTTGTGGTCTGGGCCTAGCCGGTGGCCCCGTGCACAGCTGCACATGTAGGACACTTGTCCTGGGTGGCAGAAGTGCTGGCACGCGTCTGTCCTCTCGGGGTGGCATTCGTTTGTAGCTGAAAAGGAAAAGGGTAAAGCAGCGTGCGTGGGCCTGGCTCCTTGTCCGGGTGCCGGGCTCTCACACCAGCGGTATGCACTTAGGCACCTCTTGAAGACACCGTGGCACTTGTGCTTGTCCTCCTGGTTGTGTTTCCATCAGTGTGGTGGTGTGTCTAGGTCTGGGCAGGCTAGCTTTCCCATGCGCTGGTCCCACGAGGACTTCCCTGTCTGAGCTGGCACCCCCGCTGTGTGCTCTCCAGCTTGTGGATGGGGCATGGGTAGATTTGGGGACAGGGAGAGGGGGACTCCATGCCACAAAGAATTTGTGAGGTCTCTCTGGGGCAGGAGGGCTGGCCACAGACACGGCCAATGCCCAGGGGAATGCTGAGTATAGTGGGAGGGCTTCCCTTAGTGTATCAGGTAGGCTCCCAGGGCCACCTGGTGCCTGGGAGGCAGCGGGCACCGCTGGGGCGGGGCAGCCTCACCCATCTCGCAGTTCTTGCCCTCATAGCCAGGGGAGCAGGTGCAGGTGTAGGCACGGATGTGGTCCTGGCATGACCCGTTGTTGAAGCAGGGCTGGGAGGTGCATGGAAAGCCACCTATGGGGACAGGAGCTCTGAGCCTGCAGTGCCACCTCTGTTGTCAATGCAGAGCTGGCCTCCAGTGCCTCCTGCCCCAACTGGTGTCCGCAGCTGCCTCCCTTCCTCACCACCTCAACCTGCCTGCTCAGCCCGCTCCCTCCTTTGGGTGTGCTGCCCTGCCTACCTGCATGCGTGGGGTGTCTGCAGCTCTTCCCAACTCATTTTAAGGAAGGTCCCTGGCTCCCCCTTCCCCCAACCCTACCCCGGCCCCAAGTCCCCTAGTTCTGTGCCAGTACTCCAGCCAAAGAAGGCCTGCTGAGCAGGCCTCAGGCTACATGCATCTGGGTCAGATCAAAGGTCTCCCAAGTCTGAGCCTTCTGGGAGCCCACACTTGAGCACTAGCTGCCCCTCCCACGCCTGACACACTCTCGGCAAGAAGGAACCATGGGGCTTCCTCTGATGCCTGTTGGCAGTCTGCAGGGCTCTCTGACACATCCCTGGGGCAGGGCCAAATGCTGGCTCCCAGGAGCTGAAGGCCTGGAAGGCCAGGTCCAGGGGCCCAGCAGGGCTCTCCCAGCCTCATCCACCCCAGGAGGTAACAGAGAAAAGCACACCCAAGGGAGAGAGCCACTCACCCCTGTACTGCCTCCAGAATTCCTCCTGTGAACAAGAAACATAAAAATAGTCACTAGCACAGGCACACACCTTGTGAATGAGCTTGAACATCAAGGAAAGATTGGGTTTGTTCACCCAGAAGGACATGCTGGTAGAGAGGAAGACGTGCAGTTCTCTAGTTAGCAGGTCCTTAGTTATAGGGAACCTACATTTGCCAACTCCACGAAACCAACCTACCCACATACACCTGGCACCTCCCACTGAGGGGGGCACAGAAACACTCCTGAGGGCTGGGCCCCTCCCCAGGCACAGCTGAGTTCGTCCCCCAGCCTGGCCTCCGCTCACGACCACACTCATGACCACGCTCACCCCACCCCCCAAGCCTGGCCACCGCTCATCACCACACTCGCAACCACGTTCACCCCCCAGCCTGGCCTCGCTCACAACCACGCTCACAACCACACTTAGTGGACCCGGCTCAGGTGCCCTTCCAAGGAGCCGCATCCTGGTGCAGGTGCTGGGGCTGGTGAGTGCCTGATCCTGCAGTGGAGGAAATGCAGGGGAACTCAGCCCACCCCAGCAGCCAGGGAGGGTCCCCACTCCAGATGAGGCAGATGACCCTGTCCATCTCAGGACCCAGGGACCTGTGACTCCATTGTTCCAAATCACATACACATACACACATGCACACACGTACACACTCCATCTCCCACACATGCCCCTCCCTGCCAATGTCCTGTGTCCTCCTGCAGTTGCAAAGAGAAAGAGTGGTGTGCGTTCTCCAGCGTGCTCTGTGCTGCCCTGTGCTCCGGAGGCAGGCCTGGGGAGAGAGCTGTCAGGAGGCAAGGCGGTGGGGCTGTGTTCCTGTATCCCCACAGTGGGGTTCCTGCGTCCCCCATACATACTGTGAGCACATCGTCCTCAAACACTTCCCTGCTCTCCTCGTAGACGCAGATCTCCTCGTAGCACTCCCTTTCCAGGTCCCCCTGGAGGAGCTCTTCCAGGAGGTAGGAGCCAGCACGCCTCCACCTCCCGAGAACTGCACTGGCTCTCGGGGCTGAGAGAAACACTGCAGGAGAGGACGAGGCATCAGGGGGTGCCGAGAGAAACACTGCAGGAGAGGATGGGGCATCAGCTAGCTGCGTGCCCCACCCCTGCTGCCTGGGCTCCACAGGACTGGGACAGCACGGGCGTCCCTGCGACGTGCCTGACCCCAGCCACGGGGACACTGCTCTGCAGATGGACATTTTACTAGTAGAGAAGCAGGGCCCTGTGGGTGTGTTGGGTGGGCCTGTCATTCTAGGGGTGTACAAAAGAGGGTCATGATCAGGCCAGGGCCCGGCAAAAAGCCTACCCAAGAAACAACTGAAGCAAAAAGGGTTGAGGGAATGGCTCAAGTGGTAGAGCACCTGCCTGGCAAGTGTACATCAAGTTCAAATCCAAGTACCACCCCTCTCCCCGTATCTGCTGCCGGGAGAGGCTGTGGCTGTCAGTGTAGTATGGGCCTGGGAGGAGCAAGACAGGTATCCACGTGTGAAAGTCCACCTGTGCCACAGGTGTAAATGCTGAGCCGCCTCCCCACCAAAGGGAAGAATCACAGCCAGGGCAGAGAATGGAAAACTGGAACCATTTCAGTCAGAGAGGAGAAGGTGCAATAAATAGATCCTGACCCCGGCAGCCACAGGCCTGGACACAGGCTTGGCCTCCCCAGCCACAGGCCAGTGGGGCCCAGCACTGTGGCCTCCTTGGGATCACATGGGGCCCTGCAGCGCAGACATGGAGAACATTCTAGATGACAGAGAGAGGGCAGGGAGACGGAAGTGTGGCACCAAGGTCCACTCTGCTGACCTGGGCAGCCTTCTACAGACCCGAGTTCCAGATGGACTCACAGCTGCCCAAAGCAAAGACCATTTTCCAGACCTCTGTAAGGCAGGGGCAGGGGTGGAGGCCCAAGCGCTGGCCAGGAGACACAAACGGCAGGGCTGGGGGTCACCCCTGAGAGCTTTTAGAGGCATCTTGAAAACACTGGGTGCAGCCCCCAGTTCCGTTCTTTGTCCCTCCCTCCATGCTGCTGCCTGGTGTGGTGAGTGGAGCTCCAAGCACCACTCTGGTGGGTGATACACCATTTCTGGCACATGCAGCTTCATGGTTTTATATGTGAAGGAGAAGCACCTTCCTCCACTTCTTCACCATCCCTTAGCTTTTTTTGGCTGGTCATGGGGCTTGAACTGTGGGCCTGGACACTGTCCTCGAGCTTTTCAGCTCAAGGCGAATGCTCTACCACTTGAGCCACAGCACCACTTCTGGCTTTCTGGTGGTTAATTGGAGATTAGAGCCTACAGATTTTCCTGTCTGAGCTGGTTTTGAACCACGATCCTCAGATCTCAGCCTCCTGAGTAGTTAGGATGACAGACATGAGCCACTGGCGCCTGGCTCATCCCTTAACTTTTTTGGCTAAAAGTAACCCAACCTGGAAGAAGTTGTGCCTATGACACAATGAAGGATACATATATCTATCTGTCTGTCTGTCTGTCTGTCTATCTACCTACCTACCTACCCATCTGACTTCACTGTCATTGTAAATTGTTGCTGGCCTCATTGGTCTTCATTCTGTCCTTGGTGATGCTTGCTTCAGTTCCTGCTTGGATGGAGTGTGCTCCAAGGGCATGGTGACCAGAGAACGTATGGTTCTGGAGCCTGTGGGTGGGTCAGGTATGCATAGCCAGCTGCAGGGCCTCCACATCCCTGGGCTTGAGGCCACAGAGTTCTAAGGCCCGCCTCTTCTTCCACAGCCTTTCTTGTGTCTCTGTCGGCACCGGGCCTCCAGCAGGACAACCTTCTCCTGCTAGTGGCCTCTGCCAAGACCCTGTTTCCAAGAAAGGCTATGGGCCAGGGTCTGGGTAGACTGTGGCCACAGGCCCCCTGCTGGAGGCCGGGGAGTCCATGTCCCCAGCCGTCTTTGAGCAAATTGTTCCTGAGTTCTTGCTGGTTTGCCCTGAGCCACCCCACTCTGCCGGGGCCCCTGGGGTCACCCTCCCGAGGAAGCTTCGTGGCTGTGCTGGAAAGGGCAAGGGACAGACCAAAGAGCAACGCCTACCTGACAGCCGCACCTGGGGGAGGACGAGGAGGAGCAGGAGCCCCCAGAGCAGCAGGACGCGGCCGGCCATGCTAACGCAGGGTCTGGCAGGGCGGGCAGGACAAGGTATGCAAACAGCAAAGTCCAGGGCCCTGGGGAGGGGCCTGGCCAGCAGGCTCCAAAATACCCCAAGGGCTGTGCAGAGCGACCCCCAGCCTTTGCCCGCCATCAGCCTGAGCGGGGAGCATGTGCCAGTGATGCCCAGAAAGGCAAAACTGAATACTCACCGAAGCAGAAGATCTCATTTAGGTAAAAAGACAGCGAGGCCAGCAGCCTCCGAGTGACAGGGAAGCCGGTGAACACCTACAAACTGTGGTGAAGGGAAAAACCATGGCCGGAGGAGTGGTTCATACAGGGTGCCTGCTTGGTGAGTGAGCATGAGGCCCTGAGTTCAAACCCCAGTACTGCCAAGGGGAAGGAAGGAAAACAAAAACAAAAACAGTTAATTTTCAGTGGGTAAGCCAAAATCATCTAACACCTGGAACTTAATTGTATAGGATTAAGAACAATCTTTGTTCTGGCTCCCACTCTCATGGCCATTGCAGTACATTGAGCTCTATAGAGACAGCCCAGGGGCAAGTGAGAGCCGGACAGGCACTGAGCGACTCTGTGCCTCGCGGAAGAAAAACTAAACATGGGCAAAGGAGATACTAAGAAGCCGAGAGGCAAGATGTCATCATATGCATTCTTTGTGCAAACTTGCCAGGAGGAGCACAAGAAGAAGCACCTGGGCTGGGCACCAGTGGCTCACGCCTGTCATCCTAGCTACTCAGGAGGCTGAGATCTGAGGATCGTGGTTCAAAGCCAGCCCGGGCAGAAAAGTCCGTGAGACTCTGATCTCCAATAAACCACTAGAAAACTGGAAGTGGTACTGTGGCTCAAGAGGTAGAGCACTCGCCTTGAGCTGAAGAGCACAGGGACAGTGCCCAGGCCCAGAGTTCAAACCCCACGACCAAAAAAAAAAAAAAAAAGCACCTGGATGCTTCTGTCAACTTCTCAGACTTTCCTTTCTTTTTTTTTTTTGGGGGGTCCAGTCGTGGGGCCTGAACTCTGGGCCTGGGCGCTGTCCCTCAGCTCTTCAGCTCAAGGCTAGCACTCTACCACTTGAGCCACAGCGCCACTTCCAGCTTTTTTCTTTTTACTTATGTGGTGCTGAGGAATCGAACCCAGGGCCTCATGCATGCAAGGCAAGTGCTCTACCACTGAGCCACCTTCCCAGCCCCTTCTCAGACTTTTCTAAGAAGTGGTCAGAGAGGTGGAAGACTATGTCTGCTAAAGAGAAAGGGAAATTTGAAGATATGGCCAAGACAGACAAGGCCCGTTATGAAAAAGAAATGAAAACATACATCCCTCCTAAAGGGGAAACAAGAAGTTCAAGGATCCCAATGCACCCAAGAGGCCTCCTTCGGCCTTCTTGTTCTGTTCTGAGTATTGCCCTAAAATCAAAGGGGAACATCCTGGCCTGTCTATTGGTGATGTTGAAAAAAAACTGGGAGGGATGTGGAACAACACTGCCGCAGATGACAAGCAACCTCAGGAAAAGAAGGCTGCGAAGCTGAAGGAAAAACATGAAAAGGATATTGCTGCCTACAGAGCTAAAGGAAAGCCTGATGCAGCAAAGAAAAGGAGTTGTGAAGGCTGAAAAGAGCAAGAAGAAGAAGGAAGAGGAGGAAGATGAAGAGGACGAAGAAGAGGATGAGAATGAAGATGAAAAGGATGATGATGAATAAGTTGGTTCTAGCACAGTTTTTTTCCTGTCTATAAAGCATTTAACCCCCCTGTACACAACTCACTCCTTTTAAAGAAAACAATTGAAATGTAAGGCTGTGTAAGATTTGTTATTAAACTGTACAGTGTCTTTTTTTGTATAGTTAACACACTACCGAATGTGTCTTTAGATAGCCCTGTCCTGGTGGTATTTTCAATAGCCACTAACCTTGCCTGGTACAGTATGAGGGATGTAAATTGGCATGGAAATTTAAAGCAGGTTCTTGTTGGTGCACAGCACAAATTAGTTATATATGGGGATGGTAGTTTTTCATCTTCAGTTGTCTGACACAGCTTATACGAAAGAATTGTTCTGTTAACTGAATACCACTCTGTAATTGCAAAAAAAAAAAAAAGTTGCAGCTGTTTTGTGGACATTCTGAATGCTTCTAAGTAAGTACAATTTTTTTAGTAGTAAAAAAAAAAAAGAACAATCTTTGTGCCACCTGTTATGAAAAGGCTTGAAAAACGTGCTTTTCAAGACAATTCCATGCGGAAATTTACACTTTTCAGAACATTTTGCTAGACTGCTTGTAATCCTAGCTATTTGGGAGGCTCAGATCTGGTTCAGAGCTAGCCCAAAGCCAGCTATCTCCAAAACAACCAGCAAAAAGCTGTGTGGGAGACCTGGCTCAAGTGATAGAGCATCAGCTGAGTAAACAAGTCAGGCAAGTGTGAGGTACTAGTTTTTAAAAATCACTAAATAATTTTAAGACCTGCTTAAAAATAGGCAACTAGGCTAGGGCCAGGTGCATCTGACTGAGAGTCGTTCACAGGCTCTGCTGTGTGCCGGCAGCCCCAGGACAACATCTGCAGACTGGGCGCCTTCCAGGCAGCAGAGGCGCCCGGCTCACAGTGGTAGGGGCCAGAAATCAAAGGAGAGGCACCGACAGGGTCAGGGTTTTGTGTGGGGCTGCGGCTCATGGACGGTGCTGCCCAGCGATGTCCCCCCCAGGAAGAGAGGTAGAGGCTCCAGGCCTCGGTATGAGGTGGTGTCAACATTTCAAAATATGAAAAACAGTGGGACACGGACATTCAGATTATAGCAGTGGTAAAACGACTTCTACGGTGGTTTCCTGTGGCAGGTTTCTCACCCGCCACCTCCAAGAGGCCCTCTGGTCAACAAATCCCACAGAACAACTCTCATCAGAACATCAAAAGTGGCGCCCACCACCCTCCTCCCATCCCTTAGTACAACATGAGCCTCATCCCCCAGCCCTTTGTGGGAAAAGACAAGCCATATGCTAGGGGCTTTGACTCCTGAGTTCTGAATACCCTGGAGCCATGCTGCACCTCGTCCTTCCAATGCTGGGCTGTCCTCTCTGTGGCCTTCCCTCATGGGCTGTTCCAATCCCTGCACTGGCAGAGCTAGATGGGGGCCGCAGAGCCCAAGGTTTGTTCCCCCAGTGGCCTGGTTGTCTGCGTCCTCACTGTGTCCCAGCTTGGTCCCCTCAGTCATCAGCCCTACACAATGTGCCCATTTCAGCATCCCTCGCCTTCCTGTGTCTTCCAGGCAGCTGTGTGCTCACAGCCTGTGGGGCGAGGTCCTCTTGGAGTCTGTGATTTACATGGACCTCTGAAGCACTCTCCTTGTTTGGAGGCCTGGAGATGTGTACATGCCTAGAGGATGTTTCTTCCCTCCTTCCTGGCTGAGACAGGCACAGGCTGGTCCAGGTTCATCCTTCTTTCACTGGTTCAATCCACACTTTTGTCCTTGATCTGCTGAGGATAGGCACCTCTCCTAGGGCCTCCCTGGGGACTGGTGGTGGTCCTTCCACCCTGGGGTTCAGCCACCCAGGACCAGGCAGGAAATAAGGGGAGACACATGAGAAAGGAGGATGGGCCTGGTCTGGTGACACATCCCAGGGCTGGCACCCTCCCTCACCCTGGGGCACTGCCACCCTCTGCCAGCCTCTTCCTCTGTGTGGGCCCCTGGCGAGGTCTGACAGAGCCTAAAAGTGACCTTGAGCACATTCATATCTGCCACTAGCTATCTATGAAATCCTCCGGTTCCTGTGGGAGTTGCTACTGCTGCCCACATGAGGCTTGGTTGTGTGCTTTGTGTCCCAGCCTGTGCTGACCTGGGGTCGACGGAGCCCAGGGATCTCACATTTTCAGGGACAGCCACAAAGTCCAGTCAGATGTAGCTAAGACTACTCCCCCTGCCCAGACCACACCTCTCCTGATGAGACCATACCCCTCCTGGTGAGACCACACCCATCCTAGAGAGACCACGCCCCTCCTGATGAGACCATACCCAACCTGATGAGACCACACCCCTCTTGGTGAGACCACACCCCTCTTGGTGAGACCACACCCCTCTTGATGAGACCATGCCCCTCCTGATGAGACCACACCCAACCTGATGAGACCACACCCCTCTTGGTGAGACCACACCCCTCTTGATGAGACCATGCCCCTCCTGATGAGACCATGCCCAACCTGATGAGACCACACCCCTCTTGGTGAGACCACACCCCTCCTGATGAGACCATGCCCCTCCTGATGAGACCACACCCCTCCTGGAGAGACCACGCCCCTCACACTGCTCCCCTGGTCCTGTTGAGGTGCATTCTGAGCATCCAGGAACTGTACACAGCCAGGCCTTCCTACAGATGGAACACCCCAAGAACAGGGACCACCTTTGTGAGAACAGAGTGACTCAGCCCTAGAATGGCACTCAGAGGTGAGGAGGACTCAGCACTGCCTGTCCTGGCCATGCCCTGCTTGCTTGGCTGGGTCAGCAGAGAGGGTCATGGTGACACCTGCCAGCCAGTGACACTCTGGCGGCTTTAGGGGGCAGGACCCTCCAGAACAGAAACTCATCCCAAGTCCTGCAAAGATGGCCATATCCACGATGGAACTGGAGAAAGCCACTGTCTTCCGGCAAAGCCCTCCTGTTCATTTGTGTCCTTCTCCACAGTCTTGGGCCCCATACTCGTCACCATGCTTCTAAACTGCCTGTCCCCTGGAGTGAGGCAATGTCTCAGCACCCCAGGATCAAGAACTGAGGGGTCATCTCCCTTCTGGCTCTGAGCAGCATAGGGCTCGGCCCTATGATACCACTGGCTGTGGTATCATGTCAGTTGTGGTGTCATGTTGGTTTTGGTGTCATGGTGGTGGTGCTGTGGTTATGGTATCACGACTTCAGTATGATGACTGATATTGTGGTTGGCTGTGGTATTGTGGCTGTAGTTTCATGGCTGTGGTATCATGTTGGTTGTGGTGTCATGTCGGTTGTGGTGTCATGGTGGTGGTGCTGTGGTTGTGGTATCATAAAAATTCCAATATCACGACTGATATTGTGGTTGGCTGTGGTATTGTGGCTGTAGTTCCATAGCTGTGGTATGTTGGTTATGGTGTCATGACTGCAATATCACAACTGATATTGTGGTTGGCTGTGGTGTTGTGGTTGCAGTGTCCTGGTTGTGGCATGATGACTGTGGTATGCAAGTCTGCTCATCACTCTCATGGAGAAATGTCACACCCCTCTCTTCTCCATCTTTGCTCCTGCTGCACTCTGTCCTTAAGTTCTCACTTTCCAATGGATTGTTGTTCTGAACAAAGATAGGCTTCCCCGGAGTCACTGGTGGAACAAGGTCATAGACCAGGCCCTGGGCATGTTGCTGGTGGCTTTAGTCAGCAATATGCTGCTGCTGAAGCATGTGCTGCTCAGGTGAGAGGTTAAATGTCTGCTGTTGATGCCCCCTACCTCCCACCATCCCTCCAGGACATCCTGGGTGGGCTCTTTTCTGGATGGGCCTCCGCAGAGGCCTGTCCATACCCATCCACAATGCGGGCTCCCCGTGGCCCTCCGTTTCTGTGGCATGCCTGTGACACACGGGGTGAAGGTCCTGCAGCGCGTGCCCAGCTGCTGCTGATCTGCGAGCCTCTTAGGGCCCACACAAGCTGTCATCTCTGGGAATAGGAATCCAGGCCTGCGGCCTAGAGAAAGTTCTGCAGATGCCGGGAAGCTGAGCCTTCCCTCTTGGGAGCAGGGTGACTTGGGCTAGGAGCAAGCAGGCAGCAGACAGCAGGCTTGCAAAAGGCCTGGGCTTGGCTGGGTCTGTGCAGGGCAGGCAAGGGGAGACCCCCGACAGGTTCCAGGAAACAGAGGGCTTGTGCACATTGACTTTTCCTAGCCTTACAAAACCTCCTGTTTACAAAAGGTTCTGTCTGCTCCCGACGTTGGGGGAAGTTTTGTTCTAGAACTTTTAACCTTTGCTTTATCAAAGTTGCGCAAAATGCAAACTGTACCGGGACTTTTGGGAAACACAGGGCAGCTCCATCTGGATGGCCAATTCTGTTTACTGAAAATCTGCTTGTTTTCCTAACCGTGTGACTTGGGACATGGATGCAGTGTTGAGTTGCAGCAGGGCAGGGAAAGGAAAGGTGGTACCATGGGCCCTACTCGGAGGTGCAAGTCACTGGAGGAAGTCCAGAACTTCTGGGACAGCCTCATCCCAGAGACCTGGAGCTCCCTCTACCCCATCCCTAATCCACATGTGAGGGGTCACTGTCCTGCTCTGTGAGCAGGCACTTGATCTGTGCACACACCACGCAGTCCTTCTCAGGGTGAATCTGGGTGGTGGCGTGGGGACAGCGGCCTCCTGTTTCCATGACGCCCATTAGGAGTGCAGGCCTTCCTGGTAAGGACCTGGCTGTCCCAGAGTCAACTCAGAGGAACACCCCTACCACAATGCCTGTGTCACACCAACCAGCACCCACATGCCACCCGACCAGCATTCGTGGGGCCTGGGGCCCCTGGCCACAGCAGGTGTTGAACCCTAGGTGTGTGCACCTAGAGCTCCAGACGCTGACTCTGGGTGGCTGAGCTCTGTGGCTGAGCGAGGGTGGGGAGGGGGGTCAGAGCTCAGGCCACACAGGAACAAAGCTGTGACAGGCAGTTGGGCTCTGCTCTAGTGTGAGCCCAAGCCTCCTTCCCACAGAAACTGGGGTCTGCGGGGAGGGGGAGTAGGGACTGCACTTCCAAGAAAGAGTCTCGAGGAAGAGCAGCCTGGGGATGGGAGCTGCGGCTCCATGCCACCCTGCTCCTACGGCAACACTCAAGGACTCCAGCCATGGTGAGGGCAGCTGTTTACTGAGGCGACGGCGTGGGTGATGGGGTCTGGGGCATGGGCGAAGGGGCCTGGGGCATGGACAGCTCCCTGGCCCTCATGGACCTGTCGATCCACTTGAGGAAGGCAGTGACCTTGGTGTACACCCCATACTTCCCTTTCCTGGCGCATCCCTCCCCCCAGCTGACGATGCCTGTCACGAAGTAGGTGTCCTTAAACCGGGTGACATGCGGGCCCCCGCTGTCCCCCTGGCAGGCGTCCTCCAGCTTGGCATCGTAACCAGCGCAGAACATGTTCGGGGTGATGGAGAAGCTGCTGGACAGCTTGCAGGTGTTGCGGTCCACATAGGGCACCTCCAGCATCTTCAGCGTGGTGGACTGGCGGCCTTTCTCGTGCGTACGCCCGAACCCGCTCACAATGCCGGACTTCTGCGTCATCAGGGTGGCCTCGGCCCAGTCCTTCTGGGGCAGGCAGGCGGGGGCCACGTTCATGCGGAACACAATGGGCGTCTTCAGCCTGAGGACTGCGATGTCGAAGTCGTAGGTCTCCTTCACAAACTTGTTGTGCTTTACGATCACCTCCACCTCGTGTACCGCCTCATTCCCCTCCTCCTGCTCCGTGTTCCGGTCCCCTGGGGCCAGAAACGGGGCAGAGGTTAGCATCCTGGTACCAGCATGTGGATGTTGGACGTGTGTGTGTGTGTGTGTGTGTGTGTGTGTGTGTGTGTGTGTGTGTGTGTTGTTCCTGGGACCTGGGTGCTGTCCCTGAGTGTTTTCTTGCTCAAGGCTGGCACTCTCCCACTTGAGTCACAACTCCACTTCTAGTTTTTTGGTGGTTAATTAGAGAAAAAGAGTCCCATGGATTTTCCTGCCCAGGCTGGCTTTGAACCATGATCCTCAGAGCTCAGTCTCTGAGGATGACAGGTGTGAGCCATTAGCACACAGCTACGTTGGCTACTTTGAAAGAAGTGTTTTTTTTTTTTTCCTCCCTAATACTAAATATAGCTGGGCACAGTAGCAGCTCTGCGACCCAGCACTTGAGAGTCAGACATAGGAGGATTAAGAATTTGAGGCCAATCTGACCTGACTCAAAAAAGAAAAGAAAAGTCATGCTGGGTGCCAGTGGCTCATGCCTGTAATCCTAGCTCCTCAGGAGGCTGAGATCTGAGGATCGAGGTTCAAAGCCAGCCCAGGCAGGAAAGTCCGAGAGACTCTTATCTCCAATAAACCACTAGAAAACTGGAAGTCCACTGTGGCTCAAGCGGTAGAGTGCTTGCCTTGAGCTGAGGAGTGCAGGGACAGCGTTCAAGTCCAGAGTTCAAGCCCCACAACCGACAAAAAAAAAAAAAAAAGAGTCATGCAATCACATTAGAAAACTTGAAAAATATGGGAAGCAGAAAATGAGGGAGGACTAACTTGGTCCCGATCTCCCAGCCAGGGCTCCTTCCTATTATATTTGGCCTCCAGGTCCTCCCAACTCAACCTCAGATGGTTCCTAAGCACATGGGACATTGGACCCCTCTAGCATGGGGTCTCCTGGGAGTAGGGTCTTCTAGGACATGGAGTCTCCTAGGGCGTGGGGTTCTGGAGCATGGGGTCTCCTCATCTAGCCCCGGCTGCATAGACAGGCAGCCCCCAACCCCATCTGTTCTGATGGTCCAGGCTGCACCAGGATCAGTGGGCTCTGGGCTCGGGCGACACTCACCTACCCTCACCTTGAACCTCTTGGCCTGGTGGAGACAGTGGGCAGCTGTCAGAATGTGGAACTGGTTCAGGATGGTGCCACCGCAGAACCCCTCGTTCTCTTCATTGATGAGGAGAGCCTGCACGGGCAACTATGTCTACAAACTGTGCAGGTGGCATGGGCCACAGAGCCACCCAGGCCACACAGGGGAGCACGGGCCACAGAGCCACCCAGACCACACAGAACAAGAGCTTATTTGAGGAGTCTCCATGCCTGCTGCCCCAGAGCTCGTCCCTTCCATTGTACCCCAAGAGCTCCTAGCACTTTCCCTCAGGCTACAGGCCAAGAGACCCAAGACTCAGCCCCCATGCTCCCCCAGTAGACCCACACAGACGGATGAGGGTCAGGGCCATTACCTGCCAGGGGCACTCGCCGGCCTCACAGTCCCGGCCACCCACGATCCGGCCCAGGTTCCTCCTGTCCTTTTCCGGGCTGGTGTTGTTGAGGTCAAGCAGGTTAGCTGGGTCCTCCGTGGGGAGCGAGTCGTACAGCGCCGTCCAGTTCAGGACATTGAAGATGTCCTCACTGTTGTTGGTGGCCTGGAGCACTGACCTCTTGCCTCGGCGTCCCAGAGTAATTTTCCCACAAGGGTATAGCTCTGAGGGGACAGCAAAGCCAGACACAGCACGTGGCACCAGCCTGAATGGGCTGAGTGGGGCCTGGAGACCGGCGCATCTGTGAGAGCGATGAGGGAAAGCCAAGGCTGGCGGGGGGCGGGGAGGGGGGATGTAGAAGGGGGACAGCAGGACATGCAGGGCCTGAGAGTAGAGGGCCACAGTGCTGGGCCAAGCACCGGGGCTTCTCCTCCACTCCTGTCTGCCAGCAGCCATGACGTCTGCACCCACACGGGTCTAAGCACTGCCGGCCACGCTGTGGACACTCAGTGCCCCGGGAGTCAGCTGCCGAGACCACGGCCTTGCGGCTGGCAATTTGCTAGTGTGGCTGATATTTGTATCCCTGGGCTTCCAAACCCTGAATTAAACTGTCCATGACTTAACAGAGCTTTCTGCACTGGAAAGCTATTTACCTGACTGTTTTCCTCCTTCCTCCTTTCTTCTTCCCTCTTTTCTCCTTTTTCTTTTTTTCTTCCTTTTCTTTCTTTCTCTTCCTTCTCTCCAGGGCCTGAGGAAGGCCAGCCAAGTGCTCTGCTGCTCAGCTACCCTGCAAGCTCTTTATTTTGTTTACAAGCACTAGAGTTTATTTTAAATTGAGTTTTGAGTATTCCTAGAATTAAAATAATTTTCATATATATTAAGAAATGACTTTGGCTAAAATCTTTCTTTCTTTTTTTTTTTTTTTTGGGGGGGGGGTCCGGTCGTGGGGCCTGAACTCTGGGCCTGGGTGCTGTCCCTCAGCTCTTCAGCTCAAGGCCAACGCTCTACCACTTGAGCCACAGTGCCACTTCCGGCTTTTTTTTTTGGTCGGTCATGGGGCTTGAACTCTGGGCCTGGGCGCTATCCCTCAGCTCTTCAGCTCAAAGCGAGCGCTCTACCACTTGAGCTACAGCGCCACTTCCGATTTTCTGGTGGTTTATTGGAGATAGGAGTTTCACGGTCTCTTCTGCCCGGGCTGGCTTTGAACCGCGATCCTCAGATCTCAGCTTCCTGAGTAGCTAGGATTACAGGCGTGAGCCACCAGCGCCTGGCTCCAGCTTTTTTCTTTATGTGGTGCTGAGGAATAGAACCCAGGGCCTCAGGCATGCAAGGCAAGCGCTCTACCACTGAGCCACCTTCCCAGCCCCTGGCTAAAATATTTCTGAGTGAGTTTTTTACATTTCATTGCAAGTGGACATAAAAACCTCCATTGCCTTTTTGCAGCGTTGCATAATTGGAGCTGTCCTTGAAAGGTGTTAACAGAGCCATTGTTTTCTGATCACTTATCTTTTAGAACAAATGTGTCTTACTATGTAGCCCAGGCTGGCCTTGAACACACGATCCTCCTGCTTCAGTATCCAAAAGGCTGGGGTTACAGATATGCACTATTAGGATTTGCAAATAAATTGTCGCCAAGGAGAAGAATATGAGAGGGAGAGTGGTGCACCCCTCAGGCCACAGGGCAGACTGTGCTCAGCTGAGGGCCCCAACTGGAGCCTGCCAGTATGCTCAGAGGTCCGGGCTCTCTGAGATGTGGGCCTGAGACTACATTTCTAGCTCCCCTAGGCACATTCTGGGTGGGGGTCAGGAACCAGCCAAGCACATCGAGAGGCAGATGAGAGTGCCACTGTGCCCTGCCCCATCTCTGCGCCCCCAACTCCATCCTCTGTGCCCCACCCCCACCTCTGTGCCCCACCCCCACCCCTGCCCCAGCCCTACCTCTGCCCCACCCCCACCTGTGGAGATGCAGGCCTTGCCGTTGTCCCCCAGGACGTACCCCTGGGCACAGGAGCACACCACCGAGTTCTGGGACTCTTGGCAGAACTGTTCGCAGTCCCCATTGTCCAGGCTGCAGAGCTTCCTCGTGACTGCAAGGCAGGGCACAAGCCACAGTGGGCGGGTGCCGCCATGGCCATCCACTGTCTGCACAGGAGCCAGCCCAGGCAGACATGAGCACGCAGGTGCAAGAGCAGCCCCGCCATGAGACTGGAGGAGGCCCGGCCTGGCTGTGAGACCGGAGGAGGCCCAGCCCGGCAGTCACGGTGTCCACACTTAGGGAGACCACCGCAGGCCACACGAGGCCTGGGTGCCAAGCCCACATGAGTGCCGCCCCCTGGTGACCACCCACGGGCTAGCCTGTGTCTCCAGCTGGGTGTGTGGTGGCAGCAAGGAGTGTGGGACTCCAGGGTCTCCAGCGCAGGCCTGGCCCCCTCCCACTCCCCTTGTGATCACACCTATCTACGGCCATGCTGAGCAGGGCTCTGCTCGCGTCTGTGTGGGAACTAACTACAGTGCAAAGATCAGCACTCATGGAGTTTTAACCAGCACCCATCTCTACCCCGGGTTCTGCTCTATGTGCATCTGCATTAGCAGGTGTTGCTATCACCCAATTAGCCAGAACCTTCCACAGGTCAGGAGGTCTTAGGAGGGAGGAAGGTTAGGAGGCAGCAGAAAGGACTGCAAAGCCTTCATTTTAGGGACGACTGGCCTGGGAGTAGGGTGTGTGTGTGTGTGTGTATATGTGTGTGTGTTTGTGTGTGTGTGTGTGTGTGTGGTGTATGTGCACATCTTTGTAACAAAATTCCTCTCCTGCATCGACAGCTGACTTAGTTTAGACTTTCATGTTAGAACTGCCAAGGCAGTGGGCTCCAGTAACCTATTTTATTATTTAAAAAGCATTCATCATCAGGGCCAGGTCTGGTTGTTTACACCTGTAATCACAACTACTGGGGAGGCAGAACTTCTAGGCCATCCATGGAAGGAAGTTAGTGAGACTCTTTCAAAAACCAAGTGAAGCCCGATGGCACACATTACAATCCAGCCACGCGGGAAGCAGAGGTCGGACAACTGATGTCCCAGGGACACCCCAGGAAAAAAGCAAGACCTGAAAAGTAGCTGAAGCACAAAGGACTGGGGTTTGAGGAGCGGAGTGCACACACCAAATCATGGGGCCTGAGCACACACCCCAGCGAGGCCAGTATACCGCCAGATTAGAGACGACGCTGATTTCCCAAGGTACAATTAACTATATCAGAAAGCTTTAACTGCATTGTTTTGAATATTCCTCAGTAATGCTTGCATGGACAAATATAAACAAGAGAGGCTGATTTAGAGCCTTAGGACCAGCTATGAGGAGCATGCAGCAGCCATGGGAAACAGGGTTCACATGCACACATGTGCATGTGCACATGCACATACATGCCACATCACCAGGATGCTGGGATCTGAGCCACAGAGAAGCCGAGCCCTCTGTGCTCAGGTTACACCCACCCAGGCCGGAGATGCAGGGCTGGTGTGTGGGCAGAAGATCTGTTAGAAACACAGTTAGCCAGACACCGGTGGCTCACGCCTGTCATCCTAGCTACTCAGGAGGCTGAGATCTAAGGGTCACAGTTCAAAGCCAGCCCGGGCAATGAAAGTCCGTGAAACTCTTGTCTTCAATAAACCACTAGAAAACCAGAAGTGGCACTGTGGCTCAAGCGGTAGAGCGTTCACCTTGAGCTGAAGAGCTGAGGGACAGCGCCCAGGCCCAGAGTTCAAGCCCCACGACCGACCAGAAAAAAAAAGAAAAAGAAACACTACAGTTGTCTCACAAGGGATTTCAGGCTGCTTTCTTGTCCCTTCCCCCCATGGCTGTGTCCCCCGTGGCCGTGTCCCTGTGGCTGTGTCCCCTGTGACTGTGTCCACCTGTAGCTCTGCCCCCTGTGGCTGTGTTCCCTGTGGCTCTGTCCCCCATAGCTGTGTCCCCTATGGCTGTATCCCCCATAGCTGTGTCCCCTATGGCTGTATCCCCCATAGCTGTGTCCCCTATGGCTGTATCCCCCATAGCTGTGTCCCCTGTGGCTGTGTCCTGTGTCCCCTTGGCTTTGTCCCCCCATGGCTGTGTCCACCCGCAGAAGGACTCACAGAACTCGCAGTTTTTGCCCTCGTAGCCTTCCTCGCAGGTACACGTGTATTCTCCCACACCGTCTCGACAGGAGCCCTGGTTCTGGCAAGGACTGCTCTCACACTGGTCACCATCTTCAACAAAGGTTGGAAACCGAGTCAGCAGGCAGTCCCCCCCTTCTTCCCAGGAGGGAGGCGCTGCCTTGGCTTCTGCCTCTCTGCCTCCTTTGCAGCTGAGCTGCTTCCCGATCTGTGGGAGCAGATCCTGCCTGGACTCAGCTCTCCCGGCCCACGGAAGCTGCATGTGACACCCTGGACTGCCAGGATCCTGAGATGCTTTAGTGTGCATGGCGTCGGGGGGGGGGGCCTGAGGGGCCACAGGGGCCTCCGGGTAGGGGGGAGACAGGTGGAGTGTGACACTCGTTTCTGGGCCAGGGGTTGGTGGAGGTGTTAGGGCTCCTGTTGTCAAGGACTCGGGGTGTACCGAGAGTCCAAAGATGTCACTCAGGCCTTACTCGGGCTCCACATCTTCTGGACTATGTGGATCACATTGCTCAGAGCACCAAGGCGCACGTCAATAAGTCTCAGTGCTGTCCCTTGCACAGGACACTGGGGCATGACCTCGCCTGCCCAAGTTTCAGACTCAGGTTTTGCTTCTGTGTCATACAGTTATATCAAAATGGCCAGAGTGCCTGGCATTCTCGGACGGGAAGGATCTGACTTAGATTTCTGTCTGAGCTGACCTGGTGCTCCCCTCTGGTGTCCAAGGCCAGCGGTCCATCAGAGCATGGGATGGGGGAGATTCTGAACAATACAGCGAGACCCTATCTTTAAAATGAAAAACAAGGGCTGGGAAGGTGGTTCAGTGGTAGAGCGCTTGCCTTGCATGCATGAAGCCCTGGGTTCGATTCCCCAGCACCACATAAGCAAAAAGAAAAAAGCCAGAAGTGGTGCTATGGCTCAAGTGGTAGAGTGCTAGCCTTGAGCTGAAGAGCTGAGGGACAGCGCCCAGGCCCAGAGTTCAGGCCCCACTACTGGACCCAAAAAAAAAATAAAATAAAATAAAATGAAAAACAATCTTTGAGAAAGTAACAAAACTAGAATTAAGATAAAATGAGCCGAGTGCTGGTGGCTCATGCCTGTAATCCTAGCTACTCAGGAGGCTGAGATCTGATTATCAGGGTTCAAAGCCAGCCTAGGCAGGAAACTTCTTGAGACTCTTATCTCCAATAAACCACTAGAAAACTGGAAGTGGTGCTGTGGCTCAAGTGGTAGAACGCTTGCCTTGAGCTGAAGAGCACAGAGAAAATGCTCAGGCTCAGAGTTCAAGCCCCATGACTGACAAAAAAAATAAATAAAATGACTAGAAAACTATTTAACAATGATGGACATGCCCAGAAGGGACACACGTGAAATGAGCAAGATGTAAATAGGAGCAGGAAGGAAATTCAAGGAGTGTTTAAGAATCAAATTTATCCTAATTTAAATGTCCAATAAACCCCCTTCACTTAAGATAAAAATAGAAAGTATCTCACCTATATATTTGTTCCAGAATTCATTCTAAAAGAAAGAATAGTTAAGAATTAATGAGGGAAACAGAGCTTTTCCCACCCTGCAGCTGCCCTGTCGTGCCTGGACGGAGAATGGACGGGACAGCTGTGGGATCTGTGCTGTGCCCTCGTGGCTTCGGTGCACACCATCTTTGAGCTGCACCATCTTTATCGAATATCAAAAATGTGCTCTCAGGTTCATCACTAAGAAACAGATTCAACAGAAACAGCTCGGCGTGACACTCTGCTGATTGGTGAGTGGTTTTTAGTGACCATACCTGGTCTTAAGAAAAGGGTCACATGCTTGCCAATCAGAAAGACACTCATTTCAATTAGCTTAAAACAGGCCATCAACAGTCTATACTACATGAAAAATATTCATCTCTTTTTTCTTTTATGGCCTATAGTTGGCCTTCCAGATATATCTGTAAATTCAGAATGTGACCTTAGAAATAGGGCTTGGGACTGGATCTAGAAACTCAGGACCTGAAGATAGGACCTGTGTGGATATAATTAAGGGAAGGCACCAGATGAGATTCTGCTGGATTATTGTAGGCCCTAAATTAATGAGAGTGTTCTTCCAAGAGATGGAAAGTGGGACCTGAGGCACCTGGGAGAGGAAGGCCACGTGATGGAAGGGAGGCAGGGAAGGGAGGCGTGCATCTAGAGGACCACGGCCGAGGGACCCCTTCAGCAGAATCCCATACTGCCAACACCTTGATTCTAAGTTTGTTTTCTCCAAAATTGGCAGGATCAATCACTGTGGTATGAAGCACCCAGCTCTTGGTACTTTCTTATGGGAGCCTTAGAGACAAATGGACAGGCTTTAATTTGTTTTCAGCTCAAGAATTATCATGGAGTAAAGCCATTCTTTGGCGTACAAGTCTATGGATTTCAATGCAACTGTTGAGTGAGGAACACACCACCACATGGGGTATAGCACAGGCCCTGCCCATCCCTTCCCCACCCCATCCCTACCACCTGCCCTCCTACCACTTCAGATACAGCACAGGCCCCGCCCAGCACCCCCCACTTGCCCTCAGGATACAGCACAGACCCACCCAGTGGCACAACTCTCCTCTCCCCTCTTTACCCCCCCTCCCCCACGTCGGGAAACGCTCAGGAAAGAGATGCGAGTCAGGTGATATCTTTATAATTGTATAAGAAACTCGAGTGGGAAGCTCACCCCTGCCTTCCTGTCCTGGAAGCCACATTCCCCCAAACCCTCACGCTGCTCTTCCGGTCTCTGATCACTCAGGTTACTGGCTCTGTTCTCAAGGGGCTGCTTGTCACTTCTTACTAACAGGCATCCACCAGAGGCCCTCGCTCTCTGAATTAGCTTGGTGTTTATACTCTTCTTTGGAGGTGTAAATTTTCTTTATTCTGAATCCTTTTTGATATGTGAATGAAACATACTTTCTTAGTATGTAATTTACATTTTCACTCTTTTGACAGTTTTTCGTTTCAAAGGTCAGAAGTTTTAGTTTTTGCAAACTCCAGTTGGTCAATTTTTTTTTCTTTTCTTTCCTTTCTTTCTTTTTTTTTTTTTTTTTTGGGTCCGGTCATGGGCCTGAATTCTGGGCCTGAGTGCTGACCCTCAGCTCTTCACCTCAAGGCTAGCGCTCTACCACTTGAGCCACAGCGCCACTTCTGGCATTTTTTTTTCTGCTTATTTGTGCTTAGGAATTGAATCCAGGGCCTCATGCATGCAAGGCAAGCACTCTACCACTGAGCCACTTTCCCAGCCCATTTTTTTCTTTTCTATGCTCATATGCATATGTATTTCTATGTATATGTGTATGCCTAGGTGTTTCTATGTATGCATGTATGCATATGTATTTCTGTGTATGCATGCCTGTGTATATGTGTGTTTGGCAGTACTGAGGTCCGATCCAGGCCTGTGCTGTTTTGCATAGCTGTGTGATTCATGTCAGGCTCACCTTCCTGGGATGTAAAGGTATCATTGTGCCAACACTGCTATGGTCTCAGTGTCCCTGAGCATCACGTGCTGAAAGGAATCTCTAGCGAGATATTTTTAAGAGCTGAGGCCTCTAGGAAGTGATTAGGTGATGAAGATTCTGTCCTCTGGGTGGAGATGAATCCTTTTGTCCTTCCTCCTTCTGCAACAGGAGCCATAGGAAGAAGAGACGGGGCCCTCATTGGACCTTGAACTCGTCTATGCCTGGGCCCTGACTTCTGTTCCTACCCTTCATTGGCATTTATGCTACCTCTTCCTACCTAGGTGTTGTATTCCAGCAACACGAAGGCCTGAGAGGTAATTCTTTGAACACTGAGTAGGTTTTGTAGCTTGGTTATGGTCAACTGGCGTGTCCGTGGGATGTCTGTGGGGGGGGGGTCACAGGTCAGCTGGCGTGTCCATGGGGTGTCTGTGGGGGGTCATAGGAGAGCTAGTGTGTCTGTGGGGTGTCTGTGGGGGTCACAGGTCAGCTGGTGTGTCTGTGGGGCATCTGTGGGGGGTCACAGATCAGCTGGCGTGTCCTTGGAGTTCAGTGACCTTTATTCCTAGTGTGCCCCAGTGGTGCTGCACACATCTGGCAGGTTTTGTAGCTGCATTGTGCTGGGGTCGGTGTGGCTGTGCCTTCCCCATCCAGCTGGATCTGGGTCCTGCCTCAGTAATCTCTCTCTGGAGAAACCATTCTTAGAAGATAATTCACAAAAAATACACGTGTGTCTTCATAGCAGCAATATTTTAAAATAACTTACATGCTTAAAACATGAGAAGAATAAACAGATTCATTGCACAAAATAAGTTTACCTCTCTAATGGTCCAGGTATGGTAACCTTGTACGAGTAAGAAGAGGAGGAAATGATCCCATGGGAAAAGTGAAATGTGAACTTGAATTGGCATTAATTACTTTTACTACTTTTTCTTCTTTTTTTTTTCTTTTGCCAGTCATGGGGCCTGAACTCTGGGCCTGGGTGCTGTCCCTCAGCTCTTCAGCTCAAGGCTAGTGCTCTACCACTTGAGCCACAGTGCCACTTCTGGCTTTTTCTGCTTATGTGGTGCTGAGGAATCAAACCCAGGGCCTCATGCATGCAAGGCGAGCACTCTACCACTGAGCCACCTTCCCAGCCCTTCTTTTTCTTCTTTTGGCAGTGCTAGGGCTCAGAGCCAGGGCTTTGCATGTGCTGAGCACACGTTACCTGAAGCATGCTATGTGCGCACACCAGTATTACACAAATACTTAAAATGAAAGTCATTCCTGAAGTTGTGGATTTTCTTATTCCATATAAATCATTCATTTAGCAATATAGTAAAAAGAATTCTTTTTCCTTTCTTTCCTTGGGTACCTGCAGTGAATTGCACTGGGCAGATGGATCCCCTTGCAAACCGTGATCTTCTGCAGAAATGCAATGATAACCAGGTCACGTGATGTGATCACTCATCGCCTTGTAGAACAAGGTGCCGTGTCTGTGTAACAGACTCCTGCTTCTCTCTGGCTCTTCACATGGAGGAAGCAGAGCGCCCTCCTCTGTGTCAGGACCTCTTGAAGTGCACAGGCCTGGTTGAGGCTGTGCTCTTGGATGGGCAGGTGACATCAGGTGGGGAGGGGGTAGCATTTTCCTCTGTGATGTCAGCACCAGCAACACCTGTGCCTTGTTTTTTGTAAAGTGCCTTGTTCAGGTCAACCATGTGCTTCCTTCTTCATGATAATTGCTCCAAGTGCTGTGAGACTCGGTGCAGAGTCTGCCCAATATGGCTCTGAGATCCCTGCAGAGCGTCCCCCCAGCTCTGAGGCTGTGGCAAGTCCCACAAAGGGCTCTGGTGAGTCACTTGCAGGACGTGGTAAAGCTGCGGAGGAGCCAGGAAGCAGGAGAACTCCAAACCTTGTACCACAAGGCTCCTGGAAGGCGGATTTCTGGCATCATTTCCAGGTGTTCTCAAGTTCTTCTACCACATTGAATCCTCCACAAATGCTGGGGGAGTCGCCTCCCAGGTCCGCCTTCTGGAGGCTGTTCCTCGATTCGCCACCCCTGACCTAGTCCTTCCCTGGCTTCCGTGGGATCATAGTAACTGGGCTGTGCAGAACTCACCGCTGTGAAGCTGGGGTGGTGACTCCAATCAATTCCCTCACTCCAGAACTGGCATCCGATTTCTCAAGCCCTGTCGGTGTCATGAACACCAGTATCTTACAGTAAAATCCTGGAACAGCCCTCCTACTTTAGTGCCTGTCCAGGTTTTGCTTACAAGTGGTCAGAGGCTGGGGACAATGTCTAACATGGTATTCAGTGTCTCACAATCGCAGTCCATCCAAGAAATGTCTTATAGATGGGGTCTTGCTGTGGATGATACATGTCCTTTACAGGTCTTCCCTTGAAAAGGTTTTTCAATGAAGTCCAGTAGTTTCAATGAGCATCCTTGAGGCTCTAGTGAGGATGGAACAACAGAAAGCAAGGCTCTGCTTGATTCCCAGTGCTCCCCAGCCTTTTCCAGGGGGCAGACTGCACCCCCAGGGGCAGCCTGCTGCTTGATCCAAACCATTTCTCTCGTTTATGATTCCATGAGCTGGTCCTGGCTGGCAACCTGACCTCCTTGGACCCAAGGATTCACATAGTGACCCCATAACTCCCTTGGACCACTTTCTGGCTCATGCCAAGGTTGAACTGGAAGGCAGAGGATCAGACAGGCAGGGCAGAGCAGATGGACAGGCTATGCCCTCCCACACCCAGCAGCCACTGCCCGGGGGCCACCCCACATGAGAAGGGCCGCAAGCCGAGGGGTCTCTTCAGGAACTCCCCACTACTGGACAAAGCCCATCCCCAACAGCTCCACTGTATGTGGCTCTTATTCAGTGCCTGTCTATGGCCTTGAGGCATACTTTTGCTTTCCCATAAATCACTCTATACCATTTTCCTACTCTTTGTGGGTGTTTTCTTCTGCACCGAGACCAGCACCCACTTGCAATGGGGCCCAAGAACTGAGTAGCACTTGGAGCACACTACCCTGTGCAGAATGCCTCTGGTGACAGAACACCTTCATGTGCTCCGTACTGCTGCCTGGCCCCTGTCTGGTCCCACCCAGCTGGTGGCACTCATTCTGCAGGTTCTAGAAACCTTAGGAGACAGGACTCAGCTGGGAGAAGCCATGTTCCTACCCCCTTCCTGTATGCCCCTCCTTCCTGTCTGCTTTGGGGGTGTGTATCCTTGACTACTTCCTGTGTGCCCCTCCTTCCTGTCTGCTTTGGGAGTGTGCATCCCTCCCTCCTTCCTGTGTGCCCTCCTTCCTGTCTGCCATGAGATGAACAGCTCTCCTCACCACAGCCCCTCCCACCCCTACACCTCAGCACCTCAGCCTGTGACTTTGGCAAAACCCTTTACGTGGTCTCCTCTGGTCCCTGGTCCACTACTCAAAAGCAACTAACACAGTTTTGATGGCCACATGGTCACCGGCTTTCCAGGCAATCTTGAGCAAGTAGTTTCAGGATGCAGGCGACTGCATTTTTGGAGCAAACCAGAAAGGGGTGTGTCCACAGAAGCTGGGCAGGGTGAGCCTCCCCCGCAGCCTTGGGTAGGTGACTGGGGACTGCATCATTTCCATCTTAGTCATAGTTCAGTTACGTGTGCAGAGCCTGATTATGCTGCCTTTCTAGCTCATTTTTACCACTTCTGCCTCAGCTGAGTGCCTGTAGGCTTCCCAGGCCAAAGGTGAGGAGAGCCAGGCCTATCTCCATTTCTGGTTGGCTCTAGAGGCTGTGCTTTCTCTGGAGATGGAGGATGAGCTAGGTGTAGGGCCCAGCCCCATCAGGCCCTCCTGTAGGCCACGGTTATCAGGCATCCATGTGTTCTGTCTCCTGCCTGTCCCTCACACTGGCCTGGGGGCCCTGGGTGCCCACTGGAGTGTCCAAGTGTGGGCTGCCAGGGAGCATTGACCAAGTCCTGAGTTGTTTTAATTAATGTCTGCCCTTAAGTGGATTTGGCCCTACTTACAGAGTTCCCATCTTCCTCCAGTGATTTGGCTCACCTCTCCCACGACCCTGTTTCCTGCGCTTGAGTCCAGCTGTTGGGGAGCCCGGAATGAACACCCCGACATGCCGCACAGGTCCACAGGTGGTGGCCACACTGGTCCCGGCGTTGCCTTACCGTCTTGTCCGTGTCCTCGAAGACCTCTCGGGCCTCCTCGTAGGAGCATGTCTCCTCCACACATTCCCTCTCCAGGTTGCCTTTCTTCATCTCTTCAAAAAGGGAGTTTGCCCTGCGAGTCCTCACCAGGACATTGTTGGCCCATTCCCGGTTAATGAACACTAGAAGACAGGGCAGGAGATGGTTAGTGTCTGGACAGGGCTAGCCTCCTCCTGGGCCTCCTCGCTTCACTGTTATACTGATGTAGGATAGCCCGGGAGATGGGGAGATTCATTTTATTAATTTAAATAATTAATTCTAATGAGTATTGAAAAGGTTGGACCCAGGAAGCAAAAACTAAACAAGAACACAAGCACCCAGGGCATCCTTCCTGCCGCCCCCTTTCAGTGCTGAGTAGTGAGGGTGCCCCCTCTCCTGCCATCTCCCCCAAGATGATACACAGCAAGCGCTCCTGCTAATGGGGAGCTCTTGGGCTTCCTGTGCCACTGTACACCTAGGCCACACCCCCATGTCTTAGGACAGTGGGCTGCACCCACAGCAGCCACCTAGAGTCCCTTGTCTGTTGAGAGGGGGCCACAAGACATGGCCACATGAATTTCCCAGCTCAGAGAGTATGGAGACCACAGATAGGAGACCACAGATTGGAGACCACAGATCAGAGAACATGGATAGGAGACCACAGATAGAAGCAACACTTCCATGTGGGAATCAGGAAATGCCTTCCAGCACCCCCAGAATTTTTCCCTCCCTTATTTTGTTGCAATAAAACAAACTCTTGCTATTATGTGCGAGGCTGTTCTTGCTGAAGGACACCTGGAAGTAGTTTTCAGGTGTGGATCTCAACCACCTGTGATTCCCATGGGAACTGGGAGGCCAGAGGAAGCCCCTCCCCCACCCTGCATTTGGTGTCAACACGGAACCCAGGGGCTCTGGTTGTCCTACAGACCTAGCTCCTAGGCCAGGCAAAGTGGTGCTCACTAAATAAGCACTTGTTGGATGAATGAAGGGGGAAGGGCTGGACATCCCACCTGGCCTCTGGGCTCCACCTCTGGCCCAAATGCAGGCTCTATGAGTGGCCCTGCTCCTGAGTCAGTCAATCCTCAGCCAGTCACAGATCCAGCACAGCCGGTAGCCACAGCTCAGATCGCAGAGAAAACAAGACTTGCTAAGTGTGTGGAACACTTGCCTAAGACATTAATGAGACTCTAGCCCTCATTCAGTCTCTAGTGACCCAGTGTACACCGTGCATCTTGTTTAGTTGTTCCTTTGCTTTCTAATCATGGACACTCTTTTGTGACTCTGGTCTTGTTGGTGATTATACAGACAGCCTGATGGCCGATCCTGATGCCCGTCTATCTGTCTTGACTTGCCCCGTCTGTCTGTCCATGTAGACAGTTGTCCCTGCCTGCCCCAGTGGACAGCCCTATGCCCGTCTGTCTGGCCTTGCTCCATGTAGCTGCCCACAGGTGTCTGCCAAGCCTGCAGCACCTGTCTCTGCTGGCCATACCATCTCTTCTCCACCTCCACGTTCTTGTCACGGTCCCAGGCTTTCTCCCCATCCCTCTGTCCCTTGCTCATGCTCTGTCTGTTCCATCCTCCCTCTCCTCTCTCCCTTTCTCTTATTGTGCCCTGTTCTGTCCATCTGGCTGCCCCACACAGGGCCCACCGCTGGCCCTGACTGCGCCTGGGCAGGACAGCCAGCCCTGAACGCATGCTCACACCATCTGCACTAGCCTACAGCCCACCTCACCTCCCCCCATAGCCCTTACCCCTTCCCCTGCCCCGGGCCCCGGCACTCACGGCTTCTGGAGAGTCCCAGGAGGCCGGCCAGCATGGAGCAGAGCAGGATGAGGCGCAGGCCCGCCATGGTGTGGCGAAGCACAGTGAGTGACCTGTCCCTGCTGTGATGGGAGGGTCAGGGGCAAGGGTCATCACCGTGGGCCCCGAATGGCCATTGTCCTGCTTATCTTGTCCTCCTGATTGGAGCCCATGCTCACTGTAGGGCAGGGCAGGAACTGTGGTCACTCCAGACAGCGTGGGTGGCTGTTGTCAGAAGCTGCACCCAGCTGGCCTGCTGTGGGCATGCGCGGTCTGTTCTGAGAGGCCAGACATGCCCTTTCCTGCTCTTTCTGTTGTTGTCCCTTGCTTATGCCTTTGCTCACCCTTACAACTGTAGTGGGAATGTCACCCCCACTTCTGCCTAAGAACAAAAGCAGTGTGGAGAAAAGTGAGGCATGGTCTGGACAGCACCGATGTGGGGTTTGCACCCAGGTTTTTAGCCCCCAACTGACCCACACGTCATGGTGGTCATGTCTCCGGGTGAGGCTGTGCCCTGGCTACGGTGCGGTGGCCATGGCCTCAGTGGAGGCTGAGCCCTGGCTATGGCATGGTGGCCATGTCCCTGGGTGAAGCCGTGCCCTGGCTACGGCATGGTGGCTATGTCCCTGGGTAAAGCCGTGCCCTGGCTATGGCATGGTGGGTGTGTCCCTGGTGGGGGCCATGCCCTGGCTACAGCGTGGTAGCTGTGTCCCTGGGTGTGGCTGTGTCCTGGCTACGGCATGGTGGGCCAGCAGGGTGCCAGGGGAGAGGGGACACACAGTGTGCCAGTCTGCCGGAACAGAACACTCATGCCCTCAGCAGGCTGGCTGGGCCGTTTCTGACAACAGGCCGGCTTGGAAATCCCCAGCTACCCACTCTGTCTGGAGGGATCACTGTCCCTTGCTGTCCTGCCTGCAGTAAGGTCTGGGTTAAGGAGGAAGAGGGTGGGGGAGGAAGAAGGAGGTGGGGAGGGAAGGCAGGAGTGTGGGGAGGGAAGAAGGGGGTGGGGAGGAAGGAGCAGAGTGGGGAGGAAAGGCAGGAGTGTGGGGAGGGAAGGAGGAGTGTGGGGAGGGAAGGAGGGAAAGGAGGGAAGGAGGTGGGTAGGAGAAAGGGACTCTTGGGCCATGCTTAGATGGAGAATGGGACTGTGGGTTGCTATTGGGGTGCGTGTGCTGGGAATAGGGTGCAGACATGGGGAGTCCCCCCTAAGTCTGGAAATCTTGCAGTGCCATCCTGGGAGTACCTCTGGTCCATGCCAGACAAGATGTCAAAAGCAACTCAGAGACTCCACGCTGGTGAGTCAAAGCCGAAGTGGAGACTGGGGTCTGGTTCCCAGCTTTTAGTCAGTGGGCGTCATGGCTGACTTCAACCTTCCCAGAAACTGCATCCACTGGGCCTTTGTCCTCTCCTTAGCGACAAGGCCAGCCAATGCATGGTGCGGGGCGTTGCCTGTGGTGTGTGCTGTGCTGTTGTACTGACAGTAGTGTGGCCCTGGTATGTGCATACAGCCCAGAGGCAGGGCGCCATTGTACTGAGGGTAGTGTGGCCATGGTGTGTGCATACAGCCCAGAGGCAGGGTGCGGTTGGCCTGGAGGACCTCAGTGAACAATTCTGGCCCAGCTGAGGCCAGGTGTGGGCCTGAGGGGGCTGGAGTCTCACTGCTGGTCACTGCCTTGCACTGGGCAGCTGTGAACCTAGGAAAGCAGGTATGGGGTAGTTGGTACCTGGCTCCCATCCTTCCTGGTACCATCTCTGGGCATTGATAGTATGCAGAGAGCAAAATTGTGTCAGGGTAAAAGGTGAGATGCTTGTGGCAAACGAGGTCAGGAACCAAGGATGAACAGTGATTCATTCTGGAATATCAGTCCTCACTCTCTCCTGGCCTTACCCAGAGAGGGGGACCCACTTCACAACCAGCACAGCACGCCTGGGCATGAGTCAGGCATGGTATCAGGGCCTCTTACAGATGTACCTCTTTGGCCAGCTCTGAGCATCGGCTATTACCCCTGTGAGTTGGGAAACTGAGGCTGGCAAGTCCTGGGGTTCCCGCTGCCTCCATTTCCCTCTTGCATCGTTTGGGGCGCTGCCAGCCCCCTCTACCCCCTGCCCATCTTCTCCTGTCAGTTTCCCTCTATGATGCTAACGATGCTTCCAGGGAGCATGCACCCCAGACATGGCTCTGCTTCACTCCAGAGGGGGACGGCGAGGGGCATGGGCGCTGACCGCACTCTTGCAAGTCCTCAGGTCACCAGCACTGATCCTGTCCCTGCAACACATGGAAGCCGGTGCCTGTTCCACATGGGGAAACCAAGGCACAGAATGAAGATGGACAGGGCTCTGGAGTCTGGCATGGGCTTGGAAGATGGCTGGGAATTGGTCTGGCTGAGCTGGGAAACCCTTCCTGCCCTTGCTGTGTGGGCCAGATGGGCTTGGTGGCTGGCTGGTCCCTGTCTGGGCCACTCACGGAGCCTAAACAAAGAAATGGGTGTGCACAAAGAAATCTTTGTTTACAAACACATGGCCATGATTTGCTGGCCTCTGGGCTGCTCTGAAGTGAATGTCGCTAGATGCAAGGCCAGTCTCGAGACTGCTTCCTGGTGTGGGTGCCCTGACTCGGGGTGACCCCGCAGCCCTGTGAGGGCTGAGGAGGGTGGGGCTGGGTCTGCTTCTAGCTCACTTGCCCACATACCGGCAGCACTAATGGGTCAGCACTCGGGCTCTGTTTCCCCTTCTCCCTCCCTCACGCCTTTGCTGGCTACGGTGTGGTGGTGCTGGGGAGGGTCCTTCCCCACCTGAGCTGTCAGCCAGGCCAGGACACGGGGTCTGTGTTCTGTGATGCAGCCCTGGTGGTTCCTGGGCACGTGTACCCTGTGTCCTCAGACGTCTCGAGGGCAGGGGGAGACCACTCCACGGGGTCTGGGGCCATCTCAACACCTGCAGGAACTTCTGTTCTTAAAGGACGCCCCCACCTGGATGCTTGCTTCAGTGATGATGAAACTGACAGCAGGGCTCGGTGAGCACCAGCGCCATGGCGGCCACACAGAGCCACGGAGCCTCTGCCACGCAGCCTCCATCACAGCCAGTGCCACACAGGCCAAGCAGAACCAGGGAGCCTCTGCCACATGGCTCCCCATCCCCGCCAGCACCATGGAGGCCACACAGAGCCACGGAGCCTCTGCCACGCAGCCTCCATCACAGTCAGTGCCACACAGGCCAAGCAGAACCAGGGAGCCTCTGCCACATGGCTCCCCATCCCCGCCAGCACCATGGAGGCCACACAGAGCCACGGAGCCTCTGCCACGCGGCCCCTATTACAGCCAGCACCACATGGACCACATGGAGCCATGGAGCCTCCTGTCACACGACTCCCGATCCTGGCTCATGCCACACAGGCCACACAGAGCCACACAGCTTCTGCCACACAGCTCCCCCATCCTGGCCAGCACCATGCAGGCCACGCAGAGCCACAGAGCCTTTTCCACACAGCTTCCCAATCCTAACAATCACCACACAGGCCACATGGAGCCACGGAGCCTCTGCCATGCAGCTCCCCATCCCGGCCAGTGCCACAAGCCATGCAGAGCCATGGAGCCTCACTGCTCATCATCATCCAGTCAGAAGAACGGCGGCACAGCCCGAAGACCACGAGTGGCTGGCACTGTAAGCATCCTCCTGCAGGAAACCCAAAGGGGTGTCACCAACGCATGCATGTGTTGCCTGTTCTTTATTTTGAAGTGAGAGTGCCGCACTTGCACAGAAGGGGAAGCAATGGAAGCACAGAACGCCTTCAAAGTATGCGTGTGTGTACGTGTGTGTGTATGTGTACACGTGTGTGCACAGCCCCACTGTTCCCCATAGGGCAGTCAGGGCACCCACAGGCAGGATGGGCTGTGGAGAGCCGCCCCGGCAGCGTTGCCGGCCGGGCGCTCTTCCTGCCCGCGGTTGTCTCCTCTCCCACATGTGCAGCCATGTCTTCTTGGTCTCTGAAGCAGAGTTCCTGCCCTCTCTCTGTCTCTCTCCTTTCTCCAGCTCCCCCCCCCCCCCAAGGCCCCTCCAGGCAGCTGTGTCTGCCCCCTCTCTGCACAGGGAGCTAATCCAGCGGGGCTCGCATGATGCCCAGCCGGGGCCTGGAGCTCATGTGCTTGGTCAGCCACTCTGTGTACCGGGAGACCCTGGTGTACACGCCGACGTGGCCCACAGCGGCGCAGCCCTCGCCCCAGCTGACCACGCCTGTCAAGTACCACGTGCCACGGTAGAGTGTGGCGTGCGGGCCGCCGCTGTCACCCTTGCAGGAATCCTTGCTGCCATCCAGGTAGCCGGCACAGAACATGTTCTCGGTGAGCGCTGGGCTCTCGGGCGTCTGCCGCGACTGCTCCAGGCAGTCCTGGGTTAGCATGCGGGGCACGTCCACGGCCATGAGCTCCAGGGTGGTGGCCCCGCGGTCCAGCAGCTGGCCCCAGCCGCTGACCCACGAGAAGCGGATGCTGGCCAGCGTGCCCTCGGAGAAGGCCCGCGTGGGCAGGCAGAGGGGCACCACGTAGTCGCTGAGGACCACGGGCCTGTGCAGGCGCAGCAGTGCAATGTCATGGTCCGTCTTGCCGACGATGTACTTGCTGGGAATGATGAGCTGTGCCACCCACCGTACCTGCTCCGTGCCGTCCACCTCGCTGAGGTCGTGCTCACCTGGGGGAAGCAGCCCGGTCACACCCAGACTCCCACAGTGGCCACATGCCCTGTGGTGGCCACGTCCCCTGTCCCAACGTCCACCCTCTTGGCCTGGACCATGGGGACAGGCTGGAGGTATTCTTGTCTGGTCCCAGGACCATGGGGACAGGCTGGAGCCATTCTTGTCTGGTCCTCAGGCAGAGCCTCCAGTGGCAGGCACGCAGGGCATGCCTACACCAGAGAAAGGGTGTGAGCAAGGTGAGCCAAGAGCCTGGGTGTTTAGGGCAAGTGTGTGTGTGTGGGGGGGAGGGGGAAAACGTGGGCAGCTGTGCCGGGTTTGGAGGGGTGCGCGTCCCTGACCTTCTCCCAGCACAAACTGCCCATCTGCCCACGAGACAGAGGCCCAGCCCACATGGCTTGCTGGGAGCTTGAGGGAGACAAGTGGAGCAGAGGTATGGCAGAGTGGGCAGGGGCATCAGGGGTGTGACAGGCGGGCAAGGGCAGGCAGGGGTGGGGCAGGGTGGGCAGGGCAGGCAGGGGTGGGGCAGGGTGGGCAGGGCAGAGGTGGAGCAGGGCAGCAGGGGCAGGCAGGGGTGCAGCAGCAGCCCCAAGGCTTTCAGATTTCTGAGTGGGAGAGGGCTGAGAGGATGCAGCCAGGTGACCTTCCCAGGTGGACATCCGTGGTCAAGGAGGTGAGGTGGTCCTCCCAGGTGGGTGTCCATGGTCACGGAGGTGAGATGACCCTCCCAGGACATCCGTGGTTAAGGAGATGAGGTGACCCTCCCAGGTGGACGTCATGGTCAGGGAGGTGAGTGACCCTCTCAGACAGACATCCGTGGCCAGAGAGCTGAGGTGACCCTCCCAGGTGGATGTCCATGGTCAGGGAGGTGAGGGACGTGCGCCCCTAGGGCTGCCCACGTTCGGGCGGGCCGACCTACCCAGCACCACGGACACGTTCCTCCAGCTGTGGATCTTGTCGAAGCAGTGGGCCGCAGACACCAGCCAGCTGGGGGTCAGCAGGGTACCCCCACACAGCAGCTGCCCCTGCACGAGCAGCGCGGCCTGGGGAACGTGGACGCAGAACATGCCAGTGCGTCCTGGGCTGCAGGCCTGGCCCTGACCAGCCCACTCCTGACCACTCTCCCACATGGTCCGTGACCCCATCCACTGGCCAGGGTCCCGGGGCTGGATCAGGGTCTGCTCACTGGGCGTGGATGGGGTGGAGGAGGTGGGGCACTTACCTGCCATGGACACTCCCCTTTTGGGCACACCCTGCCTCCCACAATTCGACCTTGGGGGCCACTGCTATTTCTTTTTTCCAGAATCGGCACTTTCCCACAGGGATAGTCAACTGTGAACACATCAGCGCAAGGGGATTTTGAGGTGGGGGTGCTCCTCTGTAGAGGTTCAGACCACTCGAATGCTGAGAAGCTCCAGGCTGGCACCCCTCAGGCTCAGGGGCGGGGCGGAGGAGAAGGGCACCTCGCCTCTGTTCTGAGGGCAGGACAGGCCCTGGGAGGCCCTGGAAGGCGCTAGGGCAGGTGCTAAGGGCACAGGCAGGGTCAGAAGCTACAGCGTTGCTTGGGGAAGACGCAAGGCAGGGGCAGTGGTGACGCCACTGCACTTTGCAGTGAATCCACAGCACCAATAGCAATCGGTGAAAGACCCGCCCTGCCTTGCCACCTGCATCATGAAGCCCTATAGGCAGAAAGCACGTGTACCAGAGCCGGAGAAGCCCTGGGCTATGGACACGAAGCTAGGCACAGCCCCGTGCTCTGCGGAGATGGAGTTTGGGGCTCCCCAGCTTCAGAGTGCAGCCCTGCAGGCCCAAGGTTGTAGAAGTCCTCATTTTCTTAGGAGCACACTCTAATGGGAATGCAGAGTCCAGAACCCGGCAGCAGTGGACACAGAGTGGGTGATCTTGAGTGTCCAGCGCCCTGCAGCGGACCCAGGTAAGGTGTGGGTGGTGAGAGTACCTTTACAGTGCACAGGTGTCCAAGACCATGCTTCAGCTGCCCTGGCATACTGTGCTGGGTTGCTCCCTGGCCACCCTAAGGGGCCTGGTGGGTGCTGGGGAACTTTCAGGACCCATCTCTGCCGCCAAGCTGAGGAGCTAACTTGTGGCCGCCCAGATCTGGCAGCCCGCCCTCCAGAGCACAAGGCGTCCTCAGCCCCCAGCTGGTTACCTGTGGGGGCGCAGGATACCCCGTCGGGCAGCAGCGCGTACCCCTCGTGGCACCCGCAGGAGCGCTTTGCTCCCGGGTGGTCGCTGCAGTACTGCTCACAGCCACCGTTCTCATTGGCGCAGATCAGTTGGGAGTCCTTGTCTGGGGACAGGAGGGGCAGCCTCGGGAGATTCTGTGAGGCCAGCAGGAGCCAGTCCCCGCCCCCAAGTGCCCCCACGAAGGGGGGCCGCACACTGCTGTGGGCATCTCCTGTGCTGTGGCACAATCTGGAAGGGTGAGACTTGCCTCTAGGCAGCCACGCAGTGTGCGGTGGGCTGGCTGTGTGGGGACCTTTCCCCTCCCCTCCTCCTCCCCCCTCTCCCTCCCTGCAGTGTGCGGTGCGCGCAGGCCGGCTGTGTGGGGACAGCCCCCATCCCACCCCGGCCGCAGTGTGCAACCCAGACCTTTGGCCCTGCATGAGGAGAGGAGTAGTGTGGGTCCGGCTGGAGGACTGCCAGACTGCTCTGGCTGGATGGGGGTCAGGGGCTTGCTTGGCAGACAGGCCTGCACTGGGACTCACAACCAGGACTTACCCAGGCCCTCAGTCCCTCCTCACCCTTCACTTCCTGTTCTGCTGGGATCAAGAAGCAGTAACGGCCCAGGGAGCCCTTTGGTATCTGTGTGTACTGGGCAGCCAGAGGGTTCTAGCACAGCGTAAAGCTTGCACAGAGGCCGGGTCCAAACTCCGGAGTCTTGGGGCAGCCTCCAGCCAGGGCTCCTTGGGCCTGGGGTGTGCCTGGCGGGAGTGGGCCTCACCTGTTTCACAGTTTCGGCCCTCGAAGTTCGGGAGGCAGAAGCAGATGTAGGACTGGAGCTGGTCCATGCAGGAGCCTCCGTGCTGGCACGGGTTGGAGGCGCATTGGTCCCCATCTGTGGGTGAGCTGCATTAGTGTGCTGAAAAGCAGGCCTGTGGGGCAGGATCCAATGGCCCTTTTCCTGCTCACCAGTGTAGAGACTCCAGAACTGCTTCTAAGGAACAAGAAGAGCCACGTGAGACACACCACAGAGGTGGCTTCAACATCTGCAGAATCCCGAGTGGGATCACGGGGCTCGGGAGTGGATTTCCTCTGCGTGACAGGGGCTCATCATCATCATCCCCTCTCAGGGACAGCGGAGGCTGTCCTCCCTCCAGTCAGAGCAGCCAAGTGCCAGCCCGAACTGCCCTCCAGCTGACACGTGGCACAAAGCCCAACTGCACGTGTGGATGCACACACCTCGTCTGCACGTGGGAATGACAGGTGACAAAGCCCTCCACAGACTGCTACAGGCCGCAGTGAGCAAACTGACTCATAAAAAGACTTTGGGCCAATTGACCTTCAAACTCATGGTTGTGGTGGAAACAGAACAGATAGATGTCACTGCATCCATAAAAGTCTTTGTTGAATGGTAACTCCTTTGTACAACTCCTTAAAGATAATAAAAAAAAAAGGTAAACAAAAAATAAACGTGAAAGTGCTCTGGAAACCAGCACATAATCAGAAGATATAAAATTCTCCGGGTTCTGGTGGCTCACACCTGTAATCCTAGCTACTCAGGAGGCTGAGATCTGAGGATCATGGTTCAAAGCCAGCCCAGGCAGGAACTCTCTGTGAGACTCGTGTCTCCAATAAACCACTAGAAAACCAGAAGTGATGCTGTGGCTCAAGTGGTAGAGCTGAAGAGCACAGGGATAGGGTCCAGGCCCAGAGTTCAAGCCCCACAACTGACCAAAAAAAAAAATTCTACATTTGGCTGGAGAGCCAAGTGAGCCTTGAAACCTCAAGCCAGCCTCCACATCAAACTGCCAACCTCCTGGTGAGTGGATGGGTGGATGTCCAGGAGGGCAGCTCTTGTGAGACTTCTTGCAAGTGGGAGCTGTCCTGTGTGTGTGCGGCTTCTGGGAGTGCAACATGCCATGACTCGGACATGGTGAATGAGCCCAGGGCCGTAGGAGACCCTGGCAATGACACCAAGGGCTGTGATGGATTCCTGTCTTTCCAGATATCAGCCTCATGGAGCCCAGCACTCGGGAAGCTATGGCAGGACTGTGAGCTAGCCTGGTCTTCACCTTAAGACCTTGTCTCAAAACAAGTAGTGTGTGTGTGTGTGTGTGTGTGTGTGTGTGAAATCAGAAATGAAGACAATGCTGTGCAGTTACTCTGGCTCACTACTTATTTTTCCCACTTTTCACGGAAGCTCCTGCCAGGGTCAGGCGGTGAGAGGCTGCAGGTGTGCAGCTCCCTCCCTCCCTGCCAGGCCTGCTCTTTCCCTTAGGATGCCTTCATGGGTGACCCTAGCTCCCTAGAGAATGGAAGTACATCTCGGAGAAGTCATGGGACATACTGTGTGCATTTGAATGACCTTTCTGATGTAAAATTAGCATGTGAAGCAGCAGAGGGAGCTGTGTGCCTGGTAGGGAGCCTTGCACACAAAGAAGAACCATGGCCAGGCAGCAACTTGTGCCTGGGGACTGTGTGTGTGCTCACAGGGCTTCCAGTGCCCCACATGCCACAGCAGTGGGCTGGCAGACACCCCTATGTGCGCGGTGGGCCTGGGGTGTCCTGGAGGGGCACTCACTGTCCTCTCTGGGCTCTTGAAGATCTCCAGGGCCTCCTCGAATGAGCACTGCTCCTCCTTACACTCCCTCTCCAGGTTGCCGGGTCTCAGCTCCTCCAGGAAATGGTTGGCGCGCTTATGCCTATGCAAGACACTGTGCGCTTCCTCCTGGGCTAAGAAGACTGAGACACAGAGGGCCTTGTGAAAGATGGCAGCTGCGTGGAAACCAGCACAAGGGACTGTCCGTTCAGTGATGAAAACCACCCCGAGGGACTGTCCGTTCAGTGGTAGAAACCACCACGTGGACTGTCCATTCAGTGATGGGAACCACCACGCAGGACTGTACCGTTTCGGGACTGTCCATTTAGTGGTGGGACCACATGGGACTGTACTGTTTTGGGACTGTCTGTTCAGTGATGGAAACCACCACATGGGATTGTACTCACCAGCCATAGAATCCACCCAGGCCAAATGGTCTCGTGGAAACTACCCTGGCTGCAGGGTCTCAGCCACGGAACTATTTCCCCACATTTTTCTCTTTTTTGGTGGTAGGAATCGGGGGTCCCCACCTCTGCTAAGGGCTAGTTCTCTGTATGCCTGGCCTACTGGTACAACCCAAGGCCTTGCGCATGTGCATTTGAGTGTACGTGCCTTTCATGGATGACTAGCTACCCCGCACCCTTCATGTGAGCGCAGGGCAATGTGTTCATGAAGTTAATTGACCAGTCATTCCTTTTGACCTGGCTACCATCACTTAGGAATTTATGACGAGGAAGCACTCAGACTCTACAAACACTTATCCCAGAGGAAGGTGTTGGAAATAATAGTCTGACAAACTGTGGCCTCCCATGCTATCATGAGATACAAAGATTAAGAAAGTGGTACCTAGGGTAAAGAAGATACATAGATGCTGCCCAGCAGCTCACAGGCATGACCTGGAAACTAAATCCTCAGTTCTGCCCTATCTGTGTCTGGAGGGCAGAAGGCCGGGCCCAGCCTGCCATCCACAGGCTTGTTGACATCAAAGCTGCTTGCTCCAGCTTGTGGATCCTGGGTGCTGACAGCCAGCCTACCAAACCCTCTAATCCTCCTCACACCTTCACCGGGAGGGAGGCGGCTCTCCCTGCATACTGGTGACTTTGGGGACTAGGATGTGACCAGAGTGCCCACTCACCTCCTAGGGACGTGTTGAATGAGCCTCAGCTTCACCCAGGTACCCCATCACCTCCAGGAAAAACCACAGTCATGAAAACAGGACCCACTGAAAACCATCTTGTAGCCAGAGGCAAAACGTCCTTAGAGAAGAGCTGAAACTCAGGCCAGATCACCCTCAGAGAACTTGTCCCTCCTACCCAAGGCTCGAAACAGCAGCCACAGCTCTGGGACAAAGACTGAAGGGTCACCCAAGGGTAGATGCAAACCTCGCCAGTTCTCCTGCTCCCCAGTCGCAGGCACAAGCCCACTCCTCAAAGATCACCAGAGAGGCCCAGCAGTGCTGCCTCGGAATAAATTTCTACTTTTGCTCCACCACTTCTCTTTATTTGGTTTGTAGGGTGAGTGGCCAGACGTGGTGTGGGACTCCTGGAGTTGGGGCCTTAGGTCTAAAACCCAATTCCAGCTTGAACATAAGTAATTTTTGAGACTTCTTTAGGATACCCAAATAAATAGGAGGGCTATGTACCAGGCAGGTGCGTGGCGATGGAGAGGAGGGTGTTCTCATTGTGGGGCGCCATCGGAGCCAGGAATGCCCTCGAGAGAGGGTGCACTGGCCAGTCTGGTGTGGGGCTGTACAGGACAAGGCAGTGAGCAAGGGTGGGAAGGTGAGTGGCTGGGGGAGCAAAGACCCCTAGAGAGGAAGCAGGCAGGGAGGGCCCCTGCGTCTCAGGAGGGGCTGAGTGCCCCAGCGGTGAGGCAGGCTCCTGGAAGGAGCTCTCAGGGCCTGGAGGGGTGGAGGCGGCCCTGGTGGGGCACTGCAACCTGCTGCTGTGCTTTGTGGGCTGAGAAGTGAATGTGAAAAGAGAGGGAGGGGGAGGACCCTGTGTCACACAGGGAGGAGGGAGAGGACCCTGTGTCACATAGGGAGGAGGGGGAGGATCCTGTGTCACACAGGGAGGGAGGAGGGGGACGATCCTGTCACACAGGGAGGGAGGAGGGGGAGGATCCTGTGTCACACAGGGAGGGAGGATGGGGAGGGTCCTGTGTCACACAGGGAGGATGGGGAGGGTCCTGTGTCACACAGGGAGGGAGGAGGGGGAGGGTCCTGTGTCATACAGGGAGGGAGGAGGGGGAGGATCCTGTGGCACACAGGGAGGGAGGAGGGGGAGGATCCTGTGGCACACAGGGAGGTAGGAGGGGGAGGATCCTGTGTCACACAGGGAGGGAGGAGGGGGAGGATCCTGTGTCACACAGGGAGGGAGGAGGGGGAGGATCCTGTGGCACACAGGGAGGTAGGAGGGGGAGGATCCTGTGTCACACAGGGAGGTAGGAGGGGGAGGATCCTGTGTCACACAGGGAGGGAGGAGGGGGAGGGTCCTGTGTCACACAGGGAGGGAGGAGGGGGAGGACCCTGTATCTCACTGGGAAGGTCACATGTTTTCTTTCTAATCTGGAGATCATCCCTTGTCCCCATTCTTGGGAGCCAGTGGTTTGGTGAGAGCCGCTGGGACTCACAGGGCAGAGCCTGCCTGAGCAGAAGCAGGGCGTGGAGGGGCGGCAGAGGCTCACACACCACAGAACCTCACACCTCAGTGGCACATGATCGATCCTCACCCCCGGACCTTGGAAGCGTGCAAGCCTGCACCAGAAGAGCTGAGACCCAGAAAATCGCCTCACAAAGCAATCCAGAGACTGAAGAGAATTCGGAAAGGACAGAATAAAACAAAGAAGAGCCGCAGGGTCCTGCCTGGCTCTGTCCCTCTAGGAGCGCAGCTCTAACTTGCTAGCTTTTGGGCTCTGGAGGCTCCACCAGCCGCGCAGCCTCACAGCCTTTGGGGTCCCAGGTTAATTCATAGTCTGGGGCTGGAAAGGTGACACTGCCACGTTTTGAAGTTGAGTATGACAGTGATGGTGGCGGCCAGCAGGCACCATGTGGCCCGGCTTGCGTCTGAGGGGCTCCCGGCCTTCAACATGTGCCCCAGGCCCCCCCCCCATCTTGTGTCTGAAGGGCTCCCGGCCTTCAACATGCCCCCGGCCCCCCTCCTGAGGCCTTAGCTTTGCACAAGGGCATGGCCATGGCCACAGAGATGAGGGGTGAGCAGTTCCACCCGAGCAGCCCACCCTGCTTCCCTGTCTGTCTGACTTGATAGGGGGTGGGGGCCAGGGGAGACAGCACCCTATGGCTAAAAGTTCTCTGAACCCTGTCAGCCCAGACTCTCCCTTGGGAGCAGCCAGGGCCCAGTCCTTTGCGGGACCTGAACCAAGGGAGCCCTGGTGACGACCCTGCCGACTGGAGTGGCAAGAACACAGGCGAGGCTGGAGGCCTGGGCACCCCAGAGCCCGAGCCAATAGCCCGCTGCCATTCTCACCCATGCGCAGAGTGGCAGACAGACCTGAAGTCTCCTGGGATGCCTGAAGCCAGAGCAGAAAGCAGAGCAGGGTGAGCCCGCGAGCCTGAGCCTGGAGAGCCATGCTGAGCCGCGGCTTCCTGCTTGGATATTCCAGGAGTGCAAAGGTCAGGAGGAGGGAAGGAGGGAGGCTGGGACATAGCCACAGCTAGATCAGAGGTCAGCTCAGGCCTGAGCCAGTGGTCAGCTCCAGGGCCAGTCAGTGGTCAGCTCCAGGCCTGAGTCAGTGTTCAGCTCTAGGGCCAGAGTCAGTGGTCAACTCAGGCCCTGAGTCAGTGTTCAGCTCCAGGGCTAGTCAGTGGTCAGCTCCAGGGACGGAGCCAGTGGTCAGCTCCAGGACCAGTCAATGGCCAGCTCCAGGCCCGAGTTAGTAGTCAGCTCCAGGCCTGAGTCAGTGGTCAGCTCCAGGGCCAGTCAGTGGTCAGCTCCAGGACCGGTCAGTAGTCAGCTCCAGGCTTGAGTCAGTAGTCAGCTCCAGGCTTGAGTCAGTAGTCAGCACCAGGCCTGAACACACACAGCCACCGAACCTGCACACAGCCACAGAGCTTGAGACAGCCACTGAGACTGCACACGTGGCTACAGATCCTGCACGCGCGGCCACTGAGCCTGCACACACAGTCACTGATCCTGTACATGTGGTACCCTGCACACGCAGCCACTGAGCCTGCACACACAGTCACTGATCCTGTACATGCGGTCACTGATCCTGCACACTCAGTCACTGAGCCCGCACATGTGGTCACTGATCCTGCACACACTGTCACTGATCCTGCACACGCTGTCACTGATCCTGCACACGCAGTCACTGAGCCTGCACACACTGTCACTGAGCCTGCATATGCGGTCACTGAGCCTGCACACGCTGTCACTGATCCTGCACACGCAGTCACTGAGCCTGCACACGTGGTCACTGAGCCTGCACATGTGGTCACTGATCCCACACACACTGTCACTGATCCTGCACACGCTGTCACTGATCCTGCACACGCAGTCACTGAGCCTACACATGTGGTCACTGAGCCTGCACAGGTGGTCACTGAGACTGCGCACGCGGCTGCTGATCCTGCACATGCGGCCACTGAGCCTGCACACACAGTCACTGATCCTGTACACACAGTCACTGATCCTGCACACTCAGTCACTGATCCTGTACACACAGTCACTGATCCTGCACACTCAGTCCGCTGAGCCCGCACACATTGTCACTGAGCCTGCATATGCGGTCACTGATCCTGCAGATGTGGTCACTGATCCTGTACACACTGTCACTGAGCCTGCATACACTGTCACTGATCCTGCAGACGTGGTCACTGAGCCTGCATATGCGGTCACTGATCCTGCAGACGTGGTCACTGATCCTTCACACTCAGTCACTGAGCCTGCACACATGGTCACTGAGCCTGCACACACGGTCACTGATCCCGCACACAGTCACTGAGCCTGCACACATGGTCACTGATCCTGCACATGTGGCCACTGAGCCTGCACACTTGGTCATGGAACCTGCACAGTCAGTCACTGATCCTGCACTGGAACCTGCACACATGGCTGCTGAGCCCTGAGTAGCGTTGTTGGTTTTGACATCTTTTTCTTTGGTTTATTTCCTTCCATTAGTAATAGTTATTCCATCAAAAACTTCCCTTGAGTTTTACCTCTTTAGCATCCTTAAATGGTAACTCACTATTTCTGTCATTTTCAGCTGTGTGCCAACACATACCAGGTCAGCTGCAGCGCCATCAGGATCCCAATGACATTGCCTTTCTAGCAAACTTAGAAGCACTATTTAAAAATCCTACATACCTTTAAAAACAACCTTCTGTTTATTGTTTTGTAAATATTCCATGTTAAGTTCTATGGTTGCTGAAAGGGTACATATTTTATTTTTATGACTAAACAAAGATCCACTTTTATGAGTGATAGTAAGCCCTTCTCCTGAGAGCTGGGGCGGGCTCTGTATTTCAAGCCTCATTATCAGACACCTGCATACTTGTGATGCAGCACCGGATTCCACATCCCATTTTGGGATGGCACTATCACCAGCTCTTTATATAGGCCATCCTTCCCTTGTGTTTCCAACCATTGAATCATTTCCTCAGGATTTCCTTAGCAGCTGTCAGTCCGTCGTGCTCTTCCAGTAGGTCCACTGAATATACTAAGGTCTCTGGCACACAAGTCAAACAGGGCCCAACTCATTTCTTCACTACATTTAGTGTTGTTTCCCATGCCTTTCCCTTCTGTGGACCAATGTCCTCCCTTCATTCTCCACCCCTGTGGTTATTACTGTTCTGTCGTGGTTCCTCTACATTTCTTTGGGCACCTTCACTTTTTTGCTTTGCTGGTTCTGGGGCTTGAACTCAGACCTGGGCACTGTCCCGAGCCTCAAGAGTAGTGCTCCACCACTTGAGCCACAGTGCTACTTCTGGTCTTTTTTGAGTAGTTTATTGGAGACAGGAGTCTCACAGACAGAAAATTTTCTGCCGAGCCTGGCTTCAAACTGCGATCCTCACATCTCAGCCTTTAGTCACTAGGATTACAAGTAGCCACCAGCACCTGGCTCACCTCCACATTTTTGTTGCCATTACCACAGTCTGACAGAACAAAGCTGTGTGTGCTAGGGTCCCTTCTGCTATCCTGCCTCGAGTCATACTTGTGTGCAAGGCACTGGGGACCCGTGCCTTTAAGGGAAGAGATGGCGGGAACTGGTGACATTTACTCCAACGTCACCCATACCATGGAGACTCTGGACATCACGTGGGAGATGACAAGTAGCTGTGGAGGAAATGTGACATTGTAAAGTGATTGAGTTGAAAGGGTCAGTGTCTAACCAGAGAGCAGGCAGGTTTCATTCCTCATTTTTCAAGTAACATCTGCACCAGCAGGAATGTGATGGAATCTTTGTATAATATGTTCTTTTTATTATCATTCTCTGGAGGCCTGGCCAGGGACGGCTCTGCAGGCCAGGGCAAGGGCAGGGGGGAAGGATCAGGGGGGCAGGGCGAGGGAGGGAAGAGCTACAGTGGTCCAGTGGCAGAAGGGACAGAGAGGGACTGTAAAGTGACAGACATTCAGCAGCATGAGATGATAAATACATCCTTTACACCAGCAATATGTACACACGGGACATATCTACACACATGGAACCGTTTGTCCCAACAGGCACAGCGTGCGCCTTCCAAACACGGAGGCCGGAGGAAGCATTGCACTCCGCCTGCCTCGGTGTGGCCCGGTGGATCTGGCGGTGCTGGGCGGTGCTGCTGCAGATGGCAAGTGGCTCCCGGGACGGGACGCAGGCGAGCCGTGCTCACCTGTGATGCAGCGGCTTCCAGAAGCCTCACCGAGACTGCATCTTTACATTTTCTTTAAAAACAATAAAAATACCCTAATTCCATGAAGAGCTTTTTAAAAAAAACCTTTGTTGTAGAAAAGAAGGTTAAGATTTTAAATTAGAGTCTGAACTTCCAGGTGGAAATGAACCGTCTGCAGGTGCGAGGACCTCCGTGGCCCACTGCGCTCGTCCCAGAGACGTGGTGTGGCTGCAGCGGTACCCCGGCCGCCGTGCCAGGCGCCCCCAGCATGTCCCCACATCACTGAGCGGAATAAACAGCGTGCTTCCAAGTAAACCCCAGTAACAAAAAATAGTTTTATATCAAATACAATATCAAATTGTCATTGCATGTAAACACAGTGATTCTTGGTAAAGAGCCGAGGCCAAAGTACCACAAAAATGGCCATGGAGTAATTCCCGTGTAAAAAAATCAAAAACCTATAAAAGACCAGAGTCCCCTGACCCTTCCTCCTGCGAATGCCATCCCATGGAGAGCACCAAACCAGAGACAGCAGGTAGCTGTGGAGAGGCTGCTCAGCGGAGGCCCCCGGAATGCGCAGGGCCCATGGCCGCAGGGCGGATCACCACAGCCCTTCCTGTCCACGTGGAAGCTCTGGTGGGTGTCTGCCTCCTGGAGCCGGAGCCCAAGTGGAGCTGGAGCTGGCGCTGGCTTCTGCTCCAGGTGGGTCCTGGTGCTGAGGTCCGAGATCCCTTTGGCTCAAGGGTTGTCTGGGTTCTCCTGATTTTGGACCCTCCCCAAACTTGGCAAACCCAAGCAAGAGAAAACCTCAACACTGGCATGCGGGCCTACCGAGGGTGGCAGAGGTGCCCGGAGGCTCGCTACGCCTGGACGCCAGGGAAGGGCGCGGGGCAGCCCTCGCTGCAGCTGGACGAGTTGCTCAGCACAGCCGACCCCGGGCTTGACTCTGCGGGAAACCAGGGTGAGTTCCTCGGCCCTCTCCCGGCACGCACACGCCTCACCCCTGCCCCGAAAGGGCGGTGAGGGCCGGGAGCTCACCTGAGCTGCTCAGACACTGGGCTGAACTGGACTTGCCCAGGAGAGTGGACAGGCTGCTGGCCGGCACCCAGCCCTCCCTGCTGCTGGTCAGATCCCGGACATACCTGAAATGAGGGAGCAGGGAGCTGTGGCCTCTCCATCGTCGGAGGTGGGGGTGTGTGGGGGGCACGAGGCTGGGCATGTGAGGGAGGGACAGGTGTGTGGGGAAGGAGGGGGCAGGTGTGGGAGGGAGGGGCAGGTGTGAGGGAATCGGGCAGGGGTGTGGGAGGGGCAGGTGTGGGAGGGAGGGGCAGGTGTGAGGGAATCGGGCAGGTGTGGGAGGGAGGGGCAGGTTTGGCATGGGGCAGGCAGGTGTGCCCTCTCACCAGAGCCCCTGGGCGCCCTCCTCCACCACCTCCACCAGGTCCCCGCTTCTCATGGTGAGGGTCTCCGGGCCTCCCTTCTCATGGTCCACTGCCACCGTGTATCTCCCCGGCACCTGAGGCACGGACACATGTGGCTGAGATGCAGTGTGCCGGCACTTTCTGCCCCCTGGGCCAGCAGGCAAGCCACAGTGTCTGCCCACCACCCACCCCATGGAGATCCAGACAGTGGCTAGTGCACCCTAGTGGACCTGAACTGTCCAGCAGTGAGGACACAGACCAGAGCTCTGCTGGGACAACTCAGACCACTGGTTCACACTGGAGCCGACCCCCCTCCCCTCCCCGTCTCTCCAGTCTCAGGACAAAGCTACCTCTGCTATCACTATCCTGTTAATGAAAAGATGTACCAGTGTGGCTGCCCACATAAAGCTCCTCACTGGTCTCCCAGTGCCCTCCTGTAGCCCAGGACTTCTGCACCAACCCGGCTTCCTGAAGTGCTCTTTCTCAGCTGCAGGTCTTGCTGACTAATGCACACACACTCTTACTAACAAATGCACACTTACTAATGCACCCACACTCTTACTAATGCATGCACACTCTGAGCCTCCTTGGCCCCTCCCGCTCAGGGCAGCAGCTGGCCCACAGCGGCAGGGTAAGTTTGGCTGTGGGAGGTGGACTGTGGGGTGGAGGCTCCCAGCACATGGTATAAGGAGAGGCAGGGTGGGGGCTGGGAGGGGGGGAGCAAGACGAGCCCTTGCTTCTCACTGGCACTGGCTCAGGGGCCAGGCCAGCACCAGGCTCAGTGGCCCTTGTGTGGCAGAGCCACCCTCACTGGAGCACACCCAGGCCTTGCCAGGCCCTTCCCAGCCCCCTCGACTCCCTGGGCTGCCTCTGCCCTGAGTCTCACAGCCTGGCTCATGCTGTCCTTGGGAGCGGCTGTCTGACCATGCTCCCTCCCCCTCCCCACCCCCATCACCCATGGCCTGGCCTGGACACAGCAGCCAGGCAGGTGTGGGTCATGAGCACGCTCACTCTGGTGAACACATTCACCCCAGTCCTGGCGTGTGCTAGGTCTTCTCTCCCACTACTGAAAACAGGACAAAGGCAGTATGTGAGTCATACTGCAAGTATGTCTTCCGGGTCTGTCCTTGGGACACCGTGGCTTCTCAAAGTAAGCCAGGCCAGAACATCTTGCGGATGTGGGTGAAAGCATGGCACACCCCTAAGCAAAGGACACACCATGCCCCGGCTCTAGTGGAGGCCTGTGTGCTGCAGGGCCTTGACGCTGGATGCTAACCCAAGTGACCAGTGTGAGGAGCTGTGGCTCCCTCGCAGGAATCAGAGGGAGGCAGACCCCGTGACACGTCCTTGTGAGGGGACATCCGAGCCCCGGGGGACACGGGGAGGACACAGGGGATGGGGAGAACATGGGATATGGGGAGGGCATGGGGGGATGGGAGGACACAGGGGATGGGGAGGACATGGATGATGGGGAGGAGGACATGGGGATGGGGAGGATGGGGGGATGGGAGGACACAGGGGGACGGGGAGGTGGGGGGACAGGGAGGACACGGGGGATAGGGAGGATGGGGGGATGGGAGGACACAGAGGGAGAAGAGGACTAGGGGCATCTGAGCTCCTCTGGGAGGACGCGCTTACCAACTTTGTGGGTCCAAGGCCGCCATCTTCCTCTGCGTCGGAGGAGTTGGCAAGCTCCTCGGCACTGGACCAGCCGCCCTCGTCCTCGGGGCCCTCCAGGGAGTGGGATGTTTTGCTCCAGCCTGAGGGACACAGGTTCCCATGAGGGCCATGCCAAGGCCAGGGTCGCCGTTCCTCAAGTGCGGTCCATGGGCCTCACCTGTCGGTTCACACTCACTCCTGCAGTGACGGCGTTGTCCCAGCCCAGGCTGCCCACTTCCAAATTGTCCCACACGCTTGCTCCAACTGCACAGCGGTGAGGACCGGGCTGGAAGCATGTGCTCTGTGGGAGCCCCCCCGCAGCACGGCACCCCTCCTGGGGCCCACACCTGCCCTGAGCTGATGCAGAAGAGCAGCGCCTTCCGTCATTGCCATGATGGCTAACACCTACCAGGCGCCCAGAGGAACAGTCTCATAAAAACACCACGTGGCCCTGGACCTGCCAGCTGTGACCGGGCCAGCATTCTTGCCGACCCCCGGCACAGACAACAGAGACCTGACCCTGCACCATTGCCTCGCTCTGGTCCTGCTGTGTCAGACGGTGGTGGCAGCAGTTCCCACTTGGGGGAGGTGGAGAAAGCGGGTTCCTGCTAGTGGCTGCACTTGGGCGGAGGTGCACACAGTTGCCACGTGCGGGAACTGTCCACCAACACCAAGCCCACCAGGGAGGCAGATGTGAACCTGGGCACATCCAACGTGGCTGTAAGCATGCGTTTCCCTAGAAGGAGGGGGTGCTGGTGCATGAGGGCCTGCCTGTGTCCCCATCCTGTGGAGCTGGGCAGCTGGAGGGTGCTGTCTCCGCCAGCACCCAGAGAGCTTCTACTACGCAGCTCTGGAAAACCCTCTCTCATCTCCCTAGGAAAGTGGGGGGCTGGGCCTTGGTGCTCCTCAGACACCAGCAGGCTAGGAAAATACACAGGCGCTGGGCAACCTGGCTCAGAGGCGGTCTCTCGTGGGCCATGACTTGGGAACGGGGGAGAGGATAGACAGCCAGGCCCTGGTTCCAGCCCCGCGTGCTGGCTGCTGGGGCTGGGGTATGATGCAGCTTTGCAACTGCTAGGAAAGCTCAGGAATGAAAGCACAAGGACAACTCCATGAACTGGATACTGGGGGACGGGGCAGGTAACTTGGGAAGACCCCTGGAACACAAGACAGAGGAGCCTGACTCCCAGCATGCAGCAGGGCCCCTTCACCTTGCATGAGGGGATGGTTCTCTTGTGTATGGGAGGTCATGGGGAACTTGAGGAGGGGAGCCTTCTGTGCAGACCCCCCTGCCCTCCAGCTGAAACACTGGGGCAGGTGAGCAGCACTCACACCCACCGGGGGCAGCAGTGGCAAGCGGTACTGGGCCTCCAAAGGGCAGCAAGCATGGTGTCCTGGTGTCCCAGTGCCCAGTGCCTGCCCGGGGCAAGAGGCTGCCAGCCACCCTGACTACTCCCAGCTCGCCCGACTGCCACCCTGGCACTAGCACGGCCCATGGCCCGCCTGGCTGATGTTCAAGGCCAGCAGCATACTACCTCGTAAACCAAAGGGAGTCGGGTCGCTCTTTACTTCATGTCGCTTAGCTTTTTTGTCAGGACTGGTTGGAGAAGCTGCAGGAGGAGGAAGAGGCAAAAATACAACAGGACAGAGCAAATGTGAGGAATGGCCAAGCAAGGAGAGGCGGCAAGTGGAAGGTTTGTGAATGAATGAAATGGTCCAGGGCTTCCCAGGGGAGGGAAGAGCCCTCCTCCCCCACCCAAGAGCAGATGTGTTGGTGGACGTGGCACTGGAGGTCATGACACTGGCCATCAGTCACCGTCTTAGGGGCTGCCTCGTGGACCTCTCAGCTTTACAAGAACAGTGCCGGCAGTGGGTCTTCAAGCTTTTGACTAACTTAAAAAGTATTTCACAGCCAGGAACCAGTAGCTCCTGTCTGTAATCCTAGCTACTCAGGTGGCTGAGATCTGAAGATCATGATTTGAAGTCAGCCCAGGCAAGAAAGTTTGTGAATCACTTAAGTGGAGCTGTGGCTCAAATGGTAGAGCAACAGCCTTGAGTGAAAAAGCTAAAACTAAGGAGCTAAAACAGAGTGCAAGCTGAGTTCAAGCTCAGTACATAATAAATAAGTACAAAATAAATCGTAGAAAACCCTCTTCCAACCAAGGCCTGCCCCACTGAGGGTCCTCATGGACCTGGTGTGTGGAGAGTGGCCTGTGCAGCCTCCTGGGTCCTGAGTGGTGTGTGGAGAGCGGCCTGTGCAGCCAGGGCCCTGAGCGATGAGTGGAGAGTGGCCTGCGCAGCCTCCGGACCCTGAGTGGTGTGTGGAGAGCGGCCTATGCAGCCTCTTGGGCCCTGAGTGGTGTGTGGAGAGCGGCCTTAGCAGCCTGGGCAAAGCACCCATGGTGGTGGCGGTTCCCCAAAGCTCAGAGGACACTCTGCAGGAAAGAGACTGCAGCTGGGAAGGGACCACAGGCAAAGAAGAAAGGGGGAGAGAACAGAGGAAGAGGAGGCCTCCAACCAGAAAAGCAGGTGAGAACTTCTGACTGCTGCTCTTGCAAAGCTGGCCTTTTGTGTTTCCAAGAGGCACCCCTAAAAGATAACTTTAGGCATTTGACTCTCGTGGAGATGAACATCACTCAGCAAGCATGGTGTGGTGTGTGTGTGTAGGTACCCTGAGCTGGTCCCCATAGGGGGTCATGGCACAAGGTACCGAGGAGGGAGTGGAGGTGGTTCAAGTACCCCATCTTTACCTTTCTGACCTTTGAGGTTACCAAAGCCCTGCAGCGTGAAGCGCTTTATGGAAAGCGCTGAGCTCTCAGAGGTGGAGCTAGAGACTGCTTCGTCTAGGAGGGAGAAGACAGAAGGCCAAGAATGTGTGGTCTGGGAGGGTGGGACAGGAGGCACGGGTGGTGTGGAGGAGAGCATGTGTGGTGTGGTCGCGGTGTGGAGGGAGAGGAGGCAGAGAGCATGCATGGTGTGGAGGGACAGGAGGCAGAGAGCATGGGAGGTGTGGGGTGGAGGGAGTGACAGAGGCAGAGAGTAGGTGTGGTGTGGAGGAACAGGAGGAAGAGCGCATGTGTGGTGTGGAGGACAGGAGGCAGAAAGCATGTGTGGAGGGAGGGAAGGAGGCACAGAACATGCGTGGTATAGGGCGGGACGGCGGGCCCTAGGAGGCTGCATGCCCTTGCCCTGGTGCACAGCGCTGCGTGAGGGCCGCCCTTGTGGCCTGGTGCAGACAGGTGCGGCCTCCCCAGGGGTCACCCACCTCTGCCCTTCTCAGGGGGCCGGGCCGGCGGCGAGCTCACATAGCCCTCCAAGCTCAGCGCGTCCGTCTTCCTGTCCTCCGGCCTCCGGGCGCTCCTGCCGCTTCCTCTGCAGGGACTGGTAGCATCGGATGCCAAGAAAGGAACCACATGCGGGTTAGTTCCTCCGTGTCCAGCCCTGAGACTGCCCACCTTGCTGCCTGCGTGAAACCTTCCTGAGGCTGCCTATCTCCCTGTCTTCGTGGACCTGTCCCGAGGTGGCTGTGGCACTACCTGCACGGACCCACCCCGAGATGGCCATGGACCTGCCTGCATGGACCCGGAGGCTGACCGTTGCACAGCCTGCATGGGCCTGCCCCAAAGTGGCCATGACACTGACATAGCCACATGGAAGGAAGCCCCGTCCCTGCCTATCAAATAGGAGGCAGCAGCAGGTGTCTCTTTTAAAATTACTCCTATGCAAAGGAGCCCAAAATATTTGGTGGGAAAAAGGCTGCCTCTTCAATAATTGGTGTTGGGAAAACTGGACATCCATATGTAGAAAACTAAAAGCAGATCTCTGTTTGTCGCCATGCACTAAAATCAACTCCAAGAGGATCAAAGGCCTCAGTGTCAGACTGGAAACTTGAAACTTCGAAATTACTGCAAGATGGAGTAGGAGAAACACTAAAACTCATAGTCATAGACAGAAACTTTTTGAAAAATTTCTCAGGGGCACAGCAGATAGGAGAGAGACTTGACAAATGGGATTCATCAAAATATAAAGTTTCTGCACAGCGAAGGACACAGTTACTAAACTATAAGGACAGCCAACAAACTGGAAGAAGATCTTCACCAGCAATACATCTGACAAAGCTTAATATCGGAAATACACAAGGAGCTCAAGAAACTAACCTTTCTCAAAGCTAATAAACCAATTACAAAATGGACAAGGGAACTAAAGAGACTTCTCAGAAGAAGAGGTAAGACCTCTGGTCCTCAGCTCCAACTAGACCTGAGCTCCTCCCTGCTCTACAGTTCCTGCCATACAGCTGGCCCCTCCCTCTTTGCCCAGACCCACCTTGCACACACCTACCTCACTTTTGCCCTCACTTCCTCCTCCAGACCACTTGCCACCTGGATAGAGCAGACACTATGTGCTCCCTCTCCTGGAGGAATATGGTCCCTCTGATAAACCTTATGTAATGTTTCTCCTGTGTCTGCCTGCCTCTGCATAGTCCCCTGGGATGGTCGTGAAGGATTCTTACATTTGGTGCCAAAACCTGGGATAGGTCCCCCAGTGGATTTACCCCCTCTCCCACTTTGGATGGGGGTCTGACCAGCAGCCCTGAGACCTAGCCTGCAGTTCTACAATGCCTTTGCCAAAGGTGGGGATAATACTAACAACTGGCAAATAAACACATGAGGAAATGCCTACTGACTCTGGCCATAAAGGAAGTGCAAATCCAAACAACTCTGAGATTCCATCTAGCCCCAGTTAGATTGGCCAACATCAACGAATTCAAACAATGAATGCTGGTGGGGATGTGGGGGGAAAGAAACTCTATTTCACTGTTAGTGTGAATGTAAACTACTAAAACCACTTTGGATGGAAGTTTGGAGGTTCCCCAAAAAACTAAACACAGAACTTTCCTATGACCCAGTCATACCACTCCTGGACATCTACCCAGAACATCACAAGCCAAAAAATGGTAAATACACTTGTACATCCATGTTCACTACTGCACTATTTACAATAGCCAAGTTCCAGAAACAGCCCAGATGCCCTACAAAAGATGATAGGATCAATAAAATATGGTACCTATACACAATGGAATTTTACCCATCCATTAGTAAAAGTAAGATTACATCATTTGCAAGGAAACAGATGGATCTAGAACAAATCATGTTAAGTGAGGTATGCCATGCTCAGAGTGACAAATGTTGCATGTTTTATCTCATATGTGGAAGTTAGATCTAAAATATAACTAGATATGATAATGTATCCAGGACTCTAGGAATTCACACACAAAACATCAGACTAAAGAAGGATGCTCTTAGGGGTGGAATCTAAAGGTATAATTACTCTGGACATTTAAAATACTGTCATGGTTCAAAGCCAACCAGGGCAAGAAAGTCTGTGAGACTCATCTCCAATTAATCACAAAAAAGACATAAGTGGAACTGTAGATCAAGTGGTAGAGCACTAGCCTTGAGCAAAAAAGCTCAGGGACAGGGACCAGGCCCTGAGTTCAAGTTCAAGCCCCAGGATCAGCACAAAAAACTACTGAAAAAAAGCATCTATTGAAATGAACTCCAAGAAATGGAAATATGGGTGTTTTGTTGTTTTGGTGGTGGTGGTGGTAGTGATAGTGATGGTGGTGGTAATGGTGGTGGTGGTGATGGTGTTTGTTTTTGCTTTGGGGATGTTTTTGTTGTAGGGGGATGAAGGGGGGGCACAGAAAGGGAGAGAGGGAGGGTGAACAAATGCTGTCATGTTATTGTGTGTGTGTGTGTGTGTGTGTGTGTGTGTGTGTGTACTGTAACTCTCAGATCTCAGCCTCCTGAGTAGCTAGGCTTACAGGCATAAGACAGACTTACTCAGTATAAATGGTGTGGAAAATAAGTTTTAGTCAAGGATGGGAGGAGGAAACTGGGGGAAAGCAAAGGAAGGGACAACATTGTCTAAGGAATTGTACTCATTATCCAACTTGTTAAATGGTAATCTGTTTGTACAACACCTTAATTTTAAAATATTATATAAATACACAAGTAACTAACTATCTGATGACCCATGGATGATTCAACTTGATTAAAGAAATGGGAGGGGAAAAAGGAAAATAAAATAACAAAGGAAACAAAATAACAAATGAAAACCCAGGGGTAGACAAGTTACCAGGAAGCCATGTCTGCCGGTGAACAAGTACTAGCCTCAGACCTGGAGTCAGGTGCCCGTGTTTAATGCCAGCACCTGTCCTAGGTTCATTTATCACCCAGTGTCGAGACCCAGGTCCTCTGGAGGTGTGCCCTGGCCTGTGCCAACTGTGAGAGGTGGTAATCCACCAGTAGAAACCCATGAAGAGCCAGGACCAGTGCTTGCAGGCAGAGCACCAGAGATGGTGTCTTTGGGACTAACTGAGAATGAGAACAAGCAGGTGAGGTCCAGATATTATGGGGTCCTGGGCAAACTCACCCCGACACAGGAGGCACATGACCATAGGGAGCAAACTGCACATGCAAAAGTCCTGCTCTTCTTTTTTTTGAAACAAGGACTTTCTGTGTAGTCTGACTGGCCTTGAACCTGTATTCCTCCTGCCTCAGCCCTCTTCAGTGCATGTGCCACCATGCCAGACTAGAAGCCCTGCTTCCTTGAGCCCTGGGCACGCATCTGGTGCTTACCTGGTACTGGCTGGTGCAGGCAGAGGTAGGCTGTGGGACTGCTCCAGGGCCCTGTGCTGGCTGGCTTCTGTGGGAGGGGACACGTTGGGTTGAGTGTTTCGCCCATGCTTTTGAGTGTTAGAGAAAATCACAGCGGAAGGCAGCCTCACCTCTGCAGGCCTGCAGTTGGCTGGTCAGCACTTTCCGGATTTCACTCACCCAAGCTGCTTTAATTTCAGGAGTGGGTGCCTGTTCCCCAAAGAAAGCTGGCGTCAGCACAGGGTTAGAACTCAGGCCCTGTGAACCTGACTCTTATCTTGATGTGCTAGGACCACCGGATGGACCAGCACATCAGGCATGTGGAAGGCGGGGGGCGGGGGGCAGACCTGTGTGTGTCCCCCCTGCTGTGGTACGGGATGGATGGTGCAGCTATCAGGGGCAGAGGGCCATGAGGGGGAGTGGTGGTCTGCAGGGGCTGTGGCCGCTGGGTATGCGCACCAATGACCTCAGAGTGGTTGTGAGGACAATGACAAGTGTGAAACCCACAGGTGGATGGCGGGGCTGCTCGACTGGCGCCAGCTGTGCCCAGGGACTAATATTTTGTCTCAAGAAAGAAGAGGCTCTCTGCCTTAGGTGCTGCAGGTTAACAGTGGGCTGCCGAGGAGCCAAGCCTGGCAGCCACCCTGGTATGTCCAGGGCCAGAGCGGGGCCCTGTCCGGCTTCTGCTCTGTGGGGCTGCCGCACTGGACAACAAGATGGGACTGTGATGCTGCTGTGGCAGTGTCCCGGCTGGCGAGAGTCCTCATGTGTTAGAATCAGAACTAGAAGCCCTGCCTGGACGTGGCTCAGTCTCTGGCAGAGCTCCTGCAAAGGGTGCTGTCTTGGGTCCACCCGCTAGCTGTATCCTCCCCATCAGGGAGCCAGGTCTGCAGAGTGGCAGGAGGGACCTTCCTGCTCCTGGGACTGCATCCCCAGCACCTGGGTCTGAACTTGCTCCCCAAGGCCATCTTGGACCAGCTCCTGCCCTTCAGCGATGAACCACAGAGTTCTGAATGGAGTTTCAGCCACTTAGGCAAGGCCCGAGAGTTCCCGACCCCTGGCCTGAGCCCCGCCGGATGACCTGGACACAGGCCAGCGCCTACCTGGATGATGTAGACCTCCTCTCGCGCGTTGTACCAGATCTCAAACTTCTTGGCGTCGCCTTTCACATTCTCTGTGATGCCAACGGCCGTCATCTGTCAAGAGCAGAACCAGACAGGCAATAGCATTATCAACCTCCCGCCTCCTCCAGAGAAGATGAAGTATTTGGGGAGTGGGAGGGAAAGATGGCAGGACCCCCTCAACGCCCATGCGCGCAGAGGGGAGCTGGGTGTCCGTGCCCCTTGGCATCTGTTGGAACAGGGTCTGGCCACGGACCTCTCCGCAGGCCAATGGGCAGAGCCACGCTGCTCAGGCCACATGCGCTTACGTTCAAGGACTGCTTGTAGCTGTAGGATGGGGCCTTTTCGTAGCCCTCGCCGCTCTCCTCCCTCTTCTTGCAGAAGAGCACGGCCTTCTCGTGCAGGAACAGGTGCCTCTGCATGGGCTTGAACCGGGCCAGCTCCTTCACCTTGGTGTGCCCCTTCTTGTGGTCGGTCCACACGCTGAAGGAGCCCTGCATGAGCAGCTTACCCAGGTCGCTGAGGTTTCCCTGCAATACTTGGATACTCAGCACACACACACGCTGCTCTTCCCCACTTCATCTTCTAGAAACCCAAGACTGACCCCTCTGCTCTCTGGGGATGCCTGCTGGTCATCAGGGACAGACAGGACCCGAGGGGGTGGATGATACTGGGGCTGGAGAGGTCATGCCCCAAAGAGACACCCCATGCAGCTGGCACCTTCATGGTTGATCTGGGTGCTTGCTCAGTTCCACCCGGGCCTCCTGGCTCAGAACCTGGGTCTTCCCTAGGCCCAGGGTGATGTGTGTTCACATCAAGGCCTAGGAGCTCAGATGGAGCGAGGAGCACCCAGTGGGCTGCGTCCTCGGCATCCCAGCCCGGCCCCTTACGTCATAGCCGGTGATGGCGATGAGGTGCATGGAGTCGTTCACGGCCTTGAGGATGCCCAGGATGGAGCTTAGCGCCTCCTGCAGATCTGCGGCTCCCTCACAGTTCTTGCTGTATTTCAGCATCTCCTAAGGGTGTGTGTGGGGAGGCCGGAGGACGTGTTCACACATGGAGACAGCTCTCAGAAGCACAGACCCATGCCTGCCCTCATGATGGGCGCCTCGGGAGCTGGGCCAGAGCACCACATTCCGCAGCTCCCCAGTGAACTGCCCGCCTCAAGGCTCAGAAAGGGCGAGCCCTGGCCTCCACTTCCTCTTATGACCAGGGCCAAAGACACAGCCACGACTGTTTCCTGCCATGCAGGGTAAACTCGTACCTCCCTGTTCTCCGCTCCCACTGGGCTGTGGGCTGGCAGGTGGAAGGGCACAGGCCTGTCTCGAATCGGGGGATGCAGGGTCCTGTCTGCACAAAACCCTGGAGTGGGATGAGCAGGGGCCCAGGGATCCCTTTGGCTGCTCATCTTCGGGTTCCCCCCACACTACCTAGTCTAGCACACAGGTCTCACGGGTGTCAGAATGGGCCAGGGCAGAGCGGCTGAGGGAAACCCCCAGGCCTGCGTGTAGTGTGGAAGCAGCTGCAAACGCCTGCCCACAGGCGGGGGCTGCTGGGGCGGGGCCCACCTTGAGCAGCAGCTGGTACTTGGTTATTCTCTGCACAGGCTTCAGCAGGTAGGAGTCCAGGCTCAGCTTGTGGTCCAGCTTCTTCTGGCACTCCTGGAACCGCCAAGCATCTGAGGTTAGGCAAGGCCCCGGCTTCTGCCTGAGAAGGCTTGTCAGGCAGGGCCGAGCCTTACCTGGAAGAAGGGGCAGTCGGAGCACTGTCTCCACAGGCTCTCAGAGCGTGGTTTGTTCTGACAGTATTTCTCATAGATCTGGAAGTCTTCCATCTGCGGCAGGAGGAAGGAGTGGAAGAGACATGGCTCCCAGCCAGACCCTTCTGCTTATCAGTGGAGAGCTCCTGCTCCCTATTGACCATCTCAGATCACAGGCCTGGGTGGCCCAGTGGTGATGGTGCTCTGGGTTCTGCCACATCCTATTCTTCAGTAGCATGCATCTATCTATCATCTATCTCTCTATCACCTATTATTATCTATCATGTATCTATTATTTATCTGTTACCTACCAACTATCTATTATTTATTATCTACCACCTATTACTTATCTATTATCTATCTACCTACCTATCTATATATATCTTTATCAGACAGTCCATCAATCAATCACAGCATCTATCCTTCAGTAGCCAGCTATGTTTATTAGCATTCTCTGTCTGGTTATTTACCCACAGTTTCTAGGGTCTTCTCAGGCAGTTTGGAAACTGATACAAGTGTTTTTATAACAAGCACACCTGAGCCCTGTGTGAAATAGAACTGCTGTGGCTCACTGGACTAGGCTAGAGATGGCTGCAGGACAGCATCAGGGTCTATCTTTCTTTAAGACCATCTTGGTTTAAGAGTTTAGGTAACTCTAGGGGTACTGATAGCCACAGAACACAGGGGCTTTGGGACACAGACAGTTTTGGGGTGGAGATGGCTCCAGGGCAGGGACAGCTCAGGTGATGCCTCAAATATCGCTCACCCTGCCCAGCTTCAGCAAGAATGCCAGCCTGGGTCCCCTGATGCAGGCCACCCTGGCCTGCCTGCCTTCCCGAGTCCTCCCTGACACAGTCCACCCTGGCCTGCCCCGCTTCCTCCCTGACACGGAGCCTCCAGGCCTCCCCGACCTTCCTGGTGAGCACCCTGTCCACCCGCCTTGAGGGACAGTTGTGCAGCCGAGGAGCCACAGCAGCAGCACTAGGGCGAGTGCAGAGGCTGGGCAGAGAGGGGCAGTGTCAGCTCACGTCCACCACCGTCCCCGCCCTTCCTGCCGCGCAGCTCAGCGCCCATCTGTGCCTCCTGTCACAGGGAGCTTCCCTGGACACCTGAAAACCGGCTCAGACAGTGCCGTTCCCCCCAGAACGAGGGGCTGTGGCCCCTCCAGGTTTGGCCTGCTGGGTGGACGTGGCACCATGAAGGATGCACCGCTGAGAGCTCTGCGTGGCTGACCGGAGCACCTGCACTGCTGAGAGGTTCCCGGGGCACCACCGCGGGTGAGGTGACCCTGGCCCCAGAACAGCGCCCCTGAACAGCATCTCTTTTGGCTGAGCTGGGACAAATACGGCTCCTCTTCCCGCTTCCTCTCTCAGTGCCAACCCCCAGACAAGCTCAGCCTTCCATTCTTTATTTCCTGAAATCGTTCTAGTCTCCTACGTGAGCTTCCTTCCCACATTGCTGAACTAGCAGCTCCTGCACGCCACCTGACGGAGTCCTCTGGGTCTGAGAGGGAAAGGCGTGGTTGGTTCTGCCTAAGCTTTCCCACAGCCCCTCCCTTCAGAGTCAGCCCCCCACCTTCTCCCCTCTCCCCCCACACCCTGCTGGAGCTGAGGTCTGTGATCTGAGAAGGGAGAAAATGTGGCTACGAGGGCACCAGCAACTTGTCCAGTGTCATCAAACAAGTGAGGAGTCTGAGCCAGGGCCAGACCCAAATATGAACAGCACTATCCTGTGTGGGAAAGTCCCACTGCCTCTCTAACTTGCAGCCGGCCTTGACTTCAGTATCCCCAAAGCGTTTGTTTTATGGGTTTTCTCTTTTTTTTTTCTTTTTTTTTATTTCCAGTCATGAGGCCTGAACTCTGGGCCTGGGCTCTGTCCCTCAGCTCTTCAGCTCAAGGCTAGTGCTCTACCACTTGAGCCACAGTGCCACTTCCAGCTTTTTCCTTTTTGCTTACGGGGTGCTGAGGAATTGAACCCAGGCCCTCATGCATGTAAGGCAAGCGCTCTACCACTGAGCCACCTTCCCAGCCCTGGGTTTTCTCTTTTTAAAAGCTAGTTATTAATCTTCAAAACTTTTCTTTGCAGGATTTATGACAGCCTTGAAATCACAAGGCCTAGGATCTGTGCCCCTGAACTATACCCAGTGTAGAAAAAATATTTTTAGAGCTAGGGACTGGTTGGCTCATGCCTGTAATCCTAGCTACTCAGGAGGCTGAGATCTAAGGATCATGGTTTGAAGCCAACCAGGACAGGAAAATCCATGAGACTCTCATCTTCAATGAACCACCTGAAAACTAGAAAAAAAAAAAAAAAAACTTTTCTTTGCCCTCCCCCAAACTTGGAGGCCTTCTGGGGGCCAGGGGGCACTAGTGCTCGGTACTTTGGGTGGGGCTGGGAACTGCTGTGGAAATTGGAGTCACAGACAGGGATTGAGTAGTCTGGGGAGCAGCGTGGTGCGTGCCGATGTGGTGGTACATACCCGCTCCAGGAAGCACCTCCCCACCAGCTCCGGGCAGTCCATGCAGCTTTCCAGCTCCCGCAGGAAGATCCTAAGCAGAGGGGCACATGCTCAAGACGCACAGACGTGGTGGCCATTTTCCAGGGGACATCATGCTTTGACCCGTAATGTCACCCACACTATCCTGTGCTATGTCCCTGCTTCTGACCCAGTGTGCACACAGAAGCTGGAGCTGTGTCTGGGTGGGTGCAGAGGCACAGATGTGAGCTGTGAAGAGCAGGCCTGGCATGGACGGGCGGGCACAGGTTGCACTAGCCCCAGTGCAGGGCTGATTCTGCTCTCAACACCCGGCTTGTGTTCATCTCCTGGGAAGAAGCCTCAGAGAGGAAGCAACTGTGGGCCGTTCTGCATGGGAGCAGTGCAGCTTTGAGCTGCGGGGCCACACCCAGGCTGCATGAGAAAGTTCTGGAACCCTCAGGAAGTGTGTAGCCCTGCAGGGCCAGTGATGGGCAGCATCTTTCTTGGTGAGAGATGGTGAGGCAGAGGAGGGGTGGCGGAGGCCAGGGTTCCAGGGCCCAGTCCCCACGGCAGTGCTGTGGGTGGGGTCTGCTCATGCCAGGCCTCTTTGGGACAGGGGTCCACTGTCTGCCTCCCCCAAACCCGTGTGGAATGTCTACCAGCTCATCTGTACTCCAGCAAGCAAGCACCTGCTCATTAGGTTACAGCCACAAAATAGCAAAGTGGAGCCACGGGCCAGCATGCCAGTGGATGGCTATGCCATCCAACAACAAAGCCACAGAGAGGCCACTCCTATTCTCTGGGGACAGACAGCCCTTTAGCTCTCCTAAGAGTGACAGGAAGGCACACCTGTTGGCCATCCTTTTCGAGAATGAGCCAAAGTGGTAATGTGACCTTCAGGTCCCCAGTGCCAAAGCTTAACTTTGGGGGTAGGGGAGGACAGCTCGGGGGCTAGCCAGCCTGTCCTGCTTCCCTGCACCCCAATCCCAGGCCTGCCGCTCTGAGCATATCCTGGGCGACTGTCAGCCACGCACAGCCAGGGCCTGCAGGTGGGTGAAGGAGCGGTGAGAGCAAGGGACCGGACGGTGTGTGCCGAGGGCAGTGGGCACCAAGGGTGACCCACCTGTTATGGAAGTGGTAGATCTCCTCCATGTTCCCAAACAAAACGTCCTTCTTGCTGTGCAGGCCCGTGGAGATGAGATGAGCCATCAGGGGGTTGTCCATCTCTGCGGCGTAGCCCTGCAGGGAGAGGACGGGTCAGCCCGGACAGCCCAGGCCTCAGGCCACAGCTGGGCAGTGCTGGCTCTGGGTCGCTCGGTGTTGACAGGCCAGTCCAGGGCAGAGCACTGAGCTGGCACGAATGCTCTCAGCTTGCTTCTCAACACCACAAACGTGAATGAACTAACCAAGCAGCTCCACTCCTAATCATTGGCAACTGTCTCTCAAGCAGTTCATCTGGACAAAGCTGTACACGGGCATTATGAACAGCAGCTGGTGTGGGTGCTGCTGGTGGAAGCTTATCTCTTCTACCACATTCCCGCCTGCATTCAAGACCAGCTGCAGCTGTTCGCCCCAGTGCACCACGGAGAGCACTCAGCACCTCTACCCCTGCCTCATTCTGGAAGCCTCCATACACATCTCATCATGCTAGTGAAGGTCAGGTGTTCCTGTTCCCTGTGCAGGCCTGGCATTCCACCCCCCTCCCGCACCTTCCCGGCTGAAGGACATGGTGCTACCAGTGGGATCCCTGTGAACACGGCACGTGCTTTGTGTGTATACAAATGAGCCCTCGTTTCTGAGAGGAGTTTCAAAATGAAGCTACAGAGCAAGGGTGATGTGGGTGTTCCTCCCTTCCTCCCCTTCCCCTCCTCCTTCCCCCCTGTCCTGTCCAGCCTCACCTCCAGAACGCAGAGCAGCTCCTCCACATAGGCCCGCTCTGTGTCCAGGAGTTCGTTCATCACGTGTCTATGGACGGGCATGGAGAGCCACACGGGTTAGAGCAGGAGGGGCAGCAGGAATAACTGGGTCTCTGGTCTTATGTGTGGACCAAGAAACACAGTGGTATGATTAAGAGGACTTGCTCAGGGAAAGATAAAAGGGGAAGTGGAGTCCAAGAGTGCACACGCCCTGACCGCCCTTCCCATCTGCCCCTCGCCCCTCGGGACGGTGGCTGGCCAGCTCTACAACCTTCTAGAAGGGATCCAACTCACTCCAGCCTTCTGGCCCCATGTGCACACAGCCAGCCCTCCAGCTCCACCCGTGTACATGTGCATGAGGGTCAGTCAGCTCTCCCTCTGCGCGCATACGTGGGTCAGTCGCCTCTCTGCAGGCTCCTCTACCAGCAGACCCTGGCCCTCCCCACACTGAGTCTTCTGGCCTTCCCAGGCCAGCCACACCCAGTGTGGCTCCGCAGCTCGGCCTCAGTCCCACCCCTGGTCCTGCAGCACGCACTCCGCTCCTGCACGGGCCACCGTTGGGGATACAGATCCATCGGTCATTCAGACCTTCTTCCCACGTGGGCCTCCTGCGAGGCTCACAGTGGACCCGGATTAAATTCATGGCAGCAGGAGCAGGTGGGGCTCCTGGACTGGGGCTTGCATGGGTCAGTCTAACCATCAGCATGCACGGGGTGTCCAGGTCCTGGTGTGGACAAGGTGGACAGGGGTGGACGGTTCAGGGGCCTGCCCCTCCTGCCGCACCCCGGACAACCAGAAGGGAGGCCACCCTCTGAGCCACAGGATCCAGTCATCTGCTCTGCCAGGAAGCTTCCCCCACGCCCTCCCTCCTCCGCCTCTGCCTCCTCAGCTTCCTTCAGAAGCCAGAGGGTCAGGATCTGCTCATCAACAAACGGGGTTATTCTGACTCTAGAATTTGCTCTGTCCACAGACTCCTGCAGAGGCTCAGGGAATGGGGCTGCCTGTGCACCGGCTTGCTCAAATGCTTCCAAAACCTCTCACCAGCAGCCAGAGGGACCTACTTGCGTTCCCTTGGTAGAGGCCCTCAGAGAAAACATGAAGGACAGAAGCCATCCAGGGACCAACAGACACACATGTCAGCCATGGTGTCTGTCACACACACACACACACACACACACACATCATCCACATTGTCAACCACCTTGAGACATCCTCCCAGACTAGCGCAAGCCCCCCCATCCCCTGCTGCTCTGTTTTTTCCAGTTTGCACACCCTGAGCTTGGGTTGCCTGCCTGGATCAGCAAGGCCTTTCTTTCTCCCAGGTCAGGGGTCAAAGAAGGAGCTACTTTTCAGTTTGCATGAGGCTCCCTGAGTCTAAGGACCCAGCACTGCGGGGAAACCGAAGAGCTTAAGCAGACCCGACCAGCGACTCGGTAGCTGAGTCCCGCTGGCCATGTGAAACGGCATGCACTCAGTGACCTTCAGGTGCCCTTGTGAAGTGGGGGAGAGTGGCAGCCTGGGTAAGGGCCCTGGATCTGGCCAAGCCCAGCCGTGCAGAGAAGCGCATTGGCCCCTAAGGCGGTGTGCTCAGTCAGCTCGAGCCTCCTTCCTGCTCTGCCCGTCAGGATGGAAGTGCATGGCTCACCAATACCCAGATACTGTCAGCCAGAGCTGAGCGCAGCCTGGCCACTGGGGGGGGGGGGGGGGCAGGGGGAGGTAAGGGAGAGGGGATGGGGGAGGAGGACAGCCACACACCTGCGCAGGACGGCCAGGCTCTCATCCTCGTCCCCTGTGGAACTGGCCCGGCCTGGCTGGGTCTCACTCATTTCACTCTGAGAAGAGAACAGCAGTGCTAATTTTGAAATCGGGGAGAAGCAGCCTCAAAGGCCAGCTCTCCCCGCCAGACCCGGCCCCGTCCCCATCTGAGGGACAGTCTCCGAGGAAGGATGGACCCACAGGTCAGGAAGTGGCCACTCGGGGAGGGCTAAGAAGCCTTGGCTGTGCCACCCAGATGGACTACATGGCTCATGCTGCCCCTGCCTCACCTTGGCCCTCCGGTAGGGGCCCCTCCGGACCACACTGCCCTCAGAGCTCGTATTCTCGGATCCCCGCCAGGTGCCTGTGGTGGACAGTGGGGGAAGGAGGCATTAGCTCTTCCTGGAGGGGGAAACATGCCCAGCGGGGAAAAAAGGAAAAGGCCTGTGGATGAAAGGATGGGAATGGAGAAGGTGGATATGGGGCGTGAGGGGGGTGAGGGAGTGGAGGGATGGAGAGCTGCCCAAGAAAGCTAGGGACCACCCCACAGCCCCTGGGCGGGGCAGGATGGGCCTGAACGAAACAGTGCAGGCAGAGGGAGGGGCCAAGGCAAAAACTGGCTGGTGAGAGGGAGGGAATGGTGGGAACAGGGCAGGCAGGCGGGAAGGTCCCTGGGCGACTCCTGGGGGCTCCACATGGGTTAGGAAGCATTCTCCTCTCAACCCAACACGCAGGAAGGCAGAGCCTGGTTCTCCAGGCACTCAGTCCTTGTATTGGACATTTGCCAAGGCCCTGAGGCCCACAGGAGACCCTGCCCCATGCCCCCTCATCTCTGTCCCTGTGACAGAGCCAAGCAAGGAAGGAAAGGAAATGCTCTGACAGCAGGAGATGGAGTTTCAGGAGATGGAGCAGTGGCAGTGGAGGAGAGCTTCTGGGGAGAACCTGGCTGGGGAACAGGGCCGGGAAGGTCTGCAGCCAGTGGGGTCCCATGGCAGGGCCCAGGACATGGTGCCCTGGGTCGGGAATGGCCAGAGGGCTGGAGCAGTCAGAGCAGAGTGAGGGGGTGCTGCTTTGGTAACAGTGGGCAGTGGGTACTGGGCAGAAGGGAAGGGGAGACAACCCAAGGAACTTTCCTTGGTGGACCACCAGCATGCCCAGCTTTGTGGGACTCAGGCAGGGACGAAGCACTCTGTTATAGGTGCAGGCCTCGGATAAAGAGGCACAAAGCAGTTCTCTGGAGGCTTGTTGTTTCAAACAGGGTGGGGCCGGGCGCAGGTGGCTCAGGCTTGTCATCCTAGCACCTCAGGAGGCTGAGATCTGGGGATCTCCGTTCAAAGCCAGCCTGGGGAAGTACGTCCGAGAGAATCTTATCTCCAATAAACCACTCAGAAAACCGGAAGTGGTGATGTGGCTCAAGTGGTAGAGCACTGGCCTTGAGCTGAGGGACAGCACCCAGGCCCAGGGTTCAAGCCTCAGGACTGACAAAAAAATAAATAAAAAGGGTGGGGCTAAGACTGGATGAACCCTGGGCTGCAGACTGCTGGCCCCGGAGGAGGCCCAGGTGAGAAGAGGGGAAGGCCATGAGGGAGGAACACGCGAGGGGCTTCCTCGGCTGCCCCAGCTCAAGGACCCCCAGAGGGGTGAGGCGGCGGCACCCACCTGGGGAGGGACAGGGCGACTTGGTGAGTGCTTCCGGCCTGGGGGCCACAGGCTGCACAGGCCGCGTCTGCTTGGCCGCCAGCTTCTTTAGGCTGGCCTGTCTGCGGTGAAACATGTCCTGCATGCTCTCCTGCTTCTGAATGACCTTTTGCACGTGTTCCTGGAACGACACAGCTGCTGAGGCATCTTATAGAGGTGGGTGTCGGTCTTTAAACCAATCCTGAGGCAGGATGGGCCTCACTGTGCCCGGCCTCCCCACCCAAAGGCTCCCAGGCAGCGTCCATCTTGGGCCTGGGGCAGGGAGCAGCCATGGGAGGTGCAGAGCTCCCTCCTGCTGGCCTGGAGGGGGGCTGGGGCCGGCAGATGGAGGTGGGGAGTCCGGCTTTGGTGGACTACCAGAATCATGTGTGTGAATGCCACCCTTGGCACAAGGTGGCCACAGGGGGTGTCTGGAAGCTGTAGGAGACCCCTGTGCTGGTGGATGGGTGCAGCGGGGAGGCTTGGCCTCTGTCACCTTCCTCCTCTTCTGCACCCCCAGCATGCCCTGTCTGTGACCTTTCACTAAAGGATTCCTCCCGACACCCCGCAAGGTAACTCCCCGCCGCCAGGACTCTGGGCTTAAGAAGGGATGCTCGGGTCCAATTACCATTAGGTCCTGGTTGAGGATAGATTCATAGTCTTTGTAAATTTTATTGAGCTCTTGGATCTTATTTTCTGCACCAGTCTCTAGAAACTTCTCGATCTCCTGGAGAGCTGCCTCAGCACCGTCCTGGGACTGGCATTTATCCACGGGCTGCGAGGCCAGCAGGTAGATGCCTTCATCGCACCACTTCATGGACTGGGAACAAAGCATCACCATGAGGGTTTGCGCCTGGCCGTCTCCCCTGTGGCGCCCCACCCCCTGCGTCCCGTGTATCTGCTGATGGAGCTCAGCCATGGAGGCCGGAGGATACAAAGTCCAACAGACACCCCAGGCTGGACCTGCCCTGCAGGCGGGCAGGGCCCTGTGTGAGTGAACAGCAGACTGAGTTCCTGGGCCATGAGCCCTATGGGCTGGTACTGTGCAGACACCCCCAATGGTGAGGAAAGGAGGGGGTGCACCGAGTCTTCAAGCAATAACCAATCAGCCACAGTGAGGGCCAGAAGGGACTCAGGGGCAGATTCCTCTCATTAGTGGGGGGGGGGACAGGTGTGCAGTCAGTGGGTGGACAGGTGTGCGGCCAGCAGGTGGACATGTCTGAGGTCAGTGAGTGGACAGGTTTGCAGGCAGTAGGTGGGCAGATGTGCAGGCAGCAGGTGGATGGGTTTGCAGGCAGCAGGTGGACAGGTGCGGTCAGTGGGTGGAGAGGTATGCGGGGAGCAGGTGGACAGATGTGCAGGCAGCGGGTGGAGAGATGAGATCAGCAGGTGGAGAGGTGTGCGGGCAGCAGGTGGACAGGTATGCGGATAGCGGGTAGACACATGAGGTCAGTGGGTGAACAGGTGTGTGGGCAGCGGGCGGACAGATTTTGTGGGCAGTGGGTGGACAGGTGGGAGGTCAGCGGGTAGACAGGTGTGCGGGCAGGCCCCTACCATCTCCAGGAGGCTGTGCAGCTCCAGGGACTTGCTCAGCAGCTCTCTCCTCCTGCTGATCTCGGCGGCAAAGTGGTCGCAGAGGTGCTGAAGCTCCTGGCACTTGGGCTGAATGGAGTCCACGGCGTAGTGCTTGTTCTCAATGAGCTGCTGGCCCTCGAGGGACAGAGCTCGGGCCCTGTCCACAGCCACCTGCAAGACACAGCCACCCACAGAAAGGTCAGCACGGCTCGCTTTGGCCCAACCCTGAGGGATTCCTGTCCCAAAGCTGGGGCTACCAAATCCTGGAGCCACCTTACAGCCAAGGCCCCGGGCGGCCTGGCCTTGAGGAACACTGTTCTTGCAAATCAGTTGATACTTTACAGTGCATGGCAGAGTAGTTACGGACTGCAGGGCACGTGCCTGGGGTGTGCGTGGACCCGGGGGGGGGGGGCGCCTGCCTGCGACACACCTTGGCAGCCCTGGGGACCTCTGCTCAGGTGGCTGACAGCAGGGGGTACAGGCCCACCTGGTGATGGCTTGGCGCTGGCCCTCCACCCACAAACCCCTCTCACACTGGACTTCGCCTCGAAGCTGTCCAGGTCCTTCACCAGGTGGTGCACATGTGCCAGGCTGTTGCCAACGTCGGTGAAGGTGGCTATCTTCTGGGACACTGTGTCCAAGGCAGCTTTGACCTGCAGTGGAGGAAGGGCATCTCAGAACCTCCACGCCTGGCACAGGACGCCCAGGCCGAGTGCAGAGGAGGCAGCCTGCAAAGGGAAGAGGCGCTGGGGAGCACACTGGACCGAGAACCCAGGCATGGGCCTGGCCTCAGACCCCTGACGCCCACTCTTCTCTGTCCAGCCTGCCACTGTGCTGGAGGGACGTGGTGGGCCGCACCCAGGGCCGGCCGGTCCCCTCTGTTGGGGGCAGCAGAGGGCTCACTTCCTCTGGGATGGCAAAATCTCTCATGTCTCATAGTTCTGGTACCCAAAGGAAGACAAGTTTTCATCGTATAGATGTTGTGCTCGAAGTGAAATTATGCCAACATGGCCCTAAAGGCATGCAGAAGAATTAGATACAGATGCACGTCGTAGGCACTCAGTAATTGATGCTGTCCAGCTGGGAAGTATGGAATGGTATGCAAGACAACCACTGAAAGAGTAGCACAAAACCAAATTCCAATACCACAAATGAAATTCCAGAAAATGACTAGGCAACCACAGGAAAGCAGGAAAAAGGAAACAAAAAAAGCAGAAACATCACAAACAGAAAATAAAAAACTAGGAGACCATCTTAAGTCCTTATGGACCTGTAAGTGCTCTGACTGTGAGCCACGGAATCCACTAGAGCTCTGACTGAGCCACGGAACTCACCACTTCTCTGACTGCGAGCCACGGAATCCACCAGTAACCCCTGGCTATGAGCTACAGAATCCACTAGTGCTCTGACCGTGGACCACGGAATCCACCAGCACTCTAACTGTGAGCCATGGAATCCACCAGTGCTCTGTGAGCCACAGAATCCACCAGTGATCAGACTGTGAGCCATGAAACCCACCCAGTGCTCTGACTGTGAGCCACGGAATCCACCCAGTGCTCTGACTGTGAGCCATGGAATCCACCCAGTGCTCTGACTGTGAGCCATGGAATCCACCCAATGCTCTGACTGTGAGCCATGGAATCCACCCAGTGAAGGACAGCATTGCAGAGAGGACTGGAGAGCAGCGTGGCCAGCTGAGTGCACCTCGTTCAAGCAATAGTGCCCGCAGGTGGAAGGCAATGGATGAGAACACAGCCACTGGCAGGAGAGCAGGAGGGGTTGGGTGAACACTGAGGAAGACTCCGTAACACTGGGGGTCACAGAGACAAGCAGGGACACCATGTGACGGGGATCCTATGTGTGTGTGCCCAACAGAGCTTGGAAGCATGCACCCTGAGCCAGGCGAAGCGGGGAGAGAGAGACCAGCACATCTGCACTTTGACTTAGGGTCTCTGTGACTGTAGACCAATTACAGCCAAGATTCAGAGCTCAGTACCAGAACCCAGCCCAGTGTGACGGTGTTTTCAGAGGGCGTCATACACAGCAGAGCACCCTCCACCCCAGACCTGGGGAAATGTTCCCAGTCAGAATGCATCCTGGGGCATGAGATGAACCCCTGATTCAGAAATGAAACATGAGAACTGTATTTGTTCTCTGGTCACAGTGACTCCAGCCTGAAGTCAGGAATAGAAAGGTAACAAGAAAAATCTGTGGACACTTGGAAACCACACACATTACCGATCAAGAGGAAGTCCAGGGAAAATGAATTAAATGAAAATACAAGTATCAAAATTTTGATGATGCAGCTAAAGGAGTGGCATGAGGAAAATTCATAGCATTCCATATATATATGTGTGTGTATGCATGTGTATATATATATATATATACATATATATATACATATTTATATTATTAGGAAAGAAGAATTTTCTCTAGTAAATAATGTAAGCTCTGCCTCAAGAACCCAGGAAAACACTAAAACAAATCCAGAACAATAGAGAAAACCAGAAAGCAATCAAATTGAAAACAGACAGTGATCAGACAATCAACAAAGCAGAGTTGTTTCTCTGAAAAGAGGGGCAGTGATGGACCTCCAACCACAGAAGAGGAAGAGGGAAGTGGCAAATCACCAGTGTCCACAGTGGGACTAGGACTGTGACTGCAGAGCCTGCGGGGGAGAGAAAGGTGAAAGCCGGATCAGAAGGGAGTCTGGACACAGGACTCCCACGGCTTAGACAGAGGGAACCGGCTCTTCAAGACACACTGCCACCTCTTGCTCTGTGTGAAACAGGTAATTTCAGCAGCCCTAGAACTGATGGAGATGCTGGATTTGTACTTTAAAAAGCATCCCAGGACCAGCTGGATTTCCTGGAGTAGCCTACCAAGCGTTTGAAGAGGAAGCAGAACCACAGCATGCAACTTCCAGAAAGCGGGCACAGGGAACATCACTCATTTACTTTATGAAGCTAACATCACCAAAACCAGAAAAGGAAAGAAAACTACAGGCCAGCGTCCCTCCCTGAACACAGATGCAAAGACTGTTAACAAACCATTATCAAGTAGAATCGAGCAAGTTATTAAAATAACTAAACACCATGACCGAGTTATTTCAGAGACACACAGCTGGTCCAGACTGTGAGCACCATTCTGTATCACCTGCCACATGAGCAAATCCAAACGGGAAAACCACAGTTATACCAATCAATGCAGAAAAGGCATTTGCTGGAAATAAATGGCCTCTTAGGCTTTTAAAATCTCCCAGAGAAACAGGACTGGAGAAAAACTGAGGTTGATTAAAAAATAACACCTACCAAAACCCTGCAGCAGGGCTGGAGGGGTGGCTCAATAGTAGAGTGTCTGCCCAGCAAATAGGAGGCCCTGAATTCAAACACCAGTACTACCAAACAAACAAACAAATCCTCGTCGCACCCCTGCTGCCTGGTGGCCAGAGGCCTGAGCTCTCCCCTGAGAGGGGAGAACCCAGGATGCCCACCTGCCAGCACCTTGTTCAAATGGTGCAGCTGTCGCCAGGGTAATAAGGGAGAAGAGAAATAAATGGGAAGCCTATGGCCGAAGGGGAGAAATCAGCCCTTTTGTGCAAGGCTTGATCATCAGTGTGTAAAACCCCAACAGAATACTAGGATAAACGTGTTCAGTAAGGTTACAGAAGGCAGCATGAATATACAGGCATTAACTTATTTCTACATTTAGCAATGGATACATGGACACTAAAGTTACAAATACACCACTTCAATTTCTTTTTTAAAAATAGGATACTTAGCTGGGCATCAGTGGCTCACATCTACAATCCTAGCTATTCAGGAGGCTGAGATCTGAGGATCCAGATTTGAAGCCAGCCCAGACAGAAAAGTCTACAAGATTCATCTCTAAACAGCAAAAAGCTAGAAATGGAGCGGCTCAAATGGTAAAGGGCCAGCCTTGTACAAAACAAAGCCAGGTCAGAGTGTGAGATCCTGAGTTCAAGTCCAAGGCCTGGCACATACACAAAAAAATGGGATAAAGTAAATCAAACGCGACCTGCTGTAATCATCCACTGAAAACTACACAACACTGATTAAATAAATGTGTGGTGATCTATACAGGTGCTGGTCACGCCACATGAAATGGCAAATGTGTGGAGACCTGCACGGTGCCGGTCATGCCACAAGGACCGGCAAACATGTGATTCCATCTGCTCAGCGACCATCCAACACGGACACATGAACCAAATGTTTCCAGTAGCCCTGACCATGGTGTCCAGGGGACCCCGGAAAGACGCCAGTGTGGTTCAGTGGGCAGATGGTTGGGGGGGGATCTGCTGCACCACAGTCCCACTCACTGCCACCAGTGACCAATGCTGAGAGCCAGTCCCCCAGCTCACACGCTGTGCCCCACACACAGTGTTCTCAAAATGGCAGGAGGTAGTGACAGACAGTGATCTCCAAGAGCTAGGCGGCTGGCTGCTAAGGGCACCCAGCGGTCCCGGTGGGGTGGACGTCCATCCACAGCCACGACGGCAGACATGGTGTGGTGGCTGCTCTGTGGTTAGTGACCACCAGGGACCAGGGGACCTGGGGTCAGTCCTTACTCATGTGCGGGCATCTGTACTTGTCTGCGAGTTTCACCAAAGGGTGACCTGCTCCCAGCAGCCTTCCTCAGTCCCTAGCCACCCCCATGCAGGCATTTTGATGAGTGCCACACATAGATAGCATGGTGCACGGCCCCATATCCTCCACTCCTGCACCCCCCACTCACCTCCCGGAAACCCTGTTCAAAATGCCGCAGCTGTAGGCACTGCTCCAGCTTCTGCTGATGCTTGGCCCAGAACTCGTCGAAGGCAGCCTCGGTGTCATTCAGCTGTGCCAGGAGCCTGGGAGAGTCAGCAGTGAGTGGACAGCACCTGGGCAGGTCAGGCCCCCACGCCTGCCAGCACCTGGGTGGGGCAGGGCCCCTGGACAGATCTCCCAGCACCTGGGTGGGGCAGGGCTCAGCTCCACCAGCCCCCTAAGGACCCCATGCTTGGGGTGTGCAGGTGGGACCCATGGACCCTGGGATATGAAGGACAGGCACTTCTGACAAAACCCAGCCCTGTCCTCCCTTCCTGTCATGGGTGGAGCAGCCTCCATTCCTTCTTGAAGGTCGGCCAGGGCAAGCCCAGGCTCCTGTTCACAGCCCTGGGTCAGGGCAGAGCTGCGGCTGCCACGGGGAGGCCTGGATTCATGCTGGCCAGTACCGCCTCACCCCTGCTGCTCTGTTTACCCAGTGCCAGCACAGCTCCCAGACACCCCCACCCCCGGCACCCCACAGGCTGGGCTTGGGCGGGCTCCTTTTAGCAGACGAGGAAGACTTAGGGCCCTGGCTACGTCCCCACCATGGAGCAGGCAGACCTCCTCGTGGGCCAGGATGGGCACTACTTAACCACATGCCCGCTCTGTGCCCCTGGCACGCACGCCCCACTCCCATGCTCCCGGGACAGCACGCCTGCCTTATGTGTGGCCAGGCAGGAGAAGTCCACCAAACAGCCGGGCAAGCAGGCCTGGCCAGCCACTGAGCCACTGGGCAAGGCTCCGCGTAGGCGCCATGAGCCTGTCCCCTTGTGTGGGAGCAGGGACAGTGCCCACCTGTCCTGGAGGGTGAGGGTAGGACGCCCCCAAGTCCCGGGCACCTGCTGACCCTAAGTGTGCAGTGCTTTGTCCTATGCTCTGCAGTGAGGGTGGAGACTCAAGAGAGACTGGTACCAGCTCCACCTGTACAACCACAGTCCAACCTGCACCCCCAAACCAGGCTGGAGCCACAGGCTCCTGACTGCTTTCCTGCTCACTCGGCCTGCAGGAGCTCCACGGCCTGCAGTGCCTTTCCATCCCTACCCGGCCGGACATCTCAGCCTGGAGGCTGTGCACTGGGGACCCTGCTCTGCACTCAGAGGAGCCACCATGGTGCCCCTGCTGCACTGGCTGCCACTCCCTTGCCTGAGAGCCTCTGGGGTGCATGGGCAGCAGGACCGGGCCTCACCTCTGCACTGTGGCCTGGCTGTCCAGCTGGTCCTGGTTCACGCTGAGCACCGTGCTCTCAGCCAGCGGCTCCCTGAGGCTCGCCAGGATGTTATTCCCCTCCTTCAGCGCCAGCTGCAGGTCCTCCTGCAGAGACAACACAGTCTTGTACCTCAGCCCGAGGCGGGTGGCCCGCAGCAGCTCCCAGTCCAGGCTCCCAGCGGTCTGGCGTGCCCGGATGCATTGTACGTGATGGGTGCAAAACCATCTCTCCATCATGAGCCTGCTTGCACTTAGACGTGGTGAGGAGAGCAGCTGTCAGGTGCTCGCTCCTGGTGGTGGGGCAGAGCTAGGGTTACCGTCGCCTAGGGCGCAGGATTAGGTAAAAAGGAAACCAGAAACCAGCTCTTCTCCTGCCCACCTGCAGCCAGCCTTGCCTCACGGGGGCGAGGGGGGGGGCACTGGCAGAGGCTGGGCACAGTCCTCAGAGGCCTGGCCAGTGCCAGCCATCTGGACACCCCCTCTTCAAAGCCAGCCACCTTGCTGACCAGCAACGCGAGCGACTCGGCCTGTACCCGGGAAAGTGAGCATGAGAGGATTAAACAGGAAGTTCAGCCTCGCCTGTCATGATCACTGGCGAGAGAACCTGGCCGCCTACACCACAGCTGCCAGGGCGCCACCCGGTCTCAGGGCGAGCCACGCCGCGCCGCCCTGGCTCAATGCAGGCCCCGAGGTCTCAGAGCCGCTCTGCACCGGGGCCGTACTAGCCACCCGCAGATGTGCACTGTGTTTTACGGGGTTCAGAGCTGGCTCTCACGGTGTGAGAAGGCAGATCCGAAATGCCCACGTCCCTAGGCTGGTCCAACACTGTGCTCAGTTGCCGGTCCCTCCCGCCCCACCCCACCCCCATCTGGCACCGGCAGGCGGGGGCCCGCTGTACCCCCAGGAACCAGCACTTACCTTCGCTTTGCCCTTCTTCTCCGTGTGGGCACGCAGCACCGCCCCGGTCGACTGCACATCATTGGGCAGCTCGGTCTCGGCCAGCTCAGTCCCGAAGGTCTGCAGCATCTGCGCCGTCCGCTTCACCATGAGGGCGAAGCTTTCGATGGCCTTGGGAGGAGCAGAGCCGGGTCAGAGTCTGCTCACCCCGCCGCCGCCGCCACCCTGAAAACCTCCACCACCGTGACAGTCCTCAGAAAGGGGAGCCACAAGCAAGGCAGCACATATGCGTGCAGGGAGCACCAGCAGGGCAGCGCACACACGTGTGCAAGGAAATGCCTTCTTATGACCGTGGACTCACACCTCGTCAGGAATGTACCATCAGATTTACAAATCTCCCCAGCATGGGAGTTATTCTGTCTGTCTGTCTGTCTGCCTGTGTCCCTCCTTGTTAAGGAAGTGCCGGCCAGAACAACACAGTTTTGTCTCCAAGGACAAGACAAAGCCACGCCCAAACTTATGACTATTTCTTCCGGCTATTTCTTTACACTGACTAAGGTCTACTGAGACCATCACCTCATCGCGGGGAGGAAACCCCAGCGAATCGAGCAAGCTTTCCGAGCAGGCAATGGCCTGCTGGGCTAACAATGCCCCAGCCAGGGCACAGCACAGAGACCAAGGCACTCACCGTGCGGTGGTACAGCCACCTGGAGTGGCAGTAGGACAGGGTCCCCCCGAGGTCCTCAGTCAGCTGGGACTTATCGATGTAGCCATGCAGCTCTGGTACTGAGCTTAGCATTATGACCTGAGGGGACAGGACCGGCATCAGCACAACCAGGGAGTGGGAAGGCTGTGTCCTGAGGGACTGGACACCAAGGGACGGTGGATGGCATGGCTGGTGACACCACCATGGCCCTGCCCCTCCGGGCTGGCTGACCTGAGGACTGGCTTGTTCTCTCCACAACCCGGCTCTCTTGATGGTACACTGGGCACACATGGTAGCACAGGCCTCACCAGGCATAGCTGAGGGTCGATGCTGGCCCGAGGGCATACAGGGAAGCCAGGGCAGAGAGCCTGGCCGGCAGGGATGCCCCAGTGGGTACATGCACCCCTCTCAGGAGGGGAGCTCTGATGCAAAATGCACAGCGCGGCCTGGGCAGAAGACAGCGCTGTTACAGCCTCTGCAGGGAATGGTGCATCCTCTTCACAGGAAGTCGCTCTTAGCAGCCACAAAGCCAGGCCCCTGTGTTTGTTGCAACCAGTACTTCCTGAAAGGTGTACTCGGGACCGTCAGGGCAGGGCCACGCCAGCTCCTCCCACACTGCACCTTCTCCGCTCTGCATTTCTCCTGCCCTTTGTGAAGCCAGGATGCCACTGAGCTTTAGGGGAAGTATGGACAGCTTTGAAAGCTATCAGGTCCTGAGGGCCCCAGGCCAGACCCGTGCTACTTGATAGCAGCCATGTATTATTGAGCACTGTGTTAGAGCAGGGATTCCCACAAGGACAACTCTGCCTGGGAGACGTCTGCCGGTGCCTGGAGACAAGCTGGCTGTGGCTCCAGGGAAGGCTCCCGTGGCTTTCCCACGTGGGTGGCCACACAGCAAGGAATCACTCAGCAGTACCTGTAAGCAGGCTGATGCCGAGAGCCAGAGTGGAGCACGCTGTCCGCTCTAATGTTAGATTGCCAGGCAAAGGTGGCTCATGCCTGTCATCGTAGCTACGCAGGAGGCTGAGATCTGAAGATGATGATTTGAAGCCAGCCTGGGCAGCAAAGTCCATCTCCAAGTAACCAGCAGAAAGCCAGAAGTAGAGTAGTGGCTCAAATGCTTTGAGCAATAGAAGCTCGGGGACAGTGACCTAGCCCTGAATTCAAGCCTCAGGACTGACACAAGCACAGACACAAAAGCCAGATTCTCACTGCAACTTGAAACAGTCATAGGGCTGATTCCACTCCTTGTTCATCAAATAAAATATAATATGTGCTAAGCACCAGTGGCTCACACCTGTAATCCTAGCTACTCAGGAAGCTGAGATCTGAGGATGGCGGTTGAAAGCCAGCCCAAGCTGGAAAGTCCTTGAGACTCTAATCCCCAATTAACCACTCAGAAAACCAGAAGTGGTGCTGTGGCTCAAGTGGTAGGGCACTTGCCTCGAGCTAAAGAGCTGAGGGACAGCCCCCAGGCCCAGAGTTCAAGCCCCATGACTGACAATAATAGTAATAATAATAATAATTATTATTATTATAATTATAAGGGGTTGGGAAGGTGGCTCAGTGGTAGAGCGCTTGCCTTGCATGCATGAGGCCCTGGGTTTAATTCCTCAGCACCACATAAGCAAAAAGAAAAAAGCCAGAAGTGGTGCTATGGCTCAAGTGGTAGAGCGCTAGCCTTGAGCTGAAGAGCTGAGGGACAGCGCCCAGGCCCAGAATTCAGGCCCCACGACCGAACCCCCCTCCAAAAAATAATAAATTTGCAAGCTTCCAGAGGTTTTGGGCTGAGCAATCCAAGCAAGTGGTCACTTCCCTCGGCGCCCCATGCCTCAGTGTCGGCTGCCAGGGCTACGCACGTGCCCCCGGCTGTTCTCCCCAGCACCGAGGCTGCACACAGCATCTGAGAAAGACACTGACACCGTTTAACAGCACGTTCCTCTGTAATTCTAGAACGACCTGATGTGGTCTGGGAGAACGTGTCCTCACTGAGCTGCTCAGAGAGGGCCTCTGTTTGTCTGGGCAGGGGACGGCAGCGTGGGAGGGGGTGGCAGCAGCTTTGTGAAGGTCAGAGGCTGTGGCCAGATTCTGAGAGCAGCCACAGCCTGGAGGGTGGTGGTTGCTTCCAGAAGTTTTGATTTCCAGAAGCCATCTGGGTAGCACGGGTGGTAATTCCAAGGGGCCGGGTGTGGTCCCTGTTCCCCTCCTCTTCATGAGGAGGAAATGAACTCATGGTAGCTTGCCCTGAGTCCAGGAGAGCTGTCACACGGGCTAAAGGCCAGGCTGTGCGGTCTCTGGATTGCATAGGCTTCCAGGACTTTAAAAAGCCTCCGATTTTAAAGCACACAGAGCTAAGCTACACAGGCAGGGACAGGCTGCCCTGTGCTGGCTGAAGTCACAGGGAGGAGTTAGGGCTCTCTGGGCTGTTCCAGGCCCCTGTCCATCCATGACCGGGGTGACCGGGGGCTCCCTCCATGGCCTGGGGCTGCCCATGCCCTCCTCCCACACCTTCCTTTTTCTGTGGGGCTCTGGCAAGGCCGAGGCTTGGAGCAAAAATGCCCTGTGACTCTAGGGCTGCTACACAGGGCCCAGCCCTGGGCCACCATGCAGCCTGGGATGAGGCGGGGTGGGGAGGTGGGGCACGGAGCCGTGAGGAGGCTCATCCTCCCACGAGGCCTGGGGGTTTGCTCTGTGGCGGAGGCACGGGGATTACTTAGAGAATTCTGATAGTCACAGTGGGCCAAAAATGCAGTCAGGTTCAGTCCCGCCGCGGGCGCGGTAGGAGGCACACTCACCGGAACCTTCATCTTAAAGTCATCTCTATTGAACTTGAAGGCAATGTCTGACAGAGTCCTCTGGAAAAATCCCGTGGGCCGGAGAACCAGGACCAGCTGCAGGTTTGCTGGGAACGCTGCCTGTGAGAAAGAAGAGCCTGTGGCACACACATCCCAGCCTGAGGACGCAGAGCTGCACCGCCGCACTGCTGCACCGCTGCTTTGTAAAAAGCTGTCATGGGTTAGAAGACAACCCTCATTTGGAGGGGTGTCTTCTCTTGGGTCAGTAACCAGGCACATGAGGTCATGGGGCGGACCCTGGCCCTGACCCAGGGCGGGCTGTACCAGAAGGAAGCCTGGATGCACACATGCACTTGGAAGCACGTGTGCGAAGCCACGCACACACAGGGGGCTGTTTCCACAAGCAGAGCAATACCCCAGGTTCTTGGCCATCAGCCTCCGAAGCCCAGCCTCGGCCCTCTGCCCCCAAGAACTCGCAGGAGAACGGATTTTTTGCTGTTTAAGCCGCCATGTCTGGGGTACTCTGACACTAACAGACTTGTGAAACAACCACAAAAAAGCTAAACAGCCATCTCTGTGGTGTCTGAAAAGCAAGCCAAGCCGCCCGCAGCGCCACCCTTGGCCCTTGAGTAGCCACACGCGCGTTTGGTCACTGCTCGACCTACTTAGAAGGCGTGTGACCCTAGGTTACCTGACTCCTATGTGCCTCAGTTTCTCCATCTTCAAAATGGAGACCAAGCTGAACCTGTGTTCCCCCTGTCTGGAAAAGAAGGAGTGCCTCCAGGCACGCTTGGTGTCTAGTGTGGACCTGGGGCAGCCCCATAGGGTGGTACTCATGGGGCTGCTCCAAAGCCCAGCCACACTCAGCTGGTGGGGTCCAGGGAGACCCAGACCCCGAGACAGACCTGAGTCTGACTTCTGTATCATCAGGTGAAAAGCTCCTAAATAGGAGAGACAAGACAGTGGCCGAGCCCTGACGCCGGATCAGATGTGACAGCTAAGGGCCAAGCAGGCATGTGACTGGTAGCCGGCTGCTCTCAGGGCAGTGGATGCTAACCTGCAGCTGACCTAAATCCTAGGCAGAGGACACAGACCTGCAGCTGACCTGTGGCTGACCTGCTCTCAGCAGTTGACTGCCAGGAAGACAGCTGACCCATCCGCAACTCAAGCCAAACTCAAGGGCAGTAGACAGCGGCCTAGCCTGGATGGATGACCTCCCACCAGGGCAGTGGACACTGGCTTTGCTCTAGAAGGGGACAGTGCTGCATCAGTGCCCATAAGACCTTCAACATGGCATGGGCAGTGGTGCTGGGTGGGGCTTTTCCTGGTTAGGGAAGGAGAGAGCTGGGAGCTATACTGGCCCCTCTAGGCAGGCTGCGTCCTCCAGCTCATCTGCTCCATCCACAGACCCAGAGGCTGTGCTGAAGTGACCCAGGGACCCCTAGACCCCAGAGAGAGACCCAGCCCACACTCACGCCTATCTCCACCTGCAGGGATACCCACGTCTATGACCAGGATGCCCTGGGGGAGAACAGGAGGAAGTGCCACCAGTGACCACACCTGTACTGGTAGCTAGTGCACCTGGTGCCCAGTGCCCACGATGCCTGGTGCCCACGATGCCCAGCACACACAATGCCCGATGCACACGATGCTAGTGTACCCACTGTCCAGTGTACCACTGTCTAGTGTACCCTGTCCGGTGTACCTGCTGTCCAGTGTACTGCTGTCCAGTGTGCCCTGTCTGGTTTACCCTCTGTCCGGTGTACTGCTGTCCAGTGTACCTGCTGCTCAATGTACCCTCTGTCCAGTGTTACCTGCTGTCCAGTGTACCCTGCTGTCCAGTGTAACACTGTCCAGTGTACTGCTGTGTAGTGTACCCTCTGTCCGGTATACCACTGTCTGGTGTACCCTCTGTCCAGTGTATCACTGTCTGGTGTACTGCTGTCCAGTGTACCCTCTGTCCAGTGTACCCTCTGTCCAGTGTACCCTCTGTCCAGTGTACCATTGTCCAGTGTACTACTGCCCAGTGTACCCTCTGTCCAGTGTACTGCTGTCTGGTATACCCTGTCTGGTATACTGCTGTCCAGTTTATCCTCTGTCCAGTGTACAGCTGTTTGGTATACCAACTGTCCACTGTACCCACTGTCCAATGTGCCCATTGTCCGGTGTACCGCTGTCCAGGGCACCCACTGTCCAGTGTATTGTTTTCCAGTGTACCACTGTCCAGTGTACCCGCTGTCTGGTGTACTGCTGTCCAGTGTACTGCTGTCGAGTGTACCTGCTGTCGGGTGTACCGCTGACAAGTGTACCACTGTCAGTGTACCCACCATCCAGTGTACCACTGTCCAGTGTACTGTTGTCCAGTATACACACTGTCCAGTGTACCCTCTGTCCAGTGTACCCTCTGTCCAGTGTACCCTCTGTCCAGTGTACCACTGTGCAGTGTACCCGCTGACTCGCAGGTGGTGGCTCCTCGGTCGGGAGAACGCAGCCTTGCTGAGTTGGAGGCTGAGGACACTTCCACACCGGCCTCTGTGACCCTACTGAAGGAAACCGCCCTTCCGGCAGCCTTCCGGGAAGCTGCAGCCCACCCGGCTCTCCTCAGCTCTGACTGGGCTGGCCACAATTTAAAACCCTCCTCAAGCCCCAGTCACTTTTCTTAAGGTTCAAAGCCACACCCACGGGCCCGCCATCTAGTTAATATTTTAACGTTGTCTATTTAATATTAAATACAGCAGCCAGGACCTGACCAATCACTTTTGTCTGAAAGTAGCCAATGGCGAACAAAATTTCATTTGAAAGTTGAGTCTGAGTGTGAAGACAGAGACCACCTCTGGGTCTGAATGGGAGACGCTGGCCGGCAGTGCCTACGCTGGGTGGGCCTGTTGCAGCTCTCCTGTTGCAGCAAGGAGGCTGAGAAGCATTGTCAGTGGGCCGGCACGGCCACAAGGGCATAGGACGAAGCCCCAGGAAGACCCCCAACGTGAATTTCTCACCCTATGGCCCGGGGGAAGTGGCCATCGCGCTCTCCATTGGAACCACGGGGCAGAAGAGTGTGGGGAGCAGGCCTACGGGGTCCTGACACACTGAAAATGAGGAGGAGGAGAGGCGCCCTCTAGAGGAGAGTCTGGGGATTGGGCCCGGGCCCAGGCTCCCTGAAGGTCAGCTCCCTGCCCTTCTGAGGATCCCCTCTTCAGGGAGGGCTGTGGTACCACCACCCTGTCCCAGTGGCCTGTGCTCAACAGGACCACTTGGGGTCGCTCACTGGCAACCCTCTCTGGCTGGTGCCTATGCCTTGTGCTCCGGGAAAAACCCATTCCCTCTGCCTGGAGCCTGCCCTTTCTGCCCGGCTTCCAGTCTGCTGAGAAGCCTTCCAGAGTTGGCTCTCATGCCACAGCTACCAGCTGCTCCACCCCTGCTGCCATCTCAGCCTTGGAGCACTGTACCCGGTCCTCAGGCAGGAGACCAGCCATGGCGTTCACCACAGTGGTGCTCTGCTCACTATGCTCTGCTCTGCTCCAGCCTGTGTCTCTCTGCACATGGACCGCACTGGCCCGAGAGTAAAGTGGAGTCCAGCCCCAGCCCACAAGACAGTACTTTACATTCGATTTCCTGGAGCTGAAGATTCTAGAGCACAGATGGAGTTGGGTGTAGGCTTCTCCAGTCAAAATGTGAATGTGAACACAGCCGGTAGAACGGGAGAGGTCACAACGCAAATACCATGGAGCAGGGGCAGCGGACAACAGGCACTCCGGTGTCCCATGGGGACAGCCCTGCAGGGGCATGCGAGCTCCAAGCCCGCTCCTGGAGGAGGGAGGCACCTCGTTCTCAGCTCCGGGCCTTGTCACCTCCACCTGTGCCCTTGGTTCAGACCAGGCACACACCTCATCTTCCACCCACAGTCAGACCAGGAATGGGCTCCGTTCCTGGCGGCCCACAGGGCTGACTTGGGGAACACTGGGTCTCGGCTCCGCCCATGTTTTACTTTTCTATTCCAAGCCAAGCTGAAGACATCCGTAGAGAAAAGAGCACGAGGTGGGATGTGTGCGGCTAAGAATAGTGGGAATCTTAAGAATTACGTCAGTGCAGCTCACTGAAGACCTGTGTGTCAGGAGGCTGGGGGACCCCCAGACGCTTCCTGGAGACCAGAGGACCCCTACACCTCCCTGGGGACCCGAGAACCCCCAGGCCCTCCCTGGGGGCCAGGAGACCCCCAATTCTGTGGCTTCCAGGTCCGTGCCTTGGGACAGCCTTCCATGGAGGGCATCTGTGTGGGAGTCCTTAGGGCCTGAGCGTGAAGCTGACAAGCCAGGGTGGCTATTCCTTTATACCCCGCTGGGAGCCTCGGGTGTGCACCAAGGAACGGCTGGCCCTCTGAGGGAAATGTGGCTGTCCAGTCCCCTGCGATCACACACAGATGTTCTCTACATTGCACGTGAAAATTATCTGGGTAGAAACACTGATATGTGTGTGTGTGTGTGTGTGTGTATGTGTACGTGCACTAGAAGAGACTGACTGGACGGACTGCAGGGCCAGGCGTGTGGTCCTGTGGGCGGCGGCCATGTGGTGGCTAGACCTGCCTTTTGTGAGCCCATCAAGCGCTGGGAGGCGTTCGGATGGATGAGGCCTGGGAGCGCTTGGTGGGGGCTGCGGAGGGGGCACCCCCACAGAACCGCACAGAGGGGCAGGGCCAAGCCCCGCAGGTGGGCTGGGAGTGTCAGAGCAGACGTGCAGCCCTTCATTCTCCTTCAGGATGAGACCAGGAGCCTGCAGAGCAGGACCTGAGCCTCCGAGCGGCTGGGACCTGAGGATGGCTGGGGTGATGGGGAGGCCCCTGAGACGGGGCGTCTGGCGGGCAGAGAACTGTGACGCACCCGCCTCTGCTGTGGATAACGCAACGCTGGGTCCTTGGCAGCTGCAAGGCCGCGGCTGGCAGGCGGGAGAGGGGGTGTGGAGAGCTCAGCTCACAAGAAGCGCACCATGTAGTTGTGGGTGGGAGGGGAGAGACTTCCGAAAATAAGATTTCTGCCAGCTCCTTCTCGCTCCTCTGAAATGATTACTGCAGGCTAAAAACAGCAGCCCCGGGGGCTTGCCCACCCTACCGCAGCCCCAGGGCCCAGGGTGCACAGGGGGGGGGGGTCTCTAAGGAAGGCCCGGGCATCTGCTCGCAAATCTAAAGACAAAGTAGCCCGAACGAATGTGGAAAGGAAAGGGTCACTTAGAAAGAGCTGTCCAGTAATTTCCATCTCCAGCCTGAAGACTAACACACAGTGTCTGCTCAGAACTTTTATGCTCCATTTAAGAGAGGACACAAATTAGAACAGACTCTTTGAGAGTACCCACATGAGAACACACCATGCACACACACATGCACACTCACACGCACTCGTGTGCACACACACATGCACGTATGCACACATGGCCAGCAGCTCAGAGCCCTTGTGGGTTCAGGGCTCGGCCCATTCTGAGCTGGACCCCAGCTGGTCACCTCCAGGCAATACCTCCCTGCCCAGCAGAAACAGCAGGACACAAACTGCAGGGCCTAGGGGAGAGGAGCCAGCACTCGCCACTGCCAGGACTGGGAGGCACTTACGGCTATGCGAAGGACCGACGCCTTCACGGAAGTCCATTTGTCCTGCCTTCGGTCTATGACCAGGATGAATCCGATCCCAGCATCTTGCAAGCTGAAATGAAGAGAAAGGCTGCCGTCAGCTCAGGAAGCCAGGCTTCCACGTTACAGCGCGATCCTGCAAGCCCACGCCATCCCGCACTGCAAATCAGAATGCACGCCAGGGAGGGGCCTCGGCGGACGGCAGCGTGGCCAGGGCCCTGGGCAGCCCCATCGCAAGGCTGCCACGACTCACTCTTGGCTAAAGGAGGGCAGGGATGGGCGTGTTGTTCCTGCTCAGCCTGCCACCAGCCACATCAAGTCCCCAGTCAGGCAGGCCCATCATTCCAGTCACATGGCGGGGGGGGGGGGGTAAGGGAGTGGGGTAGTATATTCCACGATTTCCCTTTCCTTCGTGGTCAGCTGACTAAGCCCTCCGAAACAATCCTAGGACCCACACATCACGCAAGTCCCAGCATCTGTGCTCTCCCTCCCCGTTCAGCTGCATCAAAAAATCGCTTCCGGTGGCATTGCTACAACTTGGGAAGAAAATCTCCAAGGCATCTTCAGGCTCCCGAGCCTCCGTGGGGAGTGGGACATGAGCGCTTCTTGGCAGCAGCGACGTTGATGGCAGAGCCAGGCCAGCATCTCGCCGTTGTGTAACCTCCTCTCCCTCCGCTTCGCAGCTCAGCCCCAGCCTGAGTCACAGGGTGGGAGAGGGAAGTGTGCATCCCGCTGGGGAGTTTCACATCCAAGCCAATCATGTGGTGCCAGCAGCTGCCACCACCAGCCAATCACCATCGGAGGGAGGCGGACCGGCCAGCAGAAGCCCTGGCTCTAAACCTGAGAAAGTGCCCAAGTGAGCCGTTTCTGGGTTAAGGAGAAGTCAGGATTCTACGGACGTCATCATTTGTGCAGTCTGTGAGGCTGTGACTTTATAACGAGGATCCTCTGGTTTAACAGCAGGGGCGCTCAGAGCACACTCAGCAATGACACGTTACACCACACACCGGAGAATGGAGGATTTCACGTGTGGACGGTAAGTTGGCTCAAGAACAGCAAACATACTTCCAGGTAAATGCACACATAAATCTGAGCTTTTACTCCAAATAGCCTCCTGCCTCCGACTGCTCAGCAGGACTGCAGATCTGCTTTGTCCAGCTGAGCTGCTCTGAAGAGAGGCAGACACAGAAGAGCACTGTCCCCTGCTCTGGGCTGCACTGCAGGAGCCCTGAGCCCAGAGCATGGAGCCCTGAGGTGCAAGGGCCCTTTCTCAGTGGCCTCATGAGAGACTTGACTACTTTTGTGAGCGACTCTCACCCTGCTGTCTTGGCCTGGGTCATGTGGTTCATGGCTCAGTGCAAGGTGGACAAGGCCACCGGATCGCTGCGTCTATGTGGACCGCAAACCCTGTAGAGGCAGAAGCCTCCAAACGCACTCTGCAGCGTCAGACCTGATCTCCAGATACACAGCCTACAACTGCGATGTCCTGGAGCCTCTGGAGACTGCGGCCAGCAGGACCCCAGCCCCTCCCTCGTGCCCGCCGCCCCCTTTGGAACCCCCCGCCATACAGCACTGAAGGAGGTACACCGGGATGCCTTTGGGGGACTTGGTCAGGAAGGCAAGCCCCGTCTCTCCCTATAGTGACAGAGGAGAGGCCCAGAAAGACTGGCTGGCATTATACATGCTTCAGACCAATGGGCCCAGTAGTAAATTTTCAGTACAAAATTTGTGCTCTAGCCAGGTGCCGGTGGCTCACACCTGTCATCCTAGCTACCCAAGAGGCTGAGATCTGAGGATTGTGGTTCAAAGCCAGCCCAAGCAGTAATGTCTGCGAGACTATTATCACCAATTAACCACCAGCAAACTGGAAGTGGCGCTGTGGCTCAAAGTGGTAGAACAAAAAAGCTCAGGGACAGCACCCAGACCCTGAGTTCATGCCCCAAGACCACCACCACCACCACCACCAAAAAACTTGTGCTCTTGAGAAATGCCCTCAAAGGCCCCCCGTGAGGTCTGCTAAAAGCCACCCTACCCCCATGAGGACAGGATGGACGGGCAGACACCCGCTCCCTGCGGGACACAGGCCCTCAGAGGCTGCCCTGCAGGGACACAGCCCAGAACTGCCTCTGCTTCCCCCTCTTCACACACTGGAATAACCACACAGCTATGTTCTGCTCCACGGTGAACGCTCACTTATGCCGCCAAGGTTCCATGAGCCGCACAGCCTGGCTGTGATGATGGCGGGTCACAGCCTCACCCCCACTCTGTCTGCATCCCCCACAAATCTCTTCTCTGCCCACAGGTGTAGACGCGAGGCCCAGGCTGATTAGCTGAAGGAACAGTTTGAAACAAAATCACAGGTGAGGCTCTGGAGCAGGGCAGAGGCACGGGGCAGGTTTAGTCTCTGAAGGGCAGTCTGACAAATCATGCCCTCTTGTGGTGAGCATGCAAAACCACAGGCCATAGGCAGGGTTGGCAGCCGGGCGTTATCTCTGATGCCAGGCCCCCAGCCTGCCAGGCATTGCTGCCTACTACACAGACGGGGCAGTGTGCAGGCATAGTGCACACAGGGCGTGGCTGAGTCCTGAGCAGGTCCCAGGGCTGAGGGGCCATCTTCTTGGGTGCCTGTTTTCTCCTGGGCCTCTGGCTGGCTCTGGGGGGGAGGAGGGCTAGGAATCTCCACATGGGGTGACCATCAGGCAAGGGTCCAAGAGGTGGAAGGAGCAGGATGAAGGCTATTGGAGACCTCTGGGGCACACCAGGCTGGGGAGGGGGGGTCTCCTCAGGTGGGAGGGGTGGGGGGAGAAGAACTTACTCATACTGAGCTCTGGGCAGACATCTCCCAGGCTCCCCTCTGCAGGTACTGCCCCAGTCACTGCCAGGATCTCCAATTTGGGGTGTCAGGTAGGGGTTAGAGTCCCAGAGTGTGTGTGCGTGTGCATGTGCATGCATGTGCTCAGGTATGTGTGTGAATGTGTGCATATATATGAACATGTGTGTGTGCATTGTGTTCATGTATGTATGTGAGCGTGTGTGCTTATGCATGTGTATGAGTGAGCATGTATGCATGTGTTCATGCATGTATGTATATGAACGTGCATGTGCATGTGGGTATCCATGCATGTGTGCATGTGTACATTTACATATGTGTATGAATGTGAGCGTGCATGTGCGCGTGTTCGTGTATGTATATGGGCATGCATGTGGGCATTCATGCATTGTGCATGTGTGTACATTCATGCTTGTATGTGTATGAGTATGTATGTGTGCATGCATATGTGCATGCATGTGTGTGGAGGGTGCAGAGGTCCTCAGACACCACACAGGCATGAAATATCACCTCATCCCTCCTTGGGGACAAAGGGAGGAGGAAGAGAATTTCCCAGGAAGGAGATCAAATGAAACCCTCAGCCCCAGGGCAGGACTGGGCTCAGTTCCCCTCCCCTGTAACTTTAGAGGAGAGCAGGGAATTAAGAGACCTTGCTGCTTGAACTGGCCAGAGAGACACGCACCCCGCCAGATACAGCCCTGGCTGTGGGTGGACAGGGAGTAGGTGGACGGGCAGGCAGTGGCTCAGCCGGCCTGGTTCCCTTGACCTCTAGCCGACCACCTCCCCCACCCCCGCCTGGCCAAAGCCCCTAGGAGCAATGTGCTCTGTCCCCTCCTGAGGCTTGACAGGCTCCACCTGCCCAGGTCACAAGACCAGCTGCTCATGAGCTTGGGTGAAGAAACCAACAGACAGGGGATGCCCCGCCTCCCCTGCCCCACCTAGAGGCCACAGCTGCAGAGGCCTGGAGCCAGGCCTGCTCTGTAGCTCTGAAGCCCTAGGTGAAGTTTGCTCTGCCTCACCCAGCAGCTCCTCCAAGGGTTTGCAGAACCTCACCCCAGGGCCTCCGCCCCAGTGACTGCTCTGCATCTGCAAGGTCAAGCTCAAGCTCCAGATGCCCTCTGTTCCTCATCCAGTATACCCCTGGGGGAGGAGGGGTGGCTAGCCCCGGTGGGTTGGCTGGGTAACATGGCAAGCTGGGTGCTGTAACAGGGCTGGGAGGAAAAGGTGCCTGAGCTGCAGCCTCTACATCCTAGGAAGACCTGAGCTGCGACCCCTATCTCCTAAGAAAACCTGAGCTGCGGCCCCTACCTCCTAGGGTGCCTGAGCCGCTGTCTGTTCCTCCGAGGGTACCCAAGCTGCGGCCTCTACTTCGAGGTACTTCCTCACAACTAAAGGCGATACGCCTTCGGCAGGGCCAGCACCCTGGACAGTCTCTGGTCTTGGCTTTGTATGAAGAATGTGGGGCTGTTGCTGTGGCATGTCACAAACCGCGATGGCCACAGGGCAGCCCTGGTCATGTGTGGACAGAGGAATTTCAACTGCACCGTTCACCCTCGAGGTTAGTAGGTATCAGGATGCATGGAGGTGACAGGAGATGATGGGAACAATGGATGAGGAGGTGACAGGGGAGGGGAGGTGACACAGGACGAGGAGGTGATGGGGATGAGGAGGAGATGGGGGTGGGGAGGTGACGGGGGCGGGGGGGAGAAACAGGGAGGTGACGGGGAGGTGACAGGGGATGGAGTGGGGAGGTGATGGAGGTGGGGAGGTGATGGGGGTGGGGAGGTGATGGGGGTGGGGAGGTGATGGGGATGGGGAGGTGATGGGGATGAGGAGGTGATGGGGGTGGGGAGGTGATGGGGGTGAGGAGGTGATGGGGGTGGGGAGGTGATGGGGATGGGGAGGTGATGGGGATGGGGAGGTGATGGGGGTGGGGAGGTGATGGGGGTGGGGAGGTGATGGGGGTGGGGAGGTGATGGGGGTGGGGAGGTGATGGGGGTGGGGAGGTGATGGGGGTATGGAGGTGATGGGGATGGGGAGGTGATGAGGATGGGGAGGTGATGGGGGTGGGGAGGTGATGGGGGTGGGGAGGTGATGGAGGTGGGGAGGTGATGGGGGTGGGGAGGTGATGGGGGTGGGGAGGTGATGGGGGTGGGGAGGTGATGGGGGTGGGGAGGTGATGGGGGTGGGGAGGTGATGGGGGTGGGGAGGTGATGGGGGTGGGGAGGTGATGGGGGTATGGAGGTGATGGGGATGGGGAGGTGATGGGGATGGGGAGGTGATGGAGGTGGGGAGGTGATGGGGGTGGGGAGGTGATGGAGGTGGGGAGGTGATGGAGGTGGGGAGGTGATGGGGGTGGGGAGGTGATGGGGGTGGGGAGGTGATGGAGGTGGGGAGGTGATGGGGGTGGGGAGGTGATGGAGGTGGGGAGGTGATGGGGGTGGGGAGGGGATGGGGATGAGGAGGTGATGGGGGATGGGGAGGTGATGGGGATGGGGAGGTGATGGGGATGGGGAGGTGATGGGAGTGGGGAGGTGATGGGGATGGGGAGGTGATGGGGGTGGGGAGGGGATGGGGGTGGGGAGGGGATGGGGGTGGGGAGGGGATGGGGGTGGGGAGGTGATGGGGGTGGGGAGGTGATGGGGATGGGGAGGGGATGGGGATGGGGAGGTGATGGGAGTGGGGAGGTGATGGGGATGGGGAGGTGATGGGGGTGGGGAGGGGATGGGGGTGGGGAGATGATGGGGGTATGGAGGTGATGGGGGTATGGAGGTGATGGGGATGGGGAGGTGATGGGGATGGGGAGGTGATGGGAGTGGGGTGGTGATGGGGATGGGGAGGTGATGGGGGTGGGGAGGGGATGGGGGTGGGGAGGGGATGGGGGTGGGGAGGTGATGGGGGTGGGGAGGTGATGGGGATGGGGAGGTGATGGGGATGGGGAGGTGATGGGAGTGGGGAGGTGATGGGGATGGGGAGGTGATGGGGGTGGGGAGGGGATGGGGGTGGGGAGATGATGGGGGTATGGAGGTGATGGGGGTATGGAGGTGATGGGGATGGGGAGGTGATGGGGGTGGGGAGGTGATGGGGGTGGGGAGGTGATGGGGGTGGGGAGGTGATGGGGTGGGGAGGTGATGGGGGTGGGGAGGTGATGGGGGTGGGGAGGTGAAGGGGATGGGGAGGTGATGGGGATGGGGAGGTGATGGGGATGAGGAGGTGATGGGGGTGGGGAGGTGAAGGGGATGGGGAGGTGATGGGGATGGGGAGGTGATGGGGATGGGGAGGTGATGGGGGTGGGGAGGTGGGGATGGGGAGGTGATGGGGATGGGGAGGTGATGGGGTGGGGAGGTGATGGGGATAGAGAGGTGATGGGGATGGGGAGGTGATGGGGGTGGGGAGGTGATGGGGGTGGGGAGGTGATGGGGTGGGGAGGTGATGGGGATGGGGAGGTGATGGGAGTGGGGAGGTGATGGTGATGGGGAGGTGATGGGGGTGGGGAGGTGATGGGGGTGGGGAGGTGATGGGGGTGGGGAGGTGATGGGGGTGGGGAGGTGATGGGGATGGGGAGGTGATGGGGGTGGGGAGGTGATGGGGGTGGGGAGGTGATGGGGGTGGGGAGGTGATGGGGGATGGGGAGGTGATGGGGATGGGGAGGTGATGGGGATGGGGAGGTGATGGGGGTGGGGAGGTGATGGGGGTGGGGAGGTGATGGGGGTGGGGAGGTGATGGGGGTGGGGAGGTGATGGGGATGGGGAGGTGATGGGGGTGGGGAGGTGATGGGGGTGGGGAGGGGATGGAGGTGGGGAGGTGATGGGGGTGGGGAGGTGATGGGGGTGGGGAGGTGATGGGGGTGGGGAGGTGATGGGGGTGGGGAGGTGATGGGGGAGGGGAGGTGATGGGGATGGGGAGGGGATGGGGGTGGGGAGGGGATGGGGGTGGGGAGGGGTTGGGAGTGGGGAGGTGATGGGGGTGGGGAGGTGATGGGGGTGGGGAGGTGATGGGGGTGGGGAGGTGATGTGGGAGGGGAGGTGATGGGGGTGGGGAGGTGATGGGGGATGGGGAGGTGATGGGGGTGGGGAGGTGACGAGGGGGGGGGGAGGGAGGGGGGCCCTGCGGGGAGTTGACACAGGATGAGGTGGCTTCAGAAGGATGTGACTTGGGCAGGCACAGGATGGAATCTCATGCAAAGGGGTCACCATGGTGCTGGGCTCTGGGGCCCCCTGATCGCATGGAGTGCCATCCCGAATGCTCAGGAGCACTGGACTCTGAGTAGAAAACTGGTGCAGGTAGCTGATGTCAAAGTCTATGATGGTCTGTGGGAGGCACAGCCAGTAAAGCCAGCGGTGACCAGAGATCTCTGCCCAGCTGCGCACTTCACGTGGCCCTGGCGGGAGCGCCGCTAGCACACAGCAAAGGAGGGAACGGACAGCTCCGGACCCAGCTTCGCCAAGGACGGCCTGTCCCCACCCAGGGCTGCGGAAGCCCAGCTAGTCCAGCGCCGGCCCTCACCATAGCCATGCTCAGCCAGGCGTGGTCCACGGGGCCCCTGCAGCAGGAGGTGCACAGTGGGGCATCCTGCATCCTCAGAAAGAGCCAGGTACGCAGCGGAAGGACTTGGTGAATTGCTGCTGGACAGAGAGCAACCTGAACCTCAGGGATGCTGTGGTCCCCTGCACCTTGGGGGGGAGACCTGATGTCCCCCAGCCCTCAGCTCCTGCAGAAGGAGGCAGAACACAGTGTAGAACTTTCTGTTTCAGCGTGGGCCTAGCAAGAGGCCTGGCACACACGCTGCTGCTCACTTAACACTCTTGGCCCTTACACGTACAAGGCCACGGATGATTCCGCTAGAAATACACAGCCAGGGTGAAGCGTACCCCCCAGGGCTGAGCCAGACAAGTGGTCAGACAGGCTCCCAAATCCTCCGGCCACACACCCTGCCCGACGGAGTGCTGCCACTCCCGAAGCCCGCACGCGGCTTCCTCGACGCCCCCAAAGCCTGAACGTGGCTTCCTCGACAGAGCGAACACACGCAGCCATGGCCACAGCAGCTCTGGGCTTCTTGGCACGTACCTGGGGATGCTGGTGAGGTAGGTCATGACATTCTGGAACTCCTTGTCCGGGATCTCGCTGAAGGCTGGGTAGTCAGGGAACGTGATGACCGGGCTGCCGTCCTGGCCCCGCCCACCTGGGGAGACATGACGGAAACTCAGCAGGGTCTCCTGCCCAGCCACAATGGCGGTACCCTGTCAATGAAACTAAGGCTGGCTCACATGGTTCTGTATTTTCTTGTGTGTGTGTGTGTGTGTGTGTGTGTGTGTGTGTGTGTGTGTGTGTGTGTGCATGAATGCACACAAGTACTGGGGCTTGAACTCAGCCTGGGCACTGTCCCTTAGCTTTCTCACTTAAGACTGGCATTCTACCACTAGAGCCACAGATCCACTTCTGGCTTTTCTGGTAGCTTTGTAGAGATAAGAGTCTCATGGACTTTCCTGCCCAGGCTGGCTTCAAACAAGTGATTCTCAGATCTCAGCTTCCTGAGTAGCTAGGATTATAGATAGAAGTCATTGGCACCTGACTTGTATTATCTATGAAAAAAACTGCACATGTACAGAAGGAATATTTAGTGACCCTCAAACAGGACATCTGTCCCCCAACTCTTAAGCCCAGTCAGGGCCACAGGCTGGAAGTGTCCCTTCTGAGTAGCCATGCTCTGCCTACTGCCTCGGAGCCTCTTGGCCTTCTGGCCCTGTCCTGACTGAAGATGTGTTCCTTGTGGCACTGAGCAGAGCTGTCTTCGGTTCTCAGCCATCCTTCATCATCTTGAATTCTTGCTGCTCAAAAGGCCAGGTCCCTGCTGCAGACAGACTGAAAGCTTTGTCCATTGTCCGATCTGTCCCAGTTAACAGCCCTTTGGGGATTGGACCTGCCATGGCTCAGCTTCATGTGGCGCTAGGAGACAACTTTTCATTCAATGAAGGGCAGGAGGACGGTACCAGAAGAGGCCAGCAAGCCTGGGGAAGGGGGGTGGCCACGCCTGCCCTTTGCTTTCTGACAGGACTAACTGGGAATGTGGTACAGCCAGCTCCATGTCCACTGGGTTCCTGTGTGGGCGGCAAGCTGACCGCAGGCTACAGCTGCTCGCATAGCAATTCCAAGGTGTGTGAGTCCCCACCTCCCCACACCGGCAGTCAGGCCACGGAGGAGCCCATGTGGCCTGGACCCTGTCTCTCCCTGCCACGGAATGCGCCAGGGGAACTCGCCACGGGAACACACTCTTCTCCACCTGCTGCAACGGCATAGCTATGCGAGTGTGACTGTGTGGTTCTCTGATGTGGCGTGGGAATGAGAAGGGCTTGCTCTGCTCACACCGAGTGCAATGCCCAATGAGTGCGTCCCCTGCAAGCACAGGATCCATCCTGTGGGAACGTTATAGAGCACAGCTGCTCCCCAGGCTACCCTACCACCATCTAAGTCCATCATGGCCACAGCAAGGCCTTTGCCCTGGTTCTAGGCTGCTCCGGGGGACCCGGAACCAGACCACATGGGTGGTGCCGGAGCCTCGGATGTGACGCTGGGCGGGTAGGCTGGCCCCAGATGATGGGTGCACCTGGGCCTCTCTGAGGCCCCAGGGCCTGGCTGACTCCACCTGGCTGACTCTGAGTGGCTCCGATGGGTCTTGCCTTGTGAGGCACATGGGCTGAAGCAACTGCTGTGACTTCCAGAGAGGTGCTGGCTCCAGGTGCTGGAGGCAGGGAGGAGGCCTTAGGGCTCTCAGGACACCAGTGGCTTCACATTTGGAAAGAACTGCAGTTCAACTACTCAGAACCTTACTATCATGTGGGAAAGAGCCAAGCAGGAAGCCGAGCAGATAAGGGTGTGGACACTGGCAGGTGTTGAGAGAAGCGTGGGCAGTGGCCTCATGCAGGGTAGAGGCCCAGGAGCCCCCAGGGGGGAGGTGGCCCACTCCACAGGCCGAGAGTGGGCTCATCAGGGCCTCCTTGGCCTCCCAGAGTCACCACCTCCAGGCTGGTGTGAGGCCCAGCCCCGCCCAGACCGGAAGGGCCCACCCAGTTCTTGAACTGATAGCACTGCCGTTGGTCCAGGTGCTGGGGGTGGCAGGGACGCTGCCTCGAGGGCCAGGTGAGGTGAAAATGAAAGGCAGAAGCCTGCACCAGTAAGCACTGAGATGCTTCATCTTAGGCCTCTCAAACCTCAGGGCGCCCTCTGGAGGGCAGCAGCATAAAGCAGTAGATAGGCACTGGCATGGACAGCACTCTAGCATGGATGGGCACCCTGGCATGGACGGGCTGTGGAGCAGTGAGGGGCACCAGCTCAGGATCTGAGCAGCCAGAGGAGGAATCCACTGTGTGACTCGGTGTCTGGAGTCTGTTGTGCAGGGAGAGCCCGTCCTGCAGGACTAGCTGATGTGGTCAAGCCCACTGAGGAAAGCTGTGACTGACCCGAACCTTGATCTCTTCTGACAAGGACCTTGACGCTCCAGGCTGGTGTTTTCTGAACACCAGGGAGAGATGCATACAGTGGGGCCGACCGCAGGTACATACAGCCCACAGGGCAGGGCAGCTCACAGTTAATGTGGAAGCCAGTGGCCCAAGGCTGGGGCATGTAGGTGGCAAGGGGTGGTGGGAGGCTAGGAGGGAGACAGGGTGGTGGACCGTAGCATCTTCACAAGCTTTGGCTGCTCAGCCCTCAACCCAGGGCGGTTCTGACCTCATCCTCTTGAGACCTGGGCTCTCATGTGCTCTGTTTTTGTCTCTGTCTCTCTCTGTGCTACTGGCAATCACACTTGCTAAGCAAGTACTCTACCACTTGAGCTATGTATGCCCCTTAGCTGTTTTATTTCTTTTTTACTTTTTAAAAAGGGGGGGGTCCTCACTAATTTTGTTGGCTTTGAACTCAAGATCCTTCCATCTCTACCTCCTGAGGAGTTGGGATTATAGGCGTGTGCACCGCGATCTAGCTCCGGATGACTCACCCAGCCTGGGGTGTTGTGTTATGAGCAGAGGAGATAGACGGGGCCCTGACGCCTGGCCACCCCTCCTGTAACGAAAGGGTGGCCAGGGTGGCCGTGCTACCAGCTTCTCCCCAGGCAGTGGCTGGGAGCAGTCTGGAAGGCCTTGTGAGACTAGTTCAGCCCCGGAGGTGTGCCGTCCCAGGATAGCCCAGGCAGTGCCAGGTCCCTGCACAGAGGCTGCCCCTTCCCCCAGCCTTCCCGGCCTCGGGAACTCACCGGACAGGTAAGCGAAGCGCTTCTTCAGCTGCTCCTGGATGTCGGCCGCGCAGAGCGGGACGATGTCCTGGTGCATGATTTCATCTGCAGGAAGAGCAGAGGCACCGTCACCGCAGGAAGCCGCGCCCACACCCACAGGTAGGGCCCTGGGGACAGGGACTGGCCTGGCCAGCAGCGCCACAAACACCGGGAGCTGCAGTCAGATCACGTGCTGGAAAAAGGTATTTCAGGTTCCAATGGGAGCAAGCTTTCTGTTTCTCCCAGCACAGAGAGCCACCATCAATGGTTAAAATGTGTGTATGATGGAGAGAGGAGGCAAAGAAACAGAGTGACAGATGGAAGTCGGGGAAGGAGGAAGGAGGGAACAGAGGAGGAAGGGAAAGGAGGGGGAGGGAAAGAAGGAGGAAGGAAAGGAAGGGGAGGAAGAAGAGGGGGAGGGAAAGGAGGAGGAGGGACAGGAGGAAGAAGGAAAGGAGGGGGAAAAAAGGGAGGAGGAGGGAAAGGAGGGGGAGGGACAGGAGGAGGAGGGAGAAGGGGGGGAAGGGCTAGGCCTGGCTCATGAAGTAAACAAGCTCCTGCTCTCCTCCCCACCTAGTCCTGGCAGACATCCAGACCACTTGTGCTCTCACCTGTTGCCTATCAATGATGTGCTGGCCGGAAAGGACACCTGCCGCCCCACCCCAATCCCGGAGGCCCATGGCCTCCACAAATGCCACGGCCACGTGCCCCTGGCCTTTCCCAGTGCATGATTCGGGTGAAGCAGAACAGGAGCAGGCCCAATTCCTGACCTCAGGCACGGATAGGCGGCTCTGTCCACCACAAGTTCCAGGTCAGCAGCCTGGGGATGGACAGGGAGCAGGCCCAGCTGGACTCTGCTGGAGCAGAGATGGATGCCACTGTGCAAGACAGGGCTGGCCTCCAGCTGGCGTGCTGCTGTCCGCACTCCATCATCACACCAGAATCTGTCCACGCCCCACAGCACAGAAGCACCGACAGACACCGGAGACTGCTCCTGTGGACCGCGTGCCTGTGGCGTGTCACAGGCACCTGGGTGACCGGCCACAATGGCCGGAGATGTGTGCAGCCTCGACCTTAGATCCTGTGGCTCCAGCAGTGTAGACAAGCCAGAACACAGCCGGCCCGAGCCACGGTGCCTGACTGCTGGCTGGCGACGTGAGTAGCCTGCCCCTGCCAGCCCTTCTACTGGGGCTGGTGAGGCTCTGCTAGGCCCACGCATGCCTGTCAGAGCCGCATGGCATGGCGTGCCCTGTGCACGAGGAGTTGGGAAGTAGATGACAGTCACCTTCTTCAGACACAGACCTCCTCAACACACAGGGCGCACTTTCCAGTGTCAGCCCGACGACAGGGGCTAGGCTTCCACTTGTGGGGACTGTAGGACTGAAGACCACAGTCCCACAAAGGCGACACATAATGGGCTGGGCCAGGGGAGCTGCGGCCTGCATACTCATGCCTCGCGCGGGATACACTGGCGGTCTTCGTGAAGGTGTGAGAAACCACGGGGAGTTTGCCAGTGGCACTGGGGCCAGCGTGCTCTTTGCATCCAGGACAAACTGGACAGTCGTTCAGAATGCCCGGGATGAGGCCTAAGCCTTAGGCTGGCCAAGATCCACCTGGACCTGGCCATGATGAGAGAGACGTTGGCCCTGGGTCTACAGACCTGCCCCAAGCACGTCTGGCTGCACCCCCTGGAAAAGGAAAGACTTCTGACTGCACCCCACTCAGGAAAAGGAAAAACTTCTGACTGCCCCCACCCAGGACAGGAGAAGTTGAGTGGGAGGGCTCCTGATGTGAACATTCTGAGTCCTGACTTGCACTGTGGTCTGGATGGTTCCTTACGTTTATTCTGTGGGTTCCGGATGGTAATGCTGAGATGCCCCCCCAACCCCGCACTCCAATGGGGGTACACCCAGGCTCCTGAGCACATGGTATCATTCCCGGGCCTCAGTTGGCTGATGGTGGCTGACTTTCCATGGGTTCAAACAGGCTGCCAGAAGATGTGTCCCCTGCAAGCTGACCAGCTTCTGTGTGTGCAGGTAGGCCTAGGTGTGCGTGGCTGCCCTCAGGTGAGATCTCTTGTCCTGCAGGTAGAGTCTTTCTCTACCCAGCTTTAGTCCGGTTTCAAGGCCCTCACCCTATGTGACACCACGTCCCCCACCCTGCGGGCACCCTGCCTTCTACTGTCCCCATGATGCTTGGTCAAAAGGCCAGGGGCATCTTCCTGGCCACTGGTCAGCCCTGGCATGCAGCCGACTGAGGACATTCTGGAGCATCTGCTGTTTGTTATCGCACAAGGCATTCTCAGACAGCAGGCCCTGGGGTGCTTTGTGCTTCAAGCTCACCTCCGTGCTAGTTTTTTTCCTTCCTACCTTTTTATGTCCACTGTGGACTGATGGGACAGCGCCAAGCTATGTGATGAGAGCATTCTTAATCTCGTCCAATCTGTGCTTTGTGGATAAGAGGCTGGATTGGTAAATTAACTAAAAACAAGGTAAAAGCCGGCACCCAGCCCCACAGCCCCATGACCACAACAGTGCCCTTGCATTCAAGCCATTCGTCCTGCAGCCACTTTGTGATCACCTCAGGCCTCTGGAAAGCCAGGCCTGTCATAAGCATCTTGTGACCAAAGGTAAACTGGCCCTCGTACAGGTGATGTCTTCTTGTCACCTTGCAGTGAACAGCCAGCCCTATGGCTGACACACCAAGCCTCAAAGTCAAAGACTGAGCTAGAGGTCAATCAGTCTATACCTCTGACCTGGGACTGCTTTCCCATATGCCCCCAATTTTCCCTATTTAATCTGAAGCCAATGTCTGTACCCTGGAGATGGCTGAAGATGCACTGAAGTGCTGTCATGTCACAGATCCATCTGTCCTTCACCGTGTCTCTACTTGGCATGCAAGGAGCAGCTGGACCTTACACAGGAGCCCTGGGCTCTGAGTGGGACGTCTAAAACCCGGAACCAATCAATACAAGAACATCCAAGAATCACAATGTGTGGACAGACAGGAAGGAGACGGAGACCCTGCAGTGACCCGGGTCTCCCAGAAAATAATGTCCTAACAGGAAATGGGTTGGCCCCTCCTCATGGGGTCAAAGGGCAGGGCCGGCCCTCACAGAGCTCCTGTGTGTGAGCAAAAGGCAGCCCCGACAGCAGCATCCTGCAGTCAAGGGCCACCAGGTGGACAGAGAGAGGAAAGGCAGTGGGTGGAGGGGCACCTGCCCAAGGTGGGGAGCAACTGCTCGCGGTGGAGGCAGGCCTACTGTTTGCTGGTGACTTTGGCCAGAGCCCGGCCTCCCTCACAGGGATGGGGGAAGGAAGAAAGGGCTCCCTGCCCACTCAGCCAGGAGGGCACCTCCGGCCACACAGTAAAGCCTATTATTTGCTAATTATCACCCTTTATTTATAGCTGGCAAAGAGCCTATTCTCCAGGGCATTTGCACCCTGTCAGATACAATCGCATCTTTTCAGTGTCTGGGGTTGAGGGTCCCGGGGGATTGCGTCACAGGCCACAGAGGGGCTGTGTCTACCCCTCAGGCCCACCAGAGTCTCGACCAAGGGCCGGATGTCCACAGAAAAGGGCCAGAGGAAAAGCCAGCAGGATGCAGAGTAGACTTCAATTTGGTAAGGAGGGTATTTGATGTCACTCATCCCAGAAGGACGGAGTTCTTGCACAGGCTGTTGCTACGCTGAGGGCTGTGTTGGATTCAGCTGCTCAGAACGTCTGAGATTTCCACCAGCTGGGCTAGCAGAATTGTCACATTTTAAGTCTCCATCCTTTTCTTGCGTGAGCCACAAATATTTCTCATCTCATACACGCAGCACCTAAATTGACTTCGTCACTAAATGTTTTCTCCCATGGGTCCTCACAACTTTTGAGATAAAGATGCACAGAAAAGATGACATAAATATATTTTTGTTGTTAAAGAACAGATGACCATGTGGGGGTGGGAGGGTGAGGGGGGTGGAGCCACATTAACCACCGGACGCCTCATCCCAGACCCCTGCTTGGAGAGATGGAGTGGGCTGTGGGGCAGAGCTGGCAGGGTTGGGAGCCGCTGTGGCTGGCATGGCGAGGGGTCACAGTGGACCCCCCATGTGGTGGCCCCAGTCTCCCTGGTAACTTGGTCCTCCAGAGCCACTCTACGCCCTCCATCTGCCAAGGGGTCCTGGCCCCAGACACGTGGATGAGGCCTGGTGCTAAGTGTCTGCGGGGGTGCATTGAGCCCCCGGTCTGAGCTTCCCCCCCGCCCCTGCCCCACCATCAGGGCCCTGCAACCTGGGCCTGCCCCTCTGCGCACCTACAACTGCTGCTCTTCCACACCGCCACCAAGCCTGGGATGTCTGACCGTCCAGTTCCCCAGCCCCAAGCCCACATCCCAGGGAAGTGCTGCCGCCCTCCCCTCCCCCCTCCCTCACCACCCCTGCCCTGGGCATCAAGAACCCATCCCTGCCCTTGGCCCTGAAGGAAGAGGTCGGCTTTCCTGAGAGCCACTCGACCTGGGCTGGGCTTGCAGGCGTGTGCCACAACGTCCCACCCTCTCCATGGAGACACAATCTTTTTGCCCAGGATGGCCCGCACAGTTCTCCTCCCAACCTCAGTTCAGCATTGCAGGCGCACCCCACTATGGCTCACCGATGGGTTGAAAGGGGGTCTTGTGACCATTTTCTGAGATGGCCTCGAACCACAACCCTCCCGCTCTAAGCTTCCCACGCAGCTGAGATTACAGGCATGAGCCAACAGTGCCTGGTGAGTTGAACTCACTGAACTTTCGCCTCTGTGGGCAGCCCAGCTCTAGGGTGGGCCTCCTGTGAGGACCCCGCTTTGGGACAATAGCGCCCTGCCCCCCACCGTCTCTCAGCACAGGGGAGAAGCCAGGACTCAGAACAACATGGTAAAGTCTGAACGTCGGCTTCTGATCTGAGACTTCAGAGACTCCGATCTGCATTTGCAAGAAGAAGCCCCACCAAGCCGCCCCTGCTGCAGGGAAACACTGCTGCTCAGAGGTCAGCACCATGTGCTGACCAGAGGTGAGCCATCCCCTCTGGGGGTGAGCTGGGAGTGGCACGGCCCCAGTGGAGTGGGGTACAGGGCTCGGGGTGCACTGTGCGTTGTAGAGTGACTGGGAATGAGGTACAGAAACTGACCTGAGGGCAGATGGGGGTGAGGCTGCTGTGCCGACCTCCAGTGCCCTATGGGAGCCAGGCACAGGAACACATAAGGGGTCAGGGACCGACCAGACCCAGGACCACAAAAGGAGTCCATCAGAGACAGACGTGGTCCAATCCCGGACCACGTGAGGTGTCAGGAGCCAATGATCCAGGCGCCGTGTCTGGCCCTCATGCGGTCCTTTCCACTCCTGGTGGTCAGGTTTCCAGGTCCTCTGAAGAAGCCACTTCTACACCCCAGGACCTACCACACTCTAGCCCTGGCCTGGGATGTACCTGTAGCAATGACACGATGAAAGATGTAGAGATGATGCGGCAACGGGCCCAAAGTCTGGGCCTGGAAGGGCTCCTAGCCTTGCTCACAATTCAGTGCCAGCCATCCAGCTGCACCTGCCCTTCAGCCCTCCACCATGGACACATCCTGGGGAAGGGCAGAGGCAGGGTCTGGACCGAGCAGGTGCTCTGCAGAGATGCCTCCGTGTGATGCAGACACAGGGAAGACATGCACTGTCCCAGGAGGCCTGGCTCCAGCCACAGCTGATGCTTGTCTTGGCTTTAGAGTATGTGTGTGTGTGTGTGTGTGTGTGTGTGTGTGTGCGCGTGCGCATGTGAGCATGTGAGCATGCATGTGCATGTGTGCCAGTCCCGGGCTTGAACTCAGGACCTGGGCACTATCCCTGAGCCCTCTTTTTTTCCCTCAAGGCTAGCACTCTACCACGTGAGCCACAGCTTCACCTCTGGCTTTTTGTGGTTAATTGGAGATGAGATTCTCACACTTTTCTGCCCAGGCTGGTTTGGTACTTCGATCCTTAGATCTCAGCCTCCTGAATAGCTAGGACTATAGGCATGAGCTGTTGGCAACTGGCCTGGTTTTTGTGTGTGTGTGTGTTTGTGTTTTTTTTGTTGTTGTTGTTTGTTTTTTGTCAGTTGTGGTACCTGAACTCTAGGCCTGGGCACTGTCCCTCAGCTCTTCAGCTCAAGGCTAGTGCTCTACCACTTGAGCCACAGAACTACTTCCGGTTTTCTGGTGATTAGAGATAAGAGTCTCACGGACTTCCCTGCCCATGTTGGCTTTGAACCACGATCCTCAGATGTCAGCCTCCTGAGTATCTAGGATTACTGATATGAGCCACCGGTGCCCGGCTTGGGTTTTTCTTGTTGGTGTTTTAAAGAAAAACATATGTCACTTCAGCTAGGCTCCATACTGCTTTCCTAGTGATGCGAACTTGGCCTTTTCTCCTTTCTTGAGCAATCTGTTTGGGCGGTGACCCTGCTACTGGCCAGGACTGGACTTGCCCATCACAAGCAGACAGTGTAAACCTACTGCAGATATGACCTCTTAGCGGGAAGGGCAGGACGTGTGGTGGAAGGAGGTGAAAACAGCCCTAACATATGTGTAGATTTAACAATGACATAACCAATTAGGCAACAGAAAACTGTCAAAGAAGAAATCACCCCTGGGGTGCCACTGATACCTTATGTAAATTAATACTGAAAAACCTCTGATGAAGCTTACAGTAAATACTGAGGCTTGGAGCTCTTTGTAGTTCTCTGAATCATGCTTTAAGAGTGTAACAGGGGGGCTGGGAAGTTGGCTCAGTGGTAGAGCACTTGCCTTGCATGCCTGAGGCCCTGGGTTCGATTCCTCAGCACCACATAGGCAAAAAGAAAAAAAAAGCTGGAAGTGGCGCTGTGGCTCAAGTGGTAGAGCGCTAGCCTTGAGCTGAGGAGCTGAGGGACAGCGCTCAGGCCCAGAGTTCAGGCCCCACAACCGGACCCCCCAAAAAAAAAGAGTGTAACAGGGCAGGGTACCAGTGGCCCATGCCTGTAATCTTAGCTACTCAAGAGATCTAGAGGACTGTAGTTCAGAGTCAACCTAGACAGAAAGGTCTGTGAGATTCCAAAATAACCAGCAAAAGGCTGGGATAAAGGCATGGTTCAAGTGGTAGAGTGCTGGCTGAGGTGAGTGTGAAACCCTCAATTTAAACTCCAGTACTGCTGAAAAACACAAACAAACAAACAATGCCTAAAAGGGCTGAGACACAGGGACCACATGGAGGGTGGTGGATGAGTCCACACAGAGGTGCAGGCTGAGGGAGCGCATGGGCCCTGGGAGAGTGCACAGACCCTAGCCATGCTGTCCAGTCCACTCTGATGCCTCTGCCTCTCCTGGCTTTGGTACTAGTGGTACATTCAGGGGCCGGGGATGGGGGTGCTGAGCACTCAGTGCTGACCCCCAGATCTGACCACTCTGAGGCCCCAGGGGGAGGAAGGGTGCTGTGCAGAGCTGCTCAGAGTGTTTGCCATGTAGGACAGCCAGCAAAAGCAGACTGGCCTCTGGCTCTGGGCCTCCAGCTCTGGGCCTCCCCTGAGCATAGACCAAGACTCTCCAGTCTCTCAGGGCCACCTGAGCTTTCGGGGAGGAGAGGCTAGCATGTGGAGTACGCGTCCCTCCCTGCCTATCCTGTCCTCTCCAGTGGGCCCGAGGCACACCTGCCCTCTGGCCTCCTCTCACAAGGCCTGTGTGTGCTGACAGCAGCTGAGGGCTCACCCAGCAGTATGCGTGCTGGGTGGACCCTGCAGCTGCTGCACCCAGAACAGCTGGTGGCCATGGGGCAGGGCGCTGGGTAGGGCTCTCCGACGGCCACCTCCTGCACAGGGACAGAGAGACTCAGGACACATGGCAGTCTGGTCATCCTGCCCCTGTGGTCACTGGGGAAGCACTCCCGCTGTACACGTCGTGCAGACACAGCCAATACTGGCTGGCTGATGGTCTCCAGGAGACCGGTAATGGAGGCCCCAGCTTGGGGGTAGGGAGGTCATGGGGACAGCAGGGGGCTTGGGGAAAGCTTGGGTGGGCTTGTGGTGGCTTTAGTATTTATTTCTTGAGAACAGCCTGTGTGGCCTGTCCCGCTCTCCCTGCGGCCTGAGCTGCCCGTTCTGCTCTCCTGCTCTCTCTGTTCAGCCCACTTGGCCCATCCCTACCCTCCCTGCGGTCTGTGTGGCCCGTTCCTCTCTCCCGCTCTCTCCATTTGGCCCTTGCAGCCCATCCCGCTCTCCCTGCGGCCTGAGCAGCTGGTTCCGCTCTCCGGCTTTCATGCGCCTGCGCCCGCCATGCTATCTGTACAGGACCTGAATGCAGCAAGGTCTCCCAACCTCGGTTTCTGTGTTCCCCAGACTCACTGAGAAAACAAGTAAGACCTGTGCTTTTCTCACTCACAGTCCAACAAAGTGACCACCAGGAAACAGGCGTGTAAAAGGCGAGGGCTGAGGTCAAGGGGAGGAGTTAGATGAATGAAGAGAGGAAGAGGGGTGCACACAGACATAAACATAGATCCTACAGAACCGAGGGGATTGAGGGAGCAGGAAGGGTGAGAAAGAACAATGGGAGGGGTGACACTGATCAAGGTACACAGTGTTCATAAATGGATTTGGTGGATGGGCACTCCTTTGTACAACTACTTAAAGAGAATTAAACACATTTAAAGGGTTGGAGGTGTGGCTCAGGTGGCAGCGCACCAGCCAGTGAGCAAAAGCATCAGATACCAAATTCAATACCCAGTCTTGGACAAAAGATATTTAAAACAAATCCTGCCATTTAAAAGAGTACCATGTGGTACTTTAACATATGTTGTGATGAAATCCTGACTACAATGATGAGTGCAGTCCTCTCCACAGTCACCGTGTATATGTGTATGTGTGTGTGTGTGTGTGTGTGTGTGTGTGTGTGTGTAAATTGAGCCCATGTGCGCATACACACAGGTGTGTGTGCTGGAACTCCTCAGCCTCAGCACATCTCACACACAGTGCACCGTGGGGACAGAGGTGCCCTCGTCCCTGCTCAGTGTTCCAGACCATGGCGCAGGGCCCCTGTGGGGCAGACCCCAACTCTGAAGTGGAGGGTCACCTGGCCCCACCATCCTGCCAGCCAGCTTCCCTCACCCATTCTGGGGGCTAGGACCAAGGGGTAGGGGTTCTGGGGGCAAGGGTGCAGCAGGAATACAGTGGAGAAGCGGTGGGTTGAGTGGAGAGATGGCACATTAGGCTTATTCCATCAGTCACTGTTCAGGTCCAAGGAGCCACAGCTGTGCCAGACAGGCCTCCTCTGGGCCTGGAGCCTCAGCATGGCCCCCCAGGGCATCTGGAGGGGCAGCCAGATGCCCCACACAGTGAGGTACGGCTGGAGCAGGACAGTGGGGTGAAGGCTACGTGCATCAGGGGGCTGTGCCACCCTAGGCTGCATTCGGTGCAGGTTAGCTCTCTCAGCAGGTTGGATTGGGAGAGGCTGACTCAGGGTCGGCCTGGGCTCTGCCTGACCAGCATGAGGCTACGGCTGAGAGATGGACAGGTGAGCCAGGGTGCCCGGCTACTGAAGCAGAAACCACGTACACCAAGCAACCCGGAAACTGCCGTGCCTCACACACCAGCTCACATTTCCTTGTGCTGGGTGCCCCCGGTTCCTCAGAGTCTGCCGAATTCAGTAATTCTACTTAACAAATGCAAACCCACCTACTCAGGTCATGCACAGGCTACCGGAAGGAAGCAAGCACTGGCATTTCTCAGAAATCATTCTGCAACCCAAAAGCTCTGGCAAAGTCCAAGTTGTTTTTGTCCCAGGCCAGGTCAATGACCAACATCCCCTGGGTATGTTCTTGCACTCAGTACCTGCTTACACACCCCATTAGGAAGGGCTGGTCCCTGTGCTCTGTGTGCATATGTGTGCATGTGCATATGGTATACGGTAGATTCCCTTCCCTGAGCCTCATCTCCAGCCAGAGTGCTGGGTGGACCATGGTATACTGGATCAGGGGCCTAGCAGGGCTGGGGGCAGAGTTTGGGACTATTTGGAGTCCCTGGCCTGACCCCAGCCCCACGCCTCCAGCAGGTAAGGCCCTCCACATAGGCATGAGGGTCATGAGAGGAGACCCGTGCTGCTGGGACTTGTGCCCAAGGGAGAAAAAACCAAGAGGCCATGCCACAAGGCCAATTCCAGTGAACCTGACACCTGTCCATGCCAGAAAGCAACCTGTAGGTGGCCAACAGAGGCTGGGAAGAGCCCCACCCCCATGCCCACCAACCAAATGATGGTACACCGCAAATCCAACCAAGGGACAACTCCACCAACAGACAACGGCACACCGCAAATCCAACCAAAGGGCAACTTCACCAACAGACAATGGCATACCGCAAATCCAACCAAGGGGCAACTCCACCAACAGACAATGACAGACCACAAATCCAACCAATGGGCAACTCCACCAACAGACGATGGCACACTGCAAATCCAACCAACGGGCAACTCCCCCAACAGACAATGACACACTACAAATCCAACCAACGGGCAACTCCACCAACAGACAATGACACACCACAAATCCACCAACAGGCAACTCCACCAACAGACAATGGCACACTGCAAATCCAACCAATGGGCAACTCTACCAACCAGATAGCATGGTGCAAATCCAACCACGGGGGTTGCCCTGTTTGGAAGCTCAATGCTGGGGTTGCAGATACAGCAAAAATTAGTGTGAGCAAAGCACACATGGTTTCTGTGCAGGGTCTCTGTGACCTGGCCAGAAAGGCCAGGGTGGCGCCTGCCTGCATTCCCCAGGTGTACACCGACTCCACAGAGAGCCTCCGCCAGGTGAGCCGCAGCCCATACCAGGCCCGGACTTCCTACACTGCCCCACATCCTGCCGAGGCCTCTGTGTGTCAGCTGACTTTTATAGAAAAGGTGCGGGTACGGTGCACATGTCACATGCACAGAGCACTCACATGTCATGTGTTCCTGGTATGCCATCCACTGCTCTTTAGAAAAGGAGCTTTTGATGGTAGACTTTGGTGGATGTTTTCCTTTTTTTACCAGTTCTAGAATAATTATTTGTTAACAGGAAAACAAAAATCACTCCATTAAAGCTCAGAAAAACATGATGACCCCAACAGATGCCTGGCCTTCCTGCTGGAGCTCATGTGAGCTGCCTACCTCTCTGGAAAGGTGCTCTGCTGGTCTCCCCCGTCCCAGCACCAGGCGCCAGGCCCAGGCCCAGGATTCCCATCCACTCTCAAAGTCCAATTGCAGACATGCACATTTTCCCCACTAGCTATGGACTTCACAAAATCTCAGCGCAAACAAGAAATTACATTAGCACTCACCAAACACCTCTCAGACAAACAAAAGCAATGAGCAATAGTGTGGAGCAAGGGTGTCCCTGGGTGAGCTGATCAGAGCCACCAGTGTGTGTGTGTGAGAGAGAGAGAGACAGACAGACAGACAGACAGACAAAAAACAGAGACAGGTACAGGCAGAGAAACGGGGAGAGACAAGGAGATTACCTTAAGGTCATAGATTCCGAGACTGAGTGACAGAGACTGAGGAAGACAGAGAAGGAGGGAGGGAGCCCAGGAGGGCTGGGGCCTTGGTTCTGCAGTCCTGTGGACCCCACTAATGCAAAGCTGGCCAGGCAGAGGAGGCCGGTGCGGCCTGAGCGCTGCTGGAACTTGCCACCCTTGCCCAGCCTTGGAGGCCGGGCATGCCCCTTTAACTCACCATTTATCACATCAGTTGTTTCATTTTAAAGTGGCAAACTTTCTATGTTTATTTGTTGTGACTGACAGTTGAGGTTCCGTTCGTGAAAATACACAGAAAATATGAATTATTCATCATTACTTGGCAGAAATGGCCTCTGCAAAATAATTATCGCCAGTTACCTCAAAATGCATTTCCTTCCTTTCTTAGCAATGACTGCTTCCTCTCTGTGTGCCCGTTCCCCTTTTCCCAGCTGGTGGCTGCGTTCCCTTCCCTAGAAACCTTGTCTTCTTAGTCCCAAAGCCGGTGGCCAGCACTGCTCTTCCACTGAGGAAGCACCCGGCTCTGGACAATACTCCCAGGCCGGCCTTCCCTCGTTCGCGCGCCACACAGGAGAAATCCTGAACAAAGGAGGCAGAGGAGCACCCCCGTTTCCCGTCCTTCTGCGCAGGTACATGCGACTCCATTCCAGGAGCAGATACAGGGGCGAACGGGTCCTGGGGCCACAGGGAGCACCCCCACCTCGAAGGCGCAGCTGCCTGCACCATCCCCCACACCAGCCTCAACCCAGTCATTTACTTGCCAGCCCAGCCCAGGGCCCCTCCCACCTCTGCCAGCCGCAAAGGTCCCCGCCCCCAGTCACCACAGGAACCCCACACACCTGAGCGGGCCTTCAGCAGGAGCCACAGGGCCGTGATGTCCTGGGACAAGAGGGAGAGGAGGCTCAACGTCATGCCTTCACTATGTCACCCGCCCTGGCTGTCTGTCAGGGGCCAGGGACCTGTTTCCCGGAACGCCCACCTGGGGCACACAAAGGAAGGCTGCAAAGCTCCATCCTGGGCTGCCCCAGGCACGGCTGCTCCCTGGGCTTGCTGCAGCACTGGCCTCTGAAGGCGACTGCTGCTCCTCCCAGGCACTCGGATTCGATGTCCCTGATTAAAGAGCCGGTGAGGCTCCCTGATCCTGCAGACGTTAACTCTTGAAAGCCTAGCAGCAGCTGAGCCTCTGGCAGCAGCTTCAGGCACCCCTGTTGCCTGTCTGGACCCCCCCTGCAGGGGCCCTGGCTCAGCCAGGTCCCATCCACAAAGGCAGCCGAGTAGGGAGTGGGCACAGGGACCTGAGCTGCAGGGGACAGCAGCAGGAGCTGCCCAGGGGAGCTTGCCCATATGGCGTGTGACTCCCCTGACACCCACTAAGGGGGCCTGTGTGTGCACATGGGTGCACATGTGTGTGCCTGCACCTCCCTGTGACACGCGCTCTGGGTGTATGCGTGCGTGTACACTCACATGTGTGCATGTGTGTGTGTTTTCCCTTTCACCATCTTGTCCCACAGTCAGCCCATTTTACAGCTGGGAGCAAGGGCCTTCCAGTTCTCACAAGTCAGCCAGCCAAGGAGTAAAGGATGTGGGACAGGAGGTATGCTCGTAGGACACAGGAACCTGCCTGTCCCGCACAGCACAAGTCAACACCACGCGAGATCCAGGAGGCCCTGGGAGGACAGGGCTTGGCTCTGTGATCCACATGGGGGCCCTGTGCCTCTGTTCGTAAGCTCTGGGGTGAGGTGAGGTCACTAGTCAGGGGACCAGAACTGAGCCTCAGAACCTGAGGGTGTCAGGCCCAGGCTTGAGTCCAAGAGAAGTGTTATTCCTAGGCCCGATGGGCCCATCTCATGGAAGCTGGGCTTTGGTTGGGGCGGGGGGCTGTCCCCAGGCCCCCATGTCCTCTCTCTAGGGTCTAGCTCCTCCAGTGACTCTCACTCTCCACCTGCACATGGAAGTATGCACCAATTCCAGTGCCCTCCTGGTGCTGAGTATGTACATAGTAGGGGCCTGTGACCCCAGGAGTGACCGAACCCTTTGTCCTCCAGAGGCCTAGCATGGAACCAGCAGGCCACTCCTGCTGGGACCATGCTGCCCTGTCCTCTCTGCTTCCCCAGGGAAGGCTCTGTGAAGGTGGGGAGGTGGGGGGGGGGAAGGGGCGGGAGGCGGTCTGCCTGGGCTCTAGGCCCAACTGCCGCTTACCGACCTTGCACCTGGTAGAATGTCTGAAGTTAAAGCTTAGGTGAAGTGAAGAACAACATTCACACAGAGCTTATGGAGAATTCTCTACTCAGCTCCTGACTGGTTCAGCTGACTGCTGGCCAATCAAGGTCAAAGTCTGAACTCTGGACCAAAAACTGCAGACAGGAAAACTAAATCATGCTCTGCTTCCCCGAGGCTGTGGGCCTGTGTGGCCTAGGTGAAGAGATTTTGGATGTGGAAGAGGCAGCGCTCCGAGAGGAGTGTGCACACCTGTACTGCTTCCCGGTGGTCAGGAGATGGCCAGCGTTCCTCCCAGCAAAGCCACACAAGGTCTGGGCCAGCAAGGTGGCAGCCGAGGCACACCTGACCAGCAGCTTGCCCTTCACCCCCCCCCACGCTACCCCGTTGTGCCTCTGGGACTTCACATTACTCTATTTCCTGTACTATTTCCCGGGTGTTCATGCGTGTGACAACAGCAGTGGTGAGCCTCCAGGCCTTGGGATTACAGAGATTAACAGGGTGGAGGGAACAGGCGGCTCAGCACTGCTTACATCACTATTAAGCCCCACGTCTCACTGCTGGTTCAATGGCTGGCAGGAGTGACACCCCTAACAACACAGGGATACTAGCAGAGAGAGGCCGCAGCACTACGGCTGAGCCCAAATACACCTAGGGCCTCATGAAACTCAACCCCAGGCCCTGGCCACAGGGAGCCATGGTTGTGAGCATACCTTGCAATTCTCATCAGACACACAGGGAGACACTGTGACAAGGAAACTGAGGAAAACAAGCCAGGCAGCTCCAGATCCTCTGTGTCCCTATGCTCAGAAAAGGACTGGAACCTGTGTCCGGTGGGCCTGCCCCCATGGAAGGCAGGGGTGAACGCTCTATTAGGTGTGATGGACAGGGCTAGGGTCCAAATTCCCCGGGCAACTGTGGCCATCTCCTCTGATCACTAACCTAATGGCCGGCCTGGGCCAGCAGCTGTGGGCTGTGGGCTGATAACAATGGCAAAGCAAACACAGGTGGATCCTAAGTCAACGAAAAGCCACAGAAGCAGGAGACCCAGAGTGTGGACACGTCGGGGCTCACGACTCTGCTGGCACACAAGGGCCCAGGGCCACAAGGACAGGGTTGGGACAGCAGTCAGAGGGGCCCCACCAGGGGTCCTATTTCAGGCAAAATGTCTCTGCCAGGCATTGGGGATCCCCGCTTGCCCACAGCCCACACATCACAAGTCTGGACGCTCAAGCAGCCACTGCAGCTCCAGACTCTGGAGCCCAGGGCTTGCTTGACCCTGCGGGTCTGGGGCTTGGGGCCCACCTGCGGATCCTGGGTTCCAAATCAGACTTGGTGCTGGGAAGCTGCTCTGTCTGGATCTCTCCCACTGAGAAGCACAGGCCAAGAGGATGCTACCGCCTCTGTGAGCAGCCTGCGGGGGCCGGCCCTGCATGGCTGCCTGGCCACACCTGAACCTCAGCTGGTGCCAAGGTGTGTCTAAGGTCTGTGCTTGAGTTTCGAGGGGGTGGCAGAAGGAAGGAGGCAGCCTGGGATTCCAGGAAGCTCTGGGCTGTGCCCAGACTTGGGCCCTGTCAGCTGCCCCAGCCCTCAGACCTGCATCTAGAGGAGAGATGCTTGGGGCAGATGCAGGAGGCAGCGGGAAGAGGTGCACACTCAAGTCTTGCATACCATGGAACACCTCCATGAGATTTCTGTGAGCTGCATGGGATGCTGTGACCCGGTCCTAGTTCCCATGCATGCACATGCATGTCCTAGATCCCGTGTGTGTCAGAGTTCCCCGTGGTGTTTTGAAGCCATCCCAGGCAGGGAAGTCTATGAAACTCTTGTTTCTATTAGTCACCAAGAAAACAAAACAAAGCCAGAAGTGGAGCTTTGGCTCAAGTGGGAGAGCACCAGCCTTGAGTGAAAAAAGCTAAAGGACAGCCAGCACCCAGGACCTGAGTTCAAGGCCCAGTACTGGTGTGCTCACACATATACAAACACACACACACACGCACAACACACACAGGCAGCCACGCACACATACACATGCACACACAACACACACACACACACACACACACACACACAGTGCTTGAGAACAGGGGCGTGGGACAGCGACACCCAGGTGCCAGGTGCACTTTCTAGGCAGGGCTGTTCACCATGCTCAGACTCTAGTATAGCTGTGTGGCTGCTCAGAGGGGAAATGCTTCTCGTGTAACTATGTTAACTGCACTTGTACAAATGTGTGGGGGGTGAGAAAACACTTTTTAAGTATCAAAATCCTTAAATTCCCTTTGGACAAGCTGACTCACTTCTTCAAACTGGTCACAAAGCTGAAAGGCTGAAAGGTTCCGATCATGGCACATTTGCCACAAAGGCATGGTAGCCTGTCAGAAGGCCTACATAGCCCGGCCATGGGTCAGCAGCCTGGTGTGAGCACCCAGTGCGCAGCTTCATACACTTTTTTTTTTTAATCAAGAAAAATGGTCTGGAACCACCCGCCCTGGCCCTAGGAGTAAGGTGTCAAGCAGGTGCTGTGTATCTGTGGCCCCTTTCTTGCCCCCCGCCCCCGGCTCCTCGCTGGCTCCCAGAGCATACACCAGTCTCCACCCTGGCATGACTTTCTGGGTGGCATACTGCATCCCTCAGACTCACCATAGTCCCTCTGGTTGACTGATCCCAGGTTGGGATTCTTGTTTTATCCCGCACCCCAAAGTTTATATTCCACTGCCGCACGCTGAAATTCCATCTTTTCTTCACGGATGTGACTCAGCCTTTACCACGGTCCTCACTGCCCTCAGTGTGGGCTCCCAGATGTCTTGCTTGCAGCCTTCGTGTCACAAGCTACACGCACGCAGTACGAAGGCTGGTGCTCTACCCCTCGAGCTCTAAAGGTCTGGATCATGGGACCTGCTGCTGGGGCTGAGGGATCCAGCAGGTCCCATGTGAGACCACAGTTCCCACATTTCTTTGGTGAGAGAGGTTTCAGGTCCCATCTCTGCCTAAAATTCCATGGCGGTCTCTGTGGTTGAGTCAAGTTCCTGGACTGAAATTGAAGCCCCCTGACTACTAGCATAGCTCCCAGTCAGCCTGACCCCACTGTCAGTGGACACCAGCTGTCAGTGGATACCTGCTGTCAGTGGGCACTCACTGTTGGTGAGCACCTGCTGTCTGCGGTAGACAACTCTTGCATTTCAGCTCTGCATCCACACTAGCGTGTGACATGCTTTTTTGGGGTGTCTCCCATCCCAAACCCAGCCACCTCTCCCTCAAGATCAGAACGGGCCATACCAGCCACCATCACCCAGAGTGTCCTGTGAGCTCCTGGACGGCCAGCCTCCCTTGCCTCCTCCTAGGCATCTTCTGTGGTCTGCAGAGATGAACAGCTGGGTGCCTGGCCTGAGCTTGGTAAAGGCCAGGCTACTGCAGGAAGTGAGGACTTGATCTCGTTCTCATCTCTGCGGGCAGTCATGTGAGATGCACACAAATGTTGAGATTCTTTTATCTTGTTCAGAGCTCAAGCACAACTCACTCATCAGGGCTTTGCAAACCAGAGCTAGAGTGAGGCTTCTCATGTTTCCGACCTTCTACTGATGTCTGCCTTCGAACACTGAAGTCCCAGTGCAGCCACGCACCACGGACTAACCATGAAGTCACTGAGAGACGAGAGGGAGGGAAAAGCAAAGGCCATGCCCTAAGTAGAATGTTAAAACCAGTTTGGTGAAGAATAGGATCCGAGAAACCTTCCCTGTCCCCCGTCCTGTGGGCTCAGCCAGCTATCTCACCTTCTGTTCCCCATGGTTGAGGCAAGCACCCAGTCTCCAGGGAGCAGGGCTTGATGAGGAGGGCATTACTGTAGACTCCCAGCCAGTAGCCTGACCAGCTCAGGCTGAGGGCCGCCCCTGCATGCCCGTACTCACAGGTAAGTTTTAGGCTCAGATTTGACTGCACAGTGCAGTCTAGGCCTTGAATAGACAGTGCTCAATGTCCACCAATAGAAAGCCACTCTCCTCAAGTAAAGAAACAGCCGGTCCCAGAGACACCTGAAGGGTCTGCTGATGGGGGGGGTGGGGAACGCTTGGAGACCAGAGCAAGCCACACCCCCATGCGCAGAAAGTGGCTTCTGTGATTCCCAGGACCTCAAACAAGAAAGATCTGGGTGTGAAGATCAGCCCACTGTGTGTGTGTGTGTGTGTGTGTGTGTGTGTGTGTGTGTGTGTGACTTGGGTGTGAAGGCCAGCCCACTGTGTGTGTGTGACCTGGGTGTGAAGGCCAGCCCACTGCATATGTGAGACTTGGGTGTGAAGGCCAGCTACTATATGTGTGACCTGGGTGTGAAGGCCAGATACTACGTATGTGACCTAGGTCTGAAGGCCAGCCCACTTCATGTGTGACCTGGGTGTGAAGGCCAGCCCACTGCATGTGTGACCTAGGAGTGAAGGCCAGCCCACTGTATGTGTGTGACCTGGGTGTGAAGGCCAGTCCACCGAGTGTATGTGAGACCTGGGTGTGAAGGCCAGTCTACTGCATGTGTGACTTGGGTGTAAAGGCCAGTCCACTGTGTGTGTGACCTAGGTGTGAAGGCCAGCCCACTGCATATGTGAGACTTGGGTGTGAAAGCCAGCTACTATATGTGTGACCTGAGTGTGAAGGCCAGCCTACTGCATGTGTGACCTGGGTGTGAAGGCCGGCCCACTGTGTGTGTGTGTGACCTGGGTGTGAAGGTCAGCCCACTGTGTGTGTGAGACCTGAGTGTGAAGGCCAGCCCACTGTGTGTGTGTGACCTGGGTGTGAAGGCCAGCCCACTGTGTGTGTGTGACCTGGGTGTGAAGGCCAGCCCACTGCATATGTGACCTGGGTGTGAAGGCCAGCCCACTGTGTGTGTGAGACCTGGGTGTGAAGACCAGCCTACTGTGGCATGATTCGTGGGCAGGAAGGCCGGCCCACTGGTCATAAGTGGTAAAAAGCAGGATCGATGTAAGCACAGATTTTGTCCAGTGCTCAGCATCCCCCTAACCCACTCATGGTTTTGAAGAATTTGGGGATTGATTAATTTCTTTAAGACAGGGACTTGCTAAGAAAGCCCAGGCTTGCCTGGGATACACCATCTTCCTTCTGCTTTGCAGCCTTCTTGAATGCCGGTATTATAGGAGAGTGCTGTTGCACCATACTGGCTGTGCTGCTTATCACTTCTGAGGAGATTTCCCAGCATTCCAACCAAATCATGCTTTATAAAACCTGCTGCCTGAGTGACATCCCCAGAGAGCATGCCTGCAAGGAGGAGCGTGTGCTCTGGAGGGATCCTCCAATGGGGGGTGGGAATCCCCGGCAGGGGTCAGGTCAATGGAGGTGAGCAGGGCTGGCCTGAAGCAAGCTGGCAGGGCAGGGTGTGGTGGAAGAGCTATGTCCTCAGAGCCGGGATACAGTCCTCAGCACGTGGAAGGGTGGCTGCTCTTTTACGGGCCAGGTGCAGGGCGGGGTCCAGCACCAGCAGGGAGCTCCTGTGTCCGGGAACAGACTTTGTTTCCTGCCCATGCCTGCCAGGCAGGGCTGGGGAAGAAGGGAGCTGGCCTGTGGCAGCCTAGCTCGGCCTTCAGCCTTTACTCCGCTTCAGGTGGCTCAACAGACGGTGTGATTTTCCATAAGAACACGAACTGATTTTGAGTGTGCACACGAGCTAGGCTGACACACTCCATGGAGACATGCCTCCAGCCTTGTTTTTCACAGGCCGCTCTTAGGATAGCGTCTCACGTCCCATGTGAGCAAGACCCTCGTCAGAGTTCACCTCCGCTTCAGGCCAACGCGGAGATCACAGGCGCATGCCGCTCCCAGCCTTCTTCTGTGGAGACGGTATCACAGACTTCTGTCTAGGCCGGCCTGGCATGCTGGCCCTCTAAGTCACAGCCTCCATTGTAGCCTGGGAGGACAGGGTGTAGCGCTGCAGCCCGTAACCAGGGGTGAAGAAAGGTCTCATGACCTTTCCTGCCACCCTCCTTTTCTAAGCTCCCAAGTAGCTAGGATTACAGGTGTGAGCACCAGTCATACAAGGACAGTTCCTATTCTCCAGTATCTCCACAGGGCCTGGCCTACAGCAGGCATTCAGTGCCTGCTTCCCGGGTGAGTTGAATGAATGAATGAATGAATGAATGAATGAATGACGGGAAGGACTAGGCCTTTAGAATCTTGTCCATTTATCCTTACCTGATCACAAAAGTTTCTATTTCTGAAAACTCCTGTCTGTAGACAGAAGACTTGGAGAGGAGTACTTGGGATGATGTTTAGGCAACTGTGGAAAGAGAGGTGCCCCCCCCCAAAGTGGAGCCACACGCAGTCAGCTGGTCCCTCCCCACCTCAAGTGTCTGGAGAATGTCTTCATTTTTCTTCGGGGAGGTACCATGTGCAGGACAAGCCTTGGTGCTGGTTTTATCACTCAGTTCTCTACCATAGAGATGCAGATTTCCCAGGAGATGCAGTCTCTCGCCCTGGACTCCAGGGGAACACCCCACAGCAGGTTCCCCTCCACACCCCCGGGCCACACACACAGGGTCCACTGGCTCACACTGGTGTCATGACCGAGACAGCACCACAGCTCTATAAGATGTGTGGCTGACACAGTCAAAAGAAATCACTGAACTCATATAGCCCACGAGCAAGAAAGCAGAGCCAGCTGGGGGTTAGTGAGCGCACGCGCGCGCGGGCACACACACACACACACACACACACACACACACACAGAGCCACGGAGGGGATCCACACACACCCTCCCCCCCACCAGGCTGGGAGGAAGAGGACCAGCCCGCCCAGCCCAGCTGCCAGCCCACTGTGCTCCACCCCTCCCCCAAGTACTCTGAGATCTTTCCCAGTGCAGAGGATGCTTCACCTAGGCTCATCACATCACATTAGAAAAAACACAGGGGGCAGGTAGGAACATCAACAGCCCTGAGGGGCAGCCGAGCCCCAGGCACAGCCGAAAGGAGGGCCTCAGAGCCAGGATGGCTGCCCCTGTCCATAGAGTGACGTCTACCTCCCTGACCACCCCTCAGATTTCCTCTAGACTCCAGCTCTCTCCTCAGAGCAGTCTTGACTGCAGCCCTGTTCATCTTCTCAGCTGAGTAAGGGTACGTTCTCTCCAGGGTGGGCTCAGTGTGCAACATGACTTGTACAGCAATGATATGGCTAGATGTCATCATGCCCCACCTGGCCTGCCCCAGCCCTGCCTGGCCCAGGGCAGGGACACTAGTGCACAGACAGGAAGCAGAGGGTCTAGGACCTTCCCTTCCCCACAGAGGCTCTGATGAACAAGTTAGCTTAGTCTCCTCAGCTCCATCAAGTAAAAACACCAAGCTCAGTGCTGAGGAGGCAGAGGGAAGTCCATCTGCCCATGTGCGAACACGTGGACGTGCCCATGGACGTGCTCTGGGTGCCTTACCTGCTATAGGTCCCTCCCGGGCCCCTTGCTCTCTCTAGGTGGGGGGGCTAAGATTGTGAACGCCAGGACCTGGTCTGCTGGGCCACAGGCCACAGAAGGTGATTTCAGTTCCCTATTTGGCCTCTGGCTCAGCCTTTCTTCCAGTCTCGTGGGAGGCAGCAGCCTGGCTGCGGTCTGAGGCAGCACTTCTGCGAGCCTCACCACCACGTGGACAGTGGTCCCTAGGAACCAGGAGAGGAAGCTGGGCCTTTCATGAGAAACAGGGAGAAGGCAGACTCAGCAGAAAGTGCCATATAGTGGCTTCATGAGGGGTGACACGGGGGTAGCAGGGCTGCACAGACAGGACACCCTGGGCCATATGGGGGGGCAGAACTGTACAGACAGGCCACCCTGGGCCTGGGGGGGGGGGGCGTAGAACCACACAGACAGGGGACCCTGGGCCATGGTGGGGGGGCCCAGACAGGCTACCCTGGGCCAGGCCTCAAAGCCCGAGCCACCGGGGGCTCTGCAGGTGCATGGCCGTGCCCTCCACACGCCATCTTCTGTCCAGTCAGCTCAGATGGCTGCATCTGGTCAGCCCAGAAGGGACCCTGTCTCTCCTCCTCTCCTTGTGTCCACACTGCAGGGTCCCCACCACAGCCCGTGGCCCCATGGGCACTCACCCTCAGCCACAGAGCGCAGCCAGGAGCACCACTCTGAGTAGATATAGTAGCTTTTCATTTCTGCCACGGAAATTTGCACAGACTGTCCATGGGCCATGAGCGCTGTCCTGCTCCAGGCGCTCGCTATGAGGTGCAGCTCTGCTTGCCTGGCTTTCATTTCACCATTAACCAGGATGCAGCTCGAAGGGTAATTGCTCCGGGCTAACTTCCCCTCGCTCCACCCTGCGTATTTATTTACACACGCCTGGCAGGGCCTGTGAGCAACTTCAGGGGAAGGATGAATCAAGCTGTTCTCTGCAGCCTGAGGCACAGACACATGGCTGGGGACAGGACAGGGGACAGGACAGAGAAGGTGGGACATGGCTGGGGACAGGCCCCTGGCCTGGCGTTTTTCTCTGCCTGTACAGAGGCCCTCAAGTGACCTGGGGAAATGGGAGCCAGAAACTGATTTTGACCAGGCTGCCCAAAATGCCCACATGGTAATAACCACTAGATTTCTCCAGACCATGAAACCTCTTCTCACACACAAGCCCAAGGGATGCAGTGAGAAAATGCCTTTCACCCCAACTTCCCTGAGATTAAAAACAAACAAACAAACAACAAAACCGTGAATCACTGCAAGCTGCTGCTGCCTTTCCATCCTCACCCGCACCTGCTGGCTGGTTCTAAAGTATTACAGAGAACAGCAACAGCCAAGCTGAAAGCTGCCTTTCTGTCTATTGGAGCTTCTGAAGAAATGAAAACCAAGTCTGTGAATGTAAGTCCATACTGCAGGATGATCTGATTGGCCGCAGGATGATCTGACTGACCACAGACCATCCAACTGACCACAGGACCATTTGACTGACTGCAGGACCATCTGACTGACTATAGGACCATCTGACTGACTACACAACCATCTGACTGACCACAGGACAATCTGACTGCAGGACCATCTGACTGACCACAGGACCATCTGACTGACTGCAGGACCCTCTGACTGACCACAGGACAATCTGACTGACTGCAGGACCCTCTGACTGACCGCAGGACCATCTGACTGACTATAGGACCATCTGACTGACTGCACAACCATCTGACTGACCACAGGACAATCTGACTGCAGGACCATCTGACTGACCACAGGACCATCTGACTGACTGAAGGACCATCTGACTGACCACAGGACAATCTGACTGCAGGACCATCTGAATGACCGCAGGACCATCTGACTGGCTGCCGGACTATCTGACTGCAGGACCATCTGACTGACTGCAGGACCATCTGACTGACTGCAGGACCCTCTGACTGACTGCAGGACCATCTGACTGACTGCAGGACCCTCTGACTGACCACAGGACCATCTGACTGACTGCACAACCATCTGACTGACCGCAGGACCATCTGACTGACTATAGGACCATCTCACTGACTGCACAACCATCTGACTGACCACAGGACAATCTGACTGCAGGACCATCTGACTGACCGCAAGACCATCTGACTGACCACAGGACCATCTGACTGACCGCAGGACCATCTGACTGACTATAGGACCATCTGACTGACTGCACAACCATCTGACTGACCACAGGACCATCTGACTGGCTGCCGGACTATCTGACTGCAGGACCATCTGACTGACCACAGGACCATCTGACTGACTGCAGGACCCTCTGACTGACCACAGAACCATCTGACTGACTGCAGGACCATCTGACTGACTGCAGGACCATCTGACTGACCACAGGACCATCTGACTGACTGCACAACCATCTGACTGACCACAGGACCATCTGACTGGCTGCCGGACTATCTGACTGCAGGACCATCTGACTGACCACAGGACCATCTGACTGACTGCCGGACTATCTGACTGCAGGACCATCTGACTGACCACAGGACCATCTGACTGACTGCAGGACCATCTGACTGGCTGCCGGACTATCTGACTGCAGGACCATCTGACTGACCACAGGACCATCTGACTGACTGCCGGACTATCTGACTGCAGGACCATCTGACTGACCACAGGACCATCTGACTGACTGCAGGACCATCTGACTGACTGCAGGACCATCTGACTGACCGCAGGACCCTCTGACTGACTGCAGGACCCTCTGACTGACTGCAGGACCATCTGACTGACCGCAGGACCATCTGACTGACTGCAAGACCATCTGACTGACCGCAGGACCATCTGACTGACTGACCACAGGACCATCTGACTGACCACAGGACCATCTGACTGACTGCAGGACCATCTGACTGACTGCAGGACCATCTGACAGCAGGACCATCTGACTGACCACAGGACCCTCTGACTGACCACAGGACCATCTGACTGACTGCAGGACCATCTGACTGACCGCAGGACCATCTGACTGACTGCAAGACCATCTGACTGACCACAGGACCATCTGACTGACTGACCACAGGACCATCTGACTGACTGAAGGACCATCTGACTGACTGCAGGACCATCTGACTGACTGCAGGACCATCTGACAGCAGGACCATCTGACTGACCGCAGGACCCTCTGACTGACCACAGGACCATCTGACTGACTGCAAGACCATCTGACTGACCGCAGGACCCTCTGACTGACTACAGGACCCTCTGACTGACTGCAGGACCATCTGACTGACCGCAGGACCCTCTGACTGACTGCAGGACCCTCTGACTGACCGCAAGACCATCTGACTGACTGACTACAGGACCATCTGACTGACTGACCACAGGACCATCTGACTGACTACAGGACCATCTGACTGACTACAGGACCATCTGACTGCAGGACCATCTGACTGACCGCAAGACCATCTGACTGACCACAGGACCATCTGACTGACCGCAGGACCATCTGACTGACCGCAGGACCATCTGACTGACCGCAGGACCCTCTGACTGACTGCAGGACCATCTGACTGACTGCAAGACCATCTGACTGACCACAGGACCATCTGACTGACTACAGGACCATCTGACTGACCGCAGGACCATCTGACTGACCACAGGACCATCTGACTGACCGCAGGACCATCTGACTGACTGCAAGACCATCTGACTGACCGAAGGACCATCTGACTGACCGCAGGACCATCTGACTGACCGCAGGACCATCTGACTGACCGCAGGACCACATGTCACAGAGGCCACATCAGCACCATTTTCCAGATGCATGTACACATTTAAAGCTACTTTGAAGACCAAGTATGGTGGTTTGCACACATACAAGGATTGAGGTTAGAGGCCAGTCTGGGCACAAAATTAGTGACACCCACATGTCAACTATTTTTCACCTGTCATTCCTGCAACACTAGCTCTAAGACTGAGCTAAGGAGCAGGAGGGGAGGTGGCCACAAGGTGTCACCAGCGACCAGGTGCTCCCATGCACAGCATCCTGCCTACTGTGTGTGTGACAGGTAATGCTGCTACAGTAGAGGCCACAGCCTCCCGATGACTGTCCTGGCATTGTACCCCTACCTCTTCACCCCCTCCCTGGCCCCCCCCCCCACAGCACCAAGCACAGCAGGTTCCAGGAACGAAGTGTGGGCTCCACCTCTGTGGGCTAGGGAAGGGCAGGGCCCCTCCAGAGGAGGCCTTTGGCCTGCCGTGAGTGAGGCTCTTCTGGGAGGCCAAGCCCAGGGCTTCACTCCTGCAGAGGCCATTTACATCTTTCAGATCGGAGGTGTTTGTATCTCTTATGACTCACAGACAACTGAAAATGATCCAGGACAAAGGCAGTGGAACAGCCCCTCCCCGAACACACAGCACTAGAAGAGTTCACACACACACCCAGCCTACTCCCCCAAATCCCCACCTCCCAAGTGTCAGCCATGTGCTCAGGCTGCCAACTCTGGCCCTGGGCCTGCTCCGCTTCTGTGGAGCACGCAGCCTGCCTGCTACAGTAGCCCTGGGGCCATCTGACCAGAAGCCACGAGAAAGAGAAAGGCTGTCCCTCCAGGAGCCCTGCCCTGCCTGTCCTCATATTCCCAGGATCCCATCCTCGCCCGCCATTCTCTGCAGTGTCCCCTGGTCATCTGTGCACTGTCACATGGGGATGATAGACCAGCTCAAGCCCAGACTTCACTTCTCACCAGACACAGACAGCAAGGAACTACTGTGCAGACTCCTTGTCCCTGAAGTATCAACTGCTATTAAACAACTGTGACGTCTGTCACGTCTGCAGCCTCCTGTGGGGATGCCATCCCAGAGGGCATCACCACCTAGGTGATCTGCACACACACTGAACACCAAACCGCCAGCCGCCCAGCCTGCTGTGGCCAGCTCTGCTGGGTCTGGACATCCACTCTGCTCTGCTTGGGCACTGACCACCTGCTGACCATCCACCCTGAGGCAAACCTTGACCCACCTAAATAGTAGGGTATCCGTGTAGAACTGAAAACACCCGCAAACTACCATGAGGAGCAGATGCAAAGGGCCTAGGGCTGGCACTGTCTCTTTGTTTCTCAAGTACCCAGGGAACAAATTCTGACACCCTAACAATGCCACACACAAACCTGAAGCTGAGGCAGCCCCAAATTCTTTACAGTGCAGGTTCCAGATCTCTAGATGGGAGACGGGCACAGGCTCCTGCCAGAACATTAGTCAACAACGGACTTGTGTCCTGCTCACCCTCCTGGAACACCCTGCTGGCTCCTTGGGAAGTTAATGTGTGAAATATTATTCTGAGAGCTGTAAGGATTAACACTGCACTGTCCATTTGAACACACTGCCGTTCCCAAGAAGAGGTGCAGCTGCAGTGCCCATGCTTCAGACACTAAGGTGACCAGCAGCCCCGGGCCACCTGCCCACCTAACTTGCCCATCGGAGAGGGTGCCGGAGAGGGTGCCTCCAGAAAACAGGCCCGGCTGCGTCCTCTTCCTGACCACTGGCATTCGTAGCAAGCAGCAGTCCAGCCAGGGCCTCCAGCCAGCCGGGGACAGATGCCAACCAGGAAAGAAGCAGACAAAGCCAGACTCAGCCTGTGTGGGGCAAATGAAGATGCCCAGTAGGCTACCTGTCCACGGTTCAGACTCCTGCAAGTTTCCTGAAGCTGTTTCTGATGGTGGAAGACACGCCACCGAGAGAGGCCCGCATGCTAGGATGCCAACACCGTCCCCATCTCCAGACTCACCCGGCTTTCCCCGCACTGGGACTCCTTTGCGTCTCCTCGGCAGTGACCAGAGCCGCCGGGCGGGCCCCCTGGACATAACCTTCTCCACCCGGAGCCGCCGGGCGGGCCCCCTGGACAGACCCTGCTCTGACATCGGGTCGATCTCCAGCCCAGGTTACGCGTGAGGCCGGCAGTGAACACTCCCGCAGGCACACTGGGAGCTCGGGAGCCGTGCGTGTGCCAGGGCCTACAGGAGGCACCTGGGCACTATGAGTCACGAGAACCGATGTCCTGGTGACCTTGGTTCTCAACGCGTCACAAAGCAAAAGAAAGAGGGACAAACAGCCCTCCAGACCTCCAGCCTGCAAAGCCTGGGCCAGAGCCTGCTCCAGAGCACGGGGGGGAAATGCCGTGGTGCTGCTGGAGGCGGGCAGAGTGGGGACGGCCGCACCCACCCATCCGTGTGCCCGTGCGGGGGCTTCCTTCCTAGCACGGCTGGCCGGACAAAGTGCCAGGAGCTGCTCAGGCCAAAACACCTTCCCCACCTCAGGAAGTCTCAAGTTCAAACAAACAACCAAGGGCCTGAGAGGAAGGGAGGGACGGCTGCCGGCTTTTTGAAACAAACTGGGAAGTTCTGCAGCCAGCCAGGGGAGGGGGGGGGGGGGGAGGAAGCACAAGAAGCTGGCCCTGCAAGGACACTTTCCAAGGGGCTGGCCATCCCACGCCAGGGCAGTGCCAGGCCCCAGTGAGGGCTGCCCACGGGCTCAGGCACTGCTGTGGCGCTCTATTTTAGCACTGGTGGGTTTGGTTTTGGTCTGTTTTTGTTTGGTAATATTGGGGTTTGAACTAGGGGCCTCACATTTGCTCGGCCTGCTTGCTTGCTCATCTGGTGTTTGAGTACCTGAGCCACATCTCTAGCCCTGCTTTTTGCTGGTTATCTTTAGAGATGGAGTCTAGTGGCCTTTTCTGCCCACGTTGACTTCAAACAGTAGTCCTCTGGCTCTCAGCCTCCTGAGTACCCAGGATGGCAGGTGTGAGGCACTGGCTCGGCTCTGTTTTAATCAGGATACTGCAAAAATGCCCAGGGCTGAAGCACTGTCCTTGTCATTCTATTATTTTCCTATGTCCAGGCGTAGTAGGGGACACTGACCTGGGGGCCATGAATGGGCGGGCTTCTGGAAGATACCCCTCTCCGGGCACCTTGCTGCCCTTCGCAGTGGCTGGCACACACGGGCACACACACTTGCTCTGCAGGAGCCCACATGTACACCTGGCCTCTGATGCTCAGAATGCCCTCCTCCCAGGACCTGCCCCTTCCATCCTCTTGCAGCAGCCCAGGGAATGAAGGGCAGGAAGCGCCTACTGCAAGGTGCCCACTGCAGCCGTGCAAAGGCACAGGGCTGCCATCTAGAATGTCCTCCAAGGGGCTGGAGACATGGCTCAGTGGTACAGTGCTTGTCTTGCATGCAGGAGGCCCTGGGTTTGATTCCTCGGCACCACATATGTAGAAAAGGCCCAGAATGGCACTGTGGCTCAAGTGGTAGAGCGCTAGCCTTGAACTGAAGAGCTCAGGGACAGCGCCCAGGCCAGAGTTCAGCCCCGGCTGGAAGGGCAGATGCCCCACACCCTCTCCTACCCCGCACATCCACAGGAGCTGCTTCATGCAGAGGCAGCATGGTGGTCCGGAAGACTACTGCCCCAGCTGGCCTCCGTGTGCATCCTGCTAAGAAAGCCTAGAAGAACCCAGAAAGGCACCTGGGCCGCCCAGCCATTCAGAAGCCAAAGGGATGTCCTTGACCAAAGTGGAGGCCAGGCCACCCTGTAAGGCCTGCCTCCCCGTGGGAGCCTCCTCTGCACCCACACCTGTGTGTCCAGACAGAAGCAAATGCACGCCCGAATCGCTACACTCAGAGGACACAGATGGCCATGGAGGTGCTCCCAGACCCACACCTCTTCCCACATCCTGGATTGAGTCCTACGTGCTCGCTTCTACATCTACGGGCAGATGCAGCCACGGGAATGTGGCCAGGCCTGGCTCCGGGACCGCCCCCAACCCCTCTCCCTGAGCAGGCCAGCCAGAGGCCATGCGCTGGGCAGTGTGCAGGTCAAGGGCCTCCAAGGGCCAAGGTTAGGTCAATTCTCCCCATAGAACTCAATGTGTTTCAGCACGTTAGTGCCCAAAGCTTTTTTCAAGAACCCTCACTCTCAATCTGCGTTTCCTCTTCTGTGTCCGGCAGTGGCCATTTCCGCCCTGCCCTAGACAGCTCCGGTAAGAACAGACAAACACTCAGAGGTCTGAGTGTCTCCACAGGGCGGGCACTTAAATGAAGGGAGGACGCTGGGGAAGATCGGCTTTTCTGAAACCGAGTGTTTGATAGGGTGGCCTCCCGCTACCATGAAGAAAGTCACAGTATAAACTTTCTTACAACCTCAGGGTCCTGCTTTCCTTAACCTGATGGAGTCAGATGCAGGCTGGGGACCAGGTGGGGGAACTGAAGCCCCAGCAAGCCGTAACCTGGTGTCAGACAAGTCTCCCTGCCTTGGGAAGGGCTCTGTACAGAAAAGCACAAGCCGAGCCGGGTGCTGGTGGCTCACGCCTGTAATCCTAGCTACTCAGGAGGCTGAGAGCTGAGGATCACGGTTCAAAGCCAGCCCGGGCAGGAGAGACTGTGAGACTCCTATCTCCAATAAACCACCAGAAAAACTGGAAGTGGCACTGTAGCTCAAGTGGTAGAGTGCTCGCCTTGAGCTGAAGAGCTGAAGGACAGCGCCCAGGCCCAGAGTTCAAGCCCCATGACCGACAAAAAAAGAAAAAAAGAAAAGCGCAAGCCGCACTAGACACACATGGAGCTGGGTGCATCTCCAAGCTGCACACACAGTCCCAGCATCCAAGGCGCCCCAGGCCAGGGCCTGAAAGCCCTGCAAAGACAGCAGCTTCTCTCCTGGGCTCCAGGCTGCCCATTGGCCTGCCCCACCCCCTCAGGGCCCCGGGACCCCCACTGCACAGGTTCCAAGTGAGAGGCCCCACAGCCCCCCCCATGTCCTCCTGCCCCATCCCAGCCAGGAAGGTCCAGCCTGGCTCTGGCCAACACACTGGCCAGGAAGGCCAGGGAGGGCCAGGTTGGCCCTCGGCCAGGTCCTCAGCTCAGGTCAGCCCTGGCCAGGGCTCCTCCCGAGCCAGTCCCCACCTCACCACCTGGCAGGAAAGCAAGTCATGGCTGAGCACGTGGCCACTGCGTGCCCCCCACTGCCGGTCACTTTCCACTTGCGCGGTGTACACAGGGAGCTGTGCTCAGAGGCTTTCTGTCAGCTTTGATGCCAACCTCTTCCTTCCCACAGAGAGAGGGGACTGGGCCTGCGATGGAGGTAATCTATGAGGAACCCAGGAACAAACCAGGAGGGGCCCAAGGTGGACACGAGACCTGCACAGTGTGCAACCTGCCACCTTTGACGCAAGCCTTTTAATCACTCCTCCTGGCTTTGTAAGCAACAGCTACGTCATGCTGACCAATCACGACAACGATGTTCAGAGATTTTGCCCAAGTCCAGCAGCGGCAACGTCCACCCAGGTACAGAGAGCAAGGCTTGGCTGCAGCTCAGGGGAAGTGTGCTGGTCTGGCATGGGAGAGCCCAGGTCTGACCCCCAGCTCTGACCACCATCTGCAAGGATGGTGCAGCCTCCCAGTGATGGCCTCCCCGCCTCCCCACCCTGCCCAGCCACGTTCAGGAAATGCAATGCCAGAGTAAAGTAGCACAGGGGTGTCTTCCTTTCAACCGAGAACCTAGGTTTTATGTTTTGGGGTCCAGCATTAATACATGAGCAACAGAAAACCCAGAGCATGTGCAATTTAGATTCAGAAGAACCGGCTCATCTCATAACTCACCAAGAAAAATCAGCACGTTTGTATTTTCTAGCTTTGTATCTTCAGCTTTCTTCAGTGACTCTTCCCTAGATTTAGATGCCCCCTCTCTCCCCGCCCCAGTACTCGTGAATCTTTGCAATCTGAGCAAAGGCTCCTCGGAGGGACCTGGCAGGCAGATACTTCAAAGTCTCATTAAAGAGAGCTGCATGAGGAGCCCAGACTCAAGGGCTCTATGTGCCTGGTGTAGTTGGGTCTCTTCCACCACAAGGACCCTGGTGCAGGGCTGGCCATCACTGCCTAAGCCTTCTGACCTCCCTTCCCTCTCACTTGCCCAGAAGCCACTGCATCTCCAGCACTGGCACTTCGTGTGTGATAACACGCACATATGTGCACACAAGCCTGAGTTGTGGAAAAATGCGAGGAATATAGCAAACACACAAAGGTAGCCTAGTTCTCATCGGGAAGCTATGGAAGACTAAGCTTGATTAAATTCTGAACCTGCACTTGGTAATTCATGGATCTGTACTTGCTTACATTGTGAATTTGTACTTGGTAAATTGTGGATCTGTGCTTGGTAAATCATGGATTTATACTTGACTAAGTGTGGATCCGTGCTTGGAAACTGTGAATGTGTACCTGGTACATTGTAGATCTGTACTTGATTAAACTGCAGATCTGTACTTGGTAAGGCATGCTGTGCTTGGCTGAATAGTGAATCTGTGGACCCTAGGGGACTGTAACAATTGTTCTCTACTAATGAAAGTATTTGTCAGTTTTCTCTGTAATGCTTGTTTCTTGTTTATTACAAAAAAAGGTGATTTGATTGTGAAATTCTCTCCCCAGAACGTCTCCAAGGACAATAAAAGGAACATAAGGTTCAGCACCCATACACTTACCAGACCATCAGATCTACCAGACTGACAGGGGACTGACTATCAGATCCATCAGACTGACAGGGGACCATCAGATCCTTTAGACTGACACAGGACCATCAGATCAGACTGCTTATTGGGGTTGCAGGGTACACACATGAACATTATTCTTAGGCAACTCCAAATGTGGTTAGAGAGAAGCAGCCACTGCCATGAAGTAACCAGCAAACAACACAGAGCCACACACAATGAAATACCTAACAGGGCCCTTATGGAAAAGTGGAGAGTGAGGGTGGAGCCACCGGGAACCGACTCGGGGCAAGAACAGAGCCAGCAGGCGGGATGACATGGCCTTGTAACCTCATCCTGAGAAGGACAAAGGAAGACAGAAAGGTAAGAAGCAGCAGCAAGAAGGCTGCACAGCCAGCACAGCTCTAACTGGCTTTATAGTTACCTGTTTTACCCAAGAAAAGCATAACAAGCAAAACACCACCAAAGCATGAATATATGGGTCTCTACAAATCTAAACCAAGATCCTCCCTTCATCATGTGCAGGCATCTCCCAGATGCTGTTCTGGGGCCTCCACTATACCTTGAGATGCAGTTCTCCATGGGGATTGGATCCAGGACCCCAAAGACGCCTACCTCCACAGACGCCCACCTCCACAGACGCCCACCTCCACAAACACCCACAGTGGTGTTACATCTGCACAGAACTAACCCATGTCCTTCCTATACTCGAAATGTGTCTGGAGTACTATGATATATATAACACAGCAGTGCCAGGTGAACAGCTGTGTATCTGATCTTTTACGGAACAGGGACAAAAAAATGTTGGAACATGCTTAATACAGATGCAGAGTTACAGTTTGTTGTGGTGCTGGAGACTGAACTTGGGGCCTTGAGCTTGTGCAGCCAGCGCTCTACTGTTTGAGCCACTCAGCTCTCTCAGATAGGGCCTCATGCTGACTTTGCCCAGACTGACCTCAGACTGAGATCCTCTGTTGTCCCTCCACCTCTCAAGAGGCCACAATTACAGGTGCATGACCTCATACCCAGCCCTTACACATGATTATAAGCCAGATGGGCAAATGCAGTGTGAACTCAAATCAGCGTCTGTTGTGTCTTCAGCCACCCAGGTTAACACGCTTTTCTGAAGAGCAGACTTTGGTGTTTTATAGTCCTAACCATTGCACATGGAGAAATCAGAGAAGGTTTTAAAATGTTCAGAGCAATGTTAAAAGCCACCAGGGAGCACTACTGGACACCAGCTGGCTGGCAACCAGCACACCATGGGGACCGGTCCTCTCCGCCACCCTGACAGGACCAAGGAGCTTGGTTCCAGAATACCAAAGAAAGTGTTTCCTCGTAGTATCTGCTTTCCAATTCCTACCCCTGGAGAGCTTCCCTTTTGTTCAGCTTGGGTCCCTGAAGAGGACATCTGTGTCCCCTAGCAGGATTCAGAGGCTTAAAGGGCGTGGCCATGCCTTTGGGAAGCTTCTCTTTCCCTAACTGTAGTAAAAGGAAAACAGTGAAATTCAACCTATTTTAAATCAAGAGAGTGGAATCACCCGAAGGCCTCTCCTCTCCTATGAGGATATCCAGTCGTTCACGGGCCATGTGAGCTCTGCTTCCTGCTTCAGTCACTGATGGCAACAATGCTACATCACAAGCTGCTCCAACTGGGCCACGCGGGGACCTGTGCTCTTCCGTGAGCCACTCGGGGTCCTGGCACTTCCATGAGCCACGCGGGGTCCTGGCACTTCTGTGAGCCACGTGAGGTCCTGTGCACTTCTGTGAGCCACGCGGGGACCTGTACTCTTCTGTGAGCCACGCGGGGACCTGTACTCTTCTGTGAACCACGCGGGGACCTGTACTCTTCTGTGAGCCAGGGACCTGTGCACTTCCGTGAGCCACGCAAGATCCTGCGCTCTTCTGTGAGCCACACGGGGTCCTGGCACTTCTGTGAGCCTCACGGGGTCCTGTACTCTTCCGTGAGCCACGCGGGGACCTGTGCACTTCCATAAGCCATGCGGGGTCCTGCACTCTTCTATGAGCCCAGTGGCCACATGCCTCACTTCAGACCCTGGTGCTAGGGCAGAGACAGAAAAATGGCATGTGTGGGGCCTGGCGCTGACCATGGTCGTGGTGAGCGTGGGGCCTGGCACTGACTGTGGTTGTGGCTCTGACCGTGGTCGTGGTGAGCGTGGGGCCCAGCACTGGCCATGGTTGTGGCGCGCCTGGGGCCCAGCACTGATGGGGGCTTCAGGGGTTCCCAGGACTCCTTCACAGATTAGGGGGCTGCTTACATATTTCATCAGTGACAATTTCACGATAACTTTTGTTCCCCGTGGTGATCCACTTAAGCTATTTCTATTTTTTTCCCCTCTATCTTAGAATGCTGCTATGTCCCCCTCTTTCCACTTCTGAGTTATTTCCTCCACCACAACAGTGGCGTGAAGGGGCTCCTCTCCTAGTCCGGCGTGCTATGTGCCTTCTGTGTGCCACAGGCAGAGCACCCCAATTTACAGCCATACCGTCAATGTGCCTCTATCAGGAGCACGACCGGCAATGTTCCCTGACGGCGGATGGACAGACAGATGGATGGATGGATGGATTTTACAGAAATGCTGGCTCAATAGGGGAGGAGAGGGACCAAGCCACTGCCTGGCCAGCAAAGACCTCTTTCTAACGGCCCCCCATAGCCTCACGAGAGCAGGGTGAGGACCTCCTGACACGTTTCTGGCCCTCCAACGGTCACTGAGTCAACCATAAAAGCAGGCTCCTGGGCCCTCACTACTGGTATCCAGAGCCTGGACAGGCAATGTGCGCTGCTGGGCTGCTGTTTCCACCCTGACTTTGCGATGACCCAGGAGACAGCACACTTGCTCACTGGAATTCCGGCCCAGTTGACCTCACAGGGGCTCCCTGAAAGGCCGGGTTTGGATGGATGGTAGGTGGATGGATGGATGGATGGGTAGATGGGTAGAGCTCACAGCACAACATGCCACTTCCTCCCACTGCTTGTATATCTGGGTGCTATGCTTGCTTTTGCTTCTTTCTTCCCTTCTATCCACCTGCCTTTACTAGCGAGAACCTTCACTTACCAGTCACGATAGGCCTGCTTGTGTCCCGCTTCGGCCTTCCCTGGAGATTAAAGACAAACCTTCCCGGAAAGCCTGGCTGCACCCCGTTCTCTAAGGTGGTATCTGGACAGAGAACACCACAATAGGTGCTGGGTTTCCTCAGAGGAGCGTGTTGAAAAGATGCTCACTAACCACACAGGACAAAAAAAGTCCCCCAAATGGTTGAGTTCAAAGTCAAAATTTAGTTCTTGGTTTGTGAGGTGATGTGACAAGAGAAAAAGAAATGCTTGGTCAACAGGAATGGGTACCAAAGGTGAACCCCAACAGCGGACAAAGGCTCAGGCCTGTCAGCATCCTTCCACCATTCACATCTGGGGCAAACTCACGTTCAGTCTATAAATAGTCAAAGGTCATTAGCCACACCCCAGCATTACCACCTTTGTCATATGACGCTTACATTTTCACTGCCTAGTTATCTACCCATTCATCCTTACATTCACCTCCCGACCCACCATCCATTTATCCAACATTCCCAAATGTACCCACCTAACCATCCATCCATCCACATCTCCATCTATCCACCCATTATCTATCCATCTACCATCCATCCATCCACTCCTCCACCCATCCACCCACCATCCATCCACCCCTCACCCATCCATCTATTCATTATCTATCCATCCACCATCCATCCATCCACTCTCCCACTCATCCACCCATCCATCTATTTACCATTCATCCATCCACCCACCACTTATCCATCCAACCATCCATTTATCCAACCACCATTCATCCATTCATTCATCCATCCATTCATTCATCCATCCATTCATTCACCCACTACCCATCCATCCAACTATCCATCCATACATCTGCCCACCATCCATTCATTCACTCATCCATCCATTCACCCACTATCCATACACTAACCATCTATCCATCCATCTACCCACCATCCATCCACTCACCCATCCAACTACCCACCATCCATCCATCCACTCACCATCCATCCACCCACCTATCCATCCACCCACCCACCATCCATCCATCTCTGTACTCACCTACCATCCACCCAATTCATCTATCCAGCCAATCCATCCACCTGTCCATCTATTCACAATCCATCCATCTATCCATTCATCCATCCATTCACCATCCAGCCATCTACCCATCCATCCATTCATCCATCTATCTATCCATCCATCCAACTATCCATCCATCCACCCATCCATGTATCCATCCAACCTGCCCATCTATCTATATACCCTTCATTCCTACATCCACCCACCATCCATCCATCTAACCATCTAGCCATCTAGCCATCCATCAATCTACCCACCATTTATCCATCCACTCATCCATCCAACTACCCACCATCCATCCATTCATCCATCCAACTACCCACCATCCATTCATCTAACCACCATCCATCTATTCATTTATCTTCCTACCCACCAATCCATCCATCCATCTACCTATCTACCATCCTTTCATCAATCCATCTGTCCATCTATCCATCTATATATCCATCCACCCACCCTTACTACACACACATCTAACTATTCATAAATCCATTTGTCCATCCATCCATCCATCCATGTCACCACCCACCAACCCACCCATCCATCTACCCATCATCCCTCCATCCATTTATCTATCCATCCATCCACATCTTCATCCACCATTCACAAAGCTTAAGACTCCACTTGAAGTCAACACTGCCACTACAATGGTTTTCTACATTTGATTTCTAAACCAGGAGCATATGTATAACCTGGGGACTTAAAGGTGAAAATTCTTAGACCTTACCCTGCCCATATCCCATGAGTCAGAGGCACTGAGAGGCACATTCTAGCTTGAGGCTACCAGTTCTGCATTCATAAACACCCCAATCTAGGTCCATGTATCATTTCTCCCTAAAATGAATTGCTGTCCATCTAAAAAGAACACCAAAAGAGTTGAAAACACTAGAAAGGAATACTATCACACAGGCCTCTACTGCTGCTGCTGGAAAGAGCTCCTGGACTTGGTTCTGAAAACCAGACTTAGGAGCAGAATCCCTGTGAAATCTAAATGCTCAAGGTCAGGGATGCAGATTCTCAGGCCATCTGGACATCTCACGTGGTCCCCTTCATGCAGCTCAGCGCAGGTGGTGACAGTTCCAGGTCATCTGGAGTCAGAAGAGCGTGTCCTGAATAGATGGCCAAGAAAACACCTAGGGGGCCACAGCAGAGCGACGGCAGCTCGAGCCAGAGGCAGCTTCAGGGCAGCCACTGGCTCAAGCCTCCAGCCATGACCCCATCCTCCAGAGGCCAGTGAGGTCCCCTGGCCCTGAGCACTCACACCAGCTACCAGATCAAGTCATCTGCCCACACCTCCCACCATCCAAACCCTGGAGTAGGAGCAACTCTATATGACCTTGAGCCAAAGTCACTGTGCTACAGGGATCCTTGATCAGATGCTAGCAGGGAAACGTGAGATGGCAGTTGGGGTTCTTGCTCCTTCCCCTCAGGGCATGCTGCAGGTACCCTGTGTGTACACCGATCCTGTCCACACTGCCATGCGCAGGTCTCTTGTGCCACAGTTTGCAGCCTCCTGCAGGCATGCCCCCACATCAGGAAGCAAGAAGCAAGACTGGACTGAGCTAAAGAATAGGCAGGCAGGGGATGGCCGTAGGCAGCACACCTCCAACAAAGCAATGGTGATGGCCCCCTGGGGACCGGACCTGGGTTGGCCTGCAGCTAAGGTGCTGCAGAAGAGCTGGCATGCGGCCTGCTTCCCATGAGACAGCGGTGGCCACAGGCACGCTGGCACCCCAGCTGCCCCTCACACTAAGTAAGCAGCTGCCATCTCCCAATTCCCTGAGATGGCATGAAGAAACTTCCCCCCACCCAGGGTGACATCAGCGCTGGAGCAGCTCCCACCAGAGATCCCACTCCTCCCTCTGGGAGCCTCCACGGTGCCCTGCGCCGGATCTGCCTCCGCAAAAGGCCAGCCGAGTCTGGGATGCGGGCACAGGTGGTGTTAGATGGCTGCATTTCCTCCTGACCCACATACAATGCGCAACAGCTCCATCACAACACCAGCATTACCAGGCCAGCATCCCAGACCGGAGCCAGGGCTGCCAGTCCACCTTACTGCTGCCAGTCCACCCCACGGCTGGCCAGCCCACCCCACAGCCAGCCTACTCCACCGCCCCCAGTCCACCCCACGGCCCCTGGCCAGGTTAATTATTCAGTCCGTGCCACACCCAACCCGGCAGCCTTCATCTCCACCAGGCAGTGGTATGTAATACGCTGGCGGGGCCGGGTCTGTGCGTCTGGAAGGCTGGGAGCCTGCACGAGACCTCGTGCCCATCCCATCCCGATGGCGCCTCATCCTCCGTGACCCCTGGGTCCCAGGGACCCCCCTTTTCAGCGAACCTCCAGGGTACCCCGGCCCCGTCCCCGCGCCAGGGGGCCGCACCGCCAGGCGCAATGACAGCAGTTCCCGGCCTCCCCACAGGGCAGCCAACGGCTCCCGGCTCCAGGAGCTGGCCCGAGCTCGCCCTGCCGGGGCTGATGCGCGGCCATCGCGGAGCCCGCTCGGCCCCGCACCCCCGGTCCCCCGGGAGGCCGCGCGACGCCCGGCCCCATGCCCGCAGCCGCAGCCCGGTCCCTACCCGTGCGCCCGCACACGGCACGCAGCCGCCGCGCCAGCTCCTCCAAGGCCATCTCCTCATGTCGCAGCCAAAACCGCATCCTCCGCCTCGGAGCCGCCGCAGGTCTGCGGGGCGGCGCGGGACGGCGCGGGGCGGGGCGGCGGTGAGGAGGGGGCGTGGGGCGGGGCCGGTCCCCGCCGGGGCGGGCGGGGGGCGCGCGCGCTCCTCGGCGGAAGCGGAAGCGGCGTGCGCCCCGCCAACCACCGCTGCGGCACCTGGGGCTCACGGTGCCGCCGCCGCCGCCTGGCGCAGGGACGGATCCCCGGGGGACCGGTGCGTGCCAAGGCTCCCGGGGTCACCGGGGCGCAGGGCCCCTTCCCCCCCCCCCCCGCCCTCCCGGGATCACCGGGGCGCAGGGCCCCGCCCCCCCCCCGGGCTCAGACTCGCTGTCAGGGGCAGGGCCGCCCCCCTTCCCTGTCCCCCTCTTACCTGCCCCCCTTACCTCCGCCCGCCCCCGGGCAGGCGCAGAGCCCACAGCAGCCCTGCGCGCCCTCTGCGCGCGGTCGCATGGTCGGCGCTCAGGTGCGCGCGGTCCCGAGCCGCCCGCGAACGGCCGTGCGTGCAGGGGACCCGTGCCTGGGGGGGGGGGGGGGGCCGGGAGTAGGGGACGGGCCGGCTGGCGAGGGCGTGGCCTTCCCCGGACGCAGGCCACGCCGCCCCGCAAGGCTGGCGTGGAGCCAGGCGCACCCGACACCGGCAGCAGCCAGGCTCTGAGGGCCCCGGCCCCGGCTGCCAGAAGGCTCCGGACGCTGCCTGCGCCACCCCAGGCATCAGGAGATGGGGGATTCGCCGAGTTCAACACCCCCCCCCTCCCCCGCTCCCAGGCTCACACTGCAAACCCTGCCAGGACTGTGCGCTCCGGGACTGTACATGCCCGCACTGCGGTGGCCGACACCGCCACTGTGTTCCACATCATCCCTGTGCTCCACAGTGCCCATCACACGTGTGCCCCACGTGTACAACAACACACACTGACATATTTTGTTGGATGGGTAGCTGCCTGACCGGCCACGTGCTGGGAGCCACTGTGGGCCTTAGGATAGCTTTGAGAGCAAGTGTAAAGAAAGCGGGGTCAGCTGAGCTCGGTCCATTCCCACTCCTTGTCCGCTCCATCCTGCGTCTGTGCCCTGTGTTCCAGACCCTGGGAGGGTCGTGTGCTGTGAGGACTCCAAGCTGCTCATTCCAGGGGCAACTCCAGCCCCAGCTTTGGCCCGGGGTGTCTGCTTGGCTGGTGGGTACCCATGTCTCCAAGTCACTGTGAAGGGTTTTCTAGATGCAGTTACATTAACCCAGGACTTTCTGATGCGGTCAGTTTCAGGATAAGGGAGGACAGGCCAGAGGAGGAGGTTCTACTCAAGAGGGCCAAGGCTCCAGGGCATGGTACGGCCTGGATCAAGCCTGCCCTGCCCCACAGACGGGGCAAGCTGTCTCCACAGCTGCTGGAGTCCGTTTCTCACACCGTTTCTCACGCTCCCCTTAAGAACCTGCTAACAACCTACCAACCCGCCACGTGCCCAGGGCCCCTAGTGGGTCACGGGCCACAAGCTGGACTAGCGTTCCAAGCTACACACAGCACCCGCCCCAGCTGTCTTCACTACAGAAACGGGGTACAGAACTTGAGCTCACGCCACACAGCAGCGTGCAGCCGGCAGAGGGGTTTGGACTCAGATGTGTGCGAGCAGGCATTTGCTTCAGGGGACTTTTCAGAGCTGACCGGAAAGGCGTCTCTGGCCCCTGCCAGTGTCCAGGTCAATGAGCCCCTGGGCCTTCCATCTTGCCTGCTTCAGAAAGGCCCAGGAGAGCAGCTCTTCCCAGAGGCTGCAGGAGGGAGGTGATGAAATGCTACACTGGATACCAAGCCTCCTCTTAGCAACTAGGGAGGAAGAGCCAGGGCGGGGTGAAGGAGGAGCCTCCTCACCCCCCCCCCACCCCTGCTGCAAGGCCAGGTACACCCTGCCTGCCCTGCAAGCAGAAGAGGGAGACCTCTGAGAACCCCAAACACATCATGAGCCAGGGCCAGGCAGGCATAGCCCAGCACATCAAAGGGCAGACACGCCCGGAAGTGCACCGCCCCAGCCAGCAGAGCACTCCAGCACTGGGGTCGGGGTGGGAGGAGGGGCTGGGATCTGGAGGGGGAGGCCGAGGCCTGCTTGATGCCCCACACCTGCTGCATGAGACAGCCTGCGTATAACTGCATGTGTGGCTACAGACACAGAAAGCCCAGCTGGCTGGTGTAGCTCCCGTGGGTGAATGGCTGGAACCCACCAGACCTACGAGAAGAACAGCCGGCACGCTCTGTGTCCTGGCTGAACCCAGCACCAGCTAAAACCTCCTGCCATCCCAGCTACTCCAGAGGCAGAGATCTGAGGATCATGGTGCAAAGCCAGCCTGGAAGGCAAGTCCATGAAATGTTTCTCCAATTAACCAGCAAAAAGCCAAAAGTGGAGCTGTGGCGCAAGTGGTAGAGCACCAGCCTTGAGTGAAAAAGCTCAGGGACAGTGCCCAGGGCCCAAGGTCAACACCCAGGAATGGCACCAAAATACAAATAAATAAACAAACAAACCAGTGATGACTGGCAGAATGGCAGGGTAAGGAGAGCTGGCGGATATGGGGTGGATGTTTCCACAGGACTGGCAGTGCCAATCAATCCTCCACCTACGGTTCTCACACACAAATGCTCACCACTTTTTGGTGCATAAAACTAGCAAATTAGCATGCATTTTGTCTGAGTACAAACTGCTGTGTGTGCTCTAGGAAACACGGAATGTGCAGAGATAACATCCTGTCCATTCTTGGATGCACTTTATATGAAGTTGTAACAACCCATGTCACTGGTAACAAACTGATTTTTTTTTTTTTTTTTTTGGTCGTGGGGCCTGAACTCTGGGCCTGGGCTCTGTCCCTCAGCTCTTCAGCTCAAGGCTAGCGCTCTACCACTTGAGCCACAGCACTACTTGCAGCTTTTTCTGCTTATATGGTGCTCAGGAATCAAACCCAGAGCCTCATGCATTGAGGCAAGCATTCTACTGCTAAGCCACCTTCCCAGCCCCCAAACCGATTCTTTTCACACCCAATAGTAGGGTGTGGTGGTTCCAGCATCAATAGAATTCAGTGCCAGACCATCTTATATCCAAATTGAGACCCTATCTCAAAAATAATGAAAGTCATAGAAAAAAACAATGTAAACAAAAATGGCAGGCGTTTGGATCAAGTACCTGCCCAGCAGCTCAAGGCCCTGAGTTCAAACTCCAGAACCACCATTACCATCGCCATACCTGTAAACACACGAGAGTACACACACACACACACACACACACACACACACACACACATCTTTTGACTAGTAGTAGGATTACAGACCCTGTGGTACAGCAATGTTTTGGTGTCTTTCTGTGTGCAGGTGTGCTTGCGTTTGCGTTTGGACATGGAGCCCTGGGGCTCCGGTCACACCTGGCAGGTCCTGTCGATGGAGCCCCGGGGGCTCACACCACCCACAGCCCGAGACACTGTCCACCCATCCTCCCTGAGAGCAGGGCCCCGGGCCGGGATGAGCCCTGCCCTGTCCACCCACCCTATCCCCTAGGTCATGGTGGATACCTGGTAGACGTGAGGTCAGACCTGTCTGAAGACACAGTCCCACCCACACACAAGGTGTCACTTTGAAGAGTTGGTAGCTTGCTTCAGAGGGGGTCCAGGCGCAGAGGTGCATGGGTGAGGCCTCACCCAGAAGAGGGGTCAGGGGAGCTGAAGGGCCACAAAGGGAGCAATGGCAGCTCCCACAAGCACTGGGCTCCAAGGGCTCCCCACTTCACTCACAGGACTCCCCGCATCACCTCACGCACGGGGCTCCCAGCTTCATGCACAGGGCTCCCCACTTCATGCACAGGGCTCCCCACTTCATGCACAGGGCTCCCCACTTCATGCACAGGGCTCCCCACTTCACGCACAGGGCTCCCCACCTCACGCATGGGGCTCCTCACCTCATGCACAGGGCTCCCCACCTCACACAGGGGGCTCCCCGCTTCATGCACAGGGCTCCCCACTTCATGCACAGGGCTCCTCACCTCATGCACAGGGCTCCTCACCTCATGCACAGGGCTCCCGCGTCACCTCACGCACAGGGCTCCCCGCTTCATGCAGGGGGCTCCCCGCTTCATGCAGGGGGCTCCCCACTTCATGCACAGGGCTCCCCACTTCACGCACGGGGCTCCCCGCTTCATGCACAGGGCTCCCCGCTTCATGCACAGGGCTCCCCGCTTCATGCAAGGACTCCCTGCCTCACGCCCAGGGCTCCCCGCTTCACGCACAGGGTTCCCCACTTCACGCACAGGGCTCCCCGCTTCATGCAAGGACTCCCTGCCTCACGCCCGGGGCTCCCCGCTTCATGCACAGGGCTCTCCACTTCATGCAAGGACTCCCTGCCTCACGCACAGGGCTCCCCGCTTCATGCACAGGGCTCCCGCTTCACCTCACACACAGGGCTCCCCACTTCATGCAAGGACTCCCTGCCTCACGCACAGGGCTCCCTGAGGATCTCAGCTTCACATCACACCCACAGAACAGCCAACGCACCTCAGCTGCCCCCTCCCCAGACAAGATAGCGCAGGAAGGTGTGTCCTGTTCACACTCCATCTGGTTTCCAGGCCTCTTCAAGGAGGAGGAGGGAGGGACCCCAGCATAGTGTGACAAGGGATACCTGTCATTAGAGTGACATTTCTCCTCAGAGTGCACCCGAGTCCTCACTAGCCTGCTACACTGTCTTGTCACCTGACAGTGTACAGCACGGGTCTCATGGATGGGTCACTTCTTGGATGGTGACCCGTCCCCAGATGCTGACCTCTGTCTTCAGATGCTGACCCTGTCCTCAGATGCTGACCTCTGTCCTCAGATGCTGACCTCTCACCCTCAGATGCTGATCTCTGTCCTCAGATGCGGACCCTGTCCTCAGATGATGATCTCTCATCCTCAGATGCTGACCCCTGTCTTCAGATGCTGTAGCTGTCCTCAGATGCTGACTCCATCCTCAGATGCTGACCCTCATCCTTAGATGCTGACCTCTGTCCTCAGATACTGACCCCTCATCCTCAGATGCTGACCCTGTCCTTAGATGCTGACCCTGTCCTCAGACACTGACCCCTCATCCTCAGGTGCTGACCCTTGTCCTCAGATGCTGACCTCTGTCTTCAGATGCTGACCCCTGTCCTCTGATGCTGACCTCTGTCCTCAGATGCTGACCCCTGTCCTCAGATGCTGACCTCTGTTCTCCGATGCTGACCCCATCCTCAGATGCTGACCCTTCATCCTCAGATGCTGGTCCCTGTCCTCCGATGCTGACCTCTGTCCTCCGATGCTGACCTCTGTCCTCCGATGCTGACCCCTCATCCTTAGATGCTGACCCTGTCCTCAGATGATGATCCCTCATCCTCAGATGCTGACCCCTCATCCTCAGATGCTGACCCTGTCCTCAGATGCTGACCCTGTCCTCAGATGCTGACCTCATCCTCAGATGCTGACCCCTGTCCTCAGATGCTGACCTCTCATCCTCAGATGATACCCCTCATCCTTAGATGCTGACCCCTCATCCTCAGATACTGACCCCCGTCCTCAGATGCTGAGCCCTGTCCTTAGATGCTGAACTCTGTCCTCAGATGCTGACCCCTCATCCTGATGCTGACTCCTCATCCTCAGATGCTGACCTCTGTCCTCAGATGCTAACCTCTGTCCTCAGATGCTGACCTCTGTCCTCAGATGCTGACCCCTGTCCTCAGATGCTGACTCCTGTCCTCAGATGCTAACCCTGTCCTCAGATGCTGAACCCTCATCCTCAGATGCTGAACCCTGTCCTCAGATGCTGACCCCTCATCCTGATGCTGGCTCCTCATCCTCAGATGCTGACCTCTGTTCTCAGATGCTAACCTCTGTCCTCAGATGCTGACCCTATCCTCAGATGCTGACCCCTGTCCTCAGATGCTGACCCCTGTTCTCAGATGCTGACCCCTCATCCTGATGCTGACTCCTCATCCTCAGATGCTGAACCCTGTCCTCAGATGCTGAACCCATCCTCAGATGCTGACCTCTGTCCTCAGATGCTAACCTCTGTCCTCAGATGCTGACCCCTGTTCTCAGATGCTGAGCCCTGTCCTCAGATGCTGACCCTGTCCTCAGATGCTGCCCTGTCCTCAGATGATCCTTTGTCTTTAGAGGGATGGCACGTCCCCTTTAACTTAGTGGAAACAAAGCCAAGAAGATGAATGTCTAGCTCTGGCCAGGCTTTTCGCAGCTGGGGCCAGGAACAAGGGTGGCTTCCTCGTATTCTGTTGTTCTGGGCGCTGCCTGGGAAAACAACCACCAGGCAGGCCCCACCTCAGAGGGACCGGCTGGCTCTGTGCCCACAAAGCGCCTGCCCTGCCCCGCCCCCGGAGGAAGCGGCACACTGGAGGAGGCAGGGAGGAGGCCGAGAGGAGGCTTGGCTTCAGGACAAAGGCGCCACCCAGGTGCCAACGTCCCGATGAGGGCTCCTGATGGCAGGCGGCTGACCTGTATGCCCTCTGCCGGTACTCCACTTCACCAGTGCTCCACTCTGCCAGTGCTCTACTCTACTGAGTGCTCCACTCTACTGAGTGCTTCAGTCTGCCGGTGCTCCACTCTGCCGAGTCCTCCACTCCGCTGGTGCTCCACACCACAGGCAGGGCACCTAACACAGCCGGGGGGCTGTGGGGGGAGGTTGAGAAGGAGCACTTTGCCAATGGACCTAGAGTCACCTTCTGTGTCCTACAACCCCACAGAAATCCTGGGGGGCAGACACACCTATCTGTGGTCGGCCCTCGGGGACAGCCAGCCAGCGCTGGCCCAGCACAGCTCCTGCCCCTGGCACCTGTGGGTGCCCCAGGACCCCGCGGGATGACCACAGGGAGGATCCATGGGCCTCCTGTGCCTGGGGCCAGGAGACAGATGCAGGGACGGCCCTAGGACTCAGCAAGTATGGCACCAGGGAAGCACGGGTGTGACAGAGCTTCATGGGAGGGCAGCTGGGAGTCCTGAGCCCAGGCAGCTGCCCAGGGAGGAGGGGACAGGGCGGGGGGGGGGGGGCGGGGGAGGGTAAGGCCGCCAGGGGGGAGGGGAGGGGGACAGGATGCCAGGGGAGGAGGGACAATCAAGATATCAGGGGGAGGGGAGGGGAGGAGGAAGGCAATCAGGACACGAGGGGGAGGGGAGGCAGAGGAGGTCTGTGCAGTCCAGGTACTCAGGAGGGAATATCTAATGTGTACGGGAAGTAGGAAGGTGGACTGGGCCTTGTGCCCGGGTGGGCGTGGCCAGCGGGCCTCTGGTTTCTGGCTGGCAATCCAACACCAGCCTGGGGGCGGTGTCACTCTTTTCAAATGTGGCCAAGTAACCCCCCACCCCCACCCCCAGCCAGCCGGAGTGGGGCCTCACCCAACGGGTAGAAGGCCGGAAGAGACAGAGACTGAACCCCGATGCCAAAGGACTCCTGCCTCCGTTTCCAGCCTGCTGAGTGGCCTGGACCCAGCCCACATGGACGTCCACAGCACACATCACAGACAGAGGCGAACCTCCCACCTGCAGACTGGCCGGGCAGAACCCACAAGACTCAGCTTCCATTTACTGGTCAGCCAGGCAGCCAGGAGCCAGACCAACAACGCAGAATGCTAGAGACTGGTGCCCAGGATTTAGAAGCCTAAGGTGGTGAGTGGAGAAAATCTCGAGTGTTCCATTTCCTCTCCCCCTTTGTGTACACGAAAATTATCCACAAAGTTCTTCCTCAACAAGCCCGATAAAGCGCTTCATTTGCAGGATAAACGTTGTGTAGTAAGGAAGAACGAAGTTCACTTTCTCTAATGCGATCCAGGCATTCCCTAAATGCGCCTTCATCAACTTCACAACTGAAGGCCAAGCAGTGTTTACATTTGGTCTCCAAAGTGGGCACTGGGCACTCACAGGCAGATACTTGGAAGCCACGCAGCTGCTGTACACATGAGCCATCCGCGTCCTACCTCATGCACAGAAAAACCATCAGGACAGGAGCATGCAAGGCCCGTGTCACCCAGCACCACCCATGCAGCTTGGCCCCGAGGCTGGTATGGGGCTTGGCCATGGCTCCTCCACCTCCTGCCGGGAGCCTCAGCAGTGGAGGGCACTTCCATGGGCACTGGGTCAGAGCGATGCAGGCAGGAGGACTGAGTACCACTCACCCCCGGCTGGCTTTACTTCCCGAGTTGCCCATGGAGAAGGGTTCAGACACAGACACAGACTCCCAGAGTGGGCACGGAGCTTGGGGTGACCGGCAGAGCAGAGATGCCAGCCTCAGCCTGTCTCCCATAGGGCAGAGACGACCTGTCTACACTGCAGGGCTGCCATACCATGAGGATAGGGGACGGGCCACCTGGGGCCCGCACAGGCCCAGCATGGTCTGTGGGTGCCTGTGGGAGCTGGCAGCACATGGTGGGGTGAGGGAGAGGGGGGCGGTGGCCTAGGCTGCCTGTTTCCATGGAAACGCATCCTTGGCCTGAAGAGGAGAGTGGGAGGAAGACACAGCACAGAGGTGGGACCCAGCCGGACTCAGTGTCCCTTGGGTGTCTGCCTTGACCAGGAAACAGCCACAGTCCACGGGAGAGAGCAGACAGCCCAGGGTAAAACGCCAGTGCCCGGCCTCCTCTGAGGCAGCACGGCACCCTGGCCCCTGCCCTGGGCTGTCTACCACCTTCACTAAATCTCCCGTGCGGACCCCACTTTCTTGTTCTCACAGAGTCCAGATGTAGCGATCAGTGCCAGCCAGGCCTGGCATGAGCTGGAGGACACAAGAAGCCCACAGCCTGGAGAAGAATGAGGCTTCTGGGTGACTTACAACCCTCGTCAGAGACAGCGCCGAGGGTGCCGGGCCGCGCTGGTGGGCCCTGGCCGGTGCACAGAGCACACGGCGGGCCAGCAGAGACGGCTTAGCTGGAGACACGTGTCCAGCGAATGAGTCTGTGGCTTCAGACGCTCTGGCCACTCCCACACAAGCAGTTGTGGGCACGTGTGAGACTGGAACATTCTGGAACTCTTCGTGGCAGTAGGAGGCAGCAACGGGCCCTCTGGGGAGGGAGTCGGGTCTATGGAGCCATGGCCGAGGAGCAGGGCACGGTGCCCCTCCCCGCATGGCTCCAGCACCGGGCAGCAGCTGGTTCCTGTCTTGCTTGTCAGTGGGCGCCTGAGTCCACTGCCAGCTTCCATACCCCTCCCACACCCAGAAGCCCCGAGTCCGCGCCAGCCCGCCCTTGCCCACCCTTGCCCTCCCCTCCGACTGCACACCCAGGGGGTAGCCAGCCCCAGAGCCTGAGGCCACAGCTGCATCCACAACCCTGGCTTCCTCAGCTCTTCCTCTCAGTCAGAGTAGAGGGCTGTGGTATGTGCCTACGTGGGTTTCCTGGTGCGGAGCAGGTAGATTGCAGGTTCAAGGCCACCCTGAGCCACCTGTGTGAGACTGCCTCGGAACAATACCACAACAAGCCAGAGCTGGGCCCCGACGCTGCCCCTTGCCGCTCGTGGGGCACCCCCAGCCTGGCCGAGGGAGGCTCCCTGACGCCTCTGCGAAGCCTTGAGGTTCACAGCTGAGCCAAGGGCCTGGGGCACCAATTCTCGGTGGTAGGATTTGCCCACAGCTGCTGTGAAGGCCAGGCCAAGTCTCTTCCCTTTGCATGGAGGCCCTGTGGGAGCCCCAAGGCCTCCCCGTCCGCTCCCTGAGAGGCCCTGCCAGCCTGGGGCGGCCCCCTGCTCTGCAAGGCCCCAGACGCACAGCCTGGCTGTGTGGACACCGGGACACAGCGCCACTTCCCGCGGGAGGATCACTGTGTGGACAGCGCGAGGCACTTCTGGCGGTCATCTTGCTCACGGCTGGCTGGCTTGGAGGTGTCTGCCCACGGGGTGGGGAGCACACAGACCAGAGCCCTCCGGGGCAGGGCCGTCTCACCCGCCCAAGGCCCCTTCCTGCCTGAGCCTGCCCCTGGGCCACAGATCATTTGCAGGCCTCCTGCCAGCACTTCCCGGCCAGCACTTCCCACCAGAGGCAAAAGAAACGGCTAGAAGGTGCAGTCCTGCTCTCCGCCAAACCTTGAGGCCACCCTAGGATCTGGGGACTGTGACATTTACTTCCCAGGAACAGAGGTGGACATGTGGGCAGGGACCTATCCCTGCTGAGCCCATCCTCCATGAGGGCTCAGCCCTGTGGGGGTGGGACCACACCTCGCACCTGAAATCTACTCCATGCTGGCAGCCTGCAAATCCATCAGGGGCGCTGTGCTGCAAAGAAATCATGAAGGCACCAGATCTTAGGCCGGCCCGGCCCACACATCAGGTCCAGCCACTTGCCCTAAGACAGCTGATCAAAGAAAGCCATGGTGCCAGGTATTGGTGGCTCACGCCTGTTATCCTAGCTACTCAGGAGGCTGAAGCCTGAGGATTAAGGTTCGAAGCCAGCCCAGGAAGGAAAGTCTGTGAGACTCTTATCTCCAGTAAGCTATTTAGAAAAAGCCAGAAGTGGTGCTATGGCTCAAGTGATAGAGTGTTGTTATTTGAGCAAAAGTAGCACAGGGACAGTGTATAGGTCCTGAATTCAAGCCCCAGGACTGGTACGAGAGGGGGGAGGGAGAAAAGGAGGGAGAGAGGGAGAGAGAAAGGGAGAGAGAGAGGGAGAGAGAGGAGAGGAGAGGAGGGGGGAGGGAGGGAGAGCGAGCGAGCGTGTGCGCGTGCCATGGTGCTGGGCAGAGCACAGTGGTTTCCCGCATGGTATGGCTACCATGGGAGGACAGTCCTGCAGTACACTCCCCACCATCTTGGAGCTACAGACGTGAACAAAAAGCTGCCGGCAGAGGGGAGGAGACACACCGAGGTGGCCGTCACCTGGGCCCTAGAGGGCTCCCGAGAGTCATGGTTTTGCCACCGGAGAGAAGCAGGAACAGGCCAGTGCCTTCCTGGTCACCAAGGCTGGGCAGCCGCCCTCCTGCTCCCAGGCACATAGCTTCACCTCTTGCCACAGATGAGGGCCACAGATGAGGGGGCAGTCTGCATGAGGCCTGGTTCTGCCTCCTGGAGGACGACTGCAGAGTGCCTGCAGGGAGAACGGCTCAGAGCAGAGGCCCCAGCGCAAAGTGGGGCGCCGCCGCCCACGTGAGGGCTCCGTGCGTCCCAGCGAACAGCCTGCGGGTGTGTCAAATGTCGTCTGGGAAGCCAGGGCTGGCGTTCGCATGGGACCGTGGCATCCTGATAGAGCTGGTGTTCAGACAGGGACTCAGGTGTCCTCATAGGGTTGGTATTCACCTGGGGACCCCGGCGTCCTCACAGGGCTGGCGTTTGGGTGGCGACCCCATCTTGCTCACGGGGCTGGCGATCACTGGGGAACCCCGGCGTCCTCACGGGGCTGGTGTCTGTCTTCAGTGTGTGCCAGGGCCTCCCCTCCCAGGAAACTCGCGAGCACAAGGGTCCAGGGCAGACGTCCAGCTGGCCCAGGCAAATCTGCCCCCTCGTGGGCGCTGTGGGCACTGCAGTTTGGTGGCGCTCCAGCTCCTGACTGAAAGCCAGGATGCTTGAAGAGGGGCTCTGCTCCCCAAATGCAGCACAAGCAGCCTCAAAGGCCCCTGTGCATCCCTACATTCTGTGGGGTGAGAGGTCAGCACTCAGGGCGTCCTGGGGTGCTGGGGTGTGGGTCTTAGCAATGCCCCCGAGCATGGAAGTCGACCTCTCATCTGAGAGCCTTTCCACTCACCTGCAGGCTCCGGCCCCCACCCAGGAACCTGTTCTGCACTGTCGCACACATTTGCAATTCACTGACAGCAACTTCTGCTCTGCGTGAAGCACTGCGATTGTGTGGAGGTGTCTGCTGCCCACGGCTTCATTTCAGAAGGTGGAGGAGCCCACAAGGCCGAGAACCCCATCTCTTGAGTCTCCTCTTGTCAACGATCTTGCTTCTGGGATCCAGGGGCCCAGTGTCCTGTAGCCTCTGGTCCAGGCTTCTAGAAACCCTGTGGGCCTTTGACTGCAGTTTACTGGTCTGCCCCTGATCCCCAGCGCAGTCAGAGGTCCTTGCCGGAACTCTGTTCCACCACGCAGGGCCCTGCTCCCTGGCTGACCTCCTGAAGACTGCCATCCAGGAAGTGGGCAGGCTCAGAAATCACAACACCAGTGTTAAGGAAAAGCCAATTGTCTGGGGTTGCAGACACGTGGACTGGGGTCCCACGGGTACAGGTGACAGAGCATCCTGCAGTGAGGCTGTGTTTAAAGACCCACAATGGAGCCACTGGTATTTGGCCTAAATAACTATACAATGCTATGCTGTAGCTATAATTTTTTTGGGGGGGGGGTTCGGTCGTGGGGCCTGAACTCTAGGCCTGGGCGCTATCCCTCAGCTCTTCAGCTCAAGGCTAATGCTCTACCACTTGAGCCACAGCGCCACTTCTGGCTTTTTTCTTTCTGCTTATGTGGTGCTGAGGAATCGAACCCAGGGCCTCAGGCATGCAAGGCAAGTGCTCTACTATTGAGCCACCTTCCCAGCCCATGTAGCTATAATTTTTAATAAGTTTTTTTATTGTGAAAATACTGTACAGAGGGGCTCAATCACAAGAGCAAGATAATGAGTACATTTCTTATCAAGCATTGTTTCCTCCTCCTTTGTTTTTCCCCTACCATCCCTTCCCTCCTATCTCTACAACTACATTCCATGTCCCTGCCGCCGCCCCCACCAGGCTAAATTGTTAAGTTTGTTTTTCAACATAGCGTCTTGTACATCTCATTGTTGCAGTGGGTCAACCTGCATCCCTATTTAAACCATGTTTTTCATACCAAATGGCCTACTTCTGTGCCCGTTCCCTAAGAGACTGCTGACATACACCTGTGATGCCACTCAACAAATGGCGCCAACGGATCCATGAGCACATAATCAGAGTCCTATGATAGATTAGCTCAGTAGAGAGGCATCCTTCCCTGCCACACACACACCATCAGACTGAGGCTAGACTCAGCTTGGCTTAGTCAGCTCCTTCTCCCATATGATTCTGTTGTCTATACCTCCTTATAAGCTCCTTGTAAGATGTGTTTATTGAGCTATCAATAAATCCTCCTCATAAGAACTCCTGTTCCAATGGTGTTGGTAGGGAACCTGGTTAGACAATGTCTGAATGAGATGATTTAAGTCAGGCCTCTCCACTAGAGTCTGAGCTCCATGGAGAGCTGACATTTGTTTTTCACTTCAGTTTTCTCACGACTATACCCATTCCTTAGTAGATGTGTAGCTATAATTTTTAGCAATTTGCTCATACAGAAGTTCAGGTATGGGTTGGAGGCATGGCTCAGATAGTAGGAGCCAGCTGATAAATAAAAGCATCAGAGACCAAGTTCAAGTCCTGGTCCCAGACCCCGCGCCCCCCAAAAAAAGTCCAGCTGCAAAACAGCATACTCTCACTATAAAAGCTGCTGAAGCCTCTCTAAGGTATTGCATTATTTAAGAAAAGTTTCATAAAGCAGAGAAAGGAGAAAGAGAATGACAGAGGATGAATTAAACCAAGCAAAAAGGGGCTAATGTCCAGATATTAATGCACAAGTTGTGTCCACTGCTCCCCTGAATGCTGACCTTGGGCAGCGAATCAAACCAGTGGCCACAACCACGGGATGCCCTTCGCCGAGCAGCCTGTGAGGAAGGTCACTGGCCTGGCAGGGAAATCCCAGCAGAATTCCACACACAAAACCCTGCCATGGGCCAGACTCAGGGACCCCACAGACAAGAGGGCTCTCGGAGGAGCAGGAGGGCGGATGTGACACCCCAGTGGCTCAGCCGGCCCTCCTGGTGGAGGAGAGAGGAACTGCACCTGCAAAGCATGATGAAATTTAACACTACGTCCCAGGAGCAGTTCACCGTCTACTTGATTTATAAATAAATATCGCATTTCAGATTTTCCAATGGTGCCAATAAAACAAATGAATATTGTTCCGAGTAACCTGAAATCTGCCCTGCCAAGACATGAACTCAGAGGTCACTGGGCTCACGCGGCACAGGGCAGCGCCCGGGAGAGGCGCGGTTATTGGCCATTGCAGTCGCAGCTCCAGTAATTCACACGCTTTCTGTTTGTCCAAAGAATTTCGACACTTTTTTTTCAAAGCAAAACTGATTTCTAATATTTTGATTTGGAAATGCCATTTAAATATAACAATTGTCTCTCTATAGAACCCGTAATTAGGAAAATGGCTACAGACTGAATTTGAATCATGAATTTGAATCAATCACATGTCTCTATGCTCACTGAGGGGGAAAAAGGAGTGTTACAAAGGCGGCCCTGTGTCTAGAGATGGCAAACTCCAGTCTGAGGTCTGACCTGCCTTCCTGAAGCCACCCCTGCTGCAGGGAGGGAAGGGCTCAGGGGGGAGGGCACAGGGGGGAGGGAGGGGAGGGCTCTTTAAGCAGCCCTTTGTGCGGCTGTGCGTCCACTGCCCTGCATGGTAGTGGCGGTGGCAGCGGCTCGTTAATGGCTGTTCTGTGTCGGGCATGTTCTTCAGACCCACTTTCACAGAGAGCTCCAGCTATGCGGTTCACACAGGTCGGCAGGGACAGTGTCATGCAGCTAAGCAGAGACCCACGTAGACACAGTTTCAGCACACTGCTGGCTGCCGTGTAGAGGGTGCACCCATGTCATACGCATGTGAACACAGAGTGCTATATTCCAGCCAATGCCTTCCAGAACCTCCCATCTAGGAGCCCTAGGACTGGAGGAGCAGCAGGGGCAGGGGTGCTGCACCTGCGCCCCACGCCCCGCACCTGGCAGCAGACACAAATTCTCCCACTATTAATTAGTAACACACCAGCTGGTCTCTGAATGTCTGTAAGTTTATGTACACTGAACATGGTTTCCAAAAACAACAGGAATGCCCGCCCACTTCCTGAAAAACAGGAAAACCCAAATTACGTGACACCAGGAAAGGTGAGGTAGGAAGTTACTCATTCACAGCGGCGGCACCACTTCCACAGGCGGACAAGGCCCCGGAAGTCACGCGGGACAAAGCCACCCCCACTCAGCAACAAGCTGCTCATCAGACTACATCCAAGGAAAAGCCAGGTCTCCTCATCTTAATGAATAATTTTAATGGTCTTCTTCAGCGTCAACTCAGGGTCTCACGTCGTAATAAGCAAGCACACTCAGTCAGTGTCTTTTGCTTTTGTCTATCAAATCGGTTTCCCAGTAACTTTGCCAAAAGCTGCTTTGAACCCACATCTTCCTACCTCCACCCCTCACCCAGCTACTGCTCCTTCCCTCTCTCTCTCACTTCCTTCCTTCCTTTCTCTCCTCCCCCCCCCCACCTTTCTTCCCCTTTCTAAGGCTTGAAACTCAGGCCTGCACTGTTCCCAAGCTTTTTTTTTTTTTTTTGGGTCCAGTCATGGGGCCTGAGCTCTGGGTCTGGGCACTGTCCCTCAGCTCTTCAGCTCAAGGCTAGCGCTCTACCACTTGAGCCACAGCACCACTTCCGGCTTTTTTCTTTTTGCTTATGTGGTGCTGAGGAATTGAACCCAGGGCCTCAGGCATGCAAGGCAAGCACTCTACCACTGAGCCACCTTCCCAGCCATTCCCAAGCTTTTTTGCTCAAGGCTAGTGCTCTACCAATGGAGCCATACCTCCCCTTCCAGCTGTGTGTGTGTGTGTGTGTGTGTGTGTGTGTGTGTGTGGTTAATTGGAGATAAGAGTCCCACAAACATAAAATAAAAATTTTAAAAAGTCTCACAAACTTTCCTTCCTGGGCTGGCTTTGAACTGTGATCCTCAGATCTCAGCCTCCTTAATAGCTAGGACTACAGGCGCGAGCCACCGGCACCCAGCCCACTTTTACTTTATAACCACAAGTTTTGCCCAGAATCTAAATAATGTAGATAAGATGAGATGTGGCAGGATGCAGGATGCAGGACACGGGAAGCGTGGTGGGCAGGACGTGGGACGCGGGAGGCGTGATGGGATGTGGGACACGGGACGTGGGACGTGTGGCCGGGGAGGCACAGCAGGCACAGGACAGGCAAGGGAGGCGTGGCTGGGGAGGCAGGGCAAGCTCAGGACAGGCAGGAGTGGTCACCAGGTCAGGCAGCAGCCACAGAGGCTCCCGTGCAGGCACTCCCAAGCACAATGGGAGTGTGTTACCTGTGGATACCCCACAGGCCTCTGGGATGGGAAGGCCAAACCACTGCAGACACTGGCTGACATCAAGAGAAGCCAGGAACGGAGTGCCAAGAAGATCCATGATTGAAATCGTCCCTGGGCAGGAGGCTGAGATCTGAGGATCATGGTTTGAGGCCAGCCTGGGCAGTAAGTGCCTGAGACTTTTATCTCCATTAACACCTCCCCCCCACCCCCCCCCCCCCCACACAAGCTGGAGCACTAGCCTTGAGCACAAAGCTCAGGCCCTGAGTTCAAGCTCTAGGGCCAGCAAATACATACATAGACATTCTCCCTGGGCAGCCTCTGGCTTCTGGCCTTGAAGCCAGCTGCTCTACACAGCGGCAGTGGGGCGATGTGGACACAGCCCATGTCTCATGGCCAGGTGACCCCCTCCTTAGAGGGGGGCTGAGCACCCAGCTTCCTCACAGAAAGCTTTGGAGCCATGGAGGGCACCACGTCAGACACACGAGCTAGCCACTGAGCGCCACGCACGCAGCAGGGCCAAGGAAGGCCAAACTGGACTTGGAGAAAAAATCTTGCTCCCAGGAGTTTGGGGCTGTAGGTCTGTCTGGTTGGGCAGGGGTACTGGTTGGATGAAGAGTAAAAGTTTTATGCCATCTTAACATAACACACCAAATTCAGTCCAAAAATCTGTTTTCTTAAAAATAAATCCAAGACTGGAGCTAGTCCCGCATCAGGCAGGCTGCATTTTATCCAAAACCTGAGACACCGTTCTCCTGATCTGGTTTCAAAATGCTCATTTAAATAGCCAACCAGGAGGCAAAGGACCACAGGACCCCTGCCTAGAGACAGTCCACAGTGAGCAGCTGACTCATGCGGGCCCCAAGATGCCTTCAACACAGCCAGGCCCAGGCCCCATCCATCCCCGGGGGGCCAACGCAGCTGAGAACAGAGCTCAGGTCCAGTCCTCAGAGGGCTGAGGCTGGAGAGGAGCTTGTGATGCAGGCACCTACCGGGGGCCTCAGCCTCTGCTGCGTCCTGCACGAGGCTGTTGGACGTGGTGATCTGAGGCTCACCATCTTCCTTCTGGGTGCCACCGGGGCATGGCAGGGAGCGGTGCACTCTTCCACTCTTTCTGCTCAGCAGGAGCCTCCAGCAGTCCAGCATGAGGCTGTGATGTGGAACACAAGGCAAGGAGATGGAGATAGCATTCTTCAGACAAAACCAGAGGAAGCAGGTAGAGCCCTCTGAAATGGCTACGGGGCATTCAGAACTAAATTCCTTCTCCAAAGACTTTCTACCCTGCCCTCCTCCAGTTCCAAACAAAGGCTTGTGTAAGCAAGACTGTGTTTACTTACACTGCTAAAGAAGAAAGGAAGACAATCTAGACTTTCTCCTTGACATTTAGGCTCTAGTTTCAGAGAAATTTAAGTCCCCAGTTCTCTGGGTTTTCGTGTCCAGCTCATTGACTTGGCAATCTCTCAAAGCCGGCACTGACGGCTTATTCAGATTACTGAAAACACTTTAAAATCCTCTGAGTAAACTATACCCTGAGCAAATGACAGTCCTCCTCCAACCAACAAACACCTGGCAAGTGACAGTCTTCCTCCAACCAACAAACACCTGGCAAATGACCGTCCTCCTCTTCCAACTAACACCTGGCAAGCGACAGTCCTCCTCCTCCAACAAACAAACACCTGACAAGTGACAGTCCTCCTCCAACAAACACCTGGCAAGTGACAGTCCTCCAACAAACACCTGCCAAGTGACAGTCCTCCAACAAACACCTGCCAAGTGACAGTCTGCTAAGTAAGTCTTCCTCCAACCAACACCTAGCAAGTGACTGTACTCCTCCAACACCTAGCAAGTGACAGTCCTCCTCCAACAAACACCTGGCAAGTGACAGTCCTCCTCCTCCAACAAACACCTGGCAAGTGACAGTCCTTCTCCAACAAACACCTGACAAGTGACTGTCCTCCTCCAACAAACACCTGGCAAATGACAGTCCTCCAACAAACACCTGCCAAGTGACAGTCCTCCAACAAACACCTGCCAAGTGACAGTCTGCCAAGTGACAGTCTTCCTCCAACCAACACCTAGCAAGTGACTGTACTCCTCCAACACCTAGCAAGTGACAGTCCTCCTCCAACAAACACCTGGCAAGTGACAGTCCTCCTCCTCCAACAAACACCTGGCAAGTGACAGTCCTTCTCCAACAAACACCTGACAAGTGACTGTCCTCCTCCAACAAACACCTGGCAAATGACAGTCCTCCAACAAACACCTGCCAAGTGACAGTCCTCCAACAAACACCTGCCAAGTGACAGTCTGCCAAGTGACAGTCTTCCTCCAACCAACACCTAGCAAGTGACTGTACTCCTCCAACACCTAGCAAGTGACAGTCCTCCTCCAACAAATACCTGGTGACAGTCCTCCTATAACAAACACTTGGCAAGTGACTGTCCTCTTCCAACAAACACCTGGCAAGTGACAATCCTCCTCCAACAAACACACACTTGGCAAGTAACAGTCCTCCTCCAACAAACACCTGGCAAGTGATAGTCCTCCTCAAGAAACACCTGGCAAATGACAGTCCTCCAACAAACACCTGGCAAGTGACAGTCCTCCTCCAACAAACACCTGGCAAGTGACAGTCCTCCTATAACAAACACCTGGCAAGTGACAGTCCTCCAACAAACACCTGGCAAATGACAGTCCTCCAACAAACACCTGCCAAGTGACAGTCTTCCTCCCACCCAACACCTAGCAAGTGACTGTACTCCTCCAACACCTAGCAAGTGACAGTCCTCCTCCAACAAACACCTGGCAAGTAACAGTCCTCCTCCAACAAACAAACACCTGGCAAGTGACTGTCCTCCTTCAACAAATACACACCTAGCAAGTGACAATCCTCCTCCAACAAACATACACCTGGCAAGTGACAGTCCTCCTCCAATAAACACCTGGCAAGTGAGAGTCCGCCTCAAGAAACATCTGGCAAATGACAGTCCTCCAATAAACACCTGACAAGTGACAGTCCTCCTTCTCCAACAAACACCTGGCAAGTGACAGTCCTCCTTCTCCAACAAACACCTGGAAAATGACAGTCCTCCAACAAACACCTGGCAAGTGACTGTCCTCCTCCAACAAATACACCTGGCAAGTGGCAATCCTCCTCTAACAAACACACACCTGGCAAGTGACAGTCATCCTCCAACAAACACCTGGCAAGTGACTGTGCTCCTTCAACAAACAAACACTTGGCAAGTGACTGTCCTCCTCCAACCAATACCTGGCAAGTGACAGTCCTCCTCCAACCAATACCTGGCAAGTGACAGTCCTCCTCTAACCAACACCTGCCAAGTGACAGTCCTCCAATAAACAAACACCTGGCAAATGACTGTCCTCCAACAATCACACACCTGGCAATGGCAGTCCACCAACAAACAAACACCTGGCAAGTGACAGTCCTCCTACCACAAACAAACACCTGGAAGTAACAGTCCTCCAACAAACAAACACCTGACAAGTGACAGTTCTCCTCCAACAAACACCTGGCAAATGACTGTCCTCCTTCAACAAATACCTGACAGTGACTATGCTCCTCCAACAAACAAACACCGGGCAAATGACTGTCCTCCAACAAACAAACACCTGGCAAGTGACAGTCCTCCTCCAACAAACACCTGGCAAATGCTATAAATGAACTATTTTGGGAGGCACGATCTTCAATTTAAGGAGAAAACCAGCAACTGTGTTTTACCAGGAGGCGGGGCCATGTACAGCCCCACCCACTCGGGTCATGGTGTAGTCCAGCCTCAGGAGCATTTCAGCACATTTACAAGTCATCGCTGCTGTAATTCCCACAAGCCCTGTCACAGGAGGATGCAAACAGCTCAACTTAAATACATTTTATCTGCGGATCCACAAGGACTTGTCTCTCCGTGTCACCTTTTCTTGGTGGTGGGTCTGGGTGTGTCTAAGCTGGGCCATACCCTGCTGCTTGGACCTTCCTCCCTGCCCACCTGGACCGAGGCCCCCTGGACATCTGGCCAGGGTGCCCTCCAGGAAGACTTCCCGCCGGTGCCACCCTCCTTGCTTCCCAGTGTGGACCTGCTCAGCCAGCCCCAAGGACAGCTGCTGTCAGCTGGGGGGCTTCAAGGCCCCATCTGGTCCTAAGGAGAGGCTGGGGTGTCTTCCTGGCTCACCACAGCTCTTTAGGGAGGAAGGAAGCTGCCTGTCCAGTGAGGCCCAAACCCTTGCTTCTGTGCTCAGGGGCTCAGGGTACCAAGTTCTTTCTGTCCCCGGAGGTGGATGGTAGCCCACCAACAGCAGGGCCATCCCTAGGGTCCTGGGATCATTAAGGCCACAAGGTGCCACACATGGCCCTCATGCTCTGTACAGTTTTGGCGCTGGGGAGCGTGGGCTGGCGCTCTCTACACAGTGGTCTCCAGGCACCCGCACAACGCAGCATTGTCCTGCCACCTGCTTCCCCCTGTGTGGGGACCTGGGCAGGGCAGGGCCCAGGGAGGACAATCAGACCCAGGCTGAGGGATGGGCTTCTCCCGCAGTGAGTCTGGCTTTGCTGGGCAGGGTGGTGTTGGCTGTGAGGGAGGCCGAGTTAGGAGGATCTCCTGGTCCAGGCTGGTCTGGGGAAACATGCCTATCTATCTGAAAAAAGCAAATGTTGATCAGAGGTGTGGCTCAAGTGGTAGAACACCAGCCTAGCAGATCTGAGCCCTGGAGCTCAAACCATGATACTGTTTTAAAAAATGGAGGAAGGAAAATTGGAAAAACTGTTTCATCTTCTCCCCTCCCCGTCTCCTCCCTGGGCCCCTTTTCTGTCTAAATGCTCCTCTGAGAATCTCCCCCAGAGAACCCATCCTGAAAACCAGGCACCGATTCCTGCACTATGGCTGCAACCTTCAGACAGAGGGAACCTGCCACCCTGGCCCCACACCCTGGCCTCCCACATCCCATCCCCCATGCCCCTGGCCCCCATACCCTATCCCCCATGCCCCAAGCCCCCACACCCTATCCCCCATGCCTCAGGCCCCTACACCAACTCACATGGCAGAGAAGACTGCAGGTGCTTTCAGTGCCCGAGCCTTGCCACCAAGCCAGGGGATGGCGGGGGTGGGGGATTGGGAGTGGGGGTGGAGGCCCCGGGGGGAGGGGGGAGCTGGGCCCAACCTCACTGCTGCCTCAGGCTCTACAGGTCCTAGGGAGGATGGCACACACAACTCCCCTGGGAGACACCTCCCTCCTGGGCGCTCCCAGTCACCAGCCCTGCCCTGCCCCGTCCCCTGCCCCCATGTCCTCCCTCCCCATGTCCCCCTCCCCACCCCATCCAGTGCCCCATATCATCAGGGTTAGGCACTGACCAGCTGTGCCTGGGGCCTGGAGGGTGACCAGCTCACAGGATTCAGTGCCCCCCTGGAGCAGCTTGGCCTCCTGTTGGAGATGATCCTGGCAGACACCCACATGATGGCAGCAAGGGAGCTTGGGAGGGCTGGCAAGCTGGCTGCAGGAGAGCTCCGCGCCTGCCCAGTGTGGTGCCAGCCCTGGACTCCTCGGGAGCCTTGGAGGGCAGGCCCGACAGACATCCTCCCAGAAGCACCCTCTCCCCGAAGTGTCAGGACAGCCTTGGGCTCTGCATGCCTCTGAAACGATGCCCCATCTCCCAGGATGTGGTGAAGGACACTTCACCAGCCTGTCAGGTGCAGTGCAGCAACAGAAGCCATAAAGGGGGCAGTCCTGAACGCCCACTGGTGTGCCAGCAGCTGTGGCCACAAGAAGAAGACTATGGGGAGGGGCCTGTGCCCTGGTTGTGATCCCCATGGCAGGGGCTAGGCTCACTCCGCCTGCCACACCACCAGTAACCAGCTGAAAAGAGAATGATGGCTGTCTGTGGCACAGCCCCCTGCAGTTACCCCTTAGAAACCTGTCTGCATCTTGTAACCAGGACAGAGAGTTGGGGACAGACCCCAGGGCTGCTGCCATTCAAAGTGCTGGGGGTGGGGGAGGGAAAGGCAGCAGCAGGGCTTCATTTGTGGCAGGAGTGGGGAGGAGGGAGCACACAGAAGTAATTCATAATGGTGGGTTAATCTGATCCAAGCACAGACTCATGGATCAGCTACCACAGGAAATCCTTTTGTACAACTAGTATCCACTAACTAAAACCAGTGCGATTTACAATGCCACTCCAAAACCACGTTAATGTGTAGAGTGGAATCTGAGGGGAGGCATGTAAGCTATGTCACAGAGCAACTGCAGATGTAGGAAGGCAAAAAAAGAGGCTGATCTAAGAGGGACAAAGCCCTTCTGGCCTGCCCCTCCCCTGCAGAGCCTGCTGGCTTTCAGGTGTCTGGGGCCCCAGACACCTGAAGAAGGGCAGACTAGCATGACAAAATTCAGTGAGGCTTCTGTGAGGGGCAGGAAGCTGGAGAGTGCCAGGGTCAGGAGTGTTGTGTCCATGTGTGCACATATACGGGTATGCATTCTCAGATGGCAGTACGGTGGGTTTCCATACTCCTGAGAAGGATGGGTCACTACTTCTGCCTCCCGGGCTGAAAGCTCACATCCCATTGCCAAGCTCAGGATGGCCCCAAGGCTGGCTGTGGTGTCCCCTGGCCAGGCCTGGCTCCCCAGGAAAGTGGCCTTTGGGCTGGCAGAGCCTGGCAGCACCTAGGTGTTCGAGGCCAGCTAGATGGCTGTGTGGTTTGTACGTGGACTTGAGGCAGCAGCAGGTGGAGCTGCAGCCACCCACACACCTTCTTAGAAGTAGGTCTGCAGGTGGGCACCACTGCACAGAGATAGTGGCCCACCACCTTGGGCCCCCAGGGCCACTGAGAGGAACTTGGGTATGCAGCTAATTGCTCCTTAAGGAAGGGCCTGTGGGACTGGCATTCCTGCCCCCCCAGAGCAGTGAGGGGAGGTTCCCGTCGGTGTCCAGTCCTCACACTTGGTTCTGGCAACCCAAGAAGAGCATTCAGCCAGCAGCAAGTACCTAGCGCTGTGTGGTGGCTCAGCCAAGATCCAGACTTGGTGGTGAGTGATGGTGCTCCGGCGCAGACCCCTTCCGCCCGCTCACCGGTGCCACAACCGCGCACCTCCTCCTACCGCCAGCCAGTGGCGGATACCCAGCACTGCTCATAGCTTCAGCCCTGGTAACAGGTATTCTCTTTTCTTAACTGCTTGATAAGCATTCAGAGAAACTGCAATCATGTATAAACAACATAAACCCTTACCTAATCCATTAACTCGAGCTGAGGCTGTTGACAATTCTAAAGGTATTAAAATTACCTGAAATTCTCCAGGTCATATTCCTAATCATCTTAAATCCTCTTTCATTTACTTGACTCTTAAACAAGTGGATGAGCATCAGTAGACAACTGTTTTCAAATGTAAGTAGTTTTTGTAGTGTTGTGTGCCAGTACTGGAGCTTGAACTCAGGGCTTAGATTCTCTTCCTTAGATTTTATTCTCAAGGCTAGCTCTACCACTTGAGCCATAGTTCCACTTCTGGCTTTATGGTGGTTATCTGAAGATGAGAGTCTCATGGATTTTTCTGCACAACCTGGCTTTGAACCTTGATCGTTAGATCTCAGCCTCCTGAGTAGCTAGGATCCCAGGCGTGTGTCACTGGCGTCTGACTTGTGTAACTCGTTTTAAGGCGCACTATACTCTAGGGAACAGTACGTGCCTGTGAAGAGTGTGAACTAAAGCAGAGCTGCTGCTCGGGGCTGGCATCTGTCAACCGTGACCGAGAATGTTCCACAGGCACTTCATCAAAGCATCCTGGCAGGTGGACCCAGATCTCTGCCCACTGGAGGGCAGCTCAGCCCAGGAGCCCCTCCTTCCCCCCAGGCAGGAGACACCCCCCTCTCCTGGCTTTATCTGATGGGCAGCAGCCACTGATGGGCTAGGGGGCCTCAGCTCTGCAGACCCAGGAAACCCACATTTTCTCCTCCCCTTCCTCCAGACACAGCCTACCCTCTCCACTGCTGCTCCAACAGGAGGTAGCAGTGGGAAAGCTGGGCTCAGCTCCCACAGACAAGACACAAAGGCAACCCCAGAGAGCAGAAAGCTGGAGGGCAGCCCAAGGACGTGGCACCCACACACACAGGTGGCCATGGCCACAGTCCCCCACAGAAAGCCACGGGCAGTGCCCACACACAAGGAGGCCACGCACATGGTGCCCAAGCACACAGGAGGCCATGGACATGGTGCCCGTGTGCACAGGAGGCCATGGACACGATGCCTACATGCATAGGAGGCCACGGCCACAGCGTCACACGTACAGGCCACAGCCACAGCCCCCCCACACACACGAGGCCATGGACACGGTGCCTACGCACACAGGAGGCCACAGACATGGCGCCCATGCACACAGGAGGCCACTGCCACAGCCCCACATGTACAGGAGGCCAGACACAGTGACCAAGCACAAAGGAGCCCATGGATGTGGTGCCTATGCACACAGGAGGCCACAGACAAGGTGATCACATGCACAGGAGGTCATGGCCACAGCCCTATGTGCATAGGCCACAGCCAAAGCACCCATGTGCACAGAGGCCACGGACACGGTGCCCACGCACACAGGAGGCCATGGACACGGTACCCACGCACACAGGAGGCCACGGACACGGTGCCCATGCACACAGGAGGCCATGCACACACACACAGGAGATCACGGACATGGTGCCCATACACACAGGAGACCATGGGCATGGCACCCATGCACACAGGAGATCACGGACACGGTGCCCACGCACACAGGAGGCCACGGACACGGTGCCCACACACAGGTGGCCACGGACATGGTGCCCACACACAGGTGGCCACGGACATGGTGCCCACGCACACAGGAGGCCATGCACACACACACACAGGAGATCACAGACACGGTGCCCATGCACACAGGAGACCATGGGCATGGCACCCATGCACACAGGAGGCCATGGACAAGGTGCCTACGTGCACAGAAGGCCATGGCCACGGTGCCCACACACACAGGAGGCAATGGACATGGTGCCCGCATGCAGAGGCCACGGACATGGTGCCCAACGCACAGGCGGCCATGGCCACAGCCCCCACACACAAAGAGGCCATAGCCACAGCCCCATGTGCACAGGAGGCCATGGCCACGGTGCCCACATACAGAGGCGGCCACAGCCATGGTGCCCACATGCAGAGAAGGCCACAAACATGGCCCTCATGGAGCCAGAGGCTCATCCCCACCCCCAGTTCTACACAGGGATGGAGGCCCACCCCACCCAACCCTACCCCATTGAGGGTGAGGCTCAGGTATGCTCTGGTGGGAGCTGGGGTCACAGAACCCATGACGAGGAAGCCGCAGGGTCCTGTTCTCTGAGGCAGAGTCTAGCTCAGGAGCCCAAGGGGCGCTGGCAGGGGTGAGGCCAGGGACTCAAGGGCCAGGAGGCTGACTTAGGAAGTCTCAGTGGGCAAAAGCTCCGAGCTCCCAGGGGTTCCCGGGGTCTCCACACAGCACGCAGAGCCTGTGTGGCAGGGAAGGGAGAGAGAGCTAACTGCTCAGTAGCAAGGCTGGAGAGGAGTGTGGGCAGACGCTGGACAGGAGAGAAGGCCAGGCTGGGGCCTTGGGTGTGATAATGGGGTGGGGAGGGGGTAGAGGGAGCTCCCCCAGGCCTCTGTTCTGGGTGGGCTGGTGTCTCCAAGGCCTTGGAGCAGACAGCAGCACCGGGGCTTTGGGCCTGGCCACAGAAAAACCCTGGAGCTTGGCAATGGGAGGTGGAAGCCTCCCGGCAGGCCGCTGCCCAGCAGGCTGCTGTCCATCCGGCACCTGTCTGGCAGGCTGCTGTCCGGCAAACCTGCAGGGCGGCTAGATTCTGACCCTGCTGGGCTGTCCTCCAGGAAACACCCAGCCTCTACCAGCAGAAACCACAGGTGCAGCCCACGAAATCCCATGTGCTCACAAAGCCACAGCAGATCTTTCTTTATTGTAGGCAGATCCAGGTTCCTGAGCAGATGGCCTATAGAAAAGTCCAAAGTAACTAAGATTCGCGAGTGGTACTTTGCCAACAGAAATGAAAGCTAAACACAGCAGAACACAAAATAAACTATGGACATATTTGATTTGGTTTAATTCACAATGAACGTTTCAAAGCAGATTAATGGATTATCACTTAAACATTACAGTTTGGAGATGATTTATGTTAAATGTATCTACTACATTTGCTAATTTAAAAATAAACTCCAGTATTGATGACAGTTATAGATATCATTCATGTTAAGTACATTTTTGATGATTCTCTCTTATAACATCACAGAATGAGTAGACATTTTAATGGTAATACAGACACATTATAATTTTATGTCAGAGACAATATATGCATATTAAAATTCTATATACTTTGATAAGGTAAAAAATAAAGCTATATAAATTGATCTTTAGATTTTTTTTTTCTGCAAAAGTAGAATCACACTTCCATAATACTTCCAACAGATCTTCATTAAAGCTTTGTTTCAGCACGGCTTCAGTTCCTGTTCATCCACCCCTTGAGCTTAGAAAACGATTGCCTTCATGGACAGTCGTCCTGTACTTAGTTGTAAATGGGTAACTTCCAAAAGAAAGGTAGCACACACGGGGCTGCTGATACATTGCATTGCCAATAAATAATATGAAGTTGAAATAAACGTGGTTGTTAGTTCAGCACCGTCAGTGCGAACACAGGAGCGTGGCCGTGCACAGCCCACGCCGGGCTTCCTCCAGTATCTGGGCGACCTGAGCCATGCAGAGCTGTGACAGCGAGACGCTCTTCAGTGAGCTACAGGTGCCGTTGGCCGTGCCCGCCTGGCTTCTCCAGCCTCAGCCCCCAGCACCTCATCTTGTCAGGCCCTCCCTGGTGCCCTTGGCTCTGCTTGTGCTCAGGAAGGGGTCACTGGGACCTGGAGTCAAGGGTGCTCATTGCTAGCTAGCATGTGGCAGGGTCCGGCCCCTGCTCCCAGAAGCAGTGTGCAGCCTAGGCAGGCCTGCCTGGTGGCCCCCTTTGTGACATATGAATGAGGGAGGACAGGGCTGGGAAGCAGCACTTCCGGAGGCCCAGGCGTGGGGAGAAGCTCACAGAGCCGGCAGGTGAGTGCAGCCCCACACATCTTCGCCCAGAGTTGTGGCCAGTGCCCTGCACAGCGTCCTTGGAAAGGAGCCGGAGCATGGGGACACAGGACAGAGTGCAGGCACCGGCAAGGGTTTTGTGCACCTCTGACTGCAGGGCTGCAGGCTGGCACACGTGCCCAGCTGTGTGGAGATGAAACTAAGAAGACAACATGGCCACTACCACAGGGGATGGGCTGAGACTTAGGACCGCTCACGAATACAGTAAAGTGATAAATTACTAACATGTGTGACAGCAAACAAGATCTCCAAGGCTAAGAATTAGCTTTAGAGTTGAGATTATGTGCTCTAGGGTTGGTTTAGGGCAAGTCAATCCAGTCACTGTGAGGTGGAAAGTTGTACTAAATGATATCTGAAATGTCGCTTTGCTGGGTTCTTCCTCCCCTTATTCTTTACCTCACGCCTCTGGTCTATTTAAGATAATTAGGCACACTCATTTAATAATTTCTCAAGAAGTCCGGTGCCTTCGTGCTGAGACCTGAGCTCCTGAGCCGAAAGGCGACAAACCCCACACAGAACCCAACCCTCAAGCAAGATTCTTCTATTTTTAAGGCTGATGGAAATTAAAAACCAACAAAACTGATTAAATTAGGACTGTGATAAAAAAAGTCAGAGGAAATCATTGTGCTCTTAAAGTGCACAGCTCACCTTTGCCCTCAGAAATTCTGAGAAACACGCATGCTGAGAGTAAAACCAAACCTCAAATATCACTCGTTGGATATTGAAACACTCAGCCCAAACTCTCTTCTGAATTTAAACATAAAGTGGCCAAATTTTCATAAACTTAATAAATGAAAGCTTTAAAAACACACTTTAAAAACCAGAATACATTAACACATAAGAAATATAAACAGCTATGAAAATATTTCAGTGCAAAGGCAATTTTAAGATTCCTAAAAAAATACATTACAAATCATTTGTGAACTAAACAGAGACTCTGCACCCCCACCCCGGGTTATCGAGTTCTTAAAAAGGGCTGTAAAAATGCACACACCACCGTTTGTGGGGTCAGCGGGGTCCAGCACAGCACAGAGACCACCGCCAGGTGGGTGGGCGCGGAGGGTGGGCAGGAATGGGGAGCTGCCTCTTCCGACCCCCATCTTTGGTGTGGTGCTTTCTCTCCTGCTGCCCTCCCCTGACCCCTGCTCCTGCTTTAACCCGCCCCCCACCCACCCACCCAGCTCAAACACACGAGTCGCATCTGCAGTCCCAAGTATCAGCTCTCGAGTGGAGATGGAGCCACGATGCCATCACCACCCCTGCCAGCTGCTGCACGGCCAGCTGCAGCTGCCCTGGGCTAAGGCCTTCTAATTCACATCTGAGGCTTGAGCCTCACATTGAAACCTTCTCTAAGTTAAGAACATTAAGGCTAATTGCATATTCTTCTACAAGTAGAAATCATGGTGTTGGAAGTAACAGGAACTCCGCAGTCCAGCAGCATTCTGATTGCCCATTCACCCAAAAAAACCCTGGACGGAATCCTCGGGCACAGGAAGGCTTGCAAGGAGGGAGCGGCGGGTGGCACACTGGCACGCTGGCACGGGAGGTGCTGAGCAGGGCGCTGCTGCCAGGACCAGAGGGCCACATGGGGCTGGGACAGGCTTCGGGGGCCAGGCTCACCCCAGCTGAGGGCAGGTCTTCCCAGGAGCCCAAGCCACTCCTCCATCACCCAGTTTTGCAATCAGGCACACCGAACCTGTCACCCCGGTGAGTAGCAGGTGGCTGCTGCAATGCTTTTGAGGGGCTGGTCTGGCTGTGCGGCCTGTCCCCCCACAAGGTCCTCCTCCAGAGCAGCCAGTGCTGGGGACTGAAGTCCTGGCCTTGAGCTGCTGCTTAGACACAAATTGGACACAGCTGGAGAAATCACTTAGACTTGGATGTGGGCACCACAGGGCTGTGGGTCAAGAGCAGACACCACCAGCCATGCTTGACATGGCCACTTCCCACGGGAGAAGGACAGAGTTCTCAGGAGAATGGCCAGTGTGGAGCAGCAGGACATGATTGCAGGACGGACACGGACCCACAGGGCCACAGACCAGTGGACGGTTCTTCGAGGGACAGCAGACAACGACAGTGACAGGAGGGCAGACACCCAAGCAGGGTCAGCCTTGTGCGGCAGGACACAAGACAGGACCAGGGCAAGGGTCCCTTTTCACAGTCCACAGGATGCAGAGCCACCAGGCCCAGGACACAGACTGCAGTGCTCCACGCCAGCATGCAGTCTGCACCATGCCCCTGGGGTATTCTTAGGGTCCGGGGCCATTGTGTGGGGTCTCCAGGTTGGACCCCCAGCAGCCAAGCCTCACACTGGATCTGCAGTGGGCTGGGAGGCCTGGGAAGGGCGAGAGAGCAGAGTACTCCTCGCTCCTCCAGAATACACAGGTCACGGGCCTAGGGAAAGAGCCACGTGGGGTGACCACGCACCCAGGGTGCTGAGAGCCGGGGCTCTGCAAAGAGGTAAGAGGGGTGAATTCTGAGACATGGTTCTGGAACTGCACGTTCTGCCAAAGAGAACAGAAGACACAGTCAACTGGCAGCTCTTGTGGCTGATCTACCCAACATCAGCGCCCACGGGACCTCTACCTGACAACAGAACCCATGAGATCTCTGCCTGACACCAGAACCCACGGGATCTCTGCCTGACACCAGAACCCACAGGATCTCTACTAGACACAAGAACCCACAGTCTCTGCCTGATACTAGAACCCACAGTCTCTACCCAACACCAGAACCCATGGGATCTCTACCTGACACCAGAACCCACGGGATCTCTACCCAGCAACAGAACCCATGGGATCTCTGCCTAACACCAGAACCCATGGGACCTCTACCCAACACCAGCACCCACGGGACCTCTGCCTGACACCAGAACCCATGGGATCTGTACCTGACACCAACACCCACGTCTCTACCCAACACCAACACCCACGGGACCTCTACCTGACACCAGCACTCCTAGGCCCTCTACCATCTCAGGCCATTTTGGCAGATGGGCAGTGAAGAGGGCTCACCCCCTGTAGCTGTCAGTGCCCAGGGGTGGGCACAAGGCCTTCTTCTTGTAAACACCACCATGTTCAGATAAGGCGGAAAGGCTCTGAACACTCAGACATGGAACACACGTGCTGACCAGCATGCCCTCAGCCTAGTGTTTCCTGACACAGTGGCCTGTGTGGCTTCCTGCAGCAGCCCGCTGTGGTCACAGCAAGCTTGCACAGCGGCAGGAGACTGTGTGCCTGTGTTCCCCACACAATCCCGGGAGAGGTGCCCAGGCTCCCTACGCAAGCAGCTTTCAGCTGTGTCACTTACCTGGGACACAAATTGTGTGCATGGATGTGTATGTGTGTGTTGTGTTTCCATCATGAAGCTCTGTTATAGAAAAGGCACAACACAGCAAAACTTTGGAGGAAAAACGGACAGTCTGAGAGTCACCGCACACTGGCCGTGCACACAGGCAGCGGCCTCAGTTACCTAGTGCTGAGCTACGCGTGCCTCGGCCGCGCTAAGAGGTTCTTCAGAAGTGGCCCGTCGCGGCTCGGCGTGGCATCGACTGGAGATTTGAGCTGTGCACTCCTCTGCAAGGCGAGGAAAGACACTGAGACCTAGGCCTGCGGTGGGCGGGGGCCGGCGTCCGGTGCCTGGGCTGATGCACACCGTGGCCCTGTGGGCACCGGCCTGTACTGTTTCCACACTCCTGCATTGTTTACAGTGCCTGCAAAGTGCTGCCACCAGACATGGCTTCCAAGCTGTTTCTTGGTAAGGACAACAGACTGCTCTCCAAAAGGTGCTCCTCTGAGATACCTGTGCCAGGAGCAGAGCTGGTGGCAGAGCTAAGGAACCACCCAAGGGCAGTAGCTGGAGGCTGCTGGCCCTAACACAACTGTGGATGCAGGGAGCACTTTCAGCCCTGCCCCCTCTGAGCACGTGGTCCACTTTCTGGGCTGAGCCAGGGGCAGTGTCTGTCCATCCTGCCCTACAGGTGGAGTGTCCTGACCCAGACCCATGTCCTAACGGCAGTCAGCTCGGGCCTGGGTGGCACCTGAACACAGGGCTTCCAGCCCTCAAGAACAAGGAGCGAGGGCGCTGGAGGAGCTGAAGAGGTACAGGTTGGAATAGCAGACCCGAAGAGGTACAGGTTGGAATTGCAGAGGCAGGTTTGAACTGGTGAGTGACCAGTGAGGAGAGGGAGCGGGGGAGGAGCGGCAACCTCACAGCAGGTGCTGCAGAAGATGTTGTACGACCCAATGGGAACAGACAGGGAGGGAGGGTGTGCACTGCACTGTGTGTGGACAGTGTACAGACAGCATGCACCCTGCTGTCTGGAAAAATCCACTCCACCAGGGATTGACACCGTTGGTTCCTCCAAAGTTTTGCAGAATGGCTTTATGTGAACAGAGCACTTGTCTGTGATGTGTGCCTGGAACTTGTGCAGCAAGGCCTCTGTGCTCCCATCTGAGGCCGAGGCTTGCCCAGCAGGTGGAGTCTAGCTTCCGTGAATGCATGGAAGGCCCACGCTTAGCTGCTTCCATGTGCTTATCCGTTTCCTAAGCATTTATCAGTGCTCTTAACCATCTCATCCAACAGTAGGCTGAAATTATGTAGTTATATATTTATTCTAAAAATTCAATGGTTTACTTGGCCTTAAAAATACACTATCTTGTTAGTTTAAAAGCTTTAAAAGATGAACTGCCACTGAAAGGGGGAGAAACACCTGTCCTTTGCTCTAGATTGTCCTGCTTCAGGGAGCCATGTCTGCACTGGGGAACGAAAGTTGAGCAGTCACAGCGCCTCTTCCAGACATGGTCAGCCTGTCCTGGCTCAGATGTCCAGAGGGCTGTGGAGGTCACTGAAAGCCCAGGAGAAGCTTTTTCTGAAAATCTTTTAAAAATGGTGGAAAGGGACTCTGGTACGTATGTGCTCACAGTCAGGGGGCCTCAGCCTGCAATGCTCTGTGGGTCTGTGAGCAAACTGCTTCCTCTGGATCTTCCTCATTCCTCAGTTCCCCTGCCCCCCTCAGAAGTGTGGGTGAGCAGCCTTGCTACGGTCCCAGGGACAGGCAGAGAAGGGCTACACTGTGGCTGCTGTGCTCTGGCTGGCAAGGCTGCTTGTGGGCTGTATGGACTGCTCAGGGTGGGCCTAGGCCTGAACTCCGGAGCCCCAGTGGTGCGGGGAGCACTGAGCAGGAGCACTAAGCTTGCTGATGGACACCGGGCTGCTGCCGAAGAGGGTGTAGCCTAGTCAGTGGGTGAGCTGCGTACTGTCTATGTGTCACTGTATGCACTGGTCTCAGCACTAAGTCCCCCTGTGGCCATGGTCATGGTCCCCAGCTTAGGAAAAGGCGGAGAAGGTCACCTGTTGGTCAGAAACTGAGACCACTGGTGGTCTGGGAAAGCATAAAGACGGTGGGCTGCTCAACCGAACGGCACCGGTTCCGGGCCTGTGGGCCGGGGAGCGATTACACAAGTGGTGGTTATTTAGGCAAAGCATGGAGGACAAAGAGGAGGAAAGAGAGAAGAGAGGTGAGTTGGTTATAGGCAAACATTTCCTAGCGCATTCAAGCTGCTGTCCTGCGCACACAGCTTGAGGCACAGGACCCTCCACGATGCCGCCCGCTCCCTCCTGGCTTTATGCCTAGTAGGCTGCCTCTCTCGGCTCAGCAGCAGGCCTGCACTCACTGCAGGGACAACATCCCCATGCCCCTCCTCAGGATGCCCACCCAGCAGCCTCTCACACAGCAGGGTCTGTGGCAGGCCCAGGCAAAACTCTAGACAAATGCCTGCTCTGGCAGGCCTGCTCGACAGCCGTGACATAAAGGGTGGAGAATGGAGCAGGCGGCATGGCTCTCAGCATCTGAGTCAGCAAGGTTCTAGGAATGCCTACAACCCAGTCCCACTTTGGGATCAGCAGTAGGGCAGGACTGCCTATTTTTCACCCTCAATGTGGCCTACTAGCACTACCCAGGGACTGGAGTCCTGATGTCTGCATCTGGTGGCATGGGCTGTGAGCCCCACTATGCCGTGGCTGGGTCAGGCTGGCTCCCACTCACAGGAGTTGCTGTGGCCACTGCCTTCCCCCTTCCATGGGGTTCCATGGAGGTCCCCTGCACCGGCCTCCGTCTCATGGGAGATTAGATAGTCTGATCAGACATTCCTTGAAGGTTGGTCACAGTGGATGTTGCCAACATCCTGGTGAGACGTGGCTTGGTCCACATGGCAAAGGCCCGAGCACACTTAGCTCACATGGGCCAGGGCCAAGTCCTCACCATATCTACTTCACAGCATGGCTGTGTGACAGCTCTTCCTGAGCTCTTGGCCACTTTGGGAGGGTGTAAAACAAGCAGCTGCTCCAAGGCCCAGGGTTCCCTGGTGTTAATGCAAACTGGGTCATATTCACCACCCTTAAAGACAACAGGATTTAATCTTTAAAAGTGATTAATTCAGGTTTTTGTGGATTTATAAAAAATTAATTTTTGTATTAGCCCTTGTTCTCTGATTCTTTTCTTGTATCCCCTGATTAGGTATAAACATCAATTTAAATGTCATTTTTCTTGACTTTCATTAGACTTAATGTTTCAAATCATGCATCATTAGGATTTCATTAGTAGGATGAGAATGATTGGTGTTATAAAACCTAAACCTTCCATGCTCTATCTCAGCTATTACTTCCCTGCTGTAGCCTAGGTACTGAGGTGAGTGGGCCAGAGCAGGCAGGCTACATACCTGGGTTTTCTCAGTTGCTGTGGGCCACAGCTGCCTGCACAGGACCTTCTTCAGCACATCCGGGAGGAGGCTGACAATGATGAGTAGGACGATGGCCAGCCAGGAGGGCCCGCTGGACAGCATGTGTATGAACACATAGTACATCCTTTGGTAGCTAAGGAAAGGCCTGTGAGAAGGAGACGGTGAGGTTAGACCGTGCAGAAGGGACACTGATACGCATCTCTGTCCTTTCCTTTGGAGGTTGCACTGGACGAGCCACCCCACCCAGTCACTATGAATCTGTCAGGCTCCTCCTTGTTAAGAACATGGGGGTCTGATGAGTGGGAAAGGGAGGGAGGATATGCACATCCCAAGAAACAGGGGTCCCTGGGGCCTCGCCCAGGGCAGAGGCTGAGGAAGAAAGCCCCTTAGATTCCCGGCTTCCCAGCCATCAGGACTCGGGTTCTGCGGCTCTGGTCAGGGCTGGGGAACCTCCTAGACCTTCCTCTCAGCCTTCCCCAGGCTCTGGGAGCTTGTGATGTGTCTTTTGAACACAAGAGGGCTCCAGTTGGCCACACTGTGGGGAGGAGGAGAGCATGGGCCACAAAAACATTTCACTGATTCTTGGAGGCAGCTCCTCTCTAGGGGAACACAGATTTACGGTTGGAAGATGACCAGGAAGAGGCTGGGGCCCACCAAGATCCCTAACTAACACGGTGCGGACCCATTCCTGCAGGGCCCTGATCTGCTCAGACTTCTGTCTGCTCCAGGGCCTTTGTATGTGCAGCCACTTTGGGAAAGCGCTCTCCTGCTCTTAGGACCGGGGGCTGCTGTGACCCAGATGCCAGCTTGCTGATTCGCCTACCGTGTGGCAGCTGTTACTGTGGTGTGCAGAGCATGCGGCGTGGAGACCCAGGCCGACAGGGCCTCACTAGAGGAGGCACGCTCAACGGTGGGGACGTCCCTCACTTCACTGCAAACGACAACTCTCTCTGAGGTTGTCTTTGGCCTTCCAGGGCTGCAGCTTGCTGCCTGTGTCCTGTAGCCTACCACAGCCTGTAATGGTGCCTCCCCTTCTGGGAGAGCATGTCTTAGCGGGGAGCATCCCAGGGCTCTGGATTAAATGTGTCCTACAAAGCCCATTTGGACCTGTTACCCAAGTGGCCTTTGGAAGGTGATGCGACTGGGTGAGGCCCTGAGGTGGGGCCCCAGTGGTGTTAGTGGAGCTGGAACACTGCCCCTCATGTGACAGCCTTGGCGTGCCGGGGTAGAGCAAAGGGTCCTCCCCAGGTGCTCCAGGTGCCTGGAGCCTTGCTCTCTGACTTCCAGCCTTCAGAGCTCTGGGATAAAGAAGCTCACATTTATTAGCAACCATTCAGCCACAGGCATCCTGCTGAGCAGCAGGCGCAGACGGCGAGGGCTGGCCAGCAGGCACACCCCCAAGCACTGACCCGGCCCTGCAGGCAAGGTGCTAAGCAGTACTCATCCCCTGACAGCTGCCCGCTTCTTACCAGATGATCCCTCCCCAGAGCAAGGAGAAGACGATGTAGAACAGCAGTGACCCCCAGATGACAAAGTGGTTGATCCAGGTCCAGTAGTGCGTGTCCAGTGCCAGCTGCAGGGAGAAGAAGAGGCTGTTAACGGTGCCCTCTCTGGACATCCACAGAAGAGATTGCACAGCCAGAACCCAAACTTACCAACAACCAGTGTCTACACAGAACTTTCTAGGAAAATGCAGACCAAACCCTGGCTTCCGCTGCAGGCAGCCTCTGGGACCTTGGGGGGCCAGTGTGGCAGGCCAAGCTGCTGTCAATGGCCATGACAATGGTCACACGAACTCAGGAGACCTGCCTGCATCTCTGTCAATTCAGTCTCCTTACAAAGTTCAACTGGACTTCAAATAGGGCTGGTATTTTCAAAATGCGCTCGTCTGTCCATACAAAGTTATACTTCGATCATATTAATGGGGCTACATCTCATTTAAGTAAGTGAATCCTATCACAAAGACTCCTTTCCCTTTCCAAAGGATAGCCTCATCACTTCCTTCACTCCTGAGCCATTCTTCAGGTTTGTGTGTTGCATCACCCAGGTTCCCTGGGGATCCAGGGACCCTGGACAGGGGTGCAAGGGCTCAGGTAGTGGGCACTGCCCCTACCCTACCATGTGGACACCTCTAGGTGCTGCTACTCACCTTTAGAGTAACGGTGAACACCATCACGGTGAACACCAGGGTCCCGAAAGTCCAGTTCCCAAACATCTGTGGGGAAGAGAGTTGGTGAGCTTGTGACCCCACTCTGTCCTCCTGCATACTCGTTCTATACCTCTTGGCTTATGCACACTGGCCCAAAGATTATGGAGATGTGGCTGGGGAAGCCCTAGTCAGCTGAGTGATGCAGACCTACTCCGGGCTGCCCATCAGACCTCCTACCAGCCCCGCTGCTGATCTCAGTATCTGCACAGGGCAAATGGCCTCTGCCACGCACAGAGAGCCCCTCCCAACGGAGTTAGGTAAGTACATGGGACAAACTTGGGCACCTCCTATACCATTTTCTGTCGAAGAGACATTCACCCCATTCCTTGCTCTGTCTGGCTCAAGAACAAGCTCAAGGAAGCATGAGCTGCCCACTGCTGGGGTAACAGCCAGGAATATCCAGACACACGGGAGACAGCATCAAGGTGGGCCCTCCAGGGAAAACAGCAAGACAGAGAAGCAGCAGACAGGTGGGACAGAGTCAGACAGAGACCACCCTTCCAGAGACCACCCTTCCAGAGACCAGCCCCACAGCCAGAGCCACCAACAGCCAGCCAGACCCACGGGGAAGGGAAGACTGCAGGCTGTGGGGCTGCCCTCTCAGGAGTACAGGCAGGAGTCCTGGTGACACGTTTCCTCCTAAATACAGACACTGCAGTTCGAGGCTGCAACCCAGAAGGCTTCCTGGAATGGCTGTTTCCTGTAAGCAGGCACTTACAGCTCGGTCCACAAACTGTAGTTCTGAGAGAGTTCCTAGTGCTTCTTGGTAAAAGAAAATGAGTCCTACTTTACACAGATTTAAAGTGCTAGACACTAATGGCTTCCCTTAGTTACTTTAAATCAAAGAATTATGCTTACAGCGCGCCTCACAACTCAGCACCTGTGTGAGGGGGGAGGGGGGAGGTAACATTGGGGGAGGGATGCCTGCCATGTAAAAGTGTTAGGACTTTACTCAAGGGCTCCAATGAGTTCTGCTCCCTTCGTCCTATGGTGACTTGGAAACTTCCAGCCCACAGTGCTCCTCAGCCAGATGACAGCCCTGGGACGCCCAGCCACGTCTGGAGACATTTCTGATTGTCCCGCTGGCCCCTGTGGACGCTGGGATAGCATGCTGCTGCAGCCAATGGGCTGAGGCCAACATGAGGCCAAGCACACAGGACGCATCCTGGGAGGAAGACACAGACCCAAAGTGCCCAGGACACATCCTGGGAGGAAGACCCGGCCCCAAAGGGCCAGTGTCTATTCAAAAACTCGATGGATACTTGTCACAGTGCTCTCTGGCCAGGCACAGTAGCTCAATCTGCTGTCCAGGCTACTTGGGAAGCTGAGACTGGAACACCATTCTAGCCCATCTCAGAGCAGAGTTCACAGGACTCCATCGCAATACAGAAAAGGCAGTGGCGGGGGGTGGGGTGGAGTGGTGTGCCTGCGTCCTAGCTATGGCAAGACCCCAAAACCATGAAGACTGAAGTTTATGCACTGTTCAGGACAGAGAGCAAGACCTCTCAAAGCCAGTGAGCACAATAAAAGGGCTGGAGACATGGCTCAGTGGTGGAGCACCTGCTTAGCAAGCCTGAGTTCAAATCCTAGTGATCTCCCCTCTGGAGTTCACCTCTGCAGCCAGGAATAAGGGCTATGGGCTTGAGCAACTGGAAGAGAGCTGTCCACACCGTACCCCGCAGGAATCATAGTGAGGGAGGAAACACAGTGGGCTCTAAGGAAACCAGGCAAGAGTACTCTGTGGCCAAGGTGTGCAGGGCTCAAGGGAATGATGTCACACATCTGGGCTGCCCTTTAACCTTCAGTAGTCGCCGCCCCCCCCCCCCCCCCCTTGCCTGTAAGGCAGGAAATAGTCCCTCAGCCTCCTTCCTGCTAAGTCTCCTAACATGTAGTCAACGTCCAACTTAGGGTGCTGTTCAGCCCCAAGTCCAGGAAACATGCACCACCACAGTCCTCTGGGCAGACAGCAATAAGGCATAGCCTCCTCAGTGTAAAAGCCAGAAAGCACAATGGCCTACTCTCCCTGTGTCCATGGTCCTCAGCTGGTGGTACCAGCTCCCTGAGACAGATGGTCTGGAGCTATCTTTTGGGAGCCCCAATTCCTTCAGCTGCCCAGGCCCATGATTCCATCAGGATCTGGGTGAAAAGTGGGAGTAAGTCCCAGGATACTGGTACTCCTTCTCAGGGCTGCCAAAGACATCTTTTCCCACCTCCAAATTATAAGATTTGTGACCTCTTCAGCATTGTCCTACTGAGAAAACACTTTCTGACAACTAACACTTCCACAACATACCTCCACCATGGGTCACTGACTCACACCTCTACAGCACATCTCCACTACGGGTCATTGACTCACACCTCCACAGTACACCACCGCGGGTCATTGACTTACACCTCCACAGCACACCTCTACCATGGGTCACTGACTCATTCCTCCACAGCACACCTCCACCATGGGTCACTGACTCACACCTCCACAGCACACCTCCACCGTGGGTCACTGACTCACACCTCCACAGCACACCTCTACCACGGGTCACTCACACCTCCACCATGGGTCACTGACTCACACCTCCACAGCATACTTCCACTGATTCACACCTCCACAGCATACCTCCACTGACAGTCAATGACTCACACCTCAACTGCCGGTCACTGACTCACACATCCATAGCACACCCCCACTGATGGTGTGGCTGATAGCTGAGCCAGTCATGAAGTTCTGTCCTTGGGTCAGAGTCCTCTACACTTGGCACCAGACTAGCTCCATCACTTTGACCAACCATTCCCTTTGAGGAGAAGCATTTTCATGGGATATTTCTGCTCAAAAAAACCCTGCAACTAAAATCAACTTAATCTCTTTGTGCAGAAATATCTCACAACAGACATGACTGGATCTTCTAGAGGTGACAGTCACAAAACCTTTGCATTGTATGACCCATCAATTGGCTGTGATCACCCAACACTGACAATACCATCTCAGCTACCTTCTGGGTGCCTGGATGCCTGTGCAGGAACAGCTCTGCTCAGCAGGAGCAGTTACTGCCTCTGGGGAGCCAGAATGAGAAATCATCACGGCATTTGATGTCTGGGAAGAAAATGCTCCTAAATAAGATGTCTTTTACAATCATGTTGATAATTCTCTGCTCCCTCAATATCACATGTGCTCTATAAATATTCACTAGTCCTTAAAAATAAGTCATTTTCCCCTAGCACTCACAAGAAGAATGAGGCTTATAAACCGCCTCATCTGTAAAATATAACCTAGATTGGCAGCAAACACTGAGATCACAATCGCCAAGCTGTGACCCCAAGACCAGGTCACCACAGCGAACAGAGATCACAATCACCAAGCTGCGACCTCAGGACTAGGTCACCACAGTGAACACTGAGATCACAATCACCAAGCTGAGACCTCAGGACCAGGTCACCACAGTGAACACTGAGACCACAATTGCCAACCTGTGAGCTCAGGACCAGGTCACGACAGTGAACAAGATCACAATTGCCACGCTGTGACCTCAGGACCAGATCACCACAGTGAATAGAGATCACAATCGCCAAGCTGTGACCTCAGGACTAGATCACCACAGTGAATAGAGATCACAATCACCAAGCTGTGACCTCAGGACTAGATCACCACAGTGAATAGAGATCACAATCACCAAGCTGTGACCCCAGGACCAGGTCACCACAGTGAACTGACAGCACAATTGCCAAGCTGCGACCTCAGGACCCAGGTCACCACAGTGAACACTGAGATCACAATCACCAAGCTGTGACCCCAGGACCAGGTCAACCTGACCTGGTCAATGCTACTGGCTTGAAAAACCTGTCTGAGACACTGTTTTTAGTTTAGTAGTGTAAGTGAACAACCTCACTGCCCTAGACGCACACACTAATCTGTCCAGGAAGTGGGGCCCCAGAAGCCAGGGGCAGAGTGGGCAGCACATATCCAGAGATGGAGGCAGAGGTACCCACTGGCCACTCGCTGCCCACGGAGGGGGCTTGGTAATCCTAATTCCTCCAACGCCTTCCCCTGAATCACTTCTGAAGGCCTATGGATGCTTGGGGCCAGGTTCAGTCCAGCCCCAGGTCTGCTCAGAGCCTGGTACCTCGCAGCATCCTGTCTCCATGCCTGATTCTGGTGCCCTGGGCACTGCCCATGTTCCTGACCCAAGATCCTCAGGAGCACTTATGTAATGAGAGGCCTGTCTTGCACTCTAAGCCTCTACCATCAGGCCAGCATGTATGGAAGAGGGCCACTGAAGTCCTCTATCAGTGGCAGGCTCTGAGGGCTGCTACACTGGCCCCGTGCACTCCTGCCTTGAACTATGTTCTCTTCTCATTTCAAGATCTGACTAATAAGGCTGATGACAGTCATGTAACAGGTAGGGACACAGCAGGGCCACCAAGGTGCATCCTCCCAGGAGGAGACCTGACAGGTGGAGGAGGTGGAGGATGAGTCTTGTGGGCAGGGCACCCTAGAATTCCCCGCGGGGCATACCCACCAGCCAGCTGCAGCCACAGCAAGTGGGAGAGGATGGGAGGGGCATGCTGGGCAGCTCTGGGAAGGCTGGACACTGCACTCTGCTCACCCTTCTGGAACAGGGAGTGGCTACCACTGTCCTTGAGATGCTGGGACCACAGGTACTCAGGGCAGCAAGGACCAGGCAGATGCTGGCACAAATCACGGCCTGAGTTCTGAGCCTGCTTCTCACTATCACCTGACCTTGCAAAAACTTGCTTCTAACCTCCTCAGGCCAGCGAACGCACGCTGACAGGGACTGAACTGAGACAAAACACCATCATGGTGTGGAGTCAGGTCCTCAGGACAGATGTTTAAAATACAGACAAGACACATATCTAAAGCCTGAGCATAGACAAATCTGTGAGAACCCACAGTAGCTCTATCTACACATAAAGTCTGGCAGCACTCAGAAGCTGGCTGATTAAAGTAAGCTGAGACAAAGGATCAATGAGAGAAAAACATCACATTTTTAGAGAAGTGAGGTTTCAAATTATCAGAACTGATTTAGCCAAAGTGAATTAAGTAATAATGAAAGATAACAGCACCATTTTGTAATGAGCAAAGAGAAACAAGGGGTAAACACACAGCCAGGACATGCACCCAGTTTCAGGTTTCACTGCAATAGTCTAGGGGATGGACACAGGGCAGACAACAGTGGGGAGGGGAGCGGTAACAGGGTTAAACAAGAAATGTAAAGCATTTCTGTTTCATTTGCTGCCCTGAAGTGGTGGCTGAGAGGGATTTTTTCTGATGCTCAAGCAGTATCTGTCTGAACATCCAGCCTGGTACCTTGGGGACATTGTAAGGACTGCCTGACGCCTCTCGGCCACCCTGGCCAGTGAAGGCAGCCACCAGAGCAGGGTCCCCAACAAGCCACCTATACCCTCATTTACAGTGGCATATGGAGGCCATTGAACACAGCCAGTTTCCACTGCAGCCCCAACACAGATCCAGGAGAGGACCCACCTGGGAGGCGGTCAGAACGCGTGTGCGCAGCTCTGACGCCAGGGGAGGTAGGAGCGGCTAACAGCATCTCTACCGACAAAACACACAGAAGGAGTCACATTTGAAAATATTTTCGAGAAATATTTTATTTGTAAGGCACTCCAAAAAACACAGAGAGGACAAACCCAGATTGTCTTACCATGTGTGTGTTGGTGGTCATTATCTGAGGGTGGAAGTGAGGCAAGTGGCAAAGAGAAAAAAGCGAGATACGCATAAAACAAACCCCAGAAAGTACGCAAACAACTAGCGCTGAACGTCCACTAGAAAACTACAGATTTACTCATTGCAAAGGAAGCACACAGAAGCAGTCCCAGGAGAGACCGCACCAACTCCCACAGGGAAGAGCCAGGCCTGAATGGAATTGTCACTAGCTAAGGGTGGAAGGTGAAGTTACAAATCAGCCGGGCAAACCCAAGGAATAAATCCACAGCTGTCAGCGGCTGCCTGCGGAATGGCACAGCCGCCACACTGATGTAACATGTCCTGCCACACACAGGGGCCCACCACCTAACCCCAGGCTGAGCTGTGCTGCTGTTCTCACAAAATGACCACACAGGTGGGGTTTATGACTAAGCAGGAAAGCCAACAAGATCAAGCTCAGTACTGACCTGTCCGTTGCTGGTCACTGGAGTGTTTTCAAACATGAAATAAGCACCAAAGAAAAATACCAATGCATCAAATACTCCTAGGAATGTCCAGTAAATGAACACCCGCCAGCGGAGCAGTGCGTTCTTGGCGATGTCTCTGTATAAGGAAAGAGATGGAAAATATTAATGACACTGTGACATTGCACAGACCTGCCCATGCGTGCCACTTCTACCTCTGCAGCAACCACTCCTGCATGGCAGCACACGTGTCTGATGCCAAATTTTCCCATCAATACTAAACTGTAATGTCATTACAAGATGTGCACAGCCTGTCTTCTGAAGGTAACTAACACACATGTGATGTCAGAGAACCTGGGCCTACTGTGCACCCCACCAGGTCTCAGCTACGGTGTCACCTTGGATTCATGTCTCAAGCAATGGGCAGCTTCTAGATCCTTAAATGTCAAGGATGCTTATGTGGCCAAGTGCTCTAACAGAGGCAGAGAGGCTAAGGGTGGAGTGGCTCCGGGACCAATATAGGTGGAGATTGAGAACTAACTTTGCACATGCTCACTTGCACATATAGCTGTACAGGTGACCCTGGGAAGTCAGGAGGTGGTGAAAGATGAACCTGACATTGGCTGGCTGTGGCAGCCTCTGACCTGAACCACAGGGGGAAACTAGAAAAAAGCATAGGCACTTCCCTGTAGTACTTATTTCTTACAGCTACATGTGTGTCTAAATGGTCTAAAAACTAGAGCTTAATTTAAAAGGCTGCTACAAGCCAGGTGCTGGAGACACACACACAAAGTCCTAGCTACTCTGAAGTCTGGGATCAGAGGTTCAAGGAAATCCATTTCTAGTCAAACAACCAAAGTGGTGGCAGGAGGAGAGGCTCCAGTGGCAAGAGTACTGCCCTCTGTGAGCAAGCCAAGAAAGTGTACAAGGCCCTGAGTTCAAGCTGCAGTACACACACACACACACACACACACACACACACACACACACACACACACACACACACACACACACACACACACATGCACGAGGATACTGAAGCTGCCAAAGATCCTGGAGCAGTTGTGAATCTTTTCCTGATTACTTAGAACAAAAACAATAAAACTCAGGAGTAAAGAGCACACATATGGGACCAGTGAGCCCTTCTGAACTGGACCAACCACAGGGCAGTGTGGGCCATGAGCCTCCGGGCTTTAGGAGGGTCAGTGCAGTCCTGTGGCTGCTCTCCAACTCGCTAGCAGCAAAGCGAGGAAAGAACAGAACAATCCACATTCACCTGTGCTGCAAGGTCTTGTGCCTCCTGTGCGAAGGCCTCCATGAGAAGACCTTCTGTGTGAAGTCCTCTTTTGTGTGCCTCCTGTGTGAAGACCTCCTGTGTGAAGACTTCCTGTGTGTGCCTCCTATGTGAAAACCTCCTGTGTGAAAGCCTCCTGTGTGAAAGCCTCCTGTGTGTGAAAGCCTCCTGTGTGTGAAGGCCTCCTGTGTGAAGGCCTCCTGTGTGAAGGCCTTGTGAAAGCCTCTTATGTGTGCCTCCTGTGTGAAGGCCTCTTATGTGTGCCTCCTGTGTGAAGGCCTCTTATGTGTGCCTCCTGTGTAAAGGCCTCTTTTGTGTGCTTCCTGTGTGAAGACTTCCTGTGTGAAGGCCTCCTGTGTGAAGGCCTCTTATGTGTGCCTCCTGTGTGAAGACTTCCTGTGTGTGCTTCCTGTGTGAAGGCCTCCTGTGTGAAGGCCTCTTATGTTTGCCTCCAGTGTGAAGGCCTCCTGGGTGAAGACCTCCTGTGTGAAGACTTCCTGTGTGTACCTCCTGTGTGAAGGACTCCTGTGTGTGCCTCCTGTGTGAAGGCCTCTTTTGTGTGCGCCTCCTGTGTGAAGGACTCCTGTGTGAAGGACTCCTGTGTGTGCCTCCTGTGTGAAGGCCTCTTTTGTGTGTGCCTCCTGTGTGAAAACCCCTGTGTGAAGGCCTCCTATGTGCCTCCTGTGTGTGTCTCCTGTGTGTGTGTCTCCTGTGTGTGTGTCTCCTGTGTGTATGTCTCCTGTGTGAAGACCTCCCTTCTGTGTGAAGACTGCCTGTAGAAATGAGCCTTATGAGCTGGTTCTGGGTGTTTCTGGCTTTTTAACATCTGCCAGGCAACTCCTGGGAGAAATCAGCCCTGCCTACTCACAAGGTCTGTGCTATGTGTGCAGAGGGGCTGGGTGCACACCTGTACAGGGTTGGGTCTCTCTTCAGCACATCCATGCTGACATGTTGCTCCATCAGGCTGTACAGAAGAATGGGCAGGGAAGTGAAGCTGATATTGTAGAGAGTCAGATACGCAGTATCGTACAAAGTCTGCAGGAAGGAAAAGTCAGCTGAACAGCACCCCAGGCACTTTCACAGTTGTGTTGGCTCACTATGATGGTATTTTCTAATTTACAAAGCAGCACAAGCAGTGCAAAATACTTGTCAAGAGCCGTTCTTTCCACAGAAACAGAAAGCCCAGGGCAATTGTGAAAGCTCCACCCACCCTATCCACCAGGCAGGGCTAAACAACAGCTCTACTGTTGCAAACCTGCTCAGAGTCTCAAAAGCCTGTAACTGTGATCACCACCTCCAGCTTGGGTCTGCTGGCCCAGCTGCTGGGGGTGGGGGGGACCCTGGGGGCCTCACATCCACATTTCTGCCCCCCTCCTTCATTCACATATCCCAAGTCCTCGCTCCCCAGGATCAGGATCAGGCAAACTTCCCACTTAGGACATAGGACTCACCTGCTGTGAGAATCCACAGAAGAACTGGTATAAAAACTGAGGGAAAATGAAGCAGACATTCTGAAAGGCAAGCCACCAGTGTTAGTGGGTGCAGGCGAGGGGCCAGGCCAGGCCCGCCCAGGGCTCCCAGCGTGGTAGGCGCAGCCTGCTGCCCACACAGGGGCTCCAGGAGTGGACCTTACAAAACAACACAATAGGCTTCGGTATTTCTAATTACAATGACGACTAAAATGTGTGTGCAACTACTCTGACTGTTATGCTATCCTGAGCAGAAACAACATGAAGAGTTAGCTAATGGAGCCAAGACAGTGGCAGCAAAGACACTGCCTGCCTAGTGGGGGAAACAGAGGACTATCACCCAACATCCCACAACTGATGCTTCCTGTTTCTTAAGGAGCTAGAAGCTCCATGCATGGAGCCTGATGTGTCATGCGGCAGAGGGGCCAAGGTGCCCTGACAGTCACTTTTATTTTTAGGTGAAGGACCATGGTAGTGATGGCCTGCCTTGACAGAGACCACTGCTACATGCCACTGGATGAGCAGAAAAGGCATCGTCCTACCTTATAAAAGAAGTACTGCACAAGCTCAGATATCCTAATGTAATAGAAATGCCCGTGAACAAGGAGCATCTTCTTCAAGTGTTTGAACTTCGGTATTGCATAGTCGCTGTTCCTTGCCGCCTGCCGGCCCTCCTTGCCAATGACGCCTGGGAGGGAGGAAGGGCAGGCTGGTGAGCCGAGCCCATGGAGGCGGAGGGCCGCACCCACGGTGTCCCCACCACCCATGCGCTAACCACAGGCGGCTGCCCAGAGGCTCTCCGTGCACCACTGCAACGGACCCCTATTCGACAGCAACAGCATACCTATACCCACGTGGGCCTCCAGGATCATGCTGACGTCGTTTGCTCCATCACCAATGGCTAATGTGATAGGGTGCTCTTTTGAAAATTTGATTAACTTAACAATCTGGAAAGTAAATAAATGTAGAAATTTTGTCAATTTCATTAAAAAAAAAAAACAAAAACCAGTTAATTACTAGTAGGCAAAGCTAATATGCAAAGTTAGTCTACAAAGAGGAAAAAGTTGTTTGAAAAGAGCTAATTTAGGACACTCAATTTTTCCATAGAGGACAAAATCCTGTTCATAGTGAAAGCAAGATGAAGCCCAGTAGGGTTACTAAGAGTGGACTACAGTGCCCTGACTGGAGGGCTGTGTAGAGCTGTCCTCACACTTCCGAATCCAAGTAAGCCCGGCACAAACCGACTTTGCGTTCTGTGACATGGTACTGTGATGCAGTCCCAAGGGATGTAGTATCAAGTAAAAAAAAGAGTTTAAGTGATCCTGATACGATTTTAACTTTCAATCTGTCAGGTGTAAAAAAATCAAATCTAGCGACTTAACGCAATGAATAATTTCTAAGTGTTTGGTCAATTTCTCTGTTTCCCCATCTGCGTGCCTTGCCCATGTATCCATGTGCAACTGTGTGGAGCCCAAGGCCTGAGAGATGGGAGTGTGGTCAGCTTCTGGGTTCAACGTGAGAGGCTGAAGCACACGTTTGCTCCCATTAAACCTTTCAGCACCACTTGAACAAACAAGCTAACTTCTGGAAATGGTTGTAGGTTCTGTAGAGAACTTGGAGTGGGAATAGAGCCCCTCAACTCCCAGCTATTTCAGCTTATCTTCTGTGAGAGTCCCATGGGGATGCTGATAGGTTAGTGGAGCAGGTGACCGAGGGGCCTCCTGAGACCCGTTTCTCAGTCTGTGTAGTCTCATTCTCCAGGCTAAGCAGGTATGAGTTCCTTTCATGAACAATGCAAGGTGAACCAGTGCACTGCACCTAAAATGTGGCATCCTGAAACCAGACCATCCACTTCAAGGCACCGGAGCAACCCAGCCCTATCATGTGTGTTCCATGATGCATTAGAAAGCATTTAAGAAATGTTTCAGGTACGTTTTCCACAAGAATGGGGAGTGCAGAGGCATAATTTGGAGTCCAACAGACAAGTCCTGCACACTTTTGGACGAGATAGCCCAGCTTGTAAAATGAGGCTAACCTCATCTTCTAACATTCTGAAGGCAGACGCACTGCTGCCTATGGGTGACACAGGTCAGTCAGCCATCGTCTCCCCACCGGGAGACCCTTGTGGGTCGATATTTGTGAGCCCCACATGGTGTCTCTCTCCAGGGTCCACCGGACTCACTGCTTCTCGAGAGATTTAAAATTCAGTTTTGGGGGCTGGAAAGATGGCTCAGTGGTATAGTAATTGCCTCTCATGTATGAGGTCCTGGGTTCCATTCCTCAGCATCACATAAACAGAAAAAGTAGGAAGTGGCACTGTGGCTCAAGTGGTAGAAAGCTAGCCTTGAGCTGAAGAGCTGAGGGATAGCACCCACGCCCAGAGTTCAGTCCCCACAACTGACCAAAAACAAAACAAAAAAAAATGTCTAGCGTTTAAATTCAGTTTTTACATAGCATTTTTGCCTCACGTTCTCGAAGTTGTTCTAGGGTCTCCCACCCTCCACGGCAGAGGAACAGAAAGGGCTGTGACCTGGGCCTTCTGCAGAGGCGCCATGCGGCAGCACAGCACAGCGCTGCAGTTCCGGCAGATCTCCAGGAAGAGCTCGCGGTAGTTGCTGGAACTCCCATCTTCTCGTGGCTTCATTATTAAGGACAGTGCGGCTCCATCGATGATTAAACCGTAGTCATGCATGTCTGTTGAAAGTCTGTGAGATCATAGAAACAGAAAGATCAGCCACTAAGCCTACACATTCGAGAACACTACACTCTGGGGGATCTACAGATGCTCACAGATCTCTGGAACCAAGAAGCTCTTCATTTTATTTAGACAACCTAGCATGGTGGACACTTCGGCCTGCCTGGAGCCCGCTTCATGGCATTCTTACTGAACTCTGAGGAAACCACGCAGCTTCCCATGTATTCGTCCTGGAACTCCAGGAATCTTGGACTCACATGGGAGTATTCATGTGGCCTTTAGAGAAGTCAGTCTGTATTGTGGTCTCCCATGCTAGCCTTAGTCTGTCTACATAACTATCTCCTCAGGTTTTTGTCCAGATGACCTCAGCTATTAGAACGTGGTCAAAATTTCCTCTGTGCTAGGCTTAAAAAAAAAAACAAACCCAAAACAAACTCTAATCCCTAAAAGGAATTCTGCTGATGGGTTACATGGCAATATCTTTTTGCTATTTGAGGGTAATTTAAGATGTGTATGATTAGAAAGATGATTTGCCTTTACTGACATTAATGAGATCTAAAACCATCCAGATAAGACCTAATCTCAGAGGATGCATCAGACATAGTCCAGGGCAGCGGTTACAAGGCATGTCTGCCTAAGTGCTGGATGTTCTTGGAAAGAAACAACTCGGGGGCATCCTGCTGTGTCTCAGACAGGCACCCTGAATTATTAATACTGCCTGGTCCTCTGGGAGGATGAAGGGATCTGTAACACAGCCCTGCGTCTTAGGAGTTGATGGGAATGATCCCAATCAATATATTTCACCATTCCTTTCTGCACCCTTCCCTAGCAGTTTGAACTGTACACATGCACACATGTGCAAGAAGATGGGTCTAGCAACTGTACAGAGATGAGCATTTACATGAACTATCATCAGTACAGAGAAAGTGAGCTTCTTGTGGGTAATGAGGATCTGGCTGGAAAGAGGAGGCCCCTGCCGCTTACCCCGAGAAGGTGTCTCGGGTCAGGCTCCCACTGCAGCGCAGCACTGTCTTGCTCAGCTCAAACAGCACGTCGTGCAGGCTTTGCTCCTCCATCCTCTTGGTGGTCAGCTCCAGGAGCTGTGTGCCTCTCCGGAACAGCTTGCAGGCATAGCAGGTGGCCGCGGCGGTCTCCATCTTGTCCCCAGTGAGCACCCAGACCTTGATGCCAGCCTTCTGCAGAGCCTCGATGGTATCTGCAGCCTTCTCCTGGAGCCTGTCAGAGTGGGTGGACATGGGAATCAGGACTGAAAAAGACCACCAGAGTTTCAGAAACATGGAGCCGACCAAACAGTGTGGCTCTCAGGACAACAGTAACTTGGCAAATGGCATGAGCCAGTGAGGCACTGCTCACGGTCCCTGTGCAAAGGACAGGCGAGACCCCGAGCCCACTCTCACAAATGCACATGTCACCAGCCCCACAAACAGAAGGCATCTAGAACAAGAAGGCTGTTTTCCAGGCTCTCCACCGCGGTTTTCTGTCTGGCTGAATCTCACCATTTATGCCCATTTGCACTGAGCTAGGAGTTCCTTCCAGAGCCTAAGTCAACACAAGTCTTTTTTTGTTGTTGTTGTTGGTCATGGGGCTTGAACTATGGGCCTGAGTGCTGTACCTCAGCTCTTCAGCTCAAGGCTAGCTCTCTACCACTTGAGCCACAGTGCCACTTCTGGCCTTTTCTGTTTACGTGGTGCTGAGGAATTGAACCCAGGGCTTCATGCATGCGAGACAAGCACTCTCCCACTGAGCCACCTTCCCAGGCCCAACACAAAAGTCATGAGGGGAACAGCATCAGTGTGAGAGGTGGCCAGCAGTATCCATGATAAATGTTGCTTATTAAACTGGAGCCCAGGGGCCTCTAGATAACACCAGATCCTGATAGTGTGACTAGTGGTCGTACGGTTGGCTTATGTGTGTCACAGGTTTAGCACAGATAGATGTGTGTGTCACAAGTTTAGCATACGCAGAGACCATGTGAAGCCCAGTGTGCAGGACCTTTCCCCAGCATAACTCTGCAGCATCAGACTTCACCACCATCAGTTACGCAGGGAGAGCCAAGGCCACTGAGGCTCACAGATGTGTGGAGGACAGGCACCGGCTAGCCACCATGGGCGCTGAAACCCTCTAGATTCAGTCTCACTTTTCAGAAACATGGGACACATCCTTGTTCCTACGAGTGCTCAATGAAAGATGCAGAGGAAAGGAAGGATTCTCAGAGATTCTGGAAAGGATTTCTTAAATCAAAGGGCAAAGACCATACAACCACAGATTCTGGAGATGAGGAAAAATAGCTTGGTCTTTTATGGTTTTTGTTGGTGGTGGTGATGGTGGTCGTAAAGCTTCAACTCAGGCCTAGGCACTATCCCTGAACTTCTTTGCTCAAGGCGAGTGCTCTACCACTTTGAGCAACAGTGCCACTTCCAGTTTTCTGGTGATTAATTGGAGATGAGTTTCATGGATTTTCCTGCCTAAGCTGGCTTCCAACTGTGATCCTCAGATCTCAGCCTCCTGAGTAGCTAGGATTACAGGTGTGAGCCACCAGCATCTGGCGGTCTTTATAATTTTTGAAAAGGCATCTAGGCCTGCAACAGTTTGCAAAGCCTGGTGATCAGACATTATCATGCCACAACCTCTTTCCCCTGGCTGTTAACTCTCATGCACCGAGTCCCAATTATGGATTCAGACATGACCTACCTCAGCTGCTTCCAGAGCCCCTGCACACTGCACAGACGCTCTCTTGCTAGAGTAGCCCCTGCTTCCTGAACCACTGTCCCCTGGGTAACTGTCCTAGTAAGGAGCCCTGTCTTCCCAACAAGCAGTGAAGGAGGGTGTCTGGGGCAGGACTCACGCAGTCTGCATAGCAGGTACAAGGCCCTGAGTTGGAATTTCAGACTGCCAAAAAAACCCAAGAAAAATAACCTCCCAAACCCTGAGTGGGAGCCTCGTCCCTAGTGCCAGGCTAGGGACAAGACAGCCTCACTCTCTTAAAACCTGAGCCGGCCTAGTGTGTGTTGAGTGCCCTCCCTCCCCACCCCTACAGCGTGCTGCATTTACCGGTCCTCAACAGCTGTAGCACCAAGCAGAACAAGGTCTTTCTCGATCTGCTCGTAGGCTTCTGCCAGCTTTTTCTCTCGGTCTTGAAGGGCCACCTTGGCAGCCTGCAGCAGTGCGCAGGCACCTTCATACTCCTCTGGAGCGAGCTGTTTGTAGGCCACACACAGGGTTCGGAGCCCCTCCTATAGGACACAAAGCAGTGTTTCAAGGAGAATCCAGCGTTGCCTGCCGAACGCCATTTCCAGACTTCTGCAAAGCCCCTCTAACCAGATGACAAGACGGGGAATCACAACCCAGCCAGCCCTGAGAAGAGTCAGCTACAAATAAATTATTTATATTTACATTAAAAATGAATCATCAATATGGATTATGAGTCTTCCAAACTAAAAAGGTGGAGGTAATAACTTAAGTCAGGCCATGATACAAAAAGATATTTTGCATCTTTATTTTGCCAAATGCAACATTCAGTTTAAACCTTATTTAGGATTATACATATACATATACATACATACATACACACACACACACACACACACACACACACACACACACACACACACACACATATACTGATTATTACAAAAGCTCTGAATTACCTTAACTAATTGACTATGAGGCCTATATTGGACTTGAGCTCAAAAGCCTCCCATCTCAGCCTCCTGAGTGCTGGATTACAGACATACTATACTGTGTCTGGCAATTTTAGTGGGATATTTAAATCTGCAATGCTGTGGTCAATGTTATTTGGTATTTGTAAATTAAGCACACTGTGTGTGGGGGGAACATGTGGAGTGGTTTTATCTTATTTAGTGCTCACTGAAGGAAGATGATAAAGTCTTTTGTTCACATTACTGGGTATACAGAAAACGAAAACCAGAATTTAAGGATAACAGGTCCTGTGATGTGATCCTAATCCTGGATGTCTCTATCTGTGGAGAACACACAGTACCAGACAACAAGGAAGGCTGAGCCAGGTGCTGAGACGGAAGGCCCTCGTGCAGGCCCTGGCACTCCAGGCCGCTGCAAAGGAGTGGCCGTTGCTCTCCCGGACCCTACCTTTTCCCCATGCCTCCCCTCATGACAGTGAGAGAACCATAATCCTCCAACAGAAGCCTTCTGAATTCTGAGAAAATGTTTAAGGTTTTTAAAAAGACTTCCCACTATATGCCAAAACATCTCACAATTGAGGACTACTTCCCACTGCTTGCGCCGCTCAGACATCCAAGCTTGTCCACTGCTGGGTTAATGGCCCTTGAGAGCCAGAAAAAAACAGAATTCTTGGAAGCAAGGCAGATGCCTTTTTCCCAGCCAGAAAAACTACATGACAAAGACAATAATCCAGAGTTGCCCCCAGAAGGTGGAGTGCAAGGTAAGCAGAGGCTTTCAGAAATAAATAGGTGTTTGTTTTTAAAAGCAGACTAGGAACTTCTCTTATAGGTTCAGGGGCAAAAGTGCTTTCCCCATTCCTCCTGCTCAGCACTGCTGGAGTCCTGCCTATCGCACACCAAGCACCCCGATGTGAGCAACACAAGCCAGATAAGCAGGCAACAGGAATCTTCAGAACAGTATCTGTACCTGTCCACGGTCCCCTCAGAATATGGATGCAGAAATCTTCCACAGTGCCAGAAAACCCAACACAACAGGACTATACACTGAGGCCAAGTGGAATTCACACATGAAATCACCCAAGACAATATGAGACATTAACAGGATGAAAGAAAAAAATGATATTATGTGAACTGGAGAAAAAACACTTGAAAAAAAATTAAGAGCCATTTCACGAGCATCCACTCAATAAGTGCAGATTAGAAGGTACTCATTCAATGTGAGAAAAACCGCATCTGAACAATCAACAGCTAACCTCACCCTCAATGGTGAAAGGCAGAGCTTTTCTTCAAGAAAAGAACAAGACAAAGACTTGCCTGCTTGGTAAATATACCCAGATTAGAAATAAAGCCTTGCAAAAGACCATTTGCAGACGAAACCATGAAGGATGACCATCTTGCCACACGAATGGTTAGAACTCATCAGTGAGTCCAGCAAGGGCACACCCAACCAGAGCAGTGCACCAAGGCCGGATGCGTTTTCATACACCCCCAAGTCACAACTAGAAGAGGAAATTAACAGGATCGTTCCATGCACAAAAGCACCAAAAGAGAAAAATACTTGGGAGTAGGTGTAATCATGGAAAATAATCCTAGACTAAAAACACAGAACAGAAGCCTCCAGTAAAGGAAAGAAATCATGTTTGTGAATTAGAAGACTTCAAATTGATTTCAGATCACACTACTACTCAAGAAAACTACAGATTCAATGTCATCCCTATCAAAACCCTTAACAAAACCCTACTTGTATTTCTGCAGAATGGAAAAACCCAGGCAGAGATCAACGCTGAATAATAGGGCACTCACAATGACCACATAGTTCTGCAAAAGAAGACAGTCAGACAACACTCCTATTCTGGCTTCAGAACTTACTAGAAAGAGACAATAAACATTGACAGTGGAGAAGAGTGGGCAGAATTGAGAGCCAAAAATAAGTCACTGACATATGCACCCTTCAATGTGGGTGCAACCACTCAGTCTCCTTGATAAATGGTGGGAAGACATTCACGCATGAAGGAATTAATTAAGCCCTTACCTAACGTCATATGAAACTGTCTCAAATGGATCAAAGTCCTAAATTTAAGAGCTAAAGCCATGAAACTTGTAGGAAAAAAACACAGGGGCAATCTTCAGGTAACTGGATTTGAAGGATGCAATGGTCTTTTCTGTACTATCTTTGCAACTAGCTTTACTTCCATCATCTGTAATAATGTAAAAAAAAAAAAAAATCCACTGTTATTATCCAGGTAGGGCCTGTGAGTGCCTTGGCTCGGTGTCTGGAATGGTCTGGTGCTCATGGAAGGGGACTCCAGTGCAGAGACGAGTTCTCTGTGGTGTGGGAGGGGCCTGAGAGTCAGGACAAGCCTCAGAACAGAGCTCCAGGCAGCAAGAGATGCCCGAGTGTCCGGCAGAGAACAGAAGACCATGCACAGGTGAGCAAATGCACAGAGGCCAGGCATGAGTCATCAAAAGGAGCAGAGGAGAAAGCCTGCTAGCACTCTACCACTAGTGCCAAAGCTCCATTTTCAGCTCTTAGCTAGTTAACTGGAGATAAGAGTCTGTGGCCTCTCCTGCCTGGGCTGGCCTCAAACTATGATCCCCGTATCTGAGCCTCCTGAGTATCTATGATTATAGGCGTGAAGCCACTGGCACCCAGCTAAAATTTCCAATCTTGATGAAGACTTACATGTCTAAGATGCTGAAAAGCCAACACCCTTATGATACCAAGGCATATCATGAAGAAAAGCTCAAAGCACAAAGAAAAAGAAGATATACTGCATACAGAGGAACAAGAACAATTATGACGTGGGTTTCTCAAGAGAAAAATCCACGCTCTTTCAAGCCGAAAATGTACACCAAACAACTCACAGTAGTTTCACTCAACCTCAGGGTGGAAAAAAAATCCCATGTCCACCAATGAGTAAATGAATAAACATGTTGTGATCCATTCACACAATACGCAATGGACTGCATTACTCAGCAAAAATAGGAGTGAACAACTGGTACCCACACCTGTAATGAATCTCAAAATACTTATGTACAATGAAAGCCAGATAAATTAGTATGTGTTTCCTGACTGTACCAATAGAAACTCTAGAGGACAACAGTTGAAGCAGGGATCCAGACAGGGCATGCAACGAGTGGGTAATTTAGGGCCATCGCTTTTCTGACTGAAAACTTGTCACTTTTACATTCTCATTATGCATGCATGTATCACTCTCGTATGTGTCAACCAGACCTCTGTAAATGTTTTTCTGAAAAAGCAGATGGACTTCAATTCATAATTAATACAATGCAGGCTTCCACCCTTTCAAGGAAAAATATTTCTCTCCTAGCTAAGGGAGAATCCTGAAGAACACACGGAAGTGTGAGCAGCGTCAGTCTGCCCCAGTGTCTGTCGGAGTGATCCTGAAGGAGCAGATCCTCCATCTGAGACTTCACTTAACAGCGAGACTTCAAGAACAGTGCCTTGGAAAATTCCATGAAGCCCAACTTACTCTGCTCAAAGCTGTTCAAGAATGTTCATTTGAGGTCAGGTAAAAGGCGCAGAATAGAAAGAACATTTACATTAGCTTGGGGCTCTGGGGGTAGTGTCCTCACACTGTCTTACTCCAGGGCATGAGGGCCTGTGTGCCTCTCTGTCCCTGAGGGTATAAGTCCTTCTCAGGAGCTCTGTCCCCAGATCCCAGGCTCAAAGCATCAACAAGGAGGAATGAGTGCTGTCATTACAGATAGCACCAAGGCTACCTTTGGTGTCAGAATGCATCAGAGCTGAAAGAAGTTTGCTACCATGAGCAGAGGCAGGGGCCAGAGCTCAGTGAGCACTCACCACCGCATTGCGCTCCACTCTGGAGCGGATCTGGTCCACTTTGCCCTCTATGACTCTGGGAAATATAGAAGAGTCTGCTCCTTTACAAAACAGGTAAATTTCTCCTGTAAAGTGAAAAAAAAATCATGTGAATTTAACACATGACAGAAATAATGATACTGTTTTAAAGATTTTAATGGATCAGTTAACATAGTAGTATCGGGGGAAAAAAATTAAATCTATAGGCAGTAACAAAGCCTCATTTAATTTGTAAAAGAGTAATATCAGGAAAAAATTAAATCCATGGACTATACCAAAACCTCATTTAACTTGCAAAATTCAAAAATGTCAGAGAAAGGAATTGCAAACAAAAGTTAGCTCTGGGTGCTTGGTTTCCTTCTCCTCCCTGGGACCAGGGTGGTGGTGGAGGTGCAGCAAGGCTAGGGCACGTGTCTGACCGCAGAGGAGGGTTGCAGTTTGCTGAAGCTCTAGGCGGACACAAAATCCCTGTGAGCGCCCTGGCATGGAACAAGGTCGTCCATCTTTTCTCTTAGTCATGAGAAACAAGATCTTCCCCACATACCTCCCGTCTGTGCCTACATGATTTTTACTCCTCAAGACAAAGCATTTCTCTGCTTCAGCAGAAACTGCGCTCTGGTGGGGTGCTAGTTCTGATGGGGCAGGGAGCCCATCCTCAGGCGCGTGCCCCAGGCCTGCAGCTCACTGCTGCATGTTGTCATAGAAATGCCACCATGCAGCACCACGGTGGTCAGGGGGCTGCAGAAGGGGCACACTATCATCCACGTGAAGTTCCCAGGAAGCTCGGACACCTTTCCCCAGGCAGGGACAGGCCCCTGATGCTGTGAGCCCTTAGACATGGGCAGCAGCAAGTTTAGAGGGCACCAGAGGCTGGCAGGCAAGTACCTAGCTGGGTTACCTCCTCCAGTAGGGGGGAGGAAAAACACATTTCTGGACTGCTAACAAGGACCAAAGACCATGGCTTGGTGGTATGTTAGGAGCCCACTTTGCCTACTAGATTCTAGGAGGTACTAAGTGCTGAGATGCACAAAAGCATCTGAAACACTGGTATGACAAGCCTGGGATTGTAGCCACGGCTAAGGCCAACCATGGCCAGAAAGGGACAGCACCAGGAAACCTGTTTTGAGTGCCTGGGCAGAGCCTGTGGCCAAGCAAAGGCTAGCGAAGAGCTGGAGGAAACAGCAGTGTGAGGAAGCCACAGGTCCCACCCCTCGGTGCTCACGGAATCACGGAATGAGAGTTTACCCGCAGGTCCTAGGCACTCGCCACGGGCAGCAGGTGCTGGGGCTACTGACAGCAAGCAGGCCGATTTAGAATCTATTCCCAACGATAGCACGTGGTTCAAACAGCTCTTAAGTGTGTTGTTACTTAGAAAAGCCCAGGGAATTCAAAGATGGAGAGGAGGGGTGGTTCAGGTAGTAGAGCACCTACTTAGTAAGTTCAAGGCCCTGAGTTCAAATCCCAGTCTTGCCAAAAGCAGTAAAGTTGTATATTATTCAGACAGACATGTGGCAGTGCCGGGGACTCTCACAAGAGAAATACAATGCACACTGTGTGAGATGACCCTGGGAAGACACCACAGAGATGCAACTATGCTGGATGCCAGCACCCATTTCCTTCCCAACCTGTCACCATGTCAGCGCTTACTCTAGCCTAAAAAAAAAAAAAAGTTCTTAAATCTTAAACTTTAAAGGTCCTACAGAATTTAGCCATCAGAATAAAGCCATAATTATGTACAATTTCAAAAATTAAGAGAAATTCCTACCTGCCGCAGATTTTACGATTACACTCATTCTCCTCCTCACAGAGTCAAAACTCAGAACTTCCAGTAATTCAAATCTGAAAAAGAAAAGTAACAAGTTTACTGTCCTCCAGGTCTGTGGAGCGCCAAACCCACAGCAGGGTGGCAGCACCCTCCGCTCTCTGCCAGTCTTGCCCACCCTGTGTGGGTCTCTCCTTGAAGGCTCTGGATCTTCCAGAATGCCCAGCTCAGCCCTCTGCTAGGGCAACACATAACTTCTGTGTGGATGTGGAAAGCTGACCAGAGATCTGCACTGAGGCCAGCTCTGAAAATGGTTGAGCTGCTGAGGGAGGTGGTGAAATGGACTGGAAGACAGCATCGACCTGTATGCGATATGACAACCAATCCTGTTTTCTGATGCCTTCAACACAAACCTCCTGCCTTTGCAATCAATTGTGAGGAGACATGACCCCACTCGTCTGATGAATCTGCAGTCTCAGGGAGAGGCAATGTGACAGTGGAGTGGTCCCAAATGGAGATCAAAGGCACAGTTGTATAAAGTGCCTTCAGGGACACCTGCTCCACCACCCACACATGGGGGACTGGTGCGAACCATCCCTTTCATGGACCGTCACAGGAGTCTGGGAGCTTGGAATATTCTAGAAGCCTTGAGAACTCCTGAGTTGACCAAAAATACATGATAATGAAACTTTCTTCACTGAACACCAGTTTATGCCTCCAAGGAAAACACTAGGTGGTATCACCCCATGACATCATCAATCCCCTGCCCCTTCTACCATGCAGGTATCTAGAAGGTTCTGCGATGGGAGATCATGGTGTCCTTACCTCTCCAGGTCGTTGTCTCTGTTTAATATCTCCATGAAATTATCTTTCAGCCTTAAGTACGTGAAGCCAAGCCTGCAACAGAGAAGGCAAAGGCTTGGCTGAATCTGAAATGCAGAATCCAACCAGCCCAATGCTTCTCACACTGAGTGAGAGAAAGGCTGCTTTTTGAAGAAACCCTTCCAGCGAAACAGAGGTTGCATAATGCAGTTAAGGGATCATAAGCTAATGTATTGTCAACTCAGAAAATGCTCCAAGCAAAGTCTCCAGCTTACCACTGTTCTCCCCACACCAGACACAGGGGTCATTCCATGTGATGGTTTTCAGAAAAAGGACAGCAGGGCTCTGGACTAGGTTCCTATTTCTGCTACTCTCTATACCGGTTAGTGGGTGTCAGGATGAGGAAGACCTCGGAGGCCGCCTGCTGTGGCTCCAGGCTCCTCCAGCCCTGGCCCGGGAAGCTGACCACCCATAGCAGCCCGGCCATGAGGGTGCTGCCTCTGCATGTGGCATGTGGTGTTGTCCCTCTCCGTGCAGTGTCACACTCTCCGTGCTGTGTCACCCCTCCTCTCCAGCCCTCCCTCCCTGCCGCTGCCATTTAAGGACACAGCTGAAGGCTGTCACCTTGGCCCTGGACTTTTCAGCCTGAACTGTGAAAAATACAGTTACAGAACTGTAATTACACTAATGACGCACTGTGTCTCTTATGAAACTCTGTCTATGCACAGCCAGCCATCAGCGGCCTGCCAGGACGCACAGTGCAGGGAAGCAGTCGGTGTTTGGTCTGCACAGTGCTGACTGGCACCCCAGTGGAGGAGTGCCATACCTTTCCAGGTGCAGGGCACTTGCTGGGAGAGCAAGGAGAGGGCCGAGGACCCCACTAAAGATGGGGATGGAACCCATCACTTAATAGTGCCAGGTGGGAACCAGAGCAGAGGAGAAGGCCCTACTGAAATCATGAGCCCATAGGGAAGGCCTGTCTGCAGGGGACTGTGGCTTATTTAATCCTGTGCAAATCTGTCAACAGCTTGACCTAGCCCAGGAACCTCATGCGTGTGCCTCACATGAACACCAAGCCTGAGCTGTAGCACAAGAGAGCATGGCAGTGTACACCAGCGCTGGGACGCATGAGTGCACAGAGCTCGTGCCACACTGTTCCCTCACCCTGCGGGTAGCACCTGGCTCTTAGTGGCAAAGAAGACCCTGAGTGCTGAGTACTCCCAACAGTCGGGGACTGTCACTGACTGGAACTGTGCCCTGTGTCTGGGATGCCTGAAGCACCTTCCTGAGCATCCACTGACACTGGCATGTCTCTCCAAGAGACCTTAACAAAGACCCTTCGAAAACAAGACTCCACATTGGGCGCAAAAGCTTTGTTTGGATGATCAGTCACAAAAAAAAACAGGCAGAACCTGGCACCAATACTTCTTTCCAGTGATATGACTGGAAATACTGTGGACAGCTAGGCCTCAGTGTTCCAGCATCAGGAGGAAGACTGGAGAGGGGAAGGCTCCCACCTAGAATGCCAGGACACTGGAGATGGCCTGAACTAGCTTACTGTAGATGATTGGAAAATGGCCAGGAGAGAACAAAAGCCACACTGCTTTTCATCAAGGGTCACCCCCCGATGGGCCTGGCTGAGCACAGAGGGTGAGTGGTGCTTTCCAGAGTGAATCGGGGTATGGTCTGTGTTAGACAGCCCATGCTACGTGCACCACCTGCTCTAAGACCCAGGCTGGAGGGGCCGACCCACCTCTGCACACCTTCAACCAGCGCCACCTCGTCAGGCGAGGAAGATATGTACACACAGGACTTGGCTGAGTCTGGCGACTTCCCGGGGCCATCCCCGAGGTCCACGTGGTCATCTTCCTTCACTTGGACGGTGTGGCAGAGGCAGAGAGCCCGGAAAAACAGCTCCTCCCGCTCCTGTCCAAACACAGGCAAGACAAATCTACAAGACCACTGACAGAAGGCCTGGCCTCCAAGAGACAGCCACTGGCCCGGCCCTCCACTGGTCTACATTTGGCTCCTCTGTCTTCCAGCTGTGAAATTACAGGAGCCAGACTGAAGGCAGGGGCTCTGGCCAGCATGATACTGCCAGGAACTGAGAGACACTCAAAATGGCAAGCGATGGCTTCAAGTTTGGGAAAGTCACATGCGAGAGCCACACCCTGGATGGGCTGTCATTCCTGGTAACAAACAGCACCCCGCACCGTACAGGACGGAGACGCCTATGTACAGTGTGCCAGCAGCCTCAGCTCCCAAGGAAGGAGCCAGAACTGGTATGCTGGGTCCCAGCAGGCTGACTGCAGCCCTCTGCCCATAAGCATAACTCCTTTCATGCTGCCTGCTGCACATGGAAGCTGAGGTCTGGAGGGTCTGGAACCTGTGTACAGCCAGAGCAGTAGAAGAAGGGCTGACTCTGTGTGTGTGTAGGGAAGCTGGGGGGGACTGGAAGGGGGCTGATCTACAGCAGCCACAGGACACCTGACCCCTCCTCCTCTCTGGGGTGCTCACATTAGAGAATTTGTGTCCTGGTCGTGTTATGTGTTAAACTCCTACCCACAGATGCCAGGAGCTGGAGCCACCCTGCTAAGGTCCGTGAGTGTGGTTACCACCCGTGTACGTGGGTGTGCACATATGTATCCATAAACATGTGTGCCTGTACACAAGGGTGTGCACACACATGTAATGCTCACACGTTACTCTGGGTCACAGCCTTTTCTGTTCACACAGTGTTTCCAAGAAGTCAATTCTAATGTGTGAATAACTGCCCCCCGCCAGGGAACAGAGTATCGCAGTGACATCCACACCATGGGCTCACAGAGGTACCACAGATAGCCCTGCCTTTTTCAGACACCCTGAATAAAGGGGATGGCTTTTGTGAGCAAGAGCCACAAGACTCACATCCTGAACAGATGCTGCACATGTATAGGCGTCAGGAGCCTAGCACACTCACAACCTGAACAGGCACTGCACATGTACACGTGTCAAGAGCCTAGCACACTCACATCCTGAACAGGCACTGCCCAAGCACACGTCAAGAACCACGCACACTCACATCCTGAACAGGCATTGCACATATACACATGCCAAGAGCCACGCACACTCATATCCTGAATAGGCGTTGCACGAACACACCTGTCAAGAGCCATGCACACTCACATCCTGAACAGGTGCTGCCCGAGCACACGTGTCAAGAACTATGCACACTCACATCCTGAACAGGCGCTGCACACATACATGTGTCAAAAGCCATGCACACTCACATCCTGAACAGGCGCTGCACATGTACATGTGTCAAGAACCACTCACACTCACATCCTGAACAGGCGCTGCACACATACATGTGTCAAGAGCCACGCATACTCATATCCTGAATAGGCATTGCATGCACACACGTGTCAAGAGCCATGCACACTCACATGCTGAATAGGTGCTGCCCGCGCACATGTGTCAAGAGCCATGCACACTCACATGCTGAACAGGCACTGCCTGCGCACATGTGCCCACACTGGTGCGTACCTTCCCGCTGACTCCCGGGGAGGAGTCGATCATGTCGATGCCGGCTGAGTCAGGGAGGACCTGCCCATTGCAGACGACGTGGGGCACGTAGACATGGCCTTCAATGCAGCATTCCCTGAAGGCCATGTTGTTCTCCGTGAGCGTGCCTGTCTTGTCCGTGAAGATGTACTCCACCTGGGGCAGCACACACACAGGTGAGACGGGGGCTTCTCTCGTCCTTTGACACCAGGCTACCCTCACAGCCCAGACAGGGCCCAGGAGCACACACGCCTAACAGGAGTGACCAAGGCTGAGCAGAAAAGAACGTGGCCTTGTTGAAGGACCTTCCCTCAGGAGCCAGCACAATGTGGGCTGGGGGCGATCTCACCGAGCAACAACAGAAAGCACTGTAACGTCACCATAACATCTGCAGTCGAGACTCAAGACCATGCAAGGTTTAGAAGACAGGAGCCCAACAATGGAAAGGACAAAATAGACTATGGACAAAGCACAGACCGTGGTGAAGACATAGCTACTCATTTAAACCCTAAATTTGGGTTAAATATTCTTCATGAGGAGCTCTAAGAAGCAGGTTCTGGGCCACACCGCAAGGTGGACAAGGTGACACTTAGCCTGCACTGTCCCTGCCCGAGGTGGAAAAGGTGGGTGCTGGCAGGAGAGCTGGGGTTGAAGTCAGATTAAAGTACACAGGGACAGAAGGGAGCAGCCCGCTGCAGCCCCTTCCGCCTGAAATAGGCTATGAACCTATTTCTATAAAGCCATAGCACAATGTTATTCTTTCTTACTTGTGCTTTACGCCCTAACATCATTTTTAAAAGGGTCAAACAGAAAAGAATAAATGTTAAGATGTTGGATTTATCCACTTGCTCAACTACAGCTAAACAGGAAGCACATTTCTAGGGATTGTACCTGTGATAACTAACAACAGAAAACTACAACCGCCACATGTTAACCTCTTCACATCTACCAGGCACTGAGGTTATCTCATTTAATCCTATTAACCATCATTACCCCAGTTCTACTATCATGGAGACAGGCTGAAAATTGTTCTGATAATCAGGAACAGCCAGGAGACATCTTCATTTCGACTAGACCAAGTCTGTGAGAGCCCTTGATTTGTTTTTCAGACAGTTTGTTGTTCAGAAATGCTTTTGGCTTCATGTGAATTCATTAGTTCTAACAGATTTGTGGCAGAATCCTTAGTTTTCAACAGATAAGATCTTATCATCTGCAAACCAGGACAGTCCAACTTCCTCTTCTCCCTGGGATGCCCTTTACTTCTTTCTTTTGCCTGACTGTCCTGCATGAGCAGGTGCCTGGACCACTCCTGACCTCTGGCTGAGGGCTGGCCACACCATTTTCAGGTATGCTGAGGAACTTCCTTCCACACCTGGCTGTTAGGAATGGAAGAAAGGGCTGGTGCCTCTCATCAGTTGCTTTTTCTGCATTGTCCTGTTGTCTTGTTCTTCTGCCAGTGTGCTACATTGATTCTTGATGTGCACTGGGGAGCCATGTGGCATTGGGTGGGTCTGCCTGGTCGCAGGGCTTGTGGAGTCACTCTGGCACCTGGTCTCGGTGCCTGGTCTTCTTGGGGCTGGTGGTCTTGTTTGTCATTGTTCATTGTGGGGTTTGCATCTCTGCCCAGTAGGGACAGTGGCTTTTCTTCTTTCTTCACTCTGTGCTCAATACAGGCGTGTCCTCTTCTGCCAGGAACAGCCGCTGGCTCTGCAGGCTCCAATACAACCGTGCACAAAGCCTGCCACTCCGAGGCAGCATGGCCTCTGGGACGGACAGTTGGACAATCTTCTGAGCCTCAGTTTCCCCTCTGGAAATGGAGGTGGTGGCATTGACCTCACAGAGCTGGGCTGCATCTTCCCCTGAGAAGCAGACTTGTGCCTCGCACAGCACCTCACATGCCTGCGGAGAGCAGGCATCATCTGACTGGACGCTGATGGCAACAGGTGGCCTAGAGGTGCCTGCCTGTCCTGACCTCGGGACTTCCCTGTAACCAGCACTGCAGCCTAGCTCAGGAGAGCACAGGTCAAATCTTGTTGCAGTGGACTCCAGACAGGGCTCGAGGGTCTTAGCACTGCTTAATGTTCCTCTTAGAGCAAAACCTTTCCCAGTAGGTGTCTCAGGAACACACAAAACAGGCTGTGTGTGTTGCGCGGCTGCAGGGGGCTCTTCCCTCAGCCCTAACTCGGGCATTGCTGCCAAGAAGAAGCAGCCCACCCAGGCTGTGAAATGCAATAGAAGAAAGTAGCGAATGCCAAACCAGTCACCAGGCAATCCTCATTTCTGGTGAAGGGTACTTCTCACCGGAGGCAGCTCAAGCCCAGGACCATCGCTGCTGGGGCCTCTGGGCCTATGGCAGCCACCAGTACCTCAGGCTGGATCAGAGGACAATGAGTGCCATCTACCAAATGGTCTTTCTGTCAGGACAGGGTGCGACTTTCTGCGCTTCTGTGTTCCCAGGTAGCACTAAAACCAGATGGGACCTCATGCTGCAGGGACACAGTGTGTGTGTGGGGTGGGCAGCACAGCCTCCCACCCCAGTGGTTCTGAGTCACTCTCCACCATTTTGTGTCATCTGCACCATGTCTAGCCAGGTAGCACCTGTGGTTTCCCATACCCACAGAACAAGACACCTCGGGGGTATAGATGAGGGTCCTGATCTCATGTGGCTGCCACCCTAGTCTAAACCCAGGCATTCCGAACTCTGTGCCACATGATGTTATGGAAACTCATCTGTCTTCTTTAAAGAGAAGATACAAGAGGCTGTAAGGATTAATTATCACCTACAAAAGCGATCTTGCCGCTCCCATCCACACAACAGTAAGGCCCAGAAACAGGAAAAAAATCCAGACTTGGTTAATGCAATTAATTTGGCATAGGTTATAAACTGCCAGTTGTTAGGCAGATAAAAGTTCAAAGCCAGCCCTTCAGCGGGTCTAAATGCATGCATGACAGTGGAAAAGGCCTCATCTGACCTCAGGATGACTTAGCAGCACAGCGGGAGCCACAGAGAATCAGATCTGGAGACGCACAGGAGGTTGGCACGGAACTAGCAAAGTATGGGAGATGCCAGCAAATACTGACCTGCCCCAGCTCCTCATTGAGGTCAGAAGTGTTGACCAGGGGTCCCTCGCCCATCTCCTCGTCAAACATGTCTTCATCCCAGGTGATGAAGTAGGAGCCCAGGAACTTCTGCATCTCGACTGTGACGTACATGGACACGGGGATGATGTAGTTGAAAAGGACCATAAAGGCCAGGAAGTCGGTGAAGGCCCTGAGGAACTGAGAGCAGGGGCTGCATCAGAGACGGTGTAAGTACCAAGTACCAAGCACCTTGTTGCACTGGGGAGTACTGAATATCAAGACCATACTGGAGGAGGGGGGAGGAAGCGTATTGAGCCCTTACTGCAGGGGGCAGTACCGAGACCTTAAGGCAGAGGGAGTACTAAAATCTTACCTGGAGGCATAAATGGTAGTGTAATTTGGGACCACACCATTTTCAGACTGCCCAGCCAGGAGTAGGAGTGTTCAGCTGCACTATCAGGAGGTTACACAAGTAAGCGCACTGCCTTGGCACGGGCCAGGCTATGCAACTTCACGACTGAGAATTCATGACCTCTCTTTGTAACTGACAAGTTACCAAAGCTACTAAGAAACAACCCAGAAGCCACACAAAGTAGAAGTGTCTGGTAAGAATGACTTTTCCATAGTCTTATTCCGAGGCCTGAAGGCATGCCAGTTTTAGGGAGGGAGAGGCAAAGTGACACAAGAGGAAAGCCTTGGGACAGCATCTGGGTCTGTACACAGCCCTGCTCTGAAGGCAGAGCAAGCTTTTTTCTGACATGCACCATGACACACACCATTTATGTCCCAATAATGAATAAGCATCGCTGAGCACGCCATCAACATGGGATGCTATGCTAGATTTTGTAGATGTCAGCATACGCACCCCTATTTTGGGGTCATCCCAAAAGCCCATGGGTCACCTTGCCCATTCCTACCAACTGCAGGTGCCCCCAGCCCCAGCTGCATCAGTGACATATTGCCGCTAGGATGCCCATTTCTAGTCACACGCTATTTCTAGTGTCAGACGCAAGATGCGTTGTCCCAGCTACGTGCCAGACACAGAATGCTTTCCCTGGCAACAAGCCAGCTACAGAATGTCCTGCCCTGCTGGCTGATGTCTCCAGGGTCCAGCTGCGACTACAAAGATTTCCTCCTTCCAGCCCCTTCCCCTGGTTCAGGCTCCTCTTCATACTATAACTACCTCCCCTGCCTGAGAGTAGCTTTGCTACTCTCTATCCCGAGAGAGAGAGCCTGTCAGCTTCTACATGTCTGTGTCTGAGTGGTTTTCTGGGCCAGGGCTTATAGGAAACACCCTAAGAATTTCAGACACTGTTCTTACACATCTTCAGACTCGTTACTCAGGGACCCAAAGCCAGCAGAACAGCAGCGTCGGCTGACCTCTAAGGATCCATTCAAGCCTGCATGATCAGCCCTGTACCAAGCCTGTTGTGGTTTTCCAGCATCATCTTTTGTGACAGTCCCTTGGTAGGGCAGCCTCCATACCAGACTCCGCTGTCTCTCGGACTCGGTTTTCTGGTTGTACCAGGGTTCATCTCGGAATGGCTCACTCTGCCACACGTACTTCAGGACAGTATTGACCAGGGCCTTGCTGATCAGGATGCAGAGGTACACAATGAGGAAGGCGTTCATTGACCTGGAGCACACGGAGAGGGAGGTAGTTAGACCTCTTCACACAGCAGGGGCAGAGCTCTTCCTATCTCCCTCACAGCACAGACGGAGCTCTTACTGCCCCCCTCTACCTCCCCAGGCAGGGCTTCACTATGTGAGGAAGAGCCAAGCCACCCACCAAGGCACCCCAAAGATGGCAGCGCCCCACCAGACAGTGGGAAGGGCTGCAAGGAGCAGGGGAGAAACAGCAAAAACACTCTGTGTGGCTGGAATGCTACCACTTTAAAGAAAGCCCAGAAGCTTCCACCAGGAAGCATCAACAAGGGAGTCAAAATTCAGTGATTACTTCCCTTAAGGAGAGGAAGGGGCAAAGTCAGGAGGGAGGGGCACAGTCAGGAGGGAGGGGAAATGTTCAGGTGGGAAGAGCCCAACTTCGGCTGTGGACAGAGGCTTATTTTCTACCATCAGGCTCCACCTTTATACGTGAGCCAGGATAGCAGAGGCCTGGGACAGCACGTCCAGGCCCTCTCAGGGGCCAGGATCCCAGCTGTCAGTCCTCCATGCAGCTCTAGCAGCTCTACAGCGGGGAATGGGAAGCACTCAGCACCCCACCTCGAGCAGGGCACATTTTAACATGGAGCAAAGAGGACCAAACCCCAAGACACATTTCCCTGCAAACCCAGCCATCACCCTGGCGCACTGTTGTCAGGTGTAGTGTTTCATGAAGAGCCTGTTCACTCTCCCAGCGGAAAATGCTGGCTCTCACCAAGTCCCCAGATTAAATAACCCCATTTTTGAGGCCTGCGTGAGTTTGTGGTGATAACAGCTGCGCTGGTCTGGGCCCTGGTATCTAGGGCAGGGCAGGAGTTCAAGGCTGAGCTCCTACACCTACAGAATCAGCTCTGCAGAGGTCAGGACCTTGGAGGAAAGGAACAGGTCAGGGGAAACACTGTGTACAGCACTTAGCGATGGCCAATAGCAGTGACATGGAAGGGGAGGGGCCTTACTTTTCCACAGCAGAGCGCTTCTGGGACTTGGACTGATAGTTCAAGGCCATCTTGGTCTCCATGCCTGTGTAGATAGCCACACCTGGAAGCAGAGGGCTGAACTTGGCACCTGGACCGCCGCGAGCCCCACGCCGCCCACGGGGGAACCAGCTGCACTTCTCATTTCCCAGGTAGGCAAACTGTCAGTTAGTCATGGGACAGGACATTTCAGACAGAGTTCTGAAGTCTGCTCTAATTGTTTAAATTCAGATGTTAATGTACTGAGTTTTCTGACCATGGCCACATTTGTACTTTTCATGAAAACATACAACAGCACATAGAAGTGGGGATACCAGAGAAGGCATGCAGACCTAAAGCAAGTTCCTCTGGGCTGGAGTTGTGTGACTCTCCAAGAACATAACTGTCGGTTTCCGCGCCTACCCTCTGCTGTCCTGTTTGGTGGCTCAGTCATCCCCACCCCCTCACCCCCCCCCCCCACCCAGGGCTTCCTGGAGGGGCGGGTCCTGTGCCGGGCTCTGCACTCCGAAGCACTGTACCTGGACTACGCTGAAGGTTGCAGGCTTGCTTGGTGGAATGTTAACTTTACAAGCTATTGTAAGTGACTCACTAACTGGAATATTTACCGAAGATCTTTTCCGTATTCTTGAGCGTGGCTCCTCGGAGAAGCAAGTTTTCTGACCCGAGTGGCCTGAGAAGACAAGGATGAGAGAGTGTGAGGGAAACCATCTTCAGAGGCCGTGCCTTCCATGAGAACACTCCCCCCCCCCCCCAGTCAGCCTGGCCTCGCCACAGGGCTGTGTGAGGCATGCAGGCTCTTTCTGGGGATAGTGACTTGTGGCAACAGCAGCCCCATCACCAGGAGAGCAGGGAAGCAGGACAAGGTCTCTGACCGGGCATCTAAAAGTTTTGACAGCACTCCTGCTCGAGGTCACACAACGGGTTCCTTCTGGTGGCCCCGTTAGCAGTACCTGGGCCACATCAGAACTGTCACCCCCAACCTTCAGCAGTGACCCTGAGGTGGGGCCAGCCCTCCCCCAACCAGCTGAAGTTTGAGAACGGCTGTGCTAAGGGATCTCAGGATCGTCTGCAGAGTTTTGTTAACCCCTCAGTTATTTCTGTCTTATCCTCATGACACTCAAGAGTCCTGCTTGGCTCCGTCATGTTAAGGATAAGGGCAGGGCAGGATAAGGCTAGGAGGCCATGGCTGTCACGTGTGTGGCTATAATCCATACCTGGCTGCCTTGGGGAATGAGCCACAGCCAAGGATCCTAAACACACTCTAGGAGACAGTGCTGGCCCGGCCCTGGGCAGTGAGCCACAGAGGCAGCTCCAAGCTGTGCCACGGGAAGCCAGTACCTGGAGGCTGGAAACATCGGTTCCTCCTGTTCTCTTTCGAAGTAAATTCAAATGTACAAATTTCCCTATTACTAATACCTTCTTGGTCTCTCTGGAGGGCAGAGGCAGAGAGTTGACAAGTATTTGCAGAGGTTTGTTTTTGCTGTTTTTGGTTTGTATTTAATTTTGTTTTAATGTGGATGGTTGAGAACTTGAGTATCACAACCTTAACATGCAGCCAGTGCATCCAGCCAAGGCAGCTCAGCCAGCACCCAGCTGGAAGCACAGTAGGGGCTGCCTGCTGGGGCACCCCAGGGAGGTATGGCTGGGGCTGGCAGCTGGCAGCCCGTTCCCTCTGCCTGACCACCTCTGAAGATGTGGCTCCCTGAGCTGCACAGGGCTGTCAGCTTCTGTTAGCAATACACTTACAATAATTCATGTCATAGGCGTTAATGAAAACAAATGGCCCATTTAAAATGGGTCTCTGGGAAGTCTAAAAATAAGAGACTCAACCAAGAACTGCTTCTAGTTTGGACAGATGGAAGAAGAAATACACTTGAGGGGACTAAGAAGTGAGTAACTCAAAATAGCCAGTTTCTTCCAGCATTATGAGCATCTTTAAAGATTCAAATATTCAAAGCTTACTGAGTAGCATCAATATCAACACTAAAGGTTGGGTAAACTAAAGGTTGGGTAACATGGCACCCGTGGGCCCCTCCCCACGGGCAGGGAGCATGTCTCCACACAGAACCTGGTTGGCAGGGCTGACTCTAGATCTATCCCAAGGCCCATAGGGATTAACCTATCAACTCAAACATGAAACAAGCCATGTAAACGCTGCATTCTTAATCCCACATTCAGGGAGTGCCTTGAGGTAGAGGCAGGAAACAAGCTCCAACCCAATCAGGGGAAAAATGAGACCTGGTCTGAAAAATAACACATGCATCAAAGGGCAGGGAACATGGCTTAAGGGGCAAAGTGATTGACTAGCACATGTGAGTTCCTCAGTTCAAAACTTGGTAGCAGGGCTGGGAAGGTGGCTCAGTGGTGGAGTGCTTGCCTTGCATGCATGAGGCCCTGGGATCGATTCTTCAGCACCACATAAGCAGAAAAAGCCGGAAGTGGCGCTGTGGCTCAAGTGGTGGAGCGCTAGCCTTGAGCTGAAGAGCTAAGGGACAGTGCCCAGGCCCAGAGTTCAGGCCCCACGACCAGCAAAAAAAAAAAAACAAACAAACTTGGTAGCAGGAAACAAAAGAAAACAGAGCACCACAAAGAACAGAGAAATACAAGTGATTCTGCAATAATATATACTGAGGAGGAACACAACAACACCTCTAATACATCTGGAGAGGTATGGTGCTAACAGCCACCCACTGTGCTGGGTGACAATGGAACACGTGGAGGGCAAATTGCTTCCTTGAAACAACAGCTCTGAGCCCCATGGGAGGCAATCCCTAGGGACCAAGGGATATTTTGGTAACTATTTTGCAGTGTTTCTACTTCTGAGGAAACATTTTAAACACATGATAATAACAGCACTGAGGATATAGAAACCGCTTGAATCTAAGGAAAAATTCCCTCTTCTTTATGGAGAAGTAGCTTTGAAGCCTGCTACACTTTTGCAGGGGTCTAAAGAAGGCTGGTAACGGGAGGGAGGACAGATGAACAACCACAGGCATGGCACTCGGATGATCAACCGCAGGCATGGCACTCGGTAAACATGATGTGGAAAATGCACTATGCATTTTGAAGGCAGGGACAGGACGGGGAAATAGGAAATGATGGAAAGCATGACATTGTCCAAAAAGACATGTACTCATTACCTGACATTTCTTTTTTAAAACCTTCTTATAGGCTAATTTCCTAAACTAAAAATGCAAGTTATCGTTTTATAAGTAACTACTAGACTCAAAACAGCATCAGATGGAAAAGGGAAGCGGGCAGCTCTCAGATGGACATCTGAAGGTGGTGTGGAGCTCTGGATGCACAGTGTGGGACTGCAGTGCTGACACAGACCCTGCGATGGACAGCTCACCAAGCAATGGTCATCCACCAGCCTGAGGGACAGCACACCCAACAACGGCCATCCACCTGCCTCCTGATAGGCAGCAGCTACCTACCTTCCTATGTGGGCTGGCGAGAGCTTCGAGTAAGACCTGCTCTAGTGACCAGCCCAAGTATACTAACACATCTGATAAAATGGCCTCCCAAGTGGAAACCAACTTCGCAGCGTAAGTCCTGTCACACACAATGCATGGCTCTGTGCCCTGCCCAGGTGGCCACTCTGGGCAGTCTTGTAGAGCATCATTATTCCAACACACAAGCAAAGACAAACTCAGGACTGAGAACAGAGCCTGTTCTCTGTGAGGCTGAATCCTACTTTACAAACAGAACAGAGCAGCAAGAGGAGATGCTCAGACCAAGAAAAGAGAAAGAGCTCCTCATACCATAGTGCTGCCAGGATTCCCACGACTCACCTCACCACAGGGTCGTGCTGCTCATTGTAAACATTGATGCGTCCCACAAACCTGGCAACAGAGAAGCCCGGTTAATGACTCGCCGGGAAGGGGCCCCTCAGGGGTGCACTCTTGTCAGGCAGGCCCCATTGAGAACAGATGCCTGTGGAAAGGTCATTCCCCTCCTCAGCAAACCTGCCAGGGCTTAGATGCTCCTCAACCATCTCTTGACAAACTGCCTGGACAGGGAGCAGCCTTTCTCCCTAAGTTTAACCTGCAGGCCGCTGGGGTACGTGTGGATACTGCCTGGAATTTGTAGTGGAGCTGCCTGTCCACAGAGACTGGAGGCCCACGTCTGCAGGCCGTGTTCTCCAAGCTGGGGTGAACTTACTTGTAGAGGTCGGGCTGCGGCTGCTCGCACTCGATGGTGGCATGCAGCCTGTCAACATCCTCCTCCGTGTGGAAGCCCTTGGTGTCCGGCACCGCATAGTGGGTCTGCAGGCAGAGGACAACACCAGCTCACACCCTGCATCGCTCCACCCAGGCTGCTGGGGCACCGTCTGACCCCAGGGGCCACATGGGGACCACCAGGCCGCGGCCACCTCCCACTGCACCCCAGAGGCCAGGTTTTGAAGGATTCCTAGGCTAGCCCTTTGTTAGATCAGGATGGAGAGTTAGAGGTTCCGCAGCACTTTGGGAAGTTCTCTTATCTTCACAACAGGCCTTGAAAATCAGCTCTGTCCCCCTTTCACAGATGTGAGAAGTCAGACAGGGTGAAAAGCCCACTCAAGTCCCAAGGGTAGCGCAGGACTCCCAAGAATTAAGACATCCAGGGCCTCCTCTGTCCTGCTCTATCTTCAAGGCTATGGTTCAACTGTAGTGCTCAGAATGCACCAATAGCACAGGTAGGATGCTAAGTATAAACATACTAGCAGCTAGCATACAACAACCATTCTAACACATTCAGCTCCCAAATGGGACAATAGCCCCCTGCTTCATCTCCAGCAGTGTGCTAACAGAGCGTTAGACACCTCTAAGCCTTCCACTGGACCAGCAATGGTTTCCCTGGGACCAGTCCAAACAGCAGTCCTCGGAAAACAGAGCGCCAGTGGCTCACATAGTCTTGAGGGCTGGATCAGGCCTCTTCTCAGGCTCAGACTAAATCCTCCCTTCATCTAGGGGGCCCCCCACGTCCAGTGCAAGTGCTTATGGCAGAAGGTTCATTCCCTTGGGATACGCTATAGAGAAAATGTGAAAATAAACGCTAAAAATCCCAAGGACTTTCTACAATGATATCATGAACTACTGCATGAGAGACTGCACATCTGCTGGTGTTCTGTGAAAACAGTGTCTCCATCTGTAGAAGAAGCTGCCTCACTGACAGGGACTATATAAGCACTGTTTTGGACCTGCAGATTCATGAGCTATTCTCACTTTCCTCAGCTTGGGAACATCCAGACCTTTTAAGCAAAGAGAAGACATCCTGGAAGATAAACAGCGCTATGTTTTTTTCTATGATTGTCAATTAAAACTTCTGTAGCGTATATAGAATTCTGCCCATGTAGAATTCTATACCAAGTGTGACAAACTAATTACAGCTTTAGAAAATCCTTTTAAGAACATTTTTAGCAAAAAGATACTTACTGTAGAACACTCAGGCAAAAATCTATAACTGTGTGACTTTCCACCCAATCCTATGCTAGGAAAGATACCAATTTTAACTAGTAAAGTGGAAACCTTTAAAGATCCATCTGTCCTTGGGGGGGAGGGGGGAGGCTGGGAAGGGATGAGAAGGGTAAACCAAAGGAGGAGGCTGCAATGCTTGGTAAGAAATGTATGCATTATCCTGCCCATGTAATTGTAACCCCTCTGTACAGTATGTTCACAAATAAAATAAAATAAAATTAAAAAAAAAAAAAAAAGATCCATCTGTCCATTTTGCTACTAAATGGCCTGGGCTAACATGGCAACCATTTCTTTTTTTTGTGGGGGGTCCGGTAGTGAGGCCTGAACTCTGGGCCTGGGCGCTGTCCCTCAGCTCTTCAGCTCAAGGCTAGCACTCTACCACTTGAGTCACAGCGCCACTTCCGGCTGTTTTTCTTTTTTGCTTATGTGGTGCTGAGGAATCGAACCCAAGGCCTCTGGCATGCAAGGCAAGCGCTCTACCACTGAGCCACCTTCTGAGCCCCAAACCATTTCCATTCACCAGAGCTAGCGGTAGTTACATATGCTGAGTGGAAAAATGGGAGGAAAGCCGGCAGGTGTAAGTCCAGGCCCTCCCCGCAGACACCAACAGCATCTGCACATAGCGGCCAGGTCCCCACCAGCAGCTTGGCTAGCTGCTGAAACTCTGACTGCACCCAACACAGGCACGTTACTTTATGACTGGACTCTCCATCGAGGCTGGCGGTGGTGACGTGGCAGGTCCCGTCGGCTCGGTTGCTGGAAAGGAAGATCAAGTCACAGGGGAAGGTCTCATCCTCCTTGACCATGACGATGTCCCCGACCTGAAAGACAGAGGGGACCGGAGCCCCATCGTGGGATGGGGAGAAAGGGCCATAAGTCCCCTTCACAGGCTGGGCTGGAGCCCCCTCGCAGGATGGCCCCCTGTGCTGGAGTTCTTTCCTCTGTGGTGTTCAGTCCTCACTTGATACCACACCATTGGCTCAGAAGCCCCACGGCACACCAGGGAGACTGGGTACAACGAAATCCTGTTAGATGGACCACTCACTCTAGCAAGGCCATTGCTAATCTGGACCAAATATGAGGAGCTCCAATGTCTGATGAAGGGCGGAGAGGGAAGTGTCACTCAGGAGGATGTTGACAGCAGGTGTGAGGAGTTCTCAGCACCTTGTGAGCAGACCACTCCTCCCCCTCGCCCCCCCCTCGCCCCCCCTCCCCTCCCCTCACCCCCCCTCACCCCCCCCTCGTCCCCCCGGCCTCCCAAGGGGAGGAGCAGCCACAGCCGAGACTCATACAGACTTCTAAAGGAAGTCATTCCCTAGGCTTTACATCCCCAGGGAGGGGATCTTTTTGACAGCTGAGGGTGGGGACAAGGCCCCCCCCCCAGAGTCCTCCAATGCCAGGGAAACAGGTGTGATTTGGAAGGCAAGTAATCACTGAACCCCAGTGATCAGGGGGAGCAATAGCTGTGAGGGCTCCTTGGACAGCCTTGCTGCTGTTCCTGGGGCTCCTAGCTCTTGTCTACCTGCAAATGAGGCTCACCACAACATGCACACATTCCAAAATAGACCTCTGGAGAACCTTCCATCAAATCCCACCCAGGATTCAGAGCAGATGAGCTACTATGAAATGCAAATGGAAAGGCACAGGCCATAACCAGCTCAGACGATCCTGGAGGAGTGGTGGGCAGTGGGGTGGGACAGCACAGACACTGTCTGCACAGTGAGCATGGTGAGCACAGTGAGCATGGTGAGCACAGTGAGCATTGTGAGCACCATGAGAGACCTCAGGGAAGGGCCTGGTCCTCAGGACTGGTGCTGACTGCACATTCACAAATGATGCTGGAGCTAACAGGACCCTTGACCAAACCCCCACATCAGAGCCTCACTCAAATGGGACCAGAAACATTAACATGTAAAATATGAAACCACAGGTGTTTAGAAGAACAACACAAGGTCAAACACCTGGGTGTTTCACACCTGGAAAACAGAGCCTCATGGGGAAGCTGAGAAGTCAGAATTCTTCAAGTTAAAGCTTCTGCTCTGCAAAGCACTACATGTTACATGATGGAACACACACTCAAAACAGCGACAAAACCTCCACTGCCTGCTAGCAGGCAGTAGAACAAAGGGACAGCCACAGCATGAGGAGTCCAGGGTGGTTGGGCACCGGGAAGGCTAGCCACGGTCCTTACATCCTTGAAGTGAGCCGGTGTCTAGGGCGAAAGCAGAGCCTCCAGGCTGGTGAGGGGCCACGCGGTGGCTCTTCATGCTGTGGGAACCCTAAGTGGCAGCCACAGCGGGAGCGCCGGGACATTCCTCCTGAGCCAAAGCGCAGCCTCCCAAGGAGTGGGGCAGCCACGCCCCAGCCTCCAATCCAAAGACACAAAGTCTGTCTTCACACCACACCCTGTGGTCACAGCAAAAGCAGAAACACCTCACGCCCCTTGAGCAGCATGTGACTCCCAGCTGGGCTGTATGGACACCAAGGGCAGAACTCACTGGGGCAGAGGGGAAAGGGGAGGCCACACAGGCCAGACGAGAGGCTGGGGTGGAGGAAGGGGGAAGGCCCCCTTGGAATGGCAGTCCTGCAGTGCTGACAGTGTGACCAGAAATGACCAAATCCAAGAGAGAGAATAGACTGGGGCAGGCTCCCCGGGGCCTAGTCCTGCCCACCATGACCACCCATGCTACCATAACCATCCAAAACAAAATGTCAAGAAGGGCTAATTTCCGAGTACCCTCTCGTACCTTCAAAGGCAAAGACAGCTGGCTTACTTTTTCAGCTACAAACCCCAGACCCCAAGCAGGCAGCTACCAAACATTCCCTTCTCTGCATCCTGCTTTATAAAGAAGGATGTGTATCTAGGAGCACAGGTGTCTGCCAGGAAATGCCGTCATTACACGGACTGCACCAAGCCTCGACTCTGAGTTTGTTGATGTAGACATGTTGTCTGCTTCCAGCCCAGTGGTCGTCTAACTCCATGACACTGGGGAAACACCCCAAGCCGGCCCACCAGAGGGAAAGCGCCTTTAGCAGCACAAACACGATGCTACTTAGAAACAAGAGTAATGCACCAACACACACTAACACACAGCCTTATGCTGCCCTGGGGGTGTTTGTGATCACGCCATCCCACCATACACAGAGCAAATGTGTGGTGGTGGGGTAGGGAGCTGTGGCTGGCCCAAGACACACCCTGAGGATGACCAGCTGTCCAGCTGTCATGCTAGGCTAAGAGGAGACGTCTTTCCCTGGGACGGCCATGCTTTCTGATTTGATCCCAATCACTCCATCAGGGAAGCAGTCAGGACACAGGACAGAGCTGCAGGACAAGAGTGTGGGGTGAGGCCTGCACAGGGCAAGGGGTGTATGGAGGAAGAGGTGGCTGGAGATAAAGCTGGGGAATGGAATCTGAGTTCACAGTCTGGTCAGGACTGAAGTAATGGATTTACTTACACTGGGACAAGCTTTGGAACTCTTATTCTCTACGCGCACGCGCACGTGTACACACACACAGAGTCACTTGTGCACATACAGGCATTTCTGCACACACAGGTACTTCTGAATGGTCAGACAGGCCCAAATGTGACCAACTAAATAATCAAAACACACGAAACCTTCAGCGATATGTTATACTCATAGGCCACTTCCAAGTTCCTTTGAAAGCTGTGGTTAAGCCAGGCGCATGCATGGCGCATTACCCTCAGCTTCCGGCTCTGCTTCCGAACCAGCTTGCCGTGCTGGATGAAGTGCACAGGACACTGGTTCATAGCATTATCTGCCTTGTGACGAAGCCAGTCTTCATAACCCTGAAAAGAGACACCCCCAAGTTAGCTGCACAAACATGTCCTCCACATGGTCTGCTGGACACACCAAGACCCACCATACTTTGACTTGCTTTATGTTCACGAGATTAGAAATATGATCCAAGTCTTTATAACTACACATTTGTGACATGACCCATGACATCTCCTCAAGATAAATTCCTAAAAAGGAAGTGTCTGAGTCAAAAGTTGGGTAGGACCATTAGCCCTCGGCTGTGACACTAAGTCCCACAGTGATCTGATTGGTTCCTCAGTCACAAGTGACGGCGTCTGCTCACCACGCTCACCCCTATGTGTGCCGCACACCTCCACAAGCCAACAGAACAGGACTGGGATAGCCATCAGAACAGGCCTGGGAAAGACAGGTATTGTTTTCAAACCTGTATTTCCAGATTACTGTCAGATGAGACACAAAATGAGTTCACAGTAACTGGAATACTCTGCACAATTGTGTTCTAAAAAAACAAGTTCAGGTCTTCTCATGGTGAGGCCTGAACTCCCAGTGGGAGAACACAACACACCTCTACACACACACACCACTCCCCCCACAGGGAACATGGGCCATCCTCACCTGTTACAAATCAGAGCAAATCGTGGCAATGTCTCTACACTACCTCTTGACTGAGGGCTACACTCACTCCATGTCTATGCAACAGTATTTCAGGCAAAGCCAAGTGCTAGTAGTGCACACCTGTAATGTAGCTACTTGAAAGCTGAGATTACTAGGGTTGTAGTCTGAGGCCAGCCTGACAGAAAAGAAAAAAGTTTGAGAGAACTGTCTCAACGAAGACCAGGACAGGCATTCGCCTGTCATCTTGGCTACTGGAAGCCTAATATAGGTATATTGAACCCAGGAAACAAGACCCTAGCACTCAAAAATAACCAGCAGAAATTAAGGCTAGAGGTATGGTTCAGCAGTAGTAAAATGCCTGCTTAGCAAGCATGAGGTCCTGAGTTCAAAACCCCAGTACTGCAGAGAGGAAAGGGAGGGGCTCTGTTAAGTAAGGCAGAGTGGTGTGCACCTGTTATCCTAAGTCACTCAGGGAGCTGGATCAGGAGGGTCATGGCTCCAGTTAACCCAGGTGGAAAAGTCTGTGACTTCATTTCTATGGAGGAAAGCTTATAAGAAGTGAGAACCTAGACTAAAAGTGACCAGGGAAAGTAAGGTGGGAGTGTGGCTCAGCAATAAAATACCAGTCCACCAAGCACAAGGCCCTAGAACTGAGTTAGAAGCTGCTGTTCTATAAATTGCCCAGATGACTCAAGTGAAAAATTCCAATTTGCAGGATAAGTGGTTTGCAGTAGGAAAGCACCTCCTATCAAGAATGCATGACAATTCCACAAGTGACTTGTCCAGAGGAAGACAAAGTACAACTTAACAGGGATGAAGGATCTGAAGATGCTCCTAACACAGAACACTGTTCATTCCAACACAGGACTTCACTCTTTCCTAACATGGGATATCCCACTTTTCTAACACAAACATCACTTGTTCCTAAGATAAGCTATGACCTGATAAACCTACAGAAGGTGGTGCTACGTTATCAGCAGGAGCAGGCTTTGGGAGAGACAGTGCAGGCCTCAGGACTCTGCAGTGTCTGACTTGTGGCAGTCTCTGGTTGGCTCAGGAGGCAGAGACCTATTTTCTTCTCAGATTCAGAAGGTACCAAACTAGTAACTAGCTCTTTGATTTTAACTCAAACAGTAATCCAAAGCAATTGAAAAATAAACCTCTACAATTCAGTTAACTTTTCTATGAGCTAGCTGAAACAAACCAGACTGTAGCTCTGAATGGAAGGCTTCCTTGACATGTGCCAAGGCTGGCACTGCCTTTCTCTAGTCCATGAACTTCTTACCTGCTTGATGGCGGTGACGGTGATGACAAAGAAGAGAGGGAGCCCACTGGTCACTGGACTTGTGGGGGTGTCGATGATCAACTGCAGTGAGGAGAGAGCAAAACACCCATCAGTGACATTGCCAGTGACCTTGATAGCCCACTGCCAGGTACCACAGCCACCTCTTGCTGCTTATGCCTAATTCACTCTGCTGACTCCCCATTGTCTTGCTGCAGCCAGGGAAGCCCCTTAAGAGGTGTGCTGGAGAACCAGGTTTAACATGTGGCAAAGACCCAAGTCTGATGTGCTGATACATTTAACTCATGACACGCACCACTCAGATGCCTGTGTGCACACAGTGCTCTCATCTCATGTGTACTTTCACTGAGATAAGCCTCAGAGAATAGACTGGGTGAACTGTAGACAAGAGGCCTTGAGTCCCTGATCTTTTTATTAGCAATCCGTATGGCAATCAGTTGAGAATCAAAGTCATTTAATTAGATTTACATTTGATGAGATGGAAAACTAGGACTGCCTTACCTGTACGAGAAAGATGATGAGAAAATAAAAGTTGGCTATTCTCCTGAATTGTTCAAATAAGTTCTTGGGAATGAAGTTCCAAAATGTGTACTGTGTAAAAGAAAAGCAACAGTAAGTCACTTGCAGCAGATTCTACTTTCGGGTAGTGTTCTTCTAGAGTATAATGAGCAGTGGTGGATTTCAGAGGAAATTTCTGTTTTAGGCACCAATTCTTCATTCAAAATTGATTTCTGACATTTTATCTGTGTTAACTCCCCAAAACTTATTTAAGAAGGTGTATTCCAAAACTACAAACACAAATTACCTGATTTTCAAGGACTCAAGATAAAATAAATACAAAGTAGCTCTTCTCTTAAAAGAAGAGTAATCTCTTAACAGATATGATCTGTAATGGATATCTCTTAGTCTTCATATATTTCCGAAATGGAATAGCTTAGACCTCTCTCCAGGAAGCCATCCTAAGTCTCCTCATCCAGGGCACAACCTGCCACTCATTAATTAACTGAAACACCTCCCCAGATGTCTAGAATGCATTCACTCAGTAAAAAAGGCACATCAAGAGAAAGAGTTACATTAACATTCCATCTTTTACCCACTGGAATGGTTCAGGTGACAGTCATCTGGGGTCTAGGATTCCTTCTATGTGATCTTAGGCTCTAAAAGAGAAGGGGTGGCAATGTGGGAACTGCCAGCCTCAAGCAATGAGAAACAGATCTAAAACCCTTCTCTCTGCGTGTGCCTGGTTTACAAATTTCCATATGAAGACGTTATAACAAAATACGTGAGATAAAATATCACCTTCTACGTTCTTCTAGATGCAGATCAAGTTTATTCACCTGCTAAACTCAAACAAAATACAGAAATGAACCTCCCACAAAGGAACATGTATCTGAGAATGAAATGGATTGTAAGTAGAGGCCAGAGAACAAGGGAAGGCTGTTTTGTTTTTTTGTTTTTTTTTTTTGTTTTTTGTCAGTCATGGGGCTTGAACTCTGGGCCGGGGTGCTGTCCCTGAGTTCTTCAGCTCAACGCTAGCACTCTACCACTTGAGTCACAGCGCCACTTCCAGGCTGGAGTTTTTATCAGTGCAGAGAAATAGATCTACGCAGGTGTGGAAGGACCTGCAAAGGTGCTTTGAGTCTGTGGGAGCGCTGTGGAGCTGCGGCAGGTGTAAAGACACCTAGTTTTGAGGTCCTAGTGGTGGCTCAACTGCCTACTGCAAGGTAAACTTGTTTTGTGCCAGAGCCACAATCTGGCTGATGGGCTCTGTGAAACTGCACGTGGGGTAAAGGACACGCTGAGGCAGAGTCAAGCAAGCTCCCACCTGCACGGCCCGCAGCACCACAGCAGGGGCGCACAGAACAGCCATGTGAAAAGCAGATTCCCACACCCTCGCCAGGTGTGTGTTACTGTTCTAGGACCCCTGAACCCCAAATTCTAACACCTATCAAGGAACCAGGACCACTGTGGAATTAAAAGCCACTAACCTGTCCATCGGTTCTGAGCGAGCCCTGAAGGTAAGAGTAAATCATACACAGTTACCAGTGCTAACCTGAAATGCTGTAGAAGAAATTATCTAACCTTCTGCAAGTACACAGAAAATGGTCAAGATAGGCCGAAATAAAACAACACCAGCATTTTACTGGAAAACTGACCATGGCTGAATGGTCATAGTTGAAGTATCTGTCTAGGCAGGTGGGCCACCATGCAATGTCTACACTGACCTGCATTTGGGCTACTCTGATATCAACAGTGAACTATTTAATCCTGGAAAAACTCTGGTATCAAAGCCATGGCTGTTTCGATGGTAAGGAAGCAAGGGTAAGAAGTCGGGAGACCACAGATACTTTCTGCACAGACGTTTCAAGGCACTTGAATCACGAGACAAGTCAAAAGACTCACCTCTAGGTCTACAAGGCCATTTTCTTCCCTAAGCTACAAGTGCTATGCCAGCACTGAGCGGGTGCCTACAGCCACCTGCTCCTTGGTAAGCCAATCTCTGGTTTCGTGTTACTGGTCTTGAGTGTGGCCTGTGGAGGTCCCAGCTTTTCTACCCGTGATCCCACAGTCACATGGAATGAGGCCTGGAGGGAACTGGAAGCTGTACTCTGCCAGCAAGATAAGCACCAAGAAGCCTGGGGTATCATCTGTCTGAAGCGGATCCAATCCCACAGGTGTGCACCTGACTGTCTAGAAGATCCAGGAGACTGGATTCTGGCCCACTCAAAAGCCAGGGCATGAGCAGTGCAGAGAAGATGGGACTACTTGAGGGTACCCACCCTGTGTGGATCAGAGGCATCTCTTTCACTGTTACGGAGAAGTGGATGTATAGGCAGGAGGCAGGGCGAATGCTGGACTGCTGGTGCATTGTGAGGAGGCACAGGTGGAGCACAAGACCGCATTGGAACTCTGGGCTTGGGACAGTGCAGCTGAGGGCTGCAAATCCCCTCCAGAGGCCTAGAAGCCTCTGTTTCTTTACTTGGAAATAAGTACTTGTGGCTTCATAGTGTTATTCTGGAACTCAAAGTAAATTCTGAATATGAAAGTCATTTATACAAATATCAGTCAGTAAAATACTCTATATTTGCGCATTAGTGGAGGCAATGCTCTATTTCCTAATGATTTAAATTCAGCTTTCTTTAAGGCACAGAATGACAGTGCAGAGTAAGCTGGTATTTAGTTCTACAACTTTCTTAGGGCAAAGCAGAGAAACGCTGTGTATTTTGTGCCTGGGATAATTTTTCACAGGGCAGCAGCAAACCATCCCTCCTGGGGGCTCAGGAGGGGAGGTGCTACACATGCAAGGGTTGAGGAGAGGGCAGTGGGGAGATCACAAGGTCTTGCTTTCTTTATTCTGCAAGAAATGGATTCCCCCCAAAAGGAAACACACCCCAGCCAGTCACTGAGCACCAAGGTCTGCATTTGTGCCTCACGGCAGTGCTCCAAGTGCGAAGAGTGGTCCTCACATAACGAGCCTTCCACACCATGGGTCTAGCTGGAGTAAACTCACCCAGTCAGGTGTTAGGGCACTTGAAAACTGATTAGTTACAGAAAACTTCCTTTCAACAAAAGACATATATACTCCACATCTGATGTAAAGTCGTGCCTCACATATTAAAGAATATTCACATAACTTGAGCTGTTATTTAAGCAAAAACATTCACATCTTGCCCTGATCTCCAGCTCAGCACTAGCTGAGCTCCAGCGCCACCCCCCCCCCCCCACCTCCCTATTCCCACCCTCCACCCCCGCCCTGAGGTCTGCCAGACCTTCCCGGATCTGATCAGCACACTTGCCCCCATGCCTCCTGGGAACACTTCATGCCAGCTCTCCTCTCTGAAGGGTAAGGGGTGCTCAGTGCTCAGGCATGCTGAGAGCCCACTAGAGGCTGAGCTCAGAGTTGTTCAAGGGCTCTGCCGATGCCCAGGCCTGGCCTCGGGGCCACTCATGGAAAAGCATGTTGACTTAGTTCTACTGGTTCCTGGTGTGAAGAGCTCTCTAGGAGAGATGGTTTTCTGCACTTCCTGGACAAACATCCAGCAGGTCTCCTTTACCAGAAGCTTACAGGGCCTTCCAGTTCAGGATCCCCAGGGAGCCAGAAAGACAAGGCCTCTCAGGGTCAGTACAAACCACTCCCTGCAGGAGAATTTGATAAGCCCAGAAAAATGATAGATGGGCCTCAAATGACTGAGAAAGTAGGTGGGGTGGGGTGTTGGGGGAGAGGAGGCCAAGGTGGGGTGTGCAAAGGACTGGCTAGCAAGGCGCTTATAAGAAGCAAATCCTTCTTCAGTTTCCCACCTTGGTCAGTCAGGAAATGCTGCAGCGTCCCCAAAAGTCTATACAGAACTTTCTATACCAATGAAGGGCTGTCACTGGAGCTGACATGGCTGGGAAGGAAAAGGCTCTGGGGCATGGGCGAGGGCCAGGCATGTACCCAGCACAGCCCCGTGTACCCTGTACACATGGAACAGCCCTGTTCCCAGCCTTGGATATGAGCTGATTTTAAGAAATACATCAGGTTTCTGGACGTTTTCTGACCCCTTCCTTATGGGTTAGTGAGACACATTCAAGCACAGAAAAAGTGTGAGTTACTTCAAAGTATCTCAGATTATAAACAGGTTGGAGAAGGTATGTGTTTGAATGTAAATTTCCATTTCATTTTATTTCTTCTTCACTTACTAAGCTTCTGTAATCACAGAGTACATTCCTTTGGTTGGAATTTTGTTTGGGGCATACTTTTCTAGATTACACATTGTGTTTCTACACTAAAGCTATTATCTGGTTGGAGGCCTGGCTTAGGTGGTAGAGCACCAGCCAATGAGCAAGCGAGTCAGATACTTAGTTTGTGTCCTTGTCTTGGACAAAAAAGATGAAAGCTACTGTAAGTTTTTAAACATCTGTTACAATCTAAACAGCCATAAAATGGGATATGAAATGACGATAACCTTTTCTGACACACAAAGGACGCTGGAAGTTCACAGAAAGCATTTAGCAAGTCCACCACAGGTCTATATCCAGGAAACTATGTGAGCTAAGTGGGACTACACAGGTGTGAATTAAGAAGACCCCACCTGGGAGCCACATGTGACCAAACTGCACCTGCTCCCTGGGTCTATCCACAGAAAACCATGGGTGTACAAAGTAGGTCTACACACAGGAAACCAAGGGTGTGCAAAGTAGGTCTACACACAGGAAACTATGTGTGTACTGCATTGTTCTAACATGTGGGTGTACACACAGGAAACCACTTGTGAATTATGCAGCCTCCCCCTGGGGACTTCACCTTCTCTCTCTCTCACACACACACACACACACACACATACACACACACACACACACACACACACACACACCTCACCACATGCATACATCCTCAGATGATTGGGTTGTGTGCCTCGGAGGAGGTGTCATCTAAAAACACCCTTCACCCTCTCACTTGCACCCAGCACTGCCAGATCCATTTCCCAGGCTGGTTTCTACATGTGAAGCACGTCTGCACTTCCACCCCACTGAGGAAAAGGTGTAGGTGTGACACCATCAGATACCTCCTCAGCATTCGGGGCACTCCGGGAAGAATTCCTCTCTTCTCTGTGTTTGGGGGGAGGGCTGGGAGTGCTGGCATCTCTCTCTTCATTTGCTCTCTCATGGTGGCCGCTCTTACCTCTACCTTATTTTGGCCCAGGGCAGTCAGCACATAGGGCTGGCCAGACAGTTCTGTGGTGTACTGAAAAGATGCAAGGGTGGTGTGAAGTGAATGGGCCTCAGAAGGTGAGTTCCTGCCAAGTGGACAGAAAAGGGGAGGTACTTCAGAGTGGACAGAGAAGTGGCCCGCCGAGTGGACAGAGAAGGGAGAAGGGAGGCCTGCTGAGTGGAAAGAGAAGGGGGGTACTGCCGAGTGGACAGAGAAGGGGGGATACTGTCGAGTGGACAGAGAAGGGGAAACCCTGCCGAGTGGACAGAGAAGGGGAAACCCTGCTGAGTGGACAGAGAAGGGGGGTACTGCCGAGTGGACAGAGAAGGGGAAACCCTGCTGAGTGGACAGAGAAGGGGGGTACTGCCGAGTGGACAGAGAAGGGGAAACCCTGCCGAGTGGACAGAGAAGGGGGGTACTGCCGAGTGGACAGAGAAGGGGAAACCCTGCCGAGTGGACAGAGAAGGGGGGTACTGCCGAGTGGACAGAGAAGGGGAAACCCTGCTGAGTGGACAGAGAAGGGGGTCCTGCCGAGTGCACAGAAAAGGGGGGTACTGCTGTGCTCTCTGGGGTCCTCATGGAGTGGAGTAGCATTTTAATAGCACCAGGAACGCTGTGGCTGCTCAGAACATGCCACATCCCATGGCAAGAAGGACCATGCAAAACAGAGGACAAGACTACCTTGGAGGAGACAATTCTGTTGTCGGGGTATCTCTGTGGAATGTAGGCCTCAGCTCCTGGAGGGGGTTCCTTGTGTCCCACATAGATGGTCCGACTGTCCACCCAGTTCTCTTCTCCTGCACACTGTGGAGGGAAGAGCAGTCAGCATGAGCCTCGGAGCCTGCACCACAAGTCCTCTCCTCGCCCCTATCCCGGTACCTGGCATGAAAACAAAGACCCCGCCTGCGTATGTGGAGAGCCTCGGCTGCTGTTGAGCCCTTCCAAAAGCTTGAGTGCTCACTTGCCAAAATGGTTTCTTGGCCATCCCCCAAGTGGACAGCAGATAAGAGGAGTGTCCATCTGTGCCCAGGGAGAGGCCCCGGGTCTTACAAAAGCTGGCTGTTCGACACAGTCGAGTGGGTATGTTTGAAATACATGTAACAGCAAAGCCCGGGGGCTTCTGGAAGAGACAAGACGATTTGGAAGGAGGCGTCAAATGACATGTGAAAGAGAAACTTGAAACGGTAAAGAATGACCTGTGCTCGCACATCAGCGTTGAGTAAGCAGACTTTCCTGGAATGAGAACGAGAGGCAGAGCTCAGCGTTAGGGAGGCAAGGAGCCCCTTAGGCTCACAGAGGGCCTTTCCACACCCACCAATGGGCCACAGCCATGTGCACTGAAGTCGCACGGGTAAACACCAACCCCCTCTCAGAGCCTCCTGTGTTGTCTGGGCCATGTGTGGCTATACTGCCCTGGACGGGTGGGTGCCTCAATCGGCAGCTCAGGGAGGCATCTGAGGCAGCAGGAACAAAGCCAATGGCAGTACCTGGCCCAGCAGAGCAGAAGCCACTGAGGTTTTGCTTCTCACTGGTGGCCCTCTGATGCCTGGTAGAATTCTCCCCACCTACAGCCCACGGCCCACAGGAACAATGGGGTGGGGACAGCAACACTGCCATGTGTCTGCTCGTGGCTGTGCAACCCTCCCCCGACTCCTTCTTGGTCCTATTTATACCATTAGCCCCTCTACCCACTTATCTGACTACTTTCTGAAGATAGAAGCCCCTCCTGCTGGGCCCAACCTACACATTGCTGGTACATAAACATCTGAGTTCCCCAGTGAGTGGATGTATACCTGTCCACCTGCACCTCCTATGTTAGGGCCGACTTCTACAGAACTGTCTGTACTAACAGAAAAACCAGATCAACCCACCCCTGAGAACTGCAGCCAGGTTCTCAGCAAAGACAAGGGATGTCACCTCCAGCGCCGCTGAGGCGTCTCAGGTCCTGGGGACAGTTGCACACATGACTGCTCCTCCGCTAGCCCTGAGCTCCATGCCACAGAAACCAGGTGCACTTTTCCTTTGCAAGACCTCAGCTTGGCTCCTCAGAGGGAGTTCTTCTACCACATCTGATGCCCACAGCACTGCCCACTCAGGCCAAAGGCCACTGGTGCCTCAGCTCAGGGCACAGGCTTCCCTGCCAACTTGCAGGGAGGCCAAGAAGTGTGACATGACCCCAAACTTCCTTGGCGAGGCTCACAAGCAAATGTACAGCAGGCCAGGAGAAGCCTGAACCCCTCCCTAGAATGCAGCCAGACACTCCTCATCATCATGGGAGGAGATCACCGTGAAGAGACAGTCTATGAAGAGAAGTACAGGCCTGCCTTCTTAACACAGACTGACCCTCCCAGCAACCTTTAAGTCTTAGTTTGCCAGGCAACAGCTGAACTTCAGGATAGCCATGAGCCTGGCTGCTACTGCACCAGCTTTGAGAGGAGCCTGGTTGGGGGGAGCAGGCCCTGCAGGGCACTGTTAGCCAGGGGCAGTTTATTAACACTGTGTCCTTAACACTGTCAAATAGATGCTCTTATTAAACAACTCAAGCATGACAACTTCATGCCACTTTAAATAAGAAATGTAGGATTTACTTCTGTGAGACAGATTAGGAAATAAACTACCCACCAGCATGAAGCAGGATTTGTCTCAACCTTAAAACAAAAACTCACTTGAGAATGAACTAGATGCATGTTAGATGCAAGGTAAATCCTGCACAAGAAAGCCGTGTTCAGTGGCCCACCAAAGGGTGAAGAGAGGACCTGGAGGATGCCCGTGGCTCCTCGCTGTCCCCAGGGTGACAGCCCGAGGACAGCATCAGTGCTGGACATGTGAGAAGTTACAGTGCCCGACCAACTATGCTCACCAGCATGCATGTGAACAGGATACAGACAAGGCATATCCATCACCTGTCTGCTGAAGAGGGCCAGTCCCTTGCACACAGTGATTATTCCTATGCACAGTTTGCTTGCACAGTGATTATTCCTAGCACAGTCTGCTGGCACACAGTGGTTATTCCTATGCACAGTCTGCTGGCACAGGAGGCGATTATTCCCATGCACAGTCTGCTGGCACACACTGATTATTCTGATGCACAATCTGCTGGCACACACAGTGATTATTCTGATGCACAGTCTGCTTGCACACACAGTGATTATTCCTATGCACAGTCTGCTTGCACACATAGTGATTATTCCTATGCACAGTCTGCTGGCACCCGTGGTGATTATTCCTATGCACAGTCTGCTGGCACCCGTGGTGATTATTCCTATGCACAGTCTGCTGGCACCCGTGGTGATTATTCCTATGCACAGTCTGCTGGCACCCGTGGTGATTATTCCTATGCACAGTCTGTTGGCACATACAGTGATTATTCCTATGCACAGTCTGTTGGCACGTACAGTGATTATTCCTATGCACAGTCTGCTGGCACACACAGTGATTATTCCTATGCACAGTCTGCTGGCACACGTGGTGATTATTCCTATGCACAGTCTGCTTGCACAGACAGTGATTATTCCTATGCACAGTCTGTTGGCACAGACAGTGATTATTCCTATGCACAGTCTGCTTGCACACATGGTGATTATTCCTATGTACAATCTGCTTGCACACACAGTGATTATTCCTATGCGCAGTCTGCTGGCACAGGCGGCGATTATTCCTATGCATAGTCTGCTTGCGCACACGGTGACAATTCCTATGCAGTCTGCTAGCACACACAGTGATTACTCCTATGCACAGTCTGCTTGCACACATGGTGATTATTCCTATGTACAATCTGCTTGCACACACAGTGATTATTCCTATGCGCAGTCTGCTGGCACAGGCGGCGATTATTCCTATGCATAGTCTGCTTGCGCACACAGTGACAATTCCTATGCAGTCTGCTAGCACACACAGTGATATTCCTATGCACAGTCTGTTGGCACAGGCGGTGATTATTCCTATGCATAGTTTGCTCACGCACACAGTGACAATTCCTATGCAGTCTGCTAGCACACACAGAGATTATTCCTATGCACAGTCTGCTAGCACACACAGTGATTATTCCTATGCAGTCTGCTGGCACAGGCGGTGATTATTCCTAGGCACAGTCTGCTGGCACACACAGTGATTATTCCTATATTTTCTTCCTCCTTTGGGGAACATAACAGGTTTCCATGGGCAATCTAGTAACTACCAGTACTCCTACCTTGCTTGTTATCTTCTGCCTGCCTCTGGTGCATGTGCACCCCCTGGCCTCAGAGGGAAGAGCCATTTGGAGCTATCCGAACTACATCCCCTTTTCAGGCTTCCAAGTAAGTTCCAGAAACCTAGGGAGAAAACTCTTCCAGGAGGGGAACCACTTGGGTGCAGACAGGAAGCAATTCAGACAAAAGGCCCTAGGTCCCCAGAGATAGTTCTTTACCTATCAATTCCTGAGCACGTGATAAATTACTTCAGTTAAAAAATGAGGCCACAAGCCGGGCGCTGGTGGCTTACACCTGTAATCCTAGCTACTCAGGAGGCTGAGATCTGAGGATCGGGGTTCAAAGCCAGCCCGGGCAGGAGAGACTGTGAGACTCCTATCTCCAATAAAACCACCAGAAAACCAAAAGTGGTGCTGTAGGTCAAGTGGTAGAGCGCTCGCCTTGAGCTGAAGAGCTGAGGGACGGTGCCCAGGCCCAGAGTTCAAGCCCCACGACTGACCAAAAAAAAAAAAAAAAAAATGAGGCCACATCATTGGCCAACCTGCAGTATGTCTTGCTGTGGTCTTTTACCACATCCTACAGTGTAACTCAACACAAGGCTGGTGCTTGCAGGAACTTCCTAGCTACCAGCTGGACCACTGCACCTCCCGAGTGCCTGTGCTCGGGGGCCCTGCACCCCGCCACATTTGCACACCCTGGACACCCTGCTACACTGGGGAGAGGCACCATGATGCTGATGTGGGGTCCTATCCTCTGCAGGAGGCTCACAGGCCTAAGAACCAAACAAAAGCTGTGAGGGAGAGGCTGTCAGGTGCACCAGCACAGCCCATTCCCAAGGCTCACACAACAAGACTACAAAAGGCACAAGGGCAGAAGGAGGGGCCCAATGGAGACAGGAGTGCCCAGTGGGAGGAGCCCAATGGAGAGAGCCACGCCCCATGGGCCCTGGATCTCACCACCACCTTTTTCCTGCAAGACTAAGAGCTCAGTGGAAAGAAGCACCAGAACTGTCTGTAGCTAGGAAGAGAGGCTGGGCTGGGCCAAAGGGTGGGCACAGGAGCAGGCAGGGCGGGAGGGGAGAAAGCAGGGCCAGGAGGGGAGAGGCAGGGTGGTAGAAGCCCATCCTGGAAGGTTCTAGCTCCCACCAAGTAAGGGTGCTCAGGAGACTGGACACCCCCCCAGGACCAAGGGTTGGAGACAGCATCATTGTGGCCATACCGACATAGCTCTTGAGGTGACATTCCAGGCAAGGCAACTCTGGCAATACTGAGCGACAGAAGCATCAAGGTGAAGATTAATTCCTGCTCTCCTAACCTCTGGACAAGGGGATGCAACTACTCCTATAATCATGTGAACAACTTTTTCTCTTTAAATAGAACTTGGGGTCATTTCCATCCCACAGAGAAATACCAGAACTGCAGATCACCACAAAGCACAGGCTTCTGCACAAAACACTGAAAGGACAGGTGAGCGGCAGGCTCCTGTGGCTGGGCTCGGCCAGCGCGCACACACACACATACACAATACACATTTTTCTCTCAGTAATAGTGCCAGTCTGGGCCAGCCATGTGACTTTGCCCACAATGACTGATTCTTCAAGTACTAAGAGGAGTAGAGCAGTACTTCTGGCAGACAGTACAAAGGAGAGCGTCTGGTGGGCAAGGAGAAGACCCATGAGCTTCACAACAGCACAAAGGAGCTAGGCTCCACCCTGTACTCTCACTTCCTGTTCAGCATCTGAGCCAGGCTCTGCCCTTTACCCTCACTTCTTGTATGGCATCTGAGCAGATTCGGGGTGATCGGACAGTGGAGGGACACGCTTTGATGCTGTGGCATAGAGGAGGCAGACACGGAAAGCAGCAGCAGCAGGCTGCAGTCCGGGCCATGGGGTGGGCAGCCTAAGTGCAGGAAGGCCCCCAGTGGGCTTGGGGAGGACACCTGATCTGTCCTCGCTGGACCTGACTGGCAATCGGGACCCAAAACAGCCGTGACTATCTTCTGCCTAGTGCAGATGATGTGGATGGGACTTTGTCATAGCTTGAGGTCTGGATTCGGTCCCTGACCACTAAGGATGGGACACACTTTTAAGTTCTTCCACTCAGATCAGAGGAGGGCATTTTGAAATAACTCACACAGAAAACTAGAGTTTAGAACGAGCCACCAAGACTACAAATGTTAATGCTTTTGCCATATTTGTATCAGATAAACACTTTCATAGAACTAAATTCAAAATATACTTTTTAAAAAGAAATTCCAAAATATTTGCCTTCTCCCTCTTTTTAAAAATTCAGAGCACTGGTCTCAGCCAGTCAGGGGCTGAGATAGAGAGGATCATGGTTTCAGGCCAATCCAGGCACAAGGTTCATGAGCTCCTAGCTCCAGAAAAAGGCTGGTTGTGGCAGTGTAGGCCTGTCATTTCAGCTGTGGCATTAAGCATAAATGAGAGGACTGAGGTCCAGGCTGGCCTGGGCAAAAAGTAATACCCAGTCTCAAAGCTAACCAGAGCAAAATGGTCTAAAGGTATGGCTCAAGTGGAACAGCACCTGCCTAACAAATGTGAAGCCACAGTTCAACACTTCTACAAGAAAAACGCTGGACAGCAAATGAAGAGAAGATGCAGCTGCCTACTACTGTAGGGAGGCTATCATCCCTGGACACCTAGATCCTGAGAACGCAAACATCCAGACCCTGGGCATCTTTATATGTGTATGTGTGCACACACAAGTGCACACCAGTCCTGCGGTTTGGACTTAGTGCCTGGACACTGTCCCTGAACTTTTTTTCACTTAAGGCTAACACTCTACCACTTTAGCTACAGCTCCACCTCCAGCTTTTTGGTGGTTAACAGGAGATAAGAGTCTCATGGACTTTCTTGTCTGGGCTGGACTTTAACTGTGATCTTCAGATCTCAGCCTCTTAATAGCTAGGGTTACAGGCGTGAGCCACCAGCGTCCAGCTCCTGAGTTGTACCCTTGAGACATGTGGATCTTGGGATACAGGTCCTGCCTCAACAAAGCCCTTGTGCCCTCCTGTGGGGAGTCCAAACAGCCATTACTCTCCTTGGCCAGGGCAGCTCCGGTCCCTCCATCTTCTAAGCTTCCTTCTCCCCACCTCTTCTAGCAAAACAACCCACAGTTCTTAACATACTGTGGGTGGGATCCCCGCAAGCTTTAGGCAAACAAACAAAGCTTTGTTTTCCACAAGGTATTCCAGTGTCTGGTGAGGCTCTAGTGGGGAGACACTGGGAAGAAGAGAGAATAAGGTGAGGCCATGTACAGGGAAGGCCACGCTGTCCAGCCACCCCAACAGGCCATGGACAAGGAAGACCATGCTGTCCAGCCACCAACTCAAGCTAACAGGAGACTATGGACAGGGAAGACCATGCTGTCCAGCCACCCCCAACAGGCCATAGACAGGGAAGACCACACTGCCCAGCATCCCCCAACAGGCCATGGACAGGGAAGACCACGCTGTTTAGCAACCCCCAACAGGCCATGGATAGGGAAGGCCATGCTGTCCAGCCACCCCCAACAGGCCACAGACTGGAAAGGTCACCCACTCCCAACTGAAGCCAACAGGACACGCACGTCCACAGTCCCCTCTGCCCAGTATGCACTGCCACCTCTCTGCACTTAGGAGGAGGCAAAATGCTTCCAAATTCCTGATTCAACCAGGAAATACTGCAAGCCACCACAGCAGGTGTGTCCATCCACAGCCTCGGCTAAGCAGAGTGGCTAAAAAGGACCACGGGCAAGGTGAGCTTTAGATGAGAGGCTGGAAACCAGCACCCACACTGGTCTCCTTATGGAAGTTTTAAATTTCAGCTAAAACAAGCAAAACCCACTAACCAAATTACCCTGTGGGGAGAGAACAAGCATGTCATTGAGCCTCAATTACAGATCAATTTTAGAGGCAGTGACTCCTGGGACAAGGTTCAAATTTCCAGGCATCAGATGGCAGAGCCAGTCTCACTGAGGTGTCTGCTTGGAGCTGTGAAGTTCCTGCCTCAGGGGCCTGTGTGATTAAAGACTAGTGCCCAGCCCCCTAATGTGCTCAGTCTCAGCCAATGCTGAAGTCCCTGGGCCTCCCTTCCTCTGCCTGAGTCCAGCCATGTCTACCTGAGGTGATCATCTTCATTCCTAAGCCAGGCTGGCTGGGGTGTAATGCTCCATGCTTCTACATGGGATGCCCGAGAAGCACTGCAGGGATGAGGCTGCCCTTCCCCAGACATCGTCTGCCAATCTTTGCAGTTGGGGGCCTGGGGCCACTTGTGGTCAAGGACAGGGGACACTGTGGGTGAGGCAGGACCCTGAGCCTGTCCTTCACTTCATACTGTGGATGTACACCACGGACATCTGATTAGCCAACGATCAGTGAGCATGACTGGGTTTGTCTCCTTTGCCTAGTAATCCTGGGTATTTGTGAGGCTCCTGATGGCCCAGGAAGGTATTTTTAAACACACATCATTTAGACACAAAAGCACATTGATCATCCAGTTGCTGGACATCATTAAACACTGGCTGACCTAGGTCATGATTTTCCAGATCTAGAACTGGAAAGAAACATGAATTGTAATAGGTGACTGGGGCTTTCTCAGGGCCCACTTCAGCCTGGGACCCGGGAAGACACACCGGGATCCCAGGGTTCAGGGACTGGGACAGGCAGGACAGACGCACAAGAACCGGCCCCTGACATACTCTCCGGTTATCAGGCCACGCAGCGGGAGTCCAAATAGCCAGTTTCACCTGATTCACCACATGGTAACAGAAATCTCCCAACTTGTGCCCAGCAGAAGCAGCTGGGGATGACAGGGCCAGCCTGGCTTTCCTGGGAAACAGGCAAAGGCAGTAGGGAAATGGCCAGCAGAACTAGTTTTCATCAGCCTCCCACACTAAACTGGCTTTTATTTTTATATTTTGGCAGTATTGGGTTTGAACTCAGAGCCTTGTGCTTGCTTAAAAAGAGCTATACCACTTAATCCTTTTTTCAGATAGTATACTTTGTCTTTCCCCTGGGGTTAGCCTGGATGGTAATCCTCTACCTGGAGCCTCCTAGGTAGCTGGGAGTAAAGGCATGTACCATCCTGCATGGCTTCTTTCATTAAATGAACTCTTACTTTTTCCAGGACTAGCCTGGGCTTACCAGATCTGGCAATCCCCTGAGGAGCTGGGCTAACAGGAAATGAGCCATACATCCAGCGTCAGACCTGAGCATCCCATGCTTAATGCCTGCCTGTAAAGATACAGGGACAGCCTGGAAGCCATCAGTATCCTTTCACCCATGCAGCAACATCCTGCAGCCATGGCATGAATGCATGCTACAATACACTACACACCGCATCCACTGCCTACTCAGATCTGCTACACACGCATCTATGCTCACAGACTCAAGCTGCACACACTGCACACTGCCTCCACATAGTTGTTACACACGCATCTATGCTCACAGACTCAAGCTGCAGATATGCTGCACACTGCCTCCACAGAGCTGTAATACACACATCTATGCTCACAGATTCAAGCTGCAGATATGCTGCACACTGCCTCCACAGAGCTGTTACACACACGTCTATGCTCAACAGACTCAAGCTGCACACGCTACACACTGCCTCCACAGAGCTGTTACACACGCGTCTATGCTCACAGACTCAAGCTGCAGATATGCTGCACACTGCCTCCACAGATTTGCTACACACGTATCTATGCTCACAGAGTTGGGAACACCTCACTCTGCTGAGCTCAGGACTCTGGGAGTGAGGGGTGGAGACAGTTATAGTGTCACCTTTGAGGCCAGGCTCCCCTTCCTAGCCTCTGGAGAGACCAGAGAGAAAGGTGCAGCATGAAGCCATGGGGCCCAACCTCTAGCCATGGATGCCAACAATGCTGCTCTCATGCCTGCTCCTGCAGTTTGCCTTGGAAGCCCTCAGTACTTAGCCCCTGGCAAAGCCCACAGTCCTGGATCTCACAGAGTAGCTCCGTGGCCTCTATGTCTGTTGGGAACAGGGTTGGAGCCCAGGTTGGTGCTAGGGAAGCCTGAGTACACTGTGGCCAGCAAAGGTGACCAGCATGCTGCCCAGGTTGGGTGTGGACAGCAGTGCTGCTCCATGAGCAAGACAAAGATCAAGAGCGTTGAGGACAGGGGCTGTCAAGCCTCTGCTGTCCCGGCTCACAACCACCCAAGCCCTGCCACTGATCACCCACGCACCACAACAGAAGCATACCCAAGCCTCAGGTGTCTCCAACCATTCTCAACAGTAGAAGAAGCCAACGCACAGCAGGGACAGCCCTGAGGGTGGCAAGTTCCACCAAGTACAGGACAAATGCCCACAACATGCATCTAGACCAGTGTCCTCCAAGCAACTGCCTGAATCTGTCACATGGCAGGCGAGGAAACCCGGCCACTTCTGCATTATCATCAGTACGGAGTCTCCCCTTCTGAAGACCAGTTAGCCAGAAAGCCAAGCAAAGGCATCCAAATTCACAAACAAATACATGTGAGTCTACATGTGGATTTGCCTCCCACTGCACTGTATGCTTACTTGAAAATATTGAATATATATCTAATGAAGGCCAACAAAAAGCTCTGAGTCAGTAATTACGGCACGCTGTTTAGTGAAAACACTGACAAATTGGGTAACAACATACGCAGAACCATCAGAAATCACAGTTCAGCTGGCTATGGGCTGAGGAATAAGCTGCCTGTGATCCATGCAAATTCCTAAAACTTCAGCCTCCACCCAGGGGACGCTAACTCACTAGAGCCTCAGCTGCGCATCGCCACCACCAAGAGGGTCCGTGGAGCTGGCTGTGGGAGGCCGCAGGCTCAGCACAGCACTGTGGCCCAAAGACCAGAGCTGTCTCCCAGTACACAGCTCTCAAGCGGGGGAGGGAGCTGTGAGAACAGCAGCAGGACAGACACAATCTTGGGAGGTGGTATGAGGGGAAGAACAAGCTACAAGGATGCAGGATGGGTGGGAAATAGAAACGCAAAATGTTTCAGAGGAAGGGAAGAAACTACAGGCCTGAGCTGAGAGCTGGGACGGCCAGAAGCCAGTGTCAAGCTGGGGCAGAGAACAAAAGCCCAGAAGGTCAGGCCAGCTCTTGGAGATGACCACGCAAGGAGGTGGGATGTTCTCAGGCAGTGTATTACAGATTTATACGGTGGCCCCCAGTCCCCTGGACTCCAATGCTCTGCACCTCTGACAGGGCTCATTTTGCATCTGATGGTTTACTCCTCTCTGCCTTTAAAAAGGCAGCAAAGACCAAACTGACCCTTTACCCGGGAATAGGAGGGTGCCCACTCTACAGGGACTTCAGATGCGCACTTAACTGTTTCTGCTTTTCCTCCACACAACTGCAAGTCTACAGAAGGAAGCATCTAGCTGGCTTGGAGACTCCATCTCCCTTACCTGCACACACACACACTCCTTTCAAGTCCAACCCTGAGAATGAGAGGGTCACTGTGCATACAGGGGTGGGGCTTAGAGATGAACCCCTCCACCAGGATTGTGCCCAAGGACACCCAGAGTGCAGGAGCGATTCTCAGCTAGTGCAAACTTCTCTGTACCTCCACAGGGGCCGCAGTAAGTCCTGTGGACAAGGGAGCAAACTTCTTTTTTGGGGGGGAGGTCTGGTCATGAGGCCTAAACTCTGGGCCTGGGCGCTGTCCCTCAGCTCTTCAGCTCAAGGCTAGCGCTCTACCACTTGAGCCACAGCGCCACTTCCGGCTTTTTTCTTTTTGCTTATGTGGTGCTGAGGAATCGAACCCAGGGCCTCAGGCATGCAAGGCAAGCGCTCTACCACTGAGCCACCTTCCCAGCCCCAAGGGAGCGAACTTCTGAGGCCAACACTTAAGCCTCTGCTTGGCCTCAAGCCAGAAGATGCTGAGGAATGGGGAGAACTCTTGAGGCAGCAGAGATAGTTTTTGCAACAAAAGGATTTGAACTCTGGGCTTCACACAAGCACTCTGCTCTATGCCTCACCCACAACCATTTCCTGTAGGGGTTGAAACAGGGGCTTGCTTCTCACCCAGGCATGTACCTCAAGCTCAATCCACCTATATTTGGCTTCTGTCAAGCCTAGGATAAAAGGCACATGCCACCACACCCAGCTACTTCCACGGAGGCAAGTCTGTGTTGGCTTTTGGCAAGGCTGGTCTGAAAGGGCAGCCCTCCCAATCTCAGCCTCCACAGAGACCCTGGAATTTTATATGAATAAGATGTAAGGAAAACTTGTCTCTTCAGAATATCAGACTTACTCATTTGTATTTCTGTAAAGCCAGCTCCTCCATACCACTAAGAACTCGTGAGGTTGAGCCAACGGCCATGATAAGATTTCAGGAACAGCCTGGAGACTGTCCAGAATCACAGACCCTGTGCCTTATGGCTGGGGTCTCCAACAGTCCTTCCTTATTCACAGTGTCCTTCAGAGTTCAGAGAACCACTGCCACCCACAATCGCAAACTCCACCCCATAGCTCCTCAGGACTGTGCACAGCTGCCAAGCCAGCCCAGACCCTACGCTCCCAGGATGCACAACACAAGGGAAGCACGGTGATCAGTGAGCAGACAGGAGGCAGGCAGGACCCAGGGCAGAACAGGGGCCCAGAGGTTCAAAGGTCCTCCCCACCAGTGGGGGCTGAAAAGTGAGCACACAGCTCAGCAAGTGAAGCCATGCTAAGCTGGCCCTGGCTGGACTCTGACAGATAACCTGACCATCCCTACCCGTGCCTCAAGTGGTGCGTGTCTGACAACAGTGACATCCGAAAACCCTAAGGGGACATCCCTGAAATCCACACTTATAAGCCAATCATGTCCTGAGGCACCTCCACCTGGAGATCAATGCCCAAACCACCCCTTCAGAACAGGACATCCAACGGAGGCTTGAGGGGGTTGTTTCCCATCCATCCATTAATGAAGTAACCTGTGCTCCTGCTTCATTAGGATCAGCACCAAGAAATGTTGCCAAGTTGTTCTTATCTGGTTAATCCAACGATACCCAGGTGAACGGTTCTCCTGGGACTGAGTTGGGGGTCACGGTTCCCAACAAGCGCCTGTGCGTTTTCTTGAAGCCTGTGATTTACCATGAAAACCTGACAAAATGTTTCATCTGGAGCCTAAAGTTCACGTAAAAATCCCACTGCTACCTTCATTCTCTCAGCCGTTTCTTAATCCTAACTGTGTCACACAAATGTCCTCAGAGGAATACTAATCAGACAAGGAGAGGGGCCAAGTAGGGCGGCAGAGGGGATGAGAACAGAGCAGGCAGCGTGAGGGCAGATCAGCCAGAGACCATGGTGCCCGACGAGATGTCACCATGAACACGGGCACACTGCACAGACACCCCTGCACCTTCTCAACCCAGTTTAGAGTATGGCCCCATACAGACACCACTACTCTACAAGGCATATGTCCCTCAGCATGCCACTGCAGGCTGTATACCTCATCTCCCAGCTCCTGGCACAGTTCCAGACAAAACGCGCAACATCCCACATAGTGCCCAGCAGCACCAAAATTGATAGGGCGGATATACATGGAAACTACTGTCAGGAAGGAAGAACGTTTCCATGCTACCAGCTCATGCCACACAGGCTGCTGAGAGCACCAGATGAGACCTCTGACATTTCCAGGACAAAGAACAGAAGGCAAGCAGGCTGAGGCTCAGCTGGTCTGGTTAATCCAACACTGGCTCAGGCTCTGTCCTGAGTGTCCATGCTGCCCTGGGTTAGAGGAGGGCAGTGGTCAGAAAAGAGGTGTGGAGGGCTGGGAAGGTGGCTCAGTGGTAGAGTGCTTGCCTCGCATGCTTAAGGCCCTGGGTTCGATTCCTCAGCAACACTTAAGTAGAAAAAAAAAGTCAAAGTGGGGCTGTGGCTCAAGTGTTAGAGTACTAGCCTTGAACTGAGGAGCTGAGGGACAGAGCCCAAGCGCAGAGTTCAGGCCCCACAACTGAAAAAAAAAAAAAAAAAAAAAAGAAGGGAAGAAAGAAAGAAAAAAAAAAGAAGTGTGGTGTCTAGAGGTGGGAAGTGGATGAGAGCCCGTGGAGGTAGGGGTGGGCTCTGGATTGGGGAGTTTCTGGAGGAAAGTCTCACTAGAAGAAGAGTTCGCTCCCTCCAGGAATTTGCTGTCCTGAGTGGCAAAGCAGCCCCTCCCCGCCCCCTCCCCCCCCCCCAGTCCCAACCAGGTCCAACCATCAGATATACCTACAAATGCAGTGCATGAAAACCAGCTGGACACAACTCCAGGTCCCGGTGAGCGACTGTGGGACAGCTGTCAGCACACATGCTGTCTCCCTACATGGCAGGAGGACAAACACTCTGTCCAGATACCCAAGTGCCACTTGCTCTAACACCCAGTATGCCAGAGCACCAAGAGCTGAGGCAGGCTGTCCTGCCCCCGCTGAGAGCATCTGTAGTGGATGGTCAGCACTGGCCCTCTGACCCGTTAGAATCAGGTATGGCAGAGCAGCACAGAGAGCCACTCTGCCAGGTGGCACAAAGCACTGGTGAGCTGCTGACCAGCATTCCTGCCCCATCTCCAGGACTCCACAGTGGGTGGAACTAGTGCTGGTGGGAAATGGCCATGAAGCCCTCCCACTGTCCACATGATGTCCACCCACTGTCCTCCCTGGCTGCCTGCACACGTGCACATTTCCAGCCACGGGCCATGAGGACCCACTACTAAGACTGCAGAGTTGGTAGAAACCAAGCTGAAGTCCTGACACTCAATGACAGTTGAAGTTTGTTTACACTGCTGAGACAATGCTTAGCTAAAACAGCAAAGAAAATCTGAAGATCCATATCAGTCCTGAGGAACTTTTTCTGTACCTGTTTCTAGTAATCAAGAGAGTGTGTCAACACATACTCTGTGAAGCCTAGAAACAGGAGTCCTGAGTGTGTGTGGAGGCGAGGGGATGGGGGGTGGGGGAGAGGCTTCTCCTGAGGCGTGGCCTGCTAGGATGCACCTGCTGGCCCGCCAGCCCAAACCAATCTCAAGATGTCAGGAGAGGAAGAAGGGCCCAGAGTCCACTGACCTGGAAGTTCATCAAAGTCACGTCAAAGATTGGGACAGGAACTCAGATCTTAGCAGTTGTTCCTATTTGAGTGACTGACTCTCACAGCCCACCTCAGGTGAGCTACAAGCAGGGGGCAGATGAGACAGGATGTCCAACATCTGCGCTGATGGAGCACAGCCTCTCTTTTGGGAGGAGTCTGCTGGGAGCAGGGTGGCTGCTCTGGGGGCAACAAAGCAGGAGAGCCAGAGCTGGGAGAGGGCACCAACCAAGCTGTCCTCACACTCCCTGGGGATCACAGGGACTAGGACTAATTGCCCTTCAGAGTCTACCACTGCAAAGCATTTATTTTATTATTTATTTATTTTTTATTGATTTTGACATCTTAAAGTTGTTATAAACTATGCCCAGACTGTCCTGAGCACAACCAGGTCTGGAGGTCACCATTTCCCAGCAATGGGTTTGACCAGTGAGGACAGAGGAGCTAAGAAGGACCACACGCATGCCTGGTTCTGTTATGCACACAGGACCACAGGCAACTTCTCTCCTCCCAGATGAAGGAGAGGAACCCTGAGAGTCCTTCTCAGCCTGGTCAGAACCTCTGCTGCAGGCCCGAAGCAATGTCGATGGAGGACAGAGGCTCAGGAGCTGCCACACTGCCACACTCAGGAGCAGCCGCCAACACCAGCATGAATAATGGCATCTGATGTGCACAAATGGCTCCCAAAGCTCACTGTGCAGCAAGGAGGCCAGGGACCCATCCAGCAGTGGACACCACAGCTGGCCAGGGCCTCCGGAAGCTCTGTACTTACTGTTCTGTAAAGCTTCCCACTTAAAAAGAGAAGGGATGAGAGAAGCAAAATGGGGACTAGGAGAAATTTCCACTCCAAGAGGGGCACAGATGGACTGTCACCCTGTCAAACTTAATGAATTCACAACAGAAACAGGAAAGACACAGGGTTTCTTACGCATTAAGTCTCTAAGGGAATGTATTTCTTTAATGAAGAAAAAAATACCTAGCAGCAGGTAAAAATGACTAGATTTCCACCATCCAAACCTAGCAAATACTAACCCCGTGTGTGGTATATGCTTTTATGTCTAAGAATGACAACACTGCAGATTAAGTGGAAGTCCTGTACTTTGCCTGTGTGGCTGTTTCCTGTTCCTGCTACCAGGTACAGTCAATCTGCAGGTCATAAGCACCAGAGGTGCCATACTACCTCCCATGTCCTCATGTATCCATCTACTTGGCTTCTTGCACTTGTTGGCTCTTTGACCAGTTTGATTAGATCTCAGACCAGTGGCCTACACGCTGTCAGCCCACTTTTTCTAATGGGTTTCCTCTTCATGGTGTCTAGAATGCCTTTGCAGGCGATGGACACTGATAATGCACATAGGTGTGGTATACTTAGCAAAGTTTGAGTCATTCTCTTCATTTGCTCATCGCTTTGCTGTTCCTCCTAGCTGTGCATGCTGTGATGTAGTGGCACTATCAACCTTTCTGAGCACACTTCTTATTCCTTGCTATTTCTACAGTGAATGACACCTGAAAAAACGTTCCACTTTCCCACCTGACCATCCACCCAGGTTCCCACCCCAAGACCCAAGCTGGTAGCACACCAGGTAAAAGAATAGCAAGCTCAAGTGATGGCATGTGGTCACACACTGCTGTCCACATATGCGACCACGCACCTCACCCCCACCAGCTGTCCACATGTGCAGCCACCCACCTCACCCCCACCAGCTGTCCACATGTGTGATGGCCCACCTCACCTGCACCAGCTGTCCACATGTGCAGCCACCCACCTCACCTGCACCAGCTGTCCCCAGTGCAGCCACCCACCTCACCTGCACCAGCTGTCCACATGTGCAGCCACCCACCTCACCCCCACCAGCTGTCCACATGTGTGATGGCCCACCTCACCTGCACCAGCTGTCCCCAGTGCAGCCACCCACCTCACCTGCACCAGCTGTCCACATGTGCAGCCACCCACCTCACCCCCACCAGCTGTCCACATGTGTGATGGCCCACCTCACCTGCACCAGCTGTCCCCAGTGCAGCCACCCACCTCACCTGCACCAGCTGTCCACATGTGCAGCCACCCACCTCACCCCCACCAGCTGTCCACATGTGTGATGGCCCACCTCACCCCCACCAGCTGTCCCCAGTGCAGCCACCCACCTCACCTGCACCAGCTGTCCACATGTGCAGCCACCCACCTCACCTGCACCAGCTGTCCACATGTGTGATGGCCCACCTCACCTGCACCAGCTGTCCACATGTGCAGCCACCCACCTCACCCCCACCAGCTGTCCACATGTGCAGCCACCCACCTCACCCCCACCAGCTGTTCACATGTGCAGCCACCCACCTCACCCCCACCAGCTGTCCACATATGCGACCACCCACCTCACCCCCACCAGCTGTCCCCAGTGCAGGCACCCACCTCACCCCCACCAGCTGTCCACATGTGCAGCCACCCACCTCACCCCCACCAGCTGTCCACATGTGTGATGGCCCACCTCACCTGCACCAGCTGTCCACATGTGCAGCCACCCACCTCACCCCCACCAGCTGTCCACATGTGCAGCCACCCACCTCACCCCCACCAGCTGTTCACATGTGCAGCCACCCACCTCACCCCCACCAGCTGTCCACAGCATAGCCACATACTTCATTCGTTGATTGTGGGTGTTGTCCCTAGACCTCTTTGTGATCAAGGCTTAGCACTCTACCACTTGAGCCACAGTGATACTTCCAGCTTTTGAGTGGTTAACTGGAGACAAGATTCTCATGGGACTTTTCTAACAAGGCTGGCTCTGGACTGAGATCCTCAGATCTCAGCCTCCTGAGTAACTAGGATTACAGGTATGAGCCACTGGTATCTGGCAATATTTTAATTTGGATTTTTTGAGATAGTTTTTTGGTTTTTTTTTTTGGTTTTTTGGTCAATCATGGGGTTTGAACTCTGGGCCTGGGTGCCGTCCCTGAGCTCTTCAGCATAAGGCGAGTGCTGTACCACTTGAGCCACAGTGCCACTTCCGGTTTTCTGGGAGTTAATTGGAGATAAAAGTCTCTCAGACTTTCCTGCCCAGGATGGCTTTGAACCACGATCCTCAGATCTCAGCCTCCTGAATATCTAGGATTACAGGCGTGAGTCACTGGCACCCATCTGAGAGAGAATATTTTTAAGAGTAATCCCCAGCATTGCAAAAAAAAATAATAACAACATTTAAAGGACCATGGTAATGGTATCCAAGCTAGCTGTGGCAAGTGAGAATTCCTTTTGACCTCAGTCACCAGCAACTCCTCCCTGTGCTCAGTCAACTGTAACCCCCTTCCCCACCCCCCACCCCCACCCCCCCCAGACCTCAACTAGCACTGAGCTAGCACAGAAACCACATAACTTTCCTCTGGCCACATTCCTCAGAGTTGTTTCTCTCTCTCTCTCTCTCTCCCTCTCTCTCTCTCTCTCTCTCTCTGTGTGCACAGAACTCACATAACTTTCCTCTGGCCACATTCCTCGGAGTTGTTTCTCTCTCTCTCTATGTGTGTGTGTGTGTGTGTGTGTGAAAGAGACTGAGAAAGACAACAACCTGTGGTTTTGATTGTGGGGTTAGGCACAGGTCAGCTCTGCCCCTCAGCACCATGGCTCTGTCTACCTCTGCACCCGTGGCTGAGGGGTGTGAATGGCCACCGGGGAGGACAGAGGTCAGCACGGCACACTGACTGGGCAAAGCTGTCTTTCTGCTGTGGGTGGTTTTTTTAAGTGAAAAGTAAGTTGCATGAAAAATGTATGACCTGTTGTCACCAAACAAGTTCCGGCAGCTCTAAGAGCTCACGCCAGCTCACCCGGGAAGCAGGTCCTGAGCACCTGTCCAGACAGCAGGCCCTACTGCCACTCTCGGATGTGGCCCCTAGTGCTGGGAGTGCTGGGAGGACCAGCGCTAATGGGTGACTGGGCACACACCCTGAGGGCAGGCTACCAACCGTGCTTATTCTATGGAGGGAACTACACCTGTGGTTCAGAACCACCCTAGCGACACCCTCCCACACATCAGACAGAGCTCCCCACACCAAGCACAGGCGAGCAGAAGGACTCAGGGCACAGAGCCCAGTTCCAGAGGCTTCCCAGGCCTGCGTCCTTCCTAGGACTGTGACAGCACAGACCCCAGGGGAGTCTCCTCAGGAAAGGAGAGGGGCGTGTCTCCAGGCAGCTCACAGAAGCCCTCCTGCACAGCTCAGCGGCTTCCTGTCAACTTCGTTCTTCCTGCTGCTGTTGGGGCCCTCCCTATCCACCAGCTGAGTCCATGGAATGGGGCAGGGCTTAGTCCTCTCAGAGGACAGAGCATGGTGTGGGGCAGCCCACGCTTGAGGAATGAACCCAAGAGAAGGAAGACCAGTGCTGCTGCAACTGACCACAAACACTACCCTCGTAATGAGGGCCCTCTTCCCATTTGACATGGTTCTTAACCGTTAACAGCATCAGATTTCAGTCTAACATCATGAACTCAGAACATAGTACACTGCCTACAACCTTGGGCACGGGGTGAGGGGTTGGGAGGTCAGGTCAGGCCACGACGCTGATGGAGCCCTGCACACCTGGGTCCTGACTCAGCAGAGAAGGGCACCAGCACCGCCACCACCAGGATGGCACTGCGGACCTGGCCCAAGACCAGTCACTAATGCTACAAACAAAATCCCCTCAAAGAAGGTGAGCACAACACACTTTCATTAGCGTGGGGGCCACAAAGCAAGGCCTGGGAAGGCTGACGCAGTTTTTGCTTGCCTAGAAGGGAGTGAAAGCCCAGGCACACCTGAGAGCTTCAGAGGAATGGCTTCTGCAGAAAAGATCATCTCAGAGCTCACAGAGGGGTTCATGACACTCTACATGTGGACACATATGGTCATGCATGTGCATATCCACACATGAAATACACATGTATATGTTGTGCATACTCTAATTACCAGCATGCTATTAGCCTGGCACACCAGGCCAGCCTGGCAGCAGGTGATGGTCTCTCCTTGGACCCCTCGGCACATGGGAAGGGATGGCCCTGTCCACCCCATGCTCAGCACCTCTAGGGACAGAGTCTTCCAAGCTAAGCTCGCTGAACCTCCTCTGAGCCACAGGGTACCAACTGAAGATGGGTCACTACGTGTGGGTGCACTGCTTACAGAAAATGAACGAGCCATCCTGGTGTCTCATGAGAAAGAAGCTGGTACTATGTGTGCCATGAACACTAACAACATACTGACTAAATTACTGTAATTAGCATCATTTTTCTACGAAGCAGTTTTTAGTTTTCCTTTTCTCCTTTGGGGTTTTCTATTTAGCACCTAAAACTAGTACCAATGGCAGTTTTACTATCACAGAGACACCTGCAGAATCCACACCAGAGAACCCGAAGACCTCAGTGCCAGCGCTGGAGGAGCTCCAGCACCCAGCACCCTCCCTGCTACCCGGCTCCTGCCAACCGCTCCACACTCCAAGCTCCACCCAGAGCAGAGGCAGGTGCTGCAGGTGCACCCAGTGCCATTCTGCCCCTAGCCCCTGGATCTGACTCCATGGCAGTCATGCTCTTCAACAATCTCTAACTGGGCCTGCACATGTATTCCTTCATGTACTTGTTCTTTGGTCCTGGGATTCAACTCAGGTCTTGGTGTACACCAGGGCAAGCATTCTACAACTGAGTCCCAACATTGGCTTACCATAGCCCCTCTGGTCTGCCTGACACCGCCAATCCTGGGTGTCAGGATCCCTGCTGCTTTTAGAGCTCGCAGGGCCGCATCAGTGGGGAACCCACTGCAGGAAAGAAGCAGCTCTGCCTTCACCCCGCACTCAGAGCTGTCCCTGGTGGAAGGCTACATGACAGGTGGATCCAGGGCAAACCGTCCAGCCAGCATCTTCAGAGTCCAGGGACCACAGACAGTACCTGGCTGTCCCTGAACACAGGGACTGAGTGCATGTGAGTGCAATGCTGGAGCCTGTAGGTGAGCAAGGGGGTGGTACTGGACAGGAAGAGTGCACAAGTGGGGTGAGCTTAGCTCAGCTCACTGTGGAGAGCAGAAGTGTATGCAGGGCTAGCCCCACTGTGGCAGGCAGGATATTCCTAACATCCTGGTGTTGCCAGGTCTGACTACCCAGTCAGAGAACATCTGTATCCACTTCGGGGTGCCACAGACAGAAGCACATCTTCCTGAGAGCTCGGGAGCAAGCGCCTGCAGGGGTGAGGAGCAAGGAAACACCAGGCCAGGAGCGCTGGCCAGGAGCAGAGGCATACCTTCCTAAGAAGGCAGAGGTCGGAAAAGGAGATAAAGGGCGGGAAGGTCACTGAAGGATAGGGGGTTGCACAGGTCGCCTACCGAGACAGGCAGGTAAACAGGTGCCTGCCTTTGCCCAGCAATAGCTGAGCTTCAGAGCACAGCAGCACATACTGTGCATGCAGCATGAATCCTGGAGAGCCACAGGGATGAAGACGAATCCCACCACAGGCTAATGAGCTGGGGGGGTGTCGGGGGAGAGGGGACAGCTGAGGGAGCAGAACTCACCCCAGGTCGAGGAGTTGGGGAGCAGCCTGCATGCTGGGACAGCAGAACCCACCCTCCTACACATAGTCACCCAAGGGCCTTGTTAGGTTCTTCCTGAAAGATGAAGAGATCTAGAACTGCAAGACAATATGGGGTAATTTCTACCTTGGCCTATGGCCAGGTCAAACTCTGGAAGGTTTCATGTTGGAAGTGAGACTAACTGAAACAGGGCAACATCCTCAGTGTGGACGAGTCCTTACTAAGTACTCAGCACTGTGCTAAGCACTCTGCATGTAACTCAGTTAATCCTCACTACTTTCTATGTTATTTTACACATTTTCCACTATCCTCATTACTTCTACTTTGCAGATCAGAACACTGAAGCACAGAGAGGCAAGGTAAGCCTGCCTTGTGCCACAGGTCAACTCCCAGCAAGTGCCACTCCAGGTCATGCCTCCTTCTCTCTGGTGGGCCCCAGCCCCGGAGTCCTCTGGCCCATCCAGCCTCGCTCTGCATGACCATCAGCAGGACAGTGGTGACGGCTCCACCCCCAGGCCCCCACTCACCTCTGGCCCAGGTGTGTACCACCACAGTGCTGCCCTTCCAGTCTTGCTGCATTCTGGACCAACCTGCCTGCTGGAATACCACACTGCTCACCCAGGTCACAAGGGCAGGGGGTCAGGTGACAAGGCCAGTCCACACGGGCACCACAGCCACCCTCAGCCATGGATCTGAGGACTGTCAGGAACCCTTAGTGCCCTCAAGTACTTCATATCAGCAAAATAATATGATTTAACACACACAGGGTAACTGAATGCCTACAAAGGGTTCTACTTAATAAAGCTACAGGTTTTGCTATGCTGTGAAGTATTAGTGTAAGATAGGACATTCTAAATTCTCATGGTTCATGTGATTTGAGTAAGAACCTGCCTAGCTTGATGTCAAAATCTTCTGAACATACAAGGCAAGTTATTACTCAAACTGAGAAAATTTGCAATGAATTCAGTAGTTCGATCAAATTAATGTTCACTTATAAACACTTGGAAAAAACCTCTATATATTTCGGAATAACTCTTTTGTGTGAAGTATCTACAGTCACCTATAGAACACTGGTCCACTCAAGAACCCAGCAATGCCACAGCCCATAGGTGTCCACAGCGCAAGTTAAAAACCAATGATCGTGGTTGGGCAGTTGGGAATGTGCTTTAGTGGTAGAGTGCCTGCCTAGCACGCATGAAGCCCTGGGTTTGATTCCTCAGTACCACATACACAGAAAAAGCCACAAGTGGCGCTGTGGCTCAAGTAGTAGAGTGCTAGCCTTGAGCAAAAGAAACTCAAGGACAGTCCCCAGGCCCTAAGTTCAAGTCCCAGAACTGGACAAAAAAAAAAAAAAAAAAAAAGAAAGAAAGAAAAAAGCTTAATCCATTCTGAGGTTCACTAACCTTTTCCTTTTTCTTTTTTTCTTCTTTTCTTCTTTTTTTATGTCAGTTCTGGGGCTTAAACTCAGGGCCTGAATACTGTTCCTGATCATTTTGCCCAAGGAAGGCTAGCACTCTACCACCTGAGCTATAGCCTCACTTCTAGCTTTTTTGGTAGTTAATTGGAACTCAGTGTCTCATAGACTTTCCGGCTTGGGCTGGCTTTGAAGTGTGGTACTTGGATAGCCTTCTGAGTAGCCAGGATTACAATCATGGGCCCCTGGTGCCCAGCTCTATTTTTTTCTTAAGAAAAAACTAAACAAAAGTTCTTTTTTATGTTGTACATATTACGTAAGCGACTTCAAATCCCTCCTGGAAAATGGCAAGACGGACTCCTAATGAGCAGTTTTCTTCCCTGTCATCAGCACGGCCCTCCAGGTCTCAGAGCACTGGTGCTGGCAGGACTCAGTGCTGTGCTCCTGAGGCTGAGGCTCAGAGGATGCCTGCCTGCTGGGTTTCTGCCTCCAGAAGGAGCCCCTCCCCCTGCAGTCCACATCCACGGTGCAGCCAGCGTCCCAGAAAACAAAGTCTCACCGAACAAGAGACAAGTTCATATCCCTACCTACTGAAAACTCTATTTTTAAAAGTCAACGAGAAGGAAATTACCAAAGAGAAGTATTGAGACACCTCTTGCAAGTCCCACTTCTAACTTCTGATACTTTCCATACTAGCAAATTGAGTTTTATTCCAACACAGTGGGCTTTGGCTGTTCACAGAACCTGAGGTTAGTAACCTGGAATTCAGCTTGGCTTCCAACCAGACTTAATTTTTGGCTTGCAGTTAAGAAATAAAGACAAGCTGGTCACTGGTAGCTCACACCTATAATCCTAGCTATTCAGGAAGATTGTAGTTCAAAGCCAGCCTGAACTTTTTAAAAAAGTCTCATCTCCAATTAACTACCAAAAAAAGCTGGAGGTGAAGCTGTCGCTCAACTGCTAGAGCATTAGCCTTGAGCGAAAAAAGCTCAGGGATAGCACACAGGCTCTGAGTTCAAGCCCCTGAACAGGCACCAAAAATAAAATAAAATGAAATAAAAATAAGTAAGGACAAGATTCCCAAGGCCTTCCCCACCTGTGGAATCTCAAGTTTCTCTGAAGTGGAGAGAAACGGTGGCCACCAAAGGCCAAGGCACAGGGCCAGCTGGTCAATGGGAACAGTGCTGCCTGAGACTGGAGAACGGCTCCTGTGCTGGACAGTCTGTTGGACGCTGCCCGCATTACAGCAGTGTAATGTCCACATTACAGCTGGTGTATGTGATATAGCCAGAGGTGACTGGAAACACACCAGACATGAAGTGCTCCTAGCCCCCAGCCCTCCCACCCACCCCGAACTGCCTCATGCCCAGAGAGCTTACCCATACAGGATCTCACCTATAGAATCTCACCTTCTGAGGCAGAGCTATTATCAAGCAAACTGGTACACCTATCTTCTCAGTGGCTCCATTTTCTAGGTACCACTTTAACTCATCCATTTGTATAAAATCATTTCCCATATAACTAAATAAGGCAAAACTCTAGTCTAATGGTGGAGTTTTGGGCTAAGAAGCAATCTCTCAGTAAAATTTGAAAATGCTGATGTGGAATTGGAAAGAGAGAAAATACTGCAATGGAACCCTAAATTCTAAAGTAGGAATCAGAAGTGAGAGAAACATTCTCTGCTCTCTGCAGTCCCGGCACTGTCAGCAGGGAACAGAGCACACATGGAAACAGAGAGAAATGGAAGCAGCTATGAACATGGCCATATGAGAACAAGGCATGGCCATGTGACTCCTATGACTATGAACACTGGGAAGGTAAGAAGCATAGTCATGTGACTTCATTCAACAGTGAGCTTGGGTTTCTAGCAGGCTTCATATGCACAAGCAAATGGGTCTGTGAGAGGAGTCTTGTACCACGGCCCCTCAGCAAGGAGGGCAGGTGAAGCTCTGAAGGTCAAACAAGCTGGTCACAGAGCCAGCCAAAAAGATAAGGCTCCGCTGAAGAAATGGAAGGCAGATCAATATTTGCCATATAAAATGCATTTAAAATATCAATATTCAATGCTAGCAAGATTAGAACTTCACATCTGCGTGTCTAGTGGATGCAAGAAAAACTTGTGCAAGAATCTTAGGAGTCAGGATCTTCATTCTGTTCATTCTCAGAAATTCAATTCTTTTGAAATACTTGGGTTTGAACACAAGGCCTTGTTTTTGCCAAGCAGGGACCCTACCACTTAGGCCCCTAGTCTTTTTTACTTGCTTTTTTTTGATAGGGTCTTACTTTTTATCTAGGTCAGCCTAAACAGTGATTCTCTGAACTATACTTCTGTGTAGCTGGTATGACAGGCATGCACCACACATGCGTTCTTTACTGGTTGAGATGGGCTCTCATTACTTTCCCCTCCCCCGTATCTGGCCATCTCCCCAGTCTCCACCTCCTGAAGTACAGACAGACGTGAATCACCCTGCCTGGCTCCTGAAGTTCACCCTTAACAATGCGATGTATTTTTAGAAGACAAATATGCACAGAAATCTTTGTGTAAATTAAGACACAATTTATCCCTTGCTCCAACCCGACACTGAATGCCTGCAATGCCACATCTGCTGCCCGAGTTATGCGAAGACTAATTAGCTTTTTTAAAGGTGGATGTGCCTATGACAGAGTTCCCAGGCATTTCCATTTCAAGGCTCCACCACCAAGGACAGCTACATGAGGAAGCAGATGAGAGAGGGCAAAAAAGGGAGGTGGGAAGACCCCATCTTTTCTAATTTTCTATTAATTCTTACTTTTTTTTTTTTTTGGTGCAAAGCTTTCTTTCTGCTCAGCAATAGATCAGTTTGTTTTCTGAATGTGCTGCCCTCTGAATAAACCGGGACACTGGAAATGCACATTCTTTTTACAACCCCTCTCCCATACACGCACACGAGAGGATATGGGGTGATCACTACCATGCACCTAGCACTTCTGAGAAGACACATCTCCACCCTCCCAACAAGATCTGGCCTGCTGAGCCTCTAACTGCCACACAACCCCATGGGGGCAGCACTCCCTGGAGTCACCTGACCACTGCCCCACCCTGGGGCTTGTGCCCCACAACTCATCATGCTGGTGCTCATCTGCCTCCTTCACTTCTTCCAACTACGAGGCATCACTTGCTCTTGATGCAAGAAGTCTTCTTTGCAGCTCCACAGCCTCTGACAGGCCATCTCCCTTCCCCACCTGCGCTACATGCCTGCCCAGATCTTACACAGGACAGCTGGGAATGTGAGCCAAGCCTCTTTCCTCTTCTTTCCTCTGCCAGCTGTCTCTGCCTGGCCGTCCACAGGCAGTTACTCCACAGGCAGTTACCAGTGTGCATGGATTGACAGGAGTTCTCACTTTAAAATGCCAAACAAACAAACAAACAAAAAAAAAAAAAAAAACAAGACAGAGCCAGCAGATTCTGTGCAACTACCTGGCTGCAAGCCAGGCAGCCCGCAGCAGACTGGAACAAGCCATGGGGCTATGCCCAGTGGGAAGTGTAAGGCAATGTGGCACACGCTATGAACAGCTATCACAAGTCTGAAATCCAGCTTAGCTGGCTCTACAGCACTTAGTAATAAAATCTAAGATAAAACCTTACATTTCTATCCAAGAACCAGCCAATAATCCTCTGATGAAAAAGTGCACTGCCTTCATGTGACCAAGGGCCCCAGACTCATAGACTGCCCTGGGTTCCCCATCCACCAGCCTGACACCACTGACACCTTTCTAAAGAAACCATGTGGGTAATCGCAGCTGTCTCTAGTACTGGGTAAAACCCAAAGTGAAGGATGTTCAGTACAAATGGTTTATACTTATATCTGTGTAAACAAACCAAGGGATATTTACTAATTTCCATTTGGCAATTTTATAGAAACCTGTCCCCAATTATCTGAAGGCTACAATTGTATAGGTCTTCTACAAATACGTGGTGTGAACCATCCCTGGCTCCAGCTGGGAGGCAGAACAGTATCTGTTTGCCCAACATGAACACCTATATAATCCTGAGCCATATGCTCACACTAAGTCCCAATGTAAGTACCCCTTCCACCCAGTGATTCACCCCTCCATCCGATGATCCACCTCCTCCATCCAGTGATCCACCACCTCCACCCGGTGATCCACCCCTTCCATCCAGTAATCCACCCCCTCCATCCAGTGATCCACCCCTTCCATCCAGTGATCTACCCCCTCCATCCAGTGATCCACCCACCATCCAGTGATCCACCTCCTCTACCTATAGTGATCTACCCCCACCATCCAGTAATCCACCCCCTCCACCTATAGTGATCCACCCCACCATCCAGTGATCTACTTCCTCCATCCGGTGATCTACCCCCTCCATCCGGTGATCCACCTCCTCCACCTATAGTGATCCACCCCCTCCATCCAGTGATTTACCCCACCATCCAGTGACCCACCTCCTCCATCTGGTGATCCACTTCCTCCACGTATAATGATCTACCTCCTCTATCCAGTGATCCACCCCACCATCCAGTGATCCAGATCTTCCATCCGGTGATCCACCCTACCATGCAGTGACCCACTTCCTCCACCTACAGTGATCTACTTCCTCCATCCAGTGATGGATGATTCACCTATCTCCCAAATCCCATTCATTCCAAACCCAAGTGTCTTTTCCTAACTTACCAGGAAACTGCTGGGGTACCAGCCCCTGTTCTGTCACACTAGGGAACAGTGGCATACTGTGAGTGTCCAAGTCACTGCTCTGAGGGCAGCCTGCCCCACATCAAAACTTGCTGTCGCCATCTTCCCCTCTACATCTTCATTCCAAAAGCTTCAGTGAACACCATGGACCCAGGTGGCACCAGGTAGCAGCCTTCCAGTACAGGGAGTCTAGGCTGCCTGAGTTGCTGACAGTGCAGCCGAGCCCCCTCTAGGAGGCACTTTCTAATTACTGCATGTTAACACATGCCCTCAGACAGCTGACCAAGGCCTGTGGGACCCGCTATGTGTGCACTTCCACTGAGTTATTCATGATGACCCATGCCTGTCCACAGCACCAGGGGCACAGGACAGAAGTGAGGACCTCCACCCCTGCTCCAATTCCAAAATCTATAACCAAGAACTCTGCTTTTCTTTGTAATTCATAGCATAAACTCTGCTGTAAGTATAGATTACTATTATATATAGGTATTCACTTAATCATTATTATGAGCTATTTAAAAGTAATCTCCAAATAGCAAATCTCCAAACAGGCTGGTTTTAAAGCAGGGTAGAGGTTAGTGTCACCACTTCTTAAAGCTCCCATGAGTTGTGGTGGCTGCTGGCCTTGTCAGACAAGTCCTGAAAACATGAGCTAAAGATAGCAGGGTCACTAAAAATAGCCAAGCACCATGGCAGCTCCTCCCGACACCTCTCACTCTCGGACACGCTGGCTAGACTGAGGTAAGGGCAGAATGAAGAGCTGGCCTGGCTTGTCCCTCTTCAGGGAGCAGTTAGAGACCATGGGAACCAGGCAGAAGGAAAACAAACATAGTGAAAAGTTCTAGCAATGGTATCTGGTCAATAACAGGGTGGCATGTCACACATAGCTGTGCTCCTGGACCAGGATCACCCACTGTCACATCCGCAGTCACACCCCAACTTCTACATTAACAAGGAGTCTTCTAGCCTTGGATGAAAGTTTCTGAGGATGTCAAGGACCTACCCTGGACTGACTTAAGACCCATGCACATCCCAAAACAAAGCTTCAGAAAATCTGCATCAGTACACTGTTTCATAAAGTTTCTTGGTTCCCAGACATTGCATCCCTAATACCTGCCTGGCCATGTCCTGTACAGACCATGTGACCTCTACAATGCTTACTATCTCTCCTTTTCATTCCAGAAAAAGCTCGAATCCCTCCCTCCTGTCTAGAGACAGGACTACTTCCTATGCTCATCAGTGAGATGACTACAAGCACGTGGGTGACTGTAGCTCAACCTGTACCCAAATGCCTGGCTGCCCAGCTGCTTAAGCTCTTGGTGTGATTGACTGCCATAGTTTAGTTCCAGAAGACCAGAAGTTTCAGTTGACTGGCAACTGTAGCATTTAGTTCTAGAACATCAAAGTCATCTATATTTCAGTTGGGCATCCTGATTGGTCTCCTTGTAGCCAGTGGCCCTTAGGAAACAGGCAGCCTGTAGTAGAGGTGGAGGAGGTGGAGGCAGGCTGTGGGGGTGGAGGAGGAGGAGGAGGAGGTGGCGGCGGAGGCAGAGGCAGCCTATGGAGGTGGAGGTAGCCTTCCAGCCGACCTCTAGGATGCATGCACTAGCAGTGAACCAGGCCAGTCCACTGGGTACCCAACTTCCTCTTGGGCAAAGACAAGGCAAGATGTAATTGTGCACAATATGTCACTTATGACAACTTCTGTATGGCACTTGTTTGAAAGATTAGGTCTCACCTTTTTTGTTTAGTTTACTGTATTTCTGGTACTGAGCACAGTAGCTGATTTCTAGAGGGCTGTCAGTAATTACTGGCAGAATATAGTAGTTAAACCTGCTAAAAACAAGCTATCACTAGGAGCAGTTCAGACTTATCCACACACATAATGCCAAGTTGTGCACAATATGCACGTGATATCTGTAAGTTTTCAAAATGCACAGGTGGGGAACATTTTTTTCAGCAAAAGGTTATTTGGGTATTTATAACATCAATTGTGGGCACTAGAAAATTATCAGTATAGGCAGGCAGCCTCAGCAGCTGATGAGAGGCACACATCTCTGTTCTGTCCTGTCGTAGGCCCTTGATTCCGTGGATCTCCTGTGTCCTTGCAGGCCAGGCATTCCCCACCAAACAAAAGATTTGCAAGCTCTCTATGAGCTGTCCTCTCCTACTAGCCACATTTGCCACTAGAGCTGGGTATCCAGGGACACACAGCACAGTTTTTATTCTGTCAGGTCTTTTCTTCAAAATAAACAGTAATTTTAAAACCTTACACAGACTCTCTGCTCCTCTTAGCTCTTCAAATTACCCCCCATAATATGTACGTTTCTCCAAGTGTGCAAGCTAGGGCAGCTGGTTTTCTCTGTTGCCTGCCAACCTGGCACCAGCAGCAACATGGCTGGCTGGCCGGCTGTGTGGTAAGGACACGCAGGCAACACAGGCAGGGGCCAGACTAACTAGCCTGAGCTCATGCACTGGGTGGACCAGGGACTCTCCTGGGAAGAGCTCTTAGGAGTACAATTTCCATTGAGATGATCCCCACAGCAGGGCTCCCTCCCTGCCTTCAGATATCCGGTAGAGCCCCCAGGGTCTTCCTGCAGACAAAGGATAGAGCCAGCCGCTCCTGTGTGGATGTGCCCCTCTATCATAGCGAGCCTGCATCTCTCCTGACCCCTTTACCCACTTACACCTTCTTTGTAGCAGGAGCTCAGACAAATGACCTACCCCATATCCCATACCCTATACCCACGAGCCATCCTCAGTGTGGCAGGTAGCATCTTCTACAAAGAAGTTTATGTCCTGCAGGGTGGCCCAGGATTGGATCCTCAACGCTGTTTCACTACTCCACTACATCCTCATGTGGTCCTGCACATCTCCTGTGTACACTGTTGTGAGCCAGACGTAGTGGCCTATGCCTGTAATCCCAGCACTCTGAGGCAGGAGGTATGATGAGACGAAGGACAGGCTCAGCTACACAGTGAGTTCCCGGCCAGCCTGAGCTATAGAGTGAGATTCAACCTCAAAAAAAACTAAGAAAAGCCCACATCACATTCCCTCACAAGAATCAGGAGCGTGTTTAATATGATCATCTTTGTGCACACAAGCCATGACTTCGGGGCTAATTCCTACATATGGACGAGAATATTTACTTTGCCTCAAGAAAGCGTATAAGGTGAGCCCAACACTTACTTGTTAATATTTCAAACAAATAATCAGGAACATGCCATAAGGACACACTAAATGTAGTCTTCTACATTTCCTTTCCTTTTCATCACCTCAGTGAAATAGATTATACTCCTGAACATGTCACCCTAATTTACATGGTGGGCCTTAGCAGGACAGCCTGCAATGCAATGGCACTCAGTGGGTAGGGGCAGGGATTCTCTTCTGTGAGCACCAGGATGGCACTCAGCGGGTCCTGATGACCTGGCCAGCACCACAAGCTCCTCCACAGCTGCGACAGGCTCAGACCGACCCTCTGGCCTCCTCTAACCTCTTCCCTCCCCCAGGTGACCAGGGCCCAAGACCTCCACCAATCACATGGCAAGGACCGGAGCCCATCACAGAGGGCAGCAGAAGATGGTCACTGAGAGCCCACCGTACAGGGAAGGCAGATGGTTATGACGTTACTGTCTGGAACTGACTTCTTCCTGCACTGTCCATGCTGGCCATCTGTGAACAACCTCTTGCATTGCTCCTGGTGGTAAACATTCAATGATGGCCTTCCACAATGCTGACCACATGGGGCCTTGCCCTCCTTTGGAAGCCTTTCTCCAGACGGCTCTGGCATGGCTGCTGGATATGAAGTTCTGGCCTGGTGTGGAAAGCTCTGGCAATGCATCAGGAAGAGAGGAAAATCCCCACTGGTTGTTTGCTGGGAAGTGGCTATGCCTGCCTCACCCACGTCTGTCACAGCCTGTTGGAAAAAGCCAGTTCTGCACTGATGCCCACCGGGGTGACAAGTGCATCAGCAGTTATATTCCTCTCGGTCCAGGCTTCACTAGCACATTGCCTATTCAGTCTGAACAGTTCTGCCGGCAGTGCCAGCAGTCCAGGCTTCACTAGCACACCGAGTCTGCAGGTTGAATAACTCTACCAGCAGTGCCAAACAGTACAGGCTTCACTAGGCACACCAAATCTGCAGGCCAAACGACTCCACAGGCAATGACAAAACTGAAACCCATATCTGCAGACTGAATGATGCCAGGGCAACACCAAGTGCAGAAACTCGCTGACAGTGGGACAGCCATTTGGATCTTGAGTGTGCAAGGCCATGGGCTGGCCTTCTCTCTCTCTGAGGCCCATGAGGCCAACCTGGAAGTCATGTATCCCCTCCACATGCTACACAGCTGCAAAGAGAACCACAGATACCATTGTAGAACTAAGTTCTCATACTGGTGCAGCAGGCTATGCTGCCACACTGAGGAGCACATGGCAGGCTCGTGAGTGGACTGCCTGAGGTCTAGCTCTGGTTCTTTCATGTCTCCCACATCTTGAACCTCAGCTCCAGAGAACTGCAGGGAGCTGGTGGAAAGCACCAGATCCATGGGCTGACCATGAAGAGGACTGGTGGAGAGCACCAGATCCATGTGCTGACCATAAAGAGGACTGGTGGAGAGCACCAGGTCCATGGGCTGACCATGGGGAGGACTGGTGGAGAGCACCAGGTCCATGTGCTGACCATGGAGAGGACTGGTAGAGAGTATCAGGTACATGTAATAACTGTGGGACCCAGGAGATGCTCACTGCTGAACTCTGATGCCTAGCTGTAGACATGGCCAGCCTCCATGGTCAGCACTGCTCAAGGGCCATCAGCACTAAGCCTCGGGCCCCCTGCAGTCATTCCCCGGGAATAGCTCCTCCTTGTGAGGGAGAGGACCCAAGGGTATATATAAGGGCCCCTCTGGGCAGCTGGTGGTGGCACAGGACTTTCTCCATCCTCTTGCTTCCTCCTTGCACAAACAGTCCTGATAAACACTCGGCACCCTGACATCAGAGTTGCTCCAGAGAAAGTCCTCCACTGCCAGCCTTTGCTCCAAGACACAAACTAATTTTTTTTTTCTCCCTGTCTCCTTTACCCAAGACCACTAACAAATCAAATAAAACAAGACACATACAACCCTAAGTTCTCTATGCAAACTCAACTTCAACATGTCTAGCACACAGGTAACAGATGGTCACTCTCCAGGAGGATAAGACACTTGCAAGACCTGACTGTGGCAGAGTTCAGACAAGTCCTCAGGGCCATGCCAGCCCCCACGTGTCAGTGGGAAAGCCACAGCTGGTAGGTCTCTCCACCAGACCTACATCACTTCCAAAGGTGCAAGGTAACAAGCTGAGAAGCAACGATGCTTAGTGAGCTCATGTCGTGGGACTAAGAAGCTACGTACACTTTCGCTCCTGACCTGTACTCATCTATCAGTTTCAGGTCATGTAGCTCTCCAACGCAAATGTGTGAGTGTCCCCCAACTTTCAATTGTACAACAAAGCGTCTTATTAACAAAGCAAGTGCTAAGAAGAAGGCTATACTTCTGAAGCCATGCTTTCCTTTCAAAAGCAACAGCAACTGATGAAATAAATCACATCAATTTAGAACAAAAAATTTATACCACCTTTGAAGAAGCAACAATAATAAACTCACAGAACCTACAAGTTTTTAGGACAGCATTCAAATACAAATAAATCTGATGGGTCCATGAATTAAGGATTTTCTAGATAATAAAATCATCAATTTTATAAGTTACAGAGAAAACTTGTTAGCAGAAGAGGGCTTCTGGAAGGATGCTCACACACAGCACTGCCGTTCTGCAGCTGCTCTTGGGGAGAGGGCCCACAGCTTCCTGAGGCCACACAATGGCTGAGGCTTGACCTCAAACATGCAGCTATGTGTTCTGCTGCTGTCTATCTCCTATTGCTAAAGTATTATCCAGTCTAAGTTTAATCAAGACATTCCTCTCTGGATAATTATTTCTGTCTGAAAGTCTGAGTCTCAGACCTCAGCTCAGAGCAGGCTTGCACAAACGCTCATACTCAAGGACTCACCTAAACCCTTACCATCACCTATTACTTAAGAGAAAAAAATCCTCCCATCTGGGTACATTTTTCATTAAAATTTAATTGATGCTTAAGTTTCAAGAAGTCTTCTCATCACCCTGCTAGTGTTTCTCCTGATTAAAAAGTGTTCCTAAAAAATCAAGCTATACAATATCAAACAATAAATTCCATACATAAAATTGCCCACAGGTCGGTTCTGGTTTGGGACGATGCAGAAGTTCTAGATATCGAAGGCAGAGTAGCTACAGGACAGGTTGTAGAACTTATAGTCAATTTCACATTACAAACACGAAAGGATAAATACAAAACAGTCTTTATAGCATGGATATGACTTTTTATTTTGTTGGGTTTTTTTTGTGCCAGTCCTAAGGCTTGAATTCAGTCCTGGGTGCTGTCTCTGGGCTTCTTTTGCTCAAGGCTAGCTAGCATTTTACCACAGCACCACTTCAGCTTTCTGGTAGTTTTTATTGGAGATAAAGAGTTTCATGGATTTTCCTGCCAAGGCTGGCTTCAATCTTAGCTCCTAAGTAGCTAGGATTACAGGGATGAGCCACCAGCACCCAGCTCAAAACATAATTTTAATACAATAAGAAGCTGTCTAGGGTCAATCCCTTGTTTATTCATTCAATAAGTCAACACATCTTTACAATGTTAACAATCATTGTTTTAAGTAAAGTAAGTCAGCCGCAGAAGGCCCAGCACTACTGGTACCCATGGAAATATTGATCTCAGAGAGTAAGTGCAACAGCTCTCACTTCAGAGAGGCTACAAAGTGTGTAGGGAGGGAGGGGGAGAGGAAGGAAAGGAGGTGGGTGGGGAGGAGGGGTGAGGGAAGCAGGGAAGAATGGGTGTCAGTGGGTATAGTACTGTGGTTAGATATGAGGACTACTTCCCGAAGTTTAAGTACAGGCAGCTGGCAAAAGCTGGCAATTACTAGGATATTTCAAAATAGTCCATAGAAAAGACTTTGAAAGTTCCCAACACCAAATACTAAATGTGTGAGGTGAGAGACACGACAGCTATCCTCATCTCAGCACTACAAATGTACACGTGCACGGAAGTACAACACAGTGCCCAAAAGCATGTGCAAGTCTCAAGGTGGAAATATATTAACAAAAAAAATAATCAATTTAAAAATTCCTCCTAAGTTTCTATTGTGGTATTGTGTAACAATTTCTTGGCCATATTCTTAAATTTAAAACTTTATCAAAATGTAATGCATATTCCACAGTTTAAGCCATAAAACATAAGGGGCAGCCAACATGAACCCTGTGAAGGAAAGCACAATCAGGGCCATCCTGTGTCCATCCTCCTCCTGACCCAGAGGGCTGGCGAGCCATGCTGCTGTCCACTTGGAGGCCCCTCTCACCCCAGCTATCCTCTTGTCCCCAGCCTCATCCCTTCTTCGTTCACGTGTGTTCACCCAGTTTCTTCCTACTGCCAACAGTGTGCACTATTGCCAGTACTCAATAAGCATCAGAGAAGCAATAAGTGTCAAGCACCTGGCATGTACTAAGCCATTTCTTCATAAGAATCTCAGTGGGGATGGTTGTAAATACATTTTCCAGTGCCACTGGACTTTCATTTTGCATCCAAAAAGTGATTAAATGAGTTGAATTACATCAGAGACAGAAACTCTAGCCTCTGTGACAATCACTTCAGCTCTCACCTACATGTGATTTCAGTTTTGTATCAAAGTTGTTCATGACTGAGAAAAAAATGTGTGAAAAATTCATGGCTACCTAATAATGTCAAGTCTTACATTCCTCTGACTCAAAGCAACTGTAAACCTAGGGGGTTCCACTTTACCCCCAAACACCATCTCATGACCTCATCAGCCCCTCTGAGGATACTGACGGGGGCATCAGGGAATATCAGGCCTTGAAAAATAACACAAAATCTAGATGACACCCTGTGGTGGAACTTCATTGTCCCTAATCCTCTGCTGAAAATAGGTCGGAGGAAATCCTCTTTTCTCTAAGGGAAGGAGATTACTGAAATGTTTAACTAGGCCTCCTCCCTAGGCAGGAGGAAGGTCCAGAGAAGAGAAAGCACGGAGGTGAGCTGCGCCATACCTGACACAGCAGGGACAGGCACAGGGCGGGCACATGGGTAACCCCAGCCAGAACCCCCGCACCCTTGTGGAACCCAAGCTCTGCACCAAGCAGCATCTGGGCCTGGTTCTGCAACCATGCATTGGATAGAGGGGAAGCAGGGGAAGGCGTCTTGGGGCCTGGAGCTTTAACACAAAACATGGCAGCAAGGGTTTTGGATAGCATAGCCCCTCTCAGCTGGCATCTTCTCAAACGAGAGAAAAAAAATCTCCAAAATTCTTCAAACTACCACTACAGACCATGTATCATTTCTGATGTAACTTCAGCAAATAACAAGTAAGATTTTGTAATTTAAAAGAACAAGCACACACTAAAAGTGAAGTCTGCAGCTGGTGTGAGGAGTTACTGCTGGTGTAGAGGAGCCAGAAGGGTACTCTACTGGCACATGTGTACGGTCACTAATCAAACCCCCTTCGTGATTCCATCACTCGGGACAACTGCAAACAAAGTGGAACATCCAGTTATTCCCTGTGCACCTGAGCACCAACTTCCAACCACGGCTGCCCAACCCTGCCTGGTAAGATATCCCGAGTAAGCCCTGGAAAACAATTCCATTTCCCTTCACCAGCCGGCAGCCTCCTTGTTTGTGAGGCAGCAGTCCTGCCCAATCCACTTGTGTGACATAAGCCAAAACATCTGTCTGGTCAATAAGCCAGATGCCACGCAGACCAGTTCCTCTTTTGTGTAGAGGGCAAAGACCAAGGATGAGAAAACACCCAAGGCTGTACCCTCTTCCCAGCTCTGATCAAATAATTGCTTTCATGTGTAGCAAACTTCTTTAAATCTTTTCTTACCCTCTCCAACCTAAAATATATTATTGTCATTCCCTTTACCTGTCACATGAGACAGGAGAAACTGACAAGCCTTTTGCTGAGTTATTTTTATAGCACTTTACAATGTACAGATTGTATCCATGTACATTAGTTCATCTGATCCTCTCCTCTTAGCGAAGCAGAGATGGCAAAGGCCATCACTCTCATTTTTCAGCTGCCTCTGGGAAAACAATGCACTCAATGTGGCACAACCCTGCAAGCTGCCTGACCACCGGAAGACCACCGTGGGCTCAACCGAGCAAGCGGTCTGGATACCCAAAGACCAAGACAGGTGGACCTGGTAAGCTGTCCAGCAGGCACCACCAACAACCTGTCTGGACACTCAAGTCCACAATAAGTGGACTTATCAGGCTGCCAGGCCACCCAAAGACCATGACATGTGCCAATCTCACTGAGGGTAGCACGGGCTCTGTGAAAAAATCAGCTGCCAGATGTGGGAAGTCACAACTTGGCAAAGTAAATCATGTGAAGGACCAGAGCCTTCTTGCCTGTGACACTCTACCTCTGAGAACGTTTTCTGCCCATCTCTCAGTGGCCCACTAGCCCCCCGTGTGGCCACTGATGCTCCCAACTCCTCTGTAGTCAAGCCACAGACTTGTGACCCCCAGCAATGCAGCCATACCTGCCTCCCAGGCCCCCTGGTCCTGCTGCAAAGCTTTCCATGTGGCCTGGTCCTGACAGCCACAAAAGTGAAAAATAAAAAAGTGCAAGAAGAAATCAGGAGAAGTGGATAGAAGTGGTCACTAAGCACATCTGAGCCAGACTTGAAAATATACATCTAAATCACCTTTGTCCTCGAAAATGATCACCTCCACTGTGTTGTAAATGATGGAAATGGGGAACAAAGGCAACTACAAATAATTAAAACTGTGCCACTGATAAATCCAGGGTGTGCAGGGGAGAACAGTGAACAGCCCATCATGCGCAAACTCAGCTCCCCACTCCACTCACGGGGGAGACATGTAAGGACTGGGCTAGAGACAGGCATGACGAGGCGGCTGCTGTGTTCATGTACAGGGTCCAGCATGAGCCTAGGACACCACAGGGAGACAGAAAAGGCCCCGAGTCCACCCTGTAGACCCTTCCTTCTCAGGATGTGTGTGAGTGGAACCTTCTCCTGCTCCTCACATCCTGTGAGATGCAAGCAGTCACAGGGCAAGAAGCAGGAAAGGCACAATTAAGAACTTGAAAATCAAAGTGAAGAATGGTTTTCTTACACTCCTCAGGATCAGGCCAACCAGAATAGGGCATGCAGGGGCAGGCCACACAGCTAGGAGAGACATGCGTACAGCACTAGACCTCCAGGCTCAACACCATCAAGGGCAAGAGCTGGCTAGTACTGCCTAACCCTGGCCTTGACCTTGAGAAGAGTTGGGAAATGTGGACGTTTGTGAGCATTTGCCTACCGTTAGGACTGATAAGAAATTCACCTGGCCAGGTACTGGTGGCTCATGCCTTTAATCCTAGCTACTCAGGAGGCTGAGATTTGAAAATTGCAGTTCAAAGCCAGCCTGGGTAGGAAAGTCCATGAGACTCTTATCTCCAACAAACCACTCAGAAAACTGGAAGTGGCACTGTGGCTCAAGTGGTAGAGTGGTAGCCTTGAGCTGAAGAGCTGAGGGACAGTGCCTAGATCCAGAGTTCAAGCCCCATGACAAAAAAAAAAGAAAAGAAAGAAAGGAAAGAAATTCAGCTGGTCTCAAAGCCACCGAATGTCCCTTCCTTGGTGCCCCCTTTACACTGAGCAGCACAATCTCAGACAGTGGCCAGGAGAGATGAGTACAGTTCTGTTACTAGTGCTGAATCTCTTCACTATGATATGATGATACTTCTCAGATAGCAACATCCAAATGCCTGTTCAATCTTGCTGATTCAGTGCTTTAAAGATGGCTTTCTGTTGATGAGTATGGAAGATAAATTGCAGCTAAACATGGTTAAAAGTGCATTTGTAAACCGGGTACCAGTGGCTCATGCCTGTAATCCTAGCTACTCAGGAGGCTGAGATCTGAGGATTGTGGTTCAAAGCCAGCCTGGGCAGGAACATCCCAGAAACTCTTATCTCCAGTAAACCAGTCAGAAAACCAGAAGTGGCACTCTGGCTCAAGTGGTAGAGCACTAGCCTTGAGCTGAAGAGCTCAGGGACAGCACCCAGGCCCAGATTTTAAGACCCAGGACCGAACCCCCCCCTCCCCCGCCAAAAAAAAAAAGTGCATTTGTAAATGTGAGACTGGGCAATCTCTCATTAACTCTGTTTCTGTTAGATCACATGGCCCAAACACCAAAGGACAATTTGTACATTTTGGTTTCAGAGTATAGCACATCCCCAGAGGACATACTGAGTAGTGGGCATGTCTATTCACGGGCAAATTCAATGCCACTGTCAGTGATCGAAGCTTAGGACAGTGCCCTCAACTCTAGAAATTTAACTGACTGTAATAACATAACCCTTTTCCCTCAGGTTATTAAATTCAGCCTCTGGCATGAAATGAAAGCATCTGAGGATCACTTGTCCCTAATGAACAGGCATTCAACGGGCTCCACAGAACAATGGGAGGATTTAACCTACAGGTTAAATTACATAGCTGGGCAAATTACACTGAAACATCCAATTGGAACATAGGAGTCCCAGAAGACAGGTAGGCACTAAGCAAACTAGTCAGACTGCTGCCTTGTTAATTATAAACTTTACAAGTCCATCCTACAGACCACTATCACCCTGCTAGAGACAGACAGACTAAGGGTTAGTCTGGGACTGTGTGCCTGAGGATTCACTTATTTCAAACACTTGAAGATGTGCTGGTTAAAGTTGGATGCAGACTCCCAGGATAAACAACAGGAAGACTGATTTGCCATCAATGCTAGATTACGAAAAGCGAAAAGCAACACCAACAGTGTGCAGAACTGGCATAATTGCACCAAATGAGTAAGTCTATGAGGACAAGCTCACGGTTCAACACCACTGGTATCCATGTTACAAACCATTTGGTAGTAATAAAGAGAAGCAGGTACAACTGCATGCTGGCACAGGCTAAGATTCTGGGAAGGTATCCTCAGGGACCAAAACCATTTATTTTGCTATTATAACAAAACTCAAATGGAACACACATTTGTTCCAAAAATAAATAATCTGTCGGCAAGGAAAGCCTTCAGACTTTCCAAAGTCTGCTGTCTTATAAGTTTCCAAGGGTAAAAGCACCATCTAGTCAGAAACACTGACAAACAACAAACAAATAACTCCATTCCAGGCTGAATCACAAATCACACAGTGACCTCAAGCTCTTGAGATACAGACGTGAAGAAAAATCAGATGCCCTCCACGTTACGAGTGAAGGAGGAGGGAGCCTGGCTGAAAACACACACACACACAAAGAGCCCTCCACACTGTTCTGAAGAGAACTTGTTGACCCTCATCCACAGATCGGAGCCTCCCCACAAAACAGGCCTGTTTGCTTTCTCCCTGGCCAACACTGCCCCAGGGCCAGCACCCTATTACAGACAGCGGGTGCTGACAAGTTGGCGGAGCCCATCCTCAGGGCCAGGGTCCACTCCTAATTCCTCTGGTGTGCTACCTTAATCAGGACAGCTCCATGGGTCCCTGTGACCCTCAGACAAGAGCACTGGGCAGGACAAGGCTAGCCATCTGCCCAGGCTACATGGTGGCAGTGGGAGACAGGCAGGCACTAAGCAGCCTCAGGCAGCATCTACCAGGAACCCACAGAGCTCTACCACTTCCCCTCGGAACACCTACCACTGGACTTTATGTTCCACCTCAAACAGGAAGCCAGGCTAACTTACCACTCATGCCCTCTGCAAGCTTTTAAAAAGTTACAACAGCAGGTCAAACTACTCCATGCACTTGAGCTACTTCATGGTAAGTAGGCACTGTGCCCTTGCCAAGTACACAGTGGTCCTACACAAGGATTGCGTCACCCAAACACAGGGAAACACACAGGCCTGACCCGGAAGACAATGCACTCATTTACCTACCTGTTCTGGCACTCTAACCCAGAACAAAACACCAATAGGCAAGGTTTCCAATGGTTTCTTCATCTTTGGCTATTCCTGTGGCTCTCTGGGAGCTGGAAGAATTCTAACAATGTGAACAGTAAAGAAGAAGAAACTATATACTCACTTTTGTAAGCCAAGTTACATCTAGAAATTCTGAGAATACAAATATTAAACCCAGCATTCTTTTTTTTTAAATCTTCTAGCAAAAGAAAATATCACTTACTCTTGCATAGTAGAAGACAAACCAAATGACAAGAACAGATCATGACTGTTTCTGGGAAAAATCAAATTAGCTTGAATAGCCTAGACAGGAGTTTAAAGTCACAGACATGAATGACCGCGTACGGGAAAGGAAGCAAATGACTATGCAGCAAATAAGGATGCTAAGTGAGAAAAGTAGAACCAACTTGCGTTCCAGGAACATCATCAAGTAACGTGTAGGTTCCAGCTGCCCAGGTCTGAGAGACAATGATGTCCCCGGTGTAACCTAGCTAGCTAGGACAACACCAAACAGTTTATCTGGAGATACCCAGAGGACAGGGGTGACAGCCTGCCTGCCTCCACTGGGACCTGGCCGGGAAGGGAATGGACCGGCCGGTGGCTGGGGCCGGGCGTGGACTGGACGGTGGGGAGGGGGCAGTGCACGGGGAGGGGGCGTCCGCCCCTCCAACTGGCACACCGGGTCCGTCCAGCTGGCCTGTGATGGACCTGCGCTCACCAGGAACCGGGGAGCCACACCTGGGTCAAAGCGGGGTCCCTGCTCTGGGCAGGAACTCCGTGGACGGGGCTGGGCGCAGACCACTGAAGGGTCCTGGCCGGGAAGGCTGCGGGGTCGCCCCTCCGTGTTCCCCACAGACACGGGCACACCGCGACCCCGTTACACGAGGGGTTGTCGAGCGCGGGGATCCCAGGGCCCCCGGGCTGGGCACGCGGGACCCCAGCTGCCCCGCGCCGCCACCCCACAGCCGCGCCTCAAGGCGCGCACCAGTCCTGCCGCCCCGCAGAGCCCGGGGCTTACCCGGGGGCTCTGCCGCGGCCCGAGGGCTCCTCCCGGAGAGCTCCGCCGCGGCCCTGGGGACCCCAGATTTCGACAGTGAGTAGCGCCGGCGCCGGAGCCCGCCCGGCACGCAGTCCTGCGCGGGCGCCGCACAGAACCGACTTCGCCCGGTCGTCCCCGCGGTCCCGCCGGGCGCCCGGGCCGCCCTCGCCCTGCCGTCGCTCCGCTCCGGGCAGCGGGAACCGAAAACTTTTCTGGCGCGCCAGAGCCGCCCCGTCCCGCCGGCCGCGCGGACGACGGTGCGCCGCTCCCCGTGCTCCCAGCCCGGGCGCGGGGCAGACCGGGACGCGCACGAAGCCGCGCCGTCGGAAGCGCGGGACGCCAGCTCGGAGCGGCCCTTCGCGCGGTGCTCCCCCGGGGGCGCCCGCCGGTCCCCGCCGGTCTCCCCGCCGGTCCCCACGCCGGCCCTCGCGTTCCCGGCTCGCACCGCACTCACGTATCTGCGCACGAGCGTCCGCACGAGGCTGCAGTCCATGGCTGCTCCGGTCGCTCAGCGCCGCGGGCCCCGGCCCCGCGCGCCCATGGGCCCCGCGCGAGCGGCCGCCCCCCGCCCGGTCACGGCCTGGGCGGTGCGGGGGGCGGCCGCGGCCCCTCCGCGCTCATGCCCGCCCGCCCGCCCGGCCGGCGGCGACCTGACGCGGTCCGCCCGCGTGCAGGCGGCGGCGCTCCCGCGCCCGGCGCTGCTCCCGTCGGACCCGCGCGGCCTGCGCCCGGCTGCTCGGCCGCCGCCCCGCCGCCTCCTCCTCCGCGGCCGCCGCGCCTCTGAAGCCGGCTCGGCCCGCTCCGCCCGGCGCGTCACGGGCGCCTGTGAGCATGCGCCCCGGCCGCAGCCCCCGCCCGCCGCGCGCCCCCGCCGCGCGCACGCGCCGGGCCCGCCCCCTCGCGCGCCCGCGCGGTCGGCCGGGATCTGGGGGCGGGCGCCGCCCTGTTGCTTCCGCCTCCTCGGGCGGGGCGCGCGACCGGAGCCTGTGCCGCGGGAGCGCGCGGGAGAGCCGCGGGGACGCGCACCCGGCTGGAGCCTCCCCTTGCGCAGGGAAATTTGGTACGGCGCCCCCAGGACCCTCCGCCGGGCGGGGCGGGCGGGACGGACCGGCCGCTGGCCTGCACCTCGGCCCCGCCTGCCGGCCGGCGGCCCACATTCCTCAGGTGGCTGCCCGAACCGATCTTCCCGCGGCGGGGAGGAGGAGGGCAGGGGGAGGGTAGAGGAGGAGGGAGAAGAAGCGGGCAGGGGGAGAATAGAGGCAGGGGGGGAGAAGACAGGAGGGGAGAGGGAGAGGGGGCGGAGGACGTGGGGGAGAAGGGGTGGGAGTGGGAGGAGATGGGGGGATGGAGGTGGGAGGGGGACCGAGGTAGGAGGGGGGAAGGGAGGAAGGAGGTAGGAGGAGGGGAAGGAGGTGGGGGGGATGGAGGTAGGAGGGGGGCAGCCCCCCCCCCTCCCGGCTGGCTGGCCTTTCGGCCTGGGCCCCAGAGCCTCCATCACCATCATTGAGTGTAATTTCCATCAGGGGCCGGCATCTCCAGGCACCTCTGTGCCTGTGGCCAAGCCCAATTCCTGGCCCTGTCACCAAGGTCAGCCTCTGGTCCCCTGCCCCAGACAGGACGGGACAGAACAGGGGCACATGCCTCGGGTCCCCTGCCTCTGACAGGACTGGACAGACAGACAGGGCCATGTGCCTCATGCTCTTGCCTCCCACAGGACAGGACAGGACAAGACCATGCCACCAAGGCTAGCAGCCTACTGCCCAGTGCCCCTGTTCCCCCGTCAGGCTGCCTGAACACCGTGATCAGTCCAGACCTCACTGTGTGCTTTGCTTTCAAAGCCCCACTGCTGCCTCAGGTAATCTCTTTAAAACAGAAAACACTGTCCTTGGCAGACCAGAGTGGAGAGATGTTCTGGGTCTGACCCACACACGCTCTGACTGCACAGAGAACTGTTAACGCCCACTTTTGGGTTAGACACTAGCAAAAAAGTGTTGGTGGACAGTGATGTGATTCCACAGTAAAGCATGTCAGGTCCCCTGGGGAGAAACAGCCCCCTCCCTTGGTTCTCTCCCCACAGGGACTTCCCTAGAAGTCCTGCTTGTGCTCATAACCCCCACAGCTGGCATGCCTGAGAGCAGTGGGGGGACCCCTCTAAGGTCATGTCCTGTCCCCGTGGCCACGCCCCTCTCCTGCCCTTTCCAGTATCGTGTCTCTCCTGCAGTAAGCTCTTTTGATACCTATGCCTCCTATCTTGTGCAGTTTGCTCTCTCAATAAACCCTCTTCTGCCTTACAAAGTGCACCCTTCTTTGTGCCAACTATTTTTCTATTTTTCACCAAAATCTCCCTTCTCCCCTTGCTTTGTGCTTGCAAGGCAGAGGGTCTACACACCAGACGGTGGGGCTGGAGTCTTTCTTCCTGCTCCTTCCCAGCTCTGCCTTCGCAGGGACGCAGGGATGTGTGCCTGCTCAGGGATGGCGGACCCCAGCCTGAGGCCTGGCTGGGGCAGCCTCCGGGTCACAATCCTCATCCCTTGGGCGCACTGTTCGCTGATCCCAGACACCAGAGCCACAGTTCCTCAGCACAGTTTACTAACCCCTACTTAAGAGGCACCCTGAAAAGCTGCTTTTGCCAGCCTGTGAACTAGCTAAAAGCCGGGCATCTAGCACTCTGTTCCCTGGCATCTGTGTCCTTTGATGATTCATTCTCCCGCCATCACTTTTCAGTTACCTTGGGCCCCAAGAACAGGATTCACCCGTTAGCATCTTCACACAAAATGGCAAATTACCCTGCCAAAGGCCACAGAACACCCTCTGGCCTTTGCAGATCTAGACTGAGGAGTGCAGACCAGGCCACACCTGTGACCTGGAACTGTTTGAACTCTGCATACCTTTCTCACCACTGCCCCACAACCCTCCCTATTTATAAGTGGTCAGACCTAAGTTGGGGGATTCCTTGGGGCCTAAAGACCCAGTTTCAACACTACCCTCCTGGAAAGGGTTTATGACCAAGGCCTTGACAGCTGGCCCCGGACTTTGACTAAGGTCTCATCCTGCAAACTAATATTGGGAGTTGGGGGTGGGAGACTTGTCCTAGGCCACTGAGTAAAGGCTGCCTGTCTTTCAGAAATGTCACCTTCATTCGGAGGTATTGATCCCATTTCTAGTTGTGACAGACACTGTTGGTTACCCCCACTGACAAAAATCCAGGTGTCCACGCTGTGGCTAGGGGTAAACCCAGTTCACATCACCTTGGTAATTCGCTTCTTTCTAGTATTAATGTGAAACAGATTCACACTGTCCTGGTAGGAAACCTGCTAGTGGCTGTTTGAGAAGAACCTCCTCTCCTCTCATCCTGCTGGACCTGTCCATGGACTGTAGATTTGGGGGTAAGGGGGGGTGGCAGTGTCCAGCCTGAGGAACATCCTCACATTGGGATGCCTTTCTGGACAAATTGGAAGTCCTTGGTGAGACCATGGGGTCGTTAACTCATCCTGCTGCTCTCCAAACCTGGAATTTCTAGTTGTGAGAGGAAATAAAATACCTGTAAACCATGGAAAGTGGATTTTCTACTAGTAATTGTTCTCAACATCTTAACTTTAAACTTAGGAAAACAAGTCAGTACTCTCTCAAAGGAGGATCAACTCCACCTTATCTTTCAAACCAATAACAAAGCAACTCCACTGGGAGCTGAAACAGCAATTACCCAGGATCCGGGCTCCATCTACACCACCTGGGACCTGGGGTAGACCTGTGCTACCCAGCTGGGCTGTAAGATGCCCCTGGCTTAGGGCATCTGGTGTTTCCTCAGGTCAGTAGAGACCTGGGTTATCTGTATATGTGTGATCATGTGAGCTCAGTGGTCTCTGTATGTGTGTCTGTGTGTGTGTATGTGAATGCACACACATTGGTGTGTGTGAGCATGCACGCTCAGTAGTCTAGCCTGAATTTCATGGCAAATGGATCCCAGAAGGGACAAAATGGACCTTGTACCGTCTCTAAGGCTCAGGTTCACAGTCCCAGAACATTACTCCACCACACTCTCGGTGAAAGTGACTTCTAAGACCACCTTTGAGAACAAAAGTAGACATGGTGCAAACCTGGATGGGAGAACTTGTGAAGTCTTAAACGATAGTAGAGCAAGTTCAAAGTGAAACAATCACCAGCAACTTCCTTCACCTGGCTGACTTCTGGCCAGCCAGTCGCCGGGAGACAGAATCTAGGGTCCACTGTCTCAGCCTGGTGGGTGCTAGTCCCTGACCTGATAATACCTGAAGGGAATTAAATGATCCGAAGGAGGCCATGGCCCACAAAGAGTACATTGCTCAGCGTGCAGGCAGGGTAAGGAGGTGGTAAACGTGACCACTTGAAGAAACGTGGGTCCCAAGGGAGAGGCTGCAGGCCGCCTCCAACCCCACATCCACATCTGTGCACAGCCACACGATACCTGCCCACCACACTTCCCTGAGCTGGGAACCTGGGTGGAAATAAACCACACGAGACTGTGACTCATAATGGGGAAAGACTCAGGAAGGGAAGGCAGGCTGGGAGGAGGATGGAGTTTTCCTGTAAGAACAATTCAGAACAACTATTGCCATTGAGACTTCATGTGGCAAGCCTGAAGCTAAGCTGACTGCAGGAAACAAAGGGAGCATAAATTATTCACTGGTGTGTAAGAGCAGTGGCCACTGCAGGGCGGAGAGCTTGGGCTGGGGGTGGGGGACAGTCTCCCCCGCCAAGCTGGTAAGATCTTCCGTGCACATCTCTTTCAGAATTAGTGAGGCAGCTATCTCCCCTTGGGGTGGCCCTAGAATGCCAGAGTCCCTCCAGCTCCCTGGCCATTCTCTTCTGGAACAATCTTCACCCCTTTGTCTCACCGTTCTTCATCCTTTACTGTCACTCATAAATACTGTCTCTCCTACATCATACTCACTTAATATCCCTGAGGATTCTTTCCTCATGGATGTTTTGGTTCAAGTAGGATTTGGAGTAGGCCCCTCATACTGGCACTTTGCATAATCTCCCAGATATTCCACATTCGACGCCCCTGCTCTGCACATCTCCCCAGAGGAGGGTGCATGTATAGATGGTGCCCACAAGGCCACTCAGGCCCCACATGGTGTCTTGTTCACATAGAAGCTCAACAACTGGAGAACGATTCCATTAGACCTAAACTACCATTCCAGCCATTCAGCATGGACGGGCCATGCTGAAAGCATGCAGGAAGCGTGGGCTCCTGAAGCAGAGAAGCTAGCAGTCCAGGATAATCCCTCCAGAGTGCAGTTTGTAGCCAGGGAGCCACGGTGAGAGCTAGGTTCCCCCACGGAATGGTCTTGAATTCCAGTAGATGCCATGTTCTGCCTCCCTGCGCCCCGCCCCCCCCTATGGCCCTGGAATGGGATGTGCCCTGGAGGCAGCTGTAGAGCACTGCCAGGAGTTATTGTTTGTTCATTTGCTTATTTTGTGGCAAAATACCACTATACAGCCCACGAGGCGGGGGGGCGGGGAAAGAAAGGGAACTCTTGGGTAGGAGGAGATGGAAGCAGCACACAAGCCTGGTGTGGAGGTGCACGCCTATAATCCTAGCTACTTAGAGGCTGAGATCTGAGGGTTGCAGTTTGAAGCCAGCTGGGGCAGGAAAGTCTGTGAGACTCCTACCTCCAATGAGCTATCAAGAAGGTGTAAGTAGAGCCTGTAGATCAAGTGGTAGAGCACCAGGCTTGAGAGGAAGAAAAAAAGCTGAGAGACAATGCCTAGGATCTGGGTTCAAACTCTAGTAACTGTGGGGAGGGGGGCACCTAGAGTGGTGGACCTAATGTGTGGCAGATAGCACAAGTCTCACTTTGGCATATCTTGCTTCTTGTTCCCATAGTGGCTTGGGCTCCAATCAAATGCTCCTTCTTCCCACAGTGCGCTAGGTGTCCGCTCAACCAATGAAAAGACTTGGAGAGTCTTACACAGCTGTCAAGTAATCCATGCATATGGGAGGCACGAGGAACATAAAATCTTCCATCCCAATCGGCCTCCACAGATGTCCTCAGTGAACGCAGAGGCCCCTATTTGGCTTTTGCTGCTTCCCTTTTGCTTTTGAATGAATTTGCTGTCTGCTTTAAACACTTTCCTGCCTATTAATTCCTTAATGGGCAGAGAAAACAAACATCACCATGCTGGCCTCTAACTCGAGCTCTTCCTGCTTCTGCCTCCTCGAGCATACACTGCCATACTTGGCTTGCTTTAAAAAATGTACTTTTATCTGCTCATTACCTAAGCATTGAAAAAGGAACAAGTTATATTTCATTCTAATTCTTGCTCCAAAATGTGTGAATAGACAGTGGTAATCTTAAAGGATTAGGGAGATTCAGTCTTCCAGATGGTGAGGCTTGAGGCTGGAGTTTCCTGGTTCCCTCTACCTCCCCCTTGTGAGAGACCAACCTTTCTTAATTCCGCCTTTGAGAGCGTCTCGTCCATGTTGTGAGCCTTCTCCCTGATGGTCTTCCTCCAGGTGTTCAGACACTCAGGACTGAGCCTCGGGTCCTGTTCCCTGACAGGGCAGTTTCTGAAGCCAAGCTGGAGGCTCTATTTCACACCTGACAAAGGGAAGCCAGCCAGAGTGGCCGGCTCTGAGTGGGGCTAATCAGACTCAACTTGCTTTTCTCAGGGTCCCGTTTTCTCTCATTCTTCAGAAGATTATACGAAAGGAAAAAATATACCAAGATTCTCTCCTTTGTCCTTATTGATGTTTTACACACCCTTCTTCTTTCTTGTATTTCTCTGAAAGAGCCATGACTTTAAACAAATGGTTTTTAAGCAAGTTTTATGGTGCTTAAAATTATCAATAAAGGTAATGACACCAACCCATTGTGCTCACTGTTCAAACAGTAATTTGGGTAGAGATTGTTACTGCTCTCAAACAAGATCAATGAATTAAGAGGCCACATGAAATAGGCACAATAAATACTTATCTAGCTTTTTGTTGTTGTTGTTACTAATTGTGGGGCTTGAACTCAAGGCCTGAGCACTGTCCCTGTGCTCTTCTGCTCAAAGTTAGTGCTCTACCACCTTAAGCCACAGCTCCACTTTGGTTTTCTGATGGTTAGTTGGGGAGATAAGAGTTTCATGGACTTTCTTTCCCTGGTTGGCTTTGAACCATGATCCTCAGATCTCAGCCTCCTGAGTAGCTAGGATTATAGGCATGAGCCACCAACCCTCAGCTTCAAAGTGATTTATACCTACTCTTCGAGCTAGTTACTTGGAGGTTAATATCATCACTTTAAGAGCATTCTGTTTAGGCATGCTGTTTAGGTTTAGCTGTTTAGCATTCTGTTTAGGTTTTCTTCCATCTCAAAGACGAAGCTCGTAAGAAGAAAACCGTTCTCTATCAACAGCTGTAAATATTAGTAGGGTGCAGCATGAAAGCTGTGTACATGAACACCCCGAGCTCAGACCAGCCCACACTCTCTGCTGCTCCTAGACATCATGTTCCACTTTGAGGTAAACTTTCTTTTAGATCCCCTGTAGGAGAGAATGTGTGGCACCGGTCTCTCTGTCACATCCTATCATTTTGCTGCCAGTGACAGGATTTTACTCTTGTTTAGTGCTGTATAATACTCTCTCCTGTGCTATGCCTCGTTTTCTTTCTCCCTTCATCTGTAATTGTGCACTAGAGTGACTCAGTGTCTAATTCCCATCGGCAAAGCCCCTCATATACACACATTCACATCTACACATCCGCATAGACACCATTTCTTCCATCTGTTGCAGGGGAGAATTAACAAGCAAGAAGGAAAAATTGCAGGAAGTATAGGCAGCTGCTGTCTCTGGAGATGGCTGTCTCTGTCCCTTCAAGGACGGGTGAGATGTGAACAGCCAGGAGCTCTGCCCATGTCCTGCCTGTGACATGCTGGGTGCAGGGGACCAGAGATGCTCCCGGGTCTGCAGAGTTCTGCTTGGCCCCAGAGCTGCTTGCCTGCCAGGGCTCTGATCCTAGGTCTCAGAATTCCATGCACATTAACAGTGAAAAGAGGAAAACATTTAACTCTTGGTTGTGATTATTCTTGAGGACTTGAAAACAAAGTAGAGACTGGTAGAAACCAGGGGAGGCTCAGGTGACCCATGGGTTCCCAGGGAGGCTCAGGTGACCGCAAACCTTAGTGAGGAGCCTCAGAACCTCTTGGGTTTCTTGAACCACAGGATTCACTTTCCTGCTGCTGTCTCTCTACGCTGCTCTCTGGTCTCTTCTCCCCTCCTCTCCTTTCCTCCTTCCACGACCTGTTGAATGCCTGTGCCTGACCTGAGAGCATGGGTGTGGCCTGGTGCCAGAGGCTCAGGTAAAACAGTGTCAGAAGAAGAGGGGCATTTGTGCATCTTGGCCCTTGCTTTACAGGAACTAATGATGTCACGGCACCTTGGCAGGGTGACCCTTAAAGATTATACCCTGGCTTCCTAGATGAGGGTGGCTTTTTGGCCTCATAGTAAGCTCGTAGACTTGCGTCCCGTTTGGGGGAGCCTATTTTTAAAACTCCACTATTTGTTATAGTATAATTATGAAGTCATGTTACTTACCTACATTTGACCATAAAAATCAGATAAGATTACTAAATTTAGAATTACTCTACCAGTGGTGAAATATTAATTTGCTCAGATTCCCTTTGATAGCAGGGAATGCAAACATAGCCCTTATAGTTTTCAGAGCCTCCCCCAATCTGTATAGTGGACTTTCCTGTGGTGGTCAGCATTGTTCTCTTGCCACCCACCGGGACCTTTATCCTGTGCGCTGGTCAAGCCTGTGCAGGAACGCTGTTGTGTGGTGTGGAGGGAGGTGGGTCCTGGGGTAGCTCCCGGTAGTCACAGTCCTGCCATGCCTGTCCCCTGGCGTCCCTTCCTCAGATGGTGCCTGCAGAGGGCCATCTCTCCAGGCTTGGAACCAGCTGCTCAGTGTGCCAGCAGTCCCTGTGGGTTCAATCCAGGAGGGTACTTCCGTGAGGCCTGGATAAAGTTGGGAGCAGGCAGAGGATTGGAACAGCAGAGAAGTACTCCTGGTGGTGATGGAACGCCGTGCACCCTCTGTGCTGAACTCAGACCTCGCCGCCACAGCTGCAAGGCGCCAAGTTCTGCCACAGCCAGCAAGGTTCCCAGGCTCTTTTTGGAAATTTGAACTCATTGCTGAGAAAAGACGGAAGCCTCCGAGCACCCGGGTGACCGTGACCCTTGGGAGATCTGAGCAGGCCCCGCTGGCCAAGCTCACCCTTCACCCTCAGAAATGGGGAGTGGCAAATGGGTGTCATTTTAAGTTCATGATTATTTGCTATGTAGAAATAAGAAAACACTGGCTTCCTGGGGCTCTTGGTTGGCCTTGCAAGGCTGCTTCTGTGCCTCCCCAGTGAGGGGTGCCACCATGATCTTGGGATAGCATCTGACAGAAATGACCGGGGCTGGTGAGCCGAGCAGATGGACCTGTTTGGTGGCCTTCCACGCCCTCCCTGCTGTGCCACCCACCTCCTCCATACCTAGAGACTGCAACATGTGCCCTCACCTGCCAGCCACTCAGCCACCCTGCCAGGATCCAGGATTGACTGTTGTAGGGCCTACAGGCTGTTTATTTTACCAGTGCCCTGCTTGATTTCTGCAATCCCCGATCTCCTCATTAGGACATTGCCTTGTGCAAAGTCTAGGGTGGGGGTAGGTCCTGGCTGTCACTCACCTCTTACTCCTTTAGGAATTCTTAACTCCAGCTTAATCGTTACCCTGTTCCTCCTTCTCAGCTGGAGCAGTGGAACTATGAGCCAGCGGGTGATGTCTGACCAGAGGGCAGAGCTTCTGTTCTTGTACAAGTTACCCAAAGGCAGCGCTATAACCAGTGCTTGAGAGTTCTTTTTGAGGAAAAGCACCTACTACTTACTTGGGCTCAAGAACTAACCAAAAAGCAAGAGAAATCTAAGCACTACAGCCTGCATTTAGTGCATTTCTGCTCCAAGGCACTCTCCTGGCAGCCACCTGGGAATCTAGGAAGGGCAACTTTATGATCGGGACTGAAACTGCCCTAAGGAAGAATGGCGCTCCCAGGCAGCCCTCCCACCAGGCACTGGGAAATGGATGGAACCGTAGGTCATTATGTTAAGCAAGATAAGTCAGACCAAAAAAGGCAAGTATCACATATCTACTTTCATATATGGAGAGAGATGATTTCAAAGTTGTAGAGGGACTCTGGTGGAGGTTCAAGGGTGGAGGAGGGGAAGTAGGAGGATGCCGGAGGGGGCGCTGTGGGGTAAAAGGAATATTGGGAGAGAACAAAGCATGATATACACACACACATTATGGGCCTGCTCTGTGACACCCATTAACAACTACAATTAATGTGCTTTGACAACTGTAGAAAGATGGATTGGGAAGTGGCGCTGTAGCTCAAGTGGTAGAGCGCTCACCTTGAGTTGAAGAGCTGAGGGACCACGCCCAGGCCCAGAGTTCAAGCCCCACGACCGACCAAAAAAAAAAAAGAAAGAAAGATGGATTGATTTGCTATTGTTACTTATGACTGTGAACCCTGTCAGTTGACCTTTCCCAGGTCTTTGCATCTCCTGTGCGGTGTTGATGGCAGCTGTAATGTATGTGGTAATCTGGAGCTGGTCGTGTGTGTGTGTGTGTGTGTGTGTGTGTGTGTGTGTGTGTGTGTGTGTGTGTGTGTGTGTGTGTGTGTGTTTGTACTGGGGCTTAAACTTGATGGCTGAGTGTTGTCCCTGAGCTTTTTCACTCAAGGCTAGCACTTTACCACTTGAACCACAGCTCTACTTCTAGATTTTTTGGGTGCTTAATTGGAGATAAGAATCTCACAGACTTTTCCTGCCCAGGCTGGCTTTGAATCTCAATCCTTAGATCTCAGCTTCCTGAGTAGCTAGGATGACAGGTGGAGCCCAACAAGGAGATGATCATTGTAATCACCACAATTGCAGACTCGCGGTCATGCTGCTTGGGTTCACACCCTGGGTAGGACACTTACCAGTGGGCACCATGAGCTGCGATGTGTGTGCTCTGTAAGCCTTGATGTAAAACAGGGATAGAGCGAGTCCTTTGCTCTTCAAATGTGGGATTGCGTGACTCAAGTATGTCTTGAATTTGTGCCATTATGTGAATATTTGTTATTATTTCATCTGCTATGTTTGACTATGAAGGGGTCATTCATGCATACTGTTTTACAGACTGATGTTTGACTGAATAACTTAAAGCCACTGACCTTATTTCTTGAGTCACTGTTATGGTCTGGATCTTAACTATCCTCCAGGCATCTGTGGTGTAAAGGATTGGTCCTGGAGCAGCCATGTGCTAGGTGGAGCTGGTCTTCTGGGCCCACAGCGTGAGAGGAGTCACTTGGTCCAAAGATGCGGCCTGTTTGGTGCAGTCCATGCTGAGGCTCTGCCAGTGGACTGGCTTCAGAGACCTAACATCCTCCATCTGCAAGCATGAAGCATGGAGTGCGGAGTTGCATGGGACACACTCCGCAGCAGCGGCTGCCACATCTCTAGCAATTTCATCTTCTAGGTCCCCAGGCTGGTGGCCTTGGGTAGTTGGGTTTGATCACTGTTTTCACTCTTGGTAACAGATCATTGGTTGGTGATTGTGGCTGGGACTGTGGCCATTCTTCATGTCCGTGTGTGTTGTGTGTCGGCGAGCACCACTGGCCGGCCTCCCTTCGCCCAAACCCACTCCTGCACAGCATACATCCACGCAGGGACAGCGCGTTGGCCCCGATGTCCTGGCCACACTCCTGCTGTGGCTGAGGAGGCCCAGTCTCCTCTCCATGCGGGTGTGCCGAGGACCAGTGCCAAGGTTCTGTGAGGGGCTTCCGTGGAGGGGTGGTGGGGCTGGCCCCTGTGGATGGCGGTGTGGGGGCTCTGCTCTTTGGCCCTGTGCAGAACTCTGGACAGAACACGTGTGGGTGTGCAAGGGTACACTGGCGCCCAGCTGAGGATGCTGACCTGGAGACTCTGCGTGATATGATGGTGGGAGCTCTAAACCCTCCCAACCTTCCACTTACTCCAGCCACCATGATCAGACCCATGCCTGCCCCTCCCCCATCCCAGGGCGTAGGCCTCAGCATGAACAGCTCATCTCAGACTTGGTTTTTTACAGCTGGTAGCAACACGACCTGGAGGAGATGGAGTACATCCAGTCCCTTGTCCTACAAGTTATTTGGGATGAAAACATTTCCTAATGCATTATTAACACACTGAAAGACTGCTGGCAACACAGCTGGCCATGTGTGTTAGGCGCTATGCATGAATTACGACCTGACGTTAACCCTTTGTTGTTCAATTACAAGACAGTGCAAGCTTGCTGCTGGCATCTCGTGACCAGGTAGGCTGCCAAGCACCCACAGCATACAGGAGGGGCCCGTGACCCCAGATGTCACTGAGGCTGAGGCTGAGAGGTTTGGCTTAGTGATGCCCAGGCCCAAGTGGACATTGCAAAGGTTTCTTCTTCCCTGGCGTGTCTGCTGCAGGGGTCAGACAGCAGTCTCCATCATGCCTGTGGAAAGGACAGGGAGCAGAGGTCAGACAGCAATGTCAGAAAGTGGGGTCCAACAGAATTGTGGTCAAGATTTCATATGGAACACCACCGAGGTTTCAAGACATTGCAGACCTTTAGGGATAACTTGTCATGTTCAATCAAGAATTATGTTGAATCAATTTTGAAGAAACCAAGAGAAGTCAAAGTTTTTGTTTTTGTTCTTGTTTTTATTTTGGTTGGTTATGGGACTTGAACTCTGGGCCTGGGTGCTGTCCCTGAACTCTTCAACTCAGGCTATTCTACCACCTGAGCCACAGCTCCACTTCTGGTTTTCTGATGATTAATTGGAGATAAGAGTCTTACTGATGTTCCTCCTCAGCTGGCTTTGAACTGTGATACTCAGATCTCAGCCTCCTGAGTAGCTAGGATTACAGGCATGAGCCACCAATGCCTGGTGAAGTTTTGTTTTGTTTTGTTTTGCCAGTCCTGGGGCTTGAACTCAGGGCCTGAGTACTGTCCCTAAGCTTCTTTTTGCACAAGGCACAGTGCTAAGGAATCGAACCCAGGGCTCTATGCACGCTAGGTAGGTACTCTACCACTAAGCCACATTCCCAGCTGGCAAAGTTTTTTTGTTTTGTTTTGTTTTGATCTGGGCCTGGGCATTGTCCCTCATCTCTTCAGCTCAAGGCTAGCACTCTACCACTTGAGCTACAGTGCCACTTCCGGCTTTTTCTGCTTATGTGGTGCTGAGGAATCGAACTCAGGGCCTCATGCAAGCAAGGCAAGCAGTCTACCACTGAGCCATCTTCCCAGCCGCTGGCAAAGTTTTTAAAGAACTTATTATTAACAGTCACACTGGTCAAAAGCAGATTGCACAAGTTTTGCTCGAAGGTCACCAGCACACTTGGAGCCATCATAATGTGTGTATACATGTGTGTATACACATGTGTACATTTGCACACCCCTAGAGATGAAACACAGGCCCTCTCACCCCACACTCCTCCACTGGAGCCATACTCCCCAGTCCTTATTCTTTTGTAGTCTGTTTCTCAGGTACGCTGTCACACAAACATTGCCTGGGCTAAAAACCATGACCCCTACCTCCTCCTTCCCGGCAGCTGAGAACGCTGGGGTGCCTGGCATGTTTTTGAGTTAGAATCTTCCTCTAAATTTTGCCCAGAATCAGCTCAAACTCGGAGCCTGCTTTCTCCACCTCTAAAATAGCTGGGGTGACAACTGCAGTGAACTTTCTAGCAGGCCAAGCAGACATGTGGAGAGCTACCTGGCTCTGGAGATTTTCCTAGCAGCGCTGCACCAGGCTGAGCACTGTTCCCCGCAGGACAGCAGCTGGGCCAAGATGCTGCGGGATCCACCTGGGTCCAGGTGACTCAGACAGCCAGATCTGCAGGGAGTCTTCCTCGCTCTGCATTCTGACTTTAACATCAAGCAAGGAAGGAAGTCAGCCTCCTTGAGAAGATGTCCTTCCACAATCTCTGCAGACAGGAGTGCTGAGCTGATGATCGGCTCCTAAACCCCTAGCCTTTCCTTGATTTGGTCAGGAATTAGTTGATATGTCGGGATTCTGCCCCACCTGCACCGCTCCCAGGCAGGAGCTGCAGAAGAAGCTGTTCAGAGGGACAGAGCGTCCCAAGTGGAGATGGTGATGCAGGGCCAAGGGAGGGTGGCAGTCGTGGGAAGGGGGCGGGAAAGCAGCAGAGCCTCTGTACTCAGGCCTCTGTTGTCTCCACTGGCTTGCTCATTTGTAATATGTTTACAAAATTGGAGTCATATATGAATTGATTAACCTGTATGATCACATTTCATAGGTATTACCAGGATTGACAATGCATGAAATTTTCATTTCTCCTTTGGAAGAATTTTTTTTTACAGAAAAAAAAAACGGTTCTGATAAGATTCTTGAAGTAAAGTAAGCTGTTAGAGGGAGCCACGCCAGGGAGGGTGATTGCAGGACCCCTTTGCTTGAAGAAGGGGAGAGGTAGGACCTGCGCCCAGGATGGAAGCGCCAAAGGAGACCTTCTAGGGGGAGACTTTTCCCTCTGTGGCCCAGCGTGAGCTGCCGGGCAGGCGAGGCTGTGGTGCATGAGGCCACAGTACAGTGCTTGAGGAGGCTGCGGGAGGCGGGCAGCAGAGGTGTCATGAACCGGAATATGGAGAGGCAGCAGGTGGCAGCTGTGAACGCTGCACCCAGGATGGATGGCTCCACTGCAAGTGTTCTGGTGAGTCAGGCACTGGACACAGGGCCACACAGGGACATGTGAGGAAAAGTCCTTGGAAGACATGCCACATGCTTGACCCCAGCCCCGCTGGATTGTCATGGGTGGACACTAATGCTGCATGTCCCTTAGGGCACATCCAGCTGCACACAGATGGGCTCCTGTCTAATTCAGACTTAAATCATAAAAGTATTTCACTACCTGAGGTGAGCAGGAATCTAGAGGTGGGCTGCTCCAGCTTCGACCCAACGGGTTGAAGTACAGAATTCAAGTTTAGAAACAAGGTTGTATTCAGCAAGCAAAGCAGAAAGCCAAGATGGTGCCTCCTAGGCTGAGAGCAGACATCAGACCACTGCCAGGAGGCCCTAGCGTATCCACTGGACAGCGTGGAGCAGGGACTTTGGTTTGACTATTTCTTTAGATGTGTTCTTTGTTCTGGGTACCTGGTACATTTTAACCATTCTTGCTGTTACAGAGTTTTGTCATTATTGATTGGGCCAGAAACTGCTATGTCCTGTTGGGGTCCTTACAACATAGGCATGTGCTTTCTGTAACTAGATCAAGGAGGGAGGGGGAAGGCTTTTGCAACAAGTACGTTCTTCTCAAAGATCAGCTCACTTAGATTCCAGGTCATTTATCAGCCAGACTGGAAAGGGGAGAGCTCTGCTGCTCCAGGGTACGTTGCAGGCCTTAGAGTGCAAAGCTTAGAAAAAGCACCTGTGTGCTCTTCATCAAATTATTCACAACACAGAGTTTATTCTTAGTTCTTGACAATGTTCCTTTGTCTCTAATCTGACTTGCTTCCTGGCCCCGCCCCCAGTTCTGTCGCTCCATCCCACCCTCCTAGTGTTCCCCTTCAGGCAGCTGCCTCTGTGTGTGTGTGTGTGTGTGTGTGTGTGTGTGTGTGTGTGTGTGTGTTTTCTCATACATATGCACACCTGTGTATATGTATACTGAAGCTTGAACTCAGGGCCTGGGCGCTGTCCCAGTTCACTCCAGACTGGTGTTCTACTTGAGTCACAGGTCCACCTTGGCTTTTTTTGCAGGGGAGAGGGGATAACAGTCTCACAGACTTTCCTGTCTAGGCTGACTTTGAACCACAATCCTCAGATCTCAACTTCCTGAGTAGTTAGGATCATAGGAATGGGCCACTGACACTTGGCTCTTTGCTCATTTCTTGCTTTCTTGGTTCCTACATAGCAATAAATTATAGGTCTATGTGTTTATGAGATACAAATTCATGTTATATTTTTAATACAGTTATTTGATTATCTTAGACTTTTGCCAGAAAACCATACAGTATCCAGGTACAGAGAACAAAGAAAGGTTTATTGCCTGGAAAGGGGACTGGCAAGACTCCTTCTCACAAGGGAGGAATGAGAAGAAGCACAGACTATTGTCTGAGATAACCTACATAACCTAGGAGGTTTAGGAAGGGCTAGAAGGGACTAGGAGGCAGAGACCCTGCTGTGGATGTGAGGGCCAGGGGCTTTGCATCATGGCGGACTAGGATTGATAGCTGCTGTCCAAATAGTAGATAAGGGTCCTGCAACTGCCCAGATCTGAAGGCCACTCTAAGGGGCTCTTGCTGCCTTATATGGTGGCAGCTGTCCCAGAGAAGTGCCATCCCAAGGTAAAGGGGGGTTAGAGGCTGATTATTTACTGCCTTTTCTACATGGGCCTAGTGTTGCCTAGGAAGGGAGCATGCTAAGCTGTAGAGAGGGGAAGAAGTGGACTAAGCTATGGGAAGGGAACTCACTGGGCTGCCAACAGTGGAATACTTAAATCAACAGAATTGACATATTCATCGGCTCAACTATTCAATATATTTTTGTGATGAGGGCATTCGGAGTTTACTCAACAGTGAGAAAATGCATGGTCTCAGTTATTGGCTTTATTTCTCACTGGTCAGAACCAGGTCATAGGCAGAAGCAGGTGTTACAGCCAAACCGGACGATTTGCAGCGAGCCATGAAGGGACAGTTAGACGGGGGGCAGAGTTCAAGGGAAAGCGAGGAGAGCCTTGCTTGGGGGGTGTGCGGGGACTGACAGCCCCTGGCAGGGAACATGGCCAGGTCTCTGATAGAGTTCAGGGAGGGTTGGGGGCTAGGTCTCTGATGGACACACTGAGGCCTGGTGAGCTGATGCCCATAAGGAGGCAGAGGTTGGGAAATGACACAGAGTAGACTCAGAGGCCCAGTGGACATTGTCCTCTGCCTGCAGGGGACAACCTTTTCCCTTTATTCTTGCTGCTTGTGTATGTGGTCACTTCAAGGCCAAGCACCACATAAATATATGTGTCTTATTTCCAAGCTTTAAATGTGAGTAGTAGTGAATTTTGTTAATATCAACTCCATATTCTTGGTACATCCCAAGGGAGTATGTGTGTAATTCATATAATATAAATCTGTGTACCTATGTTTATTCCCTTCCTTCACCCCCTCCCTCTTTCGCTGTCTCTCCCTTCCTCTTCTCCCTTCATCCTTCCCTCTCTCCTTCCTTCCCTCTCTATCCCCCTCCCTTCTTTTTCTTTCTGTCTCTCTCTCCCTCCTTCCTCCCTCCCTCCCTCCTTCTCTTGGGCCAATATAGCTACAAGCGTCAAATTTCCACTTTGTTTCCTACAATCACCTTCAAGACGTTTTCTTCAGGCCACCACACACTGGGGAAAGAGGAAATCTTTTTAAGCTTCATTCTTTCAAACCAAAGTTTGGAAGGAGAACCCTAAGCGAGAGGCAGGGCATTTGCAAATGTCTTGACAATGTCTTGAATTATTTAACATGTGAAATTAGGGTTCACACAGAAGCCTGGCCGCCCACCGCAGGAGCACTAGTAAGTCGATAGAGAAGTTTTGTCAGTGTTTGGGTCCCGCTAATGCACGTTCTGAGAAGCACTTACTGCTATAAATATGCCAGAGCCTCACCCTTTTAGGCGAATGGTAGGAATCCAGTATGAGTGGGGAACCAGGCCTTGCACCAAATGGGACCCCTGGGGTCCCACTAGAAGCAGCAGTTGGGACAGCTATGTTAGTCTGGTGGTCCCTGTGGCAAGAACAGAGACATAAGGCCTGGCCTGGGCGACCAGCATGCTGCCTCCCGCCGCCCCCCAACCCCAGGCTTTCACACTGCCATTCCTACCTCTGGGAACTCTGGGTTTGAGACAAGGGGACAGATTGGCCCCCTGACAGGTTGCCTGAGCATCTGCCAGGCTGAGGCCTTCCTCTGCCTCTCGGAACAGGAAAGAGTCCCCCGATCTTCATTGAGTTCTGAGTCTTTACTGCCTACCACCTTGTGAAGGCACCTAGGTCAGGGTCAGGAGAAAACTCTGGAGCAGGGAGAATGGAGTGACTCCCCCTTCCATGGCAGACATCCCTAGGGAGTTACCTGCCTCCTCCCTTGTATAAGGGAGAAACACAACCAGCCAGGCTGCGGGGTTTCTGTGGCAATGACCAAAGTCACCTGTGGAGAGCGCCGTCTCCATGGAGTGTGGGAAGTGCTGCCTTTGAGCCCTGCCTGTTATGGACCCCCGCCTAGGGCAGGCCGTCTGCACCTGCATACACGTCCTGGGAGCAGACACCTGCTGTGCCTGCCTGGGACACGACACACTCACGTCCACAGAGAGCTGGGACACAGCACACTCACATCCACAGAAAGCCCATGACATGCTACACTTACATACAAGGAGAGCGGGACATGGCACACTCACGTCCAGGGAGAGCCGGAAGCACCTTGTTCGCGCCCTGTCGGTGAGGACCAGCACCTCCAGGTATGGACTTGACGCTGATTTGCTTAGTCTTTTCTTGTTAGTGTGGAAGGCCTGAATGTGGCTCGAATGTGGCCCCTCTCAGTGACACAGTGTCACCTACATAGAATTGCCACCATGTGACCATTTACCTGACACGCGGAAGCACAGCCCACATACTTGCCGCTGAAACACTGAATTAGGTTTTGAACTGGAAAGGAACGCAAAGTTCCTGAACTAAACTTTTTACCTGAAAGCCATACCCCTCCCTTCCTTTTTCTTCTTGTTCTTCCCTGCCCTCTGCCTACGCTGGGAGATGCTGGTCTCACTGTGTGCAGCTTTCTCCTGTGTGCCTAGGCGGAGTACATGCAGGAAGTACTTTTGCCCAGGAAGTGCCTTCTCTCTCCTCTCCATGTCATCATTTCAATCTCTCTCTCTCCTTACCCCTCCCTCTCCCTTTCCCTCTCCCTCTCCTTCTCCCTCTCTCTTTTCTCTCTCTTAGACTCTATGTGAGACTGGTGAGTTGAGCTCTTGGACTCAAGCAGTCCTCCCATGCCAGCCTCCTTAGAATTACAGTCATGGGATTACAGTCATGTACTACCATGCCAGCTAACTCTACTTTTGATCTTTATCTCTGTTTTCTAGTTTCAGTCCCTGATCCTTGCGGTCTTAACTATTTGGGGAGATACTGAGACACCCATGAGAGTTGCTCAGGATTGCCAGGAGCCTGGATAGCTGCAGGGGCAACTGGAGAAACTGAGGCACCCAGGGGAGGTGCCCGGGACTGCCAGAGGCCTCTAGAATGTGCCTACCTCAGGGTGGCAAAAGGGACCTGAGGGCCGGCCCAAGGGCGAGGGCCTTGTGGACTGGACTTGGGGTCTTCCTGTGGGAGCTCCCCACCCCACCATCCTAATAGGGCTCTAAATCTGTCTTTTCTGAAACTGAATGGTTTTGGTCTACCAGAGTCCTTTTTTCTTCTGTCAGTCCTGGGGCTTGAATTCAGTGCCTGGGAGCTGACCCTGAGTTCTTCAGCTCAAGGCAAGCACTCTGCCACTTTGAGCCACAGCACCAGTTTCTGTTTTCTTGGTGGTTAATTGGAGATGAGAGTCTTACAGACTTTCCTGCCCAGACTGGATTTGAACCACAGTCCTCAGATCTCAACCTCCTGGGTAGCTAGAATTACAAACGTGAGCCACTGGTGCCCAGCTAGAGTCCACCAGGCTCTTTTTTTTTTTTTGTGTGGGTCATGGGGCCTGAACTCTGGGCCTTGGCATTGTCTCTCAGATCTTCAGCTCAAGGCAAGCGCTCTGCCACTTGAGCCACAGCACCACTTCTAGTTTTCTAGTGGTGTATTAGAGATCAGAGTCTCATGGACTTTCCTGCCTGGGCTGGCTTTGAGCCATGATCCTCAGTTCTCAGCCTCCTAAGTAGCTAGGACTACAGGTGTGAGCCACCAGTGCCTGGCTATCAGACTCTTAAGAGTTCTCTATTCTCTTTTCTTTCTTTTTTTTTTTTTTTTTTTGTTTGGTCGGTCGTGGGGCTTGAACTCTGGGCCTGGGCGCTGTCCCTCAGCTCTTCAGCTCAAGGCAAGCGCTCTACCACTTGAGCTACAGCGCCACTTCCGGTTTTCTGGTGGTTTATTGGAGATAGGAGTCTCACGGTCTCTCCTGCCCGGGCTGGCTTTGAACCGCGATCCTCAGATCTCAGCTTCCTGAGTAGCTAGGATTACAGGCGTGAGCCACCAGCGCCTGGCATCTCTATTCTCTTTTCTTATGGAACTGTGGATAGAATACAGTCTGTGTTGCTAGGCCTAGACTGAGCCAGGTCTCTAGTCCTTTTTACTTAGCTTCACTCTGAGGCCAGTGCTGGGCAGGAACCATCTCTTTAGTAGCTGGGATTACAAGTGTGCATTACCACACCTGAGTAGGTGGGATTACAAGTGTGCAACACCACACCTGAGTAGCTGGGAATACGAGTGTGCACCACTACACCCAAGTAGCTGGGATTGAATGTGCACACCACAATTGGTTTCCTTCACATAGTGTCTGGCTAACTCTTGTTCAGCTAAGCTTCAAGCCTCCTGTCTCCACCTCTAGAGAGGCTGGAATTACAGGCATGTGCCAACACACCCCGTACCTCTCTGTTTCTTAAAGGAGAATTTCTCTGTATAGTGTTATCAGACAACTGAAAGAGAAGCTAAGGATCTCCTAAGGCATTTGGTGTCAGAAAGAAATTGTATTTTTGTCCACAGACCAATACCTGATATACAGAAAGCCACTTTGATTAAATGACTTTCTATATAAGTGACTCCTCCCTGACCCACACTGGATGACCAAGGAGAAGAACTTTTTTTGGTCATTGCATTGCGGTGTTTGTGATGTTTTATTGTGCATCTTGTGTACTTAAAAAAGGTTTGGAGATTTCCATTTTCTTCTTACCTCATTAATTTACTCTTTCATTTTCTAAGTCAAACTTGATAAGCATCTTGGACAGTACACAATGTATTATTCATAGACCTAGTTAAAGGCAGAGATTTTAAGTTAGCCATTTTCTCTAGAATTTCTACTTAGAGTACAAATTTCTCTGAGGTCTAAATGCTGATGAGGTATGGCATGAATAAGACATGAAGGGAGGAGAGGCATTTTGTAACCGATTTCATATTCATTTTGAGTCTTTTGATTCTCGTGCCATAAAAGCTGATTTTTTTTCTGTGCATCTCATGAAGCTGGATTTTAGTAGGACAGCGAGGCTTTCTATGGAAGAGGCTGCCTGGTAATAATAAACTTCAAAGGCTGATGTCTTAGGATTCCGGCTCATTTAGAGCTTCAAATGGCAAAATGCCAATCATGCTCGAAAGTTTTTCAAGGCCTTCTCTGCTTGACAAGTGTTAAAAATTGATTGCCAAAAACCTGAGTCCCCTGGAGTTCCCAAGTATTGAGTCTCAGGGCTGCACAGCGGTTGGGGCACAAGCTTCCTAATAAGCCAAGACTTGTCTTTGAACTTTCTTCTCCCCTCCCCACCTCTGGCTCTGCCTCCCAGTCTGATTGTCAGGCAGAGCACTTGCAAGGAGATAGGGAAATCACAGGAGGCTGGCCCCCAAGTCTCCCTCCTTCCCCTGTGACATCAGCGGTCATTCAGAAGTGCTTCGCTGGTCACCAGGGAAGTTGGTAGTTGTGATGGTTACGCTGAGTTCCACCTTCACTTGGTCTTTGAATTACAAAGGCTCAGAGGACCGCTTTCTGACTGGCTGGACAGGCGTGGCTCTGGCTGATGACAGCTTTCTGACTGGCTGGGCAGGCGTGCGCCCTGGCTTTGCTCTCTCTGGGTCTGTGCTCAGCTTCAGCATAGCAGAGAGACATCGCTGGCTTTAAACTCCAAGCCTGAGACAAACAAGAACATGCAGACTGTGGAGAGCAAAGATGGCCGGCTTGAAAGAGATGGTAGAGAGGATGGCAGAACCAAAAAAGGAAGTCCAGGCTGGGCACTGGTGGCTCACGCCTGTAACCCTAGCTACTCAGGAGGCTGAGATCTGAGGATTGATGTTCTAAGCCAGCCCAGTCCATGAGACTCTTATGGCCAATAAACTACCAAAAAGCTGGAAGCAGAGATGTGGCTCAAGTGGTAGAGTAGCAAAATAGCTCAGGGACAGCACCCAGGTCCTGAGTTCTATAGTACCAGCACCAAAAAAAGAAAAGAAAAAAAAGACTCCATTAGTCCCTCAATGTTATTACACATAACTGGTCATGAACTTCAAGAAAAGTGAGCAAAGAGCTTCAGTTTAGTATGAAAAAGGAGGCTCTGAACAGGGGCGTGCTCAGCCCACGGTCGTCAGTCTCTTCACTGTTCTGGAACAGAATAGAATTCAGTCTCTTGCTAGACGCCTTTAGCCAGATGATGGAGAGATCAAGAGACTTGCTGGTACAAGTCCTTAGGTGGTCCTGTGATCACTGGAAGAATGGCCTTAGGGCCTATGTGTGTGTATGTGTGTGTGTATACTTCCTGCTGTGTGTGTGTACTTCCTCTGTGTGTATACTTTCTGCTATGTGTACTTCCTGCTCTGTGTGTGTATTTCCTGTCATGTGTTTATGTACTTCTTCCGCAGTGTTTGTATGTGTACTTCCTGTTCTGTGTATGCATTTACTGCTATGTGTTTCTTGCTCTGTGTGTGTACTTCCCTCTCTCTGTGTACTTCTTCCTCTGCATTTGTGTGTGCACTTCCTGCTGTGTACACTTCCTGTTGTGTGTGTTTCCTGCTCTCTGTGTACTTCCTGCTCTGTGTGTTTATATACCTCTTCCTCTGTATGTGTGCACTTCCTGCTCTGTGTATGCATTTTCTGCTGTGTGCACTTCCTGCTCTATTTGTATACTTCCTGCTCTGTGTGTTTGTGTACTTCTTCCTCTGGTTTGTGTGTGCACTTCCTGCTCTGTGTGTGTACACTTCCTGCTCTCTGAGTGTGTGTGTGTGTGTGTGTGTGTGTGTGTATGTGTGTATGAGAGAGAGAGACAGAGAGAGAGAGAGAGAGAGAGAGAGAGAGAGAGAGAGAGAGAGAGAGAGAGAGAGAGAGAGAGAGTGTCTCCCCTGCTGCTGAGAGCTGGATAGAATGAGAGTGGTCATGCCCTTCCTCTCCCAGGTGGGATGGCTGTGCTGAGGGAGGGGAGGTCAAGGCAAGGTATCAGGCAAGCTCCCCAGTCCCCCAGTTTTCCCAGCCCTTTGTGAAGTTGTTTCCTCAGGGACAGCATTTCATCCTGGATGTTTTATTCCAGTCTTGGGTCCATTGCTGAGGGTTCCTGTGGTCTATACAGAGGTGGGTCCATTGGAGATGGTTCCTGTGGTCTATACAGGGGTGGTCCCACCTCATGGAAGGGCTGGCCATGGGCTCAAGGTGGGCAGGAGGACTGCCACACTTCCTGTCTGCAAGTGAGGTGCGGGAGGAAGGGGTTGATCATGCAGTCTGTCAGAGGAGACAGATCATCCATGGAGGTGGGGACCTGGCCCACAGCCTTTCGAGACTTCCCATCTAGGCAGGGGACGAGATTTGTCAGCGGGTTATTCAGAGAGCTCCCTTACCTGGTGTGTTGACAATTCTAGGGGATGGGGCTGTCATGGCAGAGAGGACTCACTTCTGACTTTAGACTAGGCATACTCAGGACAGTGGCGCCAAGGCCAGCATTCCCTGGGCTAGGGTGGAACTCTGAGTTGTGGAACTCCCACCCAAGACTGTTCTCAGAGGTGAGTGCGCTGGGTGGGTCAGCATTAGGGTGGTGTCCGGTGATGACAAGTCCCAGAGCCACCACGGACCCAGAGCCACTAAGGATCTACACGCCCCTGTATATGCTTCATATACTTGCTTCTTGCCCCACCCTAACAAGTGTGCACCAGATCGGTGGGTGTGTGTGTGGGTGGGTGGGTGTGTGGGTGGATGGATGGATGGGTGAATGGATGGATGGTTGGATGGATAGTTGGATTGGTGGGTGGGTAGATGGATGGGTGGATGAATGGATGAGTGGATGGATGGATGGATGGGTGGATGGATGGGTGGATATGATACTGTTTTCTTTGGTCTCTGGCCCTAGGCAAACTGTAATTGGTAGTTGAATAAACTCCAAAGTTCTGGGTAATGCAAGGACTTAACCTTAATAAAATGGTGCTTAAAACTGGATACTAAGAAAGGTTAGAGCAACAGAGCAAGACTCTCCCTAACCTGGCCCCAGTTAGCACTCTCCTTGTTCCTTGGAGGTCCTGCGGTCACTGCCACCCCTCTGTAACTCCATAGCTCTGCTCCCAGTTCCCACGCTCCTCCATTGGTCTGAGTGGTTTGGGCATGCTTTCAGGTGTATGGCCAAGGCCATTGTTGGTGTGCTGGGCCCCAGGGGATTCCTGCCAGGAATGAGGAAGACTTTGTTGCTTTGTGTGGGTTGAGGAAACAACACAAAAACCTGGAATGAGCCATCCTGAGTCCTTCCTGTTGGCAGAGTTCTCTAGAGAATTATTCCCACTAGTGTAGCTGTAGCTATTCAAATTGTAATTCAATTAGGCTAAGATTAAGTAAGACCCCAGCAAACAGAGCCTGCTCTGACATCCAGCTTTTCTGTGAGCTCAGGGTTGATTACGAATGGAGATAGCTGTGCGCACACCCCTCTTCCTCCAGTCCAGGAGTGCTCAGTTGGACAGGTGACAGGTCACTGCTCAGTGACAGTCTGGTTGGACAGTGACACAGGTAACTGCTGAGGGTGACACTGTGGTTGGACAGTGTCACAGGTCAGTGCTGAGGGTGACACTGTGGATGGACAGTGTCACTGGTCAGTGCTGAGGGTGACACTGTGGATGGACAGTGACACAGGACACTGCTGAGGGTGACACCATGGATGGACAGTGTCACAGGACACTGCTGAGGGTGACACTGTGGATGGACAGTGTCACAGGACACTGCTGAGGGTGACACTGTGGGTGGACAGTGACACAGGTCACTGCTGAAGGGTGACACTGTGGATGGACAGTGACACAGGACACTGCTGAGGGTGACACTGTGGATGGACAGTGACACAGGTCAGTGCTGAGGGTGACACTGTGGTTGGACAGTGACACAGGTCACTGCTGAGGGTGACACTGTGGATGGACAGTGACACAGGTCACTGCTGAGGGTGACACTGTGGATGGACAGTGACACAGGACACTGCTGAGGGTGACACTGTGGATGGACAATGACACAGGTCAGTGCTGAGGATGACACTGTGGATGGACAGTGTCACAGGACACTCCTGAGGGTAACACTGTGGATGGACAATGACACAGGTCAGTGCTGAGGATGACACTGTGGATGGACAGTGTCACAGGACACTCCTGAGGGTAACACTGTGGGTGGACAGTGACACAGGTCACTGCTGAGGGTGACACCATGGATGGACAGTGACACAGGTCACTGCTGAGGGTGACACTGTGGATGGACAGTGACACAGGTCAGTGCTGAGGGTGACACTGTGGATGGACAGTGACACAGGACACTGCTGAGGGTGACACCATGGATGGACAGTGACACAGGTCAGTGCTGAGGGTGACACTGTGGATGGACAGTGACACAGGTCAGTGCTGAGGGTGACACTGTGGATGGACAGTGACACAGGTCACTGCTGAGGGTGACACCATGGATGGACAGTGACACAGGACACTGCTGAGGGTGACACTGTGGATGGACAGTGACACAGGTAACTGCTGAGGGTGACACTGTGGATGGACAGTGTCACAGGACACTGCTGAGGGTGACACTGTGGATGGACAGTGACACAGGACACTGCTGAGGGTGACACTGTGGATGGACAATGACACAGGTCAGTGCTGAGGATGACACTGTGGATGGACAGTGACACAGGACACTGCTGAGGGTGACACTGTGGATGGACAGTGACACAGGTAACTGCTGAGGGTGACACTGTGGGTGGACAGTGACACAGGTCACTGCTGAAGGGTGACACTGTGGATGGACAGTGACACAGGTCAGTGCTGAGGGTGACACTGTGGATGGACAGTGTCACAGGACACTCCTGAGGGTAACACTGTGGATGGACAGTGACACAGGTAACTGCTGAGGGTGACACTGTGGGTGGACAGTGACACAGGTCACTGCTGAAGGGTGACACTGTGGATGGACAGTGACACAGGAGACTGCTGAGGGTGACACTGTGGATGGACAGTGACACAGGACACAGCTGAGGGTGACACTGTGGATGGACAGTGACACAGGACACTGCTGAGGGTGACACTGTGGATGGACAGTGACACAGGAGACTGCTGAGGATGACACTGTGGATGGACAGTGACACAGGACACTGCTGAGGGTGACACTGTGGTTGGACAGTGACACAGGTCAGTGCTGAGGGTGACACTGTGGATGGACAGTGACACAGGTCACTGCTGAGGGTGACACTGTGGTTGGACAGTGACACAGGACACTGCTGAGGGTGACACTGTGGATGGACAGTGACACAGGACACTGCTGAGGGTGACACTGTGGATGGACAGTGACACAGGACACTGCTGAGGGTGACACTGTGGATGGACAGTGACACAGGTCACTGCTGAGGGTGACACTGTGGATGGACAGTGACACAGGACACTGCTGAGGATGACACTGTGGATGGACAGTGACACAGGTCACTGCTGAGGGTGACACTGTGGATGGACAGTGACACAGGACACTGCTGAGGGTGACACTGTGGATGGACAGTGACACAGGTCACTGCTGAGGGTGACACTGTGGATGGACAGTGACACAGGACACTGCTGAGGGTGACACTGTGGATGGACAATGACACAGGTCAGTGCTGAGGATGACACTGTGGATGGACAGTGTCACAGGACACTCCTGAGGGTAACACTGTGGATGGACAGTGACACAGGTCACTGCTGAGGGTGACACTGTGGATGGACAGTGACACAGGTCAGTGCTGAGGGTGACACTGTGGATGGACAGTGACACAGGACACTGCTGAGGGTGACACTGTGGATGGACAGTGACACAGGACACTGCTGAGGGTGACACCATGGATGGACAGTGTCACAGGACACTGCTGAGGGTGACACTGTGGATGGACAGTGACACAGGACACTGCTGAGGGTGACACTGTGGGTGGACAGTGACACAGGACACTGCTGAGGGTGACACTGTGGATGGACAGTGACACAGGTCACTGCTGAGGGTGACACTGTGGATGGACAATGACACAGGTCAGTGCTGAGGATGACACTGTGGATGGACAGTGTCACAGGACACTCCTGAGGGTAACACTGTGGATGGACAGTGACACAGGTAACTGCTGAGGGTGACACTGTGGGTGGACAGTGACACAGGTCACTGCTGAAGGGTGACACTGTGGATGGACAGTGACATAGGAGACTGCTGAGGGTGACACTGTGGATGGACAGTGACACAGGACACTGCTGAGGGTGACACTGTGGATGGACAGTGACACAGGTCAGTGCTGAGGGTGACACTGTGGATGGACAGTGACACAGGTCAGTGCTGAGGGTGACACCATGGATGGACAGTGACACAGGGCACTGCTGAGGGTGACACCATGGATGGACAGTGACACAGGACACTGCTGAGGGTGACACCATGGATGGACAGTGACACAGGGCACTGCTGAGGGTGACACTGTGGATGGACAGTGACACAGGTCACTGCTGAGGGTGACACTGTGGATGGACAGTGTCACAGGACACTGCTGAGGGTGACACTGTGGATGGACAGTGACACAGGAGACTGCTGAGGGTGACACTGTGGATGGACAGTGACACAGGACACTGCTGAGGGTGACACTGTGGGTGGACAGTGACACAGGTCACTCCTGAGGGTGACACTGTGGGTGGACAGTGACACAGGTCAGTGCTGAGGGTGACACTGTGGATGGACAGTGACACAGGAGACTGCTGAGGGTGACACTGTGGATGGACAGTGACACAGGAGACTGCTGTGGGTGACACTGTGGATGGACAGTGACACAGGACACTGCTGAGGGTGACACTGTGGGTGGACAGTGACACAGGTCACTGCTGAGGATGACACTGTGGATGGACAGTGTCACAGGACACTCCTGAGGGTGACACTGTGGGTGGACAGTGACACAGGTCAGTGCTGAGGGTGACACTGTGGATGGACAGTGACACAGGTCACTCCTGAGGGTGACACTGTGGGTGGACAGTGACACAGGTCAGTGCTGAGGGTGACACTGTGGATGGACAGTGACACAGGAGACTGCTGAGGGTGACACTGTGGATGGACAGTGACACAGGAGACTGCTGAGGGTGACACTGTGGATGGACAGTGACACAGGTCAGTGCTGAGGGTGACACTGTGGATGGACAGTGACACAGGACACTGCTGAGGGTGACACTGTGGATGGACAGTGACATAGGTCAGTGCTGAGGGTGACACTGTGGATGGACAGTGTCACAGGACACTCCTGAGGGTAACACTGTGGATGGACAGTGTCACAGGACACTGCTGAGGGTGACACTGTGGATGGACAGTGAAACAGGACACTGCTGAGGGTGACACCATGGATGGACAGTGACACAGGTCACTGCTGAGGGTGACACTGTGGATGGACAGTGACACAGGTCACTGCTGAAGGGTGACACTGTGGATGGACAGTGACACAGGTCAGTGCTGAGGGTGACACTGTGGATGGACAGTGACACAGGAGACTGCTGAGGGTGACACTGTGGATGGACAGTGACACAGGACACTGCTGAGGGTGACACTGTGGATGGACAGTGACACAGGTCAGTGCTGAGGGTGACACCATGGATGGACAGTGACACAGGACACTGCTGAGGGTGACACTGTGGATGGACAGTGACACAGGACACTGCTGAGGGTGACACTGTGGTTGGACAGTGACACAGGACACTGCTGTGGGTGACACTGTGGATGGACAATGACACAGGTCAGTGCTGAGGATGACACTGTGGATGGACAGTGTCACAGGTCACTGCTGAGGGTGACACCATGGATGGACAGTGACACAGGAGACTGCAGAGGGTGACACTGTGGATGGACAGTGACACAGGACACTGCTGAGGGTGACACTGTGGATGGACAGTGACACAGGTCAGTGCTGAGGGTGACACCATGGATGGACAGTGACACAGGTCACTGCTGAGGGTGACACTGTGGATGGACAGTGACACAGGTCAGTGCTGAGGGTGACACTGTGGATGGACAGTGTCACAGGACACTGCTGAGGGTGACACTGTGGATGGACAGTGACACAGGTCACTGCTGAGGGTGACACTGTGGATGGACAGTGACACAGGTCACTGCTGAGGGTGACACTGTGGATGGACAGTGACACAGGACACTGCTGAGGGTGACACTGTGGGTGGACAGTGACACAGGTCACTGCTGAGGGTGACACTGTGGATGGACAGTGTCACAGGTCAGTGCTGAGGGTGACACTGTGGATGGACAGTGACACAGGTCAGTGCTGAGGGTGACACTGTGGATGGACAGTGACACAGGAGACTGCTGAGGGTGACACTGTGGGTGGACAGTGACACAGGTCACTGCTGAAGGGTGACACTGTGGATGGACAGTGACACAGGTCAGTGCTGAGGGTGACACTGTGGATGGACAGTGTCACAGGTCAGTGCTGAGGATGACACTGTGGATGGACAGTGTCACAGGTCAGTGCTGAGGGTGACACTGTGGATGGACAGTGACACAGGAGACTGCTGAGGGTGACACCATGGATGGACAGTGTCACAGGACACTGCTGAGGGTGACACTGTGGTTGGACAGTGACACAGGAGACTGCTGAGGGTGACACCATGGATGGACAGTGTCACAGGACACTGCTGAGGGTGACACTGTGGGTGGACAGTGACACAGGTCACTGCTGAAGGGTGACACTGTGGATGGACAGTGACACAGGTCAGTGCTGAGGGTGACACTGTGGATGGACAGTGTCACAGGTCAGTGCTGAGGATGACACTGTGGATGGACAGTGTCACAGGTCAGTGCTGAGGGTGACACTGTGGATGGACAGTGACACAGGAGACTGCTGAGGGTGACACCATGGATGGACAGTGACACAGGACACTGCTGAGGGTGACACTGTGGATGGACAGTGACACAGGACACTGCTGAGGGTAACACTGTGGGTGGACAGTGACACAGGTCAGTGCTGAGGGTGACACTGTGGATGGACAGTGACACAGGACACTGCTGACGGTGACACTGTGGATGGACAGTGACACAGGTCAGTGCTGAGGGTGACACTGTGGATGGACAGTGTCACAGGACACTCCTGAGGGTGACACTGTGGATGGACAGTGACACAGGTCACTGCTGAGGGTGACACTGTGGATGGACAGTGACACAGGACACTGCTGAGGGTGACACCATGGATGGACAGTGACACAGGTCACTGCTGAGGGTGACACTGTGGATGGACAGTGACACAGGTCACTGCTGAAGGGTGACACTGTGGATGGACAGTGACACAGGAGACTGCTGAGGGTGACACTGTGGATGGACAGTGACACAGGAGACTGCTGAGGGTGACACTGTGGATGGACAGTGACACAGGACACTGCTGAGGGTGACACCATGGATGGACAGTGACACAGGACACTGCTGAGGGTGACACTGTGGATGGACAGTGACACAGGACACTGCTGAGGGTGACACTGTGGTTGGACAGTGACACAGGACACTGCTGAGGGTGACACTGTGGATGGACAATGACACAGGTCAGTGCTGAGGATGACACTGTGGATGGACAGTGTCACAGGTCACTGCTGAGGGTGACACCATGGATGGACAGTGACACAGGAGACTGCTGAGGGTGACACTGTGGATGGACAGTGACACAGGACACTGCTGAGGGTGACACTGTGGATGGACAGTGACACAGGTCAGTGCTGAGGGTGACACCATGGATGGACAGTGACACAGGTCACTGCTGAGGGTGACACTGTGGATGGACAGTGACACAGGTCAGTGCTGAGGGTGACACTGTGGATGGACAGTGTCACAGGTCAGTGCTGAGGGTGACACTGTGGATGGACAGTGACACAGGTCACTGCTGAGGGTGACACTGTGGATGGACAGTGACACAGGTCACTGCTGAGGGTGACACTGTGGATGGACAGTGACACAGGTCAGTGCTGAGGGTGACACAGTGGATGGACAGTGTCACAGGACACTCCTGAGGGTAACACTGTGGATGGACAGTGACACAGGTAACTGCTGAGGGTGACACTGTGGGTGGACAGTGACACAGGTCACTGCTGAAGGGTGACACTGTGGATGGACAGTGACACAGGAGACTGCTGAGGGTGACACTGTGGATGGACAGTGACACAGGACACTGCTGAGGGTGACACTGTGGATGGACAGTGACACAGGACACTGCTGAGGGTGACACTGTGGATGGACAGTGACACAGGAGACTGCTGAGGATGACACTGTGGATGGACAGTGACACAGGACACTGCTGAGGGTGACACTGTGGTTGGACAGTGACACAGGTCAGTGCTGAGGGTGACACTGTGGATGGACAGTGACACAGGTCACTGCTGAGGGTGACACTGTGGTTGGACAGTGACACAGGACACTGCTGAGGGTGACACTGTGGATGGACAGTGACACAGGACACTGCTGAGGGTGACACTGTGGATGGACAGTGACACAGGACACTGCTGAGGGTGACACTGTGGATGGACAGTGACACAGGTCACTGCTGAGGGTGACACTGTGGATGGACAGTGACACAGGACACTGCTGAGGATGACACTGTGGATGGACAGTGACACAGGTCACTGCTGAGGGTGACACTGTGGATGGACAGTGACACAGGACACTGCTGAGGGTGACACTGTGGATGGACAGTGACACAGGTCACTGCTGAGGGTGACACTGTGGATGGACAGTGACACAGGACACTGCTGAGGATGACACTGTGGATGGACAATGACACAGGTCAGTGCTGAGGATGACACTGTGGATGGACAGTGTCACAGGACACTCCTGAGGGTAACACTGTGGATGGACAGTGACACAGGTCACTGCTGAGGGTGACACTGTGGATGGACAGTGACACAGGTCAGTGCTGAGGGTGACACTGTGGATGGACAGTGACACAGGACACTGCTGAGGGTGACACTGTGGATGGACAGTGACACAGGACACTGCTGAGGGTGACACCATGGATGGACAGTGTCACAGGACACTGCTGAGGGTGACACCGTGGATGGACAGTGACACAGGACACTGCTGAGGGTGACACTGTGGGTGGACAGTGACACAGGACACTGCTGAGGGTGACACTGTGGATGGACAGTGACACAGGTCACTGCTGAGGGTGACACTGTGGATGGACAATGACACAGGTCAGTGCTGAGGATGACACTGTGGATGGACAGTGTCACAGGACACTCCTGAGGGTAACACTGTGGATGGACAGTGACACAGGTAACTGCTGAGGGTGACACTGTGGGTGGACAGTGACACAGGTCACTGCTGAAGGGTGACACTGTGGATGGACAGTGACACAGGAGACTGCTGAGGGTGACACTGTGGATGGACAGTGACACAGGACACTGCTGAGGGTGACACTGTGGATGGACAGTGACACAGGTCAGTGCTGAGGGTGACACTGTGGATGGACAGTGACACAGGTCAGTGCTGAGGGTGACACCATGGATGGACAGTGACACAGGGCACTGCTGAGGGTGACACCATGGATGGACAGTGACACAGGACACTGCTGAGGGTGACACCATGGATGGACAGTGACACAGGACACTGCTGAGGGTGACACCATGGATGGACAGTGACACAGGGCACTGCTGAGGGTGACACTGTGGATGGACAGTGACACAGGTCACTGCTGAGGGTGACACTGTGGATGGACAGTGTCACAGGACACTGCTGAGGGTGACACTGTGGATGGACAGTGACACAGGAGACTGCTGAGGGTGACACTGTGGATGGACAGTGACACAGGACACTGCTGAGGGTGACACTGTGGGTGGACAGTGACACAGGTCACTCCTGAGGGTGACACTGTGGGTGGACAGTGACACAGGTCAGTGCTGAGGGTGACACTGTGGATGGACAGTGACACAGGAGACTGCTGAGGGTGACACTGTGGATGGACAGTGACACAGGAGACTGCTGTGGGTGACACTGTGGATGGACAGTGACACAGGACACTGCTGAGGGTGACACTGTGGGTGGACAGTGACACAGGTCACTGCTGAGGATGACACTGTGGATGGACAGTGTCACAGGACACTCCTGAGGGTGACACTGTGGGTGGACAGTGACACAGGTCAGTGCTGAGGGTGACACTGTGGATGGACAGTGACACAGGTCACTCCTGAGGGTGACACTGTGGGTGGACAGTGACACAGGTCAGTGGTGAGGGTGACACTGTGGATGGACAGTGACACAGGAGACTGCTGAGGGTGACACTGTGGATGGACAGTGACACAGGAGACTGCTGAGGGTGACACTGTGGATGGACAGTGACACAGGTCAGTGCTGAGGGTGACACTGTGGATGGACAGTGACACAGGACACTGCTGAGGGTGACACTGTGGATGGACAGTGACACAGGTCAGTGCTGAGGGTGACACTGTGGATGGACAGTGTCACAGGACACTCCTGAGGGTAACACTGTGGATGGACAGTGTCACAGGACACTGCTGAGGGTGACACTGTGGATGGACAGTGACACAGGACACTGCTGAGGGTGACACCATGGATGGACAGTGACACAGGTCACTGCTGAGGGTGACACTGTGGATGGACAGTGACACAGGTCACTGCTGAAGGGTGACACTGTGGATGGACAGTGACACAGGTCAGTGCTGAGGGTGACACTGTGGATGGACAGTGACACAGGAGACTGCTGAGGGTGACACTGTGGATGGACAGTGACACAGGACACTGCTGAGGGTGACACTGTGGATGGACAGTGACACAGGTCAGTGCTGAGGGAGACATCATGGATGGACAGTGACACAGGACACTGCTGAGGGTGACACTGTGGATGGACAGTGACACAGGACACTGCTGAGGGTGACACTGTGGATGGACAGTGACACAGGTCAGTGCTGAGGGTGACACCATGAATGGACAGTGACACAGGAGACTGCTGAGGGTGACACTGTGGATGGACAGTGACACAGGACACTGCTGAGGGTGACACTGTGGATGGACAGTGACACAGGTCAGTGCTGAGGGTGACACCATGGATGGACAGTGACACAGGACACTGCTGAGGGTGACACTGTGGATGGACAGTGACACAGGACACTGCTGAGGGTGACACTGTGGTTGGACAGTGACACAGGACACTGCTGAGGGTGACACTGTGGATGGACAATGACACAGGTCAGTGCTGAGGATGACACTGTGGATGGACAGTGTCACAGGTCACTGCTGAGGGTGACACCATGGATGGACAGTGACACAGGAGACTGCTGAGGGTGACACTGTGGATGGACAGTGACACAGGACACTGCTGAGGGTGACACTGTGGATGGACAGTGACACAGGTCAGTGCTGAGGGTGACACCATGGATGGACAGTGACACAGGTCACTGCTGAGGGTGACACTGTGGATGGACAGTGACACAGGTCAGTGCTGAGGGTGACACTGTGGATGGACAGTGTCACAGGACACTGCTGAGGGTGACACTGTGGATGGACAGTGACACAGGTCACTGCTGAGGGTGACACTGTGGATGGACAGTGACACAGGTCACTGCTGAGGGTGACACTGTGGATGGACAGTGACACAGGACACTGCTGAGGGTGACACTGTGGGTGGACAGTGACACAGGTCACTGCTGAGGGTGACACTGTGGATGGACAGTGTCACAGGTCAGTGCTGAGGGTGACACTGTGGATGGACAGTGACACAGGTCAGTGCTGAGGGTGACACTGTGGATGGACAGTGACACAGGAGACTGCTGAGGGTGACACTGTGGGTGGACAGTGACACAGGTCACTGCTGAAGGGTGACACTGTGGATGGACAGTGACACAGGTCAGTGCTGAGGGTGACACTGTGGATGGACAGTGTCACAGGTCAGTGCTGAGGATGACACTGTGGATGGACAGTGTCACAGGTCAGTGCTGAGGGTGACACTGTGGATGGACAGTGACACAGGAGACTGCTGAGGGTGACACCATGGATGGACAGTGTCACAGGACACTGCTGAGGGTGACACTGTGGTTGGACAGTGACACAGGAGACTGCTGAGGGTGACACCATGGATGGACAGTGTCACAGGACACTGCTGAGGGTGACACTGTGGGTGGACAGTGACACAGGTCACTGCTGAAGGGTGACACTGTGGATGGACAGTGACACAGGTCAGTGCTGAGGGTGACACTGTGGATGGACAGTGTCACAGGTCAGTGCTGAGGATGACACTGTGGATGGACAGTGTCACAGGTCAGTGCTGAGGGTGACACTGTGGATGGACAGTGACACAGGAGACTGCTGAGGGTGACACCATGGATGGACAGTGACACAGGACACTGCTGAGGGTGACACTGTGGATGGACAGTGACACAGGACACTGCTGAGGGTAACACTGTGGGTGGACAGTGACACAGGTCAGTGCTGAGGGTGACACTGTGGATGGACAGTGACACAGGACACTGCTGACGGTGACACTGTGGATGGACAGTGACACAGGTCAGTGCTGAGGGTGACACTGTGGATGGACAGTGTCACAGGACACTCCTGAGGGTGACACTGTGGATGGACAGTGACACAGGTCACTGCTGAGGGTGACACTGTGGATGGACAGTGACACAGGACACTGCTGAGGGTGACACCATGGATGGACAGTGACACAGGTCACTGCTGAGGGTGACACTGTGGATGGACAGTGACACAGGTCACTGCTGAAGGGTGACACTGTGGATGGACAGTGACACAGGAGACTGCTGAGGGTGACACTGTGGATGGACAGTGACACAGGAGACTGCTGAGGGTGACACTGTGGATGGACAGTGACACAGGACACTGCTGAGGGTGACACCGTGGATGGACAGTGACACAGGACACTGCTGAGGGTGACACTGTGGATGGACAGTGACACAGGACACTGCTGAGGGTGACACTGTGGTTGGACAGTGACACAGGACACTGCTGAGGGTGACACTGTGGATGGACAATGACACAGGTCAGTGCTGAGGATGACACTGTGGATGGACAGTGTCACAGCTCACTGCTGAGGGTGACACCATGGATGGACAGTGACACAGGAGACTGCTGAGGGTGACACTGTGGATGGACAGTGACACAGGACACTGCTGAGGGTGACACTGTGGATGGACAGTGACACAGGTCAGTGCTGAGGGTGACACCATGGATGGACAGTGACACAGGTCACTGCTGAGGGTGACACTGTGGATGGACAGTGACACAGGTCAGTGCTGAGGGTGACACTGTGGATGGACAGTGTCACAGGACACTGCTGAGGGTGACACTGTGGATGGACAGTGACACAGGTCACTGCTGAGGGTGACACTGTGGATGGACAGTGACACAGGTCACTGCTGAGGGTGACACTGTGGATGGACAGTGACACAGGACACTGCTGAGGGTGACACCGTGGGTGGACAGTGACACAGGTCACTGCTGAGGGTAACACTGTGGGTGGACAGTGACACAGGACACTGCTGAGGGTGACACTGTGGATGGACAGTGACACAGGAGACTGCTGAGGGTGACACTCTGGATGGACAGTGACACAGGTCAGTGCTGAGGGTGACACTGTGGATGGACAGTGACACAGGACACTGCTGAGGGTGACACTGTGGATGGACAATGACACAGGACACTGCTGAGGGTGACACTGTCGGTGGACAGTGACACAGGTCACTGCTGAGGGTGACACTGTGGATGGACAGTGACACAGGAGACTGCTGAGGGTGACACTGTGGATGGACAGTGACACAGGAGACTGCTGAGGGTGACACTGTGGATGGACAGTGACACAGGAGACTGCTGAGGGTGACACTGTGGATGGACAGTGACACAGGAGACTGCTGAGGGTGACACTGTGGATGGACAGTGACACAGGAGACTGCTGAGGGTGACACTGTGGATGGACAGTGTCACAGGAGACTGCTGAGGGTGACACTGTGGATGGACAGTGACACAGGTCAGTGCTGAGGGTGACACTGTGGATGGACAGTGACACAGGTCACTGCTGAGGGTAACACTGTGGGTGGACAGTGACACAGGTCACTGCTGAGGGTGACACTGTGGATGGACAGTGACACAGGACACTGCTGAGGGTGACACTGTGGATGGACAGTGACACAGGAGACTGCTGAGGGTGACACTGTGGATGGACAGTGACACAGGACACTGCTGAGCGTGACACTGTGGATGGACAGTGACACAGGACACTGCTGAGGGTGACACTGTGGTTGGACAGTGACACAGGTCAGTGCTGAGGGTGACACTGTGGATGGACAGTGACACAGGACACTGCTGAGGGTAACACTGTGGGTGGACAGTGACACAGGACACTGCTGAGGGTGACACTGTGGATGGACAGTGACACAGGTCACTGCTGAGGGTGACACTGTGGATGGACAGTGTCACAGGACACTGCTGAGGGTGACACTGTGGATGGACAGTGACACAGGTCACTGCTGAGGGTGACACTGTGGATGGACAGTGACACAGGTCACTGCTGAGGGTGACACTGTGGATGGACGGTGACACAGGTCACTGCTGAGAGTGACATCATGGATGGACAGTGACACAGAACATTGCTGAGGGTGACACTGTGGATGGATGGATGACATAGGTCACTGCTGAGGGTGACACTGTGGATGGATGGATGACATAGGTCACTGCTGAGGGTGACACCATGGATGGACGGTGACACAGGTCACTGCTGAGGGTGACGCTGTGGATGGACAGTGACACAGGACACTGCTGAGGGTGACGCTGTAGCTGGATGTGACACAGGTCACTGCTGAGGGTGGCGCCGTGGCTGGACGGTGACACAGGTCACTGCTGAGGTGACGCCGTGGCTGGACGGTGACACAGATCACTGCTGAGGGTGACGCCGTGGCTGGATGTGACACAGGTCACTGCTGAGGGTGACGCCGTGGCTGGACAGTGACACAGGTCACTGCTGAGGGTGACACTGTGGATGGACAGTGTCACAGGACACTGCTGAGGGTGACACTGTGGATGGACAGTGACACAGGTCACTGCTGAGGGTGACACTGTGGATGGACGGTGACACAGGTCACTGCTGAGAGTGACATCATGGATGGACAGTGACACAGAACATTGCTGAGGGTGACACTGTGGATGGATGGATGACATAGGTCACTGCTGAGGGTGACACTGTGGATGGATGGATGACATAGGTCACTGCTGAGGGTGACACCATGGATGGACGGTGACACAGGTCACTGCTGAGGGTGACGCTGTGGATGGACAGTGACACAGGACACTGCTGAGGGTGACGCTGTAGCTGGATGTGACACAGGTCACTGCTGAGGGTGGCGCCGTGGCTGGACGGTGACACAGGTCACTGCTGAGGTGACGCCGTGGCTGGACGGTGACACAGATCACTGCTGAGGGTGACGCCGTGGCTGGATGTGACACAGGTCACTGCTGAGGGTGACGCCGTGGCTGGACAGTGACACAGGTCACTGCTGAGGGTGACGCTGTAGCTGGATATGACATAGGTCACTTCTGCGGAGATGCAGCATGGACCAGGACCAGCGTTCTGAGTTTCACCGGATGTCTGTGTGAGTCACCATCCCGCATGCAAGCCGGAAGATCAGCATCTGTGTGTCCAGGCTTGGTACTGGGCTCTCTTCTGGTTTTGCCAAGGCCCTGGGCAGTTGATCAGACACTTACTGACCCCCTCTGTCATGCGCTGCTTTGACTTGTCTGACAGGGGGCTCTCAGCCCTTCTCTGGGCCAGCCCCTTGCTTAAGAGCTGTGTCCTTGCTTGTGTGAAGAGCCAGGAAGGCCAGGGCACTCTGCTTCTTCCCAGACAAAGCCTGGCTAGGACCCAGCCTGCCACACCAGAGGACATGTGGGCTGCCAGCTGCCCCTCTTCACTCTTTCTGGTGCTGAGGAATGAGCAGGAACATTCAAACATAAGGCGGGCCAATCAATTAATTATTAATCAGTCTAGCACAATCGATACAATATTGCTGGCATGCTTCCTTTCAGATATTTCTGGAGTTTGCTTTCAATATTTAATGAAATTCTAACCGAGAGGTCATTAGGAAAGGTGCGTTCCAGGGGAGCCTAGCTGTGGCTTGCTTTGTAGTCACACCTCCTAGAATCACACCGCCATGTAGAACTGGGGTTTGGCAGACTATAATTTTAAAAGGCCTACTCTGATAGGAAAGGTTACAAAGGAAAAGACATTTCAACTGTCCTTTTCTTTCTTTCCTTCCCTTTAAGGAAAAAATAACATAGTTAACTTCATTTGAAAATTATTGTTATTATTATTATTATTATTTTTTGTTAGTCATGGGGCTTGAACTCTGGGCCTGGGTGCTAAGCCTCAGCTCTTTAGCTCAAGGCTAGCGCTCTACCACTTGAGCCACAGTGCCACTTCTGGTTTTCTGGTGGTTATTTGTTCAAAGCCTGGGCTGGCTTTGAACTACAATCCTCAGGTCTCAGCCTTCTGAGTAGCTAGGATTACAAGCGTGAGCCACCAGTGCCCCTGCTGAAAATTATTTTTCAAGTAACTATTGACTGGAGTGTGATCTTTAGGGGGACTCTGTTAACCCTGGTAAGAAATGGAGTGCCATGTGCTCTGTAAGCCAGGAGACCAAAAGAAGGGAGAAAAATATATCCTTTTAAAAGTTACAAAGCTGGGCATCAGTGACTTATGCCTGTAATCCTAGCTCCTCAGGAGGCTGAAATCTAAGGCTCCTAGTTTGAAGTCAGTCTGGGCAGGAAAATCTATGAGCCTCTTATCTCCAATGAACTACCAAAAGCCAGAAGTGGAGCTGTGGATCAAGTGGTAAGGCAGCAGCTTTGAGCAAAAAAGTTCAGGGAGCTGGGCACTGGTGGCTCATGCCTTTAATCCTAGCTACTCAGAAGGCTGAGATCTGAGGATCCAGGTTCAAAGCCAGCCCGGGCAGAAAAGTCTATGAAACTCCTATTTTCAATTAACCATCAGAAAACCAGAAGTGGAGCTGTGGCTCAAGTGGTAGAGTGCTTGCCTTGAGCTGAAGAGCTGAGAGACAGCACCCAAGCCCAGAGTTCAAGACCCACGACCACCACCACAAACAACAAAAAGCTCAGGGACAGCGCCCCAGCCCTGAAGCCCCAGTACTGACACACAGAAGTACAGTTATTGGAATACTTGCCATGTGGCCATCCTCATGGGATGGGGTCAGTAGTCAGGCCAGGATGTCTTGTGTGAATTACACTCAAACAAGAAGCCCATGATGTCACATTTCTGCATGGTCTCTCTGGCTCCGTCCTTCAACCTGGGCTGCTTCAAAGTGTGCAGACTCAGCCGGCCAGGTCAGCTTTCCTCTTCCGTTCCCAGGTGTGACTTCTCCCAGTGCCCTCCTTCCTCCCCGAGGCCCACCTTGTGGAAACAGGGCCCTGCCTCAAAACCTCTTCAGGACATCACTTGTGACTTCCTCCTTAGAGTGGCCCCAGGGAGCCACCCACACCAACACCTGCAGACTTCTACTTAATCACTGAAGCCCCAAACCTTGAGGTGTCAGGGGAGGTTCCTTTCTGGTCCCCCAGCCTCTGGGGACTGCAGACTGGCCTTGGTGTTTGAGATGTGGAACATTCCTGCAGCCTCTGCCTCTCACGGCGTGGCCAAGTTCCCCATGTGAATGCAGTGACACCGTCCCCGGACACTCCTGCGTGATCCCATCCTACACTGCTGATGTCTAATTACTGAAGAAGGTTAGGTACCTGTCCTGCAGGGCCTGCCTAGGGGGTGCCAGCTGACCTTGTCCTGCAGGGCCTAGCCCGGGGGTGCTGGCTGACCTGTGCACCGACCAATCTTTCCAGTCTGAAGCTAGAAGTCCTGACTGGGTCCCCAGGGCAGGAAGTAGGGTCAGGGATAGAAATGCTAGGCAGCCCCAGAACAGCAAGGGAAGTGGTTGGGAAGAGCAGAAAGGATGCAGACAACCAGGAAGGAACTGGAATTTTCTCATTAGGAAACAAAAATACTTTCAAATTAAAAATAAAAACAGAAGCATGCTTCCATACCCAGCCCTGGAAATGACAGGCAATAGATGATTACAAGCAATGGCTTACCAGAAATATAGGGTAAAGAGAGACACAACAGGAGGCAATCGTATGACTCCTGAACGCAGGCTCTGTCTCTCCAAGCAAAAACTCTGTGAAATTAGAGACAGGGGAAAGGTTGAGAGAAGGCGCTAGACTGGAATATAAAGCCAGAGAAATATACAAGCAAAATAATCACATATGCCTATGGCTAGATTTAGGCACTGGCCACGGAGGTGTCACCTGAATTTGGATAGGACAGAGGAGGCACAAAGGTGTGGGGCACGCTTCCATTGTGCGAGAATCTTATCTTCCAGAGGCGTGCCGAGACAAGTTGAGTGGCTTACCACGATGACTCCATGGAAAGATCTAGCACACACACATGCACACACATATACATACACACATGTGTGTGCACATATGCACACATATACACATTCACATATATAGGCATACATACATACACACATTCACATATATTGCATACACATATACACATACATAATATTCACATACACACACACCACATATACAAAGCAAATAGTTAAGGTTAGGCAATTGGTTGTTTTTTTTTGTTTGTTTGTTTTTTAGTGAGACTATTTACAATGAAATACTGAAAACCAATATCCTGACAAATAAAACTAGCTGCCTCTGAGCCTTGTCCTGTGCCACCCACATCTGTGGGGGGCCTGCGAACAGCCCCAGGGGCCCTCAAATCTGTGGCCTGCCACTGGAAACACAGCCCAAGCCACTGAGCAACAGCATGCAGGCCTGTGGGATAGCGTCCGGCTGTCCCATCCACTAGTCACGTTCCCCTGGCAATCAGGGGGGAAAATGAAGTCTGTTAAATTCTCTGTTTCCAAGGAGAAGTGGGTGGGAGACGGCGGCTTACAAGACCTGCATACCCCAGCATGACAGCACACGGACCACAGCAGCACTGACCTCCGGCCCCCGCCCCCCTCTCCAGAGCCTCAGTGCTCACTGCACCAACGCTGGCCCAATCCACCCCAGTTCAAGGTGGGCTGGCAGCACAGCACGCTCTGCCAGCAGAGGCCGAGGGGCAGGCGAAGAGCAGGAGCTCGCCCAGGACCACACTGTGCGTGGGGCAGAGCTGTGGCGTGGCCTGCTGGTGGCTGTGTTCATCCTGCCTGTGGCAGGACACCGTCACTCAGCCATCTATCAAAGCAGCGGAGCCCATGTTGGGCATCTGGCATCTCCTCTGTGAAGTGGGACCCGGAGGCTTCCGTGCCAACAGTTGGTGTCTTGCTGCCACACGATCGTCCCTGGTGCTTCACAGCTGACTTCAGGCCAGGCCTTCCGGCCGGCCTGCCCTTCTCCCTCAGCTATCCACAGCTTCCTCCGTGAGTTCACTGCCTATCGAGCCGCACAGGAAATGTTTACCCTTGAATTGGAGCATCTCCTGGTTTCGTGTCTATTTTTAATACAGTGTATTCATATAGCGCTGTCCCTCGGTGAGGTCACGCGCCCTGCCGGCATCGTGACCCGTCTCACAGGCTGGTGACGGCTATGTGGGCCAGAGGTGGTAGGTGAGGTCAGCCACCAGCAGGGGCTCAAGGGGCCTCTGTACCACTGCTGCCGGGCAAAGGCCACACCCCTGTGGCCAGGCCTCTGCCTGGTGAACCCGGTGAAGCCCAGGAAGTGGCGTCAGACCTTTCACCCAGGGATGGCAGCTCGCTCTTCCGAGGATGCTTTCCCACAAGCAGATAGGAGCAGTGAGGGAAGTCGGGCACAGGGGTTCGAGGCTGACTGGTGGCTGCTGAGATTCCCGAGCCATACCTGCAGGCCCATATGGCAAAGGTGGCCCCTAGGGTGGGGCTGCTAGGGGGTCCTGTGGACTTTGAGGGATGCCACCTAGGGGAGTCCTTGAGGAGTGAGAAGAAGTGGAAGAGAGTTCCTTTTCTTTTTTTGGTTGTGAGACTGAAACCTGAACTTGGTTCCTGACTCTTTGCTCATGGACTGGCGCTCTGCCATCTGAGCCAAGCCTCCAAACCCTTCAAGGGGTTTGAGTTCTGGTCCTTCCTCAGCCTCTCTTCCTCTTCCTCCTGGCCATGAGGAGAGCAGTTTGCGCACCCCACGCTCTTCCTCTCAAGGTGCTGCTTTGCCACAGCCCCAAAGCTATAGACTACTCCATGCTGGCTGCAACCCCAACGCTGAGCCACAATGAGGCTTTTGTCTTCATCTGTCTGTTATGTCAGGTGACTCACCATGGTTACAGAGAGCCGAGGTGACGCCATGAGAGTCCCCCACAGGGTCCTGGGTTGAGTGGCTCTTGAAAATTCCACTTTTCCATGTTTAATATTTTATTTCCTATTAGCTAATTTTAAACCACACACATAATTCCATCCACAGCATCCTCAGCTCAGGGCAAATCTGCCTTTCAAGGAAATTAACTCAGAAGATCAGCCTACCCTCAGGCCCAGGGAAAGCCTGAATTTGTTTTCCTCTTCAGGGTATCGCGTGCAGATGGACCTTGCCTTGGGGATGCAGCAGATGCTGCCCTGCGGGCCCAGCCTGGCCTCTCAGAGCCCAGGCCTTATTTACCTATTCATTTCTTTATTGGTAGTGCTGGGGTTTGAACTCTTGGCTTCATGTTTGCTCTACCCTTCCATGCTTTCAATTTGACATGGGTTTGCATTCCAACACATTCCTGATGAATGTGAGTCCAGCTGTGTTTGACTCAGTAAACAGTACTGAACTTGCTGTAGTACTTTTAGACTTTCTCACTCAGTGAATTGCTATGATTCAAAGTCTGGGTATGGTGTCACACACTTGGAATCCCAGCTACTTGAGGGATAGAGGAAGGAAGATCATGGTTCAAGGCCAACAGGGGCAAAATTAGAGCCAGACTCTATCTAAAAACAATTGAGGGCTGGGAAGGTGGCTCAGTGGTAGAGCACTTGCCTTGCATGCCCGAGGCCCTGGGCTCGATTCCTCAGCACCACATAAGCAAAAAGAAAAAAGCCGGAAGTGGTGCTGTGGTTCAAGTGGTAGGGCGCTAGCCTTGAGATGAAGAGCTGAGGGACCCAGGCCCAGAGTTCAGGCCCCATGACTGGACCCAAAAAAAACAACAACAAAAAACCAAAAACAATTGAAAGCAAAAAGTCAGGCTCAGAAAAATAAATGTGGCATGTTTTGGCTCCAGTGGGGAGTTTAGACCTGATGATGATGATGATAATTGCAAAAGGGAACTGCCTAGTCGGGTGCTGTGGCTCACGCCTGTAATCCCAGCTACTCAGGAGGCTGAGATCTGAGGATCAGGATTCAGAGCCAGCCCAAGCAGGAAAGTCCTTGAGATTCTTATCTCCAATAAACCACCAGAAAAATGGAAGTGGTACTGTGGCTCCAGTGGTAGAGCGCTAGCCTTGAGCTAAAGAGCTGAGGCTCAGCGCCCAGGCCCAGAGTTTAAGCCCCATGACTGACCCCCCCCCCTCCAAAACAAAGGGAACTGTCTGAAGGAACAAGGAGGAAGGGGAGGGGGAGAAGGTGAGCGAGTGGATATAATTATGAAAATAACATTCTGAAACTTACTAAAAACTGAGAGTGGAGAAGGAAGGAGAGTTAAGAAAAAGTAACCTAGACAGGGTGAATTTGAGGACCATACATGCATATATGTAATGGTAGCAATGATATTCCTTAGTACGATTAATTTATGCTAATATACATTTTTAATATTTTTATTATCTTAAAATAGTTGCCCAAAGGAGTGGTGGTTCCTCAACGCAGTTTAAGAATACAGTGCGTCTTGATCAACATCACCCCTTTCAACATTCTCATCTAGCCCTCCCAGCCCACCCCCTCCCTCACCTTTTTAGTTTTGAAGGCTATGCATTGAATTTTTTTTTTTTTACTGTATTTTTATAGTCAGGTGCCAGTGGCTCACGCCTATAACTAGCTATTCAAGTGGCTGAGATATGAGGATTGCAGTTTGGAGCCAGCCCAGGCAGGAAACTCGATGAGACTTTTATCTCCAATTAACCACCAAAAAGCTGGAAGTGGAGCTATGGTCAGGGACAGGACCCATACCCTGAATTTAAGCCCCAGAAGCAGCACAAACACACACACACACACACACACACACACACACACACACACACACACACACACACACACTGCTATAAAGCATATGGAGCAAAGAGGGGGAAAAATATCAGGAGGACTGAAGGCCTGGTCCAAGTGGCAGCATAGGAGGCCCTGAGTTCAATCCCCAGTAGACCCTGCTCTCCTCCACATACACACAATGCTGTTCATGATTTGGGGTATGGCATTATTCTGACAACTATATCCCAGCTAGCCAAATAAAGTGTAAGAGCTGTGATGTGACTAAGGCTTGAATCTATTTACAAGCTGCCATCAACCTGCCACCAGTCTCCAGTCAAGATGAAGGACTTTATCAGCATGACAGAGCAGCCACTGTGGTCCCAGCATTAACGCCTTCAATCCCACGGCCCCATGGACAAGCCAGGCTGAGTGTGCACGGCAGCCCTGGGCTCTGAGCTTAGGGGACTCGGGTCTCTGGGCCGTGGGTTTGTCCGGCCTTGGCTCCGGAGCAGACACTGCTTCTGCCTTTCAAAGCTGTTGGCTATGCAGACTTCCAGGAAAGACAAGAGGCTCATGAGATGTGGAAATGTGAGAAGCCTGGGGAGAATTGTCTCCAAACACCCCCCCACAGATCATTCGAGGTTCTGTGGCTAATGGAATAGAAAGCAGACATGGGAAGCTTTATCAGTCTGCTTGGAGCTTAATGCAAATTAATTGATCTATTTTTCCACCTCTAGAGTTAGTGGAGTTAAGCTCTGACCCAGGGAAGGAAAGAGCGAGGCTTTGGTTCTGAGTCATGGGAAATGCACAGGGTCAGTGGACAACTTTCTCCATGCCATACATCTGATGGCTGCTGCCACCTCTGTGACCAGAGCACTGGGTAGCAGCTAATCTGATAGCGAAGTGGGTTATGCCTGAAGAAGTGATGCCATATTGTCCCCCAAAGAAAAAGGTCCCTGGCCTCAGAACTGTTGTTTACTCAGCAGGTTCTGGAAAAAAAAATCTCCCCAAAGCATCCCAGCTGCCCAGTATTCCAGGAAGCAAGTCTAAACTTACTGATCAAGCTCAGTTTCACATCTGTATAAGCTTTGCAAAGCAAAGAAAAAAATGTCGTTTGTGTCTTTAACAGACTAACTGGGAGCTGTCTTGGAGCTGCCCAATTTGGGAAGCATGACCTCTGAGCAGCCGTGGCCTGTGCAGGACAACAAAGACTCCTATCATTTGGCTTATTAATTGCGGCGTCCTTTAGTTTCTTGCTGATTGGAAACAACAGTACAATTTTTATGCGGTGCTGACTCAGGCACAGCAAGGAGCAGCCAAAGGGACTGACCGGATCTGGGAGAGGAGCCCCCGGGTAGGGCGGCTTTGTGCTTCCAACTCTCCCTCACCCTCTCCCTGAACATTCTCCCTTCCCCGCACCTCGCACTTCCCAGGCTGTCCAGGCGCCTCTTGCCAGAAGAGGGCTGGGTGTGGAGTGCACAAACCTCGCATGCCTGGGTCGCAGAGCCAATGCTCCATAGATTGAACCACAGCCCATGTCCCGTGTTCCTGAACCCTGCACAAGGAATCAAGGAGGTGGCCACATCTCAGGACTGACTCTGGGAGGCCTGGGGTTCCTCCAGCTGACCTCAAGGTGCTGGAGGAAAGCTGCCTTGCCTCTTCCTTTGATCCCGCTCCTCCTCCGGGCACCTCGCCTTTCCCTGCAGCATCTCAGCCAGTCCACAACAGACCCATGAGAGAAGGAGGGGTCTCTGCACTTCCTCCATGGATCCCTCCATCTCCCCATCTCCACCATCCCTGCCCCTCTGTCACTCAACGCTCACTCAGCTGAGCTCTAGCTGAGCCCCGTGGGTTTGCCGGGGGGCTCTTGCCTGTGAGTCCTGCTCCACGTCAGCTGTACCCTGCAGACCCAGAGCAGCCTGGGCTCCTGAGTTCTCCTTGGCTTCCTGGTACCCCGCTAAAGGAAGCTGAGGATGCTCACGGGGCAGGTGGATGGCAGCCGTTAACTTACCCTGGGCCACTTGGGCCGCACGTAGCTCTTGTGTGAGCATTAGAACTTAACCACCTCTGCTCACACACACACACACACACCAGGGCTGCTGGCAGCCTGCACATGGCATTTGCTGTGTGACAGGCAGCAACCTGGCTCCTCTGAGCCCCCAGAATCCTCATGGGCAACACAAGATGGAGTCACCTACGCAAGTCAGGGCTGGCATAGAAACTCAGTTGTGCTACCTGTAGGGGGCTCTGTCCCGCGGCTGGGACAGGATCATGTGGTCCACAACCATGATTACCTCACACTGGCCTTGCTGCTGGCCACTGGACTTGCTGACCGGCAGCTGGCTTTGCCGTCGTAAAATATGAAGGAAAACGCAGTTCTTCTCCTTTGCTCTGGCAACTTGGTTAATTGGCAAAAGGGATTGAAAGTACCTGAGCATGGGCTGGGCAGAAACAGTAAGGAGTACGGCAGAAGAGAAAAGCTGCTGGGGGAAGAGTGGAAAAGAACAGAAAAGAACCAGGACAGTCGTGCGTGCTAAATTCAGGGAAGATGAGCTCTGTCCATGAAAGACGCCGCTGTTACTCCTCAGAGAAACATTTGGAATCTCCACGTGTGACTAAGCGGTGCCACCCGGGTCCCAGTCTGGGGACATTGTGGCCTTCTGTCATCCAGTTCAGGCTTCCTGTGTCCAGTTGTAGTACCGCACTCCCACCATGCATACAGGGGCTCCTTTGAAGGCTTAAAATCCTGAAATAGTTGGGGTTACCCTTAAGTTCGGATAGCCAGGAGTGAATATCACCTGAGCACATGTCCGGGTATCTTTACCTGCAGACAACGCACAGTTCTTCCTTAATCTTTCAGGAGAGCTGAACCCCAGCCTCCCTCCATGAGGTCCCAGGTTGTCACAGGGCACAGAGAACACAGAGCGCAGTCTTGGCCAAGGCCAGCCCATGTCTCTCTTGGAGACTCAGGTCGGGTCTCCAAGCTGACAGGTGTGACCTGGGCCTTGTGTGGGGAGGGTTGGGGTTCCTGGGCTTTCCCTTCTCTCCTGCCCTGCCCTGTCCATCAAGGGCCGAGAAGAGGCAAAGGAGGTGCTGGTGAAGGCCGGAGATGAGGCCTTGGCCCATGGGCTGTGCCTGGCTGTTTCCGTGACAGAAACATCATACAGAGGTTCTAGAAAGCCTCAGGGAAGAGACGCAGGTGAGGGCCTGGGGCTCAGGGCCACCCTCTGACGGCGTCCACCCCAACACCCCTGTAGCTTTGTCACTGCGGCCCATGTCTCATCGGACCACGGCTACAGAGTCACAAATGTGTCTGTTGGGGTCATCAGCGCAAGCACTCCGCCAATGTCACCAAAGACAGAAGAGCTGAGGGCTGAGAAACAAGGGACCTGACATGACGCCGGAGCCTAGAATAGACCCTGTTCCCAGGGGAAAATACAAGACAGCGCACGTGGGGTCGGGGATAAAAGTGGAATGTGGACGCAGATGGGATGGAAATATAGTGCTGGTGTCAGATTTGCTGAAATGGATAGCGGTACTGTGGTCAGGGTGAAGGTGTGTTGAAATGCTTACAGGGAGACTGGATGTTCAGTGGGAGAAGGCAGTGCAGGGGCACAGAGCGTAGCTCGTTCTCAGATAGCGTGGGGGAGGTACACAGGAGACATCTTGTGTTGTGGACCAAAAGAATAGGCCAATGTTCACCGCAGGCAAACCTGGGGCAAAAGGGACTTGGAAATTCTCAGTGCTTGCCTCAAAAACTCTGCTACAAGGCTCCAGATTTTCCAAATAGTTTAGCCTCTGACCACATTGAGACATGTCGGTTGAACAATCTTCCTTGGAGATGTACCACACGTGGCATTTTCCCTTCATGTCTACCTCCCTCCCCCCCACGGCTATTTTTCTAATTTGTGAAAAGCTAGTTTGAGAGGTGAGATGTGGAGGGAAAATGAGTATTTTTGGCTGGCTCCTAACAGAACTTGCAGCTCCAGGCTGTGTGGGGTCGGAGCTCCTGTGCTTGAGACCTGATAGCTACTCTCCCTCCTGCCCCTTGCCCCCAGTGACAGACCAGCCATGGCATCTCTCCGGGTTTTGTGAACCATCATAGCAAGTTACCAGGCTTGATGAGGGGTCGAGGAGCCCCAGTTTATAGCCAAGTTGGACGGATATGGGGGTCACCTGGGGGCTTGTGATTGTATCTGAAAGGGGGCGTCTTGGTACAGGCAGCGTGATCTGCATTGGCACCTGGTGGTTAGCATCGTTTGAATCCCAGAGACTGGTGGGCATGGAGCTGCAACCCACATGGTTTCTCAAGTATTCTGAGCTGGAGAGGCCGGGAGCTCTGCTCAGAGGGTCAAGCAGGTGGGTTTCCCTCAGGCTTTTCCGAGTGACGTGGCTGAGGAACAGGTAGGCACATGTCAGAATCCACCTGCACATGTCATCATGGCCAGAAGCACAGTCAGATCTGCATCCCAGGGACACCTTGCCCACCCCCACTTGAGCTCCCTGCTCTTTCCAGCCGGTCTGCCTACAGCCTTCAGTCGCTGCCCCATCTTTCTGGGCAGCACCTTAGGACTTAGTGGAGGTGCTTGCCCTCCTGGCACGAGCAGGGTATGGGTGGTGCCTCTCGCTGGGGTCCCCGTTCCCTTCACAAGAGCGCGGATCCTGGGACCTCGCACCAGCCCCAGGCTCTACCTACTAACCGCTTCCCTCTGAGGACAGTTTTGAACATAGGATTTGGGGGCCACAAGTGTTTAGCCAGTCCTGGGGTTCCTTCTCTGCAGCAGGCACCGGAGTTTATGAGCGTGAACACAGACTGTGGCTGCACACCTCCCACAGGCCAGCAGGGGAGGGAGCCGCTCTGCTTGCTCAGTCTGGGGGCACAGGGCATCTGACACTCAGGATGTAAGTCCTTGGGGCTCCTTCCTTGCTCTCAGGCCTGGCCCTGGATATGGCCATCACAGCTCATGCTGCTTCCTGTGGCTCTGCTCAATGCCGCTGCCCCTGGAACTGGTGTCCAGTGCAGTGGCCTCCCGCAGCGGGCTGTGAGGCCCTCTGTGAACTGTCAGCCCCTCCTGACTTTCGCTGTGACCTTGATGTGAGCAGAGATGGTCAACCTCAGTCTGTTGTTTCCTTTTCTAGGGCTTCTAAAAGCCAGCTAACCACTTTCCTCTTATGCCATTTCCTCTCTATCCAACACCACAGTGGCCACAGATGCTAATGCGCCCTCCCACCCCACCCCTGCATCCCGGGGGAGCTGCAGAGCCAAGCACAGGGCTCAGCATCCTGTCACTGGGACTCAGACCAGGGTGTGTTCAGAGAGACTATGACCCAGATCAGGGTGTGCTTGGCGAGGGTGTTCTGCCATTCTGGGTGTTTCTGGACATCTCCAAAGAGGATTCGCTGTGAGGGCCAGACCTCTCCTGAATGTGATATCCACATGCAGTTCAGTGGGGGCTTAGACGGGCCACAAGGGGAACAGGAAGAGGACTCCCGGGCACGCATTGTCCCTCTGCTTCCTGGCCACCATGAGGTGGGCAGGTTTGCTCTGCTGCACACTCTTCTGAATGATGTTCAGCTTCATCCCAGGATCCTGGCACTCAAGATTCCTGGGTGTGGCTGTGTTCTGTCCGGGATCCCAGCACGTGGCTGAGTTGGCCCTGACCTGCTGGCATCAGAGATGCTCTCCCAGGACGCAGTGCTTTGGGTTCTGGTCACTTCTCTCTCTGTGCCCAGAGCAGGAGGCCCTGGGATGACCTTCCCTGACTTTCCACACCATCCTGAGTGGACGAGGAGGGAATTAGTGCCTTCATGTCATGTGTCACGCAGGGTGTTTGGAAATGTGAATGCAAGTATAGCCATCACTGGGGTTGGGCCCGGTCCACACTTCCTGGAGGCTGTCCTACATGGTGGGTTGTCCTCCAGGCTTGGTTTTGATGGGTCCAGGGAAAAGTGTGAAAACCAAGGGGTGGAGATGACCAAAGCTTGCTTTTAACATTCTCTTGTGCAGGAAGGCTTTTGTGGGCGTGTGCAAGTATGCTCAGTGTTTACTTGCTTTCTTGTTTCATTGTGGTCATCTCCTCCCTCAGCGGGGTAGCCGCCTCTGGCGTCCTATGGTTCTGCTCTGTCTGTCGACGGACCAGATACGAATTTTGCAATGTCACTGTCATTGTGGAAGAAAGTTCCTAGTAACTTTGTGTGCTGGGTCAGATGTCTTCCCTTGGAAATGAACCACCTCTGACTTGATTCCAACACCCCTGGGCCTGGGAGCAGCACTAGGAGAAAATGGTGCTGGGCCGGTGGCGGGGGCTTCCAAACTCTCTGGGCTGAGCGAGCACCCCTGGAGAGGTGGAGTGTGAAGGTGGATGGGCATGGTGGAGGCTTTGCCTGGGGTCCTGGACCCGAGCATGGCAGGCGCTCCTGTGAGCCCTGGCTGCCTGAACTCAGTCCTGACCAGAGCCCTGAGCCCACCCAGCAGCCGCACCCTGAGGTTCCCATGTCTGTCCTTCAGCATCCACCTTCAGCTCCCACATGGGGAGCCTGGCTGCTGCCCCACTCACCGCCCTGTGTCTGGGGACCATGCTGCTTCCTTCTGTGTCCACCTGAAGGCCTGGCTGGCTACAGTGCCATAGTCTTAGTGTCTGCCCACTGCAGCATGCATGAATTTCCCTCCTGGGAAAGGCATCTGTGTCCTTCAGCGGGGAGGCCACTGAGTCTGGGGCGAGGGTCCCCAGGCCACTGACTGCTGTGCCAGGCATCCTGGAGACAGTGGGGGAGGGCAGAGGCCAGCGTGGATGAGCTGCGGAAAAACCTCCCTGCTCAGTGCAGACCCCCATGGCTGCAGGGTGCTTCGCCTGTGTACCACAGTGTAAGGCAATGGTCCTCTTCGTCCACAGCTGTGTGCTATTGTGACTACATTGTGAGGGTTGAGGAGCAGGCTAGGGCTTGCTCCTCTCTGGAGCCCAAGCTCTGGGCTACAGAAGGCATGGATAAATGACACCCTTGAAGAAGGAGGAGGCAGGGGAGAAGAAGGAGGAGGAGGGGGTGTCTGGCAATGAAGTGGAAAGGATAGAGGATGGAGAGAAGGGTAGGTATGGAAGGAAAGATGGATGAATTGGGTGACAAGAACTGGGTAGGGAGGGATCAAAGACCAATGCCAGCTCTCTTGACTGAGGAGAGAAAGGACGAAGACACAGGGACGGGAAGGCATGGGGCTTGATCCAGATGAGCCAGCTTGAGGTTAAGAGGGGCATTCAGGTGAAGCATTCCAGCTCAGGCAGAGAAATCGAAACGCCATGTACCGCTGTGGTCAACAAAATTGCCACAGAATATTGCTGAGTCTCATCAGGAAGGATGCTGGAAACAGACAGAAAACAGCATCTGACCAATTTCGGCACCCGGAAATCTATACATTCCTTTGATTGCCAAGCTTGAGGAATAAATAATAAAGCTAGGGAAAGTCCAAAAGGCTATTAGTACTTTCAAGCCCGTAGAGAAATCTTCATGAAAGACTAATGGAGGAGAAACATCGCCAGTCTGAAAACAGGCAAAAGAAAAGCAGCATCTTGCTGGGCGCCTGTGGCTCACGCCTGTAATCCTAGCTACTCAGGAGGCTGGGATCCGAGGATCATGGTTGAAAGCCAGCCCAGAGAGGAAAGTCCGTGAGACTCTTATCTCCAATAAATTACACAGAAAACCAGAAGTGGCTCTGTGGCTCAAGTGGTAGAGTGCATGCCTTGAGCTGAAGAGCTCAGGGACAGCACCCAGGCCCAGAGTTCAAGCCCTACAACCAACAAGGAAAAAACCATAAGTAAAAGGAGCATCTTAGTCAAATATTAATGTTAGCAGATTCACATTCTGGTTCATTTACTTCTTCATGGACATAGCAGAAAGCTTGACTGAAGTCTGAAGTGAGGTTCAGTGTGAACGAATGCAGGGAACGAATGCATGTGACTCCATGTGAGCCATGACCCCATGTAAGCCTTGACCCCATGTGAGCTGTGACCCCATGTGAGCCATGACCCTGTGTGAGCCATGACCCTGTGTGTACCACCACACAGCATAAACAAAGTGCTCACTGCTTCTGTGAGTGGTGTGTTCTGGTCTGTTTATCCTCCCTGAACTCTAGAGAGGCAAAATTCAATTGGTGGTAGGTAGAACTTTTAAAACAGAACAATTATTTAATACACAGCAATTTAAGGAATTGAAATTTGTTAATCCACAAAGATAGATTACAATCAATATTTCAGGCATATGGCTGAATATTTAAAACTGTCTCACTATGAAATGAATGGGTTCTTGTGTAAAGAAACAAGCCCCAAGGCGGGGCTGGTGGCTCAAGCCTGGAATCCCAACCACTCAAGAGGCTGAGAGTCAAGGATCAACGTTCCAGGCAAGCCTGGATGGAAACATCTGTGAGGCTATTGTCTCCAATTAATCAGCAGAAAGCCAGAAGTGGGGGTGTGGCCCAAGTGGTAGAGGACTAGTCTTAAGTGAAAAAGCTGAGCAGTAGCACTCAGCCCTGAGTTCAAACCATACACATTCACATGAGAGAGAAAGAAAGAAAAAGAAATGTACTCTTATCTTGCCCATGTAATTGTAACCCCTCTGTACAGTATTTTCACAATAAAAATTAAAATTAAAATTAAAAAAAAGAATGAAAGAAAGAAAAAGAGAGAGGGAGGGAGGAGGGAAGAAGGGAGAGAGAAGGAAAAAAGGAAGGAAGGAGGGAAGGAAGGAAGGAAGAAAGGAAGGAAGGAAGTGTGAACTCTTGATGTTTGTAATAGATCTGATTGGACAGCCTATAGAAACATAACATCCTAATGACCAAGCGCCCCTATCAGAGGGTTGTTCTGGTTTATCCGAAACACTGACAATTTGTCTGCTCTGTGCTTCACCAACTCAGCTGCTTTATTTGACTGTGAGCACAATCATGAACATATTTCTTTTGTTTTCAACAAATTTATTTTTACCACTTATTCATTATTTAGATGTGCTAATCAATGTAGTAATGTACCACTAAAGGACAATGTTAAAAAAATATATAATGGCTTCCAAGAATAGTAGTGTAAGCAAAACACCATGGACATAAAGTATCTACTTGCAAAGTGAGTGTGGTAGGGACTCGGGTGCAGTGTTTCTAAGCTTGCTGTTCCTGTCCCTCTGATCAGAGGACGTTGATCTGCCCGAGACTGCGGAGAAGGTCTTGTGTTGTGAGCGCGTACACAGAGGGCTTTGGAGCCTGTGTCATCTCACATTAGGCTTTTTTGCTCCTTCTTCCCATCCCTTCGCACTTCTGGTGGACATTATGCTACCTCAGGCCCGCCTTCCAGGTGTTGCATCAAGCTCTTAGATAAACGAGGACTGGAGCACGCGGTTTTGGTGAGAATGTCTTCCAGCTGCAAAGCCATGTTTGGACTGTGCACTTGGTGCCTGCCCTGGAATCCGGTAATCTTCCCTCACCTGAGCTCAGAGCATGCCTAGCTGGGGAGGAGCACCTCGCTCCTCCACAGAGTATGCTGGCACCTCTCGGTCCTGTCAGGCTGGCGCCTTTCTCAGTCCTCTCGTGCTGGGCCTTAGCCAAGCCCTAGTCTGGGCACCACAGGGCTGTGGAGCTAGCCATGCATGTGAATAGCCGAATAAGGCTTCTCAGATGAGTGTGGCAAAGAGGCATGGCATGGTATGGGAGGACTACAGGGGAGTGCGGAGAATCTCTGCTGTTTACTTTTCAGCAATAAGGAATATGGAAGGAATCATTCGTGTATTATTGAAGACTCATTAGAATACAGTCAGGTTCCGGGTGCCAGTGGCTTATGCCTGCAATCCTAGCTACTCAGGGGCTGAGATGTGAGGATTACAGTTCAAAGCCAGCCCAGGTAGGAAAGCCTGTGAAATTCTTATCTCCAATTAAACCACAAGAAAACCAGAAGTGGTGCTGTGGCTCAAATGGTAGAGCACTCGCCTTGAGCTGAAGAGGTGAGGGATGGTGCCCAGGCCAGAGTTCAAGCCTTACGACCAACAACAACAAAATACAGTCAGGCTAGCAGATTATAGTCATTTAATTTATTAATCCAACTAATCTTATTCATAAGGTAATGAGCCTAATAATCATAAACCTTGAAGGTTTAAGGAATCCAGGGCTGACAGCACACAGAAAGACAGAAAGACACCCCAGTGTTCAGTCCAAACTTTCCATGTCCACGGTGCTAATCAGCATGGAAAGAACTATTTTGCTTATAGGAGAAACCACTAAGCTGGGTGACAGTGGCTTATCCCTGTAATCCTAGCTAATTAGGAGGCTAAGTTCTGGAGAATTGTAATTTGAGGCTAGCTTGGGCAGAAAAGTCCACTAGATTCCATCTCCAAAATTACTAGCAAAAAGCAGAGTTGAAAGAATGGCTTAAGGAGTAGCATGCCAACCTAGCTAAGCACAAGGCCCTGAGTTTAAGCTCTAATACCATAAAGAGAGAAAAAAATAAGTTGTCACAACCCTGTGACATCAAACTTCATGTTGAGAACACAGAAGCTCTGGAAGGTTAAGGAGGTTGGCCGGGGTAGGGCTGTGGATTTCAACAACCAACCATGTGTCCTCCAGGCTCCTGCTGTGCTCACACCACACGGCCAGGGAGCCCCAAGGCCTTTGCTCTGCAGATAGTGTACCACCTGGGAGATCAAAGCCTGAACAAGGGCTTGACCTAGGGAAAGCCACAGCTCCTACTGTGCAGAGACTGTTTCCTGAGTCCGGGAAGGGCTGGGTGTCTGAGCATGTCAGTCATGGGAGGGAGCCTGGGACAGGGGCTGAGGCCCACACAAGTCCTCCTGGGGCTCTGAGTTATACTCATCACTCTGTCCGAGGGAGCTCATTAATTAATGATGGGGTGATGCTTAGCTGTGGGTTTACACCTCTGCAGACATGGTGGCTGCCTGGTCTACTCCTGTCCTACCTCTGTTTCAGGGCCTGTGGAAAGGTCATGGTACCCCAGGTCTCGCTTCTCTGCCTTCATCTGGAGGCCTGACAAAGAGCCCATACATGACATGGGGCAGGCATGCCCTGTTAGGCCCAGCTGTAAAGCCTGGGCCTTCCTGCTCCAAGACAGACAAGTGGTGAGAATCCCACACAAGGCGCTGAGTCTGGCTTCGGACTCAGTTCCCGATGGGAACTCACACACCAGAGGAGCGCATGAGAGCAAAACCCAGCAAGGGAGGGTGTCTGGCGGAGAAGATTCTTCCAGATAGACTGCACGTATTCGGGAAATGCAAACGTTTGGCTGGGTTTTGCCACGATGCCTTTGTTTGCACACGTCATGGGAGCTGATTCTGGAAACAGAAAATACTTTTAAAGGTTCATTTATGAGCACACCACAATGCTTCCAGTCATTTATAGCACACCAGGATGCTTCAGGTCACTAGGATAGGAGTTGAAGCGCCACCACACCAGCACTCCAGGCAGGAGGAGGCTGAAGATGAGGAGACAACACCCCTCCCCAAGAGTGGCTGCTTAGAGCCAGGGAGAACAAATCAGATCTCTTGGGCCAGAGCTGCAAGGCATTAGGACAGGGCTTAGGCAGGGCGAACACAGGCTGGTCGCTCCACTGAGTATCCCAGAATTCCTGGGGCCTTCCCTGACGTCCCGGGGAACAGGGTCACTGCTTTTCATGAAGTTGTATGTTTGTTACAGTAAACAAATTCATGGAACTCCTCATGCTATAATTAGTTACACCAATGACTGACATTAGTTGGTAATCAATGGACACAATACCAGAGAAGAGAGTGGGGGGTTTCCAGGGCCCTCTGGCAGCCTGAGGGCCTTTGTCTCCCTCCCTCATGTGTGCACACAGCCTCCCTCAGGCTGGCAGACCCGGGTCACTGCAGGAATAGCCTGAGACCCAGGAGCCATCTTCGTCCCCACCGAAGCAGAGTTTAAGCATACTGGAGTCCTTTTCAATTTTGAGAAACACCAGCCTGCAAGTTACTGGTTTTGTGCCAATAAATGGATATATTACAGTCACTTACGTTATAGTTACAAGGCCAAAATTAGGGAGTAAAAGCATCTTTTCTTAGCCTTGCAAAGTGCTTAAGTATGCTCCTGTTTGGCTCTTCCTCTAAATATTTATAATTCCCCCAAAGTCTTTCCCCTAAGTGCCTTTTGAATCACGTTTGCTAAGCCTTCATTTATTTATTCATAGGAAACACTTATTGAATGGCAATATATTGATATCAAGATATAGGAATTAATCAAGCGTGGCCTCTGCCCTCAAGATGGTCACAGTCACGGCATAGATGACACGGCTGCCAATGGCCCTCTGGGGTGTGGGTGCTGCCTTGTAGCCCCATTGCCCCCCCTGCCCCCCCCCCAGGCTGGGGTGTGCCCACACCGTCCCTGTGCCTTCTTGGGGGTCTCTGGCTACCCAGGCCACCCAGCTAGGATGGTTCATCACCCCAGTTTTCACACTCCATTCAGCCAGAAGGAACAGATGCACATGAAAGCTGACTGATGGCCCAGGACAGAACCTGGGAGCCTGGTTCCCAGGGATGATGGACTGAAGGCGCCATTGATCAGCTAGATTTGTAACCAGGAAAGCCCAGGCCAAGAAGAGGGGTGGCCACATTGCTCCGGGCCTGGCTGGGGATCTGGGGCCAGGCATGGAGCAGCTGAGAGGCCAAGAGAGCAAGTCAGGAGAGACCGGCATGCGGACGTCCTGTGAGAGGTGCACTGTCCTGGTACCAACCATGCAGCGGCCTGGCGTTCAGAACCCCATTTTGCCTCTACTGTATGTGTGTGTGTGTGTGTGTGTGTGTGTGTGTGTGTGTGTGTGCGTGTGTGCACTCACACGTGTGCGCGTGCACATGTGTATGAGTGGCAACCCTGCCAGGAGACAGGAAAGCCTTGCGGCTCCAGTCTCTGTGCTCCATCACAGAAGGGCATTGTATAGCTAGAGGGCCAGCTGTGGCCAGGCACCCATGGCCCACACCTGTAATCCTAGTTATCCAAGAGGCTGAGATCTGCCGGATCAAAGTTTGAGGGCAGCCCAAGCAGGAAAGTTCCTCAGACTCCATCTCCAAAATAACAACCACAAAGTAGGCTGGAGGTGTGGCTCAAGTGGTAAAGCACCAATTGAGCAAGTACAAGGCCTGAGTTCACACTCTATTTACTAGCTCCCCCAAAGATGACTAGCTGTAACTTTAATTGCATTTTTACTCTGAAGAAGAGTAGCTAGATACACATATCTGCATATGTATGTTAATCGTGGCTTGCCCTCGCTTTCTTGGGTGGATGTCAAAGACCGTCTAACATATTTCAGGGTCGAGTGATGAACTTGTGAATCACTGCAAAGTGGTGCAGGAGGGTGGGGTCCTGGGGGGGGCAGGAAAGGGCAGGGGTACAGGCCCAGGCTGACCGCCGGGGATGCTACCCAGCACACGTGTGAAGTGCAGCACTAGATTCTCCTTGGCAGGAACTGGAGCTCTCTGGGAGAGCTGGGAAATGCAGGCTCAGGCGAGCAAGCGTAGTGAAGAAAGAGGCAGAGGTGGAAGCTCTAGCTCAGGTTGGGGCCAGTGGCAGGAGATGGGGGAGATTTTGTGTTGTCTCAGATGGCAACCCCGAAGCCAGGCACCGGTGGGTGGCTCATGATTGTGATCCTAACTTTTCAGGAGGTTGAGCTCTGTGGCCTGTGGTTTGAAGTCAGCCTGGATAGGAAAGAGACTCTTATCTCCAATTAAACAGCAAAAACCAACCAAAAAATCCAAAAGTAGAAGAGGGCTCAAGTAGTAGAGCACCAGCACCAGCTTTGAGTGAAGAAAAATACAAAGGAATGGACCCCAGGCCCTGAGCTTAACCCCAGTACCAGCATGAGGTAAATGAGTAAATGAATGAGTGAATGAAAAAGACAGCCCTTGAGCACATAGTAAACTCCTTGAGGGAAGTTTTAAAAAATGATCCCAGGTGCAGCCCAGATGTAGCAGTGATACTATCAAGATGCAGGCAGCCACGGAAGGGTGGGAGTCTCTGTGCCGGAGGGGGCCGCCACTCTCGTGGGATTGCCTTGGGCAGTGTATGGCATGCCGGGCACTTAGTAGGTACACACGGTGGTCCTTCCCCACCTCCTTTGTGCTCTTCTAGTGGGCTAAACAGGACGAGGGCTGCCTGCTTGCCACGCCCCGGCTCGAGCCTGGCAGGACCTTGTCCTTGATGCTCACGCTGGTGTCCTATGAGATCATCGCAAAAGAAAATCATTTTTCTTAACCATCGTTTTATTTATTTTGCCAAAATTGCACTTTTGAGTCTTTCCTGGCAGGGGTGCTGCAGCATCGTCCCCATTATCGCACCATCAACACTGGCGTTGAGATCTGACAGGAGACCGCTGTCCACCCCTCGAATATTGATTTAGTGGCAGAAGATTCTTTTCTCCTTGTCCCAACCAGACGCTAAAAGGAACTTGGGGTGGACACCAAGGACGGCCCTGGGCTGTCCCTCACCTAACCTGGAAGTGCCAACTTTTCCTTCCTTGGTTTTATGAGCTAAAGTGAATCTGAAGGTCATCCTAGCCTGTTTGTTATAGTTCCTGCAATATGATTGTCTGGGCCAGGAGTCCACAGCCCAGAGCCTCAGATCTGACAGTTCATAGAACCCTGCCAGCACCGGTCAGGTCAGCACAAGATGCTCTGTAAAAATAATTCCAGCTAGCAATGTGTTAGTAATGTCTTGCATTCTAGTGCTTCCTCTCTACCTGAAGTTCTGTTGCTTTCATTTTGTTTGTTTCTTTTGCTAATACTCAGGCTTGAACTCAGGACTTCCTGCTGTAGCTCAGCTTTTTTTTTTTTTTTTGGCTCAATTGGTACTCTACCACTTGAACCACAGCTCCACTTCTGGCTTTTTGCTGGTTAATGGGAGATAAGAGTCTCACAGATTTGTCTATCAAGGCTGGCTTTGAATCCTGATCCTAAGATCTCAGCCTCTTTGGCAGCTGGGATTCCAGGTCCCATCTTCTTCCTAGAGTTTCCCAGGGCTGTGAGTCCTATGTTTATCCTGTTCCTAATTAAAAAGGGGATATTTGTGTAAGTATTCTATGTATACATTCCCCTCAGGAATATATTTATGCTGAGTGCCAGGGGCTCACGTCTATAATCTTAGATATTCAGGAGGCTGAGATCTGAGGATCAAGGTTTGAAGCCAGCCTGGACAGAAAAGCCTATGAAACTGTATCTGTAAGTAACCAGTAAAAAAGCCAGAACTGAAGCTATGATTTAAGTGATAGAACTCAATACCCTGTGTTCAAGCCCTGGCACAAGCACACCACACACACACACACACACACACACACACACACAAATACACACACAAACATACACACACATTTAATAATATATTTAGACATTTGCTTCAGAGTTAAGTGCACCTACTTTCTTTAAATGAAATTAGCAAGTGGTGATATGCACAGAATGCAGTGTCTTATTTAGTAGTTTAATGGATGCTTATTCCCAGGAAGTCAGCTCCAATCCAGACAGACATCCTATCTCCTAGCAAGGACCCTCATGTCTGTGTTTTTGTTGGTTTTGGTTTTTGCTGGTCTTGGGGCTTGAACTCAGGGCCTGGGTTCTGTCCCTGAGCCTCTCTTTGCTCAAGGCTAGTGCTCTACCACTTAAGCCACAGTGCCACTTCCAGCTTTTTCTTAGTAGTTTATTGGAAGTAAGAGTCTTACAGACTTTCCTACCCAGGCTGGCTCTGAACCACAATCCTCAGACCTCAGCCTCCAGAGTGGCTAGGATTACAAGCGTGAGCCATTAGTGCCCAGCTCACATGTGCTTTTAGTCAACCTTCCCTCCCCCAGCCTGGGTACCATCCCTCTCCCTCTCCTGGTATCTACAGTTCTGACCCTCCCCCCTCCATTGATTGAATTTGGGTCATTTTAAGTTGGAGCAGAGGCCACTCCCACCACTGTGTGTGGCTTCTTTGGCTCAATAGAGGGGTTTTGAGACTTATACATTGTGTGTGTGTCTTGATAGTTTTAAATTGGTGAATAATGTGCTGGGAAGGTGGCTTTGTGGTAGAGCACTTGCCTTGCATGCATGAGGCCCTGGGTTCCATTCCTCAGCACCACCTAAGCAAAAAGAAAAAAAGCCGGAAGTGGAGCTGTGGCTCAAGTGGTAGAGCGCTAGCCTTGAGCTGAAGAGCTGAGGGACAGCACCCAGGCCCAGAGTTCAGGCCCCATGACCAATAAATAAATAAATAAATAAAAATAAATTGTTGAATAAACTCCATTATTTGAACGTATCAGCGTTTATCTGTTGTATTGATGGGTATTTTCATTGTGTTTAGCTACTGCAAGTAAACTGCTCTACCCTTGCAGTCTTCCTGTGCCTGTCTGTGAAGCATGAGGGCAGGTGCAGGGTGCGCTCTGTGTGCACTTGTGACACATTTCCCAGTGATGCACCCTTTGACCATCCTCACACAAGACAGCATTCCCACACTTCTCCACACGGAGCCACTCATGGTGTCTTGTCTTTAAAGTGCTGGCTGGTCCACTGCAAAGCTGTATCACATGTCAGCTTTAATTTGCACTGCCTCAAGTGTTGATGAATTAATTCGTTCTCTGAGGCTGTGTTCCTGGCCCCGCCCGTTCACCACAGCTTCCTTCCCAAGGATTCAGGGGTGCAGGGTCCCACCAGCTTTCTGAAACTGTACATATTGTCCCACCCTAACTTCTTAGTAGTGCCAAACCCGGTGGGCAGCGGGAGACTCACCTGCAGAATGACCTGACTCCCTGGGCTTGTACTCTAAAGCTAGTGGGTGGGCTTCAGAGTCCACATCTAAGGGTAGCAGTTTAGCCACAGTGGCCAGCAGAGGGCAGCACAGGCTGGAGCACAGCCTCGGGGAAGTATGCCTGGGTCCTGTTGGCTAGGGCTGTCGGTCAGGTGTCCAAAGGCAAGGGCTTGTGTTCAGGTAGAAGAGGGCAGCCCTCGCTCTACTCCAGCTTCTGCTGGAGAAAAGAGAAAAGCTGGGAAATCGCTAAATGAAATTCAGGCTTTCTCAAGTCTTTATCAGTAGCTGGGAGCGGGCTGGTCTCTGCACCAGTGACTAGGGCAAGATCTCCGACGATTTCCTGGTGGGTAGAGAAGAAGTTTCAGGGAGTTTGAATTTCCTTGCAGGCCAGTGGGCACTCAAGGAAGAGGACGGGGCTGCTTCTTATAGAACACGGAAGAAAACTGAAATAGCAGACTCATGACATGACACACGGCACTTGGCAAGGGTTTAAAAAAAAATCACCTCTGTCAACTTTTATCTTCTAATTTAATATAGTGTTAAACAGGTAGCATGAATGAGCTCATAGCACAATAGCACATTCTGATTTAAAGGCAGGTTTAGAATCCAAATCTTGTTGGTAAATTTAACTTCTCCATTGTAAAGCTATTTTTTTCCTATTCCTTTCCCTATTGTGGTCTTCAGGAAAAACAATCAAACAAACTCACAGCTGGGCAGGGAGCTGCAGTGGCAGGGTTAGCTGGTCACAGCTGGGCAGGGAGCTGCTGTGACAGTGTTAGTCAGTCACAGCTGGGCAGGGAGCTGCAGTGGCAGCATTAGCGGGTCACAGCTGGGCAGGGAGCTGTTGTGGCAGCTTTAGCCCGGCCAGCAGGAGCCTGGCAGGGCAAGGCTGCTGACAGTGGTGTGAGCTCAGCCAAGCTCTTAGTGTTTCTGGCCCGGCACAGGGGTCCACGGTCTGCACCACAGGGTTGAGGATGGGCTGGCTAGCCTGTGGCCTTTCTTTAGGGAATCTGTGTTCCATTAGCTGATAGAATAGAGCTTCATCCTCAGAGGAACCGTCCAGAAAGAACAGGGGTGAGCAAGCATTTACTCCAGCCCCATGACTTCACAAACAGGCCTCAGCCCAGGGTTTGCACACAAGACTGTTTCTAAAACGGCTTTCATATTTTTTATCTGAAATACTGAAAATCTTGAAAACAAACTGGACACCGACGAATATGAAGAAGGAAATTAATCACAGAATTAGTTGTATAGCCATATAACAGAATGTGATGCAGCCAATAGTATCAGGGCCTCAATCTATTTTATGACAAGAAAAAAGAGCTAAATGATGGGTAGGGAGGGAAGGTTAAAGCATCAATGTAGTACTGTTCCATGTGCACATGTGTGCAAGGAAGGGCTGGTGTGTGTCAGACTGTGGTGGTGTATGGCTCCCTGGGGTCACCTGTCCCTGAGTTTATCACCTTGGGAGCAAAACATTTTTTGGTGTGTGCTATTCCTGAGGCTTGAACTCAGAGCCTTGTGCTGTTCCTAAACTTTTTTACTCAAGGCTATCGCTCTACCATTTGAGCCACAGCTCCACTTCTGGCTTTTTTGCTGGTTAACTGGAAATAAGAGTCTCATGGACTTTTCTGCCTGGGCTGGCTTCTAACCATGATCTAACATCTGAGCCTCCTGAGAGGCTTAGATTACAGGCCTGGCATAATAATGTCAAACAATTTAATGAAAGCCCTAAGGTCCCTGTTTCTCAGGTAAGCGAGCAGCCAGAGGATGTCAGTGCATGCTCATGTGAGCAGCAGAGCCTGCTCTTGGATCCTCTGAATTGAACTGGATGCTTTTAAACTGTCAAATTTGTACTGGAGATGTAAGAATGCAGGTCTCACCTGAGGATTGCTGGCATGTGGATTTGCATTATAGAGGAGGTGTTAACATTAGCCTGGAATCTCATAGAGAACCACTTGTGCAGATTAAGTGCTGCTCTGCCAGATGCTAGGCAGGGGCATCATTTTGGTTCTGTGCCCTTATTACCAACATGCCCGTCTGTTCCTGCTGCATCTGGAAACCTCCATCCAGTCCACACGACTATGGGGAGCAAACCGCAGTGGCTATGCACTGGCCCTCCCGCTGTCTTGTGGGGCACATCAAACATAAAAGCATTAACAGGGAGAATGTGTTCTTTGTCTACTGTGCAGAGGTGAGCTGAAGCCTGCCACTGGCAGGTGATGTATACTACATATTTGTAGAAGTACATGGCTGACTCATCAAATCAATCATGTGGGGGCAATGTGGGGGGAGCGCTGGGGACCAGCCTGACCACACTGACCGTGGTGGCCTGAGCTGAGGGCTCTGTGTGGAAAAAGGGTCCTGCCTTTCATTATGAATGCAACTGAAGCATTCGTTCGAATAAAAGTGGAAATCATTCAGAAAGCTAATAAATTTCCTTTCAAATCCTTTCAGATTTCTCCTGGGATGCCTCTCCCCATTCCTGAAGTCACTGGAGAGTGTTATAAAAATGTATTATGTGATCAGAAAAGTCCGCAAATGAGAGGCGCTGTAGGTCACACTCAGGCTCTGGGTGTGAGCCCTGGGTCTTCTGGTATTTCCCTCACGGTGAAGCTGGAATTGTCATTCGTAACTCCAGCCTCTGAGAGCAGGGAGCATCAGTCTGGCCCTACAATGCTGCTTGAAGATCTGAGGTATCACTGGGAAGTGCGGGACTGGGGGGCTGGGTGTGGCCGCTGTCACAGCTGTGCTAAGATCAGAAGGATGTCCCAGGCGTGTAAGGGAAGGGCACTCAGGCTCCAAGCTCATGGGGGGTGGGGGGAGGGAATGGGAAGGAAAGGGGCCTGGGCTGTGGCCTGGGACCGGGGCTGTCACGACGTTGGACGGCCCAGGCCTGGCTCCCAGAGGCTTCGCAGACTTAAGTGGCCACAGGAATATCTTACCACGTACCGAACACTGAGAGAACACCAACAGTTTGTAAATTAACTAGAGTCAGTTGCACACAAACACATGGTTGAATAAGGAAATACCAAGAAGAGTGAGAGAACATGAGGGTGTTACTTTGAGTTTTGTGTCTTAACAAAGATTTTTCATCACCATTGTGAAAAACCATGTGTGTCTGTTTTTAAGTAGTGTTTAAGATGAAAGTCCTCTTAGAATCAAAGAAGAAATGGTCTAATTGAACAACATCCCATAAAACTTGTCTGCCTCACAACAGACACCTGCAGGAGTTCCAACACAGGAAAACACAAGCTTCTCATAAACAAGAGGAGAGGTGACTTCAGCAGGCAGCGAACGGTTTCTGTCCTAGCAGCATGTGGAATAGTCTTGTCAAACGGCAGCCTTTGAAAATCAATGCCAAGAAAATCCCCTATAAATTTACAAATTAAGATAATAGAACGTGGGTTGAAAGACTTTTCAACTCTGAAATTAGTATCCATCTCTTCCAACTGCTTAATAGCCGCATCCTAAAAGATATGAGTTATCTAACATCTAATTGAGGTTTTATAACCTGTTGGTCTGATTTCACAACAATCATTATAATGTTCTGAAAGAAAAGTTAATATAAATGTGTAGATCAATTGTAATTTGAAATAGAATTCACTAGTTTTAGCCAACCATTGGTGGGGTGTGTCTTAAAACCTCATTAATCAGAAAGCTTCAAGTTTAGGCAGTGTGACTATTTTTCCCTTTCTTGTAGCTGCATTTGGATACAACCTCTTAGTATTTCTGATGAAGCGGTCCTTTTGTAGGTGCCAGGATGTGTACACAAATGCAGAGCCTCTTTCTGAGGCCCTGGGCAATGTAAGCTTCTACTTTAGTACTGCTGTATCCCCAGCACTTGTTACTTGTAACCAATACCCTACACTCACGCTAGCGGCTGCATGCCAGGAGTATGGCACAGGTGTCTGGATTCTGTGCTGTCTGCCCCATTTGTCTGTAAGTCTAAACTGGTATGAAAAATAGCACTAATTATTAGCTTTTGTGGTTCTGGGGGATTGGTCCCAAGGCCTTGTGTATACAGATGAACACCTATTTCTTTTTCTTTCCTATTTATTTATTCATTTATTTTGGTGCTGGGACTGGATGTTGTCACTGAGCTTCTTTTGCTCAAGGCCTGTACTGACATTTGAGCCAGAGCTCCACTTCTAGCTTGAACCACAAACCTCAGATCTCAGCCTCTTGAGTAATTAGGATTACAGGCATGAGCCACCAACACCCAGCTACAATTACTTATTTCTTAAGCTCACAATGGTAGGGGAAGGTGAGAAGAATACAGGAACAAACCAGAAGTGTGCAAATGGTCAGGTCAGGAGTACTGTGAACAATAAAGTCGGAAGTGGTGGACTATTACCTGGTGTATAAGGACCTGAGTACATGCTGATATAAATAAGTTATTGCAAAAACAGGCAAGGAAAAAACAGGGAGGAAATAAGAGAGAAATGTCTCATATAATTTCTGTAGATATTTAGAGGAATGGAGTATAACTTCCTAGGCCATCAAGCATGGGCTGGGCAGTGTTGTTGTTGTTGTTGTTTTTCCTGAAGAGCACAGTAGGGAAAGGAATAGGAAAAAATAGCTTTACAATGGAGAAAACCTGCAGCAGTTGCTCAACCAGGAGATCAAAGTCAACCTGATCAACCTTGATGGTTGAAGTAATTCTGTGGAATTAGTGTCCATTTATATTTGATGCAATTTTTGAGATATTTTGGTTTACTATGTAACCATAGTATTTTTCTCGTCTCTCCTATGTTAAATTTGCAGTATGTAGTCTAGACTGGCCTCAAACTTGTGATCCCAAGTGCTGGATTTACGGTGTGTACTACCATGCCTGACAGTGTCTCTCCACTCATGTACGTTTCTTCTAATTTCTCTCATACAGTTGTAGTATTTAGTGTGCAAATCTTGCATATTTTAAGTCAGATGAACCCCTACTTCATGTTTTTTTTGAAATGAAAGTAAATCTTAATTTTTCTATTATTCATCAATTCTTTGTGATATTGGGAATTGAACTCAGGGCTTTGTGCACGTTGGGCAAGCACTGTACCACTTGAGCTATACTTTTAGCCCTTCTGTTTTTGTGATAAAGTCTTGATACCTTTTTCAGGGTGGCCTTGGAAATCACAGTCCTTTTGACTGTACCTCCCACTATTAGTTTATAGAAATATAATTGATTTTTGTTGATCTTATGTCCTTCAGTTCAGCCCTGTTAACTCTTTTCTTATTACTTCAGGAAGCTTTTTGACAGATTCCACGGGATTTTCTGTATACACCTGGCCAAACAAAATAGGTTTTGTTTCCTATCTTCCTTTCCATATGTGTTTTCCTTGTCCCGATTTCCTATCTATTTCTTCAATAATGAATATTCTTGGAGAGAAAGCATTGACTCTCTCTATGGTACAAAGTATTTAGTGAATGTTTTTGTATTTTGGTAGGTATCTTCATATTTATGAAAAGTTCCCTCTATTTCTAACTTGGAGGGTTTTGTTTGCTTTTTGGTGGATCTGTGGTTGAAAACTCAGAGCCTCTCATGTTTGCTTGGTTGGCTTGATACCATGGATCCATGCCTCTAGCCTTTTCACTGGAAATTTTTGGGGGTAGGGTCTCACTTTCCTACCAGGGGTTGCACACGAGCTATGATCTACCTACTTTAGACTACCTGTCATTGAGTCCAGCTTCCCTTTGCAGAGGGAATCTCAGTGGAATGTCCTGTCTAGGTTCACATTAATCCAGGGCCCTTCAATCTTAGCTTCCCAAGCAGCTGCAGGTTTAGTCTTTCAAACTGTTCTTCTGGGTTGGCCTCAACCTCTCGTCCTCCATATCTGAAGGATCGAGGTGGGTTATAGGCATGAGTCAGTGCTCAGCTGGAGGGTTCTTTTTTCTTTAATAAATGAAGAATGGAGTCTGGATTTCTGTCAAAGGGTCTGCATTGACTGAGATGATCTGACAGTTTTTTTTACTTTAATAACATTGGCTTTTGAATTTTGAGCAGCCTTCCATTGCTGGTGTGTTTGTCAGTTGAACATCTATAATAAATACAATAAACAGGGGTGTAAATGACAGAAATGACTTTCCTCCCAGTCGTGGATGCTAGAAATCCAAGCCAGCAGGTCTGGTTCATTTATGATACTTTCTTGATCATGTATTGCCTTTTTTTTTTTTTTGCCCATTGTTGGATTTGGTAGATTAAAACATTGTTTAGAATGTTGACATCTAGGTAAAGAGGGAGTTGATGTAGTTTTCTTTTTCTATGTCTTCCTCATATTTTGATTACAGTAGTTCTACTCTCATGGAATGAGCTATGAAGATATTAGCTTTCCCTCACTATGACAAAACACCCAAAATAACCTAAAAGGGAAATGATAATTTTGGTTCATCCTACCCCTTCCTTTTTTTTTTTTTTAAAATTGAATCCTTTGGAATTCTGTTACTTGTTTGCTGCAAGAATATCCAAGCTGGTTGCTCCTGGAAATCAGGGCATCTCTGGGGATACAGGAAGGGCAGCTGTGTGCTATGTTTAAGGTTTAAACTTAACCCAAATGCCTCTGACAAGCCTCAGGATCCTGCTTCTCAGCTGATGCTTTAAACATGTATCAGGACAGCACACTCAGCCTGCCTCACACCTCCCTGCTTGGCCAGTGTGCCAAGTTCAAGTCTTGTCCTTAGTTCTGAAGAGCAAGGCTGAGAGATCTTTCAGGGTTGTAGTGAGTTCCCTGGTAGGATGACTGAACCTGGAGCCGGACATGTCAAGGCCCATGGCTTCTGAATGCGCTTCAGTATACAACTTGTCAGCCACCCACACACTCAGCTGGCGCAGCTGCTGGTTCCCGACCGGCACTTGGGTCTCAGCAGTCGTGTATAACACGACACGCCACTCTGGGGCTCTCACGTGTTGAGGGTTACCGTCATGTGACGTGACGTGTCATCCGCGTGCAAGAGACCAGACAGTAAAGCAGAAGCAGCCAGGACCGAACACAGAACTGGTGACCTGAGTGATGGCAGTGGGACAGGCGGTCCCGAGGCCGAGCAGTGCACAGGTGGCTATCATCCAGGGACGGCAGAGAACCAGACCGAGTGGGCGGGAGTCACTGCGGGACCTTCTGACAGAGAGCCACCCACTGAGCCTGTACCGAGCAGGCTGGGCCACCAAGGCCGATCTCGGGCTCTGGGAGGAGGCTGGGTTTGCCCTGAAGTCCGGGCCGAACACAGGACGTCTCCGCTCCGCTTCGACCACTGGCTCCGCTGACCAGGCAGCAGCATGCTCTCCACAGAACCGGCCAGGGGAGGCCAGGAGCAGGCGATCCGGTCAGGGGCGGCCAGGGACGGGCGATCCGGTCAGGGGCGGCCAGGGGCGGGCGATCCGGTCAGGGGCGGCCAGGGGCGGGCGATCCGGTCAGGGGCGGCCAGGGGCGGGCGATCCGGTCAGGGGCGGCCAGGGGCGGGCGATCCGGTCAGGGGCGGCCAGGGGCGGGCGATCCGGTCAGGGGCGGCCAGGGGCGGGCGATCCGGTCAGGGGCGGCCAGGGGCGGGCGATCCGGTCAGGGGCAGGTGGCCCATCCGACAGCAACGGGCTCACGAGGGCACGCCCTCCGGGGCGGGACCCCGACCCCACGGCCCAGGCGCCTCACACTAGCCGCAGGCTCGCCCAGCCGCCCCTCGGGCCGTACCCGCGCCGAGGCACCGCGGGCCCCTACCCCGCAGGCCGCGGGTCCTGAGGGGCAGGGCGCGGCGGGGCCGGGCCGCCACGTTTCGCTCGCCACCTGCGCCGCCGCGGGGAAACCCGCATCACTGTCACGAGCCTTAAAGCGCCAGCACCACGTGGACTCGCCACTGCGTGGGACTCGAACCCGTGAGGCTGACAGACAGGGGGCCCGCCCTCCGGGGCCGCTGCAGAGCCAGGCTCGCAGCCTCTCACTTTCTTGGCGCGCCGGCGGAAGCCGGGGACCTGCGGCGGGACCGGGGAGACCGGATGCGGAGGGACCGGAGGCCGCGCTTGCGCACTGCGCCGGGCCGCGGCGGGGCGTGGGGCATTGTGGGAAGCGCGCGCTTCTGCCGCTTCCGCGAACATGGCGGCTCCGTAGCCGGGGCCGGGGAGCCGGGGGGCGCGGAGGAAGCCGTCGCGCGCAGCCCGGGGCGACGATGGCGACCCCCGACCAGAAGTCGCCCAACGTTCTTCTGCAGAATCTGTGCTGCCGCATCCTGGGCCGGAGCGAAGGTACGCACGTCCGGCGCCCGCTCCCGCGGCGCGCGGCTCTGAGGCGTCCGGGGCCCGTGCCTGGCCGGGGGCCGGGCGGGGGTCGGGCGCTCGGGGTCGGGCGGGGGCCAGGCGGGGATCGGGCGCTCGGGGCCGCGGGGTCGGAATCCCCCCCCGCCCTGCTGGCCACCTCCGGCCCCGCGCGGGGGCCGGGCGGCGCGGAGGGCGGGAAGCCGCGGCCCGGCGCCTGGCCTGGATAGCGGCGCGTGGCTGCAGGGCGCGGGCCCCGGCTCTCCAGAGGTCTTACACGGGGTTCTCCAGCCAAGGCTGCTGTTAGGCAGCACCGGCAGGCGGTGGTGTGCGCGGAGTCTCGGTTCTCCAGCCGCGATACTCGTTACTTAGCCCGGTGACGCCGGACGCTGGTTCTGACAGCGGGGACGCGCCGTGCGGGAGACCTCTGGTGTAATCGCATCGACTGGGCCACTTGCTGCCTAAGCGCCAAAACGTGGAAAAGCAAATCAGGCGATTTTGAAGGGAGCCTAAAAGCCAAATTTCATTTAAAGTGAAGAACGCATTTACGATACGTCTCTGATCTTCGCCGTGTGTGGCAGTTAATGCTTGTAACCTCTGGGTCTGTGTGATGACCGTAGGGCTAGAAGACCAGTGTTTGGTGCTGCTGCTGCTCCTGCTTGGATCTACACACAGCTCTGGCTACAGCCTTCGCTTTTTCTCTGTCAAGAAATCTTTGGCCAGGTGCTGGCAGTGCAGACATTCCGACCTTACAGGGGTCGGAATCAACAGGGGGCAGGGGTGGGATCAACAGGATCAAAGCAGGGCAAAAAGAGATGGAAGGAAGAGGCGGGGGGGACAGAAAGCGACTGAAGTGTTTAAGCATCTGACCTGAAGCCAGGGCTGTCCACCCCGCAGGAGACAATGCAGTGGCCCCGAGGTGGGTGTCAGCCAGATCTGCTTTCTTCCCTTGAAGCTCGCACACTGAATTACCTTTCTGGTCTCCTGTTCTCAAGTATGGGAGAACTCAGAGAACTAAGGTTGTTAGGATATTTTTATGTTGTTTATGATGTTTTTAACATTAGCTTTCCCTTCATACCAATTTTCGGTTCCAATTTTCTTCCTGCAGAGAAACCATTCGTTCATTCCCATGGTCATATTTAGAAAGTAGTTATTCATCATGAGCCAGAATATTTCTAAATTAAAAAAAATTTTCATCACCACTTCAAGCAAGTTGAAATTCTTGACTAAAATTCTGTCTCTTCCTTTCTCCCCATCTAGAATTGTGTCTGTGTTAAGTCTGTGGAGCTGTCAGCAGGGGGGATCCTCTGTGAGAAAAATACCTCAGAATGTTCATGAAAGATGATGTTCTCTTTGGTATATCTGATAACTACGATTGCCAAATAAAATTTATAATTTCAAAATATGATATTTACTGAAGAATTTGTATTTAGCCAGTCCTAGACTTGAACTGAGGGCCTGGGCACTGTCCCTGAGCCTCTCTCAAGGCTAGCACTCTACCATTTGAGCCACAGTATCACTTCTGGCTTTTTTTGAGTAGTTTATTGGAGATAAAAGTCTCACTGACTTTCCTGCCTGGGTTGGCTTTAAACTGCAATCCTTAGAGCTCAGCCTCTTGAGTAGCTAGGATTACAGGTGTGAACCACTGGCGCCCAGCTATCTTTACAATATTTTGGCATTTATAAAATTTCATAAAATATCCAAATTTCATTAGGTATTTTATCTGATAACTCCATAGACCCTTTGATCAATGACCTCACATCCTAATGACATTGTCAATAATTGGTTTGATTTATTGGTAGTATTGAGGTTTGAACTTGGCCTTGCATTTGCATTTGCTTTGCTGGTGCTCTCACACTTGAGCCATGCGACTAGCCCAACTTTTTGCTGCTTTATTTTAGAAATTGAGTTTCATGGACTTTTCTGCCTGGATTTGAACTGTGATTTTTTTTTTTTAATGGGTCAGTCGTGGGGCCTGAACTCTGGGCCTGGGCGCTGTCCCTCAGCTCCTCAGCTCAAGGCTAGAGCTCTACCACTTGAGCCACAGCACTACTTCTGGCTTTTTCTGCTTATGTGGTGCTGAGGAATCGAACCCAGCCCTCATGCATGCAAGGCAAGCACTCTACCACTGAGCCACCTTCCCAGCCCTGAACTGATCTTCTAGGTTTTATTCTCCAGAGTAGCTAGGATTAGAACCTTGAGTCATGAGTACTTGGCAGCCTTATTATCTTTTAATAATATGAAATTAAGACATAATAGTTTCTTGTTACTTTCAAATGAATTTCATCACAGAATCCAATTTTCACACACACACACACACACACACACACACACACACATTTTAAGTGCTGTGATCTAGACATACCACAACTGGGCATCAACCCAGATTGTTACAGGCCAGGATACGGTAAAGACACTTGCACATTCATGTTCATTGCTGCACTGTTTGCAAGCAATGGAAACAGCTCAGGTGCCCTACAATAGAGTAGATTTAAAAAATGTATACATATACACAATGGAATTTTACTCATCCATTAGAAAGATTAATAATAGGTCATTTGCAGGGAGATGGATGGACCTAAAACAAATCATGTTAAGTGAGGTAAGCCAAGCTCAGAGAGAGAAACAGCACATATTTCTCATATGAGGAAGCTAGATCTACAATGGGACATGAAAACCTGTACAGGACTCAAGGCAATCACACACAAATCATCGGACTCCTCTGAACAATAACTACTTGTCAAACAATTTCTGGAAATGGAAAAAATGTTTGTTTTGTTATTATAGTTTGGTTTTGCTTTTGGATTTTTTTCATTTTGCGGTGGGGGGGGGTGAAGAAAGGGAGGGAAGAAGGGTGAACAGATGCAGTCCTGGTATCCAGTATACACTGTGGAAAATGAACTGTGCAATGTGTGGGCAGGGACAGGAGGGGGAACCTGAGGGAAAGCTAAGGAAGGGGTGACATTGTCCAAAGAAATGTACTCATCACCTGACCTATGAAATGGTGGCCCCTCTGGGAGCACCTTAATAGTACAATAAAATTGTATTAAAAAAATGTACCTGGCTTCAGATGACCTTGAAAAGCAAAGTACTTACATACATAGAGGTACTTAACAATTTTATAAAGATAGTGTAATTTTACTTTCCACCTGTAACAGAGGTGCAAAGGGCTAGAGACAGGTAAGGGAAAGAGAGCTACTCCACTAGCTGACTTCAGCTTCACTTATTGTATGTAACAAATAGTTGAGACACCCAGTTTATAAAGAGAAGCTTTATTTTGGCTCCTAGCTCTGGAGGTCCCAGGCCATGATTGGTTAGGTCTGTTGCTTCAGGACTGAGAGAACACTACATGGTGGGGTGCATGGTGGAACAGAACTGTTCATCCTGTGGCCAGTAAGCAAGAGAAAGATCTAGATTACACTGTCTCCTTTAAGGGCCTTCCTTGAGTCACCTAAAGACTTCCCCCAGGTGCTGTCTCCTAAAAGTTCCACCTCCCTCCCACTACCCCTGCCCTGGGGCCAATCCTGTAACACATATCCTACTGAGTAATTCAAGACTCAAACTTTCCTACCACATTTTTCTCTGTGTAACACCTTTGAGTTTGCATGAAACACATCCTGCCTGCAAGTGATAAGAAATTATATCTCCATGTTTCTGCTCATCCAGGAACACATTTTGATTATATCTTTGGACACAGTCATTATTGCTGTCGTTGGGCACAACATGCTTGTTTTTGGCTTTTCTACTCTGTGAGAGGCAACATTTTTCTAACAGATAAGAAGTAAAGGGAATATTTGGCATTTCCACATAAGTGTTCAACATGTATTTTCAGGTATGACTAACATATACAGTGTACTGAGTTAGGTGGGGGTGATTCTAGACACAAGCAAGCCACTGGTACCACCTTCGTGGTTCTTTTAGTATTACAAATTATGCTGCTGTTGTTTTGGTGGTGACTTGATGAAGTTCTAGATCATAAGTGATCTTCCCTATTGGGAAGATAGAGTATACAGAACATTTACATGTACATTAAAATATATATTACACATATAGGCAGCCCTCTGAGATCCATGGATTATAGGTTTGCAGATTCACCCAGCCAAGGATTCCGTAATATGAAGATATTAAGTGATTTTTTTTTTTTTTTTTGGGTCACGTCGTGGGACCTGAACTCTGGGCCTGGGTGTTGTCCCTCAGCTCTTCAGCTCAAGGCTAGCACTCTACCACTTGAGCCACAGCTCCACTTCCGGCTTTTTTTCTTTTTGCTTATGTGGTGCTGAGAAATTGAACCCAGGGCCTCATGCATGCAAGGCAAGTGCTCCTCTACTACTGAGCTACCTTCCCAGCCCTCAGTGATTGTTTTTTTGACTAAGACTTTTTTCTTGTCATTATTCCCTAAACAATACATTAATTATAACAACTCTTTATAGGACATTTACAGTATATCAGAGATGATTTAAATTATGTAAGTTTACCCTATTCATTGCATTTTAAAGTAAAACAGTATTTTTTTTTTTTTTTTGGGTCAGTCGTGGGGCTTGAACTCTGGGCCTGGGTGCTGTCCCTCAGCTCTTCAGCTCAAGGCGAACGCTCTACCACTTGAGCTACAGCGCCACTTCTGGTTTTCTGGTGGTTTATTAGAGATAGGAGCCTCACAGTCTCTCCTGCTCAGGCTGGCTTTGAACTACGATCCTCAGATCTCAGCCTCCTGAGTAGCTAGGATTACAGCGTGAGCCACCAGCACCCGGCTTAAAACAGTATTTTTAAATGGTCATTTAGATACCTAAGATGGTAGCTATGGGTAGTTACAGAATACATGAACTCTTTGGTGTCCTCAGGTTTGCGGACCTGGGACCAAAGAGTTTGGGACCTACAATTCTGGAGTAAATGGTTCTACTTTGTGCTAGAGCATTGCATTTCAGCTTGTTCTGTGTATTTGGGATCTCCTGTGGGTCCACAAACAAGAACCTTGTAGCCCTGGTGGGCGGGGAAAGGAGCCTGGTGGCCCGCAGTGAGGAGGGTGGGTAGAAGAAATTTTGCTGAAGTAAATGTTAACACTTTCTCATTTGGAACTCTATAAATGTGGTATTTACTCAGAAAAACTACTGTGAGCCTCATCTTTAGAGGTTTCTTGTCCATATTTCCTGATGTTTCTGCCTTGGCTGGCTTTGAACTGTAGTGCTCAGATCTCAGCCTCCTGAGTAACTAGGATTACAGGCATGAGCCTCTGATAGGCGTAGCGTGTGTGTGTGCGTGCGTGCGTGTGTGTGTGTGTGTGTGTGTGTGTGTGTGTGTGTTTTAGGTTTTAGTATGATTTTAAGTTTAGAGAAAAACTGCAAGTGCACAGTTCCCATAATACCATTTCTCTTATTAGCATTGTACATTATTGTGGTACAGTATCAGAGTAACGACTCATTAATGATAGGTTGTTACTAATTACATGCCATGCTTTGTCTAGACTCCTTTGTCACTTACTGCCTATTTACTGTTCCAGGGTTCTGTCTTGAGTGATACATTACTTTTATTCCTTAAATCTCTTCTGGACTTCTTTTTTATGACTTTGAAAGTTTATTATATAGAACTTTGCATATTTGTGGGATATTTTTTCTCATGGTTAGATGTGTTTTGGGTGGAAAACCATGGAGGTGAACTGTCATGCCTGTCACACGGTACAGTACTACTGCATGGAGGTGAACTGTCATTTCTGTAACATCATACAGTACTGCTGCACTGAGGTGAACTGTCCTTCCTGTCACAACTTGCAGTACTGCTGCATGGAGGTGAACTGTCATTCCTGTCACACTGTACAGCACTGCTGCATGGAGGTGAACTGTCATATCTGTCACACTGTACAGTACTACTGTCACTGTTGATGTTGGCCTTGGCTGCTAACTCACCTGTGCTGGCAGGCTTCTCTGGTTGGCTAGTGGAGTTAGTCATTTCCCTTCAGTGGCCCCTCTTACTGAGGCAGTCCCATGGATGTCTGCGAGTCTACTTGAGGATGTGTTTGTTTCCTTATTCTACCAGTGCTTCTTATGTCTTGCAAATGTACTAAAGAACGTCCACATTGAAATTGTTGTCTTCTTAGCCGCTTATTTTTTAAAATCATTGAGTGATATCTTTCTTTATCCATGATAAGTTTTCTGAGTCTACACTTTCCTTTGGTATGAATAGAAACAGTTCACATTCATTTGAATAGTGTTTGCATCTTATTTACCATTTTTTAGGTGCTTTAAAGGGTCTGCTTTTCTCTCCCTTTTCTGCCTCCTCCCCCTCTGTTGAAGCTGGGATACTGATGGGTGTGTGGTTTTTAAATAGAGTGTCCTACTGGGGACGTGTGTAGGAGCAGGAGGGACAGGGCTCCCCAGAAAGTGCTAGGGGTGGAGAGTGAGGGTCACAGAATGGCTGGCTTTGGGACTAGGTCACCTGACTCTGGAATCTCTCTCCCTGTTTGCTATTGCCTGTCTGGAGAAAGGGCCTTTCCTTGGGTTTTTTCTTTGCCTATGTGTGGTTTGGATTTGGAGGGTTGTGCCACCCTGGTTGGAGTATATGGGAGGCAAAAAGCAAGCACACTATATAAAAACAAAAATAAAAACCCAAACCAGAAAAACCTTCCAGTTCCTGGATTCCTGAGTTGCACACTGTGTGTGGTTTTCTGTCTGATGGTCAGTCTCTTTTTAGCAATTTTAGTTTTCGTGTCTTCCCTATTCACCTGTGACAGTTTCTGTTGATTCTTCTTTAAAGTCAAGTCCATCTTTCCATCTTTCAAGGTTTTTTTAAATTTCTGTTTCACCAAGAGTTCTCCTTTTCTGTCCAGTCTTCTGGCTTTGGTTGTATCTTCCTTAATTATTTTCTGGCCTTTCTAGGAGTTTTGAGTTGTGTATAATGTGGGAAGACAGTATACTGAATTCAGCCTGCCCTCCTAGTTCACATTTCCATTTACGAATGAAGACTTGTTGGTAGCTGCTGCCGGATGTCTTCTCATGGCCCATCCGCTCCTTTGAATGGCAGGTGGAATAGGGCTTGTTCACAGTGGGTGGGCTCAGGCTGCCCCTGGAGGCTTCAGTTCAAGTTCACAGAAGGGCCTGGCAGGCCTGCTGACCACCCATGGTTGTCCCCAGCTGATTTCGTGCAGGGGAGAGAGCTGGATATGCTTTAATTCAGACTCCCTTCTGAGGTGGGACCTTCCATCTGAGTAAAGCGGGTGCTATAAACCAGGTAACTAGTTGGCCAGATTTTGTTTTTTAAGGAGCAATACTGAGGTTTGAACTCGGGGCCTCCTACTTCCTAGGCAGGTGTTCTACCACTTGAGCTATACCCTCAGATAACTAGTAAGAGAATTTGCCTGCCCTCTCTTCCTTTCCCTTTGCCAAGGTTTCTTTCACTCTAGAGACCTTTGTCCCCTCCCTACTCCTTTGTTGTTGTGAGGCTTGAACTCTGGGCTAGGGCACTGTCCCTGGGCTCTTCAGCTCAAGGCTACTGCTCTGCCACTCAAGCCACAGTGCCACTTCGGTTTTCTGGTGGTTTCTTGGAGATTAGAGTCTCACGGGCTTTCCTGCCAGGGTTGGCTTTGAACCGCAATCCTCAGATTTAGCCTCCTAAGTAGCTAGTATTACAGGTATGAGCCATTGCCCCCCTCCCCCCCCCCCCTTTTTTTTTTTAGCTGTTTTCCTAGATTCCTCTTGGAAATTATACCACTTCAGTTTTCTTCTTCCACCTTCTGCCTGGCCCTACCTTGCAACTTAACTGGACTGGCTCCATTTCCATCTTTTTACCTTTTGTTGTAGTACTTAAAGGGACTCTTTAAAAATTATTAGCCCATATTAATTGTACATGTTAATAAGATTTGCAGTGATATTTCCATACAATCATGCAAAATGCATTTATCATATTTATACCTTTGCATTCACTCTTACACCTTCGCACCTGCCCTTCATCCTTTCTAATTCTTCAACTTTAAATACAAGTTTTCTGCTCTTGAACACATTCTGCTATCATATTTTCACAATTCAGGAACTTCTTTGGATGTGTCTGTAGCATCCAGGTTTTATTCTGTTTATACATTATATTTCACCTCTACTAATTTTTGTTTTAAAAGTTCTTCTCTCATTTTTAGTTTCTTTCTTCTTGTTTTTGTTTCTCTTGCTGTGCTCAAATGTCTGGTGATATTTGTGCTTTGAAAGCTCTGTGCCAGGGCAGCCTTTCACAGATACTGTGCTTCCTTGTAGAGGAACTTATGCTGGCCATTGGCTTGGCTTGGCTGGACTTAGCTGATCTCCTATAGAGGGCTGGTGCTCCCTGAGGTCAGTATTTTACTTACTGTCTGATGAAGGGGTCAGTAATGGTCATCAAGCTGCACTCAGGTAGGGGCCTGTGGTTAGTTTTTCAGACTTGCATCCAGGCCTCTTCTGCCATGGCAGTATACCCTGGGAAGAGAGCACTTCTTTCCTCCTTCTCTGGGTGTCTGCAGAGAGCACTGTTTATTCCTGGCCTTTGATCCCCAACTACTCCTTTTCCTTCCTGTCCCTGTAGACTTGGAGCTTTCAGGTTTCACTATCCATCGGAGCAAGTTGCCACACATCTGTCTGCTTTCCAACCTCTAACTCTTTTGTGGAAGTCTTGCTGGCTTTACTTCTGCCTTTGGAGATGTTTGTCTTATTTGAAAAAATTGCTTTATTCTGCAATTTAATGCGCCCTCCCGCTCTGGAGCTTGAACTCAGGGCCTGGGCACTGTCTTTGAATCTCTCTGTGCCCAAGGCTGGCGCTCTACCATTTGAGCCACAGCGCCACTTCTGGCCTTTTCTGTGTATGTGGTACTGAGGAATCGAACTCAGGGCTTCTTGCATGCTAGGCAAGCACTCCACCACTAAGCCACATTCCCAACCCAGTTTAATGGTGTTTTTGAGGAGAGTAAAAGCAAACATGTGCATAAGTCATCATCTTTACCTAGCGATGAAGATGTAGACTCTCAGTTGTCCAAAGTCTCTGGTGTTTTGTTTTAACCTGGGAGCTCCTCAAAGGCTGTCTTGACTAGGCTTGCTTCTTATACCCTGTGCCTACTCTGACTTTTCCTGCTCCTTCTTCATTGATTATCAATCCAGTTTGTTTTCTGTCTTCTAGAATTTTTCCAGCTGGCTGGCCTGTTGCTGTCTGTCTCGTGTTTATTCATTTAGCCATTAGTTTGATCTCATAAGAGCTTTTCCATGCTGTTAGTTAAGACAGAATGGGGGGAAGTGGAAGGTAAACTCATGCGTCCAGTTGCTTAAGCTGTGAGTCCTGAAATGTGATCTGATTGGCTGTAATTTGCCCTTTGTTTGTCTTTCAGCTGATGTAGCGCAGCAGTTCCAGTTTGCTGTGCGTGTTATTGGCAGCAACTTTGCCCCAACTGTTGAAAGAGACGAGTTTCTAGTAGCTGAAAAAATCAAGAAAGAGCGTATGTATTTTTCTTCTGAAACTTGACACAACACGTATGAATATGCTTGTGCATGTATCAGTGTCTGTAGTTCTAAGACATTTTAATGTATGTATTATTAAAATGTACATACTTTAAGGTAAGTATTATTAAAAAATAAGGAGAACTCACTTCTGTTTTGGAATTAAAACTTTTTGGACACACTGGAGGATTTGATTTTAAATACTGTTACAACAATACAATTTGGTTTTAGTGTATGGGAGGAGGCAACATGGCTTGATGTAACTTTCTACTTCCCTGTGATTTGCAGGGTTTATTATTTTGTGCCTTTTGACCAGGTGACCTGAAACACCATCTGAGCAATGGACAACTCTGAATGAATCCATTTTTGCTTCTGTTCATTGTCACCCTCAGACTTGTGGTACTGTAGAACTGCAAGCATTCTGATTCTTAGGTGACTCTCCTAAGTGGTGGAGAGGAAGGCTGTCTACTTGTAGTGCTCATTTCGTCAGTGGTTGGCTGGATGGGATCTGTCTACTTATTAGCGCTCATTTTGTCAGTTTTTCAATGGATGGGATCTGTCCTTGCTGCTCACCTGCTGGCCGCAGTGTGAAAGCTCAGTTCTGAGTAGCAGGCAGCCTGCAGAAGAGGCTGTGCTTCTGGTTGGATGTTGGTTTATACTAGAGGCTGGTTCTCCACTCTTGACCGTTTCCTGGGCTGTGGGAACAGCTTGACTAGAAAGAGGCCTGGCCTGAAAATCAGCCTTTTTCCTTCAGAGGCCTAGCTATTAAACTGCCCAAGGAAGTAGATTTGGCCATGATTCCAGTGCTTTAGCAAATTGACAATCATACTTACATGTAGGAAGTTGTTTGCTTGACACAATCTCCCACCAGTTGTTTATTATAAACTACCTAGGGCCCGTGGTCTTTATTGATGGTATGTTTTGGAGCTGTGTCATGAACAGATGGCATGGCTGTTGATTGTGGAGGTTGTGCCCTAAACACAGTGGGGTCAGGCTGTACAGTCTTTGCCCATCTAGGGCTTGAGCAGGGACCCATCTGCTGCCTCAGAGTCTTTGTGTCACTCAGCAGGCATGGACCATGGCTCTTCCTGTCAGCTGTGTCCTTTTCTTGGTTTCTATTACTCATGTTTAGCCATGTTCTGAAAATACCGAAGAAAAAAATCCCAAAGGAAACAAATCATAAATTTTAAATTATGTGCCTGAGTACTGCCCTACTCTGTTGCACCAAGAACCTGAACCATCCCTCATCTGTGTGTCCAGTGCCTGCCTGCCCTTCCTGCTTGTCAGAGAACCAACCCCCATCTGCATATCCAGTGCCTGCCTGCCCTTCCTGCTTGTCAGAGAACCAACCCCCATCTGCATGTCCAGTGCCTGCCTGCCCTTCCTGTTTGTCAGATCAGCTATTTAGTAGGGCAGCACTTGTGTTCACATAGCCTTGTTTTCCTTATGATCACCTATCCAGGCTACCTTCAAATTTCATGATACTCCTCCTTCCAGCTCCCAGGTAGCTGAGATTACAGGTGTGCACTACCATGCCCAGCCACTTTATTTTTTCTAATAATAACCTGAAAGCATAAGAGTACTGATACTGGCAGTTCAGCTATGCCAAAGAGAAGCTGTAAAGTGCGTCCTTTAAATGAAAAGATACAGGATTTGATACCATCCTGTGCTTTTAAACATCTCTCCTGCCTAGAGATCTTGAACCTGTCCCCCATTAAAAATGGGACAGATAATATATTATAGAATACAGAGGAATATAAAGATGGAGTATTTAATAACTTTCTTTTAACCTATAAAGCTTACTTTTGTTCTGTGTCTGTCTGATTGGACTTAAGAGCGTGGTTCTTTTACTCTTGAACTCTAAAGTGATTTACATTTTAGGTTAATACCTAGAAACCCAACTGTTAATGTATTGTACAAGCAGAACATTCCCTTTGAGAACTTGCTTTTCATAGCCTGTGATGATTCTGCAAATACATGTAATAGTCAATAATAAAGTTTGTGTGAGCTTGGAGTTAAAGAATAGGAAGCTTCATTGTTGACATAGAGAAGGAAGTCATTTTAATACCACCTGTGGCTCCTGTGTTTATATTGTTGCTGTAGGGCACGTATTCTGTAGCTCTTTTAGTTGCCTCTAGCAATCACCCCTCACTCATTCCTGAGGTCTCCTTCTGTGGTGGTCATGTTGACCTGTCATATGTCATGAGATTTTAGGCATTTGAAGTTTGATTACAGTTGTTGGCATCTTGCACTAGTTGTGTTCCAACAGTTCACTCTGGAATAATACAAAAAAGCTAATTTTCCATTTTATATGGCTGCCTTCAAATATAAAATGACAATATCCTTTTATACCAAAACAAACAGCAAAAGCAAACATGGATTGGCAGTATTTCACATCTACTTGTTCCTTATTTTTTTCTCACTGGTGTGTGGGATGCACTATAACTCAAGGTTTTCCTTTCTGCTTAGCAGTTCAAGTCTGCAATCATCACTTACAAATAATCAGTGTTGCTTTTTTTTTTTTTAAACTTAACGACTGTAATATATTGGGGAAAATATTTATTCTGAAGGAAGAACACCACTGACTATCCAATGGTTTATTTATGTAGCACACCTTTCTGTTGTTTTAAATGTATACATGGCATTTCATTTTAACTGAATGCACTTCATTGGATGCACTTTGTATAACACATTTTTGAAGACAGCTTTTCCTTTCTATGAAAGAACAGTTCAGAGTAGAATTGCAAATCTGTGTGTAATTCATTTCAGCAGTGTTAGCTGGCAGGATCCATTCCTGCAAACCCTGTGTAGTCCAGGCTGGCCTGGAACTAGAACTTGGGACCCTCTTCCTTCAGGTTCCCTCCCAAGCGCTGAGATTACAGGCATACACCACCAGGCCTGTTCTGGGTTAACTAAACACAGCACCTTTCCTGGCAGCTACAGCTGTTTTCTCCATAGTGCTGGTCACTCCTGAACCCACGTCTGGTGTAGCTTCTCCTTTGTCATGGAGCAGAACATAGCATGAACTCATTTGCTTCCACTGCTTTCATGTAATTCGGAGTGTAACTAGATCTTCCGAAGACTCCTGTTAGTAAAATGAAAATCAGCTAATAAGCTGAAGCATTACTGTAGATTTTCATGAAAACATTAACTATCATAAATGTTAACACTACTTTTTGAACCTTGGAATCCAAAGGTTTTCTTATTTCCCATTTCTCTCCTAGGTTTAGCTATTATTAGTTAAATTGGTGATAGCCTTAAACTTGATTAGTAGCTGCCATTTCTATTATATAATCAGTTTTTACAAAATGCTTTGATTCCAGCCTGGTACTTTCCATATGTTACAAATATCAAAGAGCATAGAGGGGCTATCCAACCTCAGAGCTCCTTGACACATCTGGTCAGGTTCTTGGGACTCTGAAGTTTGGGATTCTGAGCCATATGATATTGTAGGTAAAACAGTATCATAAAAATGACTTTCAGGCCAGATGCTAGTGGCTCATGCCTATAATCTTATCTACTAAGGAGGCTGAGATCTGAGGATCATGGTTCAAAGCCAGCCTGGGAAGGAAAGTTTGTGAGACTCTTATCTCCAAAAAGCACCAGAAAACCAGAAGTGGTGCTGTGGCTCAAGTGGTAGAGTGCTAGCTTTGAGCTGAAGAGCTCAGGGACAGTGTTCAGGCCCAAAATTTAAGCCCCACGATTAAAAAAAAAAAGTTCAGTTTATAAGATTATGTCTTTGTTGCTTTGTATGTCCCATGGTATAACCCCTGCTTTCACTGTATTTGATGTTGGTACATGTGGAGGGGAAGGGAAAAAAAAATCGTTAAAACAGGGATACAGGAAGACGCATTGCAACAATAAGGTGTACAAGTCGTTATGTTGAAAAATGAACTTTACAACTTTGGTGGGGGGGATGGGGAAAGAGGGGGAGGATGTGAAGGGATGGGAAGGGGAAACAAAGGAGGAGGCTACAATGCTTGATAAGAAATGTACTCATTATCTTGCCCATGTAATTGTAACCCCCCTGTACGGTATTTTCACAATAAAATATGTTTATAAAAAAATGTTCAGTATATGTGATTAACACATTTGATTTTTATTTTCTAATTTTTTCAGTTATCCGACAAAGGAGAGAGGCAGATGCTGCATTATTTTCAGAGCTGCACAGAAAGCTTCATTCGCAGGTATGGGCAGGTATTCTGAAGTCAGTGCATGAGTGAAGAAGGTGTTCATAGTATGTGAGTGGAAAGGATATTCATGATGGTTTGCAAATACTTGAACCTATGTTGGTGCTATCACATTACATTATTTTCTTATCACTAATGGCTTTTGTAGGTAGTATTTCCTTTCAAACAGAATTAAGTTTTAGCAGGGGAAGAATTAGGGGCAGAGGATGAGAAGATATGTATGCATAGTTCACACTATGGCTTGGTTCATCATCACTTGAGTCTCTCTGGAGGAATTCAGAGATGTTGTTACCACTTTACCACTGGAACAGAATGGGGCTAAGTAATCTGGTGAGTGGTCTCCTGCATTTTGGCTGTTCTCTGTCAGATGATGAAATGACTGTACTTGTTTGAAGGGAAGGTTGCCTTCTGTGACAAGATGCTGATTGGTGAATCTTGTTTTTCCTGGAGTCGGAGGTAGTTGTAAAGTGACTGCAGCAGAGAACACCTCACATGAAAGAGCAGAGATACAAAGTGAGGGGCTGAACAGTTTTTAGTTAATTTATAGTCTCACCACAAGCATCTTTTTAAGGTGTTTCTTACACATCCAGTAATTTTGTTTTTGGAAAAGGTATTTATATATTTTAGCCTTTATAGCCCAAAGGTAAGAATGTGCACACAGAATCTGCTGCCTGGTGAAGTGAGGTAGCACATGCTGATTGATGGTGGGATAGATGGCTGGAGTCTGTGACATCTGGGGTGACTGTATGTGGAGGCCTGGGAGGGAGAGGGCGGGAAGGGAGGAGGGCCCCTACCCTGAAGCTCAGTGCTTCAAATTCCTTTTTATATTCTTCGGTTTTGTGTTCCAGTGGGATATTAATGAAGGAGGAAGAGGTACATATTTTATGATGATGTTTCTCTCCTTACTGTGTTTGGGAAATTGTAAAAATATTTTTAGATGTAACAGTGTTATTAAAAATTGGGTAATCTGGGTGCTGGTGGCTCACGCCTGTAATCCTAGCTACTCAGGAGGCTGAGATCTGAGAATCACGGTTTAAAGCCCGCCAGGCAAGGAAAGTCTGTGAGACTCTTATCTCCAATAAACCACTAGAAAACTGGAAGTGGCACTGTGGCTCAAGTGGTAGAGCGCTCGCCGTGAGCTGAAGAGCTGGGGGATAGCGCCCAAGCCCAGAGTTCAAGCCCCACAACTGACCAAAAAATTAAAAAAAAAAAAATTGGATAATGTTGAGGGAAGGGGGGGACATTGTCCAAAAAAGATATTCATTACCTGACTTATATAAATGTATAAATGTAACTTCTTTATGTGGCAAGAATGTATTCAGGGGAGATAATACTGTTATTGAAAAAAATAGAATGATATCAATATCAATAAACTTTTTTTAAAAAAATGGGTAATGTGAAATATTTGTTATTGGAGACTTTGGAGCATCTTTCTAGGGAGGTGCAGGGGTGATTACGGAGCATCATCTCTGTAAGCCTTTTTTTTTTTTTTTTTTTGGGTCCGGTCGTGGGGCCTGTGTCGCATCCACCTTGACCAGCAAGGAAGACACGACCCGGGATTCTTCTCAAAGCAGTTTATTCAGGAACCTTGATTATTAGCTTCTCCCTCGCCCCGCACCCGCACTCCCGTTATAAGCTTCCTGGATGGCCAATCCCGAGGTGCCACGTGGCATATACCAATAGGGTTGCAAACACGGAAGCAAACTAGGAGCCAAGCCATAGCCATATAAGGAGTTGTTTTTCACAGAGAGCACTCGCCATCAGGAAGGCGGAAGGCGGAAGCCAGCGCCATCTTTGGCTTGACCGTGCCAGGCGGCCGCGCCATCTTTGGCCAGCTCCCGCAGCTCTCCACAGCTCCCCCTTTTTGTTTTATTAAGCGACAGGTAAGAGTAGAGGTTGGGCCTCTGTCTAAAACATTAATGAGAGGACCTTGCACTGGTCTTCGCCTGAGGGGCGCCTTCCCCAGTGACGACCAGGCCCGTCCGATGCCTTTTTTGCAGAGGTGGGATCTTGGGCATCAACCCACTTGCAACCCAACATGCTCTTCTTGGGCTTACGCCAGGAAGTGATTCCCATGTGCAGTGCGTTTGCCCAAGTGCAGTGCGTTTGCCTTACACCCTGTGCTATTCCGTTAACGTGGCAAGCCACGCGTGGGGGGACTGTCCGGCCTCAATGGCAGTGAAGGCCTGGACCACCATAGCCATACTCCTGCGCTGCGAGCTCCTAATCCAGCATATGCACCACAGGCACAGCAAGATCACCAATGCCAGGATACCGATAAGGAAGCCTAATCCCGCCCACTCCTTCAAATGATCCACAGCTGTCAAAATCCAGGAGGAAACATCTTGTAACAGGGCATCATCCATCCAGGTGGAGTTTACCGCGACAATGGCCGATCGTAGCTGCAACATCAATTGGTCGAATTCTCCTGTCCAGTTGCCTAAAAGATAACTTGACAGTTGTTTAGACAAATTTGCTGCCTGAGTATAGTTATAGTACTGAATAGCAGTAATACAAAGCCCTTCATATTTTTGAATACATCCCAGCTGAGCCAACTGCCACATGATATCAACCTGTTCCTGCACAAGGTCAATCCTTTGATTTAACAGCATCCGTCCTCCTTTTAATTGTGCAAAGGCCACTTGTTGTAAATCCAGAGCTCTGGCTGTAGTAGCCGACAAATTATTTAAAGTCTGAGCCGTCTGCACAGTATGTGACATGGCGACAGCGGCAGCCGTCGCACCTGCAGCAGCTACAGCTATAGCAGTTACAATGGCCACAGTGATGCCAAAATCTCTCTTATGCCTAAACAAGGTTACAGCTTGAGAAGCATCTACTGGCACAGGCACCCAACGCGGAATGCGTGTAACTATAGCTAACGGATACTGAGAACTCCAGCAGGTAGCATAATAGCAGGTTTCATTAGTGCAAGCACACACATCATCTGAGCATATAGAGATGTTGTTAATTACCAAAAACACAAAAGGGGAAACCACGCACATTAGCAAAGCGACCTTGTCCTAAGAGCATATCTCTGTCCCAAGCCTGGTGTCCGTTCGCTTGATTGATGGTTGCCTGTTTATTACAAAATTCCAGCATAAATGCCCTCCAATCCAAGTACTGGCCTGGACTCAAACATGCCCGTGCTAGGCTCGCCCAATCAGAGGGGGTCATGCAGTATCTCTTTATAGCCTCCACTTGAGCTACGGTAAAAGAGGCTGTAATCCCATACGTCCAAACAGATTCAGCCAGGGACTTAATTACTTTAAATTCTAGAGGCTCATGAAATCTCTGTTGATTACCGTCTTGAAAAACTGGGAAGGCGAGTTCTGCTCGGGCAGTCCGCCAAGTATCCGGGCAAAACGTATGCCCATTGGCTTCATGTTGATATGGAGGAGGACCTAAGGGGACTTGACCGGAAGTTCCTTTTACGTCATCTAAAGGGGCCTGACCAAAAGTTCTTTCCACATCCTCATTAAGCACAGGTTGGCTTAGCTTATGTTTTCCCTTTTTTATACGACTCCTTTTCATCTGTTGAATAAGTGCTCTCACTTCTTCCTCCTCTAACTCACTGGAACTTTCTCTTTCCGATTTCAGCTCAGACAGATCTGGGTATAGTTGCCCCCTTTTGCCCTGTCTACTGTCTCCCTTTTCACTGATCGCCTTCTCTGACCTCTCCTCCTGTAACTGCTCCAGTGCTGACTGTCCATTTTCTATAACCTCACAGCAGCGCTGGTCCTCCAGGCAGCCCCTTATCAGTTTCCAAATGGTGCGGACTCCTGCCTTTAATGTGCCCTGTTCATAGGCAAAGTCCAAATCCCTCCCTAATTTTTCCCACGAGGCTACTGTAAGGCTCCCTGACACTATGAACCAAGGAGCTACAATGTTGCATTCTTCAAGGAAACTCTGTAAAACACCCTTCTTAAACTTTAGTCCTTTTGAGCGTAGGAGCTCATTCAGGGCCAGAAAAATTGGATGAGACATCGCGGCACCCATCTTAGTTATAAAAATTTTATCTTTTTTTACTCCCTTTTTTTTTTTTTTACTCCCTTTTTTATTTTTTATATTTATATTCTTACTTTTACTTTAGGCCTTTATTTTTTCCCGGGTTTCCGCTCTCTCTTTATCTACAGAGAAGAGCCCCGTATTATGCCCGCTTTAATCGCGGATTCCCACTTACCTGGGAACTTACCGGTGCACCACCCTGACTGCCAAGAGTTCTGGATCCCTTCCCCGTACGAGCCACCACTTGTCGCATCCACCTCGACCAGCAAGGAAGACACGACCCGGGATTCTTCTCAAAGCAGTTTATTCAGGAACCTTGATTATTAGCTTCTTTCTCGCCCCGCACCCGCACTCCGGTTATAAGCCTCCTGGATGGCCAATCCCGAGGTGCCACGTGGCATATACCAATAGGGTTGCAAACACGGAAGCAAACTAGGAGCCAAGCCATAGCCATATAAGGAGTTGTTTTTCACAGAGAGCACTCGCCATCGGGAAGGCGGAAGGCGGAAGCCAGCGCCATCTTTGGCTTGACCGTGCCATGCGGCCGCGCCATCTTTGGCCAGCTCCCGCAGCTCTCCACAGGCCTGAACTCTGGGCCTGGGCGCTGTCCCTCAGCTCTTCAGCTCAAGGCTAGCGCTCTACCACTTGAGCCACAGAGCCACTTCCGGCTTTTTTCTTTTTGCTTATGTGGTGCTGAGGAATCGAACCCAGGGCCTCATGCATGCAAGGCAAGAGCTCTACCACTGAGCCACCTTCCCAGCCCTTCTGTAAGCCTTTTGTTGGGTAGTGCTAATTATGTGTTTAATGAGCACAGATTTAATGATACCAGGTGAATTTTAAAATTCATTTCAGAGGGGGAACTGGTGGTTTAGGCCTGTAATTGAGTGTGAGATCTGAAGGTCGAAGTTCAAGGTCCACCCAGGCAGGAAAGTCATGGAGACTCTTATCTCCAGTTAATCACCAAAAAGCCAGAAATGGAGCCATAGCTCAAGTTGTAGAGTGCTGGCCTTGAGCAAAACAGTTCAGAGACAGCACTGAGTTCAAATCCCAGGACTGGTACACGCACATGTAAAAAAAAATTCATTTCTACTTTGGGAATGAGTATAATTTAGGAGAGAAGAAAATGAAATTTTGTATGAAGTAGTACTTACAATGTTTTTTTTTTCTAAACAGGGAGTTTTGAAAAATACTTGGTCAGTACTCTACCTCTTGTTGAACCTTAGTGAGGATCCTCGCAAGCAAGCGAGCAAGGTAAGTTACTCTACGGCACATCATGGTTCTGTTGGAATGTTCATACTGAATTTCAGTAGCAGTCACCCTGTAGGTAAGAATGTAATGGAAGAAAAGCAAAAACCTTGTCATGGAATGTCTATTTATTTTTTGCTTGTGGGGCTTTAAACTTAGGGCCTGCATGCTGTCCCTGAGCTCTCTGCTCAAGGTTTGTTTGTGCTCTACCTGTTTGAGCCACAGCACCACTTCTATTTTTCTTGCAGTTAGTTAATTGGAGATAAGAGTCTCACAAGAGTCTCATGGACTTTCCTGCCTGAGTTGGTTTCGAGCTACAATCCTAAGATCTCAGCCTCCTGAGCTAGGATTACAGTTGTAAACTACAGCTTTTTGGGGGGACATTTTTAGTGTACACTTTCTTGAAGGAGTGTTTCTTATGCTAAATTCTGATAAAATTGTCTGTTTAAGAACTTGTGCTTTTAAAGGACTAACTGGGAGTCCTCTGGGATTTTTTTTGTGCTTTCAGATGAGGAAAACTCATTAATGAGTGGTGATTGCCATAGTGGTGATATGTGGCTTACAGGGGACATTAATAAAGATAGTGATCCATGATAATTTCTCTAATCATAGTGTTTGGGAAGTTCTAAGAATGTTTTCAAGGGAGATAGTACTATTATTGAAAAAAATAGAATGATGTAAAAGATTTGATCTTTTTAAAATTTTTATTAGTGTACAACAGTTGAATAGGAAGGTTTCATTGTGAATTCATACCCATACTGAGTAGCCCCTCCATCATTCTTCCCTACCCCACTCTCATTTTGTAGAGTAATTCTTGTAGTTTCACTGTTCTGTTTTCATATGTTCAAATAAACTACACTGGCCAGTTCATCCTCATTCATTCCCTTCCCTTGGTGCCCACCTCTACATCTCAACCTGTCTTACTCTGTATCCTTTTTAAGAAATTTACATATGGATACTGGAGCTTGAACCCAGGGCCTGAGTGCTGTCCCTTAGCTTTTTTTTGCTTAAGGCTGATGCTTCATCCCCTGAGCCACAGCTCTACTCTGTTTATTGAGTGGTTACTTGGTGATAAGAGTCTCACCAACTTTCTAGCTCTGGCTGGACCACAGCCTCAGATTGCAGCCTTTGAAAACTACAACCCTCAGACCTTAGCTTTCTGTGTAACTGGGATTACAGGTGTGAGCCACCAGCTTACAACTCATCCTTTATTTTAAGAATGTATTAATTGCGAAGGTATTACTGTGGTATTTCAGATGTACATACTATGCTTTGCTCAGAATAACTCTGTTACTTTCTCTTTTATGCTTCTCCAGCTCCCTGTTAGTTCACTGCTTTCATTGACATTTCCTAAGCCCTCTTCATACATAGTTACACTGTATTTTGAAATGATTTACCCTCCATCTTTCTTTTTCCCTCTAAAATATTTATTCTTATTAGAGACTTTGGGGTGTGCCATTCCTAGGGTTGCAAAGGTCTGTTTTGTTCAGTGAAGTATTGGGGATCACAGCCTGCCCCATGCCCCTGCCCTGGATCTCGTGCATAAAGTATTCTGTTGCAGGTATTTGATTGCAAAAAAGCCAATAAGTGGAAGAGTTAATTGTATTTCTCTCGGAAGCCTTGATCTGAACATTGAACTTCTCTGATTTATTTAATAGTGCTCCTTTTATAAGTTTCATATAACCTAACTTCTGGGGGTGAAACCTTTTGTACAACTACTTAATAAAAATAAGTATTAAAAATACTATATGAGTTTTTTGGGATACAAAATAAATAAAATGTTCAGCTGTCAGAACTAGTAGTTATTGCAGTTCAAAAAACTCATAAACTTTTGTCAATTCTGACATTTCAAAAGTCTCTCCACTAAGTTATTGTGTAGTCAGTTTGAAATCTGAATTTAATTCCAGTAGTAGCAGGAGAAGAGGAATATAAGTTCTTGTAAACTTCTCTTGTAATCTCTTATCTCTGTGTCTTAATGCCCTTTCATTTCAGGTGTCTAGCTATGCTTCGTTGTTTGCTCAACCATTACCAAGAGATGCCCATTCAACTCCCTACTACTACGCTAGGCCTCAGACCCTCCCCCTGAATTACCAGGACCGAAGCACCCAGGCAGCGCAGAGTGCTGGCAGCTTGGGCAGCAGTGGCATCAGCAGCATCAGCATGTGTGGCCCCAGTGGTCCTACACCCGCACCCCAGCCTTTTCTCCCAGGGTAATGCCAACTGACACAAGTACTCTTGCCATGGTAGAACTAGAGACAACCAGCTGTGTCATGTTAAACTAGCTAGGCTGTGGAGGACGACATGGGCCACGTGTGTCTAGGCCATGTCTTACCTGATTATGCTGTTCATCTTGAATACGTAATGGGGTTGATAATTTTGCTTTATTCATATACATGAATGAAGATTACAGGACCTAGGAAGACACAGCAGAGATTTGACAGTCCTTGTGGCTTAACATGCTGTCTAGTCTAATTATGTTTGGAGGAAGTACAGACTTTATGGTTGAGAATACAGCGGATGCCATTGTCATTGGACCTTAGAACCTCAAGTGATTGCTTTTTGCCATTGTTCAATACTGGAAATCACAGTACAGCAGATGATCACAAAGCACTTGGGGAATCAGGATCAGTATGTGGTATTTTCCATCTGAGCAGAGTAGAATGATAAATCAGTTTGTGAGTTTTAAAGTTATGTTCAGGGTATTAGAATAGGACTATGTATTATGTATAGATTGGGTGGGTTTGTGTTCTGTAAAGAGCATTTAATGCATACAAAGTAGCATTTGACATAATTTAAAACTCTTTAACAGCTGAATGAGCAAGCTGACATTGTCTTCTGTATCTTGGAATTGGGAGTGGTTATTATAGTACAACAAATTTGTATAGAACTTTGAACTGAATCAGCTTCTTCTTTTTGGTTGGTCATGGGTCTTGAACCTAAGGGCCTTGGTGCTGGCCCCAAGCTCTTTTGCTCAAAGCTAGTGCTCTTTCATTTTGAGCCACAGCTCCACGTCAGGTTTCTGATGGTTAGTTGGAGACAGAAGAGTCTCACGGACTTTCCTGCCCAAGTTGGTTTTGAACTGTGATGCTAGGATTATAGACATGAGCCACTGGTGCCCAGCCAGCCTTTTAAATTTACAACTGTTTTCAAGTGAACAGTTTTAGTGACTGATGTTACTGGCTTTGTCTCAGTGAGGTTCAAAGAGAACACAACTGTGTCAGCTTCCTCCCCTCCTGCTTCAAGAGTGGGTTGTGTATGGACTACCACCTATATACTGGTTCTGAATAGGAACTTTGGTGCCTGAGGCGGGTGTAGTCCACAGTTTCATTTTTGTGTTTTGCTGTCCCAGTAGTGATATTTTTGTTACACTTGTCCAAACATACATTATTGAAAATCAGCTTCAGAATATTTTCATTTTTATTTAGCTGATGTACAGAGGGGTTACAGTTATACAAACTAGGCAATGTGTACATTTCTTTTTGACACTGTCATCCCTTCCCTAGGTTTCTCCCAGTTTTCCCTCCCATCTCCACCCACAAGTTATATAATTCATTTTCAACATAGTATCTAGTGAGTACCCCTACTGCATTTGTTCACCCTTTGTCCCTCCAGTTTCATGCCCTTCGTTATTTTTCCAAAGACATAAATAAACAAAAAGAAAACAAAGACAATGTAGAAAAAAAACCTGTTTCCATTTCAGCTTCAGAATCAGATTTCAAATGCAGTTGTAACAGATTCTCAAAATTTCTAAAAACTGTCTGAACATGTGATGTATATTTGCCTTCCATTTTATGTGTTTATGCATTTTTCAGAGTAACTGAAATTCCAGATCTTGAAATCACAGTGAGCCAGCCTGAGGACAGGAGGGGAATGGGGGTAGGCAGATGGATCAGTGCTAGACATTTAAACTCCTCTGCTCAGAAAGTATTGGCTGAATGAGAGGTAGTGACTTTTAAGTTAAAATTAGTAGAGATTCTCAAGGTGTTATATATGGGCAATGTATGCCATTATTTGTAAAGTCAAATAGGGAAGGTGGGTGGGTAGGACTGTAGAATGGGGGTGCCTCATGGTGTGGGTTTGCATTCTGGGCCACTATTCTTTTTTTTTTTTTGTCAGTCATGGGGTTTGAACTCTGGGCTTGGGCGTTATCCCTCAGCTCTTCAGCTCCAGGCGAGGGCTGTACCAGTTGAGCCTTAGCGCCACTTCCTGGGCCACGGTTGTTACTAGTCTAGACAGTGTAATGAACCTGGGGCTGATTGTTCTGGCTATCCACCTGGGTAAAGTTCTGGTATAAATTATAGAAATTTAGTGTAAGACCATGAATAAAATTTCCAGGGATAGTTTTGTGTCTTTGAGAAACAGTCTAGTTATTTGAAGACATAAATGTTTCTTTCTCTAGACAGTCTCATCAAGCTCCAGGAGTTGGGGATTGCCTTCGGCAGCAATTGGGGTCACGTCTTGCATGGACTATAAATACAAATCAGCCTTCTTCACAAACCCCTACCTCAAAGGGTATCCCAAACTCTCTTTCTCGAAACACACCAAGGTCAAGGAGAGATGGGGACATGAGTGGTAAGTAAGTTGTTTTTGAGCAGTCAGGATTCATTTTGCCCTTACTAAAAATTTCTGGTCTATTTCCTCATTCCAGGGTCTCCTTATGGCCAAATGTCTTGGAGGGGTGGAGAATCACTCTGTCCATCTGGCTTGTTCATTCTGGCGCTCTCCACTTTTGCCTGGCTGGGCATGTTGTCTGCTCTGCATAGTTCTCTCCCTTCTGCCACAGTTCTCTCTGGTCTTACTTCCCAGAGGAAGTTGAGTGTCTTTCTTGAACATCTAGAAACATGAGTGTTTAAATGTGTGTTGTGGACTCAGAGAGCAGCCTTTACTGATGGCCAGGTTCACTTCGTGCTAACACTGAGGCAGGTCTGAGGCAGGTCTTGTCTAGCCTTGGTTGAATGCAGGAGTCCTGCATTTTGGAACTGTGAGGACACCCTGGAGCCCTCAGCAGTGCAGCAGGTCCTGTGTGCACCCAGCTCTGCTGTTCCCTGAGCTGCATACATGCAACACTCCTGTGATTCCACACTGTCTTAGGGAGGCCAGGCACTCTGGACATAGCACACCTGTGTCTTCAACAAATCAGAGAGCTGTCCTTTCCTTCTGAGCCCCAGCTACTGTCTTAGAGCATGTGTCCTCTACCAAGCTATACCTTAATTAATCCAGAAGAAGCAGAAAAAGATAAGGATGAAAGAGCAGTGGGATAGATGGGAAGCACAGCAATAAGCTGCTTTATCTGAGATGGATTAGTAATTCCACTAGATGGTATAAACATTTAATTTCAGGATTCTATTCTGATGTTATATGTTGCTTACAAGAAGCAATAAATTTTTTAAACTATTAAGTTATACAGAGGTTACAATTCTAAGTTAGGTTGTGAGTACACTGCTACTTGGACAATATCACCCCTTTATTTTCTCCATTTCCCCTCTCCCCTTCCTTCCCACAAATTATATAGTTCATTAATAAAATTTATTCTCCCTCCCTCCCTCCACTCCTGTGCATTCCCCTGTTGTTCCCCCTTTGAGATAAACATGCTTCCATTTCCCGATATTCCTTTTGACAACCAGTACTTTAGTTGTTGAGAGGAGTTATGCCTTTGTATTCCTCCTGTAAGTATACCCTCCTTTAGCCAGTTTGTATGTAAATGCATAGAGGCCTGTATACGTTATCATGCCCAGTTGTACTTTCAATCTAGCTTCCTCATATGAGAGAAAACATGAGCCGTTTGTCTCTCTGAGCCTGTCTTATTTCACTTAACATGATTTCACAGGAAACATTTTAACTATAAGGACACAAGTAGGTTAAAAGTAAGCAGTTAGGCAAACATAATGGTGGTAACACTATCATGAGACATCTGGGTGTACTGTCACTGTTGAAGTAGACTTCAGGATGTCCCTGGACGGGACATTAAGATGGTCCAGTTTTCTCCACCTGCTGGCAGAGATGTCACGTGTACAGAGCAATCAGACAGAAGAACACTCAGCTTATAGCTGTGTAGTTCAGCTTCTCTCTGTAGTTGTCAGAATCACAGGTAGAAACAGGCAAGGGTTATGGTGAGATTGGAATGGTAGTGTTTGTATTGTGTCTGCCCATGACTGTGAAATGCACACCTGCGTTTGGCTCTGTGCAGCGCTCTGGAATTACAGACTCCCTCTGTCACCTTCGGGTCCTCTTTCTTCCATGGATGTCTCAGATTTCCAGGCGTTGCCTCTCGTTTTGTTGGCCTTGTTTTGGGCCAGCACTCAAATTCTGACTTAGCTTTTGTTCAGAGGCATTGTGGACATGTTGGCCATGTGTTCTGTGCTGTGAGGACCCTTCTTGGTGGGCCTTTCAGTGTACTTGCTGTGCAGTACCCTAGTCTGTGGACATGACTGTTATGTAATCATTCCTGAAGTGATGTGTGGTGGGGTTCTGAGGTGCATAGGTGGGGTCACCTATAAAGAGGTCTCTAGTGGAGACATTGTATAATAAAGCCCCACCACCTTTCAGAAAGTCCCTATTTCTTTCTAGCCTCACACCTCTTTTTCCTCTTAAGCTTGCAGATGTCTTGGTGAGAAATGTATAAACCTCAGCTAATTATGTCATAAACTTACTTTATCTTTAAGTGTGTTATTTAGTGATTGCTGACTTAAAAATAATTTTATAGGTATTACAGAAATTACTGAAGCAGCCCTTGTGAGGGACCTTCTATACGTCTTCCAGGGGATAGATGGCAAACATATTAAAATGAGCAGCTCTGAAGATTGCTACAAAGTGGAAGGAAAGGTACAGTGATTGAAAATCTCATTTAAAATGTTCAAGAAGACTAAAACTGAAGAAGTTCATACAGTGGGCTATTAGCTTACTAGGTGTTCCTGGGACTTTACAAATTTGGGTATACCAGGGATGTTGCACAGTCAAATCTGGCTTTTTTTCCCTGTCTTCCATGGCTGGTGTTAAGTGCTGCAGAGATGTGGAATTAGAAGTTTCCTGCTTAAGTTTTCCTCTAGAACCTGTCTTTGCACAGTTCTGCTTTGTGGGTAGTTTACAATGTTCCTTGGCCCTTTCTCAGTGGACTGATGTCAGACTGTGCCACTGAGGATTGTTCCAGGTCAGAGGCAGGGACTCCACGGGAGATGTGGCTTAGCTCAGTGTGCCCTCACCATGTGCCCTCTCCTGCTGCCTGTGTGTGTCCCTTTGCTTTCATGATGGTGCTTTTAATTTTCTCTGTCAGATTCTAAGAATTACAATATTAAAAGAACAAGTGTATGAGAAAAATAAATATTTTAGTATTCATGTTTTAACTTTTGACTTTTGATGACTTACTTTCTAGGCAAACCTAAATAAGTCTATAAGGGACACAGCAATCAGACTTTCTGAGCTGGGTTGGTTGCATAATAAAATCAGAAAATACACTGACCAGAGGAGTCTGGATCGTTCATTTGGACTTGTAGGTCAGGTATGTTCGTTACTCTTGGCTTAGGAAATACTTATCTTATTTTAAGATCTTACTGTGAAAATTCCTTTCGGGGAAGCTTTTTTTGTTTTGGTCGGTTGTGGGGTCTGAAATCTGGGCCTAGCCATGTCCCTCAGCTCATCAGCTCAAGGCTAGGGTTCTACCACTTGAGCCACAGCACCACTTCTGGCTGTTTCTGCTTATGTGGTGCTGAGGAATCCAACCTGGAGCCTCATGCATGCAAGGCAAGCAATCTACCACTGAGCTACCTTCCCAGCCCTCAGGGAAGCTTTTAAAGAAACTTTTTTTTTTTTTTTTTTTTTGGTATTATAAAGATGATGTACAGAGGAGTCAGAGTACAGAGGTAATGAGGGCATTTCTTTTTGGACAGTGTCACTCCTTTCCTCTCTCTTTTTTTCCCATCTACCCCACCCACAATTGTATAGTTTATTTTCAACATAGTGTCTAGTACCACTAGGGCATCTGTTTTTAAAGAAAGCTGTGCTATGAATTGCTATAGGTGTGGGGGAGGGTCTGCTTGGGAAGATAGACACTACAGGTGGATAAGAGTTATTGGAGGCTCGGAGGCTCTTGGAACTAAAGGAACAGGATTCTGGAGAGGTTGGAACTGGTTCATGGAGATCTTCCCTGCCCCTGTCACCACACCACTTGGGACACACATGGGGATTCACCTTTTTCAGTCTTTGCAGCAGTGACTAGGATACCTTTTTTTTTTTTTTTTTGGTCCATCATGGGAGTTGATCTCGGGTCTGGGCACTGTCCCAGCTCTTTTGCTCAAGGATAGATCTCTACCACTTTGAACCACAGATCCACTTCTGGTTTTTTTTTTTTTTTTTTTTTTTGTCGGTCGTGGGGCTTGAACTCTGGGCCTGGGCGCTGTCCCTCAGCTCTTCAGCTCAAGGCGAGCGCTCTACCACTTGAGCTACAGCGCCACTTCCGGTTTTCTGGTGGTTTATTGGAGATAGGAGTCTCACGGTCTTTCCTGCCCGGGCTGGCTTTGAACCGCGATCCTCAGATCTCAGCCTCCTGAGTAGCTAGGATTACAGGCGTGAGCCACCAGCGCCCGGCCCACTTCTGGTTTTTATGTGGTTAATTGGAAATAAGAGTCTCATGGCCTTTCCTGCCTAGGTTGACTTGGGAACCGTGATCCTCAGATCTCAGCTTCCTGAGTAGTTAGGATTACGGGTGTGAGCCACTGGCGCCTGGTGGATACTACTTTTTAAAATGTGTATTTGCAGATAATGTGCAGCTTTTTTCCATTTTACTATTGCAGAGCCCTGCTCCCTCCCAGTTCTTTAGCCTTTAGTAATTACTGTTTTATTCTCAACGTCTATGAGAGCTGCTTTTTATATTCCATATATGAGTGAGATAATACAGTATTGTGTGGCTTATGGTGTATTTTTATCTGCAACCTCCATTTGCATCCACCTTGTCCCACATGACTTGACCATATTTCATTTCTTCTGTAGTTGAGTATACCATGGTGTGTATGCACCACATCTTTTTAAATTTTTTTAAATTTTTTGCCGGTTGTGGGACTTGAACTCTGGGCCTGGGTGCTGTCCCTCAGCTCTTCAGCTCAATGCGAGTACTCTACCAGTTGAGCCACAGTGCCACTTCCGGTTCTCTAGTGGTTTATTGAAGATGAGAATCTCATGGACTTACCTGCCAGAGCCGGCTTTGAACCGCAGTCCTCAGATCTCAGCCTCCTGAATAGCTAGGATTACAGGCGTGAGCAGCTGCACCACATCTTTATTCATTGTTTCCATTTCTTGGCTAAACACAGGAGCACAGATGCCTGTTTACATACTGATTTCTTTTGGACATATACATAAAAGTGGGATTGCTAGATCATGTGACAGATCTACTTTCAATTGTTTGAGGACCCTCCATACTACTTTTCATAATGGCCAATCTTATTTACATTCCCACCAACAGTGTGCAAGGATTCCTCTTTTTCTATATCTTCAACAGCACTTGCTTTAGTCTTCTATGATAATAGCTGTTCTGACTGGAGTGAGGCAATATTTCATTCTGCCTTTTATTTGTATTTCCCTGATGATGTTGAGTATTTTCCACAAACCTGTTGGCAATTGGTACTTCTTTTATGAAATCTGTAATTAAATCTGTTGTCCTCTTTAAATCAAATTATTTGTGTGGGTGCTCCTTATATGCTCTGGATGTTTGCCAGCTGTCTAATTATATAGATATGTCCCTGCTAATTAATAATCACTGTAGTATTATTGTACAGAATTTTATAGTACTGGATTTTAAAGCATCTTTCCTCATCTTGAGAATTGTTATAATAGCCCTCAAAAATTAACAGGATATATATCAATTACCACCACTTTGCAAATGAAAAAAAGTGAACATCAAAGTTTTGGATCCATTTGCCCAGACTATTGGGCAGCAGGTAAGGGACTGGAGGCCTGGGACTCCTGTTGTGGAGCTCTCTCCCTTTCATTCTTGTTTCCTGCTAGTCAGGTCATTGCTGTCCACCAGCAAGCCTGGGAAATGTGCCTGAGCTTTTTTGCTCCAGGCTAGTGCACTACTACTCACAGCTCTATGTCTGGCTTTCTGGTGGTTAATTGGAGATAAGAGTTTCACAGACTTCCCTGTCTGGACTGGCTTTGAACCCAAATCCTCAGAACCCAGCCTTCAGAGTAGGTAGAATTTCATGCGTAAGCCACTGGTGCCCAGTGACTCAGCTGATTTGAATTGTTGAGTGTTCTCGTTGGATGATCATATGCCCCAGCTGCAGGAGGTAAGGAGGTTAGTTTATGCCTCTTGTTCTGGAATAGTTACTACCTGAAACCCCTTTACAGCTTTAGCAGTGTACTGGTTGTAGACATGCCAAAGAAAGATTCTGTCTCTTAAGGGTGGATCTTAGTAGTGCTTCTGTAATCTGAGTTGGAACTGCTCTGCTGTAATAGTGTAGATAATCCTGAAATGCTCTTACAGAAACTGCTGTTCGTGTGTGAATAGTTAGTGTGTGTATTTCTGTGCATCTTTGAGAATCAGCAGCTGATTACTTGACATAATGAGCATTTTTTTCCTGTGCTGACACAGGTTTGAGTTCTGAGCCTTGAGCTCTGGCTTGGATTTTCTACTCAAGACCACACCTCCACTTTCATAATTTTTCTGTAATTTTTTTGCTTTAGATTTGTATGTGTTTGTGGGTGTTTGCCAGCCATCAAGGCTTTTTTAAAAAGGGATGACACATCTGATCAAATTTGACACTGCCTCTCTGAGAACATTACTTCAAGAAACTGACCTACTGTTTAATAAGCACCTTGGTGCCACCCTGGGCCAAGTATATCCCTTACATAAAATCCAGTCTGTTCTCTCAAAGGAACAAAACCACAAGGTTCAAGATGGCAATGGTAGCCAGATGCTGGCAGCTCATGCCTGTAATCCTGGCTACTCAGGAGGCTGAGATCTGAGGATTGTAGTTCAAAGCAAGCCCAGGCAGGGAAGTCTGGAGACTCATCTCTAATAAACCACTCAGAAAACTGGAAGTGGCACTGTGGCTCAAGTGGTAGAACACTTGCCTTGAGCTGAAGAGCTGAGGGACAGCGCCCAGGCCCAGAGTTCAAGCCCCAACGGGCTGACCAAAACAAACAAACAAAACAAACAAAAATGATGGCAGGGGTTGGCCCTCACCGAGACCCTAATATCTCACCCTAAGGTCTGTCAGATTCTCAACTGGAACATTTCATCCTGAAAGTCTTACTTTTGAAATATTGCTTTATGTTGAGAAAGTTGATACTTTTCGAGTGAAAAGAATGGAAATGTTCATATAGTCCTAATCCACAAAACATAAATACAGTAAAATAAACTTGTATTTTATATATGGTTGTACATTCAAGTATGTGGTCTTTATTCTTTGCAAGCTGTGTCTGCAAAACAGACCTTCCACTGTGTGTGCTCTATTTATAGCCTTGAGCCCATGCCACAAAGATCTCCCTTATCACAGAAGTCTGTGTAGAATTCTTGGCCTTATATTTGGGTCCCTTGACATTATTCCAGACAGAAATTTAAAATTCTGTGGCTGGGAAAACATAGTACAAACTGGTATTTAGTTGCCAATTTTTTAAATTTTGTCAATTAAGGACATTACAAAAAGTTTTAACTATAAAAATTTAAAAGGCCATAACCTTAAAGGATTATTCGCCAACGTGGTGCACATTTAGCTTCATGAGAACTATACTATAATTTCTTTGTTTTCCTTCTGCAAAGTTCATTCTTTTTGTACTAAGCAATAAGACTTACCTAATGTTTACAAAATGTAAATTTACAGTGTTAAAACAGAAGCAGAATTATGCTGAACTCTACCCAAACTTTATTTGAAACCATGTTTTCATAGAATTAGCCAATTTTCATGAATGGGTTGTGATTTACTGTTCTATATTTTTTCCATGTAGAGCTTTTGTGCTGCCCTCCATCAAGAGCTCACAGAATACTATCGACTACTGTCTGTTCTGCATTCCCAGGTAAATGCTTTGTTTTTAATTGACGAGTTAGATAATTGTTACTATATAGAATCTTTTAAGAAGCTTCATGTACTACTTACAAAAACTAGGAATCATTTTCATAATACTGTTTGTGAGGTCCCAATAATAATAGGTTTAAATATAAACCTATTACCTATTACTATCTATCTTAGCCATTTGAAGCTTGAAAGCACTGTTGTTTCCTACTGTTTACTCTGTATGGTTTAAGATGTGAGCTCATGTGCTTGGGTATTTGTACTTGAACCTTCCATGTTGTTTTCCAGCTACAGCTTGAGGATGATCAGGGTGTGAATTTGGGACTTGAGAGTAGCCTCACGCTGCGACGCCTCTTGGTTTGGACGTATGATCCGAAAATAAGACTGAAGACTCTTGCAGCCCTGGTGGATTACTGCCAAGGTCTTTTTGTGTCTCCCTTGTGTGTGCTTCTCAGTGTACTCTGGTTCAAAGCTCATCTGTAGAGCACGCCATCCAGTTCTGCTTTTTACCTGCTCTGGTATCTTAAGTAGCCATAAGTGTGTTCATTGATAGAATACAGAATAATATAGGGAAAGCATCCCATTGCCAGTATGGCGTGGCACTGGTCTGTTTGTCCTTGTAGAATGTCTGGTGTTGCTGAGATGAAAGCAGGAAGACAGCGGCCCTTCCTGGTTGGGATGCCAGTCCCCTGTCTGTGCTCCTGGTTCACTTGCCTCCCGGGCTTCCCTGGTACCTCACCCTGTTTTCATTACTTCTCAGTTGGGGGTCATGTTCATGCTCTCCATCTGTTTATTTCTTTTTTTTTATTTTTTGTTGGCCGTGGGGCTTGAACTCTGGGCTTGGGTGCTGTCCCTGCGTTCTTCAGCTTGAGGTGAGTGCTCTACCGCTGGAGCCACAGCGCCACTTCTGCTCACCGTCTGTCTATTAAAAATTTCCCATATTTATATGGTCTCTTGGGCCTCTCTTTGAGCTCCAGCATCTGTATTTCTATGACTTTTCCAAGGCCCTCACCCTCTTTTTTTCTCATTTATGACAGTATTTGTTGTTTCTTGTTTTTTGTTTTGCCAGTCCTGGGGCTTGAACTCAGGTCCAGGGCACTGTCCCTAAGCTGCTTTTGCTCAGGGCTAGCATTCTACCCACTTGAGCCACAGCGCCACTTCCGGCTTTTACTGTGTATGAGGTGCTGAGGAATCGAACCCAGGGCTTCATGCATGCTAGGCAAGCACTCTACCACTGAGCCACCTTCCTAGCCCAACGGTGGGGTTTTAATAGTTGTTATTTCTTAGGACTATTAGCACTACATAGGATATGGTGTTAGGTTTTTAAAGAAGAGGTGGCCAAGTAAGAACAGCACCATGCACATGGTATTCAGGTAAGGAGTAGGTTTATTCATCGTTCTGGCTGGCACCAGCTCATGTTGGCACTCCATGTGGCTGGGAAAGATCCGTGAAAGACAGCATCTGGCCCTGGGCTAGGTCTTATTAAGGGTAAGGGCGGGGAAAGGTATGCTCACATCCAGATGTGACCTCAGCGGATGCAGATGTGACCTCGTCCAGGTGTGCTAGTTGCCTAGGTAAGCAGGTACTGAGTGAAGACTTGGGGACAAGGAGGGTAGAGTCTGCTCACTATACAGAGCCAGACATCTTTCCCACTGAGAGAGGTTGGCTCACTGCCATTCTCCACATCTGATCACATTCTCCACATTTGATCACATCTGAGTCCAACTTCAACATCATGCTGTCAACACTCTGCCTCCCTTCCTTGCACTTAAAGAACAGAAGAGCACAAGAGGAGAACCCTGCATTTCTCCTCTGTATCTGGCTTCTGTTCCCCTGTTCCTTCACTTGTCAGTAGCTACTTGGCTGCAGATATCCTGCTGCAGTTCTCTGGAAGTCTTCAGTCCTGTTTGATGTTTGCTGGGTGTGCTACACTAAGAACTTCTCCCAGATCCCTGGGTCTCTGCTCACTGTCCCCTCTGTGCACACCTGTCAACATAGCCTGCTTAAATTAGTGCCGGATAGAACTCCCAAGTTTGTGGTATAGTGCAAGGGATTTCTGTGCACGTTTCTTAAATTGGTTTCTGCCGCTTCCTTCTTCTAGACAAATCTCTTCTGTATTTACTGAACAGCACCTCACCCTGCAAAGCTGCTAGTTAATGAGTCACTAATTAGTGAACTCTAAAGCCAGTGAATTGAGACTAGCATTTATACCCCAAACAATGTCAGTGTTGATTCTTAGATGTTTTGTTCTTATGCATATATGGTATGTGCTGAATTGTTTGGCTCTTAATGTATCTCAGTCAAAAAAGATGTGAAGAGTTATGTGAGTTGTAGATTGTGTAGCTGCTTTTTGCTGCTGAAAACCTTTTTGCAGATGAAAAAATACCTTCCATCCATGAGAGAAATAACTCACTCTGATTTAAATTTGTGTAAGTTATAAATAGAATTTGGATACGCATGCTTATCACATGCTGCTGCTTCTAGATCCAAAAATATTTTATTTGAAGGAAGAGAAATGTTTGCTCTCATTTACTTGGCCATCTTTGGTTAGTTGCCTTGTGCCAAAATGTTAATTTAGGTGTTTTTCCTTTTATGTGCCCCTCCCTTCTCTTGCTTCCCCCCCCCCCCCCCCCCATTCCCCAGGAAGGAAAGGAGGTGAGCTGGCTTCATCTGTTCATGCCTACACAAAGACGGGAGACCCATATATGCGGTCCCTGGTTCAGCACATTCTGAGCTTAGTGTCTCATCCGGTTCTGAGCTTCCTCTACCGCTGGATCTACGACGGGGAACTTGAGGACACTTACCATGAAGTAGGTGCTAACAGAGTTAAGAGGCATGGGTCTCCCCTGTTCCCTTACTATTTTCTCTTAATAGGAATTTGCCCCTGTTGAATGGCAAGCACATTTTGTACAGTAATCTGAAAGCTAGTTATCTATTGTAGCTAGTTATCTATTGTAGAGCTCTATTTGATTAGTGGGGAATTATTCTCCCACTAGTAGTAAACTCAGCAAGATCAAACCACTTGTCCAGGTTTACTAGCCAGCAGATGTCAGAGTAAGGTCCTAGCCCCCGAGGCTGAGTTGTGTAGCTCCTTCAAGTGTTACTTGCCTTTGTGCTTGTCTGAGTGATCATGTGGTCTTCAGTTTGAATAAAGCAAGTGTGCTCATATGAGTATAATACCTTTTGAAATGCACACAGTTATGTAAAGCAATGTCTTGCTGTTAAAAATCACTGGTGTGGAAATCAAACAGTAAAGCCATAGGGTGGCTTTTGTGCAGAAAATAGGGCAGAAGCTTTACACTTACAAATGTTGTTAGTAATTTAATAAAAAGTTGCACCATTTATAATTGAGCACATAGAATGGTTCAGGAATACAAAAATACTGCAATAAATATGGCATTTACTTGAAGGAAGCCCTAAAATTGGCTTGGAAATGGGTGTGGGACTGCAGTGTTTGTGTTTTGTGAGGTGTTGGTGAGAGGAGGCATCTGAACACAGAACAGCACCTATAAAGGCACAAGGTTGAGGGGCAGGCAGGACCCTGTATGTGTATGGTTTTTTGAGTTTGGGTGTCTCTGGATTCTTCTGTTCCCGCCTTTTTTTTTTTTTTTTTTCAGTTAACTGTTTCTCACTGTGGAAAATGCACATAAGCAAACAGAATTTTGTGTCGTGCCCAAATCTTTTGCTAATTTATCTTTTGTGCTAGTCAAACAAAGCAGAACAGATGATACTGCTTTTAGTGTGCTTTGGACCTGGCTGGAATGTGTACATGCATATATATTGTGCAAGTCTTTCACTGTGTTGTCTAGCTCTCCTGATGACTGTAGTTTTCTTTATTACTGCATGCTATTTTACTATATGAACAAGTAGGTTTTTAGCAACCTCCTGTTTGTAAAGATTATGTTCTTTTTGTTTTTAATTTGATGACGATGATAATTTGTTTGTTGGTACTGAGACTTGAACTCAGGGCTTCGTGATTGCTTGACTTGTTGCCTAAATGGTGCTCTACCACTTGGAACCATACCTCCAGCCCTGCTTTTTGCTGGTTATTTTGTTGATGTTATCTTGAGGATGTTTTATGTGGACTTTGAATGGTGATCCTTCTGATCTCAGCCTTCTGAATAGCTAGCTGCCAATACGGTGCTTAATCTTAGTAATATTACTACAGTGGATATCCTTTTGTGTGCCTGCCAATGTGTGCTTACTAACTTTCCAAAGAAGATACTGGAGGTAGAAGTGTTGGTTTGTGAAGTAGACATTAAATTTTGGAGGTGGAAGTGCTGGTTTGGGGGGTGGACATTAAATTTTGGAGGTAGAAGTGCTTCTTTGGGGGGTAGATATTAAATTTTGATTTAGGCATACCATTTTACTCTACCACATTAGTATTCAATATCAATAATTGGAACATCCAGAATCTCAGATACTCTGAAATCTGTAACTTCTTGAGCACTGACTTGGTACCACAAAAAGAAGAGGTCACACCTGACCTGATGTGGCACTAGACGCTTGTCACGAAGTTACCTTCTAGCTATGTATATAAAATTCATATGAAACAAATTAATTTCAAGTTTATACTTGATCCAATTCCAAGAAAGCTTGTGTCTATGTAATATTCCAAAACCCAAACCCAGTAAAAATCCACATTGTAGTTTCGGCAATACAGGTGAGCCATACACAACCCCTTCAGTGTATCCTGCATGCCTCCAGTCCATCTTGTCAATTATTTTGGAGATGGGTTTCTAGGATTGGAAGAAAGACCTAGCTAATAACTGTAGTCTGGATCTCAGCCTCCAGAAGCTAGGATTACAGGTGTGAGTCACTGGGGCCAACTTGTACGCCTCACCCATTACAATTGTTCTATAGTGGCTGAAGGGGGTGTGGGAAGATCAAGGCTCTTAGTCATATTTGTTTTTCCTGGCAGTTTCTTTACTCAGGTACCACATTATACTCTGGGTGATCTTGTTAGTGTCATTAGTTTTACTCAGAGGATTCTTTTTTTTTTTGGTCGATGGTGGGGTCTGAACTCTGGGCCTCAGCTCTTTAGCTCAAGGCGAGTGCTCTACCACTTGAGAGGCAGCCCCACTTCCGGCTTTTTCTGCTTATGTGCTAAGGAATTGAACCCAGGGCCTCATGTATGCAAGACAAGCACTCTACCACTGAGCTACCTTCCCAGCCCCTACTCAGAGAACTCTTGAACTTGCCTGTGGTTTGTGCTGTGTACCCCATGCCACACACAGCACTGTGATACCGAGACAGTTGTTGAAGTCACAACTTGCATACTGGTTCTCACAGTGCATTCAGGTTTGGGGTGATTCTTGGCTTCTGTTCCTGCTGGCTATTCCTTCCTCAGCCTTCCTTCCATCTTCCAGAAGTGTGTAATGGCTGTGCTTGACCTGGAGACTGTGTGAGGGTTAAGTCAGACCAACCTCAGTCTGAGGAGAGTATGATGACACTAGAGTGACCTTTGCCCCTGAGGCGTCTGTAATCTTACATGAATGCTGCTTCAACAAAGTTATTTTCTCCCTTGTTTATTGTTATTTTTGGGAGATTCTCTCTCTCCCTTTCTCCCTCTCTATCCCTCCCTCTCTCCCTTTCTTTCTCCCTCTCTTTCCCCTCCCCTTCTTTTTCTCTCTGTCTGTCTCTGTCCCATCTTTACTATTTTTTTCTGAATTTCAAAAGGTTATACAGGAGCCAGGTGCTAGTGGCTCAAGCCTGTAATGCTAGCTACTCAGAAGGCTAAGATCTGAGGATCTTGGTTCAAAGCTGGCCTGGGTAGGAAAGTCTGTGAGACTCTTATCTCCAATTAATCACCAGAAAACCGGAAGTGGTGCTGTGGCTCAAGTGATAGAGCACTAGCTTTAAGCTGAAGAGCTGAGTGACAATGCCCAGGCTGAGTTCAAGCCCCATGACCAAAAAAAAGTTGTATAAGGAGGTTATAATTAAATGTCCATTTAACTATCCTTGCTTTTTGATCAGTCATCCTGTCTATAATTTCTAGCCATGAAAATTCTCTTTAGTTTACCATGAATTACATATTTACCATACACATTTGATAGTTTTGAGAATCACGCGTTTGATCATCATATAATTAAAGGATATTGTCCATTCATCTTCTATGTAAGTTAAATTTTCCTCAGTCTGGTTATTATAAATTGGTTATAAAACTGAACTTCTAGTGTTGAGTCTGAATAGCTATTCATGAGCTATATAATCATCACAGTAGTTTATGAAATAGCTGCATAAGACAATATCATTTGATAATTCTATGTCTGCAAAATTCTTCAAAAAATGTCAAAGAAATTCACAACTAAAAGCTGAGCGAATTCTTAGAAATATGTAAACTACCAAAACTGTTTGGAAAGAAATGGAAAATATGCACATACTGTAAGAGGCAAAGAGATTCTGTAACTGAGACATTTCAACAAAGAAAAGCCCAAGTCTACCAGATTGTGTAGCTGGTGAAGTCTAACCAAGTGTTCAACAAGTTAGCACCAGCCCTCCTCAAACTCTTCAAATAATATAAGGAAGATGCCTAAGTCCATTTTTGACAACACAGACCTCATTTGCATATCTCAAGACTTATAAGAAACCTCCAGAGGAATTCAAAGTGTATGAAAGGATTGTATGCAATAACCAAGTGGGATTTATCCAGGAACTCGGGGACCATCGCTGAGTCAGCCAGTGTGATCACCACGCTAGGATGGTGAAGGATGGAGACACAAGTCGTACAGCTGATGCTGCTGGAAAAGGATCTGGCATTATTCAACACAAACAAAGCTCATCTCTGAGCCATGTGGCTGGAGAAAGGTTGCCTGCTCTCTCCCTGGTGAAGAACAAGGTGAGGTGTCCACTATCAGCTGCTCAACACACTGTGAGTTCTGTGCAAGAAAACCGTGCAGCACAGGAAGAAACAAAGGTGCCAAGCAAGAAAATACTCAGGAATAAATTTCGCCAGAGAAGCACAGTTCTCACACCTTTTGAAATGCTGTAAATTGCAAGGTTGTCTTTCCATGATCATTGTTGTACTCAGAACTTTACCAAGTCTTCCCCTGCAACCTTGCTACCTCCTCGCCCACTCCCATGCAGATTCCATGGTGTTTTCTCTGGGTGAGCCTGTCCTTAGCTGGACTCATACAATGGCCTACAGGGTTGGGTGAGTTAGAGGAGGGTCACCTGTGGTCTCTGTTAACAGGCCTGATTCATCCATCCGTTCCTATAGGAACTAAAGTGCTTGCTAAGAAAATCATCCTCTTCATTTCTGTTTTTAGTTGGAGGCCTTGGTGCTTGTCCAGCAGTTAATGAGAAATCGTGGTACAATTAGGTTTTATTTTTTTTTCTTGATTCTTTCTATGTTTGACATAATGGTGGAAATGAAAAGACCTTGAGTGGAAAATGCCTCAGTAAAATAAAGGCTTATAGTGGTTTTATTCTGACCTTGGTTTTTTCCTTCTACTGCCATAATTTTTTCACAGAATTAATTCTGTTCTAAAGAGTACCAATGCTTTTTGTGTTCACTACTGTATGTTTGCTAGTAGAGTGATTGCATGCCCCTTTGCCCCTAGATGAAGCGGTGGATTCATGACTTCTAAAGATGACTGAATTGTCTTGAGGTTTTATGGTTTAAATTAAATTTTCTTATTGTTTGTACTGATAAAAATCCAGCTGCACTTCAACTATCAGGATAAATTGGTGTGTTGTCTATTGGAAATAGCTCTTCTGTTTAAGTGAATAACAGAGAAATACAATTTATATGCAATTTATCTAATCTGTTGAAAGGCAAGCCATAGAGCAATTCTAACACAGTGATTGGATAACCATGCATATTATGCATATTATTCATGGTGGGGTCATAATAATTTTTTATTTCTGTCCGGGATAATGTCAATATATGTTAAAGTGATGATAACCTCATTAGACTAGATCTGTTTATCTCTCAAAGCAGCCAATACTCATGTGTTAGATGTGGAAGGTAATATAAATGATAAAAGTCTAAAACATATCAATGAATACTTCATTCATTTGAATTGGTACTAAATATAAGAAGTTTTAGTTTAAAATAACTGTAGCAGTCCCTTCTCTCAGGTCTTAAGATGTTATCATTTATTCATATGCTTGCTTATGAAGGACAAGTTTCTGTACATCATTGATAACATCAAATACAAGACTTTGACATCATTAAAATTTTGTTCTTTTCAATATTTATCCTTGATAGTCACTAAAGTGAAAAAACAAGGCTTTTTTAGTTAATTTCCTTAAGAAGAAAACGATGTTACTTTAAAAATTCTAATAACCTGTGTTCATTATCTGGCTGGAATTAATTATTAAGCAGTTTTTTCTTGATCAAATATTTGCACCATTTAAAAATTTTTGGTTGTGGAAATATATAGGAGGAAATTAAAAATTCACCAGTAATCTAATCACATACATAATAGTTAAGTGATTTTTTTTTTGTCTGTGATAGTTTGAAGCCAGCCAGGTAAGAAAGTCCATAAGACTCTTATCCACCAGAAAATGTGATGTGGAACATATGGCTCAAAGTGGTAGAACACTAGCCTGAGCAAAACAGCTCAGGGACAGTGCCTGAGTTCAAGGCCCATGACTGACAAAAAAAAAAAGCTAATATGGGAATGTGCTCAACTTCACTTGTCAATAAAATAACCATTCAAGATAACTGATTCTACTTACCTGAGGTGTAGGTACAGAGCATAGGGCAGCTGCTGATGGGAGTCCATCCACTAAGTCAATGGCAAGAGAAACCTTTCATTATCCTTATGAACTGAAAGTTGCTTGTTCATCCAGCAGTTCTAGAATAAGTTACTTGTTGCTGTTCTAGGGTATTTTGCATAATTACTGTTTTTTTTAATGTTCTGTCTACCTTTGCTTTCAGTTTTTTGTAGCATCAGATCCAACAGTTAAAACAGATCGACTGTGGCATGACAAGTATACTTTGAGGAAATCAATGATTCCTTCATTTATTACGATGGACCAATCTAGGAAGGTAGGGTTAGAAGTTTTTGTGATTTTTATTTGTTTGCTATATATACAGTAACAAAACAAATTTTCACTTAAATAGATTTTCTTACATTTTGAGATTAATAATGCTCTTGAGGCAAAGTATATGTTACTTGAATGCATCAATACATTCATGTTTGTTAATGTGTCTTTTGCTACAAATCATTTGATTGTAGACTGAATGCTCTTGTTAAGTAGTTTTTAATCAGTAGCCAATTTATAATGTAAATATTTGTAGTATTTTGCTCATTTAAATTTCTATAAAGATAATCATAAGACATTTTTATTTTTAGGTGCTTTTGATAGGAAAATCAATAAATTTTTTGCACCAAGTTTGTCATGATCAGACGCCCACCACAAAGATGATAGCCATGACTAAGTCTTCAGAGTCATCTCGGGATGGTACGGTTAGGCCGTTGCTGCTGCTGCTGCTGCTGCTGCTGGTGATGGTGGTGACATGATAAAGGGTAGTGGTGGGCTCATGGTGATAGGGTATTGATAATAGAGGAGATGATGGGGGTAATGCTGGTAGTGGTGGTGATGAGGGGCATGCTATATAGTGCTTACAATATTCTGCTTAATTTCTTCCTCAGCTTTTGACTCTAAAGGCGTTTCTGAGAAGTTCTTGTCCCTTCCATTTGAGGCCACTTGCCTGTCAGGGGGTCTTTGAGCTTTTGGCTCTTCTCTTACCGTGGAGCACTTTTGCCTTTTGTTGTAAGATAAGGAGATGGCATTGATTGTCTGAGGGCACAGTCTGCCTTCTGTCAGAGGTGCCCGTCAGTGGGTCTTGTCTTTCCTAGAGGCTACTGCAGAGTGACTGAGGAGAGAATGGCTTAGACAGATCAGAGGACATAGATGCAAAGTGGGGGGTGGGTGCCCAGCTTTTAGTTACTTCACTGCCCAACAAAAGGTGGCTTTTCAGTGGTACTACTTCTCCTCTGTTCTTTGCTAAAGCTAGTGTCTAGAAAACTGTGCTTTTGTACTATGTTTATGTTATGATTGTACTTTTTTTTTTTGGTCGGTCATGGGGCCTGAACTCTGGGCCTGGGCGCTGTCCTTCAGCTCTTCAGCTCAAGGCTAGGACTCTACCACTTAAGCCACAGTGCCACTTCCGGCTTTTTCTGCTTATGTGGTGCTGAGGAATGGAACCCAGGGCCTCATGCATGCAAGGCAAGCACTCTACCACTGAGCCACCTTCCCAGCCCTACTTGTACTTGTATATGAAGGTACAGCTGTCCCTCCCAATATTGTGGTTCACTTACTGCATTTTCACTGTATCACAGTGAAAGTTCCAGAGATGGAAGTCCACAAAGTAGCTATAAGTGAACCACAGTACAGCGAGGGACAACTATATAATGCTACCACTCATGATTTTCACCCATTACAGGGGTCTCTGCAAGGTAACTCCCATGAGACCTCACAGTCACTGTATAAAGCTCAGCACACTATTAGTAATAAACTATGGAAAATGTTATGTTCCTATTTACCTGTGAAGAAACTGGTCCTTCTTCTATCCCTCTCTCCCTTCCTCCTTCCTCCTCCCATCCCTCTTTTCTTCCTCCTTCCTCCTTTCTTCCCTCTTCTTCCTCCAACCTCTTCCTCTTTCTCCTACTTTTCCTTTTTTGTAGTAGGGTTCGCATACTCTGAGCCATACCTACAAGCTTACTTGAGGATTTTAAAAGTGCCAATAAACAATAAGGGGGATTTTAGGGTTGGATCACAACACATGCCTAAACTATGGGGAATAAGAGTGTATGTAGGGGGCTAGGAAGGTGGCTTAGTGGTAGAGCGCTTCCCTAGCATGCCAGAAGCCTTGGGCTCGATTCCTCAGTACCACATACACAGAAAAAGCCACAAATGGTGCGGTGGCTCAAGTGGTAGAGTGCTTGTCTTGATTAAAAGAAGCTCAAGGACAGGTGTCCAGGCCTTGAGTTCAAGCCCCAAGACTGGCGAATAAACCCAAAAAAACAAGAATATATGTAGGCTCTGTATTTGATGTCTTCTGTTAGGTTATTCTAGATTATAATGGGCTAACATTCCATCAGAACAAAAAATTTTAGTGACTTAAGGCCAGGATAAAAAATACCTGGAGAAAATAACTTAAAATGACATAGATGGACAGATATACCCTGATGCCACGAAAGCAACATTGTGGTGGCCAGGATGGTGGTGACCTTATGAATTGGGTCCTGATGCTGTTGTGTTCACAGACCTTGCTGTTGTGTTCCTCAGATGGCCAGGCCTTTTGTACAGGACCCTTGTTTCTGCACCAGTGTGTACCTGCAGTAAAGCAGTCCCACTGGCTTAACCCAGTTCTGTACTGAAGGACAAGCAGAACCCATGGGCCTTTTGATACTTTGAAGTTGGTTGATTCAGATACTGGGAAGACAAACTTTCAACCAAAGGCATCACGTTCCTCATTCCCCCTTAACCTTGAACAAAGCATTATGTCTCTCATTCCCCCTTATCCTCGAACGAGGCACTTACCTTTTCTCAATCTTAAGATTGGTTCCTTTTCAACTTTGGAATTACTCTCTTGGTTTTCAGGTGAAATCAAATGTTTATCACATGCTTATAAACAGATCGAACTAAACAGATGTAAATTAGCATTGTGCAAACTTCTGTTATATCTCTAGTCTCCACATTCCATTTTTTTTTTCAGTATAAAGTAATGGGAACACTTTTTTTTTTTTTTAACTTAGGTTACTGCTTAGAGTTAGGCTTCAGTGTTGGTACATCTGGTTCTGTCCCCTAACAAATCTTCAGTGACTTCCCTGGAGTTCAGGGATGCTATGAACTGTGTGACGGCAGTGCCTTGCTCTCCCTCAGAGCTGTGCAGCTCACATGCTCATTCACACATGCCATTTTGGTGTCAGGATTCATTTGTAAAGGTGTCCCATGGGAGGTGTGGTGCTGGGCTCTGGGCCCCATCCTCATAGTTCCTTATGGGACTTCCCAGTAGTGGCTGGAGCACGGTGGTTCTTGAACTTGTGAGCAGTACTGTGGCTGGCCCCTCCTGTAAGTCCAAACATTGGTGACTGCTCTTATTCCAGCGAGATGTTGGTGGGTTCAGTTTTGTTTCTTGGGACTTGGTTTCCTTTTGTTGAGTGTGCAGCTCTGGTGGCTGGGCTGGGTCTTCTGTTGGTGCTGCTGATGGGATGGTTTGACTTCTGTCCTTGTGTGCCTTCATTATTCCTTTGTTAAAATACATCTTACATATGTATGTGTGCTTTCCCTTTTGTTCTTTACAGCTGCAGATTTATTCACAGATTTAGAAAATGCCTTTCAAGGGAAAATTGATGCTGCTTATTTTGAGACCAGCAAGTATCTGTTGGATGTTCTCAATAAAAAGTACAGCCTGCTGGACCACATGCAGGCTATGAGGCGGTACCTGCTGCTTGGCCAGGGAGACTTTATAAGGCACTTAATGGATTTGCTGAAGTAAGAAATGGGGGCTGGACGAGTTTTACAGATCTACAATACTTTAAGATGATAAAGGGCCCAGCATTTTTTGTGAAAGCAGTAAATGTCATTAGAGGGGTTTGAATACTGCTAACATGTTAGCACAGCTAAGCTGAATCAGAAAGAATAGTTTTGAGATTCCAAGACGCTGATGCCACAGAGCTGTTTGTTCTACATTGTATTGATCCCTTTTGTCTTTTTAGTGTTTATAATTTGAACTCTTTTTAATGTATAACTTTGCAAAAGTTCAGTAAAAATTCAAGTAATGTTTTCTGTAATTAAAATTTTTTTTTATCAAGACCAGAACTTGTCCGTCCAGCAACAACTTTATATCAGCATAACTTGACTGGCATTCTCGAAACTGCTGTTAGAGCGACCAATGCACAGTTTGACAGCCCTGAGATCCTCCGGAGGCTGGATGTGAGGCTGCTAGAGGTACGTAGGGCCAGCCCAGAGAGGGTGTCCAGCAGGCATTTATTTTTTAAGGCACAGATGCTCTGGTCAGTCTTGGAGACTGGACTGCTTGCATGTGCCCCTGATCTATGCGTGTTTTACTAGTGACTATGGGTGAGTCCCTCTCCTCTGGGCCAAATCGTGTCACAGAAGAGTAATGTCTCAGGGCTGCTGGGCTCAAGGTGGATCATCCACTCCCAGGGTGTGGGAGCGTGTCATAGATGATTGGTAACATGAACCACTTACACCCATAATAAGTTGGGTGGGAGACACCAGTATGATGTATGGTGATATAGTGTCTGTCCACCCAAAGATTGTATCGTCAGTGTCATTGTGGCAGACGCACAGCTATTGAGAGGTTTTTGGTAGAAACCATTTCTTAAAATACAGACTTGAAGAGATTTGGAAGTCATTGTAAGACAGTAGACTTGTCTGCAGTGTCTGTTGAAAAGATGTACTCTTCTTTCCTGTTTGTAGAGCACCCAGGACATGCCTTGTCCAGTTGCTGGGGAGACAAAGCTGACCAAAACACACAGATTCCTCTTCTTAGGAAGCTAAATACTTGAGTGGTTTAAAAAAAATATGCCTTCCTTATTTTACTGCTTTTTTTTTTTTTTGCATTAGGTGTCTCCAGGTGACACGGGATGGGATGTCTTCAGCCTGGATTATCATGTTGATGGACCCATCGCAACTGTAAGATCATCCTGTGTACTAACATAATGTTTAATGTTCATAGTTGCTTATGTGCTGAATATTTTCTTGTTTAGAGCTCATTTCTCTAAGAACTTCTGATTGCTGACGTCTAGCATGTACCCAATGAACAAGTACTAAGTCAAGATGGAGTGTGTTTTAAATAATTGTTAATGAGTACTGAAATGCTATTATTTTAAGAATTCTGAAAAATACCATTTGTTCTATCATAGGTTTCAGCAAGTACTTAATAAATGGATTGTTCATTTTGTTCCATTATTCTTAGACTGTAGCAACTAATTTAGGATAATTTGAAAGAAACTATAAAGTATATTTTAGGGGAATCATATTTGTACTACTTAGATGAAATTTGATATTTAATATTCATTTCAATTGATGAGAAAATAGCTGTACTATTGTTCATAGTGCTTTTACTAACATGAAGAAAAGTACCATCTCTCCTAACAGTCAATTATAAAAGGTTGGGCAGGAGAGTACTCTTTATGTGTTTGCAATTAAAATGCTCTTTCCATTGCTCATTTTTTTTTTTTTATTGATGGCTGAATAAGTTCTCCTTGACCACTGTATCTCTTTAAACTGATTCTAGTCTCTGTTATGTAACTGAACTACTGAGAAAGGAAATTATATTCTTTTTATATATTATATAATAATATATTATTATATTCTTTTAATTATTTAATTAATTATTATATTCTTTTAATTATTTTGTGAAGAAGTAATCTGTTTTGGCCCAAGATTTATTTATGTTCAGGTACAGTGTTTTCACTGCTTTTTCCTTCCCCCTGTTGGGATGGAACCCACTAAGCTATGCTCACAGATTTGTTACCAGCAGATGTGTAAGACATACATGTCTACTAGGCGGATAGCTACTAGGGCAGGTTCCTTCATTCCAATGTTTGACCATAAGATCAAACCTACATCATTTAAATGCATAGCTTCTCTTATCTTGAATCTTGTTATATTCAAATTACTTCTTTCTCCTTTGACTTATTTCCTAAGCAGTTTTAAGTAGTTAAAATGGACAACAAAGTATTTTAGCCAATTATTTAAATTGGGATTTAATATTTTCTGCCCTATTAGTTTGTGTGTATTACATATTCATGCATCAAAGCGACTACGCTAGGTCTGGCTGGTGGTATGGCATTAGTGGGAGAGTGCTTGCCTAGCATGGATGAGATCCTGGTCAGCCCCCCCAAAGACACATCACTATAGTAATGATAACTACATTGATTAACCACTTGACAAATAGGTAAAGTGAATATAGTCTGGATGCACAATTTCCCAGTTATTTCCTAATATTGCACATGTTGTTTCATACAGCATGCAGAAACACTCATGCAAGCAATATTCTTCAAATTTTAGATGTTTAAAAGCTCCAATGAAAGGACTAAAGAAAAGAAGTTCATAGCATAGATTTGTTTCTCAAAACACAACTAGGCCCGCCTGTTAGGTTGGTGGTGACAGTTTGGGCTGCCAGAAGAGAAAGGAGAGAGAATGAATAGTCCTATTGTTGGTTGATAGTTCAGCCAGTGACAAAATGTGGGGAATGTTCTCTTGCATGTCTGGTATCCTTTTCTGGGGTTAGCTTCTCTCTTGTAATTAGTATTTTTAGCTAGCTGAGTTGCACAGTTATGAATATAGACATTGAAACTAGAATGATCTTTATCAGATTAAATCACATGTAATTGTATATTAAAGTTACTAAAAATACAAAAGGAGGAATATGACATTAAAAATATATTGAGAGCAGGACGCCAGTGGCTCAGGCCTGTAATCCTAGCTACTCAGGAGGCTGAGATCTGAGGATCACAGTTCAAAGCCAGCCTGGGTAGGAAAGTTTGTGAGACTCTTATCTCCAGTAAACCACTAGAAAACTGGAAGTGTCACTGTGGCTCAAGTGGTAGAGCGCTCACCTTGAGCTGAAGAGGGCAGGGACAGCGCCCAAGCCCAGAGTTCAAGCCCCACAACTGACCCCCCCCCCCCAATATATATATGGAGAGAGAGAGAGAGAGAGAGAATATCAAGGTTTGAAAGAAAATATTTTCTACCTGTTTTCTACCTGTTTCCTCTGAAATTTTCAAATCGAATTCAGGAAATTATGAAACACTTAAAGTATTGGTAGTTTACCTTATTGTTAATGAGTCTTAAGTGTATTGGGCAAAATAAGTAGTTATATTTCACCCAGAATTTAGTGTGATGAGATCTTCTGGTGTTAAGTCCTCAGTGGAAGGTGCTTGTGTTTGGAGCTGTGAGACTATGACGTGCCAGGAGAGGTCTAAGAACAGACAGGATTGACACCTGTTTGTGTTTGCCTTTAATATCCAAGAGTCAGTTTCAGATAGCTTGTCGGAGCTATGGATGACATTTCCTTTCATGTAAATGTAGTAAAAGATGTATTAATATCCTAAAGAGCTGTGACTAAACTGAATTTTTTAAAAATATAACTTTATATGTGCTATGGGTGCTTGGTATTTATAGAACCCTACCCTATAACAGACCATGTATGTTGTAAAGAAACATTACCTATAATGGTCACTTTTTTCTTTTTTTTTTTTTGTCGGTTGTGGGGCTTGAACTCTGGGCCTAGGTGCTGTCCCTGCGCTCTTCAGCTCTTGAGCCACAGCACCACTTCCGGTTTTCCAGTGGTTTATTGGAGATCAGAGTCTCACTTTTCTGCCCAGGCTGGCTTTGAACCATGATCCTCAGATCTCAGCCTCCTGAGTAGCTAGGATTATAGGTGTGAGCCACCAGCGCCCAGCTATGGTCACTTTTTAAAAAAGATATTTTTGCTAGACCTGGGTTTTGAACTCAGGGCCGGGGCACTTCCCCTGAGCTTCTTTTGCTCAAGGCTAGCACTCTACTACTGGAGCTACAGTGCCACTTCGACTTTTTCTGTTTATATAGTACTGAGGAATCGAACCCAGGGCTTCCAGCATGTTAGGCAAACACTCTACCACTAAGCCACATTCCCAGCCCCTAGAATGGTCACTTAATTTCTGTAATTGCAAGACTGCTAATAGTGTAGATAGCATAGCCAAACAAATATCTCCCAAACACTCAAAGTAGTTTCTAACCACTCATTCATTGTGATTGAGAACTTATCAGATAATAGTACAAGTGGCATACAGAAGGAAAAATACTCATAAGAAAGCAAGATAAACCAGTAGACAATTGCATGTTCATATTGTCTGGAAGGAACAGTGTTCTAAAGTCTGAGGAAGTGGTGGCTTTGGCAGGATGTATACCTTGGTCCTGGAGGATGGAAGGTTTGCACAGGTGAAGGAAATCCCCTTGGAGCACAGTTCAACTGGTACAAGGACTGGAACTGCCAAACAGTCCTTGTTCAGGTTGCTGTGGTATATGTGCTACACTCAAATTTGTATCAGAAGTGTGTCTAACTGAAGTTTGCTGAAAACTCCATGTGTGCATGGAGTGTGCTTAAACTAAAAAGTTATATTGGCTTTATCTCGATCAGATTTAACTGGGCATTCTATATTTTTGTTGTAAAATCTAGCTTCTGGGGGAGATATGGCAAGAGAGAGGGAAGGCCTGGTACCATCCTTAAGCTGGCACTTAAGGAGCTGTCTGTGAGCATGAAAGAGTTCAAAAGCAACAAGGAAACCCGTGAAGGTGGCCTGAGGGACCCCTAGTGGAGACGGTTAGGACTGCTGCCTGCCCCTGTGCTCAGGAAGTGAGGAGGTCACAGGAGAGAGTCCACCCAGGTGCTCCTGCTGCCCGTGTGCTCAGGAAGGGAGGAGGTCACAGGAGAGAGAGTCCACTCAGGTGTTCCTGCTGCCCATGTGCTCAGGAAGGGAGGAGGTCACAGGAGAAAGAGTCTACTCAGGTACTCCTGCTGCCCATGTGCTCAGGAAGTGTGGAGGTCACAGGAGAGAGAGTCTGTTATTTCAAGGTCGCAGGACCCCCTGTAAGAAGACCACCGAGAGTCAGACTCTACAGCTGTTTTATTTAAATGGACTGCAGCTTGGGCCTGGTCCTATACTTTGACACAGCGGAGCCCAGGAGGAGAGCCCTGAGCTAAGGATTTGAAGGTCTTATAAAGGCACACAATCAGGTGGTTTAGCACCATGTGTTGCTCTGTTCTGAAACAAGCAACAAATGGTCACTGCCTCAAATACTCTAACCTTTCATTCCCCCCCTTGACTTATGGTCCTGAGCCACAATCTTGTGGCTCTGGCCCAAAGCTAAAACTCCAACAGCTCTTGATCTTGAACGGGTATACCAATAACAATCAGTCCATTTTTCTTTTCTTGAGGCGTATATGGAGTGGTTGGGTAAGATGCTTGGAGACGTCCCATGTTTCCCCATGGTCGTCCAGGGCAAAGGGGTCAGCCGGTCTGGCGTGGGAGCAGTGAATCCAAGCAGCAATGCCATCCACCTTAAGGGCAGTAGGTATAGCCAGTAGCACCATGTAAGGTCCCTTTCACCATGGTTCCAGAGATCTCAAGTTGTGCCTTCGAACAAACACCGAGTCCCCTGGTTTAAACAAATGGGGGAAGGAATAGAAGCAGAATCATATAATGCTGTAAGCTGGGGTCACATACTCTTTATGCACCAGCTGTAAATAGTCAAGCTTACACAGAAATTCAGAATCATCCAAATCAGCAAGCAATTAAAGCCAAGCCGATAGGGTGAATTTCTTATTCTAAACAAGGCAAAAGGAAGGAGTGATACCCAGTCTGCGCCAGTCTCCAAGGTCAATTTAGTTAAGGTCTCTTTTAGAGTCCATTCTTTCTACCTGCCCTGAACTCTGGGGTTTATAAGCACAGTACAATTTCCAATCTGTCCCCAGTGCTGCGGCTATTCCCTGACTTACTTTTGAGACAAAGGCCGGTCCATTGTCTGACCCGATGGTGGATGGGAAGCCATACCTGGGTAGGATTTCTTCCAGAATCTTCTTAGCCATGACGTTCGTGGTCTCATGCTTTGTTGGGTAGGCTTCAACCCATCCTGAAAAGGTGCCTGCAAAACCTAGCAAATATTTATATCCAAATTTTCCAGTTTTAATTTCTATGAAGTCTACTTCCCAATACACAGCTGGCCTATCTCCACGGAGGTGAGCTCCTTTTGTAACGGGTTGATTGGGGGCATTGGTGAGCTGACAGGCTTTACAATTTTTTTTTTTTTTTTTTTTTGGGTCCAGTCGTGGGGCCTGAACTCTGGGCCTGAGCGCTGTCCCTCAGCTCTTCAGCTCAAGGCTAGCGCTCTACCACTTGAGCCACAGCGCCACTTCCGGCTTTTTTCTTTTTGCTTATGTGGTGCTGAGGAATCAAACCCAGGGCCTCAGGCATGCAAGGCAGGTGCTCTACCACTGAGCCACCTTCCCAGCCCCATGGGTTTTACAATTTTTAACAATGTCCTCAATGAGTTGATTTCCTTGCCTAATTTTTGCTTCTGAGTGTCGGAGCAAGTTCTGCATTCTTCGGGTTCCCATGTGAGAGACCTGATGGATTCTCTTAAGAATCCCCTTGCCCAATCTTTGTGGCAAGATAAGTTTCCCCTCACCAGTTTTCCACCAGTCTTTGTTTCCTTCTCTGTCCAGGGGTTTATAGGCCATGGGAATTTTCTTTATCCACTCCAAGTCTTCTTGGGAGTACTGAGGTTCAGGAGGCAAAGCTCGTGGCCCTGGGTCTACTAGTCAGTCCTTCCGCCCTGGGCTGGAGAGCCTCCTCCTTAGCTGCCTGATCTGCCAAGTTATTTCCTTTGGTTATAGAATCAGTTCCCTTTTGATGGCCAAGGCAGTGCATAATGGCAATATTTGCTGGTTCCCATATGGCCCGGATGAGGCTTAAAATTTCTTGTTTGTTTTTAATAGTCTTCCTCAGCTGTCAGCAGCCCCCTCTCTTGGTAAATGGCTCCATGGACATGCACGGTGGCAAAAGCATACCGACTATCCGTGTAAATGTTTAGTCTCTTCCCTTTTCCTATTTGTAGGGCTTTTGTTAGTGCTACTAGCTCTGCTGTTTGTGCAGACGTTCCCTGGGGGAGTGCTTCTGCCCACACTATTTCAGTGTCCATGGTGACTGCTGCGCCCGCGTACCTTTTTCCCTCTCAAATGAAACTGCTGCCGTGCCCGCGTACCTTTTTCCCTCTCAAATGAAACTGCTGCCGTCTGTGAACCAGGTATGCTCGGCATGCGATAGTGGCAAGTCCAACAAGTCTGGCTTCTTTTCCTTGGCCCAGTCTCTCTTTTCACGCTCAATTTCACGTTCTCTGTCCTTCCTTTCCTGTCTTTGCTCCTGTCTCTCTCTTATTGTAAACCTTTTCCGCCATGGCTAATAGATCCCTAATAGACTTCTCACCAAGTCTGTCTAGAGCCTGCAACTTTCGCTTTATGTCTGGTGCGGCTTGATTTATATAGGCAAACATAATCATCTGAGCCAACTCCTGGGTCTCAAGATCAAATATTGACTAAAAGCTTCCATGAGCCGCTCAAGATATGCTGCCGGACTTTCACTTAGACCTGTCAACAGAGCCTGGCGGTAGACGAGGAGTCGCTCCCTACCTTCAACCGTATTGTAGTCTCATGTTGGTTGGATCTCAGGAAAATAGGCCGCGATCAGGGCAGGATCCATGATGGGCACTCCTGTGGGGCCAGGGATATGTTTCTGGGCCGCCTGTCGGATATGTCTCTCTCTTCGGTGGTAAAAAGGACCTGTAAAAGCTGACTGCGATCATCCCAAGTGGGCTGATGAGTAAAAATAATTTCAAGCAAACGGATTAAATCCTGGGGTTTCTCAGAAAAGGGGGCATTTTGGGTGTGCCAGTTGTATAGTTGTGTGCCAATATTGGAGTTGGTGTTGACCATCTGCATCCACCGGACCTATGGCACGTAAGGGAAAAACAGCTGTATTAGAAGGGGGGTTGATCCCATGGCATCGTTGAGTGACTGGCCCCTCAGAAACTTTAAGGGTAAGTGCTGAGGGTTCAACTGCTGGTTCTATAGCTCCCGCCTCCTCTTGATCATTCTCAGGTTCTGCAAACCTGGGAAGGGGAGTATGGGGGAGGAAACATTTCTTCTTCCAAGTTATCTCCCTGAAAAACTGGGGGGGGTACAATTTCTTTTCCTCTTTCTTAGTTTCTTTTTGTAAGTCTAGGGGGCTAGATGGAGTGTTGCCTATGGTTTCCAGTCCCGTCAGTCGTACAGTCCAAAAAAAAATAAACAGTACAAACAAAACACACGCAGGCCTGACAGTTACGAAAAAAAGCTTCACACGGCGGGGTTCCAAGGACCCCCGCTGCACATGGCAGGGTTACCCCCACCCCACAAGAGGATCTGGGACGTCTCCCAGTTCCTCCAGGGTTGTTGTACAAGTGTGTGCGCTTTGACAACCCTTTACGAATCGGAGCGGCCCTCCTCACAAGGGAAAACGAAAGTAAAACAGACAAAGGACAGGACAAGACAAATAAACAGACAGCGCTGTTTTACCTTTGGAGTCTGAGGTCTAGGGGGGTCTTTGGAGGGAGGAGGGGGGGAGGATCCTGGATGAGCCCCCACTAATATGTTATGCCGAGGTCGCAGGACCCCCTGCAAGAAGACCACCTAGAGTCAGACTCTACAGCTGTTTTATTTAAACGGGCTGCAGCTCGGGTCTCGTCCTACACTCCGACACAGCGGAGCCCAGGAGGAGAGCCCCGAGCTAAGGACTTGCAGGTCTTATAAAGGCACACAATCAGGTGGTTTAGCACCATGTGTTGCTCTGCTCTGAAACAAGCAACAAATGGTCACTGCCTCAAATACTCTAACCTTTCAAGTCCATGCAGGTGTTCCTGCTGCCCGTGTGCTAAGGAAGGGAGGAGGTCAGAGGAAAGAGAGTCCATGCAGGTGCTCCTGCTGCCCGTGTGCTCAGGAACGGAAGAGGTAACAGGAGAGAGAGTCCATGCAGGTGCTCCTGCTGCCCGTGTGCTCAGGAAGGGAGGAGGTCACAGGAGAGAGAGTCCACGCAGGTGTTCCTGTTGCCCGTGTGCTCAGGAAGTGAGGAGGTCACAGGAGAGAGAGTCCACACAAGTGTTCCTGCTGCCCGTGTGCTCAGGAAGGGAGGAGGTCATAGGAGAGAGAGTCCACTCAGGTGCTCCTGCTGCCCGTGTGCTCAGGAAGTGAGGAGGTCACAGGAGAGAGTCTAAACAGGTGTTCCTGCTGCCCGTGTGCTCAGGAAGGGAGGAGGTCACAGGAGCGAGAGTCTACTCAGGTGCTCCTGCTGCCCGTGTGCTCAGGAAGGGAGGAGGCTACAGGAGAGAGAGTCCACTCAGGTGCTCCTGCTGCCCGTGTGCTCACGAAGTGAGGAGGTCACAGGAAAGACCATGTTTGAGCTGGTGGGTTTTTTTTTTTTTTTTTTTTTGGTGGGATGGGGATCAGTTGTGAGGCTTGAACTCTGGGCCTGGACACCGTCCCTGAGTTCTTCAGCTCAAGATAGCACTGCATTCTACCCCTTGAGTTACAGTACCACTTCCTGTTTTCTGGTGGTTAATTGAAGATAAGAGTCTCACAGGGCCTTTCCTGCCCAGGCGGCTTTGAACCATAATCCTCAAATCTCAGCCTCCCGAGTAGCTAGGATTACAGCCCTGAGCCTCCAGTGCCTGGACTGGGCTAGTTTAAGTCCTACCTCATGAGTTACCTACTACCCCTACTAGCTCTATTTCCATAGCCATAGGTTTGATATAAAAATACCTGCCTTAAGCCGGGCACCATTGGCTCATGCCTGTAATCCTAGCTACTCAGGAGGCTGAGATCTGAGGATCGCAGTTCAAAGCCAACCTGGGCAAGAAAGTCCGTGAGACTCTTTTATCTCTAATAAGCCACTAGAAAACCGCAAGTGGTGCTGTGGCTCAACTGGTAGAGCCTCGCCTTGAGCTGAAGAGCACAGGGACAGCACCCAAGCCCAGAGTTCAAGCCCCACGACTGACCCAAAAAAAAAAAAAAAGCCTTACTGGGTGCTGGTAAATCTTACGTTTGTAATCCTAACTATTCATGAGACTTAAGATCTTGAGGATTGTAGTTCAAAGCTGGCCTGGACAACGAATTCCCTGAGACTTCAGACACTGGCACTGTGGCTCAAAGTGTTAGAGCACTAGTGTTGAACAAAAGAGCCCAGGGACAATGGTGTCTAGGCTCTTGAGTTCAAGCCCAAAGGCCAATAAAAATAAATAGCTGCTTTGTGCTGTGTGAGTCTACCAGGTATGTAAATATGGTTGCTGTTATGGAATATAACACTCTGTAAGGTGCTGTCGTATTTTCATACCACTTAGGATACACTGGAGTTGTATGTTGGCTGATGTCTGAAGGTCAAAGTCTGGGCTGGCCCAGTGACCTGATTTCTGTTTTGCACTCTAGGTGTTCACTCGAGAGTGCATGAGCCACTATCTGAGAGTGTTCAACTTCCTCTGGAGGGCCAAGCGCATGGAGTACATCCTCACCGACATCCGCAAGGGGCACATGTGCAACGCCAAACTCCTGAGGAGCATGCCAGGTAACCACCCCTGCACCCATGGGTGCCACATGCCAGGTAACCACCCCTGCACACGTGTGCCACTGTTGCTGGTTTCTGGGAACTCTGCTGAGGTTGAAGCTTACTTAAAGTAATTGAACTCAAAGAGACTCACTATTTGCTTTTAAAGTTTGTTTTTGCCAAAAGGCTTATTTGTAACATTACTTTTCTTCAGTGGAGACAGAAAGAAAATTGAGAATTGCTAGATTTTTTTCAGACCATAAAATTTTTCTTTTTCTTTTTTGGCAGTACTGGAGTTTGAACTTCAGGATCTAATGCTTCAGAGGCAGATGTTCATCTCTTGAGCAGTACTCCTACCCCGCTTTTCAAATTGAAAACTTGGTTGCTACATATTGTCAGATTATGTTACTTACAGGCAGGAAGCAAGCACTAGTTTAGTTTATATGTCAATAAACACAGCTCTCCTCACTTGAAAGTTGCGTATTTTTCCCCCAACATGGCTATTGAATTTAAATTAATAAGTTTAATAAGGGAAAGTGGAGGTTCATTTTGGTGTGCTTTATGCTCTTAAAATTACTATTTATATTTCTTTTTTCAGAAAACTGGGAGTTTGTTTTGTTTTGCTTCTTTTGGGGTGTTAGTTTTTTTGTTTGTTTGTTTTTTTGGTTGGTCATGGGGCTTGAATTCTGGGCCTGGGCACTGTCCCTCAGCTCTTCAGCTCAAGGCGAGCGCTCTACCGCTTGAGCCACAGCACCACTTGCTTGAGCCACAGCACCACTTTCGGTTTTCTAGTGGCTTATTGGAGATAAGAGTCTCATGGACTTTCCTGCCCGGGCTGGCTTTGAACCGTGATCCTCAGATGTCAGCCTCCTGAGAGTAGCTAGGATTACAGGCGTGAGCCACTGGCTCCCAGCTTTGGGATGTTAGTGTTCTTAGATATAAATTATAAAGAAGTAAAGTTGTTCATGACCAAGCAACTTACTGAGCAGAAATTTAGCAGTTAGTTATTCTTGTTAATGTAGCATATTTAGAAATGCCCCATCCAAAAATCAGAGGCAAAATACAGAGAGGTCTTATAAAATGCTCCTGTGGAGTTCTCACACACAATGTGAAGGACAGCTCAGTCATGCTTAAGGCAACTACAACCATCACTCCAGAGAAGGTTTTGCTAATTTTCATCAAAAAAAACCAGCTGGTTCCATGCAGAGTGTAGAATTTGAGGCAAAGCAGTCTCTTGGGACAAGAGTGTCTGATGATAGTTTGCCAGAAGGCCCATACCCATTTCTCATGTGAGATCTTTTCTTTTTGTCAGCCCTGGATAGGAGCAGAGTTTTCAATATGTTTGCTATCTAGCTAGATAGCTAGTAAACACTAAATTGGTTTGTTAGGTTCAGTTAATCTGAATGTTACTAGTAGTTGTAGCTATGTTCATATTTCAGATTATGTCACAAGTTGAAATGGAAAGGGTAGAGAAAGGAGCTTGTCTTTTCTCCTAGCCATTGGGTGGTAGTAAAGGAGCAGATTAGCTTTCCTTCCCCCATAAAGTGATTGCCTGGGCCTTACTAGAAATAAAGTGAGCTTCCTATGTTCCCAAGAAAAAAATCAAAATGCACTCATCTTCACAAATAACTGAGGCACATTTTTGTACAGTAAGATCCTCAGCTAAGTCTGACCCAGGAATTATACTTACTTTTGTTTTCCTTTTGCTGTTATTTTTTGGGGAGTGGGGTGGGCTGGTCTTGGAGCTCGAACTCTGGACCTGGCACTGTCTCTGAACTTATTTTGCGCAAGGCTAGCTTTCTACCAATTAAGCTACAGCTCCACTTCTGGTTTTTTGTTTTTTTTTTTCTCCCCTGTGGAGATAAGAGTATTACAGACTTTCCTGCCCAGGCTGGCTTTGGACCACATTTCTTAAATCTCAGCCCCCGATTAGCTAGGATTACAGCGCCACTGGCACTTCCTTTTTATTTTTTTTTTAAGACATTTATTGAGACAAAAAATAATGTTTAGACACTGAGTGTTAAAGAAAATTGTGATAAAACGTTAATTCTCTGAAATGGTTGGCGATAGAGAACATTAAATTGTAGTTCACTGTTTAATTTTGAAGATAATAGAGTTCTATAGGTTTAAAAGAAAGTAAATAATTATTTTTCAGTGAGTATTTTTCATCAGATTACTGCATGATGAAAAGGTCTATCAAAAGTCCCAACTGCCTTCTAGTTGGGAAGTGGCCATGCCACCTGCTGAGTGCTCCTCTGCCCAGGAGACCCTCTGAGGCCGGCAGGGAGGAGGCTCCCCCACCAGCAGAGGGCTCCCTGGACACCTCAGTCACACCTCCCTAGTGTGGAGAGTATTTCTAGCTCTAGCGTGGGAAATGACTGGCCCAGGGCCCCTAACTGTGTATCCATACTTACTTTGTCTTGCAAGTTTGTTTGAAAATAAAAATGGAAGCTTGTAACAATATAAGCCCAAGAATGAGCTAACATGAATGGAAGAAGAACAGAAGTGCTCCTGGGGTTGACCTGCATGCTAGGAATCATGTGCTTCCTGGGTTGTCAGGATGATCCAAGGACTGGCCTTGGCCTGGGATTCTTCAGGTGGATCTAGAACCTTGGAGTGTGCCTGGGCCTTCAAGGGCCAGTGTCCTGTTGCCTGAGCTGCAGGCCTCACCCTCTGGACCAGCAGATCCAGAGCTGCTCTGGGCCTGCCCAGGATGTATGTGGGGTTCCAGGCGAGTGCCTCCTCTCCCTGGGCATAGCAGTGTGGCAGTGATCTTCTTTTGTGGTGATAGACTTAATAATGATGTGTCTTACAAAGACAATGATTCAGACTTGGGATGAATTGAAGCTTTCTGTTTATCTTGTTTTGTGTGAATAGGTGAGTTCTCTGTATTTATGCAAAAAAATGGAAAGTTCTCTGTGCCTGACTTAGGCTGTTACCAGCATGGGCACTTGTGCTGCGTGTACAAGCTAGGACTGGGTCACCACCATCCTGGCTGTGTGACCTCAGCCCTCTTCCTAATCTTCACTCTGTGGAGGTGGTGATAGCACTGCCTACCTAGTTCTGTCGGGAGTAAGTTTGCTTGGGAGCCTCTGAGCAGTCCCAAGCTGGAGGAGAGCATTGGGAGTTGACAGCCATCTTCACCAAGTGACGTCTGCCCTGATGCAGGCAGCACACACAGAGTGGTACTAGGAAGGGAACCACAAGGGTCATTAGATCCTGGAAAGACGTGGAAAAATCCTGGTCTTTAAAACATTGAATCCTTTCAGAGCCTTGAGAAAATAAATTTAATGGATATTTTGATCAAATTCTTCTTAAATAGAATAGCACCAGATATAAACACTAACTAAGCAAGATTTTGAAGCTGTGTGTGATTCACAATATTCATTACAGATGAACTTGATGCTTCAGAGCTACCCTCAGAGGACTCACACTGGAGTTCTTCTAGCAGCCATTAGAGGGCAGTAAAGATATACAAATGAGTCTTAACTCTATGCTAAAGAAATTAATGGTCCTTGAGTTTGTGTTGCATTTGTGTTAACATACCAAAGTATGCTTGATGCATTTAGTGGAACTCTTTGCCAGTGTTGATTTTGAGAGTCTAAGAACTATGAAGTTACTTGAGGGAGAACATTTTCAGCATGCTTCCAGAGTATCAGGTAAAGAGAATCCAGACTCCTTCTAGGATACCCCATGCTATAGCACATGTGATGGGGACCCTGTGATCAGAATCATTTCTGGTAGGCAATTTCCTACCTCAGGTATCATCTTAGATCATGTTCTCTGTGCCACTGGTAGACACATTATAACGTGGCAGTTTTCATAGAAAAGAAAATGTAGAAAAGGAAGATCACATACACTAATATGGTCACTAAAGTTGGCTTGGTCATATATTTATTGTTTGCTGAAGAATTTAAACTTTCATGAAACTTGGGTCAGCTCCTCCATTTTCTCCTTGCATCAGGACAGTGGACCTGCAGTGTACCCACCTTAGTGTCTTTCCTAAATGTATTGGTCTGTCGGGGAAGCCCAGAGCTGGTCACCGGGGTGTTCTTTTCCCAGCACTGTTGCAAGAAAAGACCATAAACCATGCCACTTAAGGCAACAGAATTCATTTGGGTCACAAGTCTGGAGCCAGACTTCCAAAGGAAGGTGTGACTGTACCAGGCTCCCTATAAATCTGGTGGAGAGGGGTTGTCTTGATTCTTCAGCTGCTTCTGTGGGCTGGAATTCCTTCTGCCCCTTATGGGCATGTCACCCTCTGTGTTCTTATCTTATGAAAACAGATGATGGATTAGGCTTACTCTCATGACCTCATCTTAACATGGTAGAAGTATTTTTAAAAGTCTGTGGACTGTTTTCTTACACTCCTTCTTGCCTCACCAGTCTCTGTCTGTCTGAGTTGTGAATGGAGGACGTGCAGAGCGGTCTTGCAGAAGTGTGTCCAGTCTGACCTGTGTAACGATCATCTTACAGTCGTTCCACCAGCAGGCCTGCCTCTAGTCTGAATGTCTTGTACCTCAGTGTGAGAAGATCCTGATGTGGTCTTGAGTAGCATGTTAACAGGAGGGCAAAAGGCAGGCCTGTGGCTGTGAGGTGGAGCTGTTGAGGACACAGCAGCGTGGTCCCGCCTTGATGTGCTGGCTCACCTTCCTTGAGGGTCCTTGAGATGGCTTTTGTCTCCACATTGCTAGGAAACTTAAGTATTTTACACACGAGAGTCATTGTAAAGCCATAACATAGAGCATACGTTTTTTTATGAGGATGCGTTTTTAGAAATAAACATTTCTGCTTAAGTTTTAAATCGGATTGTATTTTGTGTCATGTCTTATATATTTGGCAATCTCCTACTTACCATTTGTTAGCTATGTCCTTGTTCAGTAGTTGTGGTGGAGACATTTCCTGCTGAGGGGCAGGGATGGAAAGCTCCTGTTACTTTTGAAAGCTGCCTTGCAGGTAGAGAAGTGAGAGCGGCATTGTCACCGAGCACTTTCCTTCCGCTGACCTCACGTTGCCTTTCTTGCAGAGTTCTCTGGGGTTCTACATCAGTGTCACATTCTGGCCTCAGAGATGGTACACTTCATTCACCAAATGCAGTATTACATCACGTTTGAGGTAGGCGGAGCTTCCTGTTGAGTTTAATGTAACTCAGTAGTATGAAAGATTCTGCTCCATGAAGAACTTGCCCCTCTAGAGTGTCCATCCTTGTTTCCAGGTGCTTGAGTGCTCTTGGGATGAGCTCTGGAGCAGAGTGAAGCAGGCGCAGGACCTGGACCACATCATCGCAGCACATGAGGCTTTTCTGGATACCATCACCTCCCGCTGCCTTCTGGACAGCAGCTCCAGGGTAAGGCTCAGAACCCACCCATTCCTGGACAGTAGCTCCAGGCTAAGGCGTGGAGACACACAAGTTCCTGGGTTTCTCTCTTGGAAGAGTCCTAAAAACTGCCTGGTAATAGAAACTGATCTAGTTTCCTAGAAACTGGCCACACTGGTAATAATTAAGACAGTTTTTTTTAACGTCTGATGGTTCAGATTCACTGTTTCTGAACAGAATTCGAGCATGGTGATCAAAACAAGAACAGGTTCTGATGTACATGGAAATATGGGAGAGTAATACTACTCTATTGTGAATACTACTCCTATTTGAAGGAGCTGATGCTGGTTTCTCCCTGGCAAGGTTGTGAAAATCACATATGGGTTATGTAGAGTGTTTACCATGGCGATTGGCCTGCCAGTGCTAGCTGCTACACACTGAAAGCAATTAGGAGATGAACCTGTGTGACAGAGGCAAGGGATCCTAAGGAGCTCACTGTACGGCGTGGGCTGGCAAGCATAGAGCAGGTCCCAGGGACACGCTGCTGAGGAAGTGGAAATGTCCCACTTGGAGACAGAGCAGTTCTGTGTGAAGCAAGTTAAGCTGTCACAGGGACAAAATCTGGGGGAAATGGTCCATTTCTGCATAGTGTTCTCATGGAGATGGTGGTGGGGAGCTGGAGGGTGGAGGCTAGCCCAGATCAGCCTCATTGGAGGTTTTTTGCCTCTGCTGAGGTCTAAGGATTTGATTTGTGAATTTTTATTTTTGCTGCTTCTTCTTCTTTTTTTTTTTTTATTTGAGGTAGGTTTTACTGCTTCAGCTTCCCAGTGCTGGGATTGTAAGTATGCACCACTACTGTGGTCTCCAGAGTATTTATCACGCAAATAATTAAAGTATATTTTCATGGTAGTACTTTTTACAAAACCAAAGTGATTCTAGGGCACGTGGTGTGATTTGAGTTGGAGGCACTACAGGAAGGGGCAGAAAAGTGTTGTTTTTGTGTTCTTAAGGGTTAAAACTAGAGTCTCCAGTGTGTGATCTGAGCTGACTGACAGAAGCCCCAGCCTATCCTTACTCTGAAGTGAGTGTCAGTTAGCTGGAGGGTAATTCATCGTTTGAAGTATGATCACTTGCTTCTCGCATGGCTACAATAGACACAAATAGAGAAAAGAAGTAAATCCTTGCTACACATAAAAAGAAGATGGTGTGCGGTGCACTCCTGGGATCCTCAGTACGTGGTGGTGGAGGTAGGAAGGAAGGTCAGGAGTTAGAGGCTAGCCTGGGCAAAAGGAGTGAGACTCTTGTCTCAAAGAAACAGCAACAGAAATGACAACCACCTCCATCTTTTGTTTTTACTTTGATATCATAAAGTAAGACTCCTCCAGAGGGGCAGAACAGCTGTTGTGAACATGCTTAAGTGCTTGCTTGACATTGAGAACAATACCACTTCATCAGACTCTTTTCACGGCCTCTAAATTAAGTCCACATTATTTTGAAGGCCCTATTTCATGCAACTACATTGTACCAAATAGGAGAGAACATGAGTTTGGTTTTTTAATGTTGGACATCTCTTGAGTTAGCCTGTTCCAGAAGTTGCTTACCAAATACTCATTTCAGGTCTGTTTTCACTTGAGTTCTGACATTAGCTTTCTCTTAGTGGTACTGCTCTGAGTAAACAGATTCTGAACCTGAATAAGCTGTCTACTCACAAAAGGACAACATCTCCATGTATCAGGTAGCCGTTGCAAAGTGAATTGATGCAAGATCAGCTCTTCCCTACACAGGCTGGAGTGTGTCTTCCAAACAGTGGACAAAGAGCCTGCTCAGACATTGAATTTTTTTCTGTACCTCAATACAGCTATAGCATCTTTCTCTCTTAAATTTCTTACAAATCTTGTTAAAATGCTATTGATGGTTTTACTTTGAATTGTTTTTTTTTAAGGTCTGAGACTGGGACTCAAACTCGATACCCGAGGCTTTCACTGGCTAGTGCTCTACAACTTAGCCGTACCTCCAGTCCTCTGTTTTTGTTTTTTGAGACAGGGCCTCACATTATAACCCAAGCAGTCCTCAAACTCAAGATTCTCCTGCCTCTGTCTCCCAAGTGCTGCTGTTAACAGATATGTCATGTCTATTTTTTACTGTGAACTTTTATCTGTTTTTTATTCATATATTTTCTTAGAACATATGTGCTGGTCTCTCTCCTGTTGCCTTTCCTTGGCCTGTCCCCCAGGACCATGGTAAACACAAAGCAATCATGCCTTATTCCCACAGGAAAGGTGCTTTGCCTCTTCGTCAAATAGAATTTGTTGCATTTTATTGCCTTCCCTACTTCAGGTCTGGTTCTTTACCCTGCCACTTGTACTGTTTTTGTGTTGTTTGTGCCATTCTTTCATTCCTCATTCCACATTTTTTTCAAATCTTTTTACTAAGATTTTCCTTTGTCATAATCTCCCTATCTAGTTTTGATATATCTCAAAAACAAACAAGACTTTCCTATTCTCTGTGAATCCTCAGCATAGTTTCCCTCTTAACTCAGCTACTTCCTATCTGGCTTTGAAATTCAGGGCAGACTTTCTTTTTTGTGTTGCTGTTGTGGAACTGGGGATAATTTGTAGAGAAGCTTACATACATATCCTCAGCCTCACCATATAGCTCTTGCTGCTACTGCAGTCTTCATCCCTTTTGCTAGGACAATTATAATAATATCTGAGTAATCACAGAGAAAAGACTTTCTCTTGTCTTTTAACCCACAAGGGTTCAGCTTTTGGAGGGAGTCACGTGCTGCTTTTGCTCAGGGCAGAAACTATAAGGACAATAAGGCCCAGGACAGAGTGACATGGTAGCTGGCTCATTCCTGCAACAGTGAGACCAGTTTCATGGGAAAGACTTAATTCCTCTTTAACCGAATCACTTCCTAGTGGTCTCAGCAGCTCAAGGACAAGGTCTCCAAGCCAAGGTCAAGCATTTGGGGGGACAAACTATCTAAACACGAGTGGCATTAGTGTTTTGCCTGTTGTAAAATGTGGCTTGGAGTAGATATTGCACAATAAATACTTTGAGAAGTTGATGTGATGTGTTCTTTATAGTACTGTCTCTGTGTTCTGCTCCTGTAACAATACCTGAGACTAAGCAGTTTATAAAGAATGGAGGTTTGTTTTGGTGCATGGTTCTGGAGGCTGGATCTGGTTTCTGGTAAGGGCTCTTTCTGTCCCATGACACAGAAGCCAAGAAGGCAGTAGGTGGGCATGTGTGATGGAACATGAGGGGTCTCCCTCTTGGGAGAGTGAGAGTTCTCTCCTGTAAGATCCACTAGTTCCTGGAGAGCAGCTCTTCATGAGTGCAGAGACTGAGACCCAGACACCTCCTCAAGTCCCTCTGCCTTCACTGTCGTCATATTGGGGACCCGCCCAAACTTTAAGAGATTATTTCTCCAATTAGAAGTATTTTAAAATTTAATAAGCATGTTGAGGTTCTATTCATTGAATACAGTCATCTCTTTTCAGGTACTTTTAAACCAACTCAGAGCTGTGTTTGATCAGATTATTGAACTTCAGAATACTCAAGACGCAATATATAGAGCTGCTCTGGAAGAATTACAGAGACGATTACAATTTGAAGAGAAAAAGAAGCAGCGTGAAATTGAGGTATGTTTTTCATATGGGTGGCTTGATCGGTTCCAGTAATGAATTGCTTTTCGCCACAGTGATCACAAGTGCAGCAGAATAGCATTCCTGCAGAAGTCTTCTACTAGTAGAGGCTGTGTTTATCTCCACTGAGGTGAATGAAGTAAGTCCTTGAAGATGTAGTGGTCACCTCATCTTCATCCTGTTCTAGAACGAGTCAGGCAGTGTTCCGTGGATAAGTGCTCCCAGCGTGGATGGGGTGGCCTTGTGCTGATGTCTCCAGGGCAGCCAGATTCCACAGCATAAATGTACTTTGAGATAATTACTCTAAAGGGCATGCTAAATATACACTTTGATTAGTTGGTTTCATTTTTTATTTTAATTTTTAGTAGGAATTTCTTTTATTTACTGGCTTCTAAAGTCAAATTTGTAAAACCATCAAGTCAGAACCAATTTTTCTACTCTCTAAATAGTAGTTTCTCTCATGAATATGTGTATAAAAATTCCAAAAAGTGTTAGAAAACCGTGACTTAAGACAAAGAAGATGTTATGACATGTCCAAGATTATCCCAAGAACAGAAAGCTCTTTGTATCGTTCTAATAAAACTTGAATTTGCATTTATGCACTCAAGAAAAAACAAACCAAGTGGCTAATACTATGAGAGAGTTGCCTGGGAGCTGTACAGCACCTCTGTTCACTGATGAAGTGGAGCATTTCCATGTCAGACTGAGGCGAGTACTGCAGCCACGCTGCATGCTGACGGTCCTGCAGCCACCCTGCATGCTGGCAGTCCTGCAGCCACACTGTGTGCTGGCGGTTCTGACATTGTGTGGACCAGGAACAAAACAGAAGGGGTGAATATGCTGCCACCTTTCCACAAAGGTGGTGGGCACAGGAAAGCCCAAATAAGTAAATTGCCAAAGTGAATAGAAACAAGAGTAGTATGTAGCAATGAAATGGACTTTTTTCTATTGGCAACAAACAGGATGAAGTTTAAAAAGAAATAGCATTAAAAGAATGGTAAAATTTAACAAGAGAAATACAAGTCCTATTTATATAGAAACTTCAAAACAACTTGGCAGCTAGGAGGTACAGACTGGAACTAACTTTGTGTGCCCTGCCAGTGTGACACTGCTCCTGGATACATAGCCCAGCGTAGTGCTGCTCCTGGGCCCACAGCTCAGCATTGAATGCCCAGCGCATGGCTCTGGGAGCCTGGGATCATTTCCCATCCTTGCACTCTGTGCCCTGAGTGCTGTGAAGCTTGCTTGTCCTACTGCCTCTGTGTGGCTCTGTGTTTTAATCCATTATAACACAATTAAATATCATCTTTAAGACTTGTTGAGAGTTTAAGGGTATAGATTATGAAGCAGGTAAGAAGTCTTGGGTTTGATTCCAGACACTGCGAAAACAAAAAAAGAAGAAGGGGAGGCAGAGAGGCAATTGTTTTAAGTAAATAAAAGAGGAAAGTTGCAGGGGATGCTGAGGTGGGAAGAACTATAAATATCTAACCTGTCTTTCATAGTGAAGCATTACATGGTACTATTTACAGAGCTCATAAATAAATAGGTGTAAGTATGTCAAGAGCTGTTAAACATATCAATGTGAAAATAATGTATTTTAAAATTGGGTGACCAGAGAAGTGTAGTAGTCATTATTACCTTAGTCAAAGTGTTACTGCTACCCAAACAGATGATGAAATTGAGGGAAAGTTACAGAGATAACTTCCAGGACAAAATACAGACTCCCAAGTTATCAGGGGAAATACAGACCATGCACTGAAGGGTTCCATCCTCCAGCACTATAAAGCAGATCACCAAGATGAAGACAGGACCAGGAGCAGACATGCCTGCCACACCAGCAAGGTGTCCTAGAAAAGTGTAGCACATTTGAGGACTCCGTACCTCGAGGACAGTTTTTGTGAGGTGTACCGCACGGTAATTACCTAGAAGGGCCTCTGGCCTCTGCAAAGGAGACTCAAGGCAGTGATGCAGAAGTATGGGAGGGACAGGATGTGCAGACTGACACAGTAACCACTCTTGGGGGAGGTGGCACATTGAGGTAGAAGCACAGGGAAAGGGAACCTTGTGATGATGAGATGGGCAGGAGGGTGTCACGTGATAAGAGAGTGAGGTAGGTTCCCAGTCATGTCAGAAAGCTGCTAGGAAATACAAGGGGAAATTAATACTAGAAATTGATGAATAACTAACCAATTCCTATTAAATAAGTCATATTTACTGGAACAATTTGTTTATCTCAGACTGTGAAAGACATAAATATGAAAATCCATGACCCTCTGCTTATATTCATCAACTGGAGGAATGGAAGTAAATCTAAATATCCTCTCAAGAGTTGGAGAACAGCAATAAAGTAACTATACAGAAAGCCAAAGGGCAAAATTGGTGAAGATGAGAGCAAGAAATAATGGTTCCAAAGACAGAAAAACTATACGTGGGATGCAGACGGGGGATGGTGGGAAGTAAAATAAGCAGTATTGCCGGGCGCCAGCGGCTTGCGCCTGTAATCCTAGCTACTCAGGAGGCTGAGATCTGAGGATCATGGTTCAAAGCCAGCCTGGTCAGGAAAGTCCTTGAGACTCTTATCTCCAGTAAACCACTAGAAAACCAGAAGTACCATTGTGGCTCAAGCGGTAGAATGCTTGCCTTGAGTTGAAGAGCGCAGGGATAGCACCCAGGCCCAGAGTTCCGACATGACCGACAAATCCCATGACCGACAAATAATAAAAAATAACAACAACAAAAAAACAGTGTTTAGTGGGGGCGGGGAGGAAGTGAACAAATATAAATAACTGAGAACAAAATTATTTTTGCTCCGGTCTGTGGAAGTAAATCTGCGTATGTGAAGGAACCTAATGACCTTCCACAGATTTTCTAAACTGACCCCAGAAGTGACATCAGGATGAGCTGAGTGATGCTCTGAAAGAGAATTAAGTTACTGAAGAGCCCCGCCACCCACCAGGTCAGCTGGAGTGCTGAGAGTCTCCTGTACCCGGTCTCGGCACTTGGCTTGGCGTGCTGTTAGCATCCCAGTCATAGAGAAAGGAGCTTGTAAGTGCTTTCCAGAAAACATCCTGAGGCTGATACCAAATTTGAAAGAACAGACCTATGTTAGAAATATTGATGAAAAAATCTTAGATAGAATGTAAGTGCAAAAGTATAACAGCAGTTAAAGGAATAACCTACTGAGAAGTTTATTGCAGGATGTGGAGGTTTAGGAAATCAGGTTTTGATTGATTAAAAACAATTCAGTAATTCCAGCATTATGCTCTCCAAAAAGCCACCCAGTCAAATTTGTGATTAGAAATAATCTTTTAAAATGGAAATAGGGGCTGGGAAGGTGGCTCAGTGGTAGAGTGCTTGTCTTGCATGAGGCCCTGGGTTCAATTCCTCAGCACCACATACACAGAAAAAGCCAGAAGTGGCTCAAGTGGTAGAGTGCTCACCTTGAGCTGAAGAGCTGAAGAACAGTACCCAGGCCCAGAGTTCAAGCCCAGGACTGGCAAAATAAGTAAATAAATAAATAAAATATAAATATATATTTATATAAATATAAATACAATGGAAATAGGCAGTATATCTGTAAAGTGATGAGGTGGAGATAAGGGCTTTGAACCCACTAGTTCTACTTCTCATGTGTGTTTTCTGACTAAAAAAGTGTGCAGAATAACAGAGATAAAGGGCTATTCATTACCGATTGTTGGTAATGGAAAAATACTGGTTGGAATGAATCACAATATTTTCATCCTCTAGCCTTATGCTGTAGTTATTGAAAGTTGAATTTGGTATACTTCTGGTTCTTCAGGGCCAGTGGGGAGTGACAGCTGCAGAGGAAGAGGAGGAGAACAGAAGGATCCGAGAATTTCAGGAATCTATACCAAAAATGTGTTCACAGTTGCGGATATTAACACACTTTTATCAGGTGCGTTATTAGAATTCGAACTGCTGTGGCCCTTTGTGTAGCTGACAGTTGCTTTCAGAATGGTCATAGGTGAGCCAGTCCCCTTGGTTTGGCTCTGGCCTGTGTTGATGTTAGCAGTGAGTGCCCTGGGGAGCAGGTGGTCCTCCCTGGAGGCTTTCCATCTCGGCTTCCCTTGAGCGGTGGGTGTGAGGACCTGCAGCATCATGCCTATCAAGTGGCTTTCCTGTGAACACACAGAAGGATGACTGTTCCTGCTACCAGCCTTGCGGACGGGGTACCAGCCAAGGGCTTGTACACAAGACCGCAGGTGGCCCAGCGAGGCTGCCCTGGGAGTCGCGTTGCCCCTTCTTGCATTCATTTGCTGATGGCTAGTTAGACAGACAGCTGACCTGAAGCCTTTTAAGATTGCCTCTGTGTATGTGTGTGTTCTTGTGGTGCAGACTGAAGCAGCCCCATCACCAGCCCAATTCCGTAGTCACTGAGAGGGCAGCAGTCTTTCTCAACATTGACATATTTCAGGAGTGGTGGTGACTGATTTGTGCTCAGTGCAGAAACCTGGTGCTGTGTGTATTGTGTGCATTCCTGGGCACTACTGGGTAGTTCCCCTGCTAAGAACTAAAGTCAAGTGCAAAGTAGCTATGGGTAATTAAAAACTTCCCATGAAGTCTGCAGCTTTTGGCTGATAGTCACCTATTTCTCTGACAGGGCTCATACATTTCTAAGAGAATTATGTAATGTAATTCTGGTTTTACTCGGATTGCACTGTACATCTGGATTGTTAGCCAGAGCCATCCAGCTCTGCGCAGAGCTGACCCTCTCTTACCAAGCCAGCTTCTAGCGCAAGCTACGGAGCCACTGGCACTGCCCATGAGGGAGCCCCCACTGTTCCTCCAGGTAGAGACCAAACCCTCTGTTCTCCTGGGACTCTCCTAGCGTACTACAGATGCTATATTTGTGCTAGTGTAATTACTTTGGGGCCCTCTTTCCCTATCACTAAGAAACACATCCATGTGTGTGTGTGAGTGTGCCTGCACATCATGCACTCCTGGGCTCACACATCCATTGTGTGTGTTGCAGTGTGCCGCACACCGTGCACTCCTGGGCCCCCACCAGGAGTGGGAGCAGTGGCTGGTGAGGACTGCAGGGTGCCTGGCTCCCTCCTCTAAGGAGGGCTTCTCCATGGCAGCTGGAGCAGAGATGTGAGCAGCTTCATCCTGTCTGCCAGCCGGGAAGTGCTGTGGGCAGGGTGTGAGCAGCAGGGCCTTAAACACTGGTGACCACCGTGGCCCTCTCTAATCTTTTGTGGCGGCAGGAGACTGCAGTTGCAGCTCCATGCAAAAATGCTGTTTGTTCTCCCATCGGGACATGACAATTAAATACACTTTTGCAAGTCAAATGAAAGATGAAAAGTGTGGCTGATTTTTGTTTTCAATTTAAAATTACGGTGCCTTATGTATCACCAGCTACTTTGTTTATTCCTGTTAAGAGGGAAAGTTTATTCAGAGTTAAGAGGGAAAGTCAGTTGGTCAGTTGGTTTTAGATAAAATATATGCATTGCTCATTTATATTTGTAAACACAGTCACTCCTGATGTGGGTGGTACTGGTGGAGCCATTGCCAGGGTTCCAGGCTCTGTCTCCTGGGGACCTGCCCAGAAGGTGTCTGTTAAAGCTTGATGTAAAAGCAAACCCACAGGGGACTGGGAAGAAGCCGTGCATGGTTGGTTCCTTTTTGAGTTCATGTATTGTTTTGTTTTTCTCTTTAGGGCATTGTGCAACAGTTTTTGGTGTCTCTGACAACCAGCCCTGATGAAAGTCTGCAGTTTCTCAGCTTCAGGTTGGACTTCAATGAACATTATAAAGCCAGGGAGCCCAGGCTCCGAGTGTCTCTTGGCTCTCGAGGGCGGCGCAGTTCCCACACATGAGCAGCAGACGCTGTGACCAGCGTTACTAGACGTCAGTGCACATGTTGACCCTCAGGGCAGCTGGCACAGTGCAGGCAGCCACCCGTCCGCCATGAGGGCTGCAGTACTGCGGTGACATGGTGTCTGGTGGATTGAGTCATGTCTCATGCACTAGAGATGAATATGTTTGTGACATCCCTGAGCTGCACAGGTCAGCTTGTGCCATTCAGATTCATTCTGAAGTCTTCATAGTGGTCCAGAGGCACCACGGTGTGCTGGGCCTTAAGTTCTCCACGGATGCCATTTATATTTGTCACTGAAAAAAAAATATATCTATATATATAAACTTCACTTGGTTTAACAAGAACTAGGACAGTGGTATATTCATAAATTAAGATGGTAATGTAATGCTATTTTTAACATTCTCTTTAGAGGCAGTTTTTGGTACCGTGATCATATTAAATTGAAAGGAGAGATGTCCCTGCTAAGAAAATCCAGCACATTTTATTTTGGTATTAGTGTTGTAATAATAACCTGTGTGAGAACATCTGTCTTGATGCATTGCCTTCACATGATTGTTCTTACTTTTTCTTCCAAAGTTTACATTTTTATATTTAGTTTACTACTCCAGGTAACTTGTAAAACAGTAGCAGCACACAAAGCCATGTAGAACAGGAGCATCTGTGCACAGTTGCGGCCTGGGTGTGTCAGAGCTGCCGGCCAAGGCACTATGAAGATGAAGGACTTGAGAGGAACCAAGGGTTCATGTTCAAAATTCTGATAAGCATTGCAAAGAAATCGACTTGGATAATGAAGATTTTTCTTTTTCCTTGCCTATTTTTTCATTGTAAATATTTATATACTACTGACCAGATGTTGGAGGAAATGTTTTTTGTAAAACTGTCACATTGGGTCATATAAGTTTGCCTTTTTTATGTTGCATAAGTGAGAACTTAGAAAATTAAAAATGATTATCTTTCAGATGTTCTTTTTTCTTGCCTACTCTGAAGGGATGGTCTCCTTTCCAGTTTGGAGGTAGGAGTGAATGCGTTTGATGTGCTGCAGTGTATAGCTTCCCCTGTTTGGCGGTAGGGGTGAATGGGTTTGATGTGCTGCAGTGTACGGACTTCCCTGTTTGGAGGTAGGGGTGAGAGGGTTTAATGTGCTGCAGCATATGGACTTCTTACCTTGTTTGGTTGGAATTCTGACCCTCATCCTCACCTGCCCCTGTAGGTAGTCAGCACCCCTCAGGCAGAGTTTGCTGCACGGTAATGAGACTAGGCAGCTCAAATGGGCCTTGGCTGGAGCCCTGAGACCCACACATGCAGTCTGACTCAGTATGTGGCTGTCATTATGCTGCCTTCTGTTGTCCCCTGGGTGGGGGTCCCAGGACATAGGCTGTCTGAGCTGCCAAGCAGCAGATGGACCAATAGTTTTGTGGGAACCATGTGGAGGAGGAAGGGATGGGGCATTCATTGCTTGGAGAAGCCCATTCCCAGTGCTCTGCAACCTGACATAAGCTCCTCTTGAACTGAGGCCTATGGAGGTGCAGTGTCCATACTTGAGATTGCTGGCCTCCAGTCCAGCAGCAGTGACTGCTCTCAGCCAGCTACTTGGCTGCCATGGAGGAGACTGAACGCCACTAGTGCGTCTTGTAGATCAAATCTGAGAAGGCTCTACCCAGACCCAGTGGCTAATGCAGGGCCAGGCTGGACTTGTACTGTCTTCTCCTCCTGGCTGGAGGCCTTAGCTCCCATGAGTGTCCACTAGCTCCTGCTTCCCTGAGGGCTCGTATGCACCACCCTCTTTCCAGAAGCTAAGTTAGAAAAAATGTAGACCAGGCTGCCCAGGCTCCTGGGGGTGAGGGAAGTAAGAATCCCACAAAGGCCTCTGTGTTCCGGAAATGTACCTCTGCTTGTGCAAGACTGAGATAGTACTCCTCTGTGCAAGACTGAGAATAATACACCTCAACTTGTGCAGAACTGAGAATAATACACCTCTACTTGTGCAGAATCAAGAACAATACACCTCTACTTATACAAGACTGAGAATATTAAACCTCTACTTGTGCAAGACAGAATAATACACCCTACTTGTACAGAACTAAGAATAACACCTCTACTTGTGCAAGACAGAAAAATACATCTCTATTTGGACAAGACAGAAAAATGCACCTGTACTCACCTTTACTTGTACAGGACAGGATAATACATCTCTACTTGTGCAGGACTGAGAATAATACAGCTCTACTTGTACAAGACCAAGGAAAATGCACCTGTACTTAGACAGGACTGAGGAAAATACACCTCTACTCGTACAAGACAGGAAAATGATAAGGAAATGTGCTGCTGATGGGCATCACTCTGTGGACGTGTTGCCAGGTGTCTAAAGAGCCTTTGCACTGGGTCTGTGGTTGTGATAAAAATGCAGAGGGAAAAAGGACATTGAGCTTGGAGTGAGATTAATAGTGCCCCTCCTGCTGGGACCCTAGTGTGTGAGCATGGAGGGCCTGACCTGTTCCCCACCCCACGAGCCACCCCCCACCCCCAGTGCTGTGCAGGGAGAGGTTGGCTCCTGTTGTCCCGGAGTTGTGTGCCTAGAGCTGGCAGGGTTCTTCCGTCCTCATGGATGCTCTGTCCAGCTTCTGTCCCTGCTGAGAGTGGATCACTGGGCCTGAGTCTATGCAGGATTGCCATCTCCCATGTGCTTGTGCTGTGGATGGGGAGGCTTTGCCCTGTGCTGCCTGTGAGGGGGAGGGGCCCCAAGGGAATCCAGCCATATGCCACCACTTCTGCCCCTGCCACCGAGCACCGAGGCTGAGATGAATGAGACACCCTGACCCCTCAGCTGAGCACCGGATGCAGAGCAGTGCCCTTCAGGACAGACCCTGCAGGGGCTGTGGTGGCCCTGTGTGTGATGACAGGGTCTTGAAAGCCACTGAGCCTCCCAGCACGGGACCAGCCCTGAGCATGGCACATGTGTTTCATGTGCACATAGAGAATGGAGCTTGTATTTTTGTCGATTAGAAAGTAAACCTGGAAGTGGTACTTAGTACTTACAATGCAGATGGGCCTTCTGCTGCCACATGCCCCGTGGGACATAGCCATATATTGTTGAATCCTTAGAAAGGGCTCTGAGGTTCTTGAAGCAAGCAGAAGAAACTAACCTGCTTTCCACCTTCCGTACTCCAGGGTGTGGGGCTGTCTTCTGACCTTGGAGGAGTGTGTGTGAGAGCACATGTGTGCTCAAGCCCCTTGTACAATTTAAGCTTGTTAGAAATGAGCCTCAAAAATTGCAGATATTAAACATGCAGTTCCACCAGCTTTGGCACGTGCAGGAAGACACACACCTGCCTTCAGTTATGATGTTTTCATCAACCCTGGAAGTTTTCCTTTCGGCCTTGAGCAACCACTCAGCTACATCTACGGGCACAAGTTCACTTGGCCTAGGCCAGGGCTTGGGCACAGGGAGTCCTGCTTGCACACCCATTAGTTCCAGGCCCACCTGGGCATCCATCCTGAGACTGCCCCGCACCATGCCCAGCAGTATCCTGCAGTACCCTGTGGCTTCCGTTGCTGTATAGCCACTGGTGCACTGTGTGAGCACACAAATTCGTCCATTTCCTTCTCTCTGGGTGCTTAAGCTGTGTCTAGCCCTTCACCTACAGGTATGTGATGAGTATTTGTGTGTGAGCCTGTGAGTGTTATGCTTTTGTGTCTTGGAGAAATCCTTCAAGTAAGATTTCTAGGATGTGTGCTCAGTGTGTGTTTGGTATTAAAAGTGACTGCAAAAGGGACCCTTTTCCATCCTTGCCAGTAGCACGTGTGGCTTTTTATCCTACCCCACACTCAGGGTGTCTGGTCCTTCTCTTTTTGCCGTTATAATGGGTTACAAAGTGGCATTTCAGGGTGGTGGGAATGAATCTGAGCACCTTCCCATGAACTGGACTTGCTCTTCTTTCTTCCACAGGCAAATATTTCTCAAGTCCTCTGCCCAGTTTTGGGTCGTTTTCCCTCTTATTCAGTTGTAGGAGGATATGTATTACAAATATGTTCTCATTTGTGGCCGATTTTATTTTAAAAGGCTTCTCATACTGGAACAAACAGAAGAGCTACAAGTATTGTAAATAGAAGTTTTGGGTCGTTTCATAGAAAGTTACCAACCTGTCACCACTGCATGCCTCAATTTTTTAGTCCCAGTTTTGTACGAATATGCCCAGCTCCCCACAATGTGCCCCAAGTCGGTATTTCATGCATTCCATGGCACCCATTCAGCTTCAGATCCCATTGACTCCCACAGCTGTCCTGTGTGTTGTGTTCTGGCCCACATCACACACCTTCCCAGTCACCTGGTTCCCTTGGGTCTGGGCATCTGTCCTTCTCAGGCTTTCCTGGCCTTGCACAGTGAGCAGTGCAGGCCACTCCCTTGGTCCCCTTCCCCTGTCCCAGGTGTCCTCATGATTCTAACTCTGCACCTTGCCTGGACACCTGCAGGTGCCACACAAGCCCTGTGTTCAGGTGTGGGCCCCTTGTATTTGCTTGTTTCTCAGTTTGGTGTCTGCAAACTATGTACCAGGGAAATGGCCTGGCATGGGGTGAGGTGCTTTGGGTGTCTGTAGCATTCCCTGCTCACATTCGTCCTGTGTTTCTGTGTGGGTGGCTTTAGTGAGGTGTTACCTGTCACTCCTTCGTTCCTTCAAAACTCAATGTCTTCCCAGATCCAGCTAGTCTGAGCCACCCCTGCCCTGCCTCCGGGCTCATCAGTCACTGAGCCCTGTTGTGCCTCCCAAATGCAGAGTGCCAGGCCCTTTGCCCTTCCCTGGTGCGGCCCTGGGATCAGCTCTCTCTCCCAGGACCTGGCAAGCCCATCTTCTGACAACCTTGGCTTCTGTGTTTGGAAGCTTTGCAGAGTGCTGGGCTCCCTGAGGGACTGGCCCTTTATCGTTAGGAAACGCCCTTGTTTCCTCAGGGTACTCACGGAAAGGCTTTCAACTTCGGTAATGATTGAGTTACTCTAGCTTTATTGTGCCTAATGCGCTCATGGTGTGTCCTTGCCCCATTTCACTCCCAGTTTCCTTGTGCCTTATGCTTACCTTGTTGGACAATGTTGGACAATGAGGCTACCCTCTAAACAGACTGGTTGTAAATGGCTGAAAGTGCACAGGCAGAACCTCACAGCTCACCCCGCCCACCCATTTAGCTACATGTAGTTGGGCAGAACCACCTCAAACAAGGCGTCATAGTTATAGGCAAGTGCTGCCTCCTGCAATTTCTTGAATACTGAGCTGGAAGTGAGAAGCTGATGGTTATGCAGCACATTGTATCTCATCACAGAAGAAATGAGGATCATTGGAAGTCAGGGAGCATCTCAACTTTTGTTTTCATTAGTTTTATTTATTGAATTTTTATTTTTATTATAAAGATGATGTACAGAGGGGTTCATTACAGTTACCTAAGTCAGGTAGAAAGTACATTTCTTTCTGGACGATGTCACCCCTTCCCTCACTCTCCCGTTTCCTTTCCATCCCCACCCACAAGTTGTTCAGTTCATTTTCAACATAGTGTCAGGTGATTACCATGACTGCATTTGTTCACGTTGGTCCCTCCATTTCTATGCCTTCTCCCATATTCCCAAAGACAGAAATGAACAGACAGAACAACAAAGAAAGAAGACAAAAACAGCAAAAGAAAAAAAAATCTCATTTTCATTTTCTGGAGTTAATTTTGATAAATATTTTCATTAGTTTTATATATGCCTTTGCATTTGAATATTTAGTCCATTTGCACACAATGCAATTACTAGTATATTTGGAGCTAAATTGGCTTCATTTCCAGTTCCTGAGTATTTTCACCATGGAATTGTCTCTTCTGTTTTTTTTTTGTTTTCTTTGTCTTTGCATTTTTGGGGGGTAAATTATGTAAATGTTTTGTCAGTTTTATATTTTTTTATTAACTTTTTTTTCATGTCCTGTTTTTAGTGATGGCTCCAGAGATTGAAATGTGCATCTATAATGACTCACTGCCTATGAAAATGACATCCTCATGTGTAAGAAATATTCCATTAGTATAAGTTTAATCATGGCCCTCTCCCATCTGTACTTTTGTCTATATTTTATTTCTACATTCCTTGGAAACATACAACATTATTTTTCCTTACCCTTTTCAACACACACACACGCATTTTGGTAAAATATGGTGTTGAAATATATGTGTATTTAAAGGTGTCTTGAATTTCTCAGTATTCAGACATCAGTGTGGCCCTCATTTCTTTTTTTAAATAAGTTTTTTATTGTGAAAATACTGTACAGAGGGGTTACAGTTACATGAGCAAGGTAAAAAATGAGAACATTTTTTATCAAGCATTGTTGCCTCCTCCTTTGTTTTTCCCCTACCATCTCTTCTCTCCCACCTCCTCAACTACACTCCCCTCCCTCCCCTGCCCCGTGGCCCTCATTTCTGTCTGCACTTGACTCAGACTGATACTTGTCAGCCTCTGTCTGAAAATGTCTCCTCTCTCTACTCTCAGGGACATTTTTCTAGATGTGGAGAGCAGGTTGGTGCACCCATTGCATTGTGACTGTTTCTTCCCCTTCTGGCCTCCCCTACTTCACATGAGAAGCAGCAGTAATTTTTTTTGGGAGGGCGGGGGTCCAGTTGTGGGCCTGAACTCTGGGCCTGGGTGCTGTTCCCTCAGCTCTTCAGCTCAAGGCTAGCACTCTACCACTTGAGCCACAGTGCCACTTCCGGCTTTTTTTCTTTTTGCTTATGTGGTGTTGAGGAATTGAACCCAGGGCCTCATGCATGCAAGGGAAGCGCTTTACCACTGAGCCACCTTCCCAGCCCAGCAGCAGTAATTTTTATCTGAATTCCCTAACCATCTTTCTTTCCCTCTCTGCTTCCGAGATACACAGCTATCTGTGGCTTGACTCTGGCGTGCCTTGGGTGGTTTCCGGCGGTTGCCCATTGGTGTGGTTTGGACGTTCGTCCCTCTGAAACTTGTGTTGGGAGTTTCCCACTGTGAGTGCATTAAGAGCTGAGGGAGTTCCAAGATGTCTGGATCTCATGATTACTGCTCTGGGGAGGGCCTGCCCCTCTGTTGGCGACCGTGGGATGACACCACTGGAAAGCTCTCGGCAGGGACTGACACCTCAGTCTTTCTGCAGCCCTCAGACTGTGAGACATAACCTGTTCCTGCCGGCCAGGAAGGACCTGCCTCAGATGCACTGTCCCCGCACTGCGTGGACGCGGACAGCCAGCTTCCACTGGTTCTGTGCTGCCGTCACAAGGTGATTTTCCATCCCAGGTGTTCTCTCCACTGTCTTGCACTCTACTTCCTTCAGCGTGGGCCTGCTGCCTTCCGGATTAACTTCTGTCTGAAGTCCAAGTATTGGAATTCTTTCCAGGCTGGACTATTTCTTTTCATGTGTAGGCAGATTTGTTCTCCCTCCCAAGTAAAGAAATAAAGGGCGGGAAGGTGTTTAATGTAAACGGAGTTTATTCCAAAGTGAAAGCCAAATTAGTAGGAACCAGACTGGAGAAAGTGATTCATGCGTGGTCCCCACCGGGCGGGGCTTGGCCTCGGCCTGCTTCCATCCCCGCCTGCCGACTGCTGGAGGAGCACCTGCTCCCACATGGGCCCCTAAAGGTTACAATTGATGGTGGAGGCCGTGCGTGTACTGTGTGTAAGGAGTGATGTGGATGTAGACATTGTATGTGTAAGGACTGGACGTGGATGTTGTGCATGTAAGGAGTGGACGTGGAGGCTGTATGTGTGTGTGTGTGTATGTAAGTGGATGTGGACATTGTGTAAGGAGTGCACGTGGAGGTTGTGTGTGTAAGGAGTGGATGTGGAGGTCATGGTGTGTGTAAGGAATGGACATGGATGTCATGATGTATATAGCTAGCTGTCAGGACAGAAGCAGGTGGCTCCTGCTTCTGGTAAGGTCAGCCTGTGCCATGGCTGAGCAGGCATGGACTCCTTGTCAGTGGAAGGACGAGTCACAGTGGGCCTCGCCATTGCAGTGCAGGGTCAGATGTGCCCTCCCTTGAGCCGTGAGTTGGTCACAGCCCAGTCTCGCAGCCTCTCCCCTTCGCCGGACTCTCCCATGGTGGCAGCACACCGCTTCTACTCCCCGAGCATGGAGGGTCTTGGGGTCCTTAGTCTTTGTTGCCCTCTGACTTGAGAGGCCCCGGCACTCATGGCTCTCCTGCCCTTGCAGTGGGGCCCCGGAGCCCTGTCCTGGTTCTCAGCTGCACCCAGGCTCCACAGGCTGCCTCCTTTTCTCTCCAGTGTACAAGGCAGATGGCGTGCCCACTCTAGTGGGCCACTCAGTCCTGCTAGAGCTGTGCACCCATGGAGCGTGCCCGGCCAGCTTTCTCCACCTCCCCCACAGCTCGCCTGGGCACGCGCCGGAGATGCCGGTCCGTGCGCCTCAGCCCAGTTTCTTCCCTGGCCTGGCTCCAAAGGACCGAAGTCTGCATTTCTAGATGGTCTTGGTCTCCTCCCTTTGAACGTGGAATAGTCTTCCTTCTTTGTGACCTGCAGGATCCTAGTCCTTCCATCAGCAGTATGCCTTTGTTAGTGTGTGTGTTGGTGTGTCAGTACTAGGGCTTGGACTCAGTGCTTGAGCACTGTCCCTTAGTTTTTTTCACTCCAGGCTGGTGCTCTACACTTGAGCCACAACTCCCCTTCTGGCTTTCTGCTAGAGATGATAATCTCATGGAGTTCGGCTTAGGCTGGTGTCATACTACAATCCTCAGATCTCAGCTTCCTGAGTAGCTAGGATTACAGGTGTGAGCCACCAGCACCCAGCTAGTTAGGGGGATCTTTACTGCACCATGTGTGAGATGAGGTGAGCTTGTCCTGACTTGCATGGGGTTAGAGATGGACAGATGTTGCAGAGAGAGATAGAACCTGAGACTGTGCCACTGTCAGACACTTCCACTTAAAAAGAAAGTGTAAAATGGAAGGGGAAAGAAGAAAGCAAAAGGACTAAGCAAGAAGTAAGTGCTTCAGATCTGCCATTCTTCTCTGAGACAACAAATGGTGCAGAGAGTAACTACTGAGCAAATAGTGTTTCTTGTGTTTTAGAAGCTACCAGCCTCTAGGCAAGTCCTCACTAATGATGTTTTGACAGCAAACAAGGAAGAAGCTGCTTTTTAGAGAAATGCATCTGTGGAGAAAGCATTTTGTAAATGAATGTTCAGAAATATATTATATGATTTTGTTGATAAAGTGGTGTGACTTATTTTTTTTTAACTTTGTCTTACACACAAACTTGGAAACATGGTTTAAAAACTTCAAAAATAGTTAAGGCAAACTGTTTCCGCTGGATGTAGCTACTTGTCAAAATTAAAATCCAACATATTCTCCCTAGAGCTTAGAAATGTATTTCCAGATTTCTCCTGTGGCTCATTCTGTGGTCCATTCTGGTAGCTGGGCATGTATGCTTTTCCACAGTTCTGTGTGGATGGATCTGTATGCTTTCCTGTGGTTCACTGGCAGGTGGATCTGCATGCTTCCCCGTGGTTCAGTCTGGTGGGTGGATAGGCCAGCATTTCAATGTTTAGCCACGTTCTCTCACAACTGCTGTCGTCAGCCATCCCAAAATGCTTTGCAGAAAGCGAACACTAGCCCAGTCTGCAGAGCCTTTAGCTCCACGAGAGAGTGCATGTCTTCTCCTTGGCACCTTGGATGGCTCTGGTACTTGGTTGGACGACGTCAACAGATGTATGAGTCTTGCTGCTCCAAATGGTGGACCTTCCCAGTTCCTGCCTCCTCCACCCAAGGGTGGACCAGGTGTCTGGGCAGTCAGGTCTCTCACTGTAGAACTTTGGATAACAGCAGTGTGGACACATAGGGTCTGGAGAGACTACATCCAGTTACCCTCTCCTCTTCCCCTCTACCCACCTTCCCCTGACCTCAGGAGTGAGGGCTTTATGCAGTGGAGCCCTGTTATCTCCAGTTGAATTCTAAATCAGAAGCCACACAGATAGTTATTAAATAAAATCTAGTAGATAAACAAGTCATTTTCTCTAGTATTGGCTTTAGACTTACTTTTCATGTTTCCCTTCACTACAGATTTTTCTTGTCATCTATTCAGCTCAACAGACAGAGCAATCTGACCTATTAATTCTGTAATTGAGGTATGGGCAAGGATATTGCCACAGCCATGTTTCAGTGTTCGCTTTTTCAGCTGAACACACAGTGTATTTTCAGTTGAATGAGATACAACTGAAAGGCATAAATCAAGGGTTTAAAAATAGAATTCCTGTGAAAGCCCAGTGTCAGTGCATGAATCAAGTACTGGGTGGTTGCAGCACAGACGGTGTGCAGATCAGGTACTCAGTGATAATGATTAAACCTGTATGTCAGTGTGACCTCAGGCAGAAATCTGGGGACGTCAGTGTGAACTGGATCAGAGGCATGAGGAAGTCCGTGTGAACTGGAGCAGAGGCAGGAGGGTGTCAGTGTGAACTCGAGCAGAGGTATGAGAAAGTGTGAACTCAAGCAGAGGCCTGGGGAAGTTCATGTGAACTGGAGCAGAGGCAGGAGGGTGTCAGTGTGAACTGGAGCAGAGGTGGGTGTCAGTGAACTGGACCAGGGTAGGACGTCATCAGTGTGAACTGGAGCAGAGGTGGAAGTTGGTGTGAACAGGACCAAAGGTGGGAGGGAGTCAATGTGAACTTGAGTTCCTGTTTGTTGTCTGGACCAGGGCTGGAAGTGTGAATGTGCAGATGAGATTGAATTTTATGTAGTTTACTGAAATCCTTTTGCCATGGTCTTGTGTTCCAGGTCCCATTGAGGTCCATTTTCTTCTGGTTGCAGCTGTCAGCTGTGTCCAGTGGAGGTGGTGTCGGGAGGGGCGGCCTGATGACCTCTCCACATGGTTGAGCGCCTTCCTGCATCTGGGGTCTGTGGGCCTCAGCCACCTGCTGCCATGACAGCATCTTTCTGGGTGGGCGGATGAGGAGGGTCTGCTGTGTTCAAAGGCAATGCCAGGACACAAACGTGAGTCGTGATGCTCCGGATCTGTGGTCTATGTCTGCAGGGTCCTCTGCCAGGCAGGTGTGTGCAGGTGGCCCCTTTGAAGCAAGACATCGGCACTAGCAGCCATTTCCCTTCCCAACCATCGGGGCCTTATGTCAGGATCCTCCACACTCCTCCAGAGTGTCCTGTGGTCAGCTCGGCCCTCTCCTCCATCTCCTCCAGAGTGTCCTGTGGTCAGCTCGGCCCTCTACTCCATCTCCTCCAGACTGTCCTGTGGTCAGCTCAGCCCTCTATTCCATCTCCTCCAGACTGTCCTGTGCTCAGCTCGGCCCTCTACTCCCCAGTCCTCCAGAGTGTCCTGTGATCAGCTCGGCCCTCTCCTCCATCTCCTCCAGACTGTCCTGTGGTCAGCTCGGCCCTCTACTCCATCTCCTCCAGAGTGTCCTGTGATCAGCTCGGCCCTCTCCTCCATCTCCTCCAGACTGTCCTGTGGTCAGCTCGGCCCTCTACTCCATCTCCTCCTAGTGTCCTATGCTTAGCTCGGCCCTCTCCTCCATCTCCTCCAGACTGTCCTGTGGTCAGCTCGGCCCTCTCCTCCATCTCCTCCAGACTGTCCTGTGGTCAGCTTGGCCCTCTACTCCATCTCCTCCAGACTGTCCTGTGCTCAGCTCGGCCCTCTACTCCATCTCCTCCTAGTGTCCTGTGCTTAGCTCGGCCCTCTCCTCCATCTCCTCCAGAGTGTCCTGTGCTCGGCTCAGCCCTCTCCTCCATCTCCTCCAGACTGTCCTGTGCTCGGCTCAGCCCTCTCCTCCATCTCCTCCAGACTGTCCTGTGCTCGGCTCGGCCCTCTCCTCCATGTCCTCCAGGGTATCCTGTGGTCAGCTTGGCCCTCTACTCCATCTCCTCCTAGTGTCCTGTGCTTAGCTCGGCCCTCTCCTCCATCTCCTCCAGACTGTCCTGTGCTCGGCTCGGCCCTCTCCTCCATCTCCTGCAGAGTATCTTGTGCTTGGCTCGGCCCTCTCCTCCATCTCCTCCAGAGTGTCCTGTGCTCAGCTCAGCCCTCTTCTCCCCAGTCCTCCAGAGTGTCCTGTGCTCAGCTCGGCCCTCTACTCCATCTCCTCCAGACTGTCCTGTGGTCAGCTCGGCCCTCTACTCCATCTCCTCCAGAGTGTCCTGTGATCAGCTCGGCCCTCTCCTCCATCTCCTCCAGACTGTCCTGTGGTCAGCTCGGCCCTCTACTCCATCTCCTCCTAGTGTCCTATGCTTAGCTCGGCCCTCTCCTCCATCTCCTCCAGACTGTCCTGTGGTCAGCTCGGCCCTCTCCTCCATCTCCTCCAGACTGTCCTGTGGTCAGCTTGGCCCTCTACTCCATCTCCTCCAGACTGTCCTGTGCTCAGCTCGGCCCTCTACTCCATCTCCTCCTAGTGTCCTATGCTTAGCTCGGCCCTCTCCTCCATCTCCTCCAGACTGTCCTGTGCTCAGCTCGGCCCTCTACTCCATCTCCTCCTAGTGTCCTGTGCTCAGCTCGGCCCTCTCCTCCATCTCCTCCAGAGTGTCCTGTGCTCAGCTCAGCCCTCTCCTCCATCTCCTCCAGAGTGTCCTGTGCTCGGCTCAGCCCTCTCCTCCATCTCCTCCAGACTGTCCTGTGCTCGGCTCAGCCCTCTCCTCCATCTCCTCCAGACTGTCCTGTGCTCGGCTCGGCCCTCTCCTCCATGTCCTCCAGGGTATCCTGTGGTCAGCTTGGCCCTCTACTCCATCTCCTCCTAGTGTCCTGTGCTTAGCTCGGCCCTCTCCTCCATCTCCTCCAGACTGTCCTGTGCTCGGCTCGGCCCTCTCCTCCATCTCCTGCAGAGTATCTTGTGCTTGGCTCGGCCCTCTCCTCCATCTCCTCCAGAGTGTCCTGTGCTCAGCTCAGCCCTCTTCTCCCCAGTCCTCCAGAGTGTCCTGTGCTTAGCTCGGCCCTCTACTCCATCTCCTCCAGACTGTCCTGTGCTCGGCTTGGCCCTCTCCTCCATCTCCTCCAGAGTGTCCTGTGCTCAGCTTGGCCCTCTCCTCCATCTCCTCCAGAGTGTCCTGTGCTCAGCTTGGCCCTCTGCTCATGGCCTCAGGTGCATGATGCTGGGGTCTGAGGGAGCCCTGGGATTGTGTGTGATCCTCACATCTTTTGACGGTCTTTTCTGTGGGGTGGGTCACTGGGCTCCTGTGGGGTGTATCAGAGTTGGATGCCCTGTGGTGGGGACAGAGGGCTGGGTCAGGCTGTGGGTCATCTAGCATTTACAGACAATGCCCTCTTGTGGCTGGTGTCAGATGAGCGCTTCCTGCGGGGTGTCTGTAACTCTCCAGCTGGCCATGGGGAGGCGGTGCAGGACAGTGGTTGAGGACCTGGTACTGGGGCAGCCCCGGGGCTCAAACTGGGCAGGCTGCTTTCCATGTTCTGAGTGGAAGCAGGAAGTTTTGGTTCACTTTGTGTGACCAGGTCCCAGCATCTGGCTGGACTTGGGGTGGAAGTGGGGTGCAGGGGAAGGGGGTACCCCGAGATGAGGTCTAGTGGACTGAGAAAAGCAGGAAATCCCTCCCCCCCCCCCCCATGCTCTCAACGTAACCACACAGATAAAACACGGGGCCTTTATGGGTGGTTAACAAGGCACGTGTACACACGTGCTCTTCCTAGGGGTGGGCTGGAGCCTCCGGCCCTTCCTTCCAGCCCAACTCCCTGCCTGCACAAGGCTCTTCTTCGAGCCCAGTCTTCTTCCCTTCACTGAAAGCTGCTTCCTGTTGGGAGAGAGTGGGTTTTTCTGAGGACTGCCAGCGCTCTCCTGCCTTTCCTGCTCTGCAGCAGGCCCCAGGTGCGCCCACAGCCTGCAGGAAAGCTAAAGGCCCCTGGTCTCTGGGCAGCGGGAGGAATGGGCCCTCGGGGCTGGGCCTCCATTACCAGCCTCTCCCCGGGAAGGCATGAGGCACTAGGGGTGCACAGCAGGCATACGCTGTCCTCCGCGCCCACTGCCCCTCACCCCTACATGGGGAGCCTGACTGGTGGATTTGGGGGCCTGCAGCACTGGGCTGTGATGTGTTCACAGCTGGAAGAAGGGTGGGGGAGGGGTGGTGCAGGGGTGAGGGAGGAAAGATTTCTGGTTGGTGACAGTGCAGCTCCTGGCTGGTCACCCCAACCTCCTGAGCTCCCCCATGACCCTGTCATTCATTAAAAATAAGCAATTAATTTTAACTACTTGGGAGGCAGAGAGCAGAGGATCATGGTTTGAGGCCATAAAAATTGGAGTGACTCCATTTCACCCAGCGGCGGGGTGCCTGCCTGCCACCCCAGTGACACAGGGCCACACGGGTGGAGGGTGGCAGCCCAGGCTGACCAGCACCTCAAAAATAAGTAATGTGGCAAAGGTGCTGGTGGCCAGCTCAAGCAGTAGCGCACCGGCATAGCAAGCAGCAATCTGCGTGACTCTTGAGTGCAGGCCCCAGTGCTTACAAAAAGCAAAAACCCAAACCCTCCAAACCCCGGCTGAAATGAGAAGCGAGCCGGCGCCGCCATCCTGTGGAGCTCTGATTCCAAGACCCAAAGAGCCCCAGGGATTTGGTACTGGGAAAGGGCAGCCATATGGGAGGCTGGCCTTGGTGGTTACCCTGTGGGGTATGCGCTTGTGGACAGGGTCCTTAGACACCCGTGACCCACCCACTCCGTTGTCCTGGCTTCACCAGGTGTGGCCCTCCCACCTCCTGTGTCTCTGACTCTGCTCACACCCTGCAAACATCACCTTCTGTCTCCTCGGCACCCAGAATCAGGGCTAAGATGTCCTCTGAGGACCAAGGCTGGGCTGAAGCCCAGGACCTGTGTGTGGTCACTTGGCAAGGTCACTGCCAGGTCCTTGTACAGGCCAACGTGGGATTTGAACTCAGGTCCTACCTACTCCAAAGCCTGTGCTCTTATTCTCAGCCCCACTTCTGCGGCTGAGTTGGCCTCTCTGTGTCCACACGGGACTGAGGAGCCCAGTGAGAGAGATTGTTGGGTTCAGTTTCCTAGGAGAACGCTGTGTGGCTGGGGGAGAGAGCAGGAAGTGGGGGGCAGGCTCGGGGAGAGTACTGCCTGGTCTGCGGTACTGGTGCTGCCTCCTGTAATGTTCAGGCTCCTTCAGTGCAGGGAACCCGGGCAGGAGGCTAGCCTGGGGCACGAGAGGGGCGTCGGGGTTTGCAGGAGACTGAAAACGAGGGAGGCTGTGTCGTGTGGGACACCTGGGGTGATGTGGCTGGGACAGGGAGATAGGAGGGGACAGGAGACAGGAATGAGAGACCAAGGGGACAGGGAGACAGGAGGGGGTGGAGGGACAAGAGGGGATGGGAGACAGTAGGGGACAGGAGACAGGAATGAGAGACAGAGAGGACAGGAGATGGAGGGGACGGGATACCAGGGAGAGACAGGAGGGGATGGGAGATAGGAGGGGTTGGGAGACAAGAAGGGATGGGAGACAGGGATGGGAGACAGAGGGAACAGGAGACAGGGATGGGGGATGGAGGGGACAGGAGACAGGGATGGGAGACAGGAAGGGACGGGAGACAGGGATGGGAGACGGAGGAGAGACGGCAGAGACAGCAGGGAGAAGTCGAGGAGAGGTGGGTGACTGGCCAGCCGTTCCCTTGCAGGTCTTTCTGGGTGACCCCTCCTCCCTCAGACTTGGGGGGCTACATGGGTCCGGGTGGAGCCAGGAGGTGAGAGGCTGCAGGTCCCTGTAGGAAGGCTGGAGGGTCGGGGAGGCGCAGCCATGGGCATCTCCAGGAGCGCCACGTTGAAGAGGCACAGGCAGCTGCGTGCCAGGGTTGGGATGTCCCACCTGCTCCCTTCCATGCTGCAGAGGGAGCGCCCCTGGTTGACCCTGTGCCTCCTCAGCCTGAGTGTGCTAGGGAAGCTGCTGTGGACCCAGCAGCCTGTAGCCAACGGCCTGGAGCCCAGCCATCTGATGCCCAGAGGCCTGGAGCCCAGCTGGCCCGCCAGCATGCAGGCACCTGCGCCTCCTCCCCTCAGGCCTCCCAGGCTGAGCCGCTGCCTGTCAGCCCTGGGTTACCTGAAGATCTCCCTATGTTCTGAAGGATTTTGTCCAGGATTGATAATCTGCCGTATCGATCATTTTTTGGATCCTTCTTTTCTGTGGAGGAAAAATAGGCACCATGATGTAGTTTTGACATGATTTCCTTTCCTGTTAACTTTAGTGCCCATGAGGGAGAAAACTAACCCAGACCCACAATGCACCCTCCAGGGGTCCCAAGTTATGTCCCCCACAATGCACCCACAGGGGACCACCAGCCGTGTCCCCCACAATACACCCATCGAGGAGGTCATCTAAAACATGCTTATTCACAGGTTTGAGCAGTGTTTGCTGTGTCAGATGCTCCTGGTATCTGACTGCTGTCCCTGGGCCCAGGATGCCTTCCTTCTCAGCAGGACCTTCCTGTCCAGCCCTTCCTTCCTGCAGGTTCCTGATGCCAGGTGCAGGCAGGTCCTGGGGCCAGGGTGTCTGGGATGTGGCCCAGGGACACAGTTCTGAGCCTTCCAGGGCCTCCTTTCCTTTCCCCTCCAGTCACAGAGCACATCAGCACGTCCACCTCTAGTTTCCCCAGCTTCACACGTGGGGAGGCTTGCTACAGTCATGCTTTCAGACATGTGGGTAATAACTGTGTTGGCTGGCACACCTCACTGGGTCTCCTATTTCTTGGGGAGCAGGGGCCCTCTAATTCTCCGGCATGTATTGGTGCCCCATCGATCCTGAGTGAATGAATCTTCTGTTAAGTTTAATATTATTAGGAAACTAATCATTGTGGCATAAATGTCATTATGTTCTGTGGAAATGAAAATGTCCTTCACAGTCCTGGGCTTTGAACTCAGGTCTGTGGGCTGCTAGACAGGTGATCCACCTCTGGGCCATGCCACCAGCCAGAGCCTGGTCTGACTCACCAAGGCACAGTCACTAGGTGAGAGCACAGTTGCTGGGCAAGCACATCGCTGGGTGACAGCACAGTCGCCGGGTGACAGCACAGTGGCTGAGTGAGCACAGTTGCCAGGTGAGCACAGATGCCGGACAAGAGCCATGTTGAGGACCTCCAGGCCTGTCAGGCGCCCTGGGTCACCAACGAGGAGTTGTGTAACAAGGAATAAGGAAGGAGGGAATGTGGCTACAGATTTATCATCCTTCAGCCTACTTCAATTTTATTTTTTAATTGTTTTTATTCTTGGTAGTCCTGGCTTTGAATTCGTGGTCCCACGCTTGCTAGGCAATGTTCTACCGCTCGAGCTGTGCTCTCAGTCTTGTGTTTTAGTATGTATTTCAGAGAGGGTCTGGTGCTAGCATTCACTGAGCTAGCCTCTGACCACAGTTCCTCCTAGCTCCGCATGGCAGCGGGACCAGCGGTGCAAGCTGCCGTGCTCAGTGTGATTTTGAGTCAATGCCTCGCTACTTTTGCTCAGGCTAGCCTTGAACTGGGGTTTTCCAGTCTTGTACCCTAAGCAGCTGACAGTACAAACATATACCACATGCTGGGCATGCTGCCACCCTTGTGTGCTCTGGTGCTCAGCACATGCTTAGTATTCATAGAAGAACTTTCCTAGCAAGTTTGGCAGGTAATTCAGATTAATTGATAGGCAGAATCATTTACAGTTCCTCAATATAAAAAAAAAATCAATTCATATAGAAGCAATGTTCTAGTTTTCCATTATAGCAGAGGGCAGAGGCGGCAAACCCACTGAGCTGAGCTAGGACAGAGCTCGCAGCACGAGACTTCATGGAATCATGTTGCATGAAACATGAACTAAAAGAGCTAAGGAAAGCATCAGTTTTGCTTGAGCTTCAGTGTAGTGGAAATTTTTCTAGCTGTGGCTAAAATGTAAAAGGCAACAGAAGGGTGGTAATTTTGTCTACAAAAATTATTAAGTTTGTCCATGAAAAAAAAATAATGAGCTTTCACTGTATTTGATGTTGGCATAATTTGTGGAGGGGAAGTGAAAAAACAAATCATTTAACTAGGGATACAGGTGGACCCATTGCAACAATGAGATGTACAAGTCGTTATGTCGAAAAAACGAACTTTACAACTTTGGTGGGGGGTGAGAGGTGGGGGGGTGGAGAGAGGGTCGGGTGGGGAGGGGAAGGGATGGGAAGGGGAAACAATAAGGAGGCAACAATGCTTGATAAGAAATGTACTCGTTATCTTGTCTATGTAATTGTAACTCCTCTGTATGGTATTCTTACAATAAAAAAAATAATGAATATCATGAAGTCAGCTGATAAAAAATGCTTGCAACATGTGCTTGAGGCCTGTGTCTATATTACATTCCTAATATTCTTTTTTTGTTTGTTTTTTGTTTTTTGTTGGTTGTGGGGCCTGAACTCTGGGCCTGGGTGCTGTCCCTCTGCTCTTCAGCTCAAGGCTAGCATTCTACCACTTGAATCACAGCACCACTTCCGCCTTTTTCTGCTTATGCGGTGCCGAGGAATTGTACCTAGGTCTTCATGCATGTAAGGCAAGCACTCTACCACTGAGCCACCTTCCCAGCCCCACATTCCTAATATTCTTAAAAACAAGCCCTTGCCAGGCACCGGTGGCTCACACCTGATATCCTGGCTACTTAGGAGGCTGAGAGCTGAAGATTTTGGTTGAAGCCAGTCTGCAGAAAGTCTGATTTCAAATTAGCAACCAAAAAAACCAGACGTGAAGCTGTGGTTCAAGTGGCAGAGCATTAGCCTTGAGCAAAACTGCTCAGGTGCAGTACCCGAGCTCTGAGTTAAAGCCCCAGGACTGGCACCAAAATAAATAAATAACTTAGAAACTGAGAATAAAAGACCCAAACCCGATAGAATGTGAGAAATTTGCATGATCCCATTTATAAAGAGGATACAAAATGGTCCTTAAGGGTAGGGATGCAGCTCAGTGGCAAAGCACTTGCCTAACAAGTGCAGCATCTGGGTTTGATCCCAAGGGCCAAAGAAGAAAAAGACAAAAAAAAAAAAAATGGCCCTTAAATTTCAGAGGCTAAAACCCACCGATAACTAGAGAATTGCAAAGGAAATACCAGCCCTCAGCCTGAGGTCAGGCTAGCTGTGGGAGAATCGCAGGACTCTCTCTGCCCCATGTGGTCTGTCCCATGTGGTCTGTCCTGTGTGTGGTCTGCCTGCGTGGTCTACACCGCATGGTCTGTCCCATGTGGTCTGCCGCTCCCTGGCCCCTCCCCCGTGTCTGTCCCCTGTGGTCTGCCGCGTGTGATCTACACTGCGTGGTCTGCCCCGTGTGGTTTGTCCTGCGTGGTCTGTCCTACGTGGTCTGCCCCATGTGATCTACACTGCGTGGTCTGCCCCACGTGGCCAGTGAGGACCACACTGCAGTCCATCCTCACCTCCAGAAGAGAAGCGAGGCTCGTGGAAGTTCTCAGGACCTTGGCCGTGAAGATTCTCAGTGGTGATCCCTTCTTCAATGAACATTGAAGAAAGTGGGAGATGTTTTAGTGCATTTGCCAAGTTTCAATGCTATTGTCATTTTTAGGTCTTATCTGTAAACATACTTGGAAGGCTAACACGTGAACACATACAACCACTGTGCAACTCTTGAAACTACTCATTCCCTCGCTCACTCCTCTTTCAGCTGGGCCTCATGATCCAGGAATTTACCCATGTGCCAGGCCATGCACTGCAGACTGTCCTGTGATTACGAGGTCTGGGGGTGGGAAAGACGCAGCAGGGGGCGTGGCCACACACACTGGAGGAGAGCAAGCACAGATGGAAGATGGAACGGCAGCAGGGCCGGTGCTCATAGGTGCTTGGCCTGGCCCGGGCACCGGCATCTCCGGACCTTACCTCACACCCAAGTCTTGGTCTGTAGAGGCCAGGCCAGGGGCAGGGAGGTACCAGGGGAGCCTCCAGAGAACCAGGGGGGACTGAGAGCAGGGGTGTGGAGAGATGGGAAGCAGCCGCAGTGACCTGCGAGGCCATTCATGGGGAGTGTGGTCAGCACCTCAGTCAGGCACCGTGTACTGTGGTTGTCGACCGACCCCTGGTCTTTGCAGGTGCTGAACTCATTGAGTAAACAAAGAGGAAGGGCAAGAGAACAGCACTGTCCTTTTCTTCTCTTTTTAGAGATGCTGGAGTTTGAGCTGAGGACCTCACACTTGGTCGACAAGTGTTCTACCACTTGAACCCAGGCCCAGACCTTTTGCTTTTGTTTGTTTGGGATGTGGTCTTAACTCTTTCTTTTTTCCTGGGCCAGCCTCAGCCTACGATCGTCCTGCCTCCACCTCCCTGCTGGGTCTGCAGATGTGCCACCCGCTAGCCTGGCTTATGTTCTGAGATGGGATCCCATGAACTACGTGCCCAGGTGGCCTTGAATCACAATCCTCTTCTCTCCACCTTTTGGGTAACTGATATTACAGGTGTGAGCACCAGACCTGGCCTGGGGATGCTCTGACAGCACAATTCCAGTTGATAAACATGGGAATAACTGGCAGAAAAGGGAAATCGCTACCTGGCAAACACCATACTAGCTGTTCTTTGCTCAGTTCACAGAGGGGCACAAACTACATTGAAGTGGAATGGCTTTCTTGCTTGAGCCCTGCAATGAGCATCTCCATCCTTTGTGCACTGGCAGCATTCACTGGAGGAACCTTTGGAGAATGGATGGAAGTGCCACTCCCTTGGCCCCCAGAGCTGAGGGGGCTCAGAAATGTCAGTAAGATTCCCTCCCCGCCCCCCAACGTCAGCAGGCTTGGGAGCCAGGTCTTCCAGTCCTGCATGTGGCGGAGGTCACACATGTTTGCCTGTACACACCTAGTAGTCTGGTCCTGGATGTGGGTGTGCCACAGATATCATACTCTAAAGAACACTGGAGAGCTGGTCTGCATGGTGTGTCTCATGTCCTACACGCTGTCCTGTGTACTAGAGTCCTACATGTGGTGTGTCTCAGATGTCCTACACCATGTCCTGTGTTCCACAAGCACACTTCCTTGCAGTTAATCTTAGGGCATAGAAATCTGTCATCCCTGGAGTCCTGCTTCCTTTCTGAGCCTTTGCCCGTGGTTGTTCCCAGAGATCTCATCTGTGCAGGGAAGCTTTCTGATTCCTGGGGTCCCCTGGGGCTGCTCTGGCTCTCTTTGCCACCTCACCACAGGAAGGAGAGGTCACTCAGCTGGGCATCCAAGAGAAAGACAGTGATGTGGCAGTGCCTTACTTCTGCTCATGGCATCTGCCATGGATTCTCCTGTGCTGTGTTTTGCAAAGCCTAGTGTCAGGGCTGGGGAAATCTGCCTGACTTGGGTGGAACAGCCATAATCTCCGATCACATGTTCCTCCCTTCACTGTGGAGCAGTTCCCACCTGCATCTGCCTGACTGTCTCCCCAGTCACCTTATGAATCCAGCAGGGGCATTGGTGGGTCATATTTACCAGTATTATAGTTTCTTTCCTCATTGCCAGAAGAGAGTTCTGAACTTTCCAGTAGTTCATGATAATTCTCAGCACCATCACCTTGATAATTGTCATCGATGCCAGAATCTTTGATGAAGAACATGGAAAAGAATGGGGTAAAGTTGTCTTGGTTACACTCTTGTGAACATTTTTGATGCACATTTTATTTTAAGATGTTGGCTAGGAATCCTAGCAAAGTCTTCAAGACCTATTTGAAAATGCACATGTGTAAACAGCTGTCACCCAACCACCTTGAGCCCAGCTCTGTGGCCTGAGCAGATGTCAGGTGAACAAATCCCAGAAATGAATATTTTTTAATATCTGAACACAAACTCCAAGAAAATGCTGAACCTGCTGCTACAGAGTCCATTTTCATGGTGTGTGGGTATTTCTGATATGCACATCTCCTTAGCCATGGACTGTCCCTTTGTCCTCTCTGGCTTTCTATGTACTATTTCACTTCCTGTGCACAGTTTTGACAAGAGAAGGCTGTACTTTGGAAAGCCCATCTTTGTTTCTGTTCACTGCTTTGTGGCCTTGGGCAAGTCATGTGCTCAGCCTTGGTTTATCTCTCTTTTTTTTTCTTGCCAGTCCTGGGCTTTGAATTCTGGGCCTGGGCACTATCCTTAAACTCCTTTTGCTCAAGGTCAGTACTCTACCACTTGAACTACAGCACCACTTCTGGCTTTTTCTATGATTAATTGGAGATAAGAGTCTCACAGACTTCCCTGCTGGGTCTGGCTTTGAGCTGCAATCCTCAGATCTCAGCCTCCTGAGTAGCTAGGATTACAGATATGAACCACTAGCACCTGGCTGGTTTACCTCTTGCCCAATTAGGTAACAGACCTGCCTTGCCCTCTCAGAAACTGTAGGTGAAGGCAAACCCCAGTGCACATTCCACTATCACATGCTAGCCCATTCAAAGTTCTTCTTTCTATGAGCCTCATGTTCTGACTACAGCTCAACCCCATTTGCATCACAAGAACAAGAACATGCATGAATGTGTACTCAGAGATCATCCCAAATAAAGACACTCCACCCCTGCCATGAGGAGTGACCTCCTCAGTCTCAGGAGGACCTGCCCAAGGCCTTGGAGGATGGCTTCTTTCAGTGTCCACCTGCCTCTGCCCATGGCTGCTGCTGAAGAACTCTGGGCAGGAGCTGAGGGGACAGCTCGGTGCAGAGTAAGCTCTGGACTCAGTACTCCCAGAAAGCAAAAGAAGACATTATGGCGTGAACAAGAGGGTATAAAGAAGGATATACTTGCTTTCTTCCTTTAATTGTTTTGTTGACAATGTCGATGCTGTACTCTCTGTTTCAAATGCTGATTTGCTTGGGTCCAAAAGCTCTTGGATTAGAATTTCATCTGGAGAAAAGCACACAAGAACATGTTAGAGACAGGACTGACATGTGAGATTGATACCATGTGTGCAGTCTGAACCTGAGGCTGTGAACAGAGAGGATGGAAAGCTGGAACCCAAGGAACCAGGGAACAAGGCTCAGACTCTATAGAGAGCCTCATCTCAGTGGGCAGACCACTGGCTGCCTAAACAACAACAAAATGAGACCATCTGGGCAGTTCCTGACCATCACCTCCTGCCATAGCTTTGACCCTGATGGTCTTCAGACCTGGCAGCCTTTTCATCATTTCTGACCAAACTCTTGAAAGATGGAGAGGCGCCGCTTCCTCACTGCAGGGAGGGGCTGGAGCGCAGGCCTGCAGCTCACACAGGACAGACAGGAAGCAGAGACAGAAGAGAGGAGGGGCCGGGACCAGGTCCAGCCTGAGATGATGGGCTTTATTCAGCTGGGTGGGGCGTGAGTCCGTCAGTGGAGCAGTACATTAGACCAGAGGCCTCGAGATGCCGTCACCTCCCTCCCACACATCCCCACCCCTACGAGAGATGTGAGCCCTCATCTTGTGGGCATTTCTCAAGCTGATTAAATTGACAATCTCCAACCATCACAGGCCCACGCCTTGACAACTAGAGCCTTTTCACACGCAGCATTCTTCCCTTCCCCCTAAGGCGCAGTGCAACGTGTGTTCACAGTCCTGCCAAGCATCCCCATTGCACCAACCATTCCACCCGTGTCCAGATCCCAAGTTCAAAGTCTCCAAGACCTATGGCTACTCAGCTCTGAGCTCCCGACACACTTCCAAGGTACAGATGCAGTCAACAGTCCTGTCTGGCAGGAGGAACAGCGGAGCAGTCAGGAAGGATTAGATGAAAGCAAGTCTGAAATTCCACAAGGAAAATGTTCATTCTTGTTGCCCCTGTCTGGCATTCAGGGAATCTGCTATCAAGGTCTGAGCACTAATGAGTGTGAGGAGCCCTACACTTGAGCAGCCTCCAGTGCTCTGTCCTGGGTTGGACCTGTCTGCCCCCCGCAGCCCCCAGCTCCTGTCCTGGGCTGGCCCACTGTCTGCTGTGATTTCCTCAGCAGTGGTTCTGCCTTCCAGGCATCTCCAACCTCCTGGAGTGTCTGTTACAGCACGGGCCTCTTCTGTTCACCTCTCTCACTGCAGCGTCACGCACTGTCCTTTCAAGCTCCTGGGCTGGTATAGGACCCTTCCACACACAGCCTGGCCTCCTGGCCTCACTTTGAAATCTGGGTGGAAGCCTCCACGATCCTGAAACTCTTGCATTCCACGGGGCTGCAGAAACAGAACCGTGGGCAGTGCCACGGTCTGCGGCCAGCAGCAGCGGTGGCTGGACTGGCTCCTGCTCTGGGCTCGAGCCACGGGTAATGGAGCACTGTGAAAGGAATCTCGAGGAAACACCTCCCTAGGCAGAGCAGTTTCCCAGAGGCTCTTTTCTCTGGAGAAAGCCTTTAAAGTGAGCTTGTTCTTCCACAGATGGAGTCTGGCCAGTTCCCAACTTTATTTTCTAAGATAGCAAGTTTGGATTTTTTTTTTTTTGGCCTTTTTGCTCTGCTTTTTGCTTTGGATCTCACTGTGAACCCAAAGCAGCCAGCAATAGCTGCGCTGTAGGCTGAATGCTGGATGGCTTCAGCTCTTCTTGACACACTAGTCCATCATCATTAAACTCAACCTACCACAAAGTCTGAGGACACAGACAAAATGTGGGTGAGCTCTCTGCCAGGACGTGAAGTGAGGGATCTTTGTCCCTAATGGAGTCTGAAATCTCAAAGTAGAGTCTTTAATCTCCATCAGCATCCTGATAGAGTTCACACGAGAATCCCGCATTCATCTCTGCCCAAAGCATCTAGACTTTCTTTAGCCCTTATCGCCAGACTTTTCCCAGTGCCTCCTACAAACCAGTTCCAAAGGCGTTGAACACATTTAAAGTTAACTGCCTGGCCAGGTTAAGTCACAGCAATGCCTCTGTTGGTCAGAGCTTACATCGCTGTGACAAATCACCTGACATTGAGGACTGGAGACAAGAGACGAAACATCGCAGCGACAGGAGTATGTGGCAGGGTGGGACAGCCGCAGAAATGGGGAGACCCAGCCCCCAGGGACGTGCCTCCTCCAGTCTACACCCCGCCAGTTCTCAATAGTTTACAGATCTGAGTCCCGTGGACAAAACCCTTCACTGGTCAGAGCCTGCAGAGACATGTGAGCATTACTCATCTGGGCATTTTTCAGTCCAATCTAGTTGAGAGTGGGGCTGAATCATTACTGTGCATGAGGGCTGGTCCCTGAGCAGTCACGTTGGGAGGTGTGGGGCTTCCTAGAGACCTCTACCATGGGGATGTGCTCCAGAGGGGGGCTGCCAAGCCCTCATGCTTCCTCCCGTGTGACCCGAGATGAGGTGTCTTCTCTCTGTGCACCCTCCCATTGGGAGGGCCTGCCTTGCCACCAGCCTGGAGCAACTGGGCCAAGCAGTCGTGAGCTGGAACAGCTCAAAACGAAGTGAGCTGACTATCGCAGTGATGGAGACTGAGACCCGCAGAGCCGGCATGCTGCAAACCTGGGCCCCAGGCCTGGTCTCCATGCTCCCTCCTGGTCTCTGTCTGTCCTCCTGCCTGGTCTCCATCCTCCCTCTTGCCCTTCTGTCATTGTGTCCCATCTCTGGGAGTGAATGTACTCCGTGATTTTCATGCCGGTGCAGCTGTATTTCTTGTTGAGACCGCTGCTCTGAGGTTTCGCGCAGAGGGCTCTGGGGCTCTGCGGCCTCTGGACCTGGACCCTTATTGCTTTTTTTCCCCTCACTTGATGATAAGGTTGTGCAAATGTCTTCACATCACTGACCTTGGGTTGACCTTGTGTAAAATGGAGCTCATGTTTATTTAATGGCTTTTCTGAGGATCGGAAAAGCAAACCGGCGCCTGGCCTGGAGAGGTGACTGAGGCAGAAGCCAAGGTCAGAGCCTTGAAATTGCTGCCATCTCATGCACAGCTGGCTGCTTGGACATGGCCTGAGCCCCGGAGTTTGAAGACTTGGTGTGATGAGGATGAAAATGTCTCATTAATTGTATATTAATTATATGTTGAAAAATCACTCGATGAAGTATACTGTTAGACATACTTTTCCCCTCTTTCTTTTTTCTTTTGTGCTGGTCCTGGGCTTGAACTCAGAGTCTGGGCATTGTCCCTAAGCCTCTTTGTGCTCAAGGCTAGTGCTTTACCACTCGAGCCACAACGCCACTTTGGCTTCTTCTGAATAGTTTGTTGGAAATCAGGATCTCACCGACTTTTCTGTCCAGGCTGGCTTCGAACCGTGATCCTCAGATCTTAGTCTTTTAAGTAGCCAGGGTTACAGGCGTAACTAGTGCCCAACTCTTACTTCTTTCAAATAGAGCTACTGAAAGACCTGACATGGCGTCTCTGCTGGACAGCCTGAGTTAGTCCAGTGGGCCTTAGGCTGGCTGAGCCTGGGTCCTGAATGGAGAATTCCAGAAGCCTTGGGTGCCCAAGGGCAGGAGCAGGTGTCCCTGGGTGAGGGGAGGCCTGTGGTCCCTCCCCGCGGTATGGCAGGCACACTATGGAGCCATAGCCGCTCGGCGAGTGTGCTTTGGTGGACTGCGGTGGGAGAGTCATCGGGCAGTCTCCAGTGCACTCCCCAGTGATGCAGGACGGTGGTCCACAGACCTCCCCCCGAACCGCAGGTCTCCGCATGGTTTCAGTACTGACGGGGAGGGCTAGCCTGTCCTGGTTGGGAGCTTGACTCTCTGGCCTCAGCCAAACCAGCTCACTGCAGGCTCTGCAGCTGCACAGGGCCCCCAGCAGGCACTGCCCTCACCCAGGGACCGTGCTGGCAGCCGGACAGTGCACACCAAGCACTCCAGGCAAGTCTGCACTTGCTGCACTGGCCATTCCTTCAGTAGTTAAGACTGGAGGGAGAGCATAAAAATCCTATGGTTTAACTCTGATCCTGGGTCGTCACTCCACTCTGTGTGTGGAGAGTGCTGTGTAAGCCCCACCAGGTAACTGGCACCGGGGAGGATGTCACTGCTGCCTGTGAGTGTTGAGTACTGCCTGTGAGTACTGAGTGCTGAGCACTGCCTATGAGTGCTGAGTGCTGAGTACTGCTGACATAGACAGCTAAGTAGACATTTGCAGGAACAAGGAAATCTCCCAGGCTAGGCATAGTTTAAGAGGTGGAACTGTAACATCCAAGATGGCCCCATGCTTGGGAGCCATGCTGAGGTCACCACTGCCTTGACTCCTCTCCTCCCCCTCCCCCCCTGCCCCCATCAGTACAGCTTCACTAGCCATACAGGAAGTGCAAACGGGGTCAACACTGGGTGTCTACCTCAGTCACCTCAGTCAGAATGCCCATCAACAAGAGCATGAACATCAGCTGGTGAGTGGTGGGCTGGGTGTGGAAACCCTTGCATGTTCTCGGTGGCAACATAACAGCTACTAAGGACCCTCAGAACTTCACCACCAGAATCATCATCTGTCCTGCTATACTGCTCCGGCCTGTCTCCAGGGATGGAAGTCAACATATAATCTGACTCTTACCACACCCATGTGGTGTCAGCCAAGCTATAGCATCTGCCTGCTGATGAATGGAGAAAGAAAATGTGGTGTGTGCACAGCAGAGCCTTATCAGCCATAAAAAGAATGGTTATGTCACTTGTAAGAAAATAGAACTAGAGATTATCATGGTGAATGAGATAAGCCAAACTCAAAGGGCAAAAATAAGTGAATGTTTTCAGTCATGTGCAGAATCTAGACCTAAACTTACAACAGTGATGATTAGAACAACGGGAAATAGTTGTGAGGAAGGATTATCTGTCAGTGCGGAGCCAGCAAGGGGGAGGAGGGGAAAGGAGAGGGTGCTGGGGACTGAGTGTGGTACGTTGTCTATGTGTCCATGTGTACGTGTGTGGAGGTGGTACAGTGAAACCCAGTAAACACCATTTGCAAAGTGGGAGGAGGCGGGAAGAATGGTAAGAGACTATTAAGCCTCAAGTCTGTAGTCTCAGCTACTTGTGAGATAGACAACAAGGCTGGGTATAAAAGCTTTGAAATTCAACCAACGGCCCGGTTCAGTGGCACAAATGTATGTCTTATCCCAGTTACAGGGGAAGCATGCTGGCCAGGCACAGGGTGTGTGCCTGCCGTCTCCTGCAACATGAGTAAGTAAAAATGGGAGGATCACAGTCCAGGCTGGCTAGACACAAGGCAGACCTATCCACTTCAACAGTAATGACGGCAGAAAGGGACTGGAAGTGTGGCAGAATGCCTGCTTACCAAGCATGAGGCCCCAACTTCAATCTCTAGTGCTGCTGATTAGAAGGGGAGGGAGAGCGAGCAATGGACATACACTGCACGCATCTGTGGAAACAGCACAATGAAACCTCTTCGTACAACTAATATATGCTTTAAAAAGGCTCGTATTCTCTCTTGTGGAAGTCAGGGTCACACAGTTGTGAATGGGAAAGGTTAGGGGCCAGTTCTCAGGTACTGTGACTCCCACACGCAGGGCTCAGGTACCTGTGACTTCCACACCCAGCAGCCATTGTGCTAATCACTTGGGGATTTAGCCATCCCATTGGATTAAAAAAAATCCCTAGGCCGGGCGCTGGTGGCTCACGCCTGTAATCCTAGCTACTCAGGAGGCTGAGATCTGAGGATCGCGGTTCAAAGCCAGCCCGGGCAGGAGAGACCGTGAGACTCCTATCTCCAATAAACCACCAGAAAACCGGAAGTGGCGCTGTAGCTCAAGTGGTAGAGCGTTCGCCTTGAGCTGAAGAGCTGAGGGACAGCGCCCAGGCCCAGAGTTCAAGCCCCACAACTGACAAAAAAAAAAAAAAAAAAAAAAAAAATCCCTAGACGCTGACAACTTCAACTTAAGGGCAGATGGTCCTTCCCTCAGCCATCTACCTTAGGTCTCCAGGTATGTTTCTGCTTTGCTACTTAGCACTCTTGGCCCCTGTCTACTCTTGGTGGCTCTGCTGTTGTACCTGTGTCCTGATCTCAAGAACCAAGGAACATCTAGAACCCCTACTCACTGGAACATCTGAAACCCCCAGCCACCCACCCAGAACGCCTCTGGGATTGGGTTTCTCAGTGGGAAAGCTGCCACCCCCAGGGCAGGACTTGCCCTGATGTCCTGAGTGGAACCTGCCTCCTAGCATCTGCATCGCCCTCCAGATGGTAAGAAAACAACCCAGGTCCAAGGCCACTGGGCTCGATCAGCTGGTGGGTAGAGCGGAGGAAGAGGGGCACACATTTACTTTGGTAACAAGCTACTTTTGCCTCTTTTGAACTCGATGGGGGACCCTCGTCACACCCTTCTGGGGTCCCGCCTGAGCCACCCAAGTCCAGCCCACAGGAACAGGAAACGCGCTCAGCCTCTGCCCAAGGCTTTGTCAACCAGTCATGTTCACTTTGCTGTAAGAACCTCATCAATATTCCCCCCTAGTTCTCTGTTGGCTCGAACTGCTTATTGGCTAGCGCTGACTCTCACTGTGGTCTGTACTGGGGGACAGGAGAGCCCAGAGGCCAATCTCTTCCTTCTTCTGCTTCTTCCTTGAGTAAGCATTTCCAGGTGGTGCCGTCTGTTGGTAAGAAGTGGAGTCTCCTGGGTGAACTGAAAGGTCCATGATGGCTGTTGTCCCTAGGGCCCAGGGCCATCTGATCCAGGGCTTCCGCTCCCTGGTGGACAGGAAGTGCCATGCTGGGCACCATGCCAAGGCATACGGCTTCAAGTGCCACTTCCTGCTCAGCCATTCCCACCCAGGATGCCCCCTTCTGATGCATGCCTGTCCTTGATCCGAGGTGGCGGCATCTGTGGATCCTAGTACACATCTTTGGCTTGAGGTCAAGGTCAGCCTCAGTCTCTCCTTCCAGTGCTCAGGTCATGGGCACCCTGGAAGGCGGATTGGGCAGGCCCACTCCACCTTCCTTTACTGAACACACAGAGCCTGTCTGTAAGAATTGAAGTTCCTACCCAAACCAATGACACAGCTGATTCTCAAGTGGTCTTAATGACGGACAATCTGCATACCAATGGCTCATCTGCACACATGCTCAGAACAATGCAGGAAATGTGTAACAAGGTCTGGGATGGTGATGACAATTGCTTCCAGTATGCTGACCTTCGGTAAAGGAAACAAACAAAAGTACAGTTCTCTTTGGAAGCGACATTAATGGATCATTAAGAACGGGTACAGCTGCGCCATGCAAGCGCTTTGTTAAAAATATTCTTTTCATCTCGTGTGTGTCCCGTAATTACAATGGAAGCGTTGTGCAAGTCAGCCGAAACCCACGCAGGGAGGCTTTATGTTCACAGCACCCATGTGGAGGGCGGTGTGCATTGTCAAGTGTAACGGCTTCCTGGTCACCTCCTTGTGAGAGTCTCAGTTTGCAGACAGCAGGTGCCCTGTGGCCAGGACACTCTAGTGCGCTCATCCATGTCTGCCCCCTGCTCCTTCTGGCTTCTTAGAGTTCACCATTGAGTGCTAAGTCTTCCCTGGCTAACCAGGGGACATAGCACCATATCTTCCTCCATCACCAGGGCCATATCTGCTGCTGCCCTTCCTCTCCTGACCAGCAGCTCCATGTGAGGTGTGCACTGTAGCCAGCCCAGCTCACCTGGCCATGGCTGGGGAGACCCCAGAATGGGGTGAGCAGATGTGTGCCAACATCAGAGCTGCCAGAAACTATCCCTTCACTGGCCTCCAGAGCTGGGCAGCCTCTCCCCTGACCCAGGACGTGATGGCTGGTAGCCGTGTCAGACTTTGATGGGGTCCATTCGCCTCCAGGGCAAGTGGACCAGGGAAGACTAGAAGCTCTTCTCTCTGACACTTCAGACCTTGCCTGGACTTTTGTTCTTTATTTTGTTGGTCTTTGTCGCACAGCCTACTTTACCTCAGAACATCTCTCCTCTGGCCAGAGGAGGCATGTTTGCCTCTCTGTTCTGTAGTAGACGCACCTGCCGCTTTCCTAGCACAGTTCATTTGCCAAGTTGTGTCCCTTACTACTCTTAATAGTCTTAATTACATATTAATTAATTGGCTGCAATTTTAACCAAGAAAAGACAGTGGCAAATTAAGCCACATACCTTCACTGGTGGACACCAATGAACCAATTGGATATGTCACCTGCAGTTTTTGCTGGGTTTTGCTGGGTTTGAACTTGGGGCCTCCTACTTGCGAGGCAGCTACTCTGCCAGGCCGGCCACCCCTCTCACCCCTTGCACCGGTTATTTTTCAGATAGGGAAGGGCCCTTTGCCGAGGCCAGCCGGAACCAAGATCTTCCTATTCCCTGGTCACTGGCCAGCCCCGTGGTGAGGTCAGAGGAAGAAGAGCTGTGGGGAGCAGGAGCTCTCAGCACTGGATGCATGGAGCAAACTAGGAGCCGGCACAGGGTTTTTCCTGGAAGCCCGGGACTGGCACAGGGCTTGGTTGCTAGAACCAGGACTTGGCTCCAGAGCTTCGGCACTGCCCTCAGTCCTGGCCACTCATGGAAGGCAGCCATGAGCGCAGACTGGCTCCAAGGGAGTCTGGGAGGGTTCCCCACCTCTGGAAGGACCTGCCCCTGTCCCAGGCGGCACTACGGCTCCTGGCGAGCTGTGCAGGGCTGGGTAGAGACACTAGGAGGCTTTGGCTGAGCAAGCCCAGCCACAGGGAGCTCACCTGGACACGGGGGTCAGTGGCAAGCAAACAGAAGCCTCAGGGCTGGCGGAGGCTTTGTTCTCTCTCCTAAGAGGAGGCTGGTGTAGGAAGCCGGGCGGGCAGGTGGGCGTCCCGTGTGGGGAGAAGTTTGCTCTACTATACGAGGTTACTGACCTGCCTGGTGGAACTCCTGCTCATGAGGAAGGTGGGGGTCCCGCAGGGCTTCATGGGAAGGTTGGCTCAGGAGAGCCTGCCGTAGACAGGCCTACACTCAAGTATACCTCACTGTCCATGGGTGTGTGTGTGTGTGTGTGTGTGTGTGTGTGTGTGTGTGTGTGTGTGCATGTGCACCCACATGTGCAACAGTACTGGGGCTTGAGCTCAGGGTCTGGGCACTGTCTCTGATTTTCTCCCTTGAGGCTGGCACTCTGCCACTTGAGCTTCAGCTCCACTTCTGGCTCTTTGGTGGTTGATTGGAAATCAGAGCCTCACAGACTTTCCTGCCCAGGCTGACTTCAAACTGTGGTCCTCGGATCTCAGCCTCCTAAGTAGCTAGGATGGCAGGTGTGGGCCTCAGCACCTGGATGGATGTACTTTTTCTGTCCTCTCTCTCCCTGCCTCCTTCCTTTCCTCCTTTCTTCCCTCCCTTCTTCCCTTCTTCCCTTCCTTCCTTACTGCCTGCCTGCCTTCCTTCCTTCCTTCCTTCCTTCCTTCCTTCCTTCCTTCCTTCCTTCCTTCCTTCCCCTTTCCTTCCTTCCTTTTGTTCCCCTCCCTCCCTCCCTCTCTCCCTCCTTCCCCTGTTCTTTCCTTTTCTTAAGAACCAGCCAGTACTTGCAGTGACTGCCTTTGTTGTCGTTTGGTTAATAGATAACCAAGTGCTGTGATCTTATTCAATCAAGAATTCAAAGCTTCTGACATTTTTGACAATTTCCCTGAACCAGATTCTAAATGAAGCCTTTTTGACCTCAAGCTCACTTTGAAGTATCCCGGAAGGTCTCCAGGACGCATCCTCTGCTCTTGGGAGAGACTTGCTAAACTAGCTTCATTTGTGATGTGGAGATGCTGGAGCTTGGTGAGATGGTTAGCCCTTACATTCCATCTAGATGGGCATGCTGTCATACATGTTTCTTAGTGGTGTGTAATTATGGGTCCACTCCAGCGTCTGCAGTGGTCCTGTTAGTGCCCCGTCTTGGCCCGTGTCGTGGCAAGATGGTGTCTCAGGGCCATGCGGCTCTCTGTTGCAGTCTAATAATTCTCACCAGGCTTTCGGCACGCTGTTCTGAGACAGACGATCGTGTTGTCCTTCACGGCAATCTCGTTCTACTCCGCTGCTTTCCTGAATGTGTTCTCACACCTTGGACGCCCTTCCTCCTCAGGAGATCCCAGAACATTCTCTGTGGTGCTGTCTTGATGGAGTTCAGGCTTCGGTGGAGTCGGCCGAGGAAGTAGATGTGGCCTGAGGCTCTGCCAGAGATGGGGTGAGCCAGAGGTTGCACCTGGACCCAGGTCAGCTATGGGGTGGTCTGAAGCCCTGCGGTTTCCACCAAGAACTCTTCCTCCCTCCAACCCATTGCTCTCAGTAGACAAAGCCCACCCCCCAGTGTTGCCATGTGACTATTTTAGGCGACGGCTGAGGTTCTAATCACACCTTGGTGAGGACTTCAGGAAGCTGGCTGGCTGCGTCTCCCCTGCGAGGGCTGCCCAACCTGTGCCCGAAGCCCCAGCCGCGACCTCAGACTGGGACTGGGCTCCAGCCTTGACCCCTTCCTTCCTATTTCACAGAAATTCCTCTCACCAAATTCCTGACTGCTTCCCGGCAGTCCCCACCCCCCACCCCCGCCCCCATCACGTCAGAAAGAGACCAAAGACAAAAGACAAGACCCCCCCCCCCCCAATCACATCAGAAATTGACCAAAGACAAGACTGCCTCCCTCCCCACCCCCACCCCCACCCGGAGTGAAGAGGGGCTGACTGCCCAGTGCTGCCACACTGTGCTCTCCCCAGGCCCCTTTCCTTCCCTCAAGGCCCCACCCACCTCCCTGTGGGAGCAGGGGTCCCTTCCATTCACCCAGTCCCAACTTTGGTCTGGTCACCCCAGATATTGGACCAAATTCTCCTCCCGGGCATCTGACTGAGCAGCTGCAGCCACAGATCTGCCCCTGCTGCCCGCCGGATGTAGGTCAAGAACCACCAGGCCCAGCCAGCCTGATCTGAGTATTTTTCTCTTCACTTGGTGTTAGGCGCTCTGAGGGATTTGTGCAATGTGATAGTGGCATTGTGGCTATTTTATAAAGTGAGGCCTGTAGTACTATGGCATGCAGGACATGGCTAGTGCTCTCCACCTGAAACTGTACATGTGTGTGCATGTACATGCAGGCATGGAGTGCATGTACAGGTGCCTACGTGTACACTCATGCGCTATTTGCAGTGTGTGCACGCAGGTGTTATGTGTAGTGTGGCATATGTGTGCATGTGTGCACACGTGTCTGGAGTATGCATAGGTATGCAGTGTGGTATTTGTGTGTGGTATGAGTACAGTGTGGTACACACATATAGACATGTGCACACGTGTGGTACGCACATGTGTGGTGTGTGTGGTGTCTGTGTATGTAAACACCGCAGGTAAGGTGCAGTTAGCATGAACACCGGGGTCATGACTTGCTTCTGCAGCTTGCCCAGGGATTCCCATTCCACAAGGCTTCAAAAACAACTTTAACTTCAGGTCCCCAGGAACTAAATGGACAGCTGAGGCAGAGGGAGGAGAGGGTCCTAGGGAGAGGCAGAGGGCAGAGAGGCTCTCTCCCCGGAGGCCCTCTGTCCTGTGTGGCTCAGGCCCTGTGCTGCTCCCCCTACCTCCCTGACTCTCTACCTGCTGTCATCTGTATGGGCCGTGGCTCAGCCTCTCGCCAGCTGCACAGCAGGAGAACGAAGGAGAGGGTCCACACTCTTCTGCTCGCTGCCATGCTCCCTCCGGCAGAGGAAGGAGGGCCTTCCCCCCGGAGACTTCCGCTTCCACAGCCTTGGTCTTCTGGACACGTGGAATGTCAGGGGCCTATGACATCACCACCAGGAAGTGAGCTGGGACCCGCCCTGCATGGGGACCTGTCAGGACCTGTGACATCACAGGAGGTAGGGCGGGGCTGGCCTGGATGAGGGCTGGAAAGCATGGGTGGGGTGAGTTTCAGGGTCACCACACTGGAGTGGGTGCTGCTGCCCAGCCAGCCATTGTCCCTGCACCTTCTGAGGGCCCCGCTGGCCCACCTGCTCCCCTGGGGACCTGTCTTGGAGTCACAGTAAACCTCCTCTCTCTCGCATGCCTCTAGGTGTTTCCTCTCTGGTCACCTAGCTGCTGCCCTGGCACAGATGGGCCTTGATGTAACCAGCCACAGGTGTGTAATACAAACCCCGTCCAAGCCCCTGGTCTTCCACAGCCCCCTCCCCGAGGTTCCACTCACTGTTCTGTTCCCAGGAACAGGTGGCAGGGACGGGAGGTGGTTGCTGACGTCTCCCCGTCCCTCTCTCCCAGGGCAGGTATGGGGCTCGAACCTGCTCTGGACCCTCTCCTGGACACATGGTACAGTTGGCGCCCATGAAGGCTGCACATGGAACTCCTAGCTGGCCCTCCAGCTGTTTGGATGGCTCTGCGGGACCCTGCCCCTCACCCCTGTGCCCCTGTGGGATCCTGTACCTCCCCACCCCCTGCCACATACCATCCTTGTCAGATTGCAGAGACCCGACACCCAAGCCCCCTCCCCACTGGCTCCCTCAGAGTCAGACCTCCAAGGGGACCCCTCTGGATTACCGGGCCACAGAAGGAGGCTCTGGCAGGGTCTGGGGGTTCAGGCACAGCGTGTAGACTCCAGGACAGGGCTGGCAGCCTGGAAGGCGGCGGTCTGCAATCAGAGTACAAGTACACAGAGGAGCCAGGCCTGGCTCACGCCACGCGGGCCTCCAAGTTCCCGGAGCAGACTTCTGCTCCCTGACAACCTGGAAAGAGAACGTTGGAGCTGAGAACCACCGATGGGCCGGCCCCAGACCACACATCCCGTGTCTCCAAACTCCTAATTAAAGATCCTCCTCAAAGCACATTTGCAGTTGTTTTCGCTCATGAAAATATCCTGCAGACCCATAATTTGGCAATATACATACAAGCAATTGTTTTAAAAACAGAAGTGTCGCTGGCTATTATAATGTAAACTGTTTTCTAAATGAAAGAATTAAAGGAATGTAATTGGGGAAGTATACAAACAGTGGTTAATATGCTACTTCTTGCAAAGACATATTACAACTTATAATCTTCCTTTATGGGTGTATGTTGTTGGTGTTTAATCAGGCATGTGAATGTATTCAGGTGTTAAACCATTCTATTAGCTGGAAATTGCACTATTATTTGCTGAGCTGTTTATGTTACATTGTTGTTGGCTCTCTGAGTTTCTCTTTCTCTCCAAGCTCCTCACTCTGGTCTCGCAATCTGTATAATTGTCGTCCTTACTTTTGTCTTTAGAAAGCTTTAAATAGAGATCCTGGGACAATTGACTACAGCAGAAGCACACAGCTCTTTTGGATTAATGTAGAGATGTCACAGATGTTTGACAGGCAGAAGGGATCTATCTCAGAAGACCGCAGGAGAGGAGTCTACGCAGATGGCTCTGCTGACCAGCCCTAGGGCACTGCAGGGACTGCTGAGACATGTCCTTGGGGACAGTGACTTTGACCTCAGGGGCCGGGCTCCCTCTGGGAAGAACTCCCAGAGCTGGTGACCTCAGAGACACGGCCAGGTGAGGACATCCTCTCCGAGCAGTTCTGCATTTGCATATGCATTCACTCTTCCACACATTCACCCCCTCGTTTTCCCCGCATCCTGCAGTGGTGGTCTGGGTGGGTCAGGTCCTGTGCTCTGACAACAGAAATCTAGACCCAATGTGAATCTCTCCTGCGGTTCACCTGAAGCCAGCTGCCGCCTCATGGCCGCATGTCCCTGGGGATCCAGCAACATGAGGTGTGGGGCCCCGAGGAGGCCTGAATTCAAACAGGGAGTCCAATGTAGCTTTAAGAAATAGTCGTGGCAACATCACACACAGCCACGTGTCACATGGGACCGGGTACGTGGGGGGGGGGGGGGGCGGGGACTGCAATGACTGGCCTCCCACCAACCCACATCATGCCACCAGTGGTCACCAGGCTGCTGGTCACAAAATGTGGCTGAGAACAAGGACTCTGTCAGAACTGTGATGTCGTTCTGGCAGCATTTAGCCAGAGGGGCAGACGGGGCAGCGAGAGATGGTGAATCACCGCCTGGCAGAACCTCACCCCGGCTCAGCTCGGCTCTCAGGCCTCCTCTGTCTACCTATGGTCACTAAGAACGAAGCCTGGGCCCTGTGAGCCAGTCATGTGACACCTTCCAGGTTCCAAACCCACAGTACCCTCTCCAGCTGCAGGAATTAAACATGTAGGCTCTTCGGGTCTCTTCGGGAAAAAGTCTTCTGTGGGTACATCCTGCCTAGAACCAGCTGCCGGCAGCCTGTCGGCGACAGGGTACCACAGCCCGCGGGGAGCACCTCCTGGTGGCGGTTGTGGGCTGTGGTAGGCCTCACCGCACCAGAAGTGTTCTGTAAAGGGAGATGGCATCGGCAAGTGATGAAGAAGGGTCACCCACAGTTAAACCACACATGGTGGATGGCACCAGAGGCCCCAACCGCCCACTAGAGAGAATGTCACTTGTTTTATACTTCGCTGTGCTCTAAAGCCCTTTAAACCCAGAATAGAAAATGAGTACACATGTGAGGAGACTGGTGTGTGTGCACCATCCGGATAATGTACAGTTCATGTGAAGGAATTTTGGCTGGAGCATGTCACCAGACTGAAACATTTAAGTGTGTGCGTGCACACACACAGGCACATGTAGGCACACACACACACACACACACACACACACACACACACACACACACACACACACACACGGAGACCTTGGCTTTACTTTAGAACCTGAAACTATTCTAGAAAAACCATCGGAAGTGGTGCTGAAGCAGTCACTGTTTCAAGGCACTGGAGCCCCGGGCCCCAGGAAGAACATCTTCTTACAGATGGAACTAAAATGGTGTTTGTCAAGACTCGCAGGCCAGTCCTCCAGTGAGCACCACAGAGACGCCACACCACCACTCCTTTTTTTAACCCCAAGTTCTCCGTTGCTGCTGTCTCTGCCCTCCTGAGTTTCCTCACGTTCTTTTCTGTTCCTCCCTTAGCTGCGAGGCTGGAGTTCTGAGGATGCTGAGAAGGGGTGGGGTCAGCCAGATACATTTGACTTGAACTTTAAAGATCTTGCTGCCATTCAATGTTCTACAGATCAGTTTGAGATCATTTCACCAGTGTGATGGATGGGTTTTGTAGTGAATGCTTGGGCATGGTTTTGGTGATGCCCACCTCCCCAACCCCTTCCCCTCTCCACGGGCTGACCAGGCCCTGTCCCTGCACAAAGCCTCTGGCAGCCTGGGAAGGGTCATGGGAGCTGGTGTTGCCCCTGTTGACCCTGTGGGCTGGAGTCTGCAGTTCACAGAAACAGCCGCAGGTGTTTGCCGGGGGCCTTTTGAGCTCAGGTGGTTGACATTTTCCCATCACAGCTCCTCTGCCTGGAATTTTATATCCACGTGGGTTTGCCTAAAAATCAAGTGCACGTGAACCCTGGACCAGCCGTTAGTGCTCAAGAAGTAATTAATTAGGAAAGCAGCTGTTGTTTAGCCGTGGGTCCGGAGCTGGCAAGTCTGAAGGTTCACAGCCAGAAACGGCAGTGGAGGAGGCTGGATGGGCCTTGCTCACTGTTCTCCGCTGCAGGAAGACCCAGCAGTCTGGAGGGGCCTTGTTTGGGTGCAGAGAGGAAGGGCAGGCTCTGAGGACACTGTGCACTGATTCTAAGTGCGCTGAGCTCACTCTGTTCCCCCCCCCCCATCTGCCAGGGATTAGGGCATCTAAACCCACACCAACAGGGAGCAGAGGGAACCAGGAGCTGGGGAGTGAGTTCCTAGAGCTGTGCTCCCAGGAGCTGAACTGAATGCTTAGAATGCTGCGTGTCCTCCTTCTGCGGTTCAGGAGTCCTGAAGGAAAACAGGCCAAACTGTAATCCCATCTTTACAGCCCCTGGGAAGCCGAGCTAGTCTGCATCTCTGGGTGGTCCCGGGCCTCTATGCAAAGTTTTCTTGCACAATGTGCAAAAGCACCCTAGCCTTTTACTTGTGATTTCCTTTGTATTGATTTACATGATGTACATTTAATTCGTGTCTCGGAAATGGCTGACGTGGTCACTCTGTCGGGGCTTTGTAGAGAGGAAGCCATGCTATTTCACCAGGGCTAATTTTACTTCGAGATTGCATTTATGTCCAAGGTTCAGGCATGCGCAGGGCAAGGCTGTCCTGTGGTGTTAGAGCTGGGGGTGGGGGGCTAGCACGTGCAGGAATTCAGGGGACGCACACGGAGCTTTGAGCTCGGGATGAGACACAGCTGGGCTGAGATGCTGAGGCCCCAGAGTTTGGAGCTGGAGCCACAGTGCTGCCGGTACAACCCCGCTCAGCTACCTCCCCCCTGCCCAGCTACCTCCCCTCAGCTACCCCCCCTCCCAGCTACCTCCCCTCGAGTACCTTGCACGAACATTTGTACAATCACCTTTACTTGAAATAAAAACGAATGAAATTAAAAGTTAATTTGGGTGTTAAGAGCAAGGCTGGTAGGGATTTGGGAACTGAAAACACATCTGTCCTCCAGGCAAATGCTCTGCCGGGGGACGTGGGGGGGGCGGGTAGAGGGGGAGGTCTTTGCACAGGGAGGGCCGGCCACCCACAATCCCAGGGAGGGAGGGAGGTGATTCCCCAGGGCAGATCCTGACAGAGGGTGGTGTGAGGATTTCGATTCTTACTGTGAGGGGAGGCATCTCATCACAGTCTGGTTTGTGCCATCTCCAGATGTCATACCAGGTCTTGTGTTCAAGGTGCCCAGGCCCTGGGGGACTGACTAGCCCATGTGTAGGGGCCCCTGTGGCCCCCTCTATACTCGTTTGCTTCTCTGTGTCTGGGAGGTGTTGGGGGGGGGGTCCTGTGCTCCCTCTCAGCTGGTGAGTCAGTGCTGTCTGGGGTCAGGACCCAGATGGAGAGGGAGGGGAGGGAAGGTAGGCAGGGCTAGGAGGGCAGGGAGCCAGCTGGGGCCTAGTTTAGAGAGCTGACAGTTCAACTCCTCTCTGGGAGGTGAGGGCAGGAAAGGGGAACTGTTAGGAAGAAGACATAACACATGGCCAACCACAATGTTTCTTTTCTTTTTTTGGTTAGTAGTTGGGCTTGAACTCTGGGCCTGGGTACTGTCCCTCAGCTCTTCAGCTCAAGGTGAGTGCTCTACCACTTGAGCTACAGCGTCACCTCCAGCTTTTTTCTGCTTATGTGGTGGTGAGGAATCAAACCTAGGGGAGACAAGCACTCTACCACTAAGCCACCTTCCCAACCCTGACCTTTCTTGTTCTCATTATGCACAAACTCTTCACATAATTCCCTGGATGCCTGTTCAGCCAATAGAAAGAGCCAGGGTGGAGCACAAAATGAGCCCTGCCAAGGGCCTGCACTAAACAACTGGGCTAGGGCAGGGCTGCCCACCTCCTATCTGGCTTTCCTTTCACTTTTGAATGAACTTGCTTGCTTCAAACACCTTCCCAGGGGTTTAATGCTTTAATGGTGGAGACAGGAAATCCACAGTCCTGGAACAGCTGAGTCGGGGTGGAGGAGAGCTACGCTGTGTATACAGAAGCTGGTGAGCCCTGGTGCACAGGTGGAAATCCTCACCAGGAGTGGATGGCATCAGCGAGTGAACTGGTGGATTTGCGTCCTTACAGCGGTGACCTTCCTTTACTCCAGGACACCAGAAGCCATCATCCCTAGACCTCCTGATACCTCAGTCCTGGATGAGCAGCTTCTGGAACCATTTATGTAAGTTTGTATATGTGTCCAGGCCTGGGTATTGTCACAGCAGGTGCTGGGCTTCTCCTGGGGACTGGGCCTTGGACACCAACGGGTCCTCTGTGGACCCCAGCCTCCTCCAGCTTGGAGTGTATACCTGACTTCTCCTGGGGCCCAGCGCCTGGCACGCATGGAGGCATGTCAGTCTTTCAGCTGACTTAGAAGGGAGTTTGGGGGAGCCAGATGCACTGTGTTCCTGGACTCTGTGTCCCAGAGTTCTGGCCCTGCAGCTCGGCAAGCCTGGTGGTGTTGTGTGGGAATGGTTCCCTCCAGGAACACTTCAAAGTTTCCTTGTGTCCTGACCCCCTATCCTACCCAGATTTACCTGGGACACCTCTCCTGCACCCCTGTACCCTGTTCCTCATGGCTGAGCAAAAGTCTCCCGTCCTGTGTCTGAGGGAAAAGCCAGTGTTGTGTCAAGGTGAGGGGAGGTGAACAAGAACCTCTGAAAACAAAGCGATGGAGCCTGTGCAAGCCTTTGCTGAAAACAGCAGATGTTTGGGTTGAGAGAGAGGATCAAAGCCTTCTTTCACAAACCTGACGTCCTCGTCAGGGCTCCAAGGACAAGCGCCACAGGCTTCGCTCTGCGTCGAGGTCTCCACACAGAGCTTTTCTTAAAAAGATGGCACTTGTGATAAAAGCCACGTCTCTGCGTATCACATTTGTGTGGTCAGGTCGGAACACGGGAACTTCAATGGCTCTATTTAGCCAAGGTGCTGATGAGTTGGGGAGCTGAAGATGGCTTCTTGTGTTACCGAAGTTATTTGTGTATCGCAGGAAGCCTGTGTTTTCTAGGGTGCCAATGGAGAGCTGCCTAGTGAACTGATCATCCATTAGTTGGTACGGAGTGTTACAGAGCAAGCCTGTGCCCTCCAGAGCTCTCCAGACCCAAACCGTAAGCATCCCCAAGCTTACCCAGTGTGAAATGAAGTCACAGTGGGGATCACAGCCAGCACATCTGACTGGCTTCGTGTCTTACATGTGAAGAAGGGAAATTGATTCATGATAGGGAAATTAATTTAACTTATTATAAATAATTTGTATTTCTCCAAGCATGACTATGCATATACCTGGGACAAAGCTGGCCCGTGTGTGCGCATCCCTCTGTGAATGAATCCCTGTGGGTTCAGGAGAAGAGAAGTAGAGGGCGCTCACCTGGCTGTTAGAATTTGACACTAGGTATTTTGGGATGGGGACGGAGACGCTTGTTTGTAGGTTCAGACTCCTGTGCAGAGGTCCTACCTGATGCCAGCAGGAATCACACAGGCTGACCCCTGACCCTGCAGATGCAGCAGCATTTTCTGTCCTGGCCATGATGTTCTGCGTTGATTAATGCCTGGCAAAGCTTTGAGGAATGCCGGGGCATCTCCTGACTGGGGAGGAGTTGCACCGCTGGGAAATCCACTTCAAGTATTTTGTGTGAATTCTTGCCGGCAGGCTGGACAGGCTTGTTCAGAGGCGTCATGGGCAGCCCCGAGGCCCATGCATGCCCAGCAGTGACTCGCAAGTCCCATCTGTGTCCAGGCCAGCAATGGACTTAGGGAATCTCCTTCCTAAAATAGTTCCTCGCATTCCTAGGTGCCTGCGTTAGCATGGCAGCTTTGCGGGTGACCCTGAGTGCCCCGAGAAGCCCCCTGGTAAAGGAGGGAAGCCGGGCTGGCTTGCTGGAAGGCTGCAGCTCTGAAAGCCAAGGTCCTGACCCCCATGGAGAGGGGAGACGCAGCACCCTAATCCCAATCCCAAAGCCTCGAGCGGTGCTGCAGATGGAGGCCCACAGGCCCAGACCCAACTCCCCCGGACTTCACCCCGCTGTGAGTGCCACTTTCCAAGGATGGACTTTGCTAGGCTGTCCCAGCTCTCTGAGGAGTTGGATTTGCTTTGAAAAACGTGATCGGTAGCTCCTGGCTCCACCCAGGGCTGACTTCTTAGGAGGCCGGGCTGGTGTTCTGCGGCGAATCACGTGTCATTCAAGTCATTCAGTTCATTAGAGGGGTTTATGGCGTTACAATATGCCTGTAATTTATAGCCTGCTTGCTGACAGCCTTGTGCTAACACGCGCCTAATTTGCGGAGGTTATCTCCAGTTCCATTCATCTCCCGCTAACAACGCGCCTCCGACTCTGCGATTTCCGCCCATGTGTGCGGGTTTCGTGGTTGGCGCTATCAATCACGGGTAATTGCCTCCAGCTCCCAGCTCATCATTCAGGGACTTTGCCGAGGCCCTGATGACGGATGATGGCCACTCAGCCAGCAAAGGCCACGTCCTCACCCCGCCCCAAGCCGTCCCTGCCACCTGTGGACCTGGGGAGGGTGTGGGACGTCGCCCGCGTGACAGCCTGAGGCCTCTGGTCTGCTGGGAGGCTGGCTGTGGCACGTCCCGAGGGTTAGGGTTAGGGCAGCCGTGGGTGGGGCCCCGGCAGTGAGCGGGGCAGAGGCCCTGCCACCCAGGGTGACTACCCCGTGGGCCTCCAGATGAAGTCCACAGGATAAGAACCACAGAGTGAGAACAACTGCCTAGTTCTGAAGTGTGTGGCAAGAATGCAAGGCCAAGCCATGTGTCGAAGCTGCTTCTTGCGGAGGAAGTACCTGGCTTGAGGTGCGGCTCGAGGAGGAAGTACCTGAGGCTTGAGGAGGAAGTACCTGTGGCTTGAGGAGGAAGCACCTGTGGCTCGAGGAGGAAGCACCTGCAGCTCGAGGAGGAAGCACCTGCAGCTCGAGGAGGAAGAACCTGCGGCTCGAGTAGGAAGCACCTGCGGCTCTAGGAGGAAGTACCTGTGGCTTGAGGAGGAAGTACCTGTGGCTTGAGGAGGAAGTACCTGTGGCTCGAGTAGGAAGCACTTGCAGCTTGAGGAGGAAGCACCTATGGCTTGAGGAGGAAGCACCTGTGGCTTGAGGAGGAAGTACCTGTGGCTTGAGGAGGAAGTACCTGTGGCTCTAGGAGGAAGTACCTGTGGCTTGAGGAGGAAGTACCTGTGGCTTGAGGAGGAAGTACCTGTGGCTCGAGGAGGAAGCACCTGTGGCTCTAGGAGGAAGTACCTGTGGCTTGAGGAGGAAGTACCTGTGGCTTGAGGAGGAAGTACCTGTGGCTCGAGGAGGAAGCACCTGTGGCTCGAGGAGGAAGTACCTGTGGCTTGAGGAGGAAGCACCTGCGGCTTGAAGAGGAAGTACCTGTGGCTTGAGGAGGAAGTACCTGTGGCTCAAGGAGGAAGTACCTGCAGCTTGTGCCCATGCTGTCTTCCAATCTCTGTCTTCCATGTAACTGGGACTGTTGGTGTCAACCAGCAAGCCCAGCCTCACCCTGGCAGGCAGAAAAGGTCTGGGCAGCTGTGCCGTTGAAAAGTCAGATTTCCACAGGATCTGTCCAAATCATTCTGGTATGTCCTACAATGACTTGAGAGCTGGCACTCTGGAGAGGGGACAGCTTGATTTTACAGGTACTTATATCTTTCACACAGAAGGTCAGCAAGAGCAGTCAAGGAAGACAGATTTAGAGTCAGACAGAACGAAGGGTGCACTTCTAGCACCGGCCTGGGCCATGGGGCTGCAGAATCCCGTCCAGCCTCAATGTGTGGCCTCGGTTCTGCAGCCTGATGTGATGTGTGCATTCCCCACCCCCATCCCTATCCCCCCACACCAAGCTGGCTCTTCTCCGGCCCCGAGGCCTTCTGTCTTCCTGTGATCTTTGGTCAGTCCTAGCACACGCAGAGCAAGCTGGCTTGGCTAGGTTGCCAGGGCAGGGGAGGGGAAACTTCAACAGGGCAGAGTTTCAGTCTTTTGAAATGAAAGCTCCGGGCCGTGAAGCGAATGCACTGTGTACTAGACACTCAAGATGGTTTAAGCAGCATCTTTTTTAAACCACAATTAACATTTTGAGGCTTAGATGATCAGCTCACCAGATGCATTTCTGATGTCATGACAGAAGTCTCCAGAAAACAAGCAAAGGCCGTGAGATGGCTAGGTTGAAGTTCTCCATGCTGCAATGTTGAACGTCCCTGAGGGAAGAAATCGCCCAGAGCCGAGCCCCGAGCCCCGAGCCACGAGGGCCCCCACATTGCGGATGGTTTGCAAGGGCCTAGTATGTCGATCTTTCTGTTCAGACGTTAGCCTTTAAGGGCTTATCTCCAGCGCTGGTGTGGAGTGAGGCATGCTGGGAAGCTTCTCCTCCAGAGTGCAGAGAGAAGAGCTGAGGGAACAGCTGTCTCAGCTCCGATCCCTTCCACCCTGGCGGGGCACAGTCATGCCTCTCAGCCTATCAGGTGATGCTTCCTTGGTACTTCACAAATCCATCTGCTGACTTTGAGGATGACCCACTGGCAGCAGCTGCTGGGCGCTTTCCATCCGGGGTGCAGCTGGCACAGACAGGGCCCCATCTCTCCTCACACCAGCTGTTCTTCCCTACAGAGTCAGTGCCACGTGCATTCCTGTTTGTCAAAATCCTGGACACGTGCAGGTGTGTCACCTGTGTGCCACCTGAGTAACCTGTGCATCACCTGTGCATCATCTGTGTGCCACCTGTGTGCCACCTGAGTAACCTGTGCATCACCTGTGCATCATCTGTATACCACCTGTGTGCCACCTGAGTAACCTGTGCATCACCTGTGCATCACCTGTGCATCACCTGTGCATCATCTGTGTGCCACCTGAGTAACCTGTGCATCACCTGTGCATCATCTGTGTGCCACCTGAGTAACCTGTGCATCACCTGTGCATCATCTGTGTGCCACCTGTATGCTACCTGTGTGTCACCTGTGTAACCTGTGCATCACCATTGTATCATCTGTGCATCACCTGTGTGTCACCTGTGCATCCCCTGCACATCATGACCTTGTACATCACCTGTGTGTCACCTGTGCATCATCTATGTATCACCTGTGTGCCACCTGAGTAACCTGTGCATCACCTGTGTTTCATCTGTACATCACCTGTGTGCCACCTGTGCATCACCTGTGTGTCCTCTGTGTCCCCTGCACATCACCACCTTGTACATCTGTGCATTACCTGTGTATCATCTATGTGCCACCTGTGTAACCTGTGCATCACCTGTGTGTCACCTGTGTGTCCCCTGCACATCACCACCTTGTACATCACCTGTGAGGCTGGGCATGGCCTCTCATCCATCCATTATTTTCTGGCGTAGCAGCAGGGAAAGGCAAGAGGAAAGAGGGGTCCTTGGGAGCCCAGGGGTAGGGCCTGTCAGACACAGAAAGAAGTGCTGTGCAGGTCTCATTCTAGCTCAGGTCTTAGAAATCTGAGCAGCTAAAGAAAAAGAAGAGACAGAAGGGCTTTGCAAAATGCCTCAGGGCAACAGAGAGCCCATTATCTCTGGATGATACACTAGAAAGTCCTCTGTGAAATAAAAGTGCATAGTCAGGAGCCACGTGTGGTGTTGCAAACCTGTTACCCCAGTGCTCAGAATGATGGGAAGTTTGAGTTTCAGCGGAGGCTACATAGAGAGAGGTAGACAGGCTGGGCAGCACAGCAAGGTCCTGTCACGAGCAAGCAAAAGCAACCAAACCAACAAAGCACACTGAATGGGAAGGAAACTATAGTACAGCCCAGGGGTAAGGTGACACTGGCCAGTGCCTACCTTTCAGCCCATGTGTAAACTGAGGGGCCCTGTGTTCCCAGTAAGTAGGAAACTGATTATACAGACATACAGACAAATAACAACTATATAGATGACAAATAGATTCCTAGCTAGATAAGAGATGACCTAATAGATACATAGATGATAGATGATATGGATGGTTGAGTGTAGATGACAGACCCCATGGATATGTGTAGATACAGGCACAGTTACTTTTCTCCATATCCCTAACACACACATGTATACGCACAGTGGCACAAGACCCACTATGCTGGGAGTCACCTGACTGGCTGATGGGACATCGGCACATAACACTGGTTGATAATATTTCAAGTGCGACACAGTTAGTTCCCTTACGTAATTACTTGTACTTTTCACAGTGATCCTGCAAAGGGATTTTGCCAGTGTGAAAGGGGCTGAGCTGCCGAGGCGTGGGGCTTGGCCCAGGGCCCTGGCTCTGCTGTGGAGGAAAAGCCAGCTAGCTGGCCGAAAGCCATCTGTGCGGGTCTTGTGGCTGTGCACCACAGTTCCTGGGGCCCCCGGTTCCCGGGACCCGTGGCGTGGCTCTCCACGGCTGTGCTCGTGGGCTCCCAGGCCAGCCAGCTGTAGGCTACCCTGAAGTCCTCAGAAGAAAGCAGGGGTCCTGGGAGCCACAGGAGGCCATGCAGAGACGGGCAGTGTGGGGGGCCGACTGGGCAGGGTGCACGGGCTCCTTTGTGCCCACTTCCGGGCCAGCCCAGCCCAGTGAGGTCCGAGGCTCCATCTCCACACATTCTGGACAAAAAAGGGCCAAGTCCCATGGGCAGCAGGCGTGGGCCACACAGACCTCAGCAGCCTGCTTCTGCGGACGCCTGGCCTCAGGGACGGCTGCAGCTTCACAAGATTCTGGTGGTGCCAAGCGTCCCCTCCTGTTAGAAATAAGCTCATGGTGCCAAGGTCTCCATGCCCACTCTCCCCCATGGCAGCGTGTGCAACCCCCTGGGATCCCCGTGGGACCCACACAGGACTTTCCAGGGGACTACAGGACACGGGGGAGAGGAGGAGAACAAGCATGTGCTCTCAATGATGCCGTCAAGCCTTTATCTTTCCATTTCTCTCAGAAGGGACACACTGTTGTGAAGCCTTCTTATTTTTCTTGGGGTACATGGCCCGAACGATCTTGAGTGGCGGGGTGGGGGCTGTGTGAGGCCTGCGGAACAGGGTGCTCCCGAAAGCTAAAGAGCTGCGGGGAGCGGCCCTCACAGAGGCCCCAAGTGCCCCACAACCTGTCCCTCGGCCCCCTGCGGCAGGTCACCCTTGGTCTGTGGGAGCCTCTCTACCCACGGTGACAGCAGACCTCCCCGTGTGGGGAGAGAGGTCAGGAGCCCCCGGCCCCCGCCAACAAAGGCTGTACACTCAACGCCCTCTCAGCAGACCTCTTCTTTTGAACACCATCGTCCATTGATGCTCGAGCAGGGAGAAGATTCATTAAAAAGCAGAGAAGATAAAAAAGGAAAGTTCTGCATCGAGCAGGAGGACAAAGGGCCCCTCCCAGCCGAGCTCCAGCCCGGGCCTCATTACCGCTGCCCCGCGCACCACTGGGCCCGCGGCTGCCAACTCCGCAATGAGCGCTGTTCGCTTAATTATCGGTGCGTTCCCCTCTCCCGGGCGGGCGCCTTCTTTGGTAGCTCATGGCCGGCACCTGTGTGCTCAGACCTGGGGCCCGGGCGTCCTGCAGATGTCTCAGCTCTTTTGTTGATTTCCTATTAGAGGCACTTAATAGGCAGGGGCGGGGGACAGCTTTGCTGAGCGTCTGGCGATGGGTGGACTGCGAACATTGTTCCCTCGGTGGGCAAAGGGTCAAACCATTTCCCCCTCTCTGGTAATTGCTGCTGATTAGCAATTTTAATTACCAGGTGCATGGGGTGGGACACCCCCCCCCCTCCCCACACACACTTAATCGGGCAGGTTTTTAGTAATCACAAGGTTGCAGCCAGGGAGTATATTTTACCAATATGCTCTTCTCTTTCTCAAAGTTAATTAAATTAAAGCTCCTAAAATCAGCAGACACAGCCTGGGATCTTATGAGCCAGACAGTTCTCAGTCAAACCTGGCCATTTGTCCTACAGATAGGTGTGGAGGCAGCCTCTTGGCTGGGGCTGGCTGGGGCTGGTGGAGGGTGCCCAGCTTCGGCCCCCTGGGACTCCCCTGGCTGGCTGGTTTTGCACACCAGCTCCCAAGGCCTTCAGAGATTCGGGCAGGAAATCTGTGTTCTGGCTTAGCCGTGGACACAGAGCCGTGTAGCATGGACGTCTTCCAAGGCCTTCTTGAGCTTTGTCTCGTTAGCGCCTCACCAATATAAACCTGAGGTGGCAGCCCACCCCCGGGACGGAGGCCTGCCAATGAACCTCGTGGGTGGGAAGAGCAAGAAGAGAGGTAGACAGGAGGGAAGCTGGGGTTTTAGAGCCCTGAAATAGCTGGAGGTGTGCTGGCACCTGCCCAGGAGGCCCATGGGTGACAGGAAGCTAGCCAGTCCTGCTGAGTATGGAAACCACCAGAGAGGAATGTTGGGACTGAGGGCACACCCCATAGTAGACACACGTGGGAAGGCCGGAGTGAGGACCAGAGGGAAACCCAGCCCCCTCTGGGAAGGAGAGGCCAGAACACCTCCCTGACTGGGCCTCCCTGGGCTGGAGCCTCCTTGGCCTCTGGGCATTGGCAGCTTGCTGACCGGGGCTCAGAGGCCCTAGTCCTCACCTGGATCCTGCCTCCACTTTCAAGGTACTGTTTTAAGGAGCTTTAATGGACATAGTTCCCCTAGAGATCTCTGGTCGAACTGGAATTGGTTTTGGTACAGGGTAGATTCAGGGGTCTTGTGTCTGTCTTTGGCATGTGTGAATCCAGTTACCAGCGCCCTTTGTGGAAGAGGCTTTGTCTCTTGGCTTGTGTGTCTGTGGCACCTTTGTGCAGATCAGACGCCTTGGGCTGCCCACACTTCTCCTCGGTCGCATCAGCTGTGAGCCGGTGCAGCCTCACAGTGGAATGGCTTCAGACCAGGTGTCCTGCCTTCTGCCATCAGCATCACTTTGGCTGCTTGGGGTGTTTGAGCATGGTTGTTCTTATTTCCTGGAATTTTGATGGAGATTTTGAGAAAGACAAACATCACGTGTGTGTGCTCTCATATCTGTGATCAAGACCTAAAACTGACAGGATGTAAAGAAGTTTCTGTTGGGGGTGGGGAAGAGGTTACTAATGTTCTCTAAACAGGTATGTAGTACATACATGGATGAAGTGTGGATGGGGAATATGGTAGAGTACAGATGCATGGATGAAGTGTGGACAGGGAGAATGATAGAGTAAAGATGCATGGATGAAATGAGGGTATGGGGAGTATGGTAGAGTACAGATGCATGGATGAAGTGGGGTGTACAGGGAGTATGGTAGAGTACAGATGCATGGATGAAGTGCGGGTACAAGGGGTAATATAGGTTTGTAGTATGTACGTGGTTTGAAATACCACAACAAAACCCCCTTTACCCCTTGTATGTTAATATACTGAATTTAACATTTTTTTTCCTTCCTGTGATCCATTTTTAAGACTTTCTGGCCCCATGACTATAGGCTGGCTCTGCTGGCCACAAAATCTTTCCTGAGCAGTGGTGTCGCTTTCTCTACCCCAGGCTGATAGGGACCAGGGACGGCCTGGGAGGTTGGGGGGTGAAGTCCGGCACCCAATACCTGGGAAGGTGCCTGAAATCCCACTGGGGTGAGGGGATGGAGGGAGACCCCACTCTGTGGAGGCCGACAGCTGGGCTCCATCCCACGATGTGTACCCTGTTTCCTGGGGCAGGCGTGAGTCCAGGCGATCACAGGTGGCCGAGGGAGGGTGCAGCCACGCAGGCAGGGGGGCTGAGCAGGTGTGCAGTCTCAGTCTTCCTGGAGACTTGCACTATGAGGAGAAATTGGGTGAAAAGACCTTGTTGGGGTGTGATCTGGGTCCTAGACTTCTTGCTGGTGTCGGGGACCTGGGAACACTGTGCCCCAGAAGGGAAGCAGATGTGACTGTGTCCTGTGTGGCCCGGGGGACTGTGCTGGGAGTGGTCTGAGCTGGGAGTGGGCCTAGCTGGGGTGGCTGCTGAGCCTTTGGTGGGGCCCCAGGATGTTGGCCTGTGCATCCATGGGGCTGACAGTGCTCAGGTACTGTTCTATCCATGTAGATAGACGGAGAGCAGGACAGCGTGTTGGAGGAGGCGGGGCTGCAGGCCGCCAGTGGGGGAGCTCCAACCCCACGGTTGCACGCAGGGAGCACTGCGTGGAGTACTGTGTGACGCACTGCGTGACGTGTGATGCACTGCGTAGAGCACTGTGTGAAGCTGGCTGGAGAAATGAAGCCGGGCACCACGGCTTTCCTGTGGGTAAGGAGCGGGGCAGGGCCTTTGGCTGCTGCCTGCCAGGAGTGGCCTGGCCGACCTGGGCCTCTGGTGTCTGCACTGAGTGTGGCCACGTCACCCTCATGGCTCAGCCGCCTGCCCCTGCTGTGTTCGCCCTTTCCTTTTACCTTCTGGGTTTGCAAGGAGGAGTCAGAGCCCTCACCCGGGGCTCCCACCCTCCAGGTCTGGGCACATCTGCTCTGGAGGAGGTCCGAGTGGCAGAGCCAGAGGCCTTGTATCTGCAGTGCTGTGTAGCTGTGCAAAGCTGGCGCCAAGCAGCCGAACGGAAATGTGAAATAAGGCATGGAGCCCACACAGGGGGACAAAATCACCCCCCACACTCCCCACCCCATGCCCAGCCTGTCCTCCCACTGTCCCCTGAGCACACCGGTGTCACTGTATCTCTGCTCCGTCCACACTGGTGCCTCCACCACACTGAATGGTGCTGGCTGGCTTGATGCTCAGGTAGAAAGGTTCCGTCTCGCTGGGCATTTCTAGCCTGCGGTCTGGGGCGAGGGGGTGGGGGCGGGTTCTGGGGAGGCCTGTGCAGCCAGCGGGCCTCTGGCCCACACGGCCCGATTGGGCACCGTCTGTATGGCAGTGGGCTGTTGGCCCCGCCCTGGGCAGAGGTGTCAGACTCTGACAGGCCAAGGCCTTGCTGTCACCTGCCCCAGCCCATCTGTCCCCCATTGCTGCTGGCCCTGGGCTTGGCAAACTGCAGGTGTGGCATGGAAGTGCATCAGGCTGCAGGGAGGAGGGAGGAGGAGTGGGTGGAATCTCCAGAGCAACACAGGGCTGCAGAGTGGGCCAAAGAGGAAGGCAGGACATGGCATCACCCTGCCTAGGAAGCTGTGGCACAGGAGTGAACTTTGTGTATGGGAGAGTTTGAAGTGAGCAGAACCAGCATTCCAGGTAGTAGAGTTCCCCGCCCCCCCCCCCCCCGTGAACATCTCCCCCAATCTCAGAGCAGCACCAGCCTTGAAGAGGAGGAGGAGGGGTATGTAGGGGTTGGGCCTGGAGTGAGGGAGGCCACAGGTCAGCTCATACATAGAAAGAAGTGGGATGGAAAAGAAATGGGAAGAGTTATTATACAAGCCAATAGTTGAATATCAATAGTGGATGATCAATAACCGCCTCCTACAGCAGACCAGGCCAGTCCTGAAGCCTTGGGGGCTCAGAGGTGCCAGGAGCCATCAGGGCAGAGGTGGCCTCAGGGAGGTATCTGGGTGCCCTGACTTGATGCTGCACCACATTTCCCCTGGCAATCGGTTTGTTGAGCTCCCGGCCCCCCACTCCAGAGGTGAGAATCACGTCTCCTGGTCTCCTGTCCCCCGTGAGTTGCCAGGCAGTGGCCGTCCCAGGGCCAGCATGGAGGCTGCTCATCCAATGCCGCTGCCCTAGGGGCAGGGCACCTACTCCATTCCGGCCACGAGGCCTTTCCTAGTGGCCAGGTTACGCAGGCTGAGCCAGATGCCGTCCCCATGACCGTGTCGGTGGTGACTGGTGGCCAGTAGTCCTGAGACTGTGTGAACAGTGGCTGGGGGCCGGGTTCTCCTCAGACCCAGGGGGCTCTGCTCACTGTCCCTGCTTCTCTGGGGACACAGTGGTGGCCACTTGTTTGCACTGTCTGCGAGTTCTAAAAGCTCAGACCAGCTCTCATGCTCTCTAACTGCATGAACGTTGGTGATGTTCACCTGTGCCTGTGGCAGGACTGGTATGGTAGCTGGGTGGAAGGGGCTGACGTCCTGGGGAAGGCGGCATGCAGTGTTTCTGGACTTGGCACCCGCCATGCTGGCAACCAGCCCGCTGCCCCGTGTTTGGGTCTGCTCCCACTCTGTGTTGGGGTACCCTCTGACTCATTGTGGGGTTCCCTCTGACCCTGTGTTGGGGTCTCCTCTGACTTCTTGTCGGGTGGGTGTAGGTTAAGCTCGGGAGGCCACACAGGCTGTGAATGCATGCTCAAATGACATCCTAGGACATGCAGCACATTTGCATTGTGTGAGTCTCGTGCCGCATGTAAGATCCTCTCTATCCTGTTGTGAACTTATTTCTGGAAAAGGACCATTAAGTAGAAGTCACAGCTGACGAAGTACTGCCCAGCATGAGAGAGAGAGGAGGGAGAAGGAAGAGATGGGAAGGGAGGAGGGAGGCTGAGGGAGAGAGGGAAGGGGGCAAGAGGAAGGGGTTCAGCGGAAGCGCCTGTGTCCTGCTGCCCATCCCTGTCCCTCTCAAGGTCCGGTCTTCTCTAGCTAGCCATGCGCACGGGGACACGGCGCCGAGGCCTGCGGCCAGGTCCCTCTCCCTGGGTGTGGGGGTGGGTTTAGGTCTGGGCCCTTGACCTGAAGCACACATTCCTCCCCCATGGGGGTTGACTTTAGAGTCCCTTCTGCGCTAGAACACAAATCTAGGCTACCTGATTGATACAAGCTACCCGCTGTGCCTTTCCGCGCCCACAGACGTCTCCCCGAGCTCCGAGAATGCAGGTATTGTGTACCTGAATTATAATCTCACTGTGATAATACAGCTGCATTGATTCAACAAAATGAACTGTCTATTTTGTTTTCACTTCAACATCTTTGAGAAGGAAAGACTGACAATCATAAACATAAATATTTTGGACTTCACATCTTATGGCATGAAGATGATTAAAAAAAAAGTGTGATAATCACAGAAAGTGTTACGGGGAAACGCGGTTCTGCATGAACCGGGGGCAGCTTCTCGCAAAAAGCACTTACGCTAGGTCAGTGTTAAAACACTACAATTGCTGAGGAGCAGAAAATAGACGGCATTATTCCGAGGGTACTGCAATCCAAGTAAACATGTAGAAACCGCCGCCAGGGTCGGGATGGGCTTTATGCCTCAAAACATGACGTGGGAGGCTTTGATTCCATGCTGCTTTATTCTATATATTGTCTTTGCGTGCTGAGGGTCTCCGGCTCTGTTTGTGAATTACACTAGCCCGGGACTGCGCCGTCCCTGCCCGTGCGGTGGAGCTGGTCTGAGAGGAGGCAGCACGGGCACCGTAGCTGAGGGATGCTGAGTGGGCAGCCATGGTAGGTGTGCGGCTGTGTCATGCCTGTGGGTGCACTTTTGTGGCTATATGGGGGGCCGGGGCTGTGGACAGGCTCCTAAGCCAATTTGAGCATGATTGTAGTTGTAATCAGAGCCCTACAACCCAAGCACGGGGGAAACAAGGGTTCAATCCTCAGAGGCCACAGCAGGGGTGAGGTGAGCGAGACCTCTGCAGAAATCCTTATCTGTGCACTGCTTCTGAGGACTTGACATGCAGTTCCAGCTCCCAGCCCGGGGCAGAGAGGTGCCCGATCTTCCAGAGAGCTTGCCAATATGCACCTATGGGGTGGGCAGGGCAGGAGGTCCGTCCTTGCCGAGCCCCAGCGAGGACACGGGCACAGAGCCCAGCACAGGGACATGTCTCCTAGCGAGGCAGGACAGGGTTCATTTCTGATGGCCTCGGCATGGTCTCTGTGCACACCTGGTGTGAAGGCCGTGCCCGGTGACCCCTGTGAGGCCACCGTGCCTCTTCCCCACCTGCCTAACCTCCCTGATGCCCTGGGGGCCTCCCTGGCCAAGACCCATGCTCGGGCCAATATCTGCTTTCTCTACTTTGCACTAGCAGGGGTTATTTAGGCTCAGGGTATTTCATTGAGGATGGGGTACAGATTGATCCCAGCATTCCTCACTTTTTAAGGTGAGTTGAGGAAATACAGAATTCAATGCAGTGAAGACTTAACTTCAGTAGATACAGTTTAAACATGTTCCCCTATTTTATTGGAAATGCGGTTCATACTTTTAACATAAAGCACTAATGCACACGCACAAACAATATTATGTTAGTCCTGTGGGAAGAGAGAAAGGCCATGTGAACACTTTGATTCGTGTTGTGTGAGTGTGAGCTCTTGCGTGTGCATGCACAGGCCCGAGCCTCCAGTCCACAGCAAGGTGGGCAGAGGGCTGGGAGTGTAGGAGGGCTATGTAGACCCTGGTTTCCATCCAGAGCCACATCTGGGAATGGGAAGCCAGCTCGGAGCGGCAATGTACGGGGAGTGGCCTTCCAAACAGCGGCCCACACGTTTTAAAGGAATAATGAAATTCCTTTAGATATCTTTTTGTTTCTTGAATTTTAATGAAAAGATTGATTTCCAGTCATTATTTATCTATTGTCAAATTTTAACAAACAGCTGTAGTGATAATTGCTGAATGTCTACTCTGTGTTTAGAGGGAACGGTCGATCTGCAAACATGGAATTGTGCCATTATCTATGTGCAACGCATTTTTCTGTAAATATACAGATTTAGTGCCATTTTCAATAAATATACAAAGATGCTAATTATCACTAGAACTATTTGTTAACACTCAAAAATACATAAAAATAAATAAAAGAAATGCTATTTTTCCATTAGAAATTCAAAAACATTTATCTTGAGGCTGCCGCTCTCTGCCATTATCTGCCATGACTTTGCTTTCTGGCTTCTGGTCCTAACGTGGCTCCTCCTGGCTCCCCAGGCTCCCTGTTATTTGTGGGGGGGGGGGCTTTGAGGCAGGTTACAGAGAAAGGGGGCTCCTCCCTGGGAATCCGTCTCTGGGATGCTGCGGGCTTTGAAGGCATCCAGGCCGAGGTCACTGTCATGTGCCCCGTGGGGGAGACGCTGGACCTCGGGCCATGGCGTGTGGGCTGTGGGAGGAGCGCCTGGCATGGGGATGGATGGCTGCCACCAGCTCTGGTCCTACAGCTGGGCCGGATGAGGACTGGCTCAGCGAGAAGCACCGATGCCGGCTCACCCACCGACACCAGTTCCCTCCCCCGCCCCCCCCCACCCCCGCGCCCGGGCTTGCCAGCATGTCCTCAGCCGCCGGAGTCGCAGGTCTCGTGGAGATGGCAGTCTGTGGAGGGGGCATCGGGAAGGCAGCCTGGCAGCCCCTCCGGGACGGTCACTGTGCTCAGAACGCCAGATTGCTACATCAACATGTTAGTGCAGGACCAGCTCAGCGTCAGACCCTGTGAACACACCTGTCCACACATATAGCCATGGGAAACTGGCTTCTCTAGTGCTGGTTTTCAGGTTCTAGAGAAGAACTGAGATCAATGGTCCCCCCAGGCTTCCAGCAAAGGGGCACACGCATGTACACATATGATATGCACACACATTGCACATGACACATATATTATACATCTGTAGCCATGTGTGCATGTGTGAGTGTACATGCAGGCTTGTGGTACTGCCTATACCCTTGTGTGTGCACATATGCACGTACACACAATAACGATAGCCTACATGTGCGATATGTGTGTACATGTGCATGCAGGTGTATAGTGTGTAGAGTACGTACTGTGCATGTGAACATGGGTCTGCATGCTTCCAGTGCCCTGTGTGCACTCATGTGTGCGTACATGTAAACACATGTGTGGGAGTCACACGCACATACATGTGTGCAATATGGCATGCATGTGGAGCATGAGTGTGTTTTCATGTATGTAAGCAGGTGTGCGTACATATAGATGTAAGGAGAAAGCATTTTTAAAGAGAACTGGCTCATGCATTGTGGAGTCCAGCAAATGCACAATCTGTTGAGACGGAAGGTGGATGGCTGGCTGGGCTGGTGCAGCTCTGCTCTGAGCTGAAGGTCTGCATGGTAGCAGAGCCAGAGAACTGGTGTCACACAAGCACACATACACACTACACACCACACACACACAGAGGAATTACACGCAGCCGTCAGGAAGAGGGAAATGATATAGTTTGCAGGGAAATGTCTGACCTCGAGAACCCAAAGTCAGTAAAAGAATAAAATAATAAAGACAAGGGACCACATCTGCTGAGAACAGAGGGGAAAAAAGTCACCGAATCTAAGAGCTGGCTCCTTGACTAGATAAAGCTGCTGAAGCTGCAGTGCCAGTGGCCAAGTTGGGCAAGAGGAAGACACAGCAGGGCCCTGGGCCTGGGAGGAGAGAGAGAAATGCTGCCAACAATGCCAGCAGCATGCTCTGCCCACAGTCAGACACAAGGACTCACCCTTCTGTGGCCGTAAACAGCCAAAACCCACCCAAGAGAAAACAGACTGTATCGCTAGTTCCATGTGTGCTGTGGATACTGAGCTTCTAATTAATTTAATTAATTAAAGCTTTTCTAACAAGCCAACCCCTGGCTTCAATTGCCTTACTGGCATCTAAGGAAGAAATAAGGCCAATTCTAGAAAACTTTCTCCAGAAAAGCAGAATACTTTAAACAAAGACCGTACAAAGGCATTATGATAAAAGAGATTACTATGATAAGTATTGTCATGAACATGTCCACAAAGTTCTCAACGCAACATTAGCAAATCAGCTCACACAGTGTGTGAACAACGTAATGGACCGTGACTAACGAGGGCTTACTCCAGGAATGCAAGACTGTCCCAACACTAAAAGTCAGTGTGGAAAAAGTATTCAGCAACTCCCCATGTTACACATCATAAACACACAACAGTCTAGGAACAGACAATTTCCTACCCCGGTACAGGGCAGCTGCAGCAAAACACCTACTTCTGCAGTATCTGCTGTGTGTGGTGAGCCAGGTGTTCTCTTCCTGAGGTGAATCAGGTGAAATCAGGGCATGCTGGCTCAGCCTCCACACCCCTCATCCACAGGTGCCAGGAGGCTAAGTGTGATCCCTCTCACAAAGGAGAGAGGGCATACTTGCTGGGAAGGAATGTGTGGAGAAGTAGAGCTGTCTTCATAGATGACCTCACAAGCATCTCATGACCCCTGAGATGGGTGAGTAAGCTGGGCCAGCCCAGGATGCTTTAGCGCAAAGGTCACTGCATTGCTACAGTCAGCAATGGACATTTGGAATTCAGATGTTAGGCACATAGCTTTAGCCAGGCATTGTAACTCAGGCTATAATCTAAAAGGCTAAAAGCTACTTAAGAGGCTGAAATCTAAGGAGTGTTGTCCAAAGTCACCTCAGGCAGATAGATCTGAGACTCTCCTATCTCCAATTAATCAGCAAAAAAAAAAAAAAAAACAGAAGTGGAGGTTCAAGCAGCAGAGTACCAGTCTTGAGCAAAAACAGCTAAGCAAGAGTGCAAGGTCCTGAGTTCAAGCCTCAATATTGGCATACACACACTACGCAGTTCTGTTTTAATTGCACAGAAAAGAAACAAATATAGACATCGTGAGGTTTGACAAATGTCACCTCTGTCCTTATAGCATAGCTAAGATCATCCACAGGCCTCAGGCCAGCAATCAGAGGACCTGGGGGAAAGAGAAGGCATAGAACCGCACAGATGTGACTGGAGGCATTTCTGTTCTGCAGAACGCTTCGGGGAGGCAAAGCCTTGCTAGTGATCGATAGAAACGTGGTGCTCGCCCAGGGCCTCTGGTCACCTCGGGTGGAGAGGACAAGAATTTTATACACTAGTGACCAGGCCCCTGGCTCAGGGATGCAGTACCCTGCCCAGACCAGCTTAAGACAAGACTGGGAGCGTGGAAGGCTGTGCAGGTTAGTGCAGAGCGAGATAAGGAGGCAGGACCAGCAGAGGAGGGACTGGTCCCCAGGCCCCTGAAAGCAAGTGTGGGGGGGTGAACGACACACCCCATCCTCAGAGCCGCTGGTGACCCCGCTGGGCCTGGGACCTGTAATGCAAAAAGATGCATTGTGTTTCAACAAGTCCACTCTAGGAATAGGAAGATGCTCTCGGGCTTTGGTTCCACAAGGAGCCAGACCAGGCCCAAGAGCCCCGCCTAATCCTGGCTCAGCACATGGAAGCCTGTCTGAGGCTTCCTCTGCTGTAGGCCTTCAGAAGGACTTACTCCCTTCTGACCTTTCCCTCCTTCCTGGCCTGCCCTTCCCTTGGGCATGGGATCCTCTTCCTTCTCTGTTCAGTGTGTGTGTGTGTGTGTGTGTGTGTGTGTGTGTGTGTGTGTGTGTGTGTGTCTGTGTCTGTGTGTATGTGTAAAAGTGGCCAGGATGTAGCTGATGGGGAAAAGGTGGGAAAGATAACCGCAGTGTTGGCCACGACATGGGTTTTACAGCTGTGGATGTGCCTGGCACACACAGAGTGGTATGCAAGGGCAGACCCTGAGAGAAGTACAGGCTAGCTCCACATCTGTACATAAGTGTGCACACCCGCACAACAGCCTGCAAATGCGCACATCCGAGGTGGCTCTGTCTAGAGTTGGCTTCAAGTTAGAAAGCCCTTGTCCAGGGATTCCCCGCCCTTACACAGGGCCAGGACAGCCTCCCCCAGCTTCCCCAGATGCCCTGGAGAGAATTCTAGATTTAAAAATAATCTTATTAAAAGAATAATGGAGGCAACTTTCATAAGTTGATAAAGCCAGAATAACAACGAACAAAGCAAAACACAGAGCGACTCAAAAATCCTACCCTGGGTCACCACAAGCCAGCCGTGCGGGCGACAGCCATTTCTGCTCAGTGTGTGGCAAGATAGATAGGAAAAGGCTGCAGGTGTAAGCGCGCGCGCACACACACGTACTAAAGACATCCTTCCAGATCTCAGAAGGCATTGTTAGATGCTGATTAAAATGTATCATTATTAAAAACAATATTGTCTCTCTGTCTCCCTGCAGCAGTTTGAATTTAAGAAGACATTGCTGAGCTGGGTTTCTGGTCAGAGCGGAAGTACCAGCCCCAGCTCCTGACGCAGTGGTGGGGGGCACCAGGCTTCTGGTTGTCCTGAGCTTCCTGTGTGCATTGCTGTCGGCCACACCGACTGGACTATGTCTGCTCCTTGCTAGAGTCATGTTTTTCTCTATTTTATGCCACACTCTTTATTCAGACGCATATTTTTCACCTGTGTAGATTGCCTCTGTGGGTCTCTAGGGGAACTTCACAGCTTCAGATCCCTTGTTCTTCCAGACACACCTTGCATTTGTTCTAACGTCTGTGATGGTCAATCTTGACTGGATCGAGAGGTGAGGCTGGACATGAAGCTGCTGTGGGGGTCAGCAGTTTGCATGGGGAAGGCTGCCCTGATGGTGAATGGCCTGCAGGAGGCCGGGGGCTGGTGGGCAAGAGCAGAAGGAGACCGTATGTGCACACTTCATTCTGAGCCGTGTGCTCGGCGCTCCTGCCTCACCCCAGGAAATCAGACTCCAGCCGTCTGTCCAGCGCCAGCCAGGCCTCCTGCCTCTGACTGCAGCCTTGGTCCCTTCACTCTGAGGCCTGCAGTTTCTTGAGCTGGACAGATGTTGCGACCCAGCTCTCCATTGTGGGATTAGCAGCCTCCAATGATGTAAGCCCATCTAATAAACCTCTTGTAATGATATGCACATCTATTGGGTTTGCGGCTCCAGAGAGCACTGACTAGCACCAATACCCCAACAAATGCTCGTGAACTCTGTAGCCCTTTGCCTTACAGCTCTTTTTTTTTTTAGGGTGAGAGTACTGGGATTTAAACCACTGTGTTACACTCTTGCTTGGCATTCTTGATCTTGGCTGGTGCTCTACCACTTGAGTCATGCCACAGCTTAGCATTTTGATAGTTAATTGGAGGTAGAGTCTCATGGAGTTTTCTTCCTGGGATCCACCAAGTCTCAGCCTCCTAAGTAGCTAGAATTATCAGTATGAGCCACAGGCTCCCAGTTTATGTTAGAGCTCTTTAAATATTGCTCTATTGCTATTCATTTACTCTTGCTATTTTCCTTCCTTCATAGAAAATTTAGCAAAAAATGTGTCATTCTTTTACCACAGTTTTAATATTTTATTCCTCTATATACGGGAATTAGCTACTTGATGAGGACATGCCAAGTGTTCTCATCGCCTTCCCCTTATACTGAGAACCAGGGACCAGGGTGATTGAAAACCAAAGTTGCTTCTGCCCTAAGGTGGGGTTGCCCTGGTGAGGTGCTAGGTGCTGCCCTGGTGAGATGCTAGGTGCTGCTCTGGTGAGGTGCTAGGTGCTGGCTCTGGTGAGGTGCTAGGTGCTACTCTGGTGAGGTGCTAGGTGCTGCTCTGGTGAGGTGCTAGGTGCTGGCTCTGGTGAGGTGCTAGGTGCTGCTCTGGTGAGGTGATAGGTGCTGCTCTGGTGAGGTGCTAGGTGCTGGCTCTGGTGAGGTGCTAGGTGCTGCTCTGGTGAGGTGCTAGGTGCTGGCTCTGGTGAGGTGCTAGGTGCTACTCTGGTGAGGTGCTAGGTGCTGGCTCTGGTGAGGTGCTAGGTGCTGCCCTGGTGAGGTGCTAGGTGCTGCTCTGATGAGGTGCTAGGTGCTGCTCTGGTGAGGTGCTAGGTGCTGGCTCTGGTGAGGTGCTAGGTGCTGCTCTGGTGAGGTGCTAGGTGCTGGCTCTGGTGAGGTGCTAGGTGCTGCCCTGGTGAGGTGCTGGCCCTGGTGCTCTGCGCCCTCCTCCCCACACTACGGGAAAGTGGAGGTCTGGTTTCACTCCCTGCAGGCCTAGCGCGTCTCTCCTTGTCACGCCCCCATGAGATCTGCAGGCAGCACCCATGGGATTCTGGGACAGAGAACAGCTTTGATTTGGTTACCATGGCAATCCTGGGCGGTAAAGACAGGTCATGACTTAGGGTGCAGGGAAAAAGGACTCGTAGGGTTTACACAGAGTGCATGGCGAGTGCTCTCGAGAAAAATCTCAGGAAAAATGTCACCTGCATCGCCACTAGCACTGACCTGTGCAGCTCAGCCAGGACACCGGGAGCTTGGGTAGGGGCAGGTTGGGTCCTCCGGGATGGCCCCGGGGATGGCCGGGGTCAGAGCTCCTTCTTTTCCCAGCAGACCTTGCCTTCCATGGATAGCTGGAATGGCTGGCTTGTGCCCTGTATCCCCTGAGTTTGGGGGCAGGGGCAGAAAGGGGGGCAGCAGAAGTTTCTAGTTACCGGCTTGCCCACCCCACTGTGGGTGGCACTGGCCACTCTGTCTGCCCGTATTCAGCACACACCCAGTTTCTCCCTGGGACAGAGCCTGTGGTCTCTCGCAGGAACTGCGTGGAGCAATGTGCGTGGATAGCCATGTTTGGTCACCACAGAACTGCCCCGTGAGAGCCACCTCTGAACACACAGCCCGTCATGGAGACAGAGCTCTGGATGAGGAGGCCCTCATGTCGCCAAAGATTTCAGTCACAATGTTTCTTAAGACAGACGTGGTCCTGGGAGAGTGAGGTGTTCACAGAGTGCCTGGGTTCACTGGACAGCCTCCACCTGAAAAGATTTTAAACCAGACCACCCCTCTAATTCCGCTGGAATCGGCTGGCTGTAGACGTGATTCTCTTGTGTGAGGACGCACCTGTGTGCATGTGGTCAGTCACCTGCCCCGAGGGGGGGAGGAGGGGGGAGGGTGGGTCCTCCCCATTCTCTTGTGGGCTCTGTGCTCTTCAGGCTCAGGAGACTCTCATTGTAGGTGTCGTGGCTTGTGGAATCTTGTAAAAATACACCAACTTTTCAGCCATAGAAACAGATAATCCTCTCATCGTGTTCCTGATCTGCTCAAGGGCTCCAACTCTTCCTCCTGAACACACCCAGATTCCAAACGTGATTTAATCACTTCTAAGATCAGAGCCAGCTCCTTCATCTTATTACTTATTATTAGGGTGAAATAACACATTGGACAGGACTAAAATGAGATGATCAGAGAAATTACTGTATTTGTTCTGTGGACTGAGCAAACCTATGTTGGCTGCGCTCATACATTTGTGGAAGAGAAAAGGGAATTATCTGGGGGCAAAAGTGCTGTGGATCTCTGGGAAGCCTTCGGTCACGGGGCTGCGTTCACGGAGCTCTGTTAAGTACACTTTAAAGCATCTTCCACTAGAACGCCCAAACCCTGCAATCTTTGCCAATTTTTCATAGACAGCCTTATGCTGCCGAGATAACTGTCGTGTGAATTGTTTCACGGAACTCACCACACAGAGAGGCGTTTAAATGACTGCATCTGATCTGACCTCAGAGCTGGCGTGCAGCCTCCCACTTGCTTTGGTGCGGAGGGCACGGAGGGGCAGTGCTCGCTGCACAGCCGGGGCACAGCATGTGAAGAAGTTAGAGGAAGTGCTGGGGGCAGAGGGTCTGCCCTGCTCTGGACAGTGTCACAATGCACGAGCCGCACGGGCAGGCTCCCTGGTTCCCGCTGGCCCCCTCCCCTGGCTGTTCTTCCCTCCCCCCCCCGCCCCCATCCTGGTGGGGGGGGCAGTGCATTCGTGAAGCAGACGGGTTTGGCGTGTCTTCAGTAGTCCAGGGGCCTTTGGGACTTGGGAGTCCTGTGCCCACTCTGGGTGTTTGCTGGGCAGGTCGTGGGGTGCTGTTCGTGTCTCGAGCTGACTGGTCCTTCCCATCACTCTTTCCCTCACGCTCTCCTTACAGGCTTTTTTGCTGCATGCCTGTGTTAAATGCTTAAATGTGGAGAAACACATGTGTGTTGTCCATGAGCCCTGGAGCTGGGTTCTCTGGCCACTGTCTCCGCTGGGCAGGAAGGGCACTTCTGGAAGGTTCCTCCATGATCACCACAGCGGGGTGGCCCTCCCTCGGGCCTGTACCCAGGTACCAGCAGCCCATCCGGGGGCTGCATGGCCCACCCTTGGATCCAGACCACACCTTCCACTGGTGCTGGAGTCCCCGGCCTCAAGGTGAACGGCTCATAACATGACTGAGACTGCTGGCCAGAAGCTCTTCACTTCTGTTTCCTGTGTGGGACAGAACTTGTCTGGTGTATCTTTTATCATCTCAACTGTAACCTGCACTAAGAAAAGTATTTTCCAGCCCAACCCAGGGCCTGCCTGCTCCCCACCCCCACCCCTACCCCAAACAGCCAGGGTGTTGCAGCAGAACCTACTATGTAGACACCAGCACCAGGCTGCTGTGGTCTTTGTGCCGGGAGAGGGGAGCGAGGGCTGGTCTATAGTGGGCTGGCAGGAGGGGACTTGGGAACAAAGCTGGAACTGAGCTCTTGGCCCCCCAACTCACAGCCCGAGCCTTTATCCATGCTTGGGGGCTCACATAGAGCTCAGCAGCTCATGGCTGTGGCAGCTGGACTTGCCCTGCCTGGTGTAAGGTGAGGTCCGGACCCATAAGCGCTTCACGTCTCACCATGGGGCCACCATGCTAGGTTCTAGATGCTGATTTCTGATTTCTTAACATGTAGACATCTTCACAGTGGTTTTTTTCCCCAGGTCTCAACACAGGATTACCTGGGTGTGGAAGATTAGACGTGGGTTCCAACCTTGTGGTGAGCACTGCCAGGCCTGGGTAGGACCCTTGGCCCAGCACACTGAGGCTGCTTTGTGGGCTGAATATGGCAGGGCAGAGAGAGCAAGAGGACCCTGAAGCCGGGAGGCCCCTGGCAGAGCCTCAGCGCTCCTGGAGCACTGGAAAGGAGTCCCGTGTGGCTGGTGCACTGAGCACTAAGCACTGTCCAGGAGCCCTGGGTGTGACAAGCTGAAATGTAGAGCAAGGTTGTACAGAGTGCAAATGCATGTATACACGCATCTGCATGCACACGCATCTGTACAAATGTGTGTGCGTGCATTGCTTCTATGCATATGTAGGCACATGCAGGCCTGTGTAGATGCATCTGTGTGTGCACGTGCATGCAAGCGTGTGCATGTGCACGTGTGTGTGGTGTGCCTGAGGACTGAGGCTCAGGGGCCCTGGAGATGACCTGAGGAGCTTGTGACTCCTCCACCCAGACCTGATTGAGACATTAGAGCCGTGCCTGCCAGGGTGCTGCGCCCAGCCCCTGTCCTCTCCGTGTGGTCCTCATCTTCCCCGTGTCCTGTGCTGTTCTCCGTCCTCCCCTACATGGTCCTCATCCTCCTCACGTCCCATGTAATCCCCATCCTCCTGTGTGGTCTCCGTCTTCCCTGCGTGGTCCTCGTCCTCCTCATGTCCTGCGTGGTCTCCGACCTCCCCGTGTGGTCTCTGTCCTCCCCACATGGTCCCCATCCTCCCTTCCCCCACATAGTCCCCATCCTCCCTGGGCTCCATGGGTTTTATCTTCTTTTGTTTTCTCCTGAGCGCATGTCTGGCGCGTTGGGTCTTCCTGTCCACCTTCTTGTGTTCTGACTTCTCCCGACTCCACCCATGTTCTCTGTGGTGAGGACCCCAGGGGCCTGCGATCTGCAGGGCCATCACTAGGCCTGCCGCCCACTACTCCCACAGACCCTCCCTCGGACAGGCACGGCGGCTCCTCGGGACCGCCCTGCCTGGCCCGGGCAGGGGGCAGGGGGGCATGCCTGTGGCACTGTGTTTTATCACAACTTGTCCTTGCACACCTCGTGGGGTCCGGGTGCGGAGTCAGTGTGGGCCTCACACAGGCACAGCTTTTATGATGGTTATGTGCCGAACAGAAGCGGCTGATGGCTTCTCAGGACAGAGCTTGTGTGACAGCAGCTCTCTCTGGGGAGCTGTGATTTCACCATCTGCTCGCAGGTGAGCTGTCTGAATTCCAGCGTGGTTTGGGAGGCAGTGCAGTGGAGGCTCGGTGTCTCTGTCCCAGCCTCCCACGCAGGGGTGGTCTCTGGTGCCACACCTGTGCATCATCTCATTATCCACCCATGGTGCCATCCTGTGTTCTGGGCTGGCACGCCTTACGTACGTGATAGCCAGCCAGGGTCTGCCACGCACAATTGTGGGCTTGTTTGGGTCCCTGAAGCCAGAGCTCGTAGCCAGGGGTGCACCTTGAGCCTCCACCAAGTAGGTGCTCAGTAAATGCTGGTTGCATAGATGAGTGAAAGACAACATGGTCACTTGGAGTGGGATTCCTTCGTCACAGATTTCCAGGTGTGAGCAATTATTCTGTGATCCCGGCTGGGATGGCATGGAGGGCCATCAGCCCCACTTGGCAATAAAGAAACTAGTGGAGCAAACGAAGGGCTCACGGGGGCTGGCAGAGGTGTCCCACGGTCTGGGAGTGGCCTGGACGCCAGGGTCGCCGCCCCAGCGTTCAGACCCCTGGGGCCCGGTAGGGCCCCCGCAGGGCTCAAGCCGGCAGCCCCCACGGCAATCAGCAGTATTAGGCAGGAACAAAGGGTCCCATTATCTGGGATTGACATTTTGGGAACATGGACCAAAGCAACAAAAAGTAATATTTCTTGAAATGAACATTAGCCGCCCCTGACGATCAGCCGGTGGAACGGTCCAACGAGCGGTTAGCCGTGGTGTGCTAGGCCCCCACGGTGAAAGATTACAGGGTTCGGACGTCCAGCCAATCAAGGCCTCTGATTGGCTGAGCAGTCTTAAGTGCTTTATAATTGTGTTTCAGAGGACTGCAGTTTCCAGCCAGCCAAGGTTCACTATTTTAAACTGTGTCATACAATTTAAAAGGACTGCTTTACGTCCTCCCCCTCAACCTCGGCATTATGTAAATTGTTAAGACTGTTACCCAGGGAGTTTGCCGGAGTCGCTGGCTGTTTTAAAATTCCATTTCTAAAAAAAAAAAAAAAAAAAAAAGAGGGGAGGGAAGGGGAGGGAGGAGAACAGAAAATACCAGCCCCCCCCCCCGCCCCTCCCGGGCTGGGCCTCCGCAGGCCTTGGCAGGGGTGCCTGGCGCTGCTGGCAGCCGTATTGTTCCCCTGCGTGAGGAGGCGTGGGGGCGGGGGGTGCCACGCAGCCCCTGCTCTTGAGTCACACTTGCATGGCTCCGGCTCCGGAAGGTCGGTCGGCATTGGTGACCGGAGGGAGGGCTGGGGGCTGTGCTGGCCTTGTTCTCTGGAAGGCGGATCTCGCCAGGCCTTCGCAGGACAGCCGGCCAGGCTCAGCCAGCCCTGGACCCAGCTCTGCTGGTCTGTCCCATGGCGGAGGGGGCCACAGCTGGAGCTCCTGGCCCCTCCCTTCTCCCTTCTCCCTCCTCCCTCTCCCCTCTTCCCTGCTCCATACTTTCTCCACAAAGGGGCACTTGGGCGAGGTGACCCATGAGCAGGAGGACAGCAGCCCCTCTTGGGCAGTGGGCCCGTCCCGCCGCTCTGGTGTCTGCGGAGACGGATTTGTGGACCGTGAGCCTGGGCCGGCCTAGCGTGGCTTGCAGCCCAGCTCCCACACCGGGGGTTCCCGCGGCAGTGCCGCTGAGCCACAGCCGCGTCCATCCCAGGCCCTGCGTGCGCACGCCGGCACCTGGGACACTTGTCTTCTAAATACACCTGACCATGGGAGGTGGGGGACAACTGTCAGGGGACCCCAAGCTGCCCCAAGACTCTGCCGTTGTGTCAGGAATGTGGAGGCCCCTCATGGCATCACCTGGGTCACGTACAGGAGTGTGGGGTTCTGAGGTCCTAAGACCTTTGCCTTCCCTGACTGCCGGGCGCATGTTCCAGCAGCTGCTCCCCATTAGCCGAGGCTACCGTGGGCTGTGTGGCTGTGCCTGTGTCCAGAACCGGTCCTGCAGACCCTCCTCCAGTATGCGGAGCAGAGCTGAGTTGCTGAGAGGCTGCCCTGGCCTGGGGCGGAGGTGAAGATGTTGCATCTCCAGATCCTTCCTGCTCCACTCCCTTCCCTGCTCTTCTCCTTCTTCCTTCCTACCTCTTTTTAAAAACCTAACACCTTCCCTCTCTCCCTCCCTCCTTCCTACCTTCCTTCCTTCCTTCCCTCCCTCCCTCCCTGCCTCCTTCCTTCCTTCTTTCCCTTCCACCCACCCACCCACCCTCCCTCTCTCCTTCCTTCTTTCCCTTCCACCCACCCACCCTCCCTCTCTTCTTCTTCCTTCCTTCCTTCCTTCCTTCCTTCCTTCCTTTCTTCCTTCCTTCCTTCCTCTTACCTCCTCCCTCCTTTCCTTTCTCCTTTGTTTCCTTTAATCCTCCTCCCTCTATCATCATAAGAAATTCCCTTCTACCTCTTGATTTCACTCTGTGGTGGTTTTTGCCTCTTGGAGGCTGAAAGAGGAGACTCAGCCTTGAAGTCCTGTTCTCCAGGCAGAGTCAGTGAGACTCGGCTGTCTGCTGCCCCAACCGCACAGGCCCAGGGGCAGAATGGCAAGGCTTGGTGGGCTCCAGCCCCACGTCTGTGTGGGGTCACCGTGCTGGCCTTGGCCTGCCCTCTGCGTGACCCCACCACACAGCACCCAGCCTCAGACTTCCACGTCAACACCTCAACGTTGCTGGCAGGAAGTGCTTTATTCCGAGCCGCTGCCTTGCTGAGATGTGGGAACAGTTCTCAAAAACAATGATTCTGCAACATGCACAAGATAAAGTCAGCTAAAGGCTCCGACAGTCAACAGCTGACATGATCTGTGCGGTTATTAGGGACAGTGTGTGACTTTTTAAAAGTCTACTAGCCCAAACGTCAGAGGAGGAAAACATTAGTTAAAACATCCAGAAGTAATGAATGAAGTAGAGAAGAAAGAAACCTAAGGGGATTTAAACATTTCCATAATTTAAATAATTCCAACTTTAAATTGTGCCCCAGGCACCTGCCCAGCTTTCTTCTCGGAGGGGGCCACAGTGGGAAGAGAGAGGCTGCCGCTGAGCTTCCCGGAAGTGGGGTAGAGGAGCAACTGTCAGGACCCGGCCCCACATCCTGGCCTCGGGGCGTTGAGGAACACAGTGTTTGAAAACCTGTATGTCACTGGCCAGGAGAAGGTCTGCAGCCGGACGGAGCAGACTTACAGTTCCGTGTTCCTGAGACCTCCCAGAATCCAGCCCGGCAGCAGACGGCTTGAATGATTGGCGCATTTTGTTCCATCACTCCTGGATTCAACAGTAGGTAATGTCTGCCAATCTCTGGGGGGAGGAATCACACGGGATTCCAGCCTTATGGGATGGCTTCAGGGCCACAGTGCCTCTGTGCCCTAGGGCAAGAAATACCAGTTTACCTATGAAGTAGTTAGGTCTAGACTGTAGAGACCTGTGAAAATAGAAGGAAAAAGAATACTGTGATTTCACATTGGAATTGCCACCGCTTCCTGCCTGGGCAAGGTGCATGTCCATTGACCCCCCGGGAAAGGGTGAGATGCCCTCCGTTCCGTCAGTTCTAAGTTGTGCACAATACTGTCTGGCCTCTGTATCTGCAGGGTCCAACCAACTGCAGGGGAAAAAGAAAACCTTTTCTTTTTTTTTTTTTGCTGGTCCTGGGGCTTGAACTCAGGGCCTAGGCACTGTCCCTGAGCCTCCCTGTGCTCAAGGCTAGCGTTCTACCTCTTGGGCCACAGCACCACTTCTTGGTTTTTCTGTGTGTTTATTGGAGATAAGAGTCTCATAGACTTTTCTGCCTGAATTGGCTTCAAACCGTGATCCTCAGATCTCAGCCTCCTGAGTAGCTGGGGTTACAGGCGTGAGCCACCGGTGCCCAGCTTAAGAAAACATTTTGAAAATGTAGGCTGGGCATGTTGGCCTGGGTAATCCTGTAATCCCAGGTATTTGGGAGATGGAGATTGCTCCCAGGATTGTGATTCAAGCTCAGCTTGGGCAAAAAGTTAACAGGGCCATAGCTCAGTTTATCAGGGGGCGGTGGTTTGGGCCTGCAATCCCAGCTGTGTGAGTGATCCGAGGAAGACTGAGGTCTGGGGCTTGTCCTGAGCAAAACTAGGAGACTCTAAAAAAATAGTAAAGCAAAAAGGGCAAGGGGCATGGCTCACGTGGTAGAGTACCTGCCTAGCAAGCATGAGATCCAGAGTTCAAATCCTACTAGCATAAAAAGCATCTCCTAGTCCTTCCTGAGGGCAGTGAAGATGAGCTGTGACATAGAGGATGAGCACCATCTGAGGCTGTCTGATGGCATCATGGGAGGCGGGCACTGTCTGAGGCTGACTAGTGCCATCATGGGAGGTGGGCACCGTCTGAGGCTGACTGGTGCCATCATAGGGCATCGTCTGCGGCTGACCAATGGCATTATAGGAGGTGGGCACTGTCTGAGGCTGCCCGGTGACATCATGGGAGGGCGGACACTGTCTGAGACTGCCCCGTGGTAGGCCTCCCTGAATGCTCCTCCAGGCACAGTGGATGCTGAGTACCCCTGTGTTTCCCTAGAACATGAATGTCTCTGCCTGCCCTGTGAGCCCTGTGTGTCCTGTGTGCCCTGTGTGTGTCCTGTGTGTCCTGTGTGCCCTGTGTTTCCTGTGTGTGTCCTGTGTATCCTGTGTGTGTCCTGTGTGTCCTGTGTGTCCTGTGTGCCCTGGCCTCTGGCACCCAGCCTCTGTGCACGCCCTGGCACCAGCTCCCACACTTGGAAGCACTGCTCTGTGTCTTCAGTGAGACCTTGCTTCTGAGCCTGGCAGTCATACTCGATGTGGAGAGTCAGGAGGGCTGGAAATGATTTGGGTAGTGGACGGCATGTGTCCTCTGACCGGGGTCCACTTTCCTGTGTATTGATTTCTCACTTTTCTGCTAATTTACTTTTAATTCATACAGATCAAATTTTGCAATAAGCTAGCCTCTCCCCAGAGCTGAGCAGAACGACTTTGTAAACATAAAGCACACATAAACCAGACAGCAGGCGCCCAGAGCAGCACAAGCGCTTTCCGAAGATGTGAAATTATAAAGCGTGCAACATCATTATTAAACTGCCACAGGCAAACGCAGCGATTCTAAACATTTATTTGTTTGTTTAGTTTGAGGCCCAGGCTGGCCTCAAACCCTCCCTCGGCCTCTGTGACTTCACCGCGCTGCACCACGCCAGGCTCCTGAGCGCGAGACACCCTGCGAACAAGGCAGCACTAATTACTCTTTGCAAGATTCTGGAATATCTCTTTAATCACAGTATATTTGCAAATATGAGAAAAATATTGTACCATAAGATGAAACATGAGTTTGATTGCATAAAGTGAGTTAATGTGGCACCAGTCTGCTTTGTTACGTCTAATTAGCAAAGCTGGTATCCACTTCCCTTCGTGCCTTCTTCCTCCTTCCCCCTCCCTCCTTCCCTCTCTCCCTCCTCTGCCCACCCCTATACCAAAGCTGATGACCCTCGAGACCCTCTGAAGGAAGACCTTGGCCTGGACCCGGGTGCCACGTTCAGTGTCACTCCAGAACAAGAATGTTAGTCCTGGGGAGGGAGAGACTGCCTGAGTCCTTCAGCAAAGGAGAGATAAGAAGATGATGCAGGACCCAGGCACGCCAGTGCTCCATGTGGTAGGGTAGGGTGGGTGCGAGGCGGGGCGGGAGCAGTGTGGGCTTGACCTTACCTGACCTCCCCCCCCCCCCCCCCCGCTGCATTCTCCACTTGGGTGGGACACGGGTGTGTCCCCCAGTGTGTCCCCAGTGCTCCTCCTCACAGTACCACACTGCGGTGTCAGCTGGCCAGAGGATCTGGGGAGGTGGCACAGGCAGCTCAGGCCCCTCCACATGAGGGGTGGCATTGCCAAGAGCTCCCTTCCAGCCATTGTCCCTTTCTTGGCAAACACTTTTACACACTCAGAAGAGTCATTTGCCCAAGTGTGTTGATGACTTTTCCATTTCTTTTTCTGGGCTGTCATTCTCCAAGATACTGGCTTAGTCCTGAGCACGCTCAACATCTGGGCAACTTTGGGGGGGGGGGTGGAGATTGGGGAAAGAGAAGGGGAAGAGGAGGGGGAGAGAGGAGAAGAGAGGAGAGGGGAAGAGAGAGGAGAGGAGTAGAGCTGCCCCTCCCTCCCCCACATTTTTGTTTTTGTTTACTAAGTGTTGTATGGGGGGGGGATTTAAGGTCTAAAACAAAGCAAATAGTGCTTCTGGCTTTGAATCAAGCTATTCATTAAAACAGTGTTTATCTCTGAATTCCCACCTCATTTCCACAGATCTTCCCCCCCCCCCCATCTTTTCTCCTTTCCTGCTGTCTGGCAAATGTGGGGCCCAAACTCAGAGCCATGGGGAGCCGAAGGCACTGGCCGTGGTCTTTACACTTGTTAGGGTTGTGCCTGGGCCACCGTGTCCCCTAGAAGTCACTCTACTGGCTGTCACGGGGATCGGGATCATTTTTGCATCATGTGTGTTTGGAACCTAGGGAGAGCACTCTTTTGAATGAGACTCTGTGTTTAAAAAAAAAAAAAGGAAAGAGAAAGGAAACAAAAACCCCGCCACTCAGAGCGCTGGACCACAATCCTCTCGTGTTGCACTCATTAATTGGAACAGAGTAGCCGGAAAAACAGTTATAAATTAGAAATGTGTTTGCAGAATTTAGACTGTCTTTTGCCAAAAGGAATTGTACAGCAAGTGTGATTACTGCATCCTCCGGCTGTTCTGTGACTCACTTCTAATGGGTCTCCTGTCCGCCCGCCACATACAGGAGGCCAAGGAAGGGCCCCGACCGGAGCGGGTCCCTTCTGTCAGACAGAATGTGCCTGGGTCTCTACAGAGCCATTTTCTGAAAGTTCAGTGTGTGCCAGGGCAAGGGGCGGGGGAGGGGGAGTGGGATCCGGTGAGGAGGCCGAGCCAGGCTCCTCTCAGAAGGGGGTGCTGTTACCCCACGGCTCTCACAAGTGGGTCTGTGGAGCTGTGGCCGCTTGCAGAAAGAGGGCCATTATCCTGCCTGCCGTTCTCCCTTGACAACTCATGTTTCTGCTTTTGATATGAAAAGTAGAATGGATAATATTTACTGGGCTGAAGAGCAGCCTCTGTTCTCTTTCACAGAGTTTCCATTTTTAACCAGTCTGCAGGTTGGGAAATGGCCTGGGATGCAGGAGACAGGCGGTAAGCCTTCCCACGGAGCCTGAGTGCCGGCAGGGCCTCTACCTCACACAGCCTCATCTCTTCCAAACCTCACAGGCCCAGCAACACCCCAGATAACATCCAAAAGAGTCAATGGATGGAAGGGAGAGCAGGAATAGCTCTTTGGATGTGGCCATCTAGTTCCACGCATAGTCTGGTTCTATAAAATCCAGGATGCTTTGAAGCTCTGTTTGTGAACAAAAATCAAAGATCAAATTCAGCTCAAAATAAATGAAAACAGTTGGAGTCCAAGGTGGGCACAAAGAGTGTTTGACCCAAGGTAACCTGTTTCTTATTTCTTTTGAGGTTGGAAGCCCTGTTGTGTGTCTTGGACGTTAAGGAAGATGTATGGCCCATGGCTGGCGTGCATGTGAGTCTTCCATCTGGTAGGCCTCAGCCTACTGCCCAAACCTCAGCCCTAAAAATCTACTGTATTTTGAGACCAGAAGTGATTAAATAAAACTACCCTACATAACTTTGCATATGTGAAGCATCAGAAAAGTATGACTTCTGTAGTCTAGAATGGAATGATAGTACTCAATGGTATTCAAATAATGAAAATACCAGGATGGGATGAACATTTAAAATGAATATGTGAGTAGTTTTGTAAATTAGAAAAGAAGAAAATAGAAAATGTAGCCTGTTGGATTGCCGGACTTCACCCAGTAAGAATTCTGGTGTCCTGCTTTGCACCCAGAACATTCTTTCCAGTGCCTGCCATGGGCCACGCCTACGTGTTGCTGTGTAATGCCGCTGCCCATTGGCTTGGGGCACAGGGACGGTTGGTGGGGTAGATCTTCCCTCTGGCCTCAGCATGTCCTGGGCACATCTCTGCTGGATGCCTGGCCATCTTTTTGTCATGAGAAAGCTTTCATGACACGGCTTGTTCAGAGATTCAAGGGTCTGCTCCAGGAAGGCTGAGAGTCCAGTCTGGTCTTTGGGGATGAGGTTTAATAGAGTCAGAATTCAATCTAGATCACCAAGGCACACACGTGGAAGGCGAAGACAGGCAGAGCCTTTCCCAGCCGCAGCAGAGCGAACCTTCTCTCTTGGGACACTTCGCTCAGTCGCTAGGAGGCTTGGGGCTCAGAATGTGCACTATGGGTTGTTGTGCCTTTGAGACATTGGCCATTTCTTCCTGAAAACTCACTGTGAAACAGCTGCTTCCCTGTCATTTGGGATGTGGGCTGAGGGGGCTTTGACATCGGTTCCTTCTCCAGAGGGTATCAGAGCCACCGCCCCTGCCCCTGGGGGGGGGGGGGGCAGAGACCCAGCACACCCAGCCGGGTGCTGTCTCCACAATACGGGACACTGTGTTCACGTTGGGGACTAGAGGGTGTCGCCACAGCAGAGCGTGCGGGGCGTCGTGCTTCGGGCCGACAAACCAAAGAAGTAAGTAGTGGATGATTGTTATAACAGCGCAGGAAAGTGGCTGGTTCTGGTGACGCTGAACCTTCACAGACTTGAACTAGGGAAGACTTTGCAGGGACTTACTTGGGTAATTGTTGTTTTGGTAAAAGAAAGAAAGAATAAAGAAATAAGCAACTATGGAGGCTCCTGGGCTACAGTTGAGATGAGTGGGAAGACAGCAATGTGCAGCTCTGTGTGCTGGCGGCTCAGAATCCAGCCCGGATTCTGAGTGTTCTCAGTGAAGAAAAGGAAGGAAAAGACTTAGGATTGATTTTTCAAAACTGTTTTAAAGAAAATCTTGTCAGAATCTGAAGAAAATATGAGTATCTGCATTTTAAAAACCTAACAAAATAGAGGGGGAAAGTATTTAAATTTAATAAGGGAGCTGAGCAAGGCTGCATAATCAGCCAGGCGCACAATCCCAGAGGCAGTTGCGAATGGCATTTTTATTCAGCAGCAAATTATAGGTAGACGTCATTCTCCAAAAGGCCGTTTTTACTAGTAACTACAAAGTAGTGGATTTATGTACCCACCTCTGGTATTCACCAGATCTTTCTAGTTGTTTCCGGTCATATTGGAGGGTTCCCTGCATCCACCTCCAGCTCATGTGGCCACAAGCAGGAGCAGCATGTGGCAGATCACAGGCCCAGCGGTGTGATGAGCCAGCTGCTCATGGTCTGACCTGTCTGGAAGAGGCCGTGGAGGCTCACAGCCCCACCCCACCCCATCCCATCCCACCAGAGCCAGCTTCTAGTCTACTGGCAAGAAGGAAGAGTGGAACTGCTATTTTAGGGCATTGGGATTTGAGGGGTTTTCATTGTTATGGTGAGAGCTAGCCTTACCCTGACTAGCTTAGGAATCGGTACCAGAAGTGGGGTGGTATGATTTTTTAAAAAGTCCTAAAATATGTGACATCACCTTAGTAGTTAGCCGAAAGAAAGCAAAGTCTGAAAATACATGAATAAAGCATCTGTGAGTCCTGGCCTTGGGCGCTGGTGCAGTGTGGATCAAGAGGAAGAGAGTGTGAAACCGTGTGTTGGCATTATATGTTGGCAGTGTGCTCACTTCCCAGAGCTAGTGTCACAAAAAGACCCCAAATGCCAAAAATGCTTGAAACATTTGTTCTTTAATAGCTCTGCAGGCCATATGTCCAAAACCAAGTCTTGGCATCAGAGCCTCATCATGGTTTAAAGGACTGACAGGCTTGTGTGTGTGTGTATATGTGTGTATGTATATGTATGTATGTGAGTGTGTGTGCACACGTGTCTATGTATGCATCTGTGTGCATGTGTATATGTGTGCATCTATGTGTGAGTGTATGTGTATGCATCTATGTGTGTATGAGTGTGTGAGCATGTGTGAGTGAAGGGGTCTATGCTTTCCTAGCTCCCAATAGAGCCCAGAAATCCTTGGCTTATAGCACCCTGCACCTGTGTCTGCCTCATCTTCACATGTCTGTGTCTCTGTCAAGCACCTGCCCTGTGTTTTGACCCTCAAGAAGCCATTGATGGAGTACGACTGCTATCACACATAGACCTCCTCTTAATTTGGTTATATCTTTAAAGATGCTATTGCCAAAAAAAGATCACACTCACAGGCAGAGAAACAGAGCTTCAACATCTCTTTTTGAGGGACACAATTTAACTCACAGAGGTTGGCATTGTCCATTTGCAAAGCATCACAAGAAAGGCATGTGCTCAGAGAAGAGCTGGCTGATCTGCAGTGAGATGGAAAGGAACAGAGAATCTTCTGACCAGGGACTTGCGGGATTAGAAAAGACCCAGGGATGCACTCAGGGAGCACAGAAGCCCATGGCTGTCTCCAGCATGGCCTCCACGCATGCCCATGGAGGGGGGGGGGTGTCATCACGTCCATTGTCACAATCTCCTAGACATGGGTGGGACCAGAAGGCTCCTTGGAAGGTGACTTCTTAGCAGGCCTCAGGGCTATTGAAGAGGCGAAGGGCTTGAGTCACCAGTAAACCCCACAATGCCCACAGGTCTGTTGCTAGTGACGCCAGAGGCAAGAAGGTAAAGAACACAGTGAGTCTCTAGGGCAGTCACTGGCTGACTCCACGTTGCTCTCTGCATCCTGTCTTGGTGAATTCACATACATCCACAGCTAGCTAAGCATTTGGACACAGTTGCCCACCAGCTGCTTTCCTTGACCCCACAGCCATAAACCAGATCGGGCGGGATATCCCGCTTCCTGTATCAAATACCCAAGGCTTGAGAAGGGGGCAGGTGCCCAGGGAAGAGGAAGCCATGACCCCTAAGCATACTCAGGAGCTGGTCGGAATCTACCCCGCAAGGACTGAGGCTCACGCCAGCTTGGTGGAGTGCAGAATTCTCTCAGACTGGTGACTGTATAGCTCCAGCTTCCGTTTTTGGAGTGGGCCATTTGGCCCCCCTGAGCTGTCCTCAGGGTGTCCAGGGACCCGACATTCGGTCTTTGGCTTGAGGCAGACTCAGGCGCATTGGCCTTTGCTTCCTGTGAGGGTGCAAGGCCTGTAGGGTGCCTGGGAGCGTGTTGCCCTTTGGGGAGCAGAATTCTCCTAGGTCTGCCTTCATAGGATGGTTTCCACTCTATTTATGGGACAAGTTGCTTCCTGCTGAGAGAGAGAATAGAAATGGCAGCCTCCCTTGGGTACTTCCTGTGGGGCACTTCCTGTGGAACACTTCCTGTGGGGTACTTCCTGTGGAGCACTTCCTATGGGGCACTTCCTGCAGGGCACTTCCTGTGGAGCACTTCCTGTGAGGCACTTCCTGTGCAGCATCTTTCTGCTCCCCTGGGGCAATACCTTTAAAACATTATTTTATAGTGGTTTCAACTCCATGAGTCAAGTTTCAAGTACAAGGCCTCTTGACCCCTGTCACCCCTTCCACCGTTCTCTGTGACACAGTCATACAGTTCAGTTTTACATACTGTTCACTGCATGTAATGACTGCATTGGATCGCCCTCCCTCCTCCTCTCGTGTGCCCTCCCTTTCCTTGCCACCACCTTATCCCCACAAAATGTGTTGTAATCATTTGTTAAATAATTCACCTGTTGCTCGAGGAGTCACACCACTAGGCTCTTTCCCTAGGTATACCATCTTCTAGTCCATTTGTTTGCATGTATATGCATATAACTCTGTGTGCATTTTCATGCATGTTTGTATTTTAGATCTAACTTCCACATATGAGAGAAAAGCATGTGCTGTTTGTCTCTCTGAGCCTGACTTTCACTTCACACAATGTTTGTCTCTGATTCTGACTGACTTCGCTTCACACATTGTTTGTCTAGGTCCCTCCATTTTCCTGCAAGTAGAATAATAGTATTCATTCTGGTCAATGAGCAAACTTCCATTGTGCACTTGTGCCACATTTTTGTTTCCACTCAGGCATTGTTGGCACCGGGCTGTTTCCAAACCTTGGCTGTGGTGAAGAGTGCCATAGTGAACATGGATGTGCAGTGTCTTTATGGTGTCTGGCTTGTGCTGCTCTGGGCAGATTCCCAGGAGTGGTATGACGAGGTCACAGCGTCACTCCACATCTTTCTGTGTTCTTCTGGAGTGGTTCACCTCCCAAGCCTCCCTCAGGAGCCACGAGGATGGCCAGCCTGACCCCTTGGCCATAACAGCCTCACGGTGACAGCTTGGCGGCACTCAGGGTACTCCATGTGAGCACAGAGATCTTAGTGGGCAGATGCCAGCTTTCAGCTTTTGGCATTCGGCTGTAGCTGCTGCTGTTTGATATTTTTGGTCCCAGGAACTATAGGGGTAGAGCCGTGGCTCAGCGTCTCTGGGCAGGCTGGGGTAAAGGGAAAGGAGAATGCCAGGCTTTGCTGGAGGCCCACATGCCAGGGCCTTGTGGAGGAGGCCAGGGGAGGTCTGCAGGAGCTGCTGACAAAGCTCTGCACCCAGCTCCTTCCTTCACCAAGCCCCACGCGGTCCTCCCGCCCACCCCACATCTCTTCCCGTCCCCCAGCTCACGTGGGCAGCAAGTGCTTCAGCCAAGAGTCTGCTGAGGTTGACCAGATATGTGCCAGCGAGGGTGCCAGGTGTGAGCCAGTGTGTCCTGCATGTGAGCGAGGGTGTCCCATGTGTGAGCAAGGGTGTCCTATGTGTGAGCAAGGGTGTTGGGTGTGAGCAAGGGTGTCCCATGTGCCAGTGAGGGTGTTGGGTGTGGGCGAGGGCATCCTGTGTGCCAGTGAGGGCATCCTGCCCACACCTGCACAGCCCCTGCGCTGGATGACAGCTGGGACGGCTGGGCACACAGGAATGTGGTCCTGGGTGGGCCTGAGCCCTTATTCATGCACATTGGAACCCAACCTGCCTGGCCTCTTCAGAAGCATTCCTGTACTTCAGAGGGCAAACATGCATGGAACTGTTGACCTGACAGAGGCCCTGGCCCAGGTGTGTGTGGGTGGGCAGTGGCGGGCTTGAGCCTGGAGACCCCAGGGAGCACATCTGCCGCTGGTGAAGCGGCCTGGTCCTGACGCTTGTGGTCCGGCGGCCCAGGTGGCCAGGGAGGCATGGTGGCTCAGTGACCCTGGTTTGCTCTTTCTGCGGCTGACGGGATGGTGATCGTGGCTTGCCCTCCCATGCTTCTCCCATGAGCTGTCCTGGCAAGCTCACACTCAGAATGGCCCCTGTGGCTGTGGCCAACTCTCGGGGTGTTTTCCATCCCGATCTTCGAAGACCAAGTCGGGGGAGGGGGGGTTCTGGTTTCTCCTCGAGGAATAGCACAGTGAGCTCTGTTGGTCCACCAACAGCTGGTGGCCATAGACGAAACTCAAGGGATAATCTCAGAGATGAGTTCCTTCCAGCAGCAAGCCAAAAAGGCTGAGCATGCTGGCTCATGCTGTAGTCTCAGCGCTCAGGGAGTTGTAGCAGGACTGAAGATTCAAGGCCAGCCTGGTCTACACAGCAAGTCTTTGTCTACAAAAACCAGTAATAATTAATACTAAGAGTAATTTAAAATTACAAGTAATGGTTTTGGACTTATCATTGCCACCTGAGTTCGCTAGTCTCTAAATACATGAGGAGCAGTGGGTGCTGGGAGCCGGGTGCTGGCTACTGAGTGGTGTAAGGTCTTTTTCTGGACGTTATCTTACAGGTCTCCTTGTTGAGCAGCTTAAGACCAAGCTTGCACCGAGTTCTTGGTACTTGTGGACTGACTTTAATTTTCAAACCTATCTCCAGTGTGGAACATGGGCAGCTGGATGCTGTATTCAGATGCTTGCCTGATGGAGGAGTCGAGCCCTGTGTCCAGGCTGGGCCTTTCCTCCGTAGCGCATGCCATGCTAAGAATGTACATGTACGCATGCATATAACATTCTGTTAGGTCCTCTCACTGACCAAATGGAGAGATGGGCTCACTTACCCTGATTTGTGCAGAGGGACATCAGGACAGCAGGTGATGGACCCAAGTCACTCTGCACCCAAACACACCCGGATGAGGTTGGAAAGGGCGTCTGAGTCCCCAGTGCCCAAGCAGGGCAAGTCCATGCGCTCTGGAGCCAGTGTGGCACCATGACAGCTATGAGCCCAGCAAAGTGCTTATGTGCCAGTAAACCAGCCTCATCCTGCATCCTGCAATTGGCAGGATTCTTCCAGATCACACCCGTGTCCATTGGAACTGGATGGCATCTGATGAGTACACGTCACTTCCAGGAGTAAGAAAGGAATGTGTGTCACTACACACCAGACAGAGCCACACGCACACACGTGCATGCATGTTCACATATATACACATGCTTATATACATACAGGTGCACATACATGCACATACAGACACATACACATGTGCATACAGTTTCACACATACATGCACTTATATACACAAAGGTACATACATATGCACATACAGACACACACACATACAAATAAAAGCAGAATTATACACTGCACTTAGCACTGGAAACATTCCTCACACCAACAAAATGTGACCTGGAATTCCTGCCTAGCCTGTGACTCCCCTATCCCCGCACAATCTGGAGTAAAAGCTGACTAGGGACGGAGTCCAAGCATCTGTGGGTCTCATCTTCCCGCCACTCCCAGTGTGGGTTCAATTGCAGTGCGGAGATTGGCGGCCCATGGGCCCTGCGGGTCTCTGAGAATGAGATTCTATCTCATGACACTGATGAACTCGACGCTGACATTATGGAATAGGAGTAACTGCTCTTAGGGGAGGAGGGAACAAAAAGGAAGAAGGAGATGTAAAAGGAAATGGTCATTTGTATTAATTTCATCCCAGAAATGGAGGTGCAGGGTGAGAATTGCATCAGAAATGATAATTCTTAGTATGAAACAATGATTAATATTACAATCATCAGGGAAGATGCCTTGCAAAAAAAAATACCAAGGAGATTTCAGGACTATTTTCCTTCCATGAAGCTTATTCGTATAATATTACTGCATTTCAAAAAATACAATTTTAGGGGGAAAAATGAACTATAGCTCTTTGCAGTGATAGGCGACAGGTCAGAAAAGCATTTCAGAATAATTTTACACCTTTTAACCTTAAAAAATACTTTGCTGACAATTGAGAAAGGGCCTTAAAAGAAGCTCTGATCGGCATTCGCACAGCGGGGTTTCGGCGCCCCATCACCGCGCGAGCTGCTGCATAATGCACCCCATAATAAGGCGTGCGCCGCCCGTCACCGGCTTGAGCAGCAGCGTGAAGCGAGCAATCCCTGGCAAGGCCGCCATTAGTCATGACACTGAAAGTTTGTTACATAAAACTCTTGGGAAGACATAAAGGAGGTAAACGGTTTCAATTTTTGATTTGAGCTGGGAGATAAGTACTTTGTCATAGGAGTTTGGCTGTATTTAAATATGTACTTAGTATTCTCTGTTTCTCATTTCTGCTCGTGCTTGGACAGTCTCGGATTCTGTTGTGGCACGTGGTAATTGGTAGAGCACGGTGCTATCAATTACCGTGGAGAATTATGAGTGCTAATCTGCTGGTGATGACGACAGCTCCCAGATTCCCATTGCGTTCCAGTCTAGTTGGTTTCTCTATAAGAAAAACCAAGATCCATCTACCCAGGAAAGATACCCTAAATTGCCTTTGATGCGCATCTCCACCGGAGGGCGCTGAGTCGGTAGCCACGCCTGTGTGGAGCCCCGGTCGGGCAGCGTCAGCGGGGGGCCTGCCCTAGCACTGGGGAGGGGAGGCAAGGGCAGGAGGGCAGGGAAAGGCCACAGAGGGAAGGTTCTTGTGATTGTGGTCCAAGTGCAGCTAAGCAGTGGAGAAGGGAGGAAGGTGTGCAGGTATGTTCCCATGCAAGGTTGTGCTGCTTCCTCTGCTAAGACAGAATCTAGATGTTTGTGGCTCTCCCGTGCAGCCTCTGCCCCCCTTCCATGACAAGGCTGGGTTCTGGCCTTGGCTGAGGTTGTTAGACCAGGGCTGGCCGGGACTGCTGCATGGACAGGCCATCTTTGCTTCAGCGCTTTCAGAGGTGAAATGAGAGACTGGCCAAAGGCTGAGATGCTGTGTCCCACCCCCTCTCCCCTTCCCTTCTTTTGCCCTTCCTCCTCCCTCTCTTTTCCTCCCTCCCCCTTTCCTTTCCCTCCCTCCTTCCTTCCCGCCTTTCCCTCCTTCCTTTCCTTCCTTGCCCTCTCTTTCCCTCCTTCCTTCCCTCTCCTTTCCTTTCTTCTTACTATTTTTCTTCTTATTTTTAACTCTTTCATCTTGGATGGCAATTTCTCCTTCAAGTCATATGGAAGACATTCTAAATTTTCTTTTGTCCCCCTTTGTGCTGGTCCTGGGGCTTGAACTCAGGGACTGGGCATTGCTCCTGAGCTCTTTACCTCAAGTAGAGTGCTCTAGCACCCGAGCACCTCTACACCCCTGGCTTTTTGGTGGTCATAGCTCTACGTCTAGCTTTTTGGTGGTTAATTATAAATAAAAACCTTGTGGACTTTCCTGCCTAGATGGGTTTAGAACCATGATCCTCAGATCTCAGCCTCCTGAGTTGGTAGGAGCACAGGCGTGAATCACCGGCACCCAGCTCCAAGTTTCCTTTTTCTGGTTCCATGAGATGACTGAGCAGTCAGCCCTCGGGAGTCTTCCTGGACTGGATTCTCTCCTGACCCTGTCCCCAGCCTTCACTGGGTGTCTGGGCACCAGGAGTGGGTACACACGAGCCAGAGGTCGGCTTAGAACCTGGTGGCAGTGCCCTTGTGGATTGGACATGTGTCTCAGGATGGAGTGCTGCTCTCCTTTGGCAAGAACCAAATATCCAGAGCATTCTGTACTGTGTCCATACTGTGGAGGAGGGGATGGGCAGAGGATGGTTGGGTTGGGGGTGGGGGGGCGGGGGGTTAGGTTCACTCGCTGGTCTGCAGTGGGGAGGTGAGAAGGGATGGGCCTGTAGGTTCACTCCCTGGCCTTGTCTGCAGGGGGAGGTGATGAGGGATGGGCCTGTGGGTTCACTCCCTGGCTAGGGTACAACTGCATGGAGCTGTCCACAGGAAGCACTGCTAGGTTTACAGAGTCTGTGGCTTAGAGGAGGAGTATGGGAGAGGCGCATGGAGGTACAGAGTCCACCATGCTGCGGGTAGAAGGGTCTTTCTCTGTTCTCTGTGTTATGTGTAGGCTGCATGGCAGGCGACCATAGGGAGCCCGTGGCCCAGGCATCCGAGGAACCCATGGTCCCAGGCATCTGTGGAGCCAATGGCCCAGGAGTCTGTGGGGAGCCCGTGGCCCAGGCATCCATGGGGAGCCTGTGGCCCAGGCGTCCATGGAGCCCATGGCCCAGTGTCTGTGGGGAGCCCATGGTCCCAGGCATCAGTGGAGCCTGTGGTAGGTATCCATGGAGTCTGTGGCCCAGGCACTGCCATAGCCCCAGGACACAGGCGTCCATGGCCGGTGACGTTCCCTGACTCTGACTCCACTTGTTGAGGTTATATGTCGAAGACCTGTTTGTGGTCCGCATGCTGGCAGCTACAAGTTCAGAATGGACATTCCAGCCGTGCTGGGGTCTCCCTGAATATCAGTCAGAGCTCTGAGCCCAGGCGGGAGTGATAACAGGTCATGACACAAGTACAGTGTGATTCCCATGGTCATGACACGTCTGCCCATGTTCACATGTGTGCCAGGGAGCATCAGACACATATGAAAACACACTCATACACACTTATGCTCACACACACACATACACACAAGCTCATGGAAACTCACATGGGTATACACATAGGCACATGCTTATACACACAGGCTCACATATGCACACAATCACATTATACACCCACATGCATACACATGTGCATATATATATGTACAAGCAAGCACACACATACAAGGATATGCATGCATTCATATACACTGCAACCCACATGCATGTGTGTATGCAACCATGCATGTCACTGGCACATGAGAGTACACACATATAAAGCATACATTCAAGTGCAATACACATGCATGCACTCATATGTCCCCCGTGGGTCACTCCCATGATTGAAAGAGGTCTCATCTCACCTGTCTGGTGATGTGTCAGAGGTAATGTGTGCTGTCCTGGTGAGTGGGCAGCTGAGCCAGGTGGAGATTTGCATAGAATCATTTCCCAGGGAATGAAAACGCTGCTTTATGCTGAACGCCTCTTTCCCAGATCCTCAGACCCTGCGAGGACATGGGTTGTGTCCCATGCGTGCCGCATGATGGCACAGCCATGTGGTTAATGAAGCCAGGACAGGGCAGTATGTAGCTGGGCCTTTCTTGAGGCTGAGGCTGGACCCCAGCACAAAAGAACAATCTGATCTGATTCCCAGCTCGTTCCTCCTGGGATCCCGCCACCCAGGGATCTGAGCAGGCCAGACCGAGTCCCGAGGTAAGACGCAGGGCTGGGTGCTTGCGTATTCCTCAGTGTTTTGTAACTGACAGCACACGATCTTGGCAGCACTGTCTGGCTGCCTGGAAGGTGGGAATGGGGGATCTCTGCATCCCTCCCCACCCCACCCTCAACCTCAGGAGTGGGGGATCTCTGCGCCACCCCCAACCCCAGGCTGACTGAAGTGCTTCCCAGGGGTCACTTGTGATCGTTTTCTCTTTTCCACCCTTTAGCAGTTTTCCTCATATTTTAAAGGGAACCTATTGCTTTTAGCTTTAGTGTTTTTAATTTTAAAAAATCAAAACAGAATGCAAAAGAAAGTTCCAGATATAAAAACAATCGTCTTATATAGCCCTGGTGATGAGCCCTCTCAGGGTGGTCCCTGCCCCTGACTGCAACCTCTGCCCCTGCCCCCCACTTCTCTACAGAAGTTTTCCACTCCAGGGCCACGCCTCACCTCCACACCTTGGCTCAAATCTCAGGGTCCCGTGGAAGCCTTTGCTCTGCTGGGAACATTCAACCATTCTGCTCCCAGGGCCCAGCATCTCCAACCAACTGAGCTCAGTCCACTCATTGTCTGCCTGGGGTCTCGAAGGCCTTGAGTGGCCTCATGATGCTGGTGTCCAGTTGCCTCCTTGTGCGGTGTCTTCTTAGTTCTTCCTGCTCTTCTCCCCGGCTAGCCCAGGCGTGAGGAGTTCCACGTGAGCCCGAGACTGCTGGCGACCACACAGACCAACCTCTGCCCAGCTGCAGTCCCCTTGACCAAGTCAGCTGATCACAGTCCTGGTGTGCCGTGGTGGTCCCGGTGTGCCGTGGCGGTCCTGGCATACCGTGGCGGTCCTGGCGTACTGGCGGTCCTGGTGCACCATGCGGTCTGTGCACCAGGGAAGCGATTCGAAGGACAATGTTCTGTTTCTGGCTGAGGGATCACCTGGTGTGCCGGAAGCGATTGGAGGGAAGAAGCTGCTGCTTTGGTGCGGATGGGGTGCGTCTCAGCCCTCCCCCTCACGCTGACCCCCCATGCTGCCCGCCCCCCCTCATGCTGCCCCCCTCACTGCCTGCTCCTCCCTCCCCTCAGCGCTCAGTGGGCACTGGGGTTGAAAAGCTGTGGCTTTTGAGGAATGGAGTCCCCTCAGGCTCTGTGGAAACTGCCGGCTTTCCACAGGGCGCTGACCAAGCTTGCAGCAGATACCACCCGGGGCTCCTGGAAGGACGGCAAGTGCAGGGTATCCACAGAGCTAGGGGCCTCTGTGTGTGCCTGCTCCATGGAGCCTGTGGTCTCTGGGTGTGTCCCCTCCTCTCTGGGACTGTGTGGATGCGCAGTAGTGTGGTGTGGGGTAATGCCCCCCATCACTGGGCTTCTGGGGAGGGTTGCCTGGAATCCAGCAGTGAACCCCAGCAGGAAGCTGGGTCATACCCACCCTTCCCTGTCCCCTGTCCCCTAGAGCGGGGAAGACATTACCATAGGACAGGGCTTGGAGGACAGGATGCACAGGGATGGGAGGACGGGGACTGGGAGGTCAGGGATAACAAACATGGTGCCGGCGGCACAGGGCGGGGCTGGGGTCTGCCTCTGGCAGGGGTCAGCTGTGTCTGATCAAGGAGAGGGGGTACGCAGGAGTAGAGGGGGCAGGCCTGCAAGGAGCCGGGGAGCCCTGGCCAGCCTTCCTGCTGCTCACCCTAAAATCCAAGCCCTGGGCTCCCTGGCTGGCTGGAGCAGCAGCCTCTTGCTGTTGGTGGTACTGGGCTGGGGGTGGTGGGGGAGGGCGAGGGGGGGGAGGGCGGGGAGGGGAGGGTGGTGGACGGATGTAGCTGGCAGTGGCAGAGCCTGCAAAGGCCATTTCAGCTGGATACTGTGGTCTTCCCAGTGCCCCGGGGACGGATGCCCCCCAGGGTGACGCACCTTCCACCTGGCAGGGGCAGGGCCTGGCCTGGCATGGGCACGAGGGCCTGGTGTGGAACCCGAGCACACCATTCATTTGAAATCAAGCTCCAGTCCATGCTATTTACAGGTTTTCTCACGGGCTATTGAGGGAGGTGTCAGGCTTGGTGCCCTGTGCCTGGTGACAGGGGCTAATTACTGGCAGGAAATGTCACCCTTTCAACCAGCAGCATGGAAGAGTTCCAGTCCCTCTGTGCCAAGCCCGCACGGAGCTCTGTGCTGTGAGAAAGGGGCTGGTGGGAGCACTGAGGAGGGAGTCCGCATGCACTCAAACTGCACGTTCTTCCTCGGGTAGAGCCTGCGGCTCCGCGTGGACTCCGCCCTCCACCCCTCCGGTGGCATCGATTGGGCATCTATTGGCCCCCCACCCCCGTGCACTGGGAGGTGCAAACCAGGGGGAGGTACATGGCACAGTGCCAAGGGCGCCGTCATCCCATCTTTGGCCTTTGGCATTGTGGCTCAGAATGAAACCGCTTTCTCAGCACTGACTCCGGGTGTAAAAATTCCTCTAGAACCAGCAAACTCGTGTTCCTTCCTCTAAAGCAAATGCAGGCCAACGACAAACCTACAACGTCACCTGAACTGGTTACCATGACTGCCGAAAGAGCTCCCCGAGGGAGTCCCCAGCGCCCAGCAGTGTCCTTGTGGGAATGTGCTGGACAGCTCACGCGGCCGTCTGTGCAGACTGAAGGCTCCAGGGAGAGGTAACTGGGGATCAGCAGGATACACAGCCGACTGGAAGTAGCTTGTGTAGTCTTACTACAATATTCTCTGTTCATTCCCAGTACCCACCATTCCTCATCCAGTCCCAGTATCTACCCATTCCTGCATTCATATCTCCTTCCAATCTTAAACTCTCATTTCCTGTGTGGAGAACAGGAATCTTTTTCTCTCTTCCATTTCTCCTGATTTCAACCTAGTTTATTACAGTAAATCCTTGCTAAAACAGAGAGAAAGAGAGAGAGTCTTGACTCACTCCATTGTTGGTGCACATTTAGTTCAGCTCTTACCTTACCCCTGGATGAGCTGCGCCTAGGCAGCCAGCAGATCTTACCATGAGTCCATTAATTAATATCCATTTAAACAAATACTTGCTGTATTTGCTGGGTCTCTCTGTTTTTAGTTTTGTCTTTGGGTGGTATTTGAACTTAAGGCCTTCAGCTTGTTAGGCAGGTGCTCTACCACTGAGTTATTCCTCCAGCCTCTTTTGCTTTGTTTATTTTGAGACAGGGTCTTACCTTCTGCCTGGGCCTGTGCCCGGATAGCAATCCCCCTGTTTTACACAGGCACCTGGCTGGATGAGCAAATTGAGCCACTATTGCCTAGAAACTGGTGGAACAGTACAGCATCTGGGGAGGGGGAGGGGATGGCAGCTTGAAAACTTTTTCCACACAGCTGGCCTCAAACTGTGATTGTGGTTCAAAGTTTGGGCAGAAAAGCGCAAAAGACTTTTCCATTTAACCAGCAAAAAGCTGGCCTGGAGCTGTGGTTCAAATGGTAGAGTACCAGGTATGAGTGAGAAAGCCAGGTGAGAGCAGGAGGCTTGAAGTTCAAGCCCCACTATGGACGTAAATGGCAACAACAACAGAATAAAACAATAACAACAGCAAAAAGCCAGAACAGGGCGTGAAAACCGAAGAACTATACACCACTCAAAGTCTGAGCCTGAGATATTTGGTGCATAAGCGAAAGCTGTCACACAGTGGCCCAGAGCTGAGTGGGCAGACCCTGGAGAAACAGCGCTTCCCACGGCCACAGGAGGGGAGGAGGCCACAGACCAGCTCACAGATGTGGATCGGTCTAATGTTAAAAACACAATGGCAAGCCTGGCACCTGTGGCTCACGCCTGTAATCCCAGCTACTCAGGAGGCTGAAATCTAAGGATTATGGTTCAATGCCTGCCCAGGCAGGAAAGTCTGTGAGACTCTTATCTCCAGTTAACCACCAAAAAAACTAGAAGTAGAACTGTGGCTCCAGCGGTGAGTGCTGTCCTTGAGCACAAAAGCTCAGGGACAGTGCCTAGGCCCTGAGTTTTCAAGCCCCAAGACTCTCTCTCTCTCTCTCTCTCTCTCGCTCTCTCTCTCTCTCTCTCTCTCTCACACACACACACACACACACACACACACACACACACACACACACACACAGAGGCATGCACACATGCACAAAATGGGACAACGAGGTCAGCGCATTCTGTGGAGTTTTCTCCAGCACGGCTGGATTGAGAGCCTTTGTCTGTCTGAGAATGCAGCTTAAACCCTGTTCGAGCATCCAACTGAATTCTGATGTCAGAAGTGTACAGCCTGTGGCTTCCTGAGGCAGGGGGGTCCCCCATAGCCACCTGAGCTCCTCAGGTCCATCTTGGAAGAAATACACATCCACCCCCACCAGCAGATGCAAATAGTCTTATTGCTTACCTTCATGTTTCTGCCTCTGCATAGTAAAACTTGTTTTCTTACATATAGATTCTGCTTAGAAAAATAACCAGTAAAAAAATATCACCCTCAAGAAACTTTTCAGTTCCCAGCTTAAGGCAGGGTACAGGGTGGGCCCGGGGCTTCCACTAGCATTTCTTGGCTTTTGAATAGCTGTCAGCCTTCAAAAAGCAGTGATAAAATGATCAGAATTGCAAACTCTTCTGGGTTTGAAGAAATACAAAAAAATTAAGTGTTGATGAATACAATCCCCTTTTTTCTCCTAAGAGCAAAAATGGTAATGGCGATGTGTTTGTAAAACTTACCAAACCAAGTTTCATTAGAGAATAATATATTCTCACACTTCATACCCTAAGCCACATGAAACAAGCCATAAACTTTTTAAGGTTTTCTAGAAAACCCGTAAGATAACTGGACTTCTACTCCCTAACTTCAGACTCACTGTCTTTCTTCTTTTGTGACAAACCTTAAATATTGTCACTGAAGATGAAAAGTATTTGGAAAACACACCAAATGTATATTAAGATGAATGCTTTCTATTGTAGAACTATTTACAGAGAGATTTTTACTCAAATCTTCCTTTCTTGTACAAAATAGAAGTGTGGGCTGGAAATCTGTTAGGGGAGACACCCCCCCCCCCACACACCAGACATACACATCTGGAAGAAATCGCCCTGTCTTTTGTAACTCAATTTCTCTCCAAATTATACCTGAAAACAGCCTAGCATTGTGCTGCTTATTAGCAGCACAAAGAGCACTGGAGGAGCAGAGTCCAGACCCTCAAAGTACAGGCCTTTCCAGGGGCTGGGGAGTCTTAACCTCCCCCTGTGGGAAAAGCATGCTAATTCCCCCTCCTCTCTCTCTTTCTCTCTCCTGTGTCTCTGCCTCTGTCTCTCTGTCTCTTTCTCTCTCTCTGTGCTCTCTCCTCCCTCTCTGTCTTTCTCTTCCTCATGAAATCTTTTCATACATTAATTTTAATTGCCTTTTGTTTAAAGGGGAAAGAAGGGCATTACCCTGTTTGTCGCGAAGACCTGCATTCATTTATTTGTTCATTAATTTGGGGTTTTTATTGGCATCGCAATACCTGGACAAAGATTTAAAAAAAATTCTTTCCTGAATAAACGTACAAGTTGTTCTTTGAGTTTAAAACCGTGTCCTTCAGAGTGGGCCATTCACAAGCGAGCGGGCACAGGTGGTGGTTTCTCTTTTCTGAAAACCAGAGGCACATTTGTGTGGCCCTTGGGTTGTAGTCCTGGAAAGGATGCACGGTGGTAGGGATCGGTGCTGGCTGTGCCGGTGTCCTATGCTCTTGGAGTGCCTGATCCCTGCATGGCCTGCAGGTCTGATCACTGACCAGGCATCAGTCCTCTGAAGCAGCCAGCCCATGCTGCCCTTCTGTGTATCTGAAATCTTTGATTGCAAATCAGATGAGGGCCCTGTGCAGAGGCCTGGGACGGAAGGCCTGGCTCCGCATTCCTGGAAGCCCAGGCCCATCTCAGCCTAGGTCTCCTTCCAGAACATGCCTGTGTGTGGCTGGCAGCCCGGTTCTGGCCCTGGCTTCCCATAGCCCGAGTCTTTCACACACCCCAAATAAACATATTCCCTGGGCATGAGCCCGCAGCCAGCCCCGCATGTCAGTGTGAGCTGGGACTCTGGATCGGAGCCTTTGTCCTGGTTTACAGAGCGTGAAGGCTGGAGGCTGATCCGCGGAGGTGTGCGGTGATGTCAGAGTCCAGCCCCAGAAGAAAGCCCACTCCCGCTCTGCCGGCTGGCCCCGCTGTGCGCTTCCTCACCCCGCCCCACATTCTTCTAGCCGGTTCCCACCAACTGGCAGGGCCAGGGAGGTCACCGAGGCCGGGACAAAGGAGCCCCCCTGCTGGCCGCCGCCTGGGCTGTCAGCACCAGTGATTCATGAATTCACCTTTCATCTCCCTGATCCATTAGGGGTTAAAAAGAGACCCATTTTACAGCTGACAAGATTGAAGGGGCTGAGGAGGAGGAGGGATCCAGAACACCCTAAAATGAATTCCTCTTCAAACCACCTGCTAAAAACAGAGCCGGGCAAGTTTTCTAGCTCCCCGCGTGATGGAATCCATGTTCCAGAGACAGCATGATAAACAGGCAGTCCCCAGGGTCTCCCAATGCGGTCACAGTGTGCCTGAGGAGTTGGAAGCCCAAGGTGGAGATCTGGGGCTCTGCTCCCTTCTGAAGGCCTCGGCCAGCTTGCCACCAGCTGCCTGCAGCCCGCCAACTGCGCTCACAACCGGACTGGCAGCTCGACCAAACTGTTGTGTGGATGGAGATAAGCATAGGATGCTGTAGCAGCATGGTTGTGTGCCATGTCCACGGGAAGAAGGAAGGGAGGGAGGGAGGGAGGGAGGGAGAGAGGGAGGGAGGGGAGGTCAAAGCCTGACACTCTCATCAAATTTCCACGAACAGAACTGTGTTCCCTAGCCGCTCCTGATTTGTCTTTTCTGAAATCAGTAGATACTGGTTTTCACTGGAGATGGACATGATGTCTCCCAAAATAATTCAACCTAATTTCTTTTTAATCAATGGCTATCGCCTGGCGGAGGGTTTGTTGGGGTCTGCATGTGGGTTTTAAAGGAGATGGAGAGAGGCTGTCTCCCTGGAAAGCTACGTTTGTAAATGAGGACGTCAAGGCAGAACATGCACATTGGTGCATGGTATATGTGCACATGGATGTGCACATAAACATGTGTGTACACATGTTTATGTGCCTGTATGTGTACTCTTGGGCATGCATACTCTGTGTGTGCCTGGATTGCTCATGTGTGTTGTTCTGTGAGCATGCACGCTTGTGTGTATGTGCTGGTGTGAGTGTCTATGCACTTCTGTATTCTACCATGTGCATGTGTGGGTTATTTTGCGTGCACACACATGTTTGTGAGTACCTGCACTCAGGGCTTTTTGTGTCCTCATGCACACATGTGCTGCTATGTGCATATGTATGAAACTATATGCTGCCTGTTTGCTTGTGTGTCAGATGGGCACACTTGTGTGTATGGTGTGTGTGCATGTGTTGCATTGTACTCTCAGATTTTATATCAAAAACTCATGTGAATTTTTAAAGACCATCTGTGTGCTTGCCCACATGTGTGTGTGCACGTGTGCGTGCTATGTGTTCTGCATGAGTGCGTTCATGCATTTGCGTGTGTCTGAACTGGTTGTTTGGCCCAGGGGAGCTTGAAGACCCTCCCACACAGGACTAATTGGACTTGGTTTTGCACTGGCCATGAGGTAGGTTTGGAAGCCCAGGTCCTGAAAGGCCAAGAAGGGTGGGAAGGAAGAGAGGTAGGGGAGGGGAAAAGGCAGAGGAGGGGGAAGGGGAGGGGGGCTGTCCCTCTGCATGCACACTTTCACATGAAGGAGGGAGGCTAAGGAAAGGGAGTGAGCACTCTCCCTGGCCCTCAGAGGGTGTGAGAGGGCACCAAGCCTCTCGCCCACCCATAGTGAGGGAAATCCTCTCTGGCTTAGAGAGCCATATCTTTAAGGGTGAATGCCCAGGGCTAGGTGGAGGAGCTGGAGAATGCGGATCAAAGAAACCCCCTGCTGCAGGCATACCCCCTAGGCTGAGAGGGAGGGGAGGGAGGGAGGGAGAGAGGGAGGGAAAGAGAGAAAGAGAAAGAGAGAGAGAGAGAGAGAGAGAGTCCCCTCTCCATTTCCCTCTGCACAGAATTCTCTGGGTAGCCAGGGCCCAGGCCACCTGCAGCTGGCCAGCCAGGAGCTCTGAAGATATAGTGCTCTGAGGAGCTGGGCTGAGGGGCTGAGCTGCCAGCAGAGGCTGAGCTGGGCCCCCGGGCAGTGCTGGGGGGGGGGGCGGGAAGGGCTGAGGACAGGGCTCTGCCCAAGGCTTTGAAGAGCAGCAGAGCAGCATGCTTAAGCCCTGTGAATGCCCTCCCCCACAACCAAGAGTGGGCAGAGAGGGGGCGAGGAGGGCAGTCCTGCCAACCAGAGCTGAGTGCACTGCTCCTGTGGCCAAAGCACCAACACCAAAGGCCTGGAGACTGGAGAGTGAATTTGCTGCACACTTACTTTTAAAGATAATTAATTTCTATTTGCAAAGCCTGCAGTTGATGCAAAAGCTCATGAAAGAGCCATACAGCAAGCTCCTTTCCTGCAGGCCATCCCCAGTGGGTGTCCTCCTACCCTCCTATCCTCCTCCTCCTCCTCCTCCTGTCCTCCTCCTCCTGTCTTCCTCCTCCTCTTCCTCCTCTTCCTCCTCATTTTGCTTCTTTTTTTTGTTTTTGTTTTGTTAATCATGGAGCTTGAAATCTGGGCCTAGGCACTGTCCCTGAGCTCTTCAGCTCAAGGCCAGCGCTCTATCACTTGAGCCATACCACCACTTCAGGTTTTCTGGTGGTTTATTGGAGATAAGAGTCTCATAGCCTTTTCTGCCCAGGCAGGCTTTGAACCGTGATCCTCAGATCCCAGCCTCCTGAGTAGCTAGGATTACAGGCATGAGCCAATGGCATCCAGCTTTTGCTGCTGCTGCTGCTGTTACTGCTGTTGCTATTTCTTCTTCTTCTGCTGCTGCTGCTTCTGCTTCATTTCCCCCCTTTCTTCTTATTACTTTTTCATCCTCCTTCTTCCTCCCCCTCTCCCCTTCCCCTCCTTCCTCCCCCTCCCCTTGCTCCCCCTATGCCCTCTTCTTTTCCCTCTCTGACCAGCACCCTTGGAAACCAAGGCTTGGACATACCTGGTAGCCTGAGGGATGCAGTGACCTTGGGGCCGAGTTGGGCCTCTGCTGGTGCCCAGCCCGACATAGGACAGACCAGCTTCGGTTCCCTCCAGTCACCACGAAGGCTGCTCATTATTGAGAAAGCACCGCCCAGAGTCTGAAATGGAACGTAATGAAGCTCTTCTCCTTGTTAGGGTTTTATTCTATGTTATTGTACTCTAAGATCGCAAACCAGGCAGTTACACAGTAAATTGTTCGGTTTATTGACATTTCCTTCATCACCACCTTGACAGGAAAAAGACTACTTGATTCCCATTTGTTTCCCTTGCCAAAATAATAAAGACTGTGATGAATGTTTGTATTAATACCCAGACTCCTCCTTTTGTGAAGAAGGAGGGGAAAGCAAAGCAGGGGAGGGGGCAGGGATCACCTGAGGAGCACAGGAACAGGCAAAGTATGAGGAGGGTCACTGCAGTGAGAGTGGGGAGGAGGGAGAAGGAAAGGAGAAGAGAGGACCGGTGGAGAGAAGGAGCAATGGAAGAATGAGAGGGGAAGCAAGGAAAGGATAAATGAAGAATAAAAATGGAGGGGGAGGGAAAGAGCAAAGGAAGGAAGGAGGGAGAGAAGGGGAAGAGGCGGGAGGGAAGAAAGAAGAGAAAGGAGGGAGGGAGGGAAGGAAGGAAGGAAAAAGGAGGAAGGCAGAGAAAGAAGGAGTACAGGGAAAGAGAAGAGAGGAAAGGGAAAAGAAAAAAGGAGAGAGGAGGAGGGAAGGAAAGAGGAAAAGGAGGGAGGAAAATGAAAGGATTTTCCTTAAATTCTTGCTACCTACTGGTACCTTTGTCACTGAGGGGAGAAGAGGGAGGCTATAGAAGGTGGAAATGAAGGAACTAATCTATCATTTTATTTCTGAGAAAGGAAGGGACAGGCAGTGAAGAAATAACCTCTAGACTATTGTTTTTAATCAGAGAATTAGGAGGATGAGATCTTTGTATCTCTCCTTCCTCAAACGAAACCAAGAGTAATGGCTATGTTCATTCGTTGGTGAGTTTCCTTTTTTCCTGCTGCAGTGGGAAGTGTCCTTCTGTCTATTTTGAGTGACTTTGTCTCCAGGAGAGACTCTCACTTGGCTTCCGGCCTCCAGGCCAGCAGGCTCCCCGGTTCTTGCCAGCATCAGAAACCAGGAAGGCGGGGCTCTGTCAGCAGGGACAGAGTGGGTGTGAGGGGGGCCAGGAGGGTCATCAGGACTGGAGTTTTTCAAAGACCACAGAGCACACGATTGTGCTCTGATTCCTCCTGATTCTCGCTCAAGAGAAATAATATCCACTTAGGAAAAGACCTTGATGGAAGGCCAAGGACTCCTGCTGACCACAGGTCCTCTTCAGTCCCCGGGAGTGTGGGACAGGCGGGGGACACACGGTCCTCTTTAGTCCCCCTCCCCCAGGGCGGGGGTGGGGGGGCACCATCTAATCCTGGCCATGAGGAACAGGACACAGCTTGGGCTGCAGTGGGGGCAGGACTGGGGGGGTGGGGGGTGGGGGGTGGGGAAGGCTGGAGTTACTGTGGCTTGGGGTTTTTGTTGTTTGGGGATGGGGAGAGGGAGTTGTTGAAGACACTGAATAACCTCCCACTTGGTTCATGTAAAGATGTGAGTGCCAATGTTTCTAGAATGAGCACAAGTAATCGACTCCAGGATGCCCAGATGTGTGAAGGAAAAGCATTAACTGATGAGGGGATGGACATCTCAGAGGTTCAAAAAGAAAACAAACTTAGCCCGGATGCCATTGTTAACCAATCCAAACCAGTACGCAAGTAAACCGTGGTGGGGTGCAGCTCACCGGGAGTGGCTATCGGCTATCACAGACTGGGTTATAAAGTAAAACAACCCCACAAAGCTGTGGGAATATGACTGGTGGGGGCAAGGGGGAGCTTCTGGAAGTGCAACAGGGAAGGGCAACGGATGGCAAGACAGGACGGATCTGTCTGGGGCTCATGTAGGGGTGACTGCAGCACGGGGAAGGAGTCTGGTGAGCAGAACCTTCAACCATCATGTCCCAGGTTGGGCAGACACTCATCAACGAGTGTTACTCTTACATGGGGGAAGCGGCCTCCCTCACATATTTTATGAACATGAAGAAGGGACTTGAGTGGGAAACTGACAGAATCTGGTAGTGGCCATCACTGAGCTAGAAGTATGGTACCAGGGCTAGCTTCTACCTTGGCTAAACATGGGGACCCTGCTTAAGATCAAGCAGGATCTTCACAGTGGGAAGTCTGCTGAGAGGCATACAGGAACGCTGAGCTATCGTAGAAATCCATTTTATACACCCCGAGTTATTTCCGAATACGTGACGTCTATCACATGTCTGTACCATGGAGATCATCATGCTGAGAACTGCAAAAGGGTCCCAAGAGAATCAAGGGATGTACGTGAACAGGGAGACATAGCATTCCACGAACCTCAAGGCTCAATATGGAAAACCTGTCAAATTCCCCAAAACAGACCTATGTAGTTAATGAAATTTCAACAAGAAATTTCAAGATCTCTTTTAATAATAAATATACAGAAACCGGTTTTAATTTTTGTGGAAAGCCAAAGAAAACAGAACAGCAAGCTGGGCTCTAGTGGCTCACTCCTGGCACCCTAGCTACTCAGGGGGCTGAGATATAAGGACCATGGTTCACAACCAGCCTGGGCAGGAAAGTCCCCATGAGACTCGTATCTCCAATTAACTACCAGAAAAGCAGAAGTGGCGCTGTGACTCAAAATGATAGAGCACTGGTCTTAAGTGAAAAAGCTCAGGGACAGCACCCAGATCCTAAGTTCAAGCCCCATAACCAACCAAAAAAAAAGAAATGAAATAAATAGCCAAAAATCTTTTGAGAGAGAAAAAAAGAGAGTGCAGTTGATGAAATCACACTAGTCAATTTTAGACTTAGATCTAGAGATGACTTGGGGAAATGTGAGTCTTTGGTTCCCCCACCACCACCCAAAATTGTAAAGACAGAGTAATAGAGAAAATGCAGCTTTCCCATTAGGAAGATTTGGTGGAAAACACAGGAGAAAGTCTTTGGGATCTGTGATTGGGCAACCAGTCGATAGATCTGACCCTGGAAGCACACTTTGCAACCAGAAAGCCGACATTAAGCAGTCCTTGCCAAAGCCAGAACCTTTCCTGACCAGAAGGACCTCTGTGAACAGATGCTGACAGTCCTGCTTCTGAGAGACAGGGTTCATCTGAGAGGTGTTTTTGATTTTTGCTTTGGGAGGCCCCTGGCATCCAGTGTTCAGAGCATGCTTTGAAAAGCCAGCTTTACAGATCCTCCTTTCAAGATCGTCCAAAGTCAATGCTGCACAGCCACGCCCATGTGTAACATGAATCCCACGGTCTCCTCCAGGACCATCTCCTCCACCTCTTCTTAGTGCCTGTGTCCACTCCCCCTCTTCCCCAGGTTGACACCACAGATTTTCCCTGAACCTTCAGGCTTTTTATATTAATGGAACCGCAGCATAGGTCATCTTTCCTGCCTGGCTTTTCTCCACGCAGAGTAATATTTTGCTGTTTAGATTTATTGAACACAGAGCCACTATTCCTTTTAATGGCTGCTAAGTATTGTGTGCTATTTCATAGTTGGTGTATTCAATGGGATATAGCTTCTGTTACAAATAGGCCGCTGTAGCAGCTGAGGTGGTGCATTCCTGTAATCCCAGGAATTTGGAGGCTGAGACAGGAAAGTTGTGAGTACAAAGCAGCCTGGCTATATGCCATGAGACCTTATGACAGCAACAACAATGAATCTCTCTCTCTCTCTCTCTCTCTCTCTCTCTCTCTCTCTCTCACACACACACACACACACACACAGACTGGTCTGGACCTCTGTGCACAAACCTTTGTGCAGAAGACATGTGTTTCCACTGACCTGGGGTGTGTCCTCCAGGCATGTGGCAGAGTCCCTGGGCAGCTGTGCCACTGACCCTTCAGACGATGGCCTGGCACAAGCATCCTTTGCACTCATGATAGCTCACGTTGCTTGCAGCCTTGCACAATTGGAGGTGTTTTCTCAACTTTGATTTTATATTGCTTGCAGCCTTGCACAATTGGAGGTGTTTTCTCAACTTTGATTTTATTTTGCGTGCCCCCGTGAGTGTGCGGTTGTGTTGGGAGCGGTTGGACTGCCACATGCCCTGGCTTCTGCCCAGTGTCCATCCAGCATGCTGTCTGTGAGTCCTGTCCTCTACTTGCTGTCCCAGGTCCACCTGCTGGCGCCAGCCCAGGAGGCCGCAGCCAACACTGGCCCCACTGGCAGGTATTTTCCACGTTGTGCATTTCCCACATGCTTTTCTGCCTGGAAAAAGCCAGCAGCCCCTCACCTCCATGACCTCCAACCTCGCAGCCCCTCTGCAGCTCCGCACTGCACAGCCAAAAAACCCTTGACAGGGAATGCTCACCCTCACTCCATTGGGGGGGGCAGAGGGGAGGACCATCCGCTTCCTGTGCAGGAAGGAAACAGCATCGGCCCAAGGAGGGGTGCACACAAGACTCTGTTCCTGGACAGTTTCTCCTGCCCTGGCTGCCCAGGCCCAGCCCCACAGTGGGCGCCACACATCGTCCCCAGGACCCCTTGACCTTCCCAGCCACCTCATTTTCTGCCCAGGCTGAAATCAGCTCTCTTCTGTCTCCTGTGTGGCTCTTCCTCTCTCCGCCCCGCCCCCAACTGAATTGTTTAAAATCAGATCTTCTCAGCTGCAGGATCCTGCAGGGAGCTCAGGAAAGGGGTGTAGGGAGGGGGCGAAAGGAGTCTAGGCAGAGCAATTACCTGCACTCTGGAGCAGAAAGAGTTAAAGCTTTGGCTTTGCCCTTGGGGAGGGTTTAAGCCCAAGTAGGAAAATAACTTAAGTAGCGACTGTCAGACAATGAATGGGTCTGGAATAATGTGAAAATTGCTGCTGTGGGGAAGCACTCGGTGCTTTCTGTTGTTATTAGTGGTGAGCAGGCACTGAGTGGATATGAGTTGGGGGTTTGGGGAACTGGTTGAAGCGGGGCTACCCATGGGCACCACACAGAAGCCAGACATGCAGCCCTAATTCGCTGCTTCTGCAGCCCACTGGAAGCTCACCTGTGGCCTTGGTGGGGGAGAGGGGCGGGGGCAGGGAGCTGGGCTGGCACTGTGCGCCCTGCACACAGGCGGCCATTACCTTTCAGAGGCATCGCCACTGTCACTGCTCTGCGTGCAGATGAAGAGACAGCAGAGAAGGATGACTAAAGGGCACTGCCCGCCCCCACCCATGTGGGGCCATGGCCCTCCGAGCTGAGCAAGGAGAATGGCCAGTTGTGCTCAGGCCAACAGCACTGGGCCTCCTCACCATTCTGGCTGGGCCTAGGGGCCCCAGGCAGCCAGGCCCAAGGCAGATTTACAGAGTGTGGCTGTCCTTGTCTGCTAGGCAGCTGGGTAGTGATGGGTAGTCCCCCTCTGGGCTGTGAGGCTCTGGAGAGAGGCTTCCTACTCCTCCCCCACCTCTCCCTCTCCCTCCTCCTTCTCCCCCTCCTCCTCCTCTCCTTTCCCCTCCTCCTCCTCCTCTTCCCCCTCTTCACCCCCCACCCCCCACCCCTTGAGGAAGCAGGCTCAACTAGGACCTTCCAAGCTCCAAAGACCTCAAGTAACACTGTCTTAAGGACATGGGATTGAATTTGGGATTCAACCCAGGGCCTCATATTCACCAGGCCGGCATCCTGCCGCCTGAGCCACACCTTCAGCCACATTTTATGTTGTTCCCCCTGCCCCATTTCAATAGATAGTATTTCAGAGGTTCAGAGGAGTCATGCCTTCGGGTTCCTCCCCTATGTGTATCCTCCTCTAGTCTCACTGTTTGCGTGTGAATGCCTAGAGTCCTGTATAGGTTTTCATGTCAAGCTCTATTTGAGAAAACATACACCATTTGCCTCTCTGAGCTTGGCTTACCTCACTTAGCATGGTTTGTTCTTGGTCCATCCATTTCCCTACAAAGGACATACCATTCTTTTTAATTCCACTGTGTATAGGTATCACACGTTTTTGATCCACTCATCTATTGTAGGGTACCTGCTCTGTTTCTGTAACTTGGCTATTCAGTATTAGTGGGGTTTTTTGGCGGGGGCAGTTAGTTTTTTGAGCTCCTTATGGATTTTGGGTATTAGGGCTTGTCAGATACTTTGCTGGTGAAGATCTTCTCCCAGTCTGTCCTCTGTCCTTTTAGTTTAGTAACTATATCCTATGCCATGCAGAAACTGTTAATTTTGATGTAACAAGCCTCTCTCCCTCTATTTGCTATGTCCTTGGGACTTTTTTCAAAAAATGTCTATCAAAAAATGTCTCCTACTCCATCTTGCAGTGGATTCAAAGTTTCCAGTCTGAACTGAGGTCTTTGATATTGGTGCATGATGACAAACTGGGATCTACTTTTAGTTTTCTATAATAGTTTTCTTCCCCCCCCCCCCCATAGTATATCTTTGGCCCCTTGTCAAATATCAAATAACTGTAGGTATATGGCTTTATCTCTGGATCTTCTGATCTGTTCCATGGATCTTCAGGCCTCATGTGTGCCCATCCCACGCTGATTTTGTTACTGTACCTCTGTGGCAGAGAGTGAGATGTGGGACTGTGGTTCTGCTGGTTATGGTTGAGGTTGGTCTGACTTTGTCCAGGGCTGACCTGACCTGTGATCCTATTTATGCTTTCCTGGGATATGGTGATCACAGAGGCATACCGCTGTACCCAGACACTGGGGCCCTAGATGGTAGGCACGGGGGTGGTCATTCCTGAGAAACATTAATTGACTGACTCTCAGGACCTGGGTCATAGGTCAAACATTTCTCCCCCGTGTCCAGCAGGGGAGGTTTGGGGATTGGCCCTCACACTGGGGGCCATCACTTTCCACGGGTGGTAGGGATTTGGGTTACAAGGTGTGGCTGTCTGTCACTGTCATTTTGTGAACTTTAGCAGGCTGGGATGTCATGTTTTATCAATGTCAAAGCCATCTTTTCCATCATCAGGTTTCCCAAGTCCTTTTTTTTTTTTGGTCAGTCTTGAACTCTGGGCCTGGGCGCTGTCCCTCAGCTCTTCAGCTCAAGGCTAGCACTCTACCACTTGAGCTACAGCTCCACTTCTGGTTTTCTGGTGGTTTATTGGAGATAAGAGTTTCATGGCCTTTCTTGCTCGGGCTGGCTTTGAACCACGATCCTCAGATCTCAGCCTCCTGAGTAGCTAGGATTACAGGCATGAGCCATAGGTGCCCGGCTCCAAGTCCTTTCTAAGCCTCCATGTCACCAGGGGTCCTTGAACTTGTCCACCGAGGGTGCCCGCAACCTCAGACCTGCTGTCCTCGGCTCTCTTCTCACCTGTGAAGATGCACTGTGCCTGGCGAGAGGACCAGGGCCCCGGGTCACACAGGAGCCAGCATGGTACAGCCACGCCTCTGGATAGAGTGGGGAAAAACAAATGAGCCAGGGATTCTCTGTTCTCAGGAGAAGCCTAGAGAACCCATCTGACCTGTAAACAGTGTTCTTCTGTGACTACGACAAATATCCTAGCCAGTGCGAACCTGCAGGTCCCACGGGCACCTGGGTCCCGTGGGGCCGTCCAGTGTGGGCGGGACCTTCCCAAAGCACTTAGGGAGACTCTCCTGTGTAGTGAGTCAGAATTGCCAGAGTCAGGGTGCAGAGGTGACACCCGGTCTTGGACACACACAGGCTGCTACCGAAGGACACCAGCAGGCAAGGAGCTGAGGCTGCCACTGCCGGGTTCATGGGTGGGCTCAGAGCAAGAACTGCCCATCCCTCCCCTGAGCTCCTGTCCCGCTCTCCTGGCCCCGGGGACCATCAAGGCTTTCCCAGGACAACAGCACTCTTGGCCCCCTGAGTTGTTCCACTCACTGGCCTGGTTGGGGCATGGCTGGGGATGAAATCTTCCCGACCCCAGAGTGCACTACGAACCCCGGTCCACAGGTTCCCCTCGCAGGGGTCTCAGGGGCCCTACAGCCTCCACCCTCAGCATGGTCTCACAAGCAGGGACTGTGTTCCAGCAGGAACTCTATTATGTGTGCAAGCAAATGTCTTAACCTCTCTGTCTCCACTTCCTTTTCCCCTCTCCTGCCCTCCCCTCCCTTCCTCTTCCTCCTTTCCCATAATCTCTTCTTTCTTGCTTACTCCAAACAAAATCTGCATCTGCTAGCAAACGAAGAAGTAGCTGACCACTGGCAGGAGAGTGATGGACCGTGAGCTGCTCGCACAATGCCACAAAAGTAAGCGTCTCCCTGTGCCTCACCTCCCTTTCCAGAGTGTGGAAATTACACTCATCCGTTAGGAGGGAGGCCAACACATGAAAGCAGAAAGTTCTAGCAAAAAGGAAGCAAGCTTGTCACATGGAATTGTCAGCTTTTGCTCTGAAAGCAGCTTTCCTTTGGCTGTTGGCCCGGGAAGTTATTTATAATCCAATAAAAAGTAAAAGGACTCTGGGAAGGATTGACTTGCAGAGTGGATTGGCTCTTAAATTCAATTCATCGCTAATGTTAATTCCTGTTCATTCTGAAAATTCTGAATATAGAGCTTTCCCCTCTGCAGAGAACTTGGCAAGTTAACAGCTACAAGGGGTCCACTTCTTTTTCTTTTTAATCCAGGATTGTACTCCAGTATACTCCAAGCCCATTGCCGTGACCAGGCTCCTGGAGATGCAACAAATGCTCTCTGAGCTAGGCAGGTGGGATTTTTTCACTATACAGGTAAGGTGAGTTTCCTTCTGTTAAAATAGAAAGCACTGAACCCTAACAGAAAGTGCATTATGTAGTTAGAATCCATGAGATCCCACAGGTCCTGGATTTTATGAAGGAAATCCTTATATCAAATATACTAGTCTTGAATTTTTTTTTTTGGAGGGGGGTCCGGTCATGAGACTAAACTTCTGGGCCTGGGCGCTGTCCCTCAGCTCTTCAGCTCAAGGCTAGCACTCTACCACTTGAGCCACAGTGCCACTTCCGGCTTTTTTTTCTGCTTATGTGGTGCTGAGGAATTGAACCCAGAGCCTCATGCATGCAAGGTAAGCGTTCTACCACTGAGCCACCTTCCCAGCCCTAGTTTTGAATTTTTGTCAGCTGCATCCATCCATCCATCCCCATCCATCCATCCATTAATTATTCTATACCTTTTAGCGCACTGTAAAGCACTCATGAAACATGATTGAATATACATACAGAAAGAGAAAACTAGCATGTTCTGCCATCTAGCCCTCCCAAGAGCAAGACAAAGGAGGGTGTCCGCCAGGTAGTGGACAAGATGAGATCCAAGCAGTTCTGGGCACTGCTTCTTTTTGGGTGTCATGGTATCCACAGTTCTTGAACATCAAACAAATTCTGGGCCATGCAGGAAAGGCCTCCATGTGCCAGCCCTGAGATGAGTCCGTGACTTGGAACTCCATGGCCAGTTTCTGGGAGCTGCCTGGCTGCAGAGAATCTTTGGTGAGTCACCGATGCAGCATGGGTACTGCAGAACTGAGAAACACACCCTCCACCACAGCTTGCTTCCCGTGACAGCTCTCCACGGAGTTTTAGTTTCTAGAGCTGCTAGTTTGTAAAGCCTCACAAACCAAAGGTTTAACAACTGAAATTTTATTTTCCCAGTGTGGAAGCCACTGGCCAAGATCAGGTGAGGGCATGATGCCACTATCTCTGGAGGCCCGAGGGGAGGCCTGTCTGCCTCTTCCATATCTCATGGCCTCTGTGTTCCTTTGCATTCCTTGGCTTGTAGGCACATCACTCCTGTCTCTGGCTGACTTCATATTAAATTCCTTCTTCCTTGTTTTGTCCTACAGACACTGATCGTGTTGGACTGTGGCCCAGGGTGAGCCCATCTTAATGACATCTGTGTGTTAGTCATTTTTTATCACTGAGCAAGTCAATGGAAAGAAGGAAATAGTCTTCATATTGCCTCACAATTTCAGAAGTTCCCTAGTTGGTTCCAATTTGGGGCCTGTGGTGAGGAAGATCACCCAAACAGACAGATGTGGAGGAGAAAATTGCTCACTTTGTAGAAGCCAGGAAGGCGGAGGAAAGAAGAAGAAAGAATCAGTGGAGGAAGAAGGAGAAGAATAACAAAGGAAAAAAGAGAAGATGGAGGGAGAAGAAGAGCTAGAGAGAAGGAAGAAGAGGAGGAGGAGGAGAAGAAAGAGGGTACTGGGGGTTTAATATGTCCTCACAGGCAGGAGACAGCCCCAGTGGCCCGTTTTGTCTGACCAGGCCTCACCTTCTCCTAGTCCCACCACTTCCAATCCTGCCATCCAGTTCTGCACTGCATGGCTGAGATTATAGCCCCGTCCCTCATCACCAGACCACCCAGCCTTTACTGCACTAGGCCTTGGCCACAGTTCAGATCCGGCCGTACTGACCAGGCTTGACCTACTTCTACAGAAGATCACACCCACCAGTACTGGGAGTTGGGACACTTCTGCATACATTGTTGGGGGACACAAGGCCACCTAACACAAGCTGGCTAAAAAATGCAATTAAAATGGAGTGTGGAGACCACTCTCATGTGTCAGCTGCTCAGCCAGGCAAGACACAGGGAGCAGGGGACTTACACACATTGTATGGGACATCCTGGCCCGAGCTCTCAGGTAGGCTGAGGAAAGGAAGGAGGGATGTGTCAGAACTGGTAAAGGGCGCTGCCCTGAGCCTGCTGGCATGAATCAACAAGCTGTGCATTAGCCCCAAGCCACTGCACCATGGGGCCAAACCATACACAGAGCCCAGGAAGCCCCCCAGGAATTCCCCTAGCATCACATCAGAGCCATTCTCTTAAGTAACATTCGAGTCTCTGGAAAACCAGAGACACCAGGCCTTTGCTGGACCATCCGAGTGGATGTGGGTTTTGCGGTGGCTTGAGAACCCCTCTGCCTGCTCCCCAACTCTACATGGAAGCCAGATCATGTCAGCGCTATGGCAGATGCCTTGCTCTGTGCACTTGCTCCAGCAGGGCAGTTTCCTCACAGGCTCTGCCTTGCTCAGGGTCACAGGGGCTTTTCTAGTGCTGTTTTCCGACTCATAGTAACTAGAGGCCGCTGGGGCTGTGAGTCTTGGCTATATTAGTCCAGGGTCAGGTCACATTTAAATGCCCACATTTCAGAATTCCCATCTTAGCTCCTCTATCCTCAAAATTCAACATTGCTGCCATGATTTTCCCCAAGTGTTATATTTATGTGGGCTATTGTGTGTGTGTGTGTGTGTGTGTGTGTGTGTGTGTGTGTGTGTGTGTGTGTTTGTGTGTGTGTGTTTAACCTATTGGTTTGCTGGACGCTGGTGGATCATACCTGTAATCCCAGCTACTCAGGAGGCTGAGATCTGAGGATCATGGTTCAAAGCCAGCCCAGGCAGGACAGTCCATGAGACTACTATCTCCAATAACCACCTGGAAACTGGAAGTAGCACTGTGGCTCAAGTGATAGAGCACTAGCCTTGAGCTGAAGAGCTGAGGGACAGTGCCCAGACAATAGCTTCTGTTCTGCAGTAACAGGCAGCAGGGTTTCCAGCGGAGCTGAGGCAGGGCTGTTGGCTATCCTGTTGCTGGCCCAGCTCAGCCTTTTGCGGGCACGCATTTCCCATCCCACGGGCCTACATACTCCTATGTTTAGGGGTGGTAACTGAGGTCTCTGCAGAGTCATTTTGCCAGTAGCGCGCTGCCCTGATTATTGTCAAAGCCTTAGGGAATATGAGGTCGTGTGGAGGAGCAGCAAGCCGAAGGGACTGGTTCGTGGCGATTAATAAAAGGCCCCCTGCCTTTCCCCAGCCCTGCAGAGTCAGACTCCGGCACAGTCAGGAAACTTCCACCCGATGTACAGTCCCTGAGGCGCCTCCACAGTGGCTACGATGTATTTATTTCCATTTTAAAGAGAATGCATTCATTCCCTCACACATCCACTGGGCCTGCTGGGACAAGAGCATGAAATCTATCTTCTGCCCTGATTCCAGGCCCCTTCCTCCCACTTGGAGCGTGTCCTGTCATTATCCCGCCTGTTTTTCTGTGTGCAACCATTCTCTCCTCCATGGCTCCTTGGGTATTTTTCTTGGTTAATTGCTTGGTTTGCAGCTCATTTCCCGGGACGTTAGCGTTGGTGGACGTGGGGCAGAACCCTGTGTGGCCACGCTCCACTTGTCTCTAAGCACTGAGACAGGAGAGGCCCGGGCCGTGCTGATTGCTATTGCTGTCTCTGCATTGTGACTGGTGCATATCGGTGGCTGGCTGCCCCCATGCCCGCCCCTCAGCCAGCCCTCTTCCTACGCAGGGCACATGCCCACTGGTGTCTGGGTCCCCGCCGACCTTGAATGACCTTGTGGAGTCTGAAGTGCTCGGGGCCTGGCTCTACGCAAGTCCTGCTGCACCGAGGACTCAGTATTCCTGCACAAATCACAGACAGTACCCTTTGCTGCTCCCTCCGACCTCCAGTTCCTGGACAGTGGAGGCCTGGGGCAGGCTGTGTGTGTGTGCATGCATGCATAGGCCTAGGGCAGGCTGTGTCTGTGTGTGTGTGTGTGTATATGTGTATAGGCCTCGGGCAGGTTGTGTGTGTGTGTGTGTGTGTGTGTGTGTATGTGCATAGGCCTGGGGCAGGCTGTGTATGTGTGTGTGTGTGTGTGTGTGTATAGACCTCGGGCAGGCTGTGTGTGTGTGTGTGTGTGTGTGTGTGTGTGTGTGTGTGTATAGGCCTGGGGCAGGCTGTGTGTATATGTGTGTATGTGTGTGTGTAGGCCAGGGCAGACTGTGTGTATGAGTGTGTGTGTGTGTGTGTGTGTGTGTGTGTGTATAGGCCCAGGGAAGGCTCTGTGTGTATGTGTGTGTGTATGTGCACGTAGGCCCAGGGCAGAATGTGTGTGTGTGTGTGTGTGTGTGTGTGTGTTCATAAGCCAGGGCAGGCTATGTGAGAGTGTGTGTGTGTGTGTGTGTGTGTGTGTGTGTACATGTATGTGTAGGCCCAGGGCAGGCTGTGTGTGTGTGTAGGTCCAGGGCAGGCTGTGTGTGTGTGTAGGCCCCAGGGCAGACTGTGTGTGTGTGTGTGTGTGTGTGTGTGTGTGTGTGCATAGGCCCAGGGCAGGCTGTGCACCAGGACAGGCTGTGTGTGTGTATGTGTTTGTGTGTGTAGGCCCAGGGCAGGCTGTGTGTGTGTGTGTGTGTGGGTGTGTGCATAGGCCCAGGGCAGGCTGTGCACCAGGACAGGCTGTGTGTGTATGTGTGTGTGTGTGTAGGTCCAGGGCAGGCTGTGTGTGTGTGTGTGTATGTGTAGGTCCAGGGCAGGCTGTGTGTGTGTGTGTATGTGTGTGTGTGTGTGTGTGTGTGTGTGTGTGTGTGTGCATAGGCCCAGGGCAGGTTGTGCACTAGGACAGGCTGTGTGTATGTGTGTGTGTGTGTGTGTGTAGGCCCAGGGCAGGCTGTGTGTGTGTGTGTGTGTGTGTGTGTGTGTGTGTGTGTGTGTGTGCATAGGCCCAGGGCAGGTTGTGCACTAGGACAGGCTATGTGTATGTGTGTGTGTAGGCCCAGGGCAGGCTGTGTGTGTGTGTGTGCATAGGCCCAGGGCAGGCTGTGCACCAGGGCAGGCTGTGTGTGTGTGTAGGCCCAGGGCAGGCTGTGTGGGTGAATGTGCATGTGTATGTGTGTGCCTGTTTTGCCAGCTGTGGCTGGAACCGTCAATAGGAAGGCTGTACTCCAAGCTGGCCTAGGGAAACGCAAGACCCTATTGCAGAGAAATCTGAAGCAAATCACCCCGAGGCATGGCAGGCTATAGAGAAACTGCCTGGCATGTGGGAAGCCCTGAGTTCATACTTCAGAACCTTAAAAAGAAAGTCTCATGAATGAACTTGAGTCCAGACATTAAAAATCAAAGATAAATGCTCAAGTAGATAACAAGCAAGCATTGTTGGGGGAGAGGGCACTCCGGGAGACCAAGGCAGTCCGTGAAACCTGTGAATACTCTGTAGATACAGTCTGGGTCATCTGCGAGTTAATTGTTAATGTACTACATCTGCGGAGGTTTATGGAGGTCTGACCTAGGTAACAGAGGTCAAATCCTAGCACAGGAAGGAACATGGAGCCATTTTCACATAGCTGGCGGGGTGTCCTTTCAATTCACTATTTACACTGGAGAATGGGAGTGAAGAGAGAAAATCGCATGCATTCATGCCAGAGAAAGCCTCAAGTTCACAGCCATGCAGCAGTGCCTGCTTAGTCAGTAGAGCCTGGAGGACTAATTTGGAATAATTACACAAACCGTTCCCACATCTCTGGCAGCGAGGAGAGACATTCTCCTCAAGCACTGAACTCCCCGTGAACTCTCCAGGTATGGCTTAGTGCAGAGAGCGGAGTTTGTGCATTTCCTGCATCCCTGAAGTTTCAAGGAGGCCCTAGGCCTTGCGTGTGTGTGTGTGTGTGTGTGTGTGTGTGTGTGTGTGTGTGTGTTGTTGTTGTTGTTGTTGTTTCAAATACCTCCTTCCATGTGTGGTTCTATTTTGCTGAAATTAATACAATTGCAGATCCTGGATTCCGCTGGGCTGCTTTGGACACCTGTCCCCTGACCGGAGTGTGCGTTCTGACACCTCCAGTGGGTCATTGGGTCTAAAGACAGTCCTGGGCCCTGCACGTGTGCCTGTCCTGGGAGCACATACCCAGTGTGAAGTTCACCTCACAAATCAGGCAGTTGGATAGAAACATCAGCAGCGAATAATAGAATGATGATGGCATGCTCCCCTAACAGAAGCTTTGTGAATGTGAGTTCTCGGTCTCGGCCTCTCTTGCAAGTATGCCCTACTGGACTTTCCATACACAGGAAGCACGGGCGCATGCACAGCCAGGAGACCTTGCTCACGCCTGGGTGCCCGGCAGGGTGAAAGCTCTGCACGCTGCGGGTCCCTATAGCGCACCAGTGACGGACAAGTAGGTCTCCCTGCAAGCCCACCAACACGACACCAACCAATAACCTGGCTTTGAAAATGACCAGAACACAGAGAAACAAACGCGCAGACCAGTAGATGAAATAGGACAAAGATTTTGCCCAGACATTTCACCTCAGCCTTCACGTGAGCACGCCAACACTAGCCTGTGTGCACATCATGCTGTTCACGATTCCCCAAGTCCTTTCTCAGTTCAATGAATTAGTGACACGTAAAATCCAATTAAAAGGGAATTTATACATTTGCAGCTCCTCACATTATATTCAAACAATGATCCGTCCACAAGCCAAATTGTTGACTACAGTTTGCATTCGTTTCCCTCATTTGGGGGGTATGTGACTAATGACTGTAATCATCTTCCGTTAATATGCATGCCTGGTCCTTTGTGCCGTGCCGTGCGCATGGTGAGCAGCGGGCTGGCCGTGGACGTCACTGATGGAGGAGGACAGTCGCTGCCATCCCGGTTTATTTTGAGTCTGTGGTGCTCCCCACCCCCCACCCCGAAAGGCTGGGGAACGGTCAGACCCAGCCTGCATCTCTGCAGCTCTACAAATGGGGTTCTCGCACTTGTGGGGCACAGGCAGCCTGGCCAGCTTCTCTCGTGAAGCTCTTCCCCAGGAGATGATGTTTGTTTGCAACTTCTCCATAGGGCGTCTTTTCATTCTCTTAAGGAGCTATTTTAGACCATATTTTTCCTGTGTGGACATTTTTTCATAGTTAAAAAAACACACACAAAAACTCTCATTCATTATGCTGTGCTAGGCACAGGCATTATTTGAAAGCACTCCTGTCTGTAAAGAGAATGCTATGGATGGTAAGAGTGAAGCCTAGTAAAATAAAGCAAAATAAAAGATAAGCTGGAGATTTAAGGCAATCTGAGTCTCTAGTCCAAATGTATAATTGTTGGCTTTTGGTTTGCCCCTTGTCGTACCTCTTCCTAGAACTTGGTACAGCATCTTCTGCGTGAGTGAGACTCGGGACTCCCAGCCCAGCCTCTGTCTGCTGTGGGCGAGATGTGGGACTCCCAGCCTGGCCATCTGCTGTGGGCTCATTGCTTGAGTTTCAGGTTGGAACCCCAGTCCCAAACCTGGAGCTCTAAGGATCCGAGGAAGGTGAGTCATGCCCGACCTTACCATTTGGGGTGCTGAGGACTCTGTGCTCCCCAATCTCTACCCAACCTTCTAAAGACCCCTCTCCTGGAGACCCAGTCATTCACAAGTCCAGTGTAATTTTTGAGATAACGCCTCAATAAACTATTTGGCATCTCAGTTTTCGAGTGTCAGTCTGACACTCCTCTTGTCTGCTGCCACATCTACATGAGCAGCGCACATGAGGGCTTTCTCCTTGTATCCCACACAGCATCCCTGGAACCCTGAGGTTCAGCTACTCCAGCTTCTGCTCGTCCACGAGACTTGTGTGAAGCAGCAGGCCTGCGTAGTGTCTTGAATACAAGTTTGCTTCCTGGTGAAAGCCTGGGCTCTGGTCCTTGAGATGGTCCAGAGCCCTGGGCTGCTGTCTGTCCTTGGGGTGAAGAACTCACTCCATCCTGCCACCTCTTGGGTGGCAAGGTCAGCGTGCCCATGCCCAGGCTGTGGAGAAGACTCAGTGTGGGCTGGGTCTTGGTTTTTGTCCAAAAGACCAACCAGCAGGGCTCATTATTCTTTTCACCTTCCTCCTTCCTGTATTAACAGCAGAAAACTGCAACTCAGGAAATCGCGTATCAAAATGTTGCAATAGTGTGGCAGTTGGACAGCAGGGTGCAAAGGTTCAGGGGTGGGCTCTTGGGTTCAGAGGTGGGCTCTTGGGTTCAGGGGTAGGCTCTCGGGTTCAGGGTTGGGCTCTTGGGTTCAGGGGTAGGATGGCAGGACAAACCCACCAGAGCTGACCCCAGGTGTGCCCTACAGCCATGCCCTTCACCACCACCATGCCTGCCACTGTCCCAGAGACCTTTCCCAGCAGTTGTGATGCTGCCTAGTGCACTTTTCTTCTGAAGATCAGGATGCTAAGATAAATGGAGCTTGAGAGGCTGAGGCTGAGGAAGGATACAAATCTGTTTCTCTGCCAGGTGGAGAATTCAGAGGCAGAAGAGAAGTGAAGCTTAGTAAAGCAAAGTTAATGAAAGCAAAGTTAATGAAAGCAAAAACAGGTCAGAGGTCAGGCTCTCTATAGAGAGGGGCCCTGGGAGTGAGGAGTCCAAAGGAGTCCTCTCAGAGTGGACTGTGCTAGAATGGAGACTCCTCCCACACCTCCTTCCAGGTTTGATTCCCTGCCCCCCTCCCCCTCCCTCTCTTCTTTCCCCTCCTCTCCTCTTCATCCTTCCATTCCCTTCTTATCTCCTTCCTTCATTCCTTCCTTCCTTCCTTCCTTCCTTCCTTCCTTCCTTCCTTCCTTCCTTCCTTCCTTCTTCTTTCCTTCCTTCCTTTCTTTCTTTCTTTCTTTCTTTCTTTCTTCCTTCCTTCCTTCCTTCCTTCCTTCCTTCCTTCCTTCCTTTTTTCCTTCCTTCCTTTTTTTCTATGCTGGCTATGGGACTTGAACTCGGAGCCTAGGTGCTGTCTCTGAGCTTTTTTGCTCAAATCTATCACTCTACCACTTGAATCACAGCTCCATTTCTGGATTTTTGGTGATTCATTGGAGGTAAGAATATAATGAACTCTGCTCCCGCGCTGGCTTTGAACAGCAATCCCCATATCTCAGTGAGCCACAGCCCCTGGCTCTAAGCTGATTCCCTGGTGGCTTGTGCATGCCCTACCCAGGATGTTTTCACAGCTTGAGCAGGAGACCAGGGCATTATGGGATGCGAAAGTGTTAGGGCAAGATCCCAGGGCATTATGGGATGAGAAAGTGTTAGGGCAGGATCCCAGGGCATTATGGGATGAGAAAGTGTTAGGGCAGGATCCCAGGGCATCATGAGAAGAAGAGAGCCATGCTGGGCCCTATGTTGTCTGTGTGTTACATCCGCCATTTATGAATCTATGAACAGTTCCTGTCTCTTTCCCTCAATATTCCTGGTCCAGCTCAGGCACACATCAGCTGTAATTCTGCCAAATAATGTTGTGGGAACATTGAGCAGACAGAAAACAGAGGCCCTCAGACAGAGGCAGAGGGCCTCACTGGGGGGTGAAACTGGGCGGGGCCCTGGGGCACAGGCCAGGGTCCAGGTCTTCCCCTGCCCCAGTGGGCATGACCACAGCTAAGGCTGAGCCTAAGTTTGTCCATCTGTAAACAGAGCTTGCACTAGAGGAACACACAAGCATTCTAAAGCCCGAGGAAGTGAGACTAAGGAAGCAAGAATTTAGTAAAGGGAAATATGGAATCAATGATAAACTCATGTCCCTGTGTTGTGTCGGACCTGCACTGCAGAGGAGACAGTCACCACCATCCATCAGCTGTTGGACAGCCAGGCAGGGCAGGGGTCAGATGGGAGCGGGGAGAGGAACATTGTCCACTTGATTCCTGGGCATCTTCCAGTCTTGGAAACTTCAGTTAAAATTCACTGCTGGTAGCCGGGCTTCAGTGGCTCACGCCTGTAATCCTAGCTACTCAGGAGGCTGAGATCTGAGGATCGCAGTTCAAAGCCAGCCCAGGCAGGAAAGGCCGTGAGACTCTTATCTCCAATAAACCACCAGAAAACCAGAAGTGGCGCTGTGGCTCAAGTGGTAGAGCGCTCGCCTTGAGCTGAAGAGCTGAGGGACAGCGCCCAGGCCCAGAGTTCAAGCCCCACAACCAACCAAAAATAAAAAAATAAAAAAATCACTGCTAACTGCTGGTGGCCTACCAGACAAATGGGGACCCCAGTGCCCAGGCGTAATCTGGGATCAAACACCTTCCCCCATTACCGGGGAACGCAGTGAGCTTCAGAAATAGCATAGTAGTCTGAGTGGAGGTTCGGGACCCTGTCTCTCCTACCCATTGTCTTTTGTTGTAAGTACTGGAAAATCTCATTTGCTCTAATTCTCCACCTTTACATCTTTATAACCCGGACTGATCAGAGGGTCTGCCAAAGAAAATTCTCTTTCAAATTTTGTCTCTTGATCATTTTGCTTTCCTTTTTTTTTTTTTTTTTAAAAAAAAGAAGTTTAGATTCAAATGAGGGTTAAACTTTTCTCAACCAGGAAAAAGTAACACCTAAATATATTAGCTACACAAACTGAAAATTTTAAATAATAGTTTTCTAAAAAAATAATATTACAAATAATGGAAACATTATGTTGTAGTAAATACACAATTCTTATAAGTCATTTTTTTAGGGAAGAAAAAAATCACAACAGTCTCAAATTAGCAAATGAAAACATCTCATCCGCGGAGCTCGTTTACCAAATATGCCTGAAGTGTTCCTGGCACAATGTAGAAGCAGCGTCAAGTCACACACTGCTCCTTTGCCAGACAAAGGTTATCCTAGCATTATATTCAATACGGAATTTTCAAATTTTGAAACATTTTATTATTACAGTAATGGCTATCGCTGCTTCTAACCGACACCTTGTCAGAAGGTTTAAAAAATGTATGCTTCGGTTCATGCAAAAAAAAAAGAAAGAAAGAAAGAAAGAAAAAAACAAAGGTCAAAACTTTTAAAATGTCACTTCTTGTGCAGTTTTGCATAGAAAATACAAGGAGCAGCGGGAGCCCCGCCTGTGGGAATGGCTGCTAGAACCTGCTACTTCCCCCGCAGCTGGGCTTGCAGAAAGGCTCGGTGGGGGCCCATTGTCGCTGGCTGGGTAAGAGTTCTCTTATTTTACGGTGGGCAGCGAAGGGGGCTGGGTGTCGAGGAGTGTGGGGAAACATCTATCTCTTGCGAATAGATCACTTTCTCCTTCCCTCCGCCACGAGGGGCGGGAATCTATACATGACCTACTCATTTGGACCTCGCTGTGTAATTAAACATCACAAACAAAAGCCGTCCTGGAGGGGGGGGCAGTCACAGATCCCGAGTGTTTCCCTAACCAGCCTGGGCTTGGGAAGGAGGCGGCTTGGCTCCCCCGCCCCTGGGGGAGGGGGAACCGTCACCCCACCCCTTACGTTTCCCGGAGGAGGTCACCTGCCTTGGAGTGGGATCACATAAAACTGAAATGTTAATTTCAGCTCTGCGGACGGGCAGCGGGCAGTGCGCCGGTTGGTGGGTGCTCAAGTTTGAGCGGTGCCCAGACCCCAGGCTGGTTTTGTTTTGCTGTTTTGCTTTGAACTGAGGATTGTCCATCAGATTTTGTTTCCATGGAAACTCACTTTTAAAGGTGAAGAGCCACGACCTTGTGCCGTTTCCATGGCAGGCGCTGGTCCTCCGAGGTGGGGGCAGATACGCGGGCAGCGCAGGTGATGCAGGTCCTGGCCCCGTGGAGACGGCCTGGGGCCCTGGGGGACACTCTTATGCTGTCAAGCCAAGTCACCTTCACACGGAGTCCCAAAACTAGTTTTATGCAGGGGCGGAAGGACTTTGTTTTGTGATGAACAGAAGCAGCTTTGGTTTCTGAGCAAGGCTGAGGATCCCTGCTTTGCAATAGGCCAGCACTGCCTCCCAGGCCGGCTCCCACCCATCTCAGACAGATCCTCATCCTCCGCAGAACCAGTGGAAGGAGCTTCAGAGGCTGCTGGCCTGTGGGAGCAGCCTGGACCGCAGGACACAGATGGCCAGGGGTGGGGCTGCCCCACTCAGACTCAGATGGGAGACTTCTTGAAGGACATGGAGCAGTCTTCTAAAAATACTCAACAAGGCTGGGAGTGAGTCGGGAGGACCTCGCCTGGCAGGTTCAGGGCCTGGTTCAAGCTCCAGTGCTGCAGAAAGCAACAAATGGACACGTGAGCCTGGCAGTTGTTGCTTTGGAATGGAGAAGCCACCTGTGTGTCACCGAGTCCGTCCACACACAAGGCGACCTTCACCAGGCCGGTGTGCCGCAGACCTCTACTGGAGGCTTCTGGACATGTTGTGGACCTGTCGTGGGGCACATCACAGACACGTCACGGACACATCATGGGAGTCCATCCATCCCCCACCTCCCAGTATCGATCTGAGAAGAGAGTTCTTACAGGAGAAGCCGGCCCTGTGAGCCCTGCTGCAGGAAGGAGACCTAGACGCAGGACAGCCCGAGTATGGCTGTTCCCAAGGCAACAAGCTTGGTTCCAGAACCTTCCCCTCAGAGGAAGCCCAGGCACAGGATAAAGCCAGCCGGGCTCTTGAAGTCAGGTGCACACACCTCAGAGCAGCTGCACAAGCTCGGAGCAGGCCACGGAGAGGCCACGGAGGTGGAGAGGAGCTGGACCCTGTCTGAGGATGTCTTCGTGTGCATCAGGGCTCAAGCTGAGCTTCCTCGGGTCCCCTGGCAGGACCTGCATGCCTTCCGCTGTCTCTGTCAGAAATACGGGTGAACGAGGAAGCATCCTGAGTGGAGTGGCAGACCCCACTCCACTCCGAGCACTCAGAAGACAGAAAGGAGGAAGCCAGGAGGCCCTCCACCCTGCTGCCTCCAGAGGCTCCTATCCCTACCCCACCCCTGCTCGTTCCCCACCCCAGCCCAGCCCACTCTCCAGCCTTTACTCTGTTACTGGCACAAAGACCCACCAGGCCACACAAAATGATTCTCAGCTCTGAAGATACAGCGGCAAAGCAAACCTGCAGTGAGGGCAGTCGATGAGCCAGAAGAGATCAGACATTTTCTTCAATCTGTTCATGTTGAGGAGGGGAGGAAGGGCGAAGAAAGGAGGGGGGAGGAAGGGGGTTCCCCACTGTCTAGTTCCCACCAGGATATCAAAATCCTGCATCTACTCCTGCCACACCACACACCACAGCTGTGTGCTGGGCCATGCAACCCTGCCCCTTCTTCCAACTCCTGTCCTCACGCACGTGAGGACTCAGGTCCATCATGTGGGCTCGTGGGCGCAGGAGCACCATGAACTCTTGCTGTGGGCTGAAGAGCCATCTAAGGGGAAGGCAGGTGTCTTGCCCACCCAGGTGCAGGGCTGGGGCCTGGGCTTCACCAAGGCCTTCTCCCCATGGCCTTCCTGTCTCTGCTGCCAGCCCGGCCCCCAGTGAGCCTCCAGTTCTCAGGTCTGGGGCCGTTTCTCTTGTTTAGGAAGTTAGACCTTAAATTCTCTTAGCCCAGTGACCCCCCAGGCCCTAAGAAAGAAACCCGGACGTATTTGTTAAGCATTTTCCATTCCTCTACAAGGAATAGTGCCCCACGACAGAATGGATTTCTCAAGAAATGTTCCCTAAAAATGGAATCCTGAGGCCAGAAACCCTAGAATTGTGGGACAGCCCCGTGAGAAGACTTTAGCTCCAGCCCAGCCACCCTGTGCCCAACTAGGACATTTCAACTCAACGAAACTAAAAGCACACTGGACAGTCAGTGCAGGCGAGGTTTGTGTGTATGTCAGAGGGACGGGCTCACGTAGTATGGATGCAAACACAGTCATGGAGCCTGGGACCAGAGTGAGGAGTAGAGGCCAGGAGAGACAGGACTGGCAGGAACAGAGAGGCTCCTGTGGGAGAATGTCGCCGTGATGCTGGACTCAGGTCCAGCTCACAGCCATGTGGTCCACTCACTCCCTAGTGGTTCCCGACACACTGCACACACCTGTGCATATACGCCTGGTCATGTGTGGACACATTGAGAGAGAGTGGGATGAGTTTCATAAATGCTCCCAGCTTAGTGTGGTGTGAGCTCCCCAGGATGGTGTCAGAATGCAGACCACGCTTTCAGGTCCTCAAAGGTCGTTTTAGTGTACATTATCTTTATTGATGATGAAACTGCATTCATGTCTCCAGCTAAAAGTGATAGGATAAATAAACTTCAGTGAGTAATGTCCTACAAAAAAGGAAAATGGTAAACCGAAGAAGAAACACCAAGGAGTAGTGACTGTGGCCAGTTGGAGGTTACTTCCGAGGTAAAAAACTGACAGAATGGAATGTTCATGCTAAGAAGCTAGCTTCGGTGCTTTATGAGAAAAATGGTGTGCTTCATAGAGAAAATCAAAGACTATGACCTGCAAGGGCTAAAGCACACCACCCAGGACTAGGTTACAGAGAGGAGAGAGCAGTGGTTTGTTTATTGTATTTGCTTCCTGTGAAGGGAAGAGGGAGGAACAGAGCACTTTGGTGCTCACTTTGTGTCCAGTAGTTGAGAAGGAGTATCTGAGTTACAAGCGTGAGAGCTCACAAGACGACTTGTTAAATGGAAAAGTGCAGAAATGCGAAATCAGTGGAGAGAAAATGGGAATAAATGTTAAGTAGATCAAAATGTCCAAAATAAGGAAAAGAAAAAAATACAGTATAACACACACAAACCCTGCCCCCCAAAAAGAGGGATAAAGTCAACCAATGCCACCACCTATTACACTAAGTGTAAATGACACAAATTTTCTTGATAAGCTCATGTCATACTTCACTTTAAAGTCTATCTGTTGTTTGTTTAAGAAAATATCTTTCTAACAAGGTGGTAAAGAACGCTGAATATAAGGAACCAGCAAATATAATAGCATGCAAAAATGGAAAGGAAAAATGCTAATGAAACAATGGGGAATTTAGGGGTATTAACTCCAAATGAGGCAAACCCAGTAAGGACAAAGTCATAAAAGACATAATTTGCTAAGAGGAGCCATTAATTTGAATGTGCCAACCAACACAATGACAAAGTATAAACAATAACAAAAATAAAGTAGTGAAGTAACATATTGACAGTTTCCATTACACTGAAACTAAAGCCCAGCAAACAAGTAAGCGTTGATCTGTCTGATTGTTAAGTGTTAGTGAGGGCCTTTATACTCCTTTAACAGCCATTGGGTAGATAGAGCCTCCTGGAATGCAGGTCCTGCCTGCAGGCCTAATTTGGATCATAGGAATCAATTCAAGACAACCAGGTGGCCTGTCTTGTGAGATGTCCCACGTTGGTTGCTGGCTGACATGTTCAAGGTTAGAGAGGGAAACCTCTCTACCACTCACTGGAGCCCCCCCTCAAACTTACAGAACAATTCCACTTGCTTACAAGACCTAGGACCATCACCAACTGTATTTGTAAATAAGAGCAGGGATTTTTCTCAGTCAACTTTACCTGGCTTCATGCATAGTCAACATGTCTGAGAAGTTTTATGTAAATTGAATCCCATTTTCCAGTCGACTAACTTACCATTTCAAATTTGTTTTTTTCCTTCTTGATTGACTCAATTGACAGTGGCTCTTCCATTTTAGCTCTGAGTTTTTCTTCCTCAGCCTTTCTTTCTACTGAAGCATGAACAATCCCTAAACAAGTGACGGCTGCCTTTGGAGACAGAGGCAGCAAAGACCCTTCGGGGCCTCTGTGAAGGACCTTTTGTTCTACGAGGGCTGTGCCGGGGTGTTCGCAGAAACCCCGTAATTTATCAGCTTGGGATGCAGAGCCCCGGCCCCTCTGCAGCTGTGCGTTCTGCGGGAAGAGACGTGAGCAGTGGCCTGCCATCCGGGTCACATCCACGCAGAGGTCGCAGTCCCTCTGCGTGTCAGGGCACACGGAGGAGCACTGTGGTGGCCATGACTGACCATTCACCAGGTCAGTCCAGACATGGTGATGCTGGGACTGCACTGGAAGGGCTTCAGGAGATGCTCACATAGCTTCCTACACAAGAACGCAGGGACATGGCCTGTGATCCACGAGTGTGAGCAGAGCACAGATGAGCACTAAGCACAGGGGAGCACCAAGCACTGAGCACAGGGAACATTGAACACAGATGAGCACTGAGCACAGGGAACATTGAACATAAATGAACACCGAGGACAGGGGAGCACTGAGCATGGGGAGCATGGAGCACAGCACAGAGGAGCACAGGGGAGCACTGAGCTCCATGGCAGTTCCCTGTTGACCCCTGTAGCCCCCAGCTACCTGTGTGTCCTCTGTGTCCTCTGTGTGTGCTTCCTCTGTATGTCTTCTGTGTGTCCTCTGTAGGTCTTGTGTGTGTCCTGTGTGTGTGTCCTCTGACCTCTATGTCTGTGTGTCCTCTGTGTCTGTGTGTCTTCTGTGTGTGCATCCTCTGTCCCCTGTGTGTGTGTGTGTCCTCTGTGGATCCTCTTTGTCTACCACTTGTAATTCTGGTTTAATCCAGCAGACCTTGGGCTTGCCCCTTGCATGAGCTTCTCTGCACTGTGCTGTGTGGCTGCTGACACACCCTCGGAGGCCTCTGCAGGGGGTGTGGACAGCCTGTCCCTGGGGCCCACAGGAGCCTCCTGCTTCCCTCCGGGCTCCCAACCTGAGGCAGATTAACAGCCCTGGAAAACATTTGCTTTTGGAAACTTCAGACCCAGAGACTCTGCTTTCATCGCTGTGAGGGGACATGACCAGTGTTTTGAAGAAGTCCCCATCCCCCACTCCCGCCCCAGCTCACCAATGCCTGGGAACCAGTGGAGATCCTTCCATCCCCCTCCCCCAGCCTGGCCTGACAGCCAAGCCGCCCCTGCCCCAGCTTGCTTGACAGCCTTGTCTTTACAAGAGTCTTAGACTCTTCCTCATCAATTTGGTCTACACCCTCCCTCCTTCCCATCTTCCCTTCTTGTTCCTGACTTTCTTTCTATTCCGTTGGGGAATATATCATTCTCTGAGCTTGTGTGCTCAAGGCTGGCACTCTATCACTTGAGCCACAGCTCTACTTCTTTCCTTTTTTCTTATTTTTGTCGGTCATAGGGCTTGAATTCTGGGCCTGGGTGCTGTCCCTGCACTCTTCAGCTCAAGGCGAGCTCTCTACCGCTTGAGCCACAGTGACAATCCTGGTTTTCTAGTGGTTTATTGGAGATAAGTGTCTCACAGATGTTCTTGCTCTGGCTGGCTTTGAACCACGATCCTCAGATCTGAGCTTCCTGAGTAGCTAGGATTACAGGCGTGAGCCACTGGCACCCGGCACAGCTCTACTTCTTAATTGGAGATGAGTCTCATAGACTTCCTTGCTCAGGCTGGCTTTGAACTGTGATCCTCAGATCTCAGCCTCCTGAATAGCCAGGCTCATAGGCGTGAGCCACCTGTGCCGGGTGTGGATCTACACTATCACAACCGCAGCACTCTCTGCACGGCAGGCCCCTGGTGTCAGGGCTAGCAGGGCCCTCCGCACTGCAGGACACGTGTGCACCACCGCGCAGGCCAGGTGTGGAGACCAGCCCCCATGTGAGGCCGGATGTGCGAGCAGGTGAAGCACAGATGAGACGTCCGGGGACAGGGCCAGCATGTGACCAGAGACAGGAAGTCTTCCGCTTGTGGGCATCCCTGCGGAAGTGCAAGCAAGGGAGGAAAATGAGCAAGGTAAAGCCATTCACAGATGCTCTGGAAGCCAGGGCAGCTCAGTCCTCACAGGAAGGCCTGTGAGCCCCACTCACCTGCACAGCCCCAGCCTCAGAAAAGCCAACAGCCCGGGGCAGGGACACCACACGAGCCCAGAGGTTCGCATACCAGACCTTATAGAAATGCTTGATCCCACGTCCTCCTCTTTCTCTGGACTGCCAGCTTCTCCATTTTTGAATGGTTTTTGCACCCAGCAGCTTCTCCACCTTGATCATGGCACCCTTCATACTGCCCCACCCCTTGTCCACCCTCCCCCTCGCCCACCTCACCCCTGTCCACCCACACACCTGCTGCTGCCTGGATGCTAGTTTCTGCCTCACTCCTGAGGTGACACTCATGTCCCCTTTCCGCTAGGGGAGGTGCTCTGGCTCCTGCGCACACTCACATTCAGCATTGGTCTGCAGGATTTGAGAAGGTGGTGACTGTCCAGTCCATGCCCAGCAGGAAGAATTTGCACCCTGTCTTCAGCCATTGCTGGACAGCACTAGCCATTCCTGAGCCTGATAGGGCTGCTTGGCCAGTTTGTCAGCTGTCTGTGGTCTGCGTGATGCAGTTGAGGGACCGAGGACCCGTAATCCCACCCCAGGGCAGGATGTGTGTGCACAGAGCAGGATTCATGTGCACGGGACAGGATATGTGTTCATGGGGCAGGACGTGTGTGCATGGGACGGGACACGTGTGCATGGGGCAGGACGTCAGTGAGTGGGGAAGGATGTGTGTGTATGGAGCAGGACGTGTGTGCAGAGAGCACAGAGCAGGACGCATGTGCATAGAAGTAGGACACGTGCATGGGGCAGGATGTGTATGCACAGAGCAAGGTATGTGTGCATAGAACAGGACATGTGTGCATGAAGCAGGATGTGTGCACAGAGCTGGATGTGTGTGCATAAAGCAGGACATGTGTTCATGGGGCAGGACTGTGTACACGGGGCAGGATACATGTGCATGGAGCAAGGTGTATGTGCACAGAGCAGGATGCATGTGCATGGAACAGGACATGTATGCACAGAGCAGGATGTGTGTGCACAGGGCAGGACACACGTACGCAGAACAGGACATAGGTGCACGGGGTGGGACACAGGTACACAGAGCAGAACGTGTGTGCGTGGAACAGGACATGTATGCACAGAGCAGGACGTGTGTGCACAGGGCAGGACACACGTACGCAGAGCAGGACATGTGTGCTCGGGGTGGGACACATGTACGCAGAGCAGGACTTGTGTGTACACAGGGCAGGACACATGTACATGTAGCAGGACACATGTTCATGGGCAGGACACATGTGTACAGAGCAGGATGCACATGCACAGAGCCCTTCTTACATGCCGGATAGGGGCCGTTTTGCAATGTGCCTTTACCCTTGGTCCTGTGGCCAGGCTGGGAGCTGGGAGCTTCGCAGACGCTGTGTTTTCTCACTCAGCCTCTGAGAGGTGGAAACTGAGGTGTGTGCTCAGAACTGTACCAGGATCCCACTACTCAGGAGAAGAAACACAACACAGTTTCCAGAAATTCCCTGCCTGTGGGGCTCTACTTCCTTTTCTGGTCCTGCACTTAAAGATGACTGCAAATATGTCAGTATTTATACAGAATTGACACGTCAAATCTCAATTTATAGCCTTCTCTGGGAGAAGATACTGGGGAACTATCAAATTCTGCATCATATTAATTGTGAAATGCTTATGTGTTTTTTGGCACGTCAGTGTGGCTTTCCAAATACAAAAATGGCAAAATATCTAAAACAAAGTCTAAATCATCTAGAGAGGGCTGAGGGTACAGGGGGGCTGTGTTTGGCGTGTTTGGGATACCGGGTGCTGTTCTCCATCATTGGGGTTATCTTCTTTCTAGTACTCATGCTGCATGGGTGCCTTGGGCTGGCTCTTGCTCAGACACAGTCCATGGAAGAGAGCGTCTGTCAAGCGCTGGCTCTGATCGACAGGTCGAAGGGCACAGTGTGACCCCATCCCACTAGCCATGTGCGGTTATGCCTGGGATCCCGCACAAGACTACTGGGTAGGGCTTGGGCCTATCTGAGAGCTAGTTCTAATTCTTGCCATATCCTTCTAGATCTTCTTTCTCTGACTCCTGTCTCTGTCTTGGAGGGTATATGAAACATCCATCCCCAGTTTTATAATCCAAAGGCTGTGAGGAGCCTCCTTCAGGCCTCTGGCAGCCATTCCCAGCACGCTGGGCTAGTGAGGCCCTGCTCTCCTCTACCTGTGTGTGTACTTCCTTCCTGCATGGGCACTTCCTTCCTGCGTGTGTACTTCCTTCCTGTGTGTGTACTTCCTTCCTGCGTGGGTACTTCCTTCCTGTGTGGGCACTTCCTTCGTGCGTGGGCACTTCCTGCATGGGCACTCCCACTGCAGGATGAGCTGCCCTCGGCCCATCCCATCTGCAGCAACGCAGCATTTGCAAAGCCTGGAGGAGCCTGGGTGCTGCACTGCCAGGTCTTGGATGGAGAGACACAGTTGAACCCCTGACATCTGAGTTCCAGGGTTCAGCTAGTTGCTAACAGAACTTAAATCTCGGAAGCCTTGGGGTGGAATGCATCTAATGACCTTGCTAGGAGCGTTAACTCCGGGCAGGACATATTGCTCGAGGTCTCCTCGGGCACCGGGGGCTCTGCCTGTCTCCCTCCCATCCTTTCTCCCTTCTTGAGAAAGATGGCAGTGACCATTGCCCAAAGTGGATGTTACCCCAAGGGATTTTAGGGCCAGTAGCACTTGGAGGAAAATTCTGGTGCAAAAGGACTTACGCTTTGGTTCCTTGTGTGGTGCCGGGTAACCCAGTGGTGGGCTGGTCGGGCCAGGCCGGGGGCGCTCACACGCCAGTCTTCCTGAGTTCCCGTGACCTCCATGGTGACCTTGGAAGCGCTTCTTTTTTCTCTCTCTTGTTAATGCCTCCGTAGCTGATTTCTTCTTTCTCTTTCAAGTACAGATGGCAGTCATGAATATTTGTTTGCTGCAGGTTTGGTTTTGTAACCCTTGTCTCAAAGGAGAAGAGCTGCACACCTGCGGGCACTGTTATTAATAACTGCTCTGTTCAGGCTCCATATTAATATTCTGTCACAGAAAACATGCTACAAAACCAACTTGTCAGATTTCTGTCTTCCCCGTGGAAGCAGACCTAAACTCGAGCTGGCCCCAAACAGTGCATGCTCTTCTCCCTCCATGTCAGAGGCTACATCTGGCCAAGCCATCCACACCGGACACCCCGTGGCCCCTGCTGGCCAGCTGGGCACTACCCACACCGGTCAGGTGGGGCAGCTGTGACACCAGGGCCTGTGTCTCCGGGTTTTCCGGCCAGCAGCCGGTCCCTGCTGAGCCCTGCCCTTTTCGTAGTGCACCTTCGGCTGTCTGCACCGCAAAGGCAGAGAGGAAGTGCTCATGAAGGTGACACATGTGACTTCACCCCCACCTAATGGTGGCCTGGGAGGGCACCATGCCTGCCACGCACACCACACCCAGCACACACCACACCTGCCCCTTGGGCTCCGGGCAGACGCCCTCTGTCTACAGCATAGGAGGTAGACTGGACGGCTCTGTCCCAGTTGGGGAGGAAAGCTGCCAAATGGCCTGGCTCTGTCCTTCCGTCCTGGCCAGCAGCATTTGGAGCTTGGGGCAGGGCCCTGCAGGCAGCATGGAAGATGACAGGACCGTAAGGAAACTGGAAGCTTTGCATCCTGGGAAATCTCTCTGTTGGAGCCTCATTCCTGGTAGAAGTGTTTTCAAAACACACAGTGAATCCAGCCTCTATTACCTGTAATATTATGTGGATACTCACGAGCGTTTGGAGCTAACATCTTCTGGAGTAAGAAAGTAACCCAAACAAAGCTCTGCTGGCAGGGGGCACCTCACCATTCCTGCCTGTGATCCGATCTACAGTGGAGCGGGAGGCGGAGGAACACAGTGTGAGGCTAGCCTGGGCCAAAGCTCCCAGCACATCCAATGAAAAGCTGGACAAGACAACAATATCTGCCATCCCAGCTCCGTGGGAAGAGACAGCAAACAGGAGGATCAAGGTCTAGGCTGGTCCAGGCAAAGAGTAAAACTATTTGAAAATGACAAAAGTAGCCAGGTGCTGGAGGCTCACGCCTATAATCCTAGCTACTCAGGAGGCTGAGATCTGAGGATCGCAGTTCAAAGCCAGCCAGGCAGGAAAGTTCGTGAGACTCTTATCTCCAATAAACCACCAGAAAACCGGAGGTGGTACTGTTGCTCAAGTAGTAGACCACTCACCTTAAGCTGAAGAGCTGAGGGACAGCACCCAGGTCCACAAAGTTCAAGACCCATGACCCAACAAAAAAAGAAAGAAAGAAAATGACTGAGTATATGACTCAATGATAGAGCCCTTGAGTTTAGACCCAATTCTGAGAAGGAGGAGGAGGAAAAGAAAAAGAGACAGCAAACTTTGAATAGTCTGGCTGTAAGGGCTCCAGCCAGGCTGCTGCTGCCAGCTCCTTCCCTGTGCATCCGCAACTAGCGAGAAGCGAAGCACTTTTATAAGCATGTATATTCTCAGGGGAAGGGGCTTGGGTGTTAATTCAAAGCTTGGCCCATCACACTGCTGACCACTTTGAGAACTGTTCTGCTGACCAGATGATTCACTTTGCAAGAGAAGTGGTTGAAAGCTGAGCCTGGCCAGCCAGGTAATCAAGGAAAACGGGCACAGAGCAGGGACACAGCCCCATGTAGCTGGACGGCCACCCGAGATTCTATTACTTGTCGTCTTTCAAGCATTATAATGAGATTACAGTAACCCGAAACTGGCTGAAAAGATGAATTTGGCTGTCTGTCAAGTTCACTGTGCCACGTTTGACCACAGTCCACATCTGTGGTAGGTTTCTTGACAGCAAGCATAAGGTCCCAAGTTTAATTCCCAGTACTACACATACACAAACACTCTCTTCCCCTCCCCCCACACCTATTAATAACCTAACCCTTCTGATACTAAATAATCATGAGTACAGTCAGTTCCATAATAGTGGATGGGTAAGCCATGTGTTTGCTTTCTGTTGAAGATCCGTGTGGCAGCTGCTAGTAGAAGACAGAACATAGCCAGGAACATAGCCAGGGGTGCCCATGTCTGTGCACACACGTGGGCAGGTCTGTCACTCTTTGGCCAAGACGGTAGCTCTGAAGTAGCGGACTATCGTAAAGGAACCGACTCTCCTCTGAGAAGCAGCTGTGTGGCACGGTGGACGGAGGAGCTGCGCCCTGCAGGCTGAGGGCCACGAGGGAGCATCGCGGTCATCAGAATCTAAAATCCGCTGTGGGTTGAAAGCCAACACATATGTTTAAATCCAAGGGATCTTAATGAAACGAACAAAACCACAGTGGGTACTGGTGGATGGTGCTGATGAATAATTCATTTCATTGAACAACCAGTAAACAAAGGGAAGGCATTAAATATTTATTCCACCTTTCCAAATAAAAGCAGTACAACTGGATATAATATGCAGGGAAAATCCTTTTCAGGGAAGTGTCCAGCTAGTAAGCTGCCAGCGCTGGAGTCTGGGCACCAGCCGCGCTAGCACTGCAGACCGGGACCCCAGGGCCTGACCCCAGGGTCACACCAGACACCGCCTGCCACCAAGGGCTCCGATGCAAGAACTCGGCACGGACAGGAGGGTGTCGCCTGACTTCCAGAGACAGAACCAACCAGGAAGTCCCTCTGAGACCTGAAGACCCTACCCTGAGATCTGGAGCTTACAGCCCCCCCATATCTAAGTACCGTTTATGAAAGATGAAGAATTTGTTTCTACAAACCAGGGGAGTGCAATGGGAAAACCCAGTGTGATCGTCCATTTCCCTTCACAAATAAAACAGAAGAACTGGCAGCAAGAAAACCCAGAAAGCTCAGGTGTGGGAGTCTCACTTCCATCTTGGCTCAAACTGAAAAGTAAATAAACTAATTTTTTAAAAAGTTATTTCTGATATACCAGGGCCAGATATATGGCATTGGATGAGATGATCAGGGAATGTAAATACTGATTGGGTTTATGATGGTAAAGATTGGTGTTAATTGTATCATGACATTTTTTTAAAAAAGATTATTTTTTTCAGAGATCCATACCAAAATATTTATACACAAACATCTGAGATGTTTGGTTTTGCTGTAGGGAAGGGGGTGTGTGAACAAGACCTCCGATTTGCTGTGGAGACCACTCCAGGCACCTGTGGGCTCCGCACACTGTCCATTCCACCTTCCTATACTTGACGCGATGTTTAAAATAAAGCATTTCATACCTGCACATGCAGCTCGGATCTGGGGGATGTGGAATTGCTTTCGTTGCTAAAGCATGGTTTTCCAGTCCTCATAACATTTCTTGTGTATGCACACTCTCGTTAAACACAATAAATATATGTTCTGCTAATATCTTCCCCGCTCCTCCACATTGAACTAGATCTACGTTTTAATTGCTTCCTCGGTGAACAAGATAATGCATTCGGGAACCATTGATTAAAAACAGGGAGTGTAAAATTATGCTGCAAAGTTTAGAAAACTTTCAGAGGTTACATTTTGACATACTCAGATCCTGCCTTTAACAACGACAGAATGCTGCACAAACACAGGGCACTTGCTTCCGTGTGGGTCTTTATCTTATCTTGACAGATTATTGCTGGTTAAATTGTAGCGCTGACTTAAAGGCAGGACTCTTCAAGGGAGTCAGAAATTAAGGCTTCACCAAATGGTAATGAAGTTATTAAAAATGCAAACAGCAAACAGCCACACTGTACAGGTTAGACAGCTAATCCAAACTAGCAGTTTAAAAAGCAGAGCAATTACACTTTTATTTAAATGCAAGGAATATGAGCAAGAATAGAATGAGGAGCCTTGTTTAAATGCATTCTTTTGAATATTTATTAGAAATAATACATGTAGTTAAGCCACTTATCTGATTTCAGTGAATAAAGGTAAATGCAAAAGATCAATTTTCATAATTATACCAAAGAAGTCTGTCTTTCATAAAAATCTCATTAATAACACCATTATTACGGAAAAAAATATCTTGGTATTATTATTGTTATTCTAATTATCAGCAAAATGCCACTGATAATGTTGTCATAAAATTTCCTTTTAGGATCCTATTAAGAGAGATAGGCTAAGTGGTGGTTTAGGTTCAACGTAGACCCTTTGAGCACCACGAAGGTCTCCTTTGTGTATTTGGTTAAAGTACATTGTGTGGATAATTATATAAACGACTATGAGTTTAGCAAACAGGACTTGTGTGGATGTGAGTCTGTATGTTGTGTGCGTCCTCCACCATCCACATAGACACCCCTAGGCTGGCTGTGGGGGATGGCATCGGTGTCCCTGCTCTTGGTCATCTGGCCTGAGCTTGTTGTCTGTGGATTGAGGCTGGTCCCTGCTTTTAGAGTCAAAGTATGAATGCACTTCTACTCAGCCTGAGACCTGTGCTTCTACCTGTGCACACAGGGGCTTCTTCTAGAAGCCTAGTGGAGTGCAGAAAGTTAAGCTGCAGGTGGAGAGAGCTCTGTTTTATTTCTCCCGTCTGGGTTTGCATGTCGAAAGCTCACTTGAGGAGGCTGGGTGGCATCTGATTGCTGGTTGTTTAGCTAACAGTGAGACAATGGCTAGCTGGAGTCTCAGCAAACATTGCTGAAACAAACCAGATCAAACCAAAAGCATTCTGAGATTTCTCTTTGCATAATGAGCTCTTATTAAGGAAGGGATAAAAGGACGTGAAGCAAAATTAACTGCAGTTATTGTTCAGACTTTGTTCTCAGTTTTTGTAAAAGAAAAAAATCAACAACAACAACAAAAGATTCCACCAACTGAAGAGTCTTTGTTTAAACAGCACGTTCCTTTGGCCTGCGCATCTCTGGCTCCTGGCTGGCTCCTGAACGGCCAGGGCTGGCTGTGACCCGGGACATTCACTGGGCTCCACACTGCATTCACCCTACTCCACCGGCAAAGCTGCCGGCCAGGCCCGCCGTCACACTCGCCCCGACGCAGCTCGGGGATGATACAGACGACTGATGAAACAAACAAAAAGTAAACCACTTAATTTAATACCTGTGTGAGCGTAGGTTTCAATACCAGTGGGCTGGCATGAATAAAGCCTTATGAATACATGAAGCATTGAAATGCCAAGCCTTGCTGGGCGAGTGAATGCCAAAGTATCTCTTTAAATTGGAAGAAATAGTACTTTTTGTGACAATGTACAGCACTGAGAATAGCCACAATAAAGCAAAAGGCTTATTTCTTACTTTATGTTTGTGTCTGTGCAAACCTGAAAACAAAAGAAGATTCTGGAGCATGAGTCCACCTGACATCATCCTGTCCCCATGGGAGCCAGTGCAGCCAAGCGGGCCATGGAGAAAGCTCCTGCTCCACTTCTAGAAGATTCCAAGGCAGTCCTTGTCCTATGACAGGGAAATAAGGGACGGTTGCTTCCTGGGATGTCAGATTTCAGAGCCCAGAAGGACAACCTTCCAACCCGGCCAGGGTGCTGGCCCAGCCAGACGACGCCTCAGGGCTGGCGGGGAGAGCGGGTTCTACTTGAGCCCCAGGTACAAGCCAGGCTTCCCTGAACACACCCGCACTCCCTGCCTGCTCCACACTCAGTCCCCTGCTCACCCCTCACCCAGCCCTTCTGCAGGGACCCAAACCCTCCGAAGGGGATGTGGTGATGGTCAGTTAGGCCACGGTTCTTTCTCCAATGTGACCCCACAGAGGAGGCAGGAAGCAAAGGCAGCCCACAGCCCTGGCAGCTGTGTTGCCATAGGGCAGACTCTGGGATGACAATGACAAGGGGACAGTCTGGAGGACCAGAGGTGGTCAGTGTGCAAGGGACAGCCTTGGGGAGAGTCAGAGGTGGTCAGTGTGCAAGGGCAGCCTGGGGGCCGGAGCCTCGTGAGCAGGAGTGTGCAGGCGGTGGCCAGCAGCAGGGTCTCTGCAGGCAGCAGGAACGGGTGGCAGGCCAGGCTGCCTGTGGCCAGAGGAGAGAACAGGGTGCCTGACACGGAGGGGCTGGGAGATGGCGGAGCAGGGGCGTCACACATGGGTGAACGGGGGGGGGGGGTCACACACGGGTGAGCAGGGGAGTCACGGGAGGCCCTAGGTCATGGAGGACCTAGGTCACAGGAGGGGGTCTTTAGAGGGGACAGTGGGACTCCAGACCCTTCCTTCTCTCTTTCTCCCTCCTTTCCATTCCCTTCCTTCCCCTTCCTCTCTGACTCTCTCTTCTCTATTCTTTCCTCTCTCCTCTCCTTCTCCTCCTCTTTTTCTTTTCCTCACTCTTCTTCCTCCTCACTCCTTCTCTTCCTCACTTCTTGTCTTCCTCACTCCTCCTCCTCTCTTCTCCCCCTCCTCCTTACTCCTCCTCTTCCTCTCTCTTCCTCACTCCTCCTCTCCTTCCTCTTCTCCCCCTCCTCCTCACTCCTCCTCTTCCTCTTCCCCTCCTCTTCCTCATTCCTCCTCTCCTTCCTCTCTCCTCCTCCTCTTTCTCACTCTTCCTCTTCCTCTCTCCTCCTCATTCCTCTTCCTACTCTTCCTCACTCCTCCTCTTCCTCTCCTCCTCACTCCACCTTACTCCTCCTCTTCCTTTCCTCCTCCTCTTCCTCTCCTCCTGCTCCTCACTCCTCCTCCTCCTCACTCTTTCTCTTCCTCTCTCCTCTTCCTCCTCACTCTTCTCCTCCCTCCCTTCCCAGGCAGCCTGAGCAGAGCAGCCTCTCCACCATGACGCTCATCACATCAACCAACCAGGGTCTAGAATCTCTGAAACCAGGAGCCAAAGGAATCTTTCCACTCTTAATTTGATTTTCTCAGGTATTTTGTCACAGAAACGGAAAGCTCACTAACACACACACACACACACACACACTTCAAAAAATAAGCCATGAAATCAATCTGGGTAAGAAAGTGGTCTTGGCTAATCACTGCTGAGTTGGAACAAAGAATTTGGGGTACAGTCTCTGTGCTGGGGTCACTAGCCTGTGGCCACCCCATCAAGGAAAGATGCTTTGGTAAAACAGGGTAACAATAAATTGCTCTGTGAAAAGTGAAGTAAAAGTAACCTATGGAAGACGTGCCTCACCTTCCCCGTGTACACACAGATTGCTACACAAGTTGAGGGGTTCACACAATTCACATGGGGCTTTCTCCTTTCAGTGGAGTGGACCCACTGAAGACACTTGAGTCTGGTCATGGCTGGGTGTCAGTCCACCCGCAGTCTGTCCGGCAGTTCCTAGTTTCTTGGGTGTTGACTATTGACCGGACAGCCCTAGGAGCAGATGTGGTGAGGTTCTCGTGGGCTCCACTGCCCAGTCCTTCCTGCATGGGTCCTGGGACATTCGGATGATGGGAGAAAGAGAAGCAAGCTGTTCTTGGAGCCACGAGATGGACGGGAAACAAAACACAACAAAACAGAAGACAATTCAAGTGCACTCACCCCTGCCAGGGGCGCCAGCATTTCTTTAGCATGGACCAGGTGGGACTCCTTTCAGACGAGAACAGCATTGTGTCCATCCAGGGCACCTGGGATGTCTCCCATCCTTGTTGATCAGGCTGGTTTTTTTCTTTCTTCTGTATTCATCTGCACAGACCCCTCCATGTCTCTCCTGGATCTTGGGCAGAATTTGAATCAAAGTCCCTTGACGAATTCTTCCCTAAGATAAGAACACAGTTTGGTATAGCGTGGGGGCAGAACTGGGGACGTGCACAGCTCTGTGCATCTTCTCTCTTCCCCTTTCCTTCCCTCCTCTCTCCTCCCTTCGGCTCCCTCCTTCCCTCCTTCCCTTGCCACTGTTTCCTTTCCTCCCTCCCTGCCCCCACCCCACTCCACCCCACGAAGGAGGTGGAGTTACAGTTTCATATTGGTGCCCGGTGGGTTCCTGGCACACAGCCGCTCTCTTCTGTGTCCTGCGTGTTTATTTGCAAAGCCGTGTGAACAATTAATAGAGCTTTGTTTTTCAGGGACGAAGCCACTAAGACAAGTGACCCTGAGGAGCCACGGGGGAGGAGTGTGGCCCCGCTGGTTACTGAACGGCCCTCCAGGCTGCAGGCAGGACCAGCGCTGCGAGAGCCCTGCGCCATGGTAACAAGCAGCTCAACATTAACTTTCCAGTGTACAAAGGAGGCAATTACTTTCTTCTTTACATTTGTATAGTTTATAATGGCAATAACACTGTCTCCACCCCCCCAGGTCAGACAACTCCTGGTGCCTAATGACCAACTGGCCATTTTCATTTATGTTTTATTCTTAGAGGCTTTGAATTCACTCCAGGATGTTCAACTCCTCTGGTCACTTACTAACTGCCCAAAAATGCTCTCCTTGTGGGCCCCAATTGGCCCCCACACACTCCCTTTTAAGACAGAGGGAGCCCTGCAGCTACATCTGCTGTGTGGCCAGAGACTTCCATCCAAAGCCCCGTCCTATGCCTCCTCTGTGCATTTGCACACAACGTTTGGAACCTTAGAAAGGCCTGTGAGGACAGCTGTGGAGCCACAGTGACATAAAATGACATAGGAGTACATCCCGCTAAGGCACCGTGATGAGCACAGATGAACACAGTACCGCCATTAAGGGTTCCGTCTGTCCATCCATCCACCCATCCACCCAGCCATTTATCCACCCATCCATTCATCCACCCACCCATCCACTCGTCATCCATCCATCCATCCACCCATCCACCCATCTACCCCTCCATCCACCCATTCACCCATCCACCCATTCACCCATCCATCCACCCATCCATGCATCCACCCATCCATCCATCCATCTACCCATCCATCCATGCATCCACTCTTCCATCCATCCATCCATCCATCCATCCATCCATCCATCCATCCATCCATCCATTCATCATCATGGCTCCTCAGGCCCCTCACACTGAAAGCTGGTTCCCTCCTCCCTCCTCTGAGGAGTGCCACCTTCTGAGAGGGCCCTAGAGGGGGGTACAGGGAGACACACTCCAGATTCTACCCACTCACATGCCCACTCACACCCACCACAAATGACACACACAGTCACACATGTCATACTATCACACTTAGTTACACAGTCACGGAAACACTAACACTCATACACACTAATACTATCACTCACATGCTCATACACCACACATGCTGGGGGTGTGAATGTCTCCTAATCATTTGCACATGGCAGACATGTGTGCTTCTTGTGAGCCAGCAGCTGGTATGTGGCTGGTGTCCACCCCGTGTGGCTGTGAGTGATGCCATCACGTCTCTGGGCAGAAAGGGCGTTCCTTCCGTCTGCACTCACACCCAGGCCTACAGAGCACAGGGCCTGGTCTAGAGATCTCACAAGAGCCGTCATATGTCCTGTTACTCAGTTCTTGCTGTGCTCTTTCCTAAAATAGCTGCAAACAAGTTGGTTATCTCTGTTCAAATAACTGAGCCCCACAGCCCTTGAGCTTGCTGCCCGAGGCCTGGTAAAGCATTCCCTGTGCCTAGCACTGGGTGCCTTTCCTCTTCAACAACGACTCACCACGTCTAAAAATGATTGTGATTTTTTTTTTCCTGGAACTATTGGTGTCTCCTCTGCCTCGTCTGGCACATGGCTGCTCACATCTGAACTCAAAGCAGGCCAGGGCCCCCCAGGCCCGCCCACTCTCGTCGCTCTCACTCTCTACCTGATGGGAACCCTCCGTCCCAAACCAGGAGTGGCTGCCTGCCCGTCCTCAGATCTCTGAGGCGTCGTGGCCCCAGCCTGGACCCCAAATATCCAGCACGGGTGGGAGGGGCCGTGCACATGGGAGGGGCCTTGGGCTTCGGCAGAGGAGATGTCCTGCCTTTTCCAGCCCAGGGACAGCACCTAAGACTCCACCACTCTGGGTCTGCGTGGAAGTGTTTCCCACATAGCGTCTCGCAGCCTGTGTGTGTGTGTGTGTGTGTGTGTGTGTGTGTGTGTGTAATCACACTGAACACAGCATTGGCATGTCCAGAAGCTCAGGCATCAGGGCCCTGACAATGCTCTTAGCCACTCCTGCCTCTGCCACTCAGCTCAACAGAGGCTAGGAAGGCTGGTCTCCTGGAGGTCAGGAAGGCTGGTCCCCTAGAGGAGGCAGGTCAGAAGGGCAAAAATAAAAACCATACAGTAGAACTTTCCACAGTTGTGCCAGCCCATCCTGGGAGCCAGCCCAGCTAGACCTCAGGGCAGGGCCTGCTGGACTCCCAGCCAAGGTCCTAGGCTGCCTCGACCCCACAGTGAGAGGTTCACTTCCCTTCCTCTCCTGGCCTTGTCTTATTTCCCCTTCTTCCCCCCTTCTTTCTCTCCCTCCCTCCTTCTTTTCTCCTCCCCCCTCCTCTCTGCCCTTTCCCATCAAATGGTGGCTGTTCTCCGGGGAGACCCCACTGAGGATTAAGGTGGCACTGAATAGCTGGGGGCTGGATGAGGTGGAAGCCCCAGGCAGGGGGCGCAGTAGGGGCCTGGCAGCCCCCACAGCAGCCAGGGCTCACCCCAGGCTGGGTCATCCCACACACGGGGGTCTGGAACCCTGCCGCTGCGTCTCTGTTTAGAGTCCTGGCGGCTGCCATCTCATCTCATGCCCTGTTCTTCATGTTCCAGTTCAGAACATGCAGTTTCTGCAGAGGTCGGGGAGCAGGAGGGGAGACCTCTCTTGCTTCCTGTGGGGTCTCAACCTGAATCCGCTTTAGGGCTGACCTCTCCTCCCGGCGGCCCTCCACCCATGCCGGGCCCAGGCCTTGCCCCTGGTCCGGGTGGGCGTCTGTACCAGAGCCCAGCCCAGGGCTCATTATCCACGGCTGTCCTGCGCCTGACAAGCAGCCCCTGACAGGGCCTCTGTGCCGCAGCCTCTGATTGGGGCTCCAGGCTCAGCGGGGGTTGGGCTCTGAGTGGGGGCTCTGGCCCGTGCGGTGGCCAGGAGGATTCCATGGTGGGGCCCGGCCTGGGAATGCAGCTCTGAGCCTCATCTCCGGGAGCTGATTGGCAATTACACTGCCCGCAAGGATGCAATCAGATCAGAAATCATCTCAGCCGCTCTCCCACCGCCTCCCCTCCGGAGCGCAGCGTCCCGCCACGCTCAAGAACTCGGCATTAGGGGAGGCGACACACGCGTCCAATTTATTCTGAAGACCTGGGGTGAGCTCGGGCGGATGTTGGGGGGGGGGGGAGGTTCAGAGGCCACAGCCAGGGCTGGCCCTGTGGGCAAGCGGGAGAGCACTGGAGGGGAGTCTGCTGAAAGTCAGGCACGAGAGGGCCAGGCATCTCTTTTTTATGAGCGTTAACCGCCTCCGTCCTGAGACACCTTGACGACAGGCCTCCTCCCTTCACCCCTGTGTCCCCAGCAGCTCTGGTTTTCTCTTCTACCAGAAACTGTCCCTCATTCAGGCACATTCCCTCCCTTCCCAAATGTCTATCTGTCTGTCTTTGGTGATGCTGGGTTTGGACTCAGGAAGCTCTTGAGCCACACTCCCAAACATTTTTGACTTTCCTTATTTTTGAACTGGGTCTCATGTTTATTCATGGGCTGAACTCGACTATGATCCTCCTAGTAGTATTCGCTCTTAGCTGGGATCACAGGTGTGTGTATCTCCATGCCCAACTTTAGTGTTGAGATGTGGTCTTGATAACTCTTTCCAGCTTGTCCTTGAACTAAGATCCTGATCCCTGCCTCCCAAGTAGCTGGGATGACAAGCATGAGCCACTGCACTCAGTCTGAAGCTTCAAGCATCGAAGGTACCCTTGGCTCCCTGCTGGCCCTGCCACTGGCTCAGTGCCCCGGGGCAGGGCTCGGGGAGATGAGGATGCCTGTGACACTCCTGGGCACCGAGTGGACTGCAGCCTGTACCTGGTTGTGCTCAGACTACCCCTGAGGGGTACCCTGTCCAGGGGTACCCCTCCCCCTGCCCCCACCAGCCTCTGTGTGAGCCTGAGGCTCCGCCCCAGCTGACATGCTTCTTCAGGTCCCAGGGAGGAAAGCCTGAGGCCAGACGCTGGGGGAGGCCGGGGCCCCTTCCTGGCCACTCCCAGCCCAACCCAGGGGGCTGCCCTTGCCACCCCTCTCCCATCCCCACCAGTCTGAACACCAAGCCTGGAGCCAGCACCTTTGAGCCACACAATGTTCGAGGTCTTGGTGTTTGTGGTAGTGGTGTTCACGGTCTCGGTGTTTGTGGTCTCAGTGTTCATGGTCACTGGCAGCTTCTGCTTCCTCCATCCCCTCCCCCACTGCCCCAACAGGAGACCCGCATTCTTAATCATCCAAGCTGGGGACCGCTCAGTACGCACGGAGAGGACAGGCGTGGGCACCACTGGCTACTGTGTGTGGTAGGTTTGTCGTGGAAAATCCGGAGGCTAGGCAGTTTCAGTGGGTTCAGTCCCAGTCATCCAACTCCATTGCTTCGGAACCTGTGTTAAGGCAGCAAGCTCACAGCAGAAAGGCATAGTGGAGCAGAGTGACCACTCGTGAGTGCCAAGAAGGACGGAGAGAAAGGTGGGGGGGGGAGGCATGCCACCAGGAAGAGATGTACCTTCATGGACACATGCCCTGTGGCCTTCAGCTAGTCCCTAAAGTACGGCCCATCACGGCCCAATAATGCCATCAACTGGGACCCAGACTTGGGGAGGGGGCAGCAGTCAGGATCTCAACAACGCCGGCTGGGATCAGTGCTTCCTGTTCACTGCCGGAGCCACGCCGGAGCCCCCGCCACGCCACGGCAGTGCAGGGGACAGGACTCACCAGTTACTGTTTCTAAAATTCGTAGATGCGGATGACTCCCCAGCATCGCCTGTCTGTTTCCGGTCCTATGCACAGGCTCCGCACAGCCCCGCAGAACTCTGCAGCCCCAGGTCCAGACCCTTGCACAAAAGAAAATCTGTGGTGAAGGCTGGGGTCCGATGCACTCACAAGGCCAAGTTACGCCATGCCGGAGCCTGGTGCAGAGCTGTTATTAATCCCGAGTGCGCAGACTACAGCACAGTGTGTGTGTGCAGTCTGAGAGTCTCCGTGCCTGGGGAGACTCGGACGCAGCGTCACAGACCGTGCCAAGCAGCCAGGTCCTCAGTCATCGTGGGTGGACTGCATTGCTCCCCCCCCTCCCCCGCAGGCCTGCGGATCTGAGTGTAGATACCTCGCAGACGTCTCCCAGTGTGTAGCGTGTGGGGTCCAGCCTGTGGCACTACTGAGGGACCTGCGGTGCGCAGGCCTGGTGGGAGGGAGGGAGGTCACGGGGACCTGCCCTGGAAGGAGCTGCGGGACCCGGCCCTCCCAACAGCTGACCCACACACCGGCAGGGCAAGCATTCCCTTCCCTGGGCCTCCACAGGCCCACTGGCAGTAGAACCACCCACCCTGGGCTTGGGCGGCTGGAACTGGACGGACCCAGCCTGCCTCCTCCTAAGTGGTTTGTCTCGGGTGTTCTGTCAGTGACAGAAACCTGATCCAGTGTTACAGGGAGATGGAGGGAGAGATGGAGGGGGAGGAGGAGGGGGAAATGGAGGGGGGCAGAGGGAGAGATGGAGGGGGAGATGGAAGGAGAGGGGAAGAGGGAGGCAGAGGGGGAGATGGAGGGAGAGATGGGGGGACAAATGCAGAGATGACTTTGGACACGTTCTCCAGACTCACAGCCTAAAGGCAGCCGGGCCTCGGTGCAGCACCTTCATTGTGAAACTCCTGAGTAATCCTGAGGATGCCACACTGCGCTGCACACCGCTGCACACCACTGCACGTGGCTGCGCACTGCCGTGGCTGTCCACGTGGGATTTGGCTTCTTCCCTGTCGCATGCTGGGGCAGCCCCGGCATCAACCCTCCCCCCCCCCCACACCCCGACACCTGGGGAGGCTGTCCTTCCCCCTTCCAGTGTGCCCCTGTGGGGCTCCTAGGACTCTGCCCTTCCTGACAGCCCTGGCTCCTCACACCCGAGCCTTCCCCAGGCTGCTCCCTGGTAGAACCCCTTTCCCTCCTTCCCCTTCAGGACGAGGCCTGCAGGACGTGCCCTTCCCTCCTCCTGCAACGTGTGACCCAGTGTGCACCGTTCTGTGTGCACACATCATGTACACGATGTGACCACACACTTGTGATGTGTGAGCCAGCATGCACAATGTCCTGACTCAGTGTACACAATGTGAGTCAGTGTGCACAATGTGTGACTAATAGTGCACTATGTGTGACTCAGCATGCACTGTCCTGACTCAGTGTACACAATATGACTCAGTGTGCACAATGTATGACTAAGAGTGCACCATGTGTAACTCTGTACTATGTGTGACTCAGCATGAACTGTTGTGACTCAGTGTGCACTATTGTAACTCAGTGTGCACAATGTGTGACTCAGCGTGCACTGTGTGACTCAGCATGCACAATGTGTCTCTGCATGCTCTATGTGTGACTCAGCGTGTACAATGTGTGATTGTGTGTGCAATGTGTGACTCAGCATGCATTGTGACTCAGCAAGCACTATGTGTGACAGCGTGCACTGTGTGACTCAGCATGCACAATGTGTGATTGTGTGCAAAATGTGTGACTGCATGCACAATGTGTGACTCAGCGTGCACTGTGTGACTCAGCATGCACAATGTGTCTCTGCATGCTCTATGTGTGACTCAGCATGCACAATGTGTGACTCAGCATGCACAATGTGTCTCTGCATGCTCTATGTGTGACTCAGCATGCACAATGTGTGATTGTGTGCACAATGTGTGACTGCATGCACAATGTGTGACTCAGCGTGCACTGTTGTGTCTCAGCATGCACAATGGGTGGCTCATTGTGCACTGTGGTGATGTGTGACTCAGTCAGCGCTGCTGTAATTGTGCAGAAGGGTGCTTGAGTGTTTGCTGTCTCACGCTTCTCGGACAAGGTGATAAATTTCTCAGGAGCCTGACTCATGAACAATATCGTTCTTAGTTTTGTGTCCTGCACTTTGTGAAGTGCTGGGAATATAACAGGTATTTGTGTTTGTGCAGTGAATTGAATTCTTACTCTGCAGTCTCATCTGGTCTTATCGGGCGTGGTGGAAGTTCCCGTGTTTGTGTGTGAACAAACCCAGCCAGTCATCAGTTAACCTTTCAGGCTGGAAATAAAAGATGCGGCAGAAAGACCTTCGTAGGACACAGGCCTATGAGCCCCACCACTATTCTGTCCTTCCTCAAATGACCGTGGCCAGAGTGGGAATTGTCCCAGACAGGAGCCTTGGGCCTGTCTCTCACAGAGGTCAGGGAAGGGGCTCTGGGTAGAAGGCCAGTCTCTGCCTCCTCCCTTCACCCTTCTCATAAAACACACCTGCCTGCAGGACAGGGCAGGGCAGAAACCCTTGGTGTTTCTGAGCAAATGGGGCCTCAGGCCAGCTGGGTGGTCAGTGGCTGCTCAGGTGTGATCCTGGCTATGCTGGGAGGGAAGTACAAAGGGGCTGAGTGCATGGACATCCACGTACCATCCTGGAGGTTGTCACCTCCCATCTAAAGCCCAACCCTGGGGCCGCAGTTTCCAGGGGTAGAACAAGTAACTTGGGGCCAGCTCCAGGCCCTGCTGCCGTCCTTCCACAGCACAGATGAGCGCGGGCACTGCCGCAGCGTGGCTGTCCTGCACGGATACCACAGACAGGTGCTGCCAGAGCGCGGGGCTGAGGCAGCGGGCGGGGGAGGTCGTCACAGAGATACCAACAGGGGCCATGTGAGTGGATCTGTGGCTTTCTGCTCTCCCTGTTTTCGCATGGAATCTGGTGTTTAAGCTTTAAAAATGTATTTGTTCCAGACCTCAGTCTCCGACTTCTCTTGATTTTCTATTTTTATCGCAGCAGCTGCTTCTCAGCGTTCATATCCACCCGCAGCTGCCGCTCAGCAGCACTGAGCGGGCGCTCCAGCCTGCAGCCTCCGCGGCCAAGAACAGCCAGGGCTCGGCGCCTCCAGACTTCCTTCCCTGCACTTCATTGCATGCCCCAGACAGTGCTTTTCCGCTAGAAATGTGGTTTGGGGCTGGGCATGATGACACATATCTGTCACCCCAGCCATATAAGAAGTGTAAAAAGGAAGACTGCATTCCTAGAAAGCTAAAACGATAGTGAGGTCCTCAGAAGGGCTGGAGGTATGACTCCAGCAGTAGAGGAACTACCTAACAAATGCAAATCCCTGAGGTCAGAACTTGGAGGAGGAAGAGGAGGAACAAGTGAGGAGGAGGAGGAAGGAAACAAGGAAGGAAATACAGCTTGGGGCTTAAGGTGAAGGTGACCCTAACCCCTGCCTCTCAGAATGGCACAGCCTTGGCTGGCACCACCCCCCATCCTTCCTGCCAGCTACATCAACCTCTCCCATCATTACACAACTTCTGTGATAAGAAATCATTAAAATGATACCGAGTGAGAGGAGGACAGTCAGAGGGACTCATCTCTAATAAACTATTTTTTTTAAAAAGCCAGAAGTGGCATGTGGCTCAAGTGGTAGAGTGCTAGCCTTGAGCAAAAGAAGCTCAGGGACAGTGCTCAGGCACTGAGTTCAAGTCCCAGAACTGGGAAAACAAAAATAAAAACCCAGGAACCACAACCTGTGATGTTGGGCTCGAAGAGCTTCTAACGGCAAATGGCCAGCTGAGATCTGTCTCTCCAATAAAGTCACGGAAGGAGGAGGTCAGCCCCAGCAACCCCCCGCAACAACACCCCACCCAGTCTTTGTAGGGAAGCTGGAGGAACTCTGGTTCCTGCAACTCTGGTTCCGAGACTTTGCATTAAGGCAGTTCTCAGAACAACCCGTACCAGAGGCATGGACTGGGGTCAGGCCTTTTGTCTCTAGAGCTGTCCCGGGAGGTGAACGGTCCACCCTGGGCACTGGCAGCAAACCGCAGGACAGGGCTTCTGAAACATCTAGCTTCCCATACTAGTTATCTAATGTGCAAAAACATTTATAATTTGCTTATGGCCATATTAAAATCTAGATAAGGCCCCTCATTTATAAGAGGGCTCCGTGGCTTTCTTATCTGCTTTTGAGACATCTTGTAATAAGACTTTTTCTTTTCTTTCCTTTTTTTTTTTTTTTGGTCTGTAGTAGTTTTTCAATCAACACTTCTGACACCAGATAATTTCAATACAAGGGCATAGTACTCTGGCCCTGTATGAACGTTGACCTAATTTAGTTAATCTTAGATTGTTTATCCAGAATATCTTGTCTGTGAATATTTGAAAGTGTGTAACTATTGTGGTCTGAGGTGGAGGGGACACAAAGCTAGCCAGAGCTCTCTAGTCCTACAAGATGCAGCAAACAGGTCCCACAGTGCACATGGGTCCCACAGTGCACACAGGGTCCCACAACGCACATGGCATCCCACAACACACAGTGTCCCACAGCACACACGGGATCCCACAGCACACACACAGAGTCCCACAGCACACACGGGATCCCACAGTGCACATGGAGCCCCACAGTGCACATGGAGTCTCACAGTGTACACGGGTCCCACAGTGTACACAAGGTCTCACAGCACACACGGGTCCCACAGTGCACATGGAGTCCCACACTGCACATGGAGTCCCACAGTGCACACAGGATCCCACAGTGCACACGGGATCCCACAGTGCACATGGAGCCCCACAGTACACACGGGATCCCACAGTGCACATGGAGTCTCACAGTGCACACGGGATCCCACAGTACACATGGAGTCTCACAGTACACACGGGATCCCACAGTGCACATGGAGTCCCACAGTGCACACGGGATCCCACAGTGCACATGGAGCCCCACAGCACACACGGGATCCCACAGTGCACATGGAGTCCCACAGTGCACATGGAGTCCCACAGTGCACATGGAGGAGTCTCACAGTGCACATGGGATCCCACAGTGCACATGGAGCCCCACAGTACACACAGGTCCCTCAGCTCACACGGGGTCCCACAGTGCACATGGAGGAGTCTCACAGTGCACACGGGATCCCACAGTGCACATGGAGTCCCACAGTGCACATGGAGTCCCACAGTGCACATGGAGTCCCACAGTACACACAGGTCCCTCAGCACACACAGGGTCCCACAGTGCACATGGAGGAGTCTCACAGTGCACATGGGATCCCACAGTGCACATGGAGCCCCACAGTACACACAGGTCCCTCAGCTCACACGGGGTCCCACAGTGCACATGGAGGAGTCTCACAGTGCACACGGGATCCCACAGTGCACATGGAGTCCCACAGTGCACATGGAGTCCCACAGTGCACATGGAGTCCCACAGTACACACAGGTCCCTCAGCTCACACGGAGTCCCACACTGCACATGGAGTCCCACAGTGCACATGGAGGAGTCTCACAGTGCACATGGGATCCCACAGTGCACATGGAGCCCCACAGTGCACACGGGATCCCACAGTGCACATGGAGTCCCACAGTGCACATGGAGTCCCACAGTGCACACGGAGTCCCACAGTGCACACGGGATCCCACAGTGCACATGGAGCCCCACAGCACACACAGGGTCCCACAGTGCACATGGAGTCCCACAGTGCACACGGGATCCCACAGTGCACATGGAGCCCCACAGCACACACAGGGTCCCACAGTGCACACGGGATCCCACAGTGCACATGGAGCCTCACAGTGCACATGGAGTCTCACAGTGCACACGGGATCCCACAGTGCACATGGAGTCCCACAGTGCACACGAGATCCCACAGTGCACATGGGGTCCCACAGCGCACACGGGATCCCACAGTGCACACGGGGTCCCACAGTACACACGAGATCACATAGCACACATGGGTTCACACAGTGCACACGGGTCCCACAGCTCACACAGGGTCCCACAGTACACACGGGTCCCACAGTGCACACGACATCCCACAGTGCACATGGGGTCCCACAGCACACACGGAGTCCCACAGTGCACACAGGGTCACACAGTGCACATAGGTTCACACAGTGCACATGGGTTCACAGAATGCACAAGGGTTCACACAGTGCACACAGGGTCACACAGTGCACACAGGTTCACACAGTGCACACGGGGTCCATGGGTTCACACAGTACACACAGGGTCCACGGGTTCACACAGTACACATGGGTTACACTGCACAAAGGGTCATACAGTGCACACGGGTCCCACAGTGCACACGGGGTCCCACAGTGCACACGGGTCCCACAGCTCACACAGGGTCCCACAGTACACATGGGGTCTCACAGTACACACAGAGTCCCACAGAGCACACGGGGTCCCACAGTGCACACAGGGTCACACAGTGCACATAGGTTCACACAGTGCACATGGGTTCACAGAATGCACAAGGGTTCACACAGTGCACACAGGGTCACACAGTACACACAGGTCACACAGTGTACATGAGTTCCCACAGTGCACTCAGGTTTACACAGTACACATGGGGTCACACAGTGCACACAGGGTCACACAGTGCACATAAGTTCACACAGTGCACATGGGTTCACAGAATGCACAAGGGTTCATACAGTGCACACAGGGTCACACAGTGCACACAGGTCACACAGTGTACATGAGTTCCCACAGTGCACACAGGTTCACACAGTACACATGGGGTCACACAGTGCACACAGGGTCACACAGTACACACAGGGTCACACAGTGCATATAGGGTCACACAGTGCACATAGCGTCATACAATGCACACGGGGTCACACAGTGCATAAGGGATCACACAACGCACTTGGGGTCACACAGTGCACACAGGGTCACACAGTGCACACAGCGTGGGGTCACACAGTACACACAGTGTCACACGGTGCACACGGCATCACACAACACACATGGGTTCACACAGTGCACACGGGGTCACACAATGCACATGGGTTCACCCAGTGCATACAGGTCACATAGCGCACACAGGTTCACACAGTGCACACAGGGTCCATGGGTTCACACAGTAACATGGGGTCCTACAGTGCACTTGGGGTTACACTGCACACGGGGTCATACAGTGCACACAGGTCACACAGTGCACGTTTGTGTTCTTGCATTCAAGAAACAGGTGGACTGGCCTGTCAGCCTCCTGCTTGGGGCCTTGGTTCTGGCTTTTTTTCCTCTGCCTTTGATGATCATGTTTTACTCTTTTGCTCCTGGATGGTTTTGGAAACGTCAAGCAGACTTGGATGATGAATGACAATCTTCACAGTTTTCCTTCTACCGATTCCTGGCATGTTAAGTGACAGCATGTCAGGAAGGACAAGTCTGTTACCAGGGTACCTGGAGTTTCTGATGGGAGGTTGATGCCAGTAGCAAGACTTGTTCTACACTTTTGTTATTCCCTTGGCAACTTTTAACAAACAGTTTGACTCAAGACTAAATTATTTCTCTGAGTTCCTTCCTGATTAAACAGATGTGTAGAATAACAAGCACTTCAAGTCGCTATCCACAAAACTGTGACTAGTTTTGGTATTTCACATTTTTCCCCTAGCTAAATAAAATTTAGCCAAAACTAGAACAGTGAATGGACATACAAATCATGAGCAACTTTTATGATTAAAAATAATTTTAATTTTATTTTAAATTATTGAGATACTTCCAGTCTATTGACAAAGTGCAGTGAACTTGACCTTTTTTTGCCAAATAATTTATTAATTCTACAACCTTCAAAATAAAGATCTTAAAAATAGTTTGTGCATATATCAAGATTGTATGCAAGCAGAACTCTCAAATTGCACTTACTAAATTTACTAAAAGCAATAAACTTAGAAGAACATTTTTTTCATTTGCTATTGTGAAAAACAAAATGTAATCTGTAAGCCGGAAGCTGGTGGCCCACACCTACAATCCTAGCTACTCAGAAGGCTGAGATGTAAGGGTCATGGTTCCAGGGACTCTTATCTCCGATTAACCACCAGAAAACCAGAAGTGGTGCTGTGGCTCAAAGTGGTAGAGTGCTCACCTTGAGCAAAAAAGCTCAGGGACAGCACCCAGGCCCTGAGTTCAAGCCCCAGATGGTGTTTATTTTTACAAATCTTCTTTAAACTAAGAAGTTTACATCTAGTTTTTCCTACAGCCTCCATGCCCTGGGTACGGCACACAGGCTTTAAGGCTGTGCACCATGGGAGTGAAGACAATCTAGAAGGAACCTCTTGGCTAGCACAGAACATCTTCACCAAATGAAAACTCTGCCCTGTTTTTGTTTGTTTGTTTTGGTTACACTGGTGGTAGGGAAAGGGAGTGACACCGGTGCATGGAAAAACTGAAGAAGGATTGCCAAACATGACCCCGGATTTGAAAATGACAGGCGAGGGACCGCAGAGGGACAGGGCAGGCCTCGTGCCTGAGCCTGCGGCCATCACAGCCCATCCTCAGCCCAAGTTCCCATCACCACTTCTCCAAGTTACTTGCAAGTTTGTATCACATCTCTGGCTGCGCTCACAATGCAGTGATTAGATGGAATTACAGTAAAAATGGAGAGAAAATGAAGCAAGTGATACAATATAATGTGTGACACCACTCTGCATGCATTTTCCTGGAAGAGAAGATGTTTGATAACATGGTAAAGCTGCGCAAGCAACTTTGAAAGAGGCATCTCTGCTGCTCTCCCCGGCTTGCCAGCCCAGCCGGCTCCGGGAAGAAGCCCCAGGCTCCCCAAGAAAAACACGACACAAGCCACACGCCAGCCTCTGAGCGCCACTTCATAGTTGAAGTTTTAAGAAGTAAAAAGAAGCAGCTGCAACTCCAGTCATGGAGTTTAACCCAATTTAACCCAATCTACTCAAAATACAATGATTTCAAACCGTAGCCAACACTTAAACGACGATTGAGCTGTGTTGCATGTCTTTTCTCATCCAACATCTTCAAAACCCCGTGTGTGTGAGCTTTTAAACTCAGCTGGGCCCGTTCTCCGTGCTCAGGGGTGGTAGTTGGGGCCCTACGGGAGAACACAGAGCCGAAGCAGCACACAAAGGCAGCTGAGGGGAAATACCCAAAGATGGTGAGAAGCAGAAAGCATTGAAAACAAAGTGATAATCCAGCCAACTCTAGTGCCTTGTGAAGGACCCGCCTCCCAGAGGACAGAGCACACTCGGCTCTGGCTCCGGCTGGCAGAACTTCTGTGAGATGGGCACATGCATTCCCCGTGGTCTAACCAAGGACACTTCCTGCTCAATTTCTTCTCCAGCGCGTGGGCGCCCAGCCACCACGGATCACCACAGCACTCCACCTGCCCGGCAGCTGCCCAGTGAGTGTGTGAGCCACTTGCGAGAGCGAGTGTGTGACGCATGTGTAGCCTGTGCACGTCTGGCATGGGCATCTGAGTGCTCTTGGGCCTTGTTGCGGATGCGTGGTAGGTGAGAGGGAGCGTGTGTGCCCCCACATGAGAGGCAAGGGCGAGTGAAGGTCACCACTCTGAGGAGAAGAGGCCCAACCTAGTTACAGAACTTCTGTGGCCCCCAGAGCTCTCCCTTCACTATGGTCCCCACCACGAGCCAGAGGCTCCGGTGAGCTGAGGGCTGTGGCCCCAGGCTGGCCAAGCCACCTCTCCAAGCCATGCACCTGGCCCTGCCACCTACAGTAGTGGCCTCCAGAGGGCCCGCCCCGGCTCTGCGGAGACCCTGCGTGCCACTCTGGGTCTGGTCAGTGGCTTTGAAGAGAGGCACACTGGTTACCTGCCCCTCCACACTCCGGAGAGGACAGGTGAGAGTATGCCGGCTGGGCCCCCCCCCCCAGTCCTGGTTTAGGAACAGTCTCCCAGCAAACCCCACCTCCCCTGCCGCCTTGCAGCTTATCTTCCAGTCCTCCTTGTGGTGAGTACAAAAACAAGTATCTGAGGCCCTCCTGCCCCCCTCCCTGTCCTTCCCATTCTGTGGGAGGGCCATGCTCTCAGGATCTTTCAGGGGACCCCCAAGGCCAGGAGGAGTGGGGCCCATGTGCACTCCTGGGGCCCTTGCATCGCATCTCCCTGCTTGGTGCTCAGCAAAGGGCAAGGGTGAGGGTGGAGGGCAGACTGCAGCAGCTTTGTGTCTGCTGCCCTGCTGAAAACAGGGACTCAGGGCCAGGGCAGAGCGCAAACTCACCAGGGGAACACGCTGCCTTAGGGGCCCTGGGCCTCCCCCGAGTCTGCCCAGTCCCTGAGCCCTCAGCATCTGGCCACAACCCCGTGGCCCAGGTCCTGTGGCAAGTGCATGGGGTGTGCTCTCAGTGTAGGGAGGAGGCCAAGGTCTCCCGTGCAGGTCCCCAGATCAGCTCGCTCCTCCCCCGTTGGACACTAAGGCCACTCAGGGCACCAAGTGCATCCTTCATACAGTGCTTCCACAGAAAGGAGGCTCCCAGGAAGAGAGGGCCCCCAGGAAGAGGGGCAGGGACAAGGTAATGGAAAAGGAGTGGAAATGATTACATGTACCACCAGGTGCTTCTACGGGAAGTCTCCTGTGATTGGGTCCTCTGGTTTAGCTTGCTTCTCGAGAGTTGCTTGTCACTGGCACTCTTGGGAAAACAGAAAGATGTCTTTGCTCACAACACTCTATCCTGGCTCCTTCCAACACATCTGAACTTGTAAGCCACAGCTAAGCAAAGCAGGGAAACCTTCCGTGTCAGGGTCTTTTGGGTCCGACATCAGCCACAGCTTCAAGGACAAGGACAGTTTTTTTTGTTTCGTTTTGTTGTTGCACTTGTTTTTGTTTTTCTGGAATCAGGATTTGAACTCAGGGCCTCATGCTTGCTCCCTGAACTTGCTGGGCTGGTGATCTATCCTTGAGCTATGCCTCAAGATCAACAGTTTGCTAGTTATTAGTCTGAAAAACCTTTCTGGCCTAGGCTGGCTTTGAATCTCCATTTCCACATCTCAGCCTCTAGAGTAGCTAGAACCACAGGCGTGTGCCACTGGTGCTTGGATCCAAGGGCAGTTTTGAAAGTTCGCAGCCAAACTTTCCACCAAAAAGAAATTTGGGACTATGCCAGTGTTGGTCCACAAGCTGTCCTCTGCGGGCCGTGCAGACTCTGAAAGCCCTGGAAAGAAGTCTTCCCAGAAGTCAGGGTGAATAGTTTTCAAAATCTGATGTTTTGCAATGATGACTTTCGTGTGGCAGCCCAGGGTCCCGGGCCACGATTCTGCAGCTGCTGGGCTTTGAAAGGCCCAGCACAAAGGGGCACTGTTCCGGGCCTGGCCCGGGCATTGACACACACTGTTCTGCCTGACTGCCTGCCGCGCTGCCCGCCTCCACATTGTCCGCAGTTCACTTCAAGATGTCTGGGATGACAAGGTTCAGGTGTGAGTTGACACCGGATGATGGCCAGGGGTCTCGAGAAAACCGAGCCCTGAGAAGCCTGGCCAAGGCTGGGCTCTGCTAATTCTGGAAGTGGGCTTTGCTTGAGTGCTCTTGAGGGACAGCTTGAGCTCCAGATCCGCAAGCCTTGTGCGGGTGTATTCCTCCAAGGAAACTTGGAAACGCCGGTGGCATCCGGGTCCCTAGACCCTTCCACTTAGGAGGAGAGCAAGGCGGCCAGCTGAAAGACACAGGTGCTTTCACGCTGGCACCACTGGAGTTTGAATCTGGCTCTCTCCCTCTCTTTCTCTCTCTCCCTCCCTCTTCTCTCTCCTCTCTCACCTGAGCAGTAGAGACCAATCTGCACAATCAAGCTGTGCCTGTCTCCATACTTACTGCCCCCTCTCCCCTCCTCCTCCTTCTCTTCCTCCTCCTCCCCTCCTCCTCCTCCTCCCCCCTCCTCCTCGCCCCTTCCCCTCTTCTTCCTCCTCTTCCCACCCCCCCCAAATGATTTTACTCTGGTGAGAACCTTTGATCTTAGGACTGAGAAGGGTTCCCCGCTTTGGGAATCCCACTTTATAAAGTGTAAATTTTAGGGTTTTGAAGACCTAACTGTTGGGGAGAGAGGGCCCTGGAGGAGAGACATAAGGCAGGAGTCCGGGTCCGCAGGAAAAGCGCGGGGTGTTCAAGGGCCTTACCCCCAACCTCCCCCAAGCAGGCAGACCCCTGAGTACCCGCACCATGTGCCCAGGATACCGTGCCCCGGTGCGCGCGCCGCCCTCTCCACCGCTGCCCGCGGCCACCCCGTCCTCTCGCCGCCGGGACCGCGACGCTCCTCTCCCGAATCTAATGATTAATCCAGCCGCAGGTTTCCAGATAAGTGATTGTGATGGAGATTGTTGGCGAGAAAATAGACAATTATCCGCTGTTAGCTTTACATAAAGATCGCATTAACTCAAATTAGTTATCAGACAAAGGCACGTCCTGCCCGCAGGGACCCGGGCACCGGGCAGAGCGCGCGGCCGCAGGGACCCTGTCCCGCCTCCAGCATGGCGCGGGGGGAGGGGGGAACCGGGACCCAGCCCGCCCGCCTCTGCACCCCAGGCCCCGCGCCCGCCCGACCCGGGCGCCCGGCCCGCCCCCGGCCCCGCGTCTCCACTCGCAGGGCGCGGGGCGCGGGGCGCGGGGTGCGTTTCAGGGCCAGACGCGGTCGGTGCGCTCTGGCCCGGCGCCCCCGGCTCGCCCCCGAGAGTGCGGGGCGCGGCGCGGGGCCTGGCGCTCCCGCGGGGGTCCGAGCTCGGCGGCGCTGAATGGGGCGGATGACGACCCCAGTTCCCAGGGCGGCCCCGGACTTGTGTGGTCCGGGCCGTTCCCAGCGGCCCCCTGCCCGGGCCAGGCCTCCCTCGGCTCGCCTGCACCTGCACCGCCGCCGGCCCCTCAGGAATGCGCTGAAGCCTGTAATCAGCTTTGTGGAGCCGCGGGGAGCGCGGAGCGGGGCCGGGCCGGGCGCGGGCTGAATGGGAGCCAGCGTGAGGCTGCGCCGGCCCCGCTGCCAAATTCCTGCGGAGCCCCACAATCGCCGGCCGCCCCTCGCTGGGAGGGGCGAGGGCTCCGGTCGCCAGGGCTGCGTTTGTTCCCAGATTAATGGCAGCCATCCCCCACCCCCCGCCCTCCGCACTCGCCTGCTCCGCGCGCAGGAAGGGGAGGAAGGCTACCCATCCACGCCTCCTCGGCGGAGCCCGGGTCGGCTCCTCTCCCCAGACCCACAGGGCCCAAGACGGCCCTGAGAGCCGGGGCATCCAGGAGTGCACCCTAGCCCTGCATGGCAGGGCCAGGCGCAAGCCCAGCAGGCCGCCCCCCTCCCTCCACTCCGAGAGAGTGAGGTGGAGTTGGCCGGGAGCAGAGGCGGCCAGACCCCTTCCACCCTGTGTGGGGCCACGGTGGAGGAAGGTTCCAGGCCAACTCGTTTTCCCCAAAATGACCATCATCAGATCGTCTACTCCGTCATACAAACAGCCCGCTGCGGAAAAGCAGAGCCACACCTTCCGGGTGAGGACTCAGGAGACCCCTCGGCCCGTGCAGGAGACCGCCCTGCAGAGATGTCCTGGGAGCACCCACAGCCTGGGTGCACCCACAGCCTGGGAGCACTCACAGCCTGGGTGCACCCACAGCCTGGGAGCACTCACAGCCTGGGAGCACCCACAGCCTGGGAGCACCCACACCCTGCCCAGGCTCACAGCCTGGGTGCACCCACAGCCTGGGAGCACTCACAGCCTGGGAGCACCCACAGCCTGGGTACACCCACAGCCTGGGAGCACTCACAGCCTGGGAGTACTCACAGCCCGGGAGCACCCACAGCCTGGGAGCACTCATAGTCTGGGAGCACTCACAGCCTGGGTGCACCCACAGCCTGGGAGCACTCACAGCCTGCCCTCACTCACAGCCTGGAAGCACTCGCAGCCTGGGAGCACCCACAGCCTGGGAGCACCCACAGCCTGGGAGCACTCACAGCCAGGGAGCACCCACAGCCTGGGGGCACCCACAGCCTGGGGGCACTCACAGCCCGGGAGCACTCACAGCCCGGGAGCACCCACAGCCTGGGAGCACCCACAGCCTGGGAGCACTCACAGCCTGGGAGCACCCACAGCCTGGGAGCACCCACAGCCTGGGAGCACTCACAGCCTGGGTGCACCCACAGCCTGGGAGCACTCACAGCCTGCCCTCACTCACAGCCTGCCCTCACTCACAGCCTGGAAGCACTCACAGCCTGGGAGCACCCACAGCCTGCCTGCGCTCACAGCCTGGGAGCACCCACAGCCTAGGAGCACTCACAGCCTGCCCCCACTCACAGCCTGGGAGCACTCACAGCCTGCCCGTGCCCACAGCCCGGGAGCAACCACAGCCCGGGAGCATTCACAGCCTGGGAGCACTCACAGCCTGGGAGCACTCAAAGCCTGGGAGCACCCACAGACTGCCTGTATTCACAGCCTGCCTGCACTCACAGCCTGGGCACACTCATAGCCTGGGAGCACTCAGAGCCTAAGATCACCCACAGCCTGCCCGTGCCCACAACCCGGGAGCAACCACAGCCCGGGAGCATTCACAGTCCTGGAGCATTCACAGCCTGGGAGCACTCACAGCCCGGGAGCACCCACAGCCTGGGAGCACCCACAGCCCAGGAGCATCCACAGCCTGGGAGCACCCACAGCCTGGGAGCACCCATAGCCTGGGAGCACTCACAGCCCGGGAGCATCTACAGCCTGGGAGCACCCACAGCCTGGGAGCACTCACAGCCTGGGAGCACCCACATACTACCTGCACTCACAGCCTGCCTGTGCTCACAGCCTGGGCGCACTCACAGCCCAGGAGCACTCACAGCTCGGGAGCACTCACAGCCTGCCTGTGTTCACAGCCTGGGAGCACTCACAGCCCGGGAGCACTCACAGCCTGCCTGTGTTCACAGCCTGCCCACACTCACACAGAAGAGGATCAGCACATCCTACACTTGGGAGGCCTGCCCATGGGTCTGACCCGAGGCTCAGAGCCAGGCCTCTGGACACGGGGAGTGGACAACTTTCTCAGGAGTGCCCCAGACTCACCTCTGTGAATCCTAGGAGAAATCACTTGAAAGAAAGCAAAGGCAACATCAGACTTACACACTCCCAGCATGAGCAGGGAGCCTCCCCTGCTCTGAGCACGCACACACAGTTCATACGGGGTCTGGTCCTTCAGGCAACATGGCCTCTGTCCTGCATGGTTCTTTCTGTCATGCCTTGCTTTGTGTATGTGTGAGTGTGTGGCGGGGTGGGGGGGGTGAGGGGGGGAGGCAATTGCAATATCTTACGATGGCTTGGATGGAAAGGCTTACCGGGTCTCTTTAGAGACCTAACTTCTTATAAGCCCTGGGGAGAACAGCATCAACAGGCAGAGGGGAGTGAGGAAGACCCCCTCCCCCCGCTACTCCCATGGATGGCCCATCCTGGCATCTGTGGGTGCCCAGAGTGGGCAAGAGTTCCTATTCATACGTTAACCAGAGTGGGCAAGAGTTCCTATTCATACATTAACGTGCACCAGGAGCTTTGCACAGGGGCACTTGGGGGTTGGCTCTTGAGAAACAACCTGTGTGGCAAGGAGAAGGCTGTGCTTAAAGAGGTCAAGGGACAGGTCCAGAATTCTCAGGGGCTTCGTGGTGTCTTGCCTGCGACCGGCTGTCTTAGTAAGTAAGAGAAGCGGCAGGTGCTTGGTCTCAGTCTAGAGGATGAGCTAGCAAGGCAGCCCTCCCGACTGGCTGGATTTGAGTCCCCACAGGTGTCAGGAGAGAGTGGAGGACTCCAGGCTTCCCGCATGGATGTGTAGTGGGAACACGCCGGGAATGTCCCCGGCCACGCCACCCATGCTCACACTTGGAGTTTACTTGGTATTGCAAAGTTTGTCGTGATGTTTTCGGCGGTGTCTCTCCTTCCCACCATTCTTAGTAACACATCAGGACGGATAGGCAGCGGTTCAGAAATTAGTGAAATTTTATTCCTGGTGGGGGCGTTGGATTAAGAGGCTGGGAGAGTGTGAAGCAAGTCAGCGTGTGAGTGCATGATAAGGCTCTCACGAGGAATTTATTGGCCGAGTTGCTATTTCTATTCCTTCCTAATCTCGTTTCGCACATTCGTTCCCTGCAATCTGTCTTCATAATCTTCTGTAGCAGAAAGGCAGCCAATAGAAGCATGCATGTTTGGAGAGAAGAGGAAATATGCAGACGTGTGATAAACTGATGCTAATTATCCATATTTAGGACACCAAGTGCAGGAGATCAAGGTTTACAAATGACACGCCAGAGCCAACAACGATGGCTTCCGCGCGTGGAATGGATCGGAAGGGGCCAGATAAGGGCTGCTCAGGCAGGAGAGATTTATTGGTCAAAGGGTTCACCTTCCACTTTTCCACTTTTATACAGCAGTAAATTATTTAGGCTAAATTCACCAGAACATCACTCTTTCATTGGGCCATGTGCCCTGCCTTGCTCATTCTTTGTGTCCTTTCAATGCGAATCCTTGTAGTTTTACATCAGTTGATAAGAAACAAATAATTGAAGTAATAGGTAATTCCCTTTAAATCGTTCATCTAGGATGGTCCCAGGAAGAATGAGACGCAGGCAGAAGACAGGCATGATGTCAGCTCGGGCATGCAGACGGCCGGCTGAGGGGATGGGAAGCCACTGGGGAGTGAAGCCTGTGTCTGCGTGCCCCAGGGCATGCTGGGGCCAGAAGTGAAGTCCCAGCCTGGTACCAAAGGGTTGTTTGTGTTTGGAATCCTGAACGCTTAAGTCTTAAATCCAAGTGTGGGCTCTGTCTTCCTGCCACAGCCCGCACGCCACCTCAAGACGTTTAAAACCAGTTTCCTGTCCCGTCCATGGCTTTTGGCTCTGAGAAAAGACACAGAAGGGGATTGGGTTGCTGGGGGGCAGGGGGATTGTTAAGGGGCTGGTGATAGAGATTTTTCCAGCATTACAGTAATTGCCTTACATGGCTTCTAGAGAAAGCACCAGAATGGTGTGGAATGGTGTGGAATGGCACAGAATGGCGCCTGCAAACTCACTTTAAAGTTTATAATGTTCACTAGATCCTGTCCAGTGGAACTCTGAGATTTCTGTGTGTGACTCATCATCAGCATGGATGCCAACTGGGGAACGGCTCTCCTTGCTTCAGTTTCCATTTGTAGCTTTTTTAGCTGATGGTGGGCAAGGCAAAATGAATTCCACATCGCAAGCTGGGATGAACCATGCATTACAAGGACAAGATGGTTTGGATTAAAAAGTTACACTGAAATGTGGGAATGTAGGACAATGTGTTGGGATGCAGGCAGGCCTGGGGACACCCACCTGTAGTCTCAGTTAGGAGATTGAAGTTGGGAGGATTACAGCTCTAGGACACCCAGGGAAAGTGTTAGTAAGACCCCCACTACCACACCAATTTGGATGTGGAGGTGTGTGCCTGTAGTCCCAGCTAGTCAGGAAGTGTGAGCAGATGATCTCCATTTAATGCTGGCCCATGGCAAAAAAAAAGTCAAGAGACGGCTGGGAGGGTGGCTCAGTGGTAGAGCGCTTGCCTTGCATGCCTGAGGCCCTGGGTTCAATTCCTCAGCACCATATAAGCAAAAAGAAAAAAAGCCGGAAGTGGCATTGTGGCTCAAGTGGTAGAGCGCTAGCCTTGAGCTGAAGAGCTGAGGGACAGCGCCCAGGCCCAGAGTTCAGGCCCCACGACCGGACTCAAAAAAAAAAAAAAAGTCAAGAGACTTTATCAGGAAAAGAACTTATGCAAAAAAAAAGGGGGTGGTGGAGACATGGCTCAAGTGATAGACTGTCTGCCTAGCAAGTGTGAAGTCCTGAGTTCAAACCTCAGCACCTTCAACACAAAGTATTATAGAATATCTGATTCTTGACACCGATTTTTCTTTATGGGGACAAGTAATCACCTCGAGGTTGCTTCGGTGAATGTGTTCTCTTTCTCTCTATTCTAAGAAGCCTCATGTGCATCTCTATTTTATGTGTCAGAAAACCTGCCCACTGAGTTACCCCTGCTGGTGACAGAACATGTCCTTATAGAGATTATAAAAATATTTAAGCTGGCACCACTGGCTCACGCTTGTGATCCTAGCTACTCAGGAGGCTAAGATCTGAGGACTGAGGTTCAAAGCCAGCCCAGGCAGGAAAGACCGTGAGACTCTTATCTCCAATGAACCACCAGAAAACTGGAAGTGGTGCTGTGGCTCAAGTGGTAGAATATTAGCCTTGAGCTGAAAAGTGCAGAGACAGTGCCCAGCCCAAAGTTCAAGACCCATTACCAACCAAAAAAGTAAAAAAAAAGAACAACCAGACTTAAAATGTTATTTTAGAACCCAAACAGCACAGCATGCGTAGTTAAGGGAATCATGAGTTTGTAATATAGTTAACTGAATTGAGAGGGCTGAACACAGTTAATAGAATCATAAGTTTTGCCCGAAATATTTTCAAAATGATCTATCCTTTTTATAACTGTTATAAATTAACACATGTATTAACTGTGTGCAGTTAAAACATGAGACACTAAAAATGTAAAATTGAAAGCCAGGTATGGTAGTGTATATCTACAATCCCAGCACTCGGGAGGCTGAGACAGGAGGAGGACCTTGAATTCACAGCCAGCTCCAGACCAAGCCATGTAGCAAGACCCTAGCTCACAACACACACACACACACACACACACACACACACACACACACACACACACACACACACACAGTAACAGAACTCCCTGTAGTCCTTTGTTGGATCTTGTAGTTTAGAGTTCTGTTTGCTACTAATTTATTGTGTCTAAAGTTTACTGCAAGGGGGGGTGAGGGATCTTCGATGTCTGATGCTGACGTTGAAGCTGAGGGTTAGGAGCATGCTCGCTGCTCTGTCTGGCCCTTTGTCAGCCCTCTACAATTCTAGGAGGGCATCAAGGTGTACATCCAAGTCTTCCACATAGAAGTGAAAGCCTTAGCCACCATGAATAATCCATAAAGCAAAACACTCTCTCAAGAGTTCTGACTGCATGTGAGCACTGCGGATGGAGCAGATATGGAGTAAAATTCACATGGATGGAACTTTTCACGAAAAAGTAAATTTGTAACAATTATTCATTCAACTCAGCCAGAGAAGACAAGACTTCAGGGTCATGTAGGGCCTGAGGTCAAAGATGCGTGGTTTTTAGAAATGATCCACATTAGATTGCGAACCCCCCCCCACCCCGAGTTGTTCCCGTCATTGGATGCACGCTCAAAAGCCTGTGCGTCTCATAGCCAACCAAGCTTCAGGTGAGGTGTGCCTGGGGGGAAGGGTGGGTCAGGAGGATCTGGGTTAGGTTTTGAACACTAGCGTGGGTAGGTTAATCTGCCTCCTTAGCTTTGCAACAGGCTTCCAACTGACCGGTGCCCAGCGCCCCTGCTTGCTCTCTACCAGTGTCCAGCACCCCTGCCTACTCTCTACCACAGTGCCCCTACCTGCTCTCTACCACAGTGCCCAGCATCTGCCTGCTTTCTGCCAGTGCCCAGCACCCCTGCCTGCTCTCTATCAGTGCCCAGCATCTCTGCCTGCTCTCTACCACCGTGCCCAGCATTTGTCGGCTCCCTACCAGTGCCCAGCGTCTCTGCTTGCTCTCTACCACCGTGCCAAGCATCTGTCTGCTCTCTACCAGTGCCCAGTGTCTCTGTCTGCTCTCTACCAGTGCCTAGTGTCTCTGCCTGCTCTCTACCAGTGCCCAACGTCTCTGCCTGCTCTCTACCAGTGCCTAGCACTCCTGCCTGCTCTCTACCAGTGCCCAGCATCTCTGTCTGCTCTCTACCAGTGCCCAGCGTCTCTGCCCGCTCTCTACCAGTGCCCAGCATCTCTTTCTGCTCTCTAGCTGTGCCCAGCATTTCTGCCTGCTCTCCACCTGTGCCCAGCATCTCTGCCCACTCTCTACCAGTACCCAGCGTCTCTGTCTGCTCTCTAGCTGTGCCCAGCATCTCTGCCTGCTCTCTACCAGTGCCCAGCATCTCTGTCCGCTCTCTACCAGTGCCCAGCGTCTCTTCTCTGTAGATGTGTACAGGTGTGGGAACACTGTGCAGGTGTATACAGGTGTGTGCAGTTATGTACAGGTGTGAGCACACTGCGGGTGTGTGCAGGTATGTGTCCCCATGCTGTGTGTTCACAGGCGGGCTCTACATAGTGCAGCCTGCAGCAGACAGCACTTCTTGTTCTGGCTCAGGCTCATGGAGGGAGCAGAAGGTTCCCAGGTACCAGGGAGCAGAAGCGCAGGGAGCTCTGGGGCTGGAAGGTCTCTCACTGTTCGGCTGCCAACCGGGTGCCCACCGGGTGGCCACCGCTCTTTACCCCCCCCCCACCTTTGCATCTGGTTCAGATGCAAAGACATGCCCAACATGGGTGCCTCGGAGAGCGGAGGACCCCCTGCTTCTGCCGTCACCCCAGCAGAGGCCAATCTGGGCTCGCCCTTCTGGCAGCTGCCCCTCGCCTCCCCAGCCTGAGGGCCCGTGTAGGGTCTTCTAGTGGACAGTGGACTCTGAGGAATCCGACAGATGCAGATCGCCCTGACTGCCACCCGCACCCTACATCGTGAGATGACCGGGAGATGCTGCGAGAGCGCAGCGTCTGAGCCATGGGTTTTCAGCTCTGAGCACTGCAAACGATCCACGGCCTGGGGCCCGGCATGTCTGGGCATGGGTGAGGAGCCCACTCTGCCCATGCTTCTCTACTGGTGCTAGGTGGCATTCAGCTCTGGGCTCGGGCCCGTGGGGTTACCAAGCCGCATGCTTGCCCTGGCTTCCACACATCATTATCTCCTCTCCTCCCTCATTATCTGAGCGGATGTGTTGAAGGAGCCGCTGCAGAGAGGGTATCGAGCAATTCACTCTCTTTCCAGCCTGACGTGTGACAGGTTCTCGCGGAGGAGTCCAGAGTCCTCTGCTGACACACGCGCTCACTTGAACACTCCCCTCTCCGAATTCCAGCACGAGGTAACCACTGTTTTCCTCCGTGTCAATTTGCACCTGTGGGTCGACCTCTCTAGCCCGCGCCAGGCCGGCCGGGCAGCGCCGCGTCTCAGCAGCTAAAGTGGGTGATTACTGGCATATTTACTGTAATTCACAGAAATCACAGGAAATGACATTTGTATTTGTCACCGACTCTACCAGCCACGGCCATGGCGATGTGCAACAGACCCGCGTGCTGGCAGTACACATGTCTGCCGCGCTGCTCTGAGCGCAGGTTTCAGCGCCGGCCACCTGCACCCCCTGGACTTGGCGACCCTTTGGTGTAGGGGACAGGAACAAGAGTCGGGGCACACTCAATCCAGACTTGTCCTGACCATGGTCTGAGAGGCAGAGTGTTTAGCTGGTGGCACAGGAGCCAGGTTGACTGAGCCCTACACCCCCAACCGTGTGCATGCTCCCCACCCCCGTGTCTCCACCCCCGTGTACCCCCCCTCCGTGTCTGCCCCGCAGCACTGTCCAGTCTCCCGCATTTCCACGGCAGCCCCGGCCCCGCGGAGAAGCGCCGGGTCCTAGAGGGCGACGGGGTTCCTGCATGGGCTGCGTTTGCTACTGGCAAGGTGCGGGCTCGTGTGGGGCTCCGTGAAGGGGCGCTGGTGCACGCTGGCGGGGCACGGGGCGAGGGAGTGGAGGGGGGACGCCGGTACCCACCGGCATCGCCTCATCCCCGGGCCGCTCCGCAGGCAGGAACCATGGTCGGTGCACCGGGCCTGCATGGCTCGGACCCCTGCGGGGCTGCAGGACTGGGCCGCCCAAAGATGGCACATGGGGGCAGGGTGGGTGAGGGCGTGGGTGTGGCAGTGGGCGTGGCTGCAGCGGTGGGTGTGGCTGCAGTTGTGGGCTTGGCTGTGGCTGGGCGTGGTGGTGGTGGCGGGCGTGGCGGTGGGTGTGGCTGCGGCGGTGGGCGTGGCTGTGGCAGTGGGCGTGGCTGCAGCGGTGGGTGTGGCTGCAGCGGTGGGTGTGGCTGCAGCGGTGGGTGTGGCTGCAGTTGTGGGCTTGGCTGTGGCTGGGCGTGGTGGTGGTGGCGGGCGTGGCGGTGGGCGTGGCTGCGGCGGTGGGCGTAGCTATAATGGTGGTGGCAGCGGCAGTGGAGGGCCAAGAGGCCAAGGGAGCTGGTCTGCGCGAGAAGTTCATCGCCATCCACACCTAGGAATCTGGACCCCTGGCATGGATAGTGACTACCCACGCGATGCGGGTCCAGTGGCCGACCCGGGGCAGGTGCCACGCAGCAGTGCAGAGACAGGCGCCATGCTGCTCTCAGGGTCGGGCACGTCCTGACGCCGGGTCCCCACACAGCAGGGCCAGCCTGGCATGCCCCCACTCCTTCCCCCCTCTCCCCAGCCTCTTCCCCCACCTCTTTCCCCCCTTCCCCCCCCCCTTTCGGACTGTGACATCTGAGCGGCCCAAGGGCGGAGGCCCCAAACCACGTGGGGCGGGAAGAGCGGGGAGGGGCAGGCGCTGGGGAATCGGGCGAGGCTGCAGCTCCGTGGGGCCGTGGCACCCCAGGACCGGTCCTCTGGAGCCGGGGACCTGCGGCTGCCCTCCACGCGGGGACGCGCGGGCACACGGCCCTGGCGTCCTCTGTGCCAGCGCGCAAGGCAAACCTGCGGGCACCGCGAGGGATAGCAAGCTGAGGAAACCCGCCCCAGATGCACGCGGGGGGGGGGGGGGGGCGAGGGGGCGGAGAAGGCGCGGGGGAGGGGGGCGGGGAGGGGGGGGAGGAGCAGCAATCTAAAGCTGGGGTTTCCGTGTCACCTCCGCTTTCTGGCGATCACGTGTGTTCTCTGCTGTGTCACCTCTGCTTTCTGGGGATCACGTGTGTTCTCTGTCACCTCTGCTTTCTAGTGATCACGTGTGTTCTCCCTGTCACCTCCGCTTTCTGGGGATCACGTGTGTTCTCCGTGTCACTTCTGCTTTCTGGGGATCACGTGTATTCTCCATGTCACCTCTGCTTTATAGTGATCACGTCTGTTCTCTGTGTCACCTCTGCTTTTGGGTGATCGATTCCACCTCCTCTGCAAGGAGACCCACAGCCCTGGGCTTCCCTCTGCCCCGCAGTGCTCTGCTCACTCACTCGGAGCTGTGTTGGATGGAATGTCTAGGTGCAGGCACACTCACTGTGTGTGCCGGGCTTGGCCATATGTTTAGCTGAACACTGGGCACCTTACTTGTCACAGCGAACTAATTTTCTAGTCAGGACAGCACAGCCCCCAGGTCCAGGGAAGGTGCTGATGTCTGTTAAACATCAATTTTGTAAACATCAGGCAGGGTGGGGGTGTCAATGCTCAACTCTAAATCTGCAATAACTCAGGAAGGTCTGAGCACCTGGGAAAGCAAGGCGGCATTTTTTTTTTAGCTGTTGAAAAGGAAGTGAACCCATGTACAACTGCTGAAGGTCCTGTGGGCTGGTCAGTCAGAAACCAGGGTGCTGGGCACCCCCCCTTTCCCAGAACCCTCCTTGCCCTGATCAGGGAGTTGGATTGATTGGTTCTGTTCTCTTGTAGCATAAATATTTTTCTCCTTTTCTTTAGTTTTATGGAAAGCAAAGTACATTTCAGATGACTCAGGACGGGTGTGGCAGATGATGCAGGAATCTAGGTGACAGCCACCCCAAGGCATAGTCTCTGAGTCCTGTGTGCCTCACACACCAGTAAATCAGTGGTGAGACCCCCCCACCCACCCACTAGGATGGGACCAAGGTGTACTTCACAAGCAAATGTGTTCTTGGGAGATGATTCTAGCTCCTTGGTCCTCTTCTCCTGGTAAATAAATCATAATGAGAATTGTACTTCCACTTAGGAAAGTGTTTGAGGTGACTGAAAGCATCCATCAGTATCTCCCACAGACGGACAGAGAACACACACGGGTTTGGCTTACAGGGTTTGTTTTATGAGAATCAGACATGGAGCCCCGCTAGATAGAGCAGCCAATGAGGAGTGTTGGGTTTCACAAACCACGTTTGATCTTCTGCCTCCACAGTGACTTAGTGAGCTAACTCTTAATCCCGATAGGGTCCAAGTTTTCATCTAATCAATTTCTTATTGAACTACCAGGTTTCTCATACTTCAAACTCAAAATCTCCTTACAGGAGATTATATGTCTATAATTTTAGAAAGGTTTTTCAGATCTGATATTCAACAGGAGTTTGCTTGCTTAATGAAATTCTTCATCTTGTGTTGAAAGCCAGACCAAATTGTTTTGTGTTTTTGCGTTTTGATGTGTTAGTGGTTGATGTATCAGGAAGTGGTGCGGCTGCGTTTTATGTATACCAGTATGCCGGTGCTCACACGTGTTCTAGATTAGACAGGGATTATCCAAATGGTTCCAATACCAGCCATGATGCCGTGCTGTCTTCATGTCTTGTGTGCCGTCAGGAAAGCAGCATGCTGACACATTTGTCAGTTTTGAAAAGGGGAAAGTTTCCCCCCTTATTTACTTTGTACTGGAATTCTGACTCTCCCAGGATGTCTTACGCCTGCTTGACCTGTATATCTCTAAATCCCTTTCTTTCTGTGCTCAAGGAACATAGACAGTTTTTTGTGGTCACAATAGTTCCCTTGTCCATCTCGCCCTACTCTCTCTGGGGTGGAGAAGAGATTAATGAACTAATAAACCTTTATAAACCCCACGTATACTTCCTATTTCTGAACATTCAGAATGGGGCCTGTGTATCACTTAGAATTCCATGGCCATTCCTTGGCTATCTTTTACTAGCTGAGAGATAAAATTTCATGTTTGTGGACTAAATGGAATACTTTGCCACGGATCCTTGCACAACAGTGCTCAGATCATATTCTCTCCTGGGGACCCAGGCTCCCTGCTCACCTGAATCTCACCTGGCAACTGACCTCCCTGTGCTCCTGGTGGTGGTGTCTGTCAGTTCACGCTGTGGTGGTGGTGGTGGTGGTGGAAGTGGTGTTCATGTAGTGGTGGTGTCAGTGTGGTAGTGTTCATCAGTCACTGTAGTAGTGGTATCTATCGGTTGATGTGGTGGTGATAGTCAGCATGTGGTATTTGTCACAGCATGGTAGTGTTTGCCCATCAATGTGGTGGTGGTATTTGTCAGCTGATGGAGTGGTGTTTATTGGCTGATGTGGTGGCAGTGTTTGTCATTGTGGTGGGGTCTGTCAGTGTGATGTAGTATTTATCAGTTGATGTGGTAGTGGAGTTTGTCAGGCAAGATGGCAGTGACGGTAATGATAACTGTCACCATGGTGGTGGTGTTTGTCACTTTGTGAGGTGCTGGTAATGATAATTGTCAATGTGGTGGTGGTGTTTGTCACTTTATGTGATAGTGGTGGTGGTGGTACTTGTCTTTGCGGTGGTATAGCAATGACCGACGGACAGCCCTCTGCAGAAACACCTCGCTGCAGTATTCTTTTTGCCTCAGTGCTGTCTTTGTGACTATGCGCAGGCATCACTATGAGCTCTGTGTGCAGGAAACACCACTTCTGGGGCTCCTGCTGCTCTTCCTTTCCCTACGGCCAATGGTCCAAGCCTTATCATGTCCAAAAGGGAGAAAGAGGGGTGTCAGGAAAGATCAAACCATAATGCAACTTCAAAACAATCATGGCTACCACCGGAACATTTCATCTTTTGAAATAATCCCATCTCCTAAGAACTTTGCCTGAGGATTCAGAGATCTCACAGGCTGTCTATCTGGAGGTAGCGGTGAGGCAAAGGAAAGGCGTCAGTCGACCCAGTCTTTTCCAGGTCAAGAGGAGCCTTCATGCGCTCCTGAGTCATCAGGGTGAGGAGAATTGGTATGACAAAGCCTTGCGGGGAGGGGTGGTCTGACCTGGCATTTGACCTGGCCTACCTCTACCTGTCACCTCTGCCCACCTGTGCCTTCTGCCCATCGGAGACTCAGTATGGTGTGAAGGGTGGAGCTTGGTGTTAGGGAAGAACAGGGAGAAGAGCGAAGCTAGCTCTGCTTTCCTACAAGGAATCAAGAACATGGAGAAACCATGGCAAAACACAATTCTGAGACAGAACAGCAGGTTCTAACAAAAGAAAATTCCAACATAGCAAAGCAAAGCCTTAAAAACTAAATTTTAAGCCAAATGGAGTGAAACTACCAGAGTGTTCTGCAGAGGTCTATGAGGCGGCAGCCCTGCGTGGAAGGCCAGTGGCAGAGACTCCCGCCGGGTGTGGGCAGCCTGGACAAGTGTCTACTGCTTTCCTTCTTGAATGCCTACTGATACGAGAACTAAGTAACAAGGGAGAGGGCACAGGATTCACTTGTGGACAGTGACACGTTCTAGAGAAGTCAAAGAGAAGAAACAGGCTTAAGAAAGCCCAGGACAAGAATGAGAGAAACCCCTAGAAGCATGCTACTGTGGCCACAGAGCCAGAAGACTCCCACCTAGAGTCCTCTTTCTGCAAGGACTGCCTGAGCTGGGCGCTGGCAGCATGGGCCCGGGAGCTCTCCGAGGTCCTGTTCCACTCTCCTCCTTGGCGCTTGGTGTGGCTCACTGCCCCTTTGCCAACGCTCAGAAATGTGTACCAGAAATGAAGGGCATCGGATGTGTAGCCACAGGCAAAGTAAGGGGAGGGGAGACAAGGGGCCGGAAACGGTGACTAGGCGAAAGCTTAGAGACAGCACTGGGCGTCCCTCCACCGCTCCTGATGGCTCAGCATTGCCTGCTGTGGTTGCCGAACTTTCTTCTAGAGGAGCGAGCGCCTTGGACGGGGAAACTATAAATAGCTGGCATTTGGGTGCTTGTGCAGTGGAACATCCAAGGTTAACCTGCAGCCACGCCGGCCCGTGCCATGCGCTGCCAGCCTCTCATAACTGAGGGGAGAGAGCGGGGGACAGGCAGCATCAACCACGAATGCAAATTCAACACAGGCCTAGCTGATACTGGGACAGCATGCAGGCCCAAGGCTCCAATCAGTGTTTGGAGGCCTTGGTTTAAAATATTAACTGAGAAAAATGACAAAGCATGTGTGCAAATTTCCCACATGAAAGACCAACAAAACTAAGAAGCAAAATGAATTCAGAAATGGTAGAAGCAATCCTGAACAAGGGAAAACATTTTCTAAAACACTCAAATATTTAATTCATACAACAAAATGAGTACAAAATTTAAAACACAAGAATAAAGACAAAGGTAGAGAGAAATATGTTGTAAGGCATATAAAAATATGATTGCTAAAAAGCAACAATAGAATAAGGGAGAGATAAATGGGAGAAACTGAGAAAACCAAACCAAAAGAAAAAGAGAAAAAATGGGAGATAAAATTGTGAAAATAAAAGGTGAAGCAGAAGGTGATCTCTAATAGGAATTTTAGGAAGTGAGAACAGAGGAAACAGAAGATTTCAAAGGAGTAATTCATAACATTTCTCAGAACTGAAGCATATGATTTTAAAGACTGAAAGAGCACACAGATTTCCAGACAATAGATGAGGAAAGTCTCACGTCAGTGTACATCACCAAGCAATTTCAAACACTAGGAATAAAGACAAGAGATAAAGACAAAGAGATAAAATAGCTTTCATAGAAAAGCTATAGATCAGACTAAAAAAAAAAAAAAAAAAGCAACAAGCAAACTTGATGGAAAATCAGAAGGATCCTAGTTTGAGGCTAGCCTAGGGAAAAAATGTACAGGATCCCATCTTAACTAATAAAAAGCTGGATATGGTGGCACGTGCCTGTCATCCTAGCTATGTGGTAAATGTAAACAGGAGGATGATAAGCCAGGCTGGCCTGGAAAAATATATGCAAAATTTAAAGCAAAAAGGAAGGGCATGATGGCTTACTGGTATAGTGCTTGCAACCAAGGGCAAGGCCTTGAGTTCAAGCCCAGTACTGCAAATACTTAAATAAAAAACCAAGCATGCTAAACAAAATCAGCTCACTGTAAAGGATCAGAAGCCTGAGCAGGGCCTGCCTAAAGCCAGCAGACACGGAACGTGGCAGGAACGCCTGCTCCTGCACCTTCTGCTCAGCACATGCTGGGACTTGCAGCCTATGCAATGACACAGGGCATGTGGACTAGAAATGAGCGTACAGATGTCTACATGCAAGTGATAAGACTGTCTATGTCTAGTCTAAAAAGGAAACAATTCTAGGCATAAATAGGGGAAGAGATACACAAAATTTGACAATGAAAAACTACAAACCGTCATTACGAGCACATAAAGTTTATGAAAATGGAGAGAAGTTGATGAATGGCAGACTGATGTGTGTGTGTGTGTGTGTGTGTGTGTGTGTGTGTGTGCGTGTGTGCAGGAATACATGTGCACACCTGTGAGTGCTGTCTTGGGGCTTGAACTCAGGGCCTGGGTGCTGTCCCTGAGCTTTTTTTTCTCAAAGCTGGCACTCTACTACTTGAGCCAAAGCTCCACCTCTGACTTTTTGGTACTTAATTGGATTTAAGAATTTCATGGACTTTCCTACCCAGGCTGGCTTCAAACCTCCATCCTTAGTACTTAGCCTCCTAAGTAGCTAGGATTACAGGCCTGAGCTACTAGTAGCTGGCTGGAAGACTTAAATTTCTTTTTTGTTGGTTGTAGGGCTTGAATTCTGGGCCTGGGCACTGTCTCTCAGCTCTGCAGCTCAAGGCTAGCACTCTACCACTTGAGCCACAGTGCCACTCCCGGTTTTCTGGTGGTTAATTGGAGATAAGAGTCTCACATACTTTCCTGCCTGGGCTGGCTTTGAACTACGATCCTTAGAACTCAGCCTCCTGAGTAGCTGGAATTACAGGTGTGAGCCACCGGCGCCCAGAATAAGACTAATATTTTTTTGGTCTGTTGTGGGGCCTGAAGTTGGCTTGGGCACTGTCTCTGCACTCTTCAGCTCAAGGCAAGTGCACTACCACTTGAGCCACAGCACCACTTCCAGTGTTCTAGTGGTTTATTGGAGATAAGAGAGTCAAGGACTTTCCTGCCCGGGCTAGCTTTGAACCACGATCCTCAGATCTCAGCCTCCTGAGTAGCTAGGATTACAGGTGTGAGCCATTGGCACCCGGCTACTACTAATATTTTTAGCATATGCATTGCCCCCAATTTTTTTCTAGATTCCATGAAGTCTCAAAATTGCACAAGTGAGCTGGGTGCCTCCTACTCAGGAAGCTGAGATGAGTGCTGTAGTTCAAAGCCAGCCTGGGCAGGAAAGTCCAAGAGATTCTTTTTTTTTTTTTTTTTTTGTCAGTCGTGGGGCTCGAACTCTGGGCCTGGGCGCTGTCCCTCAGCTCTTCAGCTCAAGGCGAGCGCTCTACCACTTGAGCTATAGCGCCACTTCCCGTTTTCTGGTGGTTTATTGGAGATAGGAGGCTCATGGTCTCTCCTGCCCGGGCTGGCTTTGAACCGTGATCCTCAGATCTCAGCCTCCTGAGTAGCTAGGATTACAGGCGTGAGCCACCAGCGCCGGGCTCCAAGAGATTCTTATCTCCAATAAAAATCCAAATATGGAATGTGGCTTGAGTATTAGGACACCAGCTTTTGAGTAAGAAAGCTAAGCAAGAGCATGAGGCCCTGAGTTCAAGTTCTAGTACTGGGTAAGTGCACACACACAGACATACAGCCATAGAAACAGTCACTTTTTTGATTTCCTAGTACTGGTAATTGAATTCAAGGCCTGTGCTTGTCAGGCTAGCACACTTGCACTGGCCTATACACAATCCTTAAAAAAAAAAAAAGTGGTTAGTTTGAGAAAAGGACTCACTAAGATACCCAGGCTGGCCTAGAACTTGTGATGATCCTGCCTTAACCTCTTCAAGGGCTGGGATTACAAGCATGCGTTATGTGTCACCACATTTGGCCAGAAGAAAGTTTGTTGTTGCTGCTGTTGTTGTTTCAATGAAGCAAACTTATTCAATGCTTTATGTGAAATTTGAAGGACACAGAAAATCCAAAACATCTTTGAAAACATGAACAAAGCTAGAAGACTACACCGTCTGTTTCCAACGCACTATAAACTCGCAGTCTTACACGGCACTAGCACAACAATAAGACGATAGACTTACAGCCATGTGAGACTTTTGATAAAGGTGTAATAGCACAATGAGTGACTGAGCAAAAACACGGCCCTCCCCTCAATCCACATACAAAGGACGGTCATGGTATCCAGACCCAAGGTAAGGCCACCGAACCTCCTGTGTTCATGAACACAACTCTTTATTCTGACCAACAGTCACAGGCAGAGTTACTACTGAGCAGGCGGGCAGGGTCAGAGTGAGGAGGAACTCCGCTTTTGGAAACTGCTGCTTGTAGCTACTGGGTATTGAACGGACCACACATTTCCAGGTGATAGCAAGAAAAATAATCTCAGTGATGGAGTTTGGTGAGACCCCATCTCAAACAATAAAAATTGAGAAATGGTGGTACATGCCTGCATTTTTCTTAATCCATGTAATACGAACTAATAAAAAAAATTTAAGTCAAACTTCATTGAAACTTAAGAGGTTTCTCCTTTGAAAGATACAAGAGAAACTATTTGCAATACAGATAACTGACTTGTAGCTAAAATATATTAAGAACTCTCACAACTCCATAATGCAAAAGTAACTCTAAAATGAGCAAAATACTTGAATAGAAACTTCTCCCAAGGATACATATGGATTGCTAATAAGCTTGGGACAACTGATTTCCACATGTGCCGAGGCTGGGGGGAGGTGGGCCCGTGGGATGGGGCAGAGGAGGGTTTGCAGGTGGTGTAGGGTTTGCAGGTGGTTCAGAGGATCACTATCGGCATAGGGAAGTGGAGCTGTGGATCAAGTAGTAGAGCGCAAGCCTTGAGCACAAAAGCTCAAGGACAGCACCCAGGCTCTGAGTTCAAATCCCAGGACTGGTACCAAAAACAAAAAATTCATATTACAAATGATAATTATACACTTCCAGCTCTAGATTTTAATCCTGGATTTTCTGCTCATTGCTGTATGTCCTCTGGTAGACTGCTTAATTTCTTTTCGGTTCTTTAGCCATGAGAAGGAGAAAAGGTCTGGAGAGGAGTGCAAAGGCTGAGCAAGGCCCAGGGTTCCATTCCCAGCACCACGAAGCAAAGGACAGTGGCCTGGGTGTCTAGAGGCGATCCAGGGTGATCTGGGGTAGTCTAGTGTGATCTGAGGTAGTCGGGGCTGGCCCGGGAGGGCCTAGGTGATGTGGGGTAGCCTGGGCTGGCCTGGGGTAGAGGCTGTACCGCACTGACACAGCAGGGGTACCAGGGTTACGCCAGACTGTAGATGTGGGCTGTAGAAGGGACCTCTTTGAACACTGGGTTCTTCCAAAGGGCTGAAGGTGATTTGTAAAGGCGAATGTAATTTTATGAAAATGAACAGAATTAAAGTAAATAAGAAAAATTGGGTAAAACCTGGCACGCAGGCATTGCCTGTTGCCTGGGGTCAGGTGTATGAGTTGTCGATGGCTCTTCACCACAGACTGTGATAGCACCACCCCCCTCCGCCGCCCAGGAGTACACACAGGCCCCAGCACTGCAGTTCTGGGAGAGCCCACCAGGAAGAAACCACTCCTTCCCTCCCTGGAGGAGGCAGGGCCTCTGGTTAGGTAGGGCGTCCAGGAAAGAACACCCACTATCATGCCAGTGCTGTGGTCCGGCTTCCTCTCAGAAGAGATCAAGGTAGACAGGTCAGGGCATGGTCATGTGTGGTCTCAGCCAGTGAGCTTGGACCTTCTCAGGAAGGGGGATTTGCATAGGAGCAGCACATAGGAGGGGACAGGTAGTGAAGAGAGGGGCTGGCACTTCTACAAGTGAAGGGATGGGGTGGGAGCTGGAAGGTGGGGGTTGGGAGATGGGGATGGGATTAGAGGTGGAGAGATGGGAGATGGGGGCTGGGGGGTTGGGGATGGGGTGGGAGCTGGAAGGTGGGGGTTGGGAGATGGGGATGGGATTAGAGGTGGAGAGATGGGAGATGGGGGCTGGGGGGTTGGGGATGGGGTGGGAGGTGGGGACATGGGGGTGACCTCAAGCTCTTCCTCCCCTCCCTACACCCACAGGAGGAACTGGGTCTGCCCACACCTCCGCCTGGTTCTTGGAAGAACAAATTTCAGTTCTTTGAGGCACTGTGCACGCTGTTGAAGGCAGCTCTGAGCCAGCAGGGGAGTTCTACCAACCCGTTCCATCGGAGGCTCCTACTGAGAGCAGTACCAGCATAGCAGCGGACCTAGAAACAACACCTGCGCTCCTGCGCCTGACCTCTGACCTGCGGTTCCCCCTGAGAACTCAGGCCCCGCCCACAGCATGGAGCTCGGTGGTCTCACTGCAGAAAACCTTCGCCCCTCTGTTCTGCCCTCTCTGCTTTGCACTCGAGTCTTGCTTCCAGGAAACCTGTTTCTGAATACGTCCCTCCGGCTCCTGTGGTGTGGCCTGAACGAATCCTCTACCTGTCCTGTGGCCCTGTCACTGCAGGGAACACACTCAAGTGCAAGTGTAAGCCAGGTGGTGGGGAGGGGCACCCCGAGGTCCCCCACGTCCCCGTGGGCACAGGTAATGAAGCTCGAAGCTCTCACAAAACTCTGGCAAGGTTGTCAGCGGCTCTCCTGTTCTCATTCCTATCTTTCCTGCATACTAGACTCTCCTTCCTCTCCCTAAACTTAAAGTGGAAGAATACAAAATCAAAAGCATTTGGAAAAGAGGTTTAATGAGCAGCATTGAGCAGCAGCGCCGCAAAGGCTACACTGTCCTATTCACTGTGCGTGAAAGATGGAAAGAGCTGTTTGAAAAACAAAAATGCGGACCAAAAGTGAGGGCTACGAGGCAGTGACTGTAATACCCCATTTTGTTGTTGTTTTGGGGTGCTGGGGAGTGAATCCAGGTCTTGCTGTGTGTGCCTACACTGTTCTTATCCCCTGGACTTGGCACTGCCGCTTGGTGCCTGGGACCCCCTGCCCAGGGCACGCAGTGTCTGCCACCATGGGGGTCACAGGGAGAAGAAAATCCTTCACTCAGATGAGAAAGAATATACCACAACAGAACCATCTGCATTAGAGAAGATGAAGTAAAACAGGAAGGTAGAGTCACACAGGGCGGGGGGGGGGGGGGGGGGGGCCCGGCGGCGGTGGTAAAGCAGCTTTGTGACTGGTCTGGTCCTTTAGGAAGTAGGTGGGAGTTCTGGCCCAGAAACATCTGCAGCCAAAGCGGACAGAATGCCCAGTGTGTGGGCAGGCGGGTCCTGGGCAGGCAGTTTATGTCAGAGTTCTGTCAGCTCTGATTTGTCCTGAGCACACATATTTAAATCTGGTTATGTTGATGAGGAAAATGTTAATGTAAAAACTTCCAGGCTCATTTAAAAAAAATAAGTAATTTATTTCAGTGTTTAATCTGAGAATACTATTAGAAATGGAGTCTCAATTTCAAAACACTGATGACGAAATTTAGATAATAAACTAAATTATGCTCTTGCTAAGGGAAATTATATAAAATTCTTACAACTAATTAAACCAACACCTTATTATTCCAAAATGAATGCAACACCTCTAGCAATTATTTGCAGAAAAATAAAATTGTATTTAAAGCCTCAGCTTGAGTGACGCAATTGTGTATGAAGATAGAAGCAAAAATACCCAGCTTCCATTGAACCTACACACGGCGACCTCCGTTCGCCCTGGGCAGCACTGGATTCCAAGCCCTTCAGTCCCCAGGGCACCCGGTAGGGTCCCAAGCCGAAAGTAATGCCAAATGGCTCTGCTTGTTAAGTGGTTCCGTCCAGACATCTCTGCACACCTTTCTATTCCAGTAACTTAGCAACCGCTTAGAAACTAACACACGTAGACAGAAAGGCAAATAATACGTCCACTTCACGCTTTCTAAAACCTACCCTGTCTGCTTAGCCCTCCGCACAACTTGTGACTTCTGTACAGCCCCCAGCCTGAGCCGGCCCGGAGCCTGTCGCTGTTTCTTCTCTTCACCAATTTCCCCATGGAGCCGGTTTTTGTTTGCTTGTTTGTGTGAAGACAGGCTCGGATAATCCAGGCTGGTCTAGAACTTGGTAAGTAGCCCAGGATGGCCTCAGATGTTTGGTCCCTGTTCTGGTCTCCTGCATTCTGGGAATACAGGCGCGCACCACCATATCCAACCCAACAAATCAATGTCCATATGGCCACTGCCTGTTAAACCCAGTTGCCCAACCCTGATGTCACCCAGAAGGATGTTACACACTCATACCAAAGCTGGGGACAATCTCCAGCCAGCCAGCCACCTCAAGGCACTTGGAAGGGGCCGTTTCTCTCAGAATGTAAATGTCTTGATTTCACGGGGTGGGGGGGGTGCGGGGGGGGGGGGTGGACGGCGGATAGCTTGCAGCGGAGAGAGAAGACAGAACGGCTTGTTTCTTTTGCTCCCTGGCAGACAGGAATCGTTTCCATCAGCAAAAGTAAAATTCTAGTTTTGCCTGCAGAACAGGTTATTTCAAATACACAGCGAGTCACGCGGCCACAAGCCTCAGTAAGTAGTTGTATACAACAGAATAGTAAGCCAGGTGTCTGTGGATGGCGCTGGAGGGGTCGGCTGGCAGTGCTGTGAGACTCCTGCCCCACCCCATCTGCCTATGTGAGGCCGGCGGCACAGCGTCCCTCCATGGGCCTCACCGGGTGGGCGCAGGGCTGGCTGCGGTTTGGCTTCCCTGCTTTCCTCTGCTTTCCCAGTGCCTGAACCACGGCTCTGCCCCAGGAGGCTTGCCCTGGGGTCCTAGCAGGAGGCCCTGCCTATCCATCCTGAGGCTAAGGCGGCTCAGGAACCACACACTTCTGTGTCCTCCGGGTGCCCAGGTACGTCCCAGGGCCTGCAGGCCCCACACCGCATTTACTGCACACCACACACATGCAGCCCTCCTCCATGGCACCTCCAAGCGCTGCACTGGGGAGAGGGGAGGCCAGGCAGAGGAGGCCAGCTACCAGGCCAGGGGGAAGAGGCCGGGCAGAGGAGGCCAGCTCCTTCTCAGGACTGAGCTGTTTCTGTAGCTCCCTACTAACCTCAGGGCCACAGCCTCTCCTATCACCACAGCATTCTGCTTCGCACCATGTGCCGCCCCCAGTGGCTGGAGGGGCTCCACACTGAGAAGGTCTCAGGCCTGAATGGGACAGGCTGACAGGCTGGCCTCGAGTCCCTGCCCCACTCTACCGGGCACAGGGAAGCAATTCCTTCTTGTTCTCCCAGAACAAGAAGGTGCCCAGAACCCGACTGATGCTTGAAATGACCATTTCCTAAAATCTCCAGCTGAACATGCCTCTGTACTCAGGGTGCTGGGGCATGATGGGATGTCTGTCCCCTGGTGACCTGGCCCCGGTCACACACTTCCTCACAGAGCGAGCTGTCCATGCAGGGCCCCAGGGCCACATGGAGAGAGGTGACTCTTCTCCTTGGCTACTGAAAAAAATCTCAAGAAAGAAATCACCTTAAAATGCTACTGCAAATGTTCCATTCTCCTCAAATCTAATTTAATGTCATCATAACTCTTTGAAATTCAGTTAAAACTTATTCAAATTGATATTGAACGGGTAGCTTATGGATTGGTTTCAAGTTATCTATTTTTGTTTATGTCGTGTCTTAATGAAATTAGATGATTTAAACTCTGACTTTAAATGCAATTTTATTTTTCTGTGAATAGTTATGATAGGTGATGTATTCACTTTAGAATAATAAAGTATTGACTTTAAAAAACTTTACATAATATTCTTTACACTTGTCCAGATTTCATAGTCAGTATTTTACATTGAAAACACGTCTAGTACTTTACTCAGTCTGAAAAACTAAACCAAGTGGTTATTTTAAATGAGAATTTTAATATCTAAAATTAAAGAGTTCTCGGCTGGGTGCTGGTGGTCACGCCTGTAATCCTAGCTACTCAGGAGAAAGAGATCTTAAGATCACAGTTCAAAGCCAACCCAGGAAGGAAAGTCCGTGAGGCTCTTATCTCCAATTGACCACCTGAAAACATCTGTGGCTCAAAGTGGTAGAGCACTAGTAGCCTTGAGCAGAAGAGCTCGGGGACAGCGCCATATTTAGAGTTCGAATCCTGCAATGGACCAATAAATAAATAAATCAATACAAGTTCTTATTCTCATGTCTTTCTTCATTGCTACTCAGACTCTGGCCCTTGCATGGCCACTCCAACATCAGATTTTCCTCGTGCCACCCATCACCCAGTATACCCAGGCTTCAACAAACCCATCTCCCAGGCAGTGACCCCAGCTCACCCTGCTGCTCAGAGGTCCCTGCAGTCTGTCACAAGTCCCTCCCAGTTCCCAATGGCAGCCGAGAAATCCAGAGGCAGAGTACTTTTACTACGGTTCTCCGCTATTCGAGGAAAGCACTGGACACTTTGTAGGTTCCAGTCAGTGACTGATCCTTCTCTGATGTGCTGAACGCCTGGGCTGCCAACTCCAGGGCTTCTGTACATGGCTCAGTGTGGCATGGTCACGAGGCGGCACAGTCACCGGACAGCACGGTCACTGGGCAGCACAGACCCAGCTTACACAATACAAACCAGTCTTTGAAGCCAGACCTTGGTGGACCTGGTGTCTGACTCTTGTCCATTCCTGAGGACACTGTGTGTCCCTGCACTCTGGCTGCCTCCGCAGAAGAGGGAAGACAGAAGCAGAGAGTGCTCCATCAGAAAAGGGGAAACAGAACCAGCGGGTTGGCCACGGTTTCCTCCTCCTCAGAGTCTACCACTCCAGCTCAAATCGTTTTTCTTCTCCCACTAATTTTTTTTCAGTAATAACCTAGATTGGACAATTAGATGAGAGAGCACTTTATAAATAATAAATTGCTGCTCAGATTTCAGTGATATCAACCCAGTCTTCTCCTTACCATAAGCAAATATTCCATCTTGTCTCCACACACAGCCTCCCACACGTGCGCCAGGACCTGCCCCACGCCTTCTGGATGTGCACCTGGAACTGGGGTCAGGGGGCTGAGCGTGTGGGTGCTGATCCTGTGTACCCCAAAGGTGCTGCCCTTGAAAATCTTGACTCCCAGTCCAACCTGAAGCAGGCAGTCACCAAACTCAGCTGTGATGTGCTCGGGTTTCTGTGGTGATTATCAGCTGGCACTCGGTCTTCAACCCCCATGGTCTCCCAAGGAAGGGTGCCCAGTGGGAAGAAGGTATAGGAACTCCGGAAAGTCACAGCTTCCCCAGGACTGGGCCACTCAACAGCACCTGGCCTGTGCCTGTGTGACACAACTGTACACGCTCCCCCTACACACACACACACACACACACACACACACACACACACACATGCACACACCTGTGTGACCTGTGGCTCTTCCCTGCAGATGGCGAGTCTTGTCCCATAGGCCCCTCTCTGGGCACCTGGTGGCAGACTGTCCATGGCCTATGCTCACAGAGCAGCTCAACAGACCCCAAGCGAGTATGGCTGCTGTCCAGGGATTGGAGACACATCCTCCATCTGGGTAGAAGAGCCCCCTCGTCTGTAAAGCACCCAGCATCTCTCACCTAGGCTGCACTGGCAGCCTGGGTCCCCAGTTCTTCACCTTACCAGGTGGGTGGGGCACAGGTCCCTTCTTCGGGAGACCTCATGCCCGCGGCCATGCAGCTGGTTTGGAAGTTGCTACTTCACATCCAGGCAAGAAGCAGCTCTACTCAAGAGCAGAGAGAGCAAGTGGCCCTCGTAGCTCCATGGCCTTCCCACACCAGCCCAGTCTGTGGCACAAAGGCCTTCACTGAGGCAAAGTTGGGGTCTCCTGCTTTCCACTAACGGGAGGCTGACGGGGTCCCGCACTGCTCCTGTCTGTTACTTCTAGATAACAGGCTGTGCTCGGCTTTGGATTTTTTTCTTAGTCTATCTTGATATTGTCACTATCCTGCAGTACAGGTGTTATCCACCCACAGGGCACCTGTACGTTGCTGGACTGGGTCAGGGCTGTCCTATCTAGCTCCACACGGAGGACTAACACCCTTGCCGGCGAGTGCCACTGTACCTGTTAGGCCCAATAACATGGCTCATTGGCGTTTCCGGGGTGCTGGGGAGGAGGCGGGGTCTGGGTGATGACTCCTGTCAGTTCCCCATTGTCAGCCCGATCTCACGTTTCTCCACACTCACAATATTTCCCCACTGGGAACGCGTCTGACATTGCAATTTCTCAAAACTGCAGCTCTGCAGTGAGTGTCTAATTCCTGAAACTGCAAAATCTAACAAAAGCTGATTTTTTCCACTGATTTGACTGGCTGACTATTTCCAGGCTTTGCGGTGGTGACCCGCCACTACTCACACCGCGTGTCTCCTGCACCCACGGTGCTCCCAAGTGGCCTGCAGCGATTAAATTCTCCAGCTGCCTGGCGCGTTCAGAACCGCCCAGTATCCGGCAGATCTGGAGGGCAGGTCGCTGGCCGCCGGCCCGCGGGGCCCTGGGCCCAGGATCTGAACTCAGACCCAGGCGCCCCAGCCCCACGAGGCGCCGCGGCCCTGCGCTCGGCCCTGCGCGCTGAGTGTTAAAGCTGTGCCTTGCGCCCTGTGCTGGGTGCCCTGCGCTTGGTGCCCTGTGCTGGGTGTCCTGTGCCCTGTGCTCTGCTCTGTGCCCTGCGCTCGGTGCCCTGCGTCCTTTGCCCTGAGTCCCCTGCCGGTGGCGACGCTTCAGGTCTGCGGGGCAAGTGTGGCCCTCCCGTGCGTCTCCGGACTTTCTCTCCACGCCCCACTACCGCCGCTGGGGTTTGCGCCCAGCACGGGTTCCTCCCGGTCCCAGTGCGGGTCTCGGCCTGCGCCTCGCCCGGCCTCGACACCCCCCTCCCCCCGCCGGCGCTCCGGGCCGGCCTGGTCTCCGATTGTTGGCGGCTGCCCGAGGAAGCTGAAGAAAGTTGAGGAGCCGGGCCTCCGGGTCCCGGGGCTTCCGGCAGCCCCGCACCCCGCCCGCGCCCACGTGTTGCGGCCCGGGACCCCGAGGCCCTCAGTCCTCTGCCAGGCCCGGCCTCCGTCCCGACCCTACCCCGGGCGGGTGCGGGAGGGGAGGAGGGACGGCCCGCACCGCCCACCCAGGAGGGGGGGTCCCAGGTCCCTGAGACAAAGGAGGCCGGCGGGAGTGGGGGCGGGGAGGGGCGGGACGGGGGAGGGGGCAGCGGGGGAAAACCTCCGGGGCTGGACGGTCGAGAGCGAGGGAGGGGAGCGGGAGGGCGGGGAGCGAGAGGGCGGGGAGGGCGGGCTGGGAGCGGCCGCCGGAGGCCGCGCGCCGCTGGGAGTGGGGGGGGGGGGCGGAGAGGAGGCGGCGGCGCGGCGGTCCGCGGGACCCCCGCTTCCGGGACCCCGCCCTCCTCCTCCCCGGCGGGCCAGGCCTCTCGGCCCCGCCATACAGTCCCACGGAGTAAGGGCCGCTAACTCTGCTTTTCTCCAGAAGTTTCCAAGAACCGAACTGAGCAGATTCTGCGGCTGGGGAGGCCGGGCGGAGGGGAAGCGGGAGGGGCCGGGCCGGGGACCCGGGCTGAGGTGGAGCGGGGCAGCCCGGGCCCTCCCCTGTCCACCCCGGGCTCTTTTTTGGACTGCACTGGAAATTTCCGGAGACCGACGCGCGCGGCCCAGTCGTGTCGGAAAACGCCGCGGTGAACCTGGGGTTGTCCCCTCCCGCCAGCCTCGCGCCCCGCGCACCCGCGGATGGGGCCGTGGGAGGGGGTTGCGGCTCTCCTGAAAGTTAGCTCGTGTCACTAGGCTGCCGAGGGCTTCCCGGTGGCCGAGGACCTCCTGACCGGCCAAACGCCGGGCCGGGGAGCGGAAAAGTGAGAGGAAACCCGGAAGGCCGGAGGGGGACGGCGGGGAGAGGGCTAGGAGAGGGGACGGGAGGGGAGGACGCCTCCCCCTACCCCACGGAGTGGAAGGCCCCAGCGCGCGGCGCGTTAGGGAAACCCCCAGGCCCCGGCCGGCTCCCTGGGGAGCGCGGGGTCGGCCCCGCAGCCGGGCCCGCGGCGGGCGCCCAACCGGTCGGCGGAGCCCCGCGCGACGGCCCAGGCCGCGGAGGAGCCCGCCAGCCCTCTCCCCAGTGGTTTATGAACAGAGGACGCGCACCTCCCGGCGCTCTGACCCGCTGGACAGACGGGGCCGGGTCTCGGGCGCCGAGGGCTGGCGGCCCTGCCGGGCCAGGCCGGGGCCCGGCCGCGAGGACGCTCCCGGCCCGGCACCGCGCGCCAGGCGCGGGCCCGAGGATCCTGCCTAGTTGCCGCTCTTAAGGGCGGAGGTGCCCAGGACGGGGCACAGCCACGGCCGCCGGATTCCGGGAAGCCAGGGCGGAGAGACGAGGAGATGGAGTCAGCCGGGGGCCTTCCCGGCGGTGCAGTCCAGGGAGCGAACGGCCCGGCCCCGGAGGCTCTCCTCCCACCGGCAGAGTGAAGTTCTCCAGGACTGCCGGACCCCCACCCCACACCTCGGCCTGCCCGCCCCCCCACCCCCGTCCGGCCGGGCACCGGCTCCCAGCCCCTCTGCCCCCTCTGCGCTCCCCCCCCCCCAGCAAGCCAAAGGCCAGAAAACAGAGAAACAACTGTTATCCCCCCCAAAACCGCCAAATCCCTGAAAGAAATAAAAAGGGGCTTTAAAAAATACCTTGTTAGAAAGCAGACATTATTTTTTATTCTTGGTTTCTGGAACCTCTTTAACGAATGACTTACACAAAATTATCAAAATGACTTTGAAAGTTCGCTGATGTGAACGGTCAGATTAACATTCTACTCAAAGCTGCCTTGAGATGCAGGCGGGCTGGCTTCCGTTTTTACCAAATGAACTAGCTAGGCTCACTTCTGAATGGATGGACAGCCACACTCATTCCAAAACAAGAAAAGATACTGGAGAAAAAAGAAAAAGAGAAACGAGTCCCAAGGCTGCTAAAAATGGGGTGTTTCCATTTGGATTGAAAAGTACTTTTTTCCCTTCAAAAAGTAAGAATTTCATTTTAGCATTATAATTTCAAAATGTAGTGCTGCAGGATAGCTTTCCAATGCAACATTTAATGCTGTTGGATTACTTGAAGACAAAGTTTTACAGAAAACTTTAAAGTCCAGAAAAACTGCAGTAGCCCAAGAAACACTTAGAAAAAAATATAATTTAAAAATGTAAAGCATCAAACACTCTCAAGACCTTGCCTGGAACGGAGTGCGACCGTGTGCGTTCACATGGGTTGGCCACTGGCAACCTCGTTCACCAGGGAAGGTGGTGGGCGATTTGTGTGAGTCACAACCTGCATTATCTTGCACTGTCCCAAGGAGGGAGGGGCTGGGGACATGGGGAGGATGTGTGGTGGCCTTGCATTTTGGTTCAGCAATTGCTTTCTAGAGTCGGATGCCGAGAAATCCCGCTTGCAATCCTACTTGCCCGGGAACGAAGCAGCCTTTCCCTGGAAGTGGTCTTTGTCCCGTCTTTGGCCTGGTCCCCACCGCCACTGAGTAATCCAAGTCCCGCTTCGGGACCGAGAAGCCTGGAAGACGGCCGGTCCACCCGGCAGAGGGAACTAGCCACGGCCAGAGAAGGCAAAATGTACCATTCCTAGGGCAGCCCCGGAGCGCTAGGCTGGGCGGAGACGGTCGCGTAGTTCTTGTTCTGGATGAACACTTGGGTTCTACACAATGACCTGCGGGTTTTTAACTATCTCCCCTCCCTTTGGAGAAAGCTCACGACAACCCCGCCGCTCACCCCCTCTCGGGACTGGCCGTCCCTTATCCTGCAGTGAACTGCTGGATCGTATGTCGGACTCATAAAACATGCACACAGAATTAGCCCGTCTCGACCCGATGAGAAAACGGCCTTGCTTTTTCCTCTCAAATTTATTGACCGATACGCATGTTTAGAGGGCATCTGTTCTCTCGTTTTGATGAAAGGCTCGTAGGAAACTATGTACATCGTCTGGCTCCTCCCCGCACCGCCTAAAATAAAGATTTCACAACGCATTTACAAGAAACAATACAAAAACCAAATGAAAAAAGAGGGAATGCTCAGATACAGAAGTTTTACAAAACCCAGAATAGAGCTCTGCCGTGGGGGGGGGGGGGGGGCTCTGTATAAATTAACAAACCAACCCAGAAGAGCAGCGAGGATTACGGGACGGGAGTGTCCGGGTGTCCGCGGTGCCCCGCGAGCGGCGAGCGGGGCGACCGGGCCGAGCCCGCGGGAGCGCGGTGGGGAGGCAAGTCTGCGCCCCGGCCTGGGTACAAAAGTTGGCGCGGCCGCGCCCGGGCCGTCCTTCTGGTCTCCTCCCGCGTCGGCTCCGCGGACGATAAATACTGTACAGGCGTCTCTGGAGAGCCGGCCACGGGCCAGTCCGCGCCACCCCCCGCGGGCGGGGCCGTGGGTCCGGGCCCCCCGCGTCCCCGCCGGGCGCTAGATGTGCGTCAGGGGCACCGTGCCGTTCACGCCCGCGCCCGCGCCCTGGTAGTGCTGCGGCAGCGAATGCAGCCGGCTCTGCGCCGCCGCCGCCGCCGGGTCGCCGCCCTCGCCCGCCGGCAGGTACATGCTGATCATTTCCCGCAGGTCCCCGGGGCACGGCGCCCGCGAGTGCGCCGCGGCGGGCGGGCTGCCGCTCGGTTCTGACTTCACCAGCGAGCCCAGCGCGCCCAGCGCGCCCGACGACGCGGCCGCCGCCGCCGCCGCCGCCGCCACCGCCGAGTTCTGGTGCGCGCCGCCCGCGGCGGCGGCGGCGGCGGCAGCGGCGGCCCCGTAGGGGAGGCCGCCGTAGCCCGAGGGCGACGCGCTCATGTAGCCCTGCGAGTTGGAGATGGGGCTGTACTGCAGCGCGCCCATGTCGTAGCGGTGCATCGGCTGCGGGTTGTGCGGGTGCGCGTGCGGGTGGTGCGCGTGCGGATGCGCCGGATGCGCGTGCGGGTGCGCGCCGCCCGCGCCCGGGTGCTGCCCATAGGCCAGCTGCGCCTCCTGCATCATGGCCGCGGCCGCTGCGGCGGCGGCCACTGAGCCCGGGTAGGCGCCGTTGGCCCAACCGTTGACGTGCGCGTAGCCGCCGCCCGCCGCGCCGCCCGGGCTCTCCAGGCGCTGGCCCACGGCCGCGGAGCCCACGCCGACGCCCATGGCTACGGCTGCGCCGCCGCCGCCCGCGCCCGCCGCCAGCAGCCCGCCGGCCAGCGAGTACTTGTCCTTCTTGAGCAGCGTCTTGGTCTTGCGGCGCGGCCGGTACTTGTAATCCGGGTGCTCCTTCATGTGCAGCGCGCGCAGCCGCTTGGCCTCGTCGATGAACGGCCGCTTCTCCGCCTCGGACATGACCTTCCACTCCGCACCCAGGCGCTTGCTGATCTCCGAGTTGTGCATCTTGGGGTTCTCCTGGGCCATCTTACGCCGCTGCCCGCGCGACCACACCATGAAGGCGTTCATGGGCCGCTTGACCCGGTCCTGGCCGGCCTTCGCGCCCCCGCCGCCGCCTCCACCGCCGCCGCCCGCCCCGGCCGGGCCCGAGAGGTTCGTGGGGGCCTGGGCGCCGCCGCCGCCGCCAGGCGAGTGCAGGTCGGTCTCCATCATCATGCTGTACATCGAGGCGGCTCACGGGTTCACCGGCTCCGCGCGGGGAGGGCCCGGGGCACAGACGGCCGGGCGCACAGAGGGCGAGCGGGGCTCGAACCCAGCGCGACGCGGGAGGGGGATGGAGTCTCGCGGAGAGAAGGGCGGCGGGGGGAGGGCAACGACAACAAAAAAGAGGCCGCAATACTCGCACTCAGCGCCGGTCCGCCGGGCGGCTGCCAAGTTTCCCCGCGTGCACACACCGTCAGTCCCGGGGCCGCCGGCCGGGCTCGCTGCCGCCGCCCGCTCGCGTTCGGCCGGGCGGGGCAAACAGGTGCAGCCGAAGCCAAGTTGCTCCACTTTTCAGGCCGGGTCCGGGGCTCGCCGCCGCCTCCTCGCCGGCCGCCGCCGTTTCCCTCCGGTGCTGGATCCTCCGCGGCCTCCAATTCGGGGGGCTGCAACTTCTAGCGGGGCGGCACGCCGCGTGCGCCGGGCATGTGCGGGTCCCCGGTGCCGGGGAGGGGGGAGCCTGGGCTCGGCAGCGGAGTCGGGGGGGGGAGGGCACGGAGGGGGCGATCCCGGGGCCGCCGAGGGCGGGGGTCACAGACAGCCGAGAGAGAGAGAGCGCGCCGAGAGCGCCGGAGAGCCGAGCCGCAGGGCCCGGCGCGGGCTGTCCGCTGCCTGCCCGGGGCGGTGCGCTCGGAGCGGAGGCGCACGAGGGGCCGGCGGCGCGCGGGGCCCAGCAGCCATACGCCGGGCCCGGGCTGCCATTAAATGAGCGCGCCGCGGCCAATGGGAGCCGGCGGCGGCGGTGATTTGCATGGCGCGCTGGCGAGTGACGTGGGGAGGGAGTAGATGCCGTGGGCGCGGGCGGCGGGAGGGAGGGCAGGAAGGGGGGGAGCGAGGGCGGGAAGGAGGGGGACGGAGGGCCGGGAGGGGGACGGAGGTTGGGGGGTGGGGGGGGCACAGCCGCGGCGCTTCCTGGGCGCGCGCCGCCGGCCTCCCTCCCCGCGCGCCCCCCGCCCGCGTGCCCGGCGCTCCGGAGTTGGTTTCTGCCTAGGGGAGGATAGCGTCGCTCCGGGGCGGGGAAGAGGGGCGGGCAGGGGGAGACGCCGCCGTCCCGGCTCTGGTTTAAACGAAACCCGGCTCCTCCTCTGTCCCCGCCAGCCGGCTGCGCCCTCCGGGAAGGAAAAGTTAGCGGCGGAGGCCTGCACCTTGCTTCCCTGGCCACCCGCGGGCCGGCGCGGAGGCGAGCGCACTCCAGCCCCCGCGGGCTTTCCGCGGAGCACCGAGCAACTCCGCGCCATGCCGCGCGCGGGCGGCCACGCACGCTCCACGCAGCCTTCGCCGCGGCCGGGACGGGATTCTGCGGGCCGGCTCTGGCGGAAGCCGGCGTGGCCCAGGCCCCGCGGGAATCTCGTCGACTGGATGGGGAGGGGAGGGCGCGTCGGTGGCACGTGGGTCACGGCTTGCTTTGCCTTCAGCCCCGGGCTCCGTTCCTTTCCCGGGTCGGCGAATCGAGAGTCAGGGCCGCCCCAGCCTAACTCTTTTTTTGTTTTATTTCTCAGAATGTCAAAAGCAAGCTAGCCCGGCGTCTGCTCACTCCAGCATCTGAAAAAGTTGGTGGCAATCGCCAAAGGGTGACCTGGCCCGCGCTCTTCGGGAGGCCGAGTGGTCCACGGCCGTCTGCCTGAGAACCGCCACGCGGGACGGGCGCGGGCCCACCCAAAACCCGCAGGAGGGCGGGGTCCGGCGCCCGCGGCCTCCCCCCGCCGAGACTCAAAAGAAAGCGCTGGGTACGGTTCCGGCCTCCACCCATGGCTCTAAACCTTCTGCACCCGGGTCTCCAGATGCGCCCTCGAGCACCCGTAGTCAAGGGGAGGGCTTGGCGTGGCGAACCCGCGGGGTCCGCCGGCTAGCTGGAAGTTGCTTCTGGAGTTCCTGTCCCCGTCCGTAGCGCGGGGTCTCCGGGAGGCTGGTGGTAGGTGAAGAAGGCCCAGCCAGTCACCAGACCCATCCACCCGTCCTTCCGTACAAGCAAGCTCAAGTGAGGAGGATGGAGTGGTCATTGTAGAGATGCTCAAATATGCGGGCATGAACACAGGACGTTTACTTTCTATTAAGAAGACCTGAGGTAGTTTTTCTCCCCTGTAATGCTTTGTCCATGGCGCAGGAGTCATGCTTTCCCCCCCTTCTCTCCATCTTACTATGATTATTACCGTAGGGTATTGCTTACAACTATTATTATTATTACTACTACTATTATTGTAGAGCTGTTATAGCATTCATTGGAAAACCAGCAAACCGACCTCTGCGAACTAAACTGCTTTCATTTCAGGTCATTCAACATTTAATAGTAAACTCATCAAATACTATATGGTTACATTAGAAAGGAAACATCATTTCGTGTTTTTTTTTTTTTGCTAAATATCCAGGTTATGAATTCATTTTCAACTACCTCATTTCAGCAATCAAGTTTGTTAAATCTTTTGATTTGTTTCATGCACTACCTACAAATAAAAGTTATATTGTGAATGAACAAAAAGGGAAGGGGAATATCTTTAAGAATGCTATAGATCCTTTTTTCCTTTGATAATTTAGGAGACCATGGGTGTGCAGTGAGAATCCAGTGTGTTAGGGAAGTCAGCAAGACTGAAATAAAGGAAATGGTTTACAAATTATAAACTATATTATCCACTTAGCAATTGAAAGATTTCTTTCCTCTGCTTTTCAATTTAGATTTTAAACTAAATAGCCGAAGACCCCCTGAAAATGCTTTGTATAAATCAGGCCTGGCACATTATTTTCCATATCAATGGAGCAATTTATTTTATAAACACCCTGCACTCCAGTGTGCTTTGCAGGAATGCTTTATGCGTTGGGGAACTTGGATGGCTGACTTTTAAATGGTCTCATTTCCTTCTACCATAGCTTTGGAAATTGTTTCCAAATATGACTTTACTCTTGTTTTCCAGAGCATCTAAGCAGGAGGTAATGGTTCCTCAGTTGCCTGGGATCTGCTAGTGCTGATCATCCAGGGTGCTCTCTACAGCTCTTTTCAGTGAGAAACACTGCCCCCCCCCAACAGCCTGAGAGGGGCCAGCCCTATGGGTGCCCACCCGCATAAGTATAAACCCAGAGCTGCAGGTGTGACTTGTTGCTAGGTGACAGATGATTGACATTGGCAGCGGGTGCCAAGGCAGCAGAGGCAGGGCCCTGTGCACCAGATTCCCTGGTGCCCGGGCCCTGGCTTGAGGGTTGAGAAGCATTACATTACTCCCTGCCAGTGACAGCTTCTGGGAGCCTCCACTTCTTATGCCTTCTCGATATGCTTTTTTTTTTTTTTGAGGGGGGGGGAGCGTGCAAACAGTGTGAGTAGTCCAAAACCAGTTTGGTAGATACTTGTATCTTCTGTCTGCCACCCACTTCCTGTCAGGTTGGAGGGGACAGAGTTCTCTCCTGTACCTCCCCAAAGCAGATTCTCCAGGCCCTGGGACTGATTATTTCCAAGTGATGTCGAAGTCCAGAACCCAAGGCGAAAGGTTCATTTCGCCGCTGACTAGCCACATTTGCTCTCTTGGCAACCTAGAAATTTCACTGTGCCCTGCTCAAGTGATGGAGAGGATCAACTTAGAAGTGTGGCGAAAGATGTTTCTTGGTTTTGCTTTGTTTCCTTATTTAACCTGTGGTCATAGTCCTCAAAGAAAGTGTAGACCCCGGTGTTGGTACAGGAGATAATGCACGTGTGTGTGTGTGTGTGCACGCGTGCATGCACCCCCAAGGAACACTCCAGTCTCTCTTTGCATATGCATATGGTGGATATAAGCACTTCAACCGGCGCCTTTGATTTTCACATAAATTGGGTCCTGGACTGTAAAGTTACGAACTCAACCGGGGGGCACGCTTAGCTCTTCCGTGCCTTCCACCCGTCGGTGGCGCGAAGGTCCCTGTGGTCGAACGTCTTGCCCCTCGCAGCCTTCCCGGGACTGAGCTTTCGGGTGCCGGTTTCTCGGGTTCCAGGCCGGGGCTGCACAGGCCGGAGCTCCCGGGGACGGCTCAGGGAACCCAATGCCCCCGGTCGGCTGGGACTGGCCCTGGCGACCTCCTCAGGGGGACCCGCGCCGCTCCCGACACCCGAACCTGGGCTCCCTGGTGGCCCCGGGCCTGGCAAGGCCCTATGGGGCTTCTGGGGCGCCCCGTTCCCCACTCTGGTCCACCTCAAGGGCTGAGACCACAGTCCTGAAGAGTCGAATCGGGAGTCTTAAGGGGGAACGCGTGTGATTTTTATGGAGGAGGAGCGTGGGGTGAGGACGGCCTCGGGGGTGAACAGTTCAGGGGGTGGAGGCCCCGGGGCGCCTCGGACCTCGGCTGGCGCAGATCTGGTGTGGGGGAGGGAGACGGGGGCGCGCGGGCCGGTGGCCGGGGTCCCAGGACAGGGCCGGAGGTCGGGAGGAGAGGCCGAGGGACCAGGGCCGGAGGTCAGGGGAGGAGAGGCTGCGAGACCAGGACTGGACATGAGGCGGGGGGGGGGGGGGGGGGGAAGAACGGGCGCAGATCGGCGGGAGCAGGCGCCCCGGCTACATCTCCTTACACAGAGGGCTTGGAGCGGGGATGCTGAGGGGCGCGGCCTGGCCAAGCCCCGGGCCCGAGGCCCGCGAGACAGGCCGCGATCGCCGTCTGCTGGCCGCCGCGGCCCAAGCCGGCCTTCGGAGCCGCCTCCGCGGCGCCTCCGCGGCGCCCTTGGCCGGGCCCGCGGCCCGGCGCCCGCCTCGCGTCAGGCCGCCTGCCGCCGTGTCCCCGCGCTCGCGTGCGTGCCTCGGGCCCCGGGCGCCTCCGGCCCCGTCTCCTGAGCCCCAACCCCAGGCTGAGCCTCCTACCCGCCCGTCGGTCCCTGAACACAGCCGCAGGGAAGCCAGGTAATAAAACTTTTGTCGTTGTTGGCCTGTGCGTGTGGGGATCAACTACACAGGTTGGGAGAGAGAGAGTTCTGGGAAGCCCGGCTTTCCAGGGGCGCCTGCGCCCTCGGGAGCCGGCACCCGGACCGGCGCACGGCCCGCGGAGTTGGGGTCCGGAGGGGCCCCGCGGGAGGGCGGTGCGCGCCTGCAGGACGCGCGCCCGGGAGCGCCCCGCGGAGGCAGCGCGCGCACGCGTGTGCGCGCCGCCCGGCGCCTCTCGGAGCGGGGAGCAGGGGCTCGCCCTGGGAGCAGCGCTCACACATATAATTCAAATTTCACAGCTGACCTGCTCTGAAAACCTCAATCAGCTCCTAATTGGAGGGAAAACAAAATATTGCTTCCATGCAGCAGAGCTGACGATTTAATCATTATATCAGACATTATAGCTTTTAATTAGGCTAATGCTGATACTGTATGGAAAGAGATAATTCGACACAGTTCTTGATGAATTCTGTAATTGGGTTAACGGCGGAGCAGTCGGGGAGAGACGTCAATATTCAAGCTGCGTCTGTAGCCACCAGGTTTATGAATGAAGGAGATGAGGGGAGGAAGGACCAGGCGGGGGAGGGCTGGAATCCCAAGGGGCACCCGCCCTCTCTCCTGGGGATTGGGGGCCGGCGGGCGCCACGACGCCCGGGCTCCGGCCGGACCCGGGCTTCCCGGCCGGGCCTCATCCGGTGGCAAACTTTGGGGGAAGCCTCTGCCTGGGCGCACAGCCGGGCGCAGGGCTTCGTCCGCCCAGCTGCGTCCAGCCCCGCGCGCCCGCCGCGTCCGGTTTGTCGGTGGCCCGCACCTCCCCGCGCGCCCGGCTCCCACCCGTCCTGGCCAGCGCTGCCCCCCGCCCCACGTACCGCCTCACGGGTGCCACGCCAGCGAGTCGGGGTCTGGAGGAGAGGGTGGCTCCGAGGGGCGCCGTCCTCGCCCGGCGGCTCGGGGCTGTGGCCAGGTTAGACGTGACAGCCGGCCGCGTCCGCTCCCCCCGCCAGCCTCCTCGGGAGAGGAGAGCTCGGTTCAGACCCAGACCGGACCCCGCGGCCACCTCCCGCCCCTGCGCCCGCCTACTTGGTCTCCAAGAATGCAGCTGGCGAAGCCGGTCCTCCCGCAGCCCGGCGCACGGAGCAGGGCGGCCAGGCACTCCCGCCAATTGTGCCCAAGCGCGTGCCCAAGCTGGCGAGTGTGAAACTGGCCGTGCCGGAGGAGAGGCCTCCCGGGCCTCGGGCTGCAGCCAAGACGACCGGGCCGCCACGGCTCGCTTGCCGTCTTCGGAAAAACCACATCCATAGGCAGCGCCTTCCGAGGTCTAACACTCGGATTCAGGGCGTGATCTTCATGTATTAAACATATCTCTGTGGGCCTCCTTAACACCCCGTCTGCTATTTGGTTTAACTACTACATCCGCGCGGTGTTCTCTTTAAAGATAAATATGCTACTGTATGTATTGTGATTCATCCTCCTCTTATTTTGTCAGTAATTGCTGCAAAATTAAATGGGTCACTGCTAAAGTTTCACTTGCACAAACCCCCATAATTAGCCGCCTGAATACACCTTTGTACATTGTGCAGAAGTTGTCATTTTGCAGCACACGCTGTCTCTTCCTGAGGGAGACCGCTGGTGTCGGCTGTGGGGAGGCCACTGCAGGGAGGCGGCTGCCTGGAGGCCGCTGCAGGGAGGCTGCAGAGCTTGCCTCCCCACCCAGCTCCTGCTTCTCCCAGATAAGGTGCAGGTGAGCACAGAGCATGCATTTCCACGTAGGGGCCCCCTCGGTACTCAGGTTAAAATATACAGAATGTAAACACAGGGACACAGAATGTTTGGCTAAGTTACAACCCCAGAGCAAACCTCTGGAAACAAGATTCTCAGGAGCTGCGACTGGCCTGCTGGTCCCGGCTGCTGAGCCACACGCAGGACGCGGTAATCGTGTCCCTTCTGGAAAGATCAGAAAGTTTCAGCCTGTGCAGTGACCCATTATGCCTACGTGAGTTGGTAACCAGCGCTGTGTGGCTGTGGTAATCAGCCATGGTGGTGAGCCACGCAGGCTCCCCTCACATTTTCTGTCATTAGCCTGAGAACAGACAAGGTGTCACTCACAGGGGGAGACAAGTCATAAGGCATTTCAACGTGAGAAGGATGGAGGTGAAATCAGAGGCGCTGTCCTCACGCCCCAGCCCTGAGTGCAAATTAGCTGAGCTGCGCAGGCTTCAGTATAAACAGGACACAAGGCTCCCACCAGTGGACACGACCACTCCAATCTCACTTATCAGAGCAGAACACCGCAAGCACTTTGTGCCCTTCAAAGCGCTTCTCCACGAGATTAAAACATCACTGACACAATTTCGAGCCCTTTCAGCCCTGTAGGTTGCTTTCTTCAGAAAGCCACAAATGCGGGCAGTTGGGCGCTGCTGCCAGGCTGGGGGTGGCTGCACTGCCCGGCCTGCCCACCTGCCCTGGAGGGGACAGAAGCCGGCTGTGCTGCGCCTCCTGTCAGATTCCCTGGGCCGGGCAGGGGCCTGGTGGCTACCCGCATTTGGGGGGGTGTATGGAGGCACACTCTCTGGGCAAGGCAGGAAGCCTTTTAGATAGTGGTGCCATGAAAATGAGGCAGAGGTTGGTTTGATGAGTTCATGAGCGAAAGGTCATTGTTTCCGATGCCCTTTGAACCTTAAATCTTAACTCGGGGGAGGGGGGGGTCAATGAGTTGAAAAATGAAGTGGGTCTTTTACAAAACTGTGCTGCCCCGGTCCCTCAGGGCCTTCGTTTCCTGGGAGACTGGCCACAGCGGGAGCAGCAGAGTGGCTCTGAGAAGCGGCAGGGCCCCCAAAGGACAAAGGACCCCAGCAGGAAACAGGAGGGGTCATTTAGATTGGAGGGGCACCTCTCTGTGCTCCTTGTATTTCGTGGTCTAAAATTGTGTTTGGCTCTGGAAACAGCGGGTCACGTTTGTTCCTGGAGGACAGACAGGTGCCTGGGCCGCCCCAGCCTTCCCCTCACCCCCATCTTCCTCTCCCACCACCGCAGACCCCTGGCAGGGCCCCCCGTGGGGCTGTTCGGGGCTGGTCAGGCGCGAACTGGCAAGGGATCTGGGGTGGCGAGTCTGGAGGGGGCCTCTTCGGCGCAGCCCCCGCCGGAAGACAGAGCCTGGCCTGGGAGCGGGTGTAGCGCTGCGGTGGAGGCTCCCACCGCACGAGCGGGGCGCGCCCCGGGCGCGGGCCTCGCCGACCCGCCCCGACCACGGAGCTCCCTCAGCGGGCGGGCATCGGTGGGCAGGCGGTCCAGCTCCGGACCTCGGTGGCAACCCACTCCAGCGCTGGAACTTTCGGACCTTTCTTTTCCACCGGCTGCCCCGGCATGGGAGTGCGGGGAGGGGGGTTCGCCGGAGGAGGGCGTCTGGCCAGCCCCACGCGGCACTCGCCCCGCACTCGCCCGCCTGCCCGCGGCGCGCGGGCACCGACCCGGGGCAGAGCGCGCGGCTCGCTGACGATTCCCCCGGTTGCAGTTCATGGAGCCAAGCCTGTGTGTCAGTCCGCGTTAAATCGCTTCTCTGCCCCGATCCCCTCTCACTCGGTGGCACGCGCCGACTCGTCAACCCTGCCGGCGAGTCTCGGCCCGAGGCAAGCTGGCTTCAGGGCGTCGAGCCGGCCGGCCGCCCAACGGGTCCCTTCTCCGGCCCACCAGCCGAGCCCTTCTCCCCGCCCGAGGGCGGCCCGGGCCGGCCGGTCATGTCAGACCCCGACCCGCCTGGCCCCGCCACCCACCTGTTCCCTCTCCGACAGAGCTGCGGCGCCGCCCGCCTCCCGCGCGAAGCCCCTCGGAGGGGGGGCGCCCTCCCCGCGCCTTGGCCTCCGCCCCGCCGCGAAGCCCCTCGCGAGTTCGAGACACTTACAGTTCGATCCTCCTCCGGCTCCAGCGGGTCCCCGGGGCCCGGGCCCCCTGCGCAGGCCCGCGGACCCCGGCCGGCCCGGCCCGGGCTCCCCGCCCGGCGGCGCCAGCCCCGCGGCGGCGGCGGCGCCCGCGCCACGCGCACGCACACTCACACGCGCGCCCCGCTCGCACACTCGCCCGCACGCACCCGCTCCTCGCGGGGCGCACACACTCGCAGACGCACACACTGCAGGCGAGAGAGACAAGAAAATGAAATTTATTATGGATAGAAAAGACCTTAAAGACAATTTCAAGTCATTGTTTCTCTCTGGAAAAAGGAGACCCCGCCACATAATGACGCGCTTTTGTGTGGCGCCGAACAATGCCGCGCGAGCATCCCGGTAAATAGCCGCGGTTTTGTTCCGACCCACAGTGAATGGAATCGAGCCGTTGGTTCGCGAGCAGCTGGGACGCCGTTTTGAGCCGGGAGGTGGAGCCGCGCCGCGCCCTTCTCTCCGCGCCGCGTCCCATTCGCCCGCGCGCGCCCCGCCCGCCGCGCCCCGCTCCGGCCTGGCCGCGCGGGATCGGACCCCCGCCCCCCCGGTCCGAGGCCTCTCCCCACCACCCCCGTCCGCCCCAGCGGCCCGGGCCACCCCCTCCCCCGTGTGCGGCGCGTGCACAGGCTGCGGGCTTTCGCCTCCCGCGCCCCCCTCCGCCCGCCCCACCTCGGGGAGGGAGGACGCCCGCCTGCGATCCTGAGTCAGCTCGGCCGCCTCCGAGTGCTTCGTCCGCGCCGCGCCCCCGCACCCACCGCCCTGGTCTGCGCTGCCGCCGGCGGGGCTTTGTTGTCCCGGGGGGAGGGGTCTCCGGGGCCGGGTCATCGCGGGGCTCCGCGGTGCGCCCTTGGTACCCGCGGCCGCCGCAGCGCGAAGGTTGGAGCCCGAGCACGAGTGGGCCGGCAGAGTCCTCCAGGTGAAAAGCCTGGCCGTGGCAGCTGGAGCGCGGGCCCCAGGGGACGGGGGAAGCTACCGCGGCCTCCCTCCCCGAGGCCTCCCCGCAACCTGCGGCGCGGCCGGCCTTGACGTGCTGCCTTCTCCCCGGCCCGCCACGGACGCCGGGCCGCGAGGCCCTCCCCCACCCCCCACTCTGCTGCCGGAGGCCTGTGATCCCTCCGGACCCCAAGGAAAAGTGTTAGTGCAGAAGCGCGGGATCCTCCCCGCAGCCTCCCCAACATTCAGCCTAGGCGCGGGGCCCTCCCCGTACCCCCTCTCCATAAGCTAGGACTGGGCCTCGGCGCGGGGCCTCCCCGCAACCCCTCCCCGACACTCAGCCTTGTCACAGAGGCCCTCCCCGCAGCGCTCCCCGAACACTCCGCCTCGGTGTGGGGCCCTCCCCGCACCTCCTCCCCATACACTAGGCCTGGGCCTCGGCACGGGGCCCTCCCTGCTGCGCTCCCCGGACACTCAGCCTGGGCCTCGGCGCCTCCCCGGAGCCCTCCCCAGACACTCGTGCTTCACGTGGCGCGGCTGCGGTTCTCAGGGGTCCTTGTTTGTCTGGCCCTGGTCTCCACACACGAAGCCCGCACGACCCTTCCTCAGTGGGGCCAACCTAGGGAGCACGGGGCATTTGCGAGTTGTTTTTGGTTCGAAGCCGGTGGCTTGGACGTCACCCCGGGACTCGGGGACGCCCCGCGGGGCTGCCCGCCCTGGGCGCGGTACCTTGCAAAGGAAAATGAACCCAGGCGCCCTGCCACTTTAGGGAAACCATACAGTTTAAGATAGCATATGGCTTCATCACCCCAAGTGTCAGAGAAGAGGAAGACCGGGAGGAGGGAGAGGAAGGAGAAGAGGAAGGAAGGAGAAGAGGAAGGGAGGAGGAAGAGGAAGGGAGGAGGAGGAAGAGGGGGGGAAGGGAAGAGTAGAGAAGGAAGGAGGAGGTAGGAGGGGGGAGGAGGAAGAGGAGGGGGAGAGGAGGGAGGGGGAGGAGGAGGAGAGGAAGAAGGGAGGAGGACGAGGGGGGAAGGGGAGAAGGGTGAGGAGGAGGAGAGAAGGGGGAAGGGGAGGAGGAGGGAGGGGAAGAGGAGGTGGGAGAGGAGGAGGAGGGAAGGAGGAAGAGCAGCGGGAGGAGGGAGGGCAGAGAGTCCCTTTCCTGCTGACATTTTCTAAAGCCCTGCTTGCCGGAGAGCCCGGCGCTGGGAGGCTGGAGCTGGAGCGGTGCCGGCCAGCCCCGAAGGCGGCTCCTCTGCGTAGAGGACAGGATTCGGACCCCAGCGTTACCCTTTGAATGTTAGCGCTCCACCGGTGGGAGGTTGGGTGCCACGCACCGCGCTCCGCGGGCTGCCCCGCCGGGATGGCCGCGGTGGTGAGGAGGGGCCCGGGGACCGGCCCGGGGACCGCGCGCACCCAGGCCCGCCAGCGACCCAGGAGCCTCGCCCGGCCTGGTCCGGCCTGGGTCGCCGCCCTCTGCCCTCCTGGGTGTGAACCGAGCCCCGGGGTGGAGGGGGGGGGGTCTTCCTCGCCTCAACGCCCACCCCACCCGGGGACCCTCTTCCCGTAGCCCGCGAGGCTGTGGCCCCCACGAGCGCCCCCTTCCCGGGGCACCGCCACCCACCATGGGGACCCGCGCCTGAGGCTGGCGGGCTAAAGCTTAAAGATAAAACTGGAATGCAGACGGCAGGCGGGGTCTCAGGATGGGGCCTGTGCGTGTGTGTGCGTGACTCCACACGCGCTTGCCCTCGTGTAACAGCTTAGCGGTGGCTCTTGGGCCGCTGATCTTGCAGTGAACCCGAGGAACTCCACGCCCCGACCGGGCCTCCAGCCCCGAGGGGCAGACGTGTTACCCAGCCCTCAGTTCTCTCGGGTGGATGCCATCAGACCACGATCGCTCGAGGGCCGGTAAGGTACACGGAGCACACTGCTCCAGGCCGAGGGCAGTGGCCAAGCCACCGGTCATGTTTCAACGGGAAAGCGGTTTCCACGGGTTGCAGGATCAACGCGTTCTAACTTCACCCCCTAAGTGGGGTCCCCATCTCTGGTGAAGGTGGGCTACCCCAGGACGGGTGCCGGCCTTCGCAGGACGCCGGACCGCGTGGGAGGAGGCTGGAACAGGTGGATGAGGACCCACGCTGGTTGGGGTGCAAGGATTTAAGCCTTGAGAGACGGTGTAGAACACCAGCTCCGTGTCCCAGACATGCAAAGAGGACCCCGCCAGCAATCACAGCATTCCTAGTTAAACTGTGGGGTGCTGGTGGATGGAGGAAATGGTTCAGACAGCCGGCTCTTCCTCCTATGAGGTTGGAAGGAGGAGGAGGAAGAATGACCTAAACTAACAATGAACAAGGTCTCCTCCCTCTCCTCTCCCCTTCTCTGTCCTCCACTCTCCCCATCTCATCTTCTCCCCTCCTCCTTTCCCCTGCTTACCCCTCTTCTCTTGTCTTCTCCCCACCTGTCCTCTCCTTTCCCCTTTTCCCTCCTGTCTTATGCCCTCTCTCTCTCCTCTCCTCTCTTCCCCTGCCCTTCCCTCCCTTTCTCCTCTTCCCTCCCCTCCTCTTCCTTCCTCTTCTCCCCTCTTCTGCCCTCCCACCCTTTGCCCCTTTGACTCTCCCCTCCTCTCTTTCGTCCCCCAGTGTCAAAGCTGATGATGATGTCTTCAGGTAGTATTTACTTGCTGACCACCAGTCAGAGCTGCGGCTTTAACTTCTCCATCCTGAGAAACGGGTTCACGCTGGTGGACTCTGCCCTTTCAAAAAGTTCTTAAGTTTAAGTTCTGCCTACCTCCTTATTAAGGGCACTAATTTTACTCCCAATACAAATACATAAAGTTTATTCAAAAATTTAAGTGGAACCAACTAGTGAATGTTAAAAGCATGAATTTTGCTAGCTTATTGACTTTCTATTTTCATGTTGACTGGACAGTTTTTCTTTTTCTTTTTCTGCCAATACTCAGTCCACACAGGACACCAGATGCAATTAGAAATGAATGTAAAGATTGTAGAACAGAAATAAAATTGGTCTCTGCCTGTGAGCGGAATGTGATCACTACTTTAGCTCTTGAATACAGAGAACTGCTTTCAAAGATTTAGATGCTGTCCTAGGGAAAGACCTGGGATGCCTGCCTTCAGGGGAAGAAAGGTCAGCTGACCCATGCACATAGTGTGTGTGTATGTGCGTATGTGTGCATGCGTGCACACGCACGCACACATAGATACTATTATACTATTTTATAATGTAAAATATAATAGACAAAGGGCCTTATCAATAACTAATCCTTATTTCAAACAAGTTTCATTTGAAATGTTAAAATGACCCTATGAAGTTTCTAATATATGTTGACTGTGCCTAGTTTGCATGGGTAGGGGCCTAAGAGTCTTGGCTATGCCTCTCAGCCTGTACCTGACAGTCTTGTTTTTTGTTGTTGTTGGTCATGGGGCTTGAACTCTGGGCCTGGACACTGTCCCTTAGCTCTTCAGCTCAAGGTGAGCGCTCTACCACTTGAGCCACAGCACCAATTCTGGTTTTCTGAGTGGTTAATTGGAGAGAAGAGTCTCACGGACTTCCCTGCCTGGGGTGGCTTTGAACCGTGATCCTCTGATCTGAGCCTCCTGAGTAGCTAGGATTTCAGGCCTGTACCTGACAGTCTTGAGAGGCTTGGTCACGCCCAGCCACCTGGAGCAGCGGTTGGTGGTGTTGGTGTTGGTGAAGGGAGAGATGGCAGTGTGGGCATTTTGTCAGGACAGTCTGCCACCTTGCACGAGTGGATTAACTTCTGGAATCTTCAGAATCAAGAGGATCTCCCCTAATCTTCCAGCCAGACACTGACTCTGACATGACTGCAACAGCCAAACAGTTTCAGGACGGAGCTGCACCTGAGGTTTGGCTCCCATCCACGTCCCATTGTGTGGGTCCATCTTGTGGGTCCCAGGTCAGATCTTCGCCTGATGGCCTGCCCTGAAGACAATGTGGAGCGTGGTGGGGCTGGCCAGCACCTGGCTTCCATGGGGAGATCCCACAGTCCTGGGAGCTTGTGAGGCTTCCTTCATGTACTAGAAGCAGCTGCTGAAAGTCTCCACAGACACCTCTGCCCTGCAGTCTCCACTTTTTGCCTGAGTCCAGTCTGAGATGAATGCTTCTTTCTTGGAACTTTTTAATACCTGTGGTCAGTCAATGTGAACAACTGGACATTTCTGTTGCATATTATCATATAATTAGGTTGGTGGGATTTTGTGTGCATAAACAGGTCTCATCTAAATGTCTTATTGCTCCTGATAAATCTTATTTCTAGGTTTGAATGCACACAAGATTGGAGTTGACAGTCCTTGCTCCATGGATGACAGGAACCAAAGGTCTTGCTGTTCATCTGCCTGGGGAAGTTTTTGCTCCATCCATCCCGGGTGCACGTCGACTGAACTCTGGCTGAGTGCCCGATGCCATCTTTGGCCTTGGGATGAAAGGGGAGCTGGGAGCAGGGTCAGTCTCTGCTCACAGAATGTGAGAGATGTGCAATATATACTGCATGGGCACGTATTTCTCTTAGGTCTTTAATCATGTGGTGACAATGACAATCTCTTGGAGAAAGTTAGTTTTTCTCCTGGCTCTGCATCTCCCTGATGTTCTAGCCTCTGAATAATTCAGCCTACATTTCATTGAGTTCTTGTTTGTGGAATTCAGCATCAGTGGATGTCTGGGTGGAACACTGGACAGTTTACCTTGGTACCTTGCCAGGACTACAGTTTTCCAAACTCACAAAGTAGCCTTATCTAGTAGTTTCTGAATCCCTTTCCCAGGTCAGATGCTTCGTGACTAGAGTAGTGTGAGGAACTGCCGTGTCGCCTCCAGGCTTAGTCTCTCAGTCTGTGAAGTGGGTAGGAATGCAGGAGCTTCACAGAAACAGTGGGGTTTACAGAGGAATACAGAATGTCCCAGTAGGTCCAGAGCTGGTTGCTGGGGCTTCCCACTCGCATCCACCCCCATGGTGGGTGGGGAGCTGGCAGGCAGGGGGCCCACGTGGTGGGGCAAAGATGGCCTACCACTGCAACACGCAGCCTGGCACACAACTGGGTATTAGGAACTCCAAGAGTGATTTCATAAAGGAAAAAAAAAGTGTAGTTTATACCAAAATGGAATAAACCCCCTTTTGAGTAACAACAATCTGCATAAATGCTTTAAGAAAGCCTATAATTATGATAAAAATGTTGCTCAAAGTTAAAATTATGAAGCAATCAAGATTTATAAACAGTCTCTCATCGACTTTTAATCATTCTTTCTTCTTTATATACAAACTACACAATATATGGTTGCAATACATCGTACTATACACTTTATTTTCAGTAATTTAGCTGAGTAAAATATATGTGAGGTGACATTGGGAAACTAGGCTATATATACATGTGGTGGGCATGCAACTGCACGCATGTGTGCACACACATGTGTGCATACACATGCCGAGACAGCCTGCCTCTTTTTTGGTGTCTCACACAGAAAGTGTGCATGCTTTTACTGCATCAGAGTGCCTTTAAAATTCTAGTTAGCATAGGTCCTTTTCAATAGTTTTGTGGGTATAAATATGAATTACCTTTTGCTAAAAAGAAAATATTTTCTTCGTCATTACTTGAGGCCCAAATTGACCAGAATGATCAATATTTGTCTTACTGGGCAAAATAAATGATTTGGTGGTTCACATACAACGTGAGTTCTCAATACCACCTTTGACACTTTCTATTCAGTAATTAAAAAATGTTCTAGCTCCAAACTAAGGACAATCACACACACACACACTGCTAGGGATATATATATATATATATATATATATATATATGGACTCATATATATATATGGACTATATATATATATATATATGTATATATATATATATATGGACTCATATATTGGGAAAGAGCTCAATCATTGGGTTTTATCTTCAGCTCAAAAGACGTTTGTAAACTGGCATGATTTTGTCCAGGATCCAAGGGACGTTTGGAAATGTTTCCAATAACTGTATAAAAGCAACACCAGTTTCCCTGGTGTGGGTTCTTCCCCCTGGACGATTCTTCATCTCTAAAGTTCATCTGCCTTAGTACCTCCTGGAGTGTGAGTGAAGCCCACTCAACCCAGCTCCTTCCCTCAGCTGGTCCTAGCCACAGGAAACCAAATCCTGCCCAAATGCAAAGGACTCAGGTAGGATTTCATCAACAGGTCAGTTGGAGGAGGAGCGGATTAAGGGTGGAAATCCATTGTGTTAATACACAACTACCCAGTACCGAGCCTTCAAAGGTGTGTGTCTTCAGCGGTCTCCGAGCTTTCTGAAAGGTTGATGCTCTGGGTTTATCCAGAAGATTCAGCTCTGGTAGATGACTTGTCACTAAGATTTTTTAAAAATAATTTTTAATGGTTATTAATCTTATTTGGTACCAAGGAACCGAACCTAGGGCTTTATGCATGCTAGGCAAGCACTTTACATCTAAGCCATGTTCCCTGCCCACTCTTATTCTGGACCCAGTCATTCTGCAGCTGTCCCAGTGGCTCTTGTGTCCTCCGAAGTACCACGGCCCGTCTTTCCTGGGTCCCTGTCCACACTTCCAGCCATGAGCCGCTGTCACCTCAGACTCTAGGCTTCCACTGTGGATCTTCCCCTCTTGCCTAGGAGTGGAGCCTCTCTTTCAACCTCTCCACCTGCCACGGCTCTCCTGTCCTGTCTCAAGCCACATGTAAACAGGCTTTCTCTCCAGCCTGCCTGGGAGGAGCGGGGTGTGTGTGTGGGGGTGTTCTCTGTTATGGTCACAGCACTCGACTTTTAACCTATAACACTGGTCCAATTTGGTTTACAGATTTGCTTCCGTGGCGTTTTGTGTGGCCTCCTAGTAGCTCACAGACTGAGGCTTCATGAGGATCTGGCCCCTGCTCTGCTCTGAGCTTCTTGCACCCGGCCCATTGGAAACACTTGGAGAGTCTACTTATTTGTTGCATAGGTGAGCATGAGCAGTGGTGGGGGCGGGTGCTGGAGGCGCTGGGGTGGCCTTGCAGCTGGGAGCAGTGCTGAGGCCTCTTGCTGCGTTACAGGCGCTGGATGTTGGGGAAGTAAGAGCATGGTGGCCGCAGCAGCCAGGCTGGGCAGGGCCGTGGGAGAAGAGTACCATTCAACCTGCGGACCAGGCTGTTCATGCCCAGGGCGTCACTCGCCAAGTCTCCTCCCACGGAAGCTGGCGGGGATTGAGAGAGAGGCAGGACCCCTGGAAGATGAGCAGTGAGACACTATCAGACTCCAGTTCCCACCACAGGGACCCTGACAAGCCTGCAGAGGGCTCGTCCATGGTGAAGAGGCCTCCTTAGCTCCTCGGTGCCCGTGGCTCCAGAGGAGGCGGCCGCAGTCCCAGGGGGCTGGGCTTGGCGCACTGCCCTCCCAGAAGCCACTGCCAGCTGTGCAGACACGAGGCACATGCTGGGAAGTTGTGGCCAGGGCAGACAGGACCACGCTCGCCGCCATGATCCCTCTCCCTCACGACCATCGGTGGAGGAGCAGGCAGTGTGGGGAGGAGGATGCTGCAGAACACACCAAGCCAGGGGCGCAGGAGAACACAATGACGAAACACCAGACATGTCAGAGAGAAGAAAAATGGGGTCCACCATCACAAGAAAGAACCATGGGAGGACGCCAGGCACACGGTGGCCCAGATGCAGCATCTCACTAAGATTCCAATGCACCTCTTTCAACATTTTCAAAGAACTGGAAGGAAACTGCAGCCTTCAATCGACAGATGATCAGAAACCAAATGAGATGATAGCAATTAGCAAGGTCCCGAGTGGTTTTAACACTGGGGGGGAGGGGGGCACGGAGGGGAAGAAGAGTGGCGGCTGATTTGGGACTGGGGCCTGTCGCCTACAAGTGTGAGGCCCGCACTTTAATCCCCAGTACCACAAAAAGGGAATTAATTTGAAGATACCAACCAAAACAACCTAATCTGAGCAGAAAGAAACACTGAAGAAATTAATAAAGCATCAAGGACCTATGAAAATATGAAGAGGCCTGACACCCATGAACTTGGAGACCACAGGTGAGAAGGCATGTGTGGCAGAGTCCTGTGGAGAAAGGATGGCTGGATCCTGGCCTCTCCAAATGAGAGCAGATAGCATAGAAAGGCCACAGCATCTGGAGGCTTTGGCGTTAATCCCTGGACAACTCAGACAAAGGGAGGTCTTGAGGTCAGCCAGACAAGAGAGACATGGGCAACGATGACAGGCTGCAGCCTCATGAGAGTGGAGACCAGTCTCCAAGGAAGAACATCTGTACAACAAGAGGTGTCTGTCAACATCTGTACCGCCACAGAGAGTGAGAGGAGCCTGTCAACCCAAGGCCACTCTGTGAGACCTGGAAATAGCCATCCCCAGAGGATGAAAAAGAACATTTCCACAGTGGTGAGGTGACAGTATTCATCACCAGCAGATGCAGGACGCATCACATACATACAGCGGACAGGAAAGTTTAGCCTTTGTATTCTAGTTGTTTTGTGGGCAGGCTCTGGGTCAGAGCAGTGCCTTCAGCCTCAGTGGCCTAGACAGCTCCTGCCAGAGAGCTACTCAGCTGCAGAAATGGGAAACACCGGCACTGTTCCAGCTTTGCTGGAAAAAAGGCGAGTGGGGGGCTGGGAAGGTGGCTCAGTGGTAGAGTGCTTGCCTTGCATGCATGAGGCCCTGGGTTTGATTCCTCAGCATCACATACACAGAAAAAGCCAGAAGTGGTGCTGTGGCTCAAGTGGTAGAGTGCTAGCCTTGAGCTGAAGAGCAGAGGGACAGCACCTAGGCCCAGAATTCAGGCCCCATGACTGACAAAAAAAAAAAAAAAAAAAAGTGAGTGGATGCTCCTCATGAGAGCTAACCAGGACAGTGTTTTCCCTGTGTCCTTATTAAGGAAAACTGAGAATTTTAACAGTATATCTGGACCTCTGGGGTCAGTGCAGTGGACAGATTCCTGCGGGATCTGAATCCACCTCGGCCTTCCCCTTGCTCATTCTAACAAATAGAATGCTTCTTTCCAAATAAAGCAAAAATGAAAACAGAAAACAGCCATCCAATATGGAGAATGGTAATGTTTTACCCTACAGTAAATGGGAGCACTGGGGGTTGGTGAACTTTCAGAGTTTTTTTTTTTTAACTCAATCTTTTCAAATTCCTTGAAGAGAAATGTAGCCTTCTTCCTGTACAAGTTGAACGATACAGTTTGAGGGTATGGCTGGGCTGAGGGGAGATACATTGTACTCACCTACATCTCTTCCTTCACCTTCCTAGTGGTAAACTAGAATTACATTCGTTAACAATACTAAAGCAGAATCCCATCTCTGTTAAGCTATCTGTTAGCTCACACGTCTTTCTAACCTTAGTCTTCCCAGGAGTCTTTGAATACCACAAGACTAGAGGTGGAAGAGCTGAGTGAAGGATATGGCCCACTTGAATGAACTGAGATTAGTTTGCAAAGCAAATGCAGTAGTATCTTTTGTATTGGTGCCTAAAGGCATTTAAAAGAATTCCTCCTTCTAAGAGGCTCACCAGCAAACTTTACTGCTGCTTAGTTACTTGAAGTGTCATCTTCATGTCTAATGTTAAACTAAAAATATACTTAGAAGTCCACCTTTAGGAGGACTGTAGTTCAAAGCCAGCCTGGGCAAAATTCAGTTTGTGCAATCTCTATCTCAATCCATAAGATCTGACAGCCCTTGCCTGACATCCCAGGGACAGCAGGAAGTGGGAAGAAGAGGATTCCTGGGCTGGGCATCAATTTGAGGGAGTATTCAAAAGATGGCTGGGTTGTGTGACATAAGTGGTAGAGTGCCCGCCTAGCAAGAACAAAGCCTTGAGCACAAATCCTAGTTAGATCAAAAATACTGTTTAGTTTTTAAATCACTTGTGGAGTATAGTATATATACATACACATATGTACAAGGTGTGGTGGGACAATCAGGGTGGTTGGCATTTCCATCACCCCAGACAATAATCACTTCTTTGTTTTAGCAAACCTTGAACTGGTCTCTTTTTACTTCTTGATAAAATACATAATAAAGTGTTGCAAGCTGTAATCACCTCACTGCGCTACAGAACCACAGAACATGCTTCTCCATCTGATTGTATTTTGGTCCTCACTGTCCAGCCTCCTGCTCTCCCCCGGCCCTCCCTTTCCCAGCCTCCAGAGACATTGCTCTGCTCTCTGCTTCTATGACCTGGAAATCCTTAGCTTCCACACATGAATGAGAGGACGGATGTCACTCATCTTTCTGTACCTGGCTTATTTCACTTAACATAATGTCCTCTGATTCCATTCATGTTGCTGGAAATGACAAGATTTCACTTTTTTCTTTTGGGTGAATAGTAGTATATCATGTATGCAGACCACATTTTCTTTACCCACTCATCTGTCAATCCAGATCATTTGACCATTTAAAGATAATAATAATAATAGTAACTATTATTATTTTGTGTGCTGGTACTGAGGCTTGATCTCAGTGCCTGGCTAGTATCCCTGAGCTTTTTCTGCTCAAGGCTAGTGCTCTACCACTTGAGCCACCACTACACTTCTGGCTTTTTGGTAGTTTATTGGAGATAAGTGTCACAGACTTTCCTGCCCTGGCTGGCTTCAAACCAGGACCATTAGCAGCTTTCTGAGAGCTAAGATTACAGGCATGAACTACCAGCACCTGACAGATTTTTTTTTTTTATGTTGAGTTCCTTGTGTAATCTAGATACTAATCCCTCAGTGTTCTCTCCCATTCTGCTGATTCTTCTTTTGTGCAGAAGCTTCTGTCTGACATACTCCCATTTGTCCAGCTCTGCTTTTGGTTTCTGTGTTTTGAGGTTTTATTCAGAAAAGTCATTGCCGATATTGATGACTTGATGCATGTTCCTGGTATTTTCTTCTAGTAGTTTTATATTTTTATTTTTTACATTTAGGCCTTTGATCTACTTTTACTGGATTTTTGTATGTTGTGGGAGATCAGGTTAAAATTTCACTTTCCTTCATGTGGATATCCAATTTCCCAGAAGCATTTTTTTGAAAGACTGTCCATTCTCCTATGAATATATTTTTATACTTTTTTAAAAGATCAGTTGATGGTAGATAAGTAGATTCATTTCTGGGTTCCTGTTCTGTCTTCCTGGTTGATGTGTTGGCTTTTTTGTTGTTGCTTGAACTCTGGGTCGGGGCGCTGTCCCTTAGCTCTTCAGCTCAAGGCTAGCACTCTACCACTTGAGCCACAGTGCCACTTCCAGTTTTCTAGAAGGTTAATTGGAGATAAGAGTCTCACGGACTTTCCTGCCTGGGCTGCCTCCTGAGTAGCTAGGATTACAGGTGTAAGCCCAGTGGTGCCCAGCTTTTTTTTTTTTTTTGCCAGTCATGGGGCCTGAACTCTGGGCCTGGGCACTGTCCCTCACCTCTTCAGCTCAAGGCTAGAGCTCTACCACTTGAGCCACAGTGCCACTTCTGGCTTTTTCTGCTTATGTGGTGCTGAGGAATCGAACCCAGGGCCTCATGCATGCAATGCAAGCACTCTACCACTGAGCCACCTTCCCAGCCGCTTTTTTTTCTTTTTAATGATAGAATTACACAACTTTGAGGTCAGTCATTGTGAGATATTGAGCTTGTTCTTTTTGCTCAAGATTTCTTTGTCTATTTGGTTTTCTATGAGTTTGAGAATTTGTTTTCTGTTTCTGTGAACAATGGCATAAGTAGCTCATGGAGACATGGGGATTCCACTGAATCTGTAAATTACTTTACTACCATGAATGTGTGAACAACATTCTTCTTCTGGTCCATGAATATGGACTTTTTATATTTGGTGTCATCTTCAGTTTCTTTTATCAGTATTTTATAATTTCATTGTAAAGGTCATTCACTCCCTTGGCTAAATTTATCCCTGGGTATTATTATTAATATTATTGTGGTTATTGTGATGAGATTGCTTTCTTGGTTTCTTTATAATCAAGCTTGTTACTAGTATATATAAAATGCTGCTGGTTTTGAATACTGATTTTTGTTATTGTTAATCACAGGGCTTGAACTCAGGGCCTGGGTGCTGTTCCTTGTCTCTGAGCTCTTCTGCTCAAGGCTAGTGCTCTACCACTTTGAGCCACAAGTCCACTTCCGGTTTTCTGGTGGTTAGGTGAAGATAAGAGTCTCATAAACTACCCCTACCCAGGTTGGCTTCAAACTGTGATCCTTAGATCTCAGCTTCCTGAGGATCCAAGATTACAGGTGTGAGCTACCAGTACCTGGCTGAATGTTGATTTTTGTATCTTTTAATTTTACTGAAGGAATTAGTTCGTGTGTGTGTGTGTGTGTGTGTGTGTGTGTGTGTGTGTATGGTTTTTCTCTATATATAATCATGTATTTGTGCACAAGGCTACTCTGACCCTCTCACTTCCAACTTGGATGCTTTTTCTTTTCTGGCTAAGTCTTGCAGGCTTTTATTGATCAAATTTATTTCTCTTTTGTGGTGGTGTTTTTGGTCTGACTGGGGTTTGTAAATCTGAAGATTCTTCTGCTGGATATTGTCTGTTGTTGAGGTGCTCAGCCATGGTTTTTGTTTTGTTTTGTTTTTGAAATTATTGAATTTTCCAGTGCCAAGATATTAGGGTTAATTCCTTTTTGTAATCTCTCTTTGATAAACTTTCCATTCTGGTCATGAATTGTTTTCCTAATTTTGATGTGTATTCTCTTGTATCATTGAGTTTCCTTCAATTTCTTATTTCAAGTTGTTTCAGGGACTTAGAATTTTTCCTTCTCTGGTCTGTTGTGAGAGAGTTTTTGAGAGATGTTGCATCAGCCTGCTTCTCATGTGACTCATGTCCCCCTATTGGTACTTGTGCATCTGGTAGACCAGTTGTCCCTAGGAGGCATTGTGGTAAAATCTGTTTCCTTGGGCTGTATCCCTAGAGTGGCATCTTGGCAGGCAGCCCTGGCTTTGCCTTCAGGACGGGTGCCCCGCTGCTGGCTCCAGGTAAATGATATAAAACTATAGCTCAGTCAAGAACTGTGGTGCCTGGTGGTGTCTCAGCGGGTTGGGTTGCAGGGCTGGTGGGATTCACTCTGATGACAGAGTGTGGAGGGAGTTACTCGGGGCTCTGATGGCTCTGGTGATCACCAGTTTCTGTGGGTCACCTGGGACTTGCGTAGGTGCAGTGCACCATGCTGGATGCACACCATTGTCTCTGGGCCAGGATGTACCTGTCAGTCCTATGTGAATCTTTATGAGTTCTTGGCTGGCTGAGCTGCTATGGGTGGGACCAATCAAACTGAGTTCGGGAGTCCAGGGAGGGTGAACAGTTGGCGCTTTCCTGGGGCGGTGAAGATGCCTCTTTTTCCTTGCCATATGACATGAACTTACACACACAGTTGTTTTGTTTTGTTTTTGGACAGTACTGGGGTTTGAATTCACAACCTCACACTTGCTAGGCAAGTACTCTACCACTAAGCCACACTTCTTCCCCCACTTTCTATAGTGGTTGTTTTTGAAATAGAGTCTCAGTTCTGCTGGATGTCCTCTTGACTGTGATCCTCCTATTTTTTACTTCCCAAGATCGCTAGGATGACAGGCGCATACCACCACACTCAGCTCCTTTAGTGAGGAAGGAGTCGCACAGACTCTTCTGCTTGGGCTGCACTGGAACTGTGATTCTCTCAGTATCAGCCTCCTGGATAGTGATGCTTAGAAATACAAGCCACTGTGCCTAGCTGCACACACGTTCTTTGGTTTATTATTGTTTTATAATAAACCATTGTTTTGAGGTATAAATCACACAACAACACTCACCCACACACACCCATGCACATGCCCATGTACACACACACACACACACACACACACACACACACACATACACACACCAAGGAGCTCTCTCAGCCTCATCTAGGAGACACGAACCACACTTTCCCTGAGGCCATACTCTTCTCCCAGGTACACAGGGGATACTTTGAAAAAGCTAACGCTCTTTATATCAACACAAAAATCAGAAAAAAAAATGTGTTTTCCATGACAGTTGGCTAGTCCTGTATAATAAGTGATATTATATTTAAAGGCCTGTGCTCAACTAGATCTTACCAGGTCATGTAGACAAATTTACTCACATTTAAACAATAATTGGAATACGATTGAACTTTCTTTTTTATTGGTACAATTACTGTATTTTTCTAATATCCTCTTTATGCTATTCAAGGGTCACGCTTCTGAACTTTGCATCTTGAAAAGGAAATCATGCATGATGAGTGTGAAGCTCATCAGCTGGGAGATGCTGGAGATGTGGACTGCCCCGCCCACTGTGGGCACCAAGTGGCCCCGGGTCCCGAGACCGCTGCTCTCCAACAGGCTGTCACATTTGTGGTGCGGACTGGTGTTTGCTGGACTGGATTTAGAGGAAGCAATGTGCTGCTGTGCCTTGCGGTGGGTGCATGCGATGAATTTCCAAACAGAAAGAGAAGTGAGAGTTTTTTTTTCCCCTTAAGGCAGTATTGGGGTTTGAACTCAGAGCCTGGCACTTGATGGGCAGGTGCTCTACCACTTGAGCCATAGTCCAGCCCAAAAACATTTAAGTATTGTTTTCTTTTAGTATTTTTTGATGCATGCTTAAACTAAGTGCTTGACATGAAATGATTGTTTTATGATTTAAAATAAGAATAAAAGTGCATCGTAATGCTCTTCCAAGTGCACCATCTAAGACAATGCATGAGTTATTTGGGGGTCTGACTACATGAATCTTAGTTTAGCAGATAAATATTTAAACATTTAACACCCAGTTGTTTAGTATTATCCTACACTAACCTATCCTTTCTGAAATGTGAGCTTGTCTCCCTGATTTAAAAAAAAAAAAAGTAAGGTCGCTCTGGATCCTCTGTGTTTCCTAAAGTAAGTGGACACCTTCAGTCCCTTAGACACTGACGGAGACGGGGGAACTGAAGTGAACAGCCATGAACTGCTATGGGTGGGAAACAGAGATGTAGAGGTTACAGCCTCAGACTTGGACAATCAACCTCTAAATCAGGTTTGCCTCTCCTCTCTCTGGATTTCTCAAGCCATTATTTATAAGCTGTCAAATTTTATGGCTGAAGTGATTTGTATAAAACACACAATGAGAACACATTTTATCCACTGGTTTCTTGGCTGTTCATGGCTGTCACTTATCTCCTCAAAAACTCTTTTCTGCTTGCGTGGAACAGAGAAGAAAGTCACAATCTTTCATCTTATCCCTGATGCACAGGGAGAGAGACAGAGAGAAAGAGACAGAGAGACAGACAGAGAGAAACAGAGAGAGAAAGAGAGACACACAGATGGACACAGAGACACAGAGACACACAGAGGCAGAGAGCCAGAGACAGAGGAAGAGAGTGCTCTGAAGGGCTCAAGCCTGGGTTCATAACTGTGCCCTGAGCCTCTGTAAGAGCAGGACTAGGTTATCCCAGGTCTCTGGGATACAATTTCCATACTGCTAAAATGTGGGTAATAATAGTATAACGTGTAGAATCACTGCAGTGATCATTAAATCGGTTAATATGTGTGAAGCTCTGTCACTCGGAAAACAGTTAAAGAGCTTTGGGAAGATTTTTCTAAATGAAAATCTTGGTAAGTGCAGCTTTATCTACACTTGAATTTCTTCCTGTAGGAAGCATCACTTCCAGGAATAGAAGACAAGGTAATTTGCAATAACTCTCCCACAGAGGCCAATCCAGGAGCTGAGGCAAAAGGTGAAATAAAATAGTCAAGCACTTGAAATCAAAGTGAGGCTGGCTAGGAAGACCAAGGAATGAAGAAATTAACCAAGAAAACAGCTATTTGAGGCTGTTTTGCAGGAAATAGCTTCAATCTTCTTTGCCAGGTGCCGGTAGCTCATGTCTGTAATCCTAGCTAGGCAGGAGGCTGAGATCTGAGGATCATGGTTCAAAGCCAATGTAGGCAGGAAAATGTGTGAGACTTTTATCTCCAATTAAACAGCAAAAAGCTAGAAGTGGAGCTGTGGCTCAAGTGGTAGCACACTAGTCTTGCGCAAAAAACTCAAGTGAGAGCACAAAACCTTAAAAGTTCAAGCCCCAGTGCTGGCACAAAAACAACACCAAAAACCAAACACCAAAAACCAAAACAGAGAATGAAACCACGTAAAAGCTGGCTGTCCCTGCTGACTGTGCCTGGGCATCAGAAGCTCATGACTCCCTGTTCAGATTGATGATGGCCCTGAAAAGGAGCCTGAGACCCAGGAGGCACCTCCCACACTGCCCGCCCCACAGCTCTTCAGTCTCTTCCTGTGAGTCCCTTACAACTAACTGATGGGAGACAGGTTTGGGCTTTCCCCCACTCCTTGTCGGCCCTCAAGGAATGCTTTCTTTCTTCAAAACCCTGCGCACGCTCGTAGGCTGGCTGGCGTGTGTGTTCGGCAGCTAGACCTCAGTCTGCATCAAGATGGCGAATAGCACCACAGGATTCCTGGACTGCTCAGAGCCAGGGTGGGGCCTGGTCTGCTACCACTCTGCATCTGGTAGGTGTCAAGGGAGCGGTGAGCAAGGGCTGATGCCTAAAGTGCAGTTCAGGCCAAGGGCTCAGTACCCAGTCCTGCCCTCAGCCTGGGCTGGCCCTCAAGAGAGGCACCGGGGAGCTCAGTTCTACATCAACTAGGTGGTCAAGAAATTGAGAAGACTGGACTTTGGTTTCAGGTGGATCTAGACTGCCTCCTGCCCCCAAAGAGCTCCAGGAGCAAATAAAGATCAACCCCAAAGGAAGATAACTTTATCCCAGGCCACAAAAGATTTCACATGCTTTTAAAAAAAACACTGAGTGGTCACACAGTTCCAAGATATCCAGATGCAAGGAAACAATATTCTCCCTGGGGAGAATGGAAAGAAGCAAGAGACACCAGAAATGCAACAACAGTGATTTCAGATGCCGAAATAATAATGGAAGGAGGGCTGGATTGTTAGACCCGCCGTGTAATAACAGACTGCACCAAGTTTAAAAGATGGACAGGGAATCAGAGACCATCAAAAGTGAAGCCAGTGTTTGGAACATGAAGAAGAAAATTATATACGAAGTCAATGAAGAAACCGTGGGACAGGCTTAAGGCCAGACTAGGACAAAATCAAGAGGAGATAGTGACCTGGAGAATCCAGAAGCTGTCGCAGTGAGGTAGACAGCAGACAGCACAGGTGTAAGGAAGTGCCACGATGTATACAAAGAAACGAGATGGGACACATCCTCAGTTAGAGTCCTCACGTGGGAAGAGTAAGAAGGAAGATCGCAGGCAGCTCATTCTTCCCAGCTAACAGGACACCCAAGGACAGACCATTCTAAATGAGGTCAATAAGAGGAACTCATGATGAAACTACAGAAACCCTGAGTAGACAAGATTCAGAGCAGCCAGGGACGGGTGGGGGTGGTGGCTGGAGCTTGGCCTCCTTGTGTGGACTGACTTACAATGGACACGGGAGACTGGGGCTGGGCTCCTGCCAGGCTGGGCCGGGGTGGTGTGGGGGGGGGGAGGGGAGGCGCAGCTTCCCCTGGAACAGCTTAGAGGATGGCAGGGCACTGGGGGTGGTCCAGAGCACACCAGGGCTGGGCCTCCAGGCCGGGGGGGGGGGGGGTCAGAATATGACCGCACCAGGCCACACGTCAGTCAGTCTGGAAAACCTGCCTGGCCTGTGAATTTTGCATGTGAGCTATTTTAATTGACCTTAATGAAAATTCGTGCTATAACAACATTAATAAGATTAGAACAGAAAAAAAATCAATACAACTCTGCTGCTTCAATTAATCTTTGTGTCCAGCAGCACTGGGATATGAACTCTGGGATTGCTAGATGGGTGCTCTACCATTTGAACCACGTTTCCAGTCCCTTTTTACTTTGGTCATTTTTGAGACAGAGATCTTCCTGTGTAGACTTTCCATCCTAGCTGGGATGACAGATGCACACCATCATGCTTAACTTTTTTTTCTGTTGGGATAGAGTCTCTGAAACTTTTTTTTGGCCTGGGCTGGCCCAATTGAGCTCAGCCTCTCACATGGCTAGGTGACAGCACACACCACCAAACCCAGCTGTTGGTTGAGACGGGGTCTCGTGAACTTTTTGCCTGGATGGGCCTGGATCTATGACCATCTGTATCTCAGCCTCCCAAGTAGTTGGGATTACAGGTGTGAGCCTGCACAATTATTTTTATAGGATCCACAGTTCCATATCTTGTGATGACAGGCACGCTCTGAACTGGGGTGGTCACTGCAGAGCAGAGGACCACATGAGCGTGGCAGTGGCATTAGAAGCTGAGCTTTAATTCTGCTTGATTTAAATGTCCAGGGCCACAGCTGCCTCTGTGGACCGTGGTGTGGCACAGGGTGGCTGGTACATTCATTTTGTATTCTCAGCTGAGACTTCCTCCAATGCGATTTTCCAAACGCTTCTAATTCTTCAGGGGGCAGAGAGGTGGGCATTGGTTATATTTCACCCGTTTTATGGCAGTGACAAGTGAAGGACTTTGGCCTTTGGGGACTGGCTGGGGGTGCTGGGGGTGTGGCTCAGTGGTGGGGCTCCTGCCCTCGAGTGGTCTACCTGAGCCACCCTCCCGCCCCTGGGTGCGCTGGCTGCTTCCCAGGGAAGGTCTCATGCTGTGCCGGCCAGGAGCTGTGATTCTGCATTGGTTGAGGTTGGTTGAGACTTTGTGCTTGAGCTAGCCTCATGCCAAGCCAGGAAAACCCCAAGCCCAGCTCTTACCATAGCAGGGCCATACCTAAGAGCTTCTGCATGGCAAAGGACATAGCTAGCAAGATCAATAGAAAGCATACAGATTGGGAGATCTTCACTAGCCATACAACAGACAAGGGCCTCTTGTCAAAAATATATCTAGAGCTCAAAAAATTATACCCCCAATAACAAATCCTCAGAGAAACAACCACCCCATTAATGAGTGGACTAAAGAATTAAAAAGAGACTTCTTTCTCTGGACAGGAAATAAGAACAGCCAATAGACACATGAAGAAATGCTCAACATTGCCGGCCATAAAAAAATGCAAATCAAAACCACATTGAGATTCCACTTCACCCCAGCAGTTAGAATGGCCATTATCATGAAAACAAATAACAGATGCTGGAGGGGATGTGGCCAAAAGGGAATGCTCCTACACTGTTGGTGGGAATGTTCAGCCACTCAGAAGTCTAAACATAGAGCTCCCCTATGACCCAGCAATCTCACTCCCGGGAATTTACCCAAAGGATCACAAGCAAGGCTATACTAAAGCTACCAGTACAACTATATTTACTGCAGCATTATTTACCATAGCTAAGATATGGAACCAACCCAGGTATCCCTCAGTAGATGAATGGATCAAGAAAATGTGGTATATATACACCATGGAATTCTATGCTTCCATCAGAAAGAATGACATCACCCCATTCATAAGGAAACAGAAAGACTTGGAAAAAAATCATATTAAGTGAAGTAAGCCAGACCCAAAGCTAGACCCAAAGAAACATAGGTTCTAGGGTTTCCCTCATTTTTAATAATTAGTATATACCTAGGATAGTCCTGGCAGAGAATTATAATAACTCAATAGCTATGTACATATGAACACACAAAATGATGCTAATTGAAATGAGTTCCAAGACGTGGAAACAAGAGGTCTTTGTTGTTGTTGCCGTTGCCCTTGTTGTCGTCAGTGTACTGTATCAAGTCCTTTCTCTTCATTTTATTTTTTTCTTTTTCCCTTTGGTTTATCCCCGGTAGTCACTGTGTTTGATTCTGGTACCCTGTGTCTTGTCTATACATTTATCTGATTTGGGGAAGGGAAGGGAAATAACAAAATGGTGAGACAAAGACAAAGGATGACCCAATGCAACAATGATACAAGACAGTAGGTTGGAAATGAACTTTACAACTTGGGGGGGGGTGGTAGTTGGGGTGGGAGGGATAGTGGGAGAAAAGAGAAGGAGTGGGTAACAATGTTTGACAAGAAATGTACTCATTACTTATGCAACTGTCACCCCACTGTACAGCACCTTTACAATAAAATAAAAATAATAAAATAAAATTAGGGAGAAACAATGGGACAGCCAGGAATGCTCAGAGCTGTTCGCCTCCACCCAGCAGCCATCTGCAGACGCCTCTAGAATGCTGACCGTAGGTATCCACTGCTTTGCCAGGGCCTCATTAGAAGGGTCTTGCTTCTCTGGCATCGATTTCCCTGCCCTCTCCAGCCAGGCCTTCCAGCGAGGGGCACCAACCTGCCAGGGGCAGGCGAGCCAACAACCCAGCGTGACTCGTGGCTACCTAACATCACCCCTCCCTGGAGCAGCAAAGACAAAGCCTGAGCACTGGGACGCACAGCAGAGCTGGACATTGATTTTAGCTCACGTAGCTTGGTAACTGTGGCATTTTGCTTGCACTTTGACTTTGTTTGAAACTCCATGGGTGTGAAACTATGTCAATCAGATTGTCTCCTTGAGAGTGGGGGCTTTGCTGGCAGGCACAGATATCTACCCTGCGTGATAAAATACTGTCTCCCAGAGGTGTGTGTGTGTGTGTGTGTGTGCTCACACATGCGTGTGCGTGCCTGTGTGTGCAAGGGGCAAGGTGAAGTCTGGATCCTCAACACCTGTGAAGCGTCTAGCACCGCTGAGCTTTGGGAGCCCAGCTGCAGTGACCAGAGGACCAACCCATTGGCAGTGCCTTTCTGCAGCCTCCTGCCGCCTGCTCCCACCCTGGGGAGGGGGCTGAGGTCCTGTCCATCAGGGAGATGTTCCTAGGGGTTGAAGTCCTCCCTGGAGGACCCTGTCCACTCCTGTGTAGCTTGGCAGGTCAGTGGCTGTAAAATGATATCCAGGCAGTCTGAGCTTTGCTGCCTTGGCCTGGGGTGATCAGGACCAGGGTCTAGTGCTCCATCGACCTGAGTTCCGTGTAGGCCCTGCTCCAGAGCTTTGCTTTCTCAGAGGGCCTGTCATGCCGGGCGCTGGTGGCTCACGCCTGTAATCCTAGCTACTCAGGAGGCTGAGATCTGAGGATCGCGGTTCAAAGCCAGCCCGGGCAGGAGAGACCGTGAGACTCCTATCTCCAATAAACCACCAGAAAACCGGAAGTGGCGCTGTAGCTCAAGTGGTAGAGCGCTTGCCTTGAGCTGAAGAGCTGAGGGACAGCGCCCGGGCCCAGAGTTCAAGCCCCATGACCGACAAAAAAAAAAAAAAGAGTCTCAGAGGGCCTGTCTGCTGGGACACTGGCCTACCCTCTGTTCCCTCTTACAAATCAGGCAGGGAGGTGGCCAGAGGCGGCGGCCACGCAGAGCTTCCACGGACCGAGGTGTGGGAAACAGCCCTTTGTTCAAACAGAATTGCAACAAGGCCTCCTGGAACCAGGGAGGAGAAGGGGGTGTGCCGCCTAGGAATGGGGTTCCTGTGTCCCGTGACTCTCTCCTCCCCCACCAACAAGGCCCCAAGTGCTGAGTGCCCACAGACGTGCAAAACAGCCTGGAGAGAGGAGCATGACCACAGCACACAGATACGTGAGAGAGGCTGGTCAGGGGACAGTGGTCACAGCACACAGACACCAGGGAGGGGCGGGCAAGGGGGTGTGGCCACAGCAGGCAGGGCTGAGGGAAGGCTGTGTGCCCCGCCCCTTCCCTGCAGCCTTTCGCTGCATTCTGGCCTCCAGATGCTGGGGCAGCGCTGGGCCCAGCTAAACGCAATTGGAAAAGAGATCTGGGAGTGAAGATGGGGGTCTGGTCACACCCTATTTTCTCCAGGCCATGGGCAGCAGGCAGGCCCTCGCTGGGGACAGCACAGGCCATTCTGAAGCTCTGTGGGTGCAGCCTCCCCAGGCCAGGGAAGTGTCCTATCACATGGGCAAGCTTCACCCATCAGAGGCCTTCAAGAAGTAGGATGGCAGGTACCCCTAGAATTTTGGCCCCTGTCCCCCACCTAGAGCTCTGCAGACCCTACCTTTTGTCCCTACCTAGAGCTCTGAAGACCCCACTCTCTGTCCCCATCTAGAGCTCTGGTTCTTCCTGGCACACAAACTACCAAAATGATGGTCTCTAAGGACAGACAACATGACAAGCACTCAACATTGTTTTTTTTTTCTTTTTTCCCTAATGTGTTATTTTGAAAGATTTCAAACTTGCAGAAAATCTGACATGGGGATGCAACAAGTCCTTTCAGCAGCTGCGAACACTTCTCTAAGTTTGCATTCTCCCTCTTGAGTGTGTGCCCATGTGAGTTCTTGTTTTGTTTTTATTCTTGGTCAACATCTGGAAGTGAGCTGCAGCCCCGGTCCCATCTCTCTCCTTAACTGTCCATGGATATGGATAGCATCTGTCCCAGCAAAGCCATTACCAAGCCTGGGGGTCTAACCTCCATTCAGAATGGGTTTCTGGTTCTTAAAGTCCATGGGTAGATTTCCCAAATTGGCTTGAGAAACAGCCTTATTAGTTTTTCAAGATTCAGATGCAAACAAGGCTCACTGGCGATCTGAGTTGGTCATGCCCCAGCTTCCTTTCTATCCCAGTCCTTTGGGTTTTGACTTTAGTGATACTGTACATTGTGAGGTCCTGGGACCAGACTGGCTGTTTATCTCTCTCTCTTTCTGTCTCTCACTATAGAAATACATAGAAATATAAAGCATCTTAAACCCAATAACCCTCCTAGATATAAATAATAAATGATGACACATAAAGAAGGAAAGGCTCCATTTATCACAGTGTTGTGGCTTTTAGAGAGTGAAGCGTAAGATGCGAGATTGCAGGGCTCCAGGGAGTGAGCTTGGAGACCTCCTAGAAACTAGATTCTCAACAGGAGCTCAGACCACAAAAGCCAAAATAAATAAGACAACGTCAAACTTAAACGCTTCAGCACAATAAAGGAAGCAGTCTGTGGAAAGGGAGAAAAGTTTGTAAACCACATATCAAGTAAGGGGCTATAATCCCAACTTTACCAAGAACCTTACAACTCAGCATAGAAACAAGCGACTGGCTTTACAACAGGCATTTCTCCAAAGATCCACACTGCCGGTCAGCAGGTCCATGGGAAGGCACTTGGCATGGGGAGCCACTAGGAAAATGCAGGCGAAACCCATCACGAAGCACACCTGGGCTCTGGCTGATGGCTCTTAGCAGCAAGCCAGGTGATGGTACTGGTGAGGTGGGGTGGGTGCTCCAGGGGCGGCACAACAGCACAAACCACCAACTGGGCAGCGGGCTAGACAGGAAGCAGCAGCCCTGCTTTTGGGAAGTGAACCTCCTGTGTTTACACCTCCCCCACACGGCCACGCCTTTCCTTTTTCAGCCCCCGAGGGAGGCTGGTGCCCTGTGTGTGAATCTCCAGTACTGCAGAGCTCCGTGCTCGTGTCCCAGGCTCTACATAGCGTCATGCCCATCTTGGCTCTACAGAGAGATCCTGTGTCAGGTCCTGGACACCTTCTAGAGGCACTTCCTGTGTTCATAGTTGATGGAATACTAGAATCTTCTAGCACACAGACTCTTCGTGCACAGCAGTGAGCTTCTTGAGAGCAGCATCTCCTTGTGCCAGCCAGATCCTCCGAAGTGCCAGGGCACCCTGCCCATACTCACAGTCAGATCCTGGGAGTGGCTGGAGCATCCTCAGGATGGGTGGGGGAAGAACAGACACTGCCCCCTGCATGTGTCCAGCAGGGCCCAGTGCTGAGACATCTGGCCAGAAGGTCCCAGGCTGTCCCTTCTGGGCCCTGCAGGGACAGATGTGCAGAAGATCATCCTTTAGTCTCAGACGTGACACTTTCCCAATCTGGTGACAACTGTGTCCTAGAAGCCACAGTCTGTCTTACCACAGGGCTCCAGAAGTGAGCCTTTGGGGTGACAACCCCCTGGCACACCCAGCAATTGGCTTCTCAGCCTCAAGAGTCTAGCTTGAACCCAACAGCAGCTTGGCCAGCTCTGTGGCCTCTGCTGGGCGAGGAGGGTGACCAGCACTGGTGGTGACCAGTGGAGGGTATGGGCAGAGGGGCCTGGCTGACCCCTGAGTGGCTCAGCCTTTGCCAGACCTCCTTAGGGGGAGCAGTGGGCTGCAACCACTGTCTCAGTTGGACCAAGTCTCAACCCACTCATTCTGTGGACATTGGCTCCTTGTGGTTTGAGGCATACATGAACAGGTTCACTTCCTTCCTGATTGTTTTAAATGTCGAGCCTGCCGTTCTGGAAAGGAGAATTATCCAGCTCGACTCGCCACTGAGGGAGGTGCAGGCCCTTGTCACAGCACTGCTCCTGGGCACAGGACCTCAGGACCCACATGCCCCATCTGTGCATCACAAACAGGCCATGTAGAGCCAGGTGGAGCCAGTGCTGTGGAGGCCAGCACTGCGGAGGCCAGTGCTAGGCAGAGGCCAGCACCAGGCGGTACTACTTGCATCTTCACTCAGTTCATCCTTGCAAGATCCAAGTCCCATTTTACAGAGGAGAAAACCAAGGCTTAGAGGGATAAAGCCATCTCCCCAAAACCAAATGCACACGATCTTGGCAGAGATTATATCCAAATCCAGGATCCATTCTCTTTCTCTGACCCTGTAAGCACACATAATGGGGCATCATGTTTGCATTTGTGGAATTTCTGAGTGAGCCTCACATCTTTTAAATACTAAAAAAAAATATGTGCCCAGTGCAGATTTGGGGGCTCCTCCCAGAGTTTCCCGTCTCATCTGTCTTTCTCCCTTTCCCCCTACTTGGTTGATGGACAGTCAGACCAGCCTCTGTGACCCTGTGGAGGATGCTTGGAAAGCCACAGGGCCCCAGGATACTCCCGTCTCCTCCCCCCTCGCTCATGTGCAGCCAAGGATGGATGGGGCAGGAGACCGGCTTGCCCAGGCCCAGCTCTGCAGTCACAGATGGGAGACTCTCCTTCCCGCAGCCTCCTAGGAGAAACGTCCCTGCATCCCGGCTGGCTGTCACCCTGGCTGCTATTGTAGCTCAGTGCTGTGTCCATTCTGGAGCAGGGGGAAGAAATAAGGCTGCATGCTGCCAGGTGGGTGGGCTGGCGCAGCTGCTGGCTTTCTTGGCTGTATATATTCTAATTAGATTTAGCTGGTTTATGAAGTAGCCACTCCTGTGGAGGAAGTGTGGAAGCACCGTATGTACAATTTACAAGGCGTCAATGACATGAACTCACACAGGCACTACATTATAATTACTGGGTACGCACAGCCAAGATGCTCCTCCCGCCAAGCGCTCACCGCATCCTAGGGGCTTTAATAAACAATATATAGTGGCTCCGTCCTCTTCCGGATGGCTTATTAGACAGTGATAAAGTGATCAGCCACTATATAAACAGAGGAAGACACCTCACCAGCAATTTGTAAGGCATTTTCTAGATAAACTCATTATGCAATACCAATATCCTTAAAGTATCAACACACTTTAGTAATGCATTTACTGTCTGTCTTTACATCTACCCCATTCTGTTCACCCCATCCCCTTAAAAAGCTTATTACAGATATGTAAAATCAGACGCACAACCTCTAAGACAAATGAGCCCAGAGTCGCTCTTTGGCGCCGATCAGAGCCTCACAATACCGAACATTTTCAGTCGCATTTGGCTTTTGCCTGAATGGAAGCCAAAAAGCTTTCAAACCCTGCATTCACCAAAACCAGAGTAAACTGCCAAGGCATAAATTGAATTCTAAAGACGAGCTGCAGCTCAAGCCATTGTTGGCTTTTATTATCTTTGTTTGCTTAAAATTGGGTTTCTGGACTGCAGTGAGGTCTGCCTGTATCGAGCATTTTACACGTTTATCAGTTTGTGTTTCCTACTTTCTAAAATTTTTTGTTAAACTACTTTGCTTTTCTTAGGTTGCAAACCATATTCCTAGTGGTTTTCAAGAACTGAACAATGGCTCTTATGACGATGATCTACACTTTTTTGCTTCCTGAGATGTGCACTGCCTCTGTAGGTCCATGGGCTTGGAAGGAGGAGGTGGGCCACATGATCACACCCGCGCTAGAACAACTGCTACCAGCTGGTGAGCACATGGATGAAAAAAAGGCCAGATTAGATAAGGCTGAGGAGAAGAGGCAGAAGAAGAATCCAGAGAACATGCAGGGGCAGGGGTAGTGGAGAGGCCCCCTGCACCTTCACAAGCTCCATAGGAAGACTGAAGACGTGGCCTGACCACGGCAGGTTTTCATGAATACTGTGCAGTGTTGGCGGCGAGATCTGCTTACAGGAAAGTCTACGGTGAAAAGAATCAAACCAACAACAAACCACCCTGGCTGTGTTTCTGAAGTGGCGGCTGTCCAGGAAGTAAACGCCCCTCCAGAGGGTCTCAGGGGAAGCAGAGCATCATGGGAGGTGTTCTTCCATGACCTGCACTGCCTCAGGACCTTCTAGAAGGACAAGCTGTGGGATATGGATGGTCCTGAAGGGGCACGCTCAGGCTGAGTATGTCTCAGTTCTTAATAAAGGTTAAAAGTAAAAAAAAAATTAAAAATGTAAAAACAGAAAAAACGCAGAGGATAAAAAGGCAGAATTGTGTGTGCATGTGCACGCAAATATATACTTACAGGAATAGCATGCATACACACACACACACACACACACACACACACACACACACAAGTCTATGTGGCAGCATTGAGGCTGGGCTCCAGTCCTGGTGTTAACCAGATGAGCGCTCTGCAGTGGTGCCTCCAGCCTTGGTGTCTGTCACTTCCCAGGTCTGGTCACACTCCCTGCCCAGGTTCACACCTGGGCATGGCCCACCTACAGCAGGTTTTCTGGTAGCTAGGATAACAGGTGGGGGCCAGTGCACCCAGCTCTTCACTGAAGAGGGGGGTCTTGTGAACTTACTTCTGCCTAAGCTGGCTTTGAACTATGATTGCAACAGACGCAGCCTCCAAAGTAGGTAGGATCACAGATGTAGGGTATTGGTACCCGATGTAGAAAATGTTTACTTATGGCTGAACAATGTGTTTGCGTTTATAAGCAAAGGGTTATTACAAAAGAGTCACGGTAAGTGATGGTTAATTTACTATTGAGCTTTTTTTTTTTTTTGTCGGTCGTGGGGCTTGAACTCTGGGCCTGGGTGCTGTCCCTCAACCCTACAGCTCAATGCTAGCGCTCTACCACTTGAGCTATAGCACCACTTCCGGTTTTCTGGTGGTTTATTGGAGATAAGAGTTTCACGGACTTTCTTGCCTGGGCTGGCTTTGAACCGCAATCCTCAGATCTCAGCCTCCTGAGTAGCTAGGATTATAGGCATGAGCCACCAGCGCCTAGCTATTGAGCACTTTTTTGTTTGCTTGTTCTGGTCCTGTGGGTTGAACTCAGGGCCTGGGAGCTGTCCCTGAGCTTTTTTGCCTGAGGCTAGTTAGTGCTCAACTAGCTGAGCCACAGCTCTACTTCTAGCATTTTGGTGGTTAACTGGGGAGTCTCACTTTCCTGCCTGGGCTGACTTTGAATTATGGTCCTTAGATCTCAACCTCCTGAGTATCTAGGATGACAGATGTGAGCCACCAGTGTATGGATTTATTGAGCCCAGAGAGCCCGCTCACCGCCTGGCCGGTGTGAACAGCCTGCAGTCTAGGAGCTGCCCAGTCTCCCACCAGTGGCATTTGTTAAGGAACCTTTCCTAAGCTCAAGTGTGTTTAAACACAGATACTCAGCACTGTGCTAGTCATGCCATGTTGAGTATGTGAGCACTGCAGGGCTGAGACTTGTGGAGTTGGCCCCTCCACTGGCTGGCAGCCAACCATCTCGAGATGAAGCCTTTGGAGCCCAGAGGGTGCTTACCAGATGGCCGGTTCTACAGTCAGGATTCTGAGGTCTCTTCATGCTGTGATTCATTCTCTGGTATCATCAGCAGGCACCGGGACAGGCTAGACTGAAGAGGGCCTATGGGGTATGAGGGTTCATTTCTTTGAACCAGGTGGTCCATTCTGATTCATGTTCTTAAATCAATGGCCAATATTATCTTTTGTGTTCTTCTCTCTACTAATGACCATCTGTGACAAAGGCCACAAACCACAGGTTTTGTTTTTGGTGCTGTTAACTGTGCTTGAACTCAGGGGCTATGCACTGTGCTGGCCTGCTCAAGGCTGGTGGTTTACACCTTGGGCTGCACCTCCAGTCTGGCATTTTAGCTAGTTAACTGGAGTTGGAGTCTCACAGACTTTTTCTGCCCCTGTCTTTGAACCATGATCTTCTTGTCTCAGCTTCTGGATGCCAGGGGCATCCAGCCGAAAACCAGCTGGAAGTGGGATGCTTTGGGCTGCAAGGAACAGAATCTTCAATTTAATTGCCTTACTTCAACAATAAAGGGAGTTTTTGTTTTGTTTTGCTAATTACAGAATCTCTTGTCATTTATACATTTGTTGTTTTAATTAATTTTTTTGTTTCATTGTTTTAATACAATCATGTATTTGTAGGGTGCACTATAATGTTTTGATCTGTGCACACAGAACATTTTGATCACTTTACTAGCTTAGTGGTGAGAATATCGAGTACTTAAAAATTTTGTTCCAATCTCAAACAAGAGGCAGCACAAACAAGAGGCAGCACCAGAGAGTTTGGCTCCAGAGCCTTCAGCCTAGTGAAGGAGGACATGACTCCCTCCACAGACAGCCCTTTGCTTCCATGGCTCTGCCCTGGCCTGGGCCCCCACTTGTGTTTGGGTTGGACAATGGGCAGGGAGGATGCTGCTGGAGTTGGGCTGTTTGCTTTGAGCTCGTGGTGATGGAGGCAGGTAGGCGCTGGAGGATTTCCTCAGAAAGGCAAAGGCACCTGTGGGTGGCTACAGCATGTAATTGTTGTGGAAAGGAAGCAGAAAGCTTCCAGATCCACTTTCTCATGCTTTCAGATCTAGGAGATCAGATGTCCTAGGCTGGGATGTCTGATTGCCACTGTACGTAGACTAGTGAACCAGTAGATTGATTATATGCAAATGACAGGCACCTAATAAAAGGACGAATTCTAGTGAAGGCAACTTGAAGGGCGCTCTTCTGCTAGTCTGATTTAAGAAGGAAAAACCCACTTAAATATTGTGAACAGATATAGTTTATGATACATAAGTAAATCTTACTAGGTCATTCACGATTTGGAGTCCATGATAAATTATCCTGGAAAAATCAAAGCCTAGTGACATATGTAATATAACATTTCCTACTGAGGTTATAGGGAATTTCAACTGTAACTTTGTATTGGGAGAAAAAACTGATATTGAGAAGTATGGTTAAATGCTTATTATTATTTTTGTCAGCCATGGGGCTTAAACTCTGGCCTGCGTACTGTCCCTCAGCTCATCAGCTCAAGGCTAGCCCTCTACCACTTGAATCACAGTGCCACTTCCGGTTTTCTGAGTGGTTTATTGGAGATATGAGTCTCATGGACTTTCCTGCCTGGGCTGGCTTTGAAATGCAATCCTCAGATCTCAGCCTCCTGAGTAGCTAGGATTATAGGCATGAGCCACCGGCGCCCAGCTTAAATGCTTATTTTCATCAAGAAATAGGGCCTCCTTCATATATAAACCAAAGACATCTAAGTTTATTTTTAACCAGGTTGCTGTGAACATACCTTAAGGATAAGAAGCAGACAAAGGAGGAATAAAGTATTTGTCCATAACACACACAGGAACACATCAAGGTCAGGATTTCTTGTTACGTAATGTATGCAGTTTGGTGGCAGAAACTAAGTGACAGCACTAAAGCCGCTCCTGTGAAAACAGTACTCGCAGTGGTTACATAGCGTCACTTCACATTAACCCTGCTCCCATCACTTAATTACATCACCCTTTAAGACAGACGTGTAATGTAATTAGAGATTTGAACAGCTCACAGCCAGATCACTTAAAGTAACATTGTTAATGGGCTCTGGAAGTTCTTGCTTGAATGTTGCCAGTGTTATAACTTCTAATTACCTTAATAATTAGGGCTCTGTCACTCCTGATGGAGGTAAAGTCCCTAATGCTAATGGGCATTAGCCATCTTGTTGGAGGCATGTTTTGATGTTCGCACCCAGTTGTTAGGGTCGGAAGGGCGATTTACCCTTGGAAACCTGGCGGTTGCTATGTGGTGGCCTGGGCATCCTTGCAGCCTGCCTTGTGCTGCCTGTGCCCCTGCTATTCCTACCCAGAGAAGCGTGGGCTCTACCCACCAGCAACCACTCAGAGGTGGGAACGCAGCACCATGGATGAAATCGTCTGGTTTGAATTGCCCCTGTTGCTCCTACTACAGAATAACAGTGCCAACTTGAATGTCAAGCCAACTGGAATGCAAATGAAAGGGCATCCAGCTTTCTGTCATCTGCCGTTAATTGACCAAGGTGAGAGATGAAAGCAGATTGGGGAAAAGGAAAGACTCTAGCTGTGAGATTCACATGTGAGTGTGCAGAATAGGAGAGGACCAAGAGGGGTGTGGGTGGAGGAGGACCATGAGGGGTGTGGGAGGAGGAGGATCACGTGGGGCATGGGTGAAGGGTCATGAGGGGCATGGGTGGAGAAGCAGGAAGGGCATGGGGTAGTAGAAGGCCATGAGTGGTGTGTGATGGTGGATCAGGTGTGAAATGAGGGAGAAGTTGAGATGTCAGTGAACCAAGCTGTTGATGGAAGCAATTGATTTGGAGTTATTCACATTTAGAGTATTTCCAAACATTTAAAGGTGATGGGTAGAAATGTAGCTAATCTATCACAGCATGACTTGGTTGTTATATAAATCTACTTCTGCACAGACCCCGGACTGTATGGACCACGTCTCTCAGTGCATTCTACAGAGGAGACACTGTTCTTCTTGAAGCCATCATCCCAGCACAGAAAGTCTCATACAGATGTTGCAAGGCTGTGCTCTTGAGGGAGTGCCCTGAAGGACAGGCTGCCCCTCGCGGCCCGTGGCTGATTCCACTGCGTAGGACTGGGAAACCTTTGAAATGCCTACTGTGAAGCAGACTGTGGGGAAAGAGACTCCTGCAACACCATCTCGTCTGCACAGCGATCCCAGATGACAAGCGTACCATTCTCATTTTCCATTCACATTAACTCACGACTTAAACCATTTCAAATGCTATTTTGTTACAGTGGTGTGAGTAGAAGTCATGGCACTATCCACAACTATGCAACAGACTGGAGAGCTTTGTGAAGCAAGGGTGGCAGTGGGTATCGATGTGGATGTGACTAACTGTCACTAGAAATGTGGGCTTCCGAGTCTGGGACCAAGACTGGGAAGCCCAGATGGACTCTAAAGCCCTTCAGTAATGTTGGGGAGGAACAGAGAGCTCCAGCAACTGCACCAGACCCTCTCCTTCCTGAAACACTCTACCCTATGCCACTCTGAGAGCTCCACCGCTGATTCCACCACTCCAGATTGGGTACCTCCTAAGCCAGGAGCTGGTACTCAGGCTGTGCACGCAAGATGCTTACAAGGGCTTACAAAAGAGTTGGGAGAGAAGACACACCTTCAGGAAAAAGTAGCCAAACATCCAGGGACAAGAGTGAGCTGCATCCTACAGACAAGGGAAGTCTGAGAATCCCACAGAGGGCAGCCGTCCTACGAGGCCAGCTCCACGGGCTTCCTGAAGGAAGTAGAGATGGATGGAGAATGCAGAGAGAGGGAAAGACACCATCTCAATTAGAGGAAGGGAGGAGTAGAGAAGACAGGTGGAGATTAACCAGAAAGGAGTTCCAGTAGATCTTTGAGTGAGTTCAAAGGGCCAGGGCATGGCAAAGAGAGGCGCCGATGAGACGTAAGGAGACATGGGCCACAGCTTCAGGTCCTGGCCAGGATGAGAAGAGAGTTGCAGCCCTGGGAGGAGATGTGATTCCCAGGAGACAGCGACATGGAGTGGCAGAGGTTCCACCGCAGCAGTGGAGGAGTGTTCATCTGAGAATGTGTGCACAGTGCTGCTGATGTGGCTCCCGTATGGGATGCGGAGGCGCTCTGCCGTAGTGCCCCTCCCCTTCTCGTGGAGAAGTCTGAGCACAGTGCCTCAGAACGTGACCTTGTTTTGAGACAAGGTCATGCGGATGGAATTAGTAAGAAGTCAGACTGAAGTAGCGGCTGCTCTCCTACTGTGTCTGGGGTTTTTATAAGAAGGAAGGATGGTGTGAAGAGACAGAGAGGAGATGTTCATCCACACAAGGAACCAGTCCTTTAGAGCCTCACAGGGGGGGCAGGCCTGCAAGTGCCTTCATCTTCGACTTCTACTCAATGATCCCAGCGATGAATGAAGCACCAGGTCTGGGGAATCCCCAGCAAACTCCCACAGGCAAGAACTCTAATTCTCACGTCAGGAAAGTCACAGGAATGAGATAGACGTCCATAGTCACTATGAGGTTTGTAGAACAACATGAGCCGGGTGATTGCTGTCAACGCACCCCAGTTCTTGTGGGACACTGCTGGAGAGAGCTTCTGCTCCTGGGACAGTGCTGTCAGAATTTCTGGGCAGACTGGCACCTGGGTTTGGTCCACCATGAGAGGTAGACCAAATTGCTAGGCAGGGCAAGGCCCTGGCCCGGTTCTCTGCCTCGAGGGTTAGAGCAGTAGTAGAGCAGTAGAAACTCCTACACTGCTGGCCTGGCCCCCAGCCTGAGAAGGGCAGCTCAGCAGGGGACTGGAGCCCCATGGTTTCCCCCTATTCTCAACAGGGCAGATCTACTGTGGTTTGAATAACTAATGGGTAGTTGCATTTTTAACCAAAAGTTCTGCGCAATACAATTACCAGGAGAGAAGGGCTCCTTCTAAGTGTTCTTAGACAATTTTGTCTGGCAGGGAAAAGGGGCAAGGTAGTGGCCTCCACCTTAGGGCATCTCCCAGCCAGAGCGGGGAACCTCTCCACTTTTTAGTGTCTGCAGGTTTAAGACCAGGTAGGAGGGGTGAGCAGCACGGCCACCTTCTTGCCTGACTCTCAAGGATTCCTTATGTCCACACCTGCACTTAGGCAGACATCGCTGAACCACTTCCCTCAAGGCTCCCTTTTGAGAGAAAAAGGGGGTGACTCTCCTCTGATGGTCAGTGGCTGATTACCTGGTCAGATACAAGGCATGTTGATCTGTAGTAAGGGCTGGTGTGTGTTTGTTCATAGATTTCTCTGGACGATGCTGGAACACAGACACCATTTGTGCTTATGTTGTAGGAGGGAACAAGGAGATCAGAGAGGCTGTGAGATTCCAAGGGTCACAGGCCCAGAGACGGCAGGGCTGGCGGCCAGGTCCATAGAATATCACCCCACAGCTCTGCACTGCTACTGACATTGTTCTTAGAGTGTGCACCCTGTATCTGGTCTTTGCATACACACCACAGAGCCAGGGATTCTAATGAGTAGGTAAGCTGGGAGATGTCCCACCCCAGGACCTAGCTGGCTTGCTATTGCAATCACTTCTTTCCTGTGTAAGTAAAGACATAAAGATCAGAGATGTGTGTCCATGGAGCCAAGTGAGCCAGTCACAACACAGGGGTACACTCTCCCCAAGCTCCCCTTAGCATCCAGGGCACAGACAGCGAAGGCCACCAGCGTTCGCCACTCAGTATGAGAGAGTAACTGCCAGCCCCATGGAGCTGGAGTGACACATAGAGTGATTGGCACCGGACAAGCCACAAATAAACCTGAGCCCAGTGACCCTGGGACCCTCCTTCTCCTGCCCCTTCTCAGGACAGGCCCCCAAGTGAGCAGAGGGTGAGGAGAGTCACCACGTTCCACTGCAGCGGGCAGTGTGGGCTCTGTCCCGATGGACAGATCTGGAAGGAGAGAGTCGAGAGTCTAACCTTTCACTGAGGACACTTCATCTCCAGCATTCAAATCTATCTCAAGATAACGTTGTAGAAAACTTGCAGCTACCATGGGTGCCACCGAGGATCCTGGATGCATTAATGCTTTCTCTGTCTCCAGCGTCCCTGAAAGGTGCCTTCCAGGGACCGAGCAGGAAGCCTTGGAGACAGGGTTCCAAGGCAAAGTCACGCCCCCAAGCCTGGCTACAAGCAGCAGACTGGCAGAAGCTTCTGGATGTAGCGCATGTTCTAAATGGGAAAACTATCAGGCTCTGACGAATGAACGTGTAGTGTTCCCTGGGGCTTCCACATTAAATGCAGACTTTAATAATTACTCTAATTACTTGTGTTGTGATTTACCTTTGAATCTACATCAAACAAACATATAGCAATTATTACACTGTCATTAATCCACTAGTCCTAGAAAACTGACTGTCATTATTTCCCTCTTACACACGTTTGCTTGCAAAACAAGGCCAGAGATAAAAATTGTTTTTATTTACTGGCAAACACGTATTTAACACCTAATGATGCAATTTCCCCTTTATACCTAATTTTAGTGCACTGGGACTCTGAAAGCCAAGCAATGCTGTGTGTCTTGGAGCAGCCCATGGATCTGGAGGTATCGGGGATGGGGAATTTCCCAGAATTCACCACTTCTCCTGCCCATCCCAGTATGACAGCCAAACCATCCTGTGGTCTGACAAATTATCGGGAAGTTCTTCTAGAAAAGAGTTGACAGTTATGATGAGAGAGACACAAGGGACGCCTGTGTAGGAGCACAGCCAGAGATTTGGAAATTCCATCCCAAGTTTATCTCCCACTGACCAAGGGGGACATCAAACTGCTGTGGTTCAAGGGCCGTCACAGAGGGCATGGGGGTCCATGCTTATAATCCCAGTGATTTGGGAGGTAAAGGTAGGAAGACTCTTGATTTTGTGGTCAGCATGGTCAAAACTGAGACTCTAACTCAAAGAAGGTGGTGGTGGGGGACTAGGGGTGTAGCTCAAGCAGGAGAGCATTTGCTCAATGTGAGACTGGAGCCTCTGGAGCCCCTTCTCCAGGAAGGTAAGCAGCTCTGTGTGGACAGTGGTTGTCCCCTGTTCACAGTGGTGTCGCTGTGTTCTGTGGATGGCACTGCGTGTGTGGTGGATGTCATGGTACCTGCTATATCCTCTCCAGCATCCTCATGCTAGGACAGGGCAAGCTACTTGGAGGTCAGGTCCTTCTCAGTCACAGAGAAATGACAGTATCCTCTTCAGAGAGCTATGATCATAATTGAAAGAGGGAATGTCCCCAGGGGCTAGTGGTGGGTCCTGTCTGAATCTTAATGACCCACAGGCTGAGATCTGAGGATCAAGCTTTAAAGCCAGCCCAGGCAGCAAAGTCTTTGAGACTCTTATCTCTAATTAACCACCAAAAAGCCAGAAGAATTGTGGCTCAAGTGGTAGAACACCAGCCTTGAGCAAAACAGCTCATGGACAGCACCCAGACCCTGTGGACTGGCAAGAGGAGAGAGAGAAGAGAAGGGAGAGAGAGCAGAGGGAAAGAAGAGAGAAGAAAGAGAGAGAAGAGAGAAAAGAGAGAAGAGAAAAGAGAGAAGAGGGAGGGAGAGGGAGAGATGAAGAGAGGGAGGGAGAAAGAGAGGGAGAGAGAGTTATCTTCCCCAACCTTGCTAAATTGTAATGGTTGGCTTTTGAAAGTATCCGTTTCCTGATCATTTTCCTGAATGGTCATCCAAGGGTCTGGGCAGGGCAGGGGAGAATCTGTGTCTAACAAGCAGCCGTCTACCGTGCAGAATGGAGTGGAGGGAGGTGCTGGTGGTGGTGGGCAATTGGCAAAGCTGAGCCTGACCACACGGTAGGAGTGGTCACCACACACATCTCCTGCGAAGAATTCTCTGTGGGGGAGGCTTTGTGCTATGCTAAATGTTTTCTCCAGCTTTCTTTTTTATTATTTTTGACATACAAAGTCTGCACAGGCTGGGAAGGTGGCTCAGTGGTAGAGTGCTTGCCTCACATGCATGAAACCCTGGGTCCAATTCCTCAGTATCATTGAAAAGAGCTTGAAGTGATGCTGTGGCTCAAGTGTTAGAATGCTAGCCTTGAGCAAAAAGAAGCTCAGAGACAGTGCCAAGGCCCTGAGTTCAAGCCCCATGACAGGCAAAAAAAAAAAAAGTCTGTGCATAATTAATGTGAGCAACTGGATGCATTTGGAGGTAAATACAGACCCAGGAAGCCAGGAGCAGGGTCTACCCACGAACTGCTTGTGATCACGCACAACTGCCTGAAATCTCTGGAGACTAACCAAGACCACTTGTGACCACCCATGACCACCAGAGACTGCCCATGACCACCTGAGACTGCCTGTGACCACCTGAGGCTGCCCATGACCACCTGAGACCATCTGTGACCACCTGGCATCATCTGTGACTGCCTGTGACCAACCGAGACTGCTTGTGACCACCTGAGGCTGCCCATGACCACTTGAGACCACCCGTGACAACCTGAGACCACCTGTGACTGCCTGAGACCGCCCGTGACCGCCTGAAACTGCCTGTGACCACCCGAGACTGCTTGTGACCACCTGAGACCACCTGAGGCTGCCTGTGACCACCTAAGACTGCCTGTGACCAGTAACCATGTGAGACTGCCTGTGACCATCGATGACTGTCTGTGACCACCTAAGATTACCTGTGACCACCCATGACTGCCTGTGACCATCAATGACTGCCTGTGACCACCTAAGACCACTTATGACCACCCATGACTGCCTGTGACCACCCATGACCACCTGAGACCAACTGTGACCACCTGTGACTGCCTGTGACCACCTAAGACCACCCATGACCACCCAAGACTGCCCATGACCACCCACAGCTGCCTGAGACTGCTCGAGACTGCCCAAGATCACCTTGACCACCCATGACTGCCTGAGATCACCCAAGACTCTGCCTATAACCTTCTGTGACCACCCAAGATTGCCCATGACCACACAAGACTGCCCATGACCACTTGTAACTGTACATGACTGCCTGTGACCACCTAAGACCACCGGAGACTGCCTGTGACCATCTGAGACTGCCTGAGACTACCTGTGGTGGTTGCCCCCGACTGCCTGTGACAGCCCAAGACCACCCATGACCACCTCTGACCACCTGTGACTGACAAAGGTGCCCTGCTCTCTCGGTTACTGTTGTGGTTGTGGAAGGACACGTCAGAGGTACCATGCTGTACAGCTCTAGAATCTCTACCTTTTGTGTAATGAAAGCTGTGTTCTTGTCACCTATTTCTCCCATTCCCCTTCTCCAGCCCCAGGCAGTTTCCAAACCATCTCTGCCTTGCTGGTTTCCTGGGACTCATCCTCTGTGTCTGGCTTATTTCATCGTGCACAGTTTTCTTCTGTACTGTTGAAAATGGCAGGATTTCCTTCTTTTGAAGGGTGAGGTGTTGACTGCTTCCAGGTGTTCCAGTTACCTAGGTCACATAGGTACTGGGTGGGGACTTAGCCAAGAGGAGGAAGGCGTCCGCCCCGCCTTCCCAGGGTGGACCTTATGTATGATATTCTATACTTTCTTTACTCATCAGTGGCATCTAGTTTTCCCCTCCCCATTCTTGTCTGCTATGAATAGAGTTGGGATACTCTGGGAGTTTAGGTGGTGTAGGGGTCCCTCCCCATCCCAATTGCAGTTCCTTTAGATATATGGCCGGAGGTGGAACTGCTAGACAAGATGATAATTCTGTTTTTAATTTCTGAGTGGCATCCATACTGTTTTTCATAGCACCACACTGGCTGATGGGCCACCAGGGCTCAACTGCTCTGAGTTCTTGTCAATATCTGTCCTCTCGCAGTGCTATCAGGTGACACCACAGGCATTGTAAAAAATAGACCATACATTTAAGAGGTATGATGTGGCCTTTTGAAGTACATGTGAAGCGTGGAGGCTGAGTCTAAGTGACTTCTCTCAGCCATCCTGGTGCCTCTGGATGGGTGGAGGAAATTCTCACCCCATGCTGGAAAGTCTAGAGGTGAGACAGGCCATTCATTGAATGCAGATGCCCAGCTCAAGGTAAGCTAGGAGGGCACTACTTCAGAGAAATGCAGATACTATAACCTTCGGAAAGCTTTGCATATAGAGAATGCTCTGATTCTGCATTGATTACCTCCCTAAAAGGCTTGAATTTCCAGCCTCCAACCAGCCTCTAAGCAGACCCTATATGGAAGGACTATCTTCCCTAGATGGAAAAGTTCTTCTGGTACCTGAGTATGTCCATTTAAGGTCTGGCATCTTGTCTTCACGGTGGGAGGAGGAGTGTCCTGTGACCCTGCCTCCTGGCCCTATTTAGGCCAGGGATGAGACCTCTGGGGTAAGCACACCATGCCACCTGTCTTCACGGTTGCATCCTGTGTCCTGTCTCCTGGCTCTTCTCCATTCACTATGATGTTCCCATTCAGCTCTCCATTGGAGCTGAATTGGTTTGCTGGTATTGTTTTTGTTCTTTCTTTCCTCTCTGGCCTGTTTCCTAACAGTGTTAAGTGCATTTGTGGGCTGCAGGCCTTTGTAACAAGTGGCTGCCTGCAGACTGCTAGCGCTCTAATAAAGACTCCAAGACTCAGTCTTTCAAAATGTGGCTTCTCTAAGTTCTCACCTTACAATACATATACACAGTGAAATAGTTCTGGCATAACATTCTTAGTTTCCTTTTTTTGTCTATTTCCTTTCCACTGTGATCTTTATTGTTTCCTGGCTTCACTGACTCTGGGCTTGATCTGTTCTTTCTCTGGCTAAGGTTAGATTGGGTGGGGAATGCGGCGGGGATTCTTTTCCTGAACTAGGAAGTCCCTGCTTGGTACTGGTACTTGGTCACTCTTGGTACTGCTCTTGCCACATCCCGCAGACTTAGGTACGTGGTGGTTAGGCTGTTTTTTTCTGGAACTAGGATTTGAATTCAGGGCTTTGTGCTTGTCCCTCTTGTTCCCTTGGCTGGTGTTCAATCACTTAAGCTACACTGCCAGCCCCGTGTTTTGCTGATTATCTTAGAGGTAGAGTCTCATTGGCCTTTCTGTCTGGGATGGCTTCAAATTTCACTCCTCTGGATCTCAGCTTCCTGAATAGCTAGAATTATAGGCATGGTCCACTGGTATCTAGAAGTGGGTCCCCATATGGAAACCCCCAGCCCATCTTGGGGCCATGATCAGAGCTGCGTCTGACCAGTGGTTCACCAGCAGCACAGGTCTAGATGTGAGGCATCTTAACATAAACCAGTGTGTCAGTTCCGCTGTCAACCAGCCTGCCTAGTCTTCTGTGGTAAACAACATCACCCACAGTGCTCTCCTGTGCTAGCCAGGGTGAGCCATGCAAGTACAAGTCTACTGCTGGAGCAATCTGACCAAAGCAGTTTAGGAATTTTTTTTTTAGTTGTTGTTTTTGGTCCTGGGGCTTGAACTCTGGGCCTAGGTGTTGTCCCTGAGCTCTTCAGCTCAAGGCGAGCACTCAATCACTGGAGCCCTAGGGCTACTTCTGGTTTTCTGGTGGTTAATTGGAGATGAGTCTCATGGACTTTCCTTGCCCAGGCTGGCTTAGAACTGAGATCTTCAGGTCTCAGCCTCCTTAGTAGCTAGGATTAAAGGTATGAGCCTCCAGCACCCGGAGCAGCTTAGGTTTTGAGCATCTCCAATACCCACTTTTTCCTACTGAGGTCATATCTGTAATCCTAGCTACTCAGGAGGCTGAAATCTGAGGATCACAGTTCAAAGCCAGCCTGGGCAGGAAAGTCTGTGAGACTCTTATCTCCAATAAACCACTAGAAAACTGGAAGTGGCACTGTGGCTCAGGTGGTAGAGCACCCTCCTTGAGCTAAAGAGCGCAGGGACAGAGCCCAAGCCCAGAGTTCAAGCCCCACAACCTCCCTCCTCCCACAAAAAGACATCTTGCTTTTATCTTTTCCAATTTACTTTAATTTTCATAGAGGAAAAAAATGGTTTTTTTTTGTACTTCTACTTCTGTGGTTTATGATATTTAGTTACATTACAAAGTACAACTATAATTGGAGGAAGAAGGTATTGGAGGAATCCAGACATGGAGTAGGATGGGAGGGCCTGTGCTCTTCACAGCGGGAGGGGTGAAGGGAAGGGAGAGGGGGAGGAGGAGAAAGAGGTGGAAGGAAAAGAGAGGGGGAGTGGGGGAGGAGGAGAGGGGGAGGAGGAAGAAGAGAAGGTAGTAGGAGGGGAGGGGCAGGAGGGCGCAGGAGAATGGGGAGAGGGAGGGGAAGGGTGCTGCTGGCAGGCTGGCTAGAGGAGCTGGGTCAGGAGGCTCCTGCTGCTGTGACACTCTGCTTTCTTCTGTGAGCAGCGCACAGCATGGTGCCACAATCCCACCTCCTCTCCACACTCCTGCTGATGGGGCAGCAGGAGCCAGTGGGAAGAATGAAAGCATCACTGAGACTCAGGGAGTGCTTCTGCCCCCCCCCCCCCCGCTTCCGCGGGGGTGTCCCCCGGAGCCGGCCTGGCGTCCTATCTGGAGCCGGGGCTCCATTTGATTGGGTGGCAAATGCTCCACTCTCTCTTCCCTTCTTTCCTTTTATTGAGGTAAAATATACACATATAACATAAAGTATATACACGGAACGTACGATTTTTCCATTTGAGCCGTTTAAAAGTGCATGGTCCAGTGAGTTAAGTTCAGTCAAAATGTCTTAAGTATCGCTACCACTCATTTCTAGAACTTTCCACTGCCCCAAAGGGAGCCCTTCTCCATCAGACCACCACACACAGACTCACCTTCTCTTTAGTCCTAGGCTGTGGTGAGCCAGCGGAATGGCTGGATTACAAATCCATTTGACTACAAATTCAACGAAGACATAAATAACTCCTTTTTGTGTAAATTAACAGGAAAACGTAGCCACTGTTCACAGGTGACTTGAATTACACAGCAAGTTATTCACAAAAATAGTCCACTTAGATGAAATGCATCAGGAAATGTTGCAAATGGTGTGGCAAAAGAAAACATGAGATCCAGGAGATGGTTAAAGAAATTGCACGTCCTGCAGTGGATGTCATGTCTGCGATCTCTTCTAAAGCCAGGCTTCAGTCTCAGCCTCCAGAAAAAGTGCTATTATTTTCCTTATGTAATATTCTCTCTCATAACCAGTGACGATAATTTGGCCAGATTCAGCTCAGTGAAGCCCCCTCATCCTAACTTCTATTTTCTACTTTCTCGAATCACATTGGCCCCAATGATGGCTGAGCCCTCCTCAGAGGTGGGGGTCCCCAGGCCCCTCAAATCAGTGCCTAGGGGAGAATTAAACATCCCTAGATTTGCCACTTGTTAACAAAGCAGTACTGGGCCATTCCAGACAAAGCACTAGGGGCTTTTAAGACATTCCCTGCATGCCAATCCCTGTACATGACATCCAGTAAATACAGACATTTTAAAAAGCAGGTATACATACAGTTAAAAGGATAATTTAGTCTGTAGGCTATTTCACAAAATAAAACCCCATCTGGAGGTGTGTGTCCCAACAGACTAGAAGGGAAAGGGATGTCCGCATCCTTTATCTGGGGGAGACACCAAGGTGGCCTCAATCCTCGCAGAGCGCGAGCAACAACAGTGCATGTGGAGGGCAGCACGGAGCTTGGAGCTGTGAGCGGAAAGTGGTTCCAGGGTATAATCCGACCACGATACGCTGTGTTCTTTGCAAAGAGGTTGTGAGGCCTTGGCCTAATAAGCATAATCTCATTACACTGCAAATAAAAGTTTCCTATTTATCTCCAGATTTCAAATGAATCTAATAAGGCTTATGATACAGTCACCCAATACCCTAATCATATTTCTGCCTATCTAAAAGCAATCAGTAATTGTGTTACGGCAGAACGTGCCGACAATACCTCTGACACAGAGAGGAGAATGAGAGCCCAGCTGTACTAATTAAATTAAATGCCGGGCTGACGGAATACATTTGCAGCAGCCGGGAGCATGGGTGCAGAATTAATAAGCATTACAGTTCCGAGCGGGAGATGGTATCATAATGGAAGCGAGGGTCTGATGTTGAGAGCCCCATTCAGACTCAGTGCACCATGATGCAGGGCTCTGACAGCTGCTTACAGAGGCACACAGCCTCCGACAAATTGCACGGGAACTTTCTCGTTCGTCTGTTTCTCGCTGAGGAGCGTCACATTTGGCCTTGGCCTTGGCCCTGCGGCCTCCAGCCCGCCACACCGGCTCCAGCAAGCTTTTTCCTTTCCCAGCATGCGTGTGCACGTCCGTGTGCTCACACCACTGACCTCACCCTGCTCCGGGGCAGAGCACGCCGCTTGCTGTCTACCCCGGCTCTCAGATGGAGGACACCACATAAGGGCACGTCAGTTGAGGGGCAGCTCCTCCAGGAAGCCGGGCCGGAGAGGCCTGGGCAGCCACGGGCCGGGCCCCGCAGGGGCTGGGCTGGCGCCTCCACCCTCGCCCTGCCAGCACAGCACAATCCCCAGCTCATAAATTAGCCGCGCTATCTTGCCGGCTCAGTGCGGAGCGGCTGTGCCAGCCGGCCAGCCAGGATTCATTATCGTGAGGATTTTGACAGGATATTAAATTTACTAATCCTGAACTTGCCGGGCTGACCCCTCACTGGGAGCAGACGCTGGTGTCTGCCGGTGAGACACTTTCTCTGTTTCTTTCTTCCCTCTTCCTGGTTTCTTCTGTGACCCCACACACACTCCCGTCCCTTCCGCCTGGCCTCCCTCCTGGGATGCGGCCCCATGCCGCATCGGGCCGGCGTCCAGTCCGTTCCCTCCCCGTGGAGACACCTTGCTCCCCGCAGATGACCGAACACCCAGCCAGAGCGCCGCCCCCTGTGTGGTGGGCCATCTACATGCTAGGATGCATGCCCACCCTGGGCACGCGGACAACTCAGCGTCGTGGGCTACAGGTGGGTCTGCTGGAAGGCTTAGCCGTGCCAGGCCAGCGTGCCCACCACAGGACTGACTGAGGGTGCGCGTATTCCCACAGGCACATACACCCCTAATGCATCTGTTCACACACCCTACCCCATGTGTACGCCCCCTACAGGTGTGCACACAGCACCCCCACAGGCATATATTCAGGAACACAATCATCCCTAGACACAACATGCATGCACACACCCATCATACCCACCTGCGCACGACACACGCACACATCCCCTGGATTTGGACACATATCTGAACTCACACTTCCCACATGGTTACATGAACCTGCACATTCATACATCTGTGTAAGCGGATATACACATCACCCCGCCCATATCACACATGCACACTCCCATGTGCACACAGGTGTGTACCCACTCACAAGCGTGCACGCACACACACGAATATACAAGCTTATGAACACTCATTCCCATATATGTCCACACAGACTCACATTCAAATGTGTACACACATTCACCACCCATGTACATGTGTCAGGTACACAAATACCTACACACTACATGCACTGCACAAGTCTTCCGGCACGCGAGCAGTGCTGGGCATGTTCCTGGTCCCTATGTTCCTGCAGTCCGGCCCAGGGCAGCCCCAGGCCAGTTCTGGTGTGCGCTTGCTGGCGGTGTGTGCTACTCCCTCTCCCAGTACCTCGCTGCCCTCCCAAACCAGACGCACACATGTGTTGTGATAGCATTTGCTCCTCTGTTTATTTCTCTATCAACGCGTCCATGTGACACAGACCCTGGGAGTATTTTTGGAAGGTTCTGGGCACCCTAGCAGAATCCAGCATCTCGCCCATTCATGAGCTTTCTGCCGCACCAGAAAAACAATACACACCACAGATTTCCACTGACATTCTGCCAGTTTGATCTCTAAATAATTCAGCATTAGGATCTGGTCCCCTCTCCTACCTCCCGGAACAGTCCTGCGAGCACAGGGCCAATTAAGCTGCTGAAAGCAGCGGATTTCCACTGATACTGCACAGATAAAGCTGACCATTAAATCCCCATTTAGCATCCTGGGCAGCAGTGGCCGCTGACAGCCACAGAGCTTGTAATCTCATTTAACCCCCTCCTGTCAGGAGCAAGCCCACCCCCTTAGCATAATGCCACCAAATTAGACTGGACAGGGCCACGGGAGGAGGCGAAGCCTCTTTAGCTAAAAGTCAGGCCACAGTGGGCAGCCCTGACCTTCAGCGTCCCCGCTGGCGGCCCAGGTCTCCAGGGACCCGGGAGACATTTGCTCCTGAGAGGAGGAGAGGCAGCCAGGGGGGAGAGGGGGATGGTGGGGGGGCTGGCCGCAGGGCACTTGAATTTCCCTGGGGGCAAATTACAGAGAATTTTCCTAGACAATGGAAGAAAATTTCACCCGGGCCTTTTCAAGTCTTTCTTTGGTAATAAAAGATGAACCCCGATGTTCTGTTCAAACCACTGTGGCTCAATATCTCCCTTTGCCTGCAGTGCCCTCTGACTCGGAGCTGGGGGACGCCTCTGTTGGAACACAGAGCCCCCCTCCGGCCTGGCCGCCTGCATTTTAGATGAGGCTGGCGTGGCTGGAGGCACAGTCTTCAAAGCGGCAGTGGCTGGCATTTACTGCAGCCCTGTTTTCATACGGAAATCAGGTGCCCAGGCTCTCTGACACCGGCTCCCCACCAGCGCCCCACAATCCTCCCGTTTAGTTCTGAGTGTGTGGGAGAGGGAGAGGGAAGGGTCCACGTGCAGGCCTTGGGGCCTGAATTTGCTGCAACAACATCCCCAAATCAAAATCCCAAATCAATGCCCCGTGCCATCTTCCTCACTTATCAACCACGACGAGCCCTGACTTGTAACCAAAATAGCAACTTGATTTTAGGACAATTTCTGTTTTCCTTTTTTTTTGGACAATCAGTTATTAATTTAAAAAAGAACTTCCTTCCCAAACGCAAACTTCTTTTTTTCTTTTTCTCCTGAACAGATAAAAGAGTTTCAAGGCCATATTCCAGGAACTCTGAATCTCAGGGGGACAGGGAGCAATGCCACACTCAGCTCCCTCTGTCTGTCTCTCCACCCTTCCCTGCATTTCCTCCTTGCTGCCATTTCCCAAACAGGTTCTACTGTACAAATTATATATATATATTAAAAAAACATTCCCAAGTATACTTAAGTATTTGTGTATGTGTATATGTGTGTGTGTCAGAGAGAGAGAGAGAGAGAGAGAGAGAGAGAGAGAGGAGAGAGGCGAGGAGAGGAGAGGAGAGGAAAGGAGAGGAGATTCTGTTCCCAGAATCTTCCCCCCTTTGGGAAGCAGGTGAAGGAGGTCTCCTGAAAGGGAGAGGAGGTTCAAGGTGAGTGCAAGGGCATGTCTGGCGGGCGGGCTGTGACCCTCTGCCCCAGAGGCTTGTCACTCACCATCTGGGCTGCCGGTGCCAGGCCTCGGAGGAACTCCTTGTGCTTCTGGGAGCGGCAGCCGGCAGGGCGGTGGTTGGAGCCGCTGCAGAGGCCAGCTCGCGGCTGCCGCTGCCCAGCTCAAGTTCTGAGCACCACTCCCTACACCTCCATTTTCGCCTCCTTGCCTAAGGTCAGCTGGGACGGCTAGCAGGAACCACCTCAGTGTTTACTCCGACTTCCCAGGGCTGCAGTGGAGCAGAGTCCTGCCTGCCGTGCCTTTCGGCGATGGAGTGGTTTATTTAATTTGTCAGAATAATGGGAGCGGCTGAATGAGAGACAGAGAATGCCGAGTGGTATAAAAGAAACAAAGGCTAAAAGTACCACTATTTTGATTCCCTTTTTAAAATTACTTCCAAAGTGTGGTATCTATTGTGAAGAATAGTGCTGAACAAAGCACAAGGCCCCGGCAATATCCACAGAGCTCATTCACCCAGCGCCAGCCCGCGCACATTCAGAGGTAGAATGCACTTATAAATGATGTATTGGAAGGGCTGCAGCTCCCATTGTGCGCTCAGTGTAAACAAAAAGGCAGACGGCGCTGACTGGCATATGGGCAGCGAGGCCGCGCAGGCTGCAGCGGCTCCCCGGGCTCGGGGGGCGCACAGGCCGCAGGGCAGGCCGGCCATGGCCCGGCTGCCACCCCGGGCCATCCTCTCCACTGAGCAACCCCAGTGTGGACCGCAGACGAAGGCGTGTCCTTGATGCCTTCCAGCATTTTCCAGAATATTCCCCTGCCCATGCCCTTGCTGCCAACAGTTGTCACAAAGTCAGCAAGCCTGGTGGCAGGGACGGCCCGGGCAGGGGCCAGCGCTTCCCCAGGGAGGGCTATCTGTGGTGGTGCAGGCCGCAGGTATGGGCCTGGCCTTCCCCTGGCCGGTGTTCTGATTGGGGAAGAGTCCCAGAGCAGGTGCAGGGGTGACTCGTCTCTCCGGGGCAGCACACTATCTCACCTTCCAGTGGTAGGCATTTCTTTAGCAGAAGGACCCACTGTGGGGAGAGGCGGCCTCTGCCCGCCCCTGAGGATTGAGGGTAAGCTCGTCAGATGCCGCTTTCCTCTGGGGGGAATCCGTGTGGTCCTTTCCTATCATCTGTCCTGTGACAGGCTAGCATTCTATCAGCCCTCAGTGCTCCCTGGGGCTCCTGAGAAGGGGCTGGGCCTGTGAATGACCAGGGGCCTGGGGCAGAGGAGGAAGGCATTGTAGGGTACACTGCTGTTTTCTGCACACAATGAATGTTTTTGTGGGGGAGGGGGAAAGAGAAAGCACCAGACTTGTACCGTGTGGCATGTCCCAGGGAGCATATACTCAGCGTTCAAGGGCCTGCCTTGATGGACAGGGGCAAGCCCCGCCTCCTGGAGAGAGACCAGCAGCACTCGTGGTTGCTGGCCGTCACTGTCAGTGTGCACTGCAGCCACCCAGCACACGCATCCCTGCACCTGATGAAACAGAAGGAAGCCAGGCTTGCTCTGCACACCCGGGCCCTCCTCCGGACTCTACCCAGCTCCCACACCTATAGGTTCTGTGAAAATTACACCTGCCTGTTAGGCTGATGTAACCAGCCAATCAAACCCATAGCATTGACCTTTTGAGGGGATGGGGTTGCCCAGGTGTCAGGGCTGGGGCCACCTGGAAGGAAACAGCCTTGTAGAGAATGTGGGGGTGGGGAGGAGAACCCTCTCCTCTTGATTTACATATAGAACCTATAAATTACCTATCTATTAATAAATGTATCTATATAGCATCTATATACATTCTATATAGATACATACAAATGTATGCATATAGACAGATACATAAGATTGTGTCTAATGTCCATTGATCGACAGACATTTTATATATATATATAGAGAGAGAGAGAGAGAGAGAGAGAGAGAAATTATAATTAGGAAAAAAATCCAGAGTGAGTGTTAGGTATTAATTGATCAAATATTTCCTTTTTTCACAAGAACAAATCTCAGGACCAATGGAATAGAATTGAAAACCCAGAAATGAACCTAGACCTATGGCCATCTAATCTTCGATAAGGGAGCTAAAAAAATAGAATGGAAGAAAGACAGTCTCTTCAGTAAATGGTGCTGGCAAAATTGGTTAATCACTTGTAGAAAACTAAAGCTAGATCCTTATATATCACTCTGCACCAGAATCAATTCCAAATGGATCAAAGACCTCAGAGTCAAAGCAGACACTCTGAAAACATTACAGGATGGAATAGGAGAAACCCTAAGTCTCCTTGGCAGAGGCCGAAATTTTTTTAATAGAGACAAATCAAAGAAAGGTTGGACAAATGGGATAGCATGAAATTGCAGAGCTTCTTCATGGCAAAGGACATAGCTAGCAAGATCAATAGAAAGCCCATGGATTGGGAGAAGATATTCACTAGCCTTACAATGAACAAGGGCCTCATATCTAAAATATACCTGGAACTCAAAAAATTAAATCCCCCAACAACAAATCTTCAAAGAAACAACTGCCCAATAAATAAGTGGGCTAAAGACTTAAAGAGAAACTTCTCTGAAGAGGAAAGAAGGATGGCCAATAGATACATGAAGAAATGCTCAACCTCCCTAGTCCTAAGAAATGCAAATCAAAACAACATTGAGATGCCACCTTACCCCAGTTAGAATGGCTATGATCAAGAACGCTAATAACAACAGATTCCGGAGGGGATGTGGACAGAAGGGAACCTTACTACATTGTTGGTGGGAATGTAAACTTGTTCAACCACTTTGGAAAGTAGTATGGAGGTTCCTCAAAAGACTACACTATGACCCCCTATAACCTAGCAATCCCACTTTTGGGCATTTACCCAAATATTTACAAACAAGACCACACTAAATCTACCAGCACAACTATGTTTATTGCAGCATTATTTACCACAGCTAAGACATGGAACCAACCCAGATTGCCCTCAGTAGATGAATGGATCAAGAAAATGTGGTATATATACACAATGGAATTCTATGCCTCCATCAGAAAGAATGACATTGCCCCATTTGTTAGGAAATGGAAAGACCTGGAAAAAATTATATTAAGTGAAGTAAGCCAGGCCCCAAGAAACATAGGTTCCCTTGGTTTCCCTTATTTGAAATAACTAATATATGTCTGAGACAAGCAGAAACAGTCAGATAAGTTGATGTTAGGCGAAATGAACCCCAAGATAAGGACTGAAATGTTTTTTTCTTTCTTGCTTTGGTTTCTAACATATTTATAAGATATTTCTTTGTTGCTTTGTATGTCCCTCTCCCACGGTACAACCCCTGTTTTCACTGTATTTGATATTGGTATAATTTGTGGAAGGGAAGGGAAAAAAACAAATTGTTTAAAGAGGAATACAGGTGGACCCACTGCAACAATGAGGTGTACAAGACGTTATGTTGAAAAACGAACTTTACAACTTTGGCGCAGGCAGGGGGGAGGGGGGACGGGGGGGGGGATGTGAAGGGATGGGAAGGGGAAACAAAGGAGGAGGCAACAATGCTTGATAAGAAATGTATTCATTACCTTGCCCATGTAATTGTAACCCCTCTGAACAGTATTTTCACAATATAAATTTTTTTTTTCCTTTTTTTTTTTTGTCAGTCATGGGGCTTGAACTCTGGGCCTGGTGCTGTCCCTCAGCTCTTCAGCTCAAGGCAAGTGCTCTACCAGTTGAGACACTGCTCCACTTCTGGTTTTCTGGTGGTTAACTGGAGACAAGAATCTCATAGACTTTCCTGCCCGAGCTGGCATTGAACCGAGATCCTCAGATCTCAGCCTCCTGAGTAGCTAGGATTACAGGTGTGAGCCACCAGCACCCGGCCAAATATTTCCATTTTATAGAGAGGAAAACAGAGTCACAGAAACTTGACCTGCTCAATTTCAGCAGGCAAACTGAGATTGGTTCATGGATCCCTTAAGTCACTAAATACTCAAAATTATTCAGACTTATAGTCAGCCCTCCATCTCCCTGGCTTCCTTACTGAAAGATTTGGCCAACCATGGATCAAAAAATTATTTGAAATAATTTCATATTTCACAGGTATAGCCTTTTCTCTTGTCATTCTTCCCTGAACAATAGAACACAGCAGCTGTTAATATTGCATCTTCTTTGTAACAGGCCTCATTTATACTCAGGAGATGGTTTACAGTACACAGGGAGATGTGTGCAGACCTCCATATAAACATGACATACAAAATATAACATGTAACACACTTACTTGCAAATACCACGTCATTTTACATAAGGCCCATGAACATACATGGAAGAGCGGTCCTGGGCCCTGACCCTTGGGTAACAAGAGACAGCTTAGGGTGGCCAGTGAAAACCAGTGCACTTGCATCTGGCTACACAGACTTTCCAATGCACACGCATGCTCCGTGTGCCCGTGTCCATTTTGTCCACAGATTCTAGACCCTGAGTGCATGGCTAGCTGTCAATGGGTGGCTGAGGCCCAAAGACTTGCTAGTTGGGAAACTTTTACCCCGAAAGTTCCTTTCACCTGGTCATGAGATAACCAGTCCCACTTGCTAGGTGTCTGAAGGCAGATGCAGTGCCTTCCCCTTGCTACCTAACAGCTGGCTGTCAGGGGGCTACTGGTGCCAAACCAGGCCTGGGGAAGCAAGGACACGCACCTTCATTCCTCCTCCTCCTCTTCCTCCTCCTCCTCCTCTTCCATTTTTATTGTTATTATTAAGGTGTTGTATGTGCAGAGGTGTTACCATTTCATAAGTCAGGTATACAACCTTCATTCTAAGCCATTGGCAATATGACCAACAGTGCAACAGCAACTGCTGATTTCCTTAAGCAACAGACAGGCCAGACAAGGCTGTGATGTAGTGGGTATGCAATTGAGTCCAGCTTGTACCTGCTTCAGGGTTGGGAGATGGAGGGAAGTATTTCATCCCTTTCCCTCCCAAGTGTGGGCTTTGAAACGGCCATGGAGGCTTTTGTTCACACACAACACCTAAATCTTCCACCCCTTTCCTAAGTACTGTCCCAACCAGACAACTTTCTCAGTAGAGACCCAAGTGAGAATAAACCAGGAACACACTCATTTCCGCTCCTGGGTGTGTTGTCACTCCTTCCAGGCTGCACTGGAAGGCGGTTATGGGACTGTGCCCCCCGTTTCCCCAAAGCTTCCCTAAGTTCTCATGTGCCAGCAAAGGATCTGAACTTTTTACAGTGGGCCATGAGAAGACCGTCTCTTCCGTGATGCTGGTCTGCAAAGCCCTTTGCCAGTTTATGCAGATAGCGTGCTTCTCTCACGTCAGATATATTTTTAAAATTTTGTTTCCTGTTATGGGATCGTGGTAGGTTTGGATATTCAAACAAGGATTTCTGTTTCCCTAGAAAGAGCCACCAAGGAGAAGGGGAATGTCACGTTATTAGCGGCAGGCTCTCTGCTCCACGGGTTTAAACAGCCAAACATCAGGCCTCCAGTCTTCCATCTTTCCCAGCTCCTCTTTTTCCTTTTATTTTTTCTCATATGCTTTGAAATTCTTTGCAGTCTTCCTTCCTAACTGCACGATATCAAAAGCCCTCTGTTCTAATCCTCTCCTGAGCTACCTCCATTAATCACTTCCTTATTACAGAACTTGGCATCTGGCCCTCGGCCCACAGCAAGCGCCCACCCCTCTCCACCCGTACGGGGCCAGGAGGCTCCTTTCTCCTTGCATCTTTCCTCATTTAAAAAAAAAAATCTCCATTTCAGTTTTATTTTTTCTCTCAAGCTCTCGAGCACCAGCTCAGTCTCAGGACTCAGTCTGTGTGGCTGCACGCTGGCTCTGTCTTCAGGGAGCACTCCGGTCTGAGGGCCGGGCTCATTGCAGGCTCCATGGCTGAGAGCCCTTGCTGGGTGCTCTGTGCCAGGCGCCTGTGCCAGGCATGGTGTCCTCTCTGTGACTGTCTGTGGAGGCCTCCAGGACTCGGCAGTATTTGTTGTGAGCTGCATTTGTTGTTGTTTTGACACCGCACATTTTATTTTGCCTTAAATCTGTCTTTCTTTGGTTTACGGCTCTTTCTTAACCAATTTTGGCATCTGCTTCCTAGGTTTTATAAGACCCAAATCACCAAAGGTGGTTGACCCGACCATTTGCCAGCGGGTGTGGCCTCTGGTGGTGTCACCACCTGTCCCCCGTCAGCTGCGTCTCTAGGTGCGTGCCCTAGCCTGGCTAGCCAGCGGGGCTGGACAAGATTTCTGGGTCCTCTGACTCCAGGACCCTTGAGCAACCTCTATCAAGCCCTGTACCCAGGATGCCCAAGCCTCGGATCAGAGTGTATATACTCAGCCACATCCTGTCGTGATGGGCAGAGATCATCCACAGAGCCCTTCTCCCCCTCTCCATGGTCCCACCTGGCTCTGCCAGCTCTGCTCAGGGCCTGGACATTGTGGTGTCCTGGGAAGACTTCCACCAGAGCCCTGTGGGCGTGGTGTGGGTCTGTGGTCATCACCCAGCCCCGCCACGGAGCAACTGCCGGTGCTCAGAGATGGTCTCAATCTTCCATGGGGTTCAAATCCTGGTGGAAGGTTTCTGGTGCGAAGCCTTCTGTTGCTCCCCCCCCCTCCAACACTAGTGGCAGGCATTTTGCAATCTGCGCTTCTCCTCAGGTGTCCTGGCTTGTTACAGAAGCAAAGAAGGGTTCTCATCCCCACGTGCCTCAACTGCCTGAAAACACGGCCTTTCTGACACAATGGACATCATGAGTGTGTGCTGAGTGTGTGCCAGGGCCCCTGCCCAGTGAGACCATGGCCACCCCGCACCCCCACCCCCGTGAGACCATGGCCACCCACAGCCCTGCCCCAGAGAGACCATGGCCACCCCGTACCCCTGCCCAGTGAGACCATGGCCACCCCGAACCCCTGCCCCAAAGAGACCACGGCCACCCACAGCCCTGCCCCAGTGAGACCACGGGCACCCCGAACCCCTGCCCCAGAGAGACCATGGCCTTCCTGCACTCCTGCCCAATGGGACCATGGCCACATGAAATGGGAAAAACAAAGCAGCGGTGAGTGGGGTGCTGGTACAGGAGGAGGGGCCGCTCCCATGGTCAGGAAGGGGGTCCAGGAGACACCGCCTGCCCGTGAGCCATGGGCTGCCACTTTGTAGGTGAGGCATGGTGGGCTAAGGTGGTGGATGGCTGGGGCAGGGGTGAATGTGGGGCACTAGGAGGTACGGGGTCTGCATGTCTCACCGAAGCCCTTCACCCCCAGCACCTGTGGACACCCTGACCATGACCACCAGCAGCCAGCCTTGGCGGTCACTGACATGAGGAGCCACAGTCAGGCCTGGAGGGAGAACAGGAGAGAGCATAGCAGGGGTGCGGTACAGGACAGGAGGGCGGTGAGAACTCTGGGAACACACAGGGCCGAGGGTGCAGAAGAGACGTGGGCAGGGTGGGAGACACACAGGGCAGGGGGTGCAGGGCCGAGGGTGCAGAAGAGACGTGGGCAGGGTGGGGGGTGCACCAGGCCTCACTGCTTTGTGGCTAGGCCTTGTGGGGCTGGGGACATGGTTTTGCCTCAGCAGTGGCTCTTAGCCAGTCCCTGGGGATAGGTGGAAGGTCTGAAGATGGTTTTCATGGTCCTTCCCAGGGCTTCAGGTAGGTAGAAGGTGATAACCATTCTATTATGCATGGTATACATGATATGAATGACACAGGGAACACACAGCCCCAACATGGGATGAATGACACATGGAACACGCAGGCCCAAACATGAGCTGTGCTGAGGGTGAGAAGCCCTGTGCAGTTGTGGACTTGAGTTCTGGCAGCCAGCTAAGCTACTGGAGGATCATAGTGCAGTTCGGGGGGGCTCACAATGCATTAATGGGGCTCACAGTGCAGTTGTGGGGCTCAGTACAGTCAGGGCTCACCATGCAGTCGGGAGCTCACAGTGCATTCATGGGGCTCACATGCAGTCGGGGGGGTTCACAGTACATTCATGGGGCTCACAGTGCAGTCGGGGGCTCACAGTGCAGTTGGGGGATCACAGTGCATTCATGGGGCTCACAGTGCATTCATGGGGCTCACAGTGCAGTTGGGGGCTCACAGTGCAGTTGGGGGATCACAGTGCATTCATGGGGCTCACAGTGCATTCATGGGGCTCACCATGCAGTCTGGGGTTCATAGTGCATTCATGGGGCTCACAGTGCATTCATGGGACTCACAGTGCATTCATGGGGCTCACCATGCAGTCTGGGGTTCACAGTGCATTCATGGGGCTCACAGTGCACTCATGGGGCTCACAGTGCACTCATGGGGCTCACAGTGCATTCATGGGGCTCACAGTGCATTCATGGGGCTCACAGTGCTTTCATGGGGATTACAGTGCATTCACGGGGCTCACAGTGCATTCATGGGGCTCACAGTGCAGTGGGGGCTCATAGTGCACTCATGGAGCTCACAGTGCATTCATGGGGCTCATAGTGCATTCATGGGGCTCACTGCATTCATGGGGCTCACAGCGCAAAGGAGGCTCACAGTGCATTTATGGGCCTCACAGTGCAGTGGGGGCTCACAGTGCATTCATGGGGTTCACAATGTGTTCATGGGGCTCACAGTGCAGTGGGGGCTCATAGTGCACTCATGGGGCTCACAGTGCATTCATGGGGCTCATAGTGTATTCATGGGGCTCTCAGTGCATTGGGGGCTCACAGTGCATTCACGGGGCTCACAGTGTGTTCATGGGGCTCACAGTGCAATGGGGGCTCACAGTGCAGTAGGGGCTCACAGTGTAATCATGGGGTTCACAGTGCATTCACAGGGCTCACAGTGCGGTGGAGGCTCACAGTGCATTCATGGGGCTCACAGTGCATTCATGGGGCTCACAATGCAGTTGGGGGGCTCACAGTGCATTCATGGGGCTCACCATGCAGTTGGGGGGCCCACAGTGCATTCATGGGGCTCACAGTGCAGCGTGGGGTGAATTCACAAAACAGACTGTGGAGTTTAATGTCTGGTGGTGTTCCGTGGGCACCATCTGTCTCCTTCACCCCCCAGAGTGCCTCGCCCCTCCTCCAGCAGCAGGAGTGGTATGTGAACCTTCCCTGTCCACCCTGGTTTTGTGTGTCCATTTCCCTCTGCCGTTTCCCTCTGTAAATCTGCTGCTCTGTGCTAAGTTAATATATTTTCATGCTCATACCCATAAAGCATTCATTTCAAACTTCGCATCTCTGATGAATAAGTTCATCATTTTCATTCACATTTTGTCACAAAAATTAGGAGTTTAGCTTGTGGAAATTTCATTTTCCACTTGTCTTTTATGTGCCAAAAGTAAAACCGGCAGATTAGCTTTTCTTCCATCTCAGAGGAGGAGGACAAGCTAGAACGTCACACAATCAAAACAAATTGCTCAGGGAAAGAATTCCTTTATTTACAGGAATTACCAATAAGCAGGCTGCGTTCAGGCAAAACCACTGGAGCTAGCCTGGGCCGGACTGCAGGAGTCTGACTGGCACTCCCTCTTTAGAGATGCTGCTCTAAATTACAGCCATCCTTGAATCTTATGGGTTTTTAAGGGCATAAGGGCATAAGAGGTGCTGGTGGCTCACACCTGTAATCCTAGCTGCTCAGGAGGCTGAAGTCTGAGGATCATGGTTCAAAGCCAGCCTGAGCACGAACGTCCACAAAATGCTTATCTCCAACTTACAACCAAAATGCTGGAGGGCTAAAAGGGATGATATTGATCGAGATACATTGTACTCCTAAACGAACATGTTGAATATAACCCCTTTGTACAACTACATAAAGGTAATAAAAATATAATTTAAAAATATCTGAAGAAAAAGTGGAAGCGCAGCTGTGGCTGAAGTGGTAGAGTGTTAGCCTTGAGCGCAAAAGTAAAGGGACAGTGACCAGACCCTGAGCCCCAGTACTGGCACAAACAAACAACCAAACCAACCAACAAAGGGCATGAATCAACTGCTATGAACATCATGATGCAGGGCTGGGACCCAGGAACGTGCCCTGTGCCTGAGGTCTGACTGGGGCCATGCCCCTGGCACCCAGACCTGGCCCATCACTGCACCTGCTGATGCCACCTTCTTTTTGCAAAGATGACCAGACTGGCCAGGGGATTATTCACACACCAGTTTTCGCCACAGGTTCTGCTCCCGCACAATGACCTCAGCTTGATTCTCCAGCAGCAAGCACAGGCTCCTGCTACCTAAAGAATATCTAAGTGACACTTCGGTGAATTTAGAATATCTGAATTAAAATAAAAATGTGATGCAAATTGTGATTTCTTTTTTTTTTTTTAAAGAAAAATCCATTTAAAGAGAAATGAAAGCAAAAGCTTGAAAGTCATTTCTATGTTTGCTGTCTTTGGGTCGTTTGCACAGTTAGAATAAAGGGGAGAGGTAAGTTAAAGCCATCCCAGGGTATTACTTGTGAGAGGTTAAAGTACGTTCTAATGGGCAGATTAATTCTGTGGAGGAATAACATTAAATCTTTCTGAAGCCTTCAAATTTCTCAAAAGCATTCTTGCTGCTTTCTTGCACTGCAACAAATGCAATCATCTGGCTAGATAATCTGGCATCTTAAATAACTTTGCACTTAAGCCTTGTCAATTTGATCTTCTAAGGTTAATTGATTATTTCAACAAGGATTCTTGCCAGAAAGGATCTGAGTGCTTACATCTTTTCATTAATTCACGCTGTTTGGTGAGAAAGTGCTGGGGAAGGAGGCTGCCGACTTAACTCCTTCACGTCCCGTCTCCAGGGCTGCGGAAGGCAGCTCACCTGTGCACCTGCGTGTGGCCTGCGGGAGTTCTCATGAAGTCCTCTGCAGGAGGGCCTCTGCCCTCCTGGGACCAGGAGTGGCACTCACCTCCTCTCCTCACCTTCTCTCCCCTCCACTCACCTCCTTTCCTCCTCTCCCCTCCTCTCTCCTCTCCTCCTCCCTTCCACTCCCCTCCATTCACCTCCTCTCCTCTCCTCTCCCCTCCATTCACCTCCTCTCCTCTCCCCTTCATTCACCTCCCCTCCTCCCCTCCACTCCCCTCCTCTCCTCTCCTCCTCTCCTCTCCCCTCCATTCACCTCCTCTCCTCTCCCCTTCATTCACCTCCCCTCCTCCCCTCCACTCCCCTCCTCTCCTCTCCTCCTCTCTCTTGACCTCCTCTCCTGTCCACTCCCCTCCTCTCCTCCCCTCCACTCAACTCCTCTCCTCTCCTCTTCTCTCCTGACCTCCTCTCCCGTCCACTCACCTCCTATCCTTCCCTCTCGTACCCTCCACTTCCCTCCTCTCCCCTCACTCACCTCCTCTCTTCCTTTCCCCTCCCCTCCCCTCCTCCTCTTACCTCCTCTCCTCTCCTCCACTCATCTCCTCTCTTCCTCCCCTTTACTCTCCTCATCTCCTCCTCTCCCCTCCACTCACCTCCTCTCCTCACCTCCACTCACCTCCTCTCCTCCTCTCCCCTCCACTCAGCTCCACTCCTCACCTCTTCTCCCCTCCACTCATCTCCTCTCCTTACCATCTCTCCTCATCTCCTCTCCCCTTCACTCACCTCCTCTCCTCTCCCCTCCACTCATCCCCTCTCCCCTCCACCTCCTCTCCTCTCCCCTCCACTCATCCCCTCTCCCCTCCACTTACCTCCTCTCCTCACCTTCTCTCCCCTCCACTCACCTCCTCTCCTCCTCTCCCCTCTCCTCACCTCCTCTCCTCACCTCCACTCCCCTTCTCTCCTCCTCTCCCCTGCACTTACCTCCTCTCCTCCTCTCCCCTCCACTCACCTCCTCTCCTCCACTCACCTCCTCTCCTCCACTCACCTCCTCTCCACTACTCACCTCCTCTCCCCTACACTTACCTCCTCTCCTCTCCACTCTCCTCCTCTCCCCTCCTCTCCTCCCCTCCTCTCCTCCTCTGTCCTGACCTCCTCTCCCATCCACTCCCCTCCTCTCCTCCCCCTCCTCCCCTCTCCTCCCCTCCTCTCCTCCTCTCCCCTCCTCTCCTCCTCTCTCCTGACCTCCTCTCCCATCCACTCCCCTCCTCTTCTCCCCTCCACTCCCCTCCTCTCCTCCCCTCCACTCACCTCCTCTCCTCCCCTCTCCTCCCCTCCACTCCCCTCCTCTCCTCTCCTCTCCTCCCCTCCACTCCCCTCCTCTCCTCCTCTCCCCTCCACTCCCCTCCTCTCCTCCTCTCCCCTCCACTCCCCTCCTCTCCTCCTCTCCCCTCCACTCACCTCCTCTCCTTCTCTCCGCTCCACTCACCTCCTCTCCTCACCTCCACTCACCTCCTCTCCTCCTCTCCCCTCCACTCACCTCCTCTCCTTACCATCTCTCCTCATCTCCTCTCCCCTCCACTCACCTCCTCTCCTTCTCTCCCCTCCACTCACCTCCTCTCCTCCCCTCCCCTCCCCTCCTCCCCTCCTCTCCTCATCTCCTCCCCTCCCCTCCATTTACCTCCTCTTCTCACCTCCACTCCTTCCCTCCACTCACCTCCTCTCCTTACCATCTCTCCTCATCTCCTCTCCCCTCCACTAACCCCCTCTCCCCTCCACTTACCTCCTCTCTTCACCTCCTCTCCCCTCCCCTCCTCCTCTCTCCTCCCCTCCTCTCCTCATCTCCTCTCCTCCCCTCCATTTACCTCCTCTCCTCACCTCCACTCCTTCCCTCCACTCCCCTCCTCTCCTCACCTCCACTCCTTCCCTCCAGTGCTCACCGGCTCTCCTCACCTCCACTCCTTCCCTCCACTCCCCTCCTCTCCTCACCTCCACTCCTTCCCTCCACTCCCCTCCTCTCCTCACCTCCACTCCTTCCCTCCACTCCCCTCCTCTCCTCACCTCCACTCCTTCCCTCCACTCCCCTCCTCTCCTCACCTCCACTCCTTCCCTCCAGTGCTCACCGGCTCTCCTCACCTCCACTCCTTCCCTCCACTCCCCTCCTCTCCTCACCTCCACTCCTTCGCTCCACTCACCTCCTCTCCTCACCTCCACTCCTTCCCTCCACTCCCCTCCTCTCCTCACCTCCACTCCTTCCCTCCAGTGCTCACCGGCTCTCCTCACCTCCACTCCTTCCCTCCACTCCCCTCCTCTCCTCACCTCCACTCCTTCGCTCCACTCACCTCCTCTCCTCACCTCCACTCCTTCCCTCCAGTGCTCACCGGCTCTCCTGACTTCCTCTCCTCACCTCTTCACCTTCTCTCCTCACGTCCTCATCTCTCCCACCTCCTCTCTGCCTCTTCTCTCCTTACTTTCTCAAATGCTCCTCACCAGGGACCATGGTCCCTTTCACCCTGGCCAGAGCCTAGGCCAGAGCTGGGACTTCTTGAGAAGGCCTGATGCTGTCCGCTATCACTGCTCTGCAGAGGCACAGCCAGGACGAGAGGACAGCTGCCCCAGGAAACAGCTACAGTCCGTAGGCTGCATACCAGGCTCCACCAAGCCCAGGGTGTGCCAGAGAGATGGAAGGACCCCTCTCCCTTTCCTAACATGGGACCACATGGAAGAACCGTTCTGTCTCTGAGCCCAACAGTCTCCAGGCCCCACGGGGAGCAATGGGAGGCAAGCTCCTTGCTTCTGGACACACACACACACGCACATCAGCAAACATATGCACACATATGTGTACACACACGTGCACACACATACAAACCATGCACATAAGCAGCACACACACCATGCATGCACACATGCACACATGCACACACATGCACGCACACACATGGCTCCTGGCAGCCCTCCACCTCTCCACATCCAGCCTTCTTTGCTAATAGCCAGGCTACCGTTCCTCAGCTGCCCTCTTGCCTTCCTGCCAGCTGGCATTTGACATCACATGTCTCATTTTTGGGTGGTGATGCCTGTTCCCCTGCCCTTCCTGGCACAGCCAGAGAGCAGAGGAAGCAGAACAAAAGGAGACTGTGAGGTGCCCATACTTCTGGCCCCGTGGGCTGGGAATGCGGGAGCATGGCCACTCCTGCTCTCCCTTCCACACGGCGGCAGCTGCACCACCCAAACTGGAGGGAGAGGCCCGCCTCTATTTACATCACATGAGAGACAGAACTGTAAACAAACATTAATCACAATCATTACACCACATCATACCCAAAAGGCTACTGACCACTTTTAGGATGCACTGGGTTTTTTTTTTTCCCCTTCCTTTTTCTTTTCCCCTTGGGAAAGATAAAATCATTAGAAGTCATCCAGGGCCCCCCAAATTAAACGTGTGTAAATTAAACACATGTGAAGTGCTCAATATGTGGCAAATTAGTTCAGAAAATATGGAGGCCTGCGCATCTCTAAGGCCCCTGCACACAGCGATGTGACAGGTATTATTACCCTCTGCAGAATTATTTAAGCCCGGCAGGAATTCCCAGTGTCAGGAAATGTCAGGGCCCTGTTATTAGACAAGTTTAATTAGGATCTACCCTGCTGCTCCCAACAAGTATTTAATTAACTTCAAGGCAGGGTAATTAGCCTCAGATTGTGGCTGATTTTCCTGCTCACCTTCTGTTGACACTTGGCCTGTGCCCGTCCTGCTCTGCTGACAGTGTAATGGATTGCATCCTCAGAACGTCTGGTGTTGGCTGAGCCTGCAAGCACATGGCCCAGCCATGAAGACAAAACAGGGACACCGGTGCTGTATGGTCCACGGAACCTATCAGCTCCACTGTGGTGACCTTAGGCTAGCAGAAATGACCGCCGAGAGACAGAACCACCCCTGCCCCCAGCAATCTGCCTGCCTGACTCACGCACGGAGGAGCTGTCTGTCCTCTGGCTTGTGTGTCCATCTTGTCCTATGTGCATGTACACGCCTGGCAGAGGCCCTGGCCTCTGTGTGCACACCCAGTCCTGAGCTTGCTCCTCTTAGGACTCCCTCCTGACTGATGGACATCCCCTCAAAATAAAGGGCTCCTACTATAAGTCAACACCAAAGACAAGAGGCCCAGTGAGGGCTGATGTAGCCACTGGGTGTGTCTCCTTGTAACAACCAAGGACGGTTTGATGGTTCCCACTTGGCTCCCAAACCATGAGGTTTACAAGGGACTCAGGCCACCACTTCACAGTCCTCTCATGGTCACGCTGTGTGCAAGAGCCATGGATGGAGGCCCCTGGAATGGCCACAGACAGATGACTGGATAAACAGAGTGCAGTCTCTGCATACAGTGGAATATTATTCGGCCTTGATAAAAAGGAAACAAGCCTTGAGGACAGGTGTGACAACCTGGTCACCAAAAGACAAAACTGTAGGCTTCCTCTGGTGTAAAGGCCCTAGGGCCGCTGAAGCTGGGGGCAGAGGCAGGCTGCGGGTGATCATGAGGACGGCTAGGGAAGGTGGAAGGTCTGGAGGGGGAGGGTGGTACCGGGCGCACAGCAGAATCAGTGCGGCTGAGTGTACGTTGTGCTTCTGCGGTGGTTTTCCTGGGAAGTGGCGCAGGAGTGTGGTCACTGGAAACAAATTTGCTTCATTGATGAATCGACTCCACGCAGAGGTATCAGGTCCTCCCTACCCATCAGACCATGCTTGGGGCAGAGTGGCAGAGGCCCCTTCTCCTGGCCTGCAGGGGATGGAGGCTGCGGCTGCTGTCGGGGTGGGGCAGGAGGAGAATGTAAAGACAGCTGGGAACCACAATGGGTGATCCAGCCTCTCACGATGGAAATGAAAAGGGAAGGCGCATTTGGAAGCAGCTCATCTGCTCAAAGGTCAGCAAGCGCTGGCACATTCCTGGTTGAGACTTCCGGGAGAGCTGGATGCACCACTCCCTGTTGAGTCTGTGGCCATGGCCTCCCTCCCTCCCCCCCTCTCCCCCCCCCGTGGGGGAGCACTCGAGGAGCCCCTCTAACTCAGCGCGTCCTCCCGGAAGATCTCCCAGCTCAGCCTTCACAGGGCTGTGCTCGCGGACCCCACTGCAAGTGAAGTGGAGTGTAGCTTCGCTTCTTTAAGTGCTCTGTGAGTAGTACCTGAGCTTCTTGGAAAGAGAAGAACTCAGCTCGGATGCTGTCCCTGATGTACAGCTGGGGGAAAAGCACCAGAACGTTCCCACAAGACTGTGTGCAGAAGGAACTTCAGGTTTCCCACTCTGCTTCCCACAGGGAGATGTGGAACCTTCTCACAATACGCTTGTGAAGGGAAGTTTCAAGGTTTCCCCCCTTCCCCCCCGCCCCCACCCCTCGCCCCCACTGCACACCCTGGGCTTTCCAGAGAGCCAGTGGTGGGTGGAGAGTGCCCGGTCCCCATGTGTAGGGGGTGTGTCCTCAGTAATGGCTACTGCTTTTCTGGGCCTTTGATGGGTAGATCCGGCCTTCTGTGAAAGCTGGCAGGGCAGGAGGAGGAGCGTCCACGTCTAGTGCCACCCGTGGGACTTAGACCATGGGGAGGCCAAAGGAGGACTTGGCCCTGCTGGGCTGCCTGTGGGAAGGCCCCGCAGACCCCACACCAGCACACGGACACCGCAAAGCCAGCTCCAGATGAATGGCTGGAGACGGATCCAAGGCCATACAGCCATAGGCCACTCTGCTAGGGAGCATGGAGCATGTTTTGAGGCCGAGGGCTAATAGGCTGGGTGGAGACCCCCCCCCCCCCCGCCCAGTGCTGCTCTGACCTGGGCCCTGGGGACAGCACTGGCCACCAAGGATCTGGGAGGGCAAGGCAAACCAGCCTGGCTGCCGACCCGGCCTCTCTGCTCCCCATCCTTGACTGCTGTCTCCACATTCACTTCAGCTACAACCTTTGCTCATCTGGACTGCGAAATCCAGCTTCTAGTTGTGGATGTAGATTTCAAGGGTGATAACTGAGTAGCAGAGTGTGGACGGCTGGACACCACAGCTGCCCACCTTCCTTATAGCTGAGACCAGTGCCACAGGGCGGCCCTTCCAGAGGCTCTGGTTTGTGTCCAGGCCTCACCCAGCCTCTGTGCTGCCCAGGCCCCTGGGACCCTTGGCTCGCAGTTATTCTCCTAAGTCCCACCTGCACGTGGTCCAGGTGGGACTCCCAATGCCCTCTGAGTGCCCTGCTGCCCTGCCCTGCCCTGCCCTGCAAGGAGACTCCTGAACAGGAGACCCCTGCAGATACTGGCTCCAAGTCCAGAGTGAAACCTCCCACCGCTGGGAAGGCTGACTGTCCTTTAGATTCTCATGTTCCTGTCACCTGTGAGCACTGACCCGTGAGCACTGGCTGTCCCCGAGATACACATATTCCTGGTACCTGTGAGCACTGACTGTCCTCTAGATACTTGTGTTCCTGTCACCTGTGAGCACTGTCATTTAGACACTCTTGTTCCTGTCACCCGTGAAGACTGACTGTCCTCTAGACGCTTGTGTTCCAGTCACCCGTGAGCACTGACTGTCCTCCAGACACTCGTGTTCCTGTCACCCGTGAGCACTGACTGTCCTCTAGACACTCATGTTCCTGTCACCCGTGAGCACTGACTGTCCTCCAGACACTTGTGTTCCTGTCACCTGTGAAGACTGACTGTCCTCTAGACGCTTGTGTTCCTGTCACCCGTGAGCACTGACTGTCCTCTAGACACTTGTGTTCTGGTCACCCGTGAGCACTGACTGTCCTCCAGACACTTGTGTTCCTGTCACCCGTGAGCACTGACTGTCCTCCAGACACTCGTGTTCCTGTCACCTGTGAAGACTGACTGTCCTCTAGACGCTTGTGTTCCTGTCACCCGTGAGCACTGACTGTCCTCTAGACACTTGTGTTCCGGTCACCCGTGAGCACTGACTGTCCTCCAGACACTTGTGTTCCTGTCACCCGTGAGCACTGACTGTCCTCCAGACACTCACGTTCCTGTCACCCGTGAGCACTGACTGTCCTCTAGACACTTGTGTTCCTGTCACCCGTGAGCACTGACTGTCCTCTAGACACTCATGTTCCTGTCACCCGTGAGCACTGACTGTCCTCCAGACGCTCGTGTTCCTGTCACCCGTGAGCACTGACTGTCCTCTAGACACTTGTGTTCCTGTCACCCGTGAGCACTGACTGTCCTCCAGACACTCGTGTTCCTGTCACCCGTGAGCACTGACTGTCCTCCAGACACTCGTGTTCCTGTCACCCGTGAGCACTGACTGTCCTCTAGACACTCGTGTTCCTGTCACCCGTGAGCACTGACTGTCCTCCAGACACTTGTGTTCTGGTCACCCGTGAAGACTGACTGTCCTCCAGACACTTGTGTTCCTGTCACCCGTGAGCACTGACTGTCCTCCAGACACTTGTGTTCCTGTCACCCGTGAGCACTGACTGTCCTCCAGACACTTGTGTTCCTGTCACCCGTGAGCACTGACTGTCCTCTAGACACTCATGTTCCTGTCACCCGTGAGCACTGACTGTCCTCCAGACACTTGTGTTCTGGTCACCCGTGAAGACTGACTGTCCTCCAGACACTTGTGTTCCTGTCACCCGTGAGCACTGACTGTCCTCCAGACACTCGTGTTCCTGTCACCCGTGAGCACTGACTGTCCTCCAGACACTCGTGTTCCTGTCACCCGTGAGCACTGACTGTCCTCTAGACACTCGTGTTCCTGTCACCCGTGAGCACTGACTGTCCTCCAGACACTTGTGTTCTGGTCACCCGTGAAGACTGACTGTCCTCCAGACACTTGTGTTCCTGTCACCCGTGAGCACTGACTGTCCTCCAGACACTTGTGTTCCTGTCACCCGTGAGCACTGACTGTCCTCCAGACACTTGTGTTCCTGTCACCCGTGAGCACTGACTGTCCTCTAGACACTCATGTTCCTGTCACCCGTGAGCACTGACTGTCCTCCAGACACTTGTGTTCCGGTCACCCGTGAAGACTGAATGTTCTCTAGACAATCACATTCCTATTCAGCAACTCCTGTTTGCTTTTCACTTTTGCTCCAGTATTTTGTAGGTAATCAAAGACATCATCACATTATATCTGAATGTCATACACTTTCTTATTAATCATAATTCCCCAGTCTCGCCTAATTCTCAGAGTCAAATTTCTCCTGTTGTCCAAATTCTACTTGTGAGTTTTTGTCAGGAGATTTTCATGGCCCATGGCTGCAGAAGACTTGATCCCAGGTGGCCTTGCCCTAATTTTTGCTGGAAGCTTGGTAATGGGAGGAAAATGACCATCCGAAGAGAAGGGATATAGCCCTAGATCCATGCTTCTCACTGGGGCAACCGTGCCTCTTGGGATACTCAGTGGCATCTGGAGAGGCTTCCCTTATTGCCTGCTCCTGGCACTGGTAGGCAAGTGGGGGAGGCTGCCAAGTGTTCTGGATGAGGAAGACGAGGCCTCAAAACAAAGGGTGCCACCCCATGCTGCCAGTTGTGCCAGATTTATGAAAGCAAGGGGCCTTTTGCTGCTGTCCCTGTTTTTCCTTAGGTTTTTAGATGGGTCTCAGACTCTGCTCTGAATACACCGGACAGCACTGACCTCAGTGTGCATGTGATTGGAGCAGTGCACCTGTGTTGTATACCTCCACTGGAGGTATACAACAGTCACAGGAACAACAGGCAGGAACAACAGGCAGGAGAGGGTACCAAGGGCACTTCCAGATTCCCTGGCTCAGGACCATGGCAATACTGAGTGGCTCTCCAATTGGGGAGGGGCAGCAAAGACAGTGAGATGCCACATGCCCTGGAGCTCCCACCTGGGGAACACAACTCAGCCTGGTCAATGCAGCGGTGGACTCAGCCAAGGGAGTGGTGTGTGTGTATATTGTGTTTGTGTGTGTGTGCATGCACTGTGTATGCTCATGCATGTGTGTGCATGGTTGTATGCTGACAAGTACCACGTGTGCAGTGTGTGAATACTGTATGCCATGTCATGTACATATTGTGTGTGCGCATGGTGTGTGTGTGTGAGGGTGTGCTGACATGTGTGTGTGCAGCGCATGTGAGCAGCGTTTGTGGAGTACTGTTTGAAATAGGATAAGATAATTAGGATAGACTAAGAGTCCAGGAAGGCATTTTGTTAGTAAATAAACTATATGCTTCTCTGGGTGAGCTGGTTCTACACAATTCTAGAACGAGCAAGGTGTGCAGACACAGAGCAGAGGTGCGAGGTGCTGTCACCGGCATCCTCACTCAACCCGCAGGCTCTGCTCTGGCCTTGGCAGGACATGGCTGTGCCGCTATGACTGTGCCGCTACAACTGGGCGGTGTGGGCGTTAGCCCCGGCAGGGGATTCCACTGTTCAGTGGCCTTCACATTGTTGTGAAACCATTAAGTACTCTCGCACTGACAGCTGTGACATAAAGAGAAAGAAAAAGACTTATATTTTTTCTAATATTTAACCAATATTGATCTAGTACACTGTAATTTAGAATAATCGAAACATCGAGAAATAAAGCGTGGCATTACGAGCACAAACATTACCAAGCAGTTTGAGCGGTGCTCGCCCGCTCGCTGTGTAATTTGCCATGCGGAGGGCACGTTTTCTGCGCCGTGGAGGTGTTTATATTCCTTTCTAGGTTTGGACCTGCTGTTGCCGTTGTACCTTTGTGTGCTCGCAGGCCTCAGAGCACTCCTTGCTGTGAAGAGCTATCCGGTCCTTAGTCCTGTCTTTGCGATGCCTTCCTCCCTGTCCTCCCCTCTCCCCTCCCGCTTGGTCCTCTCCCTCCTTCTCTGTCCTCCCTCCCTGTCTTCCCCTGCTTCCCTCCCTTCCCCTTCCTGCTTGTCCTCACAACCCCTCCTCCATCTCAGCGAAGTCACCTTCCCCAGCTTCTTCACGTCTTGGCGCTCACGCTTGCTCAACCCCTCTTAGATTTTTAACCTCAGCTTAGATTTTCCCCCGTCTTTGTCAGCGGCAAGCTACTCCATAAATGACGAGTGCAGACTCTGCTCTCTGGGGCCAGCGGGCCCCAGCCCTGAACCTCTGAGAGTGCTCAGGTCCTGGCGGGCACTTGTGTTTGTGACTGAGAGGCTGGCAGGATGTCTGCAGGCCACACAAATACCTGCAGCTAACAGATCGTGCCAACTACATGCCTGCATGTGCTGCTGGTGTTGCCCACCCAAGCTCCAGCTGATGAAGATGGGCCATGGGCAAATGATGGAGGGGAGGACTTCTGAACAGGACACAGACACATGCACACAAGTGAGGGAGGGAGGAAAAGAAGAAGGGAGGCAAACAGAGATGTGGTGGATTTGAGGGAGAACTCAAATAGTGTAATTCCTTAGAAAGGCAAAGCCAAGGTTCAGTAAAATCAAATACCAGAAAGTGGGTACTCCAAAGGGGTGGAAGATGGCAAGAGGAAATGGGTAGATGAATGAAGAAGAGAAGAGGGTAGAATGCAGTCAAGAATCCAATGTATAGCCTAAAAAATTCATCAAAGGGAAGGGGGTAGGTTGGGAGGGATGGGTGACAAAGTTGAAAGAGGTGGCCCTGATCAAGATGCATTGTATGTATGAACTGTTCTGGTCAGTTGGCAACTTCTTTGTACAATTACTTAAGGATAATAAAAGTAATTACACGTATAATCTGGTATTTATATATAGCAACACCAAAATTAAGAGCAATGCAGAAAGTCCTCTGGATTACTGCACGCGGGCCAATGCATCTGCAGCATGCAAACTCTGCCCAGGAGCTCACGGTCCATGCGGCCCAGGAGGGCAGAGTGGACCTGGAGGTGAGCAAGCCCCGGCCTGGGTTCAGATGGGCTGCAGTGCCTGACAGCCTGGGGCTGGCCACCCGGGAGGCGCACATGGGCAGCAAGGGCTGAGGCCATCGGGAGCTGACAAGGGTCCCCAGCATCGCTCAGCACAGAGACCCTCGAGCCCCGCCGTCAGCTCAGGGAAATTCCCACGCAGATGACGCAATGAAAGGAAGCTTAGCATTCAGTTATCATGCAGTAGAGGTGTGCTCAGCTGACCCCGGCATGCACCCCATGGAGAATCTGTGAGGACCGCAGCCTTGGACAGCTCCACAGTGAGTGTCCCCATTTCCACGAAACAGAGAGGTCATGGCCATGAGCCACCTGTCCCCAGCCATGCTCTGACTCTGCGGTGCCAGGGGTGTGGCAGGTGGGCTGCAAGACCCACAGAATATTGTGTGTGTGTGTCCCTGGCCACGTTTCAATGCCACAGACATGATCAGACTCTAATGGAGGAGTACTGAGATGAGGAGCTGGAGAAGGGCACCCCAATACATGTGTGGCACAGGGCTGTAGCAGTGCTAACATCAGGCTGTTCACATTTCCATTTCCACTCCCCCAAATGGATGCTGTAGAATCCACAGACACCAGGAAAAAATGCTGGGGCATTGCCCACAGAGAGAGTAAGGAAGGAAGGAGGAAGGAAGGAAGGAAAGGAAGGAAGGAAGGAAGGAAGGAAGGAAGGAAGGAAGGAAGGAAGGAAGGAAGGAAGGAAGGAAGGGAACTGTAACTTTGTACAAGGGGCTAAATGGATTTCCATTCAGACTGAACAAGACCCAGAGTGAATGAAGCATTAAATGATTAACCAAGGACCTTTTCATTATAAATAAGAAAAAAATTAGAAAAAGAGTCCATAAAATAAGGCGAGCCTATCCTGCTGATGTGGAAAGAGCCACTGGTGTTGCTAGTAGTCAGGTGGAAGGGTAGATTAGAGAATGTGATTTTGTTTCTGTTTAAGATAGGATGATGAAGAACAGAACAAGAGCCCAAGGACTGCACCCAGGTCCCAGTACAGAGGACTCTGACATGCAGGGGAGAAGACTTTACAAGGCATGGGTACTGCAGCTGACCACAAAGCACTGCAGAAACCTGGACGGCGCTGGCCCAGGATGTGGAAGAGGGCAGACTCAGGATGGAGAGCTACTGAGCCACGTAAATGGTGACTCATGACAAAGGTGACAAAAGACCTGAACATGAGCCTGAACCTGTTCTTGGTGGACAGTCCCCGAGCAGGGCCGGTGCTGCAACCTGTCTTTATCCTTTATAATGATTAAAATTATTAACAGAGATGGAGGTCCCCCCCCACTCTCTTCCCTCTCTCTTCTCTTCTCCCCCATCCATCCTCCTCCCTCCCCTGCTCACCCCTTCTTTCTTTTCTCCATCCCTCCCTTCCCCCTCCTTGTTTCTAAGATAAAGTCTGATATCTCCTGTCAATTCAAAGATGGCCGCAGGGAGAATGGAGAATGGAAGCGACACATTCTCTGGTGGCCGTGGGATGGAGCAGGGTGTACTGTGGGCACTGTGGTCCTCAGAACTTTCGCATCCTTCCTCAAGGTGGGCCACCATGGGCTGGGGTGTCAGAGAGACAGATGGCAAAGTGCTTCCTGGACGCTCATTCACCTGGCGCCATGAACTGAGCTGCGCTGCGCTGAGCTGAGCACTTCCCACCATGCAGGGGTGTCTGAGATCACCCAGCCTCAGACCCGGTTCCCTTTCTCTGCTTTCTCCAATATTGATCGGCCATTCTCTACCCTTCTTCCAGGCAGGGAGCACTGGCAGACCCTTTCCTTAATGTGAGAGAAAGCCTCCGTGTGCGGACCCAGTGGTTGGAGGGGTCCTCCCTCCACTGCCTTCAGTGCTGCACCACGCAGGGTGAAGCATGCTGGGAGAGCTCTGGGTTCGCAAGAGGCAGAAGCAGAGGCTCTGACCCAGGATGCAACGCCACTGCTTTGCTCACATGGATGGATGTGTGAAGAGGAGAAGCCGGAGGGGCAACACCCAACTGCCGTTTCTTTCTAAGAGCTGTAGATGCAGCTTAAAGCAATGAGGAAGCTATTCCAGAAAACAAAGGCTCCCCGAGCATTTTCCCCAGGCTGCAGTCTTGGGGTGGAAAGCGCCCTTGCTGCAGGGCTTTCTGTGGCCACAGGAGACGGTCTCAGAACCTGCACAGGGCCTGTCACCCCTCAGCTGAGATCTGGATATTGAAGCCCTTGGAAAATTATACTACAATCAAATGTATCAAATTCTATAACTGGCAATTTCAAATTGTGCATTCCAAATTGACATATTCTACACAAATGAAAGGATCTGATTTTGGGCTTTGAAATCAGCGGCTGCCTTCTGTTTGCTGTACAATGCCACCTGACTTCTAACGCGCCTGGGCCTTTTTCTCTCTCTTGCACCTGCTTAGCTTCAGAGATGTCAGTAGCACATTGCAGACAGGTCTGTCTGATGCTGAGCTGTGATCAGCTGATGGCACCAGGAGAAGCCAGGAGGAGGGATGGGAGGAGGCTTGGGAGGAAGGATGGGAGGAGGGATAGGAGGTGCTCTGTGCACCGGCCAGGCAGGAGCCACAGCACAAAACGGGATCCACGACCTTGTAACACATGGCTTCTCTTCCACCATTATCCTCACTCACCGGGGAGCCCAGGGCTGTGAGGTTCTAGAGGTTGAGACCTGAGAGGCCCCTGGTCCAGGCTGGCTGAGCATCCTGGGATAAGTGACCATGCCAGGCCACTCCGCCAAGGGCTGATAGCACATTCACATTCAGACAGGAAGTTTAGCGCGGCCGGCTGGACTGCAGCCCTGGCCTCTGGCAAGAGAATTCAGCCAAGATGCAAACCTAAGCAAAGGTGACAGGGACCCAGCTTATCAGGCGACGAATGCAACAGAGAAGCGCATGCAGTGTAGATCCGCTGGTGAAAATGACGGATGATGAGCCAAGCTGAGTCCTCGGGACATGAGATGAGCAACCTTGAGGCCTCAGTGCTGCAGGACAGAGCTGGGAGCAGGGAGCCACCGCCTCTGGCTGCAGAGGGAGGGCTGCCCTTTGTGAGCCCTGGGAGGGGAAGGGGGTGGGCAGGAGTGCCAGGCCCTGGCCCTGCTCCCCTGAGAAGAGCAGGCCTGGCACAGCCTGTCATGGGGGGGAGGCGTGGGGCTACCCTCCCGGAAGTCTCCCACTTCCTCCCTTGGCATGCCTACTCTATCCACATACTGTAACCTCCCCCCCCCCTCTGAAATGCAAGCTGCTTTGCCTTCCTGTGACAACTTGGAAGATTCCCTGTGATGTAATTTATTTCCCCAGGTTCTCAGACACGTTGGCTAACTTCTCCCTTCACGCCTCACCCCTGCCAGCTCTGCCCAAGGTGTCCACTTGGACCCTGTGGCTCCTCCCCTCCCTTCACGCTCCTCCCTCCCCCTCCCCTCACCCCTGCTTCAGTATTGCCTGCTGCAGGTTTCTTGTACATACTATTTCTTCCCCTAGAGGAGGAGCCTTTGCTTTCCCCTGGAGTCTTGCCTCTTCCATTTTGTCCCTTATTGATGAACAGTTCACATTAAGAACAACAACACTGGAGCTCAAAAAACGAGCTAGAAGTACTTGTGAGACCAAGATGATGAAGAAAGGCATCGCAGGGCCATTTCTAGAAAAAGACTGGGGATGTGGGACTGATGGTCAGGGGGACCAGGAAGGGGCAGGTTTGATGTTGGGGGGAATGGTAAGGCCCTGAGGCGGGGCCAGGTCGGGGTGATCTAAATCTGTACTTGCTCCCCGACCCAAGCCGCCACGCAAGCCCTGCTCCCATCACAGGAAACCCCAACTGCATGCATCTCAAACAACAGTGTCTGGCTCAGCAGACTTACTAACTACGAGTGAATAATGAGTGGATGAAGGAATGCATGGGTTTTTATGCTCTTATGAATACCACAAGTGATGCACAGGACACAGGAGGGGAGTGTGAAGTTTGGTGACCCAGGTATGTTTACAATGTTTAGCACATTTTGGCTCTGCTAGGAAACCATACCTGGTGAGGTCTCCTCTGCTCCCAGTGGAGGAGTCCTGGCCAGCCTGTGACAGCACAGAGAGCGCCCCCGTCAGGCCAGCTGTGGGACAGCAACCCCCGCCCCCTGGGGATGGTGGACCCTCAACAAGTTAGCTGCTGGCAGTTGTTGGCGTCTGTACCGGCATGCTCAGAAATCCCTTGATTTCTAAACAACATTCCCACACGTTTTACTCTGCACCTTTCCCCAACGATGCGGAAAGATGAAACGGCACTGACAGCAGAGATACTGCTGATTTTATGGCTACTCTTTTTTTGGGTGCTGGTGTTGAATACTGATGGCCTGTCTCTCGTGTCAAAAGAACCTTGGCTGTCTGGTTAAGGACCAGTTCCATGATTTGTTTTTGTTTTTTGTTTTTTTGGTCTGGTCATGGGGCCTGAACTCTGGGCCTGGGCGCTGTCCCTCAGATCTTCAGCTCAAGGCTAGCGCTCTACCACTTGAGCCACAGCGCCACTTCCGGCTTTTTTCTTTTTGCTTATGTGGTGCTGAGGAATCGAACCCAGGGCCTCTGGCATGCAAGGCAAGCGCTCTACCACTGAGCCACCTTCCCAGCCCATGATTTCTGTTTTTTGGAGCACATTTGCAAAGGAATGACTTCACCATGTGTGCACAGAGCTACGTGAACACTTCCTGCCACAGAGGGTGTTCTGTGGGCCAGGGTTCCCGGCGAGTCCTCTGGGACAGGGGCTGCTCCAACCCCAAACCCCGCAGCAAAGACCCCAGAGTATGAATCTGAGGATTGGCTTCCCTGAGCAGAGCTCCCAGCCCAGTGCACATGGACTCAGAAGAACTGGCAGCAGCATTTTCCATCTAGCCTTGTGAATGTGATGTGGCTTTCCCAGCACCCTCTCCCTGGGGGCTCATGGAGGGTTGGATAGAGAAGAAGAGGGATCCATGTGGTCCCAGTGATCACTTGAGGATGCAGTGGGTATGATGCCATGCAGGATGCCACCCAAGGTGTCCAGATGCTGAGACTGAAGGAGGCTAAGACAGAGGGAGGCTGAGACAGAGGGAGGCTGAGACACGGGAGGCTGAGGGTAAATGGGGCCGGTCAGGACCCCCCAGCCTGGCAGGTTCTCCATGCTCCTGAGTCCTCCTGCGTGTGACATGGGTGGTTTAGCTTTCCTGACCTCACTGGGCTGGACACAGCAGAGGACTCCAACAACATCCTCAGCACGAAGGTGTCGACAAAGCCAAGAGCCAGCAGGAATTGCTCCCAGGCCCGGCCTGGCCCAGCCTTGGTGCTGCCTCATTGGGTCCAACTAAATACACACAGAAGGAGCAGTTAGTCATCCAAGGCCAAGTCCAGGGCTAAGACTCCTCCTCTGGGTCCATCCCATAATGTCACCAGGCTCGCTGCAGACGAGGCTGCCATGGTGACCGCAGGGACTAGAATTTGGGGAAAAGACTGCAAAGTATGGTGAGGCCTGGGTTCCTGGAGCAGAGGCAGAAAGCCTCTCTCCACACAGAGCCCTGCTGCCTGTTGCTCCCTCTCCCAGGGCTCCACTAACTGCAGAGCCTGAGCTTTGCCCAGCTGCCTCTCCCCTGCCACCCGGCTTCGCTGTTCCTTGCTCACTGAGGCGTTCAGGGAGCAGCGCCATTCCTGGTGGTCTCACCAGGTCCGGCTCTACTTGGTTTCACACATCGCAACATTTCAAAAGGATTTCCACTCAATAAGCGTGAAATTACATTTAATTACAAATTTAACATAAATGAACATAATCAGGTAATTAGAATGTGTCATGGCATCATATTTACAACATGTAGCAGTGCACTTAGAATGTTGTGTAGAATTATGTTAAAAATTCTTATTGAACTTTGTAAGAAAAGGCACTGTTCAGCGAAAGCTGATGATTTTAAAGTTCAACATCTTGATCGTTTCAACATTCATTTATGAAATGCTGTGTTTAGCCAATACTTTTAACAATTTGCTAAATATGTTTTGTAAAAATCAAACAATTTCATAGTTAGCGAGTGCTAAAAAAGCCCTAGGATCTATTCTCTTGGCCACATATAGCTCACGCAGCTGAAGCCAGTCTAAAAAGACGCTTCATTATAAATCATTGAAAGCAGGAGTTCACAACAGAAATGCTGACTCGGTGCTTTATTCGCAGCAGGCAAGGCTTCGAGCCCTCCCAGATTCCCGAGTGTGGCCAAGCCCAGCAGTGCCCAGCCGCCTCCCTGGGCAGAGACAGGGTGGCTGCTCTGTCTGTGAGTACAAGCCAGTTGCTTCTGGATGAAGCTGGCCAAGAGCAAGGACGCCTGTCATTTCAGCGCGCTGGTCAAGCATCTTGGAGCGGTTTGTTAGGGCCTAGGAGATGCTTCTATGGGGATCCTGGCTTGCACAGGGCATGGGATTGGGGCTGCCTGTGTCTCCATAATCCACACTTCTGCAGCCAGAGCCACTTGGGAGCATTTGTCTTGTCTGAAACATCCTGTGAGATTTCTGTTGGCGTTGAAGCTGCCCAAGCATGGTGGTGGATGGTGGAACACTCTCAGCTGACACCTAGACTGAGGTTCAATCACACTGCAGAGGGCAGGACTGGGGTTCCCTGGAGGGGTGGGGTGAGGTTGGACATAGTCCATAGTCAGGAAGGTCACAGACCAAGCTCGGGGGAAACAGCACTGCCAGGTGCAAGCAGGGACTGCAGCAGGCACTGCAGCCACAGGCTGCATGGTCCGTGGCTTCCAGTCCCTCTGCACAGCCTGGAAGACCAGCCTGTGGACCAGCCTAGAAGTCTGCCTTGGTGACAAGCCCAGAAGACCATGCCAGTGACCAGCCCCAGTGACAATTCTGGAAGATCGCCCCAGTGGCAACCCCGGAAGACCAGCCTGGTGACCAACCTGGAAATCTGCTCTGGGGACCAGCTGGGTGACAGGGCCCAGGCAGCCTTGTGGGAGGCCATCCAGACCTTCAGTTTCCAGCTATCTTTTCTAAGATCATGTGCTGGGAAAGCGCTGCTATCTGGCCTTTTTCTGCCTCCTCTTCCCTCTTTTAGCTGGAAGGTGCATCTTCTAATGGGCCTGCACACCTCTACCTCCTCCACAGACAGTGGGCATGAGAAGAGGCAACATGGAGGAGAGTCAGAGAGCCCAAAGAGAACAGAAAAGTTGTGACTCATTTCTCCATGTCTCTGTCCATCTCTCTATTCATCCACTGCTCATCCAACCATCCATCTAGTCATTCATCCACCATCCATCTACCTATCTATCATCCAACCAACCATCCATCCATCCATCCATCCATCCACCCTCCTATCAACCTATCCACCCATCCATCATTCACACCATCCACCCACCCATCCATCCATCCATCCATCCATCCATCCATCATCCACACCACCACCCATCTATCCATTCATCCATCATCCACACCATCCACCAGTCCATCCATCCATCCATCCATCATCCACACCATCCATCCATCCATCCATCCATCATCCATCCTCCACACCATGCATCTAGCCATCCCTCCACCATCCACCTACCATCTGCCTTTCTTTCTGTGCTCTTGGTGTAGGATTACAGATGAGGACAGTATCATGTGTGGATGCATACTAACTAAAATGAAGTCATCTCTTTCATTAATGATAATGCTGCATCCACGTGCTTGGGTTCTTCTCCTGTGCCACTTGGCTCAATTTCTCTTGCCTTCCTCCTGGAATAGGCTTGTCATGAGACTTGCTCCATCGGCTATATATATGCAAGGAGAATGAGGCATATTATATCTAGGTCAAGCATCTAATTCTGAGCTGGACTCTACCATCTTGTGGTGAGCTGAACTCTACATTGAGAAGTCTCTTTCTGCCAAGCTCCCTGGTGCCTGCAGGGAGCTTAGCCCCACAGCACCTTCTCTGGCTGCCTGTGTAGGGTTTGTCTCCTGTGGAGAGGCCTAGGTTTGGACTGCTTGTTATCGCAGCACAGCCTAGCACTCTGACTAGTGCAGGAAGTAGACGTGAGAGTGGAAACTGCAATTTCTAATTAATGTAAAAGTGAGCATTTTCTATCAATGGCGTAAGCTAAAGCTGTAGTTCAGTATGCAACCTACTAGAAGATACATCCAGTGAAACTAGTTGAATATACACCACACAAATTTAAATGTCATCTTAAAGATACGTGTGAGGTGGGCTCATAGCTTTTAGAAAGTACTGGGGGTGACTCTGGAACAGAACTCATAGACCCTGGAACCCGTGTCTCCTCTGGCCTAGAGCATACAGCTTGAGAATACAGCGGCGACGGTCAATCGTGCCCGAAGCCTCTCTGTTGCCTGCGTTTGGGGTGGGCCCTTGCAGGTGTGGTTAGAGGAGGTGGTGCTGGGTGGCGTGGCCTGACCCACTCTGTGTGGCATCCTCCTGACCAGGGTGCCCTGTGAGGCAGGGGTCTGGGCTGAGTGGGGGCCTGAAGCTGATGGGGGGAAGAGCTGGGGTCTCAGGTGTGTCACATGCCCCTTTCCTCCCGGCTGACATCAGGGAACAAAGGAAAGCAGGAAGAGGAGAGCTAAGGCCAGGGGCCCTACACCATCCTTGGAGAACGTCATCTGTCTCTGGCTCAGACCTTTGGGGTCCCCTAGGGCAGCCGACTATGTCTTCTGTGCCCGCAGATCTGCCCTTTCCTGACCTTTGAAGTTGGCCTGCATGGGACCTCTCTCTACCATTTCCTTGTGATCATCACATCTGCGTCTGCATTTCCACAAGAAGGAAAAGGAAAAAGGAACAGAAGTGAGATGCACCGCTGCTGCCCTCTCAGACATGAGGGATACCACCAAGTTACAGGGGTGGCGGGAAAAGCTCCTTGTGCTCGGCATGGAGTTAGAATGCTGGGGCGTAGGGCTGGTTGGATCTCATCTGGATTAAGAGCAATGCAAACGCACAGGCTGACATGTGGTATATGTGGACCCCGGCCCTCTGACATGCAGTATGTGCGGACTCCTGCCCTTCCCCCTTTGATGCCCCATAGACAGGCAGGACTTGGAAACACAGACCTCGGGTGCAATGTCCAAGCTCATGAAGGATGCAGGCAGAGATATCCACTTGCAGTGGCTGTGAGAGACAGTCAGACAGCTTGCAGTCATGCATCTACTGTTGCTTTATTCCTTACCAAATTTACTCCCTGGCAAGTATCTTTCTAATGCTCAGGACCCTAGACCTCATGGGGTGAGGTCTGTCCCTACTAGTACTGCATCCAGGAAGTGGAAGACATCTGGACATGCACATCCATCTTGCGGCCCCTCTGCGAGGCCAAGAGGCTGTGCCACACTGCCTTCCACAGCGGAGGATGCTTAAAAACGAGATGCCAGTAGAGAAATGGCAGGAAGACAATGCACCGAGGCAGCCTGGCTCCATTGACCTGGGGGGAGGAAGGCTGGCAGCGCCAAGGCCGTCTCTGGGGGAGCTGGGGAGGGGGGCCTGCTGAGGTCTGTGTCCTTCACAGCAAGTCCAGCGGCCCCGCGGAACTGTGCTCTGAGAGTGCACTGCTTTGTTCCTCTGTCTTTCTTTGGGTAAGGGCTGTGCCCCATGCCCAGGTCTAGTTTCAACAGGTGCCAGGGACTGGGGTGGGCCCGCACAGAACGGGGCATTCACCTTTCAATCACTACTGTCTCACATCCCACGCATCAAAGTGTCGCCAGGGCTCTGCCCGGGGCAATTTGTGCCTAAGTCCCCTGCTGGGCACAATGATTTATTCATTTCTCCCCACAGATGAGTATCACATGGGCCATTACGTGATGGATTTCAGCTCGTCTGAATGACGGCTCAGCCCGTGCGGCCCTGGCAGGGACCCAGAGCCATGGGAACGGGACACCCAACACCGGAGCCTTCGTGGGAACCTGCCTGTGGCCCGGCCGCCTCCCCGCCCAGAGCTCGGAGCCTGGGCACAGGGCAGGGCCGATGGTCTCACGTAGGGAGGGAGAACCAAACGTCTACAACCTCAGGCTCGCGTGGAGAACGCCTTGCATGGGCCCTCTAAGGGATGGAGAGAAAACAGGAAAATTCTGGTTTTTAAACTGTTCATTGATAGGGCATGAACTATTTGTTATTCCCAAACACACCTCCAATTTGATCCGACGGGGTTGAGGCTGAGCCTCATGAGGGAGCTGAGGACCTCCGGAGAGAGGCCCTGCTGGCTGGCACCATGTACCACCACGGAGAACATGGAGGCAGACATTCCTGCCCCAGAAACGGTGTGGGAAAGACCTCAATGGCAGGGAGAGAGACCCCCGCCCACGAGGAAAGGACAGAGGGGACAGCTCCCCCCCCCCCCCCCCGCCCATGCCAGACTTCTATCCTGCCAGGTCCAGGTGGGTCTAAGTACCAGGATCATTTTGGTTTTCCTGGACAGGGCTCAGGCAGCAGCCCTTCCTCCTGGTTCTGGCCAGCAGTCCCCACTTCCTCCCAAGCTGGCCAGCAGCCTCCCCTAGCAGGAGGGTTTCAAACCCCTTTTGGCCCACAGAAGTTCCTTCTGGCCTTCAAAATGTGAAGCATTCTATTTCCATTGATGTCTGTCTTTCCAGCACTAATAAACAAGAGCTAACAGGCCCGCTCTGCAGCTGTGGGCCCAAGATTGGCTCGAAGCACAGATCAGAATGAGAATCAAATAAACACCGAGTGTGCAGCGGCCTGTGCTGGGTGACAGCCCTGCGCTTCTGTGGCCGGAAGCGGATTCCAGACTCTTCTAGGGGAAAATGCCAGAAAAGCCTTTTCCACCCTAATCTTCTATTTGGTCAGACAGAGCAAATATGTAGGATGGAATTTCTAGCTTTTTCTAAATGCATCCGCTCTAATTTCCAATCTTGCAGATTTGGGAAACATTTGGGACTCAAGTAACTGAAGAAGTAAACTGGGCTGTCTGACTTTGTCCAATCTGAACCAACAAGCTTGCGCTGGGCCAGAAGATGACTTCTCCACCGTGGTGGCTCCCCAGTGACATCCATGCTGCCTTGTGACCACTCAGAGCGGCCCCCTGGCCAAGCTCATGCAGAGATCGGTTCTGTTACAGAGATGACACCATCACTATGAGCCCACCACTGAGGAGGTGTGGGACCAGAGAGGATGACCCTAACACCCCATCTTCCTCCCTGCTGTAGCAGCAGAGAGGGCCTGCGTCTCCCCGACTCTCTCCCTCTGCCTGGCTGTGGTGTCGTTGAGATGGGCAGAACAGACTCATGGATGGCCTGAGCTCTAGAACCCAACATGAGAGCACCCGTCCAGCAGACCTGGGGGAGCCTGGCTGCCCTCCCCACCCAGCACAGACAGAGCTACCACAGGGGCTGTGGAAATCTTGGGACAGCGAGGGGGAGGAAGAAAGAGGAGGGCGATGTTAAAATGTCAGGGGAACTGGACAGCTAGTCCAGTATGGACCTTGTGGAAATGGGACCCTGGATGCCTCAGACACCAGCTCTCATCTGTACCGGGACAGAGAGAGAAGGCTGAACTCAGAGCTGTGGCCCTGTATCCAACAGACTCCCCCAATCTGGAACTTTCTGTCTTTGAGCTCGGTGCTAAAAGGAGAAGTTGCTTCAAGCCTGAGATCTGAGACCTGAGATACGAACTCTGATCTCAATCTAAGGTCTGAGGTCTGAGGTCTAGGCTGGGTTAACTGTAGCATCTGAAACCTCTTATTGTAGCTGGGATAGGTACCAGAGGGATGATAGATAGCGCCCAGAGCTAGAAATAAGGGTTCCTGGTGGCTGCAGTCTACTTGGTTTGTGGTTTGGACTTCCTGAGTGTGTGCAGCATCTCGATGTTCTAGGGTGAGCCTGGCTTGGGTCTCCATGAGAATCACATCCCGCAGTCCTGACCGAACCACATTTCCAACTTCCTTGTGTGCCAGGACCTTTCTTCAGATGCTGAAACATGGGTGGGTTTGCAGCCATTCACCCAGGAAGCACAAAGCATGCGGAAGCAAGGTCATCAAGACAGGAAGCGCACCCCTGGGGGCTGCCCTCAGAGCCAGCCCTGGGGACTCAGGACTGATTCCAGACTGCTCTGGACCAGCACTAATACCCACAATATGTTACATGAAGAGCTGTTACACAGGCCTGCTGGGAGTCTCAGCTATGAGGGAGGGAAATTCACACACCTTTCAGTGCCAGAGTAAAATGGTGTGGTTGTTCAGCATCATCACCATCACCATCATCATCTCCACCATCTACATTATCATCATCATCACCATCAGGGTGCCTCTGCTGAGGCTCTGAAGGATTGGGAGAGGATTAGAGAGCTATGCTGAGATTTCTCCTGAGACAGCACTTCATGAAGTGAGCCTGACTCTATGAAGGTGTCTGAACTCTGAACTCTCCCCTCCCCACTGTCACATCCACCACAACCACAAAGCGGGCCATTCTCCGAGACTTCCACGGTGAAATATAAGGATGAGTCTGCGATCTCCTCTTTCCAGCATGGGAAGAAGGAGGGGTGAAGAGGGGTGCTGGCACAAGCCGGCCCTGGCCGGTCAACGTGTTTCCTGGCTGCTGACCATGTGGCTGGGTTTCCCTCCAGCTGGAAAAACCTGAGTTGAGTAAGTGCTAAGGACAGAGGACTGAGATCCTGATGCAAGTACAAGGTAAGTTTCCTTCAAAGCTCCAGCAGTCAGGCCATTGCATGAAGACTGGCACTTACCTAAGGCTCACATGCACGCACCAGGATGGTGGAGAGCACAGGGGAGGGGACGTGGTCAGCCGTCATCACAGGAGCACAGGGGAGGGGACATGGTCAGCCGTCATTACGGGAGCATAGGAAAGGGGTGGGGAGTCAGGAGTCATCATGGGAGCACAGTGGGGGGGGGGTATGTAGTCAGTGGTCACTACGGGAGCACAGGGGAGGGGATGTGGTCAGCAGTCATCACAGGAGCACAGGGGAGGGGATGTGGTCAGCAGTCATTCCTGGTGTTCAAGCAGAGTGACAGAGGCTAGTGGACTGGCTTAGGACTAACTGGCTTGCATATCATCAGTGCTTCATTCCTAAGTGTTGAATAATGGCTGTGGAGACCAGGGCAAGGAACAGAGGCCCAGAGTTTGAGAACCCATTTGGGAAGTGAGAAAATGACCACTTTCTAGCCAGGACTCAATCTAGGCCAAGTCACTATTCATGAACTGCATTATATACTGTGCTATCATATTATATGCTACTGAGATATCAGAGGACCTGGCTGACTCAGTCCTTAGAGGAGTGTGTGTGTGTGTGTGTGTGTGTGTGTGTGTGTGTGTGTGTGTGTAATTCTATCTATCTTTTATTTTACAAGAGGCATCTCTGTCTGCAGCACCGTGTATCTTTCCAGGGGAGATCCTGTTGGCATGCATACTATTTGGAAATCCCCTGGCATCCCGACAGGAAGGTAGCCATCACTAAACGCTAATTCTGACATCATACACAAGCTCATTTACAGAGCATCAGTCCCCGTCCCTGGGAGACCGTGGGCAGCAGAAGGATAGATGTGGTGACAAACATGAAGTGTGACACACTTGTAAAGCTGACATGTTGAATTGTAGCTCTGTTGTACAACTACTTAAAGATAACAAAAAAAAAAGACAAAATTCTGAAATAAAGTAATAGAATCCCCTTCCTCCCCGCTCAGTGTGAGAGGACATGGCAACTGTTATTTATGATTCAACTTAATCAGGGATAGAAAATAATATGGAATTTCTAACTGGAGTGAGGCAGAATCTCAATGCTGTTCGGATTTGCCTTTCTTTTATGGCCAGAGATTTTAAACATGTCTTCATGTATCTATGGGCCATTCTTTTCACTTCCTTTGAGAAGTCTCTCTTTAGCTCTTTAGCCCATGTATTGGTTGAGTTGTTGAGTTTTTGAGGGTTTATTACTTGGGTATTTAATTTTTTGAGCTCTAAGTATATTTTAGATATGAGGCCCTTGTCTGACGTATAGCTATCCATTAGCTAGTGAAGATTTTCTCCCATTCTGTGGGCTTTCTATTTATCTTGCTAGCTATGGACTAAAGCTCATTGGCTAGGTACAAATGATCATATAAAATAATATTCTATGAAATGAACTCTAAGAAAAGGAAACAAGAGACATTTTTTAGTTGTCATTGTTGCTGTTTTAGTTTTCTTTTTGCTCTGTCTTGTTAGTTTGCATTTGGGAGGGTATGGAAGGGCACAGAAAAGGTAGAACAAGGATGAAAAATGCAGCAGTGGTGCTCACTGGACACTGTGTGGAAAATGAATTGGATATGTTGTGGGTGGACATGGGAGGGGAAAACTAGGAGAGAGCTACAGAAGGGGAGACATGGTTCAAAAAGAATTGTACTCATTACCTGATTCATGTAACTGTAACTCCTTTGTAGATCAATTCTACATAACAATAAAAAGGAAGGAAACAACATGGAATCTATTTGTTAAAAAGAAGACTTTCCTCTTTCCTTAAGTGGGAACTCTAAATCCTTTCCTATTCTTAACAAAATAAGAGCTAACCAATGCGTCAGTCTGTCAACCACTAGCCACGCAGTCAGTAGGTCAAACAACTAATTAGCCAGCCAGCATACCAGCCAGCCAACCAGATAGCCACCTCTCCAGCCAGCTAACCAACCAGACAACCATCTCACCACCAAAGCAGATAGCCACCTCACCAGCCAACCAACCAGCCAGCGAGCTAGCCAACCATCTCACTGGAGGGCTAGCCAGTCAGCTAACACATGCTGGGAATTCCTTCATGTCTTGGATCGCACTTCTGGTAGACACGATCCTGGGGAAGAAGGCCCTGGGGTCAGTCCTGGTGACGGGGCTCAGGGCTGTTTTTCCCCAGGTGTTCTGACCACACCTATATCAGCCAGGCTCCTGACTCAGAGGAATTGGACTTGTTACCTTTAAAATTTACAGCATGGTTTCCCAACCCAAATGAGGATGTGCTTTTGGCACATTTACTTTTCTTTCATAAATCTCAGGGATGTTGGTGAGACTTGCTTGGTGCTTGCTACTACCGTCCCATTATCCCCCAACTACAGGCAGACCCCAGCTCTACTTCCTGGTCCTTGCCACTACTGCCCCATCATCTCCCACCCACAGGCGGACACCATCTCTAGCATTTGAGGGACAGTGCAGCTGAAAGGCATAGCAAATCCGTGTATAGATGCAAATGAGGATGGAACAAAACTTTTATGTTAAACTCCTGAAGTGCTGGGTGGTCAGCAGAACTCTTGCACACAGGTTTCTGGTTTTTTTTTTTTTTTGATCAGTCATGGGCCTGGGCACTGTCCCTCAGCTCTTCAACTCAAGGCTAGCGCTTTACCACTTGAGCCACAGTGCCACTTCTAGTTTTTCTGAGTGGTTCATTGGAGTTAGGAGTCTCATGGCCTTTTCTGCCTGAGCTGGCTTTGAACCGTGACCCTCAGATCTCAGCCTCCTGAGTAGCTAGGATTACAGCGTGAGCCATCGGTGCCCAGGGCATAGTCTTTTGATTGTGTACATGGGCTGTCCACAGGGCTTCAGAAGGGAGAGAGTAAAGGAGGTGGGCCCCAGGGGCTATGGATGGAGCTTCCAAGATACAGTGCTGCCTGGGAACCACACAACATGTGGGAACAGAGGCTGGGCTCCCACTGGAGCCATAGACCGGTTGTCCTTCTCCAAGGGTTTCCCTAGGCCCTGTGATCTGAAGGGCTCAGCATACTTGGTGGGCCGTGGGGAGGAAATGAGGCAGACAGGCTTCCTACTGACCTTCTTGGAGCAGGGTACATGCCCCGGTGCAGACCAGCAATGCAAGCACCCCAGTGTCTCATCTGTCATGGTGAAGGCCTGGCATGCCCGAACATCTCAGGTAGTTCTGGAGCAAAGCCAGCAGGTTGGCTGATAGAAGAATGCTCTTGCTTCTTCCCAAGCCAGACCCCACGTGCTGCAATTTGTGCTTATTTCTAGCAAATGACTTTCTGTTGGCTTTCAAAAATAGTCCATCATCGTACCAGCTTTATGACCTTGAATGGTGATGTAACCTTTGTGAACTTCATCAGAATCACTACTTAGAAAATATAGATAATAACACCACTGGGAGTGATGTTTCAAAGTATTGTAAAACTACTGAGTGTGAAAACAATGTGAATTTATCGGTTTGCCTGACGGTTTTTAGTGCTAACTAACCAATCTTCTGTAAAATATGGTAGACTAGCACATAAAATTCAAAGGTAATGGGTAGTGTAAATAAATAAGATTCTGGCAAATTGTTTTTCTGAAAAGCAGTTAAAATTTCAGACCTTGCCGTGTGTCTTAGCTCATGCAGAAATGATTATCTGAGGATGAGTTTATGGAAAATCTTCCAAATGGAGCCCGTTGTAGCAGTGCTGGCTGAGGACCGAGGCACTGCAGGCCCGTCCTGGCCACAATCACAGGTGATGGCCCTGAGGCAGGGGCAGTAATGGTGCCACCTCTCAACACTGGTGCATGGGCTCTGAGGCTGGTAACCCTTGGCTTCCTCTCCACCTGCACGATCCTGTACAGCAATCCTGACCATGCCCTGTTGCTGCCCAGTAAGGAGTTTGTCTGATCCCTGTTTTAGACTATTGGAAGTGAGCGCCAAGCCTTAGAATATCCAGGGTGATAAGAATGTCTTGCTTTTCATGGCAATCCTTGTGATAGTGCACTAAGGATGAGGTCTGGCCACACCAGAAAGGCCAGCATGGCGTCCACAGGATGTGCTTCAAGCTACATGTCAGCTGACCTCTCTATGCTGAGAGTCTGGATCACAGGTCAGAGACTTGCCCAATAGTGTCTCTCTGAGGACACCTCCATCAGCTCCATGGGGTCTCTGTGGTTGGTGCACACATGGAACTGGAGGAGGGCTCTGGCTCCACAGGGAGCCCTGCCCCATCCGCCATCCTCCTCGTTGTCTTGTCCAGCAAGCACAAGTGCAAGTTGGAACTCCTCTCCCCGGCTCTGAGCGCTGCTCCAGCGAGCAGCAAACCTGACCAGGCGGTTTGCGCTGGCTGGTCTCAAGTGCGGCGGCCTGGGGTCCTCTGAGTCGGAAAACCGTGTTGGGTACTTGGGGACTCTGTCCTTTATTCTGGCCTCTGATGCTGGCCCAGGATCACAGTGCTCCACAGCCAGTGCTGACAAGGAAACCGAGGTCACAGACAGATGGAGAGCAGGCTACGACCTCCCACAGAGCCTGTGATGAGGCTGTGACACAAGACCTACCTGCTGGCCCCTGCACTAAATGAGATCCCACCATAGCCCACGTACTAAAGGCAGGAGATCCCAGCGGACACAGGAATGCTCTGTGCAGCCGTGTGGTGCAGTGTGCATTCCCACCCACCGCATAGGCCCAGGGCAGCCCTCCTCCTCCGTACCCCCAGAACCTATCTTTCCTGGCTATCGGGTGGCAGCAGCTGGCTTTCTTGTGCTGTGTTGAATGCAAAGCATTTGTTTGTGTGTTTACACTCATTCATTTCCTGTGCTATGGGCAGATGTGTAAGTTGGGCTTTAACTCGGAAAGGTGCTAGCGGAAGGCACGGATGCGTCTGATCCCTGGGCTGCTGAGGTACTGCTGTGGCATGTCTGCCCTGTGGTGAACCGCTCATTACAGCCGCGAGAACCTGGTATTAAGCCGCTCTTTGAGTCTTATCCAGGCATAATGTGCTGCTTGCCTGAAAGGCTGGCGCTGCGAAGAGGACGCGGAGGGTGTAATCACAGCCATTACCGAGGGCCATCAACGCAGCCAAACCTACACTTTCCACAGTCAGCAGCAGGCAGCTCGCTGAAAAGGAACTATTAGAAACCAAGCCCGGCCCTCAACGTGGAATAAACGGTGGAGAGAAAACCTATTAGGGAGCTGCTCCCACAGAGCTGGCCCCGCTGCCGCCCTCGGAGGAGGAGAGGCCCACGCTCCTTCAGAAAGGTCAGCCTTCCAGGGAAAAAAAAGACAACACGGGACTGGAAAGCCGCCACCCCCGTCACCCGCACAGCTTCCTGCCTCTCTCGGCCTCCCCACGCTCTCATCTGAGAGGCCCATCACCAAGTCTACCGGGGAGGCTGAATGAGGTGCTTTTACTGCCCGCCTCTGCCTCCAGAGGCCTGGCGCTTCTGAGCGCTCGGAGCCCGTGTCCACACACCTACAGCCACGGGCACACCTGCCACTCCCCAACGTGTCACGTGCACGCCTGCCCCACGCACACACCGTGCCATGCCAGGAGCACCGGGCCTCGCCAAGGACCCCCTGATGAGGTCTCATGGTGACACCAGAAGCAGCAGTGAGGTGCAAAGGTGAGCTGCAGGAAGGTGAGCTGCAGGAAGCAGAGGAGAGGTGGGAAGGTTTGCTGCAGGAAGCAGAGGTGAGGTGGGAAGGTGAGTGGCAGGATGGCTCTAGTACTCCAGTTCCCCCACCTGGAGGTTCTGCTGTTCTGGTGGGGACAAGTTCTATGCATGTGGTCCTGCCTCCTCCCAGCTACAGAACGCACAGTCAACATGGGCTGTGGCTCAGGCAGCCTCAGACGCCTTGGTAATCTGCTGTAAGGGAAGTTCCTGAGCTGCATGGCCGCTTCCCGGGAGTGGGGGGTGCTCACAGGTCACCATGCAGGCATTGCCCAGGGGGTGGGTTCACAGGTCACCATGCGTGCAGTGCTCAGGGGGTGGGTTCACAGGTCCCCACGCATGCAGTGCCCAGGGTGGACTGACAGGTCATCACGCATGTAGTGCCTAGTGGGTGGACTCACAGATCACCACGCAGTGCTCAGCCTCCCCTCTGTGAGATGCCGTTTCTTACACAGCTTTTCTGTAGCCTGGACACCCGGCCCGCTGCCTGCCGCCCCGAGTCTCCTCTCCTGGCCCACTCTGGTGCTTCTCCCCCTACTTCTGGCCTCACCACCCTCTCTCCCATTTCTTACCTTCCTTTTGCTGAAACTCAAGGACCCCTCTGGCACCCTCTGACCCCTCTGTGCCTGGTTCTACCCGCTCCAGGGTGACCCAGCCCTTGGCCTCACTTGGTGAACAGAGAACCTCTTCCCAGGGCCTGTGGGCTGTGGTCTGGGGCCGGTGTGCTGCCTCAGTTTCCCTGGTGTTCCCTCTCTCCCTGGCCTGGGCGGGCTGAGTGCTACGCTCACTCGCACTCCCCCTCGCCGGAGCTGCCTGCCCTGCTCTTGGCCTCTGCGCTCTGTGAGGTGCTGGCCCACGGCCCACAGCCCCAGCCCCAGCTGGAGGCTCTTCAGCCGCAGCCTCCTCTGCTGCCCTCGCCATCTCCCCCTTGGCGCGTAGGCCCCATGCTTCCCAAGCTCTCCACTCTGTAAGTGATCTGCGCAGGCCGGACCCCCACAAGGCTTCCTCCTCCCTTCCACTAACACAGCACACAGGCTGATTTTTACCCTCTGATGGGTTCTGACGGGGTCTGTGAGGTGGCACCGCCCTGACCTCTGGGAGCCCTGGCCGCCCCAGGTCCCGCCCACCCCTCTGTGGCACACCGGCACCCTTCAGGGGCCCCCCTTCCCCCGGGCTCACCCCAGGAAGCAGGCATCTCCCTGGCTGTCATGAGGGTGGTTAGGGAGCAGGGCACTTCCGCCAGAGGCCCAACTGGGTTGGAACCTGATCCCTTGCTGACATGCTAAAAATAATGTGCCTCGTTAGCACATTGAGACAGCGCCTGAAATTACATAGGACAAGCTCAAGACCGAGCTGGAGGCTCGGCATGGGGCCGCCTTCCCTCCCCTGCGGCTCCCTGGGAATTCTTAAACACACTTTCTCCCAGGCACAGAGGCTGCAGGGCTGGCCCTCTGGAGCGAGCAACGTGTTCTTATTCTAATTATGCTGGTAATTAGAGCTCAGGTCTTTGAACCTCTAGCAACCACGCGCTCTCCTCCCGCGCAGCACAGCCTGTGGGACTAGGGTTTGCTGCCAGCCGGGGACTGCACGCCTCTGTGGGGAAGGGCCCTTAAGAAGAAATGGGCCTTCACAGCCATTGTTGGTCGACTTGTTTGCTTGTTTTTTCTCCTGCCCTGTCATAAATTGCTGGTGTTCAAATCCTGACTTTGTACTCTGTGTATTGGAGCGAGGAGCAGAGCTGTTCTCTCCTGTCACCGTGATTGGAGCTGACAGCACATTATTCCTGCTAAGGCCTGGGATCAGGAAATGAACGCAGGAAGAAATAGTCCAGGGCTACATTAGCTTGTTTTGTTTGCCAAGGGCTGCATTTGTAAATGCACGTGAACAAGGGGTATGTCTACACCAAAGTTCTCATAAGCAGGCAGATGGTCCAGGTAACTGGCAGTGAGACCGACAGCCTTAAATAATCGCCACAGCAAAGCTGGCAGCAGACTGGAGACACGAGTGTGAACAGTCCAGGGAGAGACTCGGGCACGGAGACATGGGTGTGAGCAATCCAGAGAGACGCAGGCGTAGAGACATGGGTGTGAACAGTCTAGGAACAGATGTAGGCATGGAGACACAGGTGTGAACAATTCAGAGAGAGAGACGCGGGTGTGGAGACACGGGTGTGAACAGTCCAGGGAGAGGTGTGGACAGGTGTGAACACTACAGGAAGAGAGGCCCGGGCATGGAGACACAGCTGTAAACAATCCAGAGAGACGTGGGTGTGGAGACACGGGTGTAAACAGTCCAGGGAGAGGCCTGGGCATGGAGACTTGGGTGTGAACAGTCCAGGGAGAGATGTGGGAGTGGGGAACCACATTCTTGCTGTCACAGACGAGGAGCTCTCTGAGGGTGCCCTGTTTGTGGACCTGCACTCGGTGTTTCCAGACGGGTGGGAACACAGGCATCTGACCCTCTGTGTCTGCTACCAGACAGGGTGAAGAGCCTTTGACAAGGTCCAGGCATCGGGAGCCACGTCAGGTGCAGAGGACTCCATGCACACGGCAGAGGTGTGGCTTTCCTCCTCACCTCAAAATCCTCAGGGACTGCTGGCCAACCATATGCCATTCACCTTCCACCTTCCACATGAAGAAATGCCTTAGCAAAGGAGGAGGTAACAATGCTCAATAGGAAATGTGCTCATTACCTGACCTATGTAACTGTAACCCCTCTGTACAGTACTTTTAAAATAAAAATATATACAAAAAATAAAAGAAGAAATTTGATTAAAAAAACAAATGTCTTAATTACATTGAAAAAGCAATCGTTCTTATTTAAGATGGTATTATGTCATTTTCTGTAAGATCTGAACTATGTAAATTCTCTGGCCAAACTTTTCAAGAGACATTCAAGCTTCCAAAACGGCTGTTGATGGAAGCAATGATCAGAAAACCTTCAGATGAAAAACCATCTCTAACATTAGAAGGATACAGAATCACCACCAGGCAAGGTGTGTTACAGGCTCACTATCACCCAGTGAGGACAGCAACCTGGACTCTCAGCACAGCAATGAGTGTGTTGGTCCTGGGCCTTTAAGTAAAGATGAAATAGATCAGTAGTTTATTGCTCATCCATGTATAACAAGGATGATGACTCTGACCACCACCACCACAACTCCTGCCTTTCAGACTCAATCAGGAAATCTACCGAACAGCAGCAGACATGCCCCAGGAAGAAGATCAGATTTGCAGAGTGGGTACAGCACAGTATACAGAGTGTCCAGTCTTCAACAACAAAGCCTCGGGATATTAAAATAAATGGGAGAGGACAGACAGTACACACACAGAGCAGAAACAACAGCAGACACTGTCCCAGAGGAGGCTGAAGCCTCAGACTCTCTGGAAAACACCCCAGCTATTTAAAGTAAGTCTAAGAATGAATGAGATGTATGAGAACAATATATCGTCAAATAGAAAATATCAAATAGAGACATAGAATTTACACATTAACAAAAGAGCCAAACAGAAATCCCAAGGCTAAAAAGTATAATAACTGAGACAAAAATAAAAATCAGTAAAAAAAAAAATCAGTGAAAGGAAGGATTCAGTGGGCTCTGAGATGCATCATCATTTGAGATTATCCATTCTGAGAAACAAAAAGAATGAATAAACGCTGTAAACAGAGACCTACGGGACACACTCAAGTGTGCCAATGTGTGTGCAACACAGCCCCACACTTCGAAGAGAAATACAAAAGGGCGGGAGGAAGAATATTTGAAGAAATTATGGCAAATCTTCCCAAATGTAATTGGAAGCTCAATCTACATAACTGAGGCACTCAGCAAATTTCCAGGGGGATAAATTCAAAGCAATCTATACCCACACACGACAAAGACAGAGCCCCAGAGAAAGTCCATTAAGCATCAGGAGGGCAGTGACTCACCACCCAGAAGCATCTTGGTAAGGCTGATGGCAAGCTTCTCATGGGGGCTTCTTGGAGTAAGAGCAGTGGGGTAACATTTCCATGATGCTGAAAGAGTTTATTAGCAGCCCTAGGAGGTTTATTTGTTTGTTTTTGGTGGGATCTTCATTGTCAAGTACAGGGACAATTTGACTTCTTCATTGTGTGTAGGAATGTCCTTTATGTCATTCTCTTGCCTTTGCTGTTCTGGATAGTAAGACCAGTACTATATTGTGTAGAAGTGAGTAGGGTGGACACCCTTGCCTCCTTCCTGACTTCAGAGGAAATGATATCAGAGCTTCCCTGTCTAGTATGGTGTTGGCTGCAAGTTTGTCATTTATAGCCTTTACTATGTTGAGGTATATTCCCTCTATTCTGAGCTTCTTTGGAGCTATTATTAAGAAGAGATGTTAATTTTTGCCAAAGGCTTTTTCTACATTAGTTGATCAGATGATCAGGAGATTTTTGTCTTTGATTCTGTTTATGTACTGGATTACATTTATTGATTTACCTATATTGAATCACTCTTGTATCCCTGGAACAGAACCAACACAATCATGGTATATGATCTTCTTAATGTATTATTAAATTCAGTTTGCAAATATTTTATGGAGAATTTTCGTTTAAAGAGACCAGGATCTAATTCTCTCTTTTTATTGTTGTTGTTTTGTCCTTTTCAGAAATCCTGGCTCCGGAGAATGAGCTTGGTGGGGTTGCTTTCCCTTCTTTTCATAGATGAGTTTGAGGAGTACTGTGTAGAATTCAGCAGTAAATCCGTGAATTCTGGGATTGTTTTTCCTTTGTTAAGAGAATCTTCATTGCTGCTTCAATCTCATTTCTTGTTATAGTCCCAATTTAGTGGTTTATATCTTCTCAGTTCAGTTTTGGTAGGTCAGTTACATGTAGAAATTTATGAATTTTGGAAGACTTTCCAGTTTATATGAATTGAAGTTTTCACAGCATTCTTTCATGAGCCCTTGGATTGTGGTGATGTCCTTTTTTCATCTCTGATTTATATTAATTTGGATCTTTCTAGTCAGATTTTCAAAGAGTTTATCAATCTTAATTATGTTTTCAAAAGATATGCACATCCCAATTACCCTATGATTTCATTTTACCCCAGTCAAGAGTGGAAGCTGTCATGAAAACAAGCAACAGATTCTAGAGATGTTGAGGGGGAAAAGGAACACTTATATGCCATTTCCAGAAATGTTACTAGTGAAAACACCAGGGAGATCAGCATGGAGGCTCCTCATGAAACTAAAAGTAGACCCTGTGACTTGGATATACCACGTTTGTGAATGTCTCCAAAGGAATGTAAAGCAGTACACAAGAGAGACACAGCCACATCGATGGCAGTTCTGTTCACCAAGTCCATATGCTGGAGTCAGCTCCTATACCCAACAACTAACAAACAGGGAAAGAAAATGTGATACACTGAAACCATCGAATATTACTCAGATGTTAAGAAAAGTGAAATTATGTCTCTGCAGGAAAGTGTATGGAGCAGGAGGTCATTGTGCCAAATGAGATGATAGTCAAGCTCAGAAAGTCCAACACTGCATGTATTAATGTGTTTGTGGAACCTAGACCTGCCGAAATGAGGCAGAGGAGGGGATAGGACATGGGGACATGGGAAGGGTGCTGAATGAAAACAATGAAAGTGTACATGCGCACAGACATGAACACAATGAAACCCACTGAACACTGGGTTGGGTATGTGAGAAACAGAAACATAAAGGAGGGGCAAACTTGTTCAAAGTACACTATACACATATATGAACTCAGAGCATGCTGTATATGTATATGGACTCAGATGTATATGAATTTAACCGTCCACGTTAAAATGATCACAACAAACCCTCACGTTACTGACTCATGCTAAATCAAACATAAAATAAGGTAAAATGCTGAAAGGAAAAAATGAACTGAAAATTCTGTATCTAGAAAAACTATTCTTTAAGAATGAAGGGGAGGGGCTGGGAAGGTGGCTCAGTGGTAGAGCGCTTGCCTTGCATGCATGAGGCCCTGGGTTCAATTCCTCAACACCACATAAACAGAAAAAGCCGGAAGTGATGCTGTGGCTCTAGTGGTAGGGTGCTAGCCTTGAGCTGAAGAGCTGAGGGTCAGCGCCTAGGCCCAGAGATCAGGCCCCATGACTGTCAAAAAAAAGAATGAAGGGGAGGTTAAGATGTTCATATGTGCAAACTGACAGAGTTTGTCCTGTAAGAAGTACAAGGATTTTTCAGGCTGAAATAAAGAACGTGAGACAATAGCCCAAATACTAATAGACAAAAGCACAAGCGGCAAGTGAGCTACACGGGTCAGTGGCAAAGACAGAATGAAAGGTTGCTTTGTGAATAATGTTTTTCCTCCTATCTGATTTTAAGGAAAATGGAATACGTAGAAGTTATGAATCTGTAGTGATCACACAGATCTGTGAAGATGCAATCTGTAGTCTAACAGCAAAGGGCAGAAGATACAATGGGAAGTACATGGTACTGATCTGAACTGGATGTTTTTAAGAACTTGATGCTAATCTGCAGCTTAACTATGAAGAATGCAGCTAAAGACACTGAAGAATTCATACATTACATTAGGGGCTTTGACCCAATTTGTAGGTGATTTTTGTGCAAAATGAAAGGCAGGGACCTAGTTTCAGTCTTCGATATTCAGGCTTCCCAATACCAATTGTTGACAAGGCTGTCTCCAATGTATGTTTTATTGGCACTTTTGTAGAAAGTCAGATAATTGTAGCTAGATGGGTTTCTTTTGAAGGAATTAAAATCAGCATATAATAGAGACATCTGCACATTCATATTTACTGTGTTACTACTCATACTATCCAAATCATAGAATCAGCTGATGTGTCTGTTCATGGAAAAATAAAAAATTATATATATAATATATAATTATGCATATAATTATATATATGATTATATATGTTTTATGAAGCCATTAAATTGAACAAAAATCACTTTTGTTCATGGTGAAAGTGGCTAGAAGCAGAGATCATCATGTTAAGCAAAATAAGCTGTGCTTGGAAGACAAATGCCATGTTTTCTCTCATATATAGTCTGTAAAGAGAGATGAGAGAGGGCAAGAGAAGGAGAGAGAGAAAAAGAGAGACATCAAAGTAGAAAGGCAGCATTAAGGACTAGGAAGGGACAGTCAGAGGAAACTGGGGAAAGTAACAGGCAGAAAAATAGGATGGAAGTACCTTATTTAATACAGGAAGCGCCATAACAAAGACCACGCTTTATACATATAATATAACCTGATAAAAACGTAGTAACAGAAATACAGTAATCAAAATAGTATATTCAAAACTATATTTAATATAAAGGAAAGCATAGTGGAGGACAGAACAACCAAAAGGACTTAAGGCGTGCAGGAGATGACTAGCCAGAGGGGAACCCCATGAGTGCTTGTGTAAGATGTGGGTAAACATTCAAGTAAGGTGTCAGTAAACACTCAAGTAAGGTGTGAGTAAACACAAGTAAGATGTGAGTAAACACAAGTAAGATGTGAGTAAATACTCAAGTGAAATGGCAGAGGTGGCAGAATGGATAAAAATAACTGTATCCTTGGATGGATCAAGAAAATGACGTATATATACACACAATGGAATTTTACTCACCCATTAGAAAGAATGGTATCATGCCATTTGTAAAGAAATTGAAAGACCTAGAAAAAACTATGCTAAGTGAAAAGCAAGCCAGGACCAGAGAGACAAAGGATGCACGGCCTCCCTCATAAACTTTAGTTTGTTAGTTTAGCTAATAAACTTGTAAGTAAATACATTAGCTGGTATGAGAGTAGGGAGAATGAGAATTCTAATTCCTTGGAAAGGCAAAGTTAAAGTTAAGCAAAATGAAGCACCAGAAAGTGGGTACTCAAAAGGGGTGGGTGGAGTTGAGAGAAAATGGGTAGATGAATGAAGAGAAGAGGGGATGCAGTCAAGAACCCAACATACATCCTACAAAATCAACAAGATGAGACAGGGGGCAGGGAGGGAGGGAGGGATGGGTACTCGTTGAAAGGGGAGGTGTCAATCAAGATATATTGGGTTCATAATCTGCTCTGTTAAATGGCAGCAGCTGTACAAAGTACTACTATAAAAATAACTGGACTCCTGGATCTGGTGGTGTGGGCATCCCACAGAGAAGATGAAAGCAGTTAGATGAGAAAAGACAGACTGTGTAAACAGTAAGCAAAACATGTTTCAGTTGCTTTAAATCAACTTAAAAATACAATTTTATAGTAACAAAGTGGGCATTTTATGAAGAAGATAGGAAAGTTGTACGCAGTATGTACTTAGGAGCCTGATGTGTATGAAATTAAAGCTGACAGAAATGAAAGGAGAAACAGGTAACCTAACAGTAATTGTTGGAGACTCCGACACCTCAGTCATGGACAGGACAATTAGGTGAGGGCTCATAAATAAACAGGAGATCCATCAGATAACCAGACCTGAGCAAAGAACTCACCTCCCAACAAGGGAGCCAGGCCCTTCCCTCCAAGAGACAGACTGAATGTTAAGAGATAAAGTGTATCTTAATATACTTGAAATGATAGAAATGATAGAAACCATGTTTTCTGAGTGTAATGGGATGAAATTAGAAATCAATAACAGAAACACACTGAGAATATTACAAGTATGTGGAAATTGATCTACTCCCTTCCCAATAACTGGTGGATCACATTATTTGGGAGACATCACAAGGGAAATTAGGAAGTATTTTAATATGAACCAAAACAGCACAATGAAACTTATAGGACATGGCTAAACAAGTGCTTCAAGAAGTATTTCCACCTTGGTGCCAGTACCTCATCCTAGTTCCTCATGAGTCTGAGATGCAAGGATTGTGGTTTGAAGCCAGCCCAATTAAACACCAAAAAGTCATCAATAGAGCTATGATTCAAGTGGTAGAGCACTAGCCTTGGGAAAAAAAACTCAACAGAGCCCAGACCCTGAGTTCAAGCCCCAGGACTGGTGCGCGCGCGCACACACACACACACACACACACACACACACACACCACCACCACCACCACCACCACCACCACCACCACCACCACCACCACCACCACCACCACCACCACCACCACCACCACCACCACCAAAAAACAACAACAAAAAACATTTCTATCTATAAATACTTATTTAAAAAGAAAGAGCCAGGCACCAGTGGCTTACATTTGTAATCCTAGCTATTCAGGAGGCTGGGATCTGAGGATCACAGTACAAAGCCAGCCTGCGCAGGAAAGTCCCCGTGAGACTCTTATCTCCAATTAAACATTCAAAAATTGAGAATGGTAGAGCGCTGGTCTTGAGCACAAAGAGGCTCAGGGACAGCACCTAGTTCAAGGCCCACAACTGACAAAAAACAAGAAAGAGGACAAATCTCAATAGACTTTGTCCAGAAAATGCAGAGTAAAATAAATCAAGCAAAAGTAAGTCAATAATAAGGACTAGTGTGAAAATTGATAAAACCATGAATAAAAAACAATGGAGAAAATTCACAAAGGCAAAAGTCTCTTCGAAAATAACAAAACTGGCTATTTAAACATTCGAGAAAATAGAGAAAAACTCAAATTACTGACATCAGGAATGAAAAAGGAGTCTTACTGCTGACCAACCAGAGACCGAGTCACTAACCAAAGAACTCTTCATGAGAGTAGGTCGTTTTCATGGTGAATTCAATTCTATGAATGATTGAAAGAAGAGTTAATACCTATTCCTCACACATTCTTCAAAGAAATGGATAAGAAGGAGAAATTCTTTGCTCATTTCATAAAGCCAATATTACTCTGGTTGCAAAACCAGACCTACGATACCTGACCTGGGCCTCCAGGTCCCAGGTCCTGAGTATAAGGCACGGCCTCCGCCACATCTCCCTCCTCCCCAGGCGCCAAGGGTGTCTGCCAGTCTTCCTCCTCCCTGAATTCCTCACACCCCAGGGTGGCCACAGCCCTTTTCCCCGGAGGTAAGGACACACAGTTATGGCCCCAGTGCAGCCCAACACAGCCAAGCCATCTGATGAGCCTCCACTGCTTGGGGAGCTGGGTGACCTGAAACCCTCCCTCCCTCAGGCTCCTGAGGACGTCCAGCTGAAGACAGCCGGTGACCTCGGCTTCCACCTACTTAGTCATCACCTACTTAGTCAAGAGAGTGTAGCCATCCTTGAGCTCCTGTCCTTGACCTAGTGTTTCAGCTGATCAACTTCTCTATGAATTTCACTTCATAAATCTCTTCCCAATGTGGCAGCAGACAGCCCCACCCCCTCAAAATGGCAGCTTCTAACCGTGCTGTGCTATAATGCTGAAGCTGTTGCAAACAGGTTGTGCCATGTGCATGTGTGTGTGCATGTGTGTCTGTGTGTGTGCATATATTTTTAAGGGTGACTTTTTCTAGATTAGACAGATAACCAATGCCCATGTATGGGTTTCAGTGTTTGTGGACTAAGGGGTTGGTTAGGTGGAATCAACCATTATTTATCACCGACAGTCACTTTTCACCAGTGATCCTCTACTCTGATTTTGGGCACACTTTTCCTTGGGCATGGAGTTCCTGTCAGAACTCATCTGTCTGTGTCTATCTGCTGATGAAGTTGTGTCTTCCTGGGGAGAGGTCCATGTGCCACCCCTCCTCCAAGCCTGGCAGTCATCTGCTCAGCCACAGCCCTTTGGAAATGACCAGGGCGCAGGATGGGCGGAGAATGCATCTGTTGTAAAGTTTTTCCAGCCACAAAGGCCTAAAGAAAAGGCACTGGCTGGGCTGGGAATAAATGCCAACCAGTTTGAAGTGTCTGGTGGAAAAGGAGGGTATGGATGGTGTGAGGAGAGCGGTTAAGATTTTGGGATCCGGTGGGTGCCAGTGGCTCATGCCTGTAATCCTAGCTACTCAGGATGCCAAGATCTGAGGATCATGGTTCAAAGTCACCCCGGGCAGGAAAGTCTGTGAGGCTTATCCTCCAATAACCCACCAGAAAACCAGAAGTGGAGCTGTGGCTCAAGTGGTAGAGAGCTCGCCTTGAGCTGAAGAGCTGAGGGACAGTGCCAGGCCCAGAGTTCAAGCCCCACAACTGACATAAAAGAAAAGAAAAAGATTCTGGGATCCTCTTGGGGCATCTTGTTGAGACTTCTCAGGGCATGAGCCTAGACAAGGACCCAGCCCTCAGTGAGGAGCCTTGCCTGCCCAACCACGCCTACAGCAGAGCAATTCCACTACACTCAGATGCAAGGCGAGTGAGGGCTGCTGCTCCAAAGCCCCAGGGCGGGCCTGCAGGGGTCACACCAAGGCCTGTCATCCTGGCAATCTCAGAGTGTTCCCTCACAGCCAGCCCTGCATTTGGAAGTCATCCACTTTAGCCAAAGCCGACAGAGGCAGAGGTTACCATGAACATCTGCATAGCATCGCTGGCTCCACAGAGGGTGGCTGATGGCCTGGCTTCTGGTCCAGGGCATGGTGACAGCAGTCACCATGATGAGGGGACGTGACTCCTTGTCTCTGCTCGTTACCCAGCTTTGAGAAGCAACTTCCAGAGGCAGATCTGTGTCACAGCCACACAAGGCACAAGCGCATTGGAATTTGATATCTGGTCAGTAGTGCATTCGAGCCGGCAGAATGGCTCTCAGCGCACAAAGCCAGATAAGATGAGCACCCCAATGAAATGGAAGCAAGGGTACGGATCAGTCATTCATCAGCAGTAGTGACAAACAGCCCTTCATAACAATTATCTAGTTAAAACACCATTAACAATTAATGACATACATCACAAAGCTTATTGAACCCATTAAAGACTAATTTACTGGCTATAAAAATGTGGCATTAAGAATTTATGGATCATTACCTTTTATTCTGTGATGAAATATTGCTGACTGAAACTCTTAGAAACTGTTGAAAACAATTACTCACTAAAGTCGCATGAAATTAAATGATGGGACTTAACAAGAAAAAGAAAAAAGGCTAAGCAAAGTTGGAAACTGGTTTTTTTTTTCCCCCACCTCTTTTCCAGGAGAAGTACTAACTTTGTATGACACTGAATGGATAAAGATTGTATTTTCAAACAAGATTAAGATCTACAATTAAGGAATTCAAACAAAGTAATTTTAATGTGCACTAAAGTCTTCTTTTGGGGAAAAATGTATTAGATGGTGACTGATAAAAATTCCGATCATGATTAATCACCATGAGGTATTTTGGAACACTATTAAGGAAAGTATAGCAATATTAAAATTAATTAACTAATTCCTCTAAAGGATTTTAAAATATAATACGATGTAACAGCTGCTGCAGCTTTAAAAATGATTATTTCTCTTCCGCCTTGCAACCAAAATGTGACAGCCAGGAAGCCGCCTAATTTCATCACAATTTTCAGTTTATTGCTCTGTGTGGAGACCAGCTTCGCAGTGGTGAAGAGTCCTGTGTTTTCTAGAAGACCATCTGTACACCAGCCCGTGGGGCAGCCAGGGCTTGTGGCATGTGCCGCATGGAGCCACGCACCAGGGAGTGTCTGGGGCCCGGTGCGGGCGCCCACTGCCTGTTTGCTGAGTTAGGTAGACTTAGCCTGAGTTTTGTGGCTAGAATGTTCGCATCAGTGAAGCAGAACAGCAAAACATATGAGCCAAAAGAGTTGAATCCGACGCGTTGTATAGAGGGGGAGATCAAAGCACAGAGGAGGTGATGAGTCCGTCTGGGATTACACAGCCACACCAGCACAGGCCCTGGCTGATGTCTTCCAGAGGGCACTGACAAAGATGCCCCCTGTGCCCTCGAGGAGGCCCGTGGGTGTGCAGTAGCCCTTTGGTAGCCATCTTGTTATTCCTCCTGAGCGAGCAGATGCCTCTAAGTTTCCCCAAACCAGAGTACGAGGCCTTGTGCATGTACTGTCTGTGTTGGAACTCGCTTCTGACCCTGACAGCAGCACTGTGCAGACACAGAGGCGGTCCCGTCCCTGACCTCAGCCCTCCCCACTCTCCTGCAGGAGCATCTTCCTCCAGAGGATGTCTGTCCCCAAGGGTGGAGTGGCCAAAGTGGGCTGCACTGGGGCCAGAGCAAAGAGAATCTGGATCACAACGGGCCACTTTGCTGCTTTGCCCCCTGATGAGGAAACCCACAGTATTTTCATGTCAGGCAGTAAAAGAAAAACAAACGCTCGACGTTCACACCTCTGGGTTGTGCAGTGGTGTTCTCCAGCGCACCTCCTTCTGTGGTTCTATGGCCTGCACAGTGTGTACGGCATGCACACAATCTCTAGTTCTCAACGACTCCTCGCCAACTCGTGACAATAAAGCAAATCTACTTCTAAAGCTGTAGCCATCTATTTTCACTTGGCTTTAATTATTCTAAACCTAATTATAATTATCAATAGATATCCATGCCTTGAAGTTTAGATCCTAATTGCTGAACTAAATAGGTGCCAAAATTATACAAACAACCTAGTAAATAAAAGACAGATAATTTCATAGTTGTTCTGGGCAGACGCATTGGTGCACGTATGTTATAAATTACAATCTCTTTAAAGTGCTTTATACCCAGAGGTTGGTTAGCTGTGTTTGCTGTGATGTGGAGATGGGGCTCTCAATCTACAGCATGCCAGTGAATGACAGCTGTCCATTCCAGGGCACATCAGCATGTTCATATTTGAGAACTAGTCCACATGAGTGATGACTTAAGACCAGTGCTGGAAAACATGTGCCCCCCCAATCCTCTCACAGTCAGATGTGGCGGTTTATGCCTCTAACACTGGCTACTTGGAAGGTGGTGATTGAGAGAATTGAGATTCAAGCCTATCCCAGGCCAAAAACTCACAATGCCCCCTCTCAACAAATAAAAAGGTGAACAGATTGGTGTACACCTATGATTCCAGCTGTTAGGGAAGTGTAAATAGGAGGTTCACAGTCCAGGCTGGCCCAGGCAAAAAGCAAGAGAATATTTGAAAAATAACTAAAGAAAAAGAGGGTTGGGACCATGGTTTAAGTGGCGGAGTACTTTCCTAGCAAGCCTGAGTACAAACTCCACAGCTGCCAAAAAAACAAAGCAAAGCAAAATCAACCCAAAGAACTATAAACGGCTCTCCTCCGTGTCTAGAGGGCCGCTCTGTGGATATGGTGAGAAGTGGGGAGACAGGGAGCGAGTCTAGCCAACTACAGGTGAGCGACGTCAACTGAATGAACAGGCCTGTTAACAGGACTCGGTCGTGGGATCCCGGCAGCAGATAGGTGTTCCCAATGTGTTCTGAATACAAGTGCTAACGCTGTGTTCCCAGTACAAGCCCTGGATGACACATCCCCAAATGGGAGCCACTAATCTGAACCCTCAATGTTCCCAGAAGCCACTGCCTGGTGCAATCCGCCCTGGTGTCTTCCCAATCACAGCTTGGCAGGTGGCCTTCTCCAAGAACCATGTCCATGGAAGAGACAGTCAATCTGCCCACACAGGCTGGCCACATAGCCAGGGCCAGGGCAGCTGCGGGATGAAAGCCGTGCCGGGCACCCTGCCTCAGCACCACACTTGGCCTCATCACGCCAAGCATTCCAATCCACGCCTACATTAAATGCAAGCCGGGACCTCTGTGGCTCCTTCAAGCCCTGCCTGGAAGCACCTCACTCATCTCTGCCCATTGCCATCCTCCATACTTGTCACACAGACTCTCTCCCTGTGCTTGCGAGTGAAGCCAGGCCAGAGGCACAGGTGCATCTACAGGGAGCTTAGACCCCGGGGTTCTGTGCCCACCTGCCCCACGTCTCACACACTGAGCACCCTTGATAGCGCAGAAGCAGCACCATCCTCAGCCTGCCGCCCGTCCCCAGATCGGCATTCCACAGTGAACTGCAGAAGCGAAGCAGGCTTCCACAAATGAGGAAAACACCGAAAGAACACAACCGTGGGCCAAATGTCAGGGATCAATGTAGCATGAATGCGAGTATGGTGAGGTTTTGGAAAAACAGTCCTTTATCTTCAGAACTTTTTCTCATTTCTCAGCCCTGCTCATTGTCCCTAATCCTGGCAGAGTCTAATCACCTTTCATGCTTTTGCCCGGGAAGATATTTACAAGCATTCATCTCTGTCGTTGGCCTTTGAACAATTAGTCATTGTACAATTAACGCACATCAACTATCTCGTTCTTTAAATCTCTGCCCACAAACCATAAATCAAGCAGCCCGCGGCCCTTTAATCATCCCCGTTCTCCCTCCCTCTGCAGCAGCTCCTGTCTTACATCTTTGTGTCTCTGAGGCTTTCCTTAAGAATTTACAAAGACCTGGAGCCCAAGCCACCCAGGTTTCTGGCTCCAGAAGGACTGCTGGGGTGGGAAGGAAGGGGAAGACGGCCGGCCATGAAGCCCGTGCTGAGGCTCCCAGTGAGCCCCAAGCTTCTCTCCTGTGGTTCTTCCCGATAGATTCTGAACAGGTAGGGCCGACAAAGTTCACAAAAGTATGTGCTCACTTTCTGACACAGGCTTGGACTGAAAAGTACTCAGTGATTCAAACTTCATTGGACATCCTGCATTTCATCACGTGGCAGCCCCAGGCCTCTGCAGGCACCCTCCGCATTCTGTGGAGTGGTGCTGCTCTCCCAGCGGTCCCTTTACTGCAGTGCGAGAGCCTCTCGCCACCACCTGCCTGGAAAAGTGTCTCATGATGACACTCTGCCCCCTCCCTGGTACAAGGACAGGGGCCAGTGGGGGTGGGATCCCAGTATCAAATGGGGTCACACCTGGCCACCAAGGGAAGGGCCAGTCTGTCAGACATCCACATCAGTAGGAAACAGAATGGGCAACAAGACCTCAGAAAGCAACAGAAAGAGTGTTTTTACACAATATTTAAATAAATCAAAGAGAATGTGAACATCTGTAAGAAAAACAGTGTCAAATGTGTGGATAAAGACCAGATAGGCACTACTCATTTTTCTTTTTCCTACAAGCCCAGAAGCACAGTGGGCTGAGCAAATCTCCAGGCTCAGGTCTGTGGCGGCTTCCAAGGGGTGTGGCAGTCAAGGAGGCTGCAGAGAAGGTCCGGCCAGGGACCGCTGGGGGCCAGGGTCCCACCGACATGCAGGCTGCAGATCCCACCCACGGCTTCAGCAGCTCAATTCCAGGTCCAGCTCTGCTCTCGGCCATTTACCCTGGGGCCAGCAGTCCCCCATACAGCCAAAGTCCAGTGCAGCACAGGACCTTGCCTAATGGCATTGTGGTTAGAAAGATGATTGCTTCTGTCCATTCTCCAGGGCGCAGGCCATGCAAAATTAGTTAACCTTAACAATGGTCTCAGCATGCCGAGTGCCAGTGGCTCACGATACGTGGTTCAAAGCTAATCCAGGCAGGAAAGGCCATGAGACTCTTCTCTCCAATTAACCACCAGAAAACCAGAAGTGGTGCTGTGGCTCAAGTGGCAGAGTGCTTGCCTTGGGCTGAAGAGCTAAGGGATAGCACCCAGGCCCAGAGTTCAAGACCTATGACCAACAAAAAACAAAAAAAAGGTCTCAGCAGCCAAATTTTGCCAGGAAATGACTGATCTGCACTGTGGGAGTTGGGTGGCCTGGGTTCACTCCCCACTCCTGGTGACCTCTCCATGGCTTGGTGTGCCAAGCTGGGAGACCACCAGGTCCATTCCGTTCCCCAGAGTCCAGATCTCTGCAGACCTGTTCATTATGGGATTATAGGCTATCCATCAGAGTAAGCTTGCTTTCCATCTGAATGGATTGCCATGCCACCAACTTTGACTGACCACTATTCTCATCCTGAAAAGATTTTGTTTCAGGATACTTCGGTGAGTTGTTGGAATGGGGAGCCATCTTGAGTTCCCCTGAAGGGCTTTCATCTCACTGATAGCACTTGAAAACCTGGGAGGCTGACTGGACCAACAGACAACAGCCAGGTTATGTAGAAAGGACTGGCCAGCCCAACACACAACACTCAGGTCACAGAGAAAGATGGAACTCAGAGCTGACTGACCGACTGGACCACCACACAAAAACCAGGTCACAGAGAAAGACAGAACTCAGCTCCACATTGTTCTACCTGTCCAGGAAATGAGCCCATAATCTTCAAGTTCAGTCCAGGAAGCCAGCGCCATCTGCAGATCACGCTGGGAGGAAGCAGACCACTGTCACCAGAATCATCCAGTGAGTCCTTTGACATGTCTAAGCACCTCCGTCATGTCTGGCCCTCCAGGATTGGGCCGAGCGAGGACCATCGCAGCTCCCAGAGGTGCTGTTCCTGCTTTTAACTCAGAGCCCATCAAAGAAAGCCACGCTTGTGCCACTGTCCGCATCGACGATGTCCTCTTTCCAGTCAGCCTCCAGACACAGAGCTGCGACCTTCTGTTTTTATGTCTGTTTTTCCAGTCCCTCTGCCTGCTTTCAGCTCTGACAAACACCAGAGATGGTGGAGGACTCCCTTGCAAGGTCAGAATAATAACCTTGTGTCTCTCATTTGAGGCAACTTCATTTATGTTCACAACATTTCTGACTAGACTGGGCTAGGTCTTTACGGGGTGGCTGGGCCTGGGGTCAGCCTCAGCTCTGTGTTATAATTCTAAGAGTGGAGTTTCCTGTGAAAATTCACACATTCCAGCCCCACTCACACTCCTGGACATGAGAAGGGTCTAGTCACCACCTGGAACTCTAACACAGCTAAGGCCATGCTAGTTCCATCCATGTAATGATAGAAATTACTCCGTTGATTTCACTGCACACATTCTTCCCCAGTTTCTTTGTAATGGAGGAAACGTTTTAGGAATTTGGAGAGTCAAGGAAACAACAGGATGCTCTACTATGCATGACAAGTAGACTCTAGACCATGACACTGCAGGCTCACAACTGGCACGAATACAATTTTGACATTTTAGGCTCCCTGGGAAAATAGCAGTTGCACATGCATATTCAAATATGCAACATCTGGATGTCTTTTATCCTAGTAGAACTCCTTAAGTGTTCAGCCCTTGTGTCAACTCTAATGACTGTATTACTCTGTATGCATAGCAATGATGCTTGCAGCCGTGGAACAATTCTTCCCCAGTTGTGAGAATCCCAGTTGGGAGCGGAACAGAGCTCTAGAGATTATCCAATCCATCCCATTGGCTATTCACACAAAAAGCTGGAACTACCGGAAATGGAGCTGCTAGGTGGCAGAGCTGCCATCAAAGCCACTGGAGGACCTTCTCGAGCCACCGTGGCTTCTTAACTGGCGCACTCAAAGTATTTGTTTAGCTTTCCTCACCAGCCCCTGCAATAGTAATCTAATCCCCATTGCAGGATTATTGGCAACCATAACACCAGCCTGTTGACTTCACACCACCAACAAGGGCTCGGAACCCAGGGCCATCTTGTCACTTAGAACTGGCTGAAACCTGGAGTCTCGGGACCCATCCTTCACCCACAGTCCAGGAGACGTATGTTGGCAAGGTGTCCAGAAACCTCAACATCTGAAGAGCTAATCCAGACAATTCTTTCTTATCTGGTTTTCAACCAAATGGTACCCAGAAAATCAGAGTCGTCTTGACAGAAGAGGGTGACTGAGAGGCAGAGAGACAATAAACTCCTCCACTCACAGAACGAGGCTAGCCAGCCACAGCTGTCTTTGTGGAGTCTTTCTCTTGGAAGTTTTTGTCAGTACCCACCGTCTTTGTTTCTCTTTGGCAAAACTCAAGGTATTATCTTTGTGAACCATTCCAAAAATACACAGACTCCTAAGGAGAGGCCGAAAGCCCTTTGCTCTCCACTGGCCTATGGGTAGGAACAGTGGTCAGTGAGCTGGTTTTCGGATATATTTTGGATATAATCTTCAGACACCTGCCGGGCCATCCACTCACCAGAAGCCAAGCTTGGTGCTCAGTCTGCAGCTGGTGAGAAGCAGGAGTCTGTAAGCAGCACCCAGCTCCCTGCGATCCTGGCACAGGAACCCAGCTGGCACCGCGGAAGGGCCTGCACCACCAGGCAGCAGGTGGTCTTGGCCGGCTGGGCTTTTGGCCCTGGCCAGCCAGGTCTCCTTGGTCTTTGTACAGTGATGGGTCTGACTGCAGAAAACCACATGGCTGTCCCAAGTGGATGAACCTCCATTCTTAGCAGGGCTCTGCTGTCTGCGTGCCCATCACGTTGAGATGAGCAGTTTGAGCATCTTTCCAGTCCTGAGCACCCCAAGTGCACAATGACACGGAATACTTAGATATGTTGTACAAGTGTCATTGTGGCATGCGTTCTTCTCTGAAGCTTTCCTCTCAATCTAAAAGCATGCCTTAGCAGATCACTCGAACCCACAGGTTGTACCCAATCAAATAGATATCTATGACTCATAAGGAAGAACAGGTTCTTTCATGGCAGAATCTTGTAACATCTGACAAAATGATGGCATAAAAGAATCCTCACCCACTGAGAGGAGAGATGCATGGGTCCTTGATACACACCCCATATTTTTCCCCAAGTTGCTGAGACCCCCCTCCCCCAAGTAGGACCAAACACGTGACACATTGCCCTCCAGGAATGGCAGGACATCAGGTGGAGTTGACGCTCAAGGTTGATTTGTACCTTACCAGCTCTGACCTGGGTAAAGTATATGAATCTTTCTAAACTGTGTTCCTCCTCAGCAGGACCAAACCACCCTGCAGGGCACTGTGAGAATAAATGGGAGATGATACACATCAAAGGTCCAGCCTAAGTTTGGAGAGAACTGGTCATGTGTTCCTAAGTGCCATTGTTTTTTTTTTTGTCAGTTGTGGGCATGAAACTCTGGGCCTGGGTGCTGTCCCTGAGCATTTCAGCTCAAGGCTAGTGCTCTACCACTTGAGCCACAGTGCCACTTCTGACTTTTTCTGCTTATGTGGTGCTGAGGAATTGAACCCAGGGCCTCATGCATGCAAAGCAAGCATTCTACCACTAAGCCATCTGCCCACCGAAACCTGGTGAGGTTCCAACCCTGTCCAGTGATGTCTGGCTCCACTGTTAGCTTCCCACTCACCATCACCCATGGCTCTTGCTTGGCTCTCCTTGGCTTCTGGCAAATTTGAGAAGTGCTTCCTGGCTCTTCTAGCCCTGTACTTGCCAAGATTTCCTGTTTTTTGGCTGGTGGAACTACCATATGAGCAGCAGTTTGAAGGCAGGGCACAGAACAGGGCTGGTCCCTCAGCCCCCACCATCCAGGATGTGGCCCTCAGTTCTGGCTGCCCAGGGGCTCTCTGCTGCCTGCAGAGTATCACACGTGATTTTATCTGTGATGATTTTCTAGACAGGAAGGCCAGGTGGCTCCATCTGACATGGTGATGACACCTTTCACCAGTTCCAGCATCGCTGGTGCCCACCAGAACACTGAGCTTGCTTTTGTAAGCTAAGTGCCTTGCCATAAAAGGTGGGCCCATCTCCTTGAGAATCTGTGATCATGTGAAGAGACTCTGAGCTCCCTTTACAACTGCTCTCTGCTAAGTCTTAGCAGTGTTGGACACGTCCCCTTCAGAAGACCCAGGAATGGTGCAGGTGGGGGACCTTTCCCTATTTTGTCCTTCCAACACACTGAGGTGTTTCCAGGAATGAAACAGCCATCATACTGGGAACAGGAGCCAGCATTGTGCCAAGAGCTCAGAGCCAGCACACTGGTGGGTGGAATGGAGTCAAAATGGCTCCAAGACTGTGCTGAAGGAGTGGTCCAGCGCCCAGACTCTCCCAGCACCTCCCTCACTGCTAGATTGCCTGACAAATAGTACACACGTTACTGCATTGTTGGAGAGCAGGTAGCAGGATTTTAAGGGTATTTAAGAAAACTCCCAGGGCAAATTTTTGGCTGGCATATACCACCCCAGAGTCCAGGTTAACTGTTGACCCTTGTAGCCACAGGGGAGGGGCTCCCTGCAAATGCTCAGAGCCCATCTGTAAAATGGGCCAATTTTTCCTATAATCTAAAGGGTACTCACATGTACCTTAACTCATCTCAAAATGACTTACAATGCCTAAAACAATGCCAATACCATCTCTATATTGTTATACTGCAGTATTTAGGAAATAAGAGCCAGGAGAAGAATCCGTATGTGTTCAGGACAGACATACTTTTCCTGGATTATTTTTGGTCCACTGAATCCTTGGATGCTCAGCCTGCAGATATAGAAGGCTAATCACACACAGAAAGCAAATCAGAGCAAAATCTATGGAAATATTTTTGTATACAAAAGGGATAAACCCAACATATTAGAGAGGAGATTTGTATAGGTTTGAAAAAGATTAGCTATAGTGTGAAGAAAAATGTTTGTATACCTACCTCACACTCTCCATGAAAGGAAAAGATGACTAAGGTGAAGTCTGAGTTACAAGATGGGCAGTAAGATAGTCAGACAGATCCAACGTTCCTGGAACTGTTGTGGGAACGATGCAATCAAAGAATTGTCGCAGTAAACATTAAGCGGTGTTGGAAGACAAAGGGCAGAGAGGAATATGTAGACAAGTGCATCAGTGCTGAAGGGAAGAAAGGAAGGAAAGGGCACAGGAAGTGGAAGCTACAAGAGAGGGAGGCAGAGAAGCACCGCACAGGCCGGCAGGGATGTGGAGGAGCACCGAACGGGCCCGCAGGGAAATGGCAGCATTTCTGAAGAAAAGAACAGAATAAGCAGAAGAGAGACAGAGTCAATGCTATAATTGAAGGGAGACTTCTGAGTTAAAGACACGAGTCTGTAGTTTGAAATGATGTATCACATACCAGGCAAAATAAATAACCATGGAAGACATGACACTAGATCTAGCCCAGTAAATTATTTGACTTCTGAGCTCAACATGTCTGCATACAGCCTAATGGGTTCTTACAGAACACTCAAAGGAAGACACGTGTATTGGGCTGGTTTCAGTGTGAGGAAGGGGTGGGGGTTCAGAGTCCAAGTCGGAAGCCAGGCATTCGTGGTCCTTCACAGGTGATGGCAGCAGAGGGAGGAGTCCAGGAAGTGCCCCTGGGTGTCACTCCTGGGAAGCTACTCGACTCAGAGACTGAAGCTAGCTATAGTCTTCAGCATGTCCCCGGGGTGCGGTGCCATAGGCCACTACAGTGACACCCAGCCCGTGGATGCCAGAATTCAGTGCAGCAACTTAGCAACCGCCACTGTCCCGAAACAAAGCCACCAAGTAAATGTAATACTAATCTTAATTTCAATTGCATTTTTTTGAGGAAAGCACGATTTTTCTTGATTAAAAGATGTTTTTAAGGAACGAGGAATAGAAATATTTCTTCTAATAAAGACCAACCACATCAAACTAGCAGCCAACCACATCGTTAATGGTGAAAATATTGAGGGATTCCTGGAAAAGCCAGGGGAAAGACTGGAATGTCGCTGTCCTCAAGGTTATTTAAAGTAGAATGCTACAGCATCACCCTTGCTTGAATAAAATGTCTGCTGACAAACTGAGAATCAACAAACACCCAATGGTAAAATGGCTGAAAAGCATTTAGTTCAATGGGAGAATGAAAACAGTTTATTTTTCATTCTCATGAGGAACACATGATAAAAGTTTCTATCTTTACTGTTTCGTGAGTGCAGGATAATACACCTAGCTTTAATGTATGGAAAGAAGCCCAAACACATTAGAATAAGGAAGAGTGAATGAAATGCTACAGGAAGTCTGTCTTGTTCCTGGCAGACAAAGCTTGAAGTTCACCCATGAGGCCACATGAGAGCTGGTCCTTCCCCGAGGCCTGTCCCCTGCACATGGACTCTGCTCCAGGGATTTATTCAGGCATCCGCACAGAGCAAGGAGCTGCAATTCTCCACAGAGGTGTTCGTGGCAGTGAGGACTGAGGGGGAAATGGACACCCGTCCCCAGGAGCTGGCTGGTTGCTGTGATTGCTCGTGCCTGGAAGTCACACATCCAGTGCAGAGAGCAGACACACCTCTGGCTTCTGGGAACCCTGAGCATGGCCGCCCTCCCCCAGAGCTCCATGCTCAGCAGGGGCTGGAGGGCTTCCTGCATCCCATTTGCCTGTCTTCTATCTCCCATCTCTATCCTGCCCAGCTGGGATGAAAGTTGTGCCTCCTCTGTCCTGGAGACAACTATCTCCAGGGTGGATGGGCCACTGGCTGCCCCAGTGATTGGAGCTCTGGGCACTGCTCAGGTCCCAGCAGGATGGCGTCCTGGGGTCAGCGGGGGATGGGACCCCACTGAGGTGCCGGGCCTTTGTCAAGCTCACACATTGCTAGGAGCACTGGTGTTTTGAGGGCCTACAGGGGTGGAGAACGTTCATTCCTTGAAATTATTTGATACATGACAGGGCAGACACATAGGCTACTTGTTGGCGAACTGCTGCCTGTGTTGACAATTCTGTATGGTGTGTGACACTGTTCTAAATATCCACTGGGCCTGTGGTACCTTGTAGACTGCAGTGGCCAGCCTTTCCCTGTCATCGCTGGGATTAAAAGCTGCCCCAGGCCAGGCCCGGGGTGTCACACGGTGAGCTCACACTTGCCACACAAGCCTACCAACACCGGGTCCTGCCTGTGTGCCAAGGACAGTTCCACAGGCCACAGGCAGCCCGGGAGGAGATCCAAATGGGGGCTGGAAGTCTACCTGCAACAGGTGTACCAAACACAAAACAGAAGGCCAAACATGAACTCAACTCTATCAGAAGTTACAAGGAGCTTTCACGACACCTCTTTACAAGAGCAGGAAGACTGTCCTTTTTCATTCACTTTTTTGCATAACTCATTTTTCCTGTGTATGGATCACATACCACATGTGTGCCTGTCTGCACTGGTCATTGTATGTTGTCCTTAATCTCTGTGCTTCAAAACAAAATTCCAAGAGGTGTATGTATGTATTTTGCAAAAGTCATTCTCCTATAGCCTTTTGCCACTTTCCTGTACATTATTTAGCATTTCCCTTTACTCCTGAGAGAGGCCCTGGGACATGGAGAAATTTCCTCCTGATAACGCTGCACCTCTGCCCTCAGGTGCCAGGGGACTGCAGCCTGGCAGTGGACATTGTCACTTTACCCAAATCAATTGTGTCCTGCTCCCAAGCAATGTTCCATCAATCCAATGGGGCTCACAGGGTGAGAAGATGGCTCTAGTTCCCGGGTGTGAGGTTTGACTTTAAGGTCACACCAGCTTAGGCCCCCTTTCCAGGCAGTCTGAGTGGCCCTCAAGGGCCCCACCTTGACCCCGCCAGGACAACCAGCTGGGTGGGGGGCCCCGGCACCCAGCATTTACCTTTCAGGTAACACCCCTTTCTTTGGCCTCTCATGACGTCCATTTCCCTGTGTCCCGTCAGGGACACACGTCACCATCAAGTGGACTGCAATTCTCTTGTCCACATTGCTATTCCTTCTCAGGCCACAGAAAACCCAAGCTCACTCCAGCTTTCCACACTCAATCTGAAAAACCTCCAGAATAAACTGGATTCAGTTCATAACTTTTTTTCCTGACCCAACTTTTCTAGCACTGGTGCTTCCCTTACTTGTGCTCCATGAAGCAAGAACACACTTGCACTACACTTCTACCACCACCAGACCAGGCCTTGAGCGGCCTGCCCAGAATCAAGGCCTCTCCATCTGGAGGAGCAGACCAGACAGCCACATTTATAGACTCAACACTAAATCCTGAAGGCAAAATCGCACACCATGAACACAGCATCATGGTCATAGGCTTGGCCAGCCGCGCCCGTGTGCAGCCAGGACCTGCTTTCCCACGGGGGTAAGCACGCAAGGAGCGGTCCTTACCTGCAGGAGGATGTCTGCACGCAGCAGCTGCTTCTCAGCTGCAGAGTTCTCTGAAAAAGACTCCATCCCTTCTTCTCTGATCACTGCAATTTGTAATCCAAAAATGGATCCTCCTGGAAGTGCCATCCCTTCCCCACCAGCCGTGGGCTGAGGGGGAGGCAGCTCAGCTTGGGTTCCTCCCCATTTCTTCTGGATTTTACTGGGAGGGAAAAGGCATCCTCAAGGCTTACCAGAGCCCTGGCCTTTGTCCAGGTGTCACGTCTGCTTCCCATGGTGGTGGTCCCAACCCCTAGTCTTCAAGTTCTGCCTGTGGTACACGGGGAATGAGGAAGCAATCCAGTACGGAACTCTTAGAGAAGTACGGGTGCATGAAGAGTAGATGGAAGGAAGGAGGAGATTTGGCTGAGGCCAGCTGCCAGTCTCTGGCTGCAGGCCTCCTGTGCATGGGTCTGGTCAGCTCTGCCTCCTTCCCACATCTCCAGGTCCGTCTGCCTAGGCTGTCTAGACGCAGAGCGATGGCAGTGTGCTTCAGCCACATCTGGTTTCGAGACAGTTTTCAGTCTGTTTTGTGCAGGAAGACTGTGGATGCCAATTATCCTGCGAGTTCCACGTCAGTGTTCTTAAACTCCCCTCCACAGAGAGTGAGGGGCCTCACGCAGCAAGCACTCTGCAGGGACTGTGGAGCTAGGGAACTTCTCCGGGCAGGTCCCATTTCAGGAAGACTCTTGGCCTGTCGCAGCCCCGGGCGTGGTGCAAGCCCCAATGTCACTCTACCGGCCTCGGGCAGAGATTCCTCATCCTGCAGCTCCCCTGCTGGACATGGGCTTTGCTCTTCAGGAGACTAGAAAGAAAGAGGCAGAAAGGACTTCCTTACAAAACTCATCTAATAAATGAATGTACAAGCACATCAAGTTGATGTAAAGAAACTCGGCATTTGCAGAGATTTTAGACCTGGGCTTTCATTGTGAAGGAGACCAGACTCCCTTCAGACAACACACAAGTGGATATTGCAGGCTCTGGAGGGCTAGCACCACTGGCTCCTGCGCTCTTCTCTGAAGCAGCTGCCATATAAATTGTATTCCTCATTCAACCTGTCTTAAGAGGAGCACTGGGATCAGGAAATGTGTGGCCCATGAAACACTTTGGATTTGCGGGAGAAACCATTGCCCTGCTCTGTCTGGATCAGCTTTAACACCTCATCTTGGGTGAGCCTTTGTCTTGGACTTGCTGTTTACCTGGAAGTGTCTCATTATTCCATATTATCTCTGAATTCCTAAACAAATGAGTAAGGAGAGAAAAAAGCAAGAGACCAAAGGCTGAAAATGGCCGTGATCATACATTCTCACTGTGCAGCCTCGGGCTGCAGGGGCAGGGCCCTGGGTGACGTGGCCTCCTGTGACACGTGACTCAGTGGGCGAGTTGGGTGTGGCACATGAGGCCAGAATGCCTTGAAGGTCTGAGGAGTACCTGGCACTTACCTCACTGCAGCGGTGGGGACCTGGTATGCACTGAGTGTACACTTGTAGAAATGCGCATGAAACAGATGCTTAGCACAGAGCAGAGGCCAGCACCCTGGGGAGGAGATGTCTCCAGAGCCTGGCACCTGCACCTGCAGCAGTACACAGTAAGCAGACCCAGACCCAAGGGAAAGGCTCAGGAGCTGCTTCCAGATCTTGGTGTCCTAAGCTTGGCAGCTGGCTCCCAGCACCGGACACTGTAGTACAGTGCAGTGCCAGGCTGGTAGCCCAGACCTGGCCTCTGCATCGGTCACATGGTTGACACTGGCTGCACCGTGACAATGGCAGGGCCGGTGGAGAGCAAGGATGAAGCATGGCTGGGAAGTCAACTGTGGTGGGCGAGCTCGGATAATTCAATGTGATTCTAATGAGGAAACCAAACCTTTTTAAGAAATTAGAGATTCAATAATAATAAAGAGATTATCTAAGATTTAGATAAACTGATGCATATGGAAAAAGGAACACCCAAGACCAGCTAGTAAAGACAAAGTTGTGTGGTGACAAGACCTCAGAGACTGTCACATAGGTGTAAGGCTCGTTCTGGGACACTAGGACCTACACTGGTTGGAAACGATTTGAACCACGTTAAATTTATAGATACATAGTGAGAGCAAGCATCTCTGCAGTTGATTGATGCATCATCCTATTAACATGCAGTTTACTTTTACTGTTTAAAAATATAGAAATAGGCCCAAATGTGTATTTGAATTTGGAACATGAAGCTGGCATTTCAAATAAATGAAGGAGACAGGAAAGTGCCTGTCCCACCTCTCACCAGGCTGAAGTCAAAGCAAATCAAAAATTTAGACCCAACAAATGAAATTCTAAAAGTAACAGAATAATGAATAAAGTTTAACAAAATTATCAAAGTAAGAAGTTCTTTGTGGCTGACTGTTAAATTGAAGTGTCTGGCCAAAAGCTGCCTCTCTCTGTATCTCAACTTGGGTTCTGATGTGCAACTGGAGTATGTGAACAGAACTTGACGTACTTTAAACAAAAGCTCAGTCCCAGCCAATCAGAAGCAAGCCAGGCATCAAACCATGTTCACACAAGACAGAGTTCAGCTGTGCCTGCTTGAGTCGAGGCTGTCTCTGTACCTCACTTCCATTTTGCAAACCTCATTCCCTGACTTCTGTTTTGCACACTCTGTTTCCACACTTCGCTTCCATTTTGCACACCTCATGTCTCCCCTACACCTCACTTCCATCTGGCACAGCCACTTCAGTTTTTGCATGTCATTTCCTTGTCTCCAGCTATAAATACGACTTGCAAGTGAGTGGGGATGGGCCACTCAGCTATTGGTGGCTGGGTGCTGCTGACCCCATCTAGAACAGAAAATGCCCCCCCCCCCCCCCCCCCCCGGGGAAGATCTGCTACAATAGTATCTTTTAACATGACAGAAACTGGTTAAAGAGAATGTGGATCAACTTGATTCACAAATACGTAACTTTCTTTGGACAAATATCCCCACCCACAAACACTCCTGGCTTGTAGGAGGTAGAGTTTGGGAAGACTACAGTATGAGACTGACCCAAGCAAAAAGCTAGTGAGACTCCCATCTCAGCCAATAAGCGTGGTGTGGCGGGATGTGGCTGTGATCCTATATATACAGGGGCGTCAGCATGAGAATTGTTGTCTAGGCCTACTTGTATAAAAATGTAAGACCCTATTTGAAAACTAATGAAAGCAAGAAGGGCTGGTGGCATGGTTCAGGTGGTAGTGCACCAGGCAGCAAATGCAAGGCCTTGAATTCACATTCCAACCATGAAAATGCGTGTACACACACACACACACACACACACACACACACACACACACACACACACACACACACCCTGTAAACTTTGCTCAGCAAACCTCAGTATACCTGAAGGTACACAATAGGAAGCCCAATTTTGCTGATTCCATCCTCGGCCCACCCTCAAGTCACTCAGTACACCTTTGAGAGTCATTTCCCTCCCCACCACTCTCCTCTTCTCCCTCCCTTCCCCTCTCCTCCTCACTCCTCCTCTCTTCCTCACTCCTCTCCTCTTCAGCTTTGCTGGACATCAGTTAGTAGTGAGTTAAGCCAGCTGTGAGTCCCTAAACTCCAGCAATCCTGTCCGCTGGCCAAGCTTCGGGATGCTGACTTGTAGCTTGGCAGCCAGGGCTGGGTGCCAATAGAAGGTCACCAGGGAGCTGCCATATTTAGAAGAAAAAGACCAGACTGATGACCGGGGCCCAAGCCCTTTCCCCAGAAAAAGTCAGTTGCTAAAACTAACATGGGGGCGTTTGTTGTTCTGTTTCCTGACATGCTGAGGTTGTGCGTGGGGCAGTGTCTGTGGGGCGAAGAGTATCTGTGCCTCGGCCTCTGCCAGGCCCTGGGCTTGGCCTCTCCCAGACTGCACAGTTGTTCATGTCCCCTAGTTGTGCACGTTCCCTGGTTCCACCAGGGAAGCAGGTAAGTGCCAAGATCCCTGAACTCTTCCCCACGGCATTGCAAGTATGGCCATCGCCACCCGTGGTCATCCCCACTTCTGAGGGCCCTGCTGTTGACAGCCAGGCCTCCGCTCCCTCTCCGCCCGGAGTCCCGACCAGACGATCCTCTCTTTGCAGGAGGCTGTGGGGTATGGCTCATCTAGTGAGGGGTTTGTTCTGGTATGAGGCTGTAACTGCCTCCAAGAGGGGCTGCACCTCTTCCTGGATGGCCCCCGCCCTGGTGTTTGGCTGGGTGCATGGCTGCTGTCCCCTCGTTTCCCTCTGACTGCGCATGGCCAAGTTTTCTCAGTGTAACGTAAGCAGAAGTTGTACGCCCTGCAAAACTTTCTCAGTAGTCACTTTGAAAGGGGAGGTGTATGTGTGTGTGTTCTGTCTTCCTCCATGCTGTCCTGCTGCTCAGAAAGGGGATTCAGTGGTGGAACACCAGCATCCATCTTGGGCCATGAGTGCAGGGATCTCCCACAGCGATGGTGTGGGGAAGTTCAGGAGATTGGGGGTTGTGGGTTCTAGGCCATTCCGTTGTGCATTCTTCCTTTCCTTTAAAAAAATTTTCATTTTTTTATTGTTAGATCTCCATTCTTGATGCTTATGCTAATCAGGGAAGATCTTGCTTTCCCTAAAAGTATACCATCAACTTCCTCTCTGAGACCAAAAGTTTATTGCAGGCCATTTATTAATTCAGTCTCCTTTCCATTTCTTTCCAGAATGAATTAATGTTCTAACCCAGGTCGCCTTTCTCCCACTTGTTTCTGATTCCTGACTTATGCTGTTTCTCGTATTTTCTCCTCCTGGAGAAGAACAGATCCCCTAACATCCTCCACTCCCCCCCCCACCCCCCCCCACCCCTGCTTCTTCTGTCCCAGCCCCCCAGCCGCAGGAGAGGGCGGACAGCCCCTGCTCTTCACAGCCCACATCACAGGTCTGCACCATTAAATCCCAGTGGGTGCTGCTGGGAGGCCAGGGAAAGACGTGGAGATGAACAGAGAGATTCATCATGCTAAATTTAGACACGGCTCTCTATATTTAGTTCAGATCACAAGCAGGAAAGTGTTCAGCCTGGAGATTTACAGATGAAGTCAGACGTGTGCCTTGGTCTCACGTGGCCCGGGCTTCAGAAGCGTTGCTGGGCACCATGTCTTTAACCAGGCCTGGGGGCCACAGCCCCTCCCCTTGAGCTCAGCAGCATGTGGCAATAATAGCGTGTGCCATGTGGCAATGCTGTGAGTGCACAGCCCCTGTGGACTGCACTGGGACATGTTGGGCCGCTGAAGAAATGCCCCCAGCCCAGGTAACACACCAACAGGTGGAGCACAGAGAGGTTAGTTCTGCACTGGTCACACAGCAGCAAGGGCGGGCCAGGTTTTGAGGCAGAGCCTCTCCTTGTTCTCTTGCTGACCCCTGGCCCATGCAAGGCTCACTCTAATCCTCTGCGTTCATGGATTTACCCATCTGCTAAGTTTGTGTTCAACTGAAACCCACTGTTGTGGTATGCACTGGTCACTTAGATGTGCACACCGGTGAGTGGGAGAAGCCAGCAGGGGCAGCCCAGCAAGGAAGTGCAAGTCCAGCTCCACTCATCCAGGGAACAGTATCTTTTCCGGGTGTCTAGTTTTAATCCATGTCCTGGCTCTTTGACAGGCTGCATGTGGTGCCTTTAAAAGACCATCATCAATAGACTGCACTTAGTGGGGCTTTTATTTCTAGATCAAGACAGGAGCCCAAGTGCCTACTACTGGGTGACCAGGTCCTGGAGGAGTGCTGTTGGGTGAGGCCTTCCTTCACATGTGTTTCAGGGTCACTCTCTTCCTCGTGGCCCTGAGGGGAGGCACAGTCCCCTCCTCTGATGTCACCCCAGCCCTGGGCAGCTTGCTCTCTCTCACTGTTACCCGAGCAGGGCAGGGATGGTTTGGGGCTGGCCACTCACAGCGGTGGAGCCTGAAAGTGTGTGAAGCCATGACCTGGTGGTGGCCCAGTGCAGGGTCCGGAGGAGGCCCCATGGGGTTCCGGCTCCCTCCCCACTGCCCTGAAGTTCAGCACCGCCCTGGCTGGCCCCATCTGTTCTCTGCTAATGGAAGCTGGAGAGAGGGGAGGGGGATGTTTTTGAAGCGCACTGCTCAGGTGGGGCTGGCATTGATTAACCTCTCTTTGTGCCTCTGCCTTTCTCCCCTGGACCCAGGTTGTGTGACTAATACGTGGCCTATTGTGCGAGCCTCATCTGCCAGGCTCAAGGACTGTTTGTGGGATGGGACCTGCACTTCTGCGCTCGCTCCGTGGCGGGGAGCCCGGGCGGCCGGCATGGCCCAGCTATTTATAAAGATAATTGTTGCCCGCGAGGGTTCTGGAGATCCACTTGTCCACACTCCAGGGAGGAGCGGGCTCTTTATCATGTCTGGACTTAATAAAGAAGAGATAATGCAGGCTGGAGGCTGGCTACAATGTGTCTTGTCCAGTAATCCTGTTTCAGTGTTCTGCTTCGTACTGTGTACACAGCAAACCACCTCAGGATCCAGCCCTGCTTCAGCGTCCCCGTTGGGGGACAGGAGGAGAGGTGGCCAAGGACTCCCCTGGGAGCAAAGGGGATTCAAAACCCAGCGAGACATGCTGTCCTAAGGGCCTGTGTAGGCTCAGTATGTCTTGAAAAACCGCAGCTTTCAACACAGAAAACCTGTTTCGACTGCTTTTCCTCCAGGGTTCAATGCTGACAGGGCACCCTCCAGGGGAGGGGCCCAGCCCAAGGATGTGAGCAGAGCTCACCAGAAACTGAGGCGAGGCCAGCCAAGGCCCTTGGGCTCCACACTCCAGAGGCCCCTAGGAGGGTGCAGTTCCCGCCAACCTTTGCCCTGGCCTCTCATAGAGAAGCCCATGTGGACTCGACCCCTGCTCTCCAAACTGCCCGCGCTGTCTGCCTTCTGCATTAAAAGCTCAGCTGTAATCCAATGCTGCTCTGTAGAGAAATTTCTGGCAGACGTGTGCAAGATGTGAGCAACTGCCTGTTTTCTGAGGTCGCAAAGAGTAGGTTCTCTGACTTTCTGTGTTCAGGGCTCTCAGGAGGCTTTTCCACCCAGGGAACTGCTCTGTCCTCCTCCCCACCCTGTCTGGTCTTCTGCCAGATGTAGCAGAGGCTGCACCCCATCCTGACCACACGGCAGAAGAGGAGGAAGAGGCAGTGCACAGCCAAGCCCCAGGATCTGAGGGCCACCTGTCAGCACATGTGTCCCCCTAGGAAGGTAGAAGACTCCAGCTTTAAGTCCTCAATCTCTTGGTGAGGAGAGAAACACCAGCTCTCACACCAAGAAACCAAACACAAGGCCTGTGTTGTGCAGTGAAGTCCACTGTTCTGACCACACTGACCCTGACTGCTGTACTCTAATCTCAGAAGAGAGGCACGCTGGCTGAGCAGGAGCAGGACAGCTAGCCCACATGCAGTAAGCATTTGGAGAGTGGAAAATAAGACAAGAGCTCACATCTGTGAGATCTAGAACCACTGGTTTATTACATGGAACATTGCTTTTTCTCTAATTGAAGATCTGTATAGAAATAAGTGAAATTCTGCATGTTCTGGTACTGGGCTGAAACTCAGGGATCCTCACTCTCATTTTGTATTATTTGCTTAAGGTTGGTGCTCTAACACTTGAGCCATGCCTCCATCTTGGCTTTTTTGCTGGTTAATTGGCAATATGATCCTCACAGACTTTCTAGCCCAGGCTGACTTCGAACTGTGATCCTCAGATCTCAGCCTTCAGAGTAACTCAGATTACTGGTGTGAGGTACTAGGGTCCAGGAATTTATGGGTTTCCCCCCACCCCCTCCAAGATGATCAAGAGGAAAGGATTGGGTAGAGTTGATTTCCAGTCTCCTGGGTTTGCTTCCATTCCTCGAAGCAGAGGCGTGAACCCCCAAAGCCAACTGTCTATACCCATTAAGGAATTTTAAAGTGCTGGGCTTTGAACTCAGAGCCCTGTGCTTGCTAGGCAGGCGTCTACCATTGGGCCGTCCCAACCCTTCTTAGTTTCATTATTTTTCTAATAGGACACTGCCCTGAAGTATGCACATCCTACTTATGCCTCTGTCTAGTCAGGATTACAGGTGCATTCTACCATACCCAGCTTTTATTGGTTGAGATAAAGGTCTCGCTTTTTGCCCAGGCTGCCTCAAACCACAATCCTCATGATCTCCATCTTCTCAAGCAGCTAGGATTATGGGCAATACCCACCAAGTATTTTTAAGGAAATGCTTGCCTTTCACTCAAAGGCATGCCGTACTGGCATATAGCTCAGATACGAGCAGGTATCACAGTGCAGGATAGCAGTGGATGTTATATTGAACATGATTGTTAGGGAGCTAGTGACCTGTGCAATCTGCCAGGCATCACACTGGTCTGTTACAGCTAAATAATCAGGAATTCAGTGTTCGCAGAAAGTAGGGGCAGAGAGTGCTCACTGGAGCACAGCCCCTACCACAGCAGCAGGAGGAGAAGACACAGGTAGTCGAAGGCGTTCCTCGATGTCTCTATACTTTAGCTCACAGTGAGTAGCAAAGAGCTGATTTTTGGTATGATGGCAAACTATTTGTGGGTCAAAGGTAAGAGCACAGCTCTTATTTCATAAGAAGCTGGATAGCCACATGTGGGAGAATAATATTAGAACTTATCTCACCCCCGAGATGAAGATCGATCAGTTCCAGTGGATCTGATACTTGTCCATAAGAGCTGAGACTCTAAAACGACCAGAAGAAAATAGGGAAATGTTTGTGACATTGGTATGAATGGTGGTTTAAAAAAAATATATTGATAGATGTGTGTGTGTGTGTGTGTGTGTGTGTGTGTGTGTGTGTGTATAAAACCTCAGAAGCATAGACAGGAGCAAAAAATAGACAAATGGGACTTCATCAAGCTGAAAATCTTCTGCACAATCAAGAAAACAGTTCACAGTGGGAAGAGACAACCTATGCAAACCACACATAGGGTAAAGGGTTAATAGCTGAAACACTTTAGGAACTCACACAACCCACCAGTCAAAGAACCAGCTAAAAAGACTGAAGTATTTTATGTAAGTATTTTTTAAGAAAGCAAACAAGTAGTCAACAGGTATAGGAAAAATGTTCAAAATCACTGATCATCAGAGAAGTGCAAATTACAACCACAGTGAGGCTGCACCTCCCACTTAAGAATGACCATGACAAAGACGGAGGAGCTGTGAGGACAGGAGAAATCAGGCACAATGGGGTGTGGGATGGAAACTAGGACAGTCATTATGGAAACCCCTATGGTAGTTCTCTATAACAGCAGAAGTAGAACCGTCACAGGACCCAGCAATCTTACTAGCGGGTAAATATCCAAAGGAACTGAAATTGGCATGCCCAAGAAACACTTCAATGCCTAGGTTCACAGGGGATAGTGTTCTCACCCTTGAAAAGAGACAGTGTGGTACATGCTCACAATAGAATTCTTCTCGGCTCTGATGGGAGGCGGGGGGGGGGCAGGGAGAGGATGGTGGGGGGATGTTTCACGGCTAACCACACAGATCATCAACCTGTTAAGTCAGACAAGGCAGGCAGGAAGGGCAGCTGCTATGTGTTTTCACTCTGATGAGGATCTCAGCCAACTGAGGAGCTAGGACTTCAGGAGGAGCCACTGGCGCCCTGCTATCTGTGACCAATTTTGATGTTGTGAAACACAGATGTGGTGCCCCATGTGTGTATGAAGCCAGACATGAGTGCTGGGTGCTAAATAGGAGCCTGTTAGGTAGTTACCTACAAGCCAGGTGTGCAGAAAAGAGCATGTGGACAAGGCTAAGCTGTGGGTACCGAACATGGTGAAGGCAAGGTTGCTTCTGGTGCTCAGAGAGAATGGAAGCTTCTGGCAATACCAGTCAGAACAGAGTAGTGATACGTTTGCTGCTCATTTAATAGGGCTTTCAGGATTTCAGAAGTATGAGGAATGAGGGACCAGTGACCAGCTACAAGGGTTCCTGTCCGTGGCACTCAGTAGAGGGTCCTCGGCCCTCACCAGCCCTCCAGCCCTCCCCAGCTCCCCAGCCAGGACTCCAGAGAAGGCGCCCATCTTGCCCTTCAGAAACCCGCACCCAGGGTAGGACTTGCAAATTGCCCTCCAGTTTGCATCTGCACGGATGTTTTGCATTTGTTTGAGGCTTGCATCTGCTTCCAGACAATGAGCAGTAATTTTAAACCTGTTTAGCACGCATTTAACCCAGATACTGCTTTTGTGACCAGCTCACTTGCATCTGGGCTTCAGTGCAGGGAGGTTGTAAGGAACAAAGCAAGTGCAGAATGATGTAGCAGCAGCAGCTGCAGAGGGCAGAGACGCCTGCAAAAGCATGCAAGGGTAGCCACACGGCCAGAGGCTGCCTCGACTGCAGCACGCATGCTGCTCCTGGGATGGCTGCTTCTATAAGTCACCGTGGTGGCTCCCACCAGGGCTTGGGCCTGCAGGAAGAACTGCACAAAAGCACAGGAAGGGACAGAAGCCCTGCTCCAGCTGCCTGAGGGACAGTGGAGCCCTCCCATGGTGCTTACTACTCAGTTTCCTTTGCGAAGGCAGGCCCGTTTGTCCCAGGTTGATCCACAGCCCCTGACTGAAGGCCTGGTGGGTTGAACAAAGGACCCAGAGGTTCAGGGCTTAGCCAGCAGCAAAACAATGCTTCCAAGTCAACTGACTGGTGCTGGCCTTGGCTCCGTGCACTGGTCTAGCAGAGCTGTACCATGAAGAACCGCGCAAGCTTGGGGGGCTCTCAGCACTCTGCTTTCTCTTTGCAACTATGACTTGTGTTTTCTCAGCTAGATGTCAAGCCGGAACTAAAGATAGGGCGCCTCCCCAGCCTCCCTCCTCCCAGGGATGGCCTTAACCCCGCACCTGAGGGCTCCAGGATCTGGTCGCAGGGTCCCTGGAACCTCTGGACAGCTGAGAGGCCTCAAAGTCACCGTGCTTCTCAAAGCCACATTCAAAAAGACACTCGTACACTCTGAGTGTTCTCTCTCAAGGCACCAAAAATAATAATGCTTTTACAATCATGAAGGTTAGGTGTATGCTCATTAATATGCAAAGCGAGGTGTGTGCGCATTAACATGCAAATGCTAGGTACATGCTCATTAATATGCAAGAGTTAAGTGCACACTTAATATGCAAAGATGGACTAAGCAAATGAAGAACTAGAGATCTCTGCCAGACCTGGATGGTGACACTGACAGCCCTTCTGACAGAATGGACATATGACCCGTGGCACACTATGACTGTGAACCCAAGGACCCCCAGGCCCCTCCAGGGTAGCTAATGTGGGGGAGATTTGAAATTTGGAAAGGTGCTCGTGGATACCACATTGGAGAAAGCCCCAAAGGGCATTTACATATAGCCTCCCTCTCACATACGCAGGAAACTTATATTGCACCCAACAGTTTTAGCTCTGACTCGGAAAAGCAATCAATTTGTATGATTGAAAATGTAATTTTCAAGTTATGTTTTTTTAAAAAAACACATTTTCATTAACGTAGCATGACAAATATTGTAGAAATCTGAGACGGAGGCACAGAACCCCTTCCCTACCAATTCACTGCTTTTGGAGATCTCCTTGGGGGAAAGTTTTAATTCAGTTGTCACTCATCCCTTTTCTAGTGCTGTCTTGGGGGTCAATTACACATGCAGATTTCCTGTGAAGGCCACAGATCAATATAAAGGCAATTAGCAATGTTTTATCTTTTTAAAATAAAGCAATAAATCAGGTCTTTGGGGAAAAAAAAAAGATTTTTCCAAGCATGCATATGTTCAATGCCCCTGCTACAGTCATTTATGGTACCAGAGTCTGTCTTTTTCAGTCCTTTATGCACAGCACTTGGCATGAAAAGAGGACCATAAATATTTGCTGTAATTCTGCACCGTTATTTCTTTGCTGATAATGGCACTCTGGCTTGCTGTAATAGTTTGTGTTGCAATGTTTGCACTGGGAACAGTCAAGTTCTATCAGGACTTGCTCACAAGGTAGCGGGTGTGGTGGGCACTGGAGACACTACCTTCTTTTCTAGGTTATGGGATAACCTGGGCTGCAGCCCTGTCATCTCACTTAGTTTCACAGCACAGACACCAGCTGGCTGAAGCTGGTCCTGGGTGCAGGTTGGTGCCAGCCAAGGGCATAGAGGGGAGGAATGACCCTATAAAGAAGCAGTGTTGGGCTCTGGGGGGCGTCTTCTAGTGTATGAACAATAGATGTCATGCATGAAGCAGTAGGGCTGTCCTGAACGCTGCAAGGCCCAAAATGAACACACAGAATACTGTAAGTGTCCTCGGATGGGGTCTGGAGCATGCAGTTTGTGTCACAGCTGGGGTTATAACATTCCATAGATTTCCGGGTCTATTTTCTCTATACACAACTTGCAAAACTAAGAGTTTTCAGGGAGGATGTTTATGGTGCCCGTTGCCAGTTCTGTTCTCTGGGAAGGAGAACAGGATGGTCCTATTTTCTTCTTTAGGATTTCATATACAGTAAAAATGTTCTCTACTCATGCATTAAGAAAAGCCCATAAGCTTTCTCTTTAATAATACATACGAGGGATGTGGCCAGGTGCAGGCCTGTCTGCCATCCTAGCAACTTGGGAGGGTGAGAGCAGGGAACCCCAGTTTGAGGATAGCCCAGGCAGGAAAGTCTGAGAAGCCATCTGCAGGGAGGGAAGCTGGGCACAATGGCTCTGCCTCTGATACCAGCAATGACAGAAAGTCTGAATCAGGCAGGCCGCAGCTCAGGCCCATGCCCAGGAGAAGTGTCATCCTGTCTCAAAAGCAGTCATCGAAACAGAGGTCTGGAGGCCTAGCTCAAGTGGTAGAGAGGCAGCCAAGCAAATGCAAGGCCTCAAGATCAAACCCTAATATTGAAAAAAAGAAAAAGGATATATGAAATGCACTTGGCATTTTAAACAAATTAGGTAGGGAAATGACTTCTCTGTCTTCCTGGCCAGTTCCTCTGCCTGTGTCCTCGCTGTACCCGGTCTTGGAGTCATGCCGTACTGCTGGTCTGTGCCTGTGTCGTGCTGCAGATGTAATACAGAAAGTGGTGGCAGCGCCCACCCCTGCGGCGTGGCGAGCTGTCCTGGGTGGCTCACCTTGCAGGAAGGGCTTCTCTGAGCTGTGCTTCGGTCACCCTGCCTGGGTCGAGGTGGCCCTCAGGCTGATGATGCCTGAAGTCCTCACCATGCTGGTGAGCACATGCCCAACTTTGCCAGGTGTTAAAGTGCATAGGGGGCACTGTGCGTTCACCTCAACAAGGAAGCAGAGGCCTGGCCTTTACCATGCACGTATGGCTACGGAAGCTGTAGGTACAAATGACAATGACTGGGCAACCTCTCCTCGTGACAGCCAGAGCCTGGAGCCCGGGGGCTCTCACAGTTTGTGCCTCCTGCCACGTTTTCTAGAGTTCATGCTGATTCTTTAAAAGGCATCAGGATGAAGTGGCAAACATCAGGGACAGAAGGAAAGACAGTAAAACCGGGCAGGGCCAGGACTAGCTTTCAACGGCCCACGGGATGTGGTTTTCCCCTCATGCTCCCAGGAACCATTGTTCCTCACAACCGAAGAATACGTTTGCTAGGAATGGCATTAGTGACAAGGACGCCCTTGCTGGAGACTCTGCTCAATAATAAGATCATAAAAATCTCTGAATGTCAGTGTCATCTAAGACTGATAATAACGTATCTCGTACTTCCCTTTTATTTTATTTCACTATAGGCCAGATAAATTAAATTAAACCAGCTCTCTGCTCAACAGCTTGAGATTTGAGTTAATAATGGCTCCTTGCCCTCCTCCCAAGGAGTGTCCAAGCATCCCTGTGTAAAGGGAAGACATCTGATTGCGCTGCCCGGCAGCCAGAGGCCAGTCAGGGTGGATGGGGGGGGGGGGGGGTTGGGGGTGGGGGTGGGAGGTGGGGGTGGTTCACATTTGACCTGATGTCAGGCATACTGGTGTGTCTGGGCACATGGCGAGGACATTCCCCCAGGAGAATTGGACTCACACGAGCAGGCCGACCCTTGCTTGCCCTGAACTGCCTTGGGCCCCAGTTACAATGCAAGCCAGAAAACATTTGCTTGCAGCCTGGCCAAGTTAACAAACTGTTTAAAAACATCTTCACTTCTCATTGGTAAACAGGGTGTCTACGGATATATATTGAGAAAATTAGTGTTTTCATGCAGCGTTTTCTGGTACATTACCTAAACTCAATGCGCAACGCACACGTGGCGCTTCGTCGCTTGCTAGTATTGGATCACAATGTTTCACCACCAACTATGGGCGTCGCAGCAATAATTTGACAGGCGATAAAAAAAGAATAAGCTCTTTGGTGCAAATTTTATAGTCTATTCTTCACGGTCTCTGTCACTGGAGTGGAAGGAATGAAGACACACAAAGCAACCGGTATGTTTACAGGCATCCGACAGATATTTTCTTTGGAGATTAATTTAATTACACCTATAAAATACTTATACTGTATCAGTTTAGAGTTGATCGGGAACAATCCAGGGAGATGTTTACATTACGAATAAAGATCACCACCACAGCCAAGCAGTGATGCGCTGACGATCTGTACGGGTTTCCACAAGCTTCCTCTTTTGTGACACTCAGTAGAAAGTAGAACTTTACTGTGGTATATGAACTTTAAAATCTCACAGCCAGGACACAGAACCGCCTTGTACTGAAGGCACAGCTTCAACATAATGGCAGAGAAAGCTGTGCCTTTGCAGCCCTGAGGAACAGATTGGCTGTGTCTCCTCAGCCTTGCTGCTGCAGGGTCTGCATCCTGGGCGAGCCCTTGTCCTGAGGCCCTGTCCTGTGCCTGGTGTGTCACGGGTGGAAAGTCCTGGAACTGAGCAGGCACTTCTCAGAAACCAGCAGTCAGAAGGGAATGCAGTTTAGGTGGGATGCAGGCATGCTGGTAGATGTCTGAGATGGGCCCTTAACCATGAAATGAAAATAGAAGGAAGGAAGGGAGGAATCAGAAAAGGATTTCTCTTTTTTTTTTGCGGGGGGGAGGGGAAGGGGGGGTCCGGTCGTGGGGCCTGAACTCTGTGCCTGGGCGCTGTCCCTCAGCAATTCAGCTCAAGGCTAGCGCTCTACCACTTGAGCAACAGAGCCACTTCCGGCTTTTTTCTTTTTGCTTATGTGGTGCTGAGGAATCGAACCCAGGGCCTCATGCATGCAAGGCAAGCGCTCTACCACTGAGCCACCTTCCCAGCCCAGGAAAGGATTTCTCTAGTATGAACACTCTCACAATGGCTTCTGGTAAGTGACAAGGGTGAGATGCTTGACCATGAAGCTGGGGGAGGCTCGGTGACCCCAAGGACATGGCCAGGCACAGGAAGGCTCAGGCCACCAGTGCAGAGCCCCACACAGCGATGCCATTCATGTCCCCATCACAGGGGACCCTCGATACATAAGAACGCATTGGTTTCTGATTTACAGCTCTGTTCTCCTACTATGGCAGAAGTGCCAGCCTCATGTCATTTAAGCCAATCTCATTAGATCCTCTGTCCCTAGCATTGTGGGTTCATGTCCCTTCAGACATGCTTATGCTGATGGAATGTCAGAATGCAAGGACCCTCTTGCCTTGTGCTACCCACAAATGCACTAACAGCCAGTGTCCCTGGTGGCTGGGGGAGGGGGGGGGTCGAAGCTGCTGGGGGAGATGCTGCCCCTGTCTGCATCCTCCAGCCTCATCCGCCAGGAAGTACTACCTCTGGTCTGCCCAGTGCCAGAATGACTATGGCTCCTTCCTGCTTCACCCCAACACTCATGCCATCATGACCTGCTCCATCCTGAGCCTCATGCAAGCGCTGACTGGTCACGGGCAGCTGGTAGATGTCCCGGGGCTGTATGTAATGCCCAATTACTATATCCCCATCTCTATCTCTAGAGAGGTAGAAATCACGTGTGCAGTTACAGTAATGGCTGGCTGGGGAGTTATGTCTGTAAGTGCATGTTGGACAGAAGCTGCCTTCTCTGGGCTAGCGTGTAAGGAGAGACCCGTGCCCGGGCACCTTTGTCAATTCGGAAATACATTGTTTGAGTTTGAACAGCTTCCAGTCAGATCCAGAGAGATGGGCTGGCAGATAGAAAATGCTTGGGGAGAAATTCTGGGCGGCTGGACAAAGCTTTGCCTTTACAGGTTGCAAATCAACAAGAAAAGTTAACAACACTGAAAACATTACCTCTAGAGTGAGGCCCTGTGTGACTCAGTCTAGAGCTCGAAGCTTGTATTATGTAAGCTGACAATCAGCAAACCAATTCATTCCTAGTTGTGTGTCTAGATCCCCAGAGAATGGCACAGCCGGTGGCGGGGTGGGCCTGCACGCAGTGCTCAAGAAGAGGCCAGGGAGGCCTCTCCTCCTGGGGCCCGCAAGCACTGACTAGTGGCACAAAGGCTCCACCCTTGCTGGCTTGGTGTGGGTCTGTGGGGCTCATGGAAAGGCAGGGAATGAGGAAGAGGGAGCGGGTTGTGCTGAGCATGCTGGGGGGAGGGGAGGGAGGGGCAGGAGGGGGAAGGGAGGGGGGGTGTAGGCCCTGCTGTGGGCTTTGGCTCTTAATCTGAATGGAATGTGATGTTACTGCAGGATTTGGGGTCAGGAATCTTCCATGAAGAGAGGGGGTTGGTCCAGACTTCTGAGGAGGGAGCCCCTAGCTCTGGAAGGTCCAGAGGCTGGCAGAGAGGAAGACAGAGCAGAGGCTCAGAGGGAGGAAAAACTATGGAAGTAGAAAGCTGGTAAGGTTGAATTCAAATGCAACATAGCTTCTGCCTTTGCAGCAACGTGTGAGCAACCAGTGAGGAAACAGGGGAGCTGGAAGCTCAGGTGCCGGCCAGCGTGGGAGCTCTGCAGAGAGATGACACTGGCATTTCAGAGGGAAGAGGGAGAGGGAGGGTGGGGGAATATTCCAGGCCTGGGTGAGCTCCAGCCCTAAAGGGTATGTGCAGGAGCACAGACACGTGAGTGGTGGGCCCCCCATTAGGGAAGGACAATGGGCAACCTCCAATTCTGCCCTGAATGATCTGGAAATTTCTCTCACCCCCTGGGACCTGAGTGCCCAGGAATGGGTTTAAAACAGTGGAGCACCAGCCTCAGCCAAAACAGAGTAGTCACAGTCAGACTCAGGTGGTACTATAACGCTGAAATGTTAATTAACTATGTACACATGTAAATACAGGAGGATATACGGCATCCAGGCAATGGAACCTGAAGAAAAAAAAAATCTCAGCATCTAGATTAAGGTTTAAAGCAAAGCAAGTGTTCTGTACCACATACAGCTGTCTGCTGTGTGTCTGAGTCTAGCTGAGCCTCCTGGTCTGGCTCCCATGCTCACACCCCACAGTTGGTTCTGATGGGTCTGGGGGCGGTGATGGATATCACAATCTACATGCGACAAAATACAAATATCCGTCTCCCACCCAGCCTCACTGCTTTTCTCCCCATGGAATCTCAGGGCTGGAGGGGATCATGCCGGGGGTAAAGTGAGCCCAGGCCCTGCTCTGCCAGTGAGGCAGCTGCTAGTGTCTCCATCCTCTGTAATCCTTGTGTGACTCTCAATGTCTATCCTGCAGATTGGCAGGCATAGACATGATATTATGTGGCCACACATCTAACTCTGGAGGAAAGACAATTTTCCTGCTCACTCCTCTCTCTTCTCACAATCATTCATGCAGGATGTTCTGAGGGACAGCTCCGTACTGGCCCCAGGGGACCAGAGCATCCTGAGGGACCAGAGCATCCTGGGGAACCAGAGCATCCTGGGGAACAGCTCCGTACTGGCCCCGGGGGACCAATAACCTCACCCTCCCCAGAACTCCAACACATCCACAGCCTCCTGAAATCAGCAATTAGCGCAGAAAGGGAATGCCCACATAGAGACACCATCTACAACATAACCACGTGTACTTTTCTCTCTGCACAGGATGGGAGTTGCTGGGCCTGTGGGGGAGGCATGTGGGTGCATCCAGGACTCTGGGTGGGCCAGCCTGAGCATCTGCTCATCTGCACAAGTGTGCGGCACCACGGCTCGAGAGCTGCCTCTTGTACAGCTGCCCAGGTGATCTTGCAGCACAGGGCAGCACAACTAATTGAAAACACATTCTTTACAAAGGTCTCCATGACCCAGATGAGCGGCCCTGCAGCCGCACTGTGGAGGAGAAGGCAGATGGCTGAGCAGGAGCAAAGACAAAGGCTCACCTCCCAACATGGAGCCAGGTGGGGATGGGCGCTGCTATATCAGCAGCAAATGCCGACTGTATTTGCAGGATCATTTGTATTTCGGGACACCCCCAGGAAGTCCTCCCAGCAAACAGGGTCTGCAAAGCTTTGAACATGAGAGGCCAGGGATGAGGCATGGGTGGGAAAGGGGAGTGAGGCATGGGCCGGGGAGGGGTGATGAGGTGTGGGGGGGGGTGAGGTATGGGTGGGGGCAGGGGTGAGGCGTGGGCAGGAGACTTGCTGAGGGCTACACAGTCACCACTTCAGCATGATTTGCACAGGGCCCTTCAGACCCAGGTGCAGCCCTGTCCCCAGCATGAGCTGTGCACAGCTCTCACTAGGGATGGGGGGTGCTCCACGTGCCCTGTCCTGCTACCCCTCCGCCCTGTGGTGGTCACATCAAGTGTCATGGTTTTGAACACATTTAACCAGCAGGCTGCTCCCCTACAAAGACACCAGTGGGGTTCAGAGCCGGGGCGGGGAGGGGGGAGTAAGTGGGCACTTTCGACTTGGTGCAGGATGTGCTGAGAGGAACGCAGGATTTCCCCAGAAACCCACCACACACCACCTCACCGTCCTCTACCTCAATTACCGGAAAGTCCACATACAGAATTAGGAAACGAGGACTAAAGAAAGGATGTGATGCAAATCAGCTAAACTATTTTTCAGTTAATTGCCAAAGAAAAATAGCTATTTCAGTTCCTGAATTATTCACATCATCAGGGAATACGGCAAAGCTCCAGAAGCACACACTATCATCACACTTCCACACCACGCTCATCAAACCCAGCGTGGGAACCCCAGTGTCCTGTTATTCTTCCTTTGAACTTCAGAAACTATTTTAATCAGCCAACCATATGCACAGTGTAAACCCAAACAGACTCACAACCAACACATCCAACCCTGTGCTCCCGGAGCTCCCACAGCCCATCCAGAGATGACTTCACAGTTACCTGTTTATTTCTAAATGATATGTGACCCCCTCCCCCAGTTTTCCCCCACCATTTTTGTTTCAAGAACTGTCCTCATCATCTCATGTCTTTCTCTCCCCAAGGCCAGCAGGGGCTTGTAACTCTGAGTAGGTCAGTGTGTACAGGGGACAGGTGACATCTTGAGAGGGTGACAGCCCCCTAGCTGGCCCTGTGTGCGGACTGCACTTCCTTCCTCCTGGGCTTCTGTCTCCTATTCCGGACTTGGGTCTCGCTTCTTCCTTGGATTAGCTCTCATGTGTTCACCTTCACTCAGCCCCATGCCTGCAACTTTGTGCTGGGCTGGGAGGAGAAGAACATGGAGCTCAGAGTCAGGGAAAAGACGGGACAATGGCTCCTCACATGGCAAGGTGGCAAGGGTCACTCGCAGAGACGGCAGCACGCATTCAACATCAGCAGCCACGGGAGGAAGTCAACTCAAAATCAGGAGCTGGGTTGCAGGCGTGGCCGACTGCACAGATGGGAGTGACGGGACTTGTTGGGGAGCTTATTGCTGAGGGCTGGGATACAGGGGCATCAGTGGAGTCTGGGGGACTGGGAAGTGTTGGAGTGGCATGGATCCACACATGGCTAAGTGGAGTGAAGACAGACACTTCCTGAGCTGGACCTAACCCGGAGAGGCACAGCAGATGTGTACACTGCTGTCCTCTCTTGGGGGCAGAGGCAGGGCATGGTGCAGGTGCTCTTTGGGGTGGGGCGGTGGAATAGTAAGGCTGACCGCCCTTTGTGGCCATTAGATTTCCTTTGCATCCTGCTGCACTGGACAGTCCCAGGATCTCTGTGGCTTCTTGTCCAGTGGGTGGGCATTCTAGGATGAGCGAGGGTGTCCAGGGCATGGGAGAGGAGGGGGAACTGATCAAGGACTTTGGGGTGGAGGTGGTGATGCACGTAGATTCGCCGGCGCGGTGCTCATGTCACAGTTCCGGGCAAGCTCCATGTGCCTATGCACTGAAGTCCTGTTCTACTTCAGCGAGCCTCTCTCTGTTTAAAACTTCAAGGTTTAATGACCCAAAGAACAGAAATTGATGAGGAAAGACATGCCACCCCTTATCTGAAAATGTATTTGTCATCACAATTGTTAATCTCTAAAACTTTCTCCCTCTGGGAGGAAAAATACAATTAAAGATGACACTCTTTCCCCCACTTCCCAGGCAGGTGGGTCCTGGGAGGGCTGAGAGCGGGATCCACAGCGGGATCCCCCAGGGCTCTTGGGTGGTGTCCAGTGGGGTTAGGCAGAGAGCGTGTAAGTGCTGCGGAGGGAGAAACCCCTGCAAAGGGAAGGGTATGTTCGCACAGGGTGTGGAGTGAGGGCTGTCCAGTGAGAAGATGTTCGCTCAGTCGCTGTGGATGGGCTTGCTCAGCTGGCAGGGCATGGGCTCAGGTGGGGCTCTGCTCAGCCTGGCTGCCTGGGCCCAAGCTGCAGTCCAGTTTCTTCTCACTCTCTATGATGTCCTCTGAATTCCTCAGTCCCACCTTCAATACCCCCAGGCAATGTCTGAATAACAATCTGATGTCCTCAGGCTGAGATTGGTCCAGCAGACTTGCCCAGTTTGGGGCCCATAGTGCCAGACCAGCAAGTGCCCTGCTCCCGGGGCACCCAATTGTCTCTGCTCTGCAAGACCTCTGGAGCCAGGCGGCCCAATCCAGTGTTATACCACAGGCAGGCCTGGCCAATCCCGGCACCCTCACCCAGCTCTGCTATCCTGCATTGCACTGTGGGAAGAGCCAGCAAGTATCTTGGGCAAGGTTGCCTGCCTACAGGGCGCTGAGTGGCATCTGTGTTTGCTGTCTGCTTATCACCCGAGGTTTGCAGGGTGCCCACCAGACGTCAGCCCTGCAAGGGCTTGGAGAGCACAGTAACAAAGGAAACACATGACACACTTGCCCTCCTGGGCCGTGGAAAGACGCAGAGGCCAGACAGATGGCACATACAGGAGAGAACTGCCAGTGTGTAAGTGCGGTGAAAAACACCTGTCTCTGGAGCTAGCCAGACCTGGGCTCAGTCACTGACCTATCCACTTTCCTCCTGGGTTCTCAGAGCTTTTTCTCTAGCTACCTGAAGCTTCATCCACTTTCTCATCTGGAAAGTGAGAACAATGATCCAAATTCACTAGGTGTCTTGCTGGTGCATGTGGTAAGTTAGCACAGCGCTGGACAGCTCACATGCAGAGCCAGCACAGTGTTCTTATTCGTCCATCACGACTCACCAGACACGCACCTGCCTGCTCTATGCTTTCTAACTCACAATGGCCCTATCTCGGGCCTCTGGGGACTGGCAAGGAGTGTGGGGACTGTCTTGTTGACTCACAGCTCAGGCCAGAGGCCTGTGTGTTTATGGATGCTCCACTAAGCCTCATTGGAGCTGGGCTCCATGGTCCACAGAAAAAGAACAAAGGCTTATATTTAAGAAGAGCTTTGTGTGTTT